>NW_026575082.1:14162500-16662500 GCF_905146905.1 Nyctereutes procyonoides | reverse complement strand
TCACTAAGGAAAAAACGCATCATTAACAGAATCAGGCTGCCATTTGGAGCTCCTACCTGGTAGCACTGGGAGCATTCGACTGGAGCTCAAGAGTGGTTGAGAGACCCAAAGGGAGCCTGGTGATTCACTCTCAAAGTTAATAAATCATCCTTCAAATGGGATAATCTCATCCCTGTGAGTGCAAAGCTAAGTTTCATGGTCCTACTTCATGCATTGTACATAGGCCAGATGCCTTTTCAAGTCAACATGGAAACCAAAAATGGAAAATAGCACTAAAAGACCATTTTTCATGTTTTTATGCTTGCAATGTTATATTTTCTACTTTCCCTTTTTTTTTTTTTTTTTTTTTTTTGAGTCGGGGAGAGGCAGAGACAGAAAGAGAGGGGGGAGAGAATCCTAAGTAGGCTCCACCCTCAGCACAGAGCCTGATGCAGGGCTCGATCTCACAACTTTGAGATCATGACCTGAACTAAAACTAAGAGTTGGATGCTTAGCTGACTGCACCACCAAAGTGCCCCTCTACTTTGCAATTTTGTTTTTAAAGATTTTATGTATTTATTTGTCAGAGGGAAATAAAGAGAGACAGAGGGAGAACAAGCAGGCAGAGGCAGAGGGAGAAGCAGATTCCCTGCTGAGCAGGGAACCCGATGTGGGGCTCCATCCCAAAACCCCGGGATCTTGACCTGAGTCAAAGGCAGAGGCTCAACCAACTGAGCCACCCAGGGCCCCTACTTTCCAACTACTGATAGAAAGTGAATGAACAACTGTGAAGCATTTTAAAGCCAAGCAAAGACCCATAAAAGAGCTTCCTTCCATGTATGTAGAAAGCTGGTGTTTTCCAAGCATTTGCTTGTGGCTTGCCTTTGGCCCATCAAGAGTAAGGTTGGCTGCTACCTTAAAGGTCATCGTAAGTAGTCCTGGCTATTCAGAAATGAAGTGGAATAAACTGTGGTTTTGGATTCTATTTTCAAAGAATCTCTTCAATCTATTGCTTCATAGATGACCAGTCTGACCATATCCTTCTCGTGAGGACGGTCTCTCTTAGACATGTCTACACTTCCTCCCAGATGAGAGCCCAGAGGTGGAAAATTTAGACAAGAGGGCCTTCCCTAGGCCTATGGAATCACATTCGCTTCCATTCAACAACAGGGATTGCTATGCAGTGCTCTTTACCAAGTTTCTACCCACAATTTCTCCTTCGGTGGGTGTAGCCTCCCTGGCTGCAGCCACCCCCTCCACACACACTCTACGAATGCACTTGAAGTAGTTTTTGATGGATTGGCCAAGTATAAAGTTGTGATCCAAATTGGTGAAAGAAATAACAAATTTGTATCATTCCAGCAACTGCTAGGAACTCACAAAATGAGAATCCCAGTGGGGACTCTGACAGGTAAGATGTAAAATGGAGATTAAGGGATTTAAGCGGAAATTTGAAAAACAAACAGTCTCAGATAAAAAAAAAAAAAAGATAAGTAAGAAACTGTGCAGGAGTGGAGCTCCAGACAGCCACCTGTAATTCTTCCCAGCTCCAGACTGGGCCTCCCCGGGGACACGGCAGGGAGAGCCACCCTGTCCTCCCTTCCCCAGGGCTCTGATGGGTTTTCCTGTTAGAAATGCCTCCCACTGGGCAACTTTCAGCACGGCCTCATGCTTCTGGACCCAAGTCCACGGGGCCTCCATTGTGCTGGGGAGCACTTTTCTCCCTTGTCTCTTGCCATTTCCAGCTTTTGCCAAGTGGGGAGGGAATTAGGGAGAGGGGGAGGGGAGAGCCCAGGGGTGGGAAGGGAGCAGGTGGGGTAGGCCTAGGGGTTTTCTAACTTAAATTTCTATATTTCACGTTCTAAATTTCTCATCATCAGGGGTTTCCAGTCCCGAGAATTTCCTGGGCACTTTGAACAATCCAAGTTTCTGGGCTCCCACGCACACATTTGAAAGAGGGTCTTTGCAGGTGGGACCAGGTATTGCATTCGGCGATGCGCCCAGGTGACTGTGATGGGCGGCCAGGGCTGCTGCTCGTGGGACAAGGGTGTCCATTAAGCAGGTCAGAAATTCCTCTTCCAGAGGATAGTTCCAGGGCAACAGAGTCCTGCACCCCAACCCTCTCAGGATTTCTGGAACCTGACCTACCCACCTGGCTTTACCATGGGCCAAATGCATTTCCTGGAGAGCTGCTGCTTCTCTCATCTCCTCCTTAGGTGCTATGACCAACTCCCTCTCTCCCACAGCAGTACAGTATCTAAGAAGGGGGCAGGGGGTGTATATGAAGAAATTAGGGAGGGGACATAGGTTGGCACTTTGCTCCCTACCCACATAGGTGGCCCCAAGTCAGCGCTCTCAAACCTTGATTGTGCATAGAAATCGCCTGGAGGTTTTGTCAGAATGTGGATTCTGACTCTGGAGGCCTGGGGTGGGGCCTGAGATTCTGCATTCCTAACACATTTCCAGGTGCTACTGCTGGTGCCGGTCAGTGGGCCCACTTGGAAGAGCAAGACCATAGAATGCTACTTCCTTCCACTCCCTCCTTGGAAATGTTTGGGGTTTAAATTTGCATCCCTTGTGTTATGTGGCTTCCTAGGTGACGGTAGAAGCAGGATTCGATCCCAGGACCCTGGGATTACGCTGAACTGCTGAGCCACCCAGGTGTCCCAAGACCGCAGTCTTGATGCTACACTGAGACTAGCGCCCTGGTGAGAAGGTGTGTCCTCTCATAGCCAGGTAGCTGAGCCGTGAGGCTTACCCACAGAAAACCAACCATGACCTCACAGCAGCAAGGGAGGATAGTCCCTCCCCTGTCTGTGCCCTCTGTGGCTGCCCGGGTAAGGCTACCACCTGTGCTCACATTGACCTGCTAGTACCACAATCACTTGTTATGACCTGTCCTTCCCCCAAGGGCCTGGTCCTATACTGTTTTCTTTGCGTTCCAGGGGAGATGGTAGGAAGCAAGGTACATAAAAGTCTTGAGCTGAGAGTGGGTACTCAATAAACACATTTGTTGAGTGAATGTGAATAAAGTAAATTGCATGAATATTCCCCTCCATATCTCCACAGCACTGGCATCAGGGCACAGAGGTGCCATTGAACAGGAAATATTAAGCAGGGGCCCCCTGTTGCACAGCTATCTCCATGATAGCTACCGCTAAGGGGGTTTCTCTGACGCCATTTTTTTTCCCCAAACACTGGCTTTCTTAGCTGTGAGTTCTCAGTCTCTTCTGGAAGTCTGTCCCCAGAAGAAGAATTAGACAGGGCCTCAGTCACCTGCCAAGGAAGGCTGAGGGGATTTGCATCTCTAATCACAAGGAAATAAATACTGACAGCCCCAACTAAAGCAGAAATATTAAGAATGACACTGAGACTGCTGGACCGGGAGAAAAATGGAACATTAATAAAAAGTATTGGAGGCCAAAGTATAGCAATAAATTGCAGATTATGAAATCATATTTGAAGCCTGCTCGAAACTCAGTTAACTTTGTCCCTTGGTATTTGTAAAAGTATATTAGGCTTCAATTGGCTGTTTGAGAATTCTTTGATTATGATAGGTCAACACATAATATATATGGTAGGGGAGCTTGCGCTACAGTCAAATATGCTGTAATATGTTCGTTTTCTCTGGTCTCCACTCAAAACTAGCAACCTACTTGGAGACTGTGTGGGTTGGTCAAAGCGGCACACTTGCATGCGGTATATGTTGCCTCCAAAATCCAAAGAGGCCAATCAAACATGGTGCTTCCTTTTTCCTAGTAGATAATGCAAGGAGCAGTGATTTATCTTTCACCATAGGGGGAAAAGCTTGATGGGCCCCAGACCACTGAACCCTCCAGGATCATCAATGAAGTGGTGGACACCTGAATTATGTGAGATTTATTCTCACCCCTCTCAAGTACATGTGCCTTTAGTAAGGGCATCTAGAGGAACTGCCTCCTTCTTGCTCATCAGATTCTTTTAATTTTTTTTTTAATTTTTTTATTTATTTATGATAGTCACAGATCGAGAGAGAGAGAGGCAGAGACACAGGCAGAGGGAGAAGCAGGCTCCATGCACCGGGAGCCCGATGTGGGATTCGATCCTGGGTCTCCAGGATCGCGCCCTGGGCCAAAGGCAGGCACCAAACCGCTGCGCCACCCAGGGATCCCTTGCTCATCAGATTCAATCAGCATGTCAGCTGACGTCGTTTGAACTGTCAAAGTGACCAAGCTCTGTCTGGACCATATTATGGCAGAGAGCAGGAGAATGGACAAAGGCCTGAGGCAAGAATGTCAGGGTGCGCTGTTGGCTTTGCCAGGTAGCAGCAAATTGCTTGTGATGGTCCTTGCACATTGGTATGGAGAAAAAGGCTTTATCTAGGTCAACAGATGTGTACCAAGTGCCAGGGGCTCTGTCGATTTGTCCAAGTAAAGATCCTACATCTGGGATAGTGGCTATAATTGGAATCACCACCTGCTTAAACTTACAAGAGTCTACAGACATTCTCCAGGATCTACCCATTTTCTGCATAGGCCAGACAGGTGAGTTGAATGGTGATGAATATCACCACCCCCTGTATCTTTTAATCTTTTGATGATGAGCTCCATCTCTATATTTCCCCTATGTTGGAAGGGAGGGGACATGTTACAGGCCTCCATTTAGTCCTTTCTACCATAATGACCCTTACTCTACAGGTCAGAATGAATTTGGAGATTCTGAAGGGGCCAAGTACATCTATTCCTAATACACATCTAAAAACTGGGACATAACTGGTTGGGTCTGTAGACAAATCAATCCCACCATGACTCTGGCACTTGACCACCATAAGCCCTCAACTTGACATGTGAGAACGGTCACATTGAGGTCTCTAGGAATTAAAATCAATTCAGAGCTAGTGTCTAGTAAGTCCCCAAAGGTCTAGATATTTCCATCTCCCCAATGCACTGTCTCTCTGACAAATGGTTTCAAGTCCTTTTGGAGAAAGTTTTGAGGAGGATTTAGAACATGTACATCAATTATTTGTATGTTTATAATATGTAATTTTATGTACATTTTACATATGCACATTTATATATGTGTACTTCCTCAAGAAGACCCAGGTTCCCTGCAATTAAGGACTTTAGATCTCATAGTTGATTTCTATCTGGAGATTCAATGAGTGGTCATGACTGTAGTTACTCATGTTAGGTTTTAGGCTATCAGACTAGAGTTTTCTTGTTAGATAAGTCAGCAGTACTCTAGTAGACTATCTTTTGTCTTCCTAGGGACACCAAAATCAATTCATCACCACTAAAGATCTTTGAAGCTCAAGGCATTCTTATTACTGGTACCTCTGTGCTGCCCTTTACAGTAGGTGGGCCCACATTGACTTTGGTATTTAAATGCAGCGACTTGGGGCACCTGGGTGGCTCAGTGATTGAACATCTGCCTTTGGCTCAGGTTGTGATCCCAGAGTCACAGGATTGAGTCCTGCA
Source organism: Nyctereutes procyonoides (assembly GCF_905146905.1). NCBI lineage: Eukaryota > Metazoa > Chordata > Mammalia > Carnivora > Canidae > Nyctereutes > Nyctereutes procyonoides. Next base: position 16,657,065 of record NW_026575082.1, on the reverse strand, counting down.
TCTCTCCTGCACAGGGAGCCTGCTTCTCCCTCTGCCTATGTCTCTGCCTCTCTCTGTGTGTCTCTCATGAATAAATAAATAAAATCTTTAAAAAAGAAATAAATGCAGTCACTTGTTTGCTGTTCTTCTAGGGTTCCTGTTTCCCCCTTTAAATCATGGAGCCCGTCTCAATGATGTGTACCAGTAATACCATACCTATTCCACAGGAGAGCAACCACACACTTTTTAAGGGTCCAGCTTATCCCCTCATTTATTTCTCAATGTTTCAGTTGAGAGGGTCTCCTGGCCCCCTCGTGTAGAAAGTAGTTGGGGGTGAGTGGGGGAATGCAAATTTCACATGATAAATCCAGTCCAATATTACTATCTATCCACATTGCAACAGAACTTATCCCGCCAAAAGCTGGGGGCTGTGCCCTCCCTTGAATCTGGGTGGGGACATGGATATACCCTGGCCAATGGAGTGTAATGGAAATAAGTTAGAAGACTTGAAGGCTAAGTAAAAAAAGGGTATAATCTCTCCCCTCCCCCTTCTCTCTCTCACCACTTGCTCTGGGGAAACCAGTTCCCCTGCCATAAGGATACTCAAGTGGCCCTGTGAAGAGATCCTACAAGGAGGAACTGAGGCTTTCTGCCAATAGCTCACAACGTTGTAATTCTGTGAGGGAGTCACCTGGGAAGTGAATCCTCTAACCTCATTTAAGCCTTCAAATGATTGCAGCCCCAGCCATCATCTTATTAAAACCTTAAGAGATTACAAACCAGAATGGTCCAATCAAGCTACCTTGAAGTCCCAACCCATGGCATTTATTTTGAGAAAATAAATGATTGTTGTCATTTCAAGCCACTATTTTTTAAGGCGATTTCATACACAGAAACGGGTAACTAATACACATGCATTGCTCACGGATACATACATATATAATAAAAACAGCAAAAAACATGCATGGCTGTGGTTGCTATTTCAGGGTAGTTGTTACTTCCAGGGATAGAAAAAAGAGACAGGATTGGAGAGGAGTCCAAAGTAAACTTCAGAGGCATCGGTGATATTTTATTAAATAATAAAAAAAAAAAGATCTGAAGCAAATATGGCACAAGCTAAGATGTGTTGAATCTGTCTGATATATACATTAAGTATGTTTTATATTATTCTGTACTTTTCTATATACTTAAAAAAGTAAGTTAAAATACTGAGGATGAGGGAGTAAAATATACTTTGGCCTCGATCACGATCTGCCAAGGTTGATGACACTCCACATTCTCAATGACAGAGTCCGATTCTGCCCATTGGTTCTTTACTTTATCTGTCTGGTCTTTAGATTTTATCAGAGACATGAAGTTTGCTATTCTTGCCATAATGTGGCAGAGAATGTGCCTAATAAAAAAATAAAACAAGATGAAATCAGAGAGGGAGACAAACTGTAAGAGACTCTTAATCATAGGAAACAAACTGAGGGCCACTGGAGGGCAGGGGGGGTGAGGGGAGGGGTAACTGGGTGATGGGCATTAGGGGGGGCAAGTGATGTCATGAGCACTGGGCGATACATAACACTGATGAGTCACTGAGCTCTATCTCTGAAATCAATAATACATTAATCAACTGAATTTAGATAAAATTTCGTAAAAGGAAAAAAAAAAAAGAGTGTCCCCAAAATACTCTGACTATCTAAGCGTAGAACCAAAGTTTATTTTCTAAAGCTACATGTACACAGGGGTAGCTCTTCATAACCCTCTAAGGGGTTGCTTTTATAGGTTTTATCTCTGTGAGTGAAAACATATATGAGGGGATTAGAGGAACATAGTGTTACGGATCATAGAATTTTAAGGTGGAAAGGGAAGTCTCAGTCCCCTCTCTCCCATGGCAGAGAGGTCTTTGACAGCGTCCCTGAGAGGCAGTGGATCAAGCCCAGCTTCTGTACCTCATGGTGACAGATACTTGCTCTTTCTGGAGCAGTGTGTTCTGTGGAACAGCATGGAACTCGCTCAACTCCTATTGAACAGAAGCCCCTGTGACTCTCACCCACTGCTTTTAGCTTCTAGAACAACCCATGAAAAGTTTACTCACTTCCACATGACAACCCTTCAAGGGTTTGGAAACAACAATCTGGTCCGTTTTCAGACTTCTCTCTTCCTGGTAATGCCTCCTCGATTCCTCCAGAAAGCGAAGAATCTAGCAATTCTCGGATATGTTTGTATGCCAAGTGGTTTATATCCAGGGTTTTATATAATCTTCAAATTCCCACGTCACGGATGGGGAAACTGAGCTCGGGGAATTGAAATACCTTAGCCTAAGATCACAGGGCTACTGTTTGTGAGACGCGGGGTCCTCGTGGGACACCAAAGTCCTCCCTGCTTCTCCTGCTCTAACACGCGGCTCCTGAGATGGGAATCAGCTCATGGCCCTTTGGAATGTTTTAGCTTATTCGATCCTCTCTCCAACCCTTTGAACACGCATGAAAGGTAGCAGAACTCACGTACTACAGATCAGGGAACAGGCTCAGCAAGGCGGGCGGTGCAAAGAAACCAACCAACCCTTGGGTAGGAGAATTGAGGCTCAAGCCCAAATCTTCACATCCAATGCCAGGCCTTGTGGTTGTACCCAGATGCCACTCCATGATCTGGGACCCCATCAGCATTAAGAATAGGTCCCACCCCAGTGGATTTAAGTATCATGATTGTTAATACGTAGCCAAACATAGCCTTAGCTTCTTCTTAGCAGCCAAGCGACACTATTACGTAGTGTCTCAGGTGGGGTCCATTAGTAGGTATTGCTGGAGCGGAGGGGTCAGTTTCCCAGATGTTACTGTGATGTCATTGTCTCTCCGTGCAATTGAGTTTCCGTGGCTCCTTGTAAACTTCCCTCTTCCCTCCATCCCACTGAACCCAATCCCAAGCTCCAACCTGGGAGGGTGTTTTGAGCCACCACCGCGTCATCCAAAGTAGTAGCGACTCCTGTTAGCAAGCAGCAGGTGACAAGCACCCTCAACGAGCCCCTGCGTGCTCCCGTCATGGAGCTGTTGATGCCACTGGGGAAAACACAGGCCTCCAGACTGAACCTGTGGCTGTGGGTACCAGGCACCGTGCCCCAAGGAAATATGGTTTGCGGAGGAAGGAATTCAATGTATGACCAGGTGCCTCCGCGGCTCCAGGACTGGATCAGCTTCAGGCCTGTGGCGAGAGGCGCAGCTTGTGAGCACCAGCCCCCTGGGGACATGTTCCCCCATGCATTGGGTGTGTGTATGTGTGTGTGGAAAACTGATGGGTTTGGGAGGAATGAGACACACATAGAGACCCTCCCGGCATCCTCCTAGCGGAGCTCATTCCCCTCGTTTGTAAGAGATGCACTCAACATCACAGCGGAGGTAATTCAGTGCCATGGCTTTCCCTCACCTTTGCCTCACTGGTGGGATTCAAGTTTGGAAAAATCCCATCTCAGCTGTGTGCCTCTGAGCTTCCCCCTAACCTCAGTAGAGCCCCTCGCCCCCACGGCTTGCCTGTCTCTAACGGCTTAGTACACTCCTTTTCCGCGCCTTGTCCTCCAAACAGATGGTGTTTATAGAAGGAAAGACATGGAAGCTATCGAGCTGCAAGGATGGTGATCAATACCCAGAAACCAGCCCTCCCAGGACAGTCAGAGGAGGGGTTTTCAGGGACACGGCTGGAGCAGACCCCCCACCCCGCCTGGCCTGGCCTGTGTCCTATCCGGCAGGGCGGCCAGGCGGCCTAAAGGGATGTGTTTCCTGCAGCTTTTTCTTCTTCGGGCTTCAGGGCTGTGTTTGTGCAGCTTTTATAGTCATGCAGCCGGGAGCAAACAGAGACCCGCTTTTCCCTGCGCTGCGGTGCCTGGGCCTCTAGGAGGTATTTATTGAGCTCCTGCTGATTGCTGTACTCTCTGCATGCGCGGTGGGGACCCAAGGGAAGCGCTGGGCTCCTAGGGCTGATGCACAGGCAGGCCGTGCTGCTAGGGCAGCCTGGCCTCTGAGAAAGGTCCTGGGAGAAGGGGAGAGGAGCGGGGCAGCCAGGGCGAATGTGTTTGTGTCCTGGGAGCTGCGGGAACGACTGGTGAATGTGGAATCACACGCACACGCATGGGCAAGTGTACGTTTGGCAGCCAGGAATCTGGGGTGCAAGGGAGGGAGGGGCCTGATTTCTGAACCCACTGCTGCTGGGGGAGTTGGAATGCAGGGCTGTGGCAGTGAGCAGGGACTGGGGGTGGCATGGGGCCCGGCTGCTGAGAGAGACCATGGGAAAGACCACAGGTTCCCCCGTAAACTCAGGACAAGAGGTCGCTAGTCACAGACAGGCTTCCTGGTGGGTAGGGGCCTGTCTGTAAGAGGGCCTGGCAACGCACGGGATTTGGGGCAGCCCCAAAGCTCGGCCAATAACAATTTCAGAAACCAACCTTTGTGTGGGTCCCTCTTCTTCCCCATGGAAAGGTAATGTGTCTTTTGGTCAATGCCCAAAATGTCCATAGCAAAGATAAATGTGTTTATACTGGGGTGTGAGATAAGGCCTGTAATGCAGCAGGTGCTGCGGGTATGGGCATCCCCAGGGGGAGGTTAGAAACGGGGCTGTGGGTTTCACTGAGGCCTGGGATCCCTCTCAGCAATGCTACGTGCTTCTGAAGTGATTCCCATCCCTCTCTGGGCCTCATCTTCTTCCTCTGCAGACTGGGGGCTGCAGTTTACACCTTCCTTGTGGGATCGTGCAGTCGTAGTTGTCAACCACCAACAAATAGCGACTGTTAGGAGCCCACCCATGCAATCGAGTGGGAAGTGACAGGGTCTCTATTTATCTAAGGGGACAAGCAAAGCAAGTCAGAGGATACTGAAGGACTTAAAACTTTAGAAGTGGGGTGGGGCACGTGGGTGGCTCAGCGGTTGAGCACCTGCCTTTGGCTCAGGGCCTGATCCCAGGGTCCTGGTCACTCCCTGCAGGGAGCCTGCTTCTCCCTCTGCCTGTGTCTCTGCCTCTCTCTCTCTGTCTCTCATGAATAAATAAATAAAATCTTTGAAAAAAAAATAGGAAGAAGGGGGAAATTAGCAAAGGCCACCCCAAGGTTGGCAATTGAAGGCAGAGGGATGCGCAGGTCCCCCACCCTGCCCAGAGGCACTTGGGGTTCCCTGGGCCACACTCAGGGAGGGATTGTCATCCTGTTGTCCTGAAGCGCGTGGCTCGGCTTCCCATCACTTCCGTGGATGTTTCACTTGCGTAAAGGAAACTCATTCCCAGGCCGACTGCTAATTAAATATGTTCCCGGTTGAGACGTGGTCTTTGCCCTCAAGCCGTAGACAGTCTGAGTGGGGAGAACAAGTACCAGCGCAAGGAAGAGAAGCCGGGCAGGTTGAACTGGGGAGGGGCGGAGCACCTGCTGAGCATTGAGAGGCTCTGGGGGCGGAGTGGGGGGTGGGGGGTGCTGGGACAGTCACAGTCATCGACCACTGGGAGGAGGGGCATTTCGGGCTGAGCCTGGAGGATTCGGGGCAGTGTGACCAATGGAAGGAGCAGCCCTGCCGAGCAGAGGAGCAAAGAAAGCTAAGGGGGAGCCCGAATAGCAGTGCTGAGACCTGCGCCCCTGGACGAAGTGCTTGGGTCCGGGGTGCTGGGGACATGGGGGTCCCAGCTGAACCTAGGGAGGGTTCTGACAAGGTTCTGAAGCAGAGTCAGGCTCCTGGGGTGGGGGAGACACTGATTTCCTGGGGGGCGGGGAAGGCATTGAGGAATAGGAGGGCAGGGAGATGCAGGCGCGGTTCCCCAGGGCCGGGATGAGCAGGATCTGCTTGGGGGCAGGCAGGCGGTGGCAGGGGGCTTGTCAGGTGCATGGTGGTGCTGGAGCCAGGGACGCTGACGTTGGGGAAGAGCCCAGTGGAGTGAGAGGTTTCCTGATTGCTCTTTAAAGTGATAACAGATCCTTCTGCTTAAAAAATATAAATTCATCAACTCCCCATAAAGATCACAAACTTCCAGGAAATCAGACAGTAAGTCTCTGCATGGAGGGGGAAAAAAAAGACTTTGAGCTGGTGCATCCTCTGGCGGTTTTCTAGCTATTTCTCTCCCTTGCACTAAGCATGTGTAGACGACTATGTCTGTTAATATATACAGTTCATATCAGCCCTGGTTTTTGAAAGTCCCTGTGGTTCCGATGTTTTAAGTTGAGTAATGACAAACGTGTGGCAGTTTTTATGTTTTGTTATCTCCATGCAAACTACTTGAATGGCAGAGCAATGAAACTGCCAGCATGCAACCCATTAATGTCTTCCTGTCCCCAAGCTCATTCCTGGATCATTTTTCCTGAGGGTGGGGAAAAAAAAACCAACAACAATAAAGCACCTTCCTTCTAACTCTGAGGGGGAGGGCGATGTGCTTTGGTATTCATACTTTTAAGTCAATTAAAATTGGTTTATCTGGTTTCTTTAGACTATAGGAAATTTAAAAGGTCATGAAATTTTTTTGGCTCCAATTAAAGAATTTTCTCATGACCAACTCTACTGCTAATTCAACCCGTTTCTTTAGGAGATTTAAGCCTCAAATGAAAAATAAAAAGTCAACCCCAAGGAGACTTAGAGTCTGAGCTGTGATTAAATTTACGCCTCGATTCCAAAATCAGAGAAGATAACTGGGAGCCCCTCCAGCCAAGCTGAAGCCAGGTTTATGACCCCTACTCCATTCATCAGAATTAACCGTTAATTTTAATTCAAAATCAGTGCAAGAGGGCACTCCACAGAGACCCCCCTGGCACACTGGAGCCAGCATGCTAATTTTCTGACCATCAACAGCCAGCTGTTTTACCCAAGAAGTTCCTAAATGGCGGGAGGCCAAATATTTCAGCCCCAAGTGACATAAGTGAAGGTCCCAGGGACACAGCACTATTTACAGATGTCCTTTGGGAATTTGGAAGTGACCAGAAAATTCTAAATGTGCACACATTCAGGTAGGGCAATTCCATTCTTAGGAACTCAACCCTGCGGAAACATTCATAAATGCACATGAAGATCATGCTCCGAGATGTTTATCACAACGTTGTTTGCAACAGCTGGAAGTGGGCAGTCACATAAATAACCACCAAGTGGGAGTGGGTTAAATAAATGATAGTACCTTCACACGAGGGCTAACGGTCCGGCAAAAGAAGGTAGGTTTGTGTGGAGTGACAGGGAAACATCTTAGGCCTACTGTCCAGTGAATAAAGCAAACCTCAGGAGAGAACGTGATCCCAGTGAAAAAAATAATAACATTGGAACCCCTGGGTGGCTCAGTGGTTGAGCGTCTGCCTTTGGCCCAGGGCATGATCCCAGGGTCTTGGGATCGAGTCCCACATCGGGCTCCCTGCATGGAGCCTGCTTCTCCCTCTGCCTGTGTCTCTGCCTCTGTGTGTCTCGCAAGAATAAATAAATAAAATATTTAAACATAAATTTTAAAAAAAATAATAGTGACATTGACATATGCCATGGCAGGTAGGAATGTCCGCTCTGCAGCCACACTGCCTGGGCTCAGATTCTAGCTCTATTTACCAGCCGGTCACCACAACCTGGGAAGGAGGCCTGGTTCTCCTTGTTTGCAAAATGAGGATAGTAAAAGTGCTTTCAGACCAAGAGCTCTCAGATACACAAAGAGCTTTCAGACAAACTATCCAACTATTAGTAATGAGCAACTCTGGGGAGCTGGACTTGGAGGGAGGTGGGATTTAAATTTTTACTCTGTTAACTTCCAGACCATTTTACATGTTTTGTAGGAATGCCTAAACAGTCGGTTTAAAATATGTTCTCTCTGAACTAGAGGCTATCTATTAACAGATGACAGCTCCTGCCACACCCTCAGTTGACCGAGGATTAATGAAGGGTGGAGATACTTATCTAGGACTTCGAGATACTCCTCAGAGGTGATGGAGGCCCTGGTCCCCAGGAAAGCCAGGCCTGTGGAAAAGCACAAATTTCTCATCACAAATGACTCTGTCCAGCCCTGCACACTATGAGGCTCCACCAAACTCTAACATGATTTCTATTTTTTTAAATTTTTAAAAATAAATTTATTTTTTATTGGTGTTCAATTTGTCAACATATAGAATAACACCCAGTGCTCATCCCGTCAAGTGCCCCCCTCAGTGCCTGTCACCCAGTCACCCCACCCCCGCCCACCTCCCCTCTAACATGGTTTCTATCAGCCTCAACCATGGCTCCAGGGTGACCCCAGCCTTCTAAATGTGCCTATCTAAGAAAGCTCAACACTGTCAAGAGAATTTACTGTTTTTTTTCCATCTAAAACCCAACTACAGGTCCCAGATGTCTCTTTTCTTAGAGCAGTTACTTTAGAAAAATTACAATTATAAATCCTTTCTCTGCCCTTTGAGATATAAATCCTCTGCCACTTGGGAAAGTTTCCTCAAGGATCTGGGAGCCACCTCTATGGAACGCAGACTCCCTGGGTGATGGCTCCCTTGACTCCCAGTCTGGTGGGAAAGTAGATGCCCAACTTTGGTGGGCACCTTGTTCCAATTCGCGAACTATCTCTTGTCATAAAGATATGAGAAGTGCGTCTCTCTGCTGGATCAGCACCAAATAACAAACACAGATGGTCTAATCACAGTAAAGCCCCCACCCCCAAGCGTCTCCTTCAGTACTCTTCCTTTAGCACAACTCATTATTTAAAAATTCCCCCACCTTCTATCTCAGCGGAGAAGAGTTCGGTTCTATACTGATGGCTCTCCCCTACCTTGGTCCCTTTCACAGCTGCCTGCCTCCATTTCTCTTTGACACCACTGGTGAGGGGGGAGCTTGGTCCAATAGAAAGCCATGACCATGGAAGAGGGAGGTCTTGGGATTTACCCTAAAGGTATTTACTAAATCTCTGCCTCCCAGTAGACACTAGAGGAAGAAGAAGGTAGTGGTGGCTCACTGTGCAAAGGACAGCTTAAATGTGCAAAAGGTTGCTTCCTCCATATGAACAATAGCCCCTTGTCTGAGCACTTTACAGAGTACTGGGATATGTGTTGAGCTCTCAACATACAGCATCTCATGAATCCTTAGAGCATCTCTACGAGATAGGTACCATTATTTTCTTGGAATCGAATCCTCAGGAAGATTATGGAATTTGCTCAAGGCCACACAGCTCATAAGTAGCAAACCCCGGGGCCAAACTCAGTATCCCTGCCTCCATTCATGTTTGCAGGGCTAAGGTAAAGAGCATGGGAGTAGGCAAGTGAAGAACAGCTTAAATTCACTGTTCTGGGAAGTGTTCTCTCCGTGGGCAGTAGCTATGCCTTACTGTATGTAATCCAAGAATGGCCTTGCTAAAATGAGAGCCACAGCACCCATCTCTGTGGTAAAGATTCAGCCTTATTGCCTCAGAACTGGGGTTCAGGCCCCTGAAATGGGTGGTCATCAAACAGGGCCTAGAACCCTGCCTTCTTTTCTTCATAGAGCCTACAGGTCTCTGAAGTGTCCTCGCTTGAGTCTCATTCCCCAGCTAGAGCATCAGCTCTCTGTGGGGAGGGGTTTTGTCTCTTTTGTTGAGTTATCTCTCTGCACAGTCTAGAAACGTGCTTGGCCCATGGTCGGCACTCGGTATAAATACATGTTTGAAAAAGGAAGAAAGGAAGGAGGGAGGGAGGGAGGGATAAAGGAGGAGAACTGAAATGGGATTTAGAAACATACTATGTCTAACTTAATACCCACCCCCCACCTAAACGTAATGATGAGACGCTGTGGTCCAGACAGGTAAGGGGCTGGCCAGTGGGGAGCAGGTCTTTTTACTCCTCAGCCAGGTTGGTGGTGGTGCTGGTGGGAGAGAGGGCCCCCTTTGAGAATAGTCTAGATATTACAGGGCTTCTCAGCTTCTGCACTATTGACATTTTGGGCCAGAAAATGCTTTGTTGGAGACTGCCCTATGCATTTAAGGTGCTGAGCCACATCCCAGGCCCCCATCCACCTGATGCCAGGAGCACTGCCCCCCAATGCCCCATACCTCTGAGTTGTGACAGCCACAAGTCTCTAGCCATTGCCAAATATCCTGGGGCAGGGGTGATGGAAGGTGGGAATGTGGGTGGGGGGCAAAATTGACCAAAGTCAGGAAGCACTGGATTAAAAGGTAATGTAATGACTGGCTACTAACCAAGTGGGAAGGGGTAATTAAACTCTTAATGCTTCCGTTTAGGAAGTGGGGGACACTTCAGGCTTTGGTGGGGAATCAGAGCCATTGGGTACAGTGTGAGGAGAACAGGAATCTTGGGATCTGATATGGTTCCCAAGATTCCCAGAAGCAAAGGAATATTCATCAACATGATGACTCAGGAAATGAATGTTCTCGTGCTCTGCCTGACATTCCAGGTAAAAATTTAAGAAATTTAATAAGAAAATTGATCTGTCCGCACATGGTGAAAGAGAATCTAATGAGCAAGAAGCCAGGCAGATTCAAAAGCCTCAAATTATTTTCTCTAATAGCGGCACAGCCATTTTTGAACACAATTATGGGCTTGAAACCCCGCAGGGGAATTCAGTGGAAATCATTTAAATATTTATTTGATGTGAAACCTCTGACCCAGGCAATTCATAGGGCAATTAAAGAAGGAGGGCCTGGAAGATTTGATGGAATGTAGTTTTGGGTTTTCTGACAAATGGTCGATGCAAGTAATAATTAGTGGCATCTTAAATTAGATCTAAATGTGAGTAAGAAACAAGGATCTCATAGGCCTCGGTACAGGAAACTGTATTATCCAATATACAGTGCTCATTAACAACCCGGAGGAGAAAGTAAATCCGACTTTAGATTTAGATTAAATTTGCAGATAATGCAAAACGAGTGACAAATGGCAAACACAGAAGATAAATTAAAGTCAAAATTACCAAAGGAACTAGACATTTGAGAAGCCGGGTCAGAGCTAAATAAGATGGCATTGAATGAGAAAAGGGAAAGCATTTCACCGTTGGGTTTGATTACATTTGACTGTCTGAGTAATCAGCAGGCCCACGAGAGAGGAGGGAGTGGTGTTGGAGAGGCTGGCGGGAGACTTGGCTTTCCTCCAACATACCTTGGAAGGTTGGCTTAATAACTTAGCATATTGTGTTTGAAGGAGATTTTGCAGCAGGGAAAGGGGAAGGTGGCAGATACAGACCTGCTGTCCCTGCAGTCCTAGCTCAGAGGTACAGAGTTTTGCCAAAGACAAACTGACCTCTGGGGAAGTCCACACCTTCATCAGGCTACAAGGTGATTCAGTGCTTTCAAGCCATCATTCTGTCTCCATCATCACCATCATCATCATCACCATCGTCAACAACACCCATTGAGCTCCTACAGATAGCCCAGACTCTGTTAGAACAACTTTATTTAGCTTAAAAAAAAAAAAAAAAAAAAAAAAAAAAAACCTTTGACAAAGGCTGGTGAACATCCATTGCTACTTGAACACGTGCCCTCACACATATATACTGAAGAAAAGAGCACTCAACAAAATCTACAACAGGAAGCTAAACACTGGTATAATGGAAAAGATTTCTCTTTTCCTGATATCATGGAATAGTATAGAAAGCACTTTAAAATGCTGACATCACAGAGGACACTTGCTATGATGAGCACTGAGAAATGTATAGAATTGTTGAATCATTATATTGCACACCTGAAACTATTTTCTACCTACAGCATGGCCTGCTAATTCTAAAGAAAATAAAATGCTCACGCCATTTCCTCAGTTTTTCCTTTTTAAGTCCTCACAACAATCCTTACCAATGAGGAAACCGGGATGCAGAGAGTTTCAGTGTTTCGGCCAAGGTCACAGAGTAAATGGTGGAGAAGAAGGGATTAACCACCCTTATTCCTTGGGGAACACACAGCAGCAGGAGGAAATCAGTGTGAAAACCTAGAAGATTCCTAGAAACTTTGAGAAAAGAATTTGATTCTGTTTGTAGGCAAATCCTGTTTGCTGGTGCTAGCAAAGAAACAGGATATTTCCCTTCAGTATGCTCCCACTTCCTTTTTCAGGATCTGTCTCTGTTGCTGAGGGATTTATTGGTCTGTAAAAAAACCTTATTCACAGTACCTTAAGCAGATAGGGGTTTATTTGTTTATTTGTCACATGTAACAAGAAGGCAGAGGTGGACAGATGCTAGTGATAATTTCCTATTTTGGCAATGTCAGGCCTGACATCTCTATATTTCTGAGCCTTCCTGTCATGGTTGCAAGATGGCTGCCAAAGCGGGTGGAATGTCTGTGTTCAAGGCAAGAGAAGGCTGAAGGCCAGTGCCATCCATAGCTGTTCCCTTTATCATGAAGGCAAAAGCTTTCCCATGGGTCTTGGGTCCCATTGGCCAGTTGGGTGGCCAAAATAGGTCATATGAATGCTCCTGTCCCAGGAAAGACAAGAAAAATAGGAAACCAGACAGCTATGATTGAGTTGGAGCAGCCATGCTCCACCATGAGAGGCTGGGCTCTGGGGGTAGCAAGAAAGAGAAGTGACCACTGGGAATGGACTCAATGTATCTACAACAGGCTCCGCGTCTCCTTCTCTCTTCCCCTCAGCCAAGCAACTGGGTTCCTAAGGTGCCTTGATCTGAGTAGCTGACATGCTCTGGCTTAAGTGTGAGTCAATAGGGAGCTAAGATGGGCTTGTTCACAATAGTTTGCAATACTTCATTTTCAGTAGAGTGTCTTCAAAGGAAGTTAAATCATAAATCTGTAGAAATGGGTTCTGGAAAGCCGTCTTTTTGCAGGAGCAAACATTCAAGGAGGAGTTTAAGTGTTCACTGGCTGAAGCTCTGCAGGCATTTATTTCTGGGCAGTAAATAAAATCAGAATCAGAGGCATTCCGAACATGGAGTTATAACTTGATGGATTACTCAGATGGGGAGGATTGGCTTTTGGATCAGGAGGTAATGCTGGGCAGCTTTTTAGAGTGTTAAACATATAGTTAACCATATGACCAAGCAATTCCACTCCCAGACACTCACCCCAGAGAAATGAAGACATATGTTACACAAAGATATAAATGTTCTTAGCAGCTTCATTTATTATAGCCAGAAACAAAGCACAAAGCAAAATGAAACAAAACAACCCCCTCCCCCCCAATTGGCAACAGCCCAAATAAGGAAACAAATTGAAACACAGCCACAAGATGGAAGACTATTTATCAGAAGAAAGAAACAAACATCTGACACATGCAAGGCTGTGTCTGAATCTCAAAAGCATTACTATAGATGAAAGACAACAGTCACAAAAGACTACAGACTGTAGAATGCCCTTGCCATGGAGCTCTAGAAAAGACAATCTCTAGTAACAGAAAGTGGATCAGTGATTTACTGAAGCTGGAGGTATGTTTGGGGGTGACGTGAAAGTTCTTGATGGGGGTGGTTGTACTCATTTGTCAAAATTCAGCAAAGTGTATCCTCAAAATAGGTGCCTTGTAAGAAGTCAATGATACATCAATACAGTTGGTGTATATTTTGAAAAATCCTATCCATGTCTCCATTTTCATGTTTTCTTTTTGTTTCCTTTGTTTCTAGCCAAGTTCCTTTGGAAAACCCCAACTTTGGCGGAACGCCAGGGAAAGCGGTATTTGCCCAATGCCTACGGGAAATGCAGAGTGCCTTTGAGATGACAGTTGCCCAAATTTGACAACAGAGAGAGACAGTACGATGGTTAATTTTACGTGTCAACTTGGCTGGGCCTCAATATCTAGACATTTGGTAAAACATCATTCTAGATGTTTCCGTGAAAGTACTGTTTAGATAAAATTAACATTTAAATCAGTAGACGTTGGGGAAAACAGATTGGACTCCAGAATATGGATGGGTCTTACCAAACCAGTTGAAGGCCTTAGAGAAAAAATCTGACCTTCCCTAAGCAAGAAGGAATTTTGCCCACAGTCTGCATTTGGATTCTGCAACTCTGCCTTGAGTCTCCACCCTGCTGGCCCAGCCCATCAGATTTTGGACCTGGAAGCCTCCACTATTGCTTGAGTTAATTCTTTAAAATATCTTGATACATAGATCAATCAACTGATCCATCTGTGTGTATTCATACATACACTCATCCCATTGGTTTGTCTCTCTGGAGAACCATGACTAACGCAAACAGGTAGAAACTAGATGTAAATTAGGTAAAACTCTAGATCCTTAATATACAAGTTGTTGCACCAGGGCAGCAACCAAGAGTTGTGTTTAACAGGGAGAGCCAGTCCCATACCACCAGGGTTCTAATGCCAGCTGCTTGATCATGGACATGTATCTACATTTTCTAATATTCTCTCTCCCCAAGAAAGGGAAAAACGAAATCATCTACCTGTCAATAAGGATTAAATGAGGTATCAATACAAAGCAATTCTCACTTTATCATAAATACTATGTCTACAAGAAGGTCACATGGAGTTAAGCCTCATGAATTCTGGAGCACTACTCTTTTCACTGCCTCTGGATACCTAGGTTGTGTCCCCTCCCCTGTCTTAGATGACAGCCAAATGACCCCACTTTGAACCTTACACGGACCCACATTAGTCTACTTGAATTAGAATTCCGATTCAGGCGGAAAGGATCGTCACAGTATTACATTAGGTGCTACAATCGATCATTTTAAGCAGCTTCCACCTAATTCATCTGAGCTGACATTATTCTCCTCCTCACTGGTCAGCAGGCTTCAAGAAATGCCATGGATGCTGCAGGACACTACTGTACTACAGAACCCACCCCTTCCCCAGCATTCCGGAGAGGCTGTGCTGAGAGGCTCCATGTGTGCAGTTGACCCACCAGCCACCCTTTCCCATCATAATGTGATATATTGGTCTGAATACCTGGGTGCCACAGTGCTAGGCGCCATCCAGAAGGAGCATAAGAGAGATGGATCGAGGTACCTTGATTTGATAAGCCAAATTGGATTAAACTAATAGCATTTCAGAGACCTTCCTGAATAATATTTTCCTTAGAAACTCACTACTAAACTCAGTTGCAACTTTGCCTGGCTGAAGTTGAGAGACTATGGCCAGAGAAGCCCGTTGGTGGAGGGGGATGATGATTTGGAGATAACCATGCTTCACATTGGTGCAGTCAGCTTCTCACAAAGTCTAGAAAGGGCTTTCACATGCATGGTCTTTTTTATTGTTGTCTTTACAAATATCCCAGGAGACAGCCAGGATGAGGAGCATAGCCTCTGTGGATATCCTTAGGAGAAAGAGCCAGCGTTGCTCAGAACTAGGACTTGCCCCACTCTGTGCTCACTTCTCAGCAGTCTGTGGGGTGGGCACAACATCTGAAGCCTCCTAGCCTTCCAGTCAGGGTTGGCCCGAAACAGGCAGCGGCTCATACAGTGGCTTTCATTCCCTATAAGGCCAACTGACCCAAGCATATATCTGTGGAAAGTTCTAGAAAACAGTGCCTCTTGCCCACCACCTCCCTTGACCAATGCTCAGCTCCCTCTGGAGATGAGCCAAGCAAGTGATTCTTTTGTGGTCACCCTCAGCAGCACCTCTGTCCCTCACTTTATTAAGCTTAGAGGGGACATAGGCACACTGGAGGATGTCCAGACCAGTCAGGACTGGGAGGAGAAGGGCAGTCATATTTGGGGGGGGTGTTGATGGCACAGGGAAAATCTAATATAGGGAAGAATCAGGGCAGGCATGAGAGGGTTTGTAAGCAGTGGAAGGAGTGTCAGAAGGACTGGACAGGGCAGACCAGGACCATGATGGAGGAAGCTAGAGACATTCACTATAAGAAAGAGTTTTCCAATGTCAGTGTTCTCCAAAGAGGAGGAGTGTCTCCAGTCCTGGGGTGTTCAAGTGGGAGCATCAGGAGGTCAGGTGAGAAAGTAGTTCAGGAGGATGAGCAGTTAGGTTCCCAGCTGAGGGCGATCATCCCCTCCCAAGGGGATATTTGCAATGTCTGCAGACACTGAGAGGTGTGACTAGCATCTCACGGGGAGAAACCAGGGGTCCTGCGAAATAGCTTACAAATGCCCAGGGCAGCCCCCACAACAAAGAGTTACCTGGCCCCATATCTGAATAGTGCGGAGGTTGAAAAGCCCTGGAACACAGAAACTGTAAATCTGGAATTAAGGGTCATGGTCCAGTCTGCCCGGTCATGGAGAAGACCATGGAAGGTAATCAATGAGATGCCAGGAATATTCAGATTTCAAGGAGGATGGCACAGTAGAATGTTCAAGTAGGCAGATCTCGGAAATATATTTTCAGTTTCAGACATTGTGGGCTATGTTGTGGGACTCTGGCCATCCTTGCTGTAGCCAAAACTATAAGCCTCTCTGGAAAGCAAACTGATATGTTCCCACCACTTCTGCCCACTTCCATGTGTAAGTTGGAAGGCGATGTGCAAAAATCTACAGGCAGGGTGGGGTGGGGGAGTGGGCAACAGCTGAAAACAAGCGGAGGGGTTTGCAGTGAGATTTCACCCAAAAGCCTCTCAAAATTATCCCCAATATCCATTCTAAAATTATTTTTAGTATACCTTTTATGTCTTCTGGGCAATGAAATTTGTCACACCCCAGAAAGTTCTGGAACTACAAAGAAGTCCGTTTTTACCAGACTTACTGCAGTTAAAGCTCGGGAATCAGATGGACCGGAGGTCAATCCTTGGCTCTGCCAATTACCAGGGGGCCATCAGACAAGTCATGTAATTCCTCCGGGCCTCCGTGTCCACCTTGATAAAATGGGATAAATAACACCCGCGTCCTTGGACAACTGTGAAGATCACACGAGCTAATGTACATACAACCAGGCATAATGCCTGGTCCATAATAGGTATATGATTACCTCCTCGGGGGGCTAAATAGCCTGGGGTTAGGCACTGAACAAAGAAAGTGTGCTATCTTGAAGCTCACAATGTATAATAAAAATTAGCTTGCACTAATTATATTTCTCCATCATTAATTAAAATAAAAAAGGAGCTGCCAATCCATACATGCACACAACCTCATTTAATCCTCTCAACACCAACTCAATTTATAGATGAAGAGACTAGGATGCAATTGCCAAGTGACTTGCCTGAGGTCACCCAGTTGCTCCTATGTGGCTGAGACTGAATTAGAACCCACGTCCATGGCGCACACAACTGCCCTGTTCCTGGCCGTGTCCCATCATTTCCCTTCTCAGCCTTCTTCCTTTGCTCTGTCCTGGGCCTGGAAACCTTGGGGTATCTCTCCAAGATACCTGCCTGCAAGACCTGCCCTCAAAGCCTTCACAGATACCAATGTGTAAGTGACCAGTGACAGCCAACCCAGGCCCTCAATCTTAAGCAGGGACTCCCAGGCTCAACAATGAGGGGGCAATGATGGAGGTAGGACCCATTTCTGTATTTCCAGAAGTCACCTTAAAAATATACATTGACTGTTACCCAGGGCAATTTACACGTATAATGCAATCCCTATCAAAATACCATGGACTTTCTTCAGAGACTTAGAACAAATTATCTTAAGATTTGTGTGGAATCAGAAAAGACCCCAAACAGCCAGGGAATTTTAAAAAAAGAAAACCATATCTGGGGGCATCACAATGCCAGATTTCAGGTTGTACTACAAAGCTGTGTTCATCAAGACAGTGTGGTACTGGCACAAAAACAGACATATAGATCAATGGAACAGAACAGAGAACCCAGAAGTGGACCCTGAACTTTATGCTCAACTAATATACGATAAAGGAGGAAAGACGATCCACTGGAAGAAAGACAGTCTCTTCAATAAATGGTGCTGGGAAAATTGGACATCCACATGCAGAAGAATGAAACTGGACCACTCTCTTGCACCATACACAAAGATAAACTCAAAATAGATGAAAGATCTAAATGTGAGACAAGATTCCATCAAAATCCCAGAGGAGAACTCAGGCAACACCCTTTTTGAACTTGGCCACAGTAACCGGAGAAGGACAAACAGTGTATGTTCTCATTCATTTGGGGAATATGAATAATAGTGAAAGGGAATATAAGGGAAGGGAGAAGAAATGTGTGAGAAATATCAGAAAGGGAGACAGAACATAAAGACTTCTAACTCTGGGAAATGAACTAGGGGTGGTGGAGGGGGAGGAGGGTGGGGGGTGGGGGTGAATGGGTGATGGGCACTGAGGGGTACACTTGACGGGATGAGCACTGGGTGTTATTCTGTATGTTGGTAAATTGAACACCAATAAAAATTAATTTATAAAAAAAATATACATTGACATTTGATGAAGTTGAAAAGATTAACTAACTAAAAGTCCATGTTCCACTGATTTGAGCTGGAATTACATTGATCTTCTGCGGTACTCCTTATTTCAACATGATTAGACATTCAGATGGACAATTCCTTATGTCTTTGATGAATGAAAGTGGGAAATCTAAGCAACATGGTCTGCTTCACAATAAGAAGCCCATCAAAACCTGAATTCTTGGGACGCCTGGGTAGCTTAGTGGTTGAGCATCTGCCTTTAACTCAGGGCGTGATCCCAGAGTCCTGGAATCGAGCCCTGAATCGGGCTCTCTGCAGAGAGCCTGCTTCTCCCTCTGCCTGTGTCTCTGCCTCTCTCATGAATAAATAAATAAATAAAATCTTTTTTAAAAAAGAAAAACACCTGAATTCTATAGGAGAAATAAATTGAAAAATGCCTTTAGTGATGAACTATCTGGGAATCACTGAGCTAAAAGGTAAAGTACAAATCATGGAATATTAGACACAAGATGACATAGACCTGAGGATCTGGGGAGAAAGGCCCTGGTGCATGAGACATTGGGTGCCCATGGGCTCATGCCTTCTTTTCAGGGAACGCTGCCTGCCCACAAGCCCCATGGAGCAGACACTGCCATATACATCCTCATGTGTTCCTAGCCCCTGACAAGGGTTGACTGGATATTCTGGACTCATTCATCCATAAGCTGTGGGTCTGAATCAAAATAATGAGCTGAGTTGATCATGTTTCTCTCTTGGAAATTGGAAATTAGGAAACAGAGATGGAGGCTGTTCCAGCAGAGGTGGAGGCCATGTGAAAAGTGGTCTCCTACAGCAGGTGCTGGGCTAGGGAGGTAACTCTCACATAGTGGATGGGGAGGTAGCTTCTCACAGAGTTTCATGGGACTGGAAACCCACGAATGGCCAGGGAAGCCAGTCCAGAGTATGGAGAATGGAGCAGGTGTGGAGAGCAGGAAACAGTTCATGAGTAGTGACTCGAGGGGAGATTGGGGCCAGTCCTAGCTCCCATAAGACCCGGATGTATATTTATCTTCTGTGGAGTAGAGAGCTTGCTGGGGGGACCGCTATGGAATTTCCTGGAAAATGCCACCTGGGAGCGGAGAGAAGAGCACACAGGGGGTGTGGCCCTAGAAGTCTCCAGCAGGAATGCCAAGTTAAAAGTGAATGAACACCATTCCATTAGCCAGAGTATTTTGCTAGATGTTACTCTTTGTCTCTCTTTTCCCTCTGTCCTGTAGACTGTGATAGACTGAGGGACTGGCCTCATTACTGCTCCCTGGATATTCATGCTCATACCACTGTCTCTTCTGGGACAGGGCTTTCCCACCCCTAGATGTTGGGCATAGCCAAGTGACTTGCTTTGGCCAATGGCACAACAGGTAGATGACAGTGGGTGAGTTCTAGGTCTAGGCATTAAGAGAGCTTGCATGTTGTATCTCTGCCACCGCCAGGAGGAGACCATGCTCTGGCCAGCCCACTGGTTTCACCAGGGGGAGAGAAACATGGAGCAGACTTAAACCAAACCTTGGCCGAGAACCCAGACCAGTGGAGCTGACATGGGATCATCAGAGCCCCCCTAGTCCACCATCCCACATGTGAAAAATTAATGCCACTGAAATGGTGTGCCCCATTTGACACATAAAACTTTTGTGGAAGTAGCAAAACAGGAAGATCCATTTAGAAGGGTTAGATTAAATGTTCTTAATTCAGGCCACAGTGATAAGAAAATATAGCACCCCATTGGGCCTAAAGGGTGCTGGCCAGAGTGGATAGCAAGAGATTCCTGATGGGATGTAGATCTTTGGGACAGAGGGAAATGAGCTACAAGTCCAGTCTTTCGTGTCCCTGAAGAGATCCCCCTCTTTGCCAGCCTTGTAGAATTTCATTTTACTTCATTAAGTTATATTTGTAAGACCGTCCTCCTGCCCGAGGTACATTAGGCTGGTTTTGGCAGCTGTCCACAGAGGGGCAATCTGAGTCAGGCTCCTGACTATCAAGGCTAGTGTCTCTTACACTTACCTGTGACCTTGTGGCTGCCTGTTTCACCAATGAAATATGAGAGGAATAGAGAAGTGTTACATTTGGGCTGGTGCATTCAGAGAGGGGGCTCCTCACTTTCCTCTTCCTGCCAGCTACAATTCAGGCCATGAAGGACAGACACTAGAACTGTACTAATAAAGTTGGTCCATGCCCCAGCTGCTCATCATTGAACATTTTGTTGCTCACCTACACCGTGATAAAGAGCTTGTGCTAGGGATGCCTGGGTGGCTCAGCAGTTTAGCGCTGCCTTCAGCCCAGGGCGAGATCCTGGATCCTGTATCGGGCTCCCTGCGTGGAGCCTGCTTCTCCCTCTGCCTGTCTCTCTCTCTCTCTCTCTCTCTCTCTGTCTCTCATGAATAAATAAATTTTTAAAAATCTTTAAAAAAAGATTCGGCAAATCTTTATTAAAAAAAAAAAAAGAGCTTGTGCTAGAGTGCAAAACCACAACATCACCAGCACACTGTTGAACTCAGCTGACTTTTTTTTTCCCCATAGGAAGATGTTCTCGATGAAGGAAGCAGTGCATTGATTTACATTTTGGTACAAGCTCCTTGTCTCCTTGTCGATCAGCCCTTTGAGGAGAGGCACACTGGGGATGGCAGAGGCACAGGATGAAATAAACCTGGATTTCTGAATATCCATATAGAACACAGCTGCTTTGCAGCTGAGGACATCTGCCTTAGGCTGTAATGAGAAAAAGAAACAGACCTGTCTTTTGTTTTAAAGATTTTATTTATTTATTTATTTATTTATTTATTTATTTATTTATTTATTTAAGAGAAAGCGAGAGCAAGTGAGGTCACAGAGGAAGAGGGAGAAGCAGACTCCCCATTGAGCAGAAAGCCCAATGTGGGGCTCCATCTCAGGACCCAGAGATCATGGCCTGAGCTGAAGGCAGATGATGCTCTGAGTGAGCCACCCAGGTGGTCCCCCAAGATGTGTCATTTGGATGTGGCATTGCATTGTGCGATTTCTTTCTCAAAGCACTTTAGCTTTCCCCTAACTAAGTCAGCGGGGTTAATCATCTCTACCTGCAGGGCTGTGGTGAAGCTTTTAAAAGGCATAGAGGAGGTTACCGAGCCAGGATCTGTTCAGGCTCACTCAATGCTGACTGAATCAAGCATGCTATGGTTTCTTTCTCTAACTTGTAACAATCCATTGTCTTTTCTGGTTAGGGGACTGGACTCAGGCTCCCAGATCTGCAGGACAGTGCCTCCATTCCCACCTATGGAGTCTCTTCCTGAGCCTAGGACTGGGCCAGGCACTGTGGACACAGCCCTGAGCAAGCCTGACACAGTCACTGCCCTGATGGGGTGCCAAAGCAAGTCACATGTCCAAGCCCAAGACCGGGTACAGCCTGTGTGCTAGGATGCTTAGAGGAAGACCAGGAGTGGATGGAGTGACCCAGGTATTTCCTGGCCCGCAAGAGACCCAAGAAACAGTGGTTTGCCCGTATTAGCAGAAGAGTTGTACTTGACATACAATTGTTCTTACACTTAAATATATTTACATATTGTGGTTTTTCCACAGTCTCATGGGGGCAAAGCATCATTTGAAGATCCTAAAATAATCTTGATTAAACAAAGGGAAGGGACATTTTTCTATGACTTTATATGAAAAGATAAAGGTTGAATGTTCCTCCAAAGACCCAAGGTTGTAGAAGGCATTTAGACCTGACCATTTCTCAGGTTAGTTGTTCATGTATCAACTACACGGTAAACACTACTATGATCCAGGTTCTCTATAGGAACACGGGGGGACAAGACCAATAGAAGTTCATAGCCAAATGGGAGGCAGTAAATCTATGGATGATCACCATCAGTGCTCAGTGGAATGTCTGCTTACTGATGGGGTGGATGCAGAGGCTGGGGCCCCAGAATGGATGGAGTCCAGGCCAGGTATGGACTTTTTCTACTGAATGTCACTTGGGTCATTCCCTCGGGATAGTAGTACCACATTTCTATGGCTAATAATGTGATCTTGAATTTATTTATTTATTTATTTATTTATTTATTTATTTATTTATCTTTATTTTTTTACCTTATAGCCAGACATAGGCATGGAAATACTCTTCCAAGCCCAAGTCAGTCATGCAAGGTGCCCATGTAATCTTCTCAGAATGGCACATATACAGTGAGTGACCAGATAGGTGGAGAAAAATGTAGGATTTCGACTTCTACAGTATCAACACCAGAGTTGAGAAGGAACACCAGGGGCCCACCAGTGAGACAAGTCACCAGCACTGGTGAGGAGTAGCCCTGCGGGAGCCTGCAAATACACCCCCAGCTCCGCCAGCCTCAAGGTGGGCAACAGCATCCTCCCAGCTTCTGTTTATTGTGGCATTGCTGTGGCCTTCATCCGCTTTGTATCCATGGCATCGGACACTGGGGGGAGTTGGGCCCTTGACCCTCCTTGACAGCTGAGCACAGAAAGAGCAGCGGGAAGTTGAGCAACTCTAGAGAGGCCTGTGCATAGCAGCTTAGGGGCAGTTTGAGCTTTCTGGTAGACGCAGCTGAAAGCAGCTACTTCCTGGAAGCAATAGGCTTCTGGAAGGGGCCAGGTGTATAATAAAATTATTGTCAGCTCTGTTCACATAACATATCCTTCCCGCTGCCACCTGCATCTCATCATACAAGTGGGCAAGGGCATCTCTGAAGTGTCGGAGGTGGGGTGAGGGTAATGCTGGTGGTGGTGAGAAGGGGGATCTGAAGGGTGGTGAGAGGGAGGCAAGGTCCGGAGGGGTGTGGATGGGGACCTCGAGAGGGGCGGTGGTCCACGGAGGGGGAGAGGGGTGAGCATCCCAAAGCCCAGCCTGAAGGCATCTTTCCTCCGTGCTCCCCCCCCCTCTGCCCCAACTCCTCCCTGCCCACCCCCTGGGGTCGCCCGCGGGGTCGCAGGATCCGAAGGCAGCTCACCCAGCGGAACCCGGAACCCCGGGTGGGGCCGGGGTGGAGCTCGGGGCGTGGGGCTGGAGCCGGGGCGTCGAGGATGGGCCGCATGAATCCACCGTGGGCCGGGCGGACAGGGCTAGGGGAAGGTCGCGAGGGGCAGTGCGCACGGCCTTACCCCGCATCCCCCACCCTGGGCCGGAAGATGGATGATTTTCGGGGACTGCTGTCCCAGCGCCCCGGCTCGCTGCGGGGAGACGTCAGAGCGCTCGGGGCCTTGGGAGAAGAGCCCCCGGCCCCACCCCCGCCCGGGCTGCCTATAAAGTCGGGGCCTCGCGGCGCTGCGGCGGCACCGGCGGCGCTCCCCGGGTCCCGCTCCTCGCGCCCGCGCTCCGAGGGGAGAGCGCGCTCCGCCGGCCTCCGCGCTCCAGCGCTTCCCGCCCGGACCATGCGCCGCCGCGAGCTCCCGCTCGTCCTGCTGGCGCTGGTCCTCTGCCAGGCGCCCCGGGGCCCCGCCGCTCCGGTGCCGGGGGGCCAGGGCACGGTGCTGGACAAGATGTACCCGCGCGGCAACCACTGGGCGGTGGGTGAGTGTCCCGCGCGCTCCAGTCCTCGGCGGGACCCCGGCTGGGGGAGGGCTCCGCCGCGACCCTTCATCTGCGTCCTCCCAAAGATCCACGCCGCCGCCGCCCCCGCCCCTCGCGGGTCCTGGGAAGCCGTCGGTCCCTGAGCAGCCTCGGGCTGCCGGGAGCTCCTTCCCCGCTCGGGCACCCGGGCGGGCGCAGCTCCCCGAACCCGCTAACCCGCCCTCCGCACCTACCCCATACTTGCTTCGGCCAGCTGGGCGGTAGCCTCGCCTCGCACGGCTCTGTCCTTGAACGCCGCGGGCAGCGGGGTCCCCGAGCGCGTCCCGGAGCCCCGGGATTCCGCCCGCGGGGAGCCGGATGCGGGCTGCGCCCCGGGCGCCGCGCGAAGCCACAAGTGTGGGAGCCGGTCCTGGGGCCCGCTGCCCCTCGGCCGCGGCTCTCCTGGACTCGCCCAGTCCTTCCGCCAGGGAACATTTCCTCTCTCCTGCCCCTTTGCCCAGCCCTCCCTCCTTCCCTCTCTGGGGCTCGGGGCTCCCCGCCCACGCCAACCCGGCCTCTCGGGCCCCCCAGACCCCGCTGTCCTCCGTCTGTCTAGATCTGTGGCCTCCCCGCTCCTTCCCCCTTCCCTCTGCCGGCACGTCCGACCCGGGGAGGACGCGACCCCCCAGCTTTCCCGCTACTGCTGGCCGGCGGGGGTGGGGGTAGGGGCCCGCCACCTGGGCCCACCCAGCGTCACCCCGGGGCTCGCCCCCCGCCAGCAGAGCCTCTTGTGCCCAGTGCAAAGCTTGCTCGGAAGCCTCCCCACCTAGCCAGCCTCGACAGCTCCAACTCTTCCCGGGAAGCAGGTCGATCCCAAAGCGACTTAAGGGGTGGCGGTGGTGCGGGTGGGGTGCGGTCCTCTCTTCCTTAACCATCTACTCAGAGGGGGCGACGGTGTATTGGAAAGATACTTGCTAATCCAAGTACCAGCCGAGTCACAGATGGTGTGAGGACCAGGACGCATTTATGGGAAGAGGTGAGGCACAGCTGTCCCGTGCTCTGCTCCTCTGTGCTGCATATGCTTTGGCAGAGGAATCCAGAACTCGGGCTTGCAGCGGGTTAGTCTTCAGCACGGCGAACAGAACCGGCTAACAGAACCGTTTGCCGAGTCCTGGAGGCCGCAGGGCTGCGGGTATTTGTGATCTCCGAGGGGACACCGAGAACCCAGCCCCGGGGCATGGAGAAGAGAGGTTGGGATGGGTGGAGATGAAAAGCCCCCCACCCTTGAAGAGAGAAGGATATTTAGAAAGTAGAAGCTGAACCTAGAATTGATGCTTTAAAAGGACTTGTGGGAATTTAGACCAAGTGACCAGTGTCTAGTCCAGCCACCAGCCGGTGGCCTAGGAAGGTGGAACGAAACTCCCAGGTTTCCAATCTCTTTTCCCTCATCCATCTTTTTGGATTACAAAGACATATTATAAGGCAGCCCTTGCAGGCCAAAAGCAGGACAAGAGAGTCATATGGGGAGGAGAATCGTGTTGTTTTTGAGGCAGGCCAACCCTGATTGCTGTAGTTCTCCAACACATCTGTCCCATCCCTGCGTGTTTAGGGGCTCTGGTGGTGAAACACCCTTGGGCGTTCCTCATACCAACCAGTGGCAACCCCCAATTTTCTCATTTTCCTATTTGTTCTGGAACGCACTCTCCCCTTTTTATCTCTTGGCCAGCTGTGCAGAGATGGTGGAAAACAAGAGACAGAGGAAGGTGAAGTAGAAAAATCACAGTTTGGTCTAAAATAACATGGCGATTGAGGAAAAGTTTGCTTTGCAGAGACGTCTATCTCTGGGAATCTGAGCACCACTCATAAGCATGAATGATGTTGTTAGATTTTAAATTTAGCTTTCCACTCTCCTAAGTAAATGCCTGTCCTCCTCAATCACGGAAGACATGCAGTTTAGTTTCAATTATATCAACCGAAAGCTACATATTGCTGTCCAAGCTGTCAGCACAAATTTGCAGGTTTGTTAAGGGAATTGCTTCTTGCAGCTGAGAGAAGCATGGTGTGGCAATGGAAAGCAAGTTAACAGATGGAAAACTTAAATTCTTGTCTGGCTTGATGTTTATGGTAATGTTTTGTTTGTGCAAAATATAGATATGAAAATATAGGTCAACACTACTACTGGTAACTGTCCCCACTGCTCCCAGAAAATGCTTCCAGTCGTGACACTGATGTCACCTATGTTGTAGCAGGTTGAATTCTGAAACACCCAGGTTCAGCCGCAGAATGGCTTTCCGTGGGAATGCTACCCCAGAGACTGTGAAATGTTGTTTCTGGATCACTCCAGAAAAACTCGCCCTCGGAAGAGTTCAACACTTGACGTCTCTATGTTTTAATGGATATTTTCCTCAGTTGAGGTGATCTTCAAATTTTGAGCTTAAGAAAATTCATTTATGTTTCTACCCTGCTGTGTTAGTGGTATTTTGAAGTGATTAAAAAGGACAAAAGCCTTTTTTTTTTTTTAACTTCTGGGCAAGCTTTTATTTATTTATTTTTTCAAGAGCCTGTCTTTTGTCTAGGCTGAGATCTCTATTACTATGATACGGACACATAACAAACGTGGATGGGAAAAGAGGAAGTGGGCAGATCATCCGTGTTGCTATGGAGACGTTTATTTGGTTGGTAGTTGCCAGCTCCAAAGTGAAACAGGACCCAGTGTGTTCCCTGGGATGCCATAGATGGTGCACTTTCCTTAATGACCAGTGAGTCTGTGGATCCGGGGATGAGAGCCTGACCAGCACCCACCCACCAAATATGCAGATACGTACACTGTCACAAGGAACTACGTTAAATCAATCACAGGATGGAGGATTACTTTGTCTTCCCATTTTACAAAGGTCCACCAAATTTTTCCAGTGTGACAAAAATGAAGATCTTATTTGTAAAAACGTCTCCATGGCCCCCTCTGCTTCATTGGTTATAACACCTTTCTCATCTGTAGTGTCCTAATTAGATGAGAGCAGTGAGGGAAGGGAAGAGTGACCAAGGTCATTACTGGAGCATCAGGTTCTAATCCTGCTTTCCCATTATCATGATTCAATTTCCTCCGTAGAAATAAAGCCAAATCCTTCACTGCTTCCTGAGAAGTTGTGCAACATAATCACTGTTATGGCTAAAAGCAAGGTGATTTCATGGATATCCGGGCACCAAGTTGACCAAGCAGACAAGTGAGGAGCCAGTCCTTCAGGATTCCAGTCTTGCAGCTGGGGCTGTGTCCTCTGTAGGGTCTTGAAATTGTGTGAAGTGTCATGTCATAAGTGACTTGACAAGTGCTCACGTGGCAATGCAGGAAAACCTCATTGTCAGGCTCCCCAGGACTCACAGAATTAATTTTTCTAAGTCAGAAGGTGGCTGGGTGGCTCAGTCTGTTGAATGTCTGCCTTCAGCTCAGGTCATGATCTGGGCATCTTGGGATCGAGTCCCACACCAGGCTCCCTGCTCAGTGCGGAGTCTGCTTCTCCTCTGCCCTTCCCCTCTGCTCATAATCTCTTTCTCAAATCAATAGAATCTTCAAAAGAAAAAAAAATTTTTCTGAGTCACATGATGAATCGTGATACACTGACATATCACCTCTATTCCTTTTTATAACATTAGAAAGACTTTTGTTGACCTTACCCTTACTTCCGGACCCCAGAGTGATTTCTACCTGCCTTATATTTTTTGGAAGTTCAAAGACACTTCATAGCAGTATAATATAGTAGAGTCTGGACTGTGCGCTGATTTTAATCCTAGAATCTTTGCTTACACGTGGGTGACCTTTGACAAGTCTCCTCTGCATCGAACTTATTGTGGAGTAGACCAAATGGAACGTCCTGTAAACAGACGCCAACAGTAAAGTCCTGGTGAGGGCTCCTCTGGTGGTGGCCAGAGGTCTTGTCATTTTCAGTGGCCGTGGTCTGTCCAACATTATTCCCATTATTCCCGCAATGTTTGCTTAAATATATCTAATGCCAAACAACATTGGAATCACCAAGAGCTTTCTTTCCTTATGAGCTTTAAATCAAAAGCATCATAGTTTTACGAGTATCAGGAGCTTAAAAGTACTATAAAATGCAAGTGCTGAGAGGTGGGGAGAAAAAAAACCACTGAGGAAAGTAAATAAAATAATGTGAGCATTATTAGCAAGGGGCTAAGGCATTAAGAATGCAGACCTTGAATTCCATACCCACTTCTGACACTGTGGCTTTTCCCACTTACATACATGAATGTCCACATTTTTAGTGGCCTGGCCTCTTGCGCAGCAACTTTTATTCATTTATATAGCAAGTGTCCATCCCTGGACCCATTGGTGGAGTTTCACTGACCCTTTTAGACATCTAGGAGAAAATTCTGCACTTCTGTGACTGAAAAGTGTTACTCAGAACTTGTTTTCACCTCGTTTTTCATTACATACTCGGCAAATGAATTTCTAGGTGACAATTCCTAGATTCAGTCTCAGCTAAAATTCTAAGAAAGTTTAAATGAAAAATTCCT
The DNA here is from genome assembly GCF_905146905.1 of Nyctereutes procyonoides. NCBI lineage: Eukaryota > Metazoa > Chordata > Mammalia > Carnivora > Canidae > Nyctereutes > Nyctereutes procyonoides. The sequence goes on along the minus strand of NW_026575082.1, from coordinate 16,628,906 downwards.
TTGGCACATTTATTTGTATTAGAGAACAGAGGAAACCAACATCCTTTTTTAATCACACCAAGAAAAGCAGCAAGACTCTTCTTTGCAGCAGCAATTCAGAAGTGATTGAAGAAGATGTTTAACCTCTGTCATTCAGCTGGGAATAGAATTCAGTGCATGCAGAATTGGTGGCAATATTTTAGGTATGGAAGGTTCCTTAGTTTTCATCCAGTCTGACCCGTTCATTTTAGAGTTGAGAAAATTGAGGACTGGGGATGCTCAAAACTTGGCAGAGGTCTCCTTGCTGGTTAGCATAGGTGCTGGGACCAACCCCAGGACCCCTGGGTTGCGGTTATAAATTTTGTCCAACTTATTGCACATGTTGGACAGGGAGCAAAATAGATCAGTTATTGATGAAGTAACTTCTGAGAATTAAATGCTATTTATTCTGCATTTGGGAGGAAGCTGTACACACCTAACTGGTGTCCTTTGAAATTTCTTGTTTATGAGTTCCCCTGGGTTCAGTGGTCATCATATTTTGGTTTTGTTTTTCTTTTCACAGGGCACCTAATGGGGAAAAAGAGCACCAGAGAGTCCCCATATGTTTATGAGGAAGGGAGCCTGAAGCAGCAGCTGCAGGGGTACATCCGTTGGGAAGAAGCTGCAAGGAATTTACTAAGCCTCATGGAAGCAAAGGGGACCAGGAGCCATCAGACACCTCAGAGGGAGCCCCTGGGCATTCGCCAGTCTGCTTGGGATTACCAGGACAACAGCAACTTTAAAGTCATAGGTCCAACTCGTGAAGGTACAACACACTGGGTGGGAGAGTGGGAGCGGGGTGGGATGGGGTGAAGGGTGGAGGTGTTTGGGGGAGAGCTGGAAGTTAGGTTGAGCTGAGAGAATAAATTGTGCAAGCCTTCAGAGCCACTTAACTAGGCTGACACCAATACACGCTGAGAAATGAGTAGGTGCTTCCCTGTCTAATTTCAACGTAATAGATGATTTTTCTTCTTAGCATATCAAAAGGATATTGGTTCCAAACTCCAATTTAGGAGTTTTATTAGTTATCATGCTTATTAGTGATTGTGCATTGAAGGGATTTTTTTTTTTTAATCCACCAGGCCCTCCCAGAATTTTTTGAAAGTGAGGCCAGAGATTATTTGAGTCTCTCCCTATGTTTGTTTGTTTTGATTTTTATTTAAATTTTAGTTAGTTAGCATACAGTGCAATATTGGTTTCGGGAGTAGAAGTCAGTGATCCATCACTTACAACCCTTGGTGCTCATGGCCAGTGCCCTCCTTAATCCCCTTCACCCATCTAGCCCATCCCCCACCCACCTCCCTCCATCAGTCCTCAGTTTGTTCTCCACCATTAAGAGTCTCTTATGGTTTGTTTCCTCTCTCCTTTTTCCTCCTTCCCATATGTTCATCTGTCTTGTTTCTTAAATTCCACATGAGTGAAATCATATATTTGTTTTTCTGTGACTAATTTCACTTAGCGTAGTACACTCAGGCACCATCCACGTTGTTGCAAATGGCAAGATTTCATTTTTGATGGCTGAGATATGATTCCATGATATGATTCCATGTCTTCTTTATCCATTCATCAGTTGATGGATATTTGAGCTCTCTCCATAGTTTAGCTATTGTTGGTATTGCTTATATAAACAGCATGGCGCAGGTGTCCCTTCAAATCTGCAATTTTATATCTTTTGGGTAAATACCTAGTAGTGCAATTACTGGGTCGTAGGGTAGTTCTATTTTTAACTTTTTGAGGAAACTCCACACTGTTTTCCAGAGTGGCTGCACCAGTTTGCATTCCCACCAACAATGTAGGAGGGTTCCCCTTTCCTCATCCTCACGGGCACCTGTTGTTTCTTGTGTTACTAATTTTAGCCATTCTGATGTGTGTGAGGTGGTATCTCATTGTGGTTTTGATTTGTATTTCCCTGGTGATGACTGATGTTGAGCATCTTTTCATGTGTCTGTCAGCCATCTGCATGTCTTCTTTGGAAAAGTGTCTATTTATGTCTTCTGCCCATTTCTTAACCAGATTATTTGGTTTTTGAGCATTGAGTTTCATGAGTTCTTTATAGATTTTGGATACTAACCCTTTATCTGATAAGACATTTTATTTTTTTAAAAGATTTATTTTTTTTTTTATTCATGAGAGACACAGAGAGAGAGAGAGAGAGAGGCAGAAACACAGGCAGAGGGAGAAGCAGGCTCCATGCAGGGACCCCAACGCTTGACTCGATCCTGGGGCCTTCAGGATCATGCCCTGGGCCGAAGGCAGGCGCTAAACCACTGAGCCACCCAGGGATCCCCTGATAAGACATTTCAAATATCTTCTCCCATTCCACAGGCTGCCTTCTTTTAGTTGTGTTGACTGTTTCCTTTGCTGTGCAGAAGCTTTTTATGTTGATGAAGTCCCGATAGTTCATTTTTGCTTTTGTTTCCCTTGCCTCTGGGGATGTGCTCTATGTTTGTTTTTGATGAGCACTAGTGGAGGGGGCTATTCACATACACTTTTAGAAGAGAACATTCTGGTTTGCTACCTTCTATGCAGAAGAGCACTTCTTTATATTTGTTTTAAGATTACCTAGTTTGAGTCTCACACTAATATTTCAAAACTTGATGAACACATCTAATCAACTGATTTTTTTTTGTATAGTGTCTCGTAGAAGAGAGAGAGAAGGAATTATACCAAATGGGCATTACTTAGGTACAAAGACAGTAAATGGGATGGAAGAGAGAATAAAGATGATGGAAGAGAGAATAAAATGTATAGGAAGAAAGCAAAGCAACAGAAAATGAAGTGATTCTCATTAACCTTTAAGAAGTTTCCACAAAATTGATATAAAAAGCAAAAACAATAATCACAATTCTAGCAATACTAAGGATGGCTGCTTTTATTGAGTGATTACCATAATCCAAGTACCAGGCAATGCAGTTCACCTTCACTTTTCTCTGTTCATGCTCACAGCAGTATTAGGAGGAAGATTCAAGGGACGCCTGGGTGGCTCAGCGGTTGAGCATCTGCCTTTGGCTCAGGGTGTGATCCTGGAGTCCCGGGGTCAAGTCCCATGTCAGGCTCCCTGAATGGAGTCTGCTTCTCCCTCTGCCTGTGTCTCTGCCTCTCTCTGGGTGTGTCTCATGAATAAATAAATAAAATCTTTTTAAAAAATTCTAAAAAAGGAGGAAGATTCAAGAAAATTCTATCATTCTCCCCGTTTCACACGTGAGTAAACGGAGACAAGTCACATAGCTTTTCACTGGTGAGAGCAGGGTAGGAGCCCACGTCCTCTCCATGGACAGTCTGGGGCCACATAAAACATCTCCTGGGGAACGAGAGGTTCCTTGTGGATCCTAAATATGAAGGATGTGGGATCTAGTAGTAGCCTTGCTCCTCATGGTTTCTTTTTTTTTTTTTAAGATTTTATTTTTTTATTCATGAGAGACAGACAGAGAGAGAGAGAGAGAGAGAGAGAGAGAAGCAGGCTCCATGCAGGGAGCCCGACATGGGACTCGATCCCGGGTCTCCAGGATCAGGCCCTGAGCTGAAGGCAGCGCTAAACCGCTGAGCCACCCGGGCTGCCCTCCTCTCAGTTTCTGACCAGAATAATACTGTGTTTCACTCACCGAGCTTGGAGAGCTGGCGCCTTCACTCCTTCACAGTGATTAACTCTTTGACTGATGGGCCCTTTGCAGAGATGCGGGGCTGGCTTTGCCAAGCCTCAGCTGGCTTCTCTGTGTTTCACTGCACTTTGGTCTACTGTGGATTCTCTATGCCAAACACAAATGCAAAGTTCACTTGTTGCATTAAGCATCTAGGGAGAAAAATCTCTAGGAGCCTTTATTCAGAAAGAAAATCTGGATTAAGCCAACCGATACGGAAATAAGTAGCAACTTTGTACAAAGCCTTGAGTGATTCTCTTACCCACATCTGTATTATTGGGGTCACAACCAGCTCACTTCTTTGTTGGTGGATTACAGGGCTCTGAGGGCTCTGGGAATTTAGGATTGACTTCCCAGCCCCTGACTGAAGCCTTTTCTTGATCAGGTGACTTTATGGACTTACTGCGTGGATGTCCAACAGCAGTGCCTTCTCCTTTGTCTGAGGACTAACAATGATCACTGCCACAAAACTCCCTAAGGCAATTTTATAAACACCAAAATGGACTTTACGCTCATCACTCATTCCTTTTTTTTAAAAAAAAAAGCTTTTATTTATTTATTCATGACAGACACACAGAGAAAGGCACAGACATGGGGGGAGGGAGAAGTAGGCTCCCTGAGGGGAGCCCGATGTGGAACTCAATCCCAGGACCCCAGGATCATGATCTGAGCCAAAGGCAGATGCACTACCACTGAGCCACTCAGGCATCCCTAACTCATTCCTATTTGAATGAAACTGCAATATCCATTTTGAGTTACTTTATTCCTCTAACCCTGGATCTGCATAAATTTGAGACTGAAAAAAATTCAGCTCCCGGGGCACCTGAGTAGCTCAGTTGGTTAAGCATCTGACTCTTAATTTCAGTTCAGGTCATGATGTCAGGGTCCTGGGCTCAAGAGCCACATCAGGCTCTGCACTCAGCGGGGAGTCTACTTGAGATTCTCTCTCCCTCTGCTTCTCTGTCTCTTGCTCAAATAAATAAATAGGTCTTTTTAAAAAATTCAGCTCCTTCCTTAAAAATCAAAATTTTCCTGTCATATTCAGAAGAATATTCTGTAAGCTGAGAAGCCAAGTATGAAAGAATAGCTCCAAAACAATCACTGAGTGGTCGTAGTGTGAGGTGGCCTGAGTGGGCAGTCACAAAGAGTGAGTGTTTCAAGGGGATAGTGTTTCTGTTTTCATGTGATGCAGGGGGGAAAAAGCTATCTTTTAATAAATCTTTTAATAATCAGGCCTCAATTTTCTACTCTATCTTTTTATGTTTTGTTTTTGTTCCTTCTATAAGCTTTGATGACCCATCCCATTTTATTCCTTTTTTTTTTTTTAGATTTTATTTTATTTATTTGAGAGAGAGAGTTCACATGAGCAGCATGAGGGTCAGAATGAGAGGGGAAAGAGACTTCACTGAGCATGAACCCCTTGTCAGGCTGTGATCATGAGCTGAGTGGAAACCAAGAGTTGGGTGCCCAACTGACTGAGCCACCCCGATCTCCCACGTTATGTTCCATCTCAAGTCAAATAATTAACTATTGCACACATTGGTACCGTTCTTTTGGATATATTTCCCAGCAATATGAAAAAAATTCAACCATTGTATAGTTGTTGCACAGATGGAAAGGGTTTATCACTCTTTTTGTTTGGAAACTCCATCTTAGTGAAACAATGTTGACATGCAAATTGAAACCATCTTCTAGTTTTCTTTTTTTTTTCTTTTATTTATTTATTTATTTATTTATTTATTTATTTATTATTTATTTACGATAGTCATACAGAGAGAGAGAGAGGCAGAGACACAGGCAGAGGGAGAAGCAGGCTCCATGCACCGGGAGCCTGACGTGGGACTTGATCCCGGGTCTCCAGGATCGTGCCCTGGGCCAAAGGCAGGCGCCAAACCGCTGTGCCACCCAGGGATCCCCATCTTCTAGTTTTCTTATTCACAAAGAGGGAATAACAAGAGAATGGTTCTATTAGAAATCCATATATTGCTCAATGTTAGGACGAGGTTTAATAACTTAGCTGAGCATTGCCAGAAGTAGCAGCAGGAATTTTCAAAGGCTGAAGGACTTTTCTTAAAATTAAAAACTTTGCACATATGCTCTCCTCTCGCATTTTAGTCATAAAACATGAAGTCCTGTCACCAGATCTCCCAGAGCTGTAGTCAGAAACTCTGAGCATCTTCATGTTTTGGTGACAAAGATATTTACTTAATTCAGGAAAGATTTGTGTAAATGTGCACTGAAACTAGACTACTATAATCATGGAAGACGAGCTCCAGAACTTTATTAGCAATTATGGCCAATCATTTTCAAGGTTAACCTAATCTTTTAACTGTACCCTTATCACAAAAAATTAATGGAACTTTTACCCTATGGTTTCTAGTACATGAAACAGTGTTTAGGTCAGCCCCAGTACTGAAAACATAATCCTAGATGTGGCTATGGATTGTCCTGAGTTTCAAGGAAGCTTGAAGTTGACCTTTGGGTTCCTTTTGTAATTTAGAGCATTGTTCTTTGCAGCGTGTGTGTGTGTGTGTGTGTGTGTGTGTGTGTGTGTGTGTTTTCTGTTATTCAGTGGACAAGAAGAAAGGGGCCTAGGGAGTACATTGCAGAGGGTTTTACAGGAAGGAAGTAAAAATACAAGTTTCCCCTCACTTTTAAGGGATGGCTCCCACTGTCCCGTCAAATCAGCATTGAGAATAGAAAGGTTTTATTTCTTCATGTGTGAAACACTCCAGAGGAAGTTCCAAATGTAGGAAAAACAGCAATATGTAATCGAGAATAACTAAAAAGTCTCCGATCACCCTGACATTTCCTCTGAAGGATCAGAGTGAAGTCACCCCCACCTCCAATATAGCTCCCCCCACCATAACGGACCCCTCCCTCTTGCCTCTGGCTCCTTGATCTTCCTCGGTTACCTTTACTTTTTCCTTGTAGCTTTACTTCCATTCCCTAGAGCCAAACAGCTCAGATTCAATATTTTGAGCCAGTGTAGGGGCTTCACGGATCCTTGCCCACATCCTCCACTGGCCCCTTTTATGAGCACTGGCCTATATTGCAAGATGGATGGAAGCATCTTCAGGCAGGCTGGTGACCCTTAATAGTGCAGCCCAGGTTACATGGAGAAAAGCAAAACTAATTAGTCTGTGTGGGAATTGAGCTTCAGTCCCTGGCCTTATTAGCACCTTGCCAAAGCAGTTGAGTCACAGAGCAGGTAATAACTCGCCTGAGACTATAAGTAACTCCTTTATTAGAAACAAATGGCGTGTCTGGCCATTGGGGAACCTGAATTGCCAGAGAACCTTGGAAAGTGTAATAAGCTCCAGTCTGGTTGAAAAGCATTTTCTCATCTCCCCATAGAAAGGGTGCTATATGGGGAACAAAGACATATTTTAACATTACAACTACTCATTCTTTCTTCAGTCTGAATTTGAGCAGAAGCCATAACAAGCAAGCCACAATAAATTTACAACTGGCGGAAATCCAAATTAGCTCCTGTTCCCAAGTTGCATGCTACTACCACTTACAGTCCGAGCTTCATAATGTGTCATCCTGTGATTCATAAACTAGCTTTGATTTGTGCAATGAGGCGTTGCCAAACTAAACAAAGTAAGAATTAAGATTCCATATTCGCTAAGGGCCCCCCTACCAAGCTGATACTTGAGTAACAAATTCCCGGTGATCATACATTTAATTTCCAACTGTGGTCAAAATATACCTGAATGAGGGGCGCCTGGGTGGCTCAGTGGTTGAGTGTCTGCCTTCAGCTCAGGGCATGATCCCAGGGTCCTGGATCGAGTCCCACATCGGGCTCCCTGCTCAGCGGGGGTCTGCTTCTCCCTCTGCCTGTGTCTCTGCCTCTCTCTCTTTCTCTCTGTCTCTCATGAATAAATGGATGAAATATTTAATATATATATATATATATATATATATATATATATATATATATATATATCTGAATAGTCCTATCAGGATACAAGTTCAGCTAATAAAACAAAAAGAGCCAAACATAGAGCAGCTCCAGAAAAAAGAGGAAGTCAGTTTGTTTCTGTCTCTCTGTCTCTCTGTCTCTCTCTTTCCGTCTCTCGTTAGACAACTGTGGTTCTCCAGCATGAACAGACTCAGAATCACCTGGAAGACTTCTGAAAGGCCAGATCGCTGGGCTCCCCCCACCCAGAGTTTCTAACTCAGTAGGTCGGGGGCAGACCTAAGAATTTGCTTTTCTAATAAGCTCCCAAGTGATGCTGATGGTTTGTGGGGGAATGTATTTGCCTTTAGCATGAGACTTAAGTATCGCTAACTGTTTGCTTTCCTCTTTTTAATATTTTTTAAGTTGGCGGACTCTCTGCTTCAGGTTCTCAACCTGAGGGAAGAAACCCCCCGCTGAATTAACACGGACAGCAATGGCCTCTCTCAAAGAAGCAAAGCAAAACCCTTAAGAGACTATGTTCTACAGTCATCGATTCTACTGGATCATCAACAAGATTCCCTTTGTGCAAAACACTTAACTATTCTTGTATCTTTCAACCAAATCCATGATTTTCAAGCAGCATCTTCTGCTTTGAACTTGTTTGCCGTGAATAATTGTCCATAAAGAGTCTTCCAATCAATGCTCTTTACATCTAAGCTATTTGTCCATTAGACTCCAGCCCCCAACCTGTTACCATTCACAATAAAAAACCCAAGCACCTTATCCAAAGGGCAGATAGTTCTCTTATTTCAATTCCAAATGAAATGATGCAGCAGAGATAACAAACAAAACAGCTTGATAATGAACTTGTGTGCTCACTGATGAAGATAGACTGGATTTTTAACTCTCCCTTCATTTTTGGGGGGAATTAATTTTTAAGACATTTTATTTATATATTTGAGAGTGAGAGTGAGAGAGAGCATGAGTGAGGGGAAAGGGAGAGAGAGAGAAGCAGGCTCCCTACTGAGCAGGGAGCCCGACATGGGGCTCAGTCCCAGGACCCTGAGATCATGACCTGAACTGAAGTCGAATGCTTGACCCACTGAGCCACCCAGGCGCCCCTTAACTCTCCTTGTGAAGGCCACTTACTGAATCCGGGTAGTGACATACAGCCTTTCTGGAGGCTTCAACTAGAAGCTCATATTCTCTTATCCTTACCATCGCATGAGCTAGGCTGAAGGTAGAGGCTTACGCGTCACTTAATAATTGTCATTTCTTTAGCCCTTACCATGACCAGGTATTTTGCCAATGTTATCAATATTCTCCTCATAACAGCTTTATAAGCCAAGAATGAACATTCTCACTTAATAGACGAGGAAACAGCATTAGAGAGGTCAAGTGACTTGGCCAAGGTCACATAGCAGATGGAACTTCAATTCAAACGTCCAAATCACCAGAGGTTCGGCAGCATTTAACATTGTCCATGTTACCTTGCTTTTAACCTCCCTGTCAGTATATTTAAGCCCAGCAAGTAGCACTTTTTCTTCAAAATTTCATTGCCAATCTTGGAGGAAAGTGGTCCCCACAGACAGATTTAGTCAGCTCCACAACAAAAGGAGATGAATTCGAGAGGTTCCCTGCCATTTCCAGAGAATGTGGCCTGGCGGTTGGTAGCACTTACCAGTTCCAAATTTATCATGACATTCACACAGGAACAGATTTAAAGCTTCTTGCCATACGTTTAGATTTCCTTCGTTTGGGGAAATCAGATTTGAAACAGTAAAGAGATTTATCTTGCTCTTGTTTTGATTGTCAAAGAACCACAGAAGATGGGATGTTTTCTTTCAAATTTCTTTTAAAACTGTGTTGACTCACAACCCTCACATAGCCAGACCTGGGGAGATACATGAAGTGTGTCGCCAGTGTCCTGCCACCGTCCTTTTCCTGGGACTCATCTGGTGTCTTCCCCAAAAACTTGATCCTGGGCTGTGCCGGGGAAAGTCTACCACGAAGCTAATGAGCAATTCCCTTCATTTCATGAAGATGAAAAGGGTGTTCCAGACCCAGGGGAAACTTTCTTGAATGCTGACACTTCAGGCAGGGACAGAAAGGCAATACTCTTAGAAACACCCCATCTAGATGGTCACTTCTTTGCTTATGTCATAAGAGTAGATGTGATGCTGTGTTTTAGCTGCAATTATTTTTTTTTTCTATGTGTTCTGAGAGACAGGAACAGCTCCCTCAAATCTCCTGATCCTTGCAGGGCTCCTCTGTACCAATCTGTGTATTTGAGAGAAACAGTTTTCCCTCCTAGAAGAGCTTTCTTGAACCGTCCTTTGCAAGTGCAGTCCTATCACATATCACAGTGTGTGTCTCCCAGGCGGGGTAATTTTCAGCTGCGAATAGCAGCATCCTCCTTGACTTGTTTTGGTAGGAAAGGAAATCTTCTGGGAAGATAGGAAGCAGGAGGTGAGAGAAATGGGCTCAAGGCTAAACTAGCAGGTTCCATGACCCAAGTCACGCCCCTGATGGGGTTGATGAGATGGTTAGTGCATACCCTGCTGTCCCCAAATCATTCTGCAGAACTGCCACACTTGGCACTGTTTTCTACAGCCTCTGTCTCCACTTATGTGGGAAGTGGTATGTCCCTCCTCTCCAAAACTTCCTCAACCTTGGCTGACTTCCAAAGCAGAGTTTCGAATGTCTGTGTCTAATTGGTGGAACCTAGCTCACATGGCTGGATCTAGCTGCAAGGGAAACTGGGAAATGTAGCTTTAAGGATTCTATTTTGGGAATATGGGATTAAAACTGTGGGACCCCAGGGATCCCTGGGTGGCGCAGCGGTTTGGCGCCTGCCTTTGGCCCAGGGCGCGATCCTGTAGACCCGGGATTGAATCCCACGTCGGGCTCCCGGTGCATGGAGCCTGCTTCTCCATCTGCCTGTGTCTCTGCCTCTCTCTCTCTCTCTCTCTCTCTCTCTGTGACTATCATAAATAATAATAATAATAATAAAAAACTGTGGGACCCCATCAAAAGAAAAAAAAGTGTGTATTCAAATCATATGGTCAGAGACAGATAACATATGCTTTTCTCCTTTTTCCTCAAACAAACAAACAAACAAACAAACAAACTTCCTCTTTGATTTCTGCCCATTGCTCTTCTAGAGGGTAGTTAACATCCAGCCTGGGATTCTGGGATAGCAGGAGCCTGGTGGCTGTTTTCCACAGCACAAGGCCAGATGTGCATGCAGAGAGCAAGAAGAGAAGACTGCATTTAAGAGGTGACAATATTTAGAAGTCCTTGCAGCAAAGCAGGATAACCAGTAGGAAGAATCCAGAAGGGAAGCAAGCAATAATCTTCAAATTTGTTCTTTTAAAAACGATCTTTCTCTCTCTCTCTCTTTTTAAGTGTTACAGGGTGGATTGCTCAGGGCAATTTGGCAGTCTTTGCTTATGATCAGAGGTTCAGTAACACACTAAATAGGCATTTCAAGCAGTGCAGTACAGTTTCTAGCCCCACAATGCCCACCTTTCAGTTCCCACTGGGGACATTTGATCATCACAAAGCTTTTTAACTCAGCTCAGATGTGGAGGGAGTAATCTAAGTAAATTGTGGGATTTGCATTATTCATTTTCTCAGCCACAGGCTGCTTCAATCAGACACTGTAAAATAGCTCTTTGAGGGAAACCCACAACAATGAATGATTGCAAATTCCCAAAGCAGAAGGACGGTGGTCATCACGTGCACTGAAAGGGCTCCTAGCTTTGCCTCTTGGGACTTTGTGTTTTCCAATTAATCACTTCCTTAATTAGACCCAGATAAAACACAGAAACATCTCTCTATTTCCCCTCTGGTTTTCCTTCCATTCTCCCCAGCCCACATAATTTATAGAACATATCACCTGATTGACAAGCGAGGTGGCTCTAGCCACGGATGGATTGAGAGAGTCTCTAAGGAGAGAATGAGAATGCTCTTGGTCCTTTCAATCATGCCCTGCTCTTGCCCCACTTCTCCACCAATCAAGATTCTGGTGGTCCTCCCCAGCTCTGTCTCCAGAGACCCCCAGGGGTGGCCTCTCCTCATTGGATGGGGCTGTGCTCTCCCACCTTGGGGAAACAGACACCATTCTTGAACACATCTGCAGAGGCTGTGATATTTGGGCACAAAACATATAAGCTCTGTTATTTGAAATCTTCAGCCTTTGCCTTTGGTCAGAACTGCAAAGGAGGCTGAGAAATGTAGTTTTTCCAGCTGGGGACATTGCTGCCACCTGCCCTTCCCTCACCCTGTAAGTAGCATTTACCTTAATATTAACAAGGACGAGAAGAGGATGGATGTTGGATAGGCACTGTTGGCCGTGTTGGCTATTAGAAGATCGAATCTCTGGAAGGAACCTAGCTGGTAGTAGTGGGTCTTGATGCTGACCTGACCAGAAGACTCCTAGACAACAGGTCTTCTGGTTTAATGAGAAGTTGCTCTGCCCTGTGTCTCTCCTGAACATTAAATGTCAGAAAACCATGGTTTCCAGACAGTATGTTTTCTCTGTGGCTCCACCTATCCTTCATCTTTGAAAACAAGGGACTGGAGGGCCCGAGTGGCTCATCGGTTAAGCATCTGCTTTCAGATAAGGTCACGATCCTGGGGTCCTGGGATTGAGTCCCACATCAGGCTCCCTGCTCAGGGGAACCTGCTTCTCCCTCTCCCTCTGCCTCTGTCTCTCTCTGCTTCTCCTTGTACCTCGGCTTCTCCCCCCACTTAAACTCTATTGTTCTCCATCAAATAAATACATTAAAATTTTAAAAAACAACAACAGGGATCCCTGGGTGGCGCAGCGGTTTGGCGCCTGCCTTTGGCCCAGGGCGCGATCCTGGAGACCCGGGATCGAAAGAAAGAAAGAGAGAAAGAAACAAAGTGACATGTAAAGTGATGGATTTATTAACTAGCTTGGTTGTGGTAAACATTTCTCAATGCATATGTATATCAAAACATCATATTGTACACCTGGATCGAATCCCACGTCAGGCTCCCGGTGCATGGAGCCTGCTTCTCCCTCTGCCTGTGTCTCTGCCTCTCTCTCTCTCCCTCTCTCTCTCTCTCTATAACTATCATAAATAATAAATAAAAAAATAAAATGAAAAAATAAAAAACAACAACAAAGGACAATAATAACATCACGCTTTGTTGATTGGAAGTCATTTTTATTACTAAAAAAAGTAAACTCAGGATACTTTCCAAATGCCTAGTGGCATAGAAAAGCCCCCATGGTGCTGTGTCACACCTGTCTTTATAGAAGGATGTGTGTATTTATTTGTATGTGTGGGAGCTATATTTGCATTCTTCTGCCCACATTTCTTTAGGAACAGAAGGACTTGGCAAACAAGCTGGAGGAAGGGAGCCTATAGCCTTGCTTTTGTCTGTTTGGTAGTCTGTTTTTTTTTTTTTTTTTTCAGTTTTAGTGAGGTATCATTGACAAATAAAAATTGTGTATATTTAAGGTGTACAATATGATGTTTTGATATACATATGCATTGAGAAATGTTTACCACAACCAAGCTAGTTAATAAATGCATCACTTTACATGTCACTTTTTTTCTTTCTTTCTCTCTCTTTCTTTCTTTTTCTCTTTCTTTCTCTTTCTCTTTCTCTCTTTCTCTCTCTCTCTCTTTCTTTCTTTCTTTCTTTCTATGCAAAGAGTTTTTTTTCTTAGCAAATTTCAAGTTTACAATACAGTATTATTAACTATAGTCACCATGCTGTGCATTAGATCCCCAGATTTTATTCATCCTGCATAACTGAAACTGGGTGCCCTTTGACCAATATTTCCCCTCTCCCCCAACCCTGAGCCCTGAACCACCATTCTATTCTGCTTCTTTGAGTCAACTTTTTTGGGTTCTACTTATAAGTGACACCATGCAGCTGTTGTCGTTCTGTGTCTGGCTTATTTCACTTAGCATACAGACCTCCAGTTTCATTCACGTCATCACAAATGACAGGGTTTCCTTCTTTCTAAGGCTGAGTAATATTCCACGGCCTCTGAACACTACATTTTCTTTCTCCATTCATCCATCGACAGACGTTTAAGTAGTTCCCACATCTCGGCGATTGTGAGTAATGCCGCAACCAACATGAGAATGAAGGTATCTCTTCAAGACACTGACTTTGTTTCCTGTGGGGACCCAGAGGTGAGATCGCTGGAACATGAGGGAGTTCTAACTGTGGCCGTGCTTTCCTGCCCTGTGATCAGACTCATGAGCTCATCAATGGCTGATGAGTGAATGATTCCACCCGACTCTAGCTGGAAAAGAGATTTACTGTAGACTTTTAAGAATGAACATCATACCAGTTAGGACACTTTGGCTGTTGGTAACAGAAAACCCTTAATTCAAATTTGCATAAAAGATAAAAAGATTTATTTTCTCACCAGGAGATGGGATTCAAAGTTGTTTAGTTCAGCTTTATTCAGGGACTCACATTATAGTCCAAAGATGTGGGCTTTTCCATCTCACCACTCTGCCACTGGCAGTTCAGATTCTCTCACGGTCACAGGATGGCTGCTGGAGTTCCGGGTGTCACATCCAGACATGACCATATTCAAACGAAGAAAAGAGGCCATCTCTTTTTAGGCTCCCCATTATTAATAGTGATAAATCCTTTCCTGGAGATCTCTAACCCACTCCTCACCTCCATGACCAGCTGGGTCACATGCTTGCCCTAACCCAGCCATTAACGAAGGGAATCTGATCGCTTGAACTGATCTCCCCTGATTAGGATTTACCAATGAGTCATGTGGCAGGAGGGACAAGAACATAAACAAAATCAAGACTCTCTCAGTGAAGAAGGAAGTGGAAGTGATTTGAGACGGACTTCCAACAGCATCTGCAATAAGCATGAACCTCATTTCTCATGACCTCACACCCTGGTTTCGTCAGTATACCAATTTCAAAATGTAGCCACTGCTAGTAAGTATAAACTTGTTGGGTTTTATTCTATTCTCAGATGTTCGTGTAAAGTCCTTCCAGTAGTTTTAAAACCATGAGTCCCAAAGAGCAAGCAATAGTCTATTTCTCTTCCTCAAAGCACTGATGTGATTGCAGTTGACAGGCTGCTCCTGGTTTTTGTCTGGGCCTCCCTCAGCCTTTACTGCTTTCTTTGCCTGGCAAGACAAATGGCCATCACTGTAGCAACGTAATTGCTCCTCTGACTCCACCACTGAAATAAACAGAAATGAAAAGGAAATAGGGAGCTTCAAATTGTGGTCCCACCGCCTGGCAATTTCCCATGATACCTCAAGTGAGAAGCAGACTAAATGGGCAGGCTGGGGGTTGATCTTGAATTCAAAAAAAAAAAAAAAAAAAAAAGCCCAGTCCAGATTGTAGAGAGGGTGCCTTTCTTCCCACTTAATTCCTAGGGTTGGGTGGAGAAAAGAAAAGTGGATAGCATAAAAAGCAATTTGTCTTAGTAGTCAGGAATAGGCAGGCTGCTGGTCAGATGCTAAAATAGACATGCTGTTTGCCTGGATGGTGTCTTAAAAATTAGAATTTGTCACACATATTTAAAAATCAAGGGATTTCACGTATCAATCCAGGTTGCAAGCTCTTGCAAAATCCTGCTCTCCCTGAAGACAGGCAGTGCCTGGTGCTGCCCCTATGGACGGGACTCACTTTGTCCACTTTGCCACAGTCCCCATCACACCCTAGTGTCCACCCCTTCCTGCTTAATTTATTTATATTACCTGTCTGCCCATGTGAGGCATTGAGTCTATGCTCTTGGTTTAACTATTAGGTATGTTAGAGGTAAGGGGAGTATCCATGCTTGTTGGACAATATTGTTTAAATTCCTGTCCCTGCTTGTGATTCTCTGGTTGTGTGTGCAATGTTTTGAAAAGATGTTTACTGCATAATATCTGCTCTCCCGGCTGATTCTGAAGATTCATTCACTCCCTTCCCAGCTGGTGGCTGGAATAAGTTAGAAAGCCTGTTTAAGAAGAGACAAAATTGCTAGGCAATGCCATCCACTCTGAAGTGCTACTGGTCAGACATCCCTGATAAGTGAACAGAGCTGGAATCAGATCGTGTGGAGAACTTAACAACCAGACCATTTATTTCCAGAGATTCGTTTGCTGAGGCTCTTACTGGATCTGGAAACAAAGAGCAGGCCCTGCGTGGAATCTAGATGAATAACTGTGCTCTGTGCAGCACACACCCCACCTGACCTCTCCCTGCTTCACCTAATCTTGTGGCACTTAATGCATTTGTGAGAGATGGAGACCACAGTTCTCACAGAACCAACAACCATTACTTAGAGACTTTAATGCCACAAACAGGACATTTTCCTGTTCTTGGACAGTGAGAACGAGAGATTGAATTTGCACAAAGACTTCCAGAGATTCCTTATGATTTTGACAGGCGAGGTGGTAAAAGAAGGGAGTCCCAGATGGCAGAGGAGTAGGAGACCTGAGTCTCACGTGGTCCCAGGAATTCAGCAGGATAGCCATGAAATCACCTGAACGCCTGAGAACTCAACTCGGGATCTAAGGAAAGAATAGCTGCAACTCTGCAAATAGAAAAGTGACCACTTTCTACAAGGTGGGAGGTATGGAGAAGTGAATCCGAGAGAAGAATCCCAGGCAGGACAGTAGGGTCTCAGGATCCCCCCAGGTCACCGGGAGACCAAGGTGCCTGGGTGTAGCAGAGTTCCCAGGCCCTGGAGGGGAAATGGCTGCCATCAGTGAGCCCAGGAGTGGACACTCAGCTCTGGGTGGCATAGACCACGAACC
The DNA here is from genome assembly GCF_905146905.1 of Nyctereutes procyonoides. Taxonomy (NCBI): domain Eukaryota; kingdom Metazoa; phylum Chordata; class Mammalia; order Carnivora; family Canidae; genus Nyctereutes; species Nyctereutes procyonoides. The sequence goes on along the minus strand of NW_026575082.1, from coordinate 16,612,567 downwards.
ACTGCACGGTGGGTGACTGCTCTGCGAGTAGGGGCCCAGCAAGCAGCAGAACCCCATGGAGAACCCCCTCCCCTGGGGGGAGCAGCACACACATGCACTGCAGAGGTCAACAGGGTTTGGGGATTCCCGAGATAGAAACCTTGGTCACAGGCTGGGTGAGCACAGAGTCCCATCAGAGACCGGGGAGACAGGGGTGACTGACTGCTTTTCCCTGAGGGCACACTGAGGAGTGACCCCCACCCAGCTTTCAGCTCCAGGGCTGGAGACTGGGAGGTCTCCATTCTCACTTTCATCTTCTAAAGCTGCGAGGAAAGCCTTCGGGGAGCAAAAGCCACCTAGAGCAATCTGAGCAAGGCCGGTGCAATTCTGCTGGGGGCAAAGACCCCTGAGACTCAGAGCAACAGGCGCCTCCCCCAGAAGGTTGGCAAGAACATCCAGCCAAGACCAAGTTTAGGGATCACTGAGAACTGCAAAACTCCCGCACTAGGGGGAAACAGCATATAGAATTCATGAGTTTTTTCCCCCCATAATTCTTTAGTCTTTCTATTCTAATTTTCTTCTTTCTTTCTTTTTGCAACCAATTTCTTATTTTATCAACTCTTTAAATTTTTTTTTAATTTTCATTTTAACAGTTACATTCTATCCTTTTGTTGTATTTAATTTTGTTTTTGTATATATATGTTTTTCTTTCTTTACAATTTTGGGAGCCAGTTTCTTCTAACAAACAGAGTAAAAGATACTCAAGGTATAATGTTTTGCTCTGTTCTGTTCACCTGTCTGTTTATATTCCTTCTTTTTTTGTTGTCTTTTAATTTTGATTTTTACATTATATTCTATCCTTTCATTGTATTTAATTTTGTTTTTGTACATATGTAAATTTTTCTTTCTTTACAATCTTGGGATCTAGTTTTCTAAAAGACCAAAATACACATTGGGATCTAGTGTATTGTTCTGTTCTGTTCACCTGTCTGATTATATTCTTTTTTTGTTCTTTAATTTTTATTATTTATTTATTTATTTATTTATTTATTTATTTATTTATTTATTTTTGTTTTGGGTCTCTTCTGCTTTGTTTAGTGTATACTTGTCTGTGGTCATTGTAGCCATTTTAGTATTTTCTTCTCTTGTTCATCATTCTACTCTGGCAGAAAGACAAGATAGAAAAACTCACCTCAAAAAAGAGAACAAGAGGCAGTAATGACTGTCAGTGACCTAGTCAGTACGGACATAAGTAAGATGTCAGTACTAGAGCTCAGAATAACGATTATAATGATACTAGCTGGGCTTGCAAAAAGCAGAGAAGACACTAGAGAATACCTTTCTGGAGAAATAAAAGAACTAAAATCTAAACAAGTTGAGATTTAAAAAGGCTATTTATAAGATGCCATAAAAATAGAGGCTCTAACTGCTAGGATAAATGAAGCAGAAGAAATAATTGGTGATATACAAGACAAAATAATGGAGAATAAAGAAGCTGAGAAAAAAGAGAGATAAACAATTACTGGATCACAAGGGGAGAATCTGAGAGATAAGAGATACCATAAAGAGAAACAATATGGGATCCCTGGGTGGCACAGCGATTTGGCGCCTGCCTTTGGCCCAGGGGGTGATCCTGGAGATCCGGGATCGAATCCCACATCGGGCTCCTAGTGCATGGAGCCTGCTTCTCCCTCTGCCTATGTCTCTGCCCCTCTCTCTCTCTCTCTCTCTCTCTCTCTGTGACTATCATAAATAAATAAAAATTTTAAAAAAGAGAAACAATATTAGAATAATTGGGATCCCAGAGGAAGAGGAAAGAGGGAGGCAAGGGACAGAAGTTATATTGGAGCAAATTATAGCAGAGAACTTCCCTAATCTGGGGACGGAAACACGCATTCAAGTCCAGGAGGTGCAGAGAATCCCCTTCAAAATCAGTAAAAATAGGCACCCTGGCACATGATAGTGAAATTGCAAATCTCAGAGACAAAGAGAAAACCCTGAAAGCAGATCAGAATGAGAGACTGGTAACCTACAAGGGTAGAAACATTAGACTGGCAGCAGACCTATCCACAGAGACCTGACAGGCCAAAGGACTGACATGATATATTCAGGGTGCTAAATGAGAAAAATATGCAACCAAGAATACTTTATGCAGCTAGGCTTTCATTCAAAATAGAAGGAGAGATAAATAGCTTCCAAGACAAACAGAAACTAAAAGACTTTGTGATTATTTAACCAGCTCTACAAGAAATATTAAAAGGGATCCTTTAAGCAAAGAGAGAGCCCCAAAGTAACATAGACCAGAAAGGAACAGAGACAATATACAGACACAGTGACTTTACAGGTAATAAAATGGCACTAAATTAATATCTTTTAATAGTTACTCTAAATGTAAATGGGGGGGCAGCCTGGTTTAGCACCACCTTCAGCCCAGGGCCTGATCCTAGAGACCTGGGATTGAGTCCCATGTCAAGCTCCCTGCATGGAGCCTGCTTCTCCCTCTACCTGTGTCTCTGCCTCTCTCTCTCTCGCTCTCTCTCTCTCTCTCTGTCTGTCTCTCATGAATAAATAAATAAAATCTTAAAAAAATGTAAATTGACTAAATGCCCCAAAGACAAGAGTATCAGAGTGGATATAAAAGCAAGACCCATCAATATATAGTCTGCAAGAGACTCCTTTTAGACTCAAAAACACCTCCAGATTGAACATGAGGAGATGGAAAACCATTTATACTGCTAATGAACATCAAAAGAAAGCTGGGTGGCAACACTTATATCAGACAAATTAGAATTTAAAACAAAGCCTAATAAAAGATGAATAAAAATCATAATTGAAAGATCTATACAACGAGAAGATCTAACAGTTGTAAATATTTATGTCCCTAACATGGGAATAGCCAATTATATAAACCAATTAATAACAAAATTAAAGAAACACATTGATAATAATACAATAATAGTAGGAGATTTTAATACCCCACTCACACAACAGATAGATCATCTAAGCAGATGACTAACAAGGAAACAAGGGCATTGAATGACACACTGGACCAGATGGACTTCACAGATATATCTAGAACAGAACAGGAACAGAATACACATTCTTCTCAAGTGCACATGGAACATTCTCCAGAATAGATCACATACTGGATCATAGATCAGGTCTCAACCAGCACCAAAGAATGGGATCATTCCCTGAATATTTTCAGACCACAATGCTTTGAAACTTGAACTCAATCACAAGAGGAAATTTGGAAGGAATTCAAATACATGGAGGCTAAAGAGCATCCTGCTAAAGAATGAATGTGTCAACCAGTAAATTAAAGAAGAATTTTAAAAATTCATGGAAAAAATAAAAATGAAAGCACAACTATTCAAAACCTTTGGGATGCAGCAAACGCAGTTCTAAGAGGGAAGTATGTAGCAATACAAGCCTTTCTCAAGAAACAAGAAAGGTCTCAAATATACAACTTAACCTTACACCTAAAGGAGCCAGAAAAAGAACAGCAAATAAAGCCTAAACCCAATAGGAGAAGATAGTTAATAAAAAGTAGAGCAGAAATCAATGAAATAGAAACCAAAAGTGCAGTTAGAACAGATCAATGAAACTAGGAGCTGGTTCTTTGAAATAATTAATTAGATCGATAAACCCCTGGCCAGAGTTATCAAAAAGAAAAGAGAAAGGACCCAAATAAATAGAATCTTGAATGAAAGAGGAGAGATCACAATATTGAATAAATGCAATCATAAGAACATATTATGAGCAACTATATGCCCACAAATTAGGCAATCTGAAAGAAATGGATGTGTTCCTAAAGATGTAGAAACTACCAAAACAGAAACAGGAGAAATAAAAAACCTGAACAGACCCATAACTGGCAAGGAGATTGAAGCAGTAATAATAAAAAAAATCTCCTGACAAATAAGAGTCCAGGGTCAGACTGCTTACCAGGGGAATTCCACCAAATATTTAAAGAATTAATACTGGGCAGACCAGGTGGCTCAGCGGTTGAGCATCTGGAGACCCAGGATCAAGTCCCACATCAGGGTCCCTGCATGGAACCTGCTTCTCCCTCTGCCTGTGTCTCTGACCCGCCCCCCCGTGTGTGTGTGTGTCTCTCATGAATAAATAAATAAAATCTTTTAAAAACTTTAAAAATTAAATAATTAATTCCTATTCTTTTGAAGCTATTTCAAAAAATCAAAATGGAAGGAAAACTTCCAAACTCTTTCTATGAGGCCATCATTACCTTGATCCCAAAAGCAGACAAAGACCCCACCAAAAAAGGAGAATTACAGACCAATATCCCTGATGAACATGGATGCCAAAATTCTCACCACGATATTAACCAATAGGATCCAACACTGCATTAAAATGATTATTCACCATACCAAGGGGGATTTATTCCTGGGCTGGAAGGGTGGTTCAATATCAACAAATCAATAAGTGCAATATACCACATAAATAAAAGAAAGGACAAAAGCCATGTGATCCTCTCAATAGATGCAGAAAAAGCATTTGACAAAGTACAGCACCCTTTCTTGATTAAAACTCTCCACAGTATAGGGATGGAGGGAGCATACCTCAATATTGTAAAAGCCATCTACAAAAAGCCCATAGTGAATATCATTCTCAATGGGGGAAAAATGAGAGCTTTTCCCCTAAAGTCAGCAACATGACAGGGATGTCCACTATACCACCACTGTTCAACATAGTACTAGAAGTCCTAGCTTCAGCAATCAGACAACAAAAAGAAATAAAAGGCATCCAAATCAGCAAAGAAGTCAAAATCTCACTCTTCACAAATGATATGACACTCTATGTGGAAAACCCAAAGACTCCCCCCCAAAACTGCTGTAACTCATTCAGGAATTCAGCAACTTGGCAGGATATAAAATCAATACACAGAAAGCAGTTGTGTTTCTATACATTAACAATGAGACAGAAGAAAAATTAAGGAGTCAATTCCATTTACAATTGCACCAAAAAACCCTAAGATACCTAGGAGTAAACCTAACCAAAGAGGTAAAGGATCTGTAGTCAGAAAACTATGGAACACTCATGAAAGAAATGGAAGAAGACAATAAGAAATGGAAAAATGGGGGATCCCTGGGTGGCTCAGTGGTTAAGTGCCTGCCTTCGGCCCAGGGCATGATCCTGGGGTCCTGGGATCGAGTCCCACGTTGGGCTCCCTGCATGGAGCCTGCTTCTCCCTGTGCCTGTGTCTCTGCCTCTCTCTCTCCCGCTCCCCACCCCCGTGTCTCTCATGAATAAATAAATAAAATCTTAAAAAAAAAGAAATGGAAAAATGTTCCATATTGATGGATTGGAAGGACAAATATTGTTAAAATGTCTATGCTACCTAGAGCAATCTATACATTCAATGCAATCCCTATCAGAATACCACCAACTTTACTCACAGAGCTGGAACAAATAATCCTAAAATTTTTTTGCAACCAGAAAAAAAAAAAATAGCCAAAGGAATGTTGAAAAAGAAAACCAAAGCCGGTGGCATCACAGTTCTAGACTTCAAGCTCTATTACAAAGCTGTGATCATCAAGACAGTGTGAGACTGGCACAAAAGTAGACACACAGATCAATGGAGCAGAATAGAGAACCCAGAAATGGATCCTCAACTCTATGTTCAACTCATCTTCCACAAAGCAGGAAAGAATATCCAATGGACAAAGGACAGTCTCTTTAACAAATGGTGTTGGGAAAGTCGTACAACTGCATGCAGAAGAATGAAACTGTACCATTTTCTTATACCATATGCAAAAATAGACTCTAAATGGATGAAAGACCTAAATATGAGACTGGAATCCATCAAAATCCTAGAGGAGAACACAGGCAGCAACCTCCGTGACCTCAGCCACAGCAACTTCTTGCTAGACACATCTCCAAAGGCAAGGGAAACAAAGGTAAAAATGAACTATTGGGACTTCATCAAGATAGAAAGCTTTTGCACGGCAAAGGAAACAGTTGACAAAACCAAAAGATACACCCCCCCCCCCAAAAAAAAGATAACAGACAGAATGGGAGAAGATATTTGCAAATGTCTTATCAGATAAAGGGCTAGTATCCAAAATCTTTATAGAACTTATCAAACTCAACACCCAAAGAACAAATAATCCAATCAAGAAATGGACAGAAGACATGAACAGAACAAGACATTTCTCCAAAGAAGACATACAAACAGCCAACAGACACATGAAAATATGCTCAACATTACTCGGCATCAAGGAAATACAAATCAAAACCACAAGGAGATATCACCTTACACCTGTCAGAATGGATAAAATTAACAAGTCGGAAATGACAAATGTTGGCAAGGATGTGGAGAAAGGGGAACACTCGTGCACTGTTAGTGGAAACACAAAATGGTGCAGCCACTCTGGAAAACAGCATGGGGTTTCCTCAGAAAGCTGAAAATAGAGCTATCCTATGACCCAGCAATTGCACTACTGGGTATTTTTATCCCCAAAATATAAATAGTGGGGGCATCTGTACCCCAATGTTTATAGCAGCAATGTCCACAAGAGCCAAACTATGGAAAGAGTCCAATGGATAAAAAAAGATGTGGTGTATATATGCAATGGAATATTGCTCGGCCATCCAAAAAAATGAAACCTTGTCATCTGCAACAACATGAATGGAACTAGAAAGCATTATGCTAAGCAAAATAAGTCAGAGAAAGACAATTATATGATTTCACTCATATGTGGAATTTAAGAAACAAAACAGAGGATCATAGGGGAAGAGAGGAAAAAATAAAACAAGACAAAATCAGAGAGGGAGACAAACCATAAGAAACTCTTAATCATAGGAAATAAACTGTGGGTCACTGGAGGGCAGGGGGATCAGGGGAAGGGTAACTGGGTGATGAGCATTAAGGAAGGCACATGATGTCAGGGAGCATGTTTTAAACAAAAAAAACAAAAAAAAAAGAAGAAGAAGAAGAGAAAAGAGAGAAAGAGAGATTAAAAGAGAGAGAGTCATATGAAGCAAGAACCTCTGTCCTATTTGAAGATGTCAGTAAATGTCCAGTCTCGACCCTGGTGGGGCAGTGGAGGGCCGAGGCTTCCCTCCATCCCTCCTCCGTTGCTGAGAGGAGGGGCCTGGGCACCACATCTGACTTATTCCCTCTCCTCTGGAGTACGTGGGCTGACTTTCTACATTTTGGGTTGGCCAGAAGCAAAAAATGTGATCCCAACCATCTGCTGTTTAAACAAGAAGCGGTTCATTAGTTTAAAGTTCAAGGAACTGTGTTACAGGCAGACTAGCCACGTCAGGTGGCCGGAAGATGCCACCTGTGGTCCTGATGTGTCCCCGGAGTGACTCCGAGCTGTGCATTTCTGGCCCTGCTGGGGAAGCACGTGGTTTCCAGAGAGTCATGGAGGGAAGGAAACCTATGGCATTACGTGGTTGCTGAGGTGACTGATGGATTTAGTTCCTAGTAGACCTCAACCAGGATCCATCAGCTGGCTTTATATACGGCCGACACTCAAAACAAGTCCTTTATTCATTAATAAGTCCAAGTGTGAGGGGTGCCTGGGTGGCTCAGTGGTTGAGCGCCTGCCTTCAGCCCACGGTGTGATCCCAGGGTCCTGGGATCGAGTCCCGCATTGGGCTCCCTGCAGGGAGCCTGCTTCTCCCTCTGCCTGTGTCTCTGCCTCTGTGTGTCTTTCATGAATAAATAAATAAAATCTCGAAAAAAAAAAAAGTCCAAGTGTGAGACGTAGCACTCCTCTGCTCGTGCCCTCTCGCAAGTCCACAATGAACCTTATCATCTTGAATCTCCTTCTTGGTGGATGTTGAAATAGTTTTCCTGTGGCCACATGGCCCAAATGGTCTCTCTACACACTTCCTTGCTGCCTTCCAACCCATGATCCACACACCCTGGGTGAGCTTTTCCAAATTTGGAAGAAATCATGGACTTCTGCCGCTTAGAACATGGTCTCTCTTCATTCTCAGGCAGAAGGCCAAATCTCTAGAGTTGTCTGTTGCCCTGCCTGGTCTGGCTGTGGCCTCCAACCTCACCTCTCCCCACTTGGGTCTCACTGGACTTCTTTAGTTTCATGGATTCACCAAGCTCTCTGCTGCTTCAGGGCCTTTGCCCATTCTGCTGCCCCCTTTGTACCTCCATGTCTGGGCCTGTCATTTCCTCACCAACCCATCCCTTTCATCACCATCCTCCCAAGTAGGTTAAACTCTTCCTTTTTTTAACTGAAACGTGAGGTAATTATAGATTCACATGTAGTTGTAAGAAATAATACAGATGCTTTGTACACTTTGCCCCATTTCTCTTAATGATAATATTTTGCAGCACAACCAGGATGTTGGCATTGAAATGATCTTCTAATTTTTTAATTCAGATTTCCCAGTTACACTTGTAACCATTTGTGTGTGTGTGTGTTTGTGTGTGTGTGTGTTTTGGGTTCCATACTCTTTTATCACCCATGTGGGTTCATGTATCCACCAGCAGTCAAGATACCGACCAGTTTCAACGCTGTGAGGTCCCTCTTGTTGTCCTTCTATAACCCACTCTCCATCCGGCCATCACCCCTCACCCTGGCAAGCACTAACCTGTCCTCTGTTTTTCAAATTTGTCCTTTCAAAAGTACTATATAAGTGGAACCATAGAGAACACACATCTTTTGGAATTAGCTTTCTTCCTCGGCATGGTTCCCTGGAAATGCATTCACATGGCTGCATCTACCAAGACGTCACTCTTTCAATTGCTAAGTAGTATCCTGTGGCTTGTGGGCCGCAGTCTGGTTAGCCACTCATCTGTGGAAGGATTATCTGGGCAGACTCCAGGTTAGAGCTGCTATCAGCATTCTTGTGTAGGCTTTTATGTGAACCTAAGTTTCCAAATTAGAGCCCCTCCACTCAAATGGCAGCCCTCAGCTCCATACCCCGTTTGTCCAGTACAACCCAGATTTTTGCACCACTGGCTCCTGCTCAGGGCCAAATCATCTTGGGGTGGTTATTAGATACCACCCGGCCTCATGTCTCCATACTGCTCTGTACTGGCAAAAGTATAAATATATGTAACTATAGCAAGTCCCTGGTGCTATTATCTCTATACTTTTCATAGAGACACAGGCAGAGGGAGAAGCAGGCTCCACGTGGGGAGCCTGACGCAGGACTCGATCCCAGGACCCCAGGATCACGTCCTGAGCCAAAGGCAGATGCTCAACCATTGAGCCACCCCGGCGTCCCAGACATCTGTTTTTATTGGCAGTATCTATTCATTCCCTACTCCAAACGATGTTTCTCCTCCCTCCTTCCCTTTGCCCTCTCCCATATTAGTCAATAAAGTTACCTTTTTTGTATTTAGCTTTGTACGATTAAATATACATATACTTTTCAGTTTTAAGTGATATTATTAGAGTTCTAGCTATTATACATATGGCATTAACAAATTTACTCTAGTTCTGATGTTTTTCTTTTTTCCTTTTTTTTTTTTGTCAGTTGCATCAGTTCCATAATATTCATGCCTCAACACGTCCCTCATTCGTTTCACCATGGTTCTGTAGACAGCACGTGTTCAATGCTCATCCACAATTCCTTGGCTGTGGTTGCCTTCATTATCTCCTGATTACCTGAAATCCATTCCTTAAGAGTTATTTTTTAAAAGATTTTATTTTTTAGGCAATCTCTACACCCAGCATGGGCCTTGAACTCACAATCCTGAGATCAAAAGTCCATCGACTGAGCCAGCCAGATGCCTCTCTAATAGTTACTTTGAAATGGGCTTAAGAAGGAATAATACCCTTTAGATTCCTGCTTATTCGCAACTATTTGTCAGCTCCATCTGGACACAAAATCCTTTCCTGAGTACCTAAAAAATACTGAGTTGTTCTGCATGGTTTCTATGGCAATCTCAGTGATGTGGAGCAGCATTTACACACTTTCTTCCTCAAATCATGACTACCTTCTAGTGTCACTGACATTGGTGTTCGAGGGTCTCGCATCTTTTGCATAATATCTAGATTGAGGAAATGGGAAGATACATTCACAAATACTGTGCTCATTCTGAAAGCCTCTGCTATGTGACCCTTAAAAAAAATAAAAGGATGTGCCTTTTCCTATAACGGGGGATCGGACACCACTTTAGCATGAATAGAAGCCATACCTGGAAATTCCAAATAGATTATCTTGTTCAGTGTTTCAGAACAACCCTTAACATAGATGACATTATGCAAATCATACAGAGTAGTAACCTGAAGTATGTAAGTTAAGAACTGACTCAAGGACACCTGGCTTGTAAATAGGAAAAACAGGGCAGAGGGGAAAGGCAAGTTCTAGTTTACTCTACCGCAGTTGTCTCCTACAAATACCTCGGAGTCAAGGTAATTCCATTCCTGGGACAATGTCTGTTCCTCTAGGAAGCAAGTAAACGAATAGACCATTCTCAGTATCCTTTCCCACAGATGAGCCTTGAGAATCGTCAACACCTCAGTCATTGAAGGGTGGTCCCCAAGCTTCAAAATATCTCCCCACCGTATTTCTTACACACCTACATCCCACCATTGATTCTTTGCATCAGTCATTGTACACCTCAGATTGTCTCTTAAAATGTATGTATTTCTAAGTGGGGTGGCGTATTAAGATATTTGTGTTCCTAATACATTGTTATGAAACACCAGGTATTAGAGATTAACCTGAATGGAAATCCTATAGTAGATAATGTCTACTGGTAGGACTGAATTTATTACCTATTTGCTGTGATTTGAAGGATACCAGGATGGGGACACTCTGTATCAAATGTATTCACTTCACAGACATCTAAAATTCTCCCCCCAGCATGATTTTTAATTAATTGAATTTAAATTAAGAATTGCCCTACTTCAATACAGACAATATTGTACTATGATCATCAAACTTGCTGAGACGGAAACTTTATTATCACAACCACTAAAAAGAGGATAATTACGTAATGTGATAGAGGTGCTAAATGTTGCGACAACAGAAATCATATAGCAATATAGAAATGTATCACATTAACATGTACACCTTAAATTCGCCCAATGTGATATGTCAAATGCATTCAATTAAAAAGAAAAAAAGAACTGCCCTACTTCAGGGCTCATTTTATTAAAAAATGCAAATAGTGCCTCATGAAAATTTTAAGGGGTTAAGTCACACCTGCTTTGCACAAATTACCTTAGAACCCATTCATTCCTAACTTGAAGTGGGGAGGGGGTGGGGGGCATGAGAACATGAAATCACAGCTTGCTTGGCCTCCTGGTTTCTCTTAGGGTGGCTTTAATGATGTAGGGATCCACGGGGCTGGGTCCCTGCCCGGGCGGGAACCTGAGTGGAGAAGGCGGGCCTTTCCACCTAAGGGGAAGCATGGAGGCCATGGACTTGGAAGAACTCAGGAGGGTCATTGCTTGGCTGCTGGAAGGCCCTTCTCGCAGGGAAGCAAGCCTTCCACTAGGACAGCTTCTAGGGCGCCGGCAGCAGGTGTAGTTCTCAAAATGGCCATCAGATGGCAGCCTCCGCCAAATTACCGAAGCTCGTGTGTTCGCCGGAGCCAATTGCGCAGCAGGGAAGGTAGTGGAGGCCCCGGGTCTGGCCCTTTGGTTTTGCAGCCCAGGAACTCCAGCCAGACCGAGCCTACGCAGCCTGAAGCCACACATCATCAAGTCGGTGGCAGAGCTGGGGGTCCCGCGACCTCCTGCCAAGAAGTCCGGTCATCTCTCTATAATGGGAACCTGAAAGGAGTGCTCCTCACCTCAAACAAAATGAAATAAAGGATAGAAAAGACAGAGCAGGCCTGTTTGAATACTCACATAGTCGTGTGAGCTTGAGTACAAAGCCTTGCAGGCCAAACCTTGAGCCTCCAGCAGATTTTTGTTAATATATGTGCTGCCGAAGCGAGCACCAGATTTTTGTTAAATGCTAGGCAGTCACATTTACCAAGGGCTTATTTGCTTTAAAAAGGGATGGAGAAAAAAAAAATAAAAAGGGATGGAGGAGGATACTAGTCCTTTATCCTGCAAGACATTTGAAATACCTTCTCCTATTCCATAGGCTGCCTTTTAGTTTTATTGACTGTTTCCTTTACTGTGCAAAAGCTTTTTATCTCGAGGAAGTCCAAGTAGTTCATGTTTGCTTTTGTTTGCACCCCAGTGTTTATGGCAACAATGTCCCCCACAACGGCCAAAATATATAAAGATCCCAGATGTCCATCCACAGATGAACGATAAAGAAGATGTGCTATGTGTATGTATGTATATATATATATATTTATATATGTGTATAGGAATATTACTCAGCCATCAAAAAGAAGGAAATCTTGACATTTACAATGTGGATGGAACTGGAGGGTATTATGTTAAGTGAAATAAGTCAATCAGAGAAAGACAAGTACCATATGATTTCACTCATATGTGAAATCTAAGAAACAAAACAGATGAGCATAGGAGAAGGGAAGGAAAAATGAAATAATATGAAAATAGAAAGGAAGGCAAGCCATAACAGATGCTGAACTCTAGGAAACAAACTGAGGGTTGCCCGAGGGGAGGGGAGCAGGGGGTGAGGTCACTGTGTGACGGGTATTAAGGAGGGTACCTGAAGGGATGAGCACTGGGTGTCACATGCAACTGATGAATCACTAAATTCCTGAAACTAATAAAACACTATGTCAACTAAATTGAATTTAAATAAAGAATTTTTAAAGATTTATTTATTTATTTATTTATTTATTTATTTATTTATTTATGATAGACAGAGAGAGAGAGAGAGAGAGTCAGGGAGAGACACAGGCAGAGGGAGAAGCAGGCTCCAGGCCGGGAGCCCGACGTGGGACTTGATCCCGGGACTCCAGGATCGTGCCCTGGGGCAAAGGCAGGCGCCAAACCGCTGAACCACCCAGGGATCCCCTAAATAAAGAATTTTTTAAATAAAAAAATAAACAATAAAAAGGAGTGGGGGAGGACAAAAGAGGGGAATTCATAGACACAAGATCCTGGGGAAGTAGGAAGACTGCAACCAGGGAAACCAGAGAGATCCCTGGAGGAGATGAGCTTTGAACTAGGGTTAGAGGCAAGGAGAGGAGAAAAGGAGACAGACACAGGATGGTTAGTATGAACCAGGTGGAAAAAAAAGCAGGAACAAGCCCACCTTGAAGCAGGGCTAGCCCTGTGCAAATGGCATGTGAGCCCAGCTTCCCTTGAGCCTCGGGCCTCCCTCTTTTCATGCTTGCTCCTCATAGGACGCCCCCACCAGCCCCATCCCCACCTTTCTGAACTATCACTGGCAGAGAAATTTCCCTCCAGCCAAGCTTCAACATCACATGGTGATTTTAAGTGATTGCTCTTTCCCAGGAGAAGTGGGATTTTAGGCCAGTCTGTCATTTTGGGTGAGAGGGTACTGCTCACCCTGAGAAATAGTATGGGGAAGAAATTACCGAGAGGAAGATGCTGTCCAGGTTGCTTGTTTAAAGCAGAGAGTCTCTATTATCACCCAGAAGGTCAATGGGAGGGGAAATGGGTGAGTAAGGCATGCAGAAAGAGGAGTTGAGATCTGAAACTGGAAGTGTGTGGATGTACCTCTGTGCCTAGGACAGTAGGCACCGACTATGTGTTAGCTGAATTAGCAAGTTAGAAGGCTGTTGCAGGTCCTGAAGGAAAATGAAGGCTTAGCCTCCTGTAGTGGCAAGGTGGCCAGGTTTGAGGGTGAGTGAGGAGATTTTTGATGTTGCGGCTGCCCCGAGAGGGTGCACCATCCTAGAAGTACTGCGATACAGGTTGATGAGTGAAGTGGACAGAGCCAGCTCCTTTTCCACCTCCCTGCTCCAAAAATCCATGTAATATGTTGTCTTCAGATACAGGACATGTCAGATAGTAAACTGATAAGAACAGATATTATACTTGATCTTAGCCAAAAGGCTGAGAAACATTTTTTTTTTAGTTCAGTTTTGATCAAATGCATTTGAGTGAAGCTATTGAGTTGTTTGTTTGTTTGTTTTCAGGGCTGGACAGTAAGTTTATACACACCCACATCAGGTCTAGGAGCCACAGTGGGCTCCAACTCATTTACAAGCATTTCATCACAGCACCTGCTTGGGAGCCCGCAGACGCAACCAGGCTGTCCCCGTACAGGTCCTCACATCGCAGTAGTGCTTTATTAAAGGGAAGGTTAATATGCAGCTTTAGGAGAGGGAATTTTTACAAGTATCAAAAGGAGCTCAGGGAAAGAATCCGAGCTCTGAGATCAGTGTACAGAAGATAATAGAAGCCGTGGGCATAGAGGGGGGTGCCGCGGGGGAGGGAGTGGAGGGAGAAGAGGATGCCTTGCGAAATGCCAGCATTTAGTGGACAGTGTTGGAGGGACCAGAGGAGTGACAGCACTTCCACTTCTCTCATTCCACATCTAGGAAGAAAGTGAAACAACACAGGGGTCCTAGAAGTGGTAACTGATGATCTGAAACCCATTCAGTGTAAACTTCTTAGTCCTTTGCACACTGTGACTCCAACTGACTTCTCTCCATCACTCTCTCCTCTGCGCACACCCTCTGCTCTTGCCGAACTCGGCTCTCTACTGAACTTGCCCTGAGCGTTCCCACCCCTATGCCTTCGCCCAAGCTCTGGAATATCTTTCCCCCACAGAAAATGCTTTAAGATGGAGGAGGGTGCAACATAAACTTCTGGCATGCAGCTAAAGCAGTGCTTAGAAGGATTTTTAGCAGCAAGTGCCCATATTAAAAAAACAGGAAAGATCTGAAATCCATAACCTTCTTAGAACGCTCTCCTTCCTCCTCCCAAGCTCTTCTGCATACCACATGCGCGATAATCTATTTGAAGTGATCCTGTCACCACCACCTGTAGTGACAGTTAATTTTTGGCTGTCCAGCAGCGGAACACCCTTCCCATGTTGGAGAATTCCCCTCCTTCCGACTCCTGATTGGATACAGAGCCTACCTCCTGCATTGTTTGTGGCCACACATAGACTCTTGTTTCCTTAACTTGTCCTTTGGCTCCTGTGGGACCAGTCTAGTTTGGGAGCCTCAGACAAGCCCTGTTCCTTCTTCCTTTGCAGGAAGGAAGTTGGTGACCTCCCCCTCAACTTTTCCCTGTTTCATTCTTCCGTTTTTCCTTCAGGGCTCAGCCTCAGGGAAGTCGTCCAGGACTTCATGACTTCACAGGCTAAGGCAGGTTTCTTTGTTATACGCTGTTACAGAATGTGGTGCTTTCTCTGGGAATCACCCACCCCTTGTGCTGGTTACTGCCCATCAATTACTGGGTGCTTCCATGAGGTCAGGCACTGAAGGATCAGACTAGGGCCTTTAAGGATCCTACAGTCCCCCTGGGGACCATAGGTGACACTGTGGGGTATGTGCTGGAATAGCCCCCGAGTGGACAGCAGTGAAGTGCTCCTGGGGACAGTAGGCACTGGGGTAGGGGAGGACAAGGAACTGATGCTGCCGCAATGCAGCCAAGCTTCATGGAGGGGCGGAGCCACCTGGGCCAGGTCCTGAAGGAGTCCACCAGGAGCAGGACGCTGGGAAGTCCTTCTAGGCAGAAGGAACATTTATGCTCAAAGCCACAAAGTGAAAAGCACATGGTAGACCAGTGAGATGCAGGGTGCCTTGGTGTCACTTGAACAGAAGGCAAGGAAAGAAAGAGGGAAAGAGGAAGTATGCCAGACACAAGCCTGGAAATATGGGTCGGGTCTGATTCAGAAGAGCCCCAGATGCCATACTGACTAGGAGGAGCTTAGATTTGGTTGCTTAGGCCACAAGAATTGTTTTAAGCAGAGGAATTGTTTGAGATACCTAATTCTGGCTATAGTATGAAGGATAGATTGAGGATTGAGTGACATGCAGATCCATGTGGAGGCCATGTCTTTATAGCTCCAGAGAGAGAGAGAGAGAGAGAGAGAGACTCAATACATGGTTGCGAATGAATCAATGAAGAAGCAACCGTAAAGCAGGAGTGTCTGTGATAAGTGCCATACGGGGGAGATCTGGAAGAGAAAATCAAGGATAGGTGAGCTTAGACATGTTCTGAAGTAAAAGCGATGCGGTTAAGTAATGAACTGCATTAGTTGTTGAAAGGAATGACTAATTTAGGGCTAGGTTTGGCTGATGGTGACAAATGGACTTGAAACAGAGAGCCCAGACAGCAGTCCAGAGCCAGTACAGCGCTCACATATGGTCCCTTCTATCCTATTACTCAACATTCTCAACACATGGCTTCATGACGTGGTCCCAGATGGGTGCTCCAGCACCAGCATCACACCCTCCTTGTAGGGGGTGGACTATGGGGAAAGGGACACGGGCAGGGCACGCCAGTGACGTGTAAGAACTTACTTCCTCGAAGTGTTTTCCCTTCCAAGACATTAGTAGATATTTAGTCATATCTAATTGATGGGAGTTTGGCAGGTGTCTTTGTTCTGGACAGCTAAGATCTGGAAGCTCTATGGCTGAGCAGTAAGAGGCACCAAGAATGACTCTCATATCCATTGGGTGGCTATGGCTGAAGAAAGAAGGAGGAGTTTTAAGGAAGTTTATAGGAAGCCACAGAGTAGAGATGAGTAAGTTTTGTTTTGAACATGTCTATTTTGGGCAGCCTATGGGACACAAATTTGAAAACATATATAGAAATATATAGAATATATAGAAATGGGTCATTTCCTCTACTTACACCATGTTCCTTGAGGGTGGAGATTCTTACTATTACATGTCCATCACGCCTTACAGATGTCCAGAATGGATAAAGATTGCAGGTAAGTTAAGAAAGTGAAAATAACAATAACAACTAAGGGCTAATTTTTTTTCTTTAAGTACACATGGAGAGACTAGATATAGACCCCAGCTGGTGTCAGCACTGGAAAGAACTTTCTCAGGTAACTTTTGACAGGAAGGCACCCTAGTATATACCTCATTCAGAATCTACTGTGAACACACACCCATGTTAAGTACAGAGCAGAGGAAAGCTGCTTCTAAAATGGGGTGTTACATTCCAGGTGACTTTGGTGCGGGCGATGAGGGAAGAGGGGAGATCTTGGAGATCCAACTTTGGTGTGTGTGGTGGGGGATGCGGCTACTGCAAGTCACCAGCAGGCAGTGTCACAGCTCTGCTGGCCACAGATCTCCCTACTTCCAGGCTGAGGGGCACTGCTGCACCTGCTTTTTTTTTTTTTTTTAGATTTTATTTATTTATTCATGAGAAACACACAGAGAGGCAGAGACATAGGCAGAGAGGGAAGCAGGCTCCTTGCAGAGAGCCAGAATTGGGACTCGATCCCAGGACCCCGGGATCAGGACCTGAGCCAAGACAGATGCTCAACCACTGAGCCACCCAGGCGTCCCAGCTGCACCTGCTGGAAGTTGAGGGGAACTTGGCATTCTCTGAGAGTTCTCCAGGGCTGTGAGAGACGCGGCCAAGGATCTAGACGATTTAATCCAGTTTTGCCAAAGGGGGTTTACAGTGAGCAATTAAGGCACAGTTAAAGAATTAATCACTAATGAGTCATTAACTCTGCCCACTATTGTACAGTTAACAAGCTGAGGCCAGATTATTGGAGCCGGTTCCCAATTAAGGGGCCGGCATAGGCCGCAAAGCACACCATCCGCCCCTTGGAGGGTGGGGGCGCCAGTGGGGCGCTGCGGGGCCGCCTCTTTCCCAGGCGAGTTAGGACGCGGGTGGAGCCCGAGGCGGTGCGGAGCTCGGGCCGGTGCAGAGCTCGGGCTGGCCGCGCAGAGAGGAAGTGCCGGCTTTTTCACTAATTTTATCTTCCCGGGAAATCTTTTCCTCCTGGAGGCCTGAATTCTATGGGTGCAGTAAGGTTCTAGGAGCACTTTGGGGAGGCGGAGAAGGGCGTGCGGCGAGGCTGCGGGGCGCGGCGGGGGCGGGAGGGTGGCGGGAGCCGGGACGCACGACTCCCGACGTTAGGCCCCGAGGTCCCCACCGGACACCCCCGCGGGGCTGACGCGGAGTCCTGGGCGTCCCCGCTTCCAGAATCCCGCAGCAACGACTTTCAATTCACCGATGAACTTGGCTGAGAGAGGGGAGGATTGGGATCCCCTGGCTCCGCTCTTCGGATTCTGGATTAGCTGGAGGTGGGAGTGGGGGTCGGGCAGGGACTGTCTCCCCTGCTTTGACAGTTCCCATCTCCTAAACAAGGGGCTCTGTTTAAATACACGCGGGCCACCCCAGGCCGTTGCTGGCCAAAGCCTGCTCCTCCCACCCTCCCGGTGTCGCCCATTCCAGCCCCATCACCCTCCCGGGCAGCTGGGGCGGGAGCTCAGACCCGCCAGGCCCAGAGCTGGGCTTCGAAAGCCAGACGGCCCATCCGGATGCACGGCCTGGGCGGGCCTGAGGCCGCAGCGCGGGCCCCAGGACACGGAGCAAGGAGGCCCCGCAGGTCGGAGCGGCCCCTGGACCCGAGAGGCGGAACCCTGAGTCCCCCCGCGTCCCTGCGGGAGAGAAATAGCCCCACCGCGGATCCGGAGCCGTGGCGCGCACTGTGATCACGACACCCCCGTGGGCAAGAAGAGACTCCTTCAAAATGAGGAAAACGCGAAAACGGAAACAGCTCCCCACAACGCGGGGGCTGCGGCCCGGGGGGCTCGGCTCTGCGCTCCCGGACCTGGGGATGGGCCCGTGGTGTGCGCGCCGCACCTGCCGCGGGGCGCCCCGGCCGCCCGGCCCGCGCCTGGCTCCGCCCCCTCTCGGAGTGGCCCAATCCGAGGCGGCCTTTCCCGCCCTGGAGCCCCGCCCCTCGGCCCTGGAGCCCCGCCCCTCGGCCCTGGAGCCCCGCCCCGCGCGGCTCCCCGGCTGGTACCCAGGAGCCCGACGGAGCCATCCAGCCCCAGGCTCACCCGCTTTCCTCCCGCCGCAGGTCGGACGGAGCATGTGTCGTCCTCTGGGGAGGAGGCTCCCTAGGCCTCCCTCCTGACTGAATCCGGTCAACCCGAATCGGTGCCTGCCTCGAGACCCAGGTCGCTGTGCTTGGGCCTCGGTGTCTTTTCTCCCCAACCGTGTTGAACCACTCCCAACTGGTCCTTCCTCCTCTTCGGTGCACCCCGGGAGGGTCGCCTGAGCCAAGCCCGCAATCTCCCTATGGAGGACTCGAGAACTAAGTGATGCAGGCTTACTGGGGAGACCTGCCCCCCCCTCCACTCCCGGAGTCCCTGGAAGACTCGTGGCCGCCCCAAGTCATAGCCAGCACAGTCTAGTTTCTCGGAAGCTGCGACCACCTTGGCCGGCGCCTCTGCAAAGTGCTTTCTGTAGCCCTGAGCTTGAGCGGCATCCCCACTCCCCCCCCCACCCCACCCCCACCCCCCCCACCCCCGCGTTTCAGGGTCCTCTGGGGCTGTAATGCTCTGCAGCGCGGCCTTCTCACCTCCAGCCGGAGTTATGTCCTGACTTCTGGGCTCTCCTGCGTCTCTACTCCTGGAGCTCTTAGAGCTGCTCTGTTAGGCAGCCCCTAGGAGTGGGGGGAGAGGGGCGCTGGGGCTGATGGAAGCCCAGGAAACACCGCTGCCATCCATCCCTCGGGATCTTAATTCCCAATGTGGCATAATGAGTTATCCCTCAGAGTTGAAATAGGAGCATTATTCAGCAAGTGTTTCCCAAACACTGCGCTATGCTTGCGAACTGACCAGAGCTTCTGGCTACTCCAGCTCCAAGGCTTGCAAGAGGTTTTATTTGAGGCAACCTCCCTGTGCCTCAGTTTCCCCATTTGTAAAATGAGGCTAATCGTATTTTCCTGGCATGGGCCTTGTGAGGCTTAAATGAATCAGCAGGTGTAAACTGCTTGGAAGAGTGCTGGCACATAATAAACTCAAAGATCATTAGCTGTTAGTATTTTGATCATTTTTCAAGTATTTGTCCCTGAAATTCAGGTATGACCCACCCTGCTGGTTTCTAAGGAGATGGTTTAGAATATTCATTCTCAGACTAAGTAGTAAGAGAGGAGAAAGAAGGGATGGAAAGCTGCAGGTGATAAAGAATACAAAGAAAAATGGCATAACGAGGCAAAATGAGTAGTCATGGAAATGATCTAAAGGAAGCAAAGAAGATGCTGACGGTGGGCTGGGCAAGTCAGAGGTGCCCAGGACTGTGGGAAGGAGAAGGAAGGCAGAGCGAGTACTCACCAGTGAAGTTGGAAGTTCTCGGAATAAATCCCAGTAAAGGGAGGGCATTAAAGGATGAAAGGGGATAGTGCAAACTGAAGGAAATTTACTTACACATCCACCCTGTTTGCCTATTTTCCCCCACGCCAACGGCTAGTATCTCTTGGCCAATCCATCCATTTCCCAACGAACGTCCTTGTGAGGGAAAGTGACAGTATCACTTGCTACCTCTTGAGGGAAATAACAGATCCAGGAAACCCTTACTGGCCAGCCTGCTCTATACAAGGCGCCACGTGAGGGTTTAGGGGCACACACCCCGGTCATGCTGTAGCATCTCAAGGCCCTGATGGCAAGGCTTGAATCCTGTGATGACACTTCCTCTACCCCAGCCTCGGGATACTCCTCCTTGGCCCAGGTAGGTTTCAGGAACCCAAGAGCAGGTGGACTGGAATACCGTGGGATGGGAGAGGCGGGATCACAATCTGCGTTGCCTCGCGTGGCGTCCTTGGGTTCGTTTAGATAAGGAAAGGGGGCTGGAGCGGCCCACTAACGTGCTAAGGCACGACAAGCCGCAGTGGGTGGATGATGCTAAGGCGCGGGCCGCGTCTTTCCCGGCGCACTCTAAGCCACGAGGCCAGAGAACCTGCGCGGCGGGAACCCGGGTTACATCCAGGACCCGCTGCAGAGACCGCGCTGCCCAGGGTGGGACGCCCCGAGAGCCGGCGGGGGACCTCCGGGCTCCCTCCCGCCCCAGAGCCCGCGCCAAAGAGCAGCGGAAACTGTCCACCACGCGCCGCAAGCACGTGTCCCCCGGGGTCGCGGCGCAGACAACTCCAGGACACGGCCCCAGGGCGCAGCAGCAAACCTGGCCGGCACTGAACGGAACCGCGGGGCTGGGGGGTCAGCGGCGAGCTGGGGGGAAGCGAGAGACGCTCGGGGACCAGAAGAGGAACAGTCGACCTGCCCGAGTCCTCGGAGGACTAAGTCATCAGTCCTGGGTAGCAGGCGCTGGCACCCAGCCCGCGCCCTGGACGGTGATCCGGGGGGCCCTGGGGCAGCGGCGGGCTGCAGACGGGGAGGAGGAGCCACAGCTCTTCCCCGGGGCAAGGGGGTGCCGACGCTTCCTATCGGGGTCAATCCTTCGAAGGAGCGGCCGCAAGCTTGACTAGCGGGATGCAGAGGGCCTGGGAACGCGCAGGCCGCTGAGCCTGGGGCTTGGGGCCCCTGGAGCCCCGCACGGTCGCCGCTCGGGCACGCGCCAGGGGAGGGCGCGCGGGTGGAGTCTCCGCGGCAGGAGGATCCGCAGGGGGGGCCCGGCTCCTGCACGACCCTCGGCTTTCTCTGACGCGCCCCGGGCGTCGCCGCAGCCCCTCCCGGACCCCCATCCGCACACGGGCCAGCGCAGTCCGGGGCGCCCTTCACCGGAGTCAAACCAGAACAAGGCAATGTTTAATTCTCCTCCCTAGTGCTTCAAACTACGCATACACAGCGCCTCGAACTCTATTCCTCGGCCTCCCCCTCCTCCTTTAGGTCCCCCGAAGCCCGAGGGCCCGGGCCGCTCGCCCCCCACCCCCCCGCAGCAGCAGGGCCGCGGGCCGCGGGGACGCAGGGGTGGCCGCAGGGTCTCCGCACGGCTGGTCCTGCCCGGCGAGCCAGCTGCAGCTCAGACGGCTCGGGAGGGCGGCCGCGCGGGAGCCGGAGGTGGGGAGGGCCGCCGCCCGGTCCCATCGGGTCCCCGGAGCCCCCTAGAGGGCCTGCCACGGCTTCCCGATGGCCTGGATGTGCTCCTTGGCCTTCAGGCGCAGGGCCGCGATGCTGCTGTTGCGCGGGTCCGCCTCGTCCAGCGGGAACTTGTCCCCGAAGCCGAGCGCGCACGGGTAGGCGGGCGGCGGCGGCGGCGGCGGCGGCGCGAGGGGCTGCAGGCCGGGGCCGAGCGGCGGAGAGTTCAGGAAGGGCGGCGGCGGCGGCGGCGTGTAGCTGGCGGGCAGGCTCTGCGCCGGCGGCCCGAAGCCCGGCAGGCTCTGCAGCGCCGTGGCGCCCCCGCCCGGCAGCGGCGCCCCGAGCCACGACTCGAGCGGCAGCGCGCCCCCCGCCGGCCCGCCGCCGCCGCCGCCGCCGCCGCCCGGGCCCGCCCCGAGGGGCGCCAGAGCCGCCGACGGCGGGGAGCGGCTGAACGAGAGCAGCGGCGAGTCCTGCAGCTTCATGGACGACACCTCCAGCTTCTCCTGCCGCCGCCACTTGGCCCGTCGGTTCTGGAACCACACCTGCGGAGGGCAGCAAGGCGGCCGTCGGGCTGCGGCCGAGCTCGGGGCGCACCCCGCCCTGCTCCCGGGCAGCCCGGCCGGGCCGCGGCGACTCCCCCCCCCACGCTCCCCTTCCCTTTCCACCCCGTTTCCACCTTGTTGCCCCTTGCCTGCTCTCGTTTCCTCGGAGTCCCTTTCTCCCATCTTCTTCGTCCCCCCCCCCCCCCCCCGCCCCTGCACACCTCACCCGCAGCTGCGGTTGTTCTCTACTTTGACTCCTGGCACCCAGCGGGCGCTCCGAAAACAAACAAATAAATAGATGAAATTTAAAAATGAAGCTAACTTTGGGAATCGAACTAGCATTTTGGAAAGCAGGCCTCACCAAATTTCGGGGACCTGCTGGCTGGGCTCCGGCACTTCGGGTTAGTGGCCCCGAGCCACTTCCTCCCTGTATGGCTCAGCTCTCGCTGGCTGTGATTTTGGCTCAGACTTTCTGTGCTTTACCTGTTTTTGTCTCTATGATAAACATAGACATAGGTATAGACAAATACTCTAAGAACCCTGACTGGCAGCACTGGATGGTAACATACAGCGATTTCCAGGAATTACTGGGTATGAGAACTAGTAGGAAAAAAAAAAAGTGGGTTTATTTTATTCCAAGCTTATTTGAGCTGCTGCTTTCATAAGATCTTCCTTCTTCTTTTATTGATATCCCTTTGGTATTTCCTTTTTTTAAAGTGATTTTTAAAGAAATTTATTCATGAGAGACACAGAGAGAGGCAGAGACATAGAGGGAGAAGCAGGGGGCCTGATTGGGGGCTCCATCTGGGACCCAGGGATCGCACCCTGAGCTGAAGGCAGAGGCTCAACCGCTGAGCCAACCAGATATCCTCCCCCCCTTTTTAAAAGTCCTTTAGTATTTCTGATATTTCTTATAAAT
This sequence comes from Nyctereutes procyonoides, assembly GCF_905146905.1. NCBI lineage: Eukaryota > Metazoa > Chordata > Mammalia > Carnivora > Canidae > Nyctereutes > Nyctereutes procyonoides. Next base: position 16,589,307 of record NW_026575082.1, on the reverse strand, counting down.
GGTTCTCAGTGAGTAGAGGAGTTCAAGTTTATTATATTTACGTTGAGTTTTTTTGGAGTCAATTTTGACATTAAGATTAGTTCAATGAGTTCGAGTTTTTCTTTTTCTTTTCTTTACACATAGAAAGTCTGCACCAAGAGTGAAGTCTGGTCTCTTAATGATGAAAACGTCCATTACTGATTTGGTAAAAGCACAAGAAAAAAGGTGTGATTAAGGTGGTGACCAAGTTATCACCCTTGGAAACAGAACCGGTCTAGTTTAGCAGAAAATCTAAAAGAACTTTGACCAAACTGGTGGCTTCAGTGTTAGACAAATGGAAGGAAATAGGGGAGTAGCTGAGACCTTAGGAGGGAGAAGGCAGTTTTGAGTGGGGGTGGGGGGGTGGGGACGGATCTCCCAGCGCCTGGGCAGAGCAGGGCAAGTGTGTGTAAGGCTAGGATTTGGGGGAAACAGAGAACAAAAAAGTGAATACCCTGCCCACCTTGCCACAAAGGATTCATCCCCATAGCCGAGACCCCAATTTCCCCCAGAAACATTAGATATCTGCCGATAATAGAGAAAAGAGAAATATTAGCTTGGAAAAGGCTCCCATCCCACTGCTTCCTCCAATTCCCTGCATGCCCCATCCGGCCCCCAAAATACTGGCCAGAGTCTTCCACCCAGTATTCAAAGTCAGAGAGTTAAAGACTGGGATAGTCCGCTCTTACGGGCTGTACTGCTGCCCTCTACACAGTTGGAGGTCCACAGTAGACCCCTCCACCCCGTCTGATTACATCATAGCCATGTGTTAAGAACCCGCCATATGCTGGGCACTGTGCTGGCCCTGTGGTCACAGAGAAGTAACATACACTGTTCTCAAGAAGCTGACAACGTAGAGGAGGAGCCAAAATCCCTAAACAAATAAAGAGGGAGGAAGGAACATAGGACGGAGGTGGTAAGAAGTGTGACGGCAGCCCCTGCCCTGGCTGTGCCTGTATTCTGTAGGGGCACCGGGAGGCTTTGTCTCTCCTCTCCCTTCATCTTTCACTGGTGTTCTTTTCTTACTCCGTACTCCATCCTCTCCCCTTGAAAAGCAGGTACTAAAATGTCCGCACCTTCAATGCAACCATTGCAGTTCTACTGCCCCAAAGTCAGAGAAATTGAACTGTCCTTGCAAATTAATCCTGAGTTACATTATGGAACTATACGTTAAAACTACGACATTTACTCATTACTTTAAACCCCTTATTACTTTAATAAGCAGAAGAGACAAAAGGCAAAAGTTTGTCTCCCCTTTTACCTTTAAGGTAAGGCTAAAAAGTCCCCAAACATCTGAATATCTTCACTTCCTGGAAATATAATTCATTAGACACGCACAAAAATCCCATCTTCGTTCCACCGCCTTTCAGATGCAATGAAATTTGTTCCCAATGACTCCCTTTCAGGCCTCTGTAAACTCTCCTAATTTGGAAATCCTCCCAGATTTTTCACAGATGACTAGCAAATATTTAAGGCTTTCAAATATTTTAATGATCAGGGATTAAAGATAATTCAGCTTTAATTAAAGAGAAAACCCCTTTACAGAAAAGAAGAAGAAGAAGAAGAAGAAGAAGAAGAAGAAGAAGAAGAAGAAAGAACGAAAAGAAGAGAAGAGAAAAGGCCTCTCTGCTGCAGCGGGAAGTTTGGTTGGATGTGCACCAAAGAAGCAAAAGTCAATTTCTTAAGCAAATCCACCAAAATTTGCAACTGCAGGCGCCAGGGCCCTTGCAAGAAGACTGGGTTTTCGTTTCTCGACAGGATGGGCGCAGTTAGCGACTAGGGTGGCATTTGGGGCCCCAATCCCGGAGGCTGCCTACATCCCGTCCGGCTGTGTCTAACGAGCCGTCGCTCTTCATCTTTCCAGCCATTTCTGAGTCTCCTCTTTAGTTAAGAAAAAGGAGACCCCCTTTCTGTTCCAACGGGGGCATTGGGACAGAATGTCCAAGAGGGCGGTGCTGGGGCGCGCGCAAGGTGGCTGACGCTCCTCCGCGGCTCTGGGCGAGCCGGGTCGAGGCAGACGGATGGGTGGGAAGGGTGCCACGGTACACGCGTGGACGCCCGGGGACCCAGGGAGCACTGGCTGCAGCGCGGGCCTCGGGCCTTCCCGGGGACCCATGTGGGCGCTTTACCTGGACCCGGACTTCGGGTAGGTTGACCTTGCCGGCCAGCTCCTCGCGGCTGTACACGTCGGGGTAGTGAGACTTCTCGAACGCGCGTTCCAGCTCGTGCAGCTGGTACGTGGTGAAGGTCGTGCGGTTCCGCCGGTGCTTCTTCTTGGGCTGCTCCTCCTCCGACAGCTTCGCGTCACCGGTGGCGGGCCCGACCGGCAGCCCGGGGCTCGGCCGTGCCTCGCCGGGCTCCTTGGGGCAATAGGGCCGAGGGGCTGGGACCAAGGGGCCCCAGGCGGTCAGAGTCACTCCGGAGCATTCCTGGGCCCACTGCGCCCGTCGTGCGCGCCGGCAGCGGGACACGCGCTCCTCCCGGGGGCCGGGCCAGGAGGTCGGGGGAAGGCCGTGCGGGGCCCCCAAGACTTCTCCCACCGCAAACTGCACCCTAACCCCGACTCCGCGTCCAAACCCCTTCCTGGAAGGTAAGGCAGGGGCTTATTCCCCTTGCGGAGCTCCCAAGTCTGGGCGCCCCTCGGGGCCCCGCAGCCGCCAGGGATGCGCACTCACCTTCGTACTCCGGGGCCGGCGCCGGGGCCGGCTGCGGGGAGGGCTCGCCGCTGCCCCCGGGCGCCTTGGGGCAGGCGGCCCGCGCGCCCGGCCTCCTCTCCCGCTCCTTCGCGCCCCGGGCGCCCGGCTCCGGCGAGAAGGAGCCGAGGATCCCGTCATCCTTGGTAAATCCCAGGATAGCCTCGATGCTGTGCAGCCGCGAGCTGCTCCCTCCCGGGCTGCGGAGCAGGTGGCCGGCCAGCGAGAAGCTGCCGTCGGCCATGGCGGGGGCGCAGCCCGGCAGGTGCATGGGGAGCGCCGGCCGGCGGGAGGGCGCGGCCCGCTCCGGGACCCAGAGAAGAGCCGGCGCGGCCCGGGTCCCGCCGCCCCACCCGCGGGGTCCGACCCCGGGTCAAGCTTCGCGGGGGGCGCGGGCCGGGGCTGCGCGCACCGGGAGGCGGGGGCGGAGGCGGAGGCGGAGGCGGAGGCGGGCGAGCGCTCGGGCCGCTGCGGCCTGCGTCTGCGGAGCCTGGAGGGGGGACTCGGGGCAGCCGGGGCGCGGGGGGCTAAAGGCGGCGAGCCCGCGAGCCCCGGCTCCTCCCCTCGGCCGGGCCCAGCCCCCTCCCGCGGCCCCTCCCCCGGCTGCGGGGCGGGTCTTTCCGTCCCAGCCTCGGGGGCCCGGTCCGCCCCGAACTTCCCACCTTCCGCCTCCCGATCCGCTCCTAGCGCGTCCGGGGAGAGCGGCGGGGGGTCCGGCCGGCCTGGGACCGGCTCCGGGCCTGCGTCCTCCGTCCGGCCTCGGGGGCCCACGCCCTCGGTCTCACCCCCCCCCCCGGGACCCCTGGGCTTCCCCCGTGTCGGGCCGCCTCCCCCATCGCTCTCCCACCCCCGACCGCCTCTGCCCTCGGGCTCGCCTGCTCCGCACGGACGGCCCCCGGCGCTAGGCCCTGGGAAGCCGGGCCACGCGCGCTCCTTCCCGGTTTGACCCTCCCTACCGTCCCCCGCTTAACCTCCAAGGGCGCTCCTCTTTGGGCTCCGTAGGCTGAAGCCTGGGACTTCGGGTTTATTTTGTTTGTCTAGGTATTTTTGACTGCTCCCCCCCCCCCCCGTCCTCGCGCGCCGCAGCCCCCTCACCCGACCGCTGGCGGGAGACTGGGAGGCCCCAGTCGGACTTCGGGCTCTGGGGTGGGGGCGTGGGGCACACCCTCCTGGGGTCCCTGAGCTCACGTTGCGCAGGAACCGACTCCCCACCAGAGTCTCCAGGCCCAGGAGATGTCCCAGCCTCAGGCTGACTGTGCAAGGACCTCGGTCTCGGTCTCGGGTGAAGGCCTCGCACTTTTCCAGGATGTGTGTGTTGGGGGGGGTGGTGCTATAAGCCTAATCTGCTTGCATTTCTTTCCACTTTGGGAGCCCCACGAGGCTTCCGTGTTGCAGGGGGAGTCACAGGCCAGGTGGAATGATGGTTAGTGCAGGCAAGTGTTTTTTCACCACTGCCAGCGCTGTGATGGGCTCTCAAACCTGAAGCCAGAGACCCGAGGCCCCCGGTCCACCCTCACTAAACTATTAGCGGGAACCGGGAACCAAAATGCCCCCCTAAGAGTCTGAGGACCTACAGGCTTCTTCCCCTCCCCCCCAATCTTATTGTGATATAATTGACATACAGCGCTGGGTAAGCTTAAGACGTATAGTATAATGATTTGGCTCATATGTGTGGTGAAATAATTACCACACTAAGTGTACATCCACCATCTCACACAGATACAAAATAGAGATTTTTTAAAATGTCCCCTGCAGAAGCTCTGATCTCAGCTCTCAGCACTGGGACATCTCTCCCACCCCACCCCACCCCACCCCATCAGTTTATTTCTGCTTGCATTCAGACAAGGATTTACTGCCTCCCTTCTGAGGGTCCTGCACTCATGTGGACCATGCTAGCACCACAAAAGAAAAGAAAGGCTGGGCGCTGGCCTTGAGGAGTTTAACGTCCAGCCTGGGAGATAAGACAAAGGAAGAAACAAGACAAAAACCCTTATCTTCCAAGCCTGGCCTTTATTTAATTTTTTTTAAAGTTTATTTATTTAAATAATCTCTATACCCAACGTGGGGCTGGAACTCACAACCTCATGAGATCAAGTGCTGCATGCTTTTGGGACTGAGCCAGCCAGGTGCCCCCAATCCTCATCTTTAAATTGGTGTTGGGCACATTCCAAAGGACATGTGGCTACATTAAGGATCGCAGAATGATCGATTTTCTGTGACAGGCAAATGGGAGTGGTCATTACACAAATCATTCTATTGTTTAGTAGACCTATAAAGGGATAAATTAAAATAGCTAGCAGGAGGCTTTGCAGTAGATAGAATTTGAGCCGCTGATTCAAGTTGAGAAGTTACATTTTATTTTAAAGATTTGTTTGTTTTTATTTGAGAGAGAGAAAGCCTGAGCATGGTGGAGGGGGAGCAGTGCAGAGGGAGAGGGAGAGAGGGAAACTCAAGTAGACTGAGCTAGGAGCTGGTCACTGGCTGCATCCCAGGACACTGAGATCATGACCTGGGCCAAAATCAAGAGTCGGATGCTGAACTGACTGAGTCACCCAGGTGCCCCAGAAGTTATGTTTTACTTTAAGAAAAAGCTACAATAATGATAATCGATATGCACTTTATGGTTTTTGCATTATCCTTTCACACTCTTCCCATCACAGGATCCTCACAATTCTGTGAGGTGAGCAGGGCAATATTTGTCCCCATTTTATGGAAGAGGAAACTGAGGCTCTGTATGATGTAAAGCGGAGGGGTCAGGACTAGAACCCAGACCACAGGACTCCTTGTTCAGCGTCTTCTGTCTACGGCTCGTTGGTAATAAGTGTTGTAGAGCCTGATGTTTTAGAAAAGAATAAAAGCACATCTTAGCCTGCAGTCCATCCTTAATCCTTCCTGGAGACTGGAGGCCGCATCTAAGAGGCTGAGATAATGGCAGCTTAGCTTCCCCAAGAAATGAAGTCCGAGCCTGTAGACAGTGGCCTTTGGGGCGCTGGTGTCTGGGAACACGGAACAAATCCTTGGGAGCTTCCCCCCACAGTCCAAGCAAAGCCTGTGCCTGGGACCCTGAGGCTTTCTAGGCTGTCAGAGGCACTGTCCCTGCAATACCACTGTCTGGTGGGATCCCCACCATGTCCCAAATGCGAGTTGCACAGACCTGCTGGCTGAGATGCTAATGCCTTGGTGACCAGAGGGCAGCCATAGAGATAGCTGATTGGTGTTTGCTGTTTCCCCCTTGACCAAGAATGCTTTTTATGTAAACTTCCCCAATATTAAATTGATCTCCATAATCACTGCTAAACAAAGATTGGCAGTGTTTTCTTAAGCTTCTGCCCACACGCTAAGGGGCTTAGAGCCTTGTTTTCTAAAGTTAATTCCCTCTGGGACTGCCCAGCTCTCCCTAATAGGTCCAGGTGAGGTTAGCTTTTATTTACTGTTTATTTCAGAGTCTTGAGAGAAAAGCAGAAAAGACTTCAACAGCCACTGATGAGGGACTTGGGGTAGGGAGGAGGGAAACAGGGCAAAGAGGGACAAGGGGAGGTTGGGGCTTCCTTTGTGCGGGACATAAAGAGCTAGTCAATGCCATTGTGGGCACGGTGGAGGGTACTCCAAGCAATCAGCCGGGGGTCATTGTTAGGGGCTAATCTACATGTGTATTTCCCAAGAACTCGATTAGGGAAGATGAATGGACTCGGCCATGTCCCTAATTCTAGCATGAAGCCGCATTTTTCTAGCAGTGACGCCAGCTCATAATCAGCCCAACTTCAGCAACAGTAAGGAGCCTGCCTTCTGAACTCCACCTCTGTTTAATTCATTAATTCATTAGGTGGATCAAAGAAAAATCCCTCCTCCCAGCCCCCACATGCAGGCTGAACCTAGACATAGCTAAAGCCCCCTTAAGTTTGGCATGGCTTAGAGACACATTTCCAGAAGGGCGGAGAGCAGGGTGGTCACGGCTTGGGACGGTCTGCAGGGTGGGAGGTTCCACGTGATGTGGGAAGGACGATATCAAAGAGTAATTGAAGTGGGGTGGGGTGGAGGGAAGATTTTGAGGAGAAAGGGAATAGAGACAGGCTGGTATGAAGAAATGAAATCTAAATGTCACCAGCAGTTATGGAAAGCTGTAATGTAAAGTGGCTCTGTTGTCTTGGATGGATTCGGGAAGTCCCATTTCTGGAAGCGTTCTAGGGGGACTGCTTCCTCCAGAACACTCTTGCAAGAAATGGGGGCACTTGCAGAGTGAGTGCCTTGCACCCTGGGTGAGCGGGTGGCCTGTTCACAAACTAAACTTTTGCGTTTGACCATGGCTTCTAGTCATTTCACCTTGAGGCGATGTTTTAGGTTTTGGCAAAAAGTGTTTCTTTAAGGGCCTATGTGTTACCACGTCATAAAGTGTGTAAAACCAACTCTGTCATCTGCATGTAGACGCTTCCCTTTAACAGATTTTTATCCTGGAATAACTCCACCTGTTTCAGATCACGCTCCTCCTAGCTCATATGTGTTCTTCAAGGGAAGGCAACTTTAGTTGTAGCCAAAACCCATATAAACATAAAACACACGTACACAGTGAAGTTCAACAATTTCAGTTTCAAGGGTTAAATATATTTCCTGAATGCTTCCACTATGCCAGTGGGCACACTTCTGAACACTTTATGTGGATTACCTAATTAGTCTTCACCGTAACCCTCCGACATAGTCAATATTCATTTTATAGACAAGGAATCTGAAACACAGGTTAAATCACTTGCCAAGGTTGTACAGGTGGTTTTAGGTGGAATCAGGAAATAGGTGTTTTTTTAGGAACATGTCTGTCTAACTACCATGTGTACTACCTCCCAATAAATACGGTGTGTTTACGTGCTACACATCGTGAATTTTCTCTTGGCTGTGAGAGAACTAGCAGATAAGAACATCTGGGAATCAAAGGATATAGGAATACTATGGTTCAGAGTCTGGGTGATGTGAAAAAATTGTGCTGGGCAGTTTACAATTTATTTGGTCAATTATAATGATGACAGAGATGCTTTAAAAATTTAATAAAGTATACCATTCAACTTCCCAAGCCTGTCCCATAAAGTTCAGGGAATCTTCTCTCTGTTCCCAGAGCTCCAGTTTGTTCACAGTTGTTCGTGAACTATCTATCATCTATCTATCTATCCTATATATATTTATTTGTATATTTATATATACTTATATATATAAATATATATATATTTAAATATTGATTTCTTTATTTGAGAGCGAGTGAACAAGAGCAGGAAAAAGAGCAGAGGGAGAGGGACAAGCAGACTCCATGCTGAGCTCAGAGCCTGGTGCAGGGCTAGATCCCAGGACCCCGAGATCATGACCCAAGCCAACATAAAGAGCTGGAGGCTTAACTGACTGAGCCACCCAGTTTTATTTTTAAGCATCAGCCTTGTGTCTTTTACTTTGTCTGCCTTTGATGCTATGAAGTGTCCCTGATACTAAATTGCATGTCATGTCATGGGCACAATATACAAGCTGCTTGACCATTGTAAATAAAAACATCGCTAAACTGTCTTTAATTCTGACCCATGGAGTCAGAGATGAAACACACAGTGCTTGTTTGTCTCTCGCTACCAAATCTTCCTAATCAATGAAATATTTTCGTACTTCAAGCACAGCAGAAGGAAGGTCAGGAAAATGTTCTTAGAGATGCTTATCAGAAAACCCATTCTTACAAGTAGACAACCAATAATGAATATTGTTGGCCACTTCCATCAAATTAGCACAAGTGATAAACACACTTTCTATACATCAGTTTACTACTCAATATGGCAATCTGAATATTTTCTAGTATTTTCAGACTAAGTTGGAGTAGATGTTGATTAAAGGATACCGCGGTGAATTATTATTCACCCCATCACTTAATTGTGGCTAAAACACAGCGACCAGCAAAGAGATGGGCATCATATAGGCATTTCTGGTTGAGTTGAGAGTCTCTCAGGTGGGGTGAATAATAATTGGACAGATAGAAACAGACATTTGACCTAATCACAAGATGAAACCAAGGGCAGTTGGGAGCTGTTGAGTTTCACACTGTTTGGGAGGCTTCCTTTTGTGTAAGAACAGAGACCACAGCTTTCTGCAGATCATCCATTAATTAGCAAGATGTCTGTCCTCTTTTGGCATTCCTGGTGTTTCCCAATTACAGTATATTTTACAGTAAATATTTTTAGGAATCACTTAAAACTAGCCTCCGATTTACTTTTCTGATATTTCATATTTTTAAGATTTTATTTATTTATTTACTTACTTACTTGAGAGAGAGAAAGAGAGCATGAGCAGGGGGAGGGGCAGTGGGAGAGGGAGAAGCAAACCCCCTGCTGAAGGGGAAGCCCACAGTGGGGCTGGATCCCAAGACCCTGAGATCAAGACCTGAGCCAAAGACAGATGCTTAACGGACTGAGTCTGTAGGGACACTGGGCTTCACCACTGCCATGCTGGGCTCTAGGGGTCTTACCCTTGGAAGGGGAGACTTAAGCTTGTAGTTGGAGTAAGTGTGTTTGTGGATACTGGGGACAAACACAATGAAGTTACTCCTCATGCTACTCCCCAAAGCATGTACCAACCCAGGTACCTTGGCCTTGGTCCTGAGCTGGCTTCTGCAGCTGATGTCAATCCAAGTAGCCTCCACGTAAGAGAAAAGAATTCCCTTGGCAATAGATTCGCAGGGCATTTGGGCAAACAACTGATGTGCTGGAATTAGCTCTTTAGTGGCTTGTGAGAGCCGATGGTTAACATCCCTCCCCAGCTCTGAGTTCACCGATGTCACATTAGTGGCTTGAAACGAGTCATAGTGGGAATATTTTCGCCACAGATACCAGCAAATGCTGAAAATCAGGGCATTCTTCCTCTTTTCTCCCCTTAATCCTGTTAGCAGTTTAAAAATAATCACCAGCATACCAATATTCTTATTTCATTAAAGAGTGAAGAAATCAGAAGCTAAAATATGACCTACTGAGTCATGTCCACCTTTTTTGCCAACAAAAAGGAACTTTGCATCATTATCTGAGAATATGTAAAAAGAGGGAAACTTGGATTTCTGCCAAAGAAATGGCCTTTTTCTTTCTTTTTTTTTAGTTGTTAGACACAAAGCTATATTAAGATAATTCCTCTTTACTTGTTTTCTAATTAAACTAATTGAATTCAGAGTGTCTAGGGGAAGCACAAGAGACATTCATCTCAAGGAGATGATGGTCTTGAAGCCCATCAATCCTCTTTAGAGTGCTAAGAAGGCAAATCCGAGGATGCCCATTCTGCAGCAGCCCAGACCCACCCCCCACTCAGAGTCTGGCCATCTCCAGGAGTCTCCTCCTCTCTTGTTTTGAAAGGACAGTTATCAGGGAGTCAATTCTTTTTTTTTTTTTAAAGATTTTATTTATTCATTCATGAGAGAGACACACACACACACACACACACACACACACAGAGGCAAAGATGTAGGCAGAGGGAGAGGCAGGCTCCATGTGGGGAGCCTGATGTGGGACTTGATCTTGGGACTCCAGGATCATGCCCTGGGCCGAAGGCAGGCGCTAAACTGCTGAGCCACCCAGGGATCCCCCAGGGAGTCAATTCTTATTTCATTTTTACAGCATCTGTGAGGTCAAGATTTAACCCTTCCCCATTCCTTTCATGACCTGATTGAACACTTAGACACTCTCCTCTCTGCTCCAACTTGCTCACAAATTGGCCACAGCCACACTGGTCTTTCTCCCTCCTTGAAATCCTCCAAGCCCCTTCCTGCCTCAGGACCCTTGCACCGACTAGTCTCACTGCCCGAAATGGTCTCCCATAAATGTCCACATAATCCTTCTTGTCATTTTATTTTTCTCATAGCACTTTCCAGTCTCCAAAGCTATCTTATTTATTGTTTGCTTAATGGTTTGTTACCTGTCTCCTCTCATTAGAATCTAAGCTGCATGAGACCAGGCACCTTGTCTATTGGATCCCTAGCCTCCAGGACATGTGCTACACATGGTGGCGGTTGATTTAATGAATAACAGCAAGGAACTGTACTTTCCAGTTGAGGAAACAGGTTAAGAAACTTGTCTAATTCCACACAGCTATTAATTAGCACAAGTACATATTTTTTGCACAGCCTTATAATCAGTCATCTGCAGTTCCTCTAAATATCAGTTATTTCCCAGGTGTTGGAAAACGTCAAACTGCTTTGCTCTCCCTCCTACATAGTCGACAGAAACCATTTGATCGCTTTCAAAAGTCAGTTCAGGCCACTCCAGTCTTGTTAGCATCAGGGCTGTCTGGGGTTTCCTCTCTGGTCTTTGATGTGAGGAGCCGGGTGATGCAGCAGCCACCATGCTCAGAACCCACCCCAGCCGGCTTCTCTCTTAGCGGGGTGCACCATCCTAGGGAATGCCATTCTTTTTACAAAGTGGCTCCTGCAACTCTACTGCGGGACTATTGGCTTACTATTGGCTTACTTTTACAACTGACTGCAATTTCATAGACATTGGTGTGTCCATTTTTATTGTACTTTCTCCTTTGACCCCTTAAGCCCTAAAAATGCTGATCTTATATATCCTGACCAATCTAATTAGCTCCTTTTAACCACCAGATGTTTTCAATAGGGTTTTCAAGATGCTCCCGAGAAGTGTCTTCATTCAGATGTCGGGAGCTTACGGCACTTACCGCGGGGTGTGTGCATTGTAAGTCCGAGGAATAAGCTTTAAAGAAACACAACTTGGAAATCCTTAAAGTTTTCTGAGATGGCTTGAGAAAACAAGCAGGCATCACTTTGTGCGTTTATGCTATCTCTCTATAGCTCTAGGAATTAGACACCATCTAAGAACGATGTCTGTTTTATGGGGAGAGCTGACAACAGTTTTCCCAGGAGAACAGTGCTTCAGAGTAAGGTAAAGAAGCTGAATTTGGGTACGTGTGCAATTGTTATCCTCGCTGTGCTACTTTTGGTGGGGTTTGAAAACTTTCCCTAATAAATTTTTTTCCACAAAAGAAAATCCAAGATTCTGAATCTGAATTTCATTTGTACATCAAATTTTATTGCATCCTGAAAGCATCATTTTTGTAGCTCTACAAACTGCTATTTCTAACATAGATGAAAATCGAAGGATGATCTAGACATTCCACTTCCAGGTGGCACTGCTCCCAATTTCATTGGAAAAAAGCGTGAGGCAGCAGCTATAAGGTAGCCAGAAAAGCAGAATCAACCCAAGTGTCCATGGATGGAGGAATGCATAAACAAAATATAGTCTATACATACAATGGAATATGATTTTGCCTCGAAAAAGGAGAGCAATTCTGACATTTGCTACAGCATAGGTGACAAGTGAGGGCGTGGCGCTGAGTGAATGTAGCCAGTCACGAAAGGAGAAGGATCGTGTCATCTATTCATATGAGGTTTGACTAAAAGTAGAAAGGTGGCTGCCAGAGGGGTGGGGTACAATGGGGAGATCATGTCTAACGGGTTCAGAGTTTCAGCTGGGGAAGGTGGAAAAGTTCTGGAGCTGGAAGGTGGTGATCATTGTTCAGCATGAGTGCACTTCATGTCACATAAATGGGGAATGTGGCGGGTGCCTAGATGGCACAGTCAGTTGGGGGTCAGACTCTTGATTTCGACTCAGGTCATGATCGCAGGGTCGTGAGATTGAGCCCTGCGTAGGGCTCTGAGCTCAGCCGGGAGTCTGCTTGAGGATTCTCTTTCCCTCTCCCTCTCTCCCCACTCACATGCTCTCCCTCTTTTTCTCTCTCTCTAAAATGAATAAATAGGGGCACCTGGGTGGCTCAGTGGTTGAGCGTCTGCCTTTGGTTCAGGTCATGATCCCGGGGCCCTAGGATCGAGTCCCACATCGGGCTCCCCATAGGGAGCCTGCTTCACCCTTTGCCTGTGTCTGCCTCTCTCTGTTGTGTCTCTCATGAATAAATACATAAAAATCTTAAAATAAAAAAAAGAATAAACAAATCTTTAAAAAATAATGAAAGTGGTAAATTTTATTTGTGTATTTTACCACAACCAAGAAATAACAGTAAGACTTTCTTTTAAAAAAAAAGAAAGAAAAATAAAGAAAAAATAAATTAATTAATTAAAAAAGAAAGAATAAAAACCCAAATGTAGAGAGTCCTTGCTCTACTGCAGCAAACCCCTCAAAGTCTGTTTGCATTCTTTTTTTTCCCCCAATTGTTATTTGAAGGAGTGACATTATAATCTTGGGGAAGGAATTTTTCCCAGGTTTTCTAGGGATGGATGCTGTGACCGTATGGGGATATGTTTTATGTCTCTAATATCTGGATGTAACATCTGTTGATAGAGCTTGTGATCAAAACATGGACTGGCCACGGAGATGAGGAAAAGGAAGAGGGAGACAGAAAGACCCCAGTGGCCCCAAGCCCATGAGCAGCAGAGCATTCTGGGTTTAGCATGGTGTTGGGCCTGGAAATCCACACAAAACACTATTTTTGACTTGAACGCCTGGGAACACCACTTTTTAAAATGCCTATGAGAACGAGACACAAATTGGTCCTCCAGAATTCCTGTGGTTAGACGGTGAGCATATTTATTTCATTTTATTTTCTTCATTGCATTACGAAATGTGACGTTTTTGTCGAAATGTTTAGTTTTTGTGGGAGTGATATTTATATACTGTTTAATGCTTTGAATTCTTCTTGTTCAACGTTGCTTAGTGCTTTGAATTCTTACATGAAAATTCTACACATGAACACAAGAATATGAACCAAGTACCTGTCCGTTATTTAAACTACTGAGCAGAGAAGAAAACGAGAGCCTAAAATGCATGCGAGAAATAGGGGAAGGGGATAAGAGGATTCTATCTTGATGAGCACTGAGTAATATACGTAACTGTTGAATCACTACATTGCACACCTGAAAGTAATATAACGCTAAATGTTAACTACACTGGAATTAAAATTTTAAGAATTACATTATTGGGGCACCTGGGTGGCTCAGTCTATTAAGTATCTGACTCTTGATTTTGGCTCAGGTCATGATCTCAGGGTCCTGGGATTGATCCTCATTCTGGGCTCCCTGCTCAGCGGGAGTCTGCTTCTCCCTCTGTCTCTTCTTGTGCTCTCTTGCTCGCTCTCTGTCAAATAAATAAGTAAAATCTTTAAAACAAAACAAAACAAAAAAAAAACAACTTTGAATAAAATAAGATACATAAAATCTTTTAAAAATTTCATTAAAATAAATAAATAAAATGCATGGAGAACTCCAAACTTAATTTCATCCATTGGTTTCATCCTTTCTTCCTATAGTACCTCTTTCACTAGAGCTACTAACAACTGGAAGAGTTTGTTCATTCTGCCCCCAATATTTAATGATAAAATATAAAACATGCGTTAAGAACACTTAAAAATAAAAAAAATTTAGGGCAGCCCGGGTGGCTCAGCAGTTTAGTGCCGCCTTCAGCCCAGGGTGTGATCCTGGAGACCCGGGATCCCACGTCAGCCTACTTCTCCCTCTGTCTCTCATGAATAAATAAATAAAATCTTTAAAAAATAAATAAAAATTAAAAAATTAAAAGGGACACTTAAAAATATACAATAAAGTTGAAAGAATTATAAGCACCATGTATCCATCCCCTAGACTTTAAAATTAGTATTTTGCCATATTGTTCTAATATATCTATTTATTCATCTATTTCTCTATCCGTCAGTCTCTTGTATTTTTTAGTACTTCTTTTTTTTAAGATGTTATTATTTATTTATTCATGAGAGACACAGAGAGATAAATAGAGACACAGGCAGAGGGAGAAGCAGGCTTCCTCTAGGGAGCCCGATGCGGAACTGGATCCCAGGACCCTGGGATCACACTGTGAGCCAAAGACAGATGCTCAACTACTGAGCCGTCCAGGTGTCCCCTTTTTTATACTTCTTAAATTAAGTAGCAAATTTTGGGGCATTTCACCTCCAAGTGCACAAATGCATGCACATCCTTAGCTAGAGTTCAATATTTTTTAAGGATTCTCTTTTTCGGTAAATAGACACATACATGCATCTTAACACACCATTTAATGAGTTTGACAAAACTGTGTACCTTAATATGCTGTTTTATAGCAAATCCCTATCAAGACCCGGTGCATTACTGGGGTGCCTGGGTGGTTCGGTCCATTAAGCATCTGCCTTCAGCTCAGGTCATGATCCTAGGATCCTGGGATCGAGCCCTGCATCGAGCTCCCTGCATCCAACCTGCTTCCTCTCCCTCTCCCTCTGCCTCTTTTCCCCTGCTTGTGCTCTCATTCTCTCTCTCTCTCTCTCTCTCTCTCTCTCTCTCATGCTGTCTCTCTTTCTCTCTCTCTCTCAAATAAATAAATAAAATCTTAAAAAAGAAAAGAAAAGACATGGTGCATTACTATCATCTCAGAAAATTCATACATACCCCCCCACCCTTTCCCAGCCAGGGCTCACCACCATTGAGGCAGATACTCTTGTGGTATTTTTCACCAGACACTGGTTTACCTGTTCAAGAATTTCTTATGAATGGAATCATACAACACGTACTCTTTTGTGTAAAACTTCTTTCACTCAATGATTCATCCATGTTGTTTGGTGTATCATTTGTTTTTACTGCTTAGTATTTCATTGTATGAATATTCCATCTTTGTTTATTCACCTGTTGATGGACACCTGGACTACTTCCACTTCCTGGGTATTATGAATACAGCTGCTGTGAACATTCTTGGACAATTTGAGAACATGTACTTTCAAATCCTAAGCATGCAATGAATGCTAGGTCAGGGATAGTGTGGTTTCGTCTGTTACTCGCATATGAAACTGCCAGAGCACTTTCTAAAACTGGTTGTACTATTTCACACTCATCCAGTTGCATAGGAGAGCTCCAATTGCTCCACATCCTCCCCGGCCCTTGTCAGTTTTTACAAACGTTGGACCATCTAGTGGGTCTGTGGTAGGATCCTATTCTAATCGCTTTTAATGTTCACTTCCCTGACAATCACACTGAGCGCCCTCTCATATGCTTGGCTGTTTGTGTGTCTTCCTTCATTAAGTGTCAGCTCAAAAAAACAAAACAAAACAAAACAAAACAAAAAAAAGTGTCAGCTCACATCCTTTCCCTTTCTTTTTGTATTGTTTTAAACATTTTTTATTATTGGGTTGTAAGAGTCTTAAAAATATCTTTATGTAAGTTATAGATATATTTATATCTAACAAAAGACTGGAATGGGGATATATAAAATATAAATTGATATTTTTTCTTTGTGGATAAGATTTTGAGAATTCTTTCTTTTTTTTTTTTATTTATGATAGTCACACACACACACACACACAGAGAGAGAGAGAGAGAGAGAGAGAGAGGCAGAGACACAGGCAGAGGGAGCAGGCTCCATGCACCGGGAGCCCGACGTGGGATTCGATCCCAGGTCTCCAGGATCGCGCCCTGGGCCAAAGGCAGGCGCCAAACCGCTGCGCCACCCAGGGATCCCGAGAATTATTTCTTTTCAATAAACCTGGGGTTATTACTCTCATGAATAAATAAATGCAATCTTAAAAAAAAAAGAATTTATCAAGTTCAAATTGAGACAACTAAGTTGTCAACTGTATTGGCCTAAAGTTCTCCGAAACGTCCCCTTCCTAGAATGTTAACAGCTGTAGGATCTGCAGTGAGCGCTGTCTTTTGTTTTTGATGTTGCTATTTTGTGTTCTTGGTCTTTGCTTTTCTGGACTGATCTAGCACCTGTCCATTTTGTCGATCCTCTTAAAGAACTAACTTTGGGGCTTTTAAAAAAAATGTTTGTTTACTTTCCATTTTCATTGATTTGGGCTCTTATATTTATTTTTTCCTCCCTTCTCCTTGCGTTGCTGTGTTATGTTTTTACGGGGAGTATTTTGGTGTGTTTGTTTAGCAGTCTGCAAACTTGGCTAGGTATCAACCCTCGACTGTCTCCCCTGGATGGGCAGCAACAGAGTTCAGTTGCTGACCTTAACTGGGCTGCTTGGGTCTGCGTGATGTGCACACAGGTCAGGGATTAGCCAGGATCTTGAACAGACTTTGTACACAGAATTAGGACCATCCTCCTCTGGCTCTGTCTCTTCTGGAAACTGCTCTTTCACTTTATGGCTACTCCGGTCTTCCAAAACTCTGCTGGCTCTTTGAGCCAATAGGGCTGCAGGTTTTCTGAGTTTTAATGGTCTTGGCTTGACTGGGGTCTGCCCTCAGATGAAACTGGTAAACAAAGGAAAATTCACTGGTGCTTCTTCCTTCTTCCAAGTGTAAATTCAATTTCCCTCCAGCATGAACCTGCTTTTGGCTGCTCTCTGGTGCCTTCGGGCTGTTGTTTCCTTTGTATTTGTCAAGAGTTTAAAGTTGTTTTTAAAGTTGTTATCTGCAGGAGGGTTAATCCTGGGAGCTAATCCTTATCAGAAACTGCAAGCCCAGTTTGTTCATTTTTAATCTCACTCCTCTCCCTGTCTCGTAGGAGGCGATTTGGCCGGATTTCTAGCGCCAGGAGTGGAACAGAAGTGCTTCTGCAACTCACAAACTGGATTACCTGGCCTCTGAATAACGGAGTTTGCTCTGCCAATACTCTTTCCAAAGAAGAATCCCTGTTTCCTTCTTCTGTATGGGCGTCTAGCTAATGGAGACCTGAGTAGTTCTAGGCAAAATTGGAAAGCCCATTTGTTTTTCTTAAAGATTTCAATTTTTTTTTATTTGAGAGAGAGAGAGAGAGTGAGAGCAAACGAAAGGAGGGGCAGGGCAAAAGGAGAGGGAGAAGCAGACTCCCTGCTGAACGGGGAGCCCGACTCAGGGCTCAATTCTGGGACCCCAAGATCACAGACTGAGCCGAAGGCAGACGCCTAAATAGCTGAGCCACCCGGGCACCCTGGAGAGTCCATTTAATTTGTCTTCTTTGGGGGATGACTTTTCAATAAACCTAGGGTTATTCTGTTTAACTTCTGTCAGGATTTGCTCATGGATACTGTGGCCTGAATGTGTGTCTCCTCAAAGTTCATATGCTGGATTCTAACCGCTGAGGTGGGGTCTTTGGGAGGTGTGATTAGGTCATGAGAGCAGAGCCCCCATGAATGGGATGAGCGCTCTTATAAAAGAGGCCCCACAGAGCTCCCTTGCCCCTTCCATGGTGTGAGGATAAAGGGCCCTCACCCGGCTGCCTTGGCACCCTGACCTCAGCCTTCCAGCCTCCCACACAATGAGAAATAAGCATTTTTTTGGTTTATAGTCACCCAGTCCGTAGTGTCTTATTATAGCAGCCAGGATGGACTCTGTAGTGGACTTGAAGACTCATTAGCTGCCAGCATTGCTCCAGTATTTTCCCAGGGACTTCCACGAGTGCTAAACTTTTCCAAAAACCATAGGTCCTAGACTCCTAATGAGTTGTTTTATTTGCATATTTTCACAACATGAAACCTTTCCTTCTACAGCACATTCAGGAACTCTGGTACTAGGACAGGTTCACCCCTAGGCTTTTGATCTTAGTTCTTTCCTCTGAGCGGTTTCTTCTTGGTAAAAGCTGTCTTTGGGGGCACCTGCGTGCTTCAGTCGGCAAAGCACCCAACTCTTTGATTTTGGCTCAGGTCATGATCTCGGGGTCTTGAAATCGAGCCCCATGGTGGGCTCCACGCTCAGCGGGGAGTCTGCTTGAGACTCTCTCTCTCCTTCTCCCTCCGCCCTTCCCACCCCCATTCTTGCAAGTGAGCACATGTGCATGCGTGCACCTTCTCTCAAGTAAATAAATAAATCTTTAAAAAGAAGAAGCTATCTTTGAGCATTATTTCTTCAATGAACAGATTCACTGAAAGGCTAGTATTTTGCTTTGGTTTGGTTGGCTTTAGATAGCTCTAGATGTTTCCGAGGGAAATATTCTAGGTCTTTTGAGCAATTCTCTTTGAAAGAGAGCAAGTGTTGAGGAAATCCGTGTGTCCCCTGGAAGACTGTGGTGCAGAATAAGGACAGCATGATTTACTGGAAGCTAGTCTGCAGCAGAGGGATGGGGAGGAGGGAAACCAAGGAGAGGTCGCAGAGGCAGGATGGGGAGAAGATGATGAGAGAGAAAGGGGGGAGAGAAGACACACACACACACACACACACACGCAGTGAGATTCACTTAACTTCTCAGTGCTCTTTATTTGTCCATCTGCTCTGTTCCCACTGCAGTCACCAACAGACAACCGGTGATGATGCCGAACGTGGAACCAGCCATAGCCTTCCTAGTCGCCCCCTGCCTCTAGTGTCGCCCCTCAAGTCCATTCTTCATATAGCCTCTAGCATGATGCAAAGAGCTAGTGAAGTCCATTCTCTGTCTTCATTTCTCTTCTTCATTGCTTGTCCCATCCCGCCACTGTCCCCTGGGCCTGGAACCATCCAGGTCCTCATCCATCCGCGATGAGGAGCAGCAACAGTGTCAAGGTCCCTGGGAGTGAGAGGCGGTGTGCTCTTTGCTTGCCCTTGAGCCTGCAGCCGGGGTTCCCAGGGGGCTCCCTGACCTCCCACATCTTTTCTCCAAAGGACCTGGAGTTATGCTAACGGATGAAGAGGATGAGACCTTGCCCTGGAAGAAAACAAGTCGGAGGGGAAATGCCATCTGCTCTTGTCTCTTCGGGGCTGTCCTGAAGATCTTCAAGCAGATGTGTTCCGCGTCACTCCCAGATGAAATCTCGCACTGAGCCACATTTATAACTACAAGGAAAGTGTGTGTCCTACTGCAAGGTGCTGGCTGAGCACTCTACGGGGACATTTAGAACATCAAGTCGTTGTCTACGAGTTTGTGGAGAGCTTCACCGTCGTGGTGTTTGTGTGTTTGCCATGTTTAAGGACACGCTGCTGGAAACGCTCCGTGCAGAGTGGTCACCTCCACCTGGACTCGGTTCCCTCCTCTGCGCGTCCTGGCCCTCACATCACAGCGCACTTCTGCTCAGCGGTCTGCTTCATTTCCGTGAAGGTGGCCTGGGCTTTTTCCTTTATGGTATCCAAGTCCATGTTTTGCAGGTTCTGTAAATGCCCAAGAATGGAATCCTTGTCTTCTTCCTCTTCTTGATCTTCATCTACCATTTTCCGGAGATCTTCGGGCAAATCCACATCGTCTCCGGCCATCTGGATTTGGTTCTCGTCCATTTCACTCTGTGCAAAACACAAACACGGAAGAGATAAGCCACTCTCAGACAACCAGCCTCCAAGGAGATAGTCAAAGCAGCAGCAAAGTCCTCCGTTGGGGTGAATGATGGGGACGGCGAGCTCGGCCATCCCTCTGCGGAGCCATTGCGGAGGCTGGAGGTCCTGGTTGACATGCTCCCCTTCCGCTGCACCTTGGGCTGATCAGAACTTTTTACAACAGTGGTTCTCAAAGTGTGGTCCCTGGGCCCAGCAGCATTAGCACATCTAGGGATACTTTAGAAAAGGCAAATCCTTGGGCCCCACCCCAGACCAAGGGAATCAGAAACTCCTGGGTGGAGCCCAGCAATGTGGGTTTCAAGAAGCCGTCCCTTGTCCTGCGGCTGCCCCCGCAAAGCTTGAGAAACACACTGTAGGCTCCGCCTCAGGGCAGCTTTTGCAAGCTTTGCAGTCTATCAGCCCCAGGATGTGCCTCAGTGGCCCTGGCTGATCCCTCCCTGGAGGGTGTGGTTGGGCTCTCAGTGGCCATGGCAACTTCTGCTTAACCTTTGCCCCTTCCCTCCTTTCTACTAGACCGGGGCTCCTTGCCCCTTCCCTCCTCTCTACTAGACCGGGGCTCCTTGGGGGCACAGAATCACGTCAAATTCAACCTTACATACACCCTTCGCACCTGGAAGTGGTTCTGGCACAAAGCTCTTTGTTTCTTAAGCGACTCGTGGGTGGCATGGCTGCTCCTCAGCAACCTCCTGTGCTGCTGCTGCTAACATCACAGTTTGCCTCTCACAGATTCCATTTTATGATCCTGAGAGTGTCTGTTCCAGAATTTCGTAGTACCTGCTGCCTGGTCTTAGAGATTCCTTTGCCCCATTTGGCTGCAGGGCCTTTGTTTCTTAATAAGAGAGAAGAATCTAAAGAAGTTTCTCTGGGACGGGCACCTTGGTGGCTCAGTCAGTTAAGCATCTGACTCTTGATTTTGGCTCAGGTCATGATCTGATGATCTGAGATCAAGCCCCACATGGGGCTCCGAGCTGGACGTGGGGCCTGCTTAAAATTCTCTATCTCCTGGGGGGCTCAGCGGTTGAGCATCTGGCCTTTGGCTCAGGGCATGATCCTGGGGTCCTGGGATCGAGTCCTACATCGGGCTTCCTGCAGGGAGCCTGCTTCTCCCTCTGCCTATGTCTCTGCCTCTGTGTGTGTGTCTCTCATGAATAGATAAATATTAAAAAAAAATCTGTCTCCCTGTCCCTTCTGCTCCTCCTTTTCTTAAAAAAAAAAAAAAATTATCTGGGAAAGCTAAGGGTAGTTTATATTCCCAGATGGCTGTACCCAATGATTTCTGAGATCAGGTTGTAACGAGGCAAATGGGGCTCCAAGGGCCTGGAAGATTACAGAGCATCAGAAAAGCAAAAGGTAGGAAAGATGTCAGCCGACCTTGGGGCTCACCCTCCTCGATGTCCTGTGACCAAGTGCATGAAAATTCACATTAAAGGTACGACATTTACTTAGTCCTCATCAAACCCTCACTGATTGGACTTTAGAAAGATGCTGACCCCTGCTGAGTTCCCAGGTGGAGTTCAAGTGGACACCTACAGGAAAATATGAATTCCTCTTGCCCGGGTGATGGGAGGAAGTGACTCTAGGGGAACATCGGTGTCTCTGTGTCCAAAGAACGAGCCAGGGCAAGGCGTACACACCCTCTAGTCTGCATCTGTGAAGTGGATCTCCCGGGCCGGCTCCAGCTCTAGGGCCCCGTGGCTCCCCCACAGCTCCTTCCTTTGTCACCCCACAGGGTGACAGCCAGCCCTCCGCAGAGACCTGTGAGAGGCTGACTTGCAGGGCAGAGATGCTCCCCTTTGGGGGGTACGGTCCTCACACACGCCCTCCGGGAAGGGCCAGTCTCCACCGCAGCCTCCCCAGGGACAGAAGCCAGTCCCTGCACTTGGCTAGGCCTTGGCCCTTCAAAGTGCTTAGTGGATTAATTAGTTCCTCGTCAAACTGTTGTGGGGATTAATTAGTTAGTTAATCCGCAGGGGCTCCCAGCCAAGCCTCCATTTCTATTTATTTTTTATTTACCTGCCCTAGAGGTTGCCTTCCTTGCTGATCATCCTCTGGGCACTTTTGCAGGGAAGAGAGGAAAGGCAGGACTTCCACCTGGCAGTCCTGTAAGTGCAGGACATCTCCCCTCTCTTAGGCACCCCGGAATACATAATGATTTGAAAAGACATTCCTGGGAATTCTGATACCCTTTCCCCTCCCTCTAGTTGGTAATAAGATCTTTGTGGATGTCACCAGCGTCAAACCCAGAAGGAGTAGCCTGGAGGGACAGGCAGCTAGAGGGGCCAGAGAGTGGTGAGCCAGCCAGCAGGTGCTCAGAGGTGGGCCACTCATGAGGGCGGCGGGTCCGGGGCGGGCTGCGTCTGGGGGAGCTTCAGATTGGGTTCCTCCTTCAAGGAGGACCTTCAGGTTTATTTCCCCCTCTTTCCGTTTGCCTGGGAAGGGAGAGCTGTGGGCTTCCACTTTGCCTTACAGCTCACAGAGGGGCTCTGGATCGGCACTTCTACCAAAGTGTGTCTCTGAGGGGGGTCCCCAGCCCCGCAGCATTGGCACCTCCTGGCACTTTGTTAGAAATGCACGTCCTCGGGGTCACCCAGAGCTGCTGACTCCGAAGTTGAAGATTTCTTAGCAATCTTCAGCTTAGCAAGGCCTCCTGGTGATTCTGGGTCGTGCTAAAGTTTAAGAACCATTACTCCACTATCCCTGAAGACAGGACCGTTGCTTACTCATCTCCAAGCCTCAGAAGCCAGCAGTGTCTGGCACGCAGACCCAGACAGTAGATGTTCACTGAATGATTCGATGAGCCTGCCGTCAAGGGCAATAGCCTTAACCATCCTTACATGTGCAGATCTGCTTTTCGAAGGGCTCTTTTCTCTTTTTTTTAAAGATCTTATTTATTTATTCATAAGAGACAGAGAGAGAGAGAGAGAGAGAAAGAGAGAGAGAGGCAGAGATACAGGCAGAGGGAGAAGCAGGCTCCACGCAGGGAGCCCGATGGGGGACTCGATCCCAGGACTATGGGGGTCACGTCCTGGGCTGAAGGCAGATGCTCAACCACTGAGCCACCCAGATGCCCCCCTCTGTGCCTTCTTAATCATAGGGACTCTTTCAGTAGGGGTGTGACAGTGATCTGACTTTTTTTCTCAAAAATACGAATAGCCATAGGCACGCTTGTCCCACAGGCTTAGGAGCTTACAAGACCATCTTGAAGCACACCCCCTTCCATCTGCTAGGTAATCCTCTAAGCGCCCTTCCACAGGGCATCAGAGGTGTAAGGTGACTTGCCAAAGGTCATGCAGCGGGCAAATGACAAAGCTCAGACTCGAACCTGGGGCTCTGATCGCTGCATGCCACCTCTGCGGAGTGTCAGCTGCAGAAGCCTGCAAAAAGCCCGGACCCCTTTTTACAAGCAGGACCCTCACCCTTGGCCTGTCCTAGGCCTGGGGCCAGCTCATGTGGTTAGGACTCAGTGCTAATGAGGCTGAGGCCCAGGTTTGGTCCCCCTTTTGTCGTCTAGCCACCCACTGGCCCTGTCTGGGTGTCCTCCCTTAGTTGTCAGGTATCCACAGCATGGGCTGCAGCCCAGGGAAATAGATTCTGGTGCTAGGGAACCATTACTCCACTATCCCTGTCATCCTTCTAGAAGGGCGGAGACTGTAGGACTCTGACCATAGCCAGTGACAACACTGAATGCTGCCTTTAGACTGGACAACTGGAGCCACCTGCCGAGGCCCCATGCTTTAGAGGGCTCTTCTGTCCCTTGGGCCACACTCCTTCACACAGGGTGGAAAGGTCACAGGGCCAAAGGGACAGGCCTGCGCAGAGCCCACAAGCCCTTTTAGACCACACTCTGGCTGCCTGGGACCCCGAATTCCCCACCTAACTGTATCCTGGAGACTGCTCAGACCCCTTCACCAGGCCGGTGCCCCTGAGAGTTCAGTGATCTGCTGGCCTGAGTCCTGCTGAGCCTCAGGAGGACGGCAGGGGGTCTGTATACATAAGGTTGCCAGGGAGGGAGAGGTCCAGGGATGGGGGAAATGAGGGGGCTGGCAGTGAGCCTGGAACCTCTGTCAGAAGTCGTCCTCTGGGTCCCACAAACATGCACATGGGTCTGACAAAAGCTGAGGAAAGCCTGGTAGCTTTGTCCCAGAATTGAGGACCTGGTGCCTCAAAGGGAAATGAATCCTGCCAGAAATGTGACTTTTAGGTGAAAGCGGGGGCCATTTCGAGGCCAGGGGTAAGGGTACAAGGAGAGCAAGGCCTCTGATAAGGCTGACCACCGTGTGCAGGAGTCACAATTGTCCATTGCACATCTCCAGCCCACCACTGAGGGTTATTCTACTTATGAGAAGCCTCTGGGGGTTGACTGCTTAATCTACTCCAAATAATTCAGGCGTCATCTAATTAATCCTCTACGACTGTAAGGCAAGTAAGAGAATCCCAGCTTATAGATAAGGAAATAAAGCTCAGAGAGGCTGTATCAGGTGTCCAGGGTCACACAGCCTGTAAGCGGTGGAGGTAACCTTCCTGCTCAGGCAATCAGATTCTCACGCCAACGCTGGGCCTCCCAGCGTCCAACAGGAGGGGCGAGACAAATAAGTCAGCGGCTGTTAAAACAGAGCTCTTGGGGCACCTGGGTGGCTCCGTGGTTGAGCGTCTGCCTCTGGCTCAGGGCGTGAACCAAAAATAAATCTTAAAAAAAAAAAAAAAAGGCATAGAGGGTGGGTGGGAGAGCATCGGCCCTGAAGGCAAAAATCCAGGACAGAGCAAGCCATGAAAAAGAATCCGTGGAGCGTATGCAGTGGCCTCTGCATGGCCTTGTCCCCTGGCCTCACCGACCTCCCTGCCCAGGAGACCTTGTCTGCCATCCACGCAGCAAATGTCCCGCACAGATTTTCCACTGCCCACTGACAAGTCAGGCCGGGGGACCGGGGATGTTTGGACACATCACACATCCAGGAAAGGCAGTGATGCCTCAGCACTTGCCCAGATACAAACGCAGTTGCAGACAACACGAATCAGCTCCAGGGAGGCAGGGAGGCAGGAGGCAGGGGCTTAGCCCCCACCGCCGCCACCCCAGAAGCTTGGTGTGAACGAGTGGAAGCGAGAGTCAGGGAGGGAGGCGAGCCGGCGTCCGGTTAGGGGCCCGACAAGCTGCTCTCTGTTCTTAGAGGCTCTGAGAGGCCTTCTCGTTTCTAGAAATCTTATCAATTTGGGATATTGTTTAATGCAGTTAAGAGCTAATTATTTTTATGCCGGCTGACCAGAATCAGTTTTAATCTCTTGGTTTTTAACCAGATTTATAATCTTAATTGCCGGCGCTGAATGCCCCATTATTTAAATAGCCCCACATCCTGCTCTCGTTATTCCCTGTGACTGATTTCTGACCTTTCTCTGAAGGGTAAGCACAACCCTGGATTCACACTGTCTGAGCCCTAGATTTTGATAAACTGGCCTTCATCTTGCATCCACCTTGAGATACGTGGAAAAGCTACCGTATCTCAGACGGTTATGTTGCCCAAGAGCTGAGCGTTCACCACGTGTTAGAGTCCCAGTTGACCTTGGTGTATAGCAAATACCGGCTTGATTCTAGGCAGATTTTGTTTGGGGTTTTTGGGTTGTTTAAGTATTTTTGGTCTACAGGATACCAGACAGCGAGATTAATGGCTGTCTTTGACTTTGACCACTTGACCTGACATTGGATGCTTCCATATTTGTGAGGATCACAGTGGTGGTCCACAGTCGGTGGTCTTCATCCCAGGTATGAGGGGGGAACTTGTGAGACATTGGGGTAGAGTGGAAAGAACACAGCCCGTCAACAAAATCCTCCACGGCAAGTCAAAGTGAGCATGGCCTGCTTTGCAAGGAGTGAAGGGATGTATTGGGGCCAGAGCAGGAGGGAGGCGTGAGGCCCTGGGGCCCAGGCTCCAGCAGACCCACTCATCCTCATTCTGAACACTTGCCACTGAAGGACAGAGCCAACTTTATGTCCTATCCCTCTGGGACTGTGGTTCTCCACCCTCTCTGGGCCCCCGCCTCCCTTGTGAAGTCTAGAAAAATGGCTAGTGCCCACCCCAGAGGATTGGCTCCAGGGATATGTGGCAGGGGCCTAGGCAATATAAATTTTTTAAAAGCTTTCCAGGTGATTCTAGTGCTGAGCACTGTGGAGACCCTTGTCTGGGGCCGGCCACCTGCAACGTCTGCTTGCTATATACCTCATTGCTCTTCCCTCATCAGCTACTTGGACAGAGGATGTGGATCGGACTTCTTGGGCTGAGAGTGTGCAATGTGTAGGGCCCATCAGGAATGAGGATTTCTAGATTCCAGCTGTGTACATCTCCCACTTCTTCCCTTCACAAAGACATGGCCGAGGGGCTCAAGAGGCTCACGGGGGTCACTATCCAAGCCTCTCATGTTACAGAGGGGGAAGTCAAGGTCCTGAGACTTGCATAAATGTCATTCAGCTTGTTTAGGGCTGAGGGGCCAGCACCGCCACCAGGGCTAGTAGGAAAATATGGCCAGTGGGGTCAGATGGGCTTGGGGTCTTGTCTTGCTTAGCCATTCACAGGCAGGCATGACCTTGGGAAGCCCCGCTTCCTCTCCTTTCCCAGCCAGTGTTCTCATGGCAGTTTCTTCGAAGGGGAAATACTATCCACCTACCTTATGGGGCGGTTGTGAGGATTCAGTGGGATTGCCAGCGTGGCTAAGTACTTCACTTGCATTCCCATGGCACCAGCGTCCTAGGGCTCTCTCTCCCCTTCCCCATGTCCCGTCCGGACAGTCAGTCTGTGGCTCGTTCAGGGGCATGAGTAGAAGGAGCAAACTGCTTTGGGACAGGATGAGGAGAAGGAAGGAAGGGAAGGTCCCTCGTGGCCACCGACACCCCCCCCCCCCGCCCCGATGGCCTGACGCCCTGCCACCAGAAACAGCTGCTCAGGAGCAGGAGGTTTCAGTGTCTGGGGCCCTGCTGGGCAGCCCAAGAGCTCGGAATCTGAAGGGGGCGGGCAGAGAAAGGTCCACAGCATCATATCCTCTTTGTTAAGAGGCAAATTTTAAATTCTGTTCTAAGGGAGCTTTCAATGTGACACATTTCAAGACAGCTCCACTGGTAGATCTCCTTCTCTCTTCATCTTTATTCAAAGTGAATGATGCCCTTAATACAGCAGACAAACACCAGGTGTAACTAAATCATATAGCTCAGCAGGGGGCACAACATTATTTTTCAATGACTAACCTAGATTGACAATTCCCTTAATAGGATTAGGGTTCATTGTGGAACTGTTTTCTCTTATTAATTTGGCTTGACTTACATATACATTTTGAATTGGCGAGGGAGAGGGGCACATTTGTTTCTAGAAAGAATCTCGGGGCCTTATTTAAAACGTTAACTTTCGGGTATACAAAGTTAAAATGTCTAATCCAGACCTGTTCTTCTCATGAAAATTTATTTTCCTAAAATTTTCACAGCAGGTAAATTCTTTCTGCTGTTTTTGATACTTTGCTCTCTGGATGCATTTTTTTTTTCTCCTTTTTCCCAGCGACATCCAACATTCAGCAAACGTTTTGTGCGCGTGTGTGTACAAACACCTGTGCACACTTTCTACATGTCAGACATCCTGCCAGGCATGCAAGACAAAGGTGGACAACTCAACCCCTTTGTTAAAGAGCAGAGTCCAGCGGGTGAGAATATTCACGGTGGTAAGATAACATAAGAGACACGCACTCCTGTATTACGGGAGCATGAAGGGCGGCGGGGAGAAGGGGGCACAGGAGGCTCTGTAAGAAGTGGCCCTAGACGAAAGCCTCACGGGAAGAAAAGGGGCCACGGAGAGCAGAGTGTAGGAAACAGCAGAAGGAAGGTACAGTCCAAGCAGGGAGTAGCAAGAGCTGGGACCAGAAAGACAGGAGCCACGTCATGGCCAACAGGGCAAGGGATTGGGACTCTGTTCTCAGAAGTTGTGATAACCTTTTTTTTTTTTTTTTTTAACAGGAGATAAACAGGACCAGATTTGCATTTTGGAAACCTCACTCTGTAATTTTGTGGGGAGCAAGACTCAAAGTGGAAAAGCCACCGATAAGCTGTTGTGGTCAGAAGTGAGATATGATGAGCCCTGCCCTTGGGGATGAGTTGAGAATTATGTAGGAGGTGACATTAGGGTGACTTGATAATTTACTGGATGTGAGTCTGGAGGAGGAGGGAAGAGTCAAAGCTGACTTCCGGATGTAGGCCCTGGGGACCAGGGCTGGCTGGGGATGGGGGGGGCGGGGCACGGGCAACACTGAGATGGGGCCCACAGGAGGAGTGGGTTTGGGGGAAAACGAGCCAGATCTGTTCTGGGGAAGAGCTCGGAGGTGTCCAAGCAGAGGCAGCCGCGGCAGGGACCCCGAGGGAGAAGACTGCGAGCGGGCTGCAGGTGTAGGTCTGAGAGTCATCCACACACTGGTGGCAGCCGAAAGCGACAGCAGGATCCCCGGGGAGAATGTGCAATTCGGGAGGACAAAGGACAGACCTGCGATATTCCTATTCCAAAATCGGGGGGCAGCAGGCAGAGGGAGGGTAGGCCATGACCAAGACACAGGAGAGGCAGTTTGGGGAGGATGAGGAGAGAGGGGACTCGGGGAGGAGGTGACCGTCCTCTGTGTGGAGCCAGACTACCCAGCATGGGAAGGAGGAAGCCTTCAGCGGAGCAGTGGGAGCCCGTCCCTGGGGGGAGGCACCTGGAAAGGCACGGTTACTCCCCAAGTGCTATTTGCTTGTTTTCCCTGGGAGAGATTTGACCTTTACAAAGGTGGGATGGCAGGGAGGGGAAGGTGAAGACCCAGCACAGGGGCTGATCACGGCAGAGCGAGACCCAATCCTTGAGGTGCCTGATGTCCCCCGAGTACCCCCGTGGCTTCAAAGCCGGAGGAAATGCACGCTGCGTGGACACGTGTGCTGTCCCTATATGCTCTGGATGGTTGCGTTCGACTGCTGCACTTATTGGACTCCTTCCTTATGTGATCACTGCAATTAAAAGGGGTCACCCAAAGACACAGGGTACAATACACGGGGTTGTCGCGAACAGGGAAGGACAATCTGGGAGAGGAGGCTTTTGCTGTTCCCTAGGGGGCTGGGCCGCAAATTGTCCTTCCCCGAGTCCAGATTTCCTTCCCCCGCTCAGCAATCAGTGAAACCCTTTCACGGGGAACAGCAGCCAAATAATTTCTTTAGAAAATACAGTTCTCATTCCAAAATGCGACATAGTTATCCTCATTAGACCTGACAGCTCCCGGGAAGACATTTTCCTCAAATCTGCTCTCCGTTGGGCCTTGGTTAGGGGAAAGGCCCAGAACCGCCTCCTGCTGGTTGTGTGGCTGCTGTGCCGGTGACCCTGGAGAATTGTGAATGAGGCACCCAGGGGGTCATCCCTCGTTAGCTGGAGGACACGGTGAATGTGTCCAGCTCCCTGTGGGCTGCTAATACTATTAGTACGGCTGCTTACCCAATGTGGACTTTATAAGACAACAGAGGGCTTAGAAGTCTGCAAACCTCAAGACTCCAAACCTCAAGGGAAAGGAGGTTATTAGGAGCCCAGGAAGGTCCCGGTGACCCTTGCTTTCTGCCCAGCGCTGTTTTCGGGTTAGAGGGTCGTGTTCCTTCTCAAGTCTACCATCCTGGATGGAGACACGGTTCAGGGAGGGTGTGTAGGGGACAGTGAGGCTCAGAAAGTACCCGGTGGACACTCGGGAGGCTGGAGGCCCCTCTGGCACAGTAAGCTTTGTGACCTTGGGCAAGTTCCTTGACTTGAGTTTCATGGGTTTTCAATGAGTTTTATGATTACCTACTGATGTGCTTTTTCAATATATAAAGAATAAGTTTAATAAAAATAGAAATACCATATATATATATACATAGCTGGGGTGGAGGAGCTACAGTCCTGGGGCAGCCCAGGAACCCACCCCTGCCCTAGGAGGAGAGCCTGGACACTGGGTGTGCTCCTCAGACGACCCCGCCTGCCCCTGGTGATTGCTTATGGGTCATGACAAGATGATTTTTCCTACCAGTGTCTTTTGATGACTGTTTTTAATAGTCACCAACCTTCACATTATAGCCCTAGGACTTATTTATCTTATATCTGGAATTTTGTCCCCTTCACTCATTTCACCCTCCTACCCCCACCCCCACCCCCACCTCTGGCAACCACCAGTCTCTTCCCTGCGTCTGACTTCTTCTTCTTTTTAAGATTCCACATACAAGTGAAATCATGCAGTATTGTCTTTCTCTGTCTGACTTATTCCACTTGGGATGATGCCCCTAAGGTCTATCTACATTGTTGCAAATGGCAAGATTTCCCTTTTTTATGGTTGAATCACACACACCACACACACACACACACACTTGCACACCAGGATGACCATCTTCAACGACAGTAATCAAATAAGTTATCAATGAAGTGAGGTAATCGAGACGCCGAGCCCCACGAAGAGGATGTAGGTAATGATTTGGGATGTGTTGCCCCATCTCCAGCCTGGCAGTTCCCGGCTGGCCTGAGCCCCCGTCCCCCTCCCTTCTACTCCAGGGGTGTAGGACTGGCCTGGCCCCTCATGCCTTTCCCTGGATCCTCTGGACATACGGCCATGGCCTCGAGCTTTCCCAATCACAGTGATGGCCCTGGGCATGGCCTGACCACCCCCCCCTGGCCTCCTTGCTCCTTAGGGGAGCATGCAGGAGATGAAAACTACCATTGGGGGGGTGGGGGGCCCGTGTGGATTTCGGAGGGCCTTCTAAGGACTCACTGCGAGGCGTCCTTCTGCAGCCCAAGTTACACGCAGTTACACGCAGTTCCGTGCAGCCGGCAGCGCGGCCGCTCCAGGTGAGCTGCTTGGTACAGCACGAGAAAAAGCCTGCCTTCCAAGGCCCAGGGAGTGACTGTCCCCACTGTGATCCTTTCCCCAGTCATCCCCTCTGGGGCCGGATTCTCCAATGCCTTCACCTCAATTACCCGCATTTCAAACCATCCCCCTCCATCCCTCTTGCTGTGGAGAGAGCAAGCCACCCCCACCCCACCCCCGCCCCCAGGGGAGGCTCCCACGCTCCCCTCCCGGCCTGTGCCCACCAGGCCCTCCCAGCCTCGCCACCGCAACTGCTTTACAATACAAGGCACAACCTGGGGATCCCTGGGTGGCGCAGCGGTTTAGCACCTGACTTTAGCCCAGGGCGCGATCCTGGAGACCCGGGATCGAATCCCACGTCCGGCTCCCGGTGCATGGAGCCTGCTTCTCTGCCTCTCTCTCTCTCTCTCTCTCTCTCTGTGTGTGTGTGTGACTATCATAAATAAATAAAAATTAAAAAAAAAGAAGAGTTGAGACCCTCACTTAAAAAAAAAAAACACAAAAAAAAACCCAAGGCACAACCTGTCCTCGGGAGCCAACGAATAGACTTCACACACACACACACACACACACACACACACACTCACACACACACACACACTCGATCTCGTGCAGATATTATTTCTGTCCCCACCATAACTGTCCCTGCTATGACCCACAGTCCCCATGCCCCAACTGAGAAGCCTGGCGGGCAGACTCTGCGGGCTGCACTTCCCTGGGGCCGCAGTGCACCCTGTTAGGGACACCAGGGGGCGCGAGGGACCCGAGCCTGCCCCTGCCCGGTGGCAGCCCGGCGCTGCTGCACAGCGGAGCCAGGCCAGGAGTGGCCACTCTGCACGGACAAGAAGTCGCGGGGCCGGGGTGATCTCCGCCTGGGAACTGCATCTGTCCCCCGCCCCCCAACCCCCCCCCCCGCCCGGCGCTCCCTTCTAGGCCTGGGGGCTCCTAAGCCTAGACAAGGTGGGTGGGAGGCTCACACGTCCCCTGCAACAGCCCTGGGGGGCGGTGCAGCGGAGGGGGGTGCCCCAGGGTTGGCAAGGTGCTGCCCTGAGGCTGGGCCGTTAGCCACATCTGGTGACACGTGGACACCGTGGAATGGGAACCCATTCGTTTTTCATGATATACTTTCTATGAATTGCCATTTTGTGGAAGCACAACTAGGTTAGACTTTGCACGTGCTGTATGAAAAGCGGGCCACGGTACTGTTAGTAGTTTCACTATTTTTCACACCACGGGCAGATCCTCGAAGCACCGCGTGGACTCAATCCATTTTTACCAAACGCAGCCAGTTACGGGAAAGAACCGTGGGGAGGCCTCCGCCTGAAAGCAAACCGCGTGCACCTAGGGATCAAGAGCGCTTTCCGGCCATCATCTCAATTACTGGTCTAGCTTGTGTCTGGAACTCAGCAGCAGCCCCCGGGTCTGGGGTCCAGCCGTCGGGCTGCCGGGCTGCCGGGAGCAGGAAAAGCCCCGAGCCTGCGGGGGCTTCAGGGCGGGTTCCGCACCGTGACACTGGAACACGGTGCAGTGCAGGTTGTCCCCAAAGCCTTCCTGCAGCCTGAAGCCACAAAGAGCTCAACACCACACGAAAATTTTTGGGACCCCTCAAACACTGAGAAACCACAGACACCTCGGGGTCAGAGGGGGAGCCGTGTTCAAATCCTTTCTGGGGAAGTCTCACTTTTTCCTGGTTGAGAGGCCAGCAATCCCACCCTGGTTCTATCGGTCACCAGCTGTGGGTTTCTGCAAAGCTCCCTAACCTGTCAGGCTGTGGTTTCCTCATGTCCAAAAAGAGGCAGTGGCATGAGGTTCTTAGCTGGACTCCCAAGTTCTTTTTCAGGGTCCAAGAGAAAATCAGGTGAGGCCTCACATGCATTAGACATTTGAAGCAGCGCTGGGGAGAGGGGTTTCTGAGCACAGGTAAGTCAGGCAGTGAGAGATCCTGGGCTCCACTCTTAACAATCTGTCGACTTTTCCACGCTCCCTCCATCCCCACCCCAGACTGGCTTTAAGGAGCAGTAGCCTGTGCAGACGTAGTCACTGTCCTTCCTCTGGGCCTGGTCCTCTCCAGGGAGGATCTGAATGAATGTGCACATCTCATGGCTGCAATTCTTTCCTCTCTCTCTTTTTTATGATTTTATTTATTTAAGATAGAGCAGAGCATGTGCCAGAGGGAGCGCAAGAGGGGGTGCGTGGCAGAGGCAGAAGGAGAAGGACAAGCAGACTCCCCGCCGAGCAGGGAGCTCCATGTGGGGCTCAATCCCAGGACCCTGAGATCACAACCTGAGCCGAAGGCAGAGGCCCAACCTGCTGAGCACCCCAGGCGCCCCTCTTTCCTCTCCTTGATAGCTTCTGTTGGAAAGGCTCTTGTCCCAAAGGATAGCCTGACTCAGAGATGTGGGGATTCTTTTTTCTCTGAAGATTATCAAAGCCCTGCAGCAGAGCTTTGAGGGGCTCATCCCGGAGGCTCCAGAAAGGAGCAAGACCGGGGCGCCCTCATGAGGGAGAAAACCATCAGAAGTTCGGACTCTTGACCTGAGTTGTTGCCTTGTTTATACCCACAGGGTGCTTGGTCAAGGTCTCCGAGACCCCCGGGGCTAGAGTGAAGGAAGGAGACTTCTGGGCACGGAGGAGACCACAGGAAAGATAAGAGCTGACATCTCTTGAGCTCCTGCCATCAGTCAGGCACTGTACTGGGTTCTGGATGTCATGTTACTTCGCACAAAGACTTGGTGGCACAGGTGTCACTGTCTCCATTTTACAGAAGAGGAAACCAAGACTCAGATGGGTTAAAGAGCCATCTGAGGCTGCAGCAGAATTGAAACCCAGTTTTCCTAAAGACAGCCAGTACCATCCCAGGGAGCTTCGGGGAATCCACCAGACAACGGGAGGGGACCGTGTCCCCAGGCGCCCCCGCTTCCAAAAACGCAAGCACAGTGGGGAAAGTGCATTAAACCCCAGATAAAGGAGGCAAAAAGCAAAGCCCCTCTTTTCAAAACCCATTGGTCACAATGAAAATGGTTAAATTTCACTGTGGGTTTTCCTCCCCTCTCTGAGAGCAGAACCCAGCTCCTGGGGCACCTTTGGGGTGAGTCTCCCCTGACAGGCTGGGGCTAGTTAACCACTTGGTGACCTTAGCACTGACCTTGCAGGGACAGCAGGGCTCTCTCCCTTTGTTTAGGGCTCGAGGCTCCCAAGTCAGCTCTTGGGGGACCCGCAGGGGACACACAGGAGTGGAGCTTCTGAATCCTGACGTCACATGTCAACCCCTCCTCTTCCCATCAGCCAACCCACTGCTTGACCAGAGCCTACAGGTGTTTCGTGCTCTCTGCCAGCAGCCAGATGGCCGGATGGATCGTGCCAGTCACCACTCTATGGTCTCCACTGAGAAGGAACAGACTGCTCCTGAGCCACAGGCAGAGCATGGTGGAAGTAAAACCCTGCGCTCTGCCCTTCCTGGCCTCTGCTTCCTCCCCCACCCCCCCCACCTCCCCCCACCCGGCCCAGGGGACTGTAGGGAAGGATTACATGAATTGCTAGGTCCAAGCTCTTAGAACAGTGCCTGGCACGGGACACGAGGTGCCAGCTGTGATTACTTTCTCCTTGTGTAGTTACGTATAGAAGTTGTACAGGCTTTACAGAAATTTACAGTAAAATGCCACTTACAAGTGTTAACTTCATTTTGTTGAGAGAAAATGGAAGTTCATAGAGGTTGAACGACTGGAATCTAGTTTTTATGAACTAGTTCAATGCTCTTTTCACTACATCAAATGCCTCAGTTAAGATGAAAACAAATATATATGTGTGTACATGTGTGTGGTATGTGTATGTGTGTGCATGTGGTGCATGTGTGCTTGTGTCTGTTTTTGTGTGTGCATGTGTCTGTGTGTGCATGTGTGTGTGCATGGGGTGTGTGTATGTGTGCTTCTGCATGTCTCTGTGTGTATGTGTGCTTGTGCATGTCTCTGCATGTGTGTATGTATGTGTGTATGTATGTGTATGCCTGTGTGTACATGTGGTGTGCGTATGTGTGCTTGTGTATGCGTACATTTCTGTGTGTGCATGTGTTTGTGTGTGCATGTAGTGTATATATGTGTGCTTGTGTATGTCTGTGTGTGCATGTGTGTATATATGTGCATGTATGCATGTGTGCATGTGTGCATGTGTGTGGATGTGTGTATGTCTTGTGTGCATGTGTGTATATATGTGCATGTATGTGTGTGCATGTTTGCTTATGTGCATGTGTGTGGATGTGTGTGTCTATGTGTGTGCATGCATGTGTGCATGGGTTGTGTGTGCTTGTGCACATCTTTGTGTGTGCATGTGTATGCATGTGTGTATGTATGTGCATGCGTGTGTACATGGGGTGTGCGTATGTGTGCTTGTGCATGTCTCTGTGCACGTGTGTCCATGTGTGTATGTATGTGTACGCATGTGTGTACATGTGGTATGTGTATGTGTGCTTATGTATGCATATGTCTCTGCGTGTGCATGTGTCTGTATGCGTGTGCATGTAGTGTGTATATGTGTGCTAGTGTATGTCTCTGTGTGCATGTGTGTATGTATGTGCATGTATGCGTGTGTGCATGTGGTGTGTGTGCTTGTGCATGTGCGTGGATGTATGTCTGTATGTGTGTGCATGCATGTGTGCATGGGGTGTGTGTGCTTGTGCACGTCTTTGTGTGTGCATGTGTATGCATGTGTGTGCATCATGTGTGCATGTGTGCTTGTGTATGTCTCTCTGTGTGCAGTGTGCATGTGTGTATGTGTATGTCTGTATGTGTGTGCATGTGGTGTGTGTGTATCCATGAATGTGACCCTTTGCTGATCATCAAACATTCTCCATTTTCTATTATTTAAGAAATTAAATAGGATGTCTACTGCGTTAAGAGCGTCTCACCTTTGGGAGTCTGTATTTTTCTCTGAGATGAACTCTGAGGCATGCCCTCTCCGCCTTTTTTTGTGTAAATGCAGCATCTCTTTCCATCCTAAAAGTAAAAGAATAGAATAAAGGATCAAAGGACATATTGAGCTAAGGACAGCCCAACCCCTGCACAGAGGAGCCTCCGCTGGGCTAAACCTTCCTGGTCCCCAAACGTCTCCCGGACTCTCTTTAGGATGCAGCCCGGAGGGGGGCAGAGTGGTTATTCCTAGTGTATAGCTGACCCCTCAGGGTTGCTCTCAGTAGGACTTGGGACCTCAAACACCACAGCCACCTGGGTGCTGGTTAAGAGCGCAGCTTCCTGGGTGTGAGCTCAGACTGACTCATCAGAATCCCTGGGGGCAGATGAGCGGAAGCTATGTTTTTAACAAGCTTCCTGAATGATTCTTGGTCAGTGAAATGGGGTCACAGCTTCCAGGGCTGGGGGGGCCTTTAGAGGCATATAGTCTTGAGGAATGTATAGAAAGTGGTTTCCCTTCACTGTCACCCCCTCTGGACCCCATTTTTGTGCAGTGTTCCATTCCCTGTTTGGAAGGGGGATCCCCGAACGAGGTAGGGTAGGTCTCCACACTGCTCCGACCTAATAGGACTTAGGATCAGGCTGGTTTGCAACCGACCCCTTGCTCACGATGTCCTGGGCGGGAGCTGACAGATTTGGGGCTGTCTGGGGGGCCCACGGTGACCGCCACCCCTCCCAGCTGCCCATAGGGGTACCTTTCAAGTCTCTACCTGTGGTCCTGCCCTCTGGTTGGATCGGACTGGCCCAAGCTGGGCAAAGGAAGCCCTTTCTCTGGGAGTTTGGGATCAGGACTGGGAAAGACAGACCTTGGTGGGAGCAGTTCACTGCCATTTCCCCCCAGGGCCACGCCGTCGGGGTGGCACAGCCAGGACAGCTGAGAGGCAGGAGCAGAGCAGCCGAACGGGGGACAGGGGCAAGGCAAGAGCCAGGAAGGAGCTCACGGCTGGACTTACCCTGGTTCCTAGGTTAGGTCCGTGTGGGGCCTGGTGGGATCTCTCTCTCTCTCTCTCTCTCTCTCTTTTTAAATACTTAAATTATTTATTTATTTATGGAGAAGGAGTGCAAGTGGGGGAGGGGCAGAGGGAGAGAGAATCTCAAGCAAACTCCAAGCTGGGTGCCGAGCCTGACTTGGGGCTGGATCTCAGGACCCTGGGATCAGGCTCTGAGCTGAAATCAAGAGCCCGACGCTTGGCCGACTGAGCCACCCAGGCGTCTGGCCTGGTGGGGTTCCTTGCCCAGGGGTTTGGTGAAGCATCTTTGCATGAAGCATTATTTGCACTAAAATAAATTCTGCTTTCCTTTTCAGGTGACCACCCTGGTTTCTATTTCTTAACTTCACGTTTTGAAATCATCTTCACCACCACGTGGTCTGAAGGAAGGGCTGATCTGAGCAGTCGGGTTGGCCTACTGACCACGGGGCCCTGGGCGCGGGCCGTCCCTCCGCAGGTCAGGCCCAGAACACGCACCCACACTGGCTTCCATCTTCTGGCTTTGGAGAGGGAGACAGAGTAAGTGACTTGCCTAAGGGATCAGTGACCTGGGGCTTGGGCAGAAGCAGATCCATTCTCCCCAATATTTTGCTAAGAAAAATTTTAAACATACAGAAAAGTTGGAAGAATTTTACAGTGAAACCCATACACTCACCACCTGGATTCTAAAATTAGCATCTTGCTGTACATGTTTGATCACATACTTCTCTCTCTACCCATTCATTATCCGTCTTATTTTTTGATGCATTTCGAAGTTGTAGACGCCAGTACTCTCTCCCCCAAACACTTCAACACATATCCCTTTAACTACAGCCTTGTATTGGTTTGCAGTTCTTTTCTCTTTTTTTCTTTTGGGTAAGATCTGTGTACAATTAAGTGCACAGAGTTTACTTGTGCTGTGCCTGTTAATTTTGTTTTTGGCTTGATGGGGACACAGGGTGGTCAGATTAAACATGATTTCTGGGTGTGTCTGGGAGGGTGTTTCTCCGTGAGATTAGCTCTCGAACTGATGGGCTGAATGAAGCCAGTTGCCCTCATCGGTGTGCATGGGCAGCATCCAACCATTGAGGGTCTAACACGAAAAGGCAGAGGAAGGGAGCATATTCCCTCTCTCTCCTGTTGCCTGTCTGCTTGGGCTGGGATCTCAGTCTTCCCCTGGCCTTACCTAGGACTCATACCCATCGGTCTTCCAGTTGAGATCGACACCAGCAACCTTCCTGGCTCTCCAGCCTGCAGACAACAGATGGCGGGACTTCCCAGCCTCCATAATCGCGTGAGCCAATCCTTAGAATCAATCCTCTGGACACCTATGCACGTATGCATGTCCGTTTCTCCTATTGATTCCGTTTCTGTGCATAACCCAAAACTCTACTAAGATATGAAAAGCATTGCTATCACCTGAGAAATTTCTCTCTTCTCCATGCCCAGTTAACAGCTGCTTCCCCAGTCACTGTCCTTTACCCACCATAGATTGCTTGTGCCTGTCCTAGAACTTTCTACAAATGGAACCATATACTACACACTCTTTTGTATGAGGCTTCTTTGACTCAGCATAAGAAACTTTTGGGATTGACCCAGGTGGTGTTATTTATCGGTGGTTTGTTCCTTTTTGTTACTGAGTGCATCGTCCTGTGTGAATATATCATGCTGGTTTATTCATTCTCCCCCGGATGGACTTAGACTATTGCCCCTTGGGGGCTAGTGTAAATGAAGTTGCTGTGAACATTTTTGTACAAGTCTTTTTGTGGTCATATATGTTAGTTTTTCTTAGGTAAATATCTAGGCATGGCATCACTGAGTTGCAGGGTACTTTGGTTGAGTGAGTTTAGTTTTATAAGAAGCTATCTGACTTTTTCCCAAGTGGCTATACCATCTCACATCTCATCAAACAGAATACACATTCTATGTTGTTCCATATTTTGGCCAACATTTGGTATTGTTGTCTTTTTAATTTTAGCCATTCTGGTGAGTGTAGTGGTACCTTTGTGTGATTTTAATTCTCATTTCCATGATGACTGAAGATATCAGATGGGTTTTTTTTTAAATGTACTAATTGGCCATTTGTGCACCTTTGTGAAGTATTTGTTCAACTCTTTTGCCCATTTTTTTTTTGCTTTTATTGTTGAGTTGTAGAAATTCTTTATATATTCTAGATCCCAATCTTTTGTCAGATATGTTTTTGCAAATATTTTCTCTCAAGTCTGTGACTTGCCTATAAATATTTTCTTTTTTTTAAGATTTTATTTATTTATTAGAGAGAATGAGTGATGGGAGGGGCAGAGAGAGGGAGAGAGAGAGAGAGAGAGAGAAGCAGGCTTCCCCTCCGACCCCGGGGCAGAAAGAGAGATGCGGGGCATGATCCTAGGACCCGGAGATCATGACTGAGCCAAAGGCAGACACGTAACTGACTGAGCCACCCAGGCGCCCCTATAAATATTTTCTTTTCTTTTTTTAAGAAATATTTTCTTAATGGTGTTTTTTGACATACAAGATTTTTCAATTTTGATAAAGTCTGCATTATTTTAACATTTTTATGGTTATTGTTTTCAGAGTTTAAGAAATGTTTAAGAAATCTTGGCCTACCTTCAAGTTGCAAAGATACTATTTTTCTCTAAATACTTTAAAATTTTAGCTTTTATGTTCAGTTCTGTGATACCTATCAAAGTTCAGGTAAGAAATACCACAGCAATTACTGTACAATAACCAGGTAAAGGGACACTTTACTATTACTGAGAGAAATGGAGGGGTAAGTGGACTATTGTTGCATTCTAGGTGATGAAGCTATCGAAAACTCAAGCAACAAACTAGAAGTCATGCCTCTTGCCAGAGAGAAGCGGGCTGGCCCCATTGCCCTGCTATTATTTCTTAAATTGGATGACTACAACAATTGATAACATTCACACACACACACCACACCACACACACAGCCAAGTAGTTGGCAAATAACCCAATCCGCTGATTGACCACACGATTCGGCATTCTGCCCTTTGATCTATCCAGATATGAATTTAGGGAAAACTAGGACATTAGTTAATCAAACAGATGCCATATCTGTGACCAGATTTATTGCTTGGACCAGTTGGATGATATTTTACACAATCAGATGTATAGTCTAAATTTCTGGCCAGTTTCTTTTTATTGGCTCCCTTGAGCTGAGAATGTTTGGTGCTATTGTTCTGCTTCTGTTTCTTCATCATGCTTGCTTTTTGTTTCTTTGTTTACATGCCATAGGCAAAAGTAGCCTATATATATGCAAGCAATTGCTGTTTCTTTTGCCTAAGCTTTATCTTAACACCGACATAGTGTTTGCAGTTGCGTTTTTTTTTTTTTAATTGACTTTAACTGACTGCAGAGCCAAGTATAATACATGCTAGGTAGCTTATGAGCTACAGTTTCTTTCAGAAAAAAATACAATAGACAGACTTTCCATTAAATGTAGGCTTTTGTACTTTCTTCGTTTCCTCCAGGTCATTAACCTCTCACCTATAATCATCTTAGCAAAAGGATTTAAGCAACTCTTATGTAATTGATAATTAGCAAAAGAGCCATGATGGCAAAAAGAAATACTCTTATTAAATGAGAAATCTTTTTTTTTTTTTAAGTAGGCTCCATGCCCAATGAGGGGCTTGAACTCACAACCCCGAGATCAAGAATCAAGTGCTCTACCAACTAAGCCATCCAGGTGCCCAGAGAAATACTTTTACTAAACAATTAAAAAAAAAAAAAAGATGAACATTTAAGCTCAGGAGTGAGGCTTCAATTCTTCATTGTTACTAAAAGACTCTTATTCTACCTTAAAATGCAAAAAATTACACACAGATTATACTTAAAGAGCAGTCTGCAGCAGTGAAAAATTGTTGGTGATACTCACATTTCATAATGTTCAATTAAAATGTTACTACTGTTTTATTTTTATTTTTATTTTATATAGCCAGGAGAATGTCCTCATGTAGCCAGGAGGATGTCCTTAATTTTTGGAGGTACATGGCTGAAGTATTTAGGGGTGAAGTATCATGATGTCAGCAATTTACTTTAAAACTGCTTCTATCTACTATCTATCATCTATCTATCTATCCAACTAATCACCTGTAAGCCAGTACAACACAATGTTAACTGTGACCTTATTCATAGGTTTATATGGGTGTTCTACTTTTCTGTACCTTTACAATTTCCATAATAAACAGTCCACAAACTTATTCACAGTTTTCGAGAAGCCGAATCTTAGGACACAATCCTCGTGTTGTGCTTTCTAGGGCTTTCGCACACATAAGAGAAGAAAGATTGCACCGTGTGCGCTTCAAGGCTCTCTTCCAGGTACAAAGCCTTCGGTGTGCAGGTGTGCAAGCTTTCTACGTGCTAGGAGGGTGAGTTTGGGGAAGACCGCAGAGACAGGCTCACTCTAGTTCATCTGAGCACTTCAACCGAGCTTAATTAAAATGAACCTAGACCGGAAAAAGTGTTAAGCTGCTTTGAGAAGGACATATAGATTCGTTTATTATGGCTTGCCACCATCCCCACAGGCAGGACATAGTAACTGCTGAGGCGAGAGATGGTTCCTGGAGCAGAACACACGCTCCGAAGGTCAGGGGCACACAGCACAGGGGCAGCATCTAAAGAGCAAAGCGGAAGAGGTCGGGGAGCCCAAGAAGCTAGGGCCACAATGCATATCTTTTGGCTCGGAGAGGGAAAGGGAATCGTGTGTACTCACTTCTCCTCAATCATTTGCTTCTGATACTCCTCATACTCCTCTCTAGTCATCCCTTGAGCTGCTGCAGGATCAGATGTGCCTCCTTCTTCTTTCTTTTCTTCAGACCCACCACCGAATCCCAAATTCTTTACCTGGTTACTTATCATCGATTTCACAAAGAAAGCCATGGTTTCTGGCCCCAGAAAAATAAAACCAAAGCTCAGACAAAATGTGAAGAAAGAAAGAAAGAAAGAAAGAAAGAAAGAAAGAAAGAAAGAAAGAAAGATCAATTTCTAAATATCCTCAACGACAGCAAAGCATTTAAGAGCAAAGGACTTTGTGTGGCCTCTTCTACTCAAGGGCATGATGACAGAGAAGAGTGGTTTGCGGGCCGTAAGCTGGATTAAAGAGATGAACTCCCTTAATATAGGGAGGCAGATGGTTCAGATTACTAAGGCATACAATCAGATGCAACCCACTGCTTTCTGAATTAGTACACTAAGCTAATTTCAGAGGCAAAAACAAAAACAAAAAAAACCCAAAAAACCAAAAACCCAAAAACAAAATCCCTCACATTATCTACTCCTCTCCCTACCCATTCTAAATTTGAAATCATAAGCGCAGCAGGGCTTCATCAAGAGTCTGGGTTCAATTAATCAGAGCTGACTGATTACAGGCCTGTAACGGAATGTCCAAATTCCAGCCCTGAGCACAACATCCTGTTGAAAACAGAGTCCAGTGAGACTCAAAACCCAAAATGCTTCATTAGGCAAAAATAATCCTTTGATCCATCATTTTATCTCATTGGGCTCTTAAGTCCTAGGCAAGGATTTGCCTTTTGGTGTGCTTGAATTCTGCACTGCTTCCGTGGTTACTGGGGCCCATATGTACGCAAATACTACTCAGCTGAGGCGAGTCTGAAGGGCAAGCCTTCGCTCTGCATCTGGAAGATCACCCTGGCCCCTCCTGCGCCGAAATGGCACATCTCTGCTTGGGAAGGATGCACCACCCTCGGTGCTCGAACCCAGAGGGTCAGCACAACGTGGGCCAAACCATCCGCGTGTAACAGGGTCATCTTCTCGTGCCCCCTTCCCCCCGGGGCCCTGCCCGAGCGCTCTGCTGGGCTCACCGGGGTGCTCCCATCAAGCTTTGGACAACGTTTTCCAACACGCAGCCGATTCTCAACGGCTTTCTTCAGGTCGAGGGAGGAATTGAGTATGGCTGAGACTTTCATCTGTTAGTAGCTTTCTAGTTAAAGCCCTCCAAGAGCGGGTGGGCGCAGAAAGGGATGTAGGCTCTTTGTAACCCGTGCTTAGGATTCTGTCTGGAAGCACGAGCCCTCTCGGGAAACGGGGCCCTCAGATGGCCGGGGCTGTGTCCTGGTTAATAATTCCCTACTTAAAGATGTTGCTATACTGGTCTCACTGTGAAGAGAGACCAAGGTTCGGGATGGGATCGGAGCCGAACGGAGTGCTCCAACCCGGAACGCACATTCACACCGGCTCCGCTTTCACTCTTCCTGGCACACCGCTTGGAACTTCATGCGCTCAGTCCATTGTCGCTCCGTCTCCATTTCTAACCCACTAGGCTTCCTCCCTTCAGCTGACAGGGTGAAAGCCACCGCCTGGGGTTGTTTGCTCAGTTCAGCACGACCCTCCTTTAGGGAACACTGCAGTGTTTCATGAGATTGAAAACCACCTTTATTTCCCAGGAAGAGGACAATCTGCTGAAGATCTGACCTATGTTAATCGTGCTGGTCCGAAAGTGAAACCCTTCAAGTTACACTTTTCCGTATGGATGCGGGGGAGGGGGTAATCAGGCATTACAGGCACGCGGGTGTGGCAGCTGATTACCCCCACCCCCCACCACCACCGTTTTCATGAAGTCAAATCTCTCATGGTCTCCTCAATAGGTGATTCCATTGAAAATGGAGTGTCTTTAAAATCTCTTTATTCCTCAATTTATTACAACAGCCTTTCCATTTGAGACATCCAATAAACTATCTGCTATGTGTAGAATCTTTTAGTGCTCCAGGAAAGGAAAATAAATATCCCAAGCTTTATGACATGGGACAACCAGGCGTACCCCCTCCAAAGGCTTCTCATCACAGCTGAATGTACCAAATCTCTATTATGGCAGGGCGGGCAAGGCACATCTCCAATGTCCAAGTGAACTGCATAACCTCTGACCAGTGTGAGGGTTTACCTGTGCATAGTCTAGTTTCCGCCCACCCCACCCTCCCCCAGCAGGCTCGCTCATCAGGCATTATGTCATTTCCTCTGATGCCTTTCAAACCCATCTAATTTACTTAAAGGTTTTATTTATTCTATGCAGTATTTGTTACAGCAGAAGAGAGTCCATTACCTTGATCTACCATTTTCTGAAACCACCTTAAAAGACTCTTTTACAGCGCTACCAATCCTGTGAGATAAATATTGTAAGGAAACTTAAGATGATGTTTAGTATATGGCAGAGCCAAGATTTAAACCCATTTTTGTCTGACACCAAAGTCCTCCTTTCAATACTGCATGGGCTCTCAAAAGTGGATGTACTTGGTTAAATCACTAGTGCTGGCCAAGAAGATTTAAGTACTTTTTAAAGCTGCCAATAGTAATGATTAAGAGTTCCAGCTTAACTACACTTTTATCAGTATTTGGTTTTTTTAAAGGTGAAAACATCAAAGACAGTTTTAATTGGTTGGTGTTTGTCATTACCAGCAAGGAAAAGCTATACCCATTCTCATTTCTACTTCTCTTGTTCTGATTCCATGTGTTGATGTTGAAGCTGCATGTGGTGGGTCACCTAGGGCATAGTGTTAAGCAAATGGCAGATGATAAAGGAGTCAGGATCACAACCCAGGCCTACCTGAAAATAAATGACTACTTATTAACCAAGATCAATAAAGGAAGAAGTAAATTTACTAAAATATTTCTTTATTTGAATAAGGTCAATGTCATTTCTTGAATTCCAGCTAGCATCAAGTAACAATCAGAAAAAAAACACTTGACAAAATGTTATCCAATTGAAATTAACAGTGGATAGAAAACCCTTTTAAAGTTTAAAAGAAATATATTAAACAGGCAACATACAGATCTAAAAAGTTGCAAGTGGTGATTTTACATTAGCTCTTATAAATAAAAAAATCCCCCACATAATCGTTTGTTCACTATCTCCCTGCTTAATAAGCACACGGACAAGGAAAAGGAAAAGGATAATCACATTTTAATATTCACAAGTGTTATTTAAGTTCTTTACAAAGATTGTATCTCTGCAACACATCGGGTCAGGCGATCCCTTATTCAAGTAATTTGTTTTCCCTAGTACAATTGTCCTAGATAAAATGTCACAAAAATCGCAATCAGGAACGCAAAAAGCTTTAGCAGGCAGACTGTGAGATGGGAGTTTACATGGCTTGACCATGATCTGATGATTCTGTAAGTTTAAAAGCCAACAACCAAAGTACCAAGAGCTACAGGCGACAATCTGGGTTTAGTTTGTGGTTGTTAATAAATCAAGAATTTTAGTAAAAAGAACATTGTAAGTATAAAAGAAT
Organism: Nyctereutes procyonoides; assembly: GCF_905146905.1. Lineage (NCBI taxonomy): Eukaryota > Metazoa > Chordata > Mammalia > Carnivora > Canidae > Nyctereutes > Nyctereutes procyonoides. The sequence continues at coordinate 16,544,379 of NW_026575082.1, read as the reverse complement.
CTGCACATTTGCTAATGTTATCAGCAATGAAAATGGCATATTATGCTCTCAGCTCAGCTTTAAACCAACAAAACAAAGTACTTATTTTTTTCCCCACTCCCCATCTTAGTGGTTCTCAGACACTAATGTGCTCAGAGTTACCTGCGGTGCTTGTTGCAAAGTGATACTCTGAAGCCCGCCCCTGAATTTTGATTCAGGTGGTTTAGAATGGAGCCCTGCAATCTGTATGCTTCACAAGCACGCCATGACCCACACGGTCCATGGACTACACTTTGAGAAACACTGATGTTCCTTTAATACATAACAAAACATTGTTTATCGTTTGTGGCTTCTTAGTAAAGTTTCAAGCTGAATAAAACATTCAAACAATTAGAAGACAAACAGGTACATGAAATAAAAGTATTAGCCGTTATGTAATTGGATTTCTTTTTAAAAGTGGTATCACAAGCACAATGACTTACACTAAAATTTTAAGATCAATTTTGTTTTAATCCAAGGCACCTGTAAAATACTTGCTGGTGAGAGAGAAGTTAACAAATTTAATTATACAAAATAGTACAGAAATGAAAGAATCCTGGCAGTGACTGATTTTCCCACAGAGCAAACATTTTTCTTCAGAAATGAGCCACATAAAGTCCATGACTTTGAGGAAAATAGACCGAATTTCAAATAATATGATGAACAGCCTGTGTGTGAACTGCTTTACTGATTTTCTAGTAAATTACTAAGTAAAAAAGAAAGATTCATGCGCTCTCCTAATAGCTGTCTGCACTTGAATTAGTAATGGTCAGCACACTTCCTCCTGCACCGCAGCCTGATAAATGCACCAGGCACACAGACGCCTGGTGCTCCCTTGGTGCGTTCAGGCACATGTGACCATGGATGTTCTAACTCTGGATACTTTGCCGGATTTCCCAACTTTCACAGCCCACAACATCAATATTCTTCTGAAGGTTTTCTTTTTTCTTTTTTTTTTTTTTCTTTCACAGATTTAAGAGCAAATTCTGTGATGATGTCTCTGGAACATGAATTTCAAAAGGTGAATACTACAAAGGAGAAATATCAGAAAAGCATTTTCTCTGTTAAAGCGACTGAAAGTAGAGTGAGTCGCCATTAGAATGTTCTCATTCAGCGTTCCAGGATAAATGCTAATAGAAAAAGTAGTGCTAGGACTGTTTGCGTACATAGTACGAAGTAGGTACTGCTATAATGCAGGCTTCCTCATAGTCTTTGTATAGATTTTAGGCAGTTAGCCCAATCTGTAAATGACATTTGAGAACAAATTTATGAAGTCTGGAAGAATGAAATGGTACTGTTTTATAAAACAGCATTATTTTTTATTTTGTATTCTATGACAAATGAAAGATTAACGATTTAGCTAAAAGAGGTAAAAAGTATTTTCAAGCCACCAAAAAACCAGGTCTACATCAGCTGTGAAAACATTAAGTTTACATTTTAAAATGTCCTTTACAGACTGTTTCTGTAATGCCTAGAACAGTTATGTACAAAGACTACAACTGCCCTTCCCAGTCTGACATTTCAAGGTTAAGCTTCCTAACAAGTGTTTCACGATATCCTTACTTCGGGCATTAAGAAAAAGAAGTCAGAAGTATTAATTCTATTTTTTAAATTTTGCCTTCAGGAGTCTTAACACTGCTTCTACCGCAGCCTCCTGGATTTAAAGGACACCAAGTCGACACCAGATCGTACAAAGTGACATAAACCAAAACATAGCAGATTTTTTCGTGAACTTAAAATATCCTCAGGACATGCAATCTGAGCTGAATTTATATACCATACAAAATGGGAGAAATAAGTTCCCTAGATTACAAACATAAATCCATATTCCTAAATAAATAAATTTATAAATAAATTCCTAAATAAATCCAATCATTTTCCTACTATTGACCTGATACTGCTGGCATGGAGACATTCCCGAGTGTGAGCAGTCCTGAACTGAGCACATCAGCAGGGGGAAGACAAACAGAGACCATTAACAGAGAAACGTTTTCACGTAAATGGTTTTTCAGGCAAAGAGCAGCTATTAATTGTCCTCCCCAAATTTCCTTTAAAAGTGGAATGTGTTATTGATAATCAGAAAGATACTTCAACATTCTGAAGCTTATCTTCTAGATCCTAAAGCTCTCAGACAAAATATTCTTTGATTTCAAAGGAGATTATATTAGATTCAAGAACTGCAGGACTGGGTCTTGGAGTAGGAAATCCTAATCCTGACCTCTAAAAAGACTCTGGTTATAAAATAAAATGGTGGGGAGCTCTTAGACCACATAGTCTAGGGGGAAGGAGGGAAAGTGTGTATTTATGTAAAATAAAGAAATTTCCAACTCTGGAGACAGGGGTAAGTTTCACATCGGGGGGGGGTGCCCTATTTTCTATTATGTACCATCTTATCAATATTCTTTTCAGTGGCTATACTCTACTGGCCAGAAATTCACTGAAATTTAAATAGATTTATGTACTATGCACAAATTTACATGTGGTTGTCTTTAATGTTTATTCTTAATGCAAATCAATGCTTAAACAGTCATTTTATACAAAATTTAATAATTTAGACTATGAAGCAATTTAAATACTTAAATTCCCTCAAAAAGACATTTTGTACATACATACATGATGTACACATATGAAAATGGTGGTCAAAAGAATTTTTTGGCAGCTGCTTCTTGCTGAGTCCTAAGGAAGAGGAGAAAGAAAAAAACTGAGAGTTCTATATATTTTACTTCAGAAAGAAATAGGATTCCTTAAAATTGAAATGCACATTGCCTTTTGAAGTATAAAATGCATTAAGATAAGCATATATTCTATACATGCACTCCACGTGACTGAGATAGACTACAAATAATACTTTCTTTGTGTTAAACCAAATTTTACAAGTACTGAAAGTTCTGTTAGGTGCACAGATAACTTTGAGTATTTAAAATTAAACAAATACAGAAAAACGTTGAGTCAAATTTTAGAGACTTACCTATACATAATATAACCAATGAATAACACCGTTTGTACCATTACAAATATAACGAAGTGCATCGTAGATAAGCATGATGGAAATGGTGGTAGTTCTGGGCATTTTGGTCTTTCATTCAATGGCTGTAAGGCAAAGAACTATTATAATTAGTCAAATTGGTATTTTAGAAACAGAAATAAATGCAAAAGCTTTATAAAATTCATGGTTAACTACATAAACTCAAGATTTTCATTTCTTTGTCCCATAAACATTTCTGCTCCCTTAACTTTTACCACTTAATATTTTAAAAAATAAAGCTTATTCAATTTATTAATTTTAAGTAATCTCTATGCCCTATGTGGGGCTGAAACTCATGACCCCGAGATCAAGAGTTGCGTGCTCTGACAGAGCCAGCCGGGAACCCCTACCACCTAACTTTCGGGAAGAGTAGTCAACATTGGAAGGCCTCTGCCTTCACGATCCAGTCACTAACGCACTGCCATCTGGCTTGAATCTTCAGCACAGTGATGATGATTTTTTGTGTTCTTGATGGTCACAGACCATGAATTCCCTGGACACACCCAGTTTATACTTGCTGTACTAGAGTAATTATTTCTAGTTCAGGCAATGACATGGTCACCCCCGCCCTCCATAAGCTGCCTGACAAATATAATGGCTTTTTCTTAGCCCTCATCCTCCCCAAACTCCTAGCAGTCAACAGTACTAATTAGTATTCTGAAAAATGTTTCTTTCCCTATGTCCATGGGTATTCCTTCTACTTTAAGGGAGTAATTACATGCCAGGAACAAAGATTTACTCGAGGTATCCGGACAGAACAGTTTCTAGGATTAATTGTTCTCAGTATGTTTATATCTGTGGGACAACGCTCTTCAGTGCATATATGTACCACTCACAGCATCAACCTGGACACTGCAACACAGGCTATAGTTGGTAGAAAGTAACCTCAAACAGAACTAAGGGAATAGACAACAACACTCTGGATGAGAGGTAATGGTCATTAAGAAAACTCTTAAGTCATATTTGAAAAATACGAATATCTAAGACATATATAAAATATAGGTAAGAAAGGCAGTATCCAAAAATATAAAGGAGAGAAGATTACATATTAAAGATCTAAGTTCTTCCCTTCTATCACTTACTAGCTAGTGACCTCAGGAAAGTTATTTAACATATAAACTTTCTTTCCTAAACGACAACAGGTATTTAAAATAAAAAAAACTTTTAACGACAGAAAGCTCCACATAACATATAAGGTATTAGGACTTCTGGGAAGGTAGACTGGGTAATATGGATCAACCACCTTGCAGAAGATGACTAGCAGATCTAGAAACAAATCCAGTCTAAAATAACACCCGTCTGAAGGCAAAGGCAGTGAACTAGATAGCAAGAAATTATGGGATCATCATTTGGTGGCGCGGAGGCCAAAGAAAGACCACTTTAAACCCATGAATCAGAAAAGAAATTAAAACGGAAATTAAAAGGGGCGCCTGGGTGCCTCAGTCGGTGAGCATCAGATTCTTGGTTTCAGCTCAGGTCGTGATCTCAGGGTTGTGGGATGGAGCTATGGGGCAGGCTGCACTCAGTGAGGAGTCGGCTTGGGATTCTTTTCCTTCTTTCTCTGCCCCTCCTCCTGCTCACACATGCTGTCTAAAAGAAAGAAATCTTTTTTTTTTTTTAAGATTTTATTTATTTATTCATGAGAGACAGAGAGAGAAGCAGATACATAGGCAGAGGGAGCCTGATGTGGGACTCGATCCCCGAACCTGGGGTCACGCCCTGAGCCAAAGGCAGATGCTCAACCACTGAGCTGCTCAGACATCCCTAAAAGAAATAAATCTTAAAAAAAGAGATTTATCTTAGAGAGAGAGAGAGAGAGAGAGAGAGAGAGAGAGAGAAAGAAGGTGTGTGTGTGTGTGCATGCAAGAGCTGGGGAAAGGGTAGAGGAAGAGAATCCACACAGACTTTTTGCACTGAGCTCAGGGTCCCACCACCCATGAAATCATGACCTGAGTCAAAACCAAGAGTTCCCACACTCAACTGACCGAGCCATCCGGGTGCCCAGCTATAAATCAATTAATCTTTAAAAAAAAAAAAAAAAAAAGAAAAAAGAAAATTAGGAAGAAAAAATGCTTATTGAAGGATTAATATAAATATTTAACGAAAATCATGGGATAGGAGAAGCAATTTCTGCTTCCACCTCCGAAGGGCTGATTAGGAACAGCTCTTCCACCTAGGACTAGAAAACAAGATATATGAAACAACTGTTATCAAACATTGGTCACAGGCAGTGAAGGCCTCTACAACTGTGACAGCCAAGAAAAAGGAGTCAGGCAAGCTGGGACCCATGGCAGATGCAGCTTAATGCCTGGAGGCAGATTCTGCAGTCCAGGGAGGGCCCCCAGAGAAAACTGAGTGGTCCTGCTGAACTGAGAAGTCAGAGACTACAGCTGAGGGAAGTCCAGGTGGCGGTGTGACACAACATGAAAAGGGATAATGGCAGAGAAAGCTTTGGAAGTTTGCAGAAGAGCCCTTCAAATCTTTGGCTGAATCTAATCTGCACGTGTATGGTATGAAAGTCCACAAGGCTAGGAAAGAACCACCTAAAACCAAACAATTCCCAGAGCTCACGGGAAGGGCTCTTTGTTCCAATGGGTAGAGGCCAACAATACACAAAATAGCTTCCCACAAAACACAAGTATCTGGTACAAAAATATCAATGGTGCTGGGACTGAGAAACCTTAATAGACCCATTCTAACAAAACTTAAAAAGCACACCCTGAAGGAAGCCAACTAATTCCCAAAACTTAATTGTAGAGCACAACAGAGCTGAATGCTAGTTAAAGGAATACAATAAAACCCAACAACCAATAATGTAAAGGCAGAAATGTTCAGCCACCAATGAAAAATTACCAGGTACACAAAGAAGAAAATTTGGCCCAGTCTTAGGAGAAAAATTAATTGGTAAAAATAGACCCAGAAATGACACAGATGATGGAATTACCCAAGAAAGACATTAAAACATACTATAAATTGATATCTGGGCTTCGACTGTAGAGAAAAATATAGACATGATGAGGAAATGGCAGATATCAAAAAGGGACCTACATGGACTTTCCAGAGATTAACACACAGAAAAATACTTTGAAGGAGCTGAACAACACATTAGACACTGCAGAGCAAAACATTGATACACCTGAAGGCACAGCAACAGAGGTGACCCATGACTAGAAAAAGTCTAGCAAGACAATGGAAAGAAATATGGCTAAAGATTTTCCAAATTTAACAGCAACTATAAACTCATAGAATCAAGATATTAAACCCGAAGCACAAAGAAAACAAAAGCAAAGCATATCATAATCGAACTGCTGAAGCTCAGTATCAGAAAAAAAAAATCTTAAAAGCAGAGAAAAAATACATACAAAGAAAATAAGACTGACTTCTCAGTAGAAATTATAAACTGTGATCGTCACATAATGGGGTTCAGACAGCTGTGAGAGGAATAAGGAACATCTGTGCATCACTACAGGCACACTGGTAAGTGAAAGAAAGCAGGAAGACAACTATTTACAGTATGCTACTATCTGTAAAAAGGGGGAAGATTTCATCACAGTTTCTGCTTATATTACAAAAGCAAAGAAACGGTGGACAGAGGAACTATAACCCCACCCACCCACCCACCCACCCAGTTACTCAGTTGTTCCTTACAGGGATGAAATAAAAAGTACAAGTGTAAAAGTTAGACTTCTTTGAATTCTATCTTACTCTGTAGATGTGAGAAACCATCTGAACTTTAGTCTAGATCCAAATTTACAGGAAATTTACATTGAGTATAATTATCAGTACAATCTCGTTCATAATTGCCATCTTGTTACTTTTCACTTCTTCAATCTGTCCCCAGTCTTTTATTTTTTACTTATTTTTTTTAAATTTTTATTTATTTATGATAGTCACAGAGAGAGAGAGAGAGGCAGAGACATAGGTAGAGGGAGAAGCAGGCTCCATGCACTGGGAGCCCGATGTGGGATTCGATCCCAGGTCTCCAGGATCGCGCCCTGGGCCAAAGGCAGGCGCTAAACCGCTGCGCCACCCAGGGATCCCATGTCCCCAGTCTTTTAGAGCTATTCGAAATACTCCTGTAAGAACAGATTTGAGCATACTAGGGATTTTCTTTTTTTTTTTTTTTTTTTTTAAGATTTATTTGAGATAAAGAGTGAGAGAGCATGCAACAGTCAGGGGAGGAGCAGAGGGAGAGAATCCCCAGGCAGACTCCCTGCTGAGCACAGCGCCCAAAATAGGGCTCCACTTCACACCCCTGAGATCATGACCTGAGCTGAAATCAAGAGCTGGATGCTTAACCAACTGAGCCACCCAGGTGCCCCTACATACCTGTTTTATTGCCAGAATAGCTGTGAAAATGCTGGGTTAAATAGGCAAATCTCCTAAGGGCTATGCCATTTCGTATCCCCTCAAGCAATGTGCTACTCTGTTTTCCTCAAGTCTTCGCAACAGAACATGTTGTCAGACTTTGGCTTTTTGTCAAACAGGTGTGGTATCACAGGAAAGTTTTATTTATTTTTCATTTCTCTTATTATTTAAGTAGCCTGAGCATCTGCTCATATATCGTACAAGCTTTTCCCAAGAACACTCTGTTCATTTCTCCAGTCCCTTTTTGTGCTGAGTTGTTCCCCATCAAATTTTTAATGTTGATCATTTCAAGAAGATTGTACTGGAAGGGGAAGAGGCAAATACTACAAACATTTGTAAATTTCATAAAGGTTTTGAAAGCCAGTAGTAAGTTAAGGAAAAACTTAAAACAGAAAAAACTTGTAAGTACCACAGGTCTATTGTCTAATACTATTTCTTATGCATATTAAACTTTGAAAACACATTACCTATTTTTAATATTTATGGCCAATCTCTAAAAATATAGACGGGGCTTACATTTAAAAAAAAAAAAAAGGCCTAATAAAACAAAACCAAACGAACAAAAAAAGTTTTAGTGGTTTTTTTTTTTTTTTTTTTTTTTTTTTTTTAAAAACCAGCCACTGGTTTTTAGTGGCTCAGTGGTTTAGCGCCGCCTTCAGCCCAGGGCCTGATCCTGGAGACCTGGGATCGAGTCCCACGTCGGGCTCCCTGCATGGAGCCTGCTTCTCCCTCTGCCTGTGTCTCTGCCTCTCTCTCTCTCTCTCTGTCTCTCATGAATAAATAAATAAAATCTTAAAAAAAAAAAAAAAGTGATTCAAGTCAGAAAGGAAAAGTTGCTGGAAAAGAGAAGAGTCTTAAAGAATGACGCTACCAGTCAGCCAGTCTCAGATCTGGGCTTCCTCATTGCCCAGACCAGAGAAGTAGGAGGTATCCAGCATCAGTCTGTCTCAGCAAAGGGTCAAGAGATGTTCACCATTTTTAAGCTGTTTAAAGATAGCATTACTGATAACAAGAACCATTTTTTTTTTAAAAGAAAATTTACACAAAGAATCTAGAAAACAGAAGTCTGAGACTGTGACAGCTCCAATGATAGGAAAAGCAAAGTACTTTTTAAAAAATTCTATTCAACAGAGTAAGGAAGCATGGAACATAAAGACATTTGAATCATATGGAATAATTCTACCTTGAATACTAAAAATAAACATTAGTATTAAGTAAAACATTAAAATATTTTCAGTAGAATATGTACTCTTCCTTTTCTAACTAAGGAAGACTGGTAATTATAAAAGTAGAAGGCAAGAGCTTACCATATTTCGCTGCACTAAGTTATCGATGTCCCGCTTCACAATGTGAAGATGCTCTTTGATGTCATTGAAGTGTTGAGTTGACTCATAAACTCCCCCTGCAGATCCAGGATGCTGTATGCCGCTGACCAGTCTGACAGTATCACTCATGGAATTCCTAAAACAGAAAATCCCTTTAGACAAGGGAATTGCTAGAAAAATGATTTTTTTTTAGTCATATACTATAAAAGTTTAGATATACTTTTAAGCCCAATAAGTTAGATTTTTAAAAAATTAATATTTAGGAATATTCAATTGTATTCAGGATTGGAAAATAATTTATAAAACTACAGTTTATGGGGCACCTGGGTGGCTCAGTTGATTACATGTCTGCCTTCAGCTCAGGTCATGATCCCAGGATTCTGGTATCAAGCCCAGAAGAGGGCTCCCTGTTCAACAGGGAGCCTGCTTCACCCTTTCCCTCAGCCCCTCCTCCTGCTTATGTTCTGCCTCTCTCAAAGAAACAAATTTAAAAGAAAAGAAAAGAAAACAAAACAAAACAAAAACAAACGGAGATGGGGCTTTAGAGTGAGAGTGCCACCCTTCGCTCTCTCAGGAGATGAGGGATTCAGGGTATGGCCATGACTGCCACTAAAATTTGGAGGGGTTGATGGGGTACTTCAGGATGAACTGCGCAGGCTGACAACATCCAGTCATTAACAACTGTTCCAACTGGGGGATGGGGTATGACGGATGGCTTTTTTTTTTTTTTTTAATTTTTTTTATTTATTTATGATAGTCATAGAGAGAGAGAGAGAGGCAGAGACACAGGCAGAGGGAGAAGCAGGCTCCATGCACCGGGAGCCCGACGTGGGATTCGATCCTGGGTCTCCAGGATCGCGCCCTGGGCCAAAGGCAGGCGCCAAACCGCTGCGCCACCCAGGGATCCCTGACGGATGGCTTTTATGCTCAACTTCTTTGTATGTTTGAAAATGTCTAAAATGAAAATAAAAATTGGTAAGGTGTTCTGGTATGCTAGAAATAGCATTTCAAAGTGAAGAGATAATAAAACTAATTCTGACTCTTATATTGTGACCCTTTAACAGTCAGAGCCTTGTTTTCTTTTTCTGTAAACTGAAGGGTACTGTATTACATACTGTTAAAAAAATTTTATGATTCTTGGTATATGAAAACCCATAGACATACACCACTCTCTCCATAAAAGGCAAATATTTCCTCTCTCTTTACAGTTTCTGAAGCCTATCCAGAAGGAAAAAAGCTCTAGAGGACAAATTCAGAAATCTGAGTTCAGTTTTTACCTTAACTTATGGTATGCATGACATTTGTTCTCAACGGGTGGGAGTTTATGAGGAGTGCTAACGACTCTAAGTAAGTGTTTTCATGGATAAAACAGCCAGATGACTAGGATTTACTAACCACTAATTGAATCTTAAGACGTTCTAGTACCACTGTTAAGTGAAGTAGGCAAAGCACAAAAGAGTGTCTAGAATATACTACCATTCATGTAAGAAAGAAGAGAATCTAAGAAAATACACATGTGCAGGAGAAATACAGGAAGAACAAACTAGAAATTAATGGGATAAGTTACCAACAGGGGGTGGTGGGAAAAGGCTAGGAAGGGGGGGAAATGGGAGTGAGGTGGTAGTGATGAAGAGGGGTACTGAACATACAAATTTCGTCTTAAGAGTCTCTCAGAACTACCATTTTCGCATATCCTTCATATACCCCAAAAACACACAATTAAAATCAACCAGGATATAGGAAGAATACAAACACTAACAAAGAACCTAACTCCATTATAAATGCATATCACAACCATACTGAAAAGGGTGGGGAGAGAACCGTACTAAGTAATTGGAAAATAGTGTCTGCATTACAAACTGGACGGTTAGACACAGAAGGACCTTTACATAAATCCATCAGTGAATATATTTCTCACAGGGATACAAGTTACCAATTTAATACCACTTTATGGGTACATTTTGTGTACACTAAAATAAGTAAATATATTATAGATAATAAAGACCAAATTTCTCCCTCCTGGAGGAAGAATTTTTAAATAAGGAAAGAAGGTGAAAATAGATTCTATGACATTCAGCCTAGTTGAGTCCAATCAGAATCCAAGGTGCCTGGATATCTCAGGTTTTTTTTTTTTTTTAATTTTATTTATTTATTCATAGAAAGAGAGAGAGAGGCAGAGACACAGACAGAGGGAGAAGCAGGCTCCATGCAGGGAGCCTGATGTGAGACTCGATCCCGGGTCTCCAGGATCATACCCTAGGCTGTAGGCGACGCCAAACTGCTACGCCACCCGGGCTGCCCACTCTCAGGGTTTTTAAATGCAAATGTAGAGTGATGGGTACAAAAATAAAGATGTGTATATTTGTGGGTTAGTATACATTCATATATTCCCTAGCTCTCTCTGTCTACTGAGAGGGCCTAGAAGCAGCAGCACTGCAGAGGTAATGAGCACACCCAACTGTCCAGATCTTGGGTTTCTAAATACCTTTCTTCAATAAAAGGAACCAAGGCTCACTGGAGAAGTGGTTGATTCTAGAGCTGGGGCAGAGAAAATACAAAATGAGACTAAGACACAGTGTAGCACCAGAAGGTAAAGAAATGCTTTTAAAAAAGATGGGAACTTGGGCAGCCCGGGTGGCTCAGCGGTTTAGCACTGCCTTCGGCCCAGAGCGTGATCCTGAAGATCTGGGATCGAGTCCGCATCAGGCTCCCTGCAAGGAGCTTGCTTCTCCCTCTGCCCACCCCCACTCCTCTGTCTCTCATGAATAAATAAATAAACTCTTTAAAAAAAAAAAAAAGATGGGAACTTGTTCAAAGAACACAGAAGCCAATCTGGAGGAGTTCTTAATTACCAGAGCTGAATAATTTGAGCAATAAATAATGATAGGGTAGGACTGTGACCATAGAATACATACCCATGAGTCCGTATGATATAAATAATTGATTAAATAAATAAATGGAGCAGAAGAGAGCTGGTCCTTACAGAATTCCAATAAAACATGGGAAGGAATGATGAAAATAGAAAAAAAAATCAGCATTTGGGAAACATCTCATTCTTGTTTCAGGCAAGACATCAATGGATGCTACAATTAGCAAGCAAAAGTTTAAACTGAAACAGGATATTTATATATTTACATGGTCTCAAAGTATCTTTCCCAAAATATAATTAATCACCGAGGGAAAGATAGTAACTTTAAAATAGGGAAAGCACAAAGAAACCACCACAACCAAGTGATCACGGCCAATGTCATGAACATGATACAGTGTTGTATTGTTGTCAAAAATGCAGAACCTCCATCCAATCACAAGTAAACACCAGACAGACCCAAATTGTGAGACAATGGACCAAATAACTGCTCAATGCAGAAGCTGTCACGGTCATGAAAGACAAGGGAGGATGAACTATTTCAGACTGTAGAAGTCCAAAGAGATAGAGCTAAATGAGATGTGTGTTGTTGGATAGGATCCTGGAATGGAAGAAAAGGTATGCATGAAAAATGGGCGAAATTTGAATAAGATCATTAGTTTAGTTAATAATACTGTTACCAGTGGGGGGACACCTGGGCGGCTCAGTGGTTGAGCAGCTGCCTTTGGCTCAGGTCATGATCTCAGGGTCCTAGAACCGAATCCACCATCAGGCTCCCCACAGAGAGCCTGCTTTTCCTTCTGCCTACGTCTCTGCCTCTCTCTCTCATGAATAAAATCTTTTAAAAGAATTTAAAAAAATAGTACTGTACTGGTGTTAATTTTTGGGCTCTGACAACTGTGCTATGTTTATGTAAGATCTGCACATTAGGGGAAGATGAGTGAGGGATACATGGAAACTACTATTTTTGCAAGTCTGAAGCCGAAATTAGATCAAAATAAAAAAATTTTTAAATGTTACATTATCCAGTCTATTTCTGAAAGAATTAAACTATTTAGGATTATAAATATTTTAATCATGAGTTTACAACTTAAAGATTTTTTAAAATGCCAGACAAGTGAAAGAAGTACAAATTTGCAGTTATAAGTGGAGTTGCCTTTAATCTCTCTATGTAGATATTATTACCTCCTGTTTAACCTAGTACTGTTTAATTTTCCAATGTTAAAGAACTCACTTTGACATTCTTGTTTGTCAAGGACTGTATTGGTTGGTGCAGTGCTCTGAAGTGCTGGCTTATAAAATGTAACATTTTGGCTGTTTCTCTACTCTAGGCATTGAAAGCTGTTAATTATCTGCTTAAGTGAATACTTTTTAGAAACTTATCAAAGTTCCAAGGACACAATACCTCCTCTCTGCTCCAACTCCTTGTTCAGTCTCAGAGTACAAGACCGAATGAAAGAGAGGTAGTCACGCAGCATGTTTCCTTGAAAATGGTTTTGTTTCATCAGAAAGAAGTTCCTGCATCAGGCATGCTTGTAATTACAGTCCTATAATGCTACCCTTACTCTTCTAGGATTTTTCACAGAATTGTTAGCTATTACATATATTCTTTTTATTTTAGAAATGTATGAATACTCCTGGATGTCAAGTAGCTGCGTGACAAATGTACTTTTTTAAGAGATGCTAAAACATTTTTTCTCTTCTGGCTTGGCACAATTCAAAACTTTAGGCCAGGGATCCCTGGGTGGCGCAGCGGTTTGGCGCCTGCCTTTGGCCCAGGGCGCGATCCTGGAGACCTGGGATCGAATCCCACGTCGGGCTCCTGGTGCCTGGAGCCTGCTTCTCCCTCTGCCTGTGTCTCTGCCATTCTCTCTCTCTCTCTCTATCATAAATAAAAATTTAAAAAAAATTAAAACAAAACAAAACAAAACTTTAGGCCTGTTGGCAGTTTTTGAATACCAAAGGTTCCTGCACTTGCCACTCCCCAATTTATAAAATGAATCTAGAAAAGTGATTCTTATCCTTATCCAGAATCCTTACAATAATAACGGGCTTGCATAGAAAAAGAGAGAGAGAGAGATAGACAGACAGACATCAGGAATTCTGGATAAATGTATCACCTAACAGATTTTACTTCTGTAGACTTACTTCACTTCATTTACTTGTCTCAGGATCTCATGCTGAGTGTTCACAATGGTATCCAGGTCTTGTTGAGTGACCTGGAGGAAAAATGGAAGAACCAAGTTTTGTAGGAACAGACGACAGAGTAGTCTTTCTTTCCTTCCCTCCTCCTTCCCCTCCATCAGAGGCTACCTAGGGCACACATGCAAATTTGTAAAGCTTACCTGTCCCTGATGCCCTGGGATCCCTGCTCCTCTTTTAGAGATCTCTTCTGTCAAGGAAGAGACATATCTTCTCTGCTCATCAAGAATCATATCTAACTGTCGGTTCAGCTGCTTGATTTCAAGATGGATACGATTTTGTCCTTCAAAGATTTGTCTCAGTTCACGGTCTCCTACACTCTCAAATACTTCATCTGCTGAAATGGAAATTGCAAATCAAAATGATCAAAACCACCAACATGTGTAGTTTCTGAAAATTCATAAGTGACTGAAGTATCAACATATGCTAAAATTAGAGTATCACCAATATGATCCACTCTAGTAGTAAGACCTCCCCAATAGTAAACATGCAGATAATTGATTCAATCATGACAAAATTACTATTTGTTTTTTGCTGTCTCTGGTGGCTGAACACTTATTATAGATTAGTTCTGAATTTTTTCACCTAAAAATAATTTTCTTTCAAATATGATTCTATTTATATAAAAGGACAAAACTAATCTGCATTACTAGAAATCAGGAATAGTAGTTGCCTCTGTGGAGGGAGGCCGACTTGAAAGAGGCATGAGGAAACATCTTGGGGTGATCAAAATATTCTATGTATTGACTTGAATGATGATGAAACACATTTGTCAAAATTCATCAAACTATACTCTTAAAATCTGTGCATTTTATTTATGTAATAAATTTAAAAATGAAGTTGTGACCATATGATTTTCCTTTTAAAGCTGACTATGCTAAAAACAAGATTTCAAACACTTTCTATAAATAAGCTTCAGGATATACTCACAAATCATGTGATATTTAAAACAAATCCAAGAAAAGAATTAAATTTCTTTCTTTTTTTTTTTAATTAATTTATTTTTTATTTATTTATGATAGTCACAGAGAGAGAGAGAGAGAGAGGCAGAGACACAGGCAGAGGGAGAAGCAGGCTCCATGCACCGGGAGCCTGATGTGGGATTCGATCCCGGGTCTCCAGGATCGCGCCCTGGACCAAAGGCAGGCGCCAAACCGCTGCGCCACCCAGGGATCCCTTTTTTTTTTTTTTTTTTTAAGATTTAATTTATCCATTCATGAGGCACAGAGAGAGAGGTAGAGACGCAGGCAGAGGGAGAAGCCGGCTCCTCGCAGGGAGCCCAATGTAGGACTTGGTCCCAGGACCCTGGGATCACGCCCTGAGGTGAAAGCAGACACTCAACTGCTGAGCCAGCCAGGCATCCCTAAATTTTTCATTTTTATCTTCATTAAGTCTGTTTCATATTATTGAATATTTAGGAGATCATATACTACCGAGAGGACAAAAACTAGCTATAGGCTTTATTAAATACAGCTTGGATCATGTGTGCTGATGGGAACGTTAAATAAAAGCAGATAATATAAGCCACTCAATTTGGACTTTTCATTTTATTTTTGACACATAGCACACTTGAGTTCAACACTGGCTTAAACCAATTATTTTAAAATTTGTAAATTTTAAAGTCTGGAGTTGTGTCAAACAGTAAGAGGAGGAGAGCCAGAAGATCATTTCGTATTACTTTCACAAGAATTTTGATATTTTTCCAGTATTATCTCTACATTAATAAGGTAATGTCTGCCATTCAAAGGAAAGACATAAACCCTAGATGATTTTATTCCACAAATATTTACTGAGTCTCAACTACTGGTCTACTGGTGAGCATTGGAGTTTTCTGGGTTTTGAGTGTTTTTTTTTAGGTTAGGGGGCAGAGCAGTAAATAAAAACACAGAATCCCTGTTGAAAGAGAGCCTGCGCTTCAGCGGATCACTGTTCATCCATATTACCTGGGATCTCCCACCCCATACTTTCCTAAAGCCACACTCTTATTGGTAGAAACATCAACCTCCAAGCCTTGTGAAGGCAGAAGATTCATTCACATATTGCTTCTGGAAACTACTTGGATATGCCAGACAAGAGCTCAAGGAAGGGACAAAGGCATGTGCCATAAGCCCTGTGTAGCTCTGAGCAAAGCTTCCTCCAACTCACCAGGATGCCACTGAAGGTCAGGATGGCCCTTCTGGAATTCCTCCTTTTTTTTATCCAATTCTTGCTGAAAGTGCTCAAACTCCTCCTGGTACTTTTCTTTTTCTTTTTCTGAAATTTCTTTATCTGCAGTAGGCTTTTTTTTGGAATTTAGGAATATATCATTAAAAAATTTCAAAGATAAGAAAAAATAAACCTCAATATACTTTCTTCCCCTTCATTTTAGCCACTCTACACTAGTAGAAAGGTTAACATAAAAATGTTATTTCTTATTTAAATTATAACAATTTACTCTTGCTACAAATAATTATAACAAAATAACAATACTAGCCACTACCATTTATCCAATGCCTGCTAGGAGTGCATTGTCTTAGGTAATGCTTCTGACACCATGAGGTGGCTAGTACCAATGTCTCAGTCTTACCAGTGAAGAAATGGAGCAGTACAGAGGTTAAGTAATGTTTACAAGGTCATACAGCAGTAACAGGTAGAAACAAGACCCAAACCTAAGTTGGGCTGCCCAAGTTCTCGGCTACAAGGAGATGCTAATAAACTGAAAATAAACTTCTGGAAAAAAAAAGAAGTGTATATGTACCGGTTCTTTCCCAGGCTCAGTCAACTGGAAAGTCAGAAAAGAAAGGACATCGTGGTCATCTACAAAGTTAAAAAAAAAAAAAAAAAAAAAAAAAACAGAAAAAACTCCGTAAGAGATAATTTTTATGGTTATGAAGTTAGAAAAATCTATTGTTTTAAAAATAATTAATATAAAAAATAACAAAAATTAGCTCTCAAGGCAAATAGTGCTTCCATGAGCTTAAAGATAAGAATTCACCAGAAAGATCTGTATCAGAAATAAACTAAAATTCACTTTCTTTTATCCTAAACCAGAATACTTAACACTGTTTACTATATAAGATGTTTAATAAATAAGCGATAAGAGAATGAACAAACAGGGGGTCAAAGTAAGCCAAAACTCTTAAACCTGACACCAAGAGCCTCTCACATTTCCCCACAAAACTCCTTCCCAGGCTGTGTCCCAGCCAAACGAGACAAAATACTGTCCTTCATGTATTTCTGCACCTTTCTTTCAACCTTTCTTAGAGTACTTACCACTGCCTGCTTTACTTAGTCTAAACTTGACACTGCTTCGTCCTGGCTTACTGGGACGTGTGGATTTTTCCATGTCATGCTGGCATTACTAATAGCATCTTCTTTTATTCTCAAAGCATTCCACTGTAGATAATATGACCACTCTATACATCATTCATATTTATTTCCCTCACACAGCAGATATTAATAATTTTACTTTATCTAAAATCATTACTTTAAAAATCAAATTAATTTCAGGCCATTTAAGCTGAAAACAGACTTAGCAGATCAAACCTCATAATGCTGACCTAAAATATCAATCCTGGCTAGTCATGTCAGCAAAGCAAGAGCAATTAATTCCAAGTGGCAATTTCTATGCTTTCTACCACTGTTATGGAGATGGAGATATGCAGCAAATGAAAGAGAAAATTTTAACACTTTAAGTGTGTAAGTTACATAACTTCAGATGAAGACGTATATAATAGGGCACTGAATCCAGGAGTCAGAAATCCAAACCAAGACTTGCCTTGGTCTGGCCATTACTGGCCTTGTAATATTTATAACGTACTTTAAGATTTGGCAAACTTAACTAAAAATAGGGTGAATACAATCTAACCTGTCCCTCCTTCCCTATGATATTATAAGGAACAATCATATATTTGAAAATAATAAAAAAATTATACAACGTATCACATAAACACAAGATGATATATATATATATATATATATATATATATTATACACACAAATATATTTTTTAAAGATTTTATTTATTTATTCATGAGAGACACACAGAGAGAGGCAGAGGCCCAGGCGGAGAGAGAAGCAGGCTCCATTTAGGAGCCCGACGTAGGACTTGATCCCAGGACTCCAGGATCACGCCCTGGGCCGAAGGCAGGCGCTAAACTGCTGAGCCACCCAGGGATCCCAAGATGATATATATTTTTAAACACAAGATGGTATTAATGTCAAATGAGAAGATTATCACCAGATATGGGGGAAATATGGTAACTATATCTTGTTTAAATTTTAGTCCCCAATAATATTTCCTCAGGCTACCAAATTAATTTAAATGTGCTGTGACAACTTTCAGGATCCTAAATCACTTGGCAAATAACCTATTTTAGCCTTGACTTAAATATCAACCAACAGCTGTATGCAGCGCCAGCCAAAGGTATACATATCTACAGAAGTCAGTAGAAAATTAGCAGATCCAAGATACTAAAAGATTGGCTCTGCAAACTATGTAAAGGTTACAGCTAGTCTTAAAAAGTTAAAAGTAAACAAGTCTACCAATGAAACTCAATTCACAAACTTTTAATATTAAAAGATAGCAAGATTTACCGGCAAGACCTCCAGTTGTAGCAGATATTCCAAAATGCCCTTGAGGAGGGATAACCATATTTTCCAATTTGGCACAAAATTCATAGTCGTTTTTATCTGGTGTGAAGCCATTATTGATCATTACCTAAAAAGACATACCACAGCTATAGCTTTTACAACAGACACTGTAAAATGAACTTCAAGTAGTCAACTTATGACTAATTCATCTTTATATTTGGTCTACTAACCAACTGTCAAAAAGCTATCAGTTTTCTCTATTATAAAGCATAATCCCCTGTCCATGAAATAACCTCACTTATTTATTAACATCATTATACAAGATAGTTCGTTTTAAAGTTTTTTACCCTACAATGTGTCAAAGGCTTAAAGAGAAATCTTTGATAATGTTCCATGAAAATCTTCCAAAATAGAAGACTCAGGGAACCACAATGATATCCTTTGAATGATTTATCGAGGAGAGGGATCAGACTCCTTCTGAAACCCCAGTGCTATAGCTCAAATGAATAGCATGAATTTACAGTTTTGACTACAGGTAGCTGAGAATTAGATTGCCATAGAAAGGAGTGACGTTCATTCAACTGGGGAGGGGGTGTTAGCAGAGAGTGAGCGAGCAGAAGTGACAGAAATCATATTGACAAAAAGGCAAAAAATAAAAAAACTGAAAGGGCATCTAACTTTCTATTCTGCAGAATGTATTTTTGAAGTAATAACCCAAAATGTCTTTAAAAGAATCCTGGAATCCCAAGGTAGCACAGGAAGCCAGCACACAGCTATTCTGATCCAGGCAAGCAGTGGCCCAGCCTTTCACTTCCAGCAACCCAATGTAAGAGTGGCTGAGACAGAGTGGAAGAGGAGGAGGGATGTGGCACCAGAGCAAGGCACTTGCTATTATTACTCATTATTACTTCCAGATGCAACTATCACTTGTCAGTGAGTGACAGGATTTAGTCACATACGTAAAGTGATATAGTAGTACTCTGTCCACATTTTTTGCAAGAGATCAAGATACCTGTCAATCAGTATGTAGGGTAAATCTCCAGGTAACATAGGATAGAAACGTGAACTCCTACGAATTTTTTTGCTTTTTTTTTTTTTTTTTTAGATTTTATTTATCTATTCATGAGAGACACAGAGACAAAGAGGCAGAGACACAGGCAGAGGGAGAAGCAGGGTCCATGCAGGGAGCCCAATGTGGGACTCGATCCCGGGACTCCAGGCTCACCACCTGAGCCAAAGGCAGAAGCTCAACCGCTGAGCCACCCAGGTGTCCCAAATTCTTTTTTTTTTTTTTTAAAGTAGGCTCCCACACAGAGGGGAGCACAAGTGGGACTTGAACTCACGACTCTAAGATCAAGACCTGATCAGTATCAAGAACCAGATGCTTAACTGACTGAGCCATCCAGATGCCTCACTACCAATTTTTTAAAACCACCTTCCATTAGTTGGCTAACATTAATAGTCTGTTCCCTCCAATCAGTAATGCTCCTATTTCAGTTTACAACATTTATGAATGGTTCTGCTCTACCGTGTTTCATTTGTTTTTTTAAAGATTTTACTTATTCATTCATAGAGACACAGAGAAAGAATGAGAGGCAGAGACACAGGCAGAGGGAGAAGCAGGCTCTGTGCAGAGAGCCCGATGCAGGACTCGATTCAGGGTCTCCAGGATCACGCCCTGGGCTGCAGGCGGCGCTAAACCGCTGCACCACGGGGGCTGCCCTCTACCGTGTTCCAAATCAGAATCAACTATGAGTAAGACATTGTCTTTGAGATAAAAAACAAAGGTGTTAAGTTAATCACATCCTAATTCTAATACTAAAAATTCTCAACTATTCCAGTACTTTTTCCTTGAACCTGAACAAACCGAAAATCCATAGGAGTCTTTACTGTCTAGCATTAATTCTTAAAAAAAAAAAAAAAAAAGAGGGAAAAATATATTCACTGTGCTCTGAGTTTGAAGGAATGTTAGGTATGTGATTGTACAGTTAGCACACACCCACTGATTAGTACCAGTAACACTTCTCATGAGATCATCAGTATTCACCTAATATCTCTTATTCATCTTATAGTTTCAACCCGTTGTTAAATACTACACTAGCAGTATTTAAAAATCTCTTGTTCTGACTATGTTCTTCTACCTACAGTATTTCTTGCTCCCCTTTGTTTTTTCCCTCTGAAGTTCAAACAATTGGGACAAGACAAATGTTTAGGTACTAACTCAATAAACATTTCTTGTTACTAAAATGAGCACAATATTAGGGACTGTCAGGAACACAGATATGATGTCTGCACTGACAAGTTTATGAACATATTGATGAGAAGAAACAAATCATAGTTAACTAATAATTCAAGACAACATATATTATTTAGGCCAAATATGTTATTAAAGAAAAAGAAACAGAGTTTCGGAGTGATAGATAATTATGAGCTGATTTTTGGGAAATCTGATGGAACAGGGATCTGACCTAGTGTGTTCAAGAATAAGCATCGCTCTGCCACACAGAGAGAAAAGGGGAGAGTACTACAGGAAGAGAGGAGGCTGAGCAAACATATTAGGGCCAGAACTATGATATCAGTCGTGTATCCCGCCAAGTCTCTCTCAAATGTATTCCTCAGAACACTAACTCTATGGACAGTCACAGGTATTATGTGCAAAAGTATGTCCATGACTTCCTAGAATCTTTAATGTGCTAATCTGCATAGCCATGCCACGTCTCTTCCAACTATGGAACTCCTTTGGGAGGACATTTTGTAGGACGACTGTTCTGGATATTGTTGGTATGGTTCACTGCGTTGGGTCGTGTAGGCAGCCCCCCTAAAACATGTGAACTAACATGCATGTCTGCACTCCGCGTGGCTGGTGTCTGGGTCCTGCCATGTGAAGGTGAGCGTGACTTCCCGATGACTCATGAAACAGTATAGGATGTGTAATAATTACAGTGGAACCTAAGTGCAAGGCAACTGTAATGGACTGGACATCTCCTCTATTCTGATACTTCTAAATTAGTTTGGAATTTAAGGCTGAGCCAATATAAAGTTTTCCGAAGAACTGTCTGCCAGTACAAGGCTAACTCATGATTTTGAGGAAAGAAAAATTTAAACATGTATTTTTAATTTATAAGTATTATACAACCAGGTATTGATGACATTTAATAAGCAAAGTTCATATTATTAGTAATCATAGAACTGCTAGCTGGATATACCCACTTTAAAAATACCCTAAACTCAATGTGTCTACAGGTAAACTCATTACCAACCCTCTGCCTTCCCACTTCTCACTCAAATTCAAACACAAACAAATGTACTGCTTCCTGGCTCAGTTGTACAATTGACCAGAAATCCAGGAACTCTCTTTTGACTCCCCCACTGCACATACCCTCCCACCCTCAAGCACAGTCTCTCCATCCTAATTGCCTCTCCTCTTCCCTAGCTCAGACTGCAAGTGGATTCTTGCAGGGAAGACGGTACTCAGTACCCGGTTCAAATCATGACTGCGTTACTTTTGTAGTATGACACTAAGTAACTTAAAGTGTCCCATATTCCATTTCCCTGAGAATAAGATGGGGATGACTGCCCCCTAGGGCTGTTGGAAAGAGTAAGTGAGAAACTGCATCTAAAGTACAGAATATTGGGTGGGGCCCATTAAGTGTAGGAGGCTCCTTTCACAGATACCATTATAAGAACACTGCTGCCCAAGTCATCTTCCCAAACTGCAAAAGAGATCATTTCACTTTCCTGCTTAAGACTGTAAATGGTTCCTTACAGGATAAACTACCCAAGACCTGTGTGACTTGCCACCCCCAACCTCTTAACCCCACTACCCACAGTCTCCTCTACCCTCTAGCCGTTTCAAATTACATGCTTTTCTCAAATTTTAAAAAGTCTCCATGCCTCTCTTCTCTTCCTGTAATATGCATCCCATCTAAGAAATTTCCACTTCCCCTTCCAGGTGCAGCTCAGCTCTGAGAAACTGCTCCTGACCTTCCCCACTCCCACCCACAGTTACAGGATTCTAACCCCTTGACTCCTTAGTGGTATGTGTGCCACAGCATGTATACCACCTAGCACAGTAATGTTACAGAAGTGTCTCCCCTCCACTAGACTTCAAGTTCTTTGGAGAAAATGATCTTTGTCTTACTCAGATTTGTATCCTGATGGTTTGGGTATGTATATAATGTGTGGCACATAGCAAGTAGGGTGCTTAAATGGGTACTGACTAAACGCAAACCTACTGGCAAGGTTTTACAACACAGGACCACGTACGCCAGTTCTTTAAAGTCACTTCTGTTCTCTCTTGGTAACGCTGAGTACATAAACAATATCCAAATTTACATGCCTTTAATTTCTATCAAAGACTCAAAACAAGAAGTCCCACTAGAATACTATTCACCTGAACATCTCTAAGTGCATGTTACTTACTGTCAGTGCCTTCTGGTAATATGTAATCTTTGCCCGGACAGGATAGGGTTTATTACGAAAGTCCCTCTGGCAACTTGCTAAAGCTTGATTAGCACCATCACTATAGTATGAGGAAAGGGAAAACAAACAGAAAACGTAAGAATGCTTCTTAATGTTTAGAAACTCACTATTTAAGATGATCAGTGTCCAGAAAGATAAAATAAAACCAAGCGATGACAAAGTCTTGGGATATTTCAGGTTACTTATTCAAAAGACACAAAGTTAATGCACCAAGTTTTCCCCATGATTCCTGTCAGAACTATGGATAATGTCAGAAGTCAATGTTACCAAGTGCTGACAGCAAGAGGAAAGTTCTACCCTTCGACCTGAGACGAGGGCAACAGTCCTTTATGTCAGGGCAGAAATGAAATATGTATAGAGCTTTTAAAAATGCAGGTGCCTAGATTCCACCTCACAACAACTGAAGAAGACTCACAAGGAGGCAGCCTTGGCACCTCTAGTTTAAAAAGCTCCACAAATGGTCATGATGAACCAGGATGATTAAAAATTATGAAGGCAGGAAACAGTAAACAGAAGTGCAGATGAGTAATTTTTCTTACAATTCACTGATTGGCTCAAAGGTAATTCCTCCCAAAACAAACCCGTAAAAATAAAAACTATACATACACAATTCATTCACATTATAAATATACCAAACACTTAGAAATCTTGTAGCCTATTGAAAATCTTTAAATAAAGCGACATGAAGGATGAATAAGGTGGTGTAAATTTCTTGGCTATTTGGTCAAGAGTTTCAACTTTATTTTTGAAAGATAAAGATGAAAGAAACACGACAATGGCATCACTGAGAACCAGGAACATTTTATAAGTCTTTCAAAATATTACATAACTTTAGGTTAAATAAAACAACACGTTTTTATGTTTGAATATGAGATGGTCTATCAAGTGAACTTTAAAACAGGACCATATTAAAATAAGACCTTTCTACCAAGTTATAAAATACATCCCAGGAAAAAGAATAATATCTCATCTGGAAAATACTCAGATTTGCAACAGTATTTTTACAACGTTTCCAAAAAGAAGCTAAAATCAAATAATACAAAAAGCACACACTTACTTTTGATGATCATAATGGATTTGTCCATTGTTGCCTATAATTACTATAGCAGGATTATTTTTCTAAAAATAAAAAAATGATTTGTTTTAAAGTCCTTAGATCAAACAATTCTAGATCATTCTAGAAGTGCTGTAAAGCCTTTTATATCTCTAAAATTCCACGACTCAAAAATTTTAAAATAATGAAAAGATTTCTATTTATTTAGAAAAAATTTAGTAAACTCTTAAAATCATTCAAAAACAGTCTCTCAACACCTCAATCAAGACTGATGATGTGATCTACGTGAAAAATCAACTACAACACATATTTGAGGGCTCACTGTGTGGGACAAGGGTGGGACCAAGGAAGCTTAGTAACAGGAAGACTAATGCACCTCAACATCGAGGAGTTATTCGAGTTCTCCTTTAAACTCTTAATAATGACCTCTGACAATCAGCAGAGAAACTACTAACTGAAACAAAGATCATCAATCCTAAGGCTGCTAAGGAGCACAAGTTAATTGTTTGCAAGTACATTTTGTTCTGAACTGTTTTAGGCTCTCCTAAAGATTTCATCAGAGAAATTGGTGGATCAAAAGGAGTGATTAACATACAAAAAGGTATTAACATGTGAGCTAGTAGCAGTAACACACAGGGGTGTTTTTATGAAAACAAACTATAATTCTAAACACTGCTGGTTTCACTGCCTACCTCTAAATGACTCAGGCTCATGCACCAAAATTACTAAGCACATATAGGGCACTGGGGAGGGAGGTCATTGGTAAGTTCTCAGAGCTGGAGATTCATTGAGACCTCAGGTTTGGGTGTATGACAAATCATGAGCAAAGAGCTTTTAATTTCTTAAGTCTCGGTTATAGAAAGACTAATCCTCATACTTAATATATAGTTCGGTGATTTCTCTAACTACTAACCTGTCAAAAGTGTTAATAAGCTGTATTTCTCATACCCTAACTCTGTTAGCAGATATAGTCAAGTAGGTCACAGTCCCAACAACAAATATACCTTTCCGTCATTGTCAAAAGAATCAAAAAATATTCCAACGCCATTCCACATATCAGCTGATCCAAACACAGGACCCTCCAAGCCTTGATCTTCTGTATACCAAATTGCCTGTAAATAGACAACAAGGGACATTTAGAGGCTAGTGGCATATGCATTGACATACATTTTCTAAGTTAAAGAAATTATCATACCAGGCCATCAGCTCCAATTCGACCTCTTCCAGTCACCCGAAACGTCACCTCAACTTCCCAGTTCTCAAAGGCTGCTTTTGTTTTTGTCCACACTGATCCTCTCTGGCTTTTTAAAGATGGTGCTATTCGAATCTGATCTGAACTTGGAATAGCATCTAGAACAAAAATCAGGGAAAAAGAACTTTAAGTTATAATTAGGTAAAACTCAATAAACCATCACCAAGCTGTTCCATATACCTATAGCCATCTAATTTTAACTTGGTAACCTGTACAATAATTTTGTTAGGAAAAATGACATGTTGACAGTTTCAACTTTAAAATTTTAGAGCTTTCTAACTGCCCTCCTACACCCATCTTTTGAACAGTGAAATAACTGAAAAAAAAAATAAAGCTGCAATCATACACTAAAAATTCAAGGGGCAGGAGGGAGGAAATTATGGCTTAAAAAGCAAACCAACTATTTGATTCCCATAATATTCTTTCTCAAGTACCTCAAAAACTTGTGTATTATTTTTTAAAAACTGCAAGCTATTCTACAGGTTTATAGATGTTAGAAAGCTCAAACAGTGTGAAAAGAACATACCACTAAGAATCAAGAGACTTATTCCTAGTCTCAGTTCAGCTGTGAGACTTTGAGCAAATAATTCTCTTACTGTCTTGGGTTCACCATATGTTCACCTGTAAAATGAAGGGGCTGGGCTTGATCACTTCCATAAACACCCCAAAAGTTAGATGCAAAATTTTGTGCACATATACATTCTTCTAGAGAGAGGGTCAGTTCTTTAGCATCAGCAGATTCTCAAAGAGAACTGTGGTTTCCAAAATGGTGGTTTGCATCTCTAAGCTAGGTTCAAATCCCAGCTCCACCACTTCCTAGCTACTTGACTGTAGGCAAGTTTACTCCATTTCTCTAATAACCTCACAGGCATGTAAGTGCATAGAAGTATTTCAATGTTAGCTAGTCCAGTTATAGGACTAGGTATTAAGGCATCTACCGGGCCAAAGTTTGAACAATTCTAACACACCCTCTTGGATATTAACTAGTTCTGACACCCATTCTGGGGAATAACTGTATTATGTCCTTACAGTTAGAATGATCTGACAAAAGACAAGTTGAGATACTTTAGTAAGGTCAATCACCGTCTCTCACCCTCACATTCAAGCACGTAAAGGTAGGGGCAAAAGTACCACGGAAAGAGTACCGGACACAGAATCAGAAGACCTGGATGTGAATTCTGTTTTACTGACACTAGCTATGTAGCTTTCCAAGAACCTTAACCTTTCTGAGCAGCAGTTTTTTCATCTCTAAGACCGCTAACACCTGCCTTGCCTGCAAATGATCAAGTCAGAGACTAAAGGTGAAAGCTCTGAGAGCTACAAAGGGTTACAAATTGCCCTGATCATTTCTGTGCCCTTATGAACCCAGGATGTGTACTAACAGTACAAAAGGACATGACAGTTAAGAAAAGAAACACCATTGATTTGGTCTTCATTTGGGTATGGATGCAATGATCCATGTTTAAACTAAATCTTAAATTTCTCTATTTTAAAAACTGCCTTAAATAATGGATCTCAGGGAAAAATGGAAAGGGAAAAAAATGATCAATGGAATTAAGAAAACAGACTGAAAAGCTACCGTGATGATGAAAGCAAGGGGTATTCATAGCAGGGGTTCCCAGAGTCAATATGCAAAAAAGTCATGGCTAAAACACTCATCCCTTTATTTCAAATCTGGTCTAGTTATCCAACTTTGATTTACTCAGGGAAACTATTTGACTTTTTTTTTTTAAGATTTTATTTATTTATTCATGAAAGACACACAGACAGAGGCAGAGACACAGGCAGAGGGAGAAGCAGGCTCCATGCAGGGAGCCGGATGCAGGACGCGATCCCCGGACCTCAGGATCACACCCTGAGGCGAAGGCAGGCTGAGCCACCTAGGGATTCCCACGACTTGACATTTTTGCAACAGACAGGCTTAGTTAGACCAACTACCTTTAGAGAAGTTAAGGCAGCTAATTTGAGTGGTTGATTAACAGTCTTAATTGGCTGATGCATGTGGTGTAAGAGTGAAAGACCCAGCAAGCGTGGGAGGGCAGAGATGCAGAAGTGAAAAAGTGAGCAAACCAACCACCACTACTGAGAACGTCATCATCATTCCAAACCAAAAAACAACCCCCCGCCCCAAATTTGTGTTCGGTACATCTGCAGCAGCTTAGTGCGGTAGGAACCATGTTACCTTGATAACAAAAAGCCCAATAATACATGCTTGGTGGTTGGCACATGGTAAATGCCTCCTGACTCACAGAAATAATTGCACTCTACTTCAAATACTTAATGACTTGGTCATTAAGTCAAATTGAAATTTTATACCTTCAAATTATACATTAATTTCAGGGAAATGAGCCTCCCTCATAAGTGTGTTTCCTATTCAGTGATTACTTTCTAGAAATGGAACGTTCTGTTTCAAGCACCAGGAGTTGTAAAAAACGGATGTATGCAAACCTCCTATAGACGCCTGTTTTATTACACATAAAGATGAAACTCAAAATGCCAGAATTTCTCACCCCACATAAAGGCTTTTACACCCCTTTTGTTTCAAAGGGTGCACCCGATGGCCACTGAACAGAGGTTACAGCGCACCAAGTGTTAGGGCTGATTCCTTAGTCAGCAGTGACACATCAGCACTAGAAAGTACAGAGACGTTTTCTTTCACATGTGTAAAGATCCAGCAAAGCTGCTCTTATCTACTCACAGTGACAAACACACAGAGAGAGATTACTTTCAACTTGAAGAAAAAAAAAAAAACAACTAAGTATGACTTTTAAAAGGCTGCGTATGTCATGTTATTCCCATGTATCAAGTGCAGAAATACCAAAAAAAAAACATATATATATATATCTCCCCTCTACTACGTAAAGGGACAAGTGCGGCTCTGATCACACCAAGGGTCCATACAACCGAAAAGACCGAAGACCACAGCAAATCCCTGAGCGAGGCAAATGCCAGGTGTGGTTCCCGGAGCGTCACAGCGTCCTCGGACACAGCAAGTCTTAAAACTACCCAGAAAGCAGGGGCGGCCGGGGGGGGAGGGGGGGGGGCGCTCAGTGGTTTGGCGCAGCCTTGGGCCCAGGGCGCAATCCTGGGTCCCGGGATCGAGTCCCGCGTCGGGCTCCCTGCGTGGAGCCTGCTTCTCCCTCTGCGTCTCTCATGAATGAATAAATAAAATCTACCCTGGAACCAGCACATGCCATCTCCGGAGCCCTCGGGGCGGCACTGACCGTGGCCAGCAACCCCGGGAGGAGGGTCCGGGAGCAGCGGGCGAGGTCCCGGGTGGGGATGGCGGGATCCCGGGACGGCGGCGGCGGATGGGGCCGCCGGTCTCTGCCGGGGGACGCGGCGTTGGGGCGAAACGCGGCTCAGGCCAGAGTGGGAGCGCCTGGAAGTGGAGGAAAGTAACTGAACGCCTCCAGACCCAACGGAAAGAACGGACATCGGAGACCGGAGGGCAGGGGGACGGGGGGGGCGGGGAGGGGGCGGCCCGCGCCGACCTGCGGGCGCGCAGCGGGGGAGGGCAGAGCGGAGGGGACCCCGGGACCCGGCCCCGGCCCCCCGCCCTCCTGCCCGGCTTACTCCCCGCGTGGGCCCAGAAGGGCACAGTCCCGTCGCTCTGCACCAGGTGCGGCCCCTTGAAGCTGTATTTGTACTCGAAACGGCGGTGTGGCTGCGCGGCGGCGGAGCCCGCGGCGGCCGCGGCCGCAAAGCCGCCTCCTGTGCCGTCGCCCCCGGCGAAGCGACTAAGCGACAGCAGCAGGGCGCAGAGAAGAGGCCGAACCCCGGCCCGGGGACCCCTCCGCCTGGATCCCGCCATCTTGGATTCTGAGAAGCGGAGGCCGGCGGGAGGGGGAGGGGCGCGGGAGCCGCGGACGGCCAACAGGGCGCGCGCTGATTGGTGGAGCCCGAGAGCCCCCGAGGGCAAGGGTGAGCCCCGCCCCCGGACTCCGCTCGCCGCGCGGCCGCAACTCTCGAAGCATCAGTGGGCGGGGCCCCGCGGGAGGGGGCGGGGCCCCGCGGGAAGGGGCGGGGCCTGGGGCGGGGCTGCCTGCTAGCGTCTCCTGTCCCCCCCCCCCCCAGGGTTCCCCGCCTCTGGGGACCCGAGAGCGCGTGCCTGCCTGCAAGAAGCTTTCTCCCGCCTCATAACAGGCCTTAGAGGTGGAACCCGCGAACCCTGACACCTGTGTCCTCTCTGGCTATATGCAATAAACCGTCCCAGTATTTGTTAGCAAAAAGTCATTTTTTTTTAAGATTTTATTTATTTATTCATGAGAGACACAGAGAGAGAGAGAGAGAGAGAGAAAGGCAGAGACACAGGCAGAGGGAGAAGCAGGCTACACGCAAGGAGCTCGACGTAGGACTCGATCCGGGGCCTCCAGGATCACACCCTGCAACTCTAAACCACTGCGCCACCAGGGATGCCCGAAAGTCATTTCTTTTGATGTGATACTGATTGTTCAGTAGCTGGCCTTCATCGGGTGGACTTCGCAGAAACAAGTATTTCCAGAAACAAGGCATAGTTTAGTGGTATGATGGTCCCAGCCCACTGAGCCCCATCAACTTGTGTTAGGTTAGGGCATTTCAAACAGGAGGCCACCACCTTAAGCTAGGAAATTTGAATATTGTCCTTGAAAATAGGAAGTGTTTCTAATGGTATTATTTTTTTTAATGATTTTATTTATTTATTCATGAGAGACACACAGAGAGAGGCAGAGACACCGGCAGAGGGAGAAGCAGGCTCCCCATGGGGAGCCTGATGTGGGACTCAATCCCAGGACCCCAGGATCACAACCTGAGCCAAAGGCAGATGCTCAACCACTGAGCCACCCAGGTGCCCCTGTAATGGTCTTAATGGAGAAAAGGAATGGGGCAGGTACGTTGTTAAGAGAGAACAGTTAG
This sequence comes from Nyctereutes procyonoides, assembly GCF_905146905.1. Classification (NCBI taxonomy): domain Eukaryota; kingdom Metazoa; phylum Chordata; class Mammalia; order Carnivora; family Canidae; genus Nyctereutes; species Nyctereutes procyonoides. The sequence goes on along the minus strand of NW_026575082.1, from coordinate 16,514,319 downwards.
AGAAGAGGTGACCAGAACTTGCCATGAGACCAGAGTTGGGCAATAGAAACAAAAGAGACAAGAGAACTTGACACAATGAATAACTTCAAAACGTAAGGCTTTACCTATTTCTCACCTAATCACACCTGATCACGCCCTCTACCTTGTATTTCCTTAGGTTTGCCTTTCAGTGGAAGTAATGTTTGCCTCGGCGGATGTTACTAAATACCTGCACCCACTCCATTCCTCCTTCTGTTCTGTTAAGAACACTGTTTTGTTCGGGGTGGCAATATGTCCAGCTGAAATACTCATTTCTCCAGCCTGCAGGACATCTAATGAGAGGTAGGCAGAAATGCCTGAGGAGGGGGGTCACAGACCAAATAAAAAGGTAAAACCTCACTAGATGAAGGCTTTCCTTTTTCCTATTTGTACTGCTTACTGCCTGACATGTGTATGCAATGCCTAGAGAGCAGCAGCCACCTCGTGACCACTAAAAATGATAGCACAAGAAACCAGAGGAGACCCTATCTTTAATGATTTTTTTCAGCTCTCTGGCAGGCCGAGCCTGTCTATCTCCAGACTTCTGTTTTCTGAGATAAGGCCCTCACTCATTTAAGCTATTCTTTCCAGGTTTTGTTACCTGCGATCCTAACTGGTATCATAGCTCACATGTATTGAATGCTACTATATATCAGGCACTGTTCTGGGTGATAAATATATGTTCATTCATTGAGGAGGAAATTGACCCAATATCTTCATTTTAACATCAAAGCTTTGCCTTAGTAGTTTCATTTATAAGAAATAGTCCTCTTTCTCAAACTATATGTCTATCTTCCCTAAAATAACATGTTGAACGTCTTAAAAGCTGTTCTGCAAGTTTTTCCCAATTATAAATCAGTCATGAAATGTAAAGGCTTCTTTACAGTAGGATGACATTTTACTTTTGGGTCAATACCATAATGTTGGAATTTTGTGTGTGTGTGCATGTGTGTGTGTGTGTGTTTTAATGTATATGTTTTGTAAAATATGGCAAGATCTACCACTCGCCAATGGCTGAGGAAATTTTTAAAAATGAAACTCCAATTTTTAAATCAGAAGGGGTATATAAATTATGGAAGTCCCTTGCCATGCTACTGAGCCCAGCACAGAGCTGAGAAATGAAGTAGCAGTATTGGGGCTCACTTTGGTAACAGACTTCTTGTAACTTTCCTGGTAAGAGCAGTGACTCATTGTATACCTCTCCTATGCTAGTGAAAAGTGTCCTAGGTGCCAGGAGACTGGCTGGACTGTCCCATTTATAAAACCGATGGTGATGCTTTGCTTTTAAATGAGTAAAAAGAGGGTGCCTGGGTTGCTCAGTCAGTTGAGCATCTGCCTTTGGCTCAGGTCATAATCCCAGGGTCCTCGGATCACTCTCTGCTTGGTGGGGAGCCTGCTTCTCCCTCTCCCTCTCCTTTTCTCTCTGCCTGCTACATCCCCCTGCTTGAGCTCTCTCTCTCTCTGTCAAATAAATAAATAAAATATTTTTTTTAAAAAAAGGAAAAAGACCAGGAGCAGATTGGGAGGCATCTTTTCTTCATGGTCTTCTCCCCACTAATTAAGTGTACTCATTCTTATTGGCTAGTATCAAGGATAAAAATCTATGGTCTATGAGACACTTACCTGGTAATAGACCCTCATTGTCACTTAAACTGGCTGTAAAAAATTTCACTTAGTTGCAGCAAATATAGCATTAAAACTAAGCCTACACGACAATTCATTATTTGTGTTAATGGATTAACTATTTCAGGGGTCTCTTAATGACTTTAAATCAATCATTTGATAAGAGTAATGAAAATGATGATATTATCTGCTTGATCCTTCAGTGTGATCATTCATTCATTCATGCATGTGTTCATTTGTATTCGCTCATTAAGCATAATTGAATACTCCACTGTACTAGAGACAAGACAGGGAGAACATAACCTACATAAAGAATTCAGATTTTTTTTAAGATTTTATCCATTTATTCATAAGAGACACAGAGAGGCAGAGGGGGAAGCATGCTCCCTCTGGGGAGCCTGATGCAGCACTCGATCCCAGGACCCCAGGATCACAAGCTGAGCCAAAGGCAGATGCTCAGCCATGAGCCACCCAAGTGCCCCAGAGGATTCAGATTTAATCTTAAACAATGAGAAAATTATTAGACATATTTTAATAATGAAATGTTTTGGGCTAAAAAAAACAAATTAAAAACTCAATTTAAAGTGACTGAAAAGGGGCAGCCCGGGTGGCTCAGTGGTTTAGCGCCGCCTTCAGCCCAGGGTGTGATCCCGGAGACCTGGGATCGAGTCCCACATCAGGCTCCCTGCATGGAGCTTGCTTCTCCCTCTGCCTGCATCTCTCATGAATAAATAAATAAAATCTTTTAAAAAAAAGTGACTGAAAAAATAAGGAGAACTAAGTTTTCCACAGAACTGTACGTTAGAGGTAGGACTGGGTACAGGAAGACACGAAGCTCTGCTGTGCATCTTTGAAATTTCCTTGGCTCTACCTTGTATTCACTTTGTCCTCAGGCCTCTCTCCAACTTCTAAGACGTCATATTTCACGGGAGAAAGGAAAAAAAAACTCTTCCTACTTTGGAAGATGTTCTTCATTTTTCTTTTTCTTTCTTTTTTTTTTTGGTGAAGATTTTATTTATTTTTGAGAAAGAGAGTGAGAGAGCTTGTACAGAGAAGGGAAGGGCAGTGAAGGAGGGAAAGGGAGAGAATCTCAAGTAGATGCTGTGCTGAGTGTGGAGCCTGACACTGGGCTGATTCCAGAACCCTGAGATCAAGACCTGAGCTGAAACCAGGAGTTGGACACTTAGCCGACTAAGCCACTCAGGCACCCCAAAACTTCCATTCTTTATTCAACTTAGGTTACATGTCCATCTTTAGGACATTAACAGTAGCCAAGGGAAGACCACACACTGAATCAATTACTGACAAGAGTATGGGATTACTAGATTTGGTTAAGAACAGAGGTCCTTAGATCTTAGTGTGGTTCAGAATTTCCCATGTCCAACATTCATAGTTTAGTAGGTCAAGGACCAGGGCTCACACATTTACATTGCTGATGAGTTCCAGGTGATGCTAATGCTGCTTGTTTGGGGACTACACTTTGAGAATCACTGGCTTAGACAAATCATGGTGTATCTCAGGAGCTGGAGATGGAGTTGGCTCCCCTGAGCTACATGAGCTATGTGTTGGAGCAGTGAATATCTGACCAAAGCTGGGGTCCAGTTTAGAAAGAAGAGTGATGAAATGAAATATCAGAAGACAACCAACAGCATCTGCTACACTTGTTTAAGCAAGAACATGATAATGCCATAGATTTTATACATTATTAAGGATGCAAGGTGGAAGAGTGATCTAAATTAGGAGGATGTGATTATAAGAACAAAGAGTTTCCAGTTCAAGATTATACCATAGTTCAAATAATCAGATCTTTGTAATCAACAGAGATGCAAGATGTAAGATTTCTGAGGAAGATGAACACAGATTTGGATTGCATCTCTGGGTAGAACAGAGTATCATGTCTCCTGGAATATGGGTCATTACTGTCTCCATAAGGCCAGTGTGTAATTGCCTAGGACAGGGCCATAAGCAATTCGCTTAAATCCTTCTCAGGATGGTTTTTAATTAGGGTACCTTTTATAGGTGAAGGTGTGATAATATGGAATTTTGATTGGTCAATCTTTTCATCAGTTGTATCTGCACCCATTAGTCAAAGCAGAGTAAGAGAAACAAAAAAGTGTTTCCCAGTGGTGCTCTTTAAAACTCCCTGGTGCCAAGAGATGCTATGAGATACTGTGAGGATAAGAGTTTTATAAGCAGATGAGTATAGGAGACTTGAACTTCCACATGGACATTAAAGTGTTAAAAGCTCATCTCATAGAAATTCTCTGGTGATGAAGCCCTGTTGATTTTGTTTTAACACATTTCCTAAAGCTATTTGGTCACAGGAGCCTTTTTGCATGACGCTTGTTAACATACTGCAGTACTCCTGTCTTGCGGAACACACTTTTGGAAATGTTGGATGAAACTACTTTGAAACACTATCAAAGAAATTCGGTTTAGGAATCACTCCAAGATTTACAAAACCTCTCTAAAAGCAGTTCACTCTGATGGCTAATCTGAGCGTACCATAGCCAATTTCTGGATGTCTCACACATACCATGATTAAGCTATGATCAAACAGTAATAACACGATTTTTGTAGGACTTCTCTACTAATTCCTCCTTAGACCACTACAGATGGACAAAATGAGGGCTGCTGATGCCTCATATGCAACAGATATTTAAATATTCTGGGGGCACCCGGGTGGCTCAGCTGGTTAAGCATCTGCCTTTTGTTTGGGTCATGATCCCAGGGTCCTAGGATCAGCTCCCCATTGGGCTGTCTGCTTAGCAGGGAGCCTACTTCTCCCTCTGCCCCTCCCCCTGCTTGTTCTCTCTCTCTCTCTCTCTCTCTCTCTCTCTCTCTCTCTCTCTGTCAAATAAATAAAATCTTTTAAAAATATTTTTAAAGGTGGCATACAGCTGAGGAATATAATCATGAACACACAAAGTTTTATATTCATCAGTGAGCATTCCAATTGAATAGGATTTTAGCAATTTAGCACCAACTCCTTCAGAAGTCTACATGAATAATATGAGGTGTCCGATTACCAATGGTGTTTATTTCTAACACATTCCATTCAGTTCAGTTTCCTAAACGCTTCCTGGATGGCTGCCTATAAGATTTCAGGGTCTCTACTATTTCTAGTTTTTTACTTTTATGTTGAGAACTATTCATAATGTTTTAAATTTTAAGACCGTTTCCTTTTTTTTTTTTAGCTTCTAGAACTACACTCAACAGTTTCATTATAGTCCAGATGAATAAACACCTAGTCATGCTAAATGCATGCTGTCATGATAATTCTCATTCAATACCGCATTTACTCCTATTTTACTTCCAAAAACCATCTGAAGAAGCATCTTATTAGGTGCATTCTAAGGGTCCCTCCTTCCACTAATCTCCCTTTGAGGCCCTCATAAGGGAGGACACGATAGTGCCCCAGCTTTTCCCCAAAAAATGTTTACTTTCTCTTTTTTAAAAAAAGTTTCTTCCATTCCCTTGCTTGTCCCAAATTGGTACATGAAGCTTGATGATTGCACGGATGAAATGCATAGAGTAAAACCTTGCAATTATGGTAAAAACATGGACTTAAATTTAAAGCAGTTAGTTATCAAAGACAAATGGATGCAGGATTCCGCACTAGAATGAATCTGCTCAATATTGACATAGTGAATTGTCCCGAGAAGATTAAACTACAACTAAAAAAGCAGGAGGAGGAACAGTGAGTGACAGGGGCTTTATGGGGGGGCAATGCCTCCCAGGGGGAGAGTTCATCTTCTTACTCAAAGAGACGCCTTCAGGGATCATGTAACTTGAATTCCCTGTGAATTCAGTGTCATCTTAGCTTGACCAGCTCTGGAAGAACATATTAACCTCCGCTTGTGATTTTCAGAAAACCATTCTAATTTAGCAAGTAATTAAGGGTCACATGCAGGATAAAGAGCTAGATAATCTTGGATTACCCACAGGAAGCTTTGTCTCCAAGGCAACCCCCAGTGGAGGGGCTGTTAATGCAAAGGCCAGTCGCTTAATGAACTGGGAATGGTAACTGGCTCCCAGGCCCATTTGAGCCAGGGAAATAGAAATAACAATTATATTGCTATTGAATGATTTAGTGATAGAAAATAAATGGTTCAAAAGCTATAGCAGGCTAAACATTTAGAGAAAGGATATAATTGTCGCTGTTCTGCAAGATCAAGGCTACCGATCTAAAATTAGCTTCTCTTGAATTCAAGCTACATCAATCTTTATTTATGAATTTTAGCCTCGTCTCCAGCTGAATCCTCTGATTTCAGGGCTTCCTATGACCTAATTACCCCACAGCCTAGTTTCTCCAAAGGGGCAGCCTCAGTAACTACACCAGGCTGGGAGATTGGCCCAAGGGACCTTTGGAAGAGGAGACAAAGGTGGCATTGTCCATCAGAGGCTTTGATAGCTCATGCTGGGCTAAAAAATAAGATAAGGTTGCACAGATAAGCACATAAGAGGATTTCTGAGCAGGTTGGTAAAGGTGGAATGGGAGGGTGCCAGGGACCTAATGAGGAAGTGCTCTGAGAAGGTGGTGATGCAAAGGAAGCCCCACAAGGAAATCTGAGCTGGACAGGGTAGAGACCTCCAGCACCTCACTGACTCCTTAAGGAGCCTTGTCTTCCCCAATGGCCAAGGCTGGGTCTTACAGTAATTCCACAAAGCTGTCTACAACTCCATGAACCCTCCTTCAAAAGCTTACTGAAACACATTTCACACTCAACTGTATGTTCCATCTCACCTGCTTTGGTTTTGGGACTCTTTGCTTGTGAGTTTGGCAATATCCTATAACCATTTACCAAGAGTCAGTTACGAGGTAGGCACTGTGTTGGATGCTGGAGATACCAAGATAAATGAGATATGGTGTCTGATAGCAGGGATCTGCAGGCTGGTGAAGGAGACTGGTGAGCAATGGAGCTGTTGTGTAACCCTGGAAGGGAGAAACACAGCCAGACATACACGGGATGCTGTACATTGTCAGATGCTTAGTAGTAAGAAAGCAGCGAGAAAGATATCTATCCCAAAGGCCAGTGGGGTGGTAGACCAAAACCCAGCACTTGAGGCAAGGATTTTAGGAAATATTGCATTGAAAATTTCAGCTCATAATCACTAAATCAAGAGACAGAGGAAAAGCAGAGGGTGATGAACTTCTGGGCTAAGGTAGAAAAGAGTAACAAGCAAGGAAGATATTTTGGCAAAGATTTACTACAACCTCCTTCCCAGGAAAATCAGCCCAGCAAGATGTGTTTTCAGCATCTGCTGAGATATGCACATTTTTGAGTGAATTCTATCATCAGGACAGATTCGAGTATTGTGGGAGATGAACGTGATCCAAAACTTACCAGGTTTAGACGACACGAAGAGGAAAGACACAATTCACTTCCACATGACAGAGATAGCAAGCTGATGGAATTTATGAACCTTGTGTGTTTATTTAGGAAACTGCTTTCACGATAAAGGAACGAATGCCTAGTGTTGATCAAAAAACAAGAAAGACAAAAGGAAACCTGATAGAATAAAAGCTCATGATACTCTGGGGAGCTGAGACCCAAATAAGATTGCTGAGTGAGAAGCAGGGCCCCAAGGAAGGTCCAAAGAAATTCAGTCTTTAGGCCCAAAGGCAAAGGAGAAGAAAGAGATACCAGCTCCACCAAGGGAAATGGAAAACACTTCCTTGTCCAGTGGAGACGGAAAATCTGCTTTATCAGATGGAGCTGGGGAGAGCTCCTTGGGGACGTAGAGGATAACTCAGCTGAGATATTCACCTCCTTCCCCCGATGTACATTTATAAAGGGCAATGGGATGGGTGGAGGTAAGGGGGGCTCTTATTTTCCTTTCTGTGACTATTTGTAAAGATATAAAAGCACAGGGGATGAGAGGGATGGACGTAGTTTTGGGAGCAGAAACAATGAACAAGCCAGATGAGAGGTAGAAATAAACCAAAGCCCTTTGATGACTTTAAATGGTCTGGAAGTATGTAGGAACGTGCTCTGTGCCTATAATTATGGTCATGATTTATGGTCTTCTCTGGGTTAAATTTCAGATATACATGATCACATCTAAAAACCATGACAAGAGCCACAAACTGCAATCAACTCATTAATTCATCTGATTCGCATTTATTGTGCTCCAAGCATGGGGGGGGGGGGTGGAGCAGTGAGCCGGAAGGAGGAAACCTGGGTCTCATAGTGCGTTACATGCTCATAACAGGAGATAGACAATAAAACCATTAACAGATTTTTTAAAAAAGATTTTTATTTATTCACTCATAAGAGACACAAGCAGAGGGAGAAGCAGGCTCCATGCAGGGAGCCCGACATGGGACTGGATCCCGGGACTCCAGGATCACGCCCTGGGTCGAAGGCAGGCACTAAACCGCTGAGCCACCCAGGGATCCCCAGATTTTTATTTTTTAAGAAAATTTCAAACTGTGGTGCTTGATACATGCTGCAGAGACTCAATAACAGTACCTGAATCAAACAGAAATGGGGTTGAGAGCGACTGGCGGGGTTGGGTGGGCAGGTGGAGGGCTCTGGGAAGGCCTCATTATGAGGAGACATTTGATCTGAGGATTGAGGGATCAAGAGGGAGCCAAGTAAGGATCAGGGAACAGAGTGTTCTGGGCAGAAGGGACAGAAAGTGCAAAGTCTCTGGGGGCGTGAAAGCTGTGACTTGTGGCAGAAGAGAAACCCAGAATGACTAGGGTGTGGTCCGGTGTTGGAAAGGGATAGGAGAAGATGCTGGGAGATTGCAGGGGCTTTCTGAACATCGTGAGGGGTTTGATTCTTATTCGAATTACAAATGCAAAGTGCTGGAGTGTTTTCAGCAAGTGACTAATATCATCTTCCTCTGTGATCTGTGCCATTAAATCAGTCTCATGGACCAGTGGCACCAGTGTTATCTGGAAGTTTGTTAGAAATGCAGATTTTAGATCCCACCCCAGACTGAGGGAATCAGAATCTGTACCTTAACAAGATCACCAGGGGCTGTACATGCACATGAAACTTTTGAGACGCAGTGCTATTGTCACGTTTGTGCTTTGAAAAGTCTCTAAGGCCCACCTAGTCAGATGATTATAATTAAAAAAAAAAAAGAAAGTGTTGGTAAGGTTGTGGAGAGGTGGAGAGGTGGGAACACTTGTATATTGCTAATGGGAATGCGAAATGGTACGGTTGTTATGGGAACCAGTTTGGCTTTTGCTCAGTAATAACTCAAACAGAAGTTATCATATGACCTAGCAATTCCACTCCTAAGTATACATGTCCAAAAGAAGCGCAAACAGGTGTTCAAAGAACTTGTCAACAAGGCTCATAACAGCCCTATTCACCATAGCCGAAGGGTGGCAACAAATGTCCATTAACTGATGCAGCGTAAACAAAAATGTGCTATATCCATATAATGGGATATTATTCAGCTATAAAAGGAGTGAAGAGCTGATACGTGCTACAATACAAAGGACCCTTGAAAACATGTAAGCTAAAGGAGCCAGACACAATAGGTCACTCAAAATAAGCAATAGGTATTCAAAATAGGCAAATCTAGAGGCACAAGAAAGGGGGCTAGTGGCTCCCAGGGTCAGAGGGGTGGGAGGGTGGAGAGAGGCTGCTTACCAGGTATAGGAATCCCACTAGGGGTGATGAAAATGTTCAGAACTAGATGGTGGTGACGATTGTACAACACCTTAAAAGTACTAAATGTCACTAATGGTAAATTTTATGCTATGTGTAACGTGCCACCATTTTTTAAAAAGGACTGTAAAGAACAAGAGTGGAAAACATATCAAACAGTACTTCCTCCAGGCAACGTATGGGTATGGTCTGTGGTTGCAAAGTGCTGTTTTGATTTTGTAACATTTCATTAATGATTAGGATAGTAAAACTTGAAATTGCTTGGAGAAAACATCAAGCTGATGGACCTAATAGTGCCTTGTTGAAAGTTAAAATGAGAATATGCTTGGCTAAATTAGGTAGGAATCAAGCAGAATGCAGTTCAACAAGGTCAAGCCAAGGAAACGAATAGTTGCTGAGGGGGAAAGTGACAAAAGGTACAAGAGATAAAAAATCAAGGAATTGGGAATCCCTGGGTGGCTCAGCGGTTTAGCGCTTGCCATCCGCCCAAGGTGTGATCCAGGAGTCCCCAGCTAGAGTCCCACATCGGGCTCCCAGCATGGAGCCTGCTTCTCCCTCTATGTCTCTCTCTCTCTCTCTCTCTCTCTCTCTCTGTGTGTGTGTATGTGTCTCATGAATAAATAAATAAAATCTTGAAAAAAAAATCAAGGAGTTAGAGGCCGTGGACAGAAAGTCAGTGTTGGCAACTGGATTCATGTCTGGGTGAATGACAGATCGCATAGAAACCATGCAGTTCCCTTGTCATGCCATTCAACATCATCCAGACACATTCTCAAATTGTGCTTCCAGCTCTGGGCTTGGTAACTTGGGAAGCATAGGAGAATAATGAATTGGTTAGATTTAGATGATGAACACCTGTCAAGAGAAGTTTTGCAAATCCGTTCATTTATTTGCCCCCACCCTTGTCCAATCTCCTGGTCACCTATTACTACTCCATGTCCTGAGAGGCAGTAAAGCGTGAGAGCTCTGTCTAGAGTGGTCTTGAGCACCATTTATTGTATATGATACTGGGCAAGTCACTTAACCTTTTGTGCCTCTGTTTTCTCATCTGTAGAATGGGAATAATGATTCAGAGTTATGAGAATGGACTGAGTCAATGCATGGAAAAGACTTGGAGCAATGCTTGGAACCTGAGTCACTTGATCCCATTAGCTGCGACTACCATTACTCTGCAGGATGCTGGGATTATGGAGAGAGTAAGACCTTCTCCCAGCTATGATAGAGCCCACATTTGGTAGGGAATCCACTCAGTGCTGCCTGGCAAACACGAAATAAGAGGTGGGCACATAAGGCTTTGGGGGCCAAGAAGGACTTTAGTTCTGCCTGGGAGGAAATGTGAGGGTTCAAAGACTGGGGGACATCTGAGTAGATCAGGAGAGGAACAACAGCCATTGTAGCCAGAGGGGACAATATGACAGAGGTCAGAGAGTATGAGGGAGTCATCCCTGCAGATGAGCAGGAAAGCTAGCCCTCCCAGCTTCTGATGGTTGCCAGTGATTTTTGGCATTCCTTGGCTGTGGCTACATCACCCCAGTTATAGTCTCTGTGTTCTCATGGCCAGGGCTAGAACTTTTGTTGTGGGTGGCGGGGATATAATTCAACCCACATCAGGGCCTGGCCCATTAGACCAGGGGAGAGATACAAAGAAACACATATTTTACATGGAATCATTCTAAGGGTTTGAGATGAAGAGACTGGAGGACCATGGGACGCTAGAGGACCAGTTAGGGGATTATTGCAAAAGAGTGAGAACTTCTGAGCCCTGGACAAAGGTCATCTCTGAGAACGCTGAGTCATCAGGAAGCCCCATCAGCCTCCTGAAAATTTTTGGCAAGAATAGTTCATAGGCAGTGAGGAATGTGTACTTCTATTGGATGCATCGTGTCTGGTTCTAGCAGCCAGAATTGAAAATTCTTTGCTCCATCATTACATTGGGTTTGATAAGATGGGTGATGTATTTTTTTTGGCACAGAAAATATGTTTGTTTGTTTTTATTTATTTATTATAGGCACACAGTGAGAGAGAGAGAGAGAGGCAGAGACACAGGCAGAGGGAGAAGCAGGCTCCATGCACCGGGAGCCCGACGTGGGATTCGATCCCGGGTCTCCAGGATCGTGCCCTGGGCCAAAGGCAGGCGCTAAACCGCTGCGCCACCCAGGGATCCCATAAAATATGTTTAATAAATACTTTGATCAAAATTAAACTGGGGAAAACCCCAAATATATGGTAAGCAAATGTTCCCAAAATAATCTAGAAGAAAAATGAAATATAACAAATCAAAAGCAAGAATATTAAAACGATGTCGAGGTTGGATGGCCATGTCAGGAAGTCCCCTCTGTCTATCCAAGCCTACCAATTAACCTTGTGAATTCAGTCAAGTTTTGTCTTCTCCAAGAAGCTTTTCCCATCACTTCCGGTGTGCACTGGGATCGCCTCTGAACTCCCAATTCTGCCCTCTGCCCTTAAAGCTTCTCTTCTCCAGAACAGCTTTAGTCCCTCCTAAATGCCCACGGGTCAATCTGTAGGCCCTTTGGCATCAAATGTACCCTCCCCCCACCCCCTTCAGAACCTGCTTAACACGAGCATCACATCCTTCTCCTCCTCTGGACAATACAATTAAACAGTTCCACGCTAAAGAGTTAGTTCGCAGGCATCATCCAGACGTGACCTCTATGTTTTTGTTGTTGCCTTTCATTGTTTTTCTATTTGATGGTACCGTTTTGGACTCATGGCTTTTGATGAGTTTTAATCCACTTCATTTATCATCCAGGAGCCCTGTTCTCTAATCTTGCCATTGGCATGATCTGCAAGAAAGTCACTTACCTTTCTGGATCATCCTTTCTTCCTTTGTCCATTTGGGAGATGTGTCTCTGCAATCTTCAAATTACCCAATCTCGAATAAAGGGGAAAGGAGAAAAAAATGAGTGGGAAATATCAGAAAGGGAGACAGAACATGAGAGACTCCTAACTCTGGGAAACAAACTGGGGGGGGGGGTGAAAGGGGAGGTGGTCGGGGGGTGGGGGTGACTGGGTGATGGGCACTGAGGGAGGCACTTGATGGGATGAGCACTGGGTGTTATTCTATATGTTGGCAAATTGAACACCAATAAAAAATAAATTTATATTTAAAAAATTACTGCATCTCACACTAAAATGCTGAGATCTTAATTTTTGGCTCTCATCTGTTTCAGACCTCATATAAAGGTATTTTTCCAATGAAGTCAATTGAATAATTGTATAACTAAGTGCAATTTAATTTTTGCCTGTGCAAGTCATTTTATCAAATAACTCTGAAAAACAAAAACATTGTCAGATTACTCATTCTGTTTTTTTAATATTAAAAAATATAGCCACTGAACTGATATAGACCGCATTGATTGACCCTTCTGCTTGCTCTTTCAGAAGCTGCAGTCAGCTGGCAAACAACTTCCCCAGCCTCCTGCTGAAACATCTGCTGAGGCTCCGCAGATTGTGGTGTGTCCTCCCTCCCCGCAACCCGCCGCCCGCCCCCACCCCCCATCCTCAGGTTGCTCATTAACTCATTGGAAGCTGCCTTAATAGCCCTTGTGGGGAGGTTTTACTGTCTGCTGACCTTAGCTCAAAGCACCTGCCTCAGTGTCACCTGGAGACCTTGGCAAATAGGTCCTCCCACATCCATACCCTGGCATCACTCACTGCTTTTCCTCCATAGCGTTTATGACAGCGTCAGGAATCAGAACATTTCTTGTGTAAATCTTTGTGCAATGCCTGCCTCCCACTCTGGATAAGAAGCTCCCTGAGGGCAGATTGTGCTGGGGTTTGTTCACCTTCATTTGCCCCATGCTCAGCTCAGAGTGTGACACTTCATAGTATTTACTGGATGCTGAATGCATGGCTGCATGAGTGACTGAATGCACCAGTTTGATAGAGAGCCACCCAGACAAACAGAGACATTCCTCTTGATTTTCAAATTGTCCATGTGAGATTAAAGAAGGATTTTCCCCCAACTGGGGCTGACACTGTAGGTCTAGGTGTCAGGATACGTGTGCAAATGCATACATGTGTATACAATGGACAGCAAGGCTCTCCTGTTCTAATCTAACATACTCAGGGACTTCAGAGGAGGAGACTGGCCAGTTTCTGGTCCTGTGGGGCTACATGTTATTAGGGGAAAAAAGGGAAAAAAAGCATTGACCAGATAGGTTGAAGATTTAGAGTCTGGTGCACACTCAGCCCCTCTCGGTGACCTGGGTGATTGTGAGCTCACCACTTCTTCATCTGCACAACACTGGCACCTGTAGCGATCTTTCTAGCACCGCACTAGCGCTAAGGTTGTCCACGTGGGGAATGTGTCTCACCGACACAGAGCCAGGGTGCCAGCAGGCTGCCTACTCAGCCCACAAATGACATAAGTGTTGTTCATTCTAAATATCCCCGCCTAAACCAAGCTCTTCCTTAGATTTACAGCTTTCAGACCTGATGTTGCACAATCATTGTTGCCTTTTATGACTTTGCTTCCCGGGTTTCCGTCTCTTGCGTAGTCTCCCTGTAGTGGCTTTAAATTATTGACACCTAACCACATGCCAGGCACTGTTCCAAGCACTTGACACATATCAGCTCATTTCAACAAGGATAAACTGCAGTCGCCCTAGGGTTTGCACACGTCATGTGCTCATAGTAACAGGCTGACCTGTGGCATGTCAACTTCATGTTTCTTGGGCCAGTGGCTATGGCGTGGCTGGATTTTACATTAAGGCAGCATGGAAAGGTAACTTAAGTATCTGAATATTTAGGTGGGAGTGGAAGACAAATGGGAGGGTCAGTGCCCTACAGTAAGTCACAATGTGTCAGGAAATTAACCTGCAAGGAGTGTTTGACAACACTATATAAGAGAGAATATATAAAGTGCTAAATCCCTTGGCATACTTTCTAAATCCTCCAAGAGGTCAGGGAAGGGAGCGTCAACTGGCAGCCTGTGCAGCCCACATGCTCGATGCTTATCTTCGGGTCCCCCTGGCATCCCTCCTTTCTGGCCGGGCCTGTTACACAGCAAGAGCACACAAGCCAGGTGCCCTGCCTGCCAGAAGGTGATTCTGGAAGCCCACTTTCCCGCAGCACACCCCTCCTCCCTGCAACACACCCCGCTCTTGCTTCTTTGCTACTTAAAATTTTAAACAGTCACCTTGACCCAAGATATTCAGATGCCATTTTTCTGATGATAAAAGTTTACACAGGTTCATTCTAAAGGTTTGGAAGCATAGAAAAGTCTAAAGAAGAAGCAGGAAAACAAACAAACAAACAAACAAACAAACAAACCCAAACACATTCAACTCTCAGAGGTTGGTGAAGTCGATTCCATCTTCTTTTCCCCAATTCATATTCCTCGAAGGCAATTTTTCCTGACCACGTTTCACTGCACGCCTGGGATGCAGGGGCGGGTCTGATGAAGGCTCTTCTCCGCAGTGGGAAGAAATGGCACATCACATCCCACTGGAGGGATGAGAACTTTTTTCTTCTTGAGAAGGGGGACAAAGGTCGGGATGACGCATGCCTGTCTCCATACAGTCTCTCCCCACAGTCCTGAAAGGGAGCCAGGGAGTTGGAAATGAAGGTTGGAGCCTGAATTCAGCCCAATGTGGGAGTGAAAGGAGGGACTAACCCCAGATGGTCCCTGTTCTGGGCTAACCTGAGAAGATGCTCTGGAAAGATTGGAAAATCAAATCTCTTGGTGGCGCCACCGCCCCCCTCCCCCCAAACCTTTCCTTTTCACCTTTCCTGGACACACACAAATGACAGCTTTATTTGCTGTCCAGCTACACTTTATCGTTCTCTCTCTTTTTTTTCTTTTTTGCTCTCATTAACTTCACTCCCTCAGTCTCCCCAGATTTTCCAATGATTAAAGTAGTGGGCTTTTTAAAAAGGCCTCCAATTAGCACCTCATCAGCTCCAATTAGAGCAGACAAAAGCAGTGTAAAGATAACTCAATGAGAGAGGCGGGCACAACCTCATGTAATCACTTAAGACAAGCATTGAGCATTCTCTTTGCTAACCACGCTGGGCCTATTCACCTTTCTTTCTTCCTTTTGGATGCATTTAAGACTGTTTTGCTGGGAAGACAGGCCTCCCGGGAGTCTCATAATTCCTTATTCAGGGGCTACCTGTTTACAGCTCCCGGGAGCCCCGAGGACCTAAACAATCCTATATTGTCTGCCCTGCGCTTCCCTAAACTCCAGCCTCCCTAATGGCGAGTTCTCTGGGAGCAGCCGAATTAGTTAAAGCCGGGCTTTATACTCACAGAGGGCTCTCCTTGGAGTGTCTTCTAATTACACGGGAGGGCAACAATGTATTTTTTTTTCCAATGAGAGTTCTTTGGAGCAGTTAATTTGGTGCCTGTACTAAATGCCCCCAAACATTAATTAGGGTGGAAGGAACCCTAATTTCCTCCGCAGCTTTCCCCTCCACTTATTTCCCTCGCTTTCACATAGGCCTGGATGAGTCTCCATAATGAAATTACCTCATTAATGCCTTTATTCTTCACAGTAACTCATTCAAAACCGACCATTTAGCTTTAATTTAATGCTGTCAAAAGGAAAAAGGTGCATTCATGGCTTTGATTAGCAAAAAATTTTCCCCCCTAAGGGGCGGACAGATTTAAATTATGAAGATGGTAAGTAGTGAGTTATAATTGGACACAAGCAGCCCTTCAGGGAAGCTTAAATGCTTTCAAAGCCAGGCCTGGCCGGTCTGTAGACTATTAACTGTGTCCACTGCCTTGTTCTCTCTATTTGAATTGATGGCAAGTTAACTATAAAAAAGAAAATGGGGTTTAATTTTTGTTTAATACACAGTGGGGTTGTATTTACCCACAGAGCAATAGCTTTTCGATGAGCTCAGTCTTTGTTCTCTTAATAATTTATTATCCGTGCTTTCTAGCATGAGTCCTGAAGGGCGCCATGCATGCCTCTGTTTCTAGGGAAAAACAAACCCTTAAGTGCATGGATGGAGCAAGAGGGTGGTTGACCTAACACCTCGGCTAGGGCAGCCCCAGCTACGTGAACTCTAATAACATGTTTCATAATGATTTTTAAAGTTATAGCACTGTGGGGATTTAACCTTTAAAAACCTCTCTCCTTGACATTTTCTCATTTGGTAGAACAATCCTGGGAAGAAAGGCTTAGATACTATATGCCTGGTGAAAAAGCGGAGGTTTGGGGAGCCTGAGGCATTTACTAAAAACAAAACAAAAACAAAAACAAAATCACAGATAATGACAAATGCAGGACCAGCAGCCACTACACTGCAAGGTTGGGGGCACACAGTACACAATACTCCCAAGTTTGAGGACAGAGCTGCCTTTTTGTGACATCCAGAGTTTCAAGTGTGTTTACACATTGGTTCAATCTCAATTTGTATATAAAGGAAAGCCTACATCACCAGGTAATACTATCCCTGGTGATTATATATATATATATATATATATATATATATTATACTATTAATATACTATATACTATTATATGTAATAGATGAATAATATACTATATAATATATGAATAATATGCTATATATCATAACCATGTGCTATATTTATATATTTATAGTTATATGGTTATATATTTATAGCACATGGTTCATTATATGTCTGTGAAACACAAATGGATGGGATGGAGTAGGTCACTTTGGATGCACAGGAGTGTTTAGTCACTAAGCAATGAGAGAGAGAGAGATCCTAACAACATCGGGTAGCTTCTTCTCTTAAAACCTGAATTTATGTGACATAACCATGAAAACAAAATAGAAACTCAATAGAAAGAGTATGGGACCTGGGGTCAGATAAGACCTGCTTTAAAAAATCTCTCCTTACCTATGAACAGAGGTCTTCTGCTTTCTCAGTTGAGTCACCTCATTCGTTCCATCACAAAACCAACTTGGGAGGATGAGATGACACAGGAAAAGAGTAAACGTGTAAACAGTGTCTTGCAAGTTTCAGAGAGTAAGTGTTGGGGAGGAAATACTTTTTGTCTACCCTCTGAGGTTCTATGATTGAGGGCTGCAAATAGAATTGATGAATGATAGATTAACAAGAGAAAAGACAGATTTTTTTAAAGAAATTCTCTTTTTAAAAAAGATTTTATTTGTTTGTTTATTTATTTGTTTATTTATTTATTTATTCATAGAGACACAGAAAGAGAGAGAAGCAGAGACACAGGCAGGGGGAGAAGCAGGCTCCATGCAGGGAGCCCGACGTGGGACTCCATCCTGAGTCTCCGGGATCATGCCCTGGGCTGCAGGCGGTGCTACACCGCTGCTCCAGGGCTGCCCAAGACAGATTTTTTATTCACAGAAAAATGTGACAGAAGGAGAAATCTGGAATTACATACCATGGGAGATGGGGAGGGGCAGAGGACCACTTCTGGGAGAACAAATGACTTCTTAGAAACAGGGTGGGGAAGAGGAAGAAAAGGGCATTTAAAAACAAATGATTTTTTTGGAATAATAAATGGGCCCTTGGGAGAATAGATAGGAGATGTGATAGTTTTGTGGCAGTGTACATTCATTTGGGTGTGGTGTAGACGTTTTTTCCTCTCCAGGAAGAGATTAGAATTGCTGGAGGGGAAAGGATTTATGACAACTGAGTTCTTTTAGGAGACCCTGCTTTTAGGCAGATAAGGGGTTTCAAGAACTTAAATGCTTTCAGCTTAAAATAATTTTTATGCCACAGCAGCTTATTCTGGACCCCATCATAAGGAAAACATGGTATTAATAATAACCATTTATTGGGACACCTGGGTGGCTCAGCGGTTTGGCGCCTGCCTTTGGCCCAGGGCATGATAGTGGGGACCTGGGGTCGAGTCCCGCATCTGGCTCCCTGCGTGGAGCCTGTTTCTCTCTCTGCCTGTGTCTCTGCCTTTCTCTCTGTGTCTCTCAGGAATAAATAAATAAAACCTTTAAAAAAATAATAACCATTTATTGAACCAAACTGCCTTCCATGTCTTGGATAAGCTTCATGATGCATCAATTCATATATTTTTGTATTAATTCATGCTTAATATTTATGGTTTAGAAGATAGTATTTTAAGTAGTAACTATTTTTAAAGTACCAGATAGTACGCATGCCATTATAATACTTTGTACATTTCTAAACACTTGAGATCACAAAATATTTTGGCAACAAATATCAAATACAAATAGTTCTGCTCTTATACAAAATATTGACCATGGGGAAAATGTATTTTTTACATCAAGTCCATTCAACTCCATCAGATAATTTACAAATATTTGACATCTTCTTGGTTGTCACAGTCAAGCATATTATTTGTTAAAAAAATCATCAGCAAAACAAAATATCTCCCTTAATTAACATAATATTTTAAAGGATTATTTATTTATTTATTTATTTATTCGCGAGAGACACAGAAAAACAGAAGCAGAGACCTAGACAGAGGGAGAAGCAGGCTCCATGCAGGGAGCCCAATATGGGAGGTGATCCTGGAACTCCAGGATCACACTCCGAGCCAAAGGCAGACAATCACTGAGTCACTCAGGTGTCCCCCTTAATTAATATAATATTAATTGTTTTAGCCAATAATCCATCACGCCAATGTGAGAACCAATATTTTTCTGGCCTTTGGTTATAATTCACTAGGCTTGGTCATTGTTGAAATGGCCACTGTGTGTTTTGGATCAAGACCTTGATTTTTTTTTTTTTTTTGATGTGGAAACATAAAACTCTTGGGTTTGGAATAGCTGGGAACATCAGATCTTCACAGGGAAATCTTCCTTCATGTTGGCTGCTGTTTTGTTTAAATAAGCACAGCTTCCTGCTCCTTCCCTATTTATGGTTGCTGTGTGTGTGTGTGTGTGTGTGTGTGTGTGTGTGTGATACTGAGAAAGGTTAAACGCTCAGCTGGCTTGGATTGTGAGCTTTCCTATCTTCCTGACATGTCAGGCAGAGTGACGTGGACAACACACCTCATTAAATGTAGTGTTGTTCCACACAATGGCATGTCCAGAAGTGCTGCTCTCTTTCCCTTACCCCATTAGGGCAATGTTTAGACATGACCTCAGGCTTTTGATACCTAAAGAGGAGGATTTGCAAAGCACTTTTTGGTGCCCTTCCTCTTCATTTAAGACTTTCCGTGGGCACATCACTGATACCAATAAATATTTACACCAGTGGAATTTAGTTCTAGAATTAGAAACATATTGTATTATATTGGCGATGTATTCTCCATAAGATACCAAACTGCTTACAGGCCATTGGAAAATAAGGTACTGTTAGGGGTTGATGTGTGTGCTCCACAAAAAAAGATACTTTAAAGGCCTAACACCCCATATCTGGAAATGGGTCCTTATCTAAAAATAGGGTCATTACAGAGGTAATTGGTTAAGACAAGGTCGTACTGGAACAGGGTGGACTTAATCCATTATGATTGGTGTCCTTATCAAAAGGGGGAAATTTGAACACAGGGAATGATATGCATGGAGGGAAGACAATGTGAAGGTGTGGAGAATCCCATGTGAAGATGGAAGATTGGAGAAAAAAAAGATGGAAGATTGGGGTGATACATTCAGAGGCACTAAAGATTGCTGGCCACCCCTGAAACCAGGACAGACACCTGGACCAGATCCTCCCCCAGAGCCTTCAGAGGGAGCATGGCCTTGCCAACACCTTGATTTTGGACTTCTGCCTCCAGCACTGTGAGATAATATGTTTCTGCATTTTAAGCCACCCATTTAATGGTACTTTGTTTTGGCAGCCCTAAGAAATGAACACAGGTGCAATACAAATGTTCTTAGAAATGATTATTTAACCTCATTGCAAGTAATGAGCCTTACTCTTCTGTCATCGCAAGTATTACTAATACAGTGATTTATTATATAAATCATGTCCATATGCTCTTATTAGTACAATATTTATATATGTTTTTTGTACATATGATCCTTTTGTACAATATTTATATATGTTTTTTGTACATATGATCCTTTTCTCCCAAAGATCTTCGAGCAGTAACAGTTTGATCACTTCTGGATATTTATCAGAAAAAAAATTCTTTTTTTAAATTTTTATTTATTTATGATAGTCACAGAGAGAGAGAGAGAGAGAGAGAGAGAGAGAGAGAGAGAGAGAGAGAGAGAGGCAGAGACACAGGCAGAGGGAGAAGTAGGCTCCATGCACCGGGAGCCCGACGTGGGATTCGATCCCGGGTCTCCAGGATCGCGCCCTGGGCCAAAGGCAGGCGCCAAACCGCTGCGCCACCAGGGATCCCCAGAAGAAAAAAATTCTGAGGCCCTTTTCTGACACTCTCCCTTCCCCATCCTCCAAATAAAATATCATATGGATAGGCCACTTCAATGTCTTGCCTTTATTCTGTGGTGTTCTCAACCACAGGGAAACATCAGATGTCAAGGTGACTTTCTCATGAAGGGAAGCCATTTTCATCTCTCATTGTCAAAATGAAGATAATATGTACATTTCAAAAATTATAGGAGAAATCATATATTTACAGCATTGACAGAATCAGGAAACATGGGGTAAGTGAAAAGCTTTCCCATAAATAAATGAGAAACAAAGTTGAAAGTGTCTAGTTCAATGGCTGGTACATAGTAAGTGCTTAATAGATATCCATTTCCGTCCTTCCTGCTCCTCTTTTGTATAACAGGGCATGAGTGTAATAGAAACTGAGAAGTCAGGCAGCAAATTCACTTTAAAAATTTATTTATTTTAGAGAGAGAGCGCTTGCGTGCACTTGTGCTTGGGAGAGAATCCCAAGCGGACTTGGTGCTGAGCGTGGAGCCCCATGTGGGGCTCCATCTCATGACCCATGAGACCATGACCTGAGCCAAAACCCAAAGTGGGAAATTTCACCTACTGATGCACCCAGGGGGCTCCAGCATATCCACTTTTAATCAACGAGCTAGGTGGGAGATACTCAAAGAATTTTGCAAACTCTAAGACAAATTTAAAATATGCATGGTGTGAGCTTGCAGGTACATCAGAGCCATGAGCTTCAAGCAAAGCTTTAAGAAACATAGGTTGGTCGTACCCAGCATACTTGGATGTGACCTCTTCCTGCTCTGAATATCCATGATGCCTTGTTGTTTTAAGCAGTCTGCCTTGGATGCTGCTCATTTGTGTCTGGGAATGATCTCCTCTAACAGACTCCTGGAAGAAAGATGCCCTTTTATTCAACATTTTGTTTTGCCTTCTCCAATAAGTTATGAACCCCTCAAGGGCAAGTGCAAACACACAGGTACATTCTTACCACCATTTCCTGCTCTGGGGTGCTGGCCAAAATCATGTCTATTTCAAAGCCATTCTTGTTTCTGGCAACATCCTCTTGGACCTGGGCTGGTTTCCCCTCTTGGGTCAAGGCCAAGAATTTTAACTCCATGATTTTATTCCACACAAAGTGTTTTTACAACCTAACTCAGTATGGGGCGCATTGTAAGCCCATCCATAACTGTAGGAATAATGCTTTAGCAGGTCATAGTTATAAATTGTGCAGTCCTGAGACATTGGATTTTCATAAAAGGTCAGCTTGTAGATGGCAGTGTAGAGACCGGTAGTAATTGAAGGCTAGTGATGTGTAAAAGCTTTATTTCATTCTTTGTGTCCTCATCTGAACAATGGAAAAACGAATGCCAGTCACCATAAAAAATACCGTATTCATTTTACAGGGGATGTAAATTTTCCAATGAGCAAATAAAACTGTGAGTCTTCAGGGGTATTCATCTCCTTTGATGGCTGGCTTATTTGATTCATGCGCGATGAAGAGTCTGTTTTGAAGAATGTAGAGACAGTTTGTAATTATGCCCTGGAAAGTACACAATTTCATTTTCTTCACTGTGGCCGCACTGGAAGGAAAACCAAACACAAACCCCTTCTTCTCTCTCCTTCTTTCCTCGTTGCATCTGGTCAATTCTAACAAATAGACTAATGACCAGGCTGTATCGGCATCACCTAGTCAAGTAGCCCATTCAGTCTGCTCAAAAGAGCACACACATCATCAAGCATTTGGCTGAATGCACAATTCACACTGAATGGGGCAAATATTTGGATTCAAGTATAGGTCAGCGGCAACCAATTGAAATATTGATAAAGGAAGCCTGTGGGAACTAAATGTACATAAAAGAAGGAAAGAAGGAAAGGGGAAAAAAGGAGGTTCTCAAGGGGTGAGCCAGGGCAGCAAGACCGCAGGGGTGATTTGTCTCTCCCACAAGTAGGTAGGTGGCTTGGCTCGGGAGGTGAGCAGAGCCAGCCCCGGCAGGCAGCCTGTCACCCTAGCTTCAGAAAGCGGTACGTTCAAACTGTGCCGTTTGGTTCCAAAGTGGAATTCATAATTCACTACGAAAGTACCATGAAACTTCCTAAGAGGAATCCCCCGCCCCTGGTCACTCAATTTTATTTAAAAAGAGAATGAGGCTGGAGTCTCTTTGTGTTTTTTTTTTTTTTTTATATATATTGTCCTATTTAGCCACCAGATCACACTGGGTAGGTTTTATTGACTTGAAAACACTCCAGGGCACTGAGGAGTCCCCGTAACCTCCTGGCTCTGACCCTCATCATGCACTCACCCGTGACGCTCAGCAAATCCGGACCTCTGTGGCTCAAAGTAAATGTTTGCCGCCGTCACAGCCCATTTATAACGCCTTGCTTTATGGGTGGTTTAATTCTCAAACATCCACTCTGCATGTGGGCATTAACGTGCCCCAGTGCCACACTCAGCCACATCCTTTCCTCATACAAGGGTCAGAAATCCCAATCTTCGGCTTCACCAGAACACTCAGCTTTCTTACATCCTCCGACCTGCCAGCACCAGGCTCCTCTGTGGGTCTAGCCTAATTCCTGAAGCTTTGAAACCCCCCAGTGAGCGGCAGTTGGGCCAAGAGCCCCCAGTCCCTGTCATTCCCTGGCTTGCTCCCTTGCCCTTGGAATTGCAGTGGCCAATAGTAAGACGGGGCAGCAGCTTGCACCCCAGCACCCGCAGCTTGGCTGATTTTGGGGGGTGGGGGGAGTTGTAGATAATGGTTAGGCATCCAGGGGACACTCCCTGGAAATGAAGATCCTGCCTGCAGCCTGCACCCCTGAAGATGGTAACAGGCTTCAGAGAGGAGGGGGATGTAGGTGTTGTGTTCTAAGCTTGTTCGGTTTTGTGAACAGGTTAACAGAAATGACTTTTTTACTTTTGTCCTCATCCTTTTTAGAGGAGATATAAAACTTGAAACCAGTGAAAGGCACACTGAATATATAACTAGCTTCTCAGAAATTTCTCCCAAACCCAGATAAGAAATGCTCGTTTATTTAGGATTCTATTCATCAGACTTCTTTATCAAACGTGGAGTTTTAACCCTATAGGATAAAGACAGTTGATACTTAAAGAACCGTAAGGTCTTGCAAAGTTAAATTGAGCTCAGAATAAAGAGTTCTGTTATGGTTCTTTGTCTTTTTGTTTATGGACTGTATGATATTTATCTAATAATCAGAATGTTTATCTGAGTAGATCATGCCACACTCAGTCACTTGTGACAACTTTTTTTTTTTGCCTTATATTAAATGGTTATTTAAATGCCAAATGTAATTATCTTACCCCAAATCACAGGCCAACCAATGTGGACAGTCAGGTGGTTGTGGTAGTGTGTGCACACTGATCTCTCATTCAGAAGATTCTCACTCCCTCTGGAGCACCAGCTGCGTATCTTGGTCTGTTAGAAGCTCACCCAAGGAAGTGGGTGAGTCAGTAAAGCTCATGATCACTCCTTGAGAAAGAGACTAAGTCCAAATTGAAGGAGTAGACTAATGGGTGAAGGTATGTAGACAACACTCATGCCTTAGCAAGACTATTATGATTGTAAGAGCTGAAGCCAATCAATGAGGAAAATAAAAAAGGTAGGGTGAGCGATACAAGGATGAAAGGGTGTCTCAGAGCTGGAGGAGCAGTGGGCCTTGCAAGCAAGAGGAATCATGAAAGGCAAAGCCACCAGTAGGGAAGGCGGGGGTCCCTCCTCCACCTGCCACTCCTCCTGAGGCAGCATGGTCTACAACTTTGCCTCTCATGTGATCTTGGGATATCAGGGCAACCTCAGAATAGAGACAATACTCACATTACGCTGATTTCACTCATTTTCTTTAAAAAAGGCAAAGTACTATGCCTTACCAATCCTAAAATGCTTTAGATTACAAGACCCATCATTAGCTGAAGTATCTCTAAAAAAGAAAAACCACTGCCCATTAAACCCTGACACCATCGTTAACAATGGTGCTTTGCAAGGCACAAATTGATGTCACTGGTCTCTCATTGCTTTGACATTTCTTTCATCCATTCTGAAGGATTTGTCCCTTTCTTCTGCCTTCTGTTGCATTTCTTGGTAAGCAATTCTATCTCAGTAAACAAAAGGTGACACAGCTTCACTTGCTCTTGGGTAGCTACATTTCTTAGATCTTTTGAAGTGATTTGCAAGAAAATATATAGAACTGTGGTTTACTTCCACGTTAAGAATATTTTCTTTACTAAACCGCAAATTCACATCCAGTTGTTCTAGTTCTGTGCCTCTTGGTGGACACAATAACATTTTGTTTCAATGTTGAATCAGAGTGGAATTTTCATGAAGCCATCTTAAAGGGCACGTGAGTACCAAGAATGCACATAACTCAATGGAAGTGATGATGATAGGAACAGCTATGGATAATCGGAAGATGCACAGGTGATGGTAAATACATGACGATTGTCGCCTGGTTGGCAGCAATTATAAAATGCCTTTGATTTGTAAGGTGCATTCGATTTTGTAGACGTTAAAGTGGTGAATAATTTGCATGTCATTAAAGAGGTCATTAAATTTGGTATTTGCAGGGTGGGTGTTGAGAATAGAGGTCCTCAAAGGACAATGACTAAGGTTCTTCCAGAACAGAACTTTGCAGTGCTGTGAGGATGCAGCTAGCGAGGAGGGAACCTCCACTCCTGGTGTCCTGTGTAACTCAGGAGCTTTAATGACCTGTCTCCAGTGAGCCTCATGACAAGACCTGGGAGCAGACATTAGGACCTTCATTTAGTGGTGAGGAACTGGTGCTTCTGGGAGGCACAGGGCTTGCTCCCATCACATGTCTGTGGGTGGAGGAAGAGGTGAAATGGAGACCTGTGTGGCTCCAGAGCAGGTGCTTTCCCTATACCACGGGATGGGACTGGGGCAGTTAAGTGTTTGCAGGCAGTTCTGGAACAGCCTGGGGTTGGAGACAGGTCTGGACAAATCAAGTTTTAAAACCAATGCTTCTGGGAGGCCTGGGTAGCTTAGTTGGTTAAGTGTCTGCCTTCAGCTCAGGTTGGGATCCAGCTCCCTGCTCAGCAGGGAGTCTGCTTCTCCCTCTCCCTCGGCCCCTCCCTTCCACTCATGCTCTCTCCCTATACTCTCTCTCTCTCAAATAAATAAATAAATAAATAAATAAATAAATAAATAAAATCTTTAAAAAACCCAAACAAACCCCCCAAAACCAATGCTTCCTTTAGCAGAGAGCTGAACTACAATGTAAGTGACAGCTTACATTATTATTACATTATTATTACAGCTTACATTATTCCCTCACATGTCTTGGATAGAAAATATATGGGCCAGTAGAGAAACCCTTTGGCTGATCTTTTTCTCTTGGGGCCTAGAAAGTTATGCCATATATATATATATATATAGCCATAAAATATATGTATAATATATTGATATTTTTGCCAAATACAGATGTGAAATCAAAGCAGGCCATTTATGATTTCAACAAGGTTATAGCACCATTCTTAACAAATATTGAAATGAAACAGCCTAACCGTGACCCTAAATCGACCTTCACCAACTCTCTCCACCCTAGGCACATCTTGTTTTCTTTTCATTATTATCCCACATGTAAAAGTTCGTAGCAAAAGCAGCTGCATTGTATTTAACAAATGTAGAGAAGTCTTCTGTGGTCAGGAGTAGTTGGTTGAAGAGAAAGCCCATCACATCAGACTTTTAAAAAAGTAAACATTCTCATTTAGCTTAAAACATAGAAATGTATATTCACACCAGTCTGAAGATGAAAGCCTACTGCCTTTTCTTTGGATAGGATCCACTGGTTAGAGTTCTCATTTGTTTGGCACAAATCATACCCTTAACACATTGACCATAATTTCCAATTTTGAGTTCTTTAAAATTGCAGAGATGCTGTAACACAATAAAAGTGTAGAATTCTACTAAATATTAATACATTTCCCCTAAAGTTCTTTATTTATTTTTATTTTTTAAAGATTTTATTTATTCATGAGAGAGAGAGAGAGAGAGAGAGAGAGAGAGAGAGAGAGAGGCAGAGACACAGGCAGAGGGAGAAGCAGGCTCCACACAGGAAGCCTGACAAGGGACTTGATTCCGAGACTCCAGGATCACGCCCTGGGCCAAAGGCAATGCTCAACCGCCGAGCCCCCAGGCGTCCCAAAGTTCTTTATTTTTACGTGATCTCTACGACCAACATGGGGCTCAAACTCACAACCCCGAGATCAAGAGTCGCAGGCTCTACCAACTAAGCCAACCAGGTGCCCCTTCCCCTAAACTTTTATAGCAATCTTAACGATACCTGCTTTAATAAAAAATATGCTAATGATTTAATGATTATTTGTTTTTACCAAGTCTCTTCAAAGTATCCAATTTTGTGTTCTTTTTCTATGTACTCACTTGTTCACAGATCCAATATTTTATCAGCTACGTCAGTACCCTAACAGGCATTCAGGGTTACATTTGCATCATGGCCTGACAGCTTCCAGCCAGTCCTGGCTCCTTCCACGCTGTCTTGCACAGGCCTTTCCTCCAATAGAACCCATGCACATCGGATTCCATCTGCGTCTCAGAAGACCCCCCAATTGACACAGCACACATTACATTTATTGTAGAAAAAATTTACTGTAGTAGAAAAGTATATAACAACTGAAACAAAGAATCAATTAAGCCTTCATATTTCCTGCGATCTGAATCCACGTTAAACAGTCCTTGATGCCCACAGAGGTACCATCGGTGGTGAGGAAAGAGGGGCCCCAGATGTTGCAGTAATCTTAAAACCTCAGTTCTCTAGTATGTACTTTTATTACGCTAGGAAACTGCACTTGTGAGTTTACTGAATGCATTTCCTTTTTTCAAGATTTTTATTTATTTTTGAGAGAGAGAAAGAGAGAATGGAAGAGAGAAAGGACAAGCAGGGTGGGGGAGCAGGGGAGAAGACAGGGCGGGAGGTGTAGGGGGGGAGGACCAGAGGGAGAGGGAGAAGCAGACTCCCCACTGAGCAGGGAGCCTGACATGGAACTCTATCCGGGGACCCTGGACCCTGGATCATGACCTGAGCAGAAGGCAGATGCTTAACCAACTGAACCACCCAGGTGCCCTACTGAATGTATTTCTATTAGTACAGAAATATTATAATTCCATTATGGGAAATTGGAAAAGAGATGAAAGAAGGAATCTTGCCTGCTAACTAACCCATTGCTGTTTTGGTGAAGGGTGAATTCATGAATTTTAGATAATTTTCACAGCGTTGAGGCAAATAGGATTGTGTATTAACTATCAAGCAACCAGAACACTCAATTAACTAGAGCCCAAACCAGGAGCTTCTTGACACCCCAGATTGCCAGATAATCCCAGAGGCTGGCACAGAGCTGGGCCAACCCTGTTCTGCGAGGAGCTGCTGTGGGCATAGCTTCCAGGCCCTTCCTCAGGAGCCTGGCAAGGTGAGTGGGGTGGAAGTTGGCTCAGGAGGATGGACCAGGTGTTCATATCCTTTCCCCCTGCATCTCTCAGGCTGACCTGTGATAGGTCTCTACCTTGTAATTAAATCTGGTACCAGGTGTGCACGTCTTGGATTTTGCAGTTGAGATAGCCATTGGGTAACAACCTGGAGAACCGGATGCTTTCTAGGAGTAACCGAAGGCAGCTGGAGGCATTCCTCCTGCTTTGTGGGTACGCCTGGTCTCCACTCCAGTAGTTCTCAACAGTGGCAATACTGCCTCCTAGGGGTTGTTTAGGAAATGATGTGTGGTGTATGGTGTGTGTGTGTGTGTGTGTGTGTGTGTGCCTCCAGAAAGTGTAGAAGGGGTTGCTGTCACAAGGAATGAAGAGTCTACAGCCTCACTCTGCTTTACATATAAGCACAATTTTACGTTATAATTCTATGTAAATTAAGGAAAGATCATACATTATCCACATTATACATTTAGTTGGAATTTTACCGGGAGTTATTCACCGATACAATGCAGCTCATGGTATTTGAGTCACCAACGCTCATTCTGCTCTGTGGCTGTCATATTTGGGTGAGTGTGTGAACAGGTGCAATCATCAGACTACTTACTGCCTTATGTCGTCTCGCTGTTGAAATACATATTAATTTATGGTAACTTCTCTTTTATTTATTTGTTATATATTATCAGGACATTAGAGTGATTAATATCTGTGTAGATAATTGTACATCTCATTCTAGGAAACTATAGGCAAAATTGCACAGTATTTGTTATAAAAGGGTAGGCGTTGAGTCCGATGGGATCAGGAAGTGTTGGTCAAATAGAACTTGCAACCCCCAGCAATTCCGCTGCACGGCAATTCCATGGACATCAGTTGTGTTCTGGAATAATTACTGCTGTGGGCTCTGCTCTGACACACTGCAGGGGCTGTGCATGAGCTGGATAGTCTGCTGCTGTGACACAGGTGCCCCGACTGAATCTGCCACATGTTGTACTGTCCCAGCGCTAACCCAGCTTTTGGGAGCAGGGCCCACCAGGCGGTATGTATCCACTCCTGGAAAGTCAGGCCCCAGAGTCAAGCACATGAACTTCTGAGGACTGCCTCTGCGGGCCCTCTTCTAGTCTCATATCCGACCTAGAACATCAGCTACCCTTCACCCAAGCGGACAAAGCAGTGGAGAGCCAACACCTTCTCCTTGATTCCAAAAGAAAAACAAAAAAAGAATCTTCCCTAAACCCAGGCAACTCACAGTCTTCCTTACCCACAGAATATTGACGTGGGAAGGAGATGGCCCCTAAGGAAGTGCCTCTGTGGCCTGCCTGCAGGAAGCAACACACACCTGGCTTAACTGCCAGGTGGTGTGAAAAACCAGAATTTGCATCTCTGGGGGGCTCCCAGGCAGCTCTGCGGGGGTGTTTAAGTGAAACTGCGGTTGCAGCCTCCAGCCTGGACCGTTGCCCTGCCCCCGAGGAACATTCAAGAAGGAATGTAGGCCTGACCCCAGTGGAAGCAGCCCCCGGCAGCTGCTTTGGGGGAACGAGCCTCGTGCTCACTGTGCGAGTCAACTGCTCCACCTGCCGACCCAGCTGGGACATGCAGGAGAGCGCTCGGGGGGCGGCTTGGGAGAGGAGGGAAACTGAGGCGGGCCTGAGAGCAGGGCCGTCCTCAGGCTCAGCCGTGGGGGAGGCTATTTGCACGTTGGATGCGGGTAGTCTCCGTGTCCGTGCTAATTTCCCGAGTGCTGCATATGGCAGAGGATTTGTGTCTGCTTCTGCTAAAAGTTTCACAACTGTTCTTAAAAAAAAAACAAACCAGTGACCCCCAGTGATTCCTACGCACCCTCTCACAGCAGCAGAGCGACACCTTAGCGTTGTCCCCAAACGCCTCCTTCCCCTCCCCACCCTGCGGCCCAGCTCCACCAGGATGGCCTTGTCTCTTGGGCCATGCCTCTGCCCCGGCTCCCCCCAAAGACCTTTTCCGTCCCGCTCCCCTTGCTTTTATTTTATTTTTTCCTCCCTCGCCCCTTGCTTTTAAAGAGATGCATTTTGAAGGAGTCTTTCTCTTTGCATTCATCCCTCTCTTCTTCAGTTCTGCTTTTGGGTGGAGTGCCTTGACACCTGTTAATTATTTGTGTCTGCTGACGGGTCCCCTGGTCAGAGAGACGACCAATATCGAAAGGATATTATATCTATTCTATATTTCTATATATAATCTAATGTGGGGGTTCTGAAAGTGTGGTTCAAGAACTTGTTAGAAACACAGATGTTCCCCTCCCCCAATCCCTACCCCAGACCTTCCGAATCACAAGCTCTGGGCCCCTGGGGCTTCAAGCTGCTTTCACAAGCCCTTCAGTAATTCTGATGCACACAGGCTGGGACAGGCTAGGGAACTGCAGGGCTAATGTCTTTCTTCTCTAGTTCCTTTCTGCTACTTTTTTTTTTAGGTTTTATGTATTTATTCATGAGAGACACAGAGGGAAGCAAAGACATAGGCAGAGGGAGAAGCTGATGCGGGACTCGAGCCCAGGACCCCAGGATCATGACCTGGGCCAAAGGCAGATAGATTGCCACCCACCGAGCCACCCAGGCGTCCCCCCCTTCTGTTGCTTGTGCAGATGCACGCCCCCTCAGATGCCCCTGAAGGTGCTGACAAGCCCGGGGCGGGGGGCTCTTCTAACAAATGCTGGGGCTGGGAAAGCACATTTCCAAAGAGCAAGCATGCAAACTCTTGCATTGTAGCAGTTAGCCACCTCCCTTCCAAAGTTAGAGTCCCTGGTAGGGGGGCGGGAAGTCTGAGAGCAAGCCCGCCTCTCAAAGCTGCTCAGTGCCACAGCCAGGGAAAGTGGGACAGTCCCCATCATTTCAGAGTTAATGTCACTAACCCTGGGGCAAGGGGCTGAGCGACTCTCTCATCTCCTCTGAAACACGTAATAGTAATATCGTGGTGTCCATTCCCGACCCGAGGCAGAGTCTTGGAGGGTCTTCTAATTGGGTTTGAGAATTTGCTGATTTTCACTCTCAGGGAATTTGTGTGTGGAGGGTTTTAGCAGATCAGATTAAGTTTGGACTGCATAATACAGAAAACTAAAAACTATCCATAATTCCAGTCGTTAGAAGAGACCAAAGTTCATTTTTCTCTCACATACAAGGCCAGAGGCAGGCAGCCAAGGACTAGTGTAATGGCTCCGTGATCATCAGGAACCCTGGCTTCATTTTTTTCTTGCTTTTCCATCAATTCATGGTATAAAATGGCTGCTTACGTTCTCAATGTCACATCTAAATTCTGGCCAGCGGGAGGGAGGAAAAGATCATGTCCCCTTGGTTTGAGGACACGTTCTGGAAGGGAAACATAGCGTTTTGCTTACTTCATTGACTGGGACCTAATCACATGGTATCTCTAGGTGCAAAGGAGCCTGGGAAATGCAGCCCTCATCTTGGGTGGTCACAAGCCCAGTGAAGAACCAGGAGTTTTATTACTAAGGGGATGGGGGAGGTTGGGGACAATTACCCATCTGCCTCAGAGGTCCAATTTCAAGGGCTATGGGTCACACCTACATCACTTCTGGCTTCCCGGGTCTACCCCAGAGTCTCTTGCCTGAATTTTTGGGGCCAGTTCTGCTGAAGACTAATCTCTCTTTTTTTTTTCACTCTTTTAAAAATATTTTATTTAGTTATTTGAGAGAGAGAGGGGCACGAGGGTGCGTGAGGAGAGCACGAGCAGGGGGAGGGGCAGAGGAAGAGGGAGAAGCAGGCTCCCGGCCTGCCAAGCAGAGGGCCCAACACGGGGCTCGATCCCAGGACCCCCAGGATCATGACCTGAGCCGAAGGCACACGCTTCACCGAGTGAGCCACCCAGGTGCCCCTGTTTCTCCCACTCCTAATGAGCTTCACCAACATCAAGAAATCGTATACGTAGTGCAGAAATTCCACACTGCTTCTTTATTCTTTTTTTTAAATTTTTTAAATTTTTATTTATTTTTTTTATACTGCATCTTTATTCTTTACATTATTTCATGCAACTCACTTTGGAGACTTCTGAGGCCACGAGAGTCCTTCTGTGATTCTCTGGAAAAGAGCGCAGTGCTGTGGTTCTTTCTGTCAGAACATAAAGCAGAGCCGTCTTTGCCAGGTCATGGATCATGAATTTGGCATGGCTCATCAAGTGTGTTCTAGGGAATTGAGTGTGTTCCTGCCCAGAAGCTTCCATCTTTGTGCCTTAAGCCCCCAAACAACTCTTCATGTTGAGGCCTCTCGAACTTTCATGTATGTAGCTTAGCATCCTCCCTGTCCCTAAGCCTATCCATTCTTGAAATGCCTCTGGGCTGTCGTCTAACATCCACTTAGAGCCTTTTTTTGGTCTCT
This sequence comes from Nyctereutes procyonoides, assembly GCF_905146905.1. Lineage (NCBI taxonomy): Eukaryota > Metazoa > Chordata > Mammalia > Carnivora > Canidae > Nyctereutes > Nyctereutes procyonoides. The sequence goes on along the minus strand of NW_026575082.1, from coordinate 16,481,969 downwards.
CAACTCTTGTATCTCACATTTCTGCAGTTTCTGGTGGCAGTGAGCTCATACAAGAGGCTCTAGAGACTGTTTCCAGTATGTTCCGCAGCCACACGGACGTGTGGTTGTGGATCACCGGGACCTGTGAGAAAGCGCACAGTAGGCAACCACGGTCGGAGGCCTAGGCCACACGGCCCCCGCCGACAAGTCCAAGGGTAATCCGACTTAAGGCTCCTGCGATTGAGAAATGCTGGGGTAGGCTTACGTGGCACGTGCTCCAAGCCTTCAAGACATGTTGTCTGGATTCTTTTTTTCTCAGTCTCTCGTTCTGCTTTCCTCTCTGCAGGCTTCATCCTCAGCAGGCCTTTTCCACAAGGAAGAAAAGATGACTTGCTCCCTGAAGTCGACAGTCTGCAGAAGCACAAACAGGCACTGGGATGCAAACATTTGAGAACGGCTGGGGTACACGCTGCGTTCTGGGCTTTGCTCGGCAGCAGGAATAGCCTGCAGACAGGCCTGGGTCATGGATGCGTCCACCTCGGTGGTGCAAGAGGGGTCAGCCATGCCCCTGCCATACCAGTGGGTCCTCCAAAGGGGGGCAGACTTTGTTACCAGAAGAGTAACTGGATGAGGGACAACAGACACCCCTTTACCACCACAGATGCTGTGGTTTTTTTTTTTTTCTTTTTCTTTTACAGAAAACCAAAGTTTCACATTCATTTAGAATTAGAACTTACTGAGTTGTCCAACGGGAAAGGAAGCAAAAAAAAAAAAAAAAAAAAGGAAAATCTTTGGCATCTTTTCCCATGAGACCCAGGGTCCCACTCCACTCGTGTCCCTTTTGTCCAGGGCCAGAGGAAGGGGAGAGAAGCTGGTGCCAATCTGTGGGGCCTGGTGGTGCGGAAGGAGGCCTGAAACGAATCCCACGTAAAGAGGTTTAGCTTGTTGGGGCTTGGAGAACTCTTCACTGGAGACCAAACCTAATCCTAGTGCTTTTGCCTGTGGCCATGGGGATGGTCAGGAAACGACTGTGACAGGTCCCCAAGTTGATGAGCCCACTAGAAATTTTGAGAGGAAAATTTGCTCAGAAATGACAGCAGGGGGCCTATGACTGAACTTCTTCCACAGATATTGGGCCCCCTTCCATACAGAAGGGACACGAATAGTGAAAAACAGAGAAGTGAGATTTCATTTCATCCAAAGTGTATGGCTCTGCTTTCTCTAGGACAGAGTCACTTCTGTACAACGGGAACTCTAGGGAGGGAGGCTCAGAGAGTCCCCTCAAGGGACAGGCTCCTGCAGCCTGGTGGACACTGGACTGTGATCTTGACCTCAAGATAGTAATTCTTCCATTTGAGAACCAATTATTTTTCCAAGCCACTAAATCTTTTTTTTTTTTAAGGTTTTATTTATTTATTCATGAGGGATACAGAGAGAGGCAGAGACGGAGAGAGGGAGAAGCAGGCTCCCTGCAGGGAACTTGTGGAACTCCATCCCAGGACCTGAGCCAAAGGCAGATGTTCAACCCCTGAGCCACCCAGGTGCCCTTCAAGCTACTAAATCATTATGCAATTTGAAAGGCCTTTTAAAAAAGACATTCATAGGAACATTATCATGAACACCCATGGACCACCAGCCAGCTTTCAGTTATTAACTCGAGAACATCTTGTTTTATCTATACTCCCACCCATTCCCTCTACCCTATGGGATTATTTTAAAGCCCTCATTTAACACATCATCATCTTTTAGGCAACTACTTTAAAAAACCATAAAACGTATCTAAAACGAGTTAATGGTGTCGTGGACTGACTTCCACAAACTCAAAAATCAAAATTAGATAAACATGCCCCCCACTCCTCACTATTCTGTTTTTATCCTTCCCACCCATCCATCTGTCTTCCCCCAAGTGAGTCACTGCAATCAAGAATAATTATGGAGCTATTTGGAGACATCCCCTATGCCAATAGCATCATTTCAATTATGCGCCCCAGGTCCAAGAACTGGGAATCTTTGCAGGCGAATCTGCACATGCTTGTGTTGTGCTCCCTCCCATTTGGAAACCAAATGACCTCAATGTTTGGTTTGCCATGCACGTCTTTCATTTTTCACCCCCCCCCCCCCCCCGGGCGTTTGAAGGAAATCTCTGCCTAGGCCTGGATTTCCTCACATGCGTTCCCTGAGGCAACAGGACTTGTGAAATGCCAGAATGGCTACAGCGGAGATGTCTCCCTTCTGAAAACAGAGTGTAGGGTTCTGGTGGACGGCGCTAAGGGAGGCAGCGTGCTGTATCTCACGAGGATGACGGGGCATGCCTAGATTTTCAGATCCACAGCTTCTCAGGAACTTGGATTGGATTGTGATCAGACCTGTACAGTCTTGAAAGACTGAAAGATGGTCTTTGGGCATAAAAAGAAATGAAATAGAACGTGGAGTGATTTGAAGGTGCTAATTAAAGAATGAATCTCATCTGTAGCTGGTTTATTGAAAAGTCTAAATTTGTTGAGGACAGAGAGTGGTATTTAACTTTTGTTGAACTGTGTACCCCTCCCTCTACTTGTTTTTGGTTGTGGCTCCTTTTCATGAAATTTTGGCCAAATTCTAACTTTCTAGTCACCTTTGGGATTTAAGACCAAGTCCTGTTCATTTATAATGCTTTAACCTTGAACTTGATTTAGATCTTGGCTCTTCCCTGCTCCCCCACTCCAATGGGGGCTAGGGCTGTGGGCCTGGCTGTTGGGAAAGGAGTTGGGATCTGGAGCTGAGAGTCCTCCACCGCCTGCCTCTATCAGTTCAAGTTTCGGCGGGTGGGGATGGTGGTTGGAGCGAGGCAGGAGCCGTGAGGACCGGCTTTGGTGATGGCCACATGTCTGAGTGGGGAGGGGTCCCTGGCACTCCTCTGACTTCTGTGCTCCTTCACATGCAGACAGTTCTTGCGAACACCTCCAAGGTCTGTCCCCATCTTTTTCCTGGGATGAGAAACCAAGGTTCCTCAGGCTCCGTGGGAGAGGCTACTCCCACTGGGTCTCTGACTTCACTGACACAGGTGTTATCTTTATGTGTAAGTATGTCCCCTCTCTTCAGGGCATGCATGTCAAGCACCCTCTCTTCTTGGGGGTTGGGAGCATAGGTAGAAAAGGAAAGCAAATCATCCTCCTGGACTCTGAGAGTCGGAGCATCCTCCCAAGAATGCCTGTTCTTTGGCCTTGCATGTGTGGCAGTAACCACGTGCACCTATGCACACCATGCACAACTGTGAGGCCTGCAGCTCAGCATACACCTAACGAGGGAGCAGCTGCCCTCTTTCATTCCTATGAGCACCCCACATTGTCAGAAGTATTCCTTTTGGAACTCCCTCTCACTTGGCTTTAGGATGGGGAGCTTCTCTCCTCATCCCCATACACAGGGAATCACCTGGCCTCCAGAACACCCTCTTCTCTACGGGCTGTCTGCATCTCCCCCTCCCTCGCCTGCTTCTCCCACAGCTTGGGGTTGGGTGGGGGGTAAGTGGCGCAGGCACAGTGCTGAGCAGGCCATGTGTGTGTTTGGTGGGGCGGGGGGCGACTACTGCCTAACTACTTGAATATGCTCACTGTAGAATGTGGGGGTTCCTGATGCATTCTGTCTTCAGCTTTGGGCCAAAACACAATTTTGGCTCAATATGAAAATTCCATTTTCTGGGCAGTTCCTCACAGCTTGCTAAAGCCACCTGCAAATACACACTTCATGCAGAAGAGGCCGCTGACAGTTTGTAAGAGGCCTTGTTTTGTTGGCTAGTGTGTAGGTGGTTGCTTTTCCTTAAAAGGGGTGAAAGTCAAAATATATAGGTGGTGTTATCCAGGATGAATCCAGTTTTGAATTGTAAAATAAAAACCCTTGGGGGAATTGTGTACAGAAAAAATTTACAAGGGGAGGAGGCTTCAGTGTGGTCTGGGATTTCATTCACTAGACTAGAATCCCAGATACTGGGAACCAGGACTGGTCTTGATATCTATTATATTTGTAGTGCTCACCACAGTGTATGTCACATAGAGGACAGTTGATGCATTTTTTTTTTTTTAAGAATTGAATGAATAGAAGTAATTGGGGACCACCAGTGGCTGTATCCTTAGTGACTGGTTGCTTCCTGCAACTGTCTTCTGAACTCTAACTTTGCCCCAGACACTGTTCTAGGTTCCCCAGGAGCGATGAAGGTGGTTAAAATTCCTGTCCTCAAGAAGTTTTTGACTAAGAGTGGGAGACAGAGTGGCACCTACCTATAAAGCCTCCCGATTCTATTCAGGAGAAAGCCAGGACCCTGTCTTTGAACCCACATTGGTTCAAACCCAACAGGGAACCCAACAGGGAGTAGAGGGGTGGGAAGCCCCTGGCATAATAACTCCTACAATCCAAATTGTTTCAAGTGAAGCTGGATCCTTCACGTTCCCCTCATATGACATGGGGGGGGGGTCACCCAGCTAGTAATGGAAGGGACTCAGAAACCCTCACATTCACAATGACGGTTAGTGGAGACGACATTCATTGAACTGGGAGAGCTGGTGCACTGAAGATCACAGAGTTCATGGGTTGTCTTGGGTTCTCATAACCTGCCGTCCTTCCCTGGGGACCCCCTCCATGCACACCTTTAGCTCTCAGGTTAGGTTTGTTTTTTGCCCTCCTCATTATATCTCACCAATTCCCTCAAAATTGTTTTCTGTTGAGTCTTCCCATGAAATCGGGTGACTAATTTCTCCATGTACCTGCTCGTTAATGAATACACCAGCTCTCACGACTGAAAAAGCTGCGGCCTGAGTGAACGGTCCTTAGGAAGGGAAATTAGTGGTGAGAATTTCAGACTCAAGGCAGACCCGTGGGGGTGGGCAGCTTGGTATTTCGGGTTGTCAGTTGCATATTCCCCATTCCCTCAGAGGGTGGCTCTTCACTCCTCAGAGGTCCCTTGCACACACCTGGGATCCCACCCCCACCTCCACTATCTCTCAGCTTTGAGTGACCCTGGGGCAATTCTCCCCTGCAAACAGTAACCAGCTTCCTTGGTCTTATGGGGGGACTTTGGGAATCAAGTAAAAGGCATGAGGGAGCCTGGATTGCCTGAGAAGGGGGTGCCTGGGCGTTGCCTATGCGCCTCTCTGCAAGCGCAGCCCCCAGTCCCATCTGACCAAGGACAGGGCACTGAGTGGAACTTCAAGTCCAGTAGTCAGGGAACCGAGCAGAGGAAGACCCAAGTGCAACCGAGTGGGTTGGTTACCTAAGAAACATTCCCTAAGAGAAAATGCTCAAGCACGGATTTTTTTTTTTTTTTCAAGCACGGATTTTATCTTTGGTAGAAGGATGCCTGTGTAGCTATGAAAGCCAATACCCTGGGGCTACTTTTGTTTACTTGGGACAACCAGATCAAATCCTATCGAGCCAATGCCTTTCATCCCACCTTGCATGAATATTTATACTTAAAGTGTGTACCAATCAGGTGGGTGGCATTGGATCTCAGCAGCCAACAGCACCACAAACTCAGCCCTGGAGGAAAAATGTACTTGGCTGCTGTCCTAGGAAGGCTGTTTTGCAGGGACCTCTTTTTGAAATGTTTTCCAGCTGTTATTTCCTTTCTGAATAATCTGAGGCTAATTCAATTTGTGGCACCTTTCTCTTTTCCAGATTTATTTTTTTTTTCAGGAGGCAAATCACATATGGCTTTCTATAATCGTATAGATGTTCTGCTGGGTTTGGCTGAGACTTTTACTGAATTGTGAATAAATGACCCCGCTGGAACACTGGAGTGTTATCCCACATGACATGGTCTTTCATTACATGGCAAGATGGCAGCCCAGCAAGATGCTGTGCATTATCTCCGGAATGCTGGGGGTAAAGAGATCCACAACCTTCTCTGGGCTGACACGGGGCAGATCCAGCACATTACTGTGTTACTGTGGGGGAGAAGGCAAAGCAGAAAGAGCCAAGAACGCCCACAGATTATAGTTAAACAAACACCCAAACAACAAAACTTGACTTTGGAGACAGTTCCATCCTCATGGATCAGAAAAACTATAAAGCAAAATATGACTCCATAGATAGGACTTCCCTTCTGGTTTAATCATTGCCCCACCCCGTTCCTATTCCCGGTATGGCTGGCAGTGATGTTAGAGACAGATGCTGATATAAAGTCCTAGGAAAACAGACTAGAGAAGAAATGAGAATTTAAAATGGGGCAGCCCCGGTGGCTCAATGGTTTAGTACCACCTTCAGCCCAGGGCGTGATCCTGGGGACCCGGGATCGAGTCCCACGTCGGGCTCCCTGCATGGAGCCTGCTTCTCCCTCTGCCCTGTGTCTCTGCCCTGCTCTCTCTCTCTCTGTGTCTCTCATGAATAAATAAATAAAATCTTAAAAAAAAAAAGAACTTAAAACGTTGTCACTTTGCTGGAAATGGATGAGAATTGGGAATCCCTGAATCATCTGGGGATGCTGGTGAAGACCACACCATGTGGAACAGGAGCCAAATCACACTTGGCTGGATTGACGACCTACATGGGCTTCATTTCTTCCTTCCCGTGTCTGGGAACCAGCCTGCCAAATATTAGCAATCTGTGCCAAGGCCAGGGCCTGTGGAAGCAGGGAGGCAATAAACTGGGCAAAGTTGTGTCTGCTACCCTCCCTCATTCTGTAACCAGGGGTGTCCCCTTCCTCCCTCTAGATGTTCTCTTTCCCCTTCAGCTGGCTCTCAGTTTGACTCCTGATAAAATGTTAATGCAGAGGTAAGTTTTATTAGATGCTATCTCGGGATGTGCCAGTTTCCAGGGAAACCACCTGCATGTGTATTTAAAAAGTATCAGGCATGAAGGACTGGATAATTGAATTATAATAGCCATATTTGCATTCCTGGTTCTTGTTGGAGTTCTAAATGAACTGATTCTGATCTGATTCTCTCCTGCTCCTATCCAAAGCCCAGAGCAGAGACTCCCGCGTGACAAATGAGAGTCTTTGCTGGTCACGGTGTGGTTCACGGAGCAGCAGCAGTGACCTCCCCTGGGAGTGTGTCTGAACGCAAATCCAGACTCTGCATTGCCCACGTGCGCTGAATAAGAATCCTCATTTTCCTAGAGTCCCCAGATGATTCTTAGGACAATCAAGTTTGAGAAGCCCTGGTTAAGCAAGTGGGTTTCAAACTGGGCTGCTGCCACCTAATTAGTAAGTCATGAAATCACCTTCGTGATTGTGACCAGGATTTTTTTAAATGATATCCTATAGAGAACATCCAAGAGTGTGTCATACACAGGAAGGGTAAGTATCGTGAGATTTGTTTCAATTGTAAATATTGGGTCATTGTGTAAAATGTGTGGTTCCTCCCTTCCTTCACCCCTGTGGGTCACGTCAAAAGCACTGGTCCCGTGGTCTGGCTGGCTACCTGTGCAGGTCTAAGCTTTACCTTTCCATCAAGTTCACACACCAGGAAGATATCCGCAGCTCATTAACTTACCCCCCCACCCCGCCAATCCACCTGAAGGGAAACATGCTTTCTTGTGTTCTTTTTTTTTTTTTTTTTTTTTTACCATGAACTTTTACAAGAAATGGTTGTGTGCGTTGATCAGTGACTATTTAACAGGGACTCACTGGATATATTCTTTCTAGAAAAAATAGCTCTGGGCAGCCCGAGTGGCTCAGCGGTTTAGCGCTGCCTTCAGCCCGGGGTGTAATCCCAGAGACCCAGGGCCGAGGCCCATGTCAGGCTTCCTGCATGGAACCTGTTTCTCCCTCTGCCTGTGTCTCTGCCTCTCTCCCTGTGTCTCTCATGAATAAATAAATAAAATCTTTAAAAAAAAGATAAAAGAGCTCTCCTGAACGACAGCATGTTTCTTTTTATTAATGCATTATTGAATTGGTTATATATAATTTTTGAGTCTTGACTCCTAGTTTTCTTTGGACCATATCTAGCACTAAGTAACTATACTAGCTTTGTTATTCTTTCATCATTTCCTTGAGAATAAATCATATTTCTATTTTATGTATATGGTCTCACTGTGTGCATTTGCCAGTCACCTCATATCAGAAGGCCAGAGAGGTAGTCAATCCAGCATAGATTAACATACGACCCCTGACATTCTGTACCATGGAAACCCACCCTATGAAGTCATGTGTGATTCCAACATGGGGGGAGAATGTGGGGCCGGGCAGCTGAGCTGTGTGTATCCTACAGGGTTAATCTGACAGTGAATTGACGTTTGCTTTGAAATACAAATATGAATGTTTTAACTTTGTGACCTTGGGCAAGTTTTGTGGCCTTGGACAGTATATGTATAAGACGGATAATGAGAGTAGCCAGCCTGTGGATTTTGTGATGAATGTGTAAATTCTATCAAATTCAGTAGAAAAAATATTGGACTCCCTCCATATTCTGAGCATGTTGGGAGATGTTGGGAGTACAGTAAGGAGAAATAAAGTTCCCGCCCCTGAAGGATTTCCAGTCTCCCGAGGAAGCAGACAACACAGATGAGCAACAAGTTCTTATAGAGGCTGACGGTTGAGAAACAAGGCACTGGCTTCTACAGCCTCCCAGTGGGTTGCCCCTCCCCCATCCTTGCGCCTTCCAGAACCCTCCATGGGTCCAGAAGGAATTACTAAGTCCTAGAAGACGGCCGTAAAGTTCTACCCACGCTGTGGGTGCCTCTCCAAGGCATTTCCTACCACCTCCCTGCATGGGTTTGTGTATTTTGTCCCAGCCATAGTGAGCTCATTGGCACTTAGTGAGCACACCAAGTAGGTCTGCCTCAGGGTCTAACTCAGATCTCTGTGTGGATCGTTTCCCCCCAGCATCCCGATATGGCTCACCTCTCCCATCATTCAGGTGTCTGCTCACAACCCCTCTGTTGGTGAGGTCTCTCCAGAAGATCCCATCTAAAGTGTACCTTCCCACCCCCCACCACTGTCTATTCCTCTACCCTACTTTATTTTCCACCATAGCTCTTTTTAACATAGACACACATTATAACGGTAAATTTTATGTGTCAACTTGGTTAGGCCCTGGTACCCAGATATTTGGTCAAACGTTATCTTAGATGGTTGCTGTGAAGGTGTTTTTTTTTTTTTTTTTAACATGAGATTAACATGTAAATTGGTAGACTACACAAAGCAGATTGTCCTCCATAATGTGGGTGGGCCTCATCCAATCAGTTGAAGGCCTTAACAGAAAAACATTAACCTACCCCAAAAAAGGAATTCAGCTAGCAGACTGCCTTTGGACTGGAACTGCAACATCAATTGTTCCCGAGGTCTCCAGCCTGCTAGCCTACCCTAGCAACTTTGGACTTGCCAGTCTCTACATCACATAAGCCAATTCTTAAAGTAACTCTGTATAAATACATATTTATATTTACCTATCAATATCTACCTATCTGTACACACATATTCATTCTATTGGTCCTGTTTCTCTGGAGAACCCAGACTAATATCTATTATTTGTCTGCCTGGACCAAAAGGCACACTCCATGAGAGCAGGGACTTTTATCACTACCTTTGGCCCTCACTGCATTTTTATTGAAGTAGGCAAGAATTTCAGGTTTGAAAAGATGCTATTAAAGGAAATAAGCAGGGTGATAAAAGCTGATAAAAGCCAAAGATTAGTTCGAAAATTTCCTTCTTGTACTCGGTTAAGTGGTATTCCTTTCCACGCCCCCAAATTCATGTGTTTCTGGCAACTGAGAGTGTGATCTTATTTGGAAATAGGGTCCAATGGTCTCATATAATTGAGATGAGACCATTGGATGGCGAGCTGTCATCAGTAAGCAGTGTCTTTACGAGAAGAGAAAAGGGGGCGACTGGGTGCCTCAGTTGGTTAAGTGTGCGACTCTTGATTTCAGGTCATGATCTCAGGGTTGTGAGATGGGGCTCCTCCTCGGGCTCCACACTGGGCGTGGGGCCTGCTTGAGATCCTCTCCTTCTCCCTCTCACGTCCCTCCCCACCCCCAACTTGTGCTCTCATGCTCTCAAAAAAAAAAAAGACACAGAAAGGAGAGTAACACATGAAGACAGAGACACGCAGACATAAAGGCAGAGCAGCCTGTGATGTTCGAGGCAGCAACCCCAAGGCTGGCGGGTCACCATGAGAACCTACAGAGAGGGGATGCCTGGATGGCTCAGTGGTTGAGCGCATCTCCCTTTGGCTCAGGGCATGATTCTGGGGTCCTGAGATCGAGTCCCATGTCGGGCTCCTGCAGGGAGCCTGCTTCTCCCTCTGCCTGTGTCTCTGTCTCTGTCTCTGTCTCTCTCTCTCTGTGTGTGTCTTTCATGAATAAATAAAATGTTTTTTTTTTTTTTTTAAAAAGGACCTGCAGAGAGGCATGGACGGCTTGTCTCGCACAGCTTCCGGAAGACACGGCCCCTGCTGACACCTCTGTGACACCCAGCGCCCAGACCTGTGAGGCACGACATCGCCGTTGTTTCAGCCCCCACACGTGCTGCTCCACTTGGGCCTGAGGAAGTGAGCGCCCCCCAACCTCCCACCCATGCCGATCCTGAGCCTCGCAGTTCAGATGAGGCTGCCCCCGCGGTCCCCTGGCAGAGATGCCCTGCACTGCGCCCCCCGGCCCGCTGAGCTCAGGCCCCCCACGGCCACCCTGTAACCTTGCAGCCACGAGTGAGCAGGTGATGGAAGTCTGGCTGGGGTTGCAGTTTCAGAAGCACAGCAAGCTTCTTCAAAACCTGAGGGTCGGGGAGGAAACTAGCTTCCAGTTGTGCCGGAATCAAGACCCCAGTGTAGGGGGTGAGAAGCCAGTCGCCTGGATGGGCCGTCCGGAGGCTGTGAGGAGCACTGGTATCCCTGCTCTTGGTTTGCAAGCTGCTTTTTTTTTTTTTTAAAGATTTTATTTGTTCATTCGTTCATGAGACACACAGAGAGAGGCAGAGACATAGGCAGAGAGAGAAGCAGGCTCCATGCAGGGAGCCCGATGCGGTACTCGATCCCAGGACCCCGGGATCATGACCTGAGCCGAAGGCAGGAGCCCAGCCACTGAGCCACCCGGGTGGCCCCTCAAGCTGCTTTTCAAACTAAGGCTGGAGATATTACATATGAAGCCATCTCACAGATTTCCAATAGTTATTTCACCCACGGGATGCGTGAAGCCTTCTCTGCATGGGCTGGGCACCTAGAGTGGCTGTGGGATGGGTGCTGCTGGGTGCTGGGTGCTACTCTGGGAGGGCGGGCCGGGGAGCGCGGCGGTCCTGCTGGCCTGAGCTGTGGCTGGCTCTTGAAGCACGTGTCCCTCCCAGGGCTAATCACAGTCTGTAATTGAATCTTTTCCTGATTAATTGATTTGCCTGGGAGGATCCCGCTCTGTTTCGCCAGAGATCCCCAGGAGGGCGGGGATTAGGACTTTCTGGTTCCTTGTTGTGTCTGCAGCACAGAGCACAGGATGTAGCTTACAACAAGCATCGGATAAATATTTGCTGAATGGAAACGAGATGTAGAAATCTAGGCCAACCTCAGGATGTTGAAGGCACCCCCCGCTGGTGAGCGCTGGAAGTCCCTTAGAGGTATCCTCCCTTTCGATTACACCACTCCACCTCCCCTATGGCCTAAGTGATGACAATTCGCTTTTTCTTGTCTTCACATAGGGGACTTCGGCTACCAACTCAAGGGACTTCCTCCCTACCCCCTCTCTTTTAGGTAGTCAACTTTTATTTTTCTCCTCTGAAGGCAGCCTTATGTGGAATTCTAACCCAGAACCAACTGAGAAGTGAGTTGCTCACAGTACAAAAGGAGCAGGGCGCAGGACCCTCACAGGCCTCTCCAATGATCCCCCTAGAGTTCCGGTTTGAAGAGCCCACCTGGGGGGGGGGAGTGGTTCCCCAGAGCATTCTCCCCAGCTGGACACATGGGCCTTTTGACCTTGACTCAGACTCAGATGTTCGGTCCACACTCAGACCCCAGGAGGTGGCCCACCGGCAATGCGTTTTCCAGCTCTTGGGAGAGATGTCTCCATCTCCTTGTACTCATCTCATAAAGACAGAGACCAAGAGTCAGGACAAAACACAGGACAACCACATAAGAAAAATAACTTTGTTATTAAGCATATATAATCTCATCAAAAGTACTTCATAGTATCACATCCATAACTGTTTGAATATTAGCTCAACTGTGATATGGACCTGTTATAAATAATGAACCCAGCTACTTCAGTATAGGACAAGTCGCTGCAAAATAACAGTCGTGACACACACAGAATCCTCTAGGGCACATGCTTTCGGGATCTCATAAAGAATGCTGAGGGTCTCTGGGGGATGTGTAAAAGGCTCTTTCGTCTATGCCTTCCCTAAAGCCGTCATTTTTTTTTTTGAAGGAACTAGTGAAGTATAAGATTTTATGCTTTAACAATTCCAGTCATGTTTTTTTTTTTTTTTTGCTTCAAATGGAAAATTATTTTTTGATTTGTTGGGAAATATACACGCTGAGCATGCCAGGAAAAACTTCATCTCTTTCCCTGAATTTATTATTAATAACTTGAGATGGCTCTATTCTATTAGTTGTTTGGCCTGGATTCCTATGAATAAATTTCCTCTTCAGGAAGGTTATCTGAAAGATGTCAAGGTTGCACAATGAGGCTGCTGTCTCTCTGTGACAGGCCAGCCTTTGGGGAGAGGGGGAGGGATGCCCAAAGTATGACAAGGAATTTGCTCTCGGTGCAAGGAGATGCCTGGTGCCTAGTCACGGCGATGATCTTCCCTGCCTGCCTGGAGAAAGCCATCATAAGGCAAAGAGTAGTTGTGAATCCTGGAGAGGGAAGTATGATCAGAGCCAGGGTGCCCTTCACCTGGTGTTTGGTGGGGTAATACCCCTGCCCCCGTGCCAATGCACATTTGTTATGTGTACCTGTTAGGCTATGGGCCTACGTTTATACAGTAGAAATGACTTCAGCCGGTCAGTTCACTCAGTGGCGGGTGTTGGAATGAACACAGGACCAAGAAGACAGCATTCCCTTTGTACCCCCAAACTTTTTGGCATAGTAAAGCTTATAATTTCTCCTTCTGGAAATGGGGATGGAGGAGGATTTTCCTAAACGAAAACGGATGCCCTCCTTGCACTATTTTCAATAGCATATTTTTTATTCCCACAGCTTTCTAAAAAAAAAAAAAAGAGCAATTATGAGGTCTTATTTTAGATTCTATTTATCAGGGTGCGAAAAAAAATGAAAGCCAATATTTCTGCTAAAGGGCTGAGGAGATGTGCAAAGATCTTTTTTCTCCCCATAAAACATGGTGCAGCTTAGCAAAGCTGTGGCAAATTTTATTCCCCATTAGGTTCTGAGAAGCACTGTTTAGACAGTGAGCTTTGACGTCCTATCTGTCACTAAAAGATACATGAGGATTAACAGTGATTTTGCCTTATCTTCGAAAAGTATAATCTGGGCTTATAGGGTACCTACTTGTTCCTGGGTAGCAGTCCAAGGTTTGAGAATCTCGGGATGAACAATTATAAACTGACCTGATCTAGCAGATGGAAAGTATATAATACAGGTTATTATCTGTTTTGCTGGAAAATAGCATATAGAATAGGCTCATGAATCCCAGATATTACTTCCTTCAGTTCCTTTTAAAATATATTATCCTAGTCTCTGGTCAAACATGCAGTTTGGCTGCATTTTATGAGCATGTGACAATAAAGAAGTTTGTATTTCTAAACACAAATCCTCATTAAAAAAAAAATCAAAGATGGACCTAATTATTTCTCCTAAGGCCTGTAAATAATTTTCTTTAGCACTCATCCATCCACACCCTTTAAATATTGTGTTCTGCAAACAGGCAATGTTAAATGCATTCCAGATGGGAATCAACAGCTGCTTAGCTCAGCTCTCAGTGAACCCGAGGTTGGTAGAGCTTTTGCGGTGAAGACTGGACTCTGGAGAGACGGAAGGTGGAGGGAAAATGCTAGAAAAGGAATGCTGAGAATGCGTTTGCTTGTTCCTGTGACTTTCTGGCAGACTGGCCCTGGGGATTTTGCAAGAGGAAGAAACAGTGGAGCAAAGGGTCTGCGAAAAACCCAGCCAGTGGCTGACTGGCTATGCTTCTACCTTGATGGCAATAAGGGACGGCAGGCTGTTGTCATGGGAGACTCACAAACAGAAGTCCTTCCTCTGGTTCTAGAGAAAGAAGATTGAAAGGTGGCACACGCTCACCCACAGTGGCTCTCCTCAACAAGCTTTCCCAGGAGGAGAGTTAAATGACGGGCAAAATGGAAAAAGAGAAGTAAACACACATGTCCCAGAAATATGGGGAGAAACCGCAGGGTGAGGAAGAGGAGCCCCACCATGAGCAAGCATGAGTGTGACAATGATCATCCGTGAGGCTCAAGACAGAGGGGAGGGCTGCCGAACAGGTGGCTGCCTTTCTGGGTGGCAGATGCCAATGTGGATTCAAGGAAAACTGTGCAATCCCCATCAAAACCAAGAGATTCCCCAACAATATTCCAAAAGAGTGGATGCTCTTGCTCATTTCTTCGGGGGTTACTCTTGGTCCTGTTTCTACAGAACCAGAGGAAGTCTTTTCTGGAATATGCTCCCCTCTGGGACCCAGAGGTGTATGGGCAACCACAGACTCAACAGAAGTTTGAGAATACAAGCCTCTCCCGGCTGTTTCCCACCTCTGCTGAGGAAGGAGGATCCAGGAGAAGGCCTGTGAGAACGAAAACTTGGACTGAATGATGGAAAACTGGGGAAAAATGGGAATAGTGGGAAGGAAATTTCTGGCAACCAAGAAAAATTGTTATTTCTGTCTGCCTCCAAGAGAACTTCCAGTGGAGCATACTCTCTGTGTTGGCAAGCTCCGCTGGCCCCAGACAAGGGCTTCCAATTCCCAAGGAGAGCAGATTGACTTGCCTCTACAGAGTCCTTCGGGAACCTGCCCCAGGCTCTGCTTCTCCCTCCCCGACTGCCTCCTTCCAGCCTCCAGTGCACGTTGATCTAACCAGGATCATGGCCTAATGGCACCTTCTGGGCACCCAGGCAGATCCAGGCCATTCAGCGCATCTCCCTATGTGTCAACCACTCTTATTTAACCATCGGTGATTTACTGAGCGAGCCCACTCATGGGATCAAGTAGCTTTAAACCGTCCTGGCAAACCAGGAGCCCGTCATTCTAGAGGGGATCTGGGCACTTCATTCGTTTGCTCTGAGAAGAGGATTTACTCCTACAGCTAGAGTAACACTCTTCTCTGAATAGGAAACTTACAGAACCACACGGCCCAAACCCATAATAGTCATATTTGAATGTAGAATGTGGCAACTTTACAGGAGAGTAAATAGAGGACTATAATTTTTCTCCCTCTTCCCTAATCCCTGCTCCTCCTCATTTCCCTCCTTCCTTTAATCAAAATTGGTAAACAAAGTTGGACAGGAGGATAGACTATTTAAAATACATTAGATTGACAAGGAAAAAATATCTGCCAAGGTCAGATATACATGGTTGTTTTCCCCCTTTTAATTAAAGAAGCCTAATTTTGATACTGACTAGTAGTCTAGTTTGGACACATACTTTTTTTTTTTTTTTTAATAAGTAACCTCACCTCTTCTCAGAGCTCACCTTGCCACTTTTCCCCTTTTGGACCTTTAAGACCCCATGAGGGCCACTTAACTCAGAAATCCAGAAATTCCTAAATAAGAAGTAAAAGGAGTCTTCAAATGTAGGATCCCTCAGCCCTCTGCCCCCCTAACTGTCTCTCGGAGGGAAGTGTGTAAATTAGTGACTGACTCCCTCAGGTCTCTTGCAGGCGACTCTGAGAACAGTATTTGGAAGAAGAGCAGGAGGGAGAAGGCAGGAAAAGAGTAAAGAGATGAAAGATGTATCTTTTCTGGGTCTCCAGTGGGTTTTTTTTTTCTGTATATGATTTAACTGCAGGTGAAAACACTCCTTTTCCTCTCCTCTGGCGTGACGGATGATGGGATGTGCTAAGGATAAAAGTCTCTGGTGGGTCCCAAGTCCCTTGTCTCCGTTCTTTTCGGGTACTCGTCTCCAGAGCCGAAGTCCATGGTTTCTGGATAGTTGGAAAACTTCTGAGGTAAAGGGAACTCCTCTGCTGAAGAGTGTGTCCGGTGCCCAAACACTTTCTCCTGCAGCTCAGCGATGTCATTGCGGATGTCAGCCAGCATAAGTAGCAGGAAGTCGAAAGAACCAGGGGGTCCCTGTGCACATGAGAGGAGTCAAAGCCAGAAGACCACAGACTCAGTGCCGTGCAAAGCCATGGCTTCTATGGGCACCATGATTTGCTACTCTCCCTGGCTCGATGGCAACTATTTAGTTGATAACCCTGCGTCCTAAGTGGAGTAAACGTAACACCTACTATAGTAGCCAGGGTGGGGAGGGGGGTGGTGTTCTTAAGATTGTCTTCTAATTCCTTCATCTTCTATATGAGCTGAAGTGACACATCATCTCTCCTCCCTCCTAATTCTCAGCTACATCAAATCTGGTAGAATTAAAGAATATGAGAAGAACCCTCCCACATTACTCTCCTTAAGAAAATGGGGGAGAGACTTATGGAGGTGCAGAGTAGTGGTTAAGAGGTTGGGATTCTGTTGGGTTTGAATCTCAACTCTGTCGTTTACTAGCTGGTCTTGGGCAAGTCACTCAATTTTTTGGGTTTCCATCTCCCTATCTGTAGAATGGAGATAATAGCCCCAACATCATAGGGTTTCATAAGTGAATATTTAAATGAGTTAACGTATATTAAAGGCCTACAGCAACATAAATGCTCAAATAGACTCATGGCCTGCTGGTTTTTGTTTTTGTTTAATCCTAACAGAAGATCTTCCATGTAAAGATTAACATGGGGGGGGGGGGGACAACCAACCAAAAACCCAGAAAACAAATTTTAAAAATAAATCCCAACCAGTTCTTAAAGTCCTCCATGATTTTCCTAACCATGGAATTCGACTTGGGCAGGATGAGTGATGGTTAGAAGGGGCTGGCTGTTGCTGGTAAGACCCACTTATAGGCTTATCAGAGCTACATCCCTGAGGACATTCCCCTGAGGGAGCGGGGGAGCGGGGCAGATAGTGCTACTTACTGGCGACCCTCTGGGTCCAGGTGCCCCTCTCTCTCCCTGCAAGCAGAAAGGTCGGATTAGCTTTGTGGACCATGTTGGATGCCACTACCACTCTCTATTTAGACCCCCAGCATCACCATTGCCCTGCACAAACAAGTATTTTCTATCAGAAACAAATACAAGCTTGAAGCTGGACTCAAGGGACCATTTATCTGAACAGAACCACTTGGGTCAAGTGTCTCTCATTCCGATGTCCCCCAGGGCCACGTATTTTCAGTCCAGATCTGACAAAAGGAATGCTTGTATTTCCAGGCAACGTGTGCAATAACTTACAAACTTTCGAAAGTAATGCACGCTGACTTATCTGAGAGGCGAGTAGTGGGCAGCTCTTGAAGTGAAACTATCCACTTGCTGAACATGGAGCTTTTCCTGGTCTTGATGCAAACGTGTTAAAGGAGTGGGGACACACACCACAGCCCTACAGGAGAACACTGCTGCACGGAGGCTTGTTTAAAATTTATGGGGGTTGTTCATTCCTAGAAGTGGTTTTGATGGTTGTTTTTGTAATTACGGTTATTTACATCTTAGCTTTTCTTTCCTGCTTGGGGGAAAAAGTGTCTCAATTTTGCAAGGCACAAAATGGGGGTAGTAAACAGTGCTTGAGCTTTATGTGATGCCTGCCGAGTTGGCTGCAATTAGTAATACTTGGGCTGTAAGGACCACTCTAAGACTTACCTTAGAGCCATCTCTTCCTGGTGCACCTGGCGGACCCTACAAGATAAAGGGATCTAGCTCAACAGAAGGAAAAGGCATGGGACAAGAAGAGGCTTTCCTCAACAACAGTAAGTGGATCTCCGACAAAATACTGACCACGGGGCCCCTCCGGCCTTGCTTAATGTGAGACAGATCGGGAGATGGTCCCATGGGTCCCATTGAGCCCCGTGGGCCGGGCTGTCCAGGAGGGCCTGGCATTCCGGGGAAACCCGGGCTCCCCTTTGGTCCTGGTGAGCCTGTAATCAAAGAACATCTCATTAGCTCCGTATCCCGTGAGGAGGATGAAGGCTCTGGCTGACCAAAGAGTCTGGGAGCCCTTTGCAGCCTTTCTCTTTGCAGTCTGCCCTTTGCCTTCTGACATCTCTACTAAGATGCCCTATAAGCATTTTAAAACTTAACATGATCAGAATTCTCCATCCTTATATAATCATTGCAGACCACATTTCTCCAAAAATATCTCAATCCTCTTCTCTGTAAGAGAATTAACAGCATACTATACAAATAATGTGTGTATATAATAGATACAGATATATACATTAGCTATATATCAAATACAGATGTATATAACCATATCCATATACATACCACATAAACTCCATACGGGTTTCTGTAGTCGTTTATGGATACCATTGTCCTCTGAATATCCTAACACTTAAAAATTGCGGAGATTTCATACAGAAATCTGGACAATGGCATCTGTTTGAAAACAGGAAGAACTAAAGCCAGAACTAAATCCCAGATACATCTTCCCATTGGCATGATGGGTTAGCTTTCTCTCCACTGCTTACACCCCGAGTCTTCATTCATCTGAGCCGCCTGCCTGGGCCCTATAGACATTGTGGGTTTTTTTTTTTAATTTCTTCTCCGAAGCCTAAAGTGACAGAGCACTGGGAGTCTCCTGAGCTTAAGACCAAGCTATAGGACTGCTCTTGTGCCTGCTTGATAAGGTATGTGTGCCAGATGGTGCCATATTTACTATGGAAACTGATGGGGAAGGCCTACAGTGCTCATCTACCTTTAACTACAGACATGGAGAACTGTAAATAGTCACTCTGGCTTGGGCTGGGCTTGTGGTGGGGGGTAGTGTCTGGCACACGGTGAGGGAATGCCTCGCCGGCTCCTGGGGAGCATAGGTGCTAAGCTGTGGGGCAGCCCCTTGGTGCAGGCTTCAGGATGTTGGCTTCTACATTAGGTCTGGAATGTCAGCTGGGGCAGGGGGATGAGGGAGAAGGAGGTGAGCATTAGGAGAATATTTTATTATTGTAGTAAATGACACATAATATAAAAGTTACCATTTTGACAACTTGAAGATGTACTGTTTAGTAAAGTACATTCACCTTGTTGTGCAATAGATCTTTAGGACTTTTTCATCTTGCAAAGCTAAAACTCTGTACCTACTAAACAACAGTTCCTCATTTCCCCTTCCCCAGCCACTGGCAACTACCACTCTACTTCTGGTCTCTATGAACGTGACTGCTTTGGATACCTCCTATTAGTAGAATCATATGGCATTTGTCTTTTTTGTGACTGGTTTATTTCACTTAGCATGATGTCCCCCAAGTTCCTCCATGTTATAGCACGCAACAAGATTTCCTTCTTTTTAAGGCTGCATAATATTCCACTGCTGTATATAGCACATTTTGTTTGTCCATTCATCCACTGATGGACATGGGTAGCTTGGCGATTGTGAGTAGTGTTGCCACATATACAGGTACGCAAACATCTCTTTGTTCTCTTGCTTTTGATTCTTTTGGATACTATGCCCACATGTGGACTGCTGGATCATATTAGTTCCACTTTTAATTTTTTTTTAGAAAAAATACTCCATACTGTTTTCCATAGTGGCTGCACCAGTTTGCATTCCCGCCAACATGGTGCAAGGGGCCTCTTTTCTCCACAATTCCCACCAACACTTATTCTCTTCTTTTCTTGATAGTGGCTGTCCTAATGGATGCAAAGTGATACCTTATAGCTAGGTTTGCATTGCTCTATGAGGAGTGATGTTGAGCATCTTTTCATGTGCTTCTTGGCCATTTGTATATCATCTTCAGAGAAATGTCTATTCAAGTCCTTTGTCTAATTTTATTTTGAGTTGATTTTTTTATTGCTGAGTTGTAGTGTTTTTATCTCCTATTCTGGATATTAACTCCTTATCAGATAAATGATTTGCAAATATTTTTCCCCCTTCCATAGACTGCCTTTCACTCTGCTGATTGTACCCTTGGACGTACAGTTTTTAAGTCTGATGTAGTCCCCTTTGTCTATTTTTACTTTTGTCATCTGTGTGTTGATGTCATACCTAAGAAATCTTTGCCAAATCCAGCATCATGAAGCTTTTCTCCTATGTTTTCTTCTAGGAATTCTATAGTCTCAGATCTTACATTTAGATCTTTAATCCATTTTAATTTTTGTATATGGTGTGAGAGAAGGGTCCAACTTCATTCTTTTGCATATGTAACAACATGAGTTTTGACCTGTTTTCAACTGTCAACTTTGTGAGGGCATGGGCCACATCCTAATCGTCTGCACATCTGCAGAATCCCAGATACATACATGCTCTTCAGAAAATGTTTCACATCAAGTGAGCACACTGAAGACAGTGGCTGATTGCTGTGCTAGAATTATTTGCCAGTGATGCTTATTTCAAATGCATACAGTAATACTATCTAGCTCCTACTAGTGACAGAACAGAGTAATTTTCAGGCGTCAGAAAACAGAAAAGTCAAATCAAGGAAACAAAGATTTCTGATCTTTCATATTTGGGGAAATCTATTATAGCTCACAGAAAAATTAAACCAAAGTTAAAGACAGTCAATGTTCTATGAAAACATGTTTTACATCCTTACTCTCAATGCTGGTTCCAGGCACATCCTGAAAGAGTTTACCTGGGAAAGGGGATCAGATTCCTCCTATAACTAAATCCTTCCCCTCCAGTAGCACAAGGACAGGACAGAGAGAACATTTTGTCTTCATTTACACAATCAATGAACTTCAGGATCATTGTATGTCAAGTGTCCTTAGAATGTGGGGTTTTGATATGCAAATTGAATCAGTTTATCCATAACAGTAGGCGCCAGGGAGCAGCAGCCACCTTGTCACCACCAAAGCCAAAGGATTCCAACCCAGTGTAGTTTCCAATGTTGGCACTCCAGTCTTGGATTAAGCCCTGGGACTGGACTTTTGGTTATGGATAAGAGAAATCTAGTTATCTCTCTAGCTGCCCAAAAACATCTCAATGGAGGACATGATAAACTGGTGCTGGAATTTAGGAGAGAGAAAGAAAGGATTGGAAGACAAAGTAAGGGCACAGTCTGTTGCCAAAGTTAGTACTCTTATTCTCTGCTCCATCAAGGACCCTGGACAGCTCAAACTATGTTAGAAACCAGATGGCAGAATTGGAAAGGAAAGCTAGCAAGTCATTCATTAAGAAGAAATACAGCCAATGGTACCCTTGTTTCTACTTCATTTGTCCCTGTTGGGAGTGATTTGTAGACTGGCCTGCAGATGAACTTCATCCAGGGAAGCAGAGCAAGAACATACTCTTAGAAAATGGTGGGGGAACTCTGTGTTGGGAATCAATTTGTAAGGAGATCTACATCTACTTAGAAGCAGCAAGAGGCTGCCTGTGGGAGGCATCTGGAGAAAACTCCACCAAGGCCCAGGAAACGAACAAGAGGATCAACTAAGGTCCTGGACCAGTTCTTGTTCCCTGTATAGACTGAGACCCAGGGCACCTATGTTTGGTAGAAACCAGGAGATTAAGATATAAGTGAAAAAGAAAACAAATAACTAGTCTGGAATGAATTTGGAGACTTTGTTCTTGTTGAACTTCCAATCTAAAATCTTCCCATATTCTTCCTGCTTGAACAAACCCTACCACTCTTCCAAGTCCATGTCAAACCCTAGTCCTGGGATCACTGTCCGCCAGAGTGGTCTCCCTTCTGTAAGCTCTCACAGCAGAAAGCACCTGTGCACTTACTTAGGGGCATACAGATACCATCTTATTCTATTGGCTTTTACTCTTTGTGCCTTCTCTTTCTCATTAGAAGGCGAGGGGGATCCCTGGGTGGCTCTGTGGTTTAGCATTGCCTTTGGCCCAGGGCGTGATCCTGGAGTCCCACATCGGGCTCCCTGCATGGAGCCTGCTTCTCCCTCTGCCTGTGTCTCTGCCTCTCTCTCTGTCTCTGTGTCTCTCATGAATAAATAAAGAAATCTTTAAAAAAATTTTAGAAGGCGAGGTCATTCAGAACACCTAGTATACCACTTAGCAATGATAATCAGGGATAAGATACTCCATGTTCTAGAATCATCTGCTGACACTAATATCATTTCCTTTACTGATGTGGATAAGAGTCTGTTGATCAATCTATGGAGAGGGACTCATAATAAAATAGAAAATATCATGTAACTATATTTTAAAGTTCTCATTGTGTATTTCCTGATGGAACAATAGGACATTTGGGATTTTCTTCAAGGGATGAGGGTGAATCTCTAAAATAATATGTTGAATACAAAAAGCCAGACAAAAAGAAAACCTATGATGAGATTCCATTGCTCTGAAGTTCTAGAACAGATAAAAGTAGTTAGAAAGCAGGTCAGTGGTTCTCTACAGTTAGAAGCAGAGAAGTACATTGCAAAGGGGCACAGGGAACTTTCTGGGGTAATGGAACTATTCTATATCTTGATGTAGATATACGGCAGTGGTTAGAATGGGCTTGATATACGACGTATATATTCGTCAGAACTTGTTGAACTGTGATTTAAAGGGGGTACGTTTCACTGTATTTAATTTTATCTCAATAACGCTGACTTAACAAAGAAAAATATATAAAGAAATACAGATGTGAGTGTGTTCACAAATAATAGGGGAAGGAGGAAATAAGATTGAGGAATAAGCAGAAACAAGGCTGGCCATAAGTGGTTACAGCTGGCTGATGTACCCTGGGGGTTCCTCACCCAGTTCTATTTTTGTATGTTACCATTAAAAATAAGTCTTCATTTTGTTTCTCAGTAACTTAAAATGTTAAAAATCTTACCCATGCCCAGGACAATGACCTCCTTCTTCCAGATTTCTCCTGGTTATGAGGGCTTTTTAGGCTTGGGGACCCAATTCCCCCAGGCTTCTCATAACATAGGTGTGGGAGCCCCCTGGATTCCTGTGGCTGCCCTCACCCACGGAGGCTGAACTTGGTCCAGCCCGCGCTCATATGAGCTCCCGGCAGGCTTTGGCTGGTGGCTCTGTCACCATCCTCTGCCCTCCTCCCCACTCACCAGGAGGGCCTTGGCCACCAGGCAGCCCAGGGGGTCCCGGAAGGTAGGCGTTTGAGGCCAGCACCTTGTTGCCAGTGATGTACTTGCCTAGGTCGGCAGCACTGTTGGGGAGCAGGGCAATCTGTAAAGAGAAAGGGATCCACGGTCAGGAAGGGATGACTCCAGTGCCAGGGAGATTTGTTCGCATCTCTGTGTCTGCAGAGCCTGCAAATTCTTTTTGTGGTAATTTCCCCTCCCTCTGAGCCTGTTAGAACTCAAAGGAGCTGTAGAAATCCCCTTCCAAATCCAGAGGCCTTCCAGTGAAAATCACTTGTATGAGATCACTTGGCTGGTTAGTGGACAAACCTGGGTAGCCTCCAGATAGTCCAGACATCATCATTACTCATTATTACCATAATGGATAGATTCTGTTTGTTTCAGACTTTCAATGTGTTAATTACTTTATTTAGTACTTACCCTGTGCCAGGCCCTGTGCTTGGTTCTAAGGTGACAATGGTGCTCAACACATGGTCCCTGCTCTTAGACGCCCCTCAGCCTTGGGAGCCAGGGCCAAGAATTTGGCTTATGGTTCATCTAGACACTCAGCTGGTGGGGATCCAGTAGAAAACAGTGACCGTCATGGAAAAATACGCCCGCAAAGTTTTTGACAGTCCTACCTTCAAAAGGTGGAGGCTAACTTCCACCCTCTGAGTGTGAGCTGTACTTACAGACTCACCTCCAGTAACTAGAAAATGATGGAAGTGATAGTGCGTAACTTCTGCGACGAGGGCATAAAAGGCACCATGGCTTCCTCTTTACTTTCCCTCCTGGGTTGCAGGTAGCTCACTCTAGGGGAAGCTGGAGGGGCCACCCAGACAAATAACCTTCACATTCCTTGAGGTCAGGGATGCTGTGTGAATCTTATGGGTGAGCTGAATATTATGAATCTCCACTTCCTCACCAATAAAAGGGAACATCACCAGCCACCTTTACAGTTGTGGAGATTTAATGGGAAACCATAGATATGGTTTGTGTTATGGTGTGTAACCACCATAGTGAGGGTTACACACCATCACTTCCATCATTTTCTAGTTACTGGAGGTGAGTCTACGCACAGCTCACACTCGGAGACTGGAAATTAGCCTCCACCTTTTGAGTGTAGGGCTGGCATTGCGGACATATTTTTCCATGATGGTCACTGTTTCTTACTGGATCCTGTAGGTTAGGTGCCCAGGACAGGACCTGGGACATACTAAGTGGTTCAATAAATGGTAGTTGCAGTCTCTTTCTTTCAAGAAGCTAATTTGAAAAGTGCCAAGTCAGGTGGGGAAAGGCACATTTCTGAGGGTCACAGCTACACCTTCCAGAAGACTTAGGCTGGATCCTGGAGTTCAGTAAAAACCAAGTCTCTGAGATTTTCTGGAACATGTTCTACTTGTCCCCACATCCTCTTGGAGGGGCCCTGCTTGGAAACCCTGTGCACACAGAGCAACAGAGGCCTGGAGAAGGCACATGGCAAAGCTCATCCCTAGCCTTAGAATGTTCTGATGCCAGACAGCCATCTCTGGATCTGAGAGATCAAGCCTGGAAGATGAGACCTGCACGTTCAGCTCTCTCTACTCCCTTAGAAAAGCTGTCAGGTGATCCAGTAAATGTCAACCTCTGTTTCCTGGATGACTTGCTGCTGGGTAATTACAACCCGGCTCCCTTCAGTTCCTCTACACATCAGCAGGATGAGTGGAAAGTAAAGGTCCTACTGTTTTGGAGGCAGGTCGCCAGGGTCCCTGTCTTGACTTGCTGCATAAAATACAGCAGAGGATGGGCTTGGGGGATGCAGGTATTTGTGAAGATCATAGTAAAATAGGAAGGGTCTACATTTCTCCTAGATTCCAATTGATAGAATCATGAATATCATTATCTTTTTTTTTTTTTTAAGATTTATTCATGAGAGACACAGAGTGAGAGCGACAGGCAGAGACACAGGCAGAGGAGAAGCAGGCTCCATGCAGGGAGCCCGACGTGGGACTCGATCCTGGGTCTCCAGGATCACGCCCTGAGCTGCAGGCGGCACCAAACTGCTGCACCACTGGGGCTGCCCGAATATCATTATCTTATATGAGCTTTCCTAATAAAGTATCTACCTCATAGAGTTGTTGGTACAAATCAAGTAGATGCTGCCTGTAAAGCACTTTGTACGGACATATAATTAATGTTATTTAGGGGCACCTGGGTGGCTCAGTTAAGCCTCCAACTCTTGGTTTGGGCTCAGGTCATGATCTCAGGGTTGAGAGATTGAGCTCCACATCAGGCTCTGCACTCAGGGGGAGTCTGCTTAAGATTCTCTTTGTCTAAAAAAAAAAAAAAAAAAAAAAGATTCTCTTTGTCTGCCCCTGCCCCCATGCTCTGCTTGAAATCCTCTCCCTCTGCCCCTCCCCCATGTTCACTGGTGTGCTCTCTCAAATCTTTAAAAAAATGTTACTTGGTAAACATTCAAAGCTCTAAGTATCGAATACTGTTTTAAGACCTTTATAAATGTTAACTCATTTGATCAACATGAAAACAGAAAAAGTATTGTCATCCCCTTTCAATAGGAGGGAGGCACAGAGACATTAAGTCGCTTCCCTAGGGGCATATATCCAACTTGTAGCGGGGCTAGGATTTAAACTTAGCCTATATGGTTCTGGAATCTGTGCTCCTAACTACTACACCAAGTTGCCTTTCAGTGTTACCAGTGATCCTCAGCAAAGCATCCACAGTCACTTTAGAATGGACTAGTCTTCCCAACATCCTGAGGAGGCCCCTTTTGCAGAGCAACTAGATCAAGGTAGCAGAGGAAATCACAAACGATCGTGAAGCCCCTCAATATTTCTTTCACAGAATGTAGATTCAGAATCTACATTCTGTGAAAGCCAGGGAGGCTAAGGGAAAGCCAGATACTGATTTAGTAGCTTCATTTCTGAACAACTCATGAGGTTTAGTAGCACTATTGTAATGATCATCCAGGATGGAAAAAGCTTCCCTATAGCTCCTGGATTTTTAACTCTCCGAGAGAGGAAGCAGAGAGTAGCTTTAGGTCTTGAGATATTGAGCAACTGCCTCCCCTAAACCCTAATCCTCTGGCCTATGAAATGCAAACTTACTTCTTCCATGAACCGTTTTTGGATTTGCTCAGTAAGTATCAATGCAACTTTAACCTGAGGACGTGTGTGGGACGTGTTTATCTCTCTGTGTTCACGCTGCTACACTTACAAAGTGTTCCATCCGTTCCCCTTTTTGGATCACAGACTCCTTAGGATCCTGATTACAGGATACATCTATAGATCTTTGCCAACAACACATGAAAGACCAGTGAGGCCATTCTTCCCCGCCAATCCATCTGCTTGTTTTGCCTGGTAGCTGTGGTTCTCATTAAGGGCTGCTTGAATGTTTGTTGAACATGGAAAAGCAATATTGTCCTGTGCTTACCCTTTGGCCTTTAGAATAACAAAGTCAAGCAGACAATATATCCTCTTTGATGTGCAAAGAGCCTCAGGGAGAAGCAGTTAAGCAAACAAAGCAGTACGTTTATGTTTTATCAGCATAAGAACAATTTCTGAATTGCTGACAAACTGCCAAATTGACTGAACTCAGGTATAGTAAGTACCATCGATCTAGGCCCAGGATAGTTTCAAGAAACCAGGTCCTAGATCCATCACGGGGGCATTACTCACAGCACAACAATGTTACTAGAAATCTGATATTCTCTGAGGCATGTGTGGGAGCCTTTTATAGAGTGGGTCAGTCAGTCCTCATTCTTGTAGACACGAGGTACCCAAACGGCTGCTTTCCAATGTGAAAAATCAAGCTGCTACAGAAGTTTATCATCAGCTTATGGAAGTTTATAGGCAGGACGTCCTCTATTGGAAACATGCTCAAAATGTTAGATGAGACAGAATTGTGTAAGTCTGCCCCAGGACCCTCTGTCTGGACATTCATTTCACCAAAAGTTGCAATAGTCCTAGCTCCTCCTCCCTACGGCTTCACCACGCGCCCCTTGCCTCACAGCCTGTTTTAATAGGTTTTATTTTATTTTATTTTTTTAATTTTTATTTATTTATGACAGTCACACAGATAGAGAGAGAGAGGCAGAGACACAGGCAGAGGGAGAAGCAGGCTCCATGCACTGGGAGCCTGACGTGGGATTCGATCCCGGGTCTCCAGGATCGCGCCCTGGGCCAAAGGCAGGCGCCAAACCGCTGCGCCACCCAGGGATCCCTTAATAGGTTTTAATTAGGTAATCTCCATCCCTTTCCTGCCTTGGTCATCTTGTTGCCCTTTAGATGGCAGCTCTGGGGATCCCTGGGTGGCGCAGCGGTTTAGCGCCTGCCTTTGGCCCAAGGCGCGATCCTGGAGACCCGGGATCGAATCCCACGTCGGGCTCCTGGTGCGTGGAGCCTGCTTCTCCCTCTGCCTGTGTCTCTGTCTCTCTCTCTCTGTGTGTGTGTGTGTGACTATCATAAATAAATAAAAATTTAAAAAAAATTAGATGGCAGCTCTGTGGGTGGGCGGGCAAAATGAAGTTCAGGGCCAAACCTAGCTGGCCCCACCCTCAGTGAAGGCTCAAGGACACTGTGGGCGACAACTCACTTTCTTATTGTTTCTAAGCATCCTTCCTCTTCGTCTCTGTCAACCCCTCCTTTTATGTGACTATCTCTGACAGAGGCTGCACGTACCTTCTGCTTCAGCTGCAGCACCGTCTGCTTCATCTGGTGAAACTCCTTGCAGGTGGCACAGCAGGTTCCAGCTTCCACCGCGTTCTCAGACTTCTCCTCGTGCCCTGCGGGGGGTCGGGGGGTTGGGGGGTGGCTCAAAGTTTGGGAGGCTGGAGGACAGCCCCAGAAAGAGCATCGCAGAGGGCAGTCTGCCGAGGAAGAGGGGGGCACGCGAGGGAGAGAGGCAGGTGATTCTACAGTTCTCAGGTCACTGACCCCACACCCGGGTCAGGGGAGCGACACAGGCACCTCATCTCGGCTCTGGATTCAGCTGTTTCCACTCAGGGACCCCAGTATCTTCCTCTTTCATATGTGAACATGTGAACCGTGGCCCTTTCATCACGGTTTTTCAGAAGGTGGGATCTACTGACCTGACCTGATTTATAGTCCCATCCTAGGGCCAGTGTTCGCCTACTGTAAATTTTCTCCCCGAGCTCAGGCATGGGACTCTGGTGCGGGGCTCACCAAGCTGGTCTCTGACAGCTCTGATAATCCAGTTGTTTAAATTGAGCACAGCCAGGCCAGGTGGGGCCCCAGATCAGGACTGAGCACTGACCCCTCCAGGGAGGTGTGAAGTCAGGAGGGGAAGTGTTCCAGGTACTCTGCACATACCTGTCTGGGGTAAAGTGGGACAGGCACCAGGAGAGGCAGTCTGGCTGTCCACTGAGAGGGCTCCCAATGCTGCCTTGTACAGCAATGGAAACTCCAAGAGCTTTTTTTGTGAGATCACATCTTGCTAAAGAAAGAATGGGTGAGCTTAATGGTAATGTGGCCAACAATTCACACAACTCTCAGCTTACTGGCATGGAAATGGGCTGCATGAGCCTGTGTGCTGGAGAGACTGGGCCCTAGAGCTCCGCTTGCTGAGATGAGCAGGTGCAGACCACCAGGCTATGTGCGAAAGAGGTCAGTGGTGTGAGAGGGAGGATGTGCGAAGGTTTTGTTGTGGTTGGGAAGGACTGTCTGACACCCAGGGATGTATAAGCACGCCGAGCCCAGAAAGCCTTTGGGGTTGGGCTGGGTGTGTGGATAACCACCCTGGCTGTCTGGAATGGAGCTGGGGACAGCTGAGCAATGTCCCTCTATGCCACTTGTCCTTCTTGGCTCATGTGTTTTTCTTATTCCCCCTTTTCTGGGAAGCCCTCTTTGTCTCCATTCATGGAAATCTCTCAGCTATCAAGACCCAGTTCAGACGTTCCACAAAGCCTGTCCTCTCTCTACAGAGATACCGCAGTCCTGACGTCAGGCGACAGTTACCATGTGTCCAAATGGCGGGTGTTCTAAACTTCCCTGGGAAGTGGCTATGCAATATCTGTGAAATAGAGTGTCATAGGTTGAACCGTTTCCCTGCCAAAGTTCGTATGTTGAAGACCCAATCCCCAGGACCTCAGGATGTGACCTTATTCAGAAATAGGGTCATTGCTGATGTAATGAGTTAAGATGAAGTCCTACTCCTATGTTGGGTCCATAATCAATGTGACTGGTATTCCTACAAAAGGAGAGACATCAGGACGTCCATGTGCACCCAGGGAAGATGCCACACGAAGATAAAGGCAGAGATCAAGTAACACAGCAGGAGTCAAGGGATGCCAAGGATTGCTGGCAACCCCACCAGAAGCCAGGAGAGGGCATGGGGCAGATTCTCCTGCACAGCCCTCGGAAGGAACCAACCCTCCCAACACCTGATCTCAGACTCGTAGCCCCCAGAATGGACATGATACGCTTCCGTCCTTTAAGCACCTAGCTGGTGGCAGTCTATGGCAGGCCTAGCAAACTGACGGGTGTGCTGGGCATTAGGACAGCCCCATGCTCACATGAGCCTTCCCCACGCAGCCTGGCTGACTGCCGCTCCAAAGGGGCCCGTCTTCTGCT
This sequence comes from Nyctereutes procyonoides, assembly GCF_905146905.1. Lineage (NCBI taxonomy): Eukaryota > Metazoa > Chordata > Mammalia > Carnivora > Canidae > Nyctereutes > Nyctereutes procyonoides. The sequence continues at coordinate 16,452,331 of NW_026575082.1, read as the reverse complement.
TGGTGATCTACGTGGGGACTGGTGTTTCTGCTCTTCGGGAGGTGAGGGAGCCTGGGGGCAACTTGGCAACAGAAATTTCTGGCTGTTCACCTGCAGCACAGATGCAGAGCTCACCTGCCACGCCCCATCCCTGCACCTCACGGGAGGCTTGAGGCTTGGAGCACACACGTTGGGAACATCTCTCAAGCCAGCAGGCGCAAGGGTGTGAAGCAGTGCTCCATCTCGAAGTTACTAGAAGCAATAGGGTTGACCTATAGCTTAGATTTTGAGTGAGTAGGAAAGGCACCTAGATCCACGGACAGTGGCAGTCTCTTTTTAAATCTATTTGTACTCGATGTAACAGGGCCACCCCATTAATCCCCACTTCCTAGGCTAACGGTCCTACCAGTGGCTTCCCCATCTACATGTTCTATTGCTACACTTGCGGAGTGATGTTGGCTCAGTGCAGCTGTGTAATATCGGGTTGAATTAGGAGGATAGGGAAAGAATTACTTGGAGGTGGTAAAGTGGAGTGGTTAAGAGCATGGTCTCCTGAGGGTTATTATCCTGGCTACACAGCCCAGAACTTTCACTGACTAGCTCAGGAATCTTGGGCAAGTTATCTGACCTTGATAAGCCCCGATCTCCTCAACCTTAATACTGGAAGAATAATTCCTACTGCACAGGGCTATTGTGTTGATGAAATGAGATAATGCCTGTGAAAGAGTTGGCATGCCACCCGCTAGTCCTATACATGGGACACGGTGCTTGGCACAATCTTCAACCCACCAAGCCCTTTGCAGTCCTTTTGGTTGATAACCCCAGGATCCTTAAAGGAGAGTATTAACAGGAACAGAATGAGGTAAAACTGACATGTGGCAACTTTCTGAAAGTCATCTCACATGCAAGTTGACTGATGTGGGTTTAGGATTGAAGTTTCCTGAATCTGAGTCCAACACCTTTTCCACAAATCAGGCAATTTCCTCTTGGCTCTTTATCCCTGCTTAATGTACCAGTTTATAGTCCTACTTGCCTACAGAGCTTGGACTCACGTGAGGAGGACTAGAGTTATTTAGATCACTCTCGAACATAACAGAGTGACACAAGGGCATTTCTTTGCAAGAGCCCACTTGGTGGTGATGAAGCCTTAGCAACTCTGGGTGTGCTGACGGCAGAGAAGGGTGGACCCCTGTAAATGGAGGACCCTGGCTCCAGGTTTATTACATTTGTTAGTGCTGAAGGACAGCTGGAGGACATTTGTCCATTCCAGACCATCGGCTGGTTGATTTCTACAATCCCATCCTGTAACCCACCTCTCTTGTCCATCCCATCTTCTCATCCACTTCTCTGGCTTACCTACTTGTCTGTTCATCCACCTACTACTCATCTATCCCTCCCCTTCTCCCTCTTATCTACCCATGGAGCATCTGCTCTTTGCTAGGCCATGTGAGGCATCGAGAATGCAAAATAGATGAGGACACCTATTTAACATTTTGTGATTGACCTTTGTAAGGAACCAGCCTTGTTGGCAGAGCCAGGCCATTGTGAACAAGTGTTAGAAGCCCGTCTTTTCCTTTCTGCTCTTGTACACTTGAATTTTCCAAGTGTTGGTGTGATGGAGGCAACTTGATATTTTCACAATAAGAATAAACCTATCAGGTTCTAGACTCTACTTCGCTGAGATCATGGAGAGTTAGAACTGATGTGTTTTTGGTTCAATCTCCTCTACAGATAGGTGACTTGCTCCAGGTCTTCCGGAGTGCTGAGTACATAGGCTGGGCGCTTGCATGTTCTGAATCTGGCATCGTGGAGGTGCAGTGAGCCTGCTTTTGGGAGTTCTGTTTGGGACACCGGAGCACTCTCTGGCAGGCAGGCTCTGGGGATGTGGTTCTCAAGTGTCATTGCCAGACCAGCAGCAGCACAATCACCACATGGGCACCTGTTCTTGAAAACCTGAAATCCTGGGAGTGGGGCCTAGTGCACAAGTTCCAGCAAAACCCTCCAAGGGACCCTGAAGTACAAGTATGTTCAGCCATCGCTGCTCTGGAGAATAAGCTCCGTGGAAGGACTTTTGTCTGAAAATGCCTGGTGGGTTCTTTGCCCCTTTGTGTAGTTACCAGAACACAGACATCGAGGTTAACTCCATCCAGTCCACAGACATGGAGCAAAGTAGCAAGGAGCAGAGGCTCTGGTGGAGTCAGGTGATCAGAATTTAAATCCCGATGCTGCCACTTAGTACCCTTTAGGTTGGAAGCCACAGCTTCTGGGCATGTTTCTCAAGCAATAAAATGACAAAGGCATTTATCACCTGGGTAACTGCCATAGCGGCAATGAAATAAGATCTGAAAGTTCCTAGAACAGAGCCCAGTACATGGCAAGTGCTCCGTAAATGTAATTATTGTGGGTATTAAGTTCCCTACAAAATAACAGATGTGGGGTAGGGCTCTTTACATCATCTTTTGGAAAGAGCTCTCAGATGGTTGGAAGATAAGCTGCGTGTATAGGCCTGGAACATGCAATCTGTTCTGAATTGGGGCTCGTCTATCCCACAGTTTGTCTACAGTAATGTCAAGTGTGGAGCTAAGAGAATCCTGTGTACCCTATGTTAATTCATTTAGAAATCTGGGGAGACACCTGATTTTGCATGGTTTCAGTGTTCTCAATTCATGCTGTAGTCACCGAGCATCTCACTGTGTCCGTGCCCCTGTGAGGGATTGCTCAACGTTCTGCTCCAACCAGTTCAGGTTTCAAAGGTGCATTATTATTTATTAGCCACATGGGGGCATAGAGCTCTAATTTTTACTCCCTTCGAGCAGGCTATCCGTCAAAAGCCTTAGAAATAAAGTTCCTTAGATACTGTGTTAGTAATATTTCAATAAACTCAAGGATGTTCTCAACATATTTCATACGGGCAACGTCACAAACGAACAAAGCAGGTTTGTTTTTAAAAGCTGGGTGCGGAGGTCTGTGCCCTGGCAGCAGTTCTCAATGCTGGTGGCACATTATAACTACTTGGTGGTGGTGGCTGGCAGGGGTGGGTGTTAAAAAAAAATCTCACTATGTTGTACCCGACTCATCTGGGGTGTGTAGCCAGGGAACAGTATCAGCACTTAAAGCTCCCCAGGTTGAGAACCACTGATCTATGGATTAGTGGCACTTGAAAGTTACATGAAACACCTGGCCATCCCTGACACTGTACTAAGGGACGCTGGGGGTCATGGTCACTCTATCAGAAAGTAAACAAAAGTTGAAAAATAGAGCAGTAAGCTAATTACTATGGAGCCAACATGTCCTTAATTTGTCTCCCCATCTGTGCTACACAGACTCCCTGGAGTGCCTAAACTGGCTCCAGCTACATATTTTCAAAGAAAGAAAGTGACTGAGCGTGCCATTCCTGCCTAGTAGCCAGACAGCTTGTGTCACCATGCCTGTGTGTGCATGGCAACCTTTCAACTGTCGGGGGCACTTTCGAGGCCAGGCCCCTCTGCTCTCCACACGCTTCTCTAATGGTGAGCTGAGGCTGTGTTTGATCTTAAATTCCTCTGACTATAATGTCACAGACGTTGGACAATAAAAGGTTTTTTTTTTTTTAAAGGAAGGGGGAAAGGTTTTAGATCACATGTGTTTGTATTCAATAATCATTATCTCTTCATCAAAAAATAAATAACCATGATGAAATATTAGGTATTAATGAGTCCTAAACAGATGAAGCTGCTCAGCTGGCTGTGATGTTCTAGGTGCTTGGCTCGTCCGGCTCCTCACTTTTCCTGTTGCTGAGTACCTGGATGTTAATTATTCATCTTTTAGATATTGTAAGGAAAGTTCTCGGCTTAGGTCTTGAAGCCTTGGCACTCGCTGGGATAGAGGACAAAGAAATGAGGACCACACCAGGGCTCACAGGGCTGGCCGGGCATATGTGACTCATGCTATATCCCACCACATTGTGGAAGAGATGTGCGAGGACAGAGGTGTCTTCAGAGCTCATCCAGCCCAACGTTCTTGCTCTTCCTATAGAGCAGGAAGCTGGGGCCTGGAACCTGCTCTCAATTCAGTGCTCCAACCAGTGACAACCAGAGGTTAATACTGAAGCAGCTCTGGCTGCCAGCTCTCCTGACCTCCAAGCCAAGGAACTTTCCATGGCATCGCGGTTGTCAAAGAAACACGTCCAGGGCACTTGCTTTTTGTTGCCAGCACCATCAAAGCCAGCCCCCCAACTTCTCAGTGGCCCATCGCTTGAGTTATGATTCTAATATTCAGGGCATATGACATTCCTGTCCTTGCTCATAATTTTAATTATGGGTCTGGATTCCTCCTCTCCTAGCCTCCTGATGTCCTTGGTTACTGGAGTTGGAATGTTTTTCTTAGTAAAATACTAAAAACAAATGCTAGACCTATGTGCATGTGTGTTGACTTCAATAGGCACTGGTAACTGAAAAATACTGAGAAATTCTGTTTCTAATGCTGGTGTTGGCGGCAGGGAGTGTGATTCAACAGACAGTGCTGTTTTAGCTTTTTTTTTTTTTTAAACTATTCGTAGCTGTTATACTGGATGGAGGATGGAGAGAGGAGAAAAGGGATTTGGCAGTCTAGGCTCATCTGTAAATGAATTTTGTGTGACAATACAGCTTAAGGGTATAACCACTAATCAAACAGAAAGACACCTCCCATTGAAGTCACTCTAAAACAGGGACAAACGATCTCTGAGTATGGCAGGATGGAGGAGTCCTGCCCTCTTTTTGTGCATCAGATCCTTTGCAATCTGCAGCAAAAGGCTTCCCTCTGGACTTTCGGCTGCTTCACCTGGTGATGAAGACATCTTTGCCTGAAAGCCAAGCTCCTGACCTACCAAGTCCAACCCCAGGGCTTCAGGCCTTTGATGTTAATAAGTTAGAATTTTCGAAATTGTATTTTTCAGGACACTATTGTCTGTGAGATGTTTATAGGCCTTTCTTAATAATCTGGGGAAATTCAGGCTTGATCAAAATTAACATTTTTGACGAAGACAATCTCTTTGAGCGTCTCATAGCACTTGGCCCATGAAGCCTTAAGTGGGCACAGAACGTGTTCTTCCCCAAACATTTGAATGCAGATGCTTCTAACGAAAGAAGGGCTTATTAGCAGCTCACGAGACCCCAAAGCTAAGTAGAATGCAATGTGGGGACATGCTGTAATAAATGATGGGGAGAAAAACAGGTCATCTTTAAGTGAAAGGAATATGAGAGAAGGTGCGAAAAAAAGTTGCATATCGACATACCTTATAAGTTACAACTGCTTCAGTTTTTCCCGGAATTCTCAGCCCTGAAAGTCTAACTGATCCTCACTTAAAATTCTTGATCTCTCAAACTTGGTGTCTCAGACTAAAACTTTGTGTGTTATACCCAAAATGTTTAAATAGTCCCAATTCATTTCTCAGGGAAGGAAGCAGAGGACTATGGTTGGAGGACTGACCTAGCACAATAGACGGCTACGTTTAAAGACACTGGGAGGACTTCTTGCATCCGGCTCTGTTGCTGGGCCTCCATCTGGGTCTACACTGCCAAAGCACAGGGCAGGAGGTGAGGCCCACCAGGCCCACCTTGTCTCGGGGCTCTGGCAAGAGCCCTCCCTAGGGTACCACACAGGGAGGCCATCTGGGACCATAGAACAGTTGCACTTCAGTGTAAAACTCTTACACTGTCTCTGGAAGGTCCATCCAGCTTCTCTGGTTCTGTTAGTTAGAGGCCAGGTCTCCGGGCAGACTACCCCACCCCACCAGGTGGGAACCACTCATGGGTGAGGCCAGGTCCTGTTATTTGGAGATCCCTCCTCTCTAACCCCACCGTGACAGTTAAGTAGGAAGTGTTTGTTGTGATTTCTGATGGTTAAGGTCTACGTTGGGTTGCTCAGCGCTGCCCCTCACGCCCCAGTAAATACGGTTCGTCTGAAAAGAAATGTAAGACAAAGAGACCAGGGAGGTGCCAGGCCGAGTTGCCCGCACAGCCCCTACGTTTCCTGGCTCAGAGCATAGCTGGAAATCCAATTCCAAAATCAAAACTTAGAAAACTGCTTTGGTGTTGCTAATTTTCAAGTTGGCCCACGAATTAATGTCAGCGGCTATAAGGCCGCCCCTCATTTGTCAAAGGATTGTCTCCCTCTCAACAAAGGAGATGATCAAATGGGTAAGTTGCACGCCCTGCCCCTCCTCCACCATGGGACAAAAATGAACTGGTTTTAATTTTGAATTAAAAAACCAAAAAGGGCCTGCAAATATTTTTCCTCAATCAACCCATCTGCCAAAAAGACTGTTCACCCCTGCTTTAGGCACCTCTGGGCACGCAGGCCCTGCATGCTTTCGACTTGAAGAAGTGTCACCAAGCCCTCTGATTCATTCACATTATTCCAGATTGCCCCATCCTGGGCTGGCTCCAGATGCATTTTGCATCTACTTCTAATATGGTGGCTTCCTCATGACTCAACCCGCTTGTTCTCAGAATTTTGCTTTGTAGATTTTCCATGCGAGGCAGCTGTCGCGCAGCTGTTCGCTGTCCTCAGCTGATGGCAAATTTCAGGCTACACCCAAGAACCATCTCCCGGGGGCTCACACCCTTTGGCCTTCCCATCCCCTTTGGATGTGATCTGCCCAGGGCGCCCTGCTCCTCCAGGGTCAGACACGGCCCAAGGCCCAGCCAGCCTCTCCGACGACAGCATCCTGCCACCTCCCCTGCCGAGGGAGGCGGGGAAGAGCTGGGCCCCGAGCACGGGAAGATGGGAGCAGCCTCCCGGCCTGTGAGTGTCGGATACAGGAGCACGAGGGCTCCTTCCTCCAGACTTAAAGGCGTAACCCAACATCGGAGCTGATCACATCCCTGAGTGACAGACACATCAGCTCAATCGGGGTGACGCCGTGCCGATCAGCTGCTCAAACTCTGCGAAGGCCAGCTTTTAACACTGTTGCACCTCACTGTGGACCGTATTTGCAAAACACAGTAAAAACCAATTAGGAAAACAAGGCAAAACACAAGCATTGATCGTTAGATTTAGACAAAATGTCTATGAAATGGGTATAGAAATGGCTAAAGACCCAACTTGTGTTTTCATCCAATCATGAACCGAGGAACGCATGGTTCTAGGCAGGCATAAGGCCTGGGCTGTATGTTAAGCGGCATTGATATACATGGTTACGTGATGCAGAAATGTTTCCTATCGCTCGCCTGTTCTCTGAGAACACAGGGTTCTGGGCTCTTCTCTGGTCATCTGAGTTTGGTCTCTGCACGCAGCTAAGTTCTACCGCCTTCTGCATGAGCACACCACCTCCACTCGGTGGAGAGCTTCCCGATACACGCCAGCTCGCAGTCCTCACTGCTAACAGGCTTTGCTCCACTGGGGCTCGACCTAATGTGCGTTACCCCCCCTCCTACCCAGATCCCACCTGCCAATATTCATGCAAGTGTCCCTTCCTGCCCGCTGCTCCCTTTCTTTTGCCGATTTTCAAGCTGGCCCATGGATTGTCAGTGGCTAAACGCCCTGGTGGGCTCCCAGGGGCTTCCTATCTATGGGGGTAACACTGCCCTACTCACCGGTGTCGTTGGGGTATTTGTCTCCCCTGGTGCACGTTCTCCCATCGTCCTCCTGGATGTAACCCTCCCGGCATTCACAGCGGTAGCTGCCCACGGTGTTGATGCACATGTGTGCACACAGCGTCTCGTTGCTGGTGGCACACTCGTCGATATCTGGGTTTGGACCAAAGGCAGAGAATGCTCTGTTTCAGAGACCTCTCTTCCAACACGACAGGTGGCATTAGGTGTGGCCATCCCGTGGATGCTTGCCCAGGGCACTTTGCCAGCCTCGATCAGAGAAGGTTGGACTAGAGAAGGACACTAGACACAGGAGCCAGCATGACGGGGAGCCTCGGGCAGTGTCCCCATGGTGGCAAGCTGATCAGTGATGGGCTTTCCGGTTGTGGCTTTGCCACCACCAAGTCGTGTGGCTTGGGGCAGGTGTTACTAGCCTTCGAAATTCCCATCTACAAAACATGATGATGACACCGGCCCGAAATACTGGGCTGGGCTCCTCGGAAGAGGCAATGAGACGATTGAGGGCAACATTCTTTGAAGAGCAAGCATCAGGGCCAGGCTTTTCTGCAAGGACCCCTGGGGCCCAAGGGTCTCCCCCACCCCCACCCCTTTATGGCTCTTGGTTCTGAACAGCAGGATGGTGACCCAAGGTCAGTTAGGACTGGCTCCTTCCCAGTTAAGAGATGTAATGAAACCTGGGAAAAGCCACTTCTGGGGGCAAAAAACAATAGTCCCAATGGGTCTAATGGAGAGTTTTCCCAGGAAATTTTGGTGTCATCAGTGATCCAGACGGACTGCTGGGCAGCTGTGGCAACGAGCCATGACACCATCCATCACGGGACCCGTCAGAGTCCACAGACACCGTGCACATCACAGACTGGCCCCCTTACCGAGTGGGGCGGAAGCAAAACTGTTTCCCACCAGGGGAGGGAGCAAGGCCCCAGTCTGCTTCCTGCTCCCTGGTTGATGACATCAGGTGGCAGTGGGGGAGGAGGGGGCGCATGACACTCAGTCCTGTCTGTGCCCATGTGGCAGATGCACAGAGCTCAGCCCTGCACGTCTTGCAGTGCTGCTCTCTGCGCCCAGGACCCCCCACCCCCCCGTGGCAGCCCCCGTGTGCGGCCAGCTGCACGTGTCCCGGCAGCAGGTACTATGTCATCTGCGGACTACGTGTCACAGCTGGATTCACCGCTGCAATTCCTCAGGCTGAACACTTTTCTTCGCGCGCCTCTGCCCTAAACCTAAGTGTGAAGCTGCCTCTCTGTCCGGAGGAGGGAGGAGGAGGGTGAAAGGAGAGAAATAGATGGAATTCTTGGCAGAATGCCAGTTTTGTGGATCCCTAGATGGGAGGCAGAGAGTACTGAAGCTCGAAGCTCCGCAAACTGAAAGGAGAAGCCCTGTGCCTGGAACCTCAGGGGAACAGAACGTGCGCCGCGCTCTCTGTAGGAGGCACACTGGGTCCCGCGGCAGGCACTTCGTGGTCTCGATCCTCTTCTCTGGGGGGTGGGGTGCTACCATAGGAGCCACTGGGGGAGAGGCTAGGAGGCTAAGGCCTAGAACTTCTCTTCCACAGTGCTCTCTGGAGCCCCAGCTGGGGCAGAGAAGGGGGGCGCGCATCACCGCTTGCTTATTCTCCACTTGGGACCACCTGGCTCCTCGGTTCATCCTCCAGGTGGTCCTCAAACTTGACCCTGCATGGGAGTCACTAGAGACAGTTGTATAAAAGCAGATTTCTGGATCCGCCCTAGGCTCTGGAGGCCAGGCCAGGCATCTTTTTTTAAACACAAGAACTGCAGATGTTTCCGAGGCAGGTTAGCCACATACTGACCACGTTTGGAAACATGTGGCTCCAGGGGACAGTTACCATCACCCTCGCAGAGGGCACAGCCGGACAGCCCGCCAGGGAGGGGGGGACCCCGCTGGGGGTGAGGGATGGTGCTAGGCTCGTCCAGCTGTGGTCCAGGTGGCCGGCTGCAGCTCCTTCTGACCCACTTCCAATCTGCCTGCCACACGGCCCCTCCCTCGTTCCCAGCCTCCCCGCCTGGTCTTCGGGAACATGTGGGTTCCTGGCTCTCTGTGTTTTTACGTTCCTGCCCACTTATATTCTGTTTGACATTGTTCTCATTTTCACTTGCTAATGTTCCCTTTCTCCTGCCCTCATATCTCACTGCCTATTAGGATCCGACTGGGACCAGCTCCCTGAAGAATGCCTTGGCTACGGCTTGTTGGATCAGTCACAGCGAAAGGCAGTGACAGCCAGCACGACGCTGAGTATCTGGACCTAAGGGGAGAACCAAAGGTCAAAGCAGCTCCGGGGAGCTGGTCCACAGGGACTATCCAACAAAGGACAGAATCACCGCCCCAGGAGCTGGGAAATTGGCCCACGATGCCAACACACCCAGGCAGTAGGGCTTCTCGCGCCTCCGGTGTCGCTCCCGGTCGTAGCGGTACCCGGGGTAGCAGGTACACAGCACTCGGCCGAAGTTATCTGTGCACTGCTGTTCACAGGGAGCCTCGGCACACACGTCGTAATCTGAAAAAGACAAGCGTGAGCTCACGTCGGCCACAGTCCTTCAGCAGCCCGGGCGGTGACCCTGGGCCTGGACCAGACCTGATTGGGTTGCTGCCTGCTGGGAATCTGCACGTTTGGACGGGTGCTAACTCTTGAAAGTCCCACGATGGGGAACTTGGTGCTCGGCCTGGCCGTGGTTGAAGGCAGACGTCACCTGTGATGCTTCCCCAGGTCACCTCCTCATCTCCTGGGGTCCGCCACTCATCTAGAAAGCCAAGATGCTCTAGATGGCCAGACCCTGCAGCAGTACCTGGGGGCCTGTCTGGTCTTTTTCACCAGCTGTGGTCCAGACAGGGAATTTCTTCCAGATGAGCACTGAAGAACAGCTGGCCCTGGTGGGGGGCGTGGGCACCATAACGTGGGAGCGAGGGCTGAAGTCACGCAGGCTAGGAGGAGCGTGAGGGAGGCTTTGGAACGCGTGTGAGTGATGCAGGGATGGTGTCTTTGTGCCCTGCAGGGGAGTGTGTGTGTGTGTGCTGGGGCTCGGTCCTGTTCCCAGGAGGAGCTGGGAACGGCTGGAGAGCTCTGGAAGCCCTATTACTTGAAAAGAATTAGAGCCTGTCCTCCTCCCAGTCCTTACAAACTGATCTTTAATGAGCCTCTGAAGGGATGTGGCTCTGAGTCAGGAGCTCAGGCTGCACCTTTACCTCCACACTAGATCCAGCATCTGCATCACTGGGCTATCTTCCCCGGGTGCTGACAGATGAATGATCCTCAGATGCGGAGTCAGCCTGGCTCTGCTCCGCCGCACAGGACGGTGGAGTGCACGGGCCCGTCAGCCTCTAGTGCAGGTGGGGTCTGCGTGGCGAGGGTCATGCCATTCTCATGATGACCCAGAGAGCTGCCCGTGCTCCATCCTTTGCCCTATAACTGTGATGCCAGGCCTGCTTTTCCTGTGGGTGTTCTTGGTCAAACCTGGTTTCCTTGATTCAGTATCCCCTCTAGGCAGCCAATGTTTCCTGCTCTATACGTTTCTTTCTCTTGCTCCCATGCTCTGCCTTTTTTGCAGAATGCCTACTCTGTCCCAGGCCCCCGGCTAGGAGGCATGCAGCATTATGATGAAGAGTATGGGTTCTGCACCCAGCCCTCCCAAGACTGCGACTATCTCTGTGACCTTGAGTCCTTTAAGCCTCATCCTCTCACCTATAAACTAGGGGTGACGGTAATCCTGACCTTATGGTGCTTTTATGAAGGTTAGCTTGGATGATGCACTAAGCACAGTGCCTGACACACAGTGAAAGCTTAACCTGCTCTTCTGCGTCCTTTATGAGTAGCTCTTATGAGTGTTTGGGTATCTGGCAAGGGCTGTGTCCCCTGGAGTAACTGGCACTACTCTCTTCCGACAGTTTATGCTCAATTAATAACTGTTGAACTAGAACAAATCAGATTATTCTATCACCTAGCCAATCAAAATAATACAGCAGGGCTTGGCAAAACATATCTGGTTGGCAACCACTACTCAGCTCTGCTGTGGCAGAGCAAAAGCAGCCTAGGTAATACACAAGTGCATGAGTGTGCTCGTGTTTCAATAAAGCTTTATTTACAAACATAGACAGTGGGTCAGATTTGGCCATAGGTTGTTGACTTCTACCTTAGGGCAACAACTGAGGCAACAACACTCTTCTAAATTGCAGCTTCTACTCAGCATATTTGTTTAAAAATTCTAGTCTCTTCACTACCTGTGATGGCTAATTTTATGTGTCAATGTGACCAGATCACCATACAGAGATACTGGGTGGAGCATATTCTAAATGTTTCCATGGAGATCTTTTTTTTTTTTTTTAAAGATGGGATCAACATTTTATTCAGTAGAGTCTGAATAAAGCAGATTACCCTCGAAAATGTTGGTGGGCCCTTTCAATCAGTTGAAGGCCTTAATAGAAAAAAGACTTCCCTAGGAAGAGGGAATTTTGGGGGTAGACAGCCTTCTGACTCAAATTGCGACTTTCTTCTGGGTCTCCAGCTTAACCTAGGGACTTCTGATTTGCCAGCCTCCACAATCTTGTCAAGTAATTCCTTTAAATAAACCTCCCTCTGTTTCTCTGAACAATCCTAACTAATACACTATCTTTTCTGAAATTTTAGTTTTATACTTTGCATTCCTGGTAATGGAAATCTTTATGATTAAAGAGATCTTGAGTAAGAACCTCTCCCCCCTTATTCCCACAGATTAAAACACTTAAGTGTTCTAGTGACACCAACACAGCAGAGAGTTACGGCAAGGCTACATTGATCACAGGTGTCACAGACTCACTTGAGGGTGAAGGGAGACTACTTTCAGGCTCTGATGTTTGAAACACGACCTCACATTTAAAGAAACTCTAAGTATGTGGTACCCATGTAATGTGTTTTTATTTAGGTTGGGCAAGGTCTTTAGCTGGGATCTTACACTGACTGGCCCAAACTTAGTTTTCTTAGTATCTGCCAAATTGAAATATAAAGGACACAGCTGCGGGTGGAGAAAAGCTGGCTTATAAAAAAATGCAATTATTTTGACCTTTGTGGGGTCTTTTTTTTCCCCCACCAAGTTCCAACCAACAGAATTGACTGGTGAGAAATTCAGTCTCGGAGAGGCCCAAGGCCACATAAACCATCATATGTAAAGTGATTTCCTAACCAACCTTCCTAAAGCAGCTCTCTCAGGGGTCCCAGCAGTGGTTTGGTGAACTCTTCCACCATTTCACTGAAGACAGCAATACACAGGGAGGATTCATTTATTTCCAGCTGAGACAAAGAAACTGCATTCTAGGAGATAAAGCAACATGAGCTGGCTTGGCCGGGAGCCTGGTCGTCCACAGAGACCTGGCTTCTTGGGTGACAGTGAAGAAACCTATTTCTCATTACCCAGCCTTCTCTCCCCAGCCCCAGGCAAACTAATCTCACACTCTCCAAACAGTTCATGTTTTCTGGATCGGCACTGGGAACCCTTTGCAGCTCTTTTCCTCCTGCTTGTCCAGGTTCTGGGCAGCCTTCCTTGATCAGTTAGGTCCTCCTCTTTCCGGAGACCGCCTCTGACTGCTCTGGTCCTCTGTGCTACGTGCCTGTTCCAGACACTGCTTCCCTGAATACCTCCGCCACACATGTTGTGGTTATCATCAAAAACAAGAGCAGGAACCACCATTCATCTAGTGCCTAGTAAGAGCCAGTTTCTGTTCCAAGTACTTCACATGTGGTAATATTCTTTTTTTTTTTTTTGTGGTAATATTCTTAAAACCACCATGAGTCAAGTACTAATACCTTCCCACGAAAACTAAGATAGGTGCGTGTTACAGACTTAATCCTAGTGTCCTCTTGAAATTTGTATGTTGAAATCCTAACCTCCAAGGTGACGGTATTAGGAGGTGGGGCCTTTGGGAGGTACATAGGTCATGAGGGTAGAGCCTTCATGAATGGACCTGGTGCATTTATAAAAGAAACCCCAGAGAGCTCCCTTGCCCTTCTGCCCCATAAGGACATAGCAAGAAGATGGCTATCTATGAACCAGGAAGCTCTCACCAGACAGGGTTTTCCAGGGTCTTGGTCTTGGACTTGAGCCTCCGGAATTACATAAGAAATATAAGTTTGTTGTTTACCAGATTATGGAATTTTTGTTACAGCAGCCAGAATGGACTAAGGCAATACGGAAAATGTAATTAAAATTCAGGTCAGATTCCATGCTATGTATGTATAGACAGGTATGTGCCTTGAGGGCTGGATACATGTCTTACACTGCTCTGCCTCTTTAGTGCTGGGCTGAGCACGGTGCTTGAAGGGGCTTTGAGTCTAGCATCTGAAAAGCACAGAGAGGTCGGGGAGGATGCTTGTGTTCTGTGTATGAAATGCTGATTAGGGAAATACAGCCCCTTCAGCTTAAAACCTGAAATATGAGAATTACTCAATATATAAGTTGTGTAATGATTTAGCTAGAACATGCTACAGGTAACCAAATAGGCGCTAGAAAAATTTAATGCCAGAGAAACCTGAAATTACACGCAGATAACCCACATACATTCTATGTACATCTGAACTTTATAGACACCTAAGGGTTAGTCACAAACAAGGTGAGAAGACATAATCTTTTATATTACATACCTTCTGGGATGCATTGTCCAAGAACAAATTTATACCCTTTGCAGCATTTTTTCCTAAGAGACAAACAAAAATGTATTTTAAATGGGATGTTAGATTAAAAATAGAATTCTTTTCAGTTATCGAATGACTTGTGCCCAGGAAAAAGTGAGGCATAAGGGAAATAAGGCATAGTGTATTTTTAAGGGAAGTGGAGATAAAAAGGGGAAAGATAATCAATATCACATGGTCACATCTTCCAACAGCAGGATGTCCTTTTCACCACGTAATATAGGAGTTTAATCACTTGAATCCTATGAAGTGGATTAACGCAGAGACTTTAAGATACTTGTATCAGATGAGGGGAGGCCTAGAGGATATAACAGAACTTTGAGGCTGGCCAGGCACCTCCTCCTCCAAGCCAGGGATTCACATGACTTGCTAATTATAACAATTAGTTAATAATAACTAGATAATTATAATGATGTCTAATTGTAATAACAATTAGGTAACTAATTATTATTAAGACTGAGGCTGGGAGCCCAATGATTCTAACCCCCTATTTGAGTGCTTGCTTTATACCTGTACCACAGAAGTTACTGAAAGGTATCTAAATTATCTGAATTAAAAAAACAGCAAATAGGCAATTCATTCATTCATTTATTTTGAGAGAGCACTCAGGAGTGGGGCAGAGGGAGAGGGAGAGAATCTCAAGCAGATTCCATGTTTAGCGCAGAGCCCAACTCGGGGCTCAATCTCATAACTCCGAGATCATGACCTCAGCCGAAATCAAGAGTCGGAGGCTTAACTACCTATATCACCCCGGTGCCCCCCGCAAAACAGGCAATTCTAACAAAAATTTCCAAGACTTCAATCTCTCCCTGAGGTAAAGAAATGGTGCCATCAGTTCAAAATGTTAATCTCTCCTGGAAGGACTATGTCTCTGGTATGGAGTTGTAAGCTCCTCACAGACCAACCCCCTGCAGACAGCAACTATACACTTTGGAGAAAACAGAAGGAAACCACCACAGGCAGGTTCTGGTGAGTCGAGAGAGAAATTCAAGATTTAAGAGGAGAGTTGAAATTCTGAACAAGGGGCTGACCCAGGCTAAGTTTCTTGCTTTCTGGGCTTTAGCCTGAGTGCCTATCACAGCTGCTAAGTGGTGTAGAAAGCTAAAACACAGGGAACCCACAGTGTGTTTTGGCTTGATCAAGTGGAAGACAAAGCTGGGGCAACCAGAGGCATGAAAAATTGAGGGAAAACCCAGGAAAGGAGAGTGCTGGAGAAGAGTAGCCTTAAATTCTGTGTATAAATCCTCTGGTAAGCCCTGACCCATGCCTGTGAGGAGCAGGTTCAAAACACCCCTGGTAAATACAACTCATGCTGGATGAAGGCTTGAGCTGCCACCTACTGCAAGGCAGCTTTCACATTACATCCAACCATGTTACTTGCCTGCCAAAAGAAAAATACCAACATTTCTTGAATGAATAGAACAGGATCCAGGGTCTTCATAACTTATACAAATGAGATAAAAAGGGGAAAGATAATCAATATCACATGGCCACATCTTCCAACAGCAGGATGTCCTTTTCACCACGTAATACAGGAGTTTAATCACTTGAATCCTATGAAGTGGATTAATGCAGAGACTTCAAGATACTTGTATCAGATGAGGGGACACAAATGAGACCCATTTTCAAGGGAAAGACAGTCAATGATGCCAACTCTGATTCTAGATGTTGGTATTATCAGACATGACGTTAAAGCAACTCTTACAACTATGTTTGATGATATAAGGGAAAATATTCTTGTGATAAAGGAAAAAGTAGGAAATCTAAGAGAAGTAGAAACTATGAAAAGAACAAAATATAAGAACTAGAAAATATATCCAAAAAGAAAACCCCATCTTGCTGAATGGGTTTCACAACTGGGTGGTGATAAGCGGGAAAGAATTAGTGAATCTGAAAATATATGCACAGGATCTACCCAGTTTAAAGAGAAAAAAAAATGATTTAAAAAAATGCACCAAACCTCAGGGACTGTGGGACAATTTCAAAAGTTCCAATGGATGGTATTTGGAGTTCCAGAAGGCAAGGAAAGCGAGCCAAAAAAAGGAGCCGAAAAAAAATGAAAAATGGTTGAAATATCCCAAGTTCAGTGAATAATGTAAATTTACAGACTAAACATATTTAGCAAACTTGAAACGGGTTAAATACACACACATATGAAAATTTGTCTGGAGACATCATAGTCCTCCTGCTGAAAACTAAAGGGAAAATCTTGAAAGCAGGCGGAGAAAAAGTACACATCATACAAGTGTGTGGGCCATGCATTTCCAATCCAAAGCCATGGTAAGCAGAAACAGTGGTAGGATATCTTTAACTACTGAGAAAACAAACCAGCCTGCTGTTAACCCAGAATCCTATATCCAGAGAAAATATCCTTTAAGACTGAAGGTGAAACAAAGATGTTTCAGATTAAAGAAAACAAAGCATTATTCACCAGCAGACCTGGATGACAAGAAATGCTAAAGTGCATTCTTCCGAATAAAAAGGGACAGGGTGCGGGGGGGGGGGGGGGGGGGCAGGGCAAGGGGAAACATAGATCTTTAGGAAGGAATGAAGTGCCCCATACATGGTAAATATCTGGATACATATAAAAAGGCTATTTTTTCATCTTTAGTTATTTTAAAGCAGAAATTATACCGTTGTCTTGCAGGATTCATAATGAAAGTAACTGCAACAAACTGCACTGCAGAATTTAAAAATGGCAGGGTTATAAAGGGACCTACATGGTCGCAAAATTTCTACACTGTGTGTGAAAATGTACAACACAACAGATAATTCCTTTTGTTCTCCAACTCCCCAGCCTCCTTATTTTTCCCTTCCCTCCCAGCTGGGTTCCTTGAAAGTTTCTCTTTACCATTTCCAAAACCAGGATGTTAATTCAGATGCCAAGAATTAATCGGGGTGCGTGAATCTGAGAATCTCCAGAACATAGGCCAAGATTTTTGAATTGTCTATAAAGGTTAAGCTATCATTTAAAAAAAAAAAGATTTCTCTTTAATCTTAAAAAAAACCACATTCAAGGTTATTCCCATGGGAATATCCTCTCAATGATTTGTATTTAGACATGCTTTCTGGGTGGAAGAGAAAGGGAGTTAAATATGGTCTAATGATTGGAGAGTGCACATCGCCTGCAGCCTATTGATGCCATGTGTGTGAGCATATCATTTGTATGTTGTAGTGAATACTGGGGCATAAGCCAGAGATTTGGGAAATTAGGCATTATTTGGGTTCTAAAGAAAATTCCCACCTTTGTCAAACGGTCTGAACCTTCCACCAGGTTAGACAAGGCTTTCTAAGAAAAATTTCACACACTTAAGCCTATTTTTTCCATCATATTTTAGTAAGACAATCACAACATGACTTTCTGCTTTTACAAATTAGTTTAGCCTACTTCAATTATTCATCAAATTTTATTTTTTTTAAAGATTTTAAGTAATCTCTACACCCACCATGGGGCTCAAACTCATAACCCCAAGATTAAGAGTTGCATGCTCTCCCACTGAGCTAGTCAGGTGCTCCTGTCAAATGCTAGACAGGTTACCACTCACAGGAGAAACTCAGCCATCTCTTCCCAAAACTTTTAAAATTTGTTAAGAATTTTATTAAATCCGGGATCCCTGGGTGGCGCAGCGGTTTGGCGCCTGCCTTTGGCCCAGGGCGCGATCCTGGAGACCCGGGATCGAATCCCACATCGGGCTCCCGGTGCATGGAGCCTGCTTCTCCCTCTGCCTGTGTCTCTGCCTCTCTCTCTCTCTCTGTGACTATCGTAAATAAATAAATAAAAAACCTTTAAAAAAAAAAGAATTTTATTAAATCCACTTGTAAATCTTGTATAAAATGTATTAAAAATGTGTACAACTTACAAACATCACATCTGGTAAGAGAACATCGTGGGGCTCAGTTGGGTACAGCAGCAGAGCCTCATTTCTCCCTGCAACATTTCTCACGTGCAGTCCAGCTGCCATGGACATTCTTACTTCAAATACATAATAAGTGGGTTTCCATTTAAAAAAAAAACAGTGGCATCTGGGATGCTTCCAAATCACACTTGAGTGAAATAACTAAGGTCCCCTCCCCTGCAAAGAACACATTTACCAATCTGTATGTATATACTCAATACAGATTATTTTGAATCTTTCCTCAGTATATTTTATGTTTTATATATATGTGGGTGTGTGATTTACTGCTATGAATGATGTGTGGCAATGTCCAGAGTTTTCCAATTAGACATAATTTCCCAACATCTCCATCTGATTTATAATTTTACATGACAAGGGAAGCCCATGGGGTAGAAATTTATGATTATCGTTATTTCTAACAGAAGTAGAGGATCTACCTTTACCTTCTGTGAAACTTACAGTCGGTCTAGGTTTCCACGGCTTAAGAAAGTCCAAGTTCCTAACAACTAGAAAGAAAACTGCTTGATCATTAAAATTTTACAGTTCTTACTTACTGTATTACTTGAAGCTGTCCTATGGAAAACTCTAAGAGGAAGAACAGTACCCTAGATGATCTGAAAGTCAATCAAATCACAAGAAAGTGGGATGAAGGGGGAACATGTGTTTTTGATACATTTTAAGTGCAATAGCACATTTAAGCATATGGTTCTATTTGTCTGTTTCTATTCAAATAGCACGCCTAACATATAGCCACGGAGAAGTTAGGCGGCATTTGAAAGTTCATGCACGTGGACGCAACCCTTATAATCTCTCCTTCTACGTCCAAGATCTCATACTTGGGCATTCTGATCTTTTTGAGCATCACAAGGGCTTGGGATTGTCCATTTAGTGGAACCCAAAGTAATCTGTCATTCGCTTTTTTATTAAATTAAATCACATAGTGATTTGATACGCCTTCAAAAGTCTACAGAGCTGTATCAGGAGATCTAAGCTTCAGAACGGCCATGCTTCATTTAAATACCTGCTCAGTTAAGAATTAACTCCCCCTCCGCTGCTTTTTTCTTTAACTGCCTATCTCACGCCATCTCTCTGCTGGAGAGAAGGAGGTCTGAGACTTCATTGCACTCTCCTGCTTCTCCAGAGTTCCTGGGAAGACAGCATTAATTTGCATGTTAAACACTCATCCAACACAAACCACCATTTAAAATAAACAATGAAATATTCCAAAGTCTAAAATAATAAACCCTGGCTTGCACATGTTACGCCGTTTCAAAGATTACTTACAACAAACATAATTTACGTACAATGAAGTCAAGATAGCCAAAGTGGAATCTTCTTCATGTTATGCAAGCACAGGCACTTGTTAGATCGAACTACAAACATGGTTGTGTGGTTTTTATCTTTAAGAAAAACAAATGAAGATGGGGAAAGTTCATGTGGATTCCGGGGAGGCAGTCCCTCTTAATCTGCTTCATGTGTCATAACTTGGGTTTTCCAAATGCAAATGCTTTTCTCATTTCTTGGCCAGGGGAAGTGGTGATCAGAGGTGGTTCTTACATAGAAAGGGTGACATCGGCTAATCAAGAAAGTCTGTGGAGGCTTCCCCTGGGTGCCCCAGAGCACTGACACACATAAAAAAATCATTTATAAAAACAGTGCAGCAAGAGACATATCCCAGCAACCAAGTGTGTGTGAAAGCTTTTGGAAGGAAAAACGGAATCAGGAAAATGAAGATGATAGAGATACCATCATTTGACTGTCTGCTGTTAGCAGATTTTAGAAAAGAAAAAAAAAAAACACCCTGCCTATAGGATTAAAGGACAAGAAGGGACCTTGAAAGGTCAAGTGAGTTATAAGGCAAGAAATAGTTCAATACTTGCACCACTGCAATGGTAAATTTCCCTAAGATTTGAGGTTTTCTTTGCATTGCTGTCTAGATATGCACCAGACAGATCAGAATTTTTTTTTTAAATGAGAGCAAGAACTGCACTTTTTAGAGTATTTTAGGGTTCTTTGTGCCAAGCTACAAGTAGTGGATGGAATAATGGCTTCGGGTCAAGCAAATCTGGTTTACAATTCTGGCTCCGTCATTTAGAGAGCTTGTAATGTGACCTCGGGCTCATTTTTTATACTCGCTGAGTTTCAGATTCCTCATGGATAACACATGAATAATAATATTTGCTCTACAGAATCATCACAAGGATTACAGATAATAAGGTACCTAGCACAGGGCCTGGTTTACAGTCAAAACAGTGTTCTAGCTGCAGGTTTATGAACGTAGCAAGAAAACAGCAAAAGCCACTCTTCTCAGGTGCCTTAATCTTATGAATCATCTCTTCCTTCCACTTCTTATTCAATGGCCAATGCCTTCTTCCAAAAAACAAAAGAGAGGGGGAGGGAAGGAAGGAGAGGGAGAAAAGTTTTGATTTCAAGATGATTGGAAAGTAGTATTTTTGTCCTCTTCTTTCAGAAGTTAAACCCAAATAATGGGACTAGGAAATAGAAATGCAAGGTCAAATTCCATGGATTAGGAATATAATTCCAATATGCAGTCTCATATGAATATGGCCAGTAGATGGGAGAATGGGAAGTGATTCCGTAGAGTAACTTCATACCTATGCGCCTTCAGAGGATGTTACCACAGAGGAGCCAACCCACCTTGCAGAACCTCAGCCAGGCTTAGGAACCAGACACACAAGGTACTGGACATTCATTCCTCATCAAATAGTTGATGAGCTGTAGGATTAGAGGCCCCACTCACCTCCACCCCCCATTCCCACAGAGCAGTTGTCCCAGCTACAGACTGTTTTTGAGAAATAAAGCTGAGAAGGTTTGGAGGACGTTCAAGAGTTTATACTCTTTCTTCCAGGTTAATGAAATTGAAGATTTATTTTCTTTTAGCTGGGAGTCTCTAGATCTACACTCTAACCTTCATCCACTACAGACATGATTTCAATGTCCATAGAAACAAAACAGAAATAAAATGGTGTACTTCCAGGGTTCAGTTTCATCTACTACATCATGTCTATCATCCTTGATGTAAATAATGCCTATGTCCAAGTTGTGAGATTATGGCAACCCTCTCTTGCAGGAGGAAAGGGGAGGCCAGAAGATAGCAAGACAATCTGAAAGTCTGGTGAGAAGCTGGGCTTCCAGTTTCTGCCCTGACCCCAGGTACCCTTTGTCAGGTACCTTTCATCTACCACTACAAGAGGCAAAAGACACAGTCTTTGGAGAAAACTGTACCTGAGCAGCTTGAGACTTTCACACCAAGCCAGAGGCCCATGTGGAGCATACCCACGAGTAGATAATCTTGCCCAGGCACATAGAATTCCCAAACGTTTTGAAAGAACGTTTCAGAATCCTTCAGTGTAGTATCTCATGCCAAAACAATAAAAGCCTCCTGGTGAAAGCTTCTGAAGGCCAAATGATGGCAGCTTCCCCACATCTCCAACCAGTCAGTCCTAACTGGAGAGACATGAGGCCGGGAGAATGCGAAGACCAGTACACACAGTCTTTTTCAACCACCTAACCCTTCTGCGGCATGCCAGACAAGGGAGTCCATGAGATCTTTCTGCTGACAACACAGCCATGAAACCCTTGGGACTACACTAAAGGCCTGAGGATGGATGGATTTATTTATAAAGATTTTATTCATTTATTTATGAGAGAGAGAGTGCGAGCGGGGGAAGGAGGAGAGAGAGTGAGAGAGAGGGACAAGCAGACTCTGCGTGGATCCCACCATGGGGCTCGATCTCACAACCCTGAGATCCTGACCTGAGCTGAAATCAAGAGTCAGTTGCTTAACCGACTGGGTGCTTAGCCACCCAGGTGCCCCCCTAAAGGCCCAAGGACTTTAAAGTGGTCCTGAATTACTTTGTAAAGCTCCTTAGAGTGAGGAAGTTTTCTTCTCTTTCTTTTAAACTTCTTCACTTGCTGAAACTTTTGTTGAGTTTTGTGTGACTTCACATGAACTATTAGAATTCCTTTTATACCAGATGCCCTGAGAACAGAACCCAGGAAGATGATTTATCTCTCATCGTGGCATGAGCAGTTCCAGCCTTTTAACCAGAAAGTACTTCGCCGCCCAGGCAAATGGAATATCATGTATACTATAGCAATCAATGAAGGTTTTTTTTTTTTTTAAAGCAAGCAAACAAAACAAACTTATCTACATATAAGCTTGTTCCTGCCAAATGACAGTGACAATATGAAAAGAATCATAATCATAAGACCAGCAATTACTGATGGTCAAGATCAAATGCAGAAAACAGCATGGCAGTTCTTCAACAAATTAAACACAGAGTAACCACATGATCCTATAATTCTGAGTATATACCCAAAAGGAAGGAAAGAAGACTCAAAAGAGATATTTGTTTACAGCAGTATTGTTCACAACAGCCAAAGGTACTAGACATTCAACCCAAATATCCCTTGAAAGATGAATGAATAAAGAAAATAATGAAAATGTGATATACACACATACACACAAGAATGTTATCTGTCCTTTAAAGGATGTTCTGACATGTGCTACGACACGGATGGAACTTGAAAACATTATGCTAAGTGAAATCATAAAAAAACACAAATATTGAAAAAAACAAAACAAAACAAAAACACAAATATTGCATGACTCCATTTACAGGAGGTACCTCAAGTAGCCAAATTCATAGGCAGATAGAAAGGTGGTAGCCAGGGGCTGGGTGAGGTGGGGATGGGGAGCTGCTGTTAAATGGGTAAACAGAGTTAGTTTGGGAAGTTGAGAAAGTTCTGGAGATGGAAAGAAAGTTCTGGTGATAGTTGTACAACAGTGTGAACATGCTTCGTGCTACTGAACTACACACCTAAAAATGGTTAACTTGGGAAACTTTATGTTATGGATGTTGTACTACATAGACACAAAAAGATCAAATGGGGAATGCTGTTGAAATCATTCCTCTAACCAGTAACTCCCTGGGCATGGCATGATCTGTGTTTTAGCTGTGTGAATTACAGAAAAAAACTGTTTTAAAGGTACGTGAAGATTATTCTTAGACGGGGCTGAGGTAACAACCAGAAAGCATGTATCCCTATAAGGCTTCAAGTGAGAATAATCTAGTCATTCCACAAATATTCATCATGCACCAGAAGAGCTGGTGGTTCGTTCCCGGTCCCTGGGGATGTCCCTCCCAGGTTTGAATCCAAGCTCAGCTGCTCTCCAGCTGTAGGACCTTAGAGAGGTGACTTAAAGTCTCCCTTGCTTGATTTCCTCATCTGTAAAATGGGGATAGTAATAGTACCCACCTCACTGGCTGGGTGTGAGGGGTCAAGGAGTGAAGGTGCATGCAGAGCTTAGTGTGGTGCTGGCATACATCAAAGAGAAAGTCCAGAAATGCGCTGGTTTTCCTGTTGTGTCCTCACTCCAACGCTCACTGTCAAGGACCCTGGAGTGTTTTGGAGGGAGCACGGGAAGTGAGCAGCTGTGCCACAGTCGGCTTGGCTTTAGGAGAGACGCGGCCAAGGCCAGCAGCAGTACAAAAGCCAGCCTCTTGGCCGTTTCATTTCCCTGGTCGCTCCAGCTCGATGATTTTATCAGATTTCAGGAGAAGTGGAACCACTCAGTCTACTAACACATTCCATTCCCCCCTCTCTGATCGGTGTAGTATCTGTTCTCAAAAATGAAAGGCACACGACCGGACCTTGTACTGTTTGCCCAAAGCTGGTCCAGAAGCTCCTGGGAGGTGTGGACAACAGCCCAGGCTGCAGGGCTGAGAACACACGTGGCCGCCTTCGTATGATGTATCTGCCAGCGCCTCCCTAACTCCCTGCCCTATCAGCGCCTCTCAGACTTGCACGATCAGGGACCTCTGCAGAGGGCTGCCCAGAGTCCACATGGGTCCTGGGGACAAGAAGCTGGGACTGCTTCACTGTCACTTTGCTGCGATGCCAAGGCTCCACGTCTGGCTCTCTTCCCTTTCCCTCCTTCTCCCCAAGTGGGTTTCCTACCACAGCAACCCTCATCATCTGCCTTTTCCCTAATCACTGTCCATGGACAGTGCATGGAAAGTGGAGACAGTTCACCCTATGCAGTAACACGGCGGGGCCCAAAGCCCTAGTCACTGATGTGTTTTTATCCACCCTCTAAGCATCCCAGCAATGCCTGGTTGCTAATAATCTGCTACAATGGCATTTGTCAAGAAAATCAGATCTCCAAGCACTGAATTATTCATGATAAACCGAGCAATACAAGAAGTCATCAATGGTCACCAAAGCATTTCTGAAGTTTCCTGACTGCTCCTCCGCCTTCTCCTCCCACTCCGGGCCTTCTCCACAGCTCAGCCAGCCTTCCTTCCTGTTCTCTCTCCTTCAAAGGGTGGATCCAGCTTCAGGATTTCAATCCTGACCTTTCTTTACGACTTGTAAACTGTAAACTCCTGGGCATTCTCACTGATTTTGCTTGCTTGTATTTCCCAGATTTCCTATAATTATCTGGTATTAACTTCCATAGTGAGAACGTGTTACACTTTAAAACCAACAGAAGAAAATTAACTTCTCACTGCCAAACTGGAATAAGAATAGCATCTTCCACGGAGCCAGTGCTTGAAGGCAAATAATCCACAAGCCTGTTTTTATTTATTTATTTATTTTTTCAGAGCTCGATCTCATGGCCCTGAGATCTTGACCTGAGCGGAAACCAAGAATCGGACACTTAACTGACTAAGCCACCCAGGCGTCCCAGGGGATTTTTAGATTTTATTTAAATTCAATTTGCCAGCATATAGTATGACACTCAGTGCTCATCTCATCATGTGCCTCCTTAACACAAGCCCTCCTGTTTTTAAATATCACCTTTTATTTTTCCCCCTAGTAAGAGACCTGGATTACCCAGGACCAGCTGTGCTTCCAAAGGTCATTACTGTGGCAGAGATGGCTAGTGGTTTCCCTTATCTACTTCCTCTTCTATTTTAACAAAGGCCCAAATTATAGCTGGGTACATAACTACCTGGGAAAAAAGGAAGCATTCCCCAGCCTCTCACCCACCAGGTACTACCTTGTGAATAAGCTGGGCAACAGGATGTGAGTAGAAGTGAATGGAAGGGGCGCATAATCTCTCCCTTTCACCTTTCCATGAGTAGGAACATGAACACGGTAATGCTCCATCTTGGACCTTAGTGATAATGGGTGGCTCAACATACAAGAAGCTCAATGATGCTATCCATTCACCATATGAATTAAGGACTCCTGATACTTTCATGTAAGAGAGACAAATTACCATGCTTAAGCTATTATTTTTAGCTTCAGCTTAAGGAGCCTAATATACCCTGAAAGCTAAAATAACAGAAGGAAATGAATCTATGGGAGCAAGGCTACTGAAACGCAAGCTTAGTAAGCCATAAGGGTGCCAGGAGAAGACTCCGCCTTTTATTCTCCTCCAGGAACTGTGCGTGGAGCCCTGGAGCCTTGTGAAATGCTGACTCTTGAAATATAAATGTCTGGAGCCTTCCTCATAAATTATCCAAAGCTAGAGACCTCTCTGCTTTGACAGGGCTATGATCCTTTTTCCCGCACAGTGGGCAGAGCTGCAGTGGCACTCAGCCCCCTTCACCGCATTTCCAAGGAGCTCTCAGTACAGGAAACATGTAACTACAATTTCCCTATTCAGATTTTTGCCCATGGGTCAGTCACCTGAGAGTTAAATGACTAAGTCTTAAAGTAGAGGGCTTTACTAATAATGACTTTCAAAGACAGAGGGGACCTGATCTGAGTTCTTACATTAACTACTCATGCGACATACTCCTCACAGCATCAAACTCTCATGGAAAATGAAATACAATGGACATTAATTCAGGTCTAAATTCATACATTACTGAAAGTGGGATTTCAACCTCTAAATCATTTACAGATGAGAGCAGGAATCTTCTACTTTAGATATCGAATTATATAATGACCCAATACCGCGGTGAAAACTTCAGATTAGCTAACACTGGAAGCATTACATTTGACTTAATTCAATCAACACTTAATTGAGAGCTTCCTATACACCAAGCCAAGCATTTTCCATAGATTATTTAATTAAATTCGCATAACCACGCTTTTTACAGATGGGAAAACTGAAACATGGAATGCTTAAGTAACTTGTTCAAATTAGTAGCTGAACTGGACAGGAATCCAGGCTGCAGGATTCCAGAGGCCACCTCTTTCTCCAATGGAGTGTTCCAGGAAAAACGGTGATGAGTAAGCTCTGCATATGGCCCTGGAAGACCATTGATGTGTGAAAAGTATAGATTACCGAGAACGAGAACACAAGATGGGGCATTAGCAGTGTTGTAACACAAGTACAACGTATTTCTTCAGTACAGATGAAAAGAGTTGTAACTCAGCGTCTGAGGCTGCAGAGATGTGAGGCCCAAGGGAGTTGCTCTTTCCCGAGAAAGATATATCAGGGCCCAGACAAAGGGATGCTCACCCTCATGATATACCAGCCTTTCTCTAGCTTGGCCCCAAATCCAGTTTTCCTGTCTTGCAATCTCCGCTTCCGTCTGGGGAAAGATTCCCTGTCCTTGAATCAGGACTGACACCACATTCTGGGTGTGCCTCCCAAGCCTCATGGTCATGGAATCCGTAAATCAGAGTCACAGAGTGGGCCCAGAGGAGAGGCAGAAGAGACTGCAGACAGAGGGCAGTTGAAAAGGGCCACCAAAAGTTTTCAGGCAAGAGATTAAGATGGTGTAAGTAGGGTAATGGGAACTGAAAAATAAGGACAGACCTTAAAGAAATTTTGAAGGCATAATCTATAAGCTTTCCTAACACACTGGATGTAGAGAGTAAGAAAAACAGAGCAGTCCAAGACTAGAGAATTATCTTAGTGGACATGTGAGGATGAGATCACCATTAACTACAGCAGGTTACTTGACAAAAGAGCTAAATATAAAAGACTGTTATAGCACAAATTTTGGGATAACAGAAGGTATTACTCTCAGTTTGGACACAGTGTTTAGGATGTTTGAGGCCTCAGGCAACTCAAGGGCGAGGCAGGGTCTTCAGAGGAACAGGTGAAGCTGAGCATAGGATAAAAACACCCAGGAGAGATGTGGGCCAAGGACATGATTTAGGCAGATGTCTTCCTGCAAGAACTGGGCCCAGTAGGGAAGCCAGAGATAAAAAAAAGAGGACTAGTCAGAGAAGTGATACTAAAGAAGCCAACAAACTGCCTGTGTGGGCTTGAACAAATCACTGTGCTACTCTGGGTCTCTGCTTCCCATTCTGCAAAGAAACGGCCTTAGATTATGGTGATATTTTAAGATCTCTCCCAACCTCCAAATTCCCTGGCTCCTGAGGTGATGAAAATGTTCGATCTCTTCATTGTGGTGGTAGTCACGTGGGTGTAAACTTAGTCAAAACTCACTGAACTGTACATTTAAAATTGGCTCATTTTATTGGCTGGAAATCAGGGGTGCCTAGGGGGTGCTCGGTTGATTAAGCATCCAACTCTTGGTTTTAGCTCAGGTCATGATTTTAGGTCATGGGATCAAGCTCTGTATTAGGCTCCATGCTCAGTGGGGAGTCTGATGGAGATTCTCTCTCTCTCTCTCCCTCCCTCCCCTCCACCCCTTTCATGAATATACACGCGCTCTCTCAAAGTTTTTTAAAAAAGGATGTAAATTATAATTCATTTAAGTTGGTTTTAAAAATTTCTAAAAAAAAAATTAAAAAATTTCTGGCTCCAAGTAATTAACATTTCATGCGAAATTATTAATGATAGTATGAAATATTCCATTAGGAAAAAAGAAATACAGGTTAAAAATACATACACCCTCAGTTTCCAGGGGTGGGGAGGTGGGGTGGGGAACAGGCATGAATTAGAAGGAACTGCTGTAAAAAATTAGTTTCTGACCATTCGAGACATTGGTATGAGTGAGCAGATGTCTTGAAAATGTTTTACAAAATAAATAAATAAATAAATAAAATGTTTTACAAACACATGGGAAAGTAATGAGAACCACTGGACAACTCTCAGACATGGCATATGCAGTAGGTACTTTAGGACAGCTCTGGCTCCCCAGGACTTGTAGCTCACAGGTGCTCACGACCTCTAGACAAATTAACTTAAACAGTGGTTCTCAGGAGCTCATCCCATGTCAGTCAAAAGGGAGACAAACACAATCAGGGTTCTAAAGTGCAAGAACGGATGTGCCTGATGTAAGGTATACCCACTTTTAAAACAACTTGGGCTCCATGATATCTGAAGTATCCATTAGAAGGGAGAGGCTGCCCACATCTCTATGTTGAGTCTACTATGCACTTTGCCACTTACCATGATATTTTTCTCCTTTTTGCAAATTTTGAGAGTTTTTTCTTAGAGTATTAAGTCTGATGCCCGACCACAAAGTATAATTTGGGGCCCTATAGTGAAGGTAGCTCTACAGAGAATCTTATGGGCTACAGGAAGATATGCGAAGCTCTCCCATTGGACATGCTGCAGCCAGGCTCTGCCAACTGACCATGAACTCCTCCAGGACAGGGATCAGGTCTCAGTTATGTTGAGCAGCTAGCCTAGTGTCTGAGACATCACAGATGCTTGGCACGTCCTGGCTGAACTGAACTTGGCTAGCACTCTTTTCTTAGGAAGAATGTATCCCAGACGCTATTTACATGATAAGAGGAATAACCTTATCATCTCTCTTTTTTTCCTTTTAGTTTATTTTTTCTGGCCTCCTGTGGGCTCTTCCTACCTTCCTTCCTCCTTTTCTGCATTACAACGTACAGAAGGAATTAGAGACTAGCACAAGTGGTGGATAGAGATTAAGGAGCATGTAACCCGGTAATGTTTCCTGCATGGAATAATGACCAATTGCTTTTACCATCTTCTGTCACCTGGAACTAAAAATATTCAGCTTTATCTGGAGTAAACAGAATGTGCTCTCTGTCTGAGATGAAGAACTGGGAGGCCCAGCTAGTCTAGCTGTTCCAAGACCATTGAGTGGTACAGCTGGAACCACAATCCAGGGGCTTCTTGGCAACCCAGCCACCCTGTCCAGGGTAAGAGGGTGTCTCAGGATGCTAAGTCTGGACCTTTGCTGAGTGGTGACATGAGCTTCTGTATTAGGAGGCCTGAATGAATCATAAGAGTTTAACACAAATGTGTGGAGACCGTGCATGGTATCACTTTAACGGGCAGCTGTTTAGAGTTAGGCAGACCTGAGTTTGAAACCCAGTTCTACCGTTTACTGGTTTGATGAATTGACGTAAGTTACGTATAAACTTAGTTCACAGTTTCTTCTTCTGAGAAATGCAGTATAGACACACACTTTGTTAGGGTTTCTGTGAGATGGATAAAGCAGGTGGTATAGTTCCTGTTATATATCCTATAAGGGATAATAATAATGACAGCAGGAGGAACAGTCGTGGTTACTGTCACTGTGTCCTCTATCTTCAGCTAGCTCAGGGATTACAGTGTATATATTATATTAAATAAATGCTCATGACAATTATGACCAGCCACTATGAAACACTGGAAAGCATGAAGATAAACAGCATGTTAACTTACACTGAATCAATGAAATAATAACTGAACACTGACCCTGACCAAGTCCCTCATTGATGCCTTGGGAAACAGAAAAAATCCTGAGATAAAAAGACCTGGTAAAAATCACTGAGGATTCAGAACATAAGAACAGTTCGATTACAACTTGACCTTTGAAAAGAATATAATACTCAAGATATCAAAAGACACTCAGTCCATCAAAAATGACCACAGGATAGGGCAGGCCCAGACTGGTGTGGTCTGGGAATTTTCTGTGGATTAGATTTGGATTTTACAGGAAGGATAAGATCTATCTAGACAACGAAGAGGATGGAAGACCACTCAGGGCAGAGACAGGGCATTCAGAAGAGCATGACGAGGTGCTGTTTATCCTGGCCTGAGGGACACAGCATGTCTGATTTTTGTTACATGGTAAGAGAGAACAGTGCCTTATTATTTTTTTTAAGATTTATTTATTCATGAGAGACAGAAAGAGAGAGAGAGGCAGAGACACAGGCAGAGTGAGAAGCAGGCTCGCCACAGGGGGCCGGATGCAGGACTCGATCCTAGGACCCTGGGATCACGCTGAGGGGAAGGCAGACGCTCAACCACTGAGCCACTCAGGTGCCCCATAACAGTGCCTTATTAACTAAAACCTCAAATTACCCAGCGATGGCCTTCTCTGGGCCTGCCTGCCCATGGCCCCTTCCCAGGGAAAGCTGCCCAGCCCATTGTTGCTTCTGGCTGGGTAGCCTGGATGGTCCTACTTTGTACCAAAAGGCAACAATCCTGCCTCTCTGAGTTGAGAAGACTGGGAAGGGGCGTCTGGATCAAGGCTTGTCCAATCTAGCCATCTCTCCAGGACAGAACAGTGAGCCAGATCAATCCCACCCTCCTGTCCAGGGCTCTACACTAACAGACACCCCATGAGGGGCTAGCTAGCCATAGTGGTACAACTGAGTCTCCTGTAGCTGAGAAAGGTCTGGAGATGGGCTGAAACCCTGAGTGGGTGGAGGTAGCTGGGCATTGGTCAGACTCCTGAGAGAAGCAGAGACTTAATGAGGGAGATGAGGGAGGAGCCACTCCCAGGGCTGCTCTACTTTCTGACACTGCTGCCTCTACTGCCCCGTTTTAACACCATCCTAACCACAGCTCCCTTTATTCTTGAGGTTCAAGTGGCACTTCTGCTCTTCGCAGCCAAAATCTTGTTCTTTTCCAGTTATCCTGGTGACACATGGATGACCCAGTTTTGGGAAGTAATAGTACAAAACGCTTTGATTTGGGGGTTAATCGCAAGGAGGGTTTCTGTGCCTTGCTGCGTGTTTTATCAAAAGCACAAGCATTTGTTTTGTATACAGAAATCACTCATGGATGGCTCAAATATAAATGTCCTTTATTAACCAGTAGACACAGCCCTTATCGCACTGAGTGTTGGATTCCGTCAAGAACAGATGAATGCCCAGATGCTTTTGGCAGTTAGTAAATTATTTACTGGGAACCTTGAGAAAGAGTTGTAGCTTGAGTTTAAACAATAAGAAACCAGTGGTACCGGGCTCAGCAAAGTAAGCCAAGGAGAAAACATGTTTCTTAAACGTGAGCTTGCTTTAAAAAACAAGGAAAGTTCTAGTGTCTCTGGCAACGTGAGTGCATAATAAGTCACTGGCAGTGCCTCAGTACTCTCTGTCTTCTGTTTGGCATTCCCTGGGGTCTGGTTCCTTCTTCCCGGCCCAAAGACACCCTTCTGTGGGTTCCATTAGAAAGAAGTGATAAGTCTGGCAATACCTTGCTGTTTCATGCAGGTGACCACTCCTTGTTGTTATATTATTAACTGGAACCCCTCCCTCCAGATCTTTGAAATGAAATGCTTTCTAATCTGGTCTCCTGATGGAACCTCAGGCCAAGTGGCTCTCAGGAGCTGGAGAGAGCAGTTTTCTTCTCTCCCCCAAGTATAGCATTTGGGACAGTGTGCAAATAGTGTCATGTGATTAAGTGATACTATAACACTGAAAACTTGCCCTAATGGCTTCAGTGTCATTTCCTCATACATCGCAAGCACTGCTATGGCCACTATGAAATGCCACTATCTTGGGGCATCAACTGTTTATTTTTTATTTTATTTTATTTTTTGCATCAACTGTTAAAAAACAAACAAAAAAAGAGGATGGTGTTCAACTCAGAGGAGTCTTTGATGGACTTTCAGGCACTACAACACAGTGAAGAATTCCAGGTACCGTGGGGTGAGGGCAGTGATGTCTTGGGGCAAGGGATGGACTGGGGGCTGCTTTCTAATAAATGACACTAGGGAAGCTACAATCTTTTCATGCTCAACAGTGGCCCACTGAGACAAATCTGCAGATCTCTGCAGGGACTGAAGTGTGTTTATATGTGATTGCAAGATGGGGCAATGGTCGGGGAGCAGGTGTCGAAGGGAAGGGTCTTCCCACACAGCCACAGCTGCCCTAGGCATTTCCCATTTGGGCCAGTATCTTCCAGGGACCAGTGCTCTGGGTGCTGTGGATGGCTGCGGAGAAGGCTATCTTGGGTACATATTATGGAATGAGGGTCCACTTCTAGAAAGCCCAGTTCTACAAGGCAGGACTCAGATCTCCAGCAGGGGCTGCCCCGAGTTAAGAGAGCGCTCCCAGGAAAGTGGGGCAAAACACTCCTGGGTGCCACTGAGACCACCTCCACCCAAGGATGCCCTGGTGGGTACAGGCCTGAGGGCAGCCCTCGCCCACAATGGTGCTGACTGGCTGGACCCGGAGCTAGACCCGAATCCCACAGATCCCAGGAGACCCACCCAAAGTGCCAGTTTCTCACTGTGTGGCTCACCCCGGGAAACAATCGCAGCAACCACTCCTCCCCACCCTTTCTGTATTCCCACTATGGCAGCTCTGACAGCAACGGGGACCTTCAGAGGTCAGGCATGTCCCAAGCATGTGATTTACCTTTGGACTGTTGGCTTCTTTCTGCCGAGGTCTCCTGGATGGCCTTCAAGGAGCCTCCCAACAGTGCAGCCCCAGAGGTAACAGCTGGTTCATCCAGCAAACCGCCAACATACCCTTCTCAGTCCCCATCCCTCCCTTTCTAAGGAGGCTGCTCTGCTTGGCCCTGCCATCGCATGACACCTGGAAGTCAGGCATGGGGGCCTTACCTTGGAGGGACAGCAGCGGTGAAAACAGCACAGCTGTGCATGGCCCTGTGCCACTGTGCCCTCTAGCAGAAGCCCACAAGCCAAGGGCAAGTCACAAACTCAGGACAAGCTCCCCACGCTTCCACAGACCGTATTCTCACTGCTGTCAGGGGCTCCTTGCCTGTGGCAGTGGAGATCCGTGAAGGGTAGCCAAGGTGAGTCACAAGGCAAGAAACCACTGCCTCCTGAGGAGTCTCATCAAATCCTCCCAAGGAAGGACAAGCCAGTCTGTGATTACCCCCATCTCACAGGTGGAGAAACTGAGTGCCAGACAGCATGAGAATCTTGGCCAAGGTCATACTGTGAAGAAGGGCAGGAGCCAGGATTTCAGTCCCCAGCCTACAAAGCACAGTGTTTGGCTCAGAACAGTTGCTCATGAAAAAGATCTGGAAACAAAGCAATGCAGATGCGGATACACCCAATCATCATGAGCAGAGCCTCGTTCTGAGCCCAGGGGGACCAGGGATGCTCGGCAGGAGCGTCGGCCTGACCGTGGCATGGAGACTGCATGCTGGGGCTGCCCTCCCCTCTCCGGGGACACCACCTCTCCTTCTACCTCCTGGATCTAGGGGGTAGCTCTGAACACATGGTCCCTAAGTGAGGACAGAAGGGTGGGTAAAGCCCATTTAGGCTTCCTGAGACCTAAGCCAGTCATGTGGCCTGTTAGCAAAACCCAGTGAGTGCCAGTTTGAAAGTGAGGGAGCTGAGTCCTAGAAAGCCCGCTGAGGTGTGGGCGGAGACCCCTTCCTGAAGTCTCTGCTTGCAGTGTGACCAGCTCCCTGCGCCTGACCCCAAACACACCTAAATCTTTGAAGTTCGGCTTGACTTCCCTCCTGCTCTGAAGACTTCTCCGAATTCCTACCCACCTAGAGGGGTTTCCAACTCCTGTGAATATCCACATTCTATCTCTGCTTATCTCAGGATATTTAGGAACCCCCCCCCCAAACAATGGTGGTTCTCAATCCTGACTGCACACTAGAATCTACTAGAGACTTATTTTTCTTTCTTTTTTTTCTTCCTCCTTTCCTTTCCTTTCCTTTCCTTTCCTTTCCTTTCCTTTCCTTTCCTTTCCTTTCCTTTCATTCTTTCCTTTCCTTCTTCTTTCTTTCCTCTCTTCCTTCCCTTTCTTCTAAAGATTTTATTTATTTATTCATGAGAGATACACAGAGAGGCAGAGACACAGGCAGAGGGAGAAGCAGGCTCTGTGCAGGAAGCCCAATGTGGGACTCGATCCCAGGTCACCAGGGTCACGCCCTGGGCTGAAGGCAGACAGATGCTCAACCACTGAGCCACTCAGGTGCCCTGAGATTTTTTCTTTTTAAATGATGAAAATATTTATGCCCAGGATTAACCTCTGTGTAACTGAATCAGAACTTCTGGGGTTGGCACCAGGGAATCAGAACATTTAAAAAAATCAGCTGGGACTCAGAACCAGGGCTAGAATGCCTTGAAAGTTGAGGGTGTCCTCTCTTTCCCCACTTAGCTGGGAGCTCTTCAGGGCAAGGCCCCAGCCTCCTGTACTGCTGTCCTTAGCACCAAGCTCGGGCTTGCCTGTCGCCTGCGCTCATCGAATGTTGGCTGAGTGATTGCAGCCTCGACTGAAAATTGAAACATATCCCAGGTGGGATATGGGGCAAGTTTTCTCTCTCTCTCTCTCTCTCTCTCTCTCTCTGTCTCTCTTTTTTTTGCTAAGAAAAGAGTCATATGTTTTCATCCTGATATGGGCACCCTAAGACCATGAATTCCAAAAACAATAAATCTCCCCCTACCCCCTCAACTCCATTAACATCCTAAGGGAGGAACAGGCTGTGTTGTTAGTTATCTCCTGCTTTCAATTATGGAGCCTTCAGCCAGATTCCTTTGTATGCCTCTGAGGCCCAAGCCTTGTAAATGGCACACTTTCAATTATTTATCTAAACAAAGGTGAGCCAGAGGGCAGCACTAAACACTCGTCTGGTGAACTTGAGCCCAACTCTGCGCCCTTGGAATTCTCAAGCTTACAGGACTTGGCTTTGTGGCTCCAATTTCCTTAAAAAAAAGAAAAAGAAAAAGAAAGAAAGAAAGAAAAGGAAGATTAAAAAAATGGAAAAAAGTCACATTAGCTACAAGGCCATAAATTCCATTTCAGAAGTGAGAGGCGTGCCAGAGGGGGGCTGTAAGAACCCGAGCTTTGTGGCTGGTGGCTCTTCCGTTGCTAGGTTGCTCAAATCCAAGTCATAACTCACGGGCAAGGAGGTGGACCGCGGACTCTCTTTCCAGGTTTGCACACTCTCTCTCCTGTCAGAGGACGCATCGCATTCTATGTCACCAATGAATAATAAACTCCCTTCCAAGGGAACAGAGAGACCAACCAACAGCGATCTGCAGATACAAGCAGAAGGAAAAGCCTCCTCTTGCTTGTGAAGACAGGCTCCTGGCTCGCTGTCAGCAAGACAAGTGTTCTGAACTGTTCTTTGTGGGATGGGTTTGTGCCCATTCCCTCTGAGGACCAGCCTGTGGCATGCACATGACACAGCCCGCGGTGCTGTGGGTACCCTGGTGGCCATGGAGTGAGTGGTGAGAATGACCCCTGTAGAGATCAAGCACCGATTCATGTGCTATAAAATGTCAACTGCAGTGAAAGAGTAATTTGGGAGCACCCAACCAGCTGGAGGTCAGGATTCCTTGGTGTCAGAGTAGCAACAGTAGTACCAAGAGCTGATGTCCACTGAGGGCCTCCCCCCCAAGGGCTCTGCACCTTACAGCAACACAGGGAGGCATTGTCCTGCCGTACAGAGGTCCAGAGATGTTAGGCAACTTCCTCTGGTCACACAAGTGATGGGGGCTGGAATCCGTACAAAGATCTGCCGGACTCAGAAAGCTGGGCTCCTAATCACGCTGTTATACAACCCTCCCTAGTCCCAGGATAGACACTCGAAAATGTTTCTGGAATCCACCTCTCCTCTCCATCCCTGCTGCCAACCACCTTAGTTCAGACCTAAAATCTCTCAATCCTACCTTTTTTTATAGCCTCTTAATTCATCTTCCTGCCTCCAATCTTCCCACATCCCAATGAGCACAAATATTTTATCTACCGTATCTATTTTATATCCCTGTGTAAGAATGTTCCTTGGCTCCCAGAGCCTAGGACTCTAGTCCAATCCCTGGTGAAGTGCAAGTGGCCTTGCCTCACCTCATCTTGTCTTTATCGTTCCCCACCAGGATCCAGCCACATCAAATGTCCAGCTCAAAAGATCCCTCTGCAAAACATTCTCTGCCTCCTTCAGCTCTCACTTGTTTGCATGTTTGTCCTTCTACCCAGATTGTGAGCTCCTAGGAGGCAAGAGGTTTGTTTTGTTCATCTTTGTAATTTCCCCAGAATTGGCAGAAAGGAAATGCCAATAAATATTACAAAGCTGACTCACTGATTGAATGAACAGAATCTCAAATCTCCTACCTCAAGGGGGGAATGAAAGCAAAAATCGCTGAATTTTTGACAACTGACCATATATGCATGGCGGTTAATCAGTCTTAACAATTCCTATGTGATAGTGTTATAGATTTTACTCTTTTCTGAAATAACCACAAGGCATTAAAAAATTCTAACTAAAAATATGCTTCTTTGGCATTTTAGTCTAGACTTATTCCACTCAAAAGTATTTTCCTTGGGGATCCCTGGGTGGCTCAGTGGTTTAGTGCCTGACATTGGCTCAGGGCGTGATCCTGGAGTCCTGGGATCAAGTCCCGCATTGGGCTCCCTGCAGGGAGCCTGCTTCTCCCTCTGCCTATGTCTCTGCCTCTGTGTGTTTCTCATAAATAAATAAATAAATAAATAAATAAATAAATAAATAATAAATAAAATCGTTTAAAAAATATTTTTCTTAGTAACAGCTATTAGTAGTAGTATCCGAACCTAGAATGTCTACCTTTTTCTTTCTTAGCCAAAGGGCAATTTTCCTGATTAATCAAAAATTGATTGACCGCTACTATTCTCACTTGTTTAGATAGACAGCTAGCACCTGGACTAAGTTGATGGGCATATTAAGTTGAGTCTTTGATGTTTTCCTCCCCTTTCCATGAGAATTGGAAGTTAGCTTTGAGCTTTATCTCAATATCCTCCTCTTCTTTGACACCATCCTTGGCTCTCTAAGCCAAGCAGGAAGTGATTTCTTCTCTCCCTGAACTTCCATAGTACTTGCTCTGTGTGTCACTTGAACCCTGTCGAGGTCACATGGAGCAAATCCCACTGGAAAGGGTGCTATGCTGGGAACACCATCCCTGCTAAAATACAAATGCATCATGGGGTGCTGGGTGGTGGATTCACCTCTCTGGGCCTTTGTTTACTCATTGCGAAATGAGGAAGTCACATGAATTGGGTTACATGGCCTCTTTCTAACTTCTTCCCAGCTCTATAACTCTATGAAAAATGCCAAATATCTTGATATTATTTGAAAGTTCCTTGTGGGGTGGAAGGTGAAGTGCAAGAGCACAGAACTTTGGGTCACACTCAAACTACTGAGAGTTGAAAACAATGATTTGGATGTAATGTTCTTCATTTTCCAAAGGGCCACAGGATGGCATCCTCAAACTCAACACACAACAATGAGGAAATGGCCTAGCAGGGTAAGAATTCACATCACTGGGGCTGCTGCTGCAGGGTGTATTAACTATGACATGTTCATCATGATAGAGATGGGTGATCACAATTATACACAAACTCAGAATTACATATATGGGAAAAATGACTTAAGCCTTTCTTTCAATCAGGATAAACTAGGGTGAATTCAAAGATAATGCTTTAGATGAGCCAAATATACGTCCGCTGAAGTGTGAGAAATTGATGTGCAAATGGATTCCTCTAAGGATGAACTTTAAGTTGTAAGGGACTTGGCCAGAGAAAGGGAGACTTGGAGAACCAGCATTCTCTTACTAAGTTATACAATTTCATATCTTTAAAAATAATTCATAAAGACATGTTAAAACGAGAATGGAATAATAGTCATTCAAGGGAAAAGAAGACTGCATTTGAACACTATGTTTAGGGCTAACTTTCCTGGCAGCTGAGCCCAAAAAGGGAGCAATGATGAGTTAGTTGTAATGTGCACAGGTTTGTACAAAAGGTAAGACATTTACCAAAGGGATGTTTATCACTAAGAGTCCCAAGTGGAAACAGAAGGTACATTAAAATTAGGATAATTCAAGGAGGGCTTGTTTACCAAGGGACTAAGATACGCATATGTGGACAGGGTGTAGGCAAACCACAAAGGCAGGTGCACGAACTGAGGGCTGACTGCATAGGAGCTGCTGCCACCTGCAGTGGACCAAATACCATCCTCCCCAGGTACCTCTGAATGTGATCTTATTTGGGAATAAGGTCTATTACAGAGATAAGTAAGATAAGGATGGAGAGATCATCCTGGGTTGGGGTGGGTCCTCAATCCAGTGTGAGAGACAGAAAAGCAGAAAAGGATCCACAGAGACCAAGAAGGTGATCATTTAAAGACGGAGGCAGAAACTGGAGTGATGTGTTTGCAAACCAAGGAATACCTGGGGTTGCTGGCAACCAACAGAAGCTATTTCAAGAGTAGAGGCTAGTTTCTCCTTAAGAACTTGAAGAAGGAACCAATCCCGGTGACACCTTAATTTCAGACTTTTTGCCCCCCTCCCCCAGCCGAACTGTAAGAGAATACATTTCTATGGTGTTAACCCACCCAGGTTGTGGTAATTTGTCATGGCAGCCCCAGGAAACAAATACAGCACTGCATTCCCCAAAGCAATGGAAAGAGGGCAAGGAACTGAGCGGGGGGAGGAGGGGGGGAGAAGAGTATGTGCTAAGTGGGCCCCTGGGTGGAACAGCGACAGGAGGGCACCAGGATGAGGTGGCCTTGCAAGAAGAGAGCCAGGGGAACAAATGTTCCAACCTCAAACCTCTTTCCTCCATCCCTCCCATCTGGGGTTTCCCACTGGTTGTACCCAACAGGGAGCCAGAGGGTGTTGGGAACCCTGCAGACATGAGGCACATGGGCCAGCCCCTTGGCCCTGAGCAGGGGGTCACAGGGTGGACAGTGTATCTGGAAGGGTGAACAAATGCTAGCGGCATGAGATGCAACCTCCCAATGATCACTTCTGGGATGAAAAAGCTGGAAAGTCTCAACTTAAGTCTTCCCTTCTTGTAAGGGGGTGATTACTCCCCCTGGAAAGGAAAGATATTGGTCTCTCTCCTCTACTGGGTCCTCTTTAGCTGAGGTTTCTCTAACTAAAGCTCTCTTTTTGGCCCCTTTATTCTTTTCGTCTGTTTCCACCCTCAGCCTTCATGGTGGCTTTCACCACAACAGGGATCCCCACATCTGCACAATTAGCCCAGCTTCTCACTCCAGCTTCAGTCCCACTTTCCAGCAATCCTGGGAAATCTTCACTGGTTCATCAACTGTTCTGAGTCTAAACATTTGAAAATCAACCATATCAGTTTCTTTCCAAAACTAACATCCCTTTTTGGAATTCCTCCTCTCATTTCTCTAACCCATCTAAGGTTTAAACTCTCCAGTTCATTCCCTTCATTTAAACATCAAGGCCTGTTGGTTTTAATAAAGACATCGTGTCCCTTCTCTCCATTTCTACAACTGCCACCACTTGCGTTGAAACCACATCTGTCTACACTGGATAACGGCCAATAAGCTTTGAGCCGGTTTCCACAACTCCAGGTTGCAAAGGTCTTCTGATTTTGCCATTGACCAGAGCGATACTGCCTTCCTTATGCTATGCCCATGTTCAAATTCTCAATGGCCTTCTCTGCTGCGGGCCCTCACTTGTCAGAGCCATGATACTTCTCCCCTGACTGGCTGCTGACGATCTTCATGTTCCAACTCTTCTCCTTTTCCAAACTTATTCCCCACCATCTGTTAAAGGAGAACCTTGCTGTGCCAGGCTGCTTCATTTGCTGTCCTACCCTCATCTTATCACCTTATGAGAACAGTCATTTTTGCTCTGTATACGAGTCTGCCACGAATCCAACTGAACAGAAAGCATTTGTCAAAAATCTTACAAATCTTATATGTGGGTTAATATTTTCTTAGTGATCAAGAGTAAGTTTATACCTGGCCATAATCCTTTTTATCTTTCCCTATATCCATATTTCCCAGATTAACCTATAAGCCATGTGTGATGGTAGTTTGTGCTTCATTGGGTCAAGGAAGATATTACAACACAGTA
Organism: Nyctereutes procyonoides; assembly: GCF_905146905.1. Taxonomy (NCBI): domain Eukaryota; kingdom Metazoa; phylum Chordata; class Mammalia; order Carnivora; family Canidae; genus Nyctereutes; species Nyctereutes procyonoides. Next base: position 16,412,328 of record NW_026575082.1, on the reverse strand, counting down.
ATTAATAGCTTGAGCTTTGGCGTCAGACAGATGTTAGAATTTAAGTCCATCCATCATTATTTGTATGACCTCGGATAAGTTACTTACCTCCTCTTTGCGTCTCAGTTTTCTTATCTGTTAAATGGCAATTTGAAACTTGCCTCATAGAGTCACTGTGAAGGTAAGAGGTGCTAGCTTATGTGAAGCACTTAGCACAGTACAGGCATAAAATTAGACTCAACAATATAAACAGTGAATAGCACAGTCATGCAACTTCTACTCAAGGCCAAAAAGTGTCATTTCTGCAGCCCAGACATGGACAGTTGGTTGCTGGATCACATCACATGGTCCTCATTCTCATTATCCTTTTTTCTTAAAGCCAGCAATTTTGCTCAGCCATGCTAGGTCAGAAATAAACTTACAGATCATGGGTTTTCCAAACAACCAAAGCTATAATCAGTGCTTCTGCGGATCCCAAGTAGACTTGTATCCTCAGTAGACTCTGTGAGAAACTGGCCACACTAGGCAAATTGCTTAAGGTCAAAATCAAAAGCCAATCAAAAGGTTATGAATGAAAAATTATATGTACAAATTGCAGGAGCTGTGATGGATAGTAATCTGGTATGATCAAGAATTTTAATGATATGATCTGTAAGTTATTTGCTATCATTTAACACATACAGAAAAATTTGACAATTCTATTTTTATTTTTATTGATGTACATTGAAAGATGTATGGCAAATACCAAGAAAATGCTAACGTTTTAATTTGGAGTGTAACTGACATAAGGGATAAAAAGGAAAAACAAATAATTTGGTCTTTAACCAGAATCCCTCATGGGCACACATTGAGACCATGAGATTTTGGACACATTTGGAATCTCGCACATTTCTTAAGTTTGCAGAAACACACCACACAAAAGAGGAACTTCAGTGCCTAGTGGAAACAAGCCAGATTCATACAGGAGGGGATTAGGAAAAATTATTTCATGTATACTTTATAATGGCCTTTCTGAAATCCAGATGGTTCCTTTGCTCTGAAAGTATTCTTAGATAGGGCTGATTTATTGGATGTCTTTGTTAATGAGCTGGGTGAGAAAAGAAATAATTGTTTAAGTGACCCAACTTGTTTTCCAAGTGGTGGAATGGCGATTTTCTAAGGGGGCAGGTTGGGGAAGGGAGTAATGTGTCATATAAGGCTGCTGGACTGCCAGAGGCAGGAGCCAAGCAGAAAAAGCTATGAACCCAAACACCAGGCCACAGTGCTGCAGTTCATGCTGTGAAACGTGAGCCTCCAACACCACGGACTTGTTGGATTACGAAAGACACACCTGGGGAACAATGCCACTTGTGTTGCAGAGTGACAACCACGTATTCTGAGTCAACATTGGTTCTCACTGCTGGGTGAATGGTAGGGAATGCTGGAACCGTTTGCCACACTATGTGTCATAAGGGTGATAGACTTATTAGGATTTATTTATATTTTCTCCATCTTCACTCCAAACCCCGCCCCTGTCTTTAATCTCAAACCGTCATCAGCCTTTGATCTCTGCTTTCTTTCCTTACTACCTATACGACACTGTTTTCCTAGTAAACAGGATGACATTTAAAAAATGTCAAGAGCCCCTCTGCTCAAACTCTCCCAATGGCACCTCACGGTACACAAATAAAAATTCAAGCTCCCTGCTCCGGTCCGTTGAGTCCTATGTGATCAAATCCTCAGCTTCCTCCCCAGATGAAGGTCCTCCCTGGGCTGGGGCTACACGGACCTGCTTCTGCCCCCCTTCATGTCACAGCATACCCCATTACTCCTGGTGTTCTTCTCAGACCTCGGTGGCTGACATCTGCCATGCTTACATGAAGTATGAATACAGGGAGTCCTCAAGAACATTGCTGTATTTGTGGACTGGCCACATGTAATTTATGTGAAGATATGGTTGCTGTGCAAACCCTGCCACAAGACAAGTCCCCAAGATTTCTTCCCCCCAAATCAGATCCCTATCTCCTCTAAGCTTCTGCTGGTCAGAGTTCTGTACCTCTACTGTTGATGATGTTACTGTATTTCATGGAATGCAAGACACTATCAATCGTAAGATGCCCCATTATTTCACATAACAGTTTTCTAAGTTGCCAATTAAACTCTGACACAATGCTTCATCATGGAAATTCTTCTATGCTTACTAAAATACTTCTTTTAATTCTAATTAGACACAGGATGGTTACATGTCACATGTGTGGATATATATAGAGAATGACAAGAGATTGGTTAAGATGGTCTTAGAACATCCTCACATTTGAAGTCTGACTCTTCAGAATCAGTCTATTAGCTGAGAGTCACCAATTCACCAATCACAAAACATCCTTTGTGCCATGGGAGCACTGATGGTGTAGGCTTTTTTTTTTTTAAGACTTATTTTAGTGGGGGAAGGGCAAAGGAAGAGGGAGAGGATCTCAAGCAGACTTCCCACTGAATGAGGAGCCCAACTTGGGGCTCTACCTCATGACCATGGGATCATTACCTGGGCCAAAAACAAGAGTTGGATGCCCAGCCAACTGAGCCACCCAGGTGCCCTGGTGATGCAGCATTTTTATTTATTTATTTATTTATTTATTTATTTATTTATTTATTTATTTATTTATGTTATTATTATTATTATTATTATTTGATGTAGCATTTTTAAACTGGTACTCTGGGGCAGCCTAGGTGGCTCAGCGGTTTAGCGTCCGCCTTCAGCCCAGGGCATGGTCTTGGAGACCTGGGATCGAGTCCCACATCAGGCTCCCTGCATGGAGCCTGCTTCTCCCTCTGCCTGTGTCTCTGCCTCTCTCTCTCTCTCTGTCTCTCTTGAATAAATAAATAAAATATTTTTAAAAAATAAACTGGTACTCTGAGTACCAAGAGCTTACTTTTGATTCCTGCTCCAGGAATGCTAAAGATATCAGACTTACCAGCACCCTGTCACCTTCTAGTTCTAAAGAGTTAAAAGTCAACTGTGTACATTGAATAAATGCTTTATACTGTGTCTCTAGGACTTCTTCCCAAGCAGCTAAAACCTGTGATGGACATTGTGATGCTGGCACATTTGCAGGTAGAGTGCTCTCAGGCATTACAAAAATATCCCCACTGCTGCCTGGGTACAGTGAGCAAAAGATAACCCCCATCTTAAAATTTATGACATCTAGTCATCGTCGTTGTCATCATGATAAACATTATTACATTCTAGCTCTGGGAACTTGGATCTTCTCACAGCTCCTAAAAAGGGCCCCCAGTGCATCACAGTTCAGAACCCCTCTCTGCCTGCATCAGTGGATACCAGCTTTGCTGGCTGTAACTGAATTGGCCAACTTTGCAGGCCTCACTGCCTGCATCAGTGGCCATAAACTGGATTAGGCCCATGAAATTTGGGGAAGGGTTTTAACACAGAGACAAGAAATCCATGTTAGCAGTTTTCTGTGGGGAGCAGAGCATCCATGGACTCTAAGGTAGGGAAGGAGGGCCTGAATAAGCACATGAGGAATAGTCAAATGGAAGAGACAAAATGAGTGGATTCAAACCATTACGAGAGCGAATGGACATTAAATGAGACAGAGAAAGCTATGTTAGCTTTGACTTTCCAATTCTTGATCACACAGGGCTCACGCATACTTCATTCTGTCCTTGGGTTTGGTGGTTCTTCTGTAGCCATAAAATTAATTCCCATTTTCCCCTGAGGTATATTTCTGCTTCTGGCAGCCAGAGGAGCTGTGGCTGTAAGAGCTGGAAACTCCCCTGCCCTGACATCATCCATCACAGAGATGAGGCTAAAGAAAGGGTAGGCATGGTGATGTTCCCTGTGAGACAGGCAGAGTGGGTGTCCTTATCTGATTCTGGAAGGCCCAGGGCAGGAAGAAGCCACAGCTCCTCAGTCCATATGGGGGTCTCCTTTCCCAGAGTTCTCCTAGGACCAGCATGCTTTTTGCTGGATGAGATATGGACAGGCTGTGGATGAGGGGGAAAAATCAGTATTAAGAGAGATGCTTGAAGAATAGGCTCTTTGGTGAGAAGCAGAGGTCCACAGCCCTCGCCGGAGAGGTGACGAAGAGAGAACACATGCACTTATCTCCTCTCCTCACCCACCCTCGTCCTATCCTCCTCCCAGCCCAGGCAGGGCAGACTCCTCCAAGCTGAAGCTGGGGCACCCTCTGATGACAGAAGACTTGGGGGAGGGGGGATGAGACTTCTTTTGAGAGTGTCATTTTCTTGAAGCAGAGAGTGAGGTTTTTCAGTTGAAGGGAACTGAGAAGTGACATGGGTAGAGGTACCAGGGAGCATTTGAAGGAACACAGTTCAGTCAGGAGGGACAAGAAAAACGCAGGTGGCGAAGCACCTTTCCTGCCTGCCCCTTGTCCAAAGTTTGGCTGTATCCTTCCTTCTTAGGATTTCTTTCTAGGACCGTCTAGCCATCCTGGCATCAGTCGACACTGCCTGACACCTCAGTCAGGTACGTGGAGTCTCATGGCAGGTGCTGGGAGAGGTGGCCAGCGCCCCGTTCCATTAGGGACATGAAGGGTGGGTTTCCTGGGTGGGCTGAGCACTGAGCCAGGGCGAGCTTCTGGTGGCAGAAGAAAGCCTGGGAGTCTGGAGATGGCAGATGAGATGGCCCTGGCTACCCTGCACGTTGGCTAAGGTTATGATTTGAGAGAAAAAAAGGGAGGAGACCAGGTGATGCATAGGTGAAGGAGCCTTATCTCAGGACTTATGGGGCCAGAGCTAGAGGTAAGGAAACAGGCTCAGATCTGAAACCCAGCCCCAGGTCTGACTGGCTCCAACCGTGGTTCCTCCAACCACACTCCTCAGGAAGCAAGGAGGGGGCGCACTGCTCCTGCTGTGGGGGTAGCCTGTGCGCCATGCCGGGACCCCCATGGGCTGGCTACCGAGGAGGGCATGAGGGACCTGAATGGCCCTGTCGACCTCCGTGGCCTGGCTACAGCTTGGAGTTCTGGGACATTAGAAACCATCATTAGAACAGCAGTACGACCACTGCCTGGCATGGGGCCATCGCTTTATTATCCTTTCAAAGAACTTTCACACCCATGCTACACCACTTGCTTATCCAGATTTGTACAATCAATAAGGGAGCACTTCTGCACCTTTCACAGCATCTAGCAGACTGCTGCCGGGTAGTATAGTATATGGTGGCACTTAATAAGTGCTGATTACCATGTCTGGACTTTGGGGAGCTCCTCTTGCTTGGCTCCTCCAGGGACACATGGCCCTCCCACTGAATTGACTTGAGAGTAGCAGTCTCATGGCTTTGATCTGGTACTTTGTTTTCCTGAAGCTCAGGCTTCAGTGCAGCCAAGTCCAGCAACCTAATGGGCTAGTGTAAGTTGGAAAGCTACGGGTGACATTTTCAGCTGGCGCAGATCCTGAGGTTGAAGCCCTGTGCGTGTAAGGGTAGCTTCTGGCTGGGGCTTTGTTTGCTATGGAATACAGACTTCCCTTGGGGAATTCAGGCATGTTTTCTTTAAAAAAAAAAAAAAAAGCTGCAACCCTAATCTAAGTGGCATCTGTTGACTTTGAAGAACACACACTTAATCCTTACGCTGGAGCACCCTTGCCACGACACAAAATGCCTTTTGGTTTTCAATCACTAAAACACAAGGGAAAAGTCATCTATTTTAGCAGATACATTTTAAGTTGTTTTGGCCACCATTCCCTAGGTTTTTCAGTGGTTGTCGATAAATCTCTAAATTTCCAATTTCTGACTCTCCTGATCCTAGCTCAACAGTACTTCTGGACAACACCTGGAATTACAATAACCAGGGGGGCCAGGTTCAGATACACATGGTTTTATTTTAACGTTTGCAAAGCTGAGAAGCAGGAAGTTCTGATATTTATTTTACTTTTAAAATTTATGTATATCATAGTTTTCTCCAAAGAGGATATAAAGTCGCATAAAGCGATACATGAACATGAACAAGGGCAAAATGGGGGGGGGGTAGGAAAGAGAGGGGCAGGGAGATGATGCAGAATCACCATGGGGTCTGAAGGAAAAGATGTGCAAGCATTGCAAACTTCTTACTGGCTACCATCAGCCACACGTTTGTTTCTGAAGTTTTAAAGTTGGTATTATAGTTATCCAAATAACACGTTTTATTTAAAGACCAATTACTTAGGAATCCATATAATAGATCTTACTAATAGATCCAGAGTAGATCTTCCTAAAAAGGGCCCTGAGCTGCAATTTGCCCATAAATGGTATCATTTCCAAAACTGGGTTAAGATTCTCCTCCGCCCATGTCTTCTGAGATCTTCTCAGAGCTACTGTGCTCCGAGTTTCTGAGCCCAGAAACTCATGGTGTCCAATTCTCTCTCTGAGCAGTAGTTCATTTGGACTGTCAACACAGACCCTCCGGAAAGCCTATCTTGGACACAATTTCAGGTTCGAAGGCCAAGGTAATCTTTGAGTTTGATGAAAATTAATTAAATAGTAGGAAAAATGATCCTTTGGGAAAATATTACCTTAACAATTGTGGTCTCTGTATGTTGTTCCTCTCTAGGCCTTGAAAAATCCTCTCTGGAGGGAGGCGGTAATAAAAAGGCTGGTGTGTCAGGCTGCTTGAGTTCAAATCCTACCTCGCCATTTTCCAGGTGTCTTGGACAAGCTAATATCCCTGAGCCTCTCAGTTTCTTCATCCGCAAAATGATCATGATAGGAAGATCTACTTTATAGGTTTGAAGGGAGCCTCAGGAGACTGTGCAAGTCATCCTCAAGCATGGTGCTTGCCTTATCTTGGTGCTCAAGAAATATTTGTATTTTTTCTTCTAATTCACTTTGCAGAGTACAATTTCCCTTATTCATAGAAGCCATGTTGCTAAGGAAAGGGAACAAGGACAAAAATTTTCTTCTTCAGAAAGACCTCTACTCTCTCTCTCTTTGGTTAGGAATGCAAATATCTACAACTCTTCATTAAGGCTGAGGGATAAGAGTGAGCCAATGAAAATGAGAAGGGCCAGCAAACATGTCAAGTGGCTGATAGTAGCTGCCAGTGTTTGTTGTTGCAACAGTACCGTGTGGATGGATGTGAGTCATTAACATTCCACTGATAGGGGGTAAAAAAACGATCTGTACTGAAAAGGAAAGTTTGGGGGGGGGTCGCCAAGGTTTATCTTTGTTTACCCTCCTGTTATGACTCATCTTCAGGGTCTGTTTCTCTTTGTAGAAGATGATTTGGCTCATTACCACAGACCTTCCTGGCTTGCTAACCGAATTTCTACTTAATTGGTTTCCATGTTATGATCTGGCTCTTGAGACTCCAGCTGCTTTGGAGGCCAGTCCTCAGTCCCTAGTCTTCTTGGGCAAGGTTACAGTGAAATGTAGTGGGGGTGTATGGCAACCCACAAGGTGGTTGCCAGAATTATCACGGCAAACATGGAGAATGTACTGGTAAGTGTCTGCAATGGCTGTCCACGGTATGATGCCAAAAGAGTCCAAAGTTTGGACTTGGTCCAAACTCAACTTTTTCACTCAGGTCTTCCCTAGAAAGCACTGTGTGACCTTTTTTTCCTACCAACACCTCACATTCAGGTCATCTTGAAATAACTCAAATATCAATTACACTGCTTTTTTAGTGCCAGCCAGCTCATCTTGACCACTAGTTTCCCTGGAACTTCTGCCCACAACAAAAACTTGTAAGTGTAAGTTACACTTACTATGTAAGACCGAAGTGTCTAAACCAAGAATGCACACTTTTCTCAAGGCAGTTGGGACACAGGAGAGGAGCTTCTGGTACTACACAAGTCCTTGAGCATCTATGCTTGTATCCTCATTTTTACAAAAACGAGAGTAGATGAGATTGCTAGGTCTCTTTTGAGCAGAGGATGTGGAGAACAGGGCATCCACCTAGATTCACTAATAAACAAGTTGTTCTTTTATAGTGTTGCTAATTTTAAGGAATCTGAGGCATTTGGCATTCTTGGATCATTCAATTTGGCTTCATTAGGGGCAGGGTTTCCTTCTGTTGGGCTAGGAAGGATTTTCACCTGTTTGTGTTCCAAAGGGTAAGCATTTGTGATAACTATTTGGACTTTGTTTCAGCTAAAAAGTCATTTACTCACATATAAAGATTATAGTGCCATAGAGGCATTATGTATAATCTATATACAGAGTAAGCCAAAGCCCACTGGCTCCCCTATAATGCACAGCATTGTCTTATTCTTGACCTGTCAGGTATCATTGGACCCCAGAGCTCTTGATCATATGGAAACCTCAACTTTAAGACTGAGTGTGTGCACACTGATTAGGTGAAAGCATCTGATAATTTTTGGTCCTTTCTTCCTAAAGTCATTTATACATTGCACTTAAAACCAGATGCTCCTAACAGCAGGGATGCAAAGAAGTAGGCTTTCAGAGAATTCAGTTTTCTACTGAGCCATTAGCAGTTAGGTTGGCAGGGGGTTAGAGCCACAATCACTGAAAAGCCTGTCTTGACTTTGGAAGAGATCAACATTTTCTTGACCACACAACATACATGGTCAAGTAGATGGGGGAGTCTCAAAGATTAAAAATAATGTGTCAAAGGATCAGCATGTCCAAGATTGTTGGGTTGGCAGGGGAATGCTCCCTCCCATGACACTGTCCATGGTTCTGAACCAGGCAGGGCAGTTCTCTGGGGAAGGTGGGGTAAAGTGTACTTGCTCCCCTGTTGCTAGGTCTATGATCAGCATCATGAGAAAGGAGATGTCCTGTTTTGTTTTGTTTTTATTTTATTTATTTATTCATGAGAGACACACAGAGAGAGGCAGAGACATAGGCAGAGGGAAAAGCAGACTCCCTGTGGGGAGCCTGATGCAGCACTCGATCCCAGAACCTCAGGATCACAACCTGAGTCAAAGGCAGATGTTCAACCACTGAACCACCCAGGTGCCCCTGTCCTGTTGGTCTGAACATAAAAAAGCCCTGGGACCTCCTGGTGGTTCCCAACATTTTTCTGAGGATACAACTCAAGATAGCTCTAAAAAACACAAATTCCTCAATGGTAATGATAAGCTTCCCCTTTAGGGGGCTTCTCAGGATCTTGGATGGGAGTCAGTATGCAATAACACAACAATAATATCAGACACGTTCCAGTCACTGTTCTAATCAATCTCTCTCTCACACACACACATGTGCATATACATACATGTTTCCATTAAGAACTTAGGGTTTTCAACCTCTACTGCTTCCTGGATATCATTAACATGGTTTTTTCATCAGAATCATTACCACCTCTTTATAATCTTCCAAAAAATCTTCCAAAGTTTATTTGCATGACTTAAGTGTTTAATTTGAATATGTTTACATATCATGAAGCATGAAATTGTAAAACTCCTAGAAGAGAACATAGGCAGTAATTTCTTTAACATCAGCTGTAGCAATATTTGTTTAGATAGGTTTTCTAAGGCAAGGGAAACCAAAGCAAAAATACACTATTGGGACTATATCAAAATAAAACATATCTGCACAGTGAAGGAAACTATCAACAAAACAAAAGGACAGCCTACCGAGTGGGAGAAGATATTTGCAAATGATATATCCAATAAGGGGTTAATATCCAAAATACATAGAGAACTTACACAACTCAACACCTAAAGTATTAATAATCTGATTAAAATGGGCAAAGGCTAGACATTTTTCCAAAGACATACAGACACATGGAAAGTTGCTTAACATCACTATTTTCAGGGAAATGCAGATCAAAACCACAATGAGATATTGACCTTATACCTGTCAAGATGGCTAGAATAAAAAAGATAAGAACTAACAGGCATTGCTGAGGATGTGGAGAAAAAGGAACCCTCATAGACTCTTGGTGAGAATGTAAATTGGTATAGGCACAGTCGAAAATGGTATGGAGATTCCTCAATAAACTAAAAATAGAAATACCATACAATCCAGTAATTTCACTGCTGAGCATTTACCCAAAGAAAATAAACACACTAGTGGAAAAAGATGCATGCACCCTTATGTTCATTACAACATTATTTACAATAGCTAAGATGCAGAAGCAAGTGTCCACTGATAGATGAATGAAGAAGATGTGGTACACACACCTACACACACTGCAATATTATGCAGCCATAAAAGGCATGAGCTTTTGCCATTTGCAGTATCATGAATAAACTTAGAGGATATTATGCTAAGTGAAAGGAGTCAGACTAAAAGTCATACGATTTTGCTTATATGTGGAAGCTAAAATACAAATGAATAGACAAAAAGCAGAGTCAGATCTATAAATACAGAGAACAAACTGATAATTGCCAGATGGGAGGGGGGGAGGGGTTAGGGCATGGGCAAGATGGGTGAAGATGAATGGGAGGTACAGACTTACAGTTATGGAATGAGTAAGTCACAGGAGGCTCTCTGCTTCTCCTAGTTTGACAGAGAGGTGAATCTTCTGGTGCAGTGCCAGCTGAGTCCCTGAGACACTAAGGTAAAGGTTGGAGTAAACAGATTTGGCCATAATGGGGTCCTGATCACCTGGGCTGATTTTAATTCTAGCAAAGTGGATATTGTCCTCATCAATGACCCCTTTGTTGACCTCAACTACATGGTCTGCATTTTTTTCCAGTTAAGATTCCACCCACAGAAAATTCAATGGCACAGTCAAGGCTAAGAATGAGAAACCTGGCATCAGTGGAAAGCCTACCTCCATCTTTCAGGAGCAAGATCCCACCAACATCAAATGGGGTGATGCTGGTCCTGGGTGCCTTGTGGAGTCCACTGGAGTCTTCACTACTATGGAGAAGGCTGGGGCTCACTTGAAGGGATAGGGCCAAGAGGGTCATCATGTCTGGCCCTTCTGCTAATACTTCCATGTTTGTGATGCGCATGGACTACGAGAAGTATGACAACTCCCTCAAGATTATCAGTAATGCCTCCTGCACCACCAGCTGCTTAGTTCCTCTGGCCAAGGTCATCTGTGACAACTATGGCATGGTGGAGGGACTGAGGACCATATTCCAAATCTTACTGCCACCCTCCCCCTCCCCACCGGAAGCTATGGTATGGTAGTTGAGGGGCTGCCCAGAACATTATCCCTCCTTCTACTGGTACTGCCAAGGCTATAGGCAAGGTCATCTCCGAGCTGAATGGGAAGCTCACTGGCATGGCCTTCCATGTTCCCATCCCCAGTGTGTCAGTTGTGGATCTGACCTGCCACTTGGAGAAAGCTGCTAAATACAACATCAAGAAGATGGTGAAACAGGCATTAGAGGACCCCAGGGCATGCTGGGCTCCACTGAGGACCAGGTTGTCTCCTGCAACTTTAACAGAGACACCCACTCTTCCACCTTCAATGCAGGGCTGGCATTGCCATCAACGACCACTGTGTCAAGGCTCATTTCCTAGTATGACAATGAATTTGGCTATCACGATCGAGTGGTAGACCTTATGGTCCATATGGTTTCCAAGGAGTAAGAGCACCTGGACCACCACCCCCAGCAAGAGGAAGACAGAAGCCCTCAGCTACTGGGAAGTCCTCACCCCAACTCATCCCCCCAAACACTGAGAATCTCTTGGCCTCCACAGTTTCTATCTCAGACCTCCTGAAGAAGGGGAGGGGCTCGGGAAGCCCAATCTTGTCACATACCATCAATAAAGCATAACTGTACCCAGCCAAAAAAAAAAAAGTCATAGGAATAAAATGAGTATGTTTGAATGTGTTTGTATGTCATGAGACCTGAAACCATAAAACTCCTAGAATAGAACACAGGCAGTAATCTCTTTGAAGCTGGTTGTGGCATCATTTTTCTAGATGTGTCTCCTAAGGCAAGGGAAACCAAGGCAAAAATACATAAGGACATACTACATAGGGAGCATAGTCAGTGGTGTAATAGTATTGCCTGGTGACATAAGTTACACTTGTGGTGAGCACAGCATGAGTACAGTCCTGGAATCATTGTGCTGTACACCTAAGATTAATGTGATATTGTGTTGGCTATACTAAAAAAAAAAAAAGTGTCACGTGGTTGGGGAGAAAGAGAAGGAATCCATGAATTATTAGTACAGAGAGATCTTTTGGGGGGAGGGAGGAGGACACTAATAATACCTTAGCTGCCAGCTAGCCCCATCCCTGCAAATCTACTGATTAGTGGGGGGGAGTGGAGCTCAACTCTGATGAGTTCCTGCTAGGCTGGGACTCCGGCAGCTGACCAGATCCCTGTCTGAGAGTCCTCCTCTGTGTATTTATCATCACTCCATTCTCAACCAGTAGCAGGCACATTATTCAGTTCGTGCTTACGCACATTTGGTTATAGGGTCATCTTTAAGAAAACAAACCATTCATAACACAACTATAAACAGAACTCCGACTCACTCATTTGCTAGTGGGGCTTCCCTGTTTGGCCATTATATTCACTGCTGTCTTTATCCTTCCCGTAATTTAAGGCCCACGGGTGAAACTTGCCTATTTGCCAGTGGGTCGACCAGGATGAGGAGGTCCGGACTCCCCCACAAACAGCATAGAAAGTAGTACTGGCAGCATACGTGGCGTGGCCACAGAGTTACAGGGAGACGCCTGAATGGACAGCACGGGGCCCCACCCGACCTGCAATAGGCAGCATGTGTGTCACTTTACCCGGACGCCCTCTCTGGCTCCCAGAGCCCACATGCCTGCTAGCAGGACCACCCAAAGGGAGGAAGAGGTGGTGCTGGGGAATTAACTGCTCCCTGGGAGCAGCTCTCAACCAACTGGCTGGTAGCTCCCAGATGTGTCTCTAGCTTTGTACTATTCCCAGAGTTCCTGGCAGGATTAAGCCCCAAGGCCCCAGGGCAGTAATTGACTTTCAGCATACCCTCAGTTGGGATGGCCCACAAGTGTCCCCTGGGATCGGCTCCCAATTATACCACAGATAGATCAATTCTGGTCTCAGGGATGGCTTCTAGGGGAACCCAATACCATGTCCACCTGCTGCGTTGTTATAAAACAGTTTTCTGAGCAGGCCAGTGAAGGGCAAAGTAACTCAGATCAGGTAGGCTGCTTTGAAAGCGGCCCCTCCCGGGGTCTCTGTCTCCATGCAGCCCTTTGTTCCTCCATCAAGGGCCTCACCGCAGATCAACACCCGCTCTGAGGTCATCAGACATCCTTGAGAAGGAGCATACTAGGAGGAATGGAGTAAAATAGATAGCATGGCAATGCAGACTACGAAATATGAGAACGACGGAGTCCCCTGGATGCATGGCTGTCTCCGTGAACAACTCTGTATAAGCTAGAAAACGTATGGCTTCCCAGAGTCTTTGTTTCAAAATTAAAATTCATTTTCAAAACTTTAAATTTTTGAGAAAAATAAAAACCACTCTTTCAGTTGTAGGATTGATAGCATGGTGTGTGGCAAGGAGAGAAGAGGAAATTTCTACCCATGCACGGATTCCCACACTTCAAATACAAATCAGCCCTGACAAGTAGGAGGTCAGGTGAGATTGTTCATGCTAGCTGATCTGACAGGAGCAAGAATGCAGAAGACCTGTTGCTTAGAAATGGTGAAAATTGACTTACTTTGTTTTATTTTTTTTAAGATTTTATTTATTCATGAGAGACACAGAGAGACAGAGAGAAAGGCAGAGACACAGGCAGAGGGAGAAGCAGGCTCCCTTTGGGGAGCCTGATGTGGGACTTGATCCCAGGATCCCGGGATCATGACCTGAGCCAAAGGCTGGTGCCGGGAAAATTGGTTCTCTAATGCCTGTGCTGCTGTAACAAAAATTTTTAGCGGGAGGGCATGGGTGGGGAATCTCCAAGCTAGACCCTGGGACCCCTGGGTCCCAGGCACTCTTGTCGCACTTGCAAACATATTCAGAAATAATCTCCTCAGCACTGGTTTCAAATATCCACCACGTTAAACACCTGGTGGAGGTGCATCTCACCGTGTGGAGGGAAAGGCAACAGCCAGAAAGAGGACGACTTGGGCTAGTGCAGTACAACATGGGATCAGAGGAAATGTTACAGGATCTGACTGGTTATGGTACCTTCCAGTTAGCGTTCATGCAGTTGAATTAAAATTTAACCCAGATGAGAAGCAGCAGCAAGGGAACTTATTGGCTCAGACAACTGAGAAGATTTAAGGGGTGGCCTAATGCCAGGGTGTGAGAATTGCCATCAGGAGCTCTCAGTACTGCTGTTCCTGGGTTGGCTCCATTCTTCGGTTTGCTGGGTGGTTCCCTGCAGCTTCAGGCACACATCTTCACGACACCAGGTCCAAGGGTCTGACGTTTCACAGGACAACATCACCATGCAAGTTCTAGGGTTTACTCTCTCCCACTGGCCCAGACTGGGTCATGCGCCTCTGGCTGCGCCAAGCATTGTGACATTGGGGCTGATGCTTTGGCTCACGCCTCAGCCCCAGGCTCTGACCAGCACGGGAGGTCTAGTCCACTTGCTGCACTCGGAGTGAGAAAGAACAATTGCTCCAAAACCAAATGAAGATGGCATTCCTAGGAAGAGAGAGTGGATGCTCTACCGTGAAAACACGTGCTGTTCACTAAATTGATAGGTTTTTGTGGAAAAAAAATATATTTGGTGAAAAAGATTCCCTTTGGTTACTTCTAAAGTTGACAGGCATTTGAATCAATCCAGGGATATTCTCTCCTCGTCTTAAGACTTATAAAAAATTTAGATTTTAAAATTTTTATTACTGTTTGGAAATGGTTAAGAACTTGGTAATTTATATTACTATTTTACGATGGTAAATTAATATGCCCATTGATCTAAATATATAAATCCTAGAATATAGAAAGATACAAAGAACAAGATCATCAACCATAACTGTACAACCAAGAATATCAAGTACTTGGCAACTATTCTTTCATTTTATTATAATCTTAAATTTCTGGTGGTTGTAAAATTTTGTTACTTTTAGACAGCATTTACTACCATAGCGTATGCTATATTTAATTGAGCTTTTAATAACCTTTGGCCTCATCTTTAAGATTTCCTTAAATTCAATGACTTGATCTGAGTTTTTGGATATATTCTTAAGAAGATTTATTTAATTGACTGAGAGGGAGGAGAGAGTGTGCACGCAAGCAGATGGAGGGGCAGAAGGTGAGAATCTCAGACTCCCTCCTGAGCAAGGAGCCTGATGCGGGGCTTGAGCTCACAACTGACGAGATCATGACCTGTGCCGAAACCAAGAGTTAGATGCTTAACTGACTGAAGTGCCCAAGTGCTCCAATTTTTGGATACTTTTCAGGCTCTCTAATCGTAGCAGAATAATTTGATTAGAAAACAGCTTAGTGTCCACATTTCAACTCAAAAGTAACCCCTGAATCTGATCAACTTTTACCTAAAATTAATAGCTTTTAACTAAAAACCCAGGATAAATAGCTTCTATAGGAAAGATCTTGTTTCTTCAAAGGAAACGTGTCCCAAATTATTTAGGACTCGTACCATTACCAAAATTTAGACGTTAAATATAAACTTTGGTGCACCACGGAGTTTTGGATTAACCAGAATTCAACACAGGCTATGTTTACCTGCTTGACTGGATAATGAGTCAATGACAATTTTAAAGGGTGAATCGTATGTTTGAACTTTCTCCAAGTGACTTCTAGCAATGGGGACTTTTCCATAGCATCGATGCATGTCAAAATATTCATGTAGGGAGGGTCGACATGTTGCAATTTTGCACACCCTTGCACACAAAGTAGCTGACAAAAGCCACAGAAGGAAACAAGATTGACTCTAAGATTCAGAATAATAATTGATTGCATTTTTCCTGACAGGATAGCATCCACCAGGAACCACATGTCTCCAATTTTCCATAATGATTTTCAGTTGAGTAGGATTTGGCTGATTGCCAAAATGAGCATCCTGCTTACCATCACTTCCTTCTCTAAAAGATGTTTGTTCAAAGCCTCAAGATCCTGACATGCTAAACACAAATACAAATTAATCAAACCTGGCACAATGCCTCTTAACCGTAGCCGTGTACATACACAGTTGGGTGTTTTGTTGAAATAGTGTTTTAAAAAGTAATAGATTTTTGTTGGTTTTCAGCAGTCACAAAAGCACTATAAAGCTATTTTTCTGGAACAATATTCTCTGAATGCTGAACTTCTCCCGTTACTCGATCCATCTGTCTTCATGTCTCAGCCAGAAGTGCAGATTTTACAGTCCAAAGTGGAATCTTTAACCCTCCCTGCCAGAAACATCTAAATCCCATGTGTTCTACTCACATTCAAATGTTGTTCCATGAGAGCTGAAATGACTATTTTAAGCAAACAAGAATTTCACTAAGTTGAAAATTAGGAGCCAAATTCCAAAAAATATTACACACATAAAAATTCCCCAGCTCTTTCTTACCCAACAGAACTGTGATTTTTGGGTTTCATAATTTCAACACAACTGTTTTTTTTTTCCAATACGATTCCCTGGCTCTTTGTTATGGTGACATGAAATGTATTAATGAGTTATATGGATGAGTCTGAGTGAACACATCCTTCCAAAGAAAGTTACTTTTTTTGGGGGGGGGGAAGCATTTCCCCAAAATCTACAGGTCAGCAGGAAATTTGGGGGATAGCATGTAGCCTTTATAATCAGCAGCAGACCCAAATGCTCTGCTATAGTGTCTTCTAGCTTTCTACCCCACACCTGTGGGAGCTGCCATTCGTCAAGGATTTCCTTTCTCTGTCTTTCTCTCACTCTAGACTCAGGTGAAGAAATAGGGGACTAAAAAAATATATTTTATTTGAATTCAATTTGCCAACATAGAGTATAACACCCAGTGCTCATTCCATCAAGTGAAGAAATAGGGGATTCAGCAAGGAATCAGATATCACCATTGGCCGGTGATTGCAAGTCCTTATGCCACTTGATCTCATTTCACTTTTATTTTTTAATGCAGAGAAAATCCTACTGGAAAATCTGTAGGCTTTGCAGAATGAAAAAAATTGTTAGAAATTCTATTTTTAAAAGACTAAATTAATTGTACTTAGTGAACATTGAGAAAAAAATTTAATGCTTAAAAAAATACTACATGGTGATTATATAAAGTTGGAAAAGGTAAAGCATGAATAAAAAGTTCCATAATCCTACTTCTCATCATATATTAATACTGTGCATATCTTATTGTATAATACATATATTAAACATACATATTAAACAAAATAAGGACTGTACTCTAAATGGTTTTGTTTTTGGCTTTATTTGAAAAGCCTCATACTTTCTGTCATTAAATATTTTATGAACACATTTACTGGCTACATTATATTACATATTATGGATAAAAAACTATAATTTAACCTTTTTTCCTTTTTCCTTCTATATTTGTATAGTCTGAAGTTCTATGCTAAGATACATAATCCTTTACTAGACACCTTTTACATGAACCTTGATTACTTATCACATATGCCTAAACAAGACTTCAAGGCTCTTGATTGCCAAATCCCTCTCCAGAAAATTCTACCAATGAACACTCCTGTTAACATGATGTAAATATGTCCACCCTGTCACCCTCATCGGCATTGAGTCCTCAGTTTAAAATACTGTTTGCCATTTGAAGAAGCATGTACCGGGTTTCATTTTGGAGAAGTAGTGGTTGAAATCAGAGGGATCAAGACATCCCCAGCTTAGAGGTAAGCTTGGGCAGACATCAGCAGTGGGCAGGCTACTTCAGCAGAAAGGCGGGGTGGGGTGCACACTGATAAAGTGCAGGATCCTGAAGTCAGACATTCTGAATTCAAAACCTGGCTTTGTTACTTACCAGCTGGGTGTAACTTTGTTACTTAACAGCTGGTGGTTAGATAAGATACTTAACCTTTCTGTGTCTTCATTTCTTCAACTGTATAACGGGATTAAAAAAAAAAGACTATTTATTCATGAGAGACACAGAGAGAGGCAGAGATACATCCAGAGGGAGAAGCAAGTTCCGTGTGGGGAGCCCGATGCAGGATTCGATCCTAGAACCCTGGGATCATGACCTGAGCCGAAGGCAGATGCTCAACCACTGAGCCACCCAGGTGCCCCGGTTTCTTGAATTATTGATATTTTTCTTAAACACAGTATTTTAATCAGATGCTTCACTACAGTGAGAAAACTCTTCCACTCTATGTCAGCTAAGTCATGGCCATGAATTGGCATTCAAGATTGTTCAAGCAAAATACCAAAAAGCCCAATTGGAATGTCCTCTAGAGAGGGCTGTCTCGTTAAATACATCTGCGTACTCAGTGTTCTTCCAACATAGTAAAGGACCACAGGGTAAGCTAAATGATTTGATATTCCTCAAATCAACTTTCTGGCCACACAATTACTAACTAAAAAGAACTCCCAACTTTTCAAAAAAGAAATGACCCAGATATTGGAAATACTGCTCATCAGTGCCCCTGCTAGAGTGAAAGAGCAGAGACACATTCAAGATAAAAGTAGAAACCACATTCACTTTCAACCACACATGATCTTTTTCTCCTTCCTGTCCAAGAACCTGTGATATTAAATCAGGCCTCTTATTAGAAAGATGAACAAGAGAAAGAGAGAGAGAGAAAAAAAAGATGTTCTCAGGGATGAAAAAAAATTAAGTACCCAACTGTGCATTTAAGGAGCTATGTATAAGACAAGAAGGTGACACCCTCAAATGGCACTTTATTTGGGGAGCCAAAACACACAAACATCAAATAAAGCCATTCAAGTTAGTGCCCAGCAGGGACACATGAGTGATAGAGATCTGAGGGCTGCAGGCTTTCCAACAATGGGGATGTAACTGGAGCAGCAGCCCAGGAAGGGTTCTCAGATGACATGAGATCAGAACTGGGTTATTATAAGCTGTGTCTTTGACATTTCATCAAAAGATAGCGGGCGAACACAGGGATAAGTTCAAGACTGTAAAGAGTTGTTCCAGGGCTTGGAGAGAACAGAAGATGCCTATAGAATGACAGAGATATACCTTGACAGGGAGAAGAGGCCCCATGGTAGAGGGCTTTGGGTACAACATGTAGGAACTCTGATGTGGGGCGCATGCGGGCATAGTAGTTGTAGTAGAATTAATAAGCACACTCACTTCAGCGTGGGACATAAGCCCATTCTGTTCTAAAGAAGGTCCCAGAAGTATATAATTGTGGAGAGACAGACAATAATTGCACAGTAAATACAGTGTAACAGCAAGAACATTGGAGTTCAAGGCGGGCTATCTGAATCTCAGTCCCAACACTCCATCAGTTTACCCTCCTGACTTCAGACATCTCACTCTGGCCATCGGCCCACTGACTTCTTCATTAGAGCAGCGTGGAGTCAAATGACACAAAGTCTTTACCCTGTAGTCCTAACATCTGGCTTTCATGTAATAGCATTTACCTCATGGGGTTGTTCTGAGTATAGAGTGAAATAAAACTTGTAAAATGCTTATCAGCATGCCTGGTACAGAACAAGCACTCAAAGAAATGGTCAGGTGCTTTTGACATGATATCACTACTTACTATTTTAGGATTTGACTGCTTCATAGCCTCATGTGTGACTCAGGTTAACACAGAATTTATTAGACCACTGTCCATTTTGCAAACTCAGTAATAAAGTTTACTGGTTGAGAGTCTACCTACAAAGATCTCATGATGAAACATGTTTCACCTTAAAACTAGATATAGATATATTGATTATAGGATATCCTGTCTTATGCATTTTAAGGTCTCACTGTAATCCTTAATACCTGAAAAAGTCCCCCACACTTAAAAAATGTAAGGCACCTAGAAGCATGCCTGGTGCAGCAGCAAGCACTCCTGTAGTATTAACTATTATTCCTGCCCAGTCACCTCTTTGAAACAATGGACCCTCCAGGTCATCATGAGGTATGGCCCATCTCCAGTAAGGATGTGAAGATATTCCGTGGGTCCTGGTATTCTAATTGAAAAACAAACAAAAGCTTCAGTAAATTAAAAACAAGGTAGGCAAGGACCCTGAACACTTTTTCTGAAGAGCTCCCATCCTGGACCCTGCCTCCAAAAACCCAACCTCAGAAGAGAGTATCGTTAAAACATCATCACAGAAACACATATGCCAGAGTAAACCTCTATGTCATTTGTTGAAATGCTGATGATTCATTTGGCTGGGTCAGGTGCTGGGTGTGCTGAGCATGAGTGAGTTCTGGGCTCTACGGAGGTGGGGCACCCAAGAGGGAAAGACCCAAACCCATCAATTACTGTGCTGGTCAGCTGCAGATGGCCCCTGTCAGGGACTCAGTGGATGTGGCATCGCTTCTCCCTTTGGCCCTAGGATGAGTATGTGCCACACCAAATGAATTTGCCTCAAAAACCTATCTCCATGTCATTTTCATCTATTAGACACCAAATAAACACTCTTGTGGCCTTCTATATATCTCTCCATTATACTGTTGTCTTTTTAGGTCTAAAAGGTCTAGAAAGCAGGACCTGTGTCAAGAAACATGGATAACAGGCCATTTAATGCATCTCTTCCAATGATGGGGCCAGGCAGTGTGGACCTGCTTAACCTACAAGGCTGCTGGTGCTATGCTTTGCTGGGCAGGGAGAAATGGGAATTAATATTTACTAAGTATCAGTAACCTGCCTCCCATTTTCTTATAGGTTGTCTCATGTCATCCTCAAAATCCTGTGATGTATTATGACACCTAGTCCACAGACTGAAGCATTCTCACAGATTTATAGTTAACTTGGATTAATTCTAATAGCCAGAAATGAGAAGGAGAGGAGTGTGAATACTTGATTGCAAAATTCATGTTCTTTCTACCATGTTAAGCCACTTCCTACTCAGAATGTAATGATTTCTGATGAAACTTTCCTCTTGAGACAACAATTATATAGGACAAAAAATTACCCCGGCCTCATCCATGCTCCTTAGAGTAGGCCTTGTCTACTTCCATCAAACCCCATCAGTGGGCACAGGACTGCCGCATGTGCCTAGTAATTGTAACCTTCTGTCTGGCGGGTCCCCAACGCCTGCAGGCTTCAGAGCACTTCAGTCAGGGTGGAGGGTGAGCAACCAGAATAAGTAGATCAACATAAAAGGGAAGTATTGCATTTGATTATTTCCTTTTCATAATATTTTGAAACCTTGGTCCTAGTTTGTTTTTTCCCCTCCCATGCTATTCTTGGTTTTCATTTCATTATGTTTAATATATGTTCAAATACAATCTTCAGAGATAAGAAAACAAAGATTACAATTAGAAATGACACTTTATAGTGAGCACAGTAAGTCCAAAAGAAACAGACCATGAGAACTGTCAGGTGACAGTGAAGTGTTAGGGATATCCCAAGTACATGTATACGATTTTCCATTACTTTAGGAATTCTAATTTGTCTTTTAAAAAGATTTTTATTTATTCATGAAAGACACAGAGAGACAGGCAGAGACCTAGCTAGGCAAAGGGAGAAGCAGGCTCCCCAAAGGGAGCTTGATGTGGGACTTGATCCCAGGACCCCTGGGACCACGCCCTGAGTCGAAGGCAGATGCTCAACCACTGAACCACCCAGGTGCCCCAATTTGTCTTTTGAAGTAGAAAATATGAATTGAAACTTAAACTGAAGCAAATTTGGTTACAACACTTAAAATAAATAAATCCTCCTACAGAGACCAGTTATAAAGATAGATATTATAGGCAGAACACTTTCTTATATTGTTTTTAATCCTTACTTTTTCAATTTTATGTTCACACGTGCACATAAAAATATATGAACTATCGAATTAACATGCATAATTTTTCTTTTTTTAAAAAATATTTTTATTTATTCATGAGAGACACACACAGAGAGAGGCAGAGACACAGGCAGAGGGAGAAGCAGGCTCCATGCAGGGAGCCCGACATGGGACTCAATCCCGGGTCTCTAGGATCATGCCCTGGGCTGCAGGCGGCGCTAAACCGCTGTGCCACCAGGGCTGCCCTACATGCATAATTTTTCTAAAGAAATGTAAACACCATGGAAAAATTTATTTAATTTTCACTTTATTCATATTTGAAGCATTTTAGTGTGAAACCTACATAGAGATCAGCATTAAATTATATATTCAGTTGAAACAAATATTTATCAAATAAAGTTCTGTGTAAACATCATCCAAGTCAAAACATAGACCTTTACCAAAACCCTAAAATTCCTCTTCTGTGCCCTGTGTCTGCTAATAATTTTTTTAAGTTATTTTGCTTTTCTATGTACAGAAATGTTAGATCACCTTGATTATAATAGCCAAGTTACCTAGGTGATCCATTACATATATGGGTTATGTGTATGTGTCCACGTATTTACAAAATGACAAAAATACATTAATCCATTTACCTAAGTAAGTCATAACTTCAATTTGTAATGACAATCACCAAATGACTCTATCATCACATGTCCTGGGCATCCATGGTCTTGGGCTGATTCATGTCATTGGGAAACCTCAAACAACAGAAAAAAACAAAAAACCAAAACTGATTTGGAGACTCATCATCATGACTGTTTCTTTTAAAAACTGCGTGATTCATCCTTCATAAGCTGGCACATGGAAGAGGATTACATAAATGCGGGATAATGATAGAAACAGTTTGCCTAGCCATACATTCCTAAAAGTCTACTGACCTAAAAATAACACACTTGCAACATTTCATATCATGTACTAAAACTTTTGCTTGAATTTTAAAAATTCAAATTCAAAATAAAAACCATGTATTATTTATTGAATCGCTAATCTGTGAGGCCCTGCAGCTTCACTTGTCCTTAATATTGAAAAACCCATCTTTACTTTAAAATATGTAGGATATGCCTAAAAGCTCCAAGAAGAAAACAGAAATCATTCATACACCTAACCAGCCAGACCTCTGCACTATAATATCATATATTACCCCTGTGTGTCAATTTGATCATCAGTTTGGGAGTTCCATCTTGGTCCAGTACACCCATTACTTTAGGGTAAATTGCTCTGAAGCAGTGATTCTCAAGGTGTGGTCCCCAGCATCAGGGAAACTTGTTAGAAAGGTAAATTTTCAGCTCTATCCCAGACCTCCTGAATCAGAACTCTGAGGATGGAGCCAGGCCCTCTGCGTTTCAACAAGCCCGCCAGTTGATTCTGATTCTCACGGACATCTGAGAACCACTGCTTTAAAGAATGCCTTCTACCCAGATTCTGTTTAGTTCCAGAAACCTCTCTGCACTCCCTTCAAAATGCCTCCCAGAACTTTGTGGCCTGGAACCTAGACCTGTATAACCTGCAGTTCGTAGCTTGTTTATCTCGAAAGTCACCACACTGACCATGCACATAAAAGTCAAGTACTCATTGGGTAAATGGGAAGGAGAAGTCATAAGTCATGGCACTAAGATCTAGAAAGGAAAAAAAAATCCCATTTTATCCATTTTTATTCCGAAACTGAAAAATTATTCCTAAGTTTTAGAGAAGTGACTAAAACATTACACCACAGTTTCTACAAAAGATTCCTTAAGTCTATATAACAGACTTATGAAAATTGTACTGCAATTTCTCGGATTTTAGAGAAAGCAATTCAGAATGTTGTGGTTCTGCCTTTAGCAATAATGAAATCAATGGCATAATTAAATCTTGATACTGGAAATGTATCAAGAAATTGATACTTGATACTCTCAAAGTTGGTGAATGGAGACTTGAGATTTGTCAAGAGGAGGCTACTCATTAAGCATTGGCCCTCTTTTTGTAAAAAAAAGTAAGGTTTTCATCAGTAGCAATTTTAGCTATTCAAAGAATATTTATTTCATATCCACTAGGCTAGCAGAAACCCAAAACCTTGATATAACTGACTGTTGATAAGCGTGAAAGAGGAGCAACAGGATAAGCAGTAGGAACTCTCAAATACTGTGGTCATAAGTGAAAATTAGCACATTCTAGAGAGTGACATGCAAGCCTGGGAAAATTGGAAATGGGCATATTGCTACAGCAGCTCCCGTCCGAAGTGGAGGGAGGAATGCAACATGAAGAAATTCATGCACATGAGCACAAGGGTGAGTACAGAGGTACATTCCCTGTGGCACTGTTTTTCATAACTTAAAATTTTGGAAATAACCCAAAAGTCCATCAACAAGAGGGTGGATATATAAACTGTGGTTTAACGTACAGAAAAGTATCACATGTTTTGTTACAGTGAAATACAAAAAGCTGAAAGGATAGGGTCATGATACCATTTCTGTCAAGGTTTACATACTTGAAAATAATAGTGTTTATTGCTAAGGAATATATACATATACCAGCATAAAGACATTTCAGAGAAATCAAACCATACAGATTCGGGAGAGTGTGTACTTCTTCCAGGGGAAGGAGGGTATGCAGACTTCAATTGTGTTTGTCATGTTTTATCATTTTTTCCAAGTGAATACAAAATGTTTTCATGGTATTCTCTAACATTTGTAAAGGCCAAATATTTCATCTAAAACTCACTTCTGAATCTAGATAGATAGGAATAGCAACCCTAGCCCTTACTAGCCCTTTGACTTTGGCCAAATTAAACCTCTGTGAGTTTTTGGTTTCTTATCTGGTACAGGAGAATTTTGAGGGTCCAAGGACATGTCATCTTTGAGGCTCTCTACTTTTTAGAAATACACATTGCATTTACTATGTTCCATACAATCAAGATATTTTAAAACAACTCACTTAGTCTTCATAATACCTCTATGAAGCAAGCACTATTATCTGGCACACAGTGGGTACTCAAGAAATCAGTGTGTCCCTTTGTTGGGCTCACCATCTTCCTTCTTCCTCGCTCTTTCCTGCAACATGACACCACCTCTAGCTCTCCTCTCTTGCCAACCAGATTCCTTCAAATGCTTCACATCATATGCAAGAAAGAGGTCTATATTTAAAAATATTAAGGACAACGCAAGAGGAAGATTTTTATGTACAAAGTTAAGGTTATGCTGGGCTGGGAAGATATTGACCTTCCCAGAGAAATGGAGGGGAGAAAAAGTGCCAGGAGAACCACAACTTGGTAATGATGATAGTACAGAAACAAAGTAAGAATGACAGACACAAACTCGTTGGAGCAAAACTATTAAATGGCCATCCTCACTTCTTGACGCTAAACAAAATAAAAGAACATGTTGTGCTTTTCTTGCTTTTGCTAGCTTATAATCTTTGCTAGTTTATAAACTAGAAAAAAGCAAATTCTCAGTGCATAGTTCCTGGGAACATTTGTGAGACCTCGGACATCGTGAGCTCAGATTTAAAAACTATCTTTTGGGCTGGGGAATTTCAACCATTAATATCATCCTTTTTATATTGGCTTTGATCCATTTTCAAAGCTGTCATTTTCTCATCTTGCCCCTAAATTTCAAATTCAGGTTCTAGAGTTCTCTTAATGGTATTTATAGTCTCTGTAGGACAAAGCAAGCCAAACCAATGTGACATATACTCAGAGTGCAGCTACCAAGTTTACTTTACCAAGCCAAAACCATACGCAGCATTCAGTGTGTTTATTCATTAGGAACCTGGCTAATCCTTCTGTTCTCAGTACGTTTTCCATCTGATCCATCAAAACTGATGTTGAACTACACGATGTACCTTAACAGGATCTGATTCACAGCCCCACCCCTTCCTATGTCCCATTGGGCAAGTCACTTAATCTCTTTGATGGCACTTTCCTCATCCGGAAAATGGAGATGATATTAGTGCTTACTTTACCGGGGCATTATGGGGACTAAATGAGCTCTTTTAAAACACTTTGAAGAGTTCATGGACTACAGTAAATGCAATATGTATTTCTGAATGAATATGGTTAGGGGGCACCTGGGTGGCTCGGCTGAACATCTGATTCTTGATTTCAGCGCAGGTTGTGAACTCAGGGTCATGGGATCAGCCTTAGGTCACGCTCTATGCGTAGCAGGGAGTCTGCTTCCCTCTCTCCTCCTCTGATCCTCCCCCAACTCTTATGTGCAAGCACTCTTTCTCTAAATTAATCTTTAAAAAAATAAATGAATATTGTTATAAATAAGCTACATTTGCAAGACAAGGTGATTCTGACAAAACATCTTGGTTTTATTAAGTATGTCTGATAGATAATACATCTGAAGATTTACAGTCCCATACAGCAGGGATGACAAGAATGATATGAGCACATTTAATACAGTACAAAATAGCTACAGTAAAAGCTATGAAATGGATGAGTTCATTCTAAAAAACTCCACAGTAAATTTCAGATAATTTCCAAACTTCAAAGCACTTTAGAGAAATGTTCATCTTCAGTTGCCAAAACATACATGCATATTTGTTTTCTCTTCATTTCCATCTATAAATATCTCTGATAAAGCCATTATTTTCCAGTACAACTTAGCTCTATTAAACATAAACAGTTTGTATCTATTACCGAGAAACTTTCAAAAAGGAACAATGCTAAAAAACAGATATTTCAGTTGACATCTCTCAAACCCCTCACTCCTGCATGCCCTCTATACATCAATGTTTTCTTGGCTATCTCATTTGTACTTAATTATGGGAACTACTATCCAAAGGTGCTACCCATGACAATTTGAAAATCAATGGCTAACATGGAGGAACAAGAGAAAAAAGCCAAAAGTAAATCACGTGTTGTAGACACTTGTAACACTTATGGGCTCTCTCTCTGCTCAAGGACTAGATTGGCCTGGCAGGAAGGAATTTATGAGTCTGAGCAGACTTCTACGATGATTCCAATGATACCTGCCCTCCTGGCATTTATCCCTTTGTCATCCCCTCCCCTTGGGGTTAAGGCTGAATGTGGTGACTTGTTTCCAACCAATAGATCTAGCAAAGGTGACAGGGATGTCACTTCTGTGATCAGGCTATGAAAGACTGACATCTTTCTTGCTGGCTGGCTCTCTCTAATGCCTCCTTGGTTTATATGCTTGATGAAACATGCACAAGAGGCCCACTTGCAAGGAACGGAGGATGGCCTCTGGCCAACAGCCAGGGAAGAACTGAGGCCCTTCATTCAATATCCCATGAGTAACCGAATCCTGCTACCAACCATGTGATCTTGGAAGCAAATTCTTCCCCAGTTGAACTTCAAATAGACCACAGTCCATGGATGTTTTATTATAGCCTGTGAGAGGTGATGAAAGAACCCAGTTCAGCAGTGCCTGAGTAATTCACCAACAGAAACTAAGATAATAAACATGTATTAAACTGCTAAGTTTGGGGTTATTTTGTTATGCAGCAACTATTACAAGGTCTGTGAACTACTGAAAAATCAGACAAGGCATAAAGCTATCTGCATTAATATTATTCCAATTCTCCAGAGTTACATGAATCTGACTATATCTTCTGGTTCCTCAAAATATCTAAACTTCTATCTAGCAGTTTGGAAACTAAAGTGAGAAATTCTTCAAAGTTTCTCCCAGAGCTTGTATTGCCAGATTTGCTTTAAAACCCACATAATAGTAAAATAACCATGATTTCCAGCTTCTTTTAAATCATATTATTCCAAACTGAGAATTCTATTAATTTTACTCCTATAGTGTTTTTTCTATTTTTTAAAAAGTATTTTATTTATTTACTTACTTATTTAAAAGTATTTTATTTATTCATGAGAGACAGAGAGAGACAGGCAAAGACAAAGGCAGAGGGAGAAGCAGGCTCCCCATGGGGATCCTGATGCGGGACTCGATCCCAGGACCCCAGGATCATGCCCTGAGCCAAAAGAGGATGCTCAACCACTGAGCCACTCAGGTGACCCGTGTTTTTGTTTTTTAAAGGTTATTTTGTAATAATCAACAGGCTTTTTCAAGTTCTACATGCCCTTGCTCCATGGAGAATTCTGTTTGGTGAATTCTCCTTAGGGTTCACACCTCACTCACCACCACCAGAATCCTCTTTGATGCACTTGGTTGGCTTTGAAGATCAATAAATAATCTTGAATCCATAAAATTTAGAAATTTTAGATAGTCCTCTCATTTCCCATGACAAATAAAAGAATGAGAACTAGGAGGCATTTATAAACAATTAACATATACTTAGTCATTGATTGCTGCTATCTTTGAGAAACTGATGAACGTACTTTAAGTACCCCTTAACATTTCCTCCATAGAGAAAGGTAGTTAAACGTTAGGATTGTATTTACTTATTTGTTTGGGATTTTGTGTTCTTCATATTATCTCTAATCTAAAGGAGTCAACAGCTCAGTCTTTACCCATTATCTGAGAAAATTATATAAAGGATCCAGAAAGGCAGTACAATTTAGGTCTCTCATAAATGTATTAGAATAATTCAGGGTCAAATAATGTTCCAGTGAAGTTGAATGTCACTTTTGGCCATGTTATATATGGATTCTGGCCAACCCTGGTATTAAGTAGGTGGTAAAAGAGAGGAGGGTAAAGGGTGCGGTCATTCTATTTTTGTTGTTGTTGTTGGCAGGGCGGGGGAGGTTCCTTTTTGACTTCTTACGGTGTCAAACTGTAGTGGTTTAAAGTGCCAATATAATCCTTTCCCCCATCAATTTTCTTAACATAACTACTTCCACAAAAGAATCCAACCTACACTGCAAGTTTTACCTCTAAGTGAATTCAAGATCTAAGGGAGGTGTTGGTAAACAATGGTCCTTTTTCTATTTCTGTAAATAATTTTATTGGGACATAGCTGCACCCAAAAATAAATCATATTTATCTATGGCTACTTTCAGGCTATAGGAGAAGAATTAAGTAGGTGTGATAGACCACAAGGCTCATAATGTCCAAAGTATTTAATATCCAATCTTTGCAGGAAAGGCTTGCTGACTCCTGTTCTAGAAAACCATTATAGAAATTAAGGAATCATGTTTGTCTAGCCAGTGGTTTACAGTAAATTAGGTAGCACCATTAGAAAAGTAACAAAGATAGGCTAGTTACCTCTTCCCTTGAGGCAGTGAATTTGGAGTCTAAAGAATTACATTTGAATCTTTACATCATCCCCACTGACATGGCAATCTTGAACAACTCATTCAAGATCTTTGAGACCATTCCTCATTATACAAGATTAATATCTGACCTGTTTCTCAGGGCTGCTTAAGGACATGATATAATGTACATAGGGGTAACTTTGTAAAGCACTCGTCTTTTTTCCCATTATTTTCTAGTTTGATGTCTCCTATTCAATTTGAGGAATTAAGTGGACTTAACTTGAGAATCTATTCACTTAACTTCTGTTCAGTATTTAAAAGTCAGAAAACGGGTGGCCCAGTGGTTTAGCATCACCTTCAGCCCGGGGTGTGATCCTGGAGACCCAGGATCGAGTCCCACATCAGGCTCCCTCTTCCCTTCTTCCTCCCTCTGCCTCTCTCTCTCTCTCTGTCATGAGTAAATAAATAAAATCTTAAAAAAAAATAAAGGTCAGAAAAGAAAATCATGAAAAATGACGACTGGAAGCCAAAAATAAAGAGATGATGTCCATAACCATATGAAAAATCATGGGCAAAATTCCAGATTAATTTATATGAAGTTTTGCAGTAATAAGAGGGAATATAGGGATCATCTGGAATCAAGGATTTACTAAGAACATGGACTTTCAAACATTTTCATTAACTTGGAGACGGGCAAGAGGAAGTGCATGCAGTGGGTATCTGGATTTCAACAAGACATTTAACAATCTCTTAGAATCTCATTGAGGTCAAGCTGGAAAAACATACTGTAGATGGAAGGCACTACCAAATCAATTGTTTTAAAGAGAATCAATGGATTGGTATTTACCCTTGGCCTAGAATTGTTCTACATACTTATTAATGACGTGGGGTAAGAATTTTGACAGACTTGCTTAAAATATGTAGGTAACCTGAAAATGGGATGGATGGCAAATGCAGAATACAAAATTTTCCATAGTATTTCACAATCTAAATATATTTTTATATCCATTTTGTGTGCTCTGCACCTCAGTAAACCACCTGTTACATAATCTGGGCTTTACAAAACTTGGTTAAGTGGGTATCATTACTGTCTTCATTTTACAAGAGAGGAAACTGAATTCAGCTGATGGGTAACAGAATTGGGACTTAGTCCTGTGTTCTCGTGACAAGTCTACTTTCTCTCCACCATGCATGAGCTGAGGCAGGACTCCAAAGGATCAACGGGCTGTAAAGACTAAGCCAGATCCAGTAGGATAAGTGTAATGACTTCTAAAACCCGATTTCATAAGGGTTAGAATGGGAAAGAAGGGGCTTAAGAGTAGACAATCTGCAAATGGGTATAATTTCTTAGTTAACCAGAAGTTAAGTGTGGGTTGCCCTATGGTACAGCTCAGAGCAACAGATTGGACTCGTGGTTGCCAGACACAGGGAGTGCGGTGGGGGTGGGGAGAGTTGGGAAAAAGTGGTCAAAAAGTAAAGTACAAAATCCCAGTGAAGTTGAATAAATTCTAGGGATATAATGTACAGTATAGTGGTTATAGTTAAATACCCCTGTTGTGTATTTGAAAGTAGTGAAGAAACTATATTTTAATCACAAGAAAAAAATTATAATTAGGTGAGATTCTCAATATACACATACATCAAATCATTATGTTATACACCTTAAACTTTTACAATGTTACACCTCAATTATATCTCCAATTATAAAATTGGAGGGGAAAGATGAGGCTTCCAGACATGTGGTACCCAGAAAGGCCTGCTGAGGGCTTTGTTTAGACTATGTAAAGGACAGAGAGTTCCGGCCCAGGTGTCCATATTTAAGGATCCCTGGTAAGCCATCAAACAGAGATCAGCCAGGGGAGTGAATGGCCATGACACTGGGCCATGAGAGGAAGTGCTGAACAAAAAAAAAAAAACACTGAGAGGGAAGACACAGGATGATACACCTATATTCATACACATGCATTCAAACAGGTGAGGGGACGTGACCAAGAAGATACTGGACTCCTTCCAGCTCTTCTCACCAAGCAAAGTCAGAAATGAAAGAGTCAAGATACCAGGAGACATATCTGCTCAATTAAAAAAAATCTTTCTTACAACTAAAGTTGTCCCTAAGAGAATTATACTTTCTTAGCATAGTGTGCGTCCCTTATTGCTGAACAGTACATGCATGTGCTCTTGTATTGAAAGCCTTGAAGAATTTAGGGAGTATTTGTACCGTATGAAGTTTAAGAACCTCTCCAAACATGAGATTCTAGAACGTCTATGAACCAGTTCTTCACCTAACATGACAGATTATCTGTTTTCACACAAAGGCAGAACTCTTAATGCAAACCCAAAGCACTACAGAGAAATTACCTAAACTGAAAACAATAGATTTTTTTAAAACTTCATATACATGTTTAAAAAGAATACCACTAAGGATCAGGAGAGATGATACTATCATTTTAATAGGACTGATAAGTCATTCTTAACGTTCTTGAGCTCTGTGCTCATCTCAAAAGTCAACTATACTAAAAGAGGCAAGCACTGTTTTTAAAAATTTATGTAATATTGCTGGGAAACTAGTAGCACTGCTGTAAAGAGTCTTGGCCAAGATAGTCCAAGAAAGGCAGAGTTGAAGAGTGCTTTGGAGTGGCAAAGCATCACCAACCACACACCTCTTCCTCCCCTTGGGCAGGGGTTCTGGCTCACTCTCCTCCTGGTGCCCTCAAGGGCCACTGTAGAAGTACCCCATGTAACTGAACCTCCTCTGAAGCACTGACCCACCAGCGTCTCTCTTTTCTTGGCCACAATTGGGTTCCCCATCCCTGCTAACCTCTTGAACCCCACCAGGGAGAAGACCGATTCCTCCAAGATCCAGCCAAACCCAGGCCACCCAGAAGTGACCTCTTCCCTCTTTTTGAAAAGTTCTTCTAAATTTTTTAGGGGACAAGCCAACAAGCATAATTAGACTCCTCCTCGGGATTTTGGCTTCCTTCTCGGGAAGTCCTAGACTTTTCTAGTTCAAATCTAAAAGTTTCATACTTCCCTATACATTAATAAGCTACCTAGGGAGTACTTAAAATGCAGAGGTCAGGACCCTATCCTTGACTCAGTGTAGGGGAAATATGAGGATCCTGCATGATTTCTCCTCCCTCCCCCAGAGACCGTGGATCACACCTGGAGAAACCCTGCTACAGAATCTAGAACTCTGTGCCAACATTCATTAAACATTATTTAGGGAGTCTTACAAGTAAGATGCAAGGAAGTGTTTTTATTTTTCTTTCCACCCAAAGAAAAGACTTAAGTTTTTCTATGGCAAATATTTTAGGTTGTAAAAAGGAAATCGTTTTGTTATGCATATATGATTTTCAGATAAGTTAGGCAACATATCTTAAAAAAGAAAACAAAAACCTTAGCATCATCATGTTTACCTAAGACTGAATAGTACAAGGATTCTATCCATGAAGCCAATATGTGAGACTCTAAAAGCAAGTTCAGCTTTCTCATGGTTCTGGGATTCTCAGTTTGTGTTTCAATGAGCATCACCTGTCCTGCAAAACACTGAAGATGGAACACAGGTATTTTGGAAGGAACACATTTTTCCCCCATTATAAAAATACTGAGAAAATAACACATTGCAAGCTCTAAATATTATTTACATTGTACAAGGTTCAAAAACTAAATGTATAAAATATCTAGCACAATAAAGATAGCACATAAACAGCTGATTAAGGCATAACAGAAACAGTGACTTTATTAAATTATATCAGCAGTGTACTGGGTGCTTTTCCTAACTGTCAGAAAGAAGGGTAAATGATTATCTGGTGCTAACTTTGGTCTTGCTTGAGATTTAATGGATCCCCCTCCATGTAACTATAACCAATATATAACAGCCCTAAACATATTTGTCTGTTCAAAAAAACATCTTGCCTTCAGCTGCTTTTTATTACTAAAGAAATTTTAAGGAAATGAACCCCTCTGTTATGAAATAAAAGCTCTCAGTATATTTCTATGCCATTGGTTTACCCTTGCGAAAATTGCCAGATTTGATATCATCTTGCAAATGACCTCTTCAAATTAAATGAGGCTTTGTCTTGGACCTCACACAACACCTGACCTTGCAGCAGCTCTGAACTAGTAGAGAACAAGGCTTCCTCCCAGGCCCAGTGCTCTTCCACTGGTGTGGCTTAAAAAGCTCCACAGCACGGAAGCTAGCGGTATTGTTTTTTTCCTTGCTGAGGAGAGGTGGCTAAGAGAGAAAGAGGGAAGAAAGGTGGCAGGGATTTGTTCAGGTATCAGGAGGAGGAAATACATACAAAGGCCAGCTCTCATTTACTACTCCCAGAAGTGAGTTGGGATCTCTTAATTAAAGGGTCCATTTGTCCATTACACCTTCCATGAAGCAACCCCGGTTTGAATTGTAACCATTCCGTGTTGGTGTCAGAAGATGTGGTGAGTAGTTTATGCTGCATTGGACATCTGACTGAATAGGTACACTGAGTCACATTTTCTTACAAGCCCTCATTCCTAATATGAAGTTTGGTTCCAGACAC
The DNA here is from genome assembly GCF_905146905.1 of Nyctereutes procyonoides. NCBI lineage: Eukaryota > Metazoa > Chordata > Mammalia > Carnivora > Canidae > Nyctereutes > Nyctereutes procyonoides. The sequence continues at coordinate 16,379,050 of NW_026575082.1, read as the reverse complement.
TGGAAAAACACAATATATACATATTTGTTGTTAATACATCCATTTAAAAAGCTTAAAATTAAATCATAAAAATATGCCTCTTATTAGGAATTACAAGGTATTAACCAACTTCTATTTTTCCAGAAGAGAGAATAAGTTTGAGGGCACTGAAAAGTACAAGAGGTCAAGAGAGAGATTCCATGGGCAGAGCTTCAGGTATCCAAGGAAGCTTCTACATCTTCTACTGTACCTCTGTGTACAACTGCACATGTGTGCATGTACATACATAGACACACATGTTTTAAGGGAGCCTCCACATTTCCCCATCATGAGGGGAATGAGTACTCATCAGGAAAGAGTCCAAATAATCAGAAGTTAGCACAAAACTAAGAAGTGAAAATACACTCCCCAACCCAATTCCACTCTTTATTCTAGACCCTTTCCTCCCTCTGGTATGTATTTACCCTAAATTGTGTTGTCATGAAAGGGGTGACACAAAATGCCTATTTTTCCACTCTACAACATATCTGGATATCATTCCACATCAGCATACACTTAACTAATCTTAATATGGCTGCTGGATATTCCATAGTACAGATTTATGACAATTCATGCATTCTCTTACTGATAGGCTTTTATGTTCTAGTTCATTGCCACTATAATTACGATATATAAACATCCCTCTATAATATTCTGGGGAATTTACAGAAATATTTTTACACATAGTATTTTTATATGTAGAAGTGGAATGTGCTGAGTCATGCACATTTTACATTTTGATACATGCTGCCAAACAACCTTTTAAAAGGGCCACACTTGGGATGCCTGGGTGACTCAATGGTTGAGCATCTGCCTTCCGCCCAGAGCGTGATCCTGGGGTCCCGGGATTGAGTCCCACATCGGGCTCCCTGTATGGAGCCTGCTTCTCCCTCTGCCTCTCTCTGTCATGAATAAATAAATAAAATCTTAAAAAAAAAAAGGCCACACTAATTTACACTCCCACCCAAACATAGAATACTCTCCCATAAGCTTGTTAACACTAGATACTGCAGATTTGTCAATTTCCTAGTGAAAACAGCCTCTCACCATTTGCATTACCTTGACTGCTAACAAAATTGTGCATTTTTCATGTTTATTACTCACGTTCCTATTTCTTTAGTGAACGGCCTGTCATAAAGGTAGTAGGCTGTTGTTTATAATGGCGTTCTATAGTGAGTCATACCTCATGCTCATGCTCTTGTGTTATCACCGCCTACATTAGGACTGGACTTGTCCAAGTGATTTGCTCTGATCAAAAAGGTATTAGCAAGCATGACCCAAACAGAGGCTTGTTGAGAAGTGTTTACACAGTGGGGCTGTTCCCTTTGGAAAGTTCACTCTGAGAACCCTAAGTCACCATAAAAAGGTCCAGCTTTCTTGCACGAAGGACCTCATGGGGAAAGAGATGCCTGGCTGTTCTACTCAACCCATTTGAGGCCCCAGACATGCCAGGGAAGAAGCCAGCCTGGACATTCCAGCCCATGGTGTACACCATATGGAGAAGCACCCAACTAAGCTCATCCCAGACTGTAGAACCAAGAAACATACTAAGTCAGTGTTCACTCAACCCGGTTCATTTTGAGTAGTTTGTTCAATAGCAATAGATAACAAAATCTTTCAGCCACTTTAATACTTTTGATTTGTAGAAACTTGTTCTATTTGGGGAATATTAATCCTTTATCCCATTACATAGTCTGTAAATATTTCTCCCAGTCGGCATTTTAAACATGCTAATCTTCTGTATGCCAAAGGTTATGTAGTCAAATCTGTTAACTTTCCAGATGTTGTCTATAGAAATTTTAAGGCAATTTATTATCTAAATTGATAGAACTTCGAGTTTTCCACAGTAATCTCACTTTGTCTAATCTCTAGAGCTTCCTCCTTTCCCCTTCTTCTCAGAAGGAAAAGATTTGGATAGAATTTACTTTATACTCACTGAGGGGAAAAAATGTTATGCTACTCTAAGTTAGTTTAAACTTGTACATTTATACTTTTTGGCTTACACCAGTAATTCATTAATTTGTGGACAGTTCTGGACATAGGAGTACCTACAGGAAGCATAAAAAGTTCTCATGCACATTAAAGATACTTTTTATTGAATAAAATACAACCTAAGTTCATTAATTAATCTAGTCTATCAAAATTATTAATTGGATGCTTGTATGGGGATGATTCTTTGCGGAAGCTAGGTTCACAAAGCATTAAACCATAGTCTATGGCCACCACATGTTTACAATGTAGATAGATTGGAAGGTGAAGACAAAAGATCATAACTCAAAAGTTTGGAAGTGTGGGTGGTCAAAGGAGAGATCAGCCTGAAGAGTGGGGATGAGGGGGGAAGCTCCAGGTTCCTGGAGGTGATGCCATGTGGGCTGAGTCTCCAGGACTCATGGAATTTGGAAGTGAAGGCAGTACACACATGAGTCATCAGAGAGAAGGAACTGCAGGCACATGGCCCCCCAGTGAAGGGATATGTGCGCACTACAGCAAGCTGCTTACTTTGAACCTTGGAAAGGTCATTGTGGGCCAGGTCAAGGGTAACATCCGATGCCAAGTTAGAGTGGGACTCAATTAGTTGGGAATAGCCTAATGAGATCTGGTACATGAAGAACATTCTGGGAGTAAAATGGGTTAAGGGAAAGAAGGTTTGTAAAAATATTGCAAATGCCCAAGTGAGAAGTATGTGGAGTTTGAAGCAGGAGGACTCAGACTGCAGTTAGAAAAATGGGAGAGGGCGAGAGGGAGGGAGGGAGGGAGCCATTTCCATGATAGAACTCGAAGGACTTGGCAATGACTAATCACTCGTGACCTCAAAGATATTGAAAAGAACAGCAGATAGAAATCTCAGGAATTTCCATCCATGATAAGAAATCACACATCTCATTTAGCCCATGGCTTATACACCTGTAGGAAACAGGGTGGTATGGATTCCTGAAACTTGGCAAAAGACACACTTCACACTCTTTTAAAATCCTGGCACCAGAATGTTACCTTTGGGGTTTATCTACATATTTTGACACTCTGCCTACGCAATTCTCTCATTTCCTTCACCTCCCTGCAGAGAAAGTGAGGCCAGATGACTCACAGGGGAGATCTTGGGAAAGCAGGACCTGTGCATGGGGATACTTCGGAAATCTGGCAATCTCATCCCAACAGCCAGTGCAATCCAGGCAAAGAATCCGGCTGGGATGGGAACAGACCATCCTCACTGGTTTCCCACCTCAAGAAACATCCTCATCTGTGGAAGACTGAATAAGCAAAGGGGATAGCTGTTCTTTCCACTGCCACCTGTGACAGCATACCTGCAGGCGGCTTCTTCCTCTGATGCCAAAGAAACTACATTTTTTTCCTGCCTCATTTATAGTCCTGTCCTCCTACCAACCTCTCCCTGGTAAATATTTAGGTCAAAAAGGTCGGCTAGGTCCACAGGAGAGAGGCAGCCACACGCAAGGGGAGGTGGTCCACATGTGGATTTTAAACCCTTTCAACCTCCAGATGGGGACACACACGAAGCATCTTCTTGTGGGGCTTTTCTTAGGAACATCTGGTTAAGCCAAGGAATGGCCAAGATTCACTGAGTAGCTCAGGATATGATTTATTCATCGGTTCATGTTCATCTCCAAGAAACCTTTCAGGTTCGTGAAGTGTCTTAACTGGCAGCTGGTGAGCAGAACCCTTTGCCAAGGATATACTCTAAGCTCAAGACACAGAAGGGATCTGGGGTATCAGCTTCAAAGACAATGGAAAGAGGCAACCTGGCAACCTCTGACCAGCAGAAAATCTATGATTCTGTGCCTGATAACCAAGATGAGTAAAATCCCCTTTACAGCTTCCTTCAGGCCAAGGAACAGAAAATTATTCTGCAGATGAGGTTAGGAATGGCATTTAGAAGGGGAGAAATGGGCTGTAACCTCTCTGAGGACACAGACACAAAGCTTGGCTCCTGCAGCTCCCATTAGGGCACTGCACACTCCACTCGTGGGAGAGTTTGCTGTTGCTTTGGGGTAGTAATGTGTAGGCTAAATGCCTGACAACTAGGTTTTCTGATTGTAATATAAGTGCCTAACATTAAGCTTTTGATTCCTGAAGCACCCATTTCAAAGAAACATATTGCCAACTACACAACTGGACAAAGAGCCAAGCCAACCCACCCATGAAGTTCTCCTTTTTAGAAAACCCTGGGTAATCTAGATTACTGACCGCTTGAGCGACTCTGCTTTTCCCTTTCCATGCCTTAATTCCCACTGTTATGTTTTAAATTCACCAATGAAGAGTGACCTCCTGAAGCCCTAAGCCCCCACCCTCGACCCCAGAAAATGCAGAATGCCAGATCTGCACTTCCTCTCTTGCTGTGTGGCCTCGGGCATGCCTTGTACCCTCCAGGACATGCCATAAACCTTGTTTTTTCAAAGTTCCCTGACGGTTGTTGCTGAAGTATGCCTTGAAATCTTAAGAACCACAGGGGCCAGTGTAGCCACAATACTGGCTCAGGGCGGGGGGAAATGTCTGCGAGGCTCACCACAAGCAGCACAGGCCCAGGTCAGGGCCCCCGAGGCATTCCTAGCCAATAGCATCACTATCGATAGGCTGAGGCCAACACAAAACATTGTTGCCATGACAGCTACTGGATGACAACCTAGCAAGGGGAGAGAACACTCATCCATGTGAAGTAACTAACAACAGGACCAGGCAATGCAGGATTTATACAAGATGACTAGAAGAAATTCAAAGAACAGAAGTGATGGAAGGCTTGAGAAAGTGAAATTCAAGTGAATGGGTAGGGGTGGGGCACACTGGAGAGTCTTTAGGATGAAGGGTCCCCACAAATGAAGGCACAGAAGCCAACAATGAAGGGTAACGGTTTGGCAACGGGCCAGAGCAGAACCAATCGTTTCCATGCGAGGCCATGACAGTGAAAGCATCTGGGACTTTAGAAACCAAACACAGAGGTTCAGATTTCAACTGGAAATGGGAAAATCACGCAGAGTTTTTGGGAGGGAAGGTTGACGAGTAAGCTGGCTGAGTGGAACCGAGGACCACTGTGGTACTGCAGGCACGTCGTAATGACAAGAGGATGGAAGAGAGAAGGATGGCATATTCTGGAAAAAAACAAGAACAGCTTGGGCTGGAAATGGTGGTAGTGGGAAGGAGACACCATTACAGAGCTGAGGCTTTAGGGTTTACCTTGAGAGAATGGCAGAGCTCCTGGCAGAAATTAAAACTGGGAGAGCAAGCTGATTTGGGGGAGAAGGGGAGCAACTTGGTTTTCAAGATGTCAACCGAAACTCCCAATTGACATGTCCTACCAGCAATCTTAGAAGGGATGGCCCCAGCAGGAAGGACAGGTTTGAGGGTGATGCTAGGGCATCACCAGAGGAGCCACAGGAACAGAGTTGCTTAAATTAGCATGAAAACCAAAAAGATGACATCAAAGGGCCTCACCTCACAGCTCATCAAAAGCACTAACTGGAGGGTATTATGCTGAGTGAAATAAGCCAATCAGAGAAGGACAAACATTATATGGTCTCATTCATTTGGGGAATATAAAAAATAGTGAAAGGGAATAAAGGGAAAGGAGAGAAAATGAGTGAAAATATCAGTGAGGGTGACAAAACATCAGAGACACCTAACTCTGGGAAACGAACAAGGGGCAGTGGAAAGGGAGGTGGGCGGGGGGTTGGGGTGACTGAGTGATGGGCACTGAGGGGGGCACTTGGCGGGATGAGCACTGGGTGTTATGCTATATGCTGGCAAATTGAACTCCAATAAAAAATTAAAAAAAAAAAGCACTAATAGGTCACGGGCCACACACCTGATAAACATTTCAAAACATGAAAAGTATCTGCTTCCAATTATGGTCTAAACGCTAGAAGTACTTTGTGGCTATTCTTCACAATACGGCTGAGACTGCGATGGTGATCGCGTACAGTGAGATATCCAGGGGCCCCTGTCACCCACCCCCGAACTGCACAGGCCGAGCGTGGAGTGCCCAGGAACATGCCAACAGAAGCAGTGCCAGGACCTGGGAGGAGATCTCTGATCATTCTGCTCCTGCGGGGAAGGATAACATGACTGAAATACAAGCCCTGGACATCTCAGCAGCGATTTTGAAGACTTGTACTTTCATACACTGTACTTTTTATTTTCCCTGAACATGAAGAAAGACAGCTGCCTTCCTGCTGTGCCCTCCCACAGCAGGGAGCAGACTGTGCAAGCGAGCGCTCTTGTCTCTTCTCATGAGGGCATTAATCTCATTCGTGAGGGCTCTATACTACCAATACCATCTACCGCCATCCCATTGGGGGCTAGGACTTCAACACATCAAATTTTTGGGAGAACACAAACATTCAGTCCCTAACAGCATCAAGAAAACATATGGGCTTCCAGTTATGGAATGAATAAGTCACAGGGATAAGAGGCCCAGCTTAAAGAATATACTCAATGACATCCTAATAGTCTCTTGGGACAGATAGTGGCTACACTTGCGGTGAACACAGCATAGCATATAAACTTGTTGAGTCACTATGTTGAAGGCCCGAAAGTAATGTAACATCACATGTCAGCTACACTCAAAAGAAAACCAAACAGAAACAACAATAAAAAACTTAGGAAGAATGCTTTGATTTTTTTGTCTATAGAGAAGGAGGGGCATGGCTAGGTAACCGCTAAGATTCCTTTCAGATCTGGCAAGGAACAATCCATAAGAGACAAAAACCCCAGGAAACTCTTCAGATTAACCTCAGATAGGGCAAATCAGCTGCTACCACAAGAAATGAAATCGTGGACCAACAAAACCTAAAATAATCCACACTTTAAAACAGCAGCATCGGATTCAAATACAGTAGTGTCCAGAAATGTTACACTGGTGAAAATCATCACGGTGAACGTAGACTTCTAACTAAGCTAGTCTCTTATTAATCTACCATCCCCAAAAGCATTCCAGCAAAAGAAGCCAAAGAACTGCAGTTTGAAGGAGCAAACAGGACCAATGGGCATCCGTGGGGCAAACCGATTGAAAAGCTGGCACTATCTGATATTGCTGATTGGGGCTGACTTTAACAAATAGACTCTATCTGGTGCACCTGGGCCCAAAGTAGTCTCTGCTAACCAGCTGTGTAAGCCCTTGGGACACCGGGTATCATACCTCCATCTGCCCTGCTGCCTTTGTCACCAATTGGGTGAACGCAGTGTTGGAGAACTCAGGACAGCAGATGACCAAGGCAGGCCATCAGCCAACAGAACTGCAGTGATAGTGTCTGGTCAGGCTATAGCATGGCCCCTCGTGGCCGATAATTACTTATGCTCTACACTGCACTCCACGCTGGGGGTGGCCAGCAGAGAACTTGATTCTTCCCCATGAGCATGGGGGGAAAAGACACCACCAGCATGACACAGAGAGCCCACTCATTTTGCAGAGTCTGCTCCCGATTATTCTCCCCATTGTACAGAGAAGCATGCTATTGTCTCAAAGATAATTTGCCCAAAGACACAACTGAGGAACTTCCCTGTGCCACATGGCTGTCAACCAGCCATCTGACTTCCTAAGGAGTCCACTGGGATGACGGCTCTATTGGAAGGGGTGCTTCCATGAATCCTTCAAAAGCATCTCTTGGTCTGATCCTGTTGCTTATCTACTCCCAGCTTTAGCTCGTCAACACAACAGCTACCTGGAAGCTGTGAAACCACTCAAAGTGGGCAAACACCCAGGCCAGCAGCACAGCATCAGGTGGCCTCTTGGTAGACAGACTTCCTCTAATTTGGAGGGTCAGCAAACTATGATCCACTGACCAAATCTGGCCTGCCACTCATTTTTGTAAATAAAATTTTACTGGAACACAGATATGCTCACTTGTTTACATATTCCTATAACTGACTTCAAGTTAAAAGGCAGAATTGGGTAGTTGTGATAGAGACCATATGGCTGCAAAGACGAACATACTAACTGGCCCTTTATAGAAAAAGTTCCCTAAACTCTCATTGGTGGCCTCCTTAGAAGGGCCCTCACCCGTAAGACTTCACAAGCTTCAGACCACTAAGCTCTGCAGTGGGCTGACTGTTGGTAAATCTTTTCATCAACTGGAACGGACTAAGAAAGCCCTTCTCTGAAAAGGCCTGTGCCTCCGAGGAGTTTTGCCTGCCCGAGCCCCAGGCCAGAATATTAGCTAAAGAATCCTGTGAGCTCAAGAATTCTGCTCCTAAGAAATAGGTGACTCATTCTCTGAAAGTGTTTTTGGAAAACACTTCCTAATGAACAGAAACATACTTAAAAATTGTGTTTTAACTAGTCTTTATCATCATCAGCTTATAAGCAACTAAGTCCTTGACATTTCCTGAAATTAAGGACTTGTTCACTTAAGTGGAACAGTTTTTGACACAGACGTGCAATGGAGAATTTGAGATCACAAAGACCTAGTTCAAATCATGACTCTACCACCTATTGCCTCTACAACCCTTGGACAAGTTCCTTAATGTTCCTGATACTCGATTTCTTCATCTGTATAGTGATGTAGCAGTTCTCAGTTGCTATGTAACAACTCTCCCCAGAACTCAGTGGCTTCAAACAATCACCATGTGTCTAACCATCATTCTCCACTAGAGCCAGGCTCCGCTGGGCATTCTTGCCTTGGCTCATGTCTACAGCTGCTATCATTTGGCAGCTAGCCTAGAGCCGGAGGGTATGAGAAGGACCCACTCACAAGGCTAGTGCCTCAGCACCGGCTGTCATCTGGGCCCCTCTCTCACCAGGGGCCTGTCATCATTTAGTCAGGATAGACCTGAGTTCCTTATGCAGAGACAGGAACATTCCAAGAGAAAGTCAGGAGCTGTTCTGCCTCTGATGGCGGAGGCTGCGGAACTTGCACATTATCACTCTGTCACATTCTATTGGCCAGAAGATGCCATGAGAGGTGGAGAAATGGACTCCACCTTTTGGTGAAAAGAGCTGCAAAATACCATAGCTATGTGTCCCCCAGGATGTTCATGCCTTCAGGTTTGCTGTGATCTGGAGGTGACACATGTAGAATGTTTCATCAGAGGGTCAAGTTCATGAACCAGGGGGCCCAGAGAAAGAACATCTCTTAAGACATTCCTCCTATGAATGTGCATCCTGCTGTTATCAGTGCCCGGAGCCAATCTGACAACTTGTGCTTCACTCTCCTAAGTATCCATTTGCTCACTTAATTCGAAAGAAATGTACCTCAAAGTTGGCAATACTTCTAACAATAGTTTTTCTACCAGGAAAAAAAGTGAAAACTGAAAAACTAAAAGATGACTTCATTCTGGGAAATTGTATAAATCAAAAAGGAAACTACCTGGTCAAACTCATTTAGTATCACAATAAATAATGCTAAGTGGCGGCCTATGGAAAATGGGGTGTACGTCACTTGCCTCTTTAGTGAAAGGATCCATATACTCATTCTGGGACCAAAAAAAAAAAATCACTGTGTATGTTTTTCTTTTTTCTTTCTTCTCTTTAGAGAGGGAGTGGGGAGAGAGAATCCCAAGCAGGCTCCACGCCCACATGGAGTCCATCTCGAGGCTCCACCTTACAACTTTGAGATCATGACCTGAGTCAAAACCAAGAACTGGATGCTTAACTGACTGAGCCACCCAGGTGCCTCACTGAATACACTCTTGAAATGAGTGTTTAGGCTTTAGGCTTGGTTAAAGGAGTATTCCTCCCTTGAGCTGAAGCTGGGCCTTCCCCTGATTATGTAATTGGCCCACGTGTCCAGCCATACAAAGATAAAACAGTAACTGGAGAGATATGGAGGAAATGGAACAGTGGGCTCCCAGCAGCATGACTACACCCACACAGCTTCTTGTAGGAGACTGTCCCCTGTGTGCCGGAGCTAGCCAAAGCTGGTACCATCAGAGGGTTGACCATTCTAACCCAGAAGCTGATAAAAGACAGCAAAGTCCTGGACAAATGAGAGACAATTTTAAGCTCTTCTTGTTCTCATCTGAAGCCAAAGAGTCTAACTGTGGGGACAGAGTCTCTAATCACAGGCAGGACTCCAAGAAGGGGTGACAGGGTGCTGTGATTCAACTGATGCCACGGTCTCACCTTACGTCACCACAGACCTCAGAGGCACAGAGGACCTGCTTGACGGAGGAGTAAACTGAGGCCTAGAGAGGCCATTATGCTCAACTGTAGTGATTGCTACACACACTTGGCTACTGCACAAACCAGGCATATGCAGCCCAGATGCAGTGACGGCCCCACCTTGGAATCTGCAGATGGGCTTCCAGGCCATGGGTGGGTATGGAGTCATAGCTGCTGAGAAATGCTGTTGGACAGTTTCAGTAGCACACTCAAACCACTAAAATCCTTTCTGTCCCTGTGGCAAAGGGGATAAATTTTGGGGTAAAATCCAAACCAGCCATGATACTTCCCATTAGGGAAAAGTACATTTTTTAGGTGGGCAGGTACTGCCTCATAAAGTCTCCTGCTAGGGAGCCAGGAACCCTGAGAAGTGGAGGTGAAATGCCACCGCTCTGATTTCAGTAACCTGGGTCTGCTCCAGACACCCAAGCTGCTCCTCCAGCATTGTGGCCCGCCACTACCATGGTGACTCCCAGGAGAAGGGGTAATCCCTCTAGTCCTGGAATTGGAAATAAAATATGTCTGTGGTGTTGCAAAGCACAGTCAGTGATGGGAGGAGCTTTCTATTTCCTTTCAGACTTTAGATGAGGCGCTGCTGTAGACAACTAGCATCTAGGAGAGAACCCAGTTATTGATCAGTGTTCAAGAAGAAGAGTGTACATGTTTGCAGATTGGAAGCTTGACCTGGAATGAAGGACTTAGGGAGGGATGCTGGTTTTATAATTCTTATGATCTGCTTACATCTGATTTTAAAAATGTAAATCCAGTTTGTCACACTTGTTCATACCTGTGTGCGTGTGGGCTCCATTACATATGATCTTCTACATGATGGTTTGGCTTAAAACACATCATCCGGCACAAAAACTTCATGATTTCACTGTGGACCAGTGGTCCTATGAGCAACCAAAATACCTCTATTGCACTGATCAAGTTTAGGTCTTTGTCACTTTCCTTTGGGTCGCCCAAATGGCCAACTCTTAAGCACTCCAAAGTTAGACCTGTCAAAATCTCTTCCCTCCCTCTCACATTGGGGATTTTATGAGAGAAGGTGTTCCACAGTTCAGCAGAGATCCTGGCCCTTTTCTGCCCTGGCCCAGTCACTATCTGGAAATGTGCTCACAATGAAGCAGGACCACAGGCCTCCAACCAAATGCCCCACTGTTTGGAGAGAATAAAGTAGCTTTGAGGTATTGTGGAAAGAGGCTGGAATAGGAAATCAGAGTGCCAAATTCTAGTTCCCTGCCAGTAACCAGCAGGACCTTAATTAAGTCAGGCATTGATTTAAAGTTATCTGTATAATGACACAGCTGGAGGACATAATTTCTTAGATTTCCTTGGCCGTGACATTCATTTTATTCTTTCAGAGCCAACTTAACTGACACACTATGTATTCTTCATCTTTTAACATATAAATGGTAAATGTGACCCATTCTGCTCTAATGGGAAAAATAGCAATAAGTGGTTTCAGATTCTAAAACTTATTCTTGAAATAGTTTATTTTAAAAATCCTTCTAGAACTGTTGATAACCCAATACTCAAAGGTAAAAGACTAAGTTTAAACAAACATATGGGTCCTTGGCCTTTTTTTCTCTTGGGAGGTGGAGCTGAATTTGATGGTAAAATTTAATAGGTATGTTACAGTCGCTCAAAACCGTGCAAGTAGCCCATGACCTACAGCCTGAGCTCTGTAGTCTCTCCTGTTTGTCAAAACAGGTGATGCTCAGCCTCTGCTCCAAAAGTCCAGGTCCAATGTCCTCATTCAAGAGTCTGGCTCTTTTGCCAGCTCCCTGGGTTTCTGTTTCAGAAAGATTAATATGATTGAAGTCACTTTATTTGCCATAGGAGGAGTTATGGCACTAAGTTACAATAGAAGTCATACTTCTGTGAAGTTCCACTCACAATGTTCAAAAGTTGAAAGAAATGCTGCTGGACCACATGCAAATGCCAATGACCTGGAGTCATTCTTTATATTGTATTACACGAAGGGAAGTCAGTGTTAGAGTCACAGCTCACACTTCCTGAAGAAACAGACCAACTCCATCTGTTATAAATGAAGGAAGTCCTGTCTTGGCAGTAAAACCATAGCTCTGGAGTTGGGGGGTGTCACCGAGAGTGCCAGAGGGAAGCTTTGCAGCCTGCAGCCTTGACAATGAAATGCACTTTCCACATATATCGGGATATTCAGTTTCTCATCTTCAGGGTTTGCTCAGAAGCAGGGTACCCAGGTCTCAGCTCTGCAAGCTCGTTGGTAGGCTATTCTGTTCAGGGACCTCAGCCTCTCCTTCCCTGATACCCAGTTTCCTGTGTGGTGACCACCTTGAATGACATCTCAGGGGACCTACCTGTCATGGCTTCAGTGTGGACTACTATGGGAAATGCATGAAATAAGATAGGTGTCGTGTCCTCAGAGCCCTTGAGATCTCAGCAGGGCCAAATCCCAGCTGTGGACAAGCCCCAGGAGTATTCAAGGCCCAGCTGTGTTCTGTCTTCCAGGAACGATTAATTTGGAGGACGTGATGGAGTGCAGAGCATGAAGGGTCCTCAGAGCAGTAGGGCAGGAGAAAGCGACCTGCAGTAAGATTGCCTCCCCAGCATTCCTTCCTGCAGATGATTAATGGAAGCCCTGGGAGTGACCTTAATCAAATGTGCTATAATTACTTATTGAATGTGACCCAGCTGCAGAAGACAAAGGTTTATGCAACATTAAAGGCAGCTGGAGACAGCTATGACAATGACCTTGTATGTTGGAATTTAATTAAAATGCTCCTTTCTGCTCAGAGAACCAGCCATTTTTAGCAGTGTAAGGATATAATCAGTGCTGACATTATTTGATCAATACATCATCATAGTAACTTCAACCCACACCGAGTTTTTTTCCCTTTTTGTTTGTTTCACGGAAGTAGTATTCAAGGAAAGAGGTATTCCATGGAAGTCCATTTTATGGCTAGGTTAAAACAAAGATAAAAGTGTTTGTATTGTTTTATGGGAATATTTATATTTTCAGACTCTGCTGCCTTCATTCTCGCTGCATCAGCTGAGCTAAACTGGGACTGTGTTCCCTTGAATTCTTGGTCCTGCACAGTTTTATAGGAACACTGGTTGCCAGTAACAGTGTTCCATTGGGAAGGTGGAGCACAGTAGCTGCCATGCTTTGCATGCCACGGTCATTGGAGGGTACTGGGCGCTGCTGCAGTTCATGCACATCAGTTGGGCATCCACTTCCGTCCACCTGTGTTGTGTCCTGGACCAGCTCCTCCCTCAGGGAGTGAGGAAGGCACATCTTGCAAGTTGGAAGCCTAGAAGCAGCAGGAGACAGATCCTAGCTCATCCCTGCGCTTCTTCACTTCATTTCTATCTCTGCTTGTGATGCCAGCCCCACAGCCTCTAGGCTCAGCACCAGATACAGAAGTGACAGCTTTACAGAGACCATCTCACCAGCACCCACAGGTGTGGACAGAATGCCAGTGCTTCTCTAACTCCCTTATACACAGATCTTTACTAAACTTTATATGGATATGAAACTGAAGGGTTTTATGACCATGTCATTATCATGACCACTTCACGTCAAAGATGAGAAAATTTCGGGAAGAAAAACTCTCAAAAAGTCTCCCAAGGAAGAGTGGAAGATAGAGCTCTATTTGGTGACTCAGGTGCATCTGTGTTCCACTTTCTAAGGGACTTCCAATGCAACTTTTATGGTCAAAACTTTTTATAGCGTATTTATGTATGTATTATGGTATTGTTGTAGGAAGAATATGAACACCTGACTCATAGGAAGCCAATCCATGGGGTAAACCAGGAACCAATCTGTATCTCCCTTTTCAGAATACTAGAAAACTTAGAAATGTAAATAGGATAGAATGGAGAGGAGAGTGGCCTTGTCCCATCACGGGAAAATTCACACATTTTCAGATAGGCAAGAGAATCAACCAGATACACAGAGAAGCAGGGACAAGACCCTGTGGCCCCAGAGTGATGGAGAGAAGGCAGCAGTGTGGGCCTGAAGACTTGCCACTTTCCAAGGAGTACTTCCTACAACTTCATTTCCAAGGCAGCCCCTGATCTTTGCAATAAAACTGCTTTCTACTTGAGCTACTTGGCCATCTGCTTCCTACAGCCAGATGAGCATGGACCAGAACCCAGTTGTTTCCCCATCCACATTGTGGCCTTTCTAGTTGCCGCTCAGCCCCTGGCCCATGCCAGCTCTGGTTCCTGGTACCGCAGAGAACTCAGCTGTCTCTACTTCAGTGAAGGCTTTCACTCTGAAAGGTCACACATCTCTGGGTACCGTCATCTGTGTCACCACTGAGCCTGCAGCGAAGTCTTCCTGGATGTTTCAATCTAGTCTGGGCTGTGTTGTTTCTGCTTCCCTTACTGAGCAACAGGGTTCAAGGAAGGAGGCCTTCCATATGTATCGAGTTTAAGGATTGCTTAAGCTTCAAACAAAAACTGTTGGCATATTTCTAGGAATATTTACATACTTTCATTCTCTGGTGCATCCGTGTCCATGATTAGGCCAGTGTGGTGGTGGAGGGGAGGCCCCTCAGCCCCACTGTGTGTGTGGGGGGGTAAGGCACCAGAGCCACAGGTGGTCACTGCAGAAGTACATGCCCAACAACACAAAATGCTACTCTGTCCTGCATCCAGTATAAAACCCCAACCACACTTGGGAGTGAGCTGGAGAGAGAGAGAGAGAGAAGGAGAGGGAGTGTGTGTGTTGGGAGGAAGGGGACAACTAGTTTGCTGCAATATGATCAGCTGTTTCTAATATTTTTCCATACTACTTGTCTGCCAGTTGTGCATTCATTTGGCCATCTGGCCAACACTCATAAGCAAACAATTGGTAGCAAGGATCAAGGGTTTCTAAAAAATACATAGGAAATAAATACAACTGAGAAAATTCTGCTATACCTTTTCTTTTTTTCCCCCATGAGCTAGGTAAGCAATGCCACTACTTGATTATGGCTGTGGAGCTCCTTGACTGACTCAAAGAGCACAGGGCCGTGAGCATCACTGGATCTCACAGGTGAGGCCCTTTCTGGTTCAAGCAAGCCGACTTTGATGGATGTTTGGAAGCTGAGCTCCCTTGGCTTTGATTTAGCCACTAAATCTCTGTTGAACATCTACTAGGCACACAGAATTCTCATGTTGTGGGATCCCTGGGTGGCGCAGCGGTTTGGCGCCTGCCTTTGGCCCAGGGCGCGATCCTGGAAACCCGGGATCGAATCCCATGTCGGGCTCCCGGTGCATGGAGCCTGCTTCTCCCTCTGCCTATGTCTCTGCCTCTCTCTCTCTCATTCTGTGTGACTATCATAAATAAATAAAAATTAAAAAAAAAAGAATTCTCATGTTGTTTTTGGTCTTAACAAAAGGGTTTAAAATTCAGGAGCTGGTAAAACACGCGTGCCAGTTGCACAATGGCACAAGGCTGTTCATCACCATAACCCCAAGTCAGTGGTGGCTCAGTGTCTAGAAAAGAAATAGCACTGGCTGGGCAATTTGGGGCAAAGTGATGAACAGGTCTGAGCCTGTGAAGAAGGAATTAGCTTCTGGAGTAAAGAACCCAGGTGGGCTATATTGGAGAGTTCCAGAATGCCGGGTAAACAGGGGTGTGCCAACATCAAAAGCAGGACAAATCCGACCTGGATGGATGATCCCCTAAGAGCATTCTGACTTTAGGAGCCACACAGACAATGCTTACAACAATCAGTAGGTCCCATCTTCATTTACTCTGAATTCTTCAAACAGTTGCCTTTTGAAAAGGTTTCGTTATTTTTATTTTTTTTAATTTTTATTTTTTAAAAAAGATTTTACTTATTTATTCATGAGGCACACAGAGAGGCAGAGACACCGCAGAGGAAGAAGCAGGCTTCCTACGGGGAACCTGATGTGGGACTTGATCCCAGGACCCCGGGATCACGCCCTGAGCCAAAGGCAGACATTCAACCACTGAGCCACCCAGGTGCCCCAAAAGGTTTCTTTTTTAAATACAACTACAGTACAAACTCATTTAAAATTCAAACTTAATAGAAACACATAATGGAAAAAGCTAAATTCTCCTCAATTCTATCCAGCAGGGACCGTGATTCACTTGCTCTTATTTTCCCAACGTTCTATTTTCAACGCACAGACTAATGGAGTTGATTTATAAATAGAGAAATGAGGTACTATAATGCATACACTCCCTGTGTTTTCACTTAGTATACATTTTCTGACATCAGTGCATACAGACTACTGCATTGGTATTCATTGTATGGACAGATCATGTTTATTTAACTATCTTTACACATTGCTATAGCTCTGGCCCATTTCCAATGTTCTCATTTAAAAAGGACAATGTTTCCAGCACTTCCTTTGCAGCCTTCATAGGGTACCTATTTTTACCAACAGTCTCACTAACTTCCTCCATGGCTCTCAGCTTCCCACCCGGCGAGCATATCAAATCCTATGGTTGGAATGAAGGGCAATGAACACGAGGCCATTCGAAGTTAACAAAGAGGAGAAACCAGGGACCATCAGAAAGATTTTGCCTTTAAGAACCCAAGAACTAAGTGATAAGACCCCGGGCTAGGTCCGTGGTGCTGAAAATAGGAAGCAAAGAACAGGCCTCAGAGTGATTTAAAGGCAGATAACAAGGGGACCTCCACATAGGGGTTCCACTGTCCATCACATGAATCACGGCTAAAACCAGCAAACATGATGGCTTCAATAATCCAGCGTGATCACCGCAACAGAACTGAAAAATTAGCTTTGTTCCCCATGTTTATGACAGGGCTGGCTGCCAGGCCTCCAGAGAGAGGGGAGCCAGGTCGGGGGTTAGAGATCCACCAGAGGGAGAAAGAAGTGGGGTCTAGCAGGGTGAGGTGGGGGCCTTCTCAGGCTGCCTCTGCTGGTCAAGATGCAGGGAGGTAGGAGGCAGGAGGGGAGTAGAGCAGAGGAGGGGGAAGGTTGGGAATTAGTCAGGTAAGAGGTAGGTCAGATTCCCAGGAAGTCTGTCTGCTTTGTTCAGAATAAGATCCCAGCCAGTGGCACAGGCTGAGGGCGAGGGGTGTGAGACCCAGCCCCCACGGAGAAGAGCCCAAAAGGATTGCCAAGGGCCTTGTCAGGGCAGGCTGGGCCTTGGCATTTGCAATGCAATCTACGTTCTGGACCCAAACCAGGCTACAGCAGGGAGGTTTGGGGGACTGAAATCAGGGTCAGGCTGAGACTGTAGCCAAGCAGGCTGCATCATCTGTCAGCCCCAGTGTCAGCTGAGAGTGGGGCCCATGTTCAGAAATCAGGAGTTCTCAAGATGGTGACAGCAGAGCATTCAGCTACACACGGGGCCCTTCTGAGTGTGGGGTCCTGTGCATTCACAGTGGGTGAGGCCAACCCTGCCAGTTTAAGGAGGATAGACACCCCCCCAACCCTGCAGCCCAGAGGGGAAAGCGGGCTGTCAATACTTTTTTTTAACAGCACAAAGATCCTGGCAGCACAGGATTTTTTAAGAGCACAAATAAACTTTTCTCCCCCAAGTGGATTGCAAAATCCAACTCCATGTATAAAACAGTCAAAGGCAGAGCTTTTCAGGCTGCTGCTTCAGGAACCCCGTCAGTTGTCACACCCCAAGGACTCCAAAGTCACTACCTGGGGCCCGTGCATAGCAGCAGGCTCAGCTTTCAGGCTGCGGGAAGCTCTACTGTGCTCCTTGATAGAACGCGCCCCAGAGGAGGACTCGGAGAGCAAAAGGCCCAGGACACACCAAGTGCCACAGAAGCAGCAAACCATTCCATCCACAAAGGGTTTGCCCACATACAATGCCTCTCTCAGTACCAGTCACAACACCTCTGTTTTCCTTATAAAAAAAAAATCATTCACTTGACTCTTAGGACCATTTTGCAAGCAAGTTTCCGGGACGGGCTGGGTCAGGGGGAGTGAGGGAGCACTTTGACGTTGGACAGGTCTGCCTAAAGCTCACATGCATAACTGGCTAGTATTCCCTCATTAAACTTGTCTTTGGAAGCTTTGTAAAATTTAAGCAAAGACAGAAAATGAACCTAAAAGGATGGAAAGAACACCATTAAACAAGTGTAACTTTATACAGCCAGTTACATCTTAGTACAGGCTCTGTGGGCGTGTGTTTGGAAAAAGCCCCACGCGGGGCGCCTGAGTGGCTCAGCCGGTTAAGCATCTGCCTCTGGCTCAGGTCATGATCTCAGGGTCCTGGGATTGAGCCCCGAGTCGGGTTCCTTGCTCCACAGGGAGCCTGCTTCTCCCCCTCCCTCGTGCTCTCTCAGTCACTATGTCTGTCTCTCTCAAATAAATAAAATTGTAAAAAAAAAAAAAAGGCAGTACCCCATAACAGAGTAGGAAAGAGGCACCGTGCTGAGAAGGGAACTTTCTGCTCTTCTGTGCGCTGCCAAAGATCCCAAAGCTGATGCTGCTAAATCTTATCTGAACGTATTAATAGGATCCCTAAATTCTCTTAAGAAACACCATCACTGACGTTATGACTGGTTAACATTTGCGTCTTAAGAAATATCACTCCCACTGCCTTTTTTTTTCCCCCCTCTCTCTCCAAGAAAAAAAAATGATGGCTGCTTCCTGGAATGTCTAGCTACCAAAAAAAAAAAAAAAATCTTTAAAGCCTTATAAGACATTAAGACTAAAGATGAAAGTCAGGGTGAAATGAGCAATTAAGATAAACTAAGAGGATTTTTTTTTCTTTTGCAGACAGGCCTCCTAGGCCTACCACATCACCACCACAAATCACGCAGCAAATTGTTTCCTCGCTATCTGTAATGTGAAGAGTCTCTCCCCGTTATCTCCTTCTGGCTTCACTGAAGAATGGGAGACACATTCTCTTTCATGGGCTACTTTATTTCGTGAGACACTGCTTGCTGGTGTGAATCTTGGAGGACACCACTCTTCAGGTAGCTCATGGGAAACACAACAGGAGAGGTCGGTAGGGAAGCAAATGGAGATGATGTTTCTTCCTCGACTTCACCCTCTGACCATTCTAAGATGCTAAGTGGGTCCTGTGGTAATACAGTGATTCTGCGGGCGACCAAGGCCTCTGCTGGGAACGGATGCCCCCCTTCTTGGTGTATTTTTTTCCAGGGCCGATGTCCTACGGTCTGCTGAGAATGGTCTGAAGTGCATCTAAGATTGGCCAACAATGTGACTTTGTACAACAACAAGACTGTTCTGACACGATAAAAGTCATTGTCAATAATGTGCAGATTCAAAGTAGTGGCTCCAGGTTTGAGCGCTAGACTCATATTTCATGCACCAGGGCAGGGAACCAACACATCCCTTTCTTCATGTTATTTTTAAATGGCATAGTTTTCCAAAAATTTTTAACTTGTTTTGAACTTTTAATTTTTGTCTATTTATTCACAGCTATTAAAATATCGCTGTTGTGGCTATTTTTCTAATTTCTGCAATCCGAATGCACATAGGAAAAGAACCACAGCAAAGAAAATCCTTCTTGGGGGGGCCAGAGTGAGTCCCCACAGGGGTCCTTCCAGCGCTTTCCAAACCTGAACCTTCCTGTATTAGCTCAGGCAGCCGTAACAAAATCCCACAGGCTGGGTGGCTTAAACAACAGATTTGTTTTCTGTTAAGTCCAAGCTCAGGAGGCCAGCTGGGTTGGTGTCCGGTGAGGACTCTGTCCTCGGGTTGCAGATGGCAGCCTTCTGTGTCCTCACATGGCTTTTCTTTTTGGCCATGGATGAAGAGAGCGAGGACACACAGTCGAGCTGGGGTCTCTTCCTACAAAGACACTAATCCTACTGGATCAGAACTTTACCTTTATGACTTCATGTAACTTATTTGTCCCTCATAAAGGCCCTTTCTCCAGATAGTGTCACACTGGGGGGCTGGGGCTTCAACACATGAATTTTTGGGGTGGGACATAATCAGGCCACATAACCACCTTCCAATCGTGACATCTCAAATGATCTGGTAGGAACAGAAGGCCAAGATTTTCTGCAGACAATGTTAAATTCTGCTCTGCTGTCGGGATGCCTGGGTGGCTCAACAGTTGAGCGTCGGCCTTCAGCTCAGGGCATGATCTCGGGACTCAGGATCGAGTCTCACAGTCGGCTCCCTGTGAGGAGCCTGCCTCTCCCTCTACCTGTGTCTCTGCCTCTCTGTCTCTCATAAATACATCTTTAAAAAAAATCTTTAAAAAAATTCTGCTCTGCTATCAAAATGATATCTGTTCACAGCTATTCAGTTGGTTTATAAAGAGATTTGATCCAAAATTCTGCCTCTACTCTGTCCAATGATGGATTAATGCCAGGCTGTGCAATGGGAACAGTACAGCCAGAGGGGTGGGTGGGTATTTCAACAGACGTGTGACTGGAAATGAACAGCGTGTCTTGTCTCCCGAAAGATTTCTTGAAAGGAACTAGCACAGAGTGTCTGCGAGCCGTCTTTGGAGCTCCTCTTTTTTCCTAGCTGGCCTCCAACAAAATCAGCCAATCGACTACTTTTCTTCTCAGAAGGGTTGCAAGAGAATCTCTACTAATGAAAGCCTTTCAACCTCTCCCCTTCTTGACCATGAGAATGAAGGAGAAGTCTGCTAAACTGAAGTGACCAGAAGCCAGTCTTCCAGAAGCCAGGCAGCATCTGGTTGGTCTACCTGCCCAGAAAAATTAAGTAGCAACTTACCATCACCACAATCAGGATCAACGCATAAGGGAGAGGAACCACCAAATATGCTGGGGATGTGAGCCCATGTAGAAAGGGGGACAAAATATTACAACAAGGCCAAGCTGCTATCTGAAACAGACTATGTACTGGGTGGGCAGGGCTTTGAAAAGTCAGGCTTCTGAGGTAGGCCAGAACTTAAAACAGTCTACAATGAGTTTTTGATCAGGGGAGCACAATGGCGCTTAAGGAAGAAGCATCCGGGCTGCTGGCTGTAACATTTCTGGCCTCTGCAAGAGCTTTGCGTATATTCTCTTGGATTCAACTCAAGCTTCACATGAGCAAGAATAGTTGCTAGGGCAGGCACCTGGAGATCACCAGTCAAAGAGGAGGAGTCCTGTGTGACGTCGGCAGGGCAGTGACCTCACAGAAAATGAAAGGAAAGTTGCCTTCAGGGACGTGGTAGGGGAGCCAGGACCTCCCAGGGGCCCAGGACGACTCATCAACAGCGGTGTTCAAAGTGTTCTGTGCATGAGGCTTTCAGAAAGGACAAAGGGCAGAACTGCTGCTGGGCAGGGGAATCAGAGCAGATACCAGCACACCAGCTCTGAGAAAGCTGCCCACCAACCGGGATGAAAACTGAGGCATCAGAGCTTCTGTCATTCATGTGGTCCCGAGCAGTGCTGTGGGCCCAGATCCCACAAAGCGGGTCCTTCAGCTGGAAGCCATATTGCTTCAATTTCATGCTCCATCAGAGGGGTAAGTTGACTGTTGGGTTGGAATGTATGAACTTGAGTCAGAAATTCACCCTACCACTTCTGATTATAACAACAGTCATCAAACTCCAAAAGTAAAGCATGTTTTTCTTCTTTTTGCTCAACAATGGAGCAAGCCAAGATGATTTCCTTTCAGAGGTCAGCTTTCTAAGGCTTCCTAAGGGCATGGGGAAAGGTTGAGGCATGTGGCACATCATATATTGCTTTGCTGCATTATCATGACTCATACGTAGTTTGTTTTTTTAAAAAATAAATTGTATGGTCTTTTTGGTGATGGTGTTTTTTTCTTCATCTATACAGTAGTCCCACTAAATAGTAAGATAAATGAATAGGTGGATATAGATGAGTAACATGGAAAATAGGTAGAAATACCTGCAACTTATAATAATAAGATTGATTTAATCTACTATCTCTGATATAGAAGAGTGACTCTCAATGTATGGTCCTGCCCTGAGAAATTGCTGGAAATGCCATTTGTCAGGCCGAACCCCAGATCTACCGAATCAAACTCAGGGGGAGGGGCCCAGCAATCTGAGCCAGTTTTCAATGTCCAGACACTAGATAGAGCTTACTCTTTAGACTATTGGGGAGTCCAGCTTAGTCCAGTGGCACCTTGGGCACTTTTCAGAATGATCTAAGATTGACACCAAAATGGGTCTTTGCAGTGCGAGTTTGGGCAGAGATGGGATCTAGGGGAAGAAAACAAAAGTGAAAAGAACATATTACTTGGCATCACCTTGCCGTTCACTGGCATTTTCATAGTTACTGAGCATAAAAAGAAATAAACCATGAAGCCCATAACAGTGAGCATGTTTTCTAAAAAATGTCTTGTGGCATCAAATCAATTCCCTGATCAGTTTGCTATTGAGTTTAATCTAGCCAAGCCAGTATTATTGTAGCTGTCACATTTTTTTTTCCCTTTGCCCTGTGAAGCTGGAACTAATTGTTGTTATAAGGAGACTAAATAAAAGAAGTCCCGGATTTCCTGTTATTACAGATCGATTTTTTGAGATGTTAAAATAGTATCATATGGGTGTTTCTTTCTTTCTTTTTTTTTTTTTTTTTACATAATTAAACCCACATGAAATGGCACTGCACAGACTTTGTCACGGATTGTTTTGACAACGTTTCCAAGTGAAATACTTCAAGGAAGAAAAATGACTAACCTTTTTTTCTTTCTCTTAACATTCTCTATCATGATTTTATAACACATTGTTTTTTTAAAAAAAAACCTACTTTATGTGGAATTTCAAAATATGTAAATCAGTCAAGATAATTTATATTGCTTGGGCAAGCTTGGCTGGATTAAATTCATTTACTTTCAAACTTCAGCAGATAGAGATAAGCAGGGTGAGCCAGAGTTCTTGAGACAGCCTTTAGATGGTAGGGAGCAGAAGCTTAATCCCAGCACAACGTTCAAGAGAATGAACTACAACATTTGGAACATTTGTGCTTTATTCAGTATGCAAGGTCTTAAAGGTCATGAAGACAATATATATGTGTGCCCTTGAGATGGTTAATTTTATGTGTCAACTCAGACTCTCCTGATGAGCTGTTTGTCCAAAGGCTCATCTAATGGTTACTGCAAAGTTATTTTTTAGATGTTATTAATGTTGGAATCAGGAGACTTTGAATAAAGCAGATTACTCTTCATGATGTGGGTGGGGCCTCTTCTAATCATTTGAAGTCATCAAGAGCAAAGAAAGACATAGGATGTGGGAAAGAAGACTGTCTCCAGATTGCAACACAGAAAATCTGCCTGAGTTTCCCAGCCATCAGACTCAAGATTGCTACAGCAACTCTCAACCTGACTCTCCAGCCCTCTGGCCCGTCCTACAGATCTCAGACTCCTGGCCCCACCATTACAAGAGTCAATCACTTAAAATCAATCTTTCTCTCTCTCAATGCAGATTCTATTGGTTGTTTATCTGGGGAACTCTAACACAGACCCAAACCCTAACTTTTGAGGTTTTTACTGTTCTGCTCTTGTTTTAGTTGACATAATTGGGTCAAAGCAGCCGAGAAAAAAAAAATCATCAAGAAGTTTTCAAGAGTTATTTTAATACTAAGTGTCACAACTTTTCAGGCAGAAAATGAAATTATTGCTGTACTAAGTTATTACAAATTGGAGTAACCGCCATAAAACATCTGAACTCCTACAGAACTTTGTCTATACTTTATTGTTTCACTCACTATGCAATTTCACGCTAGTGTCATGCTTAGCTTCCCCCACTCCACTGTGAACATCTTGAGGACAGAGACTGCCTGAAATTATGTGTGACGTATGTAGAGTCGTGGAATCAGCATGTTTCAGTTGTATGACTGAAACTAACGTAACATTGTGTGTCAACTCTATTTAAAAAAAAAAAGTCTTCATGCAATAGGTGTTAAATACATTCTTTGCTAAATGAAGGAGTTGTTGAAATCTTCAGAGTAAATGCCATTCTTAGGCTCCTCTGCTTCTTCAAAGCCTCTCCCGCCCCTCAGGTGGCACAGGCTGTATCTGCACGAGGCCTGACTGGAACAGTTGCTGGCTTTTTTTTTTTTTTTAATTTATGACAGTCACAGAGAGAGAGTGAGAGAGGCAGAGACACAGGCAGAGGGAGAAGCAGGCTCCATGCACTGGGAGCCCGATGTGGGATTCGATCCCGAGTCTCCAGGATCGCGCCCCGGGCCAAAGACAGGCGCCAAACCACTGCGCCACCCAGGGATCCCAGTTGCTGGCTTTAAAAAGCTACAAAGGTGCCAAGAAATTTCTGAATGACTTCAGTTTAATCCTTGCTGGTTCACACCAATGTTGCCCCTGTGATCTGATTAATTAAGTTAAAGTTAGATGGCATTTCAGGGTTTTTGAGACTGAACCCAGGTATTACCCTCGAGAGTTCACAGTGTGGTAATTTGGCCAGACTCTCTTTGCTTTAAAACTTCCAGAACTTTAGCTGAAGGCAACTGATGACCTGAAACTGAAGCTCAGTCATACCACCAAATATCTCCTCACTCAATCCCACTTGCAGGAAATGACTTGGCAATGCTGTGCATTAGAGAAACGGAGTCTATGTTTAAAACATCACAGTAGGAATGCCACTGTCCATGAAGCACTTGAGTTAAAAACTGAGTCTAAACCACTAACAGATTTCACAAACTTGTGTACGGTGTTCCAGTTGACCTCCACACATAAATTTCACAAAAATGTACCTTTAAAATTCTAGGCTCTATTTTTGGAAGAAAGGTTGAATCAAAAGTCTGCTTCTTGAGGTAGCTTTAATGAAATAAACTTATAGGGATAGTCTCTATTTCACTGCAGCCCAGCAAAGCATTTAACTGTGTGACGTAGGTCTTGTGGCATCTGTGTGTTTGCCAAACTTGGGGCAAGGAGACACTTTTCAGCTTATACCTCCAGGTAGTTGTCTCTCCCTGGTGACAAAAGCAGTTGATGCACTGTTATGGGTTAGACTGGGTCCCCCCTCCCCCACCAACAAATTCATATGTTGAAGTCCTAACTCCTAGTACCTCCAAATGTGACCTCAGAAATAGGGTCATTATAGGTACAATTTTTAACATGAGGTCATACTGAAGGTGAGTCCCTAACCCAATATATTGGTGTCTTTAGAAAAACAGAAAATTAGGACACAGATGCACATACAGGGAGAATGCCATGTGACAATGAAGGCAGAGATCAGGGAGATGCAGCAGGAGCTAAGGAACGCCAAAGACTGCCAGCGAACCTCTAACAGGGATGGGAGAGGCATGGGACTGATTTGCCTCACTCCCCTCTGAAATCCCTAGAAAGCATCAACTCTGTCAATACCTTCATCTCAGGGTTCTACCTTGAGAACTATGGAACAAATTTCTCTTTTATAAGCCACCTCTTTTGGTAAGATTTGAGAGAGAGAGAGAGAGAGAGAGAGAGAGAGAATGCAAAAGTGAGGGGTAAGAGGCAGAGGGAGAAGTGGGCTCCCCACTGAGCAGGGTGCCTGACATGGGGCTTGATCCCGGAACCCCGAAATCATGACCTGAGTCAAAGACCTGCTTAACCGATGGAGCTACCCAGGTGACCCATGAATAACTTTATTTGTGGGACCTTATGGCAATTCCAGCAAACGAACCCACACTGATCCACAAAATCCATGCAGAAATACAAGAGGGCAACTACACAAACTATAAGCCAAGAGACACAAGACCACAGCAGGGTCAGAGTGCACACCCTGCCCAGGCTATTCATAAAGCCAGCAGCCAGTCTCCTACTGAATTCATTTGTGACAACAAACCTAGAGTAGTAACGAGTATACCTTTTCTTAAGAGTGACCTCAAAGATGGAGAATTTTCAAATTATAATTAGGATTTTGATCCTAGGAATGAATATCTAATATGGGCAAGCACAAAATGACCAAGGTGGACAAAAGGCAGACCATGAGAGAAGAGAATGGGGATGGCGATGAGACAACCCTAGTAGCGTTTCGTATCGGTCATCCCTAAACGATACAGTTCTCATTTCATTCTGGTGCCTTTAGTTTGAATTAACTGATGCTTTGCCAATCATTCATAAAGTCCCAAGTTAAAAGAAGACTGGATCTAATCCACTTTGGCCACCACAGTTCTGATGCTCCAAGTGGGCAATACTGGGTAAGAGCCCCCTCCATCTTACACAGGTGATTTTGTCACCCCCCACCTTTTTCTTTCTTATATATATTAAGGCGTGAATCCTACACAGTAAAATGCACCCTTTTAAGTGTACAGTGCTGCAAATTTGATACATGTATGGTCAGTAATTGCCTTCAGGATCGAGATGCAGAACAGGTCCATCCCCCCTCAAATCCTGCCCCCAATACCACTTTAGTTAACCCCCTCCAGCCTTAGGCAACCAATGATCTGTTTCCTGTTCCTATAACTCTTCCTCTGCAAGAATGTTACAGAAAAAAGAAACCACCAGGAGGTCATAGCCTTTTTGTATTTGGCTTTTTCCACTTAGCAGGATGCATTTGAAATCCATTCACCATCTTACATGGATGAGCAGCTCATGCTCATTTATTGCTGGGTAGTATTCCATGGTAGGGATGCAACACGGCTGTCTGCATTCCCCCAGATGAAAGGCATTTGGCTTGTTTCCAGTTTTCGGAGATTACAAATAAAAGCCACTATAAATATTTGCATACACATTTTTGTGCAAACATAGATTTTCATCTCACTTGGATTTAAATACTCAGCAGTGGAACTTCTGGGTCGTGTGATGAATGGATGTTTAACTTTACAAGAAAATGTCAAACTGTTTCCCAAAATGGCTGTACCATTCAGACAGTTGTTTTTAAAAGTACCCCCCCCCCCACTACAGGGGCTCCATATTACACTTAACATTCAGGAAAAGATTAGTCAGCCAGTAAATGTTTTTGTTAGTGAGCAGTTTCATTACAAATGTCAACGTTCTTTTAAATGGAAAGATGTCTAACACTTGTCAGAAACCTCAGTATTTATAATTAGGCCAACAAACAAATGTAGCAAGGCTGTAGGGAGCAGAGGGGCTAAGATTAAAAGCCACTTCTTTCTGCTTTTATTTTGCTTCTGATTCAATGTGGGATTAAATCACTTTTGCCATTTCTGCCCCCCCCAGCCCCCCAGGGATGAGCTGTGAGTAGAGCTAGGGCCTAGTTTTGACCTGCCCACCTCCTCTCAGGCTCCCCCTCCCACCTACAACTCCTACCATGGCATTTCCGTGCCAGTCAGAGGATGGGTCACCTCAAAAGTATTGAGGATTTGTGCAGGTCTCACCCAGAATGCATCTTCTCCAGAGATCTGTCTGCCATCATTTGAGGTAAGGATGTCAGCAGGTCTGTAGGGCAGGTTTGCTTACCTGAAAGGTTTTTTTTTTTTCTTTTTTTCTGACTACAATGCTCCCTGACCTCTCTATTCTCTCTGCACTTCATGCCAGTCATGGATGTGCCTTTATGCACAGGACCAAGAGAAATCCCACTGGTAAGTCTAAGGACCAGCTGGTCCACGTATAAGAGAAATCCAATATCCCACTTTCTCCTCTGTAGGGTCTTCACTCAAACCTGTGTTTTTGTTGGGAAACAGGAGTGCCTGAGATGGCTACCTGGATCTGGGAGGGAAAGGGATGGTGGGGTTTGAGAGAGCAGGGCACAAGCGTGAACTACGCACTTGGGCAAATGCACATTTGGGGAGAGTGGGGTTTACGGGGTCACCAGGGGCAACAGCTCTGTGAGGCTGCTTTCAGTCTCCAGGCAACAGCTCCAGCTGGAGCTGGTTTTCTAACAAAAGCCAAGTTTGGCAGTGCAGTGGAGGTTTGAAGATTAATTTAATGAAGGAAAGCCCCCTGGAAAGACACGAGGGACCGGCATAAGCTGTTCTTGATTGACGCCACTTCTGCTATCCCTCAAGTTCTAAATCTAAGTCATCAGAAAGTCTACCCCAAACATCTTAGATCATATTTGATAAAAATAGGCTCAAATTCATCTGCCATGTAGAAAGAAGTGTTAATAGGATTTGTGGATTCTTAGGAATTCTGTAGGTATCTATGAATAAATCGGCACATATGTTACATAGAATACAGCCTGTGCCCACACACGTACATGTATCTTATTGGGAAACACACAAAGGAGTTGTGGTATAACTGGATCAAATTAATTTTAAATAGATGTAAAGAAAAAAAATCAATGTGATTTGACTAAAGCAAACTTTAGGTCAT
Organism: Nyctereutes procyonoides; assembly: GCF_905146905.1. Taxonomy (NCBI): domain Eukaryota; kingdom Metazoa; phylum Chordata; class Mammalia; order Carnivora; family Canidae; genus Nyctereutes; species Nyctereutes procyonoides. The sequence continues at coordinate 16,350,816 of NW_026575082.1, read as the reverse complement.
GCATAGAGAAAGACCAATCCACAGAGCTGAAACACTTTAATATGTTTGGGTGGCTCAGTCAGTTAAGCATCTGCCTTGGGCCCAGGGCCTGATCCTGGGGTCTTGGGATCGAGTCCCGCGTCGGGCTCCCTGCAGGGAGCCTGCTTCTCCCCCTGCCTGTGTCTCTGCCTCTCTCCTCTGCGTCTCTCATGAATAATAATAATAAAAAAAGATAGGACTGGGGCGCCTGGGTGGCTCAGTTGGTTAAGCATCTGCCTTGGGCCCAGGTCATGATATCAGGATCCTGGGATCAAACTGCATCTGGCTCCCTGCTCAGCGGGGAGGGCTAACGTGGAGGTCTGGTGCTCTGCCTCACTGATCAAAGCCTAATAACTGGGGGGTTAGACAAAATATTAGAGAATTTCTACCCAATTTCTCTCCAAGCACTCCCATTCTTGGAGAATCCCCTTGAAAAAAAGCCTGCCAAGGGATTCATCATTTTTGACGGCTTTTGAATCCTTCTTGACAGCGGGGAGAGCTGCATATTCAGCAAATGTGCTCCTTAATTGGTTTTTCCCGATTTGTCAAAACTCGTTGGAAAAGCCAAAGGAACTACAGCAGGAAGAGAAAGCAACACCGACAGCTCTACAGATGCACACACAGGACTGTCATAGGTCATACGCATGCCCCAACCCCAGAGAATCTCTATAAAAAGGCAATTCCTGGGTGCCACCCTCTGAGATGCTAATTTAAATACTGGGGGCTGGCGGGGGAGGAGCCTCCGGGCATCCAGGGCTTCAAAGCTCATTTTCTGTTCCTGTTCCTCAGAGGTTGAAAACTATGGTTGTGGTTCCAATGGAGGAGGATAGTTTTCATGGACTTATCTCCTTAACTCATCTCCTCATCTATGTACAGTGTGACGCAGTAACTGGGCAAAGAATTCCTGAGGGCCATCCCTACATTGTGTGTGGTGCTGCCCGCCTGCCTGGGACTTGCCAAGAGAAGGAAGCATTTGGGTTCTTGCTGCATGAGTGCCCCTCAGCGATAGCCACTCGGGACCGTCCCTGAGCAGTAGCATTTTAGCCACTGTTCAGGGATTTCTAGTGATTTTACCAGCACCAATGGACCTGACTTGCCCCTGTTAGCACAGAACATGCCTTGGGTATGCTGAGCTACCAGCATCTGCCTTCATGGTCTTTACCAGAACGGTATGCTGAACACATCACAAATGCCTCCAGGATCTGGAACCAGGAGAACAGCAGTGTAAGAAAATCTTCCTGAAGTTCTTCTTTGCTCTAATTCAAGGAGAGCAAGTCACATCTGATTTAAATGGAATTTCTTTTCTAGAGAAAACAAAGAAGGAAACCCCCTTCTGAGAGTCTGAGAGGGTGAGGCCAGTTGTCAGTTACTACGGAAAGTCTTAGAGTCACACCACCATGAATATAATTTAGGTCCAACATTCTCACCTGTGATACTAGGCCATCGAGTCTTAAATATAGTAGAGACTTACCCCAAGGTGAACAGTCTGGGCTTTTCTGACGGGACAATCTACTTGCTTCCAACTTCTAGTCCTCAATACTAGGCAATACTCAGGGACCTGAGAACACTGGAAGTATTTACTTCATGCTGGCCAGATTCAGGGCTTGTGATTTATTTTTAGATTTGAGAGAGGGAATCTCAAACAGACTTCTGAGTGTGAAGCCCCACATGGGGCTTGATCTCACGATCCTGAGATTATGACCTGAGCTGAAATCAAGAGTCGGATGCTTAACTGACTGAGCCACCCAGGTGCTCCTCAGCACCTGTGATTTTAATCCGCCTTTATATGCTTTTCATTTGAAGCTGCCCTAAGGCGGATCAGAAAAGGCACCAAAGGGGATCCCTGGGTGGCGCAGCGGTTTGGTGCCTGCCTTTGGCCCAGGGCGCGATCCTGGAGACCTGGGATCGAGTCCCACATTGGGCTCCCGGTGCATGGAGCCTGCTCCTCCCTCTGCCTGTGTCTCTGCCTCTCTCTCTCTCTCTCTCTGTGACTATCATAAAAAAAAAAAAAAGGCACCAAAGCCCTACATTATTTCCTTTGGTTAGTTTTATTTATTTCCTTTAACTTGAGCAACAGTTGCCAACATATTCAAAACTAAAGTGACAACTTTTCATACTGTGTTTAACCCTGAAAAGAAGCCAAGCAGGATATACATTGACAGGAGAAATATTAACTTATCCGACAGGCTTTCTAGTTCTTGTGGGAAATGTTCAAGGCTCTCTTAATTCTGGTCTCTTCAACGTTCAACTTTGAAAAGAAAGGTCCCAGAGTAACAGACATTGAATGCTCAGTGTAAGAGTTATGCCCAAGGGTAAGAGACCCCAGCTCGGGAGTGCCCGGATTCACTGGGTAACAAAGCACACTCTTGGCTTCCTGTAGACAGACATGTGCCAAGGTGGCTACCATTCTTGTTAACATAAGGAAACGAAGAATAGAAGGGACTTTTAGGTCCCTCCAAATACACCAACCAGTTGATAGCAGCAATGTCCACAATAGCCAAACTGTGGAAGGAGCCTCAGTGTCCATCGAAAGATGAATGGGTAAAGAAGATGTGGTCTATACATACAATGGAATATTCCTCAGCCATTGGAAATGACAAATACCCACCATTTGCTTCGATGTGGATGGAACTGGAGGGTATTATGCTGAGTGAAATAAGTCAATCGGAGGAGGACAAACATTATGTGGTCTCATTCATTTGGGGAATATAAAAAATAGTGAAAGGAAATAAAGGGGAAAGGAGAAAAAATGAGTGGGAAGTATCAGAAAGGGAGACAGAACATGAGAGACTCGTAACTCTGGGAAATGAACTAGGGGGGTGGAAGGGGAGGTTGGCAGGAGGTGGGGGTGACTGGGTGGCGGGCACTGAGGGGGCACTTGATGCAGTGAGCACTGGGTGTTAGGCTACATGTTGGCAAAGTGAACACCAATAAAAAAGAAATTTATATAAAAAAAACAAAACAAAAACAAATACACCAACCATTAGTGCATTCTCAACTCTGGTACTACTGACATTTGGGGCTGGATACTTCTTGGTTGGTGGGCAGGAAGGGGAGTTGGTCTTTGGTTTGTAGGATGTTTAGCAGCATCCCTGGCCTCTACCCCATTAAAGATGCTGACAGCGCCCACCTTCCATGGTGATAACCAGAAATGTCTCCAGATACTGCTAAAGATCCCCAACTACACAGCTGAGAACCACTGCACTCCAATGTCTTAGTCCCATCTGCAGTTCCACTCGATATTTTGAGTTCCACTCTTCCATCCTTGTCTTAATGCTAATAAAAAAAAATCCTGTCATATGGGCTAAACATGAAGATGAAAGGAGAGGGTGAAAAAAACCAGGGGTTACCCTCTGACCCTAACACACCTTTGAGGTTCAGGGCTCCCCTTCCTACCATACAACTATTGTACCACTTAACTGGCCTGCTCCTGCTCCTCATGCTAGGACTGCTCCCTTGTCCCCACCAGGAGAAATCCTACTGGCTTTTTAAGGTCCAAGTCAAAAGCAGCTGCTCCAAGAGGCCTTCCCTTCACCATCTCTGCTTCCCTTGCCTTTCTTATACTTTCCACTGAACTTATTCTTGTGAAGAACAGTAAAGAAATTAAACTGCATTGCAACCCAGTACAGTGGAGGCTCCATTGATTTAAGACCTCAGGGTGTTTGAACTCAGCTTATGTTGTCCAAGCCTGAGGCTTTATTCAGCTGAGCGGGTACCAGCCTAATTTTAAAAACCAGACAACTACTAATGCCAAGCACTTGATAAGAAAAGGCTGCTTTTAAATGTGCTATGCACAAACAGACCTTGAGAGTCTGTTTGGAGGCGCTGAGTGGAGACTGGGGCAGGAGGGGCTGTTGGCTTAAGAAAAAAGCATGTTCCTCCACTCAGCATCTTTGGGGGGGTGGTGGTGGGGAGGGGCACCTCATCCACCGAGGGTGGCCACCAGCACTGTAGACAGATGGCCTCACATCCATGCCCTGGATCAGGACTCCTCAGGTTTACAGGAAAAATCAATTCTCTTTTGCAACCTGGAAAAAATAAATTTGCGAGCTGTAAGGTGTTCTTATAAAGGAAAAAAAAAAGGTAAGATTTAAGGAGCATACAGACCATTTTTAGGCTAAATTCTAACTCTGCAGGGGGTTCAACACCTCAAGTCATCACTTGGGTGAGTTCCCCAATTAAATACCTTTACTAAGTGGAAATATATATTTGTAGCTTTAAGTCCATGTGAAAAAAAATAAAAGATTCTCATGAATGAAAGGGAACTTCAAGGCAACTCTCCAGCTCTCCATTTTAATGCGTAGTATTTCTGAATGTTCTTCCACATATATAACCATAACTTGTCTCCTGTGGAGAAGGCAAATCTACCCCCAGATGAAAAAGCTCATGGTGACAAGAACATGCTCTGTTCTTTGATTTGGTTTTGCATTATTCAAACAGCCAATGCCCTTTTCCTAAAGAGCCATGTGACAACTTCCTCTTAGGATTTATTGCTAGGGAAAAATACTTTCTCCCCTATAGATGACAGCCAAAAGCTTTGGTCTTTCTCTGTACTTTGTGAGTCTAGGACTATGGAGTCGAAGCAGAGGTCTTCCCACACAGGGGTCATTCTTTGGTCCTAAGGGCTAGTCTCAGGCTCCTTTGGAAACTTTAAACTCCAGGCCTTCTGAATGTAGCCTAAGAGATTCAGTCACTTGCTTGCTTAAGACCAGCAAAAGTTAATGGTTTCCTATCACCCTCAAAGGATAAAAATCACACACACACACACACACACACACACACACACACACACACACACACACACCCTACCCTCAGCCTGTCTCACAAAGATGTGTCATGGACCACGCTTCTCCTGGTGGTCCAAGTGTGAGCCATACTGGCCTTTCAGCTTTTCCAGGATGCTACGTTCCTTCCAGACACATGGCGTTTAAAAATACTGTCCCCTGCACATGGAGTATCCAACTCACCCTTCAGACCTCCTAAACATGAACTCCTTCTGGAAACCTTCTCTAATGCCTAGTCAACTCCTGAGGCACTCAAGTCTGTCTCATCAGCACACCCCCCCCCTCAGGTAATCACTTTTCTAGCACTCCCCCACATTTACTTGGTGATCATCTGGTTAGTATCTGCCCCCAGCTTTCACACTCCTAAAAACAAGGAGCCACAGTAACCATGTTAAGAATAAGGACTGTGCTGGATTTTTTAAAAAAATATTTATTTATTTATGATAGTCACACACAGAGAGAGAGAGAGAGGCAGAGACACAGGCAGAGGGAGAAGCAGGCTCCATGCACCGGGAGCCCAACGTGGGATTCGATCCCGGGTCTCCAGAATCGCACCCTGGGCCAAAGGCAGGCGCCAAACCGCTGCGCCACCCAGGGATCCCTGGATTTTTTTTTTGAATATTTTATTTATTTATTATGAGAGACAGACAGGAGAGAGAGAGAGAGGCAGAGACAGAGAGAGAGGGAGCAGCAGGCTCCATGCAGGTAGCCCAATGTGGGACTCGATCTTGGCTCTCCAAGATCACGCCCTGGGCTGAAGGCGGCGCTAAACCACTGAGCCACCCGGGCTGCCCCTGTGCTGGGTTTTTAAGTGGGGGCAGGGGAAGAGGCAGCAAGCAACACTTGACAGCTCCACAGATGTGCACATGGGACCACGATCGTACAGCTGATACCCACCTCAACCAAGCCTCCAACACCAAGGTCAGAGCCTGACAGATCAGAGCAGCCCAGGAAGGACCCAATGGGTGAGTGAACTCAATCAAATCCATTAAAATTTGCAGAGTGCCACTCTCAGATACCTCAAATTCTAGTGTCTCCACTCAGAGGTAGAAAAGTGGCAAAATGTCTTACCTTGTAAGTACTAGAAAAACAACTTTTTAAAGAAGCTGTCACAAGCCCATGTGGAAACCATAGACACTGCAGATGACTGGCACCCTAGTCTACTGGGCACCCAGGACTCCACTCCTCATTGTATGCATCATACTCATACCTTTTTGTTCAGTTTGTACAAACAGCTTACACCATACATGTAAGCACCAATCATCTTTAAACTGAGGCATGTGGAGCCACTTAGTAAGAGCAGCATATACTGCTTAATTCCATCTTTTAATTGCACACATGTACTTCAACTACTAAGTACACTACTGTGTTTTTAAATGTGTAATTTTTTATATTAAATACAAATTTTAATAAACTTGATTTTAAAAAATTTTATATATTTATAAGGGGGGGGGCAGAGACACAGGCAGAGGGAGCAGCAGGCTCCATGCAGGGAGCCCAACGTGGGACTTGATCCCAGGACTACAGAGTCATGTCCTGAGCCGAAGGCAGATGCTCAACTGATGAGCCATCCAGGCACCCCAATAAACTTGATTTCTGTGTGAGATTTTGCATGTGTGAGATTTTAAAGTGAAATAAAATTTTAGGTAAAGGTAGCAAACTTTGGGTCTTAAAAATATTTGCTACAAAATGGATACCAAAATGGAAGACATTCTCTCAATACTAACCTTTTAGTAATAATTTGACTTAAAATTGGCTGTGTTGCTTTATATCTAAAAGTGTCACAACAGAAACTAATTTCATGGAAAAGGAAGTGCTTAATGTTAGGGTCATGGTCTACTTCAATCATAAGAGGTTTTTCATCAATTTTGAGTCCGATAAAGAACCAGGAAGAGAAAAAGCAGTGGTGAGTGGCTGAAATGCCCTGGTCTCTGGGAAGTGGTCCCCACTGGAATCAGAAAATGCAGCCAAAGAGCCCTCACAAGCACACTTTGAGACAATCCAAAACCAAGTTTCCTGAGAAAGAAATGAACTGGGATCAGGCTGCCATTAAGCCTAAGATGCTTCTGCACCAACTCCTAGACATGTTCAGAAATGAATTGCTCTCCTATGGTCAAGAAGGAAAGAGCATCAGCCACGTGAAAGAGAGCTTTCTAGAACTGCAAGTGAGCACAGCAACCAGAACGGATCTTTTTATATATATATATAATTAAAAATTTTTTTTAAGGTTTTATTTATTTATGCATGAGAGACACAGAGAGAGAGGCAGAGGGAGAAGCAGGCTCTATGCAGGGAGCCCGACATGGGACTCGACCCCGGGTCTCCAAGATCCCACCCTGGCCAAAGACGGCGCTAAACCACTGAGCCACTGGGGCTGCCCCAGAATGGATCTCTTTGAATGACAAACCCCACACTTCAGTCTCAGACTCTCTGTTGCTTTGCAGCCTTAGTGGACTGGCGGAGATACGCATGGAAGCACAGTAGATGGGTTCACATAACAAGTACAGGAAACTCAGAAAGAAACATGTGGCAGGCCCACAACTGGGAGAATTCAGCTGATAAGACCTGATGAAAGAGAAATAGTGTAGTGGCCTAAAAAGGACTTCAAAAAATAATTTTTAAAGAGAAGGAGGGGCACCTAGGTGGCTCAGTTAAGCATCTGTCTTCGGCTCAGGTCGTGATCTTGGGGTCCTGGACGGAACCCCATGTCGGGCTCCCTGCTCCGTGGGGAGTCAGGCTCTCCTCCTGCCCCCTTAAATAAATAAGATCTCAAAAAAATAAAGGGAAGGAGGAATAGCAAAACTTCCAATGAGTCTGGAGATTAGGAAAAAAACCAGGTATGAGACAAAGCCAAATGCAAACCATGAATATTAAAATCTTAAAAAAGGATTGTTTCATCAGAAATAAAAACTGATGAATACGAAGAATTGAAAACAGCTTCACTGGCAGATTCTATCAAATATGGATTGAATAATTCCAATTTTATAAACCCTTACAGAGACAAGATATATTTCCCAATTCACTTTACAAGCCTTAAAGCCCAATAAAAAAAGTATGAGAAAGCATGCTAGTCTCAATTATGAACATCAATGTGAAAATCCTAAAGAAAATATTAGCATTTCAAACCTAGCAACAAATACAAAATAAAGCATTATGACCAATTTGCGTTTATTTCAGGAATAGAAGTTTTTCTTAACACTGATAAAAATGAATACAGTTTGCTACATAAAGAAGAAAAATCATATAATCATCACGGAGGATGCCAAAAAAGGATTTGCTAGGATTCAAAACTCATCTATAATAAAACCTTTCAGCAAACTAGGAATTGAAAAGAATTGCTTTTACTAATCTGATTGTTTTAGTCATGATAGGATATGCTATAAGCAATCAGCCCCAAATTTTCCATAGCATAAATACACAGTCTATGGGCAGCATCTCAAGGTAGCTCCGTTTCAAGTGAGATTTTTAAATGTGTGAGATTTTAAGTGTGAAATAAGACACATGCTGTGTCTGTCTATGGCTCTTACCACCACTTCTATTCAGCATTTTCCCAGAAGTCTTAACTACTGAGTTGGTCAAGAAAAATAAATAAAAAATGGAAAGATTCAAAAAGAAGCAAAACTTGTATTAATCATTGACAAGATTATAAAACAAAATCCAAAAGAACCTTCGGATAAATTTCTAGCATAGGAATTTATGAAGTTTGCTGGATACAACTTTATAATTGAAACCAGTTTTACTTCTTATAAAGAGATCACAAATGAAAATATTTTAGTTATTTTAATAGCACTAAAATGTCAAGTAACTAGCAATAAATTGAAGAATTCTACAAATACAAAATTTTGAGATACACTTATAAAAAGGTCAAAGGAAACAGACTCATAATAATAAACTGGAAGACTTATAAAGACGTCAGTTCTCAAATTCATCTATAGATGTAATGAAATTCTAATTGATTTTTTTTGGTGGAATCTGACCATGGTTCTAAAATTTACATAGAATACCAAAGGGCCAAGATCAGCCAAGATTAACTTTTAAAGTATGATATATATAGTAAATTCTGTAATTTGTGTTAATCTACGTGTACAACCTGATTATTTTCTCCCCAGCTAGAGCTCATGCAAGTACTACTCACATTAAGATGTAAATATTCCCAGTACCACCCAGTAAAGTTCCCTCATGTCCTTTCTGGTTATAATTCCCCATTAAGAGGCAACCTCTATTCTGACTTCTAGCACTATCAATTAGCTTTGTCTAATCATGCTCATGTAATTGGAACCAAACAGAACACTCCCTTTTTAATCGGTTTAAGACGTGTGAACAACACGCAATTGTTCTACCAAGATAGCAAGAAGTTCTCTTCTGCTCAGATCCCACAGAACACAGTACTTCTCATGATGGGAGGTAGCAATGGCAGCGTGTGGCTTCTCAAAACCAAGTGCTAAGTGATCAGCAGTGCCCAGCATCCATCAGCTTCCTGCAGCATCCCTTCAAGCAGCTGGATCAGTAAGGCCATCTGCAAGGCGCCTCAGAAATGTCTCCCTGACTCCTCAGGATGCTTTGCAGCCGAGTGCTCCTGGCCAGGAAGCGCTCCATGAACAGCTTCTCCACTACCTCCCCTTGGGTAGTTTTTGCAGTGATTTTCAAGGTATGGTGCTTCCTAATAGAGGACTTCGGCCAGCATCCCAGATGAGGTATTGCCAGCAAGTTCCGTTGGCACCAGATCTTAGCAATTTCTGCCACCATACACAGCAATGCCCTTTTTCAGAGAGGTCTGAGTTTCAACATAGAGGAGCCCTAGAGATTGGGAGTGGAGGCTTCTTCCATGGGCTTTCTCTCAGCCTCAGGGGTAGCAGCTACTCCCGAGATTGTGAATTAGCAAACCTGTAGGAACGGTTTAATTTCCTAGAAAAGTACAGTTCATCAATATGGACCGCCTTACTGATAGAAAGCTTAAATGGACCAATTTCACCTAAGAAATAGAGAAAGTTATCCCTCACAGAATGGTTTGACTGAGGTTTTTTACTAAACCATTAGAGACCAGATAGGTCCAATGTTACATACATAGCTCATCACTGATAGCACCAAAACAGGGTATTACAGTCAACCTCACATAAGAATATGGATATAAAATTGCAAAAGACAATAGCAAATAGGATCTAATATCTCATTTAAAAAGTAATGGATCATAGCCAACTCTTTTTAAGAAATTCCAACTGGGATGTACTCAAGCAATGCATGTTAGGTTCAATAGTAGAAAATGCAACCATAAATAGATCTTATTAAGAGATCTAGGAGATCCATAAAATCACTTCAATAGCACTAAAGAAGAAAAGTTGACAAAATTCAACACCCATTCTTTTTTTTTTAATTTTTTTTTTAATTTATTTATGATAGAGAGAGAGACAGAGGCAGAGACACAGGCAGAAGGAGAAGCAGGCTCCATGCACAGGGAGCCTGACGTGGGATTCGATCCCGGGTCTCCAGGATCGCGCCCTGGGCCAAAGGCAGGCGCTAAACCGCTGCGCCACCCAGGGATCCCCAACACCCATTCTTGATTTAAACACACACACACACATGCACACACATACACACACTCTCTCAAGAAAATAGTAATTTGTGGATAGATAACCTTAAGTCCTAAAGTCAGCACCTTACTGAAGTTATTTGCCTTTCCAAGTGGGCTAACAATAGAGGCATTTCCGCTATGGTCAGGAACAATATACAGATGTTATCTGCATTACTATTTGACATTAGCATTATTCTACTTAGCCAACTCAATTAGACAAATCCATTAGAGGCATAAAAATTGGAAAATAAATAAAACTAACCCCTCCCCTGTGCACAGTTGACAAGATAGTGCACTAGAAAATAATTAAACAATTTTAAAGATCTCCATAGTAAAAGGATTTAGTAAGGTGGCGTATGACATAGCAACATAGAAGATAAAATACTTGGGAGTCAGCCTAACAAGAAATTTGCAAAGCCTAAATAAATAATATTTTTAAACACTCTTGGAAGACAAAGTACACTGAAATAAAAAGACACCTCCCCCCTTGTCCTTGGATAGGATGACTCATCATAAATCTGTCAGTTCTCCCTAAATTAATGTGTAAATTTTAATAAAATTACCAACTTCAATAAAAATAACAGACCTTTTGGTTTTTACAGAGCTAGACAAGAGGATACTGAAGTTCATATGGGAAGGCAAACATGCAAGAATAGTTAAGAAAAACACCAAAAAGAAAAGCTAGAGCCAGGGAAGACGGAAAACAGCCCTGCCAGATATTAAACATACAACAAGCCTTTTAGAATTAAAACAGAGTGGTATGGACACGTGATGAGGACAAATGAATGGAACAGAACAGAAAATCCAGAAACCAACCCAACCACTTTGGAAATTTAGTATATAAAGTTAGGCATCTTGAATCACCAGGATAAATTTAATAATAAATTGTGCTAGGACAACTGGATAGCCAATTGCAAAAACAGTCAGATCCAGACCTCAATCCATGCATGAGAATCAACTTCAAATGAATCTTGATGTAAACACAAAAACTGAAACAGAAGTGCTAGAAGAAAACACGGGGGGTGGGGTGCCTGGGTGGCTCATTTGGTTAAGTGTCTGCCTTCTGCTCAGTCATGGTCCTGGGGTCCTGGAATCAAGCACCCCGTCAGGCTCCCTGATTAGTAGAGAGTCTGCTTGAGAGGAAAAGCAGCTAATTGGAAGCAAATTCCACACGCTATTTTTAGAAAACTGATAAATTTGACAATATAAAACAGCCTTTGCATCATGAAATATACAAGTCAAATGACAAACTGGCAGAAAATGCTTGTAATGCATGTCACAACTAAAAGGTTGATATTTACATATTTTAATACATATTTTTACATATTAAATATTAAATCTATTTTTTGCATATGTTTTTTTAAATGGGGGATTGGGCAAAAGCCCAACAGAAATATACAGTTAAGATCTAAAAATGGGCCCTTAAATGTATGAAAAGGTGTCCAGGTTTACCAAAAAAAAAAAAGTGCAATTTAAAATTACACTAAGATACCATCTTTAAAGAGCTTGAAAACACTGCTGGTCAAGGCTTGGAGAAACAGATGTGCTCAGAAACTCACAGGCAAACTGGTACAGCCCTAGTGGGAAGGAGTCGGGTAATATCTGAAACAAACAGCAGATAAAAACCTACATATGCATTTATTGCTTGACCTTAGCAATCTCACTTTTAGGAACCTGTGTCTCAAAGTGAAAATACATATCTATTCAAATGAATAGCATGAATCTATTCATTTCTGGATGATCTGTAACTACAAAATAATGGGTAAAGTATTCACATAAAAGAGAAGTTGAATACATTATGGTATATCCACATAATGGAATATTCTGCAGCTGGAGAAAAATAAAATGAAAATCCCTTTAAGCTGAGATGGAGGGATATCTTCAAAAAATATTGCTAAGTGAAGAAAGTAAAGTGCCCGAGAACGTATATAGTACTCCAACTTTAGTACAATAAAAAGGGGATGATACTATGTATTGTTATATATATATGCACCAGGTTTTGCTAAAAGAAACATAAGGATAAATGAATGAGGTCATTGGGTGAAAATGGAGCACATGGCCTGGTAGGGGAAATGGTGCTTCGGAGTATGCTCTTTTGTGGAGCGTTGCCTTCTGGAATCACGTTAATGTTTCATATCCCCAAAACCTGCCTTGTGTAAGGATGAGTGCTCAGTCCAGCAAAAACCAGGCCACGGGAAACTCTACAGACTAAACAGCCCAGGATCTTAAATAACTGTAATGAAAAGATTTAAGAAGACTTTAATAGGTAGTTTGATTTAAAAATGGGTAAACCGTAGACTTCAGGGAAGCATGGATGGGTGATGGAACTATAAGAGAAATACAAGGAAGTGTTGGGATACTGGATATTTTTGGAGGGATGGAAGGCTTAACGTTTGAGGATGCGGTACGTAGATTGACTACTAGCTGGCTCTTTTTTGACCTGGATGGTGGCTACAAGTTGTCCGCCTTATGCTACACCGTTGTTTTGAGTGGTATTCTATTTCTGTATTTCATTTTACGATACAAAATTTTTGGAGAAAAGACTAGGTGTCACGCTCATCTGAAGAGGTTCTTACATCTTTAGCAATTTTCTACCTGAGTCCATACAATTCTGTAACACATTCCTTCCATTAGATGCTACACGATCAGAGAACACATTCTAATTTTCAGATTAGCTTAAGAAAAACATAAGACTATTGCCAACAGTAACTTCAGTAAAGCATTCCAGTACCAACTGTAAAATGCTAAATTGTGTTTGTTCTATCAGCTGTTTTGGATTTTCTGTATTGCTCTCCTCCCTCATAGCATAGACAAAAAGAATGAAAAATTCAGTTCATTTTCTTAAGAAAAATCTAAGAAAAAGTAGAAGAGGCCTAGTGCTCTTACATAAGATATGGTCTGAAATTCTGTGAACTTGTTGGACATGTTTATAAGCTTTATAATCCTGGCTGCAGGCAGTTTTGCAAAGCGTGAGTATTTCCAAGATTCTTGATTTATGCCGACATTTGAACACTTAAAACATTTTGTGGATCACACGGGAGGTTCTATTTTTAATTTTTGAGGACCTTCCATAGCGGCTGTACCGACTCATAATCCCACCAACAGGATACAAGGGTTCCCTTTCCTCCACAGTCTCACCAGCATTTGTTACCTCTTATCATTTTGATGATGGCCTTTTTAACAGGCATGAGGTGATAACTCATGGTGGTTTGAATTTGGACTTCCTTAAGGATTAGGGATGCTGGTGGTCTTTTCATGCACCATATGATCCAACAATTCCACTTTTGGAAATATACCCAAAGGAACAAAAACACTAACTTGAAAAGGGTAACTTTACCCCCATGTTCATTACAACATTATTAACAACAGGCAAGACAGGTAACCAAGCTAAGTGTCCATTAATGGATGAAGTTGTCCTAGGTGTATACACACACACACACAGGAATATCATTCAGCCATAAAAATGAGGTGATCCTACCATTTGTGACTCTAGTGGATGGACCTTAAAGGCACAATGTTACATGAAACAAATCACAGAAAGACAAAGACAAATACTGTATGATCTCCCACATATGCAAAATCCAGAGACCTCACAGAAAAATCAGACATGGTTACCAGAGGCAGAGGGTGGGAAGAAGGATAAATGGAGGCAGGTGGTCAAAAGGGAAAAATTTCCAGCTGCAAGAAATATAAAAACTTCCAGTCATAAGACATTTATATAATGTATAACTTGATTACAGTTAATACTGCTGTGTGATATACGGGAACGTTTACTGTCTCTATAGGAGATAATGGGTGCTAGCTAAACCCATGAGATATTTTACAGTATATGTAAACCAAACCATCAGGATGCATGCCTTAAACTTATGCAGTGATGTATTCAATTAGTCCTCAAAACTAGAAAACATTGAGGGTTGGTGGGGGGAGCAGGTGTTAGACTACAAAGCTTAAGATGGGGAAGAGGGTTAAGGGCTGGAGATGGGTGGTGGTGATGGTTGCACCACAATATGGATATACTTAGTGTTACTGAACGGTCCACTTAAAAATGGTTAAGATGGTAAATTTTAGGTTATGGGATTTTTCCACAATATCTTTTTAAGAAGCCAAAGACATGCAGGCTACTCTTGAGCAAAGCAAAATTTCTTTTGTAAAGTTAATTGGTTTAGAAAGTCTAAATTTTTCTCAAAGGGGAACGGACCTTCAAGTAGTTCCTCTAACAGCAAATTCATGCCTGCTCTGCTGTCAGGGGCCAGTTTTAACCAGAGCCTGCACCTGTACGGGCATGAGAAGCTGCCCACTGTGTACCCACAAAGTGATTTAAGAACATCAGCTCTCAAATGTGGCTCACCAGGGAGCTTAACAAAGCTGGAATTTCTGGGTTCCTCCTCACACAGGCACTGCCAAGACCTAGTGTTTCACACAAAATTCTGCAATTTTTTCTGAACACCTACCCCTTCCTCTAATTTCCTTTTTAAAGATTTTATTTATTTAATACACACACACAGAGGCAGACACACAGGCAGAGGGAGAAGCAGGCTCCCTGCGGGATTCTGGGATCACAACCTGAGCCAAAGACAAACGCTCACTTAGGTGCTCCCTCCATCCCCTAGTTTCATAAACTTCCACAAAACGGGCTCTCCCCCAAGCATCTGTTTCAGAAAGATTTTCATCCCAATCTCGTCCTCTCCTACCTGAATAAGTGGCAACTTACCTAACTTTCCCCAGTCATATTTATAGGCTTTTTTAAAAAAGATTTTATTTATTCATGAGAGACATGTAGAGAGAGGCATAGACACAGAGGGAGAGGTGGGAGCCTGATGTGGGTCTCGATCCCAGGACCCCAGGATCACGACTGAGCCAACGGCAGACGCTCAACCACTGAGCCACCCAGGTGCCCCTATTACAGGCTTTTTAAAGAGTAGTTTTAGGTTAACAGCAAAGTTGAGAGGAAGGTACAGAGATTCCCCATATAACTCCTGACCAGGTATCTGCATAGCTTCCCCCATTATCAACACCCCACACCAGAGTGGCACATTTGTTCAACTGATAGACCTGCGTGGATACATCATAATCGCTCACAGGCCACAGTTTATGGTGCTCTTTCCCACACTGTGTGGGCAAATGTATGACACATGCATCCATAATTATAGGATCATACAGAGTAGTTTCACTGCTCTCAAAATCCTCTTGCTCTGCCTCTTCCTCCCCTTCAAACCTTGACAAGCATGGATTTTCCCAATATTTACTTATGGAGAGTGCACCTGCAAGCGGGGTGAGGGGTAGGGGAAGAGAGGGAGAGAGAGAACCTCCAGCAGATTCCCTGCTGAGCACCGAGCCCAACTCAGGGCTCCATCCCACAACCCTAAGATCACGGCCTGACCCAAAACCTAGAGTCAGAAGCCTAACCAACTGAACCACCTAGGAGCCCCAGACAAGCACTGATATTTTTACTGTTTCCATTGTTGTAGCCTTTTCCAGAAGGTTAGCTAGTTGGAATCATAAAACATGTAGCATTTTCAGATTGCCTTCTTTCACTTAATATCCATTTAAGCTTTCTCAATGTTTTTTTTTTTTTCATGGCTTGATAGCTCATTTCTTTATATCACTGAATAATATTCCATTGTCTGGATGGACCACAGTTTACCCATTCATCTACTGAAGTTGGTTGCTTCCAAGTTTAGGCAACTATGAAAGAAGCTTCTATAAACATCTGTAAGGCTCCCCCCGACCCTCCAAGTCCTTTGGGTAAATGCCAGGGAGCATGACTGCTGGATCTCACAGTAAGAGTATGTTTAGTTTTGTAAGAAACTGCCAAACCGTCCTCCAAAGTGGCTATGCCATTTTGCATTCTGCCCACAAATGAAGGCGAGCTCCTGTTACTTCACATCACTGGCACAGCATGTGGTAATGTCACTGTTATGGATTTTGGCCATTCTAATAGGTGGTGCAGTCATAGCTCATTGCTCTTTTAATACCTTTTTTTCTTTTTCCCAGGTTACTCCATCTGAGAAATGGAGACAATTGTAGAACTAACTTTGTCATGTAACTGACACATGAGGATTATGAGGATTAACTATAACACAAAACAAGAAAAAAATCACTTAGCACTGAGCCTGTTCATTGTACATTCTCAGATGCTTTATACTCCAGAAACTAGGGAAGTTCCGTCGACCAAAAAATATCTTTCCCACTCTCATGCCTATATTGCCTTAAATTCCTACCACTGGTGACTTCTCTTGGCTCTCAAATTTTATAGCACTAAAAGAATAGTTTGAAAAGTAAAGTGTGTGTATAAATATAGTGTAAAACAATTCAGTTTCCTAACTTAATGTATCAGTTCTTTGGCAGGGAGAACAAATGTACTGGAAAAGACGCAGGAGTATTAGATGTTAATACCAGGACGAAGGCATTTGGGTCTTACCAGTGGGACCCCACAGTGGAGCCCCCCCCCACAGGCTACCCCCAAAGGCTTGCCATCTCCAAGAAATGACTGAAAAGTGAAATTAAGGTGTAAAGGTAATTGTTACATTTCTAGGAAATGTTATCCATTAAAACCTACATAGCTAAAAAATGTCTATGTGGAAAATGGTAGTGCCTATTCTGTGGGACATTAGTTCTTTAACAAATTCCCATTTGAATTTTTACATAAAGGGCAAAAGAATGGGGTAAATGAAAGTTCTGGGTATAGTATAGTGGTCGTGTGTCCTGTAACTTTCCATTTCTATAGCAGAAGCAAAGTCTAATTCTCAAAAGTGCAACTTAAAATGTCTCAGTTACTTCCAGTAAAGAAGAGGGTGGGGGACAGAAAGCAGCTTGGGCAAAAGGTCCAAATTGTCCGGGTCTGTGGTCCTGAGTCCAGGCCAGCTGAGAACAGATCATGATGACAGACTTCTAGAAATAATTTCTCCAAGGCAACCTCTCAGGCCCCTTCCCCTTTCATGGGTTTCGTACTATTGCTCAATCAATTTTGCTAAATTTTACTATCAAAAAAATATAATTTCTCAAAGTAATTGTTTTCCTTGTTTAAACACTAAAAATTGGGTGTACATGGAAATGTTTATGGGAGCTGACCTTTTTGGAAATGTTTCAGTTTCAATATCTGCATCACTTTCAAGAGTCTTAGGTGACTAATATTTCAGAAACGCACTAGATCTAAGAAAGCACTATTGGCTGTAACGTATGACAAAGGGGGAGAAAGCCCTAATAAGTAGCAGTTTCAGTTTTATGACAAGCTAAACACCTGTGTCCAACAACACCTCCCAGGCCCAGAGTCTCAGAGCTGATAGGTGGAGAGCTTGCACTGAATCCCTCAGTTTATACTACTGAGACAACAAGCGTTCAAAGACGACTTTTGTTTGTTGTTCTGTATGTTGAAGGTTTGAGTGGGAGCCACCATCAATAAAAGCAGCGCTGTGCATTTGTTTAAAACAGGACTCCTCTGGAAACAAAACCACGGGTTTGACGTTTAAGGAGGCCACCTAGTAGCAGGTAGGTAAAACCTCTTTCATAGTGAAAGGACATATACCTGTTAAAGCTTAGAAATGTAAGCCAGTTGTCACAAAGCTGCAGAAGAGCATGTGGATGCCCCAATGCAAATAGGTCAACATAGCAAGAAACAAAAATTCCAGATATGTTAGTCATCCTCAAAAAGGAACAGCAGTACATTTTATCCAATTATTAAAGGCTTTAAAGTTCATTTCATGTTTTTAGTTGGCTATGGTGCCAGGAATAAAGTAAGACTACAGCCAGGGGTTATGAGCTTGGGCTCTGGAGTTAGACTAGTGGGTTGAAACCTCACATCTCTCACTAGCTGTGTAAACTGAGGCAAACTACATAATCCCATGCCATTTCCTCACCTGTAAATCCAGGATAATCCAAGTACCTAGCTCAGGAGGTTAAAATTAATGGGGATAATCCATACAATATGGCAGGGCACGTAAGTGTTCAATTAATATTAATTACCATTCAATGTAATGTGGAGTCAGGAAAGGAAGAGGTGGGGAAGAAAAAGGCTTCAGGGGGAAAGACGTATTTTTGGGAGCATTCACTGAGCAAAACATTTATATATTTGTGTGTGTGTATATCCTTTGTAACCCTTACAGCAAATCCATGAGGCTTGCATTATTATCCATTTATAGAGAAGAGAACGGATCCTTAGAGACAATGTGTGATTCCCAATGTCCCAACTAGCAAGTAGAAGAGTGGGGACATGAACCCAAGTCTGACTTCCAAGCCCATAGTATTTCCATTAGTAAACGTCCAGAAGGGCACAGATATATAAACCTAGAGGGGACTTAAAGGACTTTAAGAGCCTTGCTAGCCCATCTCCATCTCTGCATAGATTTCATTCAAGCATCTTTATAAACTACCCTTTTCTTCAAGGCTGTTGAGAAAGAACCTATTCTGGAACCTCTAAAGCAACACAACTTGGAACTTCATAGTCTGAATGTTAAGGGAATGGAGAAAGTAGTAAAAGAAACTGGAGAAAGGGAAGAAAAAGGCAGGATGGAAACAGAGGACAGGGACCTGGGTGGACATACACTGTGTAGATCGCTCAGTCTCCACGCCCCCATCTCCCAGTAAAAGCAGGATCAAGTAGGGGGTCAGAGAAGAGAAGCAGAAATTACCCCAGCCAGTCTCAGCAGAAAAGGATTAACTACTCTGTATTGAGTGATTTACAAAGCCTGGAGTAGTAGGCTCTAGGTCAAGCAGTCCAAAAAAGCCCCCTACCTTGCCGAATGACACCGCCTCTGCTATGACACAGAAAGTCACCCAGCACTGTGGGGCGCTACCATGGCATTAAGTTGCTGAATCACATTGCCACGGACGCAGTCCACACCAGCCAGATGGCTGCTTATTTACCTGTTAATCCAGTTCTGAACCATTTCACCTCAATACCAGTGGCTGGCAGGACCTAATGCCCAGTCAGAATCCCAGGTGCAAGGAATGAGGGAATGCTGTTTCTAGATCTCCACCCTTTGAAGTGTGTAAAGGCATACCTGGTGGTGGCTGGAAGAGCTACTGAGGTAACCGACTTACAGTACCACCTCTGCGCCCCAGTTCTCTTTGGACAACCACTCTTCCCACGCTTAATCCATGTGACCGAAGTAGGGATACCCCACCCCCAGCCCGAGCCAAGGGTACCATCTGATCCCAACTGGGCCAAGCAGAGTCCTCATTCCCCAGGCTTCAGTGATGAGTCCTTTCGTGGGCACATGACCCAAGCCAGGAAGGAGGCTTGATTCCATGATCTTTTTTTTTTTAATACACTGAGAAGGAATGTCTTTTTCTGATAGATCTAGAGCTACCAGGATGTGACCCTGGCATTGCCATCACATGGCAAAGTGTGCCTGAGAAAGAAGCTGATGCAGAAGTGAGCAGAAATCAGAGATGGAGAAATTCAAATCTTGGTGTCCTTGACTGGGGCCATGAGTCCAGCCATAGTGGATGTCAGGCCCACTTTTTACATAATACTTTTCTCCTCATTAACCGGTCTACTCTTCTACTTTAAATTCTAGGACTCCCCCCCCTGCAACCAATAAGCAAAAAGGGAAGAGATGAGAAAGGATAAGAGGGAAGGAGGACAGATGAGGGCTGGGGGAGCGATGGAGGATTTATATGTTTTGTTATGAGGATTTATAAATTATACTACATGCCAGGCACCATGCTGGATGCTATTCATTCCATTATCTCATTTAGAACTAATTTAGGAGCTGACATATGTGACAAGGGCTTAATTGAGAAAATATGCAGCTCAGGACTCAGCAGGCATCTAAAGCTAGGGTAATTACCATACCTGCGTAGAACAGCGGCAGCACTGAATTACACAAAGACTAAAATTGAAATAACTGTTCTGTTTATTCTGTTGCAGTTCATTTCCTGAATTCTCATCACCATAGTGGAGTGTGGAACTGAGTTGGCTAAATGTAGCTTATTCATAAGTTACACATTATCCCTGGGCACGACTGCAGGATCGCATCACCATGACAATATGCCTAAGGGCGTGGTGGCTATGAGGACACAACTTGGAGTCAGATCTGGGTTCAAATGTTAGCTACTTTTCTTCCTAAGATCTGAGTAGGCTACGCTCTAGGCCTTAACTTTTCAGCTGTACCACTGGAGTATTAATCCCCGCCTGCAGAATTATTGTAAGCAATGCACATAGTCTGGGGTCTACAGGTAGATCCAAAGACATGAAAGGCTTCTAGATGGAATAAGGCATTTCTAGAAAATGAAAACTAGCTAGTGGCAATTAAATTTCTCTTTTGAAAAGAATTTTATTGATTCATATGATATACACAGAGAGAGGCAGAGACATAGGCAGAGGGAGAAGCAGGCTCCCTGCAGGGAGCCTGGTGCAGGGCTCAATCCCAGGACCTCAAGATCATGACCTGAGCCGAAGGCAGACACTTAACCACTGAGCCACCCAGGGGTCCCAGTGGCAAATTCTTATTGGAGTCAAGTCACTGTATCTTATACAATGAAAATATCACATGACCTTGCACACCTGTTTTTGGTGTAAAGTGAGAGACCAGTGTCACTGATGGTTTGTTCCTATTTTTATCCATCATTTGAGAGCAAAACTTTCTTTGCTGAAGGTCAAAAATTCACCCGAACCCTGCAGAGCTATGCTGTTTGCCAATGAAACAGGTCATTTCAGAGGGAGAGAGCAGAAGCCTCCAGGCTCCCAGCTGTTATGTTTTAGGGTATGTCACAAGAAGTGTCAGGCATCTTTAAGTGAATGAGGCGGATTTCACCAAAGAATAGGAAGGGAGGCCAAAGAGGATTACAACTCGAAGTCAGCAGAGCCCCCTCCGTGCCTCAGCTGCCCTCTTTTACTCTAGCACCCTGGCTGGTTATCACCAACTCCTTCCCACACAGGTTCTCCCCTCTGAGCAGCTTATCTTTTTTCCTTATGTAATTTAGCCCTCTCCTGATTTCTCCAGTTGGCAACCTCATCCCTCACCCCTCACCCCAAGCCTGGGGATTGATCATCCTTAAAAGATCTCAAGCCTGATGAGGGGAGGCAGAGAGGAGCGTGTAATCATTTCCCTTCTGGTAATTCACTGAGCACATTTCCACCTCCCTGCAGGAGGGAAAGGGTGCTTGTGCTTGGCTTCAAACAGAGGCCTATTTTAGCTACATCTCGGTTTTCTTTTAATTGCGTTCATTACCTATCTAACAGCAAAACTTGGACTAAGGACGTCTGCAGAGCCCAGAATGTAATAAATTAGAGCGAGAGGACATTCTGCTCCTGTCAAACCAGACACTTAAATTCAATCTTGAAATTTTAGAAGAAACTGTGCCTCCCCCCACATGCACACACCTTTCATCCCATTTTTCCAAAAGAGCTTTTCACTGAACCCATCTTTAAATAATTAGCAAATTCAACATCTGATCTGTTTGCTTGTATAGGAAACCTAAAACATTTTAATAGACTTAATACAACAATATGGGAATGAGAAATATCCAAAAAAAAAAAAAAGGATCCACTGCAAGTCATTTGAATGTTCATTATTCATGGGACCGCTTGTTATTACAATAGAATTATACCCTCAGTCCTTTACTAACCACCACAGATGGGTGTTATGGGACCCAAAGTACAATATCTTGTGCCAGGATCCTTCTTTAGGGTGATGGGAGGGCAAAGAGAGGCCAGAGCAGCAAAACAAGCTGAATTTTTTCATGGGTTTTCTTACACCTGCTTTATTCTGCTTTTACCTGTGGACAAACATGTCTGGAGAGATGTCGAGGTTACAAGCATTACCATCTTCACATGATCCTTTATTTCTTCCTTCTCTCAAGATTAGCATTAAAGATTCAACGCACTGACTTTCTCTTTACTTTTCATTTGTATCCCTAATGCTTATGGACACAGTACAAATTCAATATAAACCCTCTGGATGGATTAACAGATTTTCCCATTTAGCATGACCTCATGGGAAAACATCACCCTGTGAAAACATGAAATACAGAAAGGGAATGTCTGTCAAACAAGGCAGAGAAGAAACAAATTCCTAAGTTCAAAGTGGGGAGAAATCTCAAGGAGGTGTGATCACAATAAGCTTGAGTAACCACAAAAGGCTTTGGGGAACCCTTGAGGCATGAGTAGGACTTGGAATAGTGACAGGGATGGAAGGGAAAGGGGGATTCCACGGGGAAGCCAGGACTGAGAGAGGGAGATTACAGGCCATAAAATTATCTTGCCCAATAATAGGACCCTGAGATCACGGCGGAGAGGATTATAGGATGGTCAGTTTCCAATCCCAACTCAGAACATGTGATCTGACAAAAGCAGAGACCATGCAGCCAAGGGGTAAAAAGCTCAGATATGAAGTCAGACAGACTTGAGATCAAAACCTAGCTTCACATTTACAGGCTCTGTACCCCCAGACAACTTGCTGAACCTGTCTTATTGTCTTGAACCAGCGATGGAAATAATACCTACTCTGTTAGGTTGTTGTGGGAACTAAAGATGTCACTTGAACCTTGCTCACATGTTCCCAGGTACACAATACTCCACTTGCTATCATGACACATTTTGTTTTAAATTATCCTTGAAAAAATTCCCGAGTGTGTGTGCACCACAGCCAAACACTAACCACTCACTCAGAAGATCCTGGGATAACTACTGGAGGCAAAGCAGCCATGACTCTGACAGCCTCAAGTATCGGCACAAAAGTTAGTCCCTGGGGCTTGAAACGCTTCTTTAAAGAAGCTGAAGAAATGGGAGATGCTAAGTTCTGCAAGGAATCATCAAGTAATGTCAGCTAGGCCCTTGGGTCCTTGGCTGAGAGGTTTCTGTAAATAAAGTTTTTATTATTATTTCTAAAACAAGTTTTCTCGACCGCGGTTAAGAGGCAGAATGTGGCCTTTGCAGATAAGGATGGCTCATCTCTCCATAAAACATCTGATTTAAATATAGTCTTTGGCTTTCTCCAGGGAGCGCAGCTCCTGACTTCAAAACCTTTCACATCCTGGGTCATTTTCAAGTTTTTGCTCATCTTTAAGTAATTATGGAATTATCTACTAAGTAATTACATGTTCCTATGTTGTTAAATGTAACAAGAACAGAAAGTGAACTTAGCACCCCCTCCTAACAAAGTGGCTGCCCCCCCCAGAACACACTCTCTCTTATCTTTTAATAAAGAGAAACATCAATTTTATCTCACGAGTAAGAGAACCTCTTGTTCTTACTAACATACTGGAGATTCAGCAAATAAATTACCAGATAAGGAAAATACAAAGTAGCTCAGCTTTTAAACGGGGGATCCAGGTAACACCCACAGCCTGAGATGGACACTGCAAGTTCTGACTTCGTCAGGCTGAAAGGTGCTTGACCGCTCTGTGCCTCAGACTCCACATCCAAACAGGGATGACCCTATACGGCCATTATAAGACGGAGTGGGGACGCCTGGGTGGCTCTGTCAGTTAAGCGCCCAACTCTTGATTTTGGCTCAGGTCATGATGTCAGGGTGGTGGGACGGAGCCCTGCATCAGGCTCTGCTCAGCAGGCAGTCCGCTGAGAGATAGGAGAGAGCTAGTAAAGAAACAGTACCCACTTCTTATGATTGCTTCATTAGGTATTTGCATCAATGGCCAATTTGAATTACTCTTCATAATGGTAACTTTGATACGCACTAGACGCAAACTCCGGATTCTTAAACGCTGAACTGTGTACTGCCTACTTTTGTCAGCATAGTAATGAGAGCATTTTTAAGATATACTGCAAGCCCTTCAAAAATTATTCACTCTTTGTCAGCTATTGCTAAGAAGCTTGGTAAGGCCAGTCTGGGGACAAGACCCTTGTGTCCTACCCAGTGATCAGCACAGATCCTGGTAGCACCAGACCTGCCTCAAATCACAGAGGGGAGCTCAGTCCCCACTCTCACTGCCCCCACCCTGTGTTCATCACTAAGGATGAAAGCAACACCTGGGGAAAAATGTGTTCTGGCCTGATTGCAAGTATCTGAAAAAGTGTCCACTTTGGGAGCCTCAGTTGGAGCTGGTTGGACGCACCCAGGAGGGGGTGTTGTCCCTTGTGAGGCAAAGTCAGTAGAACTACAAAGAGGAGGAGCTGACTGGCAGCAATGTGAGCTTTTGTCTTTTTGATAAGCCCTCTTCTGGAACAGGCTCCAGTTAAATCCTTTAGGAATGATAAAGAATGGGGCCCCTAGGTGGCTCAGGTCATGGTCCCAGGGTGGGTCCTGTTCAATGGGGAGTCTGCTACTCCCTCTGCCCCTCCCCTGTTCGTGCTATCTCTCAAGATGGTCTTTATTTAAAAAATGATAAAGCCTATATATGGCCTCAAATACACACACTATACTCATAGATACAGAGAACAGATCAGTGGTTGCCGGAGGGAGGGAGTAGGTGAAATGATGAGTGAAGGGGATCAAAAGGTACAAACTTCCAGCTATAAAATAAGTCATGGCAATGTAATGTCTATCATGGTGCCCATAATGAATACTGCATTGCATACTTGAAAGTTGCTAAGGGAGTAGATCTTAAGAGTTCTTATCAAGAAAAAAAATTCTTTATGGTGGTAGAGAGAAACTACGCTTACTCTGGTGATCATTTCTCAATCTACACAAACACTGAATCATGTTGTAGATTTTTAAATGTCGATTATAGCTTGATTTTGTAAAATTCCAGAAATATTTAAAACACAAGAATGAAGAAGCCTGATCATCCCTTCCTTTGCAGAGAGCCAGGCAATGTGGAGCCATAATGAGGAAGATGTGTTCTATCCTTAAAGAGAACAGAGACTCAGAGGTTGGAACAAGGTGTGAACTGGGCTATACCTAGCACAGGTCTAAGGAATGCTCCTTGCTGTTGGGACAAGACAGGAAGGGCTTCACAGAGGAAGGATCACTCAAACTAAGCCTTGGGGAGCGGGTGGGGAGGGAGGAAGGTGATCCAGGTGGATTCTGAGAGGGTGGCAAGGGGAGGTGGCTCTGGTCAGAGGAAAACCATGTCCTCTGCCAGCTCCTCAGCACCTCCATTTGCAACCATTGGTATCATCATCCAGTAGATGTTTCCTGATTGCCTCTCATGTGCTAAGACCTTACTGGGAAACCAGGGACCTAAAGGTGACACAGAGCCTCTTCTAGCACGTACTCCCCCATCTCTCATTTCAGTGAAACATTCCTCAGTAGATGAAGCACCTGGATCCTCCATTTCCAGAAGACCCCAGACTAAGGGTTAAAATGCACTTGTGTGGTCATCAGGAAAAGCCAGAGGAGGTCTCCACTGTCCCTGAGCCACTGGGACCACTGCTTAATGAAGCAGCCTTGAATGTTTTCCTCCTGGCAATATCCATGGAAAAAGCTGAAGGAAGTGACCTGCTTCACTTGAAAACTGCTTAGGCCAGCCTCCAGGAAACTAAGGTTGGAATACAAATCTGAATGCTTGAACTTCCCAGCCATAGCTTCCTGCCTGAAGCATGTTTGTTACCCTTCCCAAGCAACTATGATGATCTCGGCTCCTGCTGTGCTTTGAGATCAACTCCAATCTACCCCAGACTTAAAGTCTGACAAACATAGTTTTCCTAGTAGTACAAAATTAATCCTTGTGAACTGGTTCAGGGAAAAAAAAAGTTTTGTGGAGCTCTCCGAGGGCAGGGCTCATACTTGCATGTCTTTTGCATGCTCCATGACAGAGCTGAAGGCATTTGAGCGCCCCCAAATCGTTCAGTTACTTAGGATGTAATTCAACAGATGTGACAGACAGGGACACAGTGATCCTTTCCGGGAAATCAGAAAGGCATCTTTGATGAAGAAGATGTCCACATAGCAAACCAGAAAAAGCATGCATGAAATGCTGACTTCCTATTTGCCTCTTTGTTTTTGTTTATAAATCAAACTTTGTTTTAATTATCTACATACTTAATAAGTCTGTTATGACATCCCATTATAAATGGTTGTCGAAAAAAGTAGTAAACATGACTTTTCATCTTCAAAGACAATGTCCATATGGGAACCCCTGCCATATTTGGGCCGTATATCGGAGCCAGCGTAGCATTTGTAAATCAAGCATCTTCAACTGGCCAGGGGGTGACATGTACCAACCTCAGACGGTGCCAAGAAACACATCAAGAATCATCTCTGGAAATTGTATTTTGGATCTCTTCGTCACTCTATTTTACAGTGAAAAGAGATCCCAGTTAAGTCTCTTTAACCAAGAAATCTGACTTTGAGCATAACTGTTTTTGTAACCAAGATGGGTTGGCCTTACACTGATAAACACAAATTCGCAGGTTCTCTTCACTTTGCATTTCACTAGCTACTCAGAGCAGCCTTTTTCAATGGATGCCCACACTCCAAATGAAAACCATAAGCACACTCATGCATTAGACTGATAAAGGGGAAAAGTGGTACTCTTGAAAAGAGTTTAATCCAAGTTTAATTTAAAAATCCTGTCTAGTACATCTGGAAATGTTCAGTGTTTCTGCAATTGTGGATTTGATCCTCAATTTTGTGTGGTTTTGGCTGATAGTTATATACCAGCATGTATCAATCAGTAGGGTAGATGGTGGTTCATCAGCTTTTTGTGTGTACCATGAAGCTCCTCCTCTTAATACCCAGAGTCTGATAATCTCTAAAAAGGATGAATTACTTACATGGACACAGATTGCTACGCTGGAGACCTACCACCATTTATGATATTGTTCCAACTGTAGAATCATCCCAAATTTCAAACTGACATACAATGAAAGATAGGGCACAACTCATCTAGTCGTTGGTGACTGTCTATAACGATAAAATGGAAGCATGATTGCTACACAGTCCTATAGACCATTCTAAGCAAAAAAAGGATTGCATGACTGGATTTCAAGATGCATTCTTGTTTCTCTTGCTGCCCTCCCTCCATGCCATTCAGCTGTCCTTGACAGATTCCAGTTTCAACCCAAAGCACGACACTGGGGCTTGGGGCTAATATAGCACAGTGGTTAAAACACAGGTTCCGGAACCTACCTAAATTAAAATCCTAACCATTTACTGTGTGGTGCTAACAATGCTATTAATCTCTTCAAACCTCAGGTTGTTGGTTTACATATACAAAATGGGGATATTAAAAGTATATACGTGTGGGCGTGTGGGGCTTATATTAGAAATTAAAATGTAACAAAACTGCTCAGCACAGTATTTGACTCACAAGTACTCAATAATGCTTAGTTAATATTGTATTCTTTACAAAATTCCTTTCCCAGGTTTTGACTCCTTCTAGGTCAACACTACAATAAATTTTCCTGTGTTCCAGATCTCCCAGAGCCCTACTTCCAACTTACGCTAAACAGATTATTTAACAAATACAGGCCAAAGTGTTAATGGCAGACAAAGTGTTCATCCTTTGCCAAATATGATCTTCACATTTTGAAGGAGAGGAGCTGCCCTCAGTCTTTACTGCCTACCGCTGGGGCAGCATAAAGCCTGATTTTATATCAGCAATGGAATGATCTAGAGAAGGTTTTTTGTCTGAAGGTAAAATTTGTTAACTACTCAAAGGATTTCTGAGAAACTTTGACACCTGGCCTGTGAGCATTGCAAGTGGAGCTTTAATATAAATAAGGTATTTATCAGGAATGGATGAACACTAATCAAATCTCTATAGAACCTCAAGCTTCACGGTCTTAAGGCCCAAAGGTTTAAGGTGGGCGTACCCATTCGTTTACTCTTCAGTTTGTGAACCATACACTGACCTAGCTACTGGGATATAAAGTTTTCTATATTTGGAATTGCCTTTTAAGTAGTTGACACTGAGGTGAGTATGTATCAATACCCTGACAGAGGAGCTCGGAGAATGAAGGTCTAATACAGCGGACAGACTTAGGTTTTAGTGGGAGAATTTTCAGGATGACTGCAGCCCAGCACTGGCTAAAAAGAAATTTCTGCAGTGTTAGATATAGTCTACAGCTCCGATGTTCAGTATGGTTCAATATGGTGGCCACTTTGTGGCTAGTGCATCTTTGAAATGTGGATAATTAATTTAGGAACCAAATTTAAAAATTTTAAATTAAGTTTAAATAGCCACAGATGGCTAGCTTGTGGCTGCTATGTTGGGCAGTCAGCTCTTGAGGAATGCTGAATGACTGTTGTAAGATAAATTCCTCAGGTTTGGTGGTAGTAGAGCAAAGGTATTTGCAGAGGTAAAGCAGTAGAAACATCCTAGACTTCCCAGCCTTTCAGACACAAATTTATTCCTCTGCCCCACCAGTCTCTTCCTTTTGCCATTCCCCCTCAGTAGGAATTAAATCTCTTCTCTTACCCAAGGTCGATCCTTCCCCTTTTGTTTTGGATTCCATTCCTTCCAATTCATCAATTACCTCCTCTCTCAAGTCTTCCTTCTGTACTGGATCTTCCCCTTTGGCATTTAAACATATTCATGCCTCTCCTATGTTCAAAACAAGTTTCCTCAAGCCTACTGATACTTTCTTGCTGCCATGTGTTTCTCTAAGGCCCAATTAAATCTCTTGAAACAGTATTTCAACATCTCCTTGTTGTCTCCTCTCATTATCCTATCTTTGCTGATTCATAATCTAGTTCCCACTTCTACTCTTCCACTGGACCAACTCTCCCGAAGATCACTAATGTCCTCTTTGATGCTAGATCCAATGGACTTGAGTTCTTGCCTAACTTTTCTGTCACATCTGGTCCTTTGACCAACTCCTCCTCCTCCTTAAAATTCTCCATCCATCTTCTGGAGAGCACTTTTCTCCCTTTTTTTAGGCCTCTTACTTTCCACACTGCTTTGCAGGCTCCTCCTCTTTGTGTTCTGATGGCTTCAGTCTTCAGCAATTTTCCCTACAAATCATATGCCCTCCTTGTTGGAATCTCATCTACTTCTGTAGCTCCATCCACTATTCACATGCCAGGTACCTCCAGAAGTCTATCCCAAGCTCACATCTCTCTCCTGTTTCCAGACTCACACAACTGCTTACTGGACATCTCTCTCCTATGTTATAAGCAGCTCAAATTCAACAAGTCCAAAATGAATCAATCATTGTTATCCAATCTCATTGCCATTAAAATGACTGTTTCTTAGGAACTCCATATGCTAGAGAATGGTTCCATTACTCAGCTAATGGACCAACGATAGACAGAAATCATTCTTGTCTCCTCCATACCTGGTCCACCAAGTGCTATCGGTTCTACTCTTTTGCTAGTTCTCATCTTACAGGTCTCTCAATCCCTATCATCACTGTGTAGTCAAGAACTTCAAACTTCTGGGGCACCTTGGTGGCTCAGTGGTTGACCTTTGGCTCAGGTTGTGATCCTGGGGCCTGGGAACGAGTCCTGCATCAGTCTCCCCACAGGGAGCCTGCTTCTCTCTCTGCCTAGGTCTGTGCCTGTCTCTCATGAATGAACAGATAAAAAAATCTTTAAAAAAGAACTTCATACTTCCTGGCCTAATTTACCCATAAATGTATCTTTACTTCCTATCCAGTTTCACCCTCCTCCAGTCCATTCTTGCATGTGATCAGATTTGATTGAGTAGATTTGCAAGGGTTTTTGAAAGGGTCTCCTCCTCTAACACAAAACATCACTAATGCATAAATTTTCCAAAATGTAAGCTATACCAATCTACCCATAATAGGCAATGATCATTTATGGGAGGGACAATATTTCAATATGATTGCACAAGAGAAAGGTTTCCATTTGCCACCGAGAAAATACGAACAAAATATTTCTGCCCCAATAAATATTCTTTCTCTGTCTTTGGGAACTTGCCACAGTGGGATATCCTACGAAAGAAACCTGGGCTAACTCTCTGGGTCATCAGGGATATAGCACCTACTGTTAAGTGAAAAAGTCATAACATCTATATGAAACTTAACATGAAAAATACTACTATAGGTCACTTAGGGGATACATACATACCTACATAAGTAATAAAAGTATAAGGAATATGTGGGAATAACAAAGTTCAGGATTGTGGCCCAGTATGGCTGGAATAGGGGGCTGAAATGAGGGAGGAGTGACCAAAGGTGTGTTTACTACTGAACTATTTCATATCTTAACCTGAGTGTTGGAAGGGCCTTTACTATATTTTTTGTGTATATTAAGTATTAAATAAGGTGTTTAAAATTTCTAAAAACAGACCTTTTTATGCAAAGACCATCTGACATTGTTCTAGGCTCCACTTCTCCTCAGCCCTTCCTCCCAAAAAAGCCACCCTGTAATCATGTTACAGACCAATATACCACTAGAGCAGAAAGGATTCCCAGACTCTGGCCATAGGAAATTTTATCCTCAAGCAATATTTGATAAAATCCAGAATAAAAGATTGTGGTATCCCCCAGAATTGGTGTATACAATGCTTTAACTGGATTGTTGATGTTCATTTTCAGAAGGGCTTTTGTTTTTTTATGCATGTTACATAACTACACTTGTCTGACCTACCTTTGAAGAGGGAAAGAAGCATTGGTGCCTGCAGCCATTTCCTGAGAAGGTTCCAGAGCTCACTCGGAAAATCATCCCACCAACCCCTAGCTGGATACAGGAGTTGGGCTGAGCCTCAGACGAAGACTGAAGGTGACAAGGCGGCTGCTCTCTGCAGAGTCAGCTAGAAGAGTGAATTTCAATATATTCCTCTCCCTCCCTACCAAAGTCCCTGGGGAGATTCATGAGCTGCCTGACAGGTGCTCAACGGAGGTACAATCCAAAGGGGCTCTTTATGCACAACAATGACCTTTTGAGATGCACCCAAGCCAACATCCTTTGGATCAGATGTACTCACCTTTCTAAATTGCTTTTACTGTGTAGTTCTCATGCTTTAGCACAAAGATGAGGAAGTGAGAGCATCTGGAACAGCAAGCATGTTTTCAAAGAACTGAAAGGTCAATGTACCTGGAAGTTACTGAGACATCAACTGGTTGATCTCACAGCTAGCTCTGGCTCTTCCAACCTGAGAACAATGTAGCCTTTGAGGGGGCCCTGCCATCCACTGCATGTCCTTTGTCATTTATTAGGTGTCATTCAGCTGGTATCCTCAGCATCAACACTCCCTTCCCGCAGAGACCTGGCAAGTGTGCCCTTGAGGACTAGAGTGATAACATGAGAAAGGACTCCCAGGGCACCTGCTTGTGGGTAGCTTCTCTCTTGGCCCCTGTGAACACAGCTCAGAAGGAAAAGCACAGTAAACCAGTTTCTCGGAAAGCAGAAAAAACTTGAAATGCTTCTTAGGAGACACCCATGCTTGGGCAAAGCAGAGGGCAGTCAAAAAGCATTTCTCCGAGTCCAGAAAAATGACATTCATGATACTGAGCTAAAGTCTCCAAAAGTGAGCCTGAGGCTTAAGCATAAAGTTTAGGCTGAAGTATAAAGTCACTGAGAAGACAAAGGTCTAAAAAAGTCTTAGGAGCAGGGCAAGGTCCACCCACTGTGCTCATTTAAAGCTATTCAGTTTGCACACTCTTGAGGCAGACTCAGATGTGGTAGGTAGGTTGCTAGGGCTTTGCAGATTATTCACACCCCTGAGCCATTGGAATCCCCCCCATGAGTTCCTGGAATTCACAGGTCAAAGCAGGCAATCTACAGCATGGACTTAAAGGATGGTAGCTCAATGAACAACACCTTTGAATGAGTTGAGAGTGATGGGGGCAAATCTCAAGTGTCCAATAAGATCTTTGGTGGAAGTTAATCCTTTGGTGGAAGCAATGGTTCTTCGCCCTACACACTCTCCCTCCCTCCATCGGGCATTGTGGAGGCAGCTTAGAAGAACGTGCTCCAGTGAGGACTCTAACCCTCCTCTCGTCTTCTCCAGGGCATCGTGACACTCAACAGCAACTCCAGGGCTGTGAGAGAGGGTCCTAGAGCCGCCCCACCTGCTCCCCCTCCTCTCTGGCTGGTCAGAGGCAAGGAAGAGTTCTGGCCAGAGGTGGTGCTATTCCCTTCTTCCCCAAAACACAGCAGCAATAGCAGTAACAATGAATATTTACAGAGCTTTATTATTTGGCAGGTACTGGGCTGAGGGGCTGCAGATACTGAAGCTTAGAATGCCCAAATAAACTAGCCAAGTTCACATGGCTAACAAGTAATAGAGCCCAGATGGGAACCCTGGTATTCTGAAGCCTTCTCCCACATGCTGTAGGAACCATCAAAGTAGAGGACTCTGAAAATGCACCTCCTGTGATTTCCCTGCATACATGACCATGGTTTTGGGAAAAGAACTCAAACCCAGTCAACCCAAGAGGCAGGTTTTCTTCTGGGCATGCTTTTTTAAAAGCCTATTAGAAGGCTGGCTGGAGGTATGACGTGAGGAATAAAGAGATAATTTCCGCTCTGGTTGGAAAGACAAGGTTTACACACTGAAAATTCTGGGCTGTGACAAGAGGGCATATAATTAAGTAAAATTACATGGTATGGACTTTAAAACCTAAAGGAAGTCAGAGCAGACAGACATAAAGGAAGCTCCCTGACCAGGGCCTGGAGGTGGGTGGTGGGGTGGCGCCAGGGCCATGACCTGCCCTCCCCCCT
Source organism: Nyctereutes procyonoides (assembly GCF_905146905.1). Taxonomy (NCBI): domain Eukaryota; kingdom Metazoa; phylum Chordata; class Mammalia; order Carnivora; family Canidae; genus Nyctereutes; species Nyctereutes procyonoides. The sequence continues at coordinate 16,317,967 of NW_026575082.1, read as the reverse complement.
TCTGGGGAAGTGACAGGAATGAAGACTAGGGGCTTCGAGTATACATGCAGACAGCCACATGGTGACCATCAGGGCGCCGTTGTCATTTGTCACCACCCTCAAGGGTAGTACACAAACTGTAAAGCATATATTCTTTCCTAGTCTCCAGGGTGGTTTCTGCAATAGTTAAGAGTTCAAAAGTTATTTCTGAATGTGTTACTTTAAAAGATAAGATTTCAATGCATTCAGGTTTACAAATTCAAATCCCTTCTTCAGAATTATAATTCCAGGGGTGCCTGGGTAGCTCAGTCTGTTAAGGGTCTGACTCTCAATTTCTGCTCATGTTGTGAGGTCAAGCCCCATGTTGGGCTCTGGGCTGGGCCTGGAGCCTGCTTATGATTCTTTCTGGCCCCCAACCCCACTCCACTTTCTCTTGCTCTAGCTCTCCCCTTCTCTTATTAAAAAAAAGAAAGTTCCACTTACAAATCTATAGAATCATACTTTAACAATTCTTTTAAAGAGAGTTCACAAATTATGCTCTGAATGTTTTAATTTAAAATCTCAATGTAGGGATCCCTGGGTGGCGCAGCGGTTTGGCGCCTGCCTTTGGCCCAGGGCGCGATCCTGGAGACCCGGGATCGAGTCCCACGTCGGGCTCCCGGTGCATGGAGCCTGCTTCTCCCTCTGCCTGTGTCTCTGCCTCTCTCTCTCTATCATAAATAAATAAAAATTAAAAAAAAATCTCAATGTAATCAGTTCTTAATGTCTCTCTCATGTTCCCATACTTGTAAACCTAAGTTTAAACCCTTTATTCAATTACCTATTTTAAATAGATGCAAAAGGATAATATTTTTCTCTCATGGGCAGCACTTTTATAACTTTAAATGCCACCAATACTTAAAATAACAAATGTACACAGATCGGTCTTTAACCAAAAAATAACATGTTTGATTTCCTTTTACTTAGTTCTATACTTAAAACACTCTTAATCCACTAACGAAACAATCATGCCTTCTCAAATAATTTAAGCTTCCTTCCACACTAGTTTTAGGGGATATTTTTCAGCTGGCTGGGCTTGCACATCGACCACAATCTGAAGCAGGAGACGGCTGGGGCAATTATTCCTCAGCATCCCATGTTATGGTTAAGTCAACACAATCCAGAAGGAGTTGCCTCACGGCCCACATCCTTAGCGTTAAGTACAGGTTACCAATTTCTCAGTAAGGCTGAACACTGGGATTGTAGCTAACTTCCTTCAAACTAAGCTTGGAGTTTTCATTTCTTTGGCTCTCAGCCAGCCTTTCTTGGCCTCTGTGGTCACAGTTCAGAAGTTGAGCTGATGACAGTTTTCCTGACTTCCATTAACTTCGTAGAACACGGGGTGACATTACTCCATCTACATATCTCAGGGTTGATTTCAGAACAAACGTTAACATGTGAGAAATCACAACTCCAGCATACTTCTGTTCCTGTTGAATGGCACATCCAGATGTCCCAGCCAGAAACCCAGGTCTTCAGTGACTCCTTTCTTTCCTCACTCAGCACGTCCAATTACAAATGTCTGACAACCACACGTCTGATTGTCTTTGCCGCCCACCTTCCCTTCTCTTCCACCTGCCCCTACCGAGGATAGAGACCTGAACCTCATCCTGTCTCGATTAGAAAACTACCCACAGTTCACAATCCTCACCAATCTCCCCGTATATGTTCTCCAGGCTACCGAAGTGACTGCTAGAGACAAACTTCTACTGGGGCCAATCACTGAGCTGAAATACCTGACATGGTTTCCTAGTATCTTCAGGGTCATCCCTTGGGATTTGTATGGCTGTTCAAAGCTTTACTTCCAGTTTTATTCCCAGAATCCCTTGTTCTCATTTGCTAACACCATGCTCACCCATGCTCCACACATTGGCTTACCAAATTCCTCCTCTCTACTTACCAGATGCCATTCCTGTTCCAGAGTCATTTAAGATTTTGATTTATTCATGACACACAGAATGAGGCAGACACACAGAGAAAGGGAGAAGCAGGCTTCCTGCAGGGAGCCCGATGCAGGACTCGATCCAGGAATCCTGGGATCACGCCCTGAGCCAGAGGTAGATGCTCAACCGCTGAACCACCCAGGTGCCCCTCCAGGGTCATTTCCAATGTCATCTGCACTGGTCAAGCAGATCAACTGTCGGGGGAAAACAAAACAAAACAAAACTGATCCCCTCTTACATGTGTCATCATTGCACTTTTCTACACCTTCACTGTATTAAGCTCTAATTTAAGTTTACTTCTTAGTAAGCATAGAGTCAGGAGCTGTTTTATTCTTCACTGACAATACTTTGCATATTTATTTAACCTACTGCTTGTTCCATGAAGGAGGTTATTCTTGGCACAAAGTAGGTGCTAAATAAATGTCCTCCCCCGCCGCCACACACAGATACCACCTTAGAAGGCAAGATCCACACAGAACTTTGTTTTGTTCGCCAGCATAGTTGAAACAGTGCACACAATAAGCATTCAATACATGAAAGGGAAGAAAAGGAACAAAAAAGATGAAAGCAGGCAAGCTTCTTTACAAGAAGGTGATGCTTCCCAAGGGGACTTCAGTAGTAAACGGTTACTTACAAAGAACTACCACCATGGCCATATCATGATCAAGAGGAAATTCTAAAGAAGCCACAGAAGCCAGAGCCAGCCAAGCCCTGCTGTGATCCAAGGGAGATGTCACGTGAATGGATGGCCTGGCCTCCTCTTGGCCAGCACACTCCCAGTGACTCCCTCCAACCCGAGGACCCTCCTGAGGGCCAATGAGAGACATGCTCCCAAGAACCCTCCAGAGCTAGAGCTAGAGTTAGACCATGTGGGCAACCTTGGCTGCTGTAGCATCTTGTCAAGGGAGCATGTGGTGTTGAAGGGAGGGACCTCAAGAGAACAGCTTTGAGGAGTGCTCATCTTAAATGCAAAGTTGGCAAAAATGGGGGGGGGGAAAGAAGGTGAGCCAGAGGAGACCCTGAGGAATGGTGAACCAAAGAGGATTTATGGGAAACCCCAAATGTGGTAAACGCAAACTCTGAGGTGAGGGATTGTAGGTTAAGCAGCATTATCTAAAACATTTGCAAAGTTGGATCCGTTTCCAGTCCAGACATTAAGAACATGACAGAAGGAAGAGCCGCCCTTTCTTCCCCTTCTTTGGGATTCTGGCTCCCCAGGGAGGAAACAGGACCCCTGGGTTAGAGGGGGGCAGTGCCATCTTGGCTGGAGTTTGTCTCTTGTGAAACTCCCTCAGAGGCTCGGTGCCAAATCCATTCCTTCAGAGTCCTGGCTCTTCCAAGGCCTGGTCGCCTTCATCCTCCTCCCGACTGGTACCAGAAGCTTGGTGCATGGGAGACAGTCCATTAAGGTTGGAGGAAGTCCAGGGTTAAACAAGTTGCATTACATTTCCCAGAAACGGATTTTTAATGTAATAACCAAAGAATTTCACACAATGGCCACAGTGTGATAAATGAATTGCCAAATTTAATTTGAGAGTCCACTTGGAGAGAAGGCTTTGTTTTTCAGCCTAACTCTGCCACTGACTAATTGGGTCATTGGTGGGCAGGTTGACACCTCACCCTGAGCTTTAGCTTTGACATGTGCTGAGTGGCAGTCATAAAATAGTGCCTGTCTCGTCTGTTTCCTGGCGCTGATGTGAAGCTGCTGAGTCTCAAACGTGGCTGCACAAACCCAGCTGTGTAGTTTCACCCCAGACCGATGACATTAGGATCTTTGGGAGTGGAGCCCAAGCATCAGCATTCCTAAAAATGTTCCCAGGTGATTCTAAGTTGCAGCCAGAGTCAGAGCCTCTGCACCATGGGGTTTACAAATACACACAACACAGTGGCAGGATGGCAGTGATGCCCACGATGATCACCGATCATCGCTTCATGTCATCGGGGGGTTGAAAGAATTATTTTGGCATCTCCTTAGAAACAGGAACCACACACGTATCTTCTCCATTTCCTGTCCCTCCCTGCACACTTTTGACATCAGAGGAGGAGTTACCGAATGCCTAAAGTAATTCTGAAACTCTCACAGGTTTTGGTCTGAGATTCTTTGTTCAGCAAAACCACCTTTGGAGACGGCACATGCTTTATGCTAAGCCCAGCCTTCGAGAAGGGCATCACCTGAACACATGCTCCTTAGACCGAAGGTCAGCCACTGAGAAAAACAGGAAACACAGAAGGGTGAGTTTATTTTTCAAAGAGGAGAAATGCAATTTTCCATAAGAGTGGACTGCCTGTTTTTGGCCAAAAACAGGTCACAGGGCAGGAGGAGGGAGGAAAGTCAGAGGCAAACACTCCTTGAGGTGCTTCTTCCAGAGGATCTTCCCTGATGAGCTGGAAGCAATGCCCGTATTGCCCTGGCTGGCCTCTGACCTGCACCAACACCTTTTCCCAGAGAATTTTTGCCATCAGGTCTTTCATTTTTAGGCTCATAATGCATCCGCATCAGCAGAAACAGTATTTCTGGCCTGGGGACTACTATGGTCAGACCTGAGCCTGCTGACCTTGGGGCCCCTCTGCCTACTGAGAAGGTCCAAGGCACATGCAACTTGCAGGTCATATAGGATTAATCAGGTATGATAAATTCACTGATGGAGAGTTTATCATTCACCTAACAACAGATCTGTACAAGTAGATCTGGGATCCATTTATCTTTGAGTAATTAAAAATCTACGATACCCAAGGTAACCGATTGAACCAGACTTTATGTATAAAAGTCAAATGTCCCCATAACTGTGGACTTTTTATATTACTTTTGTTATGGTTTGCGTGCAATTTAAAAATGTCCAATTTGGAGCCACCAACTCTTGTTCCCCCAAGTCTGTTCAGAAATCTACAGATACTTTCAGAAATCTACATCTACAAGGCCCTACACTTCGAAAAGTCCTTTGACTTTTGACTGAGGGCTACGAAATGCTGACTTTCTCTACTGGGGATGAAAGAAAGTGCTGAGAATCATCATGTGCTTGTGAACTACCCAGATTTTTTTTTTTTAAGCAATAGCTCAATTACTTGAGACTGAGAAACATTTGGTAAGTGTATTTTACTTTACACAAAGTGGAGAGATGGAATGAACATATGCTATGCCCAGCTACAGTGGGAAAGTTACTTGATTTCAATGTTAACATTAGGGCTGTCAAACACTCAATTACAAATCATGAGGGTTTTACGCTGGTTGTTAGCAATTAGAACTTTCAATACGAAAGCAGTAAGGATGGAAAATACTTGAAAATCTTTGCTTCAAAAGCATAAATGATTTAAACAATCTCACTGGAAATGACGCCACCATCACGTATTATATATTTTCCTAAATCCTAAAGTTTCAAAATGTTTTACTTTTTCCTCAATGCCTAGGTTTTTCAGAGTGTCATGAAAGGATAGGTACTACTTTTCTGAATTGCAAGCCAGTTGTTCCAAAACTATGTATTAATTCTTTATGTATTTGTGATAATTACTATATATTGAAGTATCAGATATAATAGCTCTTTTTATGATTTATCCTGTTCCATTTAACTTTAGCTAGGCTTAATGTTTTAAAAGATTTTAGCTTGGGATCCCTGGGTGGCGCAGCGGTTTGGCGCCTGCCTTTGGCCCAGGGTGCGATCCTGGAGACCTGGGATCGAATCCCACATCGGGCTCCCGGTGCATGGAGCCTGCTTCTCCCTCTGCCTGTGTCTCTGCCTCTCTCTTTCTCTCTCGCTCTGTGTGTGTGACTATCATAAATAAATAAAAATTAAAAAAAAAACCAAAATAAAAAACTTTAAAAAAAAAGATTTTAGCTTATTTCTTATTATTTGACCAGATTAGCCACATCTCAATTCTCCTTTGGAATTTTCTTCCTTATTCTCACCGGTTTGTTTTCTAAATGAATTTTAAACGTTCTTAAACCCATAGATTTCAGACAGCTTCCCCTTATGTTGATAAAGGGAAGGGCTCTGAAGCTCTTCCAGCTGAATTCTAATTTCAGCTTTGATGCAACACTTCTCAAAAATTCCTAGTGGTCATACCATTGAGGAAGGAAAAGGGGGAGGGGGATTTTTTTTTTTTTTAACTCCAGAAGAGTTAACATACAGTGTTACATTAGTTTCACTGATGGAGAGTTTATCATTCACCTAAAGACAGATCTGTACAGGTAAATCTAGGATCCATTTATCTTTGAGTAATTAAAAATCTAAGATACCCAAGATAACCAATTGAACCAGACGTTATGTATAAAAAGTCAAATGTCCCCAACTGTGGACTTTTTATATTACATTTGTGGTGGTTTGCGTGCAATTTCAACACATCCAATTTGGAGCCACCAACTCGTTCCCCCAAGTCTAACTGTGGCTTTCAGAAATCTACATCCATGAGGTTCCACTTCAAAAAGTCCTCCTTTGAACTAGACGTTGAGGGCTATGAAATTGCATCAAGTACAGGGATTCAACAGTTCTATACATTACTCAGTGTTCATCATGATATGTGCACTCTCAATCCTCTTCATCTGTTTCACCCATCCCCCCACTCCTGACCTCTACCCTTTGGTAACCACCAGTTTATTCTCTATCGTTAAGAGACACTTATTGGGTCTCTCTTTTTTTTTTTCATTCGTTGTGTTTCTTAAATTCCACATATGATTGAAATCTTAGGGTATTTTTCTTTCCCTGACTTACTTGGCATTATACTCTCTAGATCCATCCATGTTATTTTCAAATGGCAAGTTTTTTTGTTTTTTACAGTTGAGTAATATTCCAGTGTGTGTACACACCTCCCCGCCCCCCCCCACCCCCGCCAATCTTCTTTACTGATTCATTGGCTGATGGATGCTTGGGCTGCTTCCATTATTAGGCTTTTGTAAATAACACTAAACATAGGGGTGCATGTATCTGCTTAAATTCCTGTTTTTGTCTATGGGTGAATAGCCAGTAGTGGAATTACTGGATCACAGGGCAATCCTGTTTTTAAATTTCTGAGGAACCTCCATACTGTTTACCACAGTGGCTGTACCAGTTTTCATTCCCACCAACAATGCAAGAGGGTTTTCTCCCCCATAATGATATTAGTTTTTTTTTAACATTTTTTAAAATTTATTTATTTATGATAGACATATACATAGAGAGAGAGGCAGAGACACAGGAGGAGGGAGAAGCAGGCTGCATGCCGGGAGCCCGACGTGGGACTTGATCCCGGGACTCCAGGATCATGCCCTGGGCCAAAGGCAGGCGCTAAACCGCTGGGCCACCCAGGGATCCCCAATGATACTAGTTTTATATTTTAGTCATTCTGACAGATGAGGAGATATCTCATTGTGATTTTGATTTGCATTTCCCTGATGAATGACATTGAGCATCTTTTCACGTGGCTGTTGGCTATCTGGAGAAATGCCTGCCTAGATCTTTTGCCCATTTTTTGAATTGGGTTGTTTTTAGTGTTGCGTTGTAGAAGTTCTTTACATATTTGGATACTCTGTACTGGATGTCATTTACAAATACCTTCTATTAAGTTGTCTTTTAGTTTCATTAACCGTTTCCTTTGCTGTGAAAAAGCTTTTTATTTTGATGAAGCGACAATAGTTTATTTTTGCTTTTGTTTCCCCTGGCTCAGGAGACATAACTAGAAAAACACTGCTATGACCAATGCCAGAGAAATTACTGCCTGTGCTCTCTCCTGAGATTTTTATAGTTTCAGGTCTCACATATAGGTCTTTAATCCCATCCAAATACTAACGAGGCCTGACCCTGCTTAGCTTGAGATCAGACAAGGTTAAGTGTGTTCAGGGTGGTATGGCCATAGACTAGATTTTGAATTCATTTTGAATTTATTTTTGTGTACAGTTTAAGGTTCAGTTTTTCCAACACCATTTGAAGAGACCATCTTTTTCCCATTGTTATTCTTGCCTCCTCTGTCAAAGATTAATTGACCATATAATCATGGGCTATTTCTGGGCTCTCTATTCTGTTCCATCGATCTATGCATCTACTTTTGTGCCAGTACTATACTGTTTTATTATAGCTTTGTAGTATATTTTGATATCTAGGACTGTGATGCCTCCAGTTTTGTTTTTTCAAGAACAGCTTTGGCTATTCAGGGCCTTTTGTGGTTCCACAGAAATTTTAGGATTGTTTGTTCTAGTTCTGTGGAAAATGCTGTTTGAATTTTGATAGGGACTGCGTTGAGTCTGTATATTGCTTTGGAGAGTATGGACATTTTAACAATATTAATTCTTCCAGTCCGTGAACATGGAGTATCTTGCCATTTGTATTTGATGAAAGAAATTAAAGGCAATATAAACAATGTTTTATAGTTTTCAGAGTATAGTCTTTTCTCCTCCTTGGTTAAGTTTATTCCTATGTGGGTTTTTTTTTTTTGGTGCAATTATAAATGGGATTATTTTAATTTCGTTACTACATTATTAGTGTATAGAAATGCATTAGATTTCTGTATATTAATTTTGTATCCTATAATCTTAATTTATTCAACAGTTCTAGACTTTTGGTGGAGTCTTGAGGGTTTTCTATATATAGTATTATCTGAATAATGAAAGTTTTACTTCTTATTTGGGTGCTTTTTATTCCTTTTTCTTGTCTGACTGGTGTGGCTAGAACTTTCAATACTATGTTGAATAAAAGTGGTGAGAATGGACATCCTTGTCTTGTTCCTGATCTTAGGGCGAAGTGCAGAGTTTTTCCACTACTGAGTATGAAGTCAGCTGTGGATTTTTCATATATGCCCTTTATTATATTGAGGTGAGTTCCCTCTAATCCTGCCTTGAGGGTTTTTATCAAATTTTCTATTTCTTCCTGATTACTATTTCTAGGAATTCATCCATTTCTTCTAGCTTGTCGGACTGTAATTTTTCATAATATTCTTATAATCCTTTGTATTTCTCTGGTATCCATTATTTCTTTCATTTCTGATTTTGTTTCAGTCCCTTTTTCAGGAATCTGACTAGAGATTTATCAATCTTGTTATCTTTTCAAAGAACCAGCTCCTAGTTTCATTGATCTGTTCTATTGGATTTTTAGTTTCTATTTCATTTATTTCTGCTCTAATCCTTATTTCCTTTCTTCTACTAATTAAGGCTATTTGTTCTTTTTGTAGCTCCTCTAAGTATAAGGTTAGGTTGAGGGTTTTCTTGCTTGAGGTAGGTCTGTATTGCTATAAACTTCCCTCTTAGAACAGCTTTTGCTGCATCCAAAAAATTTTAGGCTGTGTTTTTATTTTATCTCCATGTATTTATTACCTCTTTAGCAGCATGCTATTTAACCTCTATGTATTTGTGTTCTTTCCAGATTTTTTTCTTATGGTTGATAGGACTTTAGTTTTTTTAAATTTACTGAGACTTGTTTAGTGGCCTAAGATGTGATCTATTCTGGAGAATTTCTGTGTGCACTGAAAAAGTATTCTGCTCTTTTAGGATAGAATGTTCTGAATATATCTTAAATCTAGCTGGTCTAGTGTGTCCTTCAAATCCACTGTTTCCTTATTTTCTGTTTGGATGGCCTGTGTCGTATGTAGAGTGTTAAAAGTCCGCTACTATTATTTTATCACTATTGATTACTTTCTTTACGTTTGTAATTAGCTACCTTATGTATTTGGGTGCTCCCTTGTTGGGTGCATAAGTATTTACAATGGTTATATCTTGGTGGACTGTACCCCTTGTGATTATACAGTGTAAGGAAACACCAATTCTTTTTAACACAAGCCAGGTATGGAATTTATGGCAGAGACCTGAAGAGGAAAAGCACTTATTTACTGCTCCTGCCCCTTTATTTACAGCTTTTGGCCTTCATCCTTATAAGCCAAGTGTAGAGAAGGGGAGGGAAAAGAGGGCACAGCTGCAGAGAAAGATGCACCTCCATGTGTGCATATACGTGAACACTTCCCCACAGAGAATCTTGATGCCAAGCTTCCTATGTGACTTAAAGGTCCCCCCTCCTCCCAACTCCCTGCCCCTTCACCTCTGGCCTTGGGGTGCTTCTATATTCTTTACTCTTTTCTGGTATCCTGGACATCCCCTTGGATCAAAAGGAGAAATTCACTTCTCTCGGGACTTTCTGGGGATATACCTGGTTGGAGGGGAAGAACTTCAGAGTAGCTGAAAAGGCCACAATTTGCAGGGCTAGATTCCACCCCACCCCCTCCCCCACCCCCGCAGGGTGGCCAGTGTCTTGAAGCTTTCAAAAGAAAAAACCGAGCCCCTTAGGACTTTAAATTGCAGGGTTTTGATTTTTGTTTTTAACCTTCATGGGATTGTGAGAAGCCAATCCCATGATGGGGATTTGGATCCCCTTCCCCAGGATCCATGCTAGGATCCTGTCCTCTATTTGACTGGATCCTAGCATGCTGCAAATGGAAAGGGTTCCTAGAATAATGTTCCTGCAGTGGCCAGTGGGTCAAGGCAAACAAACTTCAGTGCACTGTGCAGAAGACCACAGAGGGGCAGAAAAAGAGAAAGTATAAAGTGATGGAGTCCACCAACTCAGCAGCTGAAGTCACAGCAAAAATGTAACATGTGCAAAATCACCTGAAAGACCATACCTCCCTTAGAAGGGCATCCCGTGATTCTGGAACAAAATACCATGCGGTTGGGGACCCACAGGCTGCCAAGAAATGATGCATTATTCAACAGTATACCTATCCTACCATTTAGCTCTAAAACAGCCAAAAACAAATGCCTTGCACACTCAGATCAAGCCGAGTTAACAGAAGAGTGGCTTCTCAAGGATATACTCGGTCTGAAGGTGTAGAGATGAAGAGACTATCAGGAAAAGTTTAATCAGCCACACATTCCTCCGAGACTCTGGCCTGGGCTAATCACAATCCTCTCTCCAGAGATCCCCACCACCTGACAGCTTGCCTTGGGGTCCCTGGAGTCAGAATTTTGTCCTCAAAATCACTTAGTGTAGCTGCTCATAGAGGACGTTGCTGGGCCTCCCACCCCTTCCCCTGCATGTGGGAGACAAACGATGTTATTACAATGTTAAGCCCATCTTCTGCAGGCTTCACATTACATAGGTTATAACCAAATCCAAACTAATAAACATGAGATGATTTCCATCTTACAGGAGAGCAAAGAGGCTCAGAGGTGAGAAACCTGTCAAAGTCACACTGCTGGTGAGTGGATTCAGATCTCCCAGACTCCAAAGTTTATCCGTCCTTTCATCCCTTGCATGGTCCAAGCCTCAGATGAAAGGGAGGGCATGGTCACAGTCCCTTTGTTCTTTGCCTTAACATCAGAAGTATCAGTTTACCTCCACGTGGGGAACCTGCCACCCAAGTGACTAGCCTTAAGCAAGTCAGATGTCACCCCTGGTTATGGAGTCCAGCTGTGGACTTACATTCCATGTACACAAGCCTCCGGCACACTTACAAGGCCCATAACCACTGCACAGACAAGTCTTCCCGAACGTGTCCCCTTGGACTCCCAGCCCCAGTGCCGAATAAGCCAAATCCCACCTTCTCTCCACTTCTTTCCACCTCACCTGCACCTGCCACCTTCTTTGAAGGTCAGGTTTTCTGTGGCAGTCTCCACAGGTGCTTCTGGGTTCCAAAGTGTCCAAGAGGGCCTTCCCATTTGGGCCACCACAGGGCCACCCACCTTAAGCCTCATACAGAAGAAATGACATGACCTTTCCTTTTATCGGATCTGCCCAAATGAGCAGCCTTGCCCTTCAGAGGAGCCACCATGAGCAGTTGCGTATTTCAACATTCCTGCCATTTATCAGAACTCTGGGGGAATTCGTCTATTGAAATCATTTTTATAGGCTGCAACACATTCTTTTAAGTATTCTCATGAGTAGCAACTCTTTTGTTTGTTTGTTTGTTTTTTATGAGTAGCAACCCTGTATAGATTTCTGTTAAGAGTTGAACATCAGCCGGGGCCAATCTGATGAAAAAGTGAGAAAGAACTTTCTTATATCGTTTGGGACATAGAAGGTAGTACACACAGAGGAGGAGACAGGCTCTGTGATTTTTGCAAATTCTGGCTTCCACCACCAGTTGACGGCTGCCATTGGGTGGGCACCTGTGCCAGGCCCTTTGAAAACCGTCCCTACTCTTTAATCAACTGGGCACATTACCACTGCTCCCATTTTACAAAAGGGAAACAGGCATGGCAAGTGGGGGGGGGGTGGCACAAAGCTAAGATGGGAGAGCAAATATTCGAAAGCCACTGCCTACCGCCTTATGCTCTCACACTGGGCCACTGCTCTGAAGGCCACACCCCCAGGACATGCAAATCCACCTAGCACATCCCAGTGGGATCTCAACTCCCAGGTTCATCCCATACATGCTAAGAGCGCACTCATGACAGAGAGGGGCATTTAGAGGTTTTGGTTTTTTTTTTTGTTTTGTTTTTTTGGTGCCTTCAAGCAGTAGGACCCAGGAAGGTTGTTTGCTAATTATCATTTACGATTCTCTCCACATCCATCAGCAGCCACACAGGAGGGTGAGTCTGAGCTCACGAAAACACGGCTGGTTTTTAAGGACACACATGAATTCAAAGGAATGCTTGATTTTGCAATTAAAAAAAAACCCACCCAAACTGAAAATAGAAGAAAGTCACAAGCAGCTCCTTACTTCGGAAGAGATGGGCCAAGGCTGTCAGAATGAATTGTGTGGTTTTCATGAAACATGTTCCCAAGTACACAAAGACCCAAACCACAAGGCCAATAGGAATAACTCCTTCCAAATGATAGAGACGGATAGACTGAACTTAGTTGCAGAATTACCTTTCTGCGTAAAAAGGAGGGTGGTCTGGCCAGGCCATGGCTGGAGTCACTAGAAATGCAATTTAAGAAGAGGTTTCTCACAGAGCTTCTGGTAAAAAAGTGCTTTGCAACTCTAGCTGCCCTTCTTCACTGCAAGGCTGGCAGAGATCATTATTGATATTTCCTTTTCGTTGGCCAGACTTTAACATTTCAGCCCCAAATGCTCTTTGACCTGTAATAGAACCATTCCAAGGCCATGATAGAACATTTGGGGTTCAGTTACAAATACAAGAGCATCTTGGAGAGGGGATGGCGGGGGGGGGGACATGGGGTAAGGAAGCAGGGGAGAAAGAACATAGGTATCACTTCTGAAACATGCAGATTTGAGCTATCTTCTAAGTTTTTAAAAGATTTGGGATTGTTGGAATAGCATCTAGTGAGCACAACTTTCCAACCTCGACATACTCCAGGGACAATGAACATAATGCAGAGTTTGGCTTCCTGATGCTTATGCAGAAGGCAGAGTCAAGTTTGTAAATATTGCCGTGTGGCCACCACCCTCTAACAGGAGGACCAAGGAGTGCTTGGCTTCCCCTTAGTACAAGCACACAGCCACAGTGTTTTCAAGTCTGAGAGGCTTTTGAACATAGCTAAAAAAAAAAAAAAAAAAAAAAAAAAAGAAAGAAAGAAAAAAGAAAGAAAAGAAAAAGAAAAGAAAAGAAAAGAAAAGAAAAGAAAAGAAAAGAAAAGAAAAGAAAAGAAAAGAAAAGAAAAGAAAAAAAACACAGAGGCCCCAGGCAAGCTCAGACTTGCTACCAGCCCATGGCAATGCTGGCCGGCTCGCTCCACCAGCATTTAGCAAGCCTTGGTCATTCCTGTAACCACGTGGGCTCTTAGGGCTTAACTTTATCGTCCACTGAGCTTTAAGAGGCAAACATATTATTGTAGATAAAAAAAAAAAAAAAAACATGATTATAAGTTGATGGTTCTCAACCACAGCTATATACTAGTATCAATCAGACAGTTAAACAGGTGCCATACACAGAACTCTGGGGGCAGGGGCCCTGGGACCAAGACACCCACTGTTTCATTCCCCGAGTTAACCAATATCATAAATGGAAACCAAAAGGCATGTTATAAATATTAGGTAAGATCATCACAGTGGAGCGAAATTGTAGCCAGATACTAATGTCTGCAGGGAGCTTTGGAGACACACAGCTTTGCAAAGGAAACGAAGTTCTGGAAAGTGAACCACCTCACCATCTGAGTCAACATTCTTGAACGCAGAACCAGCAGGGGGTGTGATCTGGGGATTTCTAAGACACCTTTCAACAGTCTGGAGTTCTAAAATCAGTCATTATGGCTTAGGTAAAGTTAAGAAAATACGGAGGGTTGAAATGTTGTGTGAAGTATCAAGGCACAGAAACAGATACCCCCAAGGATGCCCGGTGAAGGGACAGAGGACATTTGAGTTCACCTTAATATCTAATCCACATCATGCAGTACGTTCCTGAAAAGATGGCCTATATGGAGTTTCAGAAGTGCCACCTCGAAGCACTAGTTCGTTTAAATAATCCCACAGGAAGTCATGGAGTAAGTCAAGCCACTTCTCCTGGCCTCTGTTTTGGAAGTTCAAGCTGTTCTTGAAGTAAAATGCTCCTACAGAAGCATTTTTCCAGGACCTAGAGGAGAACAGAGGTGGTGATGGATATTCCATTTTTAGGGGCAGGATGAGGAGCAGCAGGACAGGGCGATGACAACAGGAATAATGAACGTTTACTGAGCTGAGGCTATCATCCTGGCATCAAACACTTCAATATGGAAAGACACTGCAAGGGCATTTGTTCTGTCCTGGGCACAGTTCTAAGAATCTTAACACACATTAACTCGTTTAACTATCACAATGAGGCAGCTATTATCCTCATTTTACAGAAGAGGCAACCGAGGCAGAGAGAGGCCGAGCCCCTTGTCCCCAGGTCACAAAGGGAGCCAGCAGCAGAGCAGAACCGGCCCTCAGGCCATCTGACTCCAGACCCTATGCTCTTCCCTGCTGCACCACGCCACCTCCATGTGACTCTCAACTCGAATCCTCAAAAGGATCTTGTAGGGACAATCCATGTCCCCATTCAACAGACAGGGAAATTAAAGCCCAGGTTACGGGCTGGGGTTTGCACTGTGCTGGCTCTGGCCTGCACTCTTAGCCACCACACTCTTCCGCCTCTCCTCGTGCTTCCCAACTGTGCCCACAGACCTGGATACCATGTGTGCATCCTACTCCAGGCTAGAGATCCAGCCCCACCACCTTCCTTTTGAACAATCCCCATTTCAGAGAGGCACAAAGCAAGCATCCCATCATTTCACAGTTCAGCAATCTGCTTGTTCTGGGTGAAGGGGCCAGATTCTAGTCCATTCCTTTCTGTGTCAACGCGAGTACATTTCCTAGAGTGCCTCACACATCAAGATGTCGCATCCCTGCTCTGAGTACACTCACGTGTAACAAATCTCAAGAACCAGGAGGGGGAAAAGTTAAAACCTATCTGAAGTGGTCTAAGTTTTTACAAAAGAAATACAAAACCTGTTTTGAAGGCAGCAATTCGACAGTTATTTTGATAAAGCATTATTCCTTCTATAGCTATAAGCTATAGCTTCTATAGCATTTTACAGCCCATTCTTCTGTTTTCCTGCAGTGTCACAGTGGGGATCCTCGGGTCCTCCCAAAAGGCTTTCCAAGGCCTCAGCCCCAGTACCTGGGAACGGGGGCCTTATTTGGAAATTGGGTTTTTGTAAGGACAATCAAGTTAACATGAGGTCATGCTGGATTCAGGTGGGTCCTAACCCAATGCCTGCTGTCCCTAGAAGAGGGACATGTGAACTCAAAGACACACAAAGAGAAGGCCATGTGGCAAAACAGGCAGACGGAGTAGTACCACAGCTGCAATACAGGAACACAGGGGATCCACAGTCACCAGCAGAGGCTGGAAGAGGGAGGAAGGATTCTTTCCTGCAGACACCTGGACATCAACGCTTCTGTCCTCACAGAA
Organism: Nyctereutes procyonoides; assembly: GCF_905146905.1. Lineage (NCBI taxonomy): Eukaryota > Metazoa > Chordata > Mammalia > Carnivora > Canidae > Nyctereutes > Nyctereutes procyonoides. Next base: position 16,302,223 of record NW_026575082.1, on the reverse strand, counting down.
TGGGAGAGTAAGTTTCTGTTGTTTTAAGCCACCCAGTTTGTGGTATTATAGCAACTCCAGGAAACAGATACAGGCATATTGGAAACTATACCTGAAAATGGACTAAAATGTCAGATTTGGATCTCCATCTTTGGGAATCAGATTTTCAGTTAACATTGCACAGAGATCAGCTACGTGGAAGTTGCTACTTTTTTGAAAAGGAGAAAGGAATAGGACGGAACAAAACTCTTTTGTTGGCCTCTCAGAATACAATGGTATTTTTCTGTACAGTTTTTCTTCCCCTCCCAATTCCCCCACTCCCAAGTGACATGAGGTGATGGAAAAAAAAAATCTGTCTTCAGGCTCTCCAAACTTAAGTACACACAGTCCTAGAGAAGCCTGCTGCTCTGTATCTGATCATGCCAACAGCCCAATCCATGCTCCGGGCCAATGGCGTTATCACAGCCAATCCTGGACGGCGTTGTGACGCATCTTGTTTTTCTGTCACCACCTCAATGGTCACAACTTTGTGGAAGAGATGGCAGTCACAAGACCGGATGGGTTGGATCATGTTCTAAGACACAGGGACAAAGCTATGTGCCCGCTCTGAGACCTGGTCTAACTCGAGACAACTTGTTGGGAACAGCTTCATCCTGACAGCCTGGTCCTCACCCTGATGCCCAGGCCCATGTGACCACGTGCCTACGTCTCCACTTGGGTGTCCCATGGCCTTACCTCCCAAATGCAACATGGCCAATGCTGGCCTGCTCAGCTTCTCCCCAATCCTGCTTCCTCAGTTGCTTCCCCAACCTCCCAGTCACAGACCAAACCTTCAGAGTCATCTTTGACTTCTCCCACCCAAATCCCAATCTGTTAGCAAATACTCTGGACTTTACCTTCAAACCACTCTCGAAATCCCACTGCTTCTCCCCTCTCCACTGCTCCCATCACAGGTTCAACCACCAACTCTCACCCAATGTTACTGTAGGAGGCTGCTGCGGGATCTACTTCATACCCTTGTCCCCTACAGAATTCCTAGCCAGCAACCAGAGCCAGCTTACAAATTGGATAGTATCAGTCCACCATTCACAACTCTCCAGTGGCTCCCAGGTGTTTCAGACAGGGCCCTTATAGTTTTCTGACCTCATCTCCCACCTGCTCAGGACACTGAGGCAGCCCTTCCAAACTTCACCCTGCCCAGTCATTAAACAAAGGACAGGCTGTAGATCCCTCAAGGGAGCAAAGGACAGACTGTAGCTCCTCAAGGGAGGGGAGAAGGGGAGAAAAAAAATGAATCAAAATTCCAGAAAGGAAGCCTACTTCCTATTTTGCAACACCACTGATGGTACACACTCCACTTGCCCACCGAGATCCAACTGCATGAGGAAACAGAAGTTCTCCAAGTCCCCGGGGACATATAAGACAGCTGCCATGTGCAGCAAAGCTGTGACAGCAAGTAAAACTCTGGCCCCTCTGCCTCTTGCTGCATTAGGCTCCCTGAGATAAAAGGAGGCAGGCCGCCAACAAGCTGCTGGCAAAAGGAAGACATTTATTCAAATTTATTATTTGAAAGCCTTTTGGGGAAAAAAATCATTTAATCTTTCTTCATAAACAGCTCTTTTTATAGCACACTTATGTTGAGATCCTAGTCAAAGTAATGTGAAATGTGTTTGGTCTTCACTTTCTCATTAAGGCTGAAGAGAGAACAATGTGTTCCAGTTACATATTATTCAACAACAGACACCCCAAAATATAGTGGCTTAAACCACCATTTTACCATATCTGACACTTTGGTGGGTCAGGAAGTCGGGCAGGGTTCAGCTGGGAGGTTCTTCTGTTTCACGCAGCATGGAAGGTTCAGTGGTGTCACTCAGCTGGCAGATGGGCTGAGCTGAAGGGTCTGAGTCAGCTGCATACTTATGTCTGGTAATTTAACAGGAATGATTAGAAGGCTGGGCCCATCTGGGACTGTGCACCACAGCACCTAATTGTGGCCTCTCCAGCATGGTGAACTACTGACGTGGTGGACAGACTCCAAGATCAAGAGTCCCTGAGAAGAAGGCTGCATGGGCTTTTACAACCTCTCCCCAGAAGCTTCATGGTAGCACTTCTGTTACATTCCATTGACTGATGCAGTGAGAAACCCTCCCAGATTCAAGGAGAGGGAATACCGACCCCACTTCCCAGTAGGAACTTCAAAATATTTGAGACAAAGTTTTAGAACTACCACACAGTTGTTTCTAAATTTACCCACACAACACATCCTTAATCTTCTACCTTCCCCCAGGTACCCAGTAGCTTTGTGGTGGCTCAGTGGCTTCCCTTCTCATCGATCCCTCAATGCAGGCAGTAATTATTAAGGGCATAGTAGATACCTAGCAATGTCCAAACACTGGCAGGTATCAGAGCAAATGACATGCTGCCTGTAATGAGTTGGCCAACATCACAAGACATCTGTTCTTTTTGCCTGTCTAGCATCCAATCCTTTTGGAAATCATACTTCCATTTACCTGTAGGAAATCCCCTTCCCTCTTTCAGTTCATGGGATTGGGGTGGGCACGTGATTAAGACCTGGCCAGAATTCAACTTTTCTATCTCTCCTACCTGGTACATCATAGTTGGCTCAAGGATTGATACACAACCCCCAAATAGTAAATCCCAGTGCTTTTGCAGGATTTGAAGAAGGCAAAAAGTAAGGGGAGAGAGTAATGGGTTCGTGCCCAGTGGAAAACAAGTGCCATTAAATAAAGCCAAGTGCAGAGCCAAGAGATGATGAGTAAGCAGCTCAATTCAGAGGAAGTGTTCTCAAAGTGGCTGAAGCCAACCTACCCCCTAGGTTTTCCAGCTACATAAGCTGATAAAATCCCTTTGTTTGCTTAAACAAAAAAAAAAAAAAAAAAAAAAGCCTGAGTTGAGTTTCTTTCACTTGTAACTGTGAATCCTGACTTACATCCATGAGACAATGACAGAGCAACACGATATTGTGATCAACTGATAGGGTACAAAAAATAAAAAGGCTCTTATGGAATGAACCTCTCACACCAGCCAGGAAAGGCCCTTGGGACAAGGACCTTGGAGCAGCAGAGTACAGATCAGCTACGTCTGTATGCAGCCATGCAGACTTCAAGCTGACTGTACTATGTGTAAGGGTAGCACGGTTCTAGTACTATAGTTGCGACTCACTCTGAGGCCTCTAGAATCACAGGAAGAACTTAGGGGATAGGGCATGGCACTGAGCAGCCTACAGTTGCCATTTTTTCCCACTAGGTGGCACCCATGCATCAGGGAGGCAGAAATCTGGGGGTTACCAAGTCCAGGGACTAGAATTAAGACCCTTAACATTAAATATTGGATGGTTTGGATAGAAATCTTAGAGAAGATGACAGGAAACGTAAGACAGCAAGTATGTGGGACAGCTACCACTTACTTAGTACCTACTCCATATTCAGCACTTAGGCTGCCATATTTTGTCCTACAGATTCAAATAGGATCAGACACGGACATCCGCAAGGACTTAAAAAAAGTAGTGTGAAGCCAAGACTAACCTATAAAAGCTTTAAGGTCGAATACAAAGAGAATGGGTAACTAGCACTGAATTTAATGCCATCTGCTAAAAGGGCATGAAGAATCTCCATAGACCCAAGTTAGAAGAGCCATTCCAAACTATTCATGTCATTGATGAAGCAGCAAAGGTCCAAAAAGGTTGCACATGGACCTCAGGATCACAAGAGATAAAGGAGGGTTGGTAGTCAGAGAAGAGCCTATGGCAGATATCAGTTCTGGGAAGGACTTTAAAGTTGGGGATAATTTTACAAAGGAAGAAACAGTGAACCAAGAAGAAGGTCACAAGGGTAAGCCTGGGCATTCATGCTTGAGGCTATGTAATTTTTGGAACTGGTTTTAAGCATTGTGTGCTTAAAATACTTCTTCAGTAAGAGGATGGTCCAAACAGCCTCCTTTCTTATACACACCTCTCAATTAATGCATACTTCAGGAGCTCACAGTGAGAAGATCTTGTAAAATTCAATACAGGGCAGAAATCACCTATGATGGTGGATCCAAACCGCAGCTTCAAAGCAGTAATACCCAAGTATTTGTTGTTGCACAAGAAGAACAATTTTATCAATTATTATTAAGACTAAAACATCTTTACTCCCTGGTGTTAGGTCAATGACCAATTAGATGAAAATAAGTAGTGTAGCTTCCCATCAGCTGCTCTCACATTTTCTCTCTGGATCCCATTTTCTCTGTAAGATCACTGTTCTGAGAATTACTATAGATCATTTTCCAGAAAAATATATTAATTTTCTAGAGTCAAAATTCAGGCGTATTCTCATTTCATTATTTATTGCCTACAGCATTAGTTTTTCCTCTTGTTATTGAGCTCCCATCCCCACTGAGAATGGAACACTTTCCTCTCCTAGCATCATCTGCACATTTCATTAAACTGGGTTTCCAGGCTCCTTTGGATCCCTGGTGTCCTTGTGGAAGGACACTCAGCCAACAATAGCCCTTGAGGCAAAACACTGAAAACATTGTCTAAATCGTTAAGAGATTAGGTAGCCAGGAGAATGAAGGGCAGTCAACCTAGCCAAAAACAGGCTATTTCTTCCTGTATTACACGCAAATTTATAAAATTTGCTCTATGCCTAAAGTGATTTTATGCATGTAATTTTATAGTAAAATCTTGTATTTCTTTTATGGTATCAGTACTCCATTAACATGGGGCCCAAACATAAATGGTAGATCTTATAACTGGACAAACATCAACACAAAGGGTCATATCCTGACTTAACGAGCAAAACCATTAATCGAGTTGTGGATGACTTTCTTGTAATTTCAAGGGAGACATGGCCAATATGAGAAATCAAACGGGCCTGGCAGATGTGCTTGCAAAATTGTTAAGAGCTGCAGTAAACGCATGAGAAAGGAAGGACTTCTTGACAATTTGAGCCTCCATTCCTGCACATACTAGGGACCTGAACCCACCTAAGAAGTCAAAACCCAGACCAACTCAATATGCTAAACCTCAAACTGAAGTCAGATGTGGTCATTTTACAAAGTGGTAAACAGAATCCTCAAAGGGCTACTTCCCTCGGTGAGAGGCTGAGCTAGGCGGACCTGTTGCCCAGCAAGCTAGGCGGACCTGTTGCCCTGGAAAGAGACCAGAAAACCTTTCAGCTGAGCTGAGACCCAAACAGACAAGGCCTCCCCTGTGCATCTATGTGACCCTAAAATCTCTATTCATGCAGCTTCAGGGGTTGCACTTATCCTTACTGCGGGATCTGGAATCCTTGAAGCTCAAAGTGGTCCCATTTCAAAGACACTTCACAGGATTTGGCAGAAGCAAATCCGAATTTCACTGGAGGAGAACATTCTTAAGCCAAACCTTTCAGGATTCCCACAGATTATGGTGGCCAAATAGGAGTTCACAGTACGAGAAAATTACAGAACACTGAGGAAACAAGACCCCTTGAGCTAGAGTCAGCAAAAACCAAAAATCACTGAGAATTAGAATGCCTACGGCTCTCCATCCAAATCTTCAAATGATGATATAAAATAATCAAATTTAAAATGCCATTTGAAGAAACAACAGGTGGAACAAAAAATGAGCAAGGAACAAAGACAAGAAGGACCACGGAAGTCTGGCAAAAACAAGAAGAATTCCTAAACATGCAAAATCTATCATCATTAATACTAAAGACCCCAGAAAGACCCCTATGTCAGACAGCTGAAAACTGAATTAGTCATTGGGGGGAACTTCCCAGTCTACAGCCACTTAGAAATTTAAGAAGGATGAAGAGATAGGAGGGCTGAGAATGAGAAGGTCTAACATACATTTAAGTAGATCTCCGAAGGGGGGGAGAGGAGAGAACAGTCAGCATTTGAAGAGGTAACAGCTGAGAATTCCTCCAGAATTGATGAAAGAAAAAATCCTCACATTCTGAAGGCATAACAAATTCTAAGTAGGGAAGAAGGAAGAAAGGAAGAAAAGGAGCTAACACAGAATAAAAAAATATAGAGCAAAGACGTTTACAGGCAGAGGAAAGAGATCAATTACTCCAAAGCAATGACAATTTGACTGACATCAGATTTTAATAGCTATAAATGGAAGCCAGATGACAGTGAAATCATAACTTCAAAGTGCTGTTAGGAAATAACTATCAATCTAGAATCATGTGAACAGCTAATCTGGCATTCAATAAAACAAAACAGACTTTTTAGCAAACAAAAAAAGGAGAAAGGAACAGTGCATCACCAAAGGAATTGCCAAAGGATGTACTTCATTAGGAAGGAGAATTATCTCGAAAGGGAAATTATCTCGAAAGGGAGTGTGGATATGTGATAAGGAGAAAGCAAGCAAACAGATAAACATGATGAAATCTAAAAAAAGAAAAAAAGAAAAAAAGAAAAAATCAGCAACTATAAAAACCAATAGCAATATGTACAGCGTGGGGGATTTGAACAAAGATCTACAATACTCCTCAGAACTTACAGAAGGTATGATCAAAATTAAAATATTCTAATGAAATACTGAATTATTCAGAAAGAGGAAGAGGAATTAATGACTGACTTCAAGGTCAGTGTGCTGAACATTTAAGAGCATCCCATAAGATCACTAGAAATGGTAACTTCCCAAAATAGAGGGAAAATATTTTTAAATGAAAAATCCAAAGAAGAAAAACAAAAAAGCAACAGCATAGAAAAAGCCACAAAATGACACTGGGGAAGTAACTTTTATAATATCACAAGTCCATGTATTTTTAAAGAGTCAGATTACATTTAAGAAGTTAAATCAGCTATGTACTCCTTAGACAAGACACACTTAAAGACCTAGAAAAAGAGGGCAGAATAAAGATGGAGAAAAAGTGATATTAAAACCACACAAAACAGACATTCAGGTCAAAAGCATTTAGGATAAAGAGTCATTTTGATCTTGGCACTATGTAAGGGAGAGGAAAAGAAAAAACATTCAATTTTAACCACAGACCTGTCCTCAAACAGGTTTGTGTAAAAAACATAGCAAAAAATGTCTCTTTGAGTGGTCTGGAGATGGGATCACCAATTCTCTCTGAAGGAAGATTTTATCCTAGGCCTTAAGAATTCCCACAGATAGAGTTCCAAGCAGCGAGAGGGCACAGCCAAAAATTACAAAACAAAAGAACCCAAAGGGATCCCTGGGTGGCGCAGCAGTTTGGCGCCTGCCTTTGGCCCAGGGCACGATCCTGGAGACCCAAGATCAAATGCCACGTCGGGCTCCCAGTGCATGGAGCCTGCTTCTCCCTCTGCCTATGTCTCTGCCCCCCTCTCTCTCTCTGTGACTATCATAAATAAATAAAAATTAAAAAAAAAAGATTCAAAAGAACCCAAAGACTTATCACACTCAGAAAATAAAAATATTTCAAGACAAAGGCCTCTTTCAAAAATACGATGTCAACATTTATAAACAAAACAAATATTTACCACCAACAGACCTCACTAAAACAATATCCAAAGGATGCACCTTGGAAAGAATATTCCCATAAAAAGTCACAGGTATAAGAAGGAATAAGTGAGCAAGTATACTGGGTATATGTGGATACATGTAAAACACTCACTGCAAAACTAACAGAATATCGGGATCCCTGGGTGGCCCAGTGGTTTGGCCAGCCCAGGGCATGATCCTGGGGACCCGGGATCAAGTCCCTTGTCGGGCTCCCTGCGTGGAGCCTGCTTCTCCCTCTGCCTGTGTCTCTGCCTCTCTCTATCTCTCATAAATAAATAAATAATCTTAAAAAAAAACCAGAATATCTAACTTTCAGGGAAGGTGAATAAGAGGAATTAAAATGCAGGGTAAGAATACGATTTTACACTGGGAAGAGGTGATCTTAAAATTTGAGAGGGCAAAGACAAGACTTTTATAGTGTCTTACGTTCAGTGTGCAAATAAACATCATTAATCTTTGGTGTGATGTCTCCTAATGATCTAATGATATTTGTGTGTATATTCCTCAGAGTAAAATTCTACAGTGCAAAATTTTCTGGGAAAAAAGAATCCTTCAATGAATACCAGAACTATGTAATTATGAGCAGTGCTTCCCTTCATGCACTTTTACAGGTAAGAAATGATCAAGAAGGAGAATAATTTGTAAGTAATTTGCACACAGAAACCAAAAAATTAAACCCCAGCAATAGGTCTGGAACAGATACATGCAATCATATCAAGTTCACTTTGTCTTACACAAACATGAACTAATCTTAATTTTTCACATTCTGTAATATTTCTATATCTGGTGCTATAAGAGAACTTATTTCATAATTATTCGCACATTTTAGTGTTTAATGTTTCTACCAAGTTTCACTAAAATGCACAGTGAATAGAACTAGTTAAAAAGAAAACCTGTTGCTTATCCATTAATTACGGAGTGTTAAAAATCTTAATCCAAAAGTGGAAAAAAAAAGAACACAAAATTAGACTTTTAAAATTAACTAACATAGAAGAAAGGAAAACAAAAGTGCAAAGGAAAAAAATTTAAGCAAAGGTTATTTGGAAACAAAAATGGGCAAACCTTCAGTGAGATTAATGAGGAAACAGGATGAAAAATAGGGCATTCTATATAATGAATGATTTCATGCCTATAAATTCTATATAATGAGAAATGGGACATTCTACATAACGAATACTTTCATCCCTATAAATTTAAAATTGACAAATGGAAACAGATGAAATCCTATGGAAATTCAACATAATACAAGTGACTCAAAAGGAAATAGACTACCTGGATATTTCCACAACCATTCAATAAATTAAATCCAATTAATCTGTTCACAAAATAAAAACCAAGCCCAGGGATCCCTGGGTGGCGCAGCGGTTTGGCGCCTGCCTTTGGCCCAGGGCGTGATCCGGGAGACCCTGGATCGAATCCCACGTTGGGCTCCCAGTGCATGGAGCCTGCTTCTCCCTCTGCCTGTGTCTCTGCCTCTCTCTCTCTCTCTCTCTCTGTGACTATCATAAATAAATAAAATTAAAAAAAAAAAACAGGCCCAGTGGTTTCCTAAGTCCTACCAAATATAAAAATAGCATGACTCCAATTCACACAAACTCTTCTAGGGAAAAAGAGGACATAATTTCCAAGTAATCTTATGGGGCTGGAAAACCTCGATAAGGAAACCAGACAAGAATACCATGAAAAAAAGTTACAGAAAAATTTTACTCATGATGCAAAAATACTAACAAATGGAATCTAGTAATGTGCAATAAAGGGAAGGCATCATGAGCAAGATGGATTTATTGCAGGAATACAGGATTTGTTTAAAAATTAGAAAAGTCATTTATTTTACAACCTTAACAGAGTAAAGGAGAAAAATTTATCTCAAAATGAAAAGGGGTTGAACAAAATTCAACAATTTGTAATTTCAAAATACACTCTTAGCAAAAATATAGAATCATACTTTAATAGAGAACCATCATACACAAACAACCCTTACAAACAACATGCTTTTGAAATATCAATGTATCCCATTTAAGATCCTAAGATAAGGATATCAACGTTCACCAATTATACCACACATTGTACTAAGAACCATAATTCTCGTAGTCCTAGTTCAGCAGCATCACCATAAAACTTGTTAGAAATGCACATACTCTGGCCTCATCCTAGACCCACTGAATCAGAAACTGATAGTGAAGCCCAGTAATTTGTGTTTTAATAAGCCCTCCCAAGTGATTCTGATGCACAACAAAGCTTGAAAATCATTAGAGATTTTAAGACTAATAAGGCAAACAAAAAGATACTGGAAAGGAAAAAACAAAATGCATTTATAGATATGACTGCTTTTGGAAAAAAGAAAGGGTAATCCATAGATTATCTGTTTCAGGACACAAAAATACAAATCTCAAATGTATTTAACAAGTATCTCCAAGAAACAGAAAATACATTTTTTAAAAAGGGTTTCCATTTATAGTATAGCTTTTGGAATAAATCTAATAAAAGGTCTACAAACTTTTTAAAGAATTAGAAAATTTTATAAAAAGATATTAAGGAGGGCAGCCCGGGTGGCTTAGCGGTTTAGCGCCGCCTTCAGCCCAGGGTATGATCCTGGAGACCCGGGATCGAGTCCCACCATCGGGCTCCCTGCATGGAGCCTGCTTCTCCCTCTGCCTGTGTCTCCGCCTCTCTCTCTCTCTCTCTCTCTCTACTCTGTGTCTCTCATGAATAAATAAAATCTTAAAAAAAAAGATATCAAGGAATTCCTAAAAGGATCGATAAATATACTATGTTAATGGATGGAAAGACTTGATTTGGGAATAATGGATTTTAAAGTTTTTAGTGTTTAAATTCCTTTTAGTGGAACTTAAACTGATTCAAAATTTAAAAGGAGTGGTACCTGGCTGGTTCAGAGGAGCATGGGACTCGATCTCAGGGTTGAGTTCGAGCCCCATGTTGGGTATAAAGATCACTTAAAAAAATAAAAATGTTAAACTGTAAAAGGAAATGCAAATGGCAAAGAACCAAAGTGCTTCTGAAGAACAAGGTAGGGATAATTTTCTATCAGACACCGAGATATATAAACCTATAACAATCTAAATACTTTGATACTGGTGCAGAAATATCCATACAGTTGAACAGAACAAAATCAGGAATCCAAAAACAGACACAGACATATGAAAAACTCATTTATAATGATGGCATAGAAGATCTAATGTAATATTAAATAACAGCTTGCATAAAGGGAAAATGCAGTTGGATTCCTGTCTCACACTATATAAAAAATGAATTCCAGGTGGATTTTAAGAAGGCAAACCATAAAATTTTAGGAGACAATTCAGGTAGATATTAAGAGGAAAAAATACAAATCACAAAAAAAAAATCGAACTGTTACATTAAAATTACAAATATCCTTTCGTCAAAAGATACCAAAAGTAGTTTCTATAGCACATAAACTGACAAAGTATTAGTATTCAAAATCCATAAAGAATCAATTTTAAAAAATCCAGTAGTGAAATGGGTTAGGATATTTCACTGCGGGGGGGGGGGTAAGGAGGGGGGGGGAAACAAATGGCCCAATAACTCATGCAGAGATATTCAAGCTTATTAGGAATCAGAAATGCAAATGCAAACCACAAAGCTATGTTTTACATGTACGTGATGGAAATGAAGTCAGACAATGCCAATTGTTGGGAAGGTGCAAATCAACAGGAGTCCTCTTTCACTGCTGTTGGGAGCTTAACCTGACCCCATCCCTGGGGAAAACACATTCTCTAGCAAAGCTGAACATTTCTCTACCCCGTGGCTCTGCAGATCCACTTTTGGGACATCCACCAAAAGAGCTCTTACACGTGTACTCCAGGAGACACACCAAAGACTGTCCAGAGCAGCAGTGTGGCAAAAGCAAAACCTGGGAACTCAAATGTCTATCAACGGAATACATAAATTGTGTGGTTTTCATAAAACGGATGACTTTGCTGCAAGGAAAAGTGTGCCAACCACTTGGGGGAGAAAGGGCTCAAACACCATGTTAAAGGAAAAAAGAATACTGAAGATAATTTAGAAAAATGGTTATCCTTTTATAAAAATTAGTTTATGAATTTTTGGGTGGTACCAGTCATTTACATATTTATGTACATTTTATGTATCTAAAAATGCAATTATATCATGTTATTTACCCCACCTAGCATTATATGTCCTGTTTCATCAGACCTTAACTGAAATATGTGATTCTCTCTTCAAACTAACCCTCAAGGTACAGAAAGCAAGCCACCACTGAGGCTATTCAAGCAATGATCTATTGTTTGAAGGCAATTTAATCAGAGCTTTAAAAAAATATTTTATTTATTCATGAGAGACAAGAGACATCACAGAGGGAGAAGCACAGGCAGAGGGAGAAGCAGGCTCCACACAGGGAGCCCGACACGGGACTCGATTCCAGAACTCCAGGATCAGGGCCAAAGGCAGGTGCTAAACTGCTGAGCCACCCAGGTGTCCCTAATCAGAGCTTTAAAATCATTTCAAGTCATAGCAGCTGTGTTGGAAGCTTACAATTTTCTAAAGCATGAGCCACTCAATAGCCCAAATGCACAAGTCCTTGGGTAGAGGCTGTTCCTTGGGCAAGCAATTTAGGGAAATTCCTTAATCCAGCTACGTAAGTTTCTAAACTGCAGGTCTTCTCAGGTCCTTTAATATATGTCAAGTTTACTATGGATATCCAAGTCAGAGATGCAAGCAATTGCTTCCCAAATATATTTGGCCAAAGATCCTTCCTCTCCCCTCCTCTGGAGCATCCCACAGGGTCAGTATTCTGTGGAACACAATTGGAGATACAATAACCTGGATCATCTGTATGGGTTTCTATTGACTGTGTAAGTTCTAGTGTTCCTATACTCTGTAGCAATGGAAGGTCCCTCTCCCAGACTGTGCTGGCAAGCCATTTTAACCTGTCCTTAAAGAGGCATATGCTCCAAAATTTCTCCAGTCGTTATTTCTACAGAACCACCACCCTCAGAACAATCTGATTATTTAATTGAATGCCCATGTGGCTATCTTTCAAGGACCATTTGCCATGTCCAAGAACTTGTTAAATAAAAATGAATCTAACTGGTACAACATTTGATGAAATGTTTATGTGTATAGATGTCTCCCTAATACCGTTTATCCCTCTCTCCATATTATAACTCCCAGCTGGAATGGTGGGGAGAGGTTGAGGGGAAAAAGATTCTGCATCCACGCTACCTCCCCCATAAGAATACCCTTGCCAATTTCTAATAGTATCATCTGCAAGTGAATTAAAGCCCAGAGATTTTCTTGCTTCACACAAGTTATCAGTGGAAAAAATTGATAAATTCTTGCTCTCATCTACTTTTCCACTAGATATGAATAATGATGCAAAATTATGCCCACCAAAATGCTGTATTAGCTCCCAGTGTAAGCTATCTGTTGGTTTATAGATGCTGGGAGTGTCACAAATCCACATATGACTTCTGAGAACCAGGGTTTTACATCTGGATGTTTAACACATGCAGTATGAGGTCATAAAAATTTCATCTGATGTTGGACAAGGCCCTCCTGCTTCTCGGCGGGAGAAAAACAGAAGAGCAAGATTTAAAAACTTCCTGCTTCCTTTCAGAATCAGTCCAAAGCACTTCTTCCGAATATAGCCCATTCCATTGAGGTCCTTACTCTTGGCCTTTAGAAAGAGCAATCTAGGTTAAGATGTCAAAATGGAATACTTGGTCTCAGATGGTTCATAAACAAGGACAAAATCATCTGTGGACAACACCCTTCCCCTTTCCAAAGACGCTGTAGACACCCTATGCAAGACATTAAGTGGTCTTGAAACCAATTCGGCCAGCCTTTGCCCAGGGTTTCACAAGACAGTTTGAGAGAGATGTAGAAGATTCCCTTAAAGAATACTAATGAGTCTACCCTTTACCAAGTGGGAGGGGCTCCAAGCAATAAGAGTCTACTGGAGTTTGTAGGACATAATGACCAGTGCTGGAATCACACTACAGAAGCCTAAAACCTAGATGGATAATCACTCTCAGTTGCCAGGATCAAGAAGGGGGTGGGGGTCCTAGAAGCAAATTTCTAGACGGCACCAGGACCCCACACCAAGAGGACTAACTGAAGGAAGAGAGGATCCTAAGAAGTTAGGTGGCCAAGAACTCAGTGCTAAAAGGGAAGCTGCATGGTCACAGAGAAGCTGTGGCCAGTATGCAGGGAATGCTGGTGAGGAAGCAGGGAGGTGTCAGAGCGTAGTGTCCAAAGCATTATTTCAACTTGGGAATGAGCTTGGACTTAGGGCACCACAAATCCTGTGAAAGTAATGCAGAATCTCATGTGTATGTGGCCAGCTATTCTGACCCTTAACCATATCAGGCCACAGACCCATTCAGGAATAGCTGCCCTAGGGCCGCTGGCTGGCTCAGTCAGTGGAGCGTGCAAATCTTAATCTTGGGGTTGTGAGTTCGAGCCCCATCTTGAATGTAGTGATGATAAGAACAAAAACAAAACAGTTGCCCCGAAAGCATAAATAGCTCTCATAACATCTGAGGTTTTTTATCAGTCTTATGCAGAAATGGTTTCAAAACTACTTCCTGATGAGGGCCTCGTGTGCAGGGAATCTGTTACTGATGAAGTGCTGGCCCATCTGCTTCAACCATCAGCGAAGCTGTGACTGGGACCACTAGTGCCACGTGGACACAGAAGAACCTAAGATGATGGCCAGGTCCCTGCAGTATTTCCTCCCAGAGAGTCATTTTGAATCTCAGTGAACCCCTACACACACACACACACACACACACACACACACACACACACGACTGACTACCAGCCTTAGCAGGACAATGCAACAGGCTTGGATCATTCTGTGATCCTGAGGAACGCATGAACTCTAGATGCAATTTGCTGCATTGATTTTATCTAATAGAAATAGAGACTAAAGCGAAAAGTTGATGCTGATGCTAGACTCGGAAAAAAGTTAAAAAGCCTTGGTAATAGTTGGAGATTTTTTTCTTTAATCCTTGTTTACATTTGGTTTCATTTCTGCCTAAAAATATCCACACCATGTATTCAGTAACACATTCAGCCTTAAAATGCTCATAATAAAATGGAGGGTATGAAAAGTCCTCGCCAAATAAACCTATTCTGTATTATTTTAATGGCTATAGAATTCATGAGATGGGAAATAGTCACTGTAGATGAAAAACACTCAGAACATGTATATAGGAGCTCAACAAGCGTACTGTCACGTACAGGAAAAAGCCTGGAAAAATGTGTATTGAAACATCAAAATGCTACCTCTGTCAGAGGCAATTCTGCGTCAACTACTTCTGTAGTTCTCTACAGTGAACACTTGCGCTTTGCAATCAGATTACGTAATAATCCAACTTACTCCACAAGGTTTGCTCTTAACAACGTTGGTGGAAACTCCTGTTTGTGTTAATTTCTTTAGGAAGTCCTGGCACTTCCTAGAAGTCCAGAGTCATAAAAGGGAACACCTGTGTTGTATTACAGAGCTGCCCCCCCACCTGCAAATGAGGAGGTATTAAAATATGCAGAGTCGGGGATCCCTGGGTGGCACAGCGGTTTGGCGCCTGCCTTTGGCCCAGGGCGCGATCCTGGAGACCCGGGATCGAATCCCACGTCGGGCTCCCAGTGCATGGAGCCTGCTTCTCCCTCTGCCTGTGTCTCTGCCTCTCTCTCTCTCTCTGTGACTATCATAAATAAAAAAAAAATATGCAGAGTCAACTGGATACTGGTGAGGAAGGATGGAGCTTGCACAATGTTCTCTATCTGGCACACGTTTCAATTGTTTTAGTGTGACAGGTTTTTCATTTTGTTAACAAAGGCGCTGTATGTTTGTTTTATTAGGGTATAACATATGTATTAGTTTCAGGTGGCAAACGACTTGATACTTAAATATGCTGCAAAATGATAAAAACCTGGTTTATATCCTTTACCAGAGTTACAGGATCTTCCTGTGATGAGAACTTTTGAGATCTACTCAATTTTCAAATATGTAATACAGTATTATCTTTTTTTTTTTGAATTTAGTAATCTACAATGCCTCACACAGACTCGAGCTCATGATCCCAAGGTCAAGAGTTATATGTTCTGAGCCAGCCAGGCACCCCTACAGTATGGTACTAATTGTAGTCCCACACTATAGATTACATCCCCATGACATTTTGTAATTGGAAGTCTGTACTTAGACTCCCATTTCATCCACACCCCAATTCAAAGTGGTCCCTCAAGACTGTTTATAAAGTCTGTATTTCTAACAGTAGATAGGAAGCATCTCACGAAGTACACCACACTATTACTGTTTATTTACTAAGACACAAGAGGCTTCAAGAAACTTCCATCCCTCCCTGTATCCCACGGAGAAGAGTAGCCATCGGGAAATCTGGGTGCTGCCCCTTTTATCTGGTGGTCGTGCCTGGGGGCTCAGCCCCTGCAGTCCCCACCAGGATGTCCTCCCGAAGCTCTAGGAGCCCAGAGAATACACTCACACATTCAGCAGTTAAAGGCACCATCTATGTTCAACCACTGATCCAATGAAACATAGGACAATCCACGCTCAGCCCTCCTTACTTACTGAAATGAGTCATCTGTAAGTTAACACTTTATTTTTATTTATTTATTTATTTATTTATTTATTTATTTATTTATTTATTTATTTAAAGTTAACACTTCAGATGTAAAAATAGTAGCTACTAATAAGAGCACTTCAATTACACACCCATTAGATTATTTCATCCTCTTAATCATTTTACGGATAGGGAAACTGGACCTCTGAGAGGCTGAGGGGTCCCAGGGCCCCCATAGCTAGGGAGTAGCAGAGTCTGGATTCAATCTACGTCTTGCCGATTCCAAAGTAGTCTTTCAACCACCTCAGCTGCTGTTCAGTGTTAATGGAACACATACCCTTCCAATCCTTTTTCACTAAAACATGGGACATGTGCATGTGCATGGGGCAGGGGCTGCTACTCCAGTCTAGGCACGTGAGCTCCAAGAGTGGCCAAGGCCACCATCAAGGAGCTCAGAGCTCCATCCAATGGTAGAAAAGGATCATGAAAGGGATGGCTTCAAAGAGCATGGGAAAGGAGAGGGACTTGGGCAGCCTCTGTCCCCATGCATTGGTAACCATTTTAGAGGGGGCTGTGAGCCATGGTGACCCAGCTGGGGGGCCACCTCTGTAATCCTCTTCCTCTGGTTTTCCCAGCTTCAGGACCATAGGGATGATTTGAAATACAGCAGAAACTGTGGAACTATTTCTCAGATACAGTTTTCTGTCACAGAGCAAAAAGAATTCCCATGGAATTATCTAAGAACCTGTTTTAAAAAAAAAAACATACAACAAAGCAACGCACAGGGGCACAAGCTAGTCTCCATGGTCCATCTCTGCCGGGACACCACACCGAGTGGGATGGGGAGGGACCAGGCACGGGGCACCCACAGGGAGGCCAAACTCTCCAGTCAAACGAAACAAAGGTTCCAAAACCTCTGCAGGGGGACCCCTTTCCTCCCCAGGTTCCTACAAGTGAATGACACTTAACCTCCTGTTGCCTTCACCTCTTATCATGCCATGGGAAACCTCCTAATGTGATCAGGTTCAGAAGGCCTCCGACACATTAAAAGGTGCCTAATCCTTTTAGGGTAAGGGATAATCTTTTCAGAGAAGACTACCAGCTTATGGTTAAGTGCAATTTCCTCTGAAGTTATTATCCTAGCTGGAATTTGAAGGTTCAAGCATTTCTGCTGCCCTGGGAAAGCTCCCCGAACATTCCAGAGCCACACTTCTCCCGCTAACCCACTCCCTGCTTGGATCTTACAGTCACCCCTTGGGACTCCAGAGCATCTTAATGGTTTCTCAGGAGTTCCTGCACTCCCACTACCACGCAGGTCCCACCTGAAAGTGTGCTTCCATCTCTGCAGCCAAACTGCCCCAGGGGAAAGAACTGTAATTGGAAATAGAGTTAGCCCCTCAGTGGTCAATGAGCAGCAGGGACAAATGAAATATAAGGAAACAAAGATCCACTTCCTGTGCATGGGGAGCAGCTGCCGGACGGAGGAAGACTTAGCATAGCTTAAACTACAGCAACTAAGGGTCAAGGTGAATTTTTCAAGAATGGACTATTTCCAGGCCACAGGCAGCGAATGAATCTGAATACTGTGTGGGATTTCTTAACCTCACCCAAGTGTGATGATTTTTTTTTTAACCCTACTCCATTTCTCCAAAGGCATACATGAAAGCAGCCAAACCCAGACTACAGAAAGAAAAGGACCCTAGGATCCCAGTAGCTGCAGTGTGTCCAAGGGGGTAAACACTCAGGCTGTTTAGATAACTCTCCTTTGGACAACGAAGCAAATCTAAAAAGATGAGCTGAAGGCACTGGGGTTTGCTGCAGGTATTAAAAAACGAGTGCAGGAGTGCCTGGGTGGCTCAGTCGACTGGTAAAGTGTCCAATTCTTGATTTTGGCTCAGGTCATGATTGTCAGGGGTTTGAAATCAAGCCCTGAGTAGGGCTTTGTGCTGAGCATGGAGCCTGCTTAAGATTCTCTCTACCCCTATTTCTACCTAACTGCCCCCCCCCAAAAAAAACTAGTGTACATACTGCTTTGATAAGAAAAAAAAACACAAATGGGCATTTTAAAAAGATTATTTATTCATGAGAGAGAGAGAGAGAGGCAGAGACACAGGCAGAGGGAGAAGCAGACTCCACACAGGAAGCCTGATGTAGGACTCGATCTCGGGTCTCCGGGATCACGCCCTGGACTGAAGTTGGCGCTAAACTGCTGAGCCGCCCGGGCTGCCCACAAATGGGCATTTCTAAGTGAAAACCTACCACTACTTATTAGGACAGGTATTGTCAAGACTGCTAAGTACTGTTTTTCCCTTTAGGCTGAGCCTAAGTCCTTTCTGTAAGTGAGAACTTCAGATTTCTCCGCACTATTTTTTTTTTTTCTGAGAAACAATCTGTTAGCTATGGCTCAGCATATCTAGCAAGGATCTTTCCTGAGATGGAGTGATTGACAGGAACTAAATTAATCTCCTGCAGCTGTATGAAAGGTATTTTTTCCTAGGCAAGACCCTCAGGGAGAAAGGGAAGGGGTAGGAAGTGCACAATTTATACAGCACTGCTAGGTACATAGCCATGTGCCTTCAGACTTGAGACCACAGCACAAGCCCCCTTCCTGTCATTCATGTAAACTCCACTTTGGGGAAAACAAGGGGAAAAGCCAGGGCTATTATTTTAGAAAATATCTTTCCCAGGAGTCTCAACCTTGGAATCAAAGAATTGAGGAAAATTCAGGCCTCTTCAATCACTGATGGGTGAACAAGTTACAAGGATCCCAGCTGAATCTGGCCACCGGTGTTGCCAATCATCAGCAATGGGTCTGTAAGGCAGGAGTCTAACCTGAGCTTGAAGGACAAAGAGGCTTGTTTGCCTCCTTTCAATGAGCAGTAAAGGCAACGCACAAGCTGACTGACTTTAACATGCAAAGTCTATCTCATTGTGGTTTTGATTTGTATTTCCCTGATGGCAAGTGATGCAGAGCATTTTCTCATGTGCATGTTGGCCATGTCTATGTCTTCCTCTGTGAGATTTCTCTTCATGTCTTTTGCCCATTTCATGATTGGATTGTTTGTTTCTTTGGTGTTGAGTTTAATAAGTTCTTTATAGATTTTGGAAACTAGCCCTTTGTCTGATATGTTATTTGCAAATATCTTCTCCCATTCTGTAGGTTGTCTTTTAGTTTTGTGGACTGTATCCTTTGCTGTGCAAAAGCTTCTTATCTTGATGAAGTCCCAATAGTTCATTTTTGCTTTTGTTTCTTTTGCTTTCGTGGATGTATCTTGCAAGAAGTTACTGTGGCCAAGTTCAAAAAGGGTGTTGCCTGTGTTCTCCTCTAGGATTTTGATGGAATCTTGTCTCACATTTAGATCTTTCATCCATTTTGAGTTTATCTTTGTGTCTGGTGCAAGAGAGTGGTCTAGTTTCATTCTTCTGCATGTGGATGTCCAATTTTCCCAGCACCATTTATTGAAGAGACTGTCTTCCAGTGGATAGTCTTTCCTCCTTTATTGAATATTAGTTGACCATAAAGTTGAGGGTCCACTTCTGGGTTCTCTCTTCTGTTCCATTGATCTATGTGTCTGTTTTTGTGCCAGTACCACACTGTCTTGATGAACACAGCTTTGTAGTACAACCTGAAATCTGGCATTGTGATGCCCCCAGATATGGTTTTCTTTTTTAAAATTCCCCTGGCTATTCGGGGTCTTTTCTGATTCCACACAAATCTTAAAATAATTTGTTCTAACTCTCCGAAGAAAGTCCATGGTATTTTGATAGGGATTGCATTAAACGTGTAAATTGCCCTGGGTAACATTGACATTTTCACAATATTAATATAAAGTCTATAGCTCAGAATTAGATACTATAAACCTAGATAAAGCTTAGGTCTATAGAAATAGCGTTTTGTGACAACAGGGTGAAAAAAGTTAAAAAGAGGAGGTTGCCACTCCCATTCCCAGTCTGACCCGGCACCAAGTGAGAAAGCTATTTCTCCATGTGCTGAAGGAATTTCAGTCCCAGTACTGTTTGACTCAGTCCCAACTCACCGCAAAGGGGATTTCACAGAAACTCGGAGGAGGAGGTAGGCTCAGACTGCTCTAACCATTTCACTTCTCAGCCCCTCTGCTTCCATTCCACAAAAATCAACATGTAGGTTTGTGGCCAAAGCCTGGACAAAACATCCCCACTAACCTTTTATCCTTACCCTCCAGCTTTGTCAAAGAATAACATTGTTCTTACCCCCCAACCTGCACAGACCTGGCAAACATCGCTCCTGTCCCCAGGGAGCCCAGTAAGAACCAGATGAGGCCTTTCACAGACACCCTGAACACAGCTCAGGGTCACACACACACACACACACACACACACACACAAACACCCCTTCACGGAGCCATACACCAAAACCCTTCACACCCAGTTTCAGAGAAATGCAGTCTGGTCTCCTTTTAAGTCCACCTGCTTAACAAAACCAACATTTTTGAGGCCTCATCATTTTATCTAAACAGAAGAGGATTTAACAATTCACAGAGCTTAAAGGCTTCTATTCGGAGGGTAAACCCTACGCTCAAGACAGTACTACACTTCTCATTCTGCCAATTTTCTCCTTACAACGATCCGATTAGTACATTAGTTCTACTTGATAGATAAGGAATCTAAAGCTCAGAGAAGTTAAGAAGATTGACTAAGGTCATTCCATAAGCCCCCAAATTCGTTCTCAACATCAATGCTGCTTTATGCTCCCAACAGAGGATCCCACGTGGACAGTAAAAGGTGGAAAACTTTAGAACTCCACAGAGCATTGCTTTCCACTGGGCTAACCTTAAGATTCAAAAATCAAACAAAAGTGTAAATATTAGTTCCTATCTAATTAAATGTTGAGCCCTCTGATGGGAAAATAGGGAATCCAAAAAAAAGGAAAATAGGGAATCCTATTGGAAGTGGATTGAGGACTGCCATTTACAAAACTTACATGCTTATAATAGACACATCATAGGTAAAAATATCAGCTCCATAAGGAACATTAATACATAAAACTGCTGATCCCAGAGGTTATATACTTAGCCAGAAGGTTTTCAAGTATCGCTAAGATAGTACAAAGAGAAGCATAATCCTATGGTTTAAAACTAGGCTAGAAAAAAAAATAGAATACTTACTGGAGAGTTAAAAAATGCTACATTCTGTTTGATGGCTGAGTATTGATCTGATAAACAGTGAAGGGAAAGACTATGCATGTCCAGCATGAATAGGATTTTCACTTTTTCTTCTGAGCACAAATCACTTCTTTCTCACCAACCTGGTTTATAAAGTTATATATGGCAGAAATGAACAAAATGTTCACAAGGCACATGAGATTACATAGCAAGTGTTTTGTTTGGGTGTGTGCATGGCAGCAGCATGGTATTTGCAGGCAGAGAACTGGAACAAGAGCCAGGAGACCCAGGGTAGACCCTGACAGCCACCACCTGGACATGTGACCTCAGGCATGAGGTCCTCAGCCTCTTGGGATCTGGACATTTATCCAAACAAAAAGGGAGCTTGACCATGGGGGGTGGGTCTCTCCCGGTTCTAAAATTCACTTTCACACTTTTAGGTAATGTTAGTTTGTCACTAATATTGATGGGCTCCACTCAACATAGAAATCCAAGGACAGAGTCTGTGACCATGGGTCAGTAGGAGGGCCGGTCCCCAAGCACAGCTCCACAAGACTGGTCACCCACTGGGAGCAATGGGAGGCAGGGTAGAGGGGAGGAAAATATCAAGAGAACAATTGAGCCACTGAGCAGAAATGTAACGAGTGCCATAAGGAGACCAGCTTCAAAAACTTGTTATATCCAATTGGTTTTTTAACATCTCTTGGCAACTTTTCAGCAAAGGGCCAGATACTAAATCTTTTAGGCTTTATGGGCCATTCAGTCTCTCTCTCACAACTACTCAGTTCTGCCTTTGTAGCAAGAAAGCAACCATCAACAACATGTAAAGAAATGGGCATGGTTATGTTCCAGTAAAACTTTATTTAAAAAAAAAGAAACACGCAGCAGCCAGATTCAGCAGATGAACTGGTTGCCACCCCTGAGACAGAACAGGATTCCTCGGAGTCAAAACAACCCCCAAAAGGCTAGTGGGCTGCAGAGAGCCCACCGGCCAGAGCCCATCTTCATAAGCGGTTGCTGTGCATGGCTCCCAAGGACTGTCACTCAGCCAGCATACCTTCAAGCCCCAACTGAACACACCAAACACACATAAATCATCACTCAGAAAGCAAAGAACCCACATTCACTTTTTTATGAAGCCTGATAGCAAGTCTGGGATGTTTTCACAAACCTGTAAGCAATCTGGTCTGGTGATTTATTCCAAATGTTGATTTTGAATGTTGTTGTGCCCAGGATTACAGAACATGAGAGGGCGGTAGGAGGAAAAGGCAGGGACAATGAGGTATCCTAAATATAATTTCTGCTTTGGAGTCTTAAAAAAAAAACCCAAAAAGCAAAACAGAGGACCATTCCCACAGAAGTGAACTTGCACACTATAATTTTACAATTTGATTTTGAACAAGCAGGTCCATTTCAAGTGAATCAGAAAGAAAAGTGTTCGCCTCAATAGGATGGGGTAGGATTTCAGAGGGCACAACAGTTCACTGAAATTCTCTCATACTTAATGAAAAAAAGCCAGCCAATTATATTTTGCACTATATTTAAACAGTAGAGAAGAATTTTTTAAAGCTGTACAAAGCCTTCATGGTTGCGGCTCATTTCACTGCAGAATGTTTGAAGGCATATTTTAAGTTCTATTAAATCTTAGGAGAACTACTTTAACACTGAATTATTTTCTCGGGTATTTGGTAATTGCTAGTTTGCAACACAGGGAAGGAGGTTAATTTACCTTCCAGTGAGCCATGGCTTTAAATTGGTTTTACAAAGAGAGAATTTAAGGACTCTGCTCAGAGGACATGAATTCCAGGCCATTAGTTTTTGTTCCTGATGGTCAGGAGTGGCATCTGGGCTTAATTATTCGCATGTGTATCTAGTGGATAATTGTCTGGCTAACTAATACATTTTAAGAGGTCGGCATTTTTAGTGATGGAGTTGTAAACACAGGCTTATTTTTTCTTTTTTTTAATTTTTTTTATTTATTTATGATAGTCACAGAGAGAGAGAGGCAGAGACACAGGCAGAGGGAGAAGCAGGCTCCATGCACCGGGAGCCTGATGTGGGACTCGATCCCGGGTCTCCAGGATCGCGCCCCGGGCCAAAGGCAGGCACCAAACCGCTGCGCCACCCAGGGATCCCCTTATTTTTTCTGAAGAACAAAGTTTCTTATTCACCAAATGCTCACGTCACAGGTTTCCTCTTCTACAGAAACTACTATGGGTTCAACATTACTTTATACTACTGCTAAGTCTCGGTTCAGGCCCTCCCCCCAAAGCCTCTATGCATGCTTCTGCACCCAGAGGCCCCTGTAACTTCCCATTAGCCAAGCCCAGAGACCCTGAAAGGGAGAAGGAACTAGGACAGCTGGGAAGATGGATCTAGGGTCTCATGAGGTTTACTGGCTTCACAGAGTGCACCCCTGGGGCAGGGATGGCTAGAGCCCCCAAAATGTCTCTACCCCTTGGTCCTCCAGAGCCTGAAATTCCACTTCAAGCCTTTCATTTCCTCCGTTCCATTATCTCTAGCAGTCCTGTGTAGACATGAAAGGACTTTCAAAAGCCACCGATCACTCATCTATGTTGCAACACAAAGCAGTTTGGATGTAGCCAGGCTACTCCGCAGAGCATCCAGGGAACAAGACCTAAGCCAGGTCTGTATGCAAGAAGGGAAGGTGTGAAAGGGACCCGAGAGGCGGGTCTGCAGCAGGGTGTGCACAGTCGGGGAAATACCAAGAAATACCTGAGCGGCTCTAAAAGGGAGAAGGAAAGAGTGAGGAGAAACCCCAAGACCTATGGCACTCCTCCATGTGCATCCTACCTAACTGGGGTAGGGCGCTTGCCCAGACAGTGGACACCAAGCCCAGAATCCTCCTCCACCGAAAGCATGGCTTTCATGGACTCTTAAAGGTTATCGGAGTTTCAAGATTGTCGAGGACACTAACCTATATGGGCTTAACGTCATCTGTTGTAAAATTACACTTAAAAAAGTGAAATAGCTATGTTCAAGGCCATATGCAGCTTTGTTGTGAAAAGGCCACATTATAGGTATTGAACACAATACACCAGAGGAGCTAAGTGGGTGGACCGTGAAGGCAGGTGGCCCAGTTTGGGGACTACCCTGATAGCACATATGCTGTGTGACCTTGGGCAGGGTACCCAAGTTCTGGGTCACGGTTTACTCACCTGCAAAATGCAGGTATCAACACTGCTTCTCCCAATGGCTACTGTGAGGGTCCAGTAGGGTAGAGCTACACAGGCAGCATACGTATGCCCGATACCTATTACCTGATACCCTCTACCCTTTGTTGTAAGTAGTCCTGTTCCATGGAAAGGAGACATGACGCTCTGGGCTGTATAATCAGAAAGGCTTAGCCCATTTGTCTTTCCAGCAGCACCAAATCTGTGCCCATAATGCCACAAGTAATTATCTTTCAAAAATGGAAAAAGGAAAGCCGAGCCCATGCATGCCACGCGTTCCTCTGCATGGTTTCCACACACATTACTGAGCTGGCAAGGTCGTGAAATAGCAGCTACAAGTCCTCTGATCTCCCTGGAGAAAGGTCCCGTGTAAACACTGAGGATTAGGTTACTGGAGAAATTTTATAAGGAAATGGGGCCTCCCGCACTGAAGTTGGAACACATTCCATAAATGCTCTTTAATATGTTAAATTAAAACAAAACAAAACAAAACAGTGTTAAGTTCTTTTAAACAGGAGCCAGCTTTGAATAGAAGAAGCCAGTTCAGGCACTGCTCCATTGAACACCACAGATTTCCTACCTGGCTTTCGAATAACCCAACTAATTCTCGAAAGTACACCCTTTGGGTTTTCTGCTCAGCATCACCAAAAAAAAATAATAATAATAATTTTTAAAAATTTGAAAAATGGGGAGATGGGCTGGCAGGAAGCTTCAAAAGGTGATTTGGTTGCACTTTTAAGCAACGACTATTCATTGTATGCCAAAATGAAAAGAAAACGGACATGAAATAATAGGCATCACATCTAGTGTGTAGCCAGAAAGCAGAACCACGCTAGGGCCGTGCCCGACCACAATGGCAGGATTTCTGGAGAGCCGGGGTCCCGGGAGGCGCGGCCGGGCCTGGCCACAGCACCCACTGACATGCGGTTGTGTCACATGGAAGCAGAGGAAACAGAAGGCCCCTTTCTCAGCTGACTGAAGCAGAAAGCTTCCCCCACTGGCAGCGAGGAGCCACATGATCAAACACACGGATGAAAGTTGCCTAGACGGTTTGCTCATCACTAAGATGGGAGGGCTGCAGAGACAAAACAGTACGGAGATCTTTCCAGTCCTAAATTTCTGTGACAGAGTTCCTTTATCCCCAGCATCTCCCTGTGGAGCACCGTCCTCTTCCCTCTTCAGCTGTGTCCTGAGCCCGTGATGGACAATGCCCATGATAATCCTCCAGACGGTCACTCCAGTGGCCTTTCCAGAAGTCAGGACCTCCACATATACTCACCCAGCCTCACCCGGTATATAGGTACCCACTTGGGGAACCAGTCAGGGCTAAAATCCAGCCTGCATGGCCCCTACCCCGTGTATCCGGTCTAGAGGAAGAAGCTGCCTTTTCCAGATTCAAACAAAAACATGCTACCATCTTAGCTGCAGTCCTTTCTGGAAACATGAACCTTTCCACAAACACACAAAGGATAAATCTAAGTAAGCAAATGATCATTCAGCTAAACACATGAGAAAAATATGCCCTTTAGAGAGAGACAGCTTATATGGAGAGCCTGAATCTTCATTTTTTTTAACTAAGGAAAATAGAAGTTTAACATATTCCCAGCAACTACATTACACAATTCCTAAACACTGGCATTACTTTTTTTTTTAAGATTTTAATTTATTTATTCATGAGAGACAGAGAGAGAGGTAGAGACACAAGCAGAGGGAGAAGCAGGCTCAAGGCAAGGAGCCTGATGCGGGAATCGATCCTGGGACTCCGGGATCAGGCCCTGGGTCAAAGGCAGGCGCTAAACTGCTGAGCCACCCAGGTGTCCCTGACATTACTCTATTCAGAATATTTCCCTTACAAAATTCTGGGTACATCTACGCAGAGGGCAAAGGCTTTTCGAGCTGAAGATTAAACATTTGGTGTATATTAGCTATTTAAACCACGCCACACAAATACTGTATAGGTTCTCAGCTTTGACATTTCTAGGTGTTCTTTAGGTGTTTTTTCTTCATAGGGAAATTGATACAGTAATGCCTGCTTAAGTCAAAGATTCTGTCCCCTTTCTCTGCCTCTACAAATGAGAACGCAACCCAATTTGTTTTTTTCAAAAATGATATGAAGTCATCCAAAAATTCCTCCTGAAAAGCTTAGAAAATTAGACTCATGGAAGTAATCAGCTGGAACTAGTCTCTCATTAGAGTAACTTCATAATCCCATGGCCAAAAGGCTAACCACAGATTTACAAATGCCCTTTTTTGCCCGAGACATCTCAATACCTGGCAGACGAAGGGGAAATGTATAAATACATCTTTGTAAACTATTTCCTCCCATGATGACTTGATGATCGTGGAATGGTTTTTTTTTTTTTTAAGTGTGTATTTTTCCCCCTTAACCAAAGCTATTTTCCCTGGAGATGTTCCAACAATATACTGCTAACATACTCCCATTGTGGAATTCATCTGGAAAATTTTGCAACTTAAAAAAACAACTCGGCCATCTCATAGGCGTCTCTATGGACCTGCAGATTGGAGAAAAAAAACACAGTAAATATTTTTGGTCTAGCTCAAAAGTAGTTTGGCGATTTGTGTGACTGAGCTTATTTGTTTATAATAATTTACTGAAGAAGTTAGGACACTTTGTTCACTTCCATTTGTTTCAGGGGTTAAGGGTCTCGAGGGTCAAATGTACACAGTGCCTGACTCAGTAGTGGCTCAATAAATATCTGAATGAATGAAAGCTTCAGGTCTTGTACTCCCTGGCTATTTGCTTTGATGCAAGACAGTGAAGTTCACAGAGCTTTAATATCCCCACCCCCACCCCAAGAAATGGGGCTTGTGGAGTTTTCATTATTTAGTCACAGTTAGTGTTTGTGGCAACCCTGCAGAACCTAACTTTGCAAATACACTGTTCCTGGGGGAGATGCACCATTAGGTTCCTGCAAGGCTCTGTCACAACATTTTTGTCAACTGACTGCTACATAACCTTGTTTTTTGTTTCTGTTTAAAGACATCTTATTTAATAAATATTGCTGACTTGTTAACAATGAAGTCACAACCAACAGCACGAGCTCATGCCTAAACAACGTTGACCTAAGGCATAGGTTTTCTCTGTAAGGCACACCATGGCCTCCTTGGCCTTGGGACACTAGATAGCACTTCACTACACCATGGGGTCCATTTTAAGCCGTGAAATCACCAACAAATAGCACAAAAACGTGGAAAATGCGCACTACATAGACCACAAAAAAGGATACTTTAAGGTAGGAGAGCAGAAAGGCAGACTGTCACCTCGTTCACCCTCCACTGGGAGCATGAGAATCAGGGCAAATTTCTCATGACTGCATGCACGGCTCTGCAAATGACCACAAGAGCCCCACGACTACAGATTTGGGGGTTACAAATAAATGTCAGCAAGCAGGTAAGTTTGCAAATACATAATCCGCAAGGAGTGAGAATTGATTCTATCCATTCCCTAAATGTTGAAGGCCTCCTCTTAACACCTGCTACTGTGGGGAGAAGGTGACCAGAACAGACCACTTCTTTCCTTATTGTGCTAACAGTCTATGGCTAGAGGGCAGAATGAATGTAAGAGCCCTGAGGCAAGTGTGGGCATAATTAAATCTGGCACGGATACTGAAGGCATGCAGAAGGAAACCTACAGACTGGCTCCAAGGTCAATTGCTTCATTTTTAAAGATGATTTTAATTCAACAAAGATTTACTATTTCCCAGGTGCCAGGCACCAGGTACCCTGCTAGGGATACAGAGGAGGAGAGCTATTGTTCTCAGGGTCATGGGGCTCACAGTCACCACTAGGAAGGAAGGGAGACCCCCTGAGGGACATAAAGCATATGCGTGCTTTAAGAGCATGAAAAAGCAACAAAACCAAGAGAGAAAACTAGTCTTTTTTTCTCTGGTTATGGAAAGGTGTGCAGAGCAGGTAATATCTGAGCTGAGTTTTTTTTTTTTTTAAGATTTATTTATTTATTTATCAGAGAGAGAGAGAGAGAGAGAGAGGCAGAGACACGGGGAGGGAAAAGCAGGCTCCATGCCGGGAGCCTGATGTGGGACTCGATCTCAGGACTCCAGGATCGCGCCCTGGGCCAAAGGCAGGTGCTAAACCGCTGAGCCACCCAGGGATCACCTGAGCTGAGTTTTAAAGATAGTGGGAATTCGCTGAAGGGGTGGGAAGGGCATCCCAAGGGAAGAGACAACATCGAGTGAACAGATGTCCTGATTTGCCCAGAACAATCTCCCTGGTTGCCTGGGATACTGGTAGCATTATGAATAGCATTTTCATTCTGCAAAGTATCCTGATTTGGGCAACACCATCTTCCCTGATGCAGAATTCAGCAAGGCAGGGACTTGAGAATGGGGAGGTGAGACAAAGGGTGGTTATGGATTGGGGCCCATGGGTCGACCAAGCTAGGAGGTGGTTTCCAGTCACAGCCAAGCAGAGCTGGACAAGTTCAGATTGGCTGTCTCAGGAAAGCGACATGGTAACATGGGAGAAAGTCTAGGAGGAAGGCAGCTCAGAGGCCCAGGCCAGAGGATGTTACTTACAGCAAGAGATTATGAGCTCAGCAGCACTGGAGATGGACAGACAGATCTCATCTGTGAGACTCTCAGGAAGAGGTGGAGGAGGGGCAGGCCTTGGTATCAACTGAGCGAGCCTGGAGATTTCTGAAAGGCAGGGAATAACAGATAACTTCCTGACTACAGTTTGGGAGACTGAGAAGTTGGTGGTGAAGCCACTAACCCAGACCTGGAACACAAGGCCAAGGGGGAAGAGTGGCTGGAGAAAGGATTTCTGTTTTGGAGACTTTTTGTAGAGCCATCAGTGCCTCCAGAGAAGTGCCGTGGGCATCTAGAGCTTTGGAGAAAGAACGGTCCATGTGCATTTGGCAGTTGAGGGTAAATAGGAACAGATGAGAAGAAGAGGAATAGAGTCAGAATTCTTAAATATCCTCCCAGTGGATCCCTCTCTTGGGGATTACATTTACTTCTATAAGTCCAATAGCTAAAGTTAGCCTGGACTTCAAATAGATTCCACTGTAATTTTTTTTTCATGATTTGATGGGAGAAATCCTACAAAGCTAAAGTGGTCACATGTGTTAGCTGGCATCCTCCCCTTTATGCACACATAACCATTTGGTGCATCGACCAGGGTGCTGCTCCAAGATGGAAGCTCACTCATAAGGACGCAGGCAAACATCCCTACTCACAGCCAATAACTATCTTCAAGAGACAGAGGATGTTCCATGTCTCAGCATTTTAAACCTGATTTTATTGGTTATGGTACAGAAGAGGTGTTGACTTCTGCTCAGTTTATTAACATTAAAGGCTCCCAGTGGTTAGCAGCAACCAAAACATCCGACTAGATGGCTGGTAATCAGAAGGAATCCACAAGATATTTTTTTAAATCCCATTCTAAGTAAGTGTTGGATAATCATTATTAAACTTATCAGATGAAGAAACCCAATGTGAAAATTCTTCAAAAGGTAGGAGCCTATCATGTCATTTTAATGAACAATTTATCTGGCTAAGCTCATTTGATAGATCCAACTGCAAACAACTCAATCTCTTGGAAATATCAGGGTAGATCACTATGTGTAGTCAACAAGAAAATTTGATTTTCTTCTGAAGGCAAAATAAAAAGCAAACCTTTAGACGTCAGGGAGCATCACACTCAAGAGCAGCTGGGCTTATAGGTCTGGGTTCATGTTCGTACCCTGGGCCAGTTCCTGCTAGTTGTTTCCCAGCAAAGTGTATTGCACCCCAGGAGACAGAGCAAATGGGTCTAGCGAGCATCTGCTTTATGGCTTTTACTGGCAGCCGAGGAACATGGCTCTGAGCAAGAACACTTGGGGGGCTGGAGTTAATCCGCCAAGTTCACCAACATGTGAAGGATACACCGTGCAAAGCACAGCAGTGAACTCCTGGGGGCGATGCCAACAGAACAGGGAGCAAACGCTTGCCTACCTTCAGAGCGTCACCTCTTCAGGGAGCAAAAGTGCTGATATTTTAATGGCCTGCTGGGAAAGCTCCCTCTTTTTGGGAAGGCTGGGAGCAAGTGACACTTCGGCTTGAGGGCACAGCCCCGTGACAGGAGCCAGCAACTGCGATCACTCGGAGTACCCAGGGCCTGCGGAAGCCACCACATCGCACACACCAGACAGGGTTTGTACTCTCACCCAAGGCACCCCAAAGCCCCAAGGCGCAGCAGTGAAGCTACAAGACCCCTTTTCCTGCTCCGTAAGCAAGGCATGCTCACTGCAGATGCACTGGGAATGGTCCGCATACTCTGGCCGGGCCCAGGAGGAAAGTTCTGCTTTGCAAGGATTTACGAAGATGTGCCCAGGGTTAGGGGAAAGCACTCCAGCGTGGAGGTCCCGGGGGAGCTAGCAACCCCTCTTTCCCAGTGCATTTATTTTCTATTTTCTGACGGTATTATCACCCATCTCCACACACACAGTGTTCACAAACGCTGAGGACGGAGGCTGTCGGCAACGCTCGTACCTCGGTCCCGTCCACGGCCAGTGCCCTTCTCCTGGCTGACACTGCCTGTGCCCGATGCACCCCGGCTCCCACCACCTTGTGTTTCCCAAGGAGGTCCTGACCACAGCTAGCACCTGCTCCCTCCAAGGCTTGACCCCCTGAATCCACACGTGGCACCGGCATGACCATAGTGCTTGCACATGTAGTAACAAGGGGTGTTCCGTGGCTCAAAGGTCAGGGAGAGTCAGGGAGGGGAGGCTTGGGACCATTGCCCCCCTCAAGCCTGTGTGTGCAGTGGTGGTAGCCCCAGCACGTCCCTGCAGCTGTTGGCCAGCTGCCTTCAAACCGAGGTCTCTAGCAGAGGCTCATGGCCCAAACACTCAGACGCAAGACCACCATGGGGACCTCCTGACTTACACCCCCGCCACCCCTCACATGCCAGGAAGGGCCAGTCTGGGCATCACTTTGGGCTGCTCCAGTCTCTCCATAAATGTCTGGGCAGATGTGGGTGTCAGGGTGGTACAATGAGAAGCCCCCGAGCCTAGGAAGCCCAGCCGTAGGATCTCAGGCAAGTTGACTAACCACATCCAGCTTCTATTTGCTCGGGTGAAAGATGGGGGAATCAGCTGCCTTGTGAGGTCGAGTAAAATGCACCCACAGTGTGGCATGGACTGGGCACCCAACAAATGGTAGTCCTAATGGTCATTAGGGATGTAATAGTAACTTGAATATCTATTTGGCAGCTACACAATGACTTGAAGGGAGAGATTCCTTCCGCTCATGTGCATAAACAGCATGAGTCGGGAAGAGATTGAGAAGCAGAAGCGGCAGCCCAGTCTCCAACATGTGCTTCTATTTTAGCTCCCACACCACGTCTGTGCTCCAGGCAGCAGCAAAGTAGGACAGAGATAAGGCATGGCTTTTGCGGGGTTTTTCCTTTCACTTTTTAGGGCAAGTATTCGATATTTGATGATTACAGGATTACTGCTAATTTTTTTAATGTCACAACTAAAGAAATGGACACTTTCATAGGAATGATTTTGGTCTTCGTCTGGACTGCAGTGCCCAAATACCACAGACTGGGTGGTTTAAACCACATATTCTCACAGTTCTGGAGACTGGGAAGTTCAAGATCAGGGTGCCAGCAGACTCCCTCCGGGTCTGAGGAGAGCCTGCTTCCTGGTTCACAGACAGCCGTCTTCTGTGTCCTCACATGGCAGAAAGGACACTCTGGCCCCTTTTATAAGGGCACAAATCCCATTTGGAGGGGAGGGGTGCTCTACTCATGACCTCATCACCTCCCCCAAGACCCTACCTTCCAACACCATTACATTGCGTTTTCAGTACAATATGAATGGGGGGGGGGCACATACATTCGGTCTATTGTAATTTTTAATCAACCTAAGTGTTAAGAGTTTCTTCCTCAGAGGGGAATAAAGTACAAGTGAAACATGAACATATCTGAGGTGAGGAGACAGGAGTTCAGGATGGAAAGAATGATCCTAAGGGAGGACTTATGAAGATGGAGAGGTTATCTGCCTCCTTTACAATTAAGGCTTGTCTTGTCACACACGTGTGTTCACAGGAATGGAATGGCTCACATCCCACACAACTCCCACATGGCCAACATCTTAGACAATCCGGGCTATGTACCCGCTTCCATAATGCTTCTGCTTCAAAGTAGACTTGTCTCCTCCTTAGCAAGACATTCTATTCACTACCATACACCCTACTCGCCCCCATCAATCCTCCAAGTTTTCAATCCTGTCACTCCATTGTTCAAAAGCACTTCAGAAACCCTTTCAAAATAAAATCTAAGCCCAAGACATGCAAAGCTATGCCACAATTTGGCCTTGAGCAGAGTTCTACAGAAAGCCGCTGAACATGTTCTAATGATTGTAATAAGGGAAAATTCTCACCTAAATATTTACTGAGTTTGGGTGGGGCGGGTAGTAGCTACTGACAAGTCCAGAACCTAGGAAAGCAGTTCAAGTGCCCAGCAATAGGTGACCAGTGAGAGGGACATGACAGGATGTAGGGTTTCATCAGTAGCATTCCCAAAGGCCAGCGGCTGCGGGAAGAACACACTGGAACAGGGGGGAAATCGATCCCTGGAACACCAGGTCAAGTGAGGGACAGGTGATAGAAGCCTGAGCATAAGTAGAGGAAGAGGCAAATTTCTTTTAGATTTTATTTGACGGAGCACAAGCAGGGAGAGCGGGAGAGCAGCTGACTCCCCACTGAGCAGGGAGCCCGCTATAGGGCTCGATCCCAGGACCCTGAGATCATGACTCGAGCCAAAGGCAGACGCTTAACTGATCCACTCAGGTGCCCCTGAAGAGGGCACATTTCAAGGTTGTTGTTATTTGGTGGATGAGACAGAGCATGGAGGGAAGGTAAGAAAAGGACACTATTCCAAGATAGCAGGTCTACTGAGCCAGGAAAATGTTGGCTCCATCAGCAATAACGAGAAGGCCGGCAGGATGCTGATTTGGAGATAACATGATCAATTCAAGAGGAGTGAAATTTGTGCAACATTCAAAGAGATGAGAGAAGAAAGCAGCAAGGCCTTTAGCAGTGGATGTGGGGACGGTCTTTATTCACATAGAACAGTAAGTACGCAAATGCAGACGCTTGGGGCCAAGAGCTCTAAACTTCTATTGTGTGCAGAAATAGAACGAGACTATAAAA
Organism: Nyctereutes procyonoides; assembly: GCF_905146905.1. Taxonomy (NCBI): domain Eukaryota; kingdom Metazoa; phylum Chordata; class Mammalia; order Carnivora; family Canidae; genus Nyctereutes; species Nyctereutes procyonoides. The sequence continues at coordinate 16,268,659 of NW_026575082.1, read as the reverse complement.
TATAGCAAAGAAATGGTTGGAGCAGCTGCTTGGAAAGTCCGAGTAGCCACAGGAGACTCTAAGTCAACAGAAAAAAAGACGTCAAGTGGAAGGAGGATTCCGGTCCACCCGATAGTGGTTAGAGATTCACGGCAAAGCTTCTCTGCAGTGACAGCCTCCAACAATCCTCCCCTTCCTCTGCGTGGGCCACCACCTTCCAGGCTGGGCTGGCCCTGCCACTTGGTGTGATGAGCAGGGTACAGAGGCTTCGAGGCGAGAGGGTGGAGTAGAAGACCCAGGCTCACCTCGTCCCACAGATACCACTCAGTGACACCATAAGGTCAATAACCCAGAAAACAACTTGAAGACTAGAACAAACTCCACAACTAAACGTAGAGATATCAAAGCGGGTAGGAAGGGAAGAGACACAGTTGGGAGCGACATGGACCCACTGTTGCGAAGAAGGGAGAGAAGCAGACCCTCATACTGGAGAGCCCACACAGGGAAGATGAACCCCATAATTTTTCGTTTTGAAAGCCGGAGGAGCCAAATTTCATGAGTTCTTATAATCAGCAGGACTTAAAACCTGGAATTTTAAAAATCAGCAGGCTCGGCTCTGGGAAAGCCAGCAGGACAAGAGGAAATGGAGTCCTCGCCCTCAAAGACAGAGCATAACAAACAGCCTGTGCAGATACAGCATAGAACGAGCAGTTTGAAAAACACTTGAGGCACACAGGAGGGAGAGCAGAGAGACAGATTGTTGGGAGACTCCTCCAGCAACAAAGGAATTGGCAGGTGCCATTTCCCTGACTCCGCAGCATAAACACACAGCCACCTGCAGGAACCAGCACAGCACCAATACACGCTACTTAACTTGCTCACACCACATCTCCCCACCCCCCCATTCCTCTTGGCCAAAGCCTCTATGTTTAGTGCAGCATTATTTACAATAGCCAAATTATGGAAACAGCCCCAGTGCCCATCAATAGATGAATGGGTGAAGGAGATGTGTGTACACACACACACGACACACACACAGTGGATTTTTATTAAATCTTGCCATTTGCAACAACATGGATGGATCCAAGGATAGAATTCTAAGTGAAATAAGTCAATCAGAGAAACACAAATATCACATGATTTCACTCAGGTGGAATTTAAAAAACAAAGCAAATAAAGAAGGGGTGGGGGAAACAAAAAAAAAAAAAAACTCTTAAAGAGAACACATGGATGGTTACCAGCAGGGAGGTGATGAGGGGATGGGTGAAACAGATGAAGGGGATTAAGAGCTCACTTATGATGAGCACTGAGTAAGGTACTGTTGAATCACTATACTGTACACTTGAAACTAACACTGTAGGTTAACTACGATGGAATTGAATACAAAAAATACACAAAACACCAGTGTATGGCAGGTGTGACCTACATTACTTCCAATCTTCAGTAATTCAGGCCTGAAAAGCTACTGCCCAGTTTCCACCTCCATGCTGTTGGAATGCTTGTAACCTCCACGATAGGAGCGTCTGCCTTGACTCCTGAATAAAGACACAGGACACATCACTTGGAGAACAGAAGCATTCCAGCCGGCAGCCAGCACCAACACATGACCCGGGCCACCATGGTGCCTCCAGCCCCCGCTGAGTCTCCCCAGCCAACACCATATGGAGCAGACCCAAATTGCTGAGCCCTGCCCCAGAAAATCATTGTTTCAGGTCACTTGAGATCTGAGGTGGTTTGTTATGCAGCAATAGAGGACTGGGAACAAAATCCTGATGAAATTAAGAAATGAACAAATGATCAAAATTGGAAACCTATTTTTACCATGATTCCATCACTTACAAGCTATAGAACTTTGAGGAAGTTGCTTGAAAGGCCTAAGCCTTAATTTATCTCATCTGTGAAGTGAAGAATAAGAATTGTTAGGTCAATAGTTCTGAACACAACCAAAATTAACGTTAAGTGTGTTTTTGGCAATGTCCAGAAAAATTAAACACAATCTCTTCTGTTACACAATATTCACATTCTTAAGAAGTCTTGTATAATCAACAACTGTGTTATAAAATTGACTGCTCCCATAGGAAAGAGGAGTTTCAGATCTCCAAAGGTTCAGATTTACAATAAAAGATATTTTCTGCAAGAATTTAATAAATAACAATAGTTTATGGCCCTAAAATCTAAAGCTCCCTGAGCAAATCCAGCATTTAATCGCATCCAGGTTCCACCCAGAAAGCCTCTCATGTACTATCTCCACCAAGACTGTCATTCACACTTCCTTGTACACATTCCGAGCTCTGTCATCTGCGGCTTTTCATGAAGCACAAATTGGAAGTCGAGTTAATACAGCCCCCAATGTTAAACCACAACTTGGATCATCAGAATGTTGAAGGAAAAAAACCCCAGAGCCAGTGAGCTGACCAAACCAAGTGTCACCCACTTTTGTTGCTATGAACACTCCCCAGTTCCCACTCAGGGAAGCTTTGTTACCAACAGCGACAGCCTGGGTAGCTAACAGTGTTCTGTTGTTTGTTGCGGGATATTGCATTTTGGCATTCAAGAGGATCCTGCAGGAGAAGCCTACCCATGATGTAATGAATCTGTTAACTCTGCTCACCTTTCGTAATAACGACTGTTATACTCAATGACTGGTTTCACTTTGAGCTATTTATGAAGAACAGCCATATTAACACTAAAGCCGTATCACCTGCTCCCCGCCGCCCCCCAAAAGGATTATGGAATTATGAAAGCATCTACTCCTCAGAGCACAGTTCTGCTCTGAGCAGCCTAAGTGGACAGCTCCCACATTAAAAAACTTATTCTATCAAGCTAAGGAGATCATGTCCTGTCTTCTCTCCATTCTGTTCTTTAGAATCTTAGTACTGGAAAGCCCCACAGCATCCAGGAGATAAAGAGAAAACTGTGTCCATCCAGGGAAGATGACACCATTCTCAAGTATGAAGATTGAGGAGGTTCACGACATCCTCAGGATATGGTCTTGGAGACCAGTATTCCTTAAGCTAGAAGATGCTGCTGCAAGAGTATATACCAGACCTACAGATGGGATAGAAGGAAAGGACAGAAAAGCCTGGAAGAAAGAAGCAGGACCTCTAACACGTTTAAACATGAGCCAGAGAAATCATACCATAGTAAAAAGCCAACAGCATTCGGTTAGGACAAAGGAAGTCACAGATAGTAAAAGCTAAAAAATGTCCCTCTCTGCCCTCACTCATGTAGGTCATCTCCTGAAGCCGGCAGTAGCACAAACCCAAGCACCAGCGAAAATCATCACGTGGCAGAGACAGCAATTGGCATATGGCACGACGTACAGCCCAGACAACGTCATTCGGGTCCATAAATGGACTTTACCTAAACTGGACTTGGCAGGACAGCAGCAACCTATACTTGAAGGTCACGGTAAGAGTTCTTCCTGTGAAACTGACCATGTCCATTATGGGGACAATTTCATCATATTATGTACTGTTCTTTTTACAGTGATCCTTGGGTGAAACTTCTCTTTGGTCTTAAAGAACAGTTGTAGTTCTCCTGGGCATTGTTCAGCTTTTACCATATGGACTTGCATAGTGTTTTCCCATGGGGTGCCGGAGAGCTCAGAGCCAACTGGCCCACCCACAGTAAGTCCGTCTTTACGGTATACACGCTTACCCTCAATCCTGGCTCCAATTCTTAAGTCCCAGCTTTTTTCTTTTCTTTTTGTCTTTTTAATTTATGCTATCTTCTCGTATTTTATGTATTATAAACTGCCTTACATATCTGGAATAGATCCAAGTACAAATTTAAATCCACAAAGAATAAACATGGCCCTGTTTCAGAGGATGATCTTACTGCACAGGGACCATGTGTATTCATTCACCTTTCCCTAAACATGCATTCAGTGTGGAAAATGGGCAGGGCATGGTGCTAAGAAGAGGGGATTCAGAAATCAGACATGGCCTTGCCTTTATATCTGGTGGAGAAAAGACAAAACAAGCTACAAATTGCTTTAAGTATGTAACAGAATAAAACCTGATAAGGAGAACCATAGTGACTGTGGATATACTATGGTAACACTGTAAATTCCACAGGATTGGGAGCTGGGGTTGGGGCCTGCAGTGGGAGGGGTGTTTTTAAGAGGGAGAAGACCTTTTATCCAGGCAGAGGGAACAGAATGGGCAACAGCTTGAGACAAGAGTCTGCCATTTGAAGAAATGAGTCATAGGGTGCCTGGATGGCTCAGTAGTTGAGTGTCTGCCTTTGGCTCAGGGCATGATCCCTGGGTGCTGGATTGAGTCCTGCATCAGGCTCCCTACTGGGAGCCTGCTTCTCCCTCTGCCCATGTGTCTGGCTTTGTCTCTCTCATGTATATATAAAATCCCCAAAAAATAAAAAAAAAAAGCTGTGAGGAAAAAAACATAGGATGAGGGTAGAGGGGTGGAGGTCAGATCACTCAAGGCCTCTCAGGTTAGGGTAAGGAGTAGAGACTTTTCCAGGGCAATAGGAAACCACTGAGGGATTTTAAGCCTGGGTCAGACATTATCCCTTTTAAGGTTCAAGATCTCGCTTTCGGCTGTATGGGAATGAATCCCCCAAGGAGGCAGGGCAAAAGCAAAGACAACAGTCCCAATAGTCTAGACCAAAGGTACGTGTGGCCTGGACCAGGTGGGTGGCTGTAAAGAATCCAAGTTTGGATTGATGAAATATTGGACGGTGAACATATGTGAAAAGGAAGGATCTAAAAAAAAAAAAAGATCACTTCTGGATCCATCTAGAGCAACTCTTCAGGTATTAATGGCAGAAGGTGAGAGCAGGAGGGTTTGTATTGTGAGTAGGGAGGGGAGTAGGAATTACCATCTTTGGGGCACCTGGGTGGTTCAGTGGTGGAGCATCTGCCTTTGGCTCAGGGCGTGATCCTGGGGTCCTGAGATTGAGACCTCCATTGGGCTCCCCATGGGGAGCCTGCTTCTCCCTCTGCCTGTGTCTCTGCCTCTCTCTCGGTCTCTCTTGAATAAAAATCTTAAAAGAAATTACCATCTCTATTTAGATGTATTACCTTTGAAATGTCTTGAAAACATCCAGTAGAGCTCAAGTGGACAACTGGATATGGAAATTGCTGAAATATATATATCTCCTCCTCCCAAGACCCTTTCTCAGGAAAGCTCTAGACTGTACTCTCCACCAAAAGAGTAAATCAGAAAATGGGAGGAAAATACACATTCCAGGAAACCCAGAATCTGACACTAGAAGGATTTCCCAGGCTGACAGTAAGGGAGATCCTGAGGCCACAACCAGCTTAGCATGAAACCAGTTCAGACCAGGGAGGGCCTCAAGTTCTGCAAGGAACTCCTTCTAGAAGTTTGAAATAACAGAACACTTATGTTTAAATGTGTGGAGACAAACTTTATACAAATGAGGGTGATGTAGGAGTTGGATTCATGATTATTTTTTAAAGGCAAAAAAAAAAAAAAAAGATGAGCTACAGGAAAGGCAAAAATGCAGAAGGAAAGAAGGAAAGGCACGGAGCTCTCACCAGGGCTCAGAGGTCGGTAGCATTTCCACAATCCTCCCGTAGACGATGAAAACTGGTCTGTCCCAAAGCAGAAGTACCCTGGAGGCAGAGCTGGGCAGTGTGTGAATAGGGGCTCAGAACAGTGGGATTCCCTTCTTTCTCCCACAGAAGGAATTTGTCAAGAGACAACACCATAAACAGGTGGCGGTGGGGGGGGGCGGGGGAGTTGTACTCTAAGTTACTTATAAGAGCTATAGCCGTAAAAATCAAAGAAACGAGTTTTAAACATTGGAACATGGTTGCTGTGGTGGGACAGGAGGGCCTGGGAGGGGTTGAGGGCCTGCAGTTTGTCTTCTCAGCTGTGGAGGCACTAGACTCCAGATAATATTTAAAACTATGGTAAGATATTTACTAAAAAACAAGTCACACACCACTGATTTTACTTTACCATGTTACACATTGAAAATCCACATGAGGGATCCCTGGGTGGCGCAGCGGTTTGGCGCCTGCCTTTGGCCCAGGGCGCGATCCTGGAAACCCGGGATCGAATCCCATGTCGGGCTTCCGGTGCATGGAGCCTGCTTCTCCCTCTGCCTGTGTCTCTGCCTCTCTCTCTCTCTCTCTCTCTGTGACTATCATAAATAAATAAAAAATTAAAAAAAAAAAAAGAAAAAAAAAAAAAGAAAATCCACATGAATAAGACATCAGAACACTAAAAACAGGACCACAGTTACGGCTACCTTCACTTCAGAATACCTACGTTCCTTTCTGATAGTACTGAGGCTAATGCATTAATTGTTAATATAATTTTTCTATCAAGAAATAGTCAAAAGAAAAGCCTGTTCACTTGGTTTAAAAAGGCCCTAAATAGGGGTGCCTGGGTGGCTCAGTTGTTTGAACATCTGCCTTCAGCTCAGGTCATGATCCAGGAGTCCTGGGATCAAGTCCGGCATTGGGTTCCCTGTTCAGCAGGGAGCCTGCTTCTCCCTCTAGCTCCTTCTCTCCCCCTGCTTGTGCTCTCTCTTATCTTAAAAAGACCCTAGATATAAATAATACTCAAGTACAAAAATAAATGGAATATTAGCATTCCTTTTGAAACAACACTTTCAGCTGCTAAGGACACACTCCGTTCTTAGGGGTCAAATCCATGGAAATGCCTTTGATGTAAAATGATCTTGTTCTTGTGAATTGTAAGCAAGGAACCAACCCTGGTTTGTCGCCTCATACGGAGTTCTGCTCTGCTACACACGGGCATCCCAGGTTCAGTACTAAATGTCCCCTCTAGAAATGTTCCTAGAATTAAGCATACACCTGTTAAAATAGGAGATCACGCATTAGTGATGGAAGTACCACTCATTCCAGATTCCATCCCAGAGAAATAACTTCACAAAACAAGCCTCCATTTCATTGGGGGGAAAAGTGGTTAAAAACATGCATATTGGTTTTGGGTTTTCTTTTTTTGGTGTGAGGACATTTTGGTAGTACGTGAAGACTGCACTACTTAGAGACGATTACTGAAATATAGAAGGGTAAAAGGACATATCTGGGATTCACTTTAAAATGCTTTAGCAAAGAGGGATGCCTGGGTGGCTCAGCGGTTGGGCGGCTGCCTTCAGTTCAGGTTGTGATCCTGGGATCCAGGATCGAGTTCCGCATTGGGCTCTTGTGAAGAGCCTGCTTCTCCCTATGTCTGGTCAGTCTGTCTGTCTCCCTCATATAAATAAATCTTTAAAAAATACTTTAGCAAAGGAAAAAAAGGGACAGAGAGCAAATGGAGAATCTTGATAATCACCGCTGTTGCTAGTAAGCCTATGGGAATCAATTTTCCCCACTGCAGAATTCATATTTTCATAATTAAATGCACCCTGAGGGAAAACATGGTCTGCTTTTTGCTTTCAAAAAAAGAGGTAAGTGGATCCCCGGTGGCTCAGCGGCTTAGTGCCTGCCTTCGGCCCAGGGCCTGATCCTGGAGACCTGGGATCGAGTCCTGCGTCGGGCTCCCTGTGTGGAGCCTGCTTCTCCCTCTGCCTGTGTCTCTGCCTTTCTGTCTCTCATGAATAAATAAAATCTTAAAAAAAAAAAAAGAGGTGGATTTGTACTGCCTTCCTCATTGTGTTTGGGATGCAGGTATATTGAAAAGCCAAGGCTGCAGTTTAACTAACTAGTTGTCATCCAACTAGTTCTACCTTTGGCCTGGTCAGAGTGCTCTCAGAAGGAACCCAGGTTGAGATGCAGACCAGTCAGGGCAGGACACCAGAGATGAACAGGATCAAGCTTAAAGCTAATGAGGAACCTGTCGACCTAATGTGAAACTCTAGTGGCCTACCTACCGTCTTGCTAAAGCAGGACTGCCTAACCATGGAAAAGGATGTTCAAAGATAATTATCTAGTCTAAGTATTTACCCAAACGATACAAACGTAGTAATCCAAACAGGGGCACCTTCACCCCACTGTTTACAAGCAGCAATGCCAAACTATGGAAAGAGCCCAGATATCCGTCGACAGATGGATGAAGACAATGTGGGACATATATACAATGGATTATTACTCAGCCATAAAAAAAAAATCTTGCCACTTGCAATAACATGAATGGAACTGGAAAGCATTGTTAATTGAAATAAGTCAGAAAGACAATGATATGATTTCCACTCATGTGGAATTTAAGAAACAAAACAGAGGATCATAGGGGAAGGGAGGGAAAAATAAAGCAAGACGAAATCAGAGGGAGACAAACCATAAGAGACTCTTAACTCTAGAAAAACAGGTTACTGAAGGGGCAGTGGGGAGGGGGCAAGCGATGATGGGGACTAAGGAGGGCAGGGGATGTGAGGAGCACTGTGTGTTCTAGAAGACTGATGAGTTACCTCTATCTCTGAAATCGCACTATGTTAAATGTTAAATAAAACTTTTTAAAAATGAAAGGGAGTAAAAAGATAACTATCTGGTATGTCAAGAGAAGCCTCATCCTCTTATGTGGGTAACTTGAAAATGAAGTTCTTGGTCTAAAACGTGTAGCTAGCCCCCTTGTTTCTCCATGACCCTCCCTCTTGTGGCGGCTCTAAACAGAGCCAAATATGGAACCAGAACCAGGGCAGCAAAATAAGGACGCAGGCAAGGGCAACGGGGGCTGCAGCAAGACAGTTAGCACTCGAAGGCCTTCAGGAAGGCCCTTAGATAAATAAACTCAAAAGGATACACCTTGAAATGCAAATTTACAATAAAAGCTTTTGTACATGTAAGACAAGGATTAAGGCCCAGTATGTTAGGATAAAAGAGGTGAAGGCAATTTTATGAGAAAGCCAGCTCATCTGAGGTCATCTTTCCTTCCCACTTTATTAGGACGAGTCTCCCCCAAATGAAACAATTTCTCCTTTCCAGAGGTCACTATGGAAGCACAGCTCTTCCCCTACGTGAGGAAATGCATACTTCACCCTTCTTAGCTTAGCCTGTGAGGTGGCAGGTCTTGAAAGCCAGCAGACAGGGGCCAGCCTGTGGGGCGGGGTGGCCTTCACACTTCTGCAGAGTAAGACAGGCTCCCGTGCTCACACCATGTGTGCGCAGCAAAGAGGAGCTCGCTTGCAAGAGTATCTACCTGGGGAGTCAAGACGACCTCCTCTTTATTTAATAACAAGGTAAGAAAAGCCACCCAAGGCATTCAAGAGATTCATTCCACAGCTCAAGGATGGCTATCCTGTTTTTAAGGCTGATGAGAATTATCCAGAATGCCGCACAGTATCTTCACAGTGAAGATGTTCTTTATGTCAAACAAATCCCCTGGGCTGTAAACTAAGCCCATCTCCATTTATTCTGCTGTGAGAGAGATGGGATTGCCAGACCTAGAAGGAACTCCATCAAAGCCCCAGCCTCCTGCAGCTCAGGACTAGGGAGCAGCAGAGGGTAGAGAGACCAACACCAGTAGGCTCTAGAAGGGCAGTGGCAAGTCATACACGTCTTGCCATTCCAGACCAAAGTGCCATCTGGGGACACCAGGTTAGGTGTCTTCTCATTCATTTTGATAAAACTTGATCTCTTTGAAATCTGTATCTTAAAGTTTAAAACCTGAACCCATCAAAGCCTCAGGGAGGGCCCCCCCCCCTTAGCATCATTATCCTGGAGAGGGGAATTAGAAGACCCCAGTTCTAAGCCCTGCATCGCTAGGCTGTAAAATGGGCAAAGAGCAAGTATTGTGATCATTAACAAGAAAATATGCTCCTTTTTTGGGTGCCCCTTTCCGTGCAGGAACTTCAAAGCACGATTTCCCCTTATATACTTCTCTGAAAAAGAAGTGTCTTCCCCTCACCATGATGACAGTTTTCTTTCGTAGAGTCCTCAGAAGTGTGGATGAAACTCTCCTCTCTTGGGGCGCAGTGTGTTAAATGTGGGGCCCTCTCTTGGGGCGCAGCGTGTTAAATGTGGCCCCAGCTGTACAGAATGACTGCGTACGGCACATACCAAATGTGTCAGGACAGCCCAAGAGTCGAGCTGTATTTAAGCGAAGGGCTAAGTAGACATCCTAAGAGGATACCAGTCATTGTAAAGGATGCACAGGGAAAATGAGGTTTTTAGGAACAGCCAAGAAAGGATTCACTGAAGAGGCAGGACTTGATGGGGCAGCCTGAACAGAGCTCGATGGCTAAGAGCTACAGGGTTGGGGGTGGGAGGGGACGGGTCCACACTAGAGATGCACACATGTCCCCTCCCTGCTCCCACGACCCAGAAGTGGTTCCAGGTGTGCCAACACCGCTTCCCTGCCCTAGGACAGCAGGTGGCGGCTGGACCGCCAGGGCCTCCTGGGCGAGGCACCTCCAGCCTTGAGCAGCCTTTGTTACTGACCTCAACGCGCCCTCCACAAATAATTTTCATCTGTGCTGGAACCTGAAAATGTGGTTCCCAAACACTAGGGGTCTCTGGGAAAAGACTTGAAGGTGGTGGGGTTGCAGGAGTGCTGAGTCACTTGTTGGGATCTTTTCATGCCTTCACTTGAGATTTTAAATATCAGTTCCTATTACATCCTCTCTCACAGGGTGCCACACATTACGCTGTCAAACTCAAGGCGTACTTCAAAATGCAGAGGTCACTTATGAGCCACTTTGTCTTGCCGGCCTCCAATCAAAGAAATCCCTGTAGAGAACCTCACGATCACATCCCATCCATGAAATGCTTTTCCTGTTTATAATCATTTCTTTTCCTACTATTTAATCAACATAATTGCTGTCACTCAAAAAAAGCAACACAGGTACATGCCTATGCATTCCATATAGATATATCTGGAGACTACTTGGTTTAAGGCCATCTGGTAGATTCATGTTAAGATAATTATTTTATGTTAATTACAAACCTATTAAAAAAAACCTGTTTGCTAGGGATTGAGAATTTCAGTTATCAGAGGAGTGAACGGATAAGAAAGCTAAAGCTAGAATGGGAACAGAATCTCTGCCAGCACACAGATTTCCTATCACACTACATGGAAAAAAAACTGTTTGCATTTGATGCTTGCAAGGAAAGAAAAACACAGCTTGACACTGAAAAGCTTTCATTTATAATATGCTGAGACATGTTTATATCTTGGGAGGAGGTTCATGCGGTGCAGCAACAAAGCAGAATATATTTGAAAAAAGAAAATGCACCAAAGGTCACTAAGTAGCTCCAGACACCAAGCTGAGAGCCTGCGATAGGAAATGAAATGTGATGGAATCTACACATTGGGACTTCGAACTACTCGGCCTGGGAAACACAGGAGACCTCATAAGGACCAGCCTACCCTTCCCACCTCCACCCACATCATCACTCCCAACTGCCCTCAAATCACCCCACATGGAATGGTAAGGAGATGCCAAGACTAGTACCTAACAGACAAGGGAGACAGACTCCGGGCTGATGGATGGTCCACCAACACAAACTTTAGCTACAAGTTTCCATGTTGAGGAGCAGGAGGACTTGCTGCAATTACAAAAGACCACAAGGACCCAAGCTTAACGACTACAGAAACAAGCAACCACTTGTCCCCTAGGTGAAGAGCCAGGCTGCTTGCTGCCTTTTTGGCCCTTTGCTCCAAGCTTTTTGGCCTTAGGTCCAAAGTCGAATCATGCATGGAGCTTTAAAAATAAAAATTCCTGGTTCCAGGTCCCCACCTCCAGAGCTTCTGATGGGACTGGTCTTGTGTGCTATGGGGGAACTAGGTTGTTTTTTTTTTTTTTAAACACTCACTTGAGGGGCACACATACTCCAATGTTTATAGCAATGTCCACAACAGCTAGAATACAGAAAAGAGCCCAGATATCCATTGACTAATGAAAATGTGATACATGGTGGATTACTCAGCCATCAAGAAGAATGAAATCTTGCCATTTGTAGTGATGCGGATAGAACTAGAGGCATTAGAGAAAGACCAATGTCATTTCACTCATATGTGAAAATAAATAGATGAACATAGGAAGAAAGGGAAGAAAAATAAGATGAAAGCAGAGGGAGGCCAGCCATAAGAGACTCAATTCTAAAGAACAAATTGAGGTTCACAGGAGAGGAGGGGTTGGGGGGGATGGCGTTACCAGGTGATGAGCATTAAAGAGGGGACGTATGGAATGAACATTGGGTGTTATATGCAACTGATGAATCACTAAATTCTACCCCTGAAACTAATAGTACAGTAGATGTTAAACTAAATTTAAAAATTAAACATACCAGGTGATTCTGAGGTGCAGTCCAGGTTATGAATCACTGCCTATGGCTTTACATAGCAAGCAAAGAGCCTCGAGCAAGCAAATGCTGGAACAACGTAGTGGTGAGCAGGACCGTGCATACCTAAAGGACCACGTTGAAAAGCAGATTCTGCTTCCAAAGATCTGGAGTGGTGCCTTCGCACCTGTATTCCTAACTGAGGTCTCGATGTAAGGGCTAGAACAGATTATGGCCTCCATCAGACATCCTAGAGATTCTACAGATGTGAACATCAGAGACATTAGTTACTTTATAGTTGGTTTAACCCTTTCCCTTCATTGGCACTGCTAACAGCATTTTAGTTTCATTGGAACTCTCAGGATCACCCCTGCTGGACAGGGATACCCATGGAAAGTACGGTGTGTCTATAAAACATCCCCTTTACTTAGCCCAGTGCAGGCTGGGTTTTATTGGGGAGAGGATGTTATGAGCTGAACTGTGACCTCCTGAAGTTGAAAGTCCTAACCCCAGGACCTCAGAGCATGACTGTATGTAGAGATAAGTGCCCTGAAGAGGTCATGGAGTTAAGAGGTGGTCATTCAAACAGGCCCTAATCCAATAGGAAGGGTTGCCCTTAGAAGAGAAGATCAGAGGGGCACCTGGGTGGCTCAGTTAAGAGTCTGCCTTCAGCTCAGGTTGTGATTTTGGGGCCCTGGGATGGAGCCCTGTGTCAGTCCCTGCTCAGCAGGGAGTCCCTTTCTCCCTGTTCTAACCCTCCTCCTCACTTGTCCTTAGATGAATAAAATCTTAAAAAAAAAAAATCAAACACGTAAGAGAGAAGACACAGGGAGGGAGACAGTCTATAAGCCTGATAGACCCATCGGAAAGGGTCAACCCTCCCAACACCTTCACCTCAGACTTCTGGCTTTTGAAACAGAAAATAGTTTAAATCACCCAGGACTAGGTCGTTTAGGCAGTACTAGCAAACTAACACAGGGGCCTTGGTTTGTGGGGTTTTAAAAGATTTTAGAGAAGGAGAGTGCAGGGGCAGGGGAGTTGCAGAGGGGGAGAGAGCATCCCAAGTAGACTTGGGGCTGGACCCCATAACCCTGAGATCATGACCTGAGCTGAAACCAAGAGTCAGACGCTTAGCCAACTGAGCCCCCCAGGTGCCCCTGTGTGTCTACTTTTGATAACTTGTCTAACCTACATTTTCATTCAGTATTTACGGAATGGACAATACTGTTTTCTAGAAGTCCCTGTCTCCTCTACTTCCTTTTAATTTGTGGTTGACAGGAAAGCAAGGTAACCACATGGGCCATTATCCGGCCCAGAGGAAGAGCCCAGTGGTTAAGAACACAGGCTACAGAGTCCAGCTTAGAACCCTGGCTCTGCCATACATCTGCTCTGGGACCTTGAGATCTTGCATGAAGACTCACCCACGAGGAATGTAGCCACCCTGTTTTCCGTTGTTAGCTCAGGTTTCCATATTTTAAACTCCCCCTCTCCTCCACTGGGTTCCAGCTAGAAACCAGTGCCTGGTTAGGGGACCTCCACATAAGTACCAGGTTCTGGCATAAAACTTCTTTTCCTGTATCCACCCAGCTAGGCCAGAACGTGCAGGAGGGATCTCTAGCAAACCTATGGAGATTAGTAAATCAGTTTTTATAGAATTTGCAAAAAAAAAAAAATCCTTCAAATTCTCAGATAAAAATCTCAATGATGCTGCGTTCTAGGTTCTTCTAACCTGTCAGGCAGCGTCAGAACTATGTTCTGGTGTTTTTTAAACAAACTTGCTTCCAAGGAACAGCCTTCGTGGGTTCCTAGGAAGGCAACCTCTGCTCGGCCATGCAATTTTTCCACCATAAAAATTGCTAGCGATTTCACTACAGAAAAATGCCAAAACAAAACATGGGCACGCTACCGAGAGCAGTGCCAAGTGAGAGCAGAGCGACAGCTGGAGGGCAAGCCATGGCACCGTCTCTGCCCAGGCTTTTAGACAGCCTGACCTCCTGGAAAGTAGTACTGGGCACACACAGGTCACAAAAATGGTGTCTGTAGATCTGTCAACCTGTCCTAGCTCAGGTGCCCTTTTACCCTGTTTGGTTGAATCTGTGAAAACTGGCTGTTATCAAGGTCGGAAGCTCCAACCTGAGTTTCATAGGAGCTTTTCCTCTACCCAGCTTTATCTCCATAGGATGTTCTGTTCCTTATCAAGTTTTTAAACCTTTTCCCTCTTTTCCATGCCCCGTTGCTTTTCCCCTAGTAGGTCAGGTGGTGTGTCCCAACATTTCCCTCCTTTCCTCTAAATGCCATTTGGTTTTGCTTTTCTCACCTCAAAATATTTTAGTGCTTTCCTTTACCACTTTCTTCCCTATGCTCAGCTTTATAAGAACAAAAGAGTTGACATTCTTAAAAGGCACTGCAGAATTTAAATTCAAAAGATTTAAATACTGACACAGTTACTTAGTGGAACTGAGAAACCCTGTAACACCTTTTAGCCATAGAAGGACAAGCATGATGTCGCAACTGATTTAGAGTACCCTCCGTTGGTGGGTGGGGTGCCTGGGTGGCTCAGATGGTTAAGCATCTGCCTTCTGCTCAGGTCATGATCTCAAGGTCCTGGGATGGAGCCTTGCATCAGGCTCCCTGCTCAGCAGGGATCCTGCTCCTCCCTCTGTCTCTCCCCCTGCTCACACACTCTGTATTGGTCTCAAATGAATAAATAAAATTGTTTAAAAGAGTATCCTCCATTGAAAGGGACTTTGATGCATGTCTCTCAAATAGGCACCCTCACTGGATTTTTGAATGTGATGTTTTCCACTGTAGATATTCAGAACAAACTCACAGAGAGGCAGCTTTGAGTCAACAAAGCATGGGATGATCAATATGCAGATCAGGAATTAAAGTACGGAATGAGGGGCTGGGGAGGGGAAGATCAGCCAAGGCAATCCAGGGAGTACTCAACTGGCACAGGATACCTGGTCTTCGGAACATGAAGAAAAGCAGAAGTTAGTACTTAACTACTTGCAAATAGTCAGCTTAAGAACACTGACAAGTTAGGTCTATTTATAGGACCATTTGGGGATGATGACTGGGCGGGGAAGATCCAGCTTAATAACAACCGATCCCTGAGATCAGGAAACCAAGTCTCAAAGACACTCAAGGCCAAGCAATCCAAATACCATAAGGCAACATGAAGGCAAGGACCTAAACAATGAAATGATCACCTTCCTGAGAACTTCCATCTGTGGACAAGGTTACATATGGAGAACCCCACTCCTGGTCTTTGTGTTAACAGGACGCTCAAGAGAGGCTCAATCTGTTAAGTGTCTGACTCTTGAACTCAGCTCAGGTCTTGATCCCAGGGTTGAGAATTCCAGCCCCACATTGGGCACAGAGCCTACTTGAGGGTGTGAGTGGGGGTGGGGGGAGAGGACTCTCCAGAAATTGGCAAACTCTCTACATAGGGCCAGATGGTAAAGATCTGAGGCTTTGGGGTCCAAATGAGGTCTTTGCTGTGCAGGGTTTTTTTCTTTTTTTAACCCTTTAAAGATCTAAGTGGCATTCTTAGATTGTAAGACGTGTAAAAACATGCTGTGGGCCCTATTTTGCCAATTCCTGCTCTATACCAAACTCCCAGAGTCAGATCCTAGTGCAGAGCACACTCCTGGCCTCCCATCCTCTCTCTACCAGCAGCTGCTAGGCTGACAGCTGCCCCCTGCTGCTCCCAGAAGCTGAAGGCTGCAGAAGCTTCACCCCAGGGGGGCAAACATGGAACCTTCCACAGGCACAGCCAAGAAAGGCTGAGAACAGAGATAAAGGCTGACAGCAGATGCAGTCCACCTTTCTGAAATCCTACGGGATATGCAAAGATGATCTAGCTCCCGTTCTGCTGCACTGAACAAGGCAGTGCATTTGTGCGTGCAAGTGATCACTCGTGCTTTTGGCTTGAAGCTGGAAAGATGTGCTGCTTTGCTCAAAGGGGATTAAATACGTAGACCTCGTACCACCGCTCCAACCCCTACCTGTGTCTCAGGAGGGAGACTGTCCAGAAGGTTCAGATACAATCACCATGATCTAGAATGGACTAGGAGAGTGAAGGAATGTGGAAGGGCAGGCCTCCCTAGAACAGCCTGCTTAAAGGTACAGTTGGAAAACAGGAGAGTGGAACAAGCAGAGGTGGACTGGGTGTTTCTAGTGGGCCAGTTCTGAGGAAGCCATCCACCTCACGGGGCAAACAGCCAGAGAATTCACTTCTTTGTAATGCTTTCACATTCCAGTGATTCTTAAGAGACTTGGGGCACACGCTGATTTCTTGCTAACACCTCTGCAGGACAAAACTTGGGTTACCACCGGGCCTGAGTTCCTGCGCCCCTGGCTCAGTGGGTTTCTTTTGCTGAAAGGAGACAGCTGGGCCTTAGGAAATTTCAAGCTCCTAGCCCCTAAAATGTGACCTTAACTCAGATGTGTGCTTGCAAGAACTCTTAAAAAAAGGCCCCAAAGAGATCTTTGACTCAAAATTCCTTTACTAGAAGATGAACTGAATTAAGATCTGTAAGTTCTAGGAGGGCAGAGGTTGGGTTTTTTTTTTTTTCTTCTGCCTTTCACGCAGTTGTATCCTAAGTCTCTCGAACTGGGCTTGGCACATGGTAACTCACAAGTCATCTGCTGAATAAGTGAACCCAAGTTGTTGGTAAAGCCTTAACACTAGTAAATGGCTTCGTGGAAAAGAACCGAGCTGGAGAAGCTGAGGTCATAGTTGTTTATGTTTTCATCCCTAGAGAAAAGCCATAAACAGAGACCTTTGTTCTCTGGATATTCAGCAAAAGGCAGAGACCCTCTCTCACAAAAGCAGCAGGGTCCTGCTGAGCAGTGGGCAGTAGGTTTGGAGAAGTCGAACTCACTGACACGGAAAGTACTGATTGAAATGCAAACTTTCTCCGGAGAAGATAGGGTATTCTAAAATAAAAGAGTGCATTGGCTTTTTCCGGGCGCACCCACGCAGCAGCTTCACTTAGAAAAGAGGAAGTTAATATAGGAAAGTCAGGCATCAGTGACTTTAGGGACAATGAGCGAAGCAATGGGACCCACCTAAAGAGGGTACTCCAGGGAAACCACAGCCTTCTGAGGGCGAACTCAGTTTCCTACCACTTTAGGTTGTTTCTCTAAGAATGAGTGAAAAGTGATACAGAACCCCGCCCTGGCCAACACCTTCCACATCCACGCTCTCCTCCTCCTCCAGCACCTGTTCATCAGTTGAAGATAGGCGGGGGAGGGAGCGGGATCCCCTTTAAAGCTGCAATCCCCCCATTTCAAAGCCAGAGTCTGCAGGGCATTTAACACAGGCAGGAACACCTGTGTCCTCTTCGGGTGTTACAGTAGAAAGTTCAGGACACAGGTTGTGGCTGCCACAATCAGCACCTGTAACACACTAGCAGGGCAAGTGGAGAAGCAGATAAAGACCAGGATAGCACCTGGTAGCAGCACAGGGGATCTGCTTCCAAAGAAAGCCCATCTCTCAGCTAGAAAAGGAGGCATATGTAGATAGAGCAACAGCCCTTCTAGAAAGCCCCATAGATTGAGGTCAACTTTCACTTACTAGTAACGTTCATTCAGTCTTTTGACAACATATGGAGTATGTCCAGGCCTGAGGCTGGCGTCTGAGGGTATGGCCATGGACCAGGAGACAGATGCTCCACACCCTCAGTAGGCTGACCATCCCGTGGCACAGAGGGTCTAACCCAGGGAAACTGAGGCTGCCTGCAAACGTGTCTGTGATTTAGACAGTTCTGCACAAACCACCTCTACCCATCTCCTGCCTTCTTTTCATACCAACTAGGTTCTCCTCTTTAGGAGATGGACACTCATGAAGATACTTTCTGAAAGGGAGCAGCATGCCCTGAGCCACCCATAATCCACAGCGCCCCACCTCCACCCCCTGCCGGTTCTGAGCTTTGCCAGCTGCAGGATGGGGAGGCAGACAGGAGGGTCTGCTTGCTAGTCTTACCTGCCAACACCACCCTCCAGGACTTCAGGAAAAGGACAAACTTCTAAGACCCTTTAAAATGGGGTACACTAAGCCTTCTGCGTGCTCTTACAGTCGCACAAGTAGGGTACCTTAGGTAGCCAGGAAGCAAGAAAAAGACCCGCTTTTTGTGATTTTTTTATGGAGGCCCTGGATTTCTAGGCTTTCCTACATTCGAAAAGGCATCTAAAAACCGGTGCATGCAGTGGTGTATAAACACCCTGTTTCTGGCTGTGGTCTGAAATGGCTTTTTCAAAAATTTCTTCCCTGATGTCCAAAACTCAAATGAGCATCCACTGAGGACTTACTACATGCACCCAACATGCCAGACTTGGGGAGGCTCAACAGGGTAATATTCATCACTTTCTGTGCGTATCAGCTCATTCAATCCTTCATCATAACCCTATAACTTCAGTACTAAACAGGGTCTTCGTTTTACAAAGGAGACCACTGAAGTAGATTAAGATCAAAGTCACAAAAACAACGTAGTCAAGCTGGGACTGGTTTCTATTACTGCACAGGTTTCGACCTCTGAGCCCTCTGCAGGAACTCTGACCTGCCAGATAATACAGCCTTCCCTCCAATGTGGCCTCAGCTAGGGTAGCTGGTAGTACTGCTCTAAGTGACTATACTCAGGATTTGGAGAAGCAACACATTTGCAGAAATAGCACGTTAACCACCATATCTTAACAGGATTCAGCAGCACTTGTATTACGGAAAAGTGGGAGTTTCTGCATCCTTAGGTCATTGTGCCCCATAAGGGCAGGATTCAGGGCAGTACCTGATGAGACCCAGAGGGACAGACACATGCTGCTGTGGGGGCAGTTATGGGCCACCGCAGCCCATGACCCACAGAACGGAAGTCACAACCAACACAATTTTAACACCTAACACTATGTTGGAGAATGGATTTTTCTCTTGCCCAGAAAGCCATTCCTAGCTGCTTCTAATCTCTTCCCTCCCCGCCTCCCCCCCATCACGGACGGTACTGTATGAACTATTTGACTGGACTAGATCATCTATTTGTGCACTGGTTTCAAAGGTCTTACTCTAAAGAAATCAGGTCTATAAACAGAACAGACACAGGAACTTTTCTATGTGCAATTAAAGGCTATTTTAAGCTTATCATAGATGCTCAATAAAGCTTTACTGGGGTCAGGAAATTTAGGATGTTTACTGGACACTGCTTCAAAGATTGGATTTTGGGATGCCCAGGTGATTCAGCGGTTGAGCATCTGCCTTTGGCTCAGGGCGTGATCCTGAAGTCCCAGGATCGAGTACCACATCGGACTTCCTGCATGGAGCCTGCTTCTCCCTCTGCTTGTGTCTCTGCTTCTCTGTGTCTCTCATGAATAAATAAAATCTTTAAAAAAAAAGATTGGATTTTCTGGACACTTCCTACACAATGTATACTTTCATTTTTAAGAAGCCTTTGATGTGTCATTTTACTGATACACCCAATGAATAAAAGGTAAACATGAACCTCTTGTTCAAAACCACATGGTCTCGGGAAAAACTAACAGCCACGAGAGCATAACACCCTGATCAGTTTATATGCTTAGTTTGGCTATAACAGTCTTAACACTCCATTCTCTGAATTCTTTACTAGTAAAGAAGTACACCCTGCATCAGATTATAATGCTGAGCAATACGTACCCTAAGCTTGTTAAAGGGTCACCGGCATTCACTCAAGTATTTGTCAAAGTTTGGGCACTTGGCCCAATGCACGTTGGAGTAGAGGGTCTCTACAGACAGACCCTGTGATTAAGAGGAAATCCTTCAAGAGAGGAAAACTGGGGACCCCTGAGTGGCTCAGCGGTTTGGTGCCTGCATTCGCCCCAGGGTGTGGTCCTGGACTCCCAGACTGAGTCCCACTGTCGGGCTCCCTGCAGGGAGCTTGCCTCTCCGCCTCTGTATCTCTCATGAATCAAGTCTTTAAAAAATGAGAACTAAATTGAACACCAATAAAAATTAATTTATTAAAAAAAAGAAAAAAAATAAAAATAAAAAATGAGAACTATACACATGAACCAATTTTGTGTATGACCGGATAATATGAAGCCAGTTGCTTTAGATGGAGCTCAAGGATAGTGGTAACCCACTGGTCACGGAGAATGTTGGAGTTTATCATCAAACTGTCTTTTGAATTTACCGCCATCTGCGTTAACGATCTTCCTTAGATCCCAGGATCTTGAAAGTTCTGCCTTTGTAGACACCTCTGGGATGATGAAAGGGCCTGGGCCCAGACTCTGAAGTCAGATAAACCTGGGTTTGAAGCTTAGCTCCCACGTGTATTAACTTTGTGACCCTCACCAACTTTACTTAATCCTGGGGTTTTGGTTCTTCCCCCGTAAAACTGAAATACCAACGCAAGAGTGGCTTTAGAGGATTAGAGATAATGTACTTGAAGTGCACAGAACGGTGCCGAGTATAAAGTCCTCAGGTTGTCTGTTATAGGAAAGGCGAATGTGGAAAGGTGCTTAGGTGACACTACGTGAAACAAGTGTACAGAGGTGACGGGGAGGGGTCCAGAACAATCCTTCTGAACCCACCTCTCTTATTTTCATCTCCATATCCTTTCAGGAATAACAGATCAAATTAATACTACCATGAACACAGTAGGAGTAAGCACATCCATTTTTTTTTAAAACTCTTAAACTCATCCTTTTTTTAAAGTCACAAAATCGGGATCCCTGGGTGGCGCAGTGGTTTAGCGCCTGCCTTTGGCCCAGGGCGCGATCCTGGAGACCCAGGATCGAATCCCACGTTGGGCTCCCGGTGCATGGAGCCTGCTTCTCCCTCTGCCTGTGTCTCTGCCCCCCCCCTCGTGTGACTATCATAAATAAATAAAAATTAAAAAAAAATAAAGTCACAAAATCATTTAACAAGTTCTGAAGGGACTTCTGCAGTTCTCGCTTGCGCTAAGAACTGTTCAAAGGCCCAGTGGGAAAAGTGGGGCCATCTGGCAGTTTCCCAAGCAGCTCTGCTACTGTACTTAAGTTTCATTAAGGGTCACCCAGGAGTTGGGGAGTCTGGTCTCATCGAAGGCTGGTTCTTTTCGTTTTTGGTTAATGTGGTAGGAGTAACTCCGGAATCTGCAGAAGCCTCTGCGCCTCTCTAAGGGTTTACATGGGTTTGTGTGGCGACCAGATGGACAGTTTCTATGCAAGCACTCCGCCTTGAGTGGACATCGCATTAACACCCAGACTCTGATTCGAGAGATCTGCAATAGGCCTGGAGACCCTAAGCAAGCTTTTAGAGGATGCTGGTGCTGGCTTCCAGATCACATGTGGAGTGAACAAGAGTCTACAGGGGCTGGATGATCAATTCACAAACCAAACAATCCCTCATTCCTGGGGTTCATGAGCAAACAGGCGCAGCAACTGCCAACCAACTTGGTCTTGAGGAAAGTACTAGGCTGTGGAAATAGGGTATAGTCAATGGAGTATGCACAGGACTCTGGACGTCCACGAAGGAAGTAATAAAACCAGAAGACATTCACAGGGACCAATGCCCATTTTCCCTAGCTGAAGCACCCCCCTTCCCATTCCACGCACTCCCCTAAACAAAGTTCCTTACTTTTCCATGATGCAAAATTATCCTTGTTAGTTCTCAAGCTTCCTTTGGACAGCTGTTAATAAGAACACTTATCAAGACCCTAATGGTAGCTCTTGAGTCTTCGTGTAAAACAAAACCCAAAACCCCCCACCAGTTAAAAAAAAAAAGAAAATCTAGGGAAGAGGGTAACGGTTTGACAGAATCAACTTAGAACACTCATCAGGCACCGGCAGTTTCTGGAAATTGGACATGCATTCTGCAAGTGCCACTGATTTATGTACAGTTTGACCTTCAGGGACTGAACAAATGAGTAAACCATCTCAGGGACACGTTCCCCATGAAGTTAGAGGCTTTGTGCTAGGATAAGCAAACAACATGTCCTAATACCGTGGTCATGCGGATAACACAGGACTAGCACCAGGGAGGCAGTCACTTCAACCTGCTGGAGGCCCTTGCTCACCCAAGTTAACCTCTTCCCGCCTTCAGGTAAATGTTGCCTGCTGCCTTCAGGTTAACTGAACACACTCCCCCCGCCTGGCCCCAGCACATTTGTTCCGTGTCTACCACCCATGTCCTGGAGAAGACAACCCCTCCCAAGCCCAAGCAGCATTGCCTCCCTTAAAGGATGGTGGTCATTCCACCGCCAACAGCAGATTTGAGAGCACGGCATGCAATGGAACTGATTACTGGTTTTTGCACCACAAGCTCACCAGCCCTGGAACCACTTATATCCGAACCTTTGAGCATGTGAGCTGACATTTCTGCGGCTCTGCAAGCATGGTGATTGATTCATCTGTTACAACATTAGACAGAGTCGATCTTTTTAATTTTTTTTCCCCCAAATTCACTTCTGGGGATTGCCGTGTTACCTGGTACTACCCAATATTTATCCTGGCACCCCAGAGCATAGGACTCTCAAACAGTCTGGCATGACTTTGTGATTCCCCGTAACTTACATGGTACCTTTAAAAAGCAATTTGTGTTTATGGGTTTATGCCTCTCATCCAGGGAAAGCACTGGACCAGAAGCCAAGAACTCCACGGTGAGAACAAATCGCCCCTCACCTCCGGGGGGTTTGCAAGCAGGGAACAGTAACTTTTTTTTTGTTGAGAATAACCACCACCTGGGAAGCATTTTTCAACCCTACAGATCCCCCAGCCTTAGTTAGGGGTGATTTTAAGGAGCACCCAGGTGATCTGCGGACTGCCCTTTCAGGAATTACCCTCCTCGGGGCTCAACAAACTCCACATGCTTTCCTCCCCGGGGTCAACACAACCGCGTCCACAGCCCACAAGCCACCTCCATCCTCGTGCCCACGGAGGCCGTGAGTGTGTTCACTCTGTCCCCACAGAAGGTCAAGAGATAGTCAAGGACCAAGTATTTGTCAACTTTGTTTTCGAAACCAAATGCAAACACCTCCATGCGTCTTCCCTACGGTGCACAGTCTACACCCGCAATCCAATAACCCACTTTCTGTATAGACTTTCAGCCTCCTCCTCTCCTCCTCTCCACCTCGCCAAGTATCCCAGGAAGCGGCAAGCGCCCCGGGGGCCTTGGGGCGCGAAGCCTGGGTGCACGCCCGGCCGCCCGTCCTTGCTCCGCACCCAGAGCCCCGGCACGGGGGCTGCACCCAGGGGCTCCCCGCGGCCCCGGGCCGCCCGGCGCGTCTGCGAGCCTCTCCTCTGCGGAGCCTCCTCCCCAGCGAGGCGGGGTGCGCGGCGGCGGCTCGGCGGAGCCCGGAGGCTTACCTGAAACACGTGGTGAGCTCCCCCGAGGGCTTCAGACACGGGTACCTGGTCGTGGCGATCTTGTTCTCCGAGCAGAGCTCCCTAGGACGACAGGCGCGGCGGCCACTTGGCGGGGCGGCCGCGGGGGCGCGGAGGGCCGGGCGCGCGGGGGGGGGTCGGCGGGCGCGGGTCCCCGGGCGGGGGGGGGACCGGAGAGCCCCGACCCACTGATGGGGGCCCGGGCGGGGCGCGGAGTTTAGAGCCGCCCCGGGCAGTCGCGCGCCCAGCCCGTGCCGGGGTGCTGCCGGGGTGCTGCGGGGGAGCAGGGGTGCTGCCGGGGGGGCCGGGGCGCTGCCGGGGGGGCCGGGGTGCTGCCGGGGGCCGCCCGCACCCCGCGAGCCGGGCGCGCACCGAGCGGGCTCCGGCCGCGCTTACCTGTCGCCGTCCTCGGGCTCCTCTCGGAAGCTCCACGTGTGTCCCAGCGCCAGGAGCAGCAGCAGCGGCCCCAGGCTCCCGCGCAGCCGCCCCCTGGCCGCTCCTCCCCGCCTCGGAGGCGGCGGCACCATCGGGGAGGCTCCCGGCTTCCTCCCGGCGCCGCCGCAGCTCTCCCGCCGCCCGCGCCCCGCCGCTCCGCCGCGGCCGCCGCCCTCTCGCCGGCAGGGGGCGCCGGGGGGCAGGGGCGTCCGCGCCACCTGCGCGAGGCACCGGGCGGGGTGTCGGGGAGCTGGCGGGGGCCGGGGGGCGCCAAGGCCAACGACGGGCTGGGGCGGGTCGCCGCCGGTGCCGGGCTCCTCGCTCGGGACGCGCGCTCCGGACCCACGCGCTCGGGACCCACGCGCTCGCCGCGCTCCGCTTGGGGCCGCGCCCTCCCCGCTCGCCTCTTCCCGCGCGGGGTGGGGGGGCCGGCGGCCGTGCGCATCTTGCCCCGGGCTAGCTCCGCGGGGGGAGGGGAGGGGGAGGAGGGAGAGGGAGGGGGAGGGGGGAGGGGATGGGGAGGAGGAGCTGCCGGCTCGCGCGCCGCGGAGAGGGAGGGAGGGAGGGAGCGGAGCCCCGGGCTTACCCGGCTTCCTTCCTGGCGTCAGGTCCCTCCTGAAGGTCGGGGCCGGCCTGGGGCGCCTCCGTGTGCCCCCCTGACCCCCCGGCCCCCCGGACGCTTCTCCCCCGCTGCCCTTCCACGCCCCGAGACGGCTCGACCTTACAGGGCGAAGCCACCTGGGGTCCCTAAAACCTTGAGGTTCCCTAGTTGCTGCATTTGTTGGCCAGGCCGCCGCTTCCCTCCAAGCCGCAGGCGGGGGACGAGCGCAGAGCGCACCCCCCGGGATGGGGGGAGCACCCCTTATATGCTCGTGCCCTGAGCGGCTTTCACGCAGGCTCCGCGCCGCGTGAGCCCCCGAAACTCCTGGGAGCAGGTGAGAGCGGGGGCGGGTCCTTGATCTCCGCCCGCCCGCGGCTGCAGGGACCGAGAACACCTCGGGCGGGGACCCCGCTGGGGTTCATCCTGCCTCCGCATCTTAACGCCGTTGCGCGTCCGGGGCTTCTGTGCCTGGCAAGGGGGAGCTGGGGACATAGGTCGGCGCAGGCCCGGGACGCCTCCGCGCGCCTCCCCCGGACCCCCCCGCCCCGGCCAGGCGAGTGAGTGGCCGTGGCCGTGGCCCAGAAACGAATCGGAAGCGCACGAGGTGGTCATGCCCCTGACTCCTAACGCCCGCGCGGTTCTGCAGCCGCCGGGACTGGTCGCTTGTTCCCGAGTTAGCGGTGTAAGCAGGTGCTTGGATGCAGAATATTCTGGTCACCTGGGAATCGCCCCGCATAGCGCATACAGCTGGACTTTTTTTTTTTAATTTTATTTATTTATTCATGAGAGACAGAGAGGGAGAGAGAGGCAGAGACACAGGCAGAGGGAGAAGCTGGCTCCCTGCGGGGAGCCCGACGGGGGACTCGATCTCGGGTCTCCAGGATCACGCCCCGGGGGAAGGCAGGTGCTCAACCGCTGAGCCACCCGGGCGTCCCCAGCTTGACGTTTTTAAGAGCAGTGGCAGTCTCCCCTCTCCGCAGAATGCTTTTATAGTTTCCAAAGGTTTTTCACATTCATGATTTCATTTGACACACTATCCCTTGAAACTAGAAGTCGGATTTCTTCATTCAGTGAGGTGGTGTTTTTTTCTTTCTGTTTCTCTCTCTCTCTCTCTCTCTCTCTCTCTCTCTCTCTCTCTCTCTACAAAGCTTATGCAGACTCCGCAGACCGTAAAACAGACTTGATACTAAAATAGGATGCCTGGGAAACAAAGGGTTGCAGAAGGGGAGGTGGGTGGAGGGATAGTGGGCATTAAGCAGGCCAGGTGATGAGATGAGCACTGGGTGTTTTACTATATGTTGGCAAATTGAATTGAAATAAAATGAAAAATATGGTGCTACACACAAGGAGTAAATTTTCACGTAGCAATTCAGAAGACACTTTAGAAGCCTGCAATACCCAAGAATGATGATCACGGAGTCAGGAATAGAACAAAACCTGGGTTCAAATCCAGGCTGTGCGGCTTACTAGCTGTGTAACTTTGGGCAAGTCACGTAATCTTTCTGAGACTTATTTTTTTCTCATCTGCCAAATGGGGAAACCTCTCTCGTCTATGTTATGAGTACTAAATGAGGTAGTGCTTATAAAGTATTTTTTGCAGTGTCCACCATGGCTTGAGTGCTCAGCAGTCATTACTATTATTTTAATGTAATGCTTGCACAGAATTTTCAGTTTTAACTTTCTAGCTTTCTGCTTTCTGGATAAATAGAAGTTTGTTTCACAACAGTTGTTTGGGCTTCTAAAGAGATACCTCTCTAAGCACGTTGAAAAAATAAAAGCATCCTGGAACTTACAAAAATTATATCACTTTAGATTGTACCACAAACCTGCTTAGTCTCCATCATGCAGGAAAGACACTATCCCGTAGGAGTTTCTGTTTTTATTTTATTACCAATGATTCTATTTTGATGTCTTGCTATCTTTTTTTCTCATTTTTACTTTTTTTTTTTTTTTTTTTTTGCTGTTGCATCGTGGATGTTAGTTCTCCAAATAATAGAATGGCGAAGGAGATTAGTTATCACTTTCATATGAACGGTTAATAAGCCACATATGGAGACCCGCAGCTTGGCAGAGAAAGTAATCCAGGCTGCAAAATGGTAAAAGCAGAACCATGCCCATTACGCACAGCTGTGTAGCAGAAGATTGGGGACAAAGCCAACTTTGCCGCCACCTTATTTTCAGCTCAGTACACTGAACACGTATGACAATGAGGCGTCAGAGAATGTGCTGGGGCCGGGCAATCACCCCAGGTTTGCCTGGGGAAGAAATCCCAAGAGTGGGTGGTCAGAACGTTCCTGGAAGAGGTGAGCTGAAGCAGAGAGACCCCGAGAAAACCTTTGCCTGGAGGCCTGGAATTTAAACTCATTGGTGGCTACTGACAGCAGGACATTTGGTGGTGGTGGTGGGGGGGGAGATTGGGCTGGAGAATACAACCAAGCACAAGGAATTGTAATGGCCTTGTATGGATATGATTCCCCCGAAAAGTTAAACACTCTTGCAAACGATAAAACCTGTATTTGCTCAGGCTGCAACCCGTATGGGAGATGTCAGAAGGAGTCTGAGTGTGGTAGGGACCTCCAGGGTCATTGGTTTCCTTTCCTGGCACCCCCACTCCCTCCCCCACCATGCAGGAGCTCCCCACTCCCAGGCTTGCCCCCACTGATCTGCCCCATTCCCTCATTTATAAAACGTTGCATGAGAGGGCTCACCTACTGCCTCTTTCATAGGAGAGCACCAAAGATTAATGATACGGACCTAAATGCTCCTCAGGGGAGGCTCTGTATGATTATTTCTTTTCAGCATACCACTCTCTGTGATGTTTTCCATATAGACCTGTCAGCTTCCCTGAAACAAACCAGAGAGTGGATTGTTACACAATTTACCATATCCTCAGGACATGGGGCTGTGCCTAGGGCATTAATGTGCACATTCAGTTCTAGGTTAGACTCCCTGGTGGACTGGAGATTGAGTGTAGGGGGCACTGCCGAAGGAGATTGGCTGATTGGAGAGTCTAGAGGCGGGCATGCAAAAAGCAAAATGAAAGGGGGAAAGAGAAGTAAAACTAGGCCATAGGGCAGAGAAGACTCTTCTAAATGAGACCAAAGGCCTCTTCCACTCATTTTTAAGGGACTCCAATAACTTGTTTGGACAAAATCAACACGTAGAAAAAAACGATCCATTAAAAAGATAAATTAAGAAACAGAACACTACTGGTTGAGGGCACGATTAATTTCATTTCATTTGTTTGTTTAAATTTTTCCTTTTCATGAAAAAGTATTTTTGGCGACAAAAACATACTATTTTACAATGTGTCTATTCCTCTATATTATGTGCATTACGGAGAGTATGTATTCTATATAGAAAAGAGCAAGATTAGATACAGCAATTAAGGAAAGGAAAGTCAGGATAAATAATAAAAGGAAGCCAAAATGAAGTTAGTTGGCACGATCGTCTTGCAGAAAGTCCTATGTTGTGCTTAAAGCAGATCACGAATCAGTTCTTGGATTCTCAGACATCTATTCAAGATAATTCCACGATCAGTTATAAAATTCAAGGTGGTTGTAAAGGAAAAGCCTAAATAAATTGTTCAAAAAAAATCACAGTTTTTCCTGTTGGTCTCCCTGAAATATAGCAACAATCATCTGTCAAGTAAAGATCTTCTTTTCATAGAAACAAGCCTCAACAAGTGGGTAGAGTCCCTACTGAATTTGAGCGATATCCATACAACATAATATCCCTAGAATAAACAGGTTGCCCTGATACCTTTCCTTCAGTTTCCGTTTTGATTGCCATACAGCCAGGTTGGCTTAGAGAAACAGAGTTACACCTTGAAAAGTGTTCAAGTGTGCCGGTCTCCAAGCCATTGTGAAGAAATGCTCCGGGCAAGAAGACTCAAACATGTTAACACAGTAAAAGGATTTTAAAGTCCTAGTTTTGGGGTGTGTATGCTGTCTTTGTGCTTAGTCTGACTTCGTTTTAACTTGCACAAGCTCTGAACATACATTGAAGCTTTGGGTCTCTGGGATTTTTCCTAAAGGTCAAGGAGAAACATCTGATTCCTATGTCCAGCACCACATCACAATTTTTGCAAAACTTTGAAAGAAAGCCAATTTTAAAAGGTTAGCCTGTATGTACATCGGCTGCTAAAAGAGAAATGTACAAACAATAAAAAGGGAGAGAACTTTCTTGTTATGTGTTTGAATGTCTCAAAAAAATTAAGAAAACTGGGGTGCCTGGGTGGCTCAGCAGTTGAGTGTCAGCCTTCCGCTCAGGGTGTGATCCTGGGTCCTGGGGTCCTGGGGTCCAGTCCTGCATCGGGCTCCCTGCGAAGAGCCTGCTTCTCTCTCTCTCTCTCTCTCTCTCTCTCTCTCTGTCATTCATGGATAAATACATAAAATCTTTTTTAAAAAATTAAGAAAACTTGTTCATGTGCTTTGGATGTTGCATTTTTGAAAGTTCAAATGTGCATTCGCATGCTGGTGCATGCGTGCGTGCGCGGGGGCACACACACACACACACACACACACACACACACACACACACACTGAGTCCCTGCCTGAGGTTTCTCCCAAAGGAGGAGCTTGTTGAAACAATGAGGATTGGCAGTCCCCTTGACCTGTCAGAGCTATAGGATCAAGCCCAGGATTTCTAGGAGAAGTTGCATTTTAATACCACTCATGGGGCTCCTTCTGGAACAATGGAAACTGCAGGACATGTGGATTCTCCCATCTCTCCCCACAAGCATAAGCAAGGCAGGATAAGGGGCTAACACTAGAGGTGGGACCACTGGCCCACACTACGTGATCTCTGGTCGAGCAAATGGCATTAGAATTATCTCAGGATGAATGAGCTGACTCCTTTGAGTGTCAGCCATGGCAATACACAACTGCTGTGCTTTACTGTTGTAGAGCTAACTCTGTTTATATCCCTTAACTCCATCTGGGTAAGACTTCTTTTTTTAAATTTTATTTATTTATTCATGAGAGACACAGAGAGAGAGAGGCAGAGACACACACAGGCAGAGGGAGAAACAGGCTTCACGCAGGGAGCCTGACATGGGACTCGATCCTAGGTCTCCAGGATCATGCCCTGGTCTGAAGGCTGCACTAAACCGCTGAACCACCGGGGCTACCCTGGGTAAGACTTCTTATTTAACATTTATTGAGAACTAGGAGATACTGAGCTCAATGGTATTAAGTCAATTTGACAGATAATAAGAATGTTAACCGTAAAAGATTTACAATCTGAGCCAAGATGTCCTTTGGGATACCTTAGTGAACTAAAGATAACGATATTACCCATGCTAGCAGAGCTCCAGTGCTTACTATGATCTGTAATTAAAATATATTTTCCTTCTCATACCCGAGGGATATGAGAACCAGGGAAAGCCCAATGGCTTTCTCATTCCCTCTGGATATGAGAGGGAAAATGTATTTACCTCCTTCTTTTAAAAATGGATAGGAATAGCATCGGGAAATGGGAAGAAATTGGACTTAAAAATTGGATTTACTTAGGTTTGAAGTCCAGCTTACAACCTCTGTGACCCTGAACAAATTGTGAAACTTCCCTGAGACCCATTTTATCCATAAATAACAGAGAAACCTCAATCTCCAACTTGTAGGATTGTTGAAAAGAGTTAATGAGATATTTTAACGTGCCTGTAGCATCAGAGAGCCTACATGATAGTTCATATCATTTTAATTGTTTCTCTTCAAAAATTTGATGCAGTTATGGTGGGCCATCCACCCTGTCAGCTCTAATTTGCTTCCGTAAGAGCTAGTTTGTGAAATAAATGGCCAAGGGTAGAGACATTCTGTCATAGAAAAGACTAAGAAGCAGAATTGACTCTGGTGTCGTTACCATTGTGCTTGAATAAGACGTTAGGCGGTGACTAAGACTCTAGGTAAGTCAAATCCATGAACAGTTGCTAGAAATGAGAATGTGTATACATGGTATAAATTTGGAGAATCTCTGTGCTTCTGAGTACTGTGCCTGTCTGACTTTTATATATTTTAAATCAACTCATGGTTGTTGCTTTAAGATTTTATTTGTTTGAGAGAGAATCCGTGTGGGGGGCAGGGGGGAGGCAAGGCAGAGAGAGAGACACAAGCACATCCTCTGCTGAGCCCAAGCCTTCTGTGGGGCTCATTGTCACAACCCTGACATCATGACCTGAGCCAAAACCAAGAGTCGGTCGCCTAATCCACTGAGCCACCCAGGCGCCCCAAATCAAATCATAGTTTAGAAGTGTTTGAAGAGGGGCAGCCCCGGTGGCGTAGTTGTTTAGCGCCGCCTGCAGCACAGGGCCTGATCCAGGAGACCGATCCCGTCGGGCTCTCTGCATGGTGTCTGCTTCTCCCTCTGCCTGTGTCTCTGCCTCTCTCTCTCTGTGTCTCTATGAATAAATAAATAAAATCTTTAAAAAAAAAGTGTTTGAAGAGTTGACTAGCGGTTAATTCAGTCAATTCTAGAAGGGCACAAATACTCTCTATAAATCTATCCATTGGTGAGACTGCATTAATTTCTTGTGAGCTTCCTGTAATTGGGTCAAGCCTAGAAAATTTGCAACAGTGTGAAGAGCCCCTTCCTAAGGAGGCCACGATCTTTCAGTAGGCCAGTTATATTTAAAGCAAACATGGCAGTCCATGTTGTGTAGAAAAATCTTGGAGTTCAGTTTAAAGATCGTTGGATTCGTACAGAAGGTGTGATACATTTCTTAACCACAATGGAGGCCTGGTTGTGCTATGACACTAAGAGAGCCACATTCCTGCAAACTCTTAATGGATGATGGTTTTCTAAGAATTTGACACAATAGTAAGTGCGTGTAGACATTTTTAAAGTGCTTTACAAGTACTATCTCATTTAATCCTTAGTATAATCCTCGGTCACTGATTCTATTATTATTTGCATTTTACAGATGAGGAAACTGAGGAAGTGATTTTCATTGATTTGCCCAAGGTACAGGGTTCTGAGTAATGAGCTGGATTTGAACTGGGTCCCCAGGGCCCGTGATCTCAACACTTACACTAAACTGCCTTTGGAGAGGTGAGCATCCAGGCAGTTTCCTCCTAAGAGACCGACTACATCCAGGATGTTTGCCCAGGGATATGTGAACCAGGGAAAGCCCAATGTCTATCCCCCTGACCAGTGACCCTGAGAATTGATGATGGTTCCTGCTCGGGCACGAGATCTTTCCTTTGCAGCTCTATGCCAACCAGCTGGCCCCATACGCTCCCACCTGTGTGCATTAGCTGACTTCTCTCTCCCAGCAAAGCTGAGCTGTGTCCACTGGACCTGTCCTCGTAGAGCCACACCGTCTGCTAATTTAGGTGGAAAGCTGGCATGAGAAGAATGAGCTCAAGTTTCAAAACTCTTGGCACTCTGGCACTTTTGCAAACCATCCTTCCAGTTCTGTCCTTGGCCCCAAGATAGGTCTTTATCAGACCTAGAACTCTTACAGAACTCGAAGATTATGAAAGTACTCAGGGAGGAGGGGGGAGCATTCTTGCAGTCACCACAAAGAAATACCTAGGCAAAATGTTTTTAAAACTTCAGAGTCCAGCATAATCTCGTGGAATCTCAACCCAAAACCAATTCTTTGAGACCCAGGAAGAACAGAGGAGGATAAGCAGTTGCGACCAAGGTTTTCTCAGGAAAGGTGGAGGAGTTTTCTTGGACCTCTCCCCTCCTCAGCCTCTTCCCCAACACCCCCCTCCCCCCCCTCCCCCTTCCCGCCGCCCCCCTGCCATTCTGTCCCCACACCCAGAGGTTGCTAGCTTGTCCGCAGTGGCTGTTTAAGAGCAGCATGGGTTTGCATTCTTGAGTCCTAATCTTTACCAACAATGCAGAAGCCCAAAGGAATGCCAGATAAAATAAGCTGCCTTGGTTTAGGGTCACTTAATTGACAAGCGTGACTTTTTTGTTTGGGGGGTTTCAGGGCAACTGTTTGCCTGCTTTCTGCTTGATCAGTGATGTTTAGACCCGAGTGTATCTTTTAGTATTGTTTATTTGGTTTGATCACTGATGAGCATCCTGATAATTCAGATCAGAAAGGGAGTTGGGACCTTACGAATCTTCCTTCAGTTCCAGCATTTATCTGCAGTGTAATTATAATGAGCCGGAAAGTTATGTGTATGCAATTTGACGTGTGTTTGGCTCTTGCATCTTCACGTCCTGATGGAAGACTAATGGGCCCTGACCCCTCGTGTCGGTAACCCACCATTAAACCCCCCAAGCGACCCACTTTGAAGTTGATCTCAGGCTGCCTCCTTCCTTCTTGGCCAGTCATCCCTGCTTTCCTTCTGGGTCTTTCTCTCTTGTTTCTGCTTTTTGCATTGCTTTCTTGTGCATTCTCTTTCCTCCGTCATATTGCTGTAATTTCTTTGCTCAGATTCTGTCCTTTTGCCCACCAACTTTCACATTCCAGGCTCTGACTTGATTCTTCTCTGTTGTCTTCCTTCTACTCCTACTCTTCCTTCAAGTCCTTCTCCCAGTGACCCGGCACAAAGCATATTCCTTACTCAATCCTATTTCTTCCTTGAAATCATTGGTTCTCGGGACCCCTGGGTGGCTCAGTGGTCGAGCCTCTGCCTTTGGCTCAGGTAGTGATCCCGGGATCGAGTTCCGTATGAGCTTCCCTGAAGCGAGCCTGCTTCTCCCTCTGCCTATGTCTCTGTCTCTCTCTCTGTGTGTGTCTCTCATGAATACATAATAAAATCTTTAAAAAAATCACTCTTTTTTCTCATTTCTCAACCGGGAGACATTTTTGTCACCCAGCAGAAATTTAGCAATACCTGGAGAGGTTTTTAGTTGTCACAGTGGGGAGGATGCTGCTGGCATCTCATGGGCAGAGGCCAGGACATTGCTCACCTTCCTGTACAGGTCAGCCCCCTCCCCACTGCACACAACAAAAAATTGTCTGGCTGGAGACATCAGTGGTGTCGAGGTTGAGAAATCCTTCCCTACAGACATTTACTCGTCTCTCCCTTTAATTCTTTTACTATCTCCTGTTTCCAAGTCCCAGTTGCTTAATCCTTTTCATCCTCCATCTTCTTGTTAGCCTTTCCTCCATACCTGGCATCCTTCTCCTTGGCTGCATCTCCTTTATACTTTTAAATGAAGTCAGATCTCATCTCTTAGTCTCCCTCTCTTTCTCCTCTTGCCTTTGTGTTCACATCATAGTGCAGCAGTTACCTTATCTCTCAGCTGTCCTGCAGTGACTGGAGGACCCGGGAAAATACTTTTCTTAGAATTCCGTTTATTCTCCAAGTTTTCACAAGTCCAATACAGCCCTTGAGCTTCTGGATCTGAAGTGTCTTGAGCATATCATGCATGCGTGCATGGGCAGCCCGCCTCCTGCTCACCTGCTGCTGGCCACGGGGGGGCTTTTCCATCATTCCCCCAGCACACTCATGCTTCTGGGCTGCTTGCACTGGTGTGCCATAACTGCCAGCTCTCCTCTCACTATAAGAGGGGAGAAATACCTTCCTCTATCTTCACCCATTAAAAAAAAATCAAATGAGTGTTTAACATATGGCAGGCAGTGATGGGTATGTTTGTGACTAAAGGAAATAAAAGAACAACTGTCCCCAGGGAGCTCCAAGCAAGACAATTAGCCACACCCAAATGAGGTGCCGCATGTTTTAAGAGTCTGCATGCAACAAGTAACGACATTTGGAGCAGAGAGGAGAAAACACCCACGTTAGTTTTCTATGGCTATTATAAGACGTTACCACAACTTAGTGGCTCAAAACAACACACATTTATTATCTTGTAGGACTAGAAGCCAGGAGTCCAAAATCAGTTTCACTGTGCTAAAATCAAAGGGCTTCGTTCCTTCCACAGGATTGAGGGGGAGGTCTTGGTACGGTGAGGAAAGGAAAGAACCAGAGCGCTTATTCATTTTCTTTGAAGACTAGTGCAGAGCTTGCAGATTAAATGTTTGCAGGCAAAGAAATGGAATGAATGTGTGAATGAAGAAATGGTAGGCAGCCCTTCCTGGAGAGCCTACAGCAAAGCAAGGATGGAGACATCAGTGGCCACCCATCATCACTTTCGATTCAGCTGTCCTCATATCTAAGGCTCTTGTCTTACAGATGAATGGACTGTGAAGTGCAAGCGTCCAGGTGGACACACACGTGGCTCGGGGGCATGGCCACAAGAATCCAGGCATGCTACTTTCTTTGCTTTCTCTCTTCCAATTACTAGCACTAAAGCCCAGCATTCAGAAAAAGACTAGAAAATTTTTTTAAAATTTTATTTATTTATTCATGAGACACACACAGAGAGAGAGAGACAGAGAGAGACAGAGAGAGAGAGAGGCAGAGACACAGGCAGAGGGAGAAGCAGGCTCCATGCAGGGAGTCCGACGCGGGACTCGATCCCGGGTCTCTAGGATCAGGCCCTGGGCTGAAGGTGGTGCTAAACCGCTGAGTCACCCAGGCTGCCCCAGAGATTCTTGCATTTGACCCCAAAGCACAAAACGCCCATGACTCTATAAGGAGCCCCTCTACCACTAGTGACAGCTCTATGGCTCTATTTTTTTATTTCTCACTCTGCAAAAACACTATCAACATTTAATCAGATCTCAAAGAAAGGGGTCAGAAGGCAAGTGGTTTCAACTACCTACACTTAACAGTCCCTTCTTTCCAAAAGTATTTTCTTTCTCTTAAGCCTAGCTGGTTCTCCACACTCTGAGCAATTAATAAATCAAAGCAGATTGAGTTGTGTGGTTGCCATAGGAAACTCTACCTTTGGGAGGCATTAAGCCTTGTCCCTGGAGATCAAGACATTTGTGAAAAGTGTGAAAGTTGCTCCAGTTCATTGATAGTAGGCCTTTATGCACATTATGCAACTTGTAGCCAACAGTAACTATTTTAAGGCTGGCTTTATTTTTCTTCTGGCCTGAATTCCCTGAAATATAAGGTCAAGGTTAAGAAAACTTAGAGCAATAGTTTAAGGGATTGAAGGAAAGCAGGAGGATTTAGCATATGCCTTCGAAATGCTGTCATTCTTGTGAAGGGTGCTTCGGTACAGAAACCTTGGTGTTAAGAGATTTTTTTTTTTTTCCCTGAGATCAAACGGATCACAATACTTTCGAAGCCTTTTTCCTAAAGCATTATCACCTTATATTTTCCCATGAGAAGGGCCTTTTCCCTGTGGGTCTATGGGTGTCCCTGAAAGGGCCATAATCCTGCTTGTGATATCACTATCTTTTGCCAGGCTCGGGTGCTGGTGCCAGACTAGGGATTATATGCACATTCTTCAGTGCTCTGTGAAAATAATGTGGTCTCAGAGAGAACACGGGCCTCCTGGTATCTCTATCAAGGTTGACCTTGTGTCCTGTCATGCCTCAACAATCCCTCCCATCCTTTTTTTTTTCCTCCCATCCTTTATCGACTATTTACCACATCCCAAGCACTGTTCTGAGTGATTACTGATGTGATGTCATCCAGTCCTTACAGCAAGCCTGCCATGTAAATCGATTCCCATTTTATAGATGAGAAAAACTGAGGCCTGGAAAGGTCAATCATTCATCCAGGATCACCAGACTAGTCAGCAGTGGAGGCCTGACATCAGACACAGGCCTGTCTGGTCTGGGAATGCACGGGCTTAGCTGTTACCCTCTCTGGCTCTGGCTCTAGACAAAAAGGCTATTTTGCATAAGAAGTCACTGACCAGGCCACCCTCCCTACAGAAACCTCATTTGGGTCTGTCACCATTGTTTCCCTCTGGTCTCATCTCCATAGAGCCCTTGGAGACCCCTAGTGGCCTGAGTCACCAGGCCAGACAGCAGACAAGGTCTGAGGTTTCCTTAAGGACAGAGGAAGTGAATCTGAAGTCTATCCCACACAGTGTCCTATGGCACGTTCTTGTCATTCGTGATTAGTTGGCCTAAGTGGGTTCTTCGTGGTAGCGAAGAACAGTCCGTGTGTGAGCTAGACGACTCTGCTGAGCTCCGTGGTCGCAGGCTGCATGCATAATTCCAGGCAGCCACCTTGCAAAGCCATAAAGAGGGACCTTGGTGAGCAGATGGCAATGGATGACTGCAGATGTTATCACAATCAGAAGAACTTCAGGCACGTGTGGGGGTGAGGCGGGTACATGCGGACAAAAGGAAGGTGTGTTGTTCCATCATTTACAAGAATACAGTCGAAGCCACTTAGGATTTGTCTAGAGCCTGGAGCCCAAGTTTAAGATTTAGACAAGGGAACTTGCACATCTTTGACTATTTAGGCCTTGTGCGTAATATGTTCCTAACAAATGCTTGATGAATAAGAAGAAAAGTTTATCTAGCATAAACTTCATTCTTCAGATGGCGTGCATGTCTCCAATGATCCCGCTATGGTTGAGGAAGGGATTTGATTATGTTCATTTCATATGTCAGTTATGCACCATTTGCAAAGTTTTATCATCATCATCATCATCATCATATCACCACCACCATCATCATCATACTAGCAGTGAAGGTCAGTTGCTCTGAGTATAAACACTGAGAGCTGGTATCCAGTGTCCAGATTGGCCTGTCTCACTGGGACCACATCCATTTAGCCCTCAGCTGGGCCAGAAGCTGGAGGGTAGGTTGGCTGCCTTGCTTGGCCTTCTGTTATTTCATTTTTCTGGTTCTTTTCTATCATCCTAACTTCTGGGGGTTTCCAGCTACAGCTGACTTTCCTGGGGAAAAACACAAGATGCAGAGGAATGACGGAGTGTGAAGAGGCCCTCCGACAAAGGATTTAACAGAACCCCAGAGATAAAATAGGTGGTAAGCTACGTGGAAAACAGACTGCCCACCCCAGCAGGGGCCGAACTGGCTCACTGGGTGGACAGAGGGTTGAAACAGAGGCATCTGGACAGCAAGGCTCTGTCTGCAGCCACTTAAGGATGAGACCCAGGATTGGAATTCCATTCCCCTCTCCCTGAATCTGGGTCAACGCTTACGGCTCGCCAGTTATTGTTACTCATGTAATTAACAGATAGTTGTGGGTTTCGAGACCCTCTAGATTCCAGTTCTTTCTGAAGGTCTCCACTGCTTAGCCAGACCTGCACAGTCTGGGGGAGGGAGCGGAAATAGAATTAAAATTCCAGCCAAAGCTTTCCCTACTGGCACAGTTCTGCTAGGAGGCAGAGCAGGAGAGGTTGGAAGTTGCGGTTTAATGAGGTGTTGTGATTGTTGGAGGTGGCCTGGTCCCCGCTGGGAGGTTACTGTAATCACAGTGAGGTCTGCCAGAGGCAACGGTGAGCAGACAGCAAGAGGACAGGCCGGGGAGGGAGACATCTGTGCGCTGCGCCCTGAAGATGCGCCCCTGCAGACAGCACCACTTCTTTGGGACACTACTCACTTTTAGGGCCCAAAGTACCGTAAACGTTTTATGAGGATCCGAAAGGAGCAGCACCTTCCCCCATCTCCGTGGCCAACAAACCACCGAGACTGAATGGAAACAGCTTTGTCATTCCACCCATGAAATGTTCGAGAAAAGCCTTGTAAAACAATTTAGCGGTGATGGAGTGAGTAAGCGCTCTTCCTCATCTCTTGCATTCCCCATCAAGGAATGCTCTCCAAACAGTTTCTAACACCTCATATAGTGCAATCATGAGAACCAGCTGTTGGGTTATTTTGTTTGGGTTTAGTTCACTTTGGGGGCAAGTGTTTCTGTGTATAAACGGTATATTTTAGAAACAAATTGGAGAAGCGGTGGTCCTCACAGCAGCTCACTATTGCAGAGTTAGATCTCTGCGCTCTGACCCCACAGCGCATGTTTTGGCACACGGTCCCAGCTGGCCGAGGTTGCTTCTACTTACTCATCTGCCTCTAGGCTTCCCAAATGTTTTCCTGGAATATGCTCATGGGGGGTGCTATTTATAATCTCACATAATCCTCATACTCATACTGAACACGTCCAGTGGTTGCTTTTCACATGAAGAGTAAGAGCTCATGTGACTTGGGAGGAATGTGAAGGAAGCTCCTGGCACTCCTGACACCTCCAACCGGCGTCCAATGGGGAAGAGTCTCAGCCTCCTGAGGAAGGCTGAGAGCACAGGCCACTCACACTTGCTTTCTGAACCTCTACTTCAGGGCACGCCTGACCTTCAGCAGAAGCATCAAGGGCAAGCTGTAGCGAGGCAAGTTCAAGGATGGTGGTTCTGATCAGATGCTCTGGCTGCATCCTGGTTCTTCAACTTGACTGCTCACACCACTGGTCTTACCTTGGATCAGTGATCCATTCTGGAATGAACACTGGCTGGAAAGAGCTACAGAATATCTTCAAAAGAGAGAGCCTGAGGGGGCACCTGGCTGGCTCAGTTGCTTGAGCTTCTGACTCTTGGTTTCAGCTCAGGTCATTGATCTCATCATGGGTTGCAGGATGGAGCCCCGCGTGGGCTCTGCACTCAGCCAAGAATCTGTTGGAGATTATCTCCCTCTCCCACCCCCTCTGCATCCCCCCCCATTCCAGCCTGTGCTCTCGCACTCTCTCCTTCTTTTAAATCAATACTTAAAATCTTTTTTTTAAAAAAGAGATAGTTTAGGGATACTACCTGTAGAAATGGGAATAAACCAGCCTTAGGGCACAGCCAGGTATTGACATTACCCCATAGATTCATGTCCATGCTGTTCCTTAGTAGCCTGGGGCTATGGCCAAGTTACTTGACTCTTCTAGTCCTCAGTTTCCTCATCTTTAAAATGGGGATGATGACAATCCTCACTGCATAAGGTCACTGGGAGGTTAGATAACACATGGAAGGCTGGCAGAGGACAGAGTAGTCCTGGGCACCTAAAATGTGCTCAGTAAACATTCTGTATACATGTTTCTGTGAGTTTGCACTTAGTGACGGTAGAAATCATAAACAAGCACCCTAATTCTAGACAACACTTAGGATCATAAGAAGGTCATTTAGTGAGGGCTTTGTCTCAAATCTTCTTCCTATAAAACGTTATGCCACCTCAAGGACAGGGGTACTTAGCATTTAGATAGTGCTTCAGATTCTATTGAGAGGCCTGTTATCAACACAAAATGTCATTCTGTTATCTTTCATTGGTTCTAATGAAAAGAAAAATCATCTCAACCTTTGTAAGGATCTTTGTTGAACTTATTCTAGGAGTATTTTATAAATCATCCCCCCCAGTGAGTGTGTTTTATATACTACAAACTCTTCATACTACCACAGGTATTCTATAAGCACAACTGATTAAATAAAGCACAGGCAATTTAGCTACAGACAATGTCTGTGTGTAATTAGCTTATTACTTTCGCAATCAATTAACCAATGAGCTCTGGGGTTTTAAAAAGTGCTTCCTGAAAGAGCCTAGTGGCTAATAATTACTTATTAAGAAATATAAAGAGAGAAAATATGAGGAAATCTACATTGCAATGCTCTCTTTGGTGATTCAAGATATTGCCAGTTGGCCTGAAGTTGGAATATACTGGGGCAGATTATTCTAATCAAGCCTCATTCTGAGAAATATCTTTTTTTCTTTGGCTCATCTGCAACTGAGATGGACTCAATTAGCCAAATCATAGATTATATGAGGAGTTTGTCATATAAGAATATTCGTCCTTTCCAGCCATATTGTCCTATATCACACAATACTGTTATACTGGGTCATGTTACTCATGTCAAAATTCAGAGAAATCTGGGAAATTCCCAGAAAACCCTCGTTAACTCAGGAGGTTCTCTCACTAATGTGATCATGACACATGGAGATGTTATGCACTCAATGGATGTTTGGGATTTCAGCAGAATATGTGTTGGTAAGTGACCAAAAGGGAACTTTTTATTATTCTATTAATTAAAGCCATTCCACAATTGTAGAAACAAGTTTTTATTATTGACTCACTGTTTCCAGCTAAGCAATAGGAACACATATTTATATGGGGTATTTCAATTACTCAGGGCTTTAACTTTCCATTTCCTGGTGTTATGGGATTTAATTGTGTCCTTCAAAAGATATGCTGAAGTCCTAACCCGGGACCTCTATTTGGAAAGAGGATCATTGCACATGTAATTATTTAAGATAAAGTCATACTGGAGTAGGGTCACCCGCAATCAATATGACTGCTGTCCTTATGAAGAGGAGAAAAGGCATACAAGGAAGGAAGCTACATGACATAGAACAGAGGGAGAAATTGTGACAATGCATCTAAGCCAAAGAAACCAAGAATTGTTGGAAAACACCAGAAGCTGGAAGAGGTGAGGAGACTTCTCCCCTACACGTTTCAGAGGAAAATTGGCCCTGTCAACACCTTGACTTTGAACTTCTGGCCCCCAAAACTCTGGCACAATAAATTTCTGTGGTTTTAAGCCACCCAGTTTGTGGTACTTTGTTAAAGCATTGCTAGAAAACGAATATACCTGGTTTGTACATTTCTTTAAACGCTGTTGGATGTCAATGCATAGTATATAAAGGGATAGTTAAAAACATTCAGAACTTAATCCTTCAACCATTTGGATCTGCTAACACCTCAAGCCTCATCAATATGTAAGTATTGCCACAATCTCAGTGGTCAACCAGAGGGCTACTCATGGCTTCTTAGAATGCTACACTCAGCCCCAAAAGTTCTTACGATGAGAAGCCATTGACATTGAGAACTGTCAAAATTCTGTCATTTAGAGCCTTAATGTTTCCTTGTCTAGAAGAAAATCACTAGAAAGTGTCACCAAGAAAGCATGTGGTACTCTTAGTTCCAAGATAATAAATAAGTCAGATCTGAACTTTTGAAGACTTTTTGTGACTTCTGTTGACATTGGTGAATTTTGGCTCTTGTCCTGGTTAGCCTCACTAGAAATAGTTGAATTGTTTTAATCATAATGTCTACCAAAAAAAGTTGTAAGGTTGCATAAAACCAGAATTTTTAAAAAGATTTTATTTATTTATTTATGAGAGAGAGAGAGAGAGAGAGGCAGAGACACAGGCAGAGGGAGAAGCAGGCTCCATGCAGGGACTCCAACCGGGGTCTCCAGGATCATGCCCTGGGCTGAAGGCAGCGCTAAGCCGCTGAGCCACCCGGGCTGCCCATAAAACCAGAATTTGATCAATCTCTGGGTTATACTCTGTTTGTCTTTACTTATTTTTCAAAGACATGCTTTATAAATGGTGTGGAGGGGCACCTGGCTGACTCAGTCAGTAGAGCATACAACTCTTGATCTTGGGGTTATGAGATTACATAGAAAATAAAATCTTAAAAAGATAAAAAAAATAAATTATGTGGAAAACATTACCTTGAGAGCACTGACATGAAGATAAAGTTAGTTTAAGAAAGTGATGGGTAGAGGACATCTCCTAAGATGTTAAGCAAATGTTCTGGCATATTTGATTACTAACAAAGTTTTGTTTGCAGAGCATATTTAATGACACAGGAAATGCTTAATATATATTTTGGTGAGAAAAATTAGGATGAGAAATTCATTTATAGTTTGATACTGATTAAGCAAAACAAAATCTGTGGATATAAAAATGTTAACAAAAAAAAAATAAAAATGTTAACAGGGATAACTTGTATAGTGGGATTTCAATTTTTATACTTCTTACTCTCCTCCAAATTCTCAACATAGGCAAAAACTACTTCTCTAATCCCAAAGCAATTATACCAAAACATTAACAGTCATTTTCTGTGAATTATAATATTGTCAGTGATTTTTTTCATTCCAAAATAAGTTTTTAATTTATTTTGCAATGAAAGAAAATCAAACATTTAAAAAATTTATATTTATGGATGATCTAGCCATATGGCTGTCTCTAAGATGTTAAAGCTGCTTTAAAATGACCCATGAAGCTTTTGAGATGGTGTCATGAGGAATTACTACAGGCATGTTGTGGATTGTATAAGGGTTCTCAACTCTTCTCCTAGGCCTATACTCGTCATGTGACTTTGCAGTTCCTCCCACTAGTGGCAGAGAACATTCCTCTACCCCGTGGATGCCAGGCTATAGGTCTTGTGATTTGCTTTGGCCAACAGAGCAGACAGTATGCTAGTTTTGAGCCCAGATCTTAAGATACATCACATTTCTGCTTCCTAATTTAAACATCTGCCATCACCATGAGAGGATCCTTCCAAGAGCTGCTACTGCTCCTTTAGCCTGGCTAAAAGAACTCATGTGGAGCAAATTCAAGTCCAACCCACAATGAAGAGCTAAGTCCAGCAAGGCAAAATTACCCAGCTGAGCCTAACCTAGCTCAGCCGTTCAATCAACTGATAGACCCAATTACACAAAAGCAAATGTCTATTAATAAAGGCTATTAAGTTTTGGGATGGTTAAGAAATAGCAAAGACTGATAAAATCTCACTGATGAGGATACAATATTGGCATGGATGACTAATGGCCCAGTATGGGGGCTGACAAAGAATGTCAACCCAGTATGATAAAAGGTCATTATGCTAAAAACAGAAATGGCCCTGCATCTTGATGAAATAGGTTTTCGTGTATTTGTATGGGAGCTTCCAATGTGTGTCTATGACAAAATTATTGAATGTATGATATACCACTGTGTTTGTAATTAGTTGTCTTTTCTAGCTTTCAGTTAAACCCATTAAATACACCGTTTTCACTTTGTCATATTCTGGTTCACATTGAAGAATAATATTTTGAGGGGCGCCTGGGTGGCTCAGTGGTTGAGCATCTGCCTTTGGCTCAGGTCATGATCCTGGGGTCCTGGGATCGAGTCCTTCCGTGGGCTCTCCACAGGGAACCTTCTTCTCCCTCTGCCTATGTCTCTGCCTCTCTCTGTGTGTCTCATGAATAAATAAATAAAATCTTAAAAAAAAAGAATGGTATTTTGAGTTGTAGTTCTCAACGTTCATTTAGTAGCTTACTCTAAGTATTGTAAGACTATTAACCATAGTGCACTAATATTTGGTGTATGGACTGGAATTATCCCTCTTTTTTAGACCAAGTTTTTCCAACCTTGGCACTATTGGCATTTTAAGACAGATAATTCTTTGCTGTGGGGAATTGTTCTGAGCATTTTAAGATGTTCAGCAGCATCCCTGATCTCTACCTGCTAAATGATGTTAGACACACACCTGTCTCCAGTTGTGACAGTTAAAACATCTCCAAACATTTCCCAAATGTCTAAGAAGGGAACACTGGGATTTGGTTTGGTTAAGTGAAATTCACAATGATATATATCACTGGCCATTTTTGAAAGTTGAGGTTTATAATAATTCAGACTGTAATAAAAAATCCAAAGCTCTAGAACTTCTAATTCTTACTTACAGTCATCATGAATATATTCTAATTGGAGTGGGAAAACCCAAAAATGTGTTAATGCCCTGACAGGTAGATTATCCCGGACTTATCTGCACCTACTCTGCAGTCAGGCTAAAACTTCTCCCCGTTGCACACATGAACAGGCAGCTGGATGGGACAAGCAATACTCTGGGCATTGTTTTTAGGGTACAGAACCATGACCAACTTAACACCTCATAAAAATGAATAGAGAATGGGAAAATTCTAACTATAAATGAGGAACTTCAAATACCACCTTACTCAAAGATTCCATTTCTATCAGACAAAGGATGAAGCAAAATTTAATTTCCTGACAGTTTATGTGCTTCAGCAGGAATGTGGGCAAGCACCAGTTAAGTGCTAAACCTGACTGTGGGACATGTGGTTAAAATTAACATCAAAACTGAGCTCGTATTCATGATTATATCCTTTTTGGGGGGACTCACATGAGTTTGAACTACACCCTAAAACCGGGCACTCTGGTAGCAGATCTTCAAACACTCTGTGCCATTTGACATCAGTCCCCTTTATACGCCCCTCTGAATCTCAGTTTCCCTGTCTGCAGAAAGAGAAGGTTGAACTAAATAGGGTCTGTGATCCCTTCTAGCTGAAACCTTCTTTGAGTTATCTAATAGTTCATTTGTCAGTG
The DNA here is from genome assembly GCF_905146905.1 of Nyctereutes procyonoides. NCBI lineage: Eukaryota > Metazoa > Chordata > Mammalia > Carnivora > Canidae > Nyctereutes > Nyctereutes procyonoides. The sequence goes on along the minus strand of NW_026575082.1, from coordinate 16,224,262 downwards.
TGATCGTCCACACAACAAAGCAATTGGGCTGAGTTGGGGAGTTTCTTATAATAAAATTTGCCTTATGCTTCAAGCAATTTGCCTAAGACTTTTACCTAAAGCGGCAAATCATGCTCAAACACAGTAGAGTGAATCTTCCCATTCTTGTTTGAGGTCTATCAAGAGATCCAGTTTAGACCACTGAGAGAGTGGGGAGGAAAAGATTCATTGATTTACCACTGGAAACTCAACAGATTTGAGAACATCATGCCAAAAACAACTGGTCTCTTTAAGACAGAGTAGAAAACGATTGCACATGTAATCACGTCACTAGGTCACTAAGTAAAATGAGAAAGAAATCCCAGGGAATTATGATGGGTGGTCAGGACTGATTTCTAAAACCACCAACCCATCAATTGAATTTATTGGATGTGAAAACTTGTGATCAGGCTAAAGAAAGAGTTTCCATAACATGTACAGAAAAATGGTGAAAGAAATACATTTATATTTAGAGACATTCTTTATTGGCTCTAGTATATGTTGGGAGGAGAGAAACCTCTGGAATGGTGAAGAGAGGGAAAAAATTATTTACTTCAGGGTTGTTCCCTGGCTAAGAGTAAGGGAGGCTCAATGGAGCCTTTAAGGCATGACTCTCTTATAATATGCATGCATACATATCTTAATGTATTTTTTTTCTAATGAAAGGGCAGCAAAAATAAGCAGTTCTTGTTTTTAAAAAATAAAGTAAGATAAAATAATAAAACATGGTTCTCTTGAGAGAAGGGAATGAAAAGAGTCCTTCAGTTAATGAATAAAAGGCATAAGCTTACAGCCTCAACTATGCTCATACCCCCCATCCTGAGTGCCAGCGACTGATTCTGTATCACTATCAACTACTGCCAGGCCACACCACGGGAGTGCCCACCAACACACCCCTGCACCCTGCACCCTCACCTCTTCAGGGTGGGAATATCCAGGCTCACTGTCTTGTAAGTTCTTTGCTCATAGACATGATGCTAGGTTTGTTTGCTTTAAAACAAAGACGTAGTCATGGAATTTCCTAACTTACTCATTTTTAAAAGTATCTTCCGATTTTACCACAAGGGAATTGGAATTTGTGTCCAATTTGTATTTGCAAAGATTTAAAAAGAAAACAAAATGCAAATAGACTGATCTTGGGGAAATGACCTGCAGGAGGCATTGCAAATCCTTTCTAATGCATGTCTACAGTTCTACATTCTTGCCTCTTATGGACATACCAGAAATATTTTATTTAGTTAAAGTGAATGGAAAGATCCAGCACTTGGAAAGAATTGTTACTAGTCTTGTTTGTTCCAATAAACAACGAAACTTCTTATTGCTCAATAAAAATCAAAACTGACAGTTTGTAAAAACCAGAAAACATAAAATCTTGGACTGTGTTTAGGGCGGACTGATATTTCCAGACTCTTACGATGATCCTGAGGGAGAGGCCTATTTAGGTTTCCACAATGTCAGTGAAAAATACTTCTCTGGAAAACCTGCTACAAATTGGCCAACTGTTTTTCCAATTGTAATTCCAATTTGTATGTATTGAAAGATTTTGGGCCCGTGGAACGGCATTAAATGGGAATTAAGCTGATATCATTTTAAGTTCAAAGACTCATTCTGCAGAATTCTGTAATTAACAGTAAAATCAGGTAAAACAGCAAGAATTTGCAATTTAATAAGGATTTTGATTCTCCTAACGCTGGGCCTGAGGCATATTTTAAAGATTCACTTGACTGACATAGACTTTAGGTATGTCTGTGTACGCCAAATGAAGAAGAGATTTGAGTTAAGCAATTGTCTGAACATGGCAAACATGAACAAAAAGAACATAGCAAGGGAGAAATTATCCTTCCAATAGGAGTCTCTGTAGAAGATGCTGGTCTAGGCACAGGGAGAGGGATGAATGAATATGGTACATGGATAACAATGAGGGCTTGTGGCACATGGAATTCCAAAATGGACCTTCAAAATTACCTGCCCTAATGCCTGGGACTGTAAATATGATGAGATGCCACACATCCGAAGCCCTCAATGAGTGTGGAGGTAATAGTGTTAACACTTGTCCTTGTGGCCTACTGGCTAAATCCGTTTATCCTTCTCAGTCAGACACCACATAAAATATGCCCAGTGAGTGTCCAGAGTCAGATTGCAATTCCAATTAATTTATGTTACAATAACTAACCTCCTGAATTCAATAGCATATTGATTTTTTTGGCTATTATAACTAATCGTAATTATATAGGGCATCATTTATCGAAAAAAAAATACTGTTCTTGAAATTGTACCGTAGCTCGCTAGTATGTGCCTGAACCAATTAGCTAGGGTTTTATATAATGGACAAAGATATGTGTTGTTTTTCTATCGAGAAAGCTGAACACTCATTGAACTTTTACAAATGAATAATTGGATTTATTTGAACGTGATAATGTTACCATATATAATTCCTTTGGATAATCCTCTTTTTAATTGTAATGCCATCAATGAGATATCAGGTTCTTTGTGTTTTGTTTGTTTGCTTTTCCCAGGACTGAAGGAGGAAATACGCATAAGGAGGAAATTCTATCTAAATAAATGTGGCAATTGGTTTCGAGAAACTTAGTACTCTTGTTGATGACATTATGGGTTACTCATAATGTCACTTGGGTTACTTTGCTTTTTCCTACCTTTTGTTCATTCATTTACATTATTTATATATATAAGTAATACAAATATTTATATTATATATGTATATTTAAATGTAAATATATTTTTATATATCCATATTTAAATGTAAAATATCCACTCATTCCAGAACATGTGTTGACACTTTATTATGTGCTGTGTTAGGAAACAATGACAGACAGACACAGTGTAAAACATATAGGAGCTAATATTTGTTGCCAGCTTGCCCGTGCAGGCAACCTGTTAGGTACTGAACATGCGTTGTCTTTTTTAATCCTCACAACCTGATGAGGTGTGCAGCCCCATCTTACACGTAAGGGAATTAAGATTCTACAAAGTTAGATACCTTGATCGAGGTCACACAGCTACAAGGAAGTAGAGCTGGCATTCAAATCTGACTCCAAACCCATGTTTTTAACCTCTCTGCGTGCCTTCTCTTTTTTCCAAATCTCAACACTGAACCTCCTATTCTTGTGAGGTGAATTGCTCTGTGCTCCTCAAACAAAAGGTCCCTGCCTTTGTCCTTGCCAGCTAGCCGGTCTCCAAATGCAACCCAGGCTTCTATGTCTGACCCGAACTTCTTCTCTGTGTCCTCACTGGGTCCCTAATCCACCTCGCTTCTGCAAGCCCTTAAAGCTCTATCACATCCCCACCTGCCCAAGTATCAGGCTGTTTTGTCTGTTCACCTGATGTTCCAAACTAGATCATGAGCTCCAAATTAGATTATAAAGTTCTCCAGAGACTATATTTTCTTTCCTCTCATCCTATCACAGAATTTAGGCAGAGACATAGGGGATAAGTTACAGTGGTCTTTTCCGTTGCTAAACTGATTCCCTGGTCCTAAAACATTAACAGATTCATAAAGAGAAAAGGTAGGTGACCTATTTAAGAATAGGATGTACTTGCTTGGCTCCTTCCGCTCTCCTTCAGTTAATCCCTGCTGTTGTCAGAATGTTGCCTACATCCTACAACTGTAGATTTTGCGTGACCGGTTTTGTGATGACCTCACAATCTTGGTTTATATAATATACAATGGGTTTGTATGTCTACCTTAAGCCTTTGGGATACGGCCAAAACTAGAGGTCACTGGAGCACCCACTTAGACCAAAATTAAAGGACAGAAGCTCAAAGAGTCTGTCATCGGCTGTCTCTGACTCTGAAAACTCACAGACCTTTGTACTATTCCTATGATATTTAACACCTACAGCCTTGAGATGTCATTTTTCTTTCTTTTTTTTTAAAGATTTTATTTATTTATTCATGAGAGACACACAGAGAGAGAGAGAGAGAGAGAGAGAGAGAGAGAGGCAGAGAGACACAGGCAGAGGGAGAAGCAGGCTCCATGCCAGGAGCCCGATGTGGGACTCCATCCCGGGACTCCAGGATCACGCCCTGGGCCGAAGGCAGGCGCTAAACCACTGAGCCACCCAGGGATCCCCAAGAGATGTCATTTTTCATAGCTGTGTATCCTTCTAGCTCCTGAGCAGCAATGAGGCCTCGCCCAGCGACGGGGAGCAAGTGCTCTCTGAATGACTGGTGCCTGGGTCTGGAATTACTGATGGAATTATTGCCGGGACCTCTCGTAGGGAAGATGGTAGGGTGTCACCTGGTGTTGATAACCCTGGCTTCTCAAAGTGGTTCCGGGCAGCCAGGAGTCCTTCTCACTTTGGGATGTTTGGGCTGAACTCTTGAGTCCCACTCTCTACCTCTCTCATTTCTTCCCTTTTGGAGTATCAGATGCCAAGTGTTGGTGGTCATGCCATCATAGAATTGCTTTGCAGGCTCATGGGAAGACAAAAGTTCAGAAATAGAGGAGTGTTCTATGGGATTTCACCCATTCTTAATTCATTGCTGTATTACTTGTCATGTTTTAACCTCAGTTTGAAGGGCTTGTATTTCTTTTCCTTCTGGGGAAGAGGAATAGGATTGAGCTCTCGTATGATCTCTACTGTGGGGGAGAACTGCAGTGTCAGCCTGTAGACTGAAGTAGTTTTCCCAGAGATTCCTTCCTTTGGGGGCCTCTGGGAGCCATTTTCCATTGTGAGACCGATTGGGAGCTAAAAGTTTGTTATTTGTTGACATTTCTCCTCCCTCTCACGTCTGCCAAGGCTATCCAATATCAGGTGTAGACTGCTTTGGAAGTGATGTATAAGCAATACCTGGATGCCTCACTTTATCCTCCACCTCCCATGAGTAGGTGATAAAATACATCTCCATGCCATTGGGAAGGCCTTCATAATCGATTTTCTTTTCTCATCTGCCTCTCTACCCTTCAGGCACTCTTACATAATGTAGTGTTTATGTAGGAGGATTCCAAGTGATCACATAGGAGATGAATTAGAATTCCCTCTTCATGATTTACATTATTTAAAGAAATATCCCCTATTTCCTCACTCTGGCTTTTATAGATTTGGGTTCCTTGAATAGTCTTGAACCACTTCCTGACCATGTACTTCCTTTCCAGAAGGTACTAATGAAGCCTGCTGTAATCCTTTTCCTTTATCCACTGTTTTCACTCATCTCTGCTTCAGTCTTGAGGCTTTTTCTTGGATCTCTGCAGTTGGTGGTCTTTATTTCCTGAGCAGAAAAGAGTTTGTTATACATCCCTGGAGTTCTTTCCTTTCCGACTTTCTTTAAAGTTGTTGCCTTTAAAGAGTGCTCCAGAATCATATTAAACAGTTTGGCCTCTTATTCAAGTGGTCAGGATATTAGGTCACACTCTTAATCATCATCATCATAAAAACCTGTTGAAGATTTACTGAAGACCACCACCAACTCTGTTTGCCTTGCCAAGAAAGATATGTTCTTTTCAGTAAGCCAAATGAGTACAGTTATCCAGCAGACCATCGAAGAGGGATAGTTTGAAATTTCAAAGTAAAAAAAAACAAAACAAAAAACTGAGCTCCCTACAAATGAGATGTCAATTCCCTCAGGAATGCCCCCAGTTGAGTAATTCTGAGTGTACTTACCACTCTGTGGTAAATGTGAACTGTTTGCAGGACAAGGTCAGTGACACATAGGTTACTTAATGGTGAATAAACCTAATAAAATTAAAAAATGCTTCCAGGCCTAAAGTGTGTGCTAATGTTTTGTACTACATGCATAAAATGCATACTATTTACTTGAAAACCTACATGTGCAAGGCCACATAACTCAAGAGTTACATGATACTATAAAAATTGGTACACACTGAGCTTTCGGTAGGGTGCCTTCTTGGTCTCCATGTCATTGGCACTGAGCGAGACACTCTGGGTGGCAGAGCTGACCAGCAGCTTTCTTCCCCATCATGCAGATAGATAATCTCCAGTCACTCTCTGTGGGACATACTTGTCAGTCCCATAACTGCTCACTGGGAGCTAGGGGGCAAAGACAAGAACCCCAATCCCTTCCTCTTTATAGGGCAGCTCTAAAACCAGCCCTGTTTTGAGTGAATGCTGATTGTTTTTTCCTTCTCCTAATTCTATCTTAATCTTCCATTTTTTTCCCTCCAACAAATTCTTAAAATACAGATGGGTAGAGGGTCAAGGAAAATTGGGGACCATTTCCTTCCTGTGGCTGAAAGCTTTAGGTCTATTTCTCTTACTGAATAGATTGTACTTTTAATCATTCAACTTTTACTTATTACTGCATGCCAGCACTATATATGAACATGAGCTTTGTTAGGCTCTCTTGCTACTCACATTGTCATCACTGTATTTGAGATATTACCCGACATCCCCAAGTCTAAGCCTTTTCAATTTATTCCTCATACATTTGTTCATTTTTAAACAAAATAATCCAGATAGATATAGAGAATTAGAATTTCCATGTTGCAAACAACCTAAATGCTTTCCAACTGCACTTCCCATTTGAAGCCTGAATGCCCTATTTATAACAGAAGTCATCTTTTGTCCTCTATCACTACTTCCTAGTGGTAAGAGTTCACTAGCACACAATCAGATCACACCACTTATTTTTTTAAACATTTGTTCACTTGGGGGGAGAGGGGCAAATGGGGGGGAGAGGGAAAGAGAGAGAGAGAGAATCTCAAGTAGACTCCCTGCTGAGTGCAGCGCCTGACTCAGGGCTTCATCTCACGACCCTGAGATCATGACCCAAATGGAAAACAAGAGTCAGATGCTTAACGAAGTGAGCCCCCCAGGTGCCCCCAGATCACATCATTTAAAAATACCTCTGTTGAAAAAAATCTTCCTTGATATGTATCTTGTCACTTCCACCCTTTGGTCCAGGTTTTGAAATTTAATATCTTTTTCACAGAATAGCTTTTGAAATACACAAAGACAGTTATCCTGTACTCCAAAGTATTTCTGTATTGGGTTAACTATGCCCATTTTCTTCAAACATGTGTGGATTTCCATCCCTCCCACCATCCTGGCCATTGTCCTAAATTCAGTTCATTTAGGTGTTTCTTACCACGTCATGCCGAGAGCTGGTTATGCTTCAGCTATGCTAAGACTGTCACATTTCCATTTCACAGGTGAGAAAACTGAGACGACGGTAAATGACTTATCTAAGGTCATAAGCTAGACTTTGCATTTGAATTTCTACTCTCCCACATGTAAATCTGGTCTGTATTTCCTGATATAACATGCAAATATAGCCAGAGACCCATTTAACAATGAGGTGGGACAACCTAGAATTCTGCTGATTTCCACTGCAATGAAATTGTGACAAAAGGACTGAGCCAAGACTTTCTGGAAATGTCATTTGGTTAGCCAACCTGAGGCAACAGTCTCAAAGGTGCCTGGCTGGGTTTTGTACATGCATATACTTCCTCTTGTTTCTATTTCTCTGAGGGATGCTAATACAGTCATTAATCTACCTTTTGTGATCTTTAAGGACTGTTTTTGTATGACAGCATGATTTTTCTCTTACTTTGGTTATTCGTGATGTTGCTCAAGTCCTTTTATTGAGTTCCAGGACAATTTCTTTTATCTTGAGCTTTTTCATAAGTTTAAAGCAATACTGCAGTTTTATTATATTCCTAAGAAAACTCAAAATAATTTTGCATCTGTGTGACCAATACATGGGCTCATGCTTTTACCTCATTACTAATCGTTGATGGCACTGCCAACTCTCATTGGCAGTATGCACTGGTCATCTAGTTATTTTGGAAATTAACATATTATTTAATATACCAGAGTTAAATATTTTTAGCTAAAGTCTGTTGACTTACTCAAGCCCATTGATGTTCATCAAAGCAAATAATATGCCTTCTGGCATCTTTTGTTCTTAGTCTAATTTTGATTTTCTTGATGTGTGTTCTGTTGGCACCTAGCCTTTTTGTCTATAAGCTGGTCCCTGAGGAAGGAATTCTACCAAAAAATCAGTTTTGGAAGCACTACGTCCTCTCTGCCACAAAATTCGTAATGCAGCCATATTAAAGTTTTGAGAAGTCCTATAGTAAAGAAACCTGTTTAAATTAATCTAATCAAATGTTTCCCAAGTGTATTTGACCACAGAAAATTTCTTTTTTTCCCCAAAACATCTATTGGAACACACTTTGGAAAATTCTGATGTCATGTTGTAACTTACTGTCCTTAACAAGGGTCATAAAAAAGTCCAGAAAGAATATTCCTTTAAGTAAAGAATAAAGAAAAGCACAAATTATTTTATAAAACCTACTAAGCAATCAAAATACTAATGATCCTGACAAAGAGAGCAGAGTCAGTTAAATAAGCCATGCTTTGTCTATATCAGTTGTTTGTATTTAAATATAATGTTTCTTCTTTAAGGCATTACCAGTGCTAGCCAAGAGGAAAGTCACTTATTTCCTTTGTAAAGGCAAGCATCTTATATTTGATTCCGAGTCTATAAAAAGAGAAGGTGACATTTCTCTCCTTCGCCTGTTTTAGAAATATCTAGTCATATTACCTGCAATTGGGCTACCTGAATGGCAAGGAGGTTAAGTCTGTATCTTCCAAGGGAAGAGGAAATAAAGTCAATTGCTTAGTTAGGGCCTTCAGTTGCTTCTCTCTTTTTTTCTCTCTCTCTCGCTTTTTTGAAATACAGTTGACATATAACATTGTGTGAGTTTAAGGTATACAAAGTGGTGACTTGATACACTATCTGTTGTGAAATGGTTACCGCAATTAGGTTAGTTAGCATATCCATCATTTCACATAATCACTCTTCTTTTGTTGGGATGGTGGTGGTGAGAACATTTAAGATCATTCTCTTACCAGTATTAACATATACAATACAGCATTGTTAGCCAAAGTCACCATGCTATTAGATCCTCAGAATGTATTCATCTGATAATTTTAAGTTTGTACCCTTTTGAGGTGGGGGAGGGGCAGAGGGAGAGGGAGAGAGAGAGAATCTTAAGCAGACTCCATGCCCAGCACAGAGCCCGACTCAGGGCTTGATCTCATGACCCTGAGTTCACGACCTGAGCTGAAATCAAGAGTTGGATGCTTAACCAACTGAGCCACCCAGGTGCCCCTGGAAGTTTGTACTCTTTGGTTAACATCTCATTTCCCTGTGTATCTATGATGCTCTTGGCTGCAGAGAATAGCTGGTAAAAGCACTAAAATGATAAAACCGTATAAACAGGGACATATATGCAAAGTGGTAAATTGAAATCAAGAATACCATAAAAGTGGGCAGCCCGGGTGGCTCAGCAGTTTGGCGCCTGCCTTCAGCCCATGGCGTGACCCTGGGGTCGGGTCCTGGGATTGGGTCCCAAGTCGGGCTCCCTGCATGGAGCCTGCTTCTCCCTTTGTCTGTGTCTCTGCCTTTCTCTCTCTCTCTCTCTCTGTGTGTGTTCTCATGAATAAATAGATAAAATCTTAAAAAAAAAAAAAAACACCATAAAAGACCTGGAATAGATAAATCCACTGAGACAGAAAATAGAATAATGGTTGTTGGGGGCTGTGGGAAGGGAGAAATGGAGGGTTATTGTTTAATGGGTGCAGAGCTTCTGTTTGGGATAATGAAAAAGTTCTGGAAATGGCCGGTAGTGACAGTCATATGACATTGGGAATGTATTTAATGCTGCTGAATTGTACAATTTACAAATGGCTAAAATGATCATTTTTGTTAGGTATACTTTACAACAACAACAACAACAAAATCACCAAAAAATATTGGGGAAGTATATAAAGAGAGAGAACAACTTGTACACATTGTATCAAGGGCAACTTTCCTGATTTTGGTATTATCCTATAGTTATGTAAGATGGAACCACTGGGAGATACTAGGTGAATGAACCTGGGACCATTTTTTGTACTAGTTTTGTAACTTCCTGTGAATCTCTAATAATTTCAAAATAAAAAGTTAAAACAAAAATTTTTAAAAAAGTAACCCGCCATGACCAAGAAGTATTTACCTGGAAGTATGGAGAGGATTGATAGTTGGAAGGCCATTCATATTTCACACTTGTAACTGAAATAATAGAGAAATCATATGGTCTCTTCATATGTTTTTAATACTTTCATTTAATGAACTGTCTTGTAATAGATGGTTTTTTTTTTCTAAATATCATCAAAAGATCCATCTAGACAACAAACAGGCTTAACACTCAAACACTGTAGGTGTTTTTAATAAATAGGAATAATACAAAAGATATTATGGTTACTTAATATTATTCTCTAAGTTTGGGTCCCTATGTGCTTTATGGTTATAACTATGAAAATACAGATTCAGAGCGAGAGGCTACCTTTGACTGGACCCATCAACCACTTAGGCCTTGGGGATGTCTGTTAACATCTCAGCTTCATTTTCTCTTTTAGAACACTAGAGGATTAATCGGACAAAATCATTGATTTTAATATTGTTTTTCTGTTTCGTAGAACTGGACACTTTCCTTCAAAACTTTTTTTTAATTATTTTTTATGGAAAACCAAAACATAAAACAGTTAAAACTGAAGTTGCTGTGAGGTGAACAGGGATGGGGCACTCAAATCCTGGTCTGTCCTGATCCTCCCCCCGCCCCCGGCACCTCTGCCCACCCTCAGCCCCGCTACAGGAAACAAGCCCCCCATAAACACTCATGGAACCAGGCAAAGGCCTTTCTCCTGTCCCAGGCAGTGCAAACATGCAGGCAGCGTGCATCTCTGAAGCATGCCAGGGTGAACTGATTTATTAAATTTCGAACAGAATACAAAAAAGAACTTAGTCTCTAGCAGAGAAGTTGATTGTATACCTGGTACAGGTCTTGTCCCATGACTCTGAGTGAGGGCCCTCTCCTCTCAGTTTTGGTTCCTCATCTGTGATGTGAGAAGGGTCACTGACTTCCATTCATTCAATACCAACTCGTGTTACCATGGTCTTGTTTCTGTCAGTGGGTGAGTCACTTCTGTCACTAGGCCACTTTTCAGTGGTTGTGGACCTCCTCCAGCTACTGGGAGCACAGGTAAAGCTAACTCATGCAGTAGGTCTCAATCTTGGCTGCATGTAGGAACACCAGAAGGTACTTTATTATTTTTATTTTTTTAAGATTCTATCCATTTATTCATAAGAGACACACAGAGAGAGGGAGGCAGAGACACAGGCAGAGGGAGAAGCAGACTCCATGCACAGAGCCCAAAGCGGGACTCGATCCCTGGACCCCAGGATCATGCCCTGAGCTGAAGGCAGATGCCCAGCCGCTGAGCCACCCAGGTGTCCCCAAAAAGGTGTTTTTAAGATGAACCAATACCCAGGTCCCCCTCAGTCTAGTGAAATCAGAACTCTATCCTCGATACCTGGGGAATCACTGTACCTGTTTCCCAGGCTAACCTTTTAGGTTAGGGTGGTCAAGAAAGAAAACTGTTGTCCTAGCAGAACCATAGGATATGTTTTGGGTAATTTCACTCAAAAATCAAATAGTCTACGAGACTCCATGGTGATCTTTTCATTGTCTGGGTGACTAACCAGTAACATTTGCCCTTAAGTATTTTCAGATCAAACTTGTCTCTCTCTTGCTTCATGGCACAAACCCTGTGCAGATTTCAAATCTCGTTCTTTTTCCTTTTTTCAAGTTAACTTTTTTTTTTCCTTTTAGTGATTTCTACACTCAGCATGGGACTCAAGCTTGTGACTCTGAGATCAAGAGTTGCACTCTTCCAACTGAGCCAGCCAGGTGCCCCTCAAAGCCCTTTCTTGAGAAGTATTTTGACCTGCCAGAGAGACTGTCATCATCAGCTGAGACTTGTATTCCTTTCCTTCCAGTCACAGGGGCCATGCCATGTGCACTGATGCCCAACTCTGTTGTGGTAGAGGCAAAAATCTTCCATTTTAAGTCATTAACTTTCTTTCCCTCAAAAGATATACATATACTATATTTGAAGGTAGTAAGCATATGTGTGATTTTGTCTAGTAACTGAGGAACACTGCCTTGCTAGTGTAGTTGGAGTATTTGCCTTCCTTGTCAGCATTTATTGGATCATGTGCTGGGAAGACCCGTTTTTGAGGCAAGATGACTTGTTCCAGCCTGTCCCACAGCCTGTGGGTGTTTAAGGAGGAAGGTGGTTTTCACTGAAGTGCTACAAATCACTTAAGACCTAGTAAGGTAATCCACAGTTTTCAGAACAACCCTCTATCCATCTTAACTTTCTTGTCCCCATTATCTCACTGTTCTGGTTTCCTACAAAGCTTTGGAAAGAGAGCTATAAGTCAGAGTATGTTGCATGACTCCCTAAAAAGGAGAGAATTGAACACAGGATTTTTAGGGCAATGAAACTACAGAGTAGGATCCTAGAATGGTGGATACATGTCATTACCTATTTGTCAAAACCCACAGAATGCACAGCAAGAGTAAACCCCAGTGAAAACCATAGACTGGGGGCGATAATGATGTGTCATTGTGGTTCACCAAATTTAACCAATGCCCCACCCTTGTCGGGGGTATTGAGTCAGAAGGTTCTACGTGTGTTATGGGCAGGGAGAGTATGGGAACTCTCTGGACTTTCTGCTCAATTTGGCTGTGAACCCAAAATTATTCCCCCCTACAAAGTCTATTTGAAACATAAAAAAAGGGAAGTTTGAAACTTTGCTTTAAAAACGTTTTTAATCTCAGAAATTGGCGAGTAGCAAAACAAAGCAAAAGCCTGGGTAATAATCTAATCCTTACAAAATGCCCTCATCCATCTGACCCTTACTGATACTCTGTCCTCCATCCATTGCTGTCCTCACACACTCTTCTCACTGTCCCCACCCTCCTGAAGCGTACGTATATCCCTGTCTACCCCAGAACTCTCTCCTAAGTTCCAGGTTCTTTTATCCGGAGGTCTCTGAGAAATCTCAATTTGATCATCCCAGAGGAACTTCAACATCAACTTGTCCCAAATGGAAATCATTAGCTTCCCACCCCAGCTCCTTCATTATATAAAAAGGTAACCTTCCATATGGATAAGAACTTCAGTCATCCTCCCAAATTTTCATGCAAAGATAATGACAGTCCTCACTTCTGGTCCAAGATAGTGGGATGGAATACTTGTGAGTGTCTGTGTCCTAAAAGCCAAGGACAGTTGCATTACAATAAAAGGATTTAAAAAGAAGCATAAACCCACACACAAAGAGACCATGAAGAGAGGACAGCCACACACTCTCAGAAGGTGGGAAAGCACTCGGATAAATAGTGTTAAACCTGATGAATGAAAGAAAATTAGAACCTAAGTTGGTAGAGAGAAAAACGTAGAAATAAGCTCATTAACGTGGATGAACAGCGAAGAGGTCAGCAAGAGAAGGCTCCAGGCGTCTCTTAAAGAAGCAATCGAATAAATAAAATTTCAGACATATGAGGTCTCACAAACATAGGCTTCTGGCTTGTGTTTAGTTTCTCGGAAAGCATCTGGAGGATATGTTCCACCAAAATAAAAGAGTAAGCCAAAACCCAACATGACACGGGATTTAGCACAACAGAGAGGCACAGAGCATCCTGGGCTGTGGAAGGAGCATTGCAGGATCACAGCCACGCTCATGACTTGTTAGTTCTTTTAATTGTTGTATATTTAGGATTAGAAAAGTTAAAAATAATGTGTTTAAGGTCACTCAGCTAGTCTAGTGAGTTTTAGAGGTAGGAACCAAACCCAGGTATGTCTGTTGCAAAGGCATGATAGAGCATTTCTATAATTATGGAATTCTGAGCCAAAGAGTGACTAATGCGGGTAATAACAGTTCCAAGACATAAGCTTACAATGAGAATTAGACGAGATAATCACCCAAAGCATTTACCCAGCATCTGACACATGGGGACCTAAATATTATTGACTTCTAATTAAACATGTAATCTATGATGATCATTACTGCCTCCATCCAATGTTCCATGAAGGATTAGCATTTGAGCTGCACCAAGAAAGATTTTGACTGTGGCAGAGGAAGGGGACATTCCAAGCTGGAGAGATAATAGTAACAAAAGAGGAGAAAACAGTGAATATAAGATACACACACTTCAAGCATTTGTCAAAGCATCCTTTCACTGACTGTAGTTTAGCACTTGCCAGAAGTTTGCTTTAAACGTCTGGGATTCGAAGGAAATCTGTTAATTTTCCATTTCTCTAGATTCTGTAAGCCCTATCCCTGAAGGAAATTAGATCATCAGAAGGCAACAAACCTGAACTCTATTATCTTAGCTTCCCATAGATTAACTTTCATAGAATTAAGATTAATGATGTGGACTTCGGAGAAGAGAAAGCAAGCATTAATTTGAAAAATGTTTTCATATCTTTTGCAAAGTCACACATACTGTGGATTCTGAGTACCCACCCTTAGAGAGTCTGAGGAAGACTTTTTCCCTAAATGAATTTGTATCCTTGCTATTATCAAGTAGTGACAATTTCACAACCCAATGCCAAGAGCTGATTTGATGTGCAATAGTAGGAATCTAATCCATACCAAATGCTCTCTTCTTCCCATGAACATGTAAAAATAAGTGTGTTTGCCTTCTTTCACAGGTTTAAGAATACTGTGTGCTATATCGTGGACAGGTGAATTTTCAACAAGTAAAATTGAATATACTGTTGAATCCTGGTATAATGAAAGTGTAAAGTAATTAAGAAAAACATGTTAGCTGCGAATTAGGGCATGTATAACTGAATCTATGATATCCTTATAAGGAGGTGATTGAAAACAGTAGAGCATTTGTCTAAAATGCAGAAATTTGCTTAAAATGTCAGCAGAAATATATGAGAACTAACTACCAGAAGTGTTCAGCAAAAGCAAGTTTACCTGGTAAGGGGCACTGCCTTTTATCCACAAGGAAACCCTTCTCAGATTTTAATATTCAATTTAAAGATGTTCACCTGTCTTAGTCAACCTTAGCTAGGTTATGCTGCAGTAATGAACCACGAAGGTTAATTTTTCATTGATGCTGTATATCCAGCTTGGATGAACAGAGCTCTCGACTCTGCATTGTTCTTACTTGGGAATGGGCGTTGTTGGAACCTCAACCTTCTGGAACATTGCTGGTTGCCAGGGCAGGGAGAAGGGGAAACATCAAGGTGGCAAGATGCTGTATTCCTTTAACGCTTATAAGAAGAGAAACTGGAAAAATTGATGAGCGATCCTAATGACTACTAAAATGTGCCCTTTTTGCTACTGAAAATTCAGTTTGCTTTTCTTTCTGCAAGCAAAATACGCTCATCTCTTCCCCCAAGGAAGACTGCCAGCAAGTTTTATCCTGATGGTTTTTAGTTCTAAACCTAGGATCTGGGGAGGAGCACAGCCATTTTTACATCAGGTCCGTACATGGTGCCTACTGATTGAGGGACCTATAAAAGAGAAAGGGACACCTGGGTGGTTCAGTGGTTGAGCATTGGCCTTTGGCTCAGGGTGTGATCTCGGGGTCCTGGGATCGAGTCCCTCATCTGGGTCCCTTCCGGGAGCCTGCTTCTCCCTCTGCCTGTGTCTCTGCCTCTCTCTGTGTCTCTCATGAATAAATAAATATTTTTTAAAAATAAAGGAGAAAGTCAAATTTTCTGCCCTCCACACAACCACACTTCAACAGTAGAACAAGGACAGGATAACTACAATAAGCACCCCCGTTCACAAATGGGGGGAATCAGAGAGACACATGGTGAACACCTGTCCACAGCAATTCTAAATCTCACTGGGCAGACATTTTGGGGGCTCCTCTCGGGAGTGATAAGGAAGGTTTCCTTGATTATTTTCTGGTCCTGCTTCCTGGGCAAAGGTCTCTCATCCAGTCATCCCCCTGCAGCTTGGCTCTGACTTCTTTTTCATTATTCTCTGTAGCCACTTTTGAAGTGGGCAATGAAAGTATGTCCTCTTTGGGATGGACAGCTTTCTCAGCCCACTTTGCATTTCACTCTTGGCTGATTAGAGTCCCAAAGTCGGGTTCTTAAATAACCACCACCTGTTTTGTCCAGACTGGTAAGTACTTCTTTTGTCAAAAACAGCTTCTCCTGTATCTTCTTCCTGTCAGCTCCAAATGGCAATAGCCACAGTTTCCTTTGAGACATAATTCTCAAGTTTATAGTATTTCTTTGCTTTTTTTTGTCCTCATATCTCTCTTTATTGGTTTAAATTCAATTCCCCGAGGCCATCCGTTTTCAATGAGAGAGCCATGTCCAGACGTTGTATTTCCCCTGAGCCATTTTGTACAAATGAAAAGATTTTTTAGACATTACACCATGAATGGGAATTTACTCAAAGACATTTTAATTCATTGACAGATTTTTAAAATGAGTGTGATGATCCTACCCCTTCATTTGTCCCTTGATGCAAGGTTGAGTTTTAACTGGCCCCTGCTGCTTTAAATTTTCCTCATTTTAATGTTCTTGGGATGGAGTCTTGTTTCAGGCTTCAAATCCTCAAATTCTATATTCTTGCATTCCTGTTTGAAAATGAGTAGTGTCTTTTTGTACTCACCTCTCTCTTGTATCAACCTGCATAAAATAGTCATCAACAAACAACACAGGCCACTAAGAATACTGTCCCCATGGTCTTTTCCCCTGGAGGCATAAACTCATTAGGAGTAATATCTAAATCCCAAACTACTGCTGGCACAGTGTCCTTGCCACTTCACTACCTGGCCCTTAAGTCATTTGTTTTAGGTAATTGCTATAGCAGCAGCTGGCTTCTATGTACCCATTTTTGTATTATTCAGCATATGGGAGGTTATGCTACAGGAAAAACAATCCCAATATTTCAGTGGCCTGAAATAAATTTATTATTTTCCTCTCTTGCTACCTGTCCATTTCAGATCAATGAGGGGATACTTTATTTATCCTCACTTTTGGATTTGTGCTGATGGAATCTCTACCAACTAGAACACCACCAGTTGTCATGGAAGGTGGAAGGGAACATGAAAAGTCTACCCAAAAGGGGCCCCTTTCATTTTTGCTCTTATTTCACTGGCTGAATCCGTCAGATGACCAACCCTAACTTCAAGTTAGGCAGAGAAATGAAATTTTTCATGCTCCAAAAGAGAAGCAGAAATATTGATATTAGCACTAGTGACTCCACACCCACTTAGTAAAAATGTAAGTGTGTATATACTCTCCTTCCAACACACACATGATTTATGTTGGATTTAGAGTCTCTAGGGACCTATTCCTCCAGTAAATTAAGGGGAAAGGAACTTAATTCCCAAAGCTTCCATTTTCAAGTGGATGTCATTGTCATGGTTCATGTATTATGGAGAAAACCTCTAAAATGGAGAGAAACATTCATAAGTAGTTACTGGAATGGGACAACCGAATGTGTGAATATTTTGTTTGGCAAATGTCATAGGAATGTATTTGTCCCTGCGTGGGTACTTCTCTTTTTCTAACCAAGTGGATCCTTTCCTAAGATCAAAAACCAAAAACAACAACAACAACAAAAAAAAAAACAAAAAACAAAAAAAGATGATCACTAGCGAGCTCAACTGCCTTAAGACTTAAGGACAGATAGTGTGGAATACAATATGATCCAAGTCTAATTTTTC
Organism: Nyctereutes procyonoides; assembly: GCF_905146905.1. NCBI lineage: Eukaryota > Metazoa > Chordata > Mammalia > Carnivora > Canidae > Nyctereutes > Nyctereutes procyonoides. The sequence goes on along the minus strand of NW_026575082.1, from coordinate 16,206,720 downwards.
ATTGGTTGTCTAGTTACTCAATAAATATTTGATTGATTGAGTAATTCCATGGCCTGGACAAATATTGTAGCCACAGAATGGAACAACAATAAGCAGATGACAAAAAAAAGTTTCCATTCCAAATCCATTTGGCCACAGGCACGCGGACTTGGTCATAAAGCTGGAAGTACTTCTCAAGGTTGCTGCTGGAACTGATAGCTAGGTGCTATTTATAAACTTTGGGAAGATCTTCTAGATAAAATATTTAAACATGCTTTTGGAAAGCAAATGTCTTTGTTCGCTTTGTTGTCCAAGCTCTCTTTTGTTAATTTCACTTTTTTTAAAAAAATGTTTCCCAAATTCTTAAAAGAGAAAAGTTCATTTTTTCATGTCACGAGGAGGAAAAAGTTTGCTCATGATTGAGAAAACTTGTGGACATATAAACATGGTGCTTCCCTTAGCCCTAGACCTAGTGTTCTATAGTGACAAAATTGTAATATGACAGTAGAGAAAAGTATTACTTCAAGGAAAATACCAAGGTTATTCCTTCTCTTAAGAAATATACAAGCAGAGCATATATAATAAAGGCAATGGCTCAGTTTTGGTCAAGTATATTATATTAGTTATCATGGGTAGGAGGATAAGCATGTAATTTATCATTCAAATGAGGACACATTTGAGAGTGAAACGGAACACAATTCAAAGTCATACCAGGAAAACAGGTAAAAACCAGGATAGTCCTGGGCCAACCAGAACCCAAGTCATCGGTGACCTTTAAAGTACATTATTGAATAAATGATGTTGGGACATTCCAGCAATTGACAAAATAAAGTGAGAACACTATTTCAGAAATTCCAGATTGATCATATATTTATATATAAAAGATGAATAATAAAAGTATTACAAGAAACCATACAATTATTTTCTATTATAATTTTAGAAAAGAGAATGTCTCTATAACACAAAAACCCAAACAATCAGAAAATTTTACATGACAAAAACCATCATAAGAAAAGTGAAAAGACAAATGATACTCTGGAAATAATATTTGTAATTTATATCTCAGATAAAGAGCTAATTTCAGCTTAATAATTAAAGAGCTCCTACAAATCAATTTTTAAAATTCCATTAACTTCACAAAAAATGGGCAAAGTATAAAGAGACAATTCACAGAGAAGAAAATCAGATGAAAACTTATTCGATCTCAACCATAATAAGAGAAATGCAAAATAAAAATAGCCTAAGTTATGTTTTCTGTTACCTATCAGATTAATAGTAACAAAAAGTCTGAGCACATGCTTTGCTCGTGTGGAACTGAGAACATGACATGACAGCATGACTTGTATATTCCTCATTGTAGTATAAATTCTTCAAACTTGTAATAATTATAATTAATCCCTTAATCTTGCATTTTAAAGCTTGCTTTTAATATAATGTTTCAATTTTCTAGTCTTCGGTACATTTATATTTTAAAGTATAATAAGTAGCAAAATTTGCTAATTTCTTCCAGTTGAGCACATCTAATGACCAAAATCTTAACTTTTGAGTCATTACCACCACTTGGTGATAGCATGTGCTAATTTCATGTTCATATTTTTTGTGTGATAGATCAACTTTTTGAAAAATAATTTATAGCAGCGTAAGCTGTCTCACACAACGATTCTCTCATTTTTTCATATTTAGGCCTCTCCTCTATGCTCCCTCCCTAACAGGCATAGTAGAAGCCTAAATCTTCAGACAGCTTTATTAATGGTGACATCATCAATGGGAATCTCACTGGATTCTCCAAACGTCCCTAGGGCATGTATCCAGGAATCAGGGTGGGGTTTTATTGTTTGTTGTTGATGTTGTTTTGCCTCTCCTTTGATCTTTAGAGTGAATCCGAGCTTTTAGCTCAGACTGTCATTAGCAGTCCACTAGATGTCTCTCTCACCTAAATCAGTAATAATCTAAAATCCAAATTCTACCTTTTAAAGACTGGACTTTGAAGGTACACCAGATTAGTTCCACAAAGCGAAGGATTAACCAGCATTTTACACACATGTACACTTGGGGGTAGGAGACAGAGAGGAAGGCTTGCAGAAGTCTGGCAGGAAAGGACTTCTCCAAACAATTACAGAATGCCCTGGGTTGGAATCTGAGATTATCTTTCGGTTTGTAGCTAAATGTTCCTGAATGAAGTGAGAGAGGATGACAAGCAAAGATCTGGACGAAGAGCATACCTGCAAGCATACTTGCATTGCACAGCAAGTGCAAATGGCCCGAGGCACAGAAGGAGCCAGGGGTCAGTATTGAGGAAGCAAGGCCTTGTAGGGCTTGGTAAATGTGTAAATTTCATTCCCAATGAGATGGGAAGCCCCTGGAAGAGTTTTTTCTGTCTGTCTGCCAGTCTTTCTTTTTGAGGTATAATCAACATAACATTAGTTTCATGCTACAAATAATGATTTGATACTTGTATATATTGCAAAATAATCAGCACAAGTCCAGTTAACATCCATCACCAAATACGGTTACACATTTTGTTTTCTCATGAAAAGAACTTTCAAGATCCTCTCTCTCAGCTACTTCCCAATTTGCAATATGACACTATTAACTATAGTCACCATGCTGTGTGCTAGGTGATTTCTAATTTTCCATGGAAGAGCCCTAAAAATCTATTTGATTATAGAGAAACACCAGATACACCCAAATTGAGAAAACTTTCTATAAAATAAGTAGGCTGGGGGCATCTGGCCGGCTCCAGTTGGTAGAGCATGCAACTCTTGATCTCAGGGTTGTGTGTTCAAGCCCCACGTTGGGTATAGAGTTTACTTAAAAATAAAATCAAAGTTAAAAAATAGTAAGTAGGCTGTGTTCTTAGAAATGTCAATGTCATAAAAGACACAGAGCAGCTGGGAAAGCATTTGGAATCAAGGAGAAAAAATGACAACTGAACACACAGCGTGATCCTGGGCTGCATTCTGGACTGAATGCTCAGAGGTCATTCCTGGGACAATGGACAATATTGGAATACAAATTAGAGATTAGATAAAACTATGGTTTGATATTAAATTCCTGAGGTTGATAACTGTGCTGTGGCTATGTAAGAAAATGTCTTGGTTTTAGAGTAAAGGGGTGTGTGGCTTGGGAGTCCCAAGCCCAGTTAGCAAGTGGGGACCCAAGCAAACTGCTACCCTCACAAGCAAGTCTATATGAAGGGGTGCAGTTACTTCACCACTGAACTGTCCCCCAAAGGGAGTAGGGACCTCCGTAAGGAGACTTCACATCTAAAACAGTGGTCCTGGGGTGCCTGGGTGGCTTAGTTGGTTAAGCATCCGACTATTGATCCCAGCTCAGGTCATGATGTCAGGGTCCTGGGATGGCGCCCGGAATCAGGCTCCATCCTGGGCGAGGAGCCTGTTTAGGAATCTCTCTCCCCCTCTCCTTCTGCCCCTTCTCCTGCCCCACCACTCATGCTCCCTCTCTCCCTTTGTCTCAAAACAAAGACAAAAACCCAGATTTATTTAAAAATACATAAATAAAGTGTCATATTTCTGTTAATTGTTTTACTCCATCTCCAAAGCAGTTTCTGTGATATTATCCCTAGACAATCTTCAAAAGAATAAACTATCCACTTGGGAAGACTTAGGGTATCTTCTTCTCATCTAAGTAGACAACAGCCACCCTTTGATGGTGTGATAAAAACTAAAAGTAGGTATTAGACTGAAATTTATCCAGAAATGACATCCCCAAGGGCACTGGCTTTCATCCAAGAAAATCGTCCCTATCATTTAGACCTTGTGCTTTGTAAGCCTCAAAAATGTGACAAAGAATTAGGCTCTGAGTAAACAAGGGGCATAAATTGCATTTGTTTAGGGTCTGCATTTTGGTTTGTTTGGCAAATATGACTGTCAGGAGACATGGGAAATACACCATGTGAGAAGGCGGTGTGGGCCGGATGGCCATCCTTCAGCACCATTTTTAGGAGCACCTATTACAGTCAAGGTAGCATGTGAAGTCCTATGAACAAAATAGAGATGATTGAAACATCCAATCTGCTCCTAATTTTGTGCCTTTGTATCAGAGGACTTGGCTCAGATTTGGGGAGGCTCGGGAAAGAGACCCTGTTTCACCTTTTATTTTATTTAAACATTTAAGGACTGGAGAGGAGTGGCAGGCCTCCAGGGAAACAGCAGCCCTGCTGACCGTGGAGCAGGCTGCACCTGCTTTTGGTTCTCCAAATGAAACCAGAGCAGCAAGCAGATGCAACCCCTGCACTTTAGAAGTTACGTGGGAAAGTGGAGCAAATCCAGAAAAAGATGATGATATGCTAAAGCAGTGCCAAAGGGCTTCTTATTAACAGAAGTCTAGAAGGGCATCTCGGTGGCTCAGTGGTTGAGTATCTGCCTTGGGCTCAGGCTGTGATCCCAGGGTTCTGGGATCGAGTCCCATATCATGTTCCCCTTAGGGAGCCTGCTTCTCCCTCTGCCTGGGTCTCTGCCTCTCTCTGTGTGTGTCTCTCATGAACAAATAAATAAAATCTTTAAAATAAATAAATAAATAAATAAATAAATAAATAAATAAATAAATAAAAGACGTTTAGAAAAATCAAGGTTATATTGTCCAGAGAGGATGGCATTTAATTACTGTCTTCACGTATGTAAAAGAAGAGTTATTCCCCAGTTACTCTCCACCTTCAGTGGGATAGAAACAAGAAAGCTAGTTCGGATTTTTGAGAGGACTTTTTAAGCATTTGGATAAGTTGCTCTTGGAAAATCAAATTCAGCAATGAGCTACCATGGGTTCCCTACCATGGATTCCCAAGAATATACAACTACTCACTTTGGCCACTTAGATATCTGCTTCTTGCCCAGGGTACAGGACAGCCTCCCTTTGAAAATGTGATAAAAATGGCAGTGGAAGCTTATGAACCCATCCCAGCCAGCCTTCCCACTGGCCCACCACTGAGCTGGGGGGGGCGGGGTGTACTCTCAGGGTAGCCACTCTTCTGGCTCTTGGACTAAGGCACTCAAGGCTTCAATTAAAATGTAAATGTCACCTGATGGGGTGATGCATGGGGTTATCATCAGCCACCAACACCTCATCCCATTAAGTCACGCTTAAAGTTAGTGAGCCGCCTACTGGGGACCCTTAGTAAATAAGGAACAAAACAAGTAAGTTTTTCTTTTTAAAAAGATTTTATTTATTTATTCACGAGAGACACACAGAGAGAGGAAGAGACATAAACAGAGGGAGAAGCAGGGTCCATGCAGGGAGCCTGCTGTGGGACTGGATCCCAGGATCCCGGGATCACGATCTGAGCCAAAGGCAGATGCTCAACCACTGAGCCACCCAGGTGCTCCAAAACAAGTAAGTTTTGATGATAGAGCAGGAATTGGGAAAACTCTGGAGCCTGAGAAAATATGGATAAGACAAGGACGTTTTGATGGTAGAAAAGGAACCTGGGGGAACTTTAGAACTTGGGGGGGTGGGTGGCCACCTTGACTGACCTTAGGCATTCATAGGAGAGACTGAGCATATGGGGGTGTCTTCTACTCCTTGCCTTTTCATCCTCCCTCCCTCCCTTCGTCTCCTCTCCCCCCCTCGCCCCTCTCCTCTCTCCCCTCCTTCCTTTTGCAATTATTTCTGCAATTATCAGGAGGCACTACGCTAGATGTTAGAGGCATCATCCTTGGTTTTGAAATGTCTTGTATACATATTAATGCCATTTAATTTCCCACGGGGAAATGCTATTCTTCATGCCCCACACAGAATTAAGCTGATGATTTAACCTGCTTTGTTCACTAGGACTCTCAATACTGGAGTGAAGAGCACATGGCAGGACAAGCCTTGTCTCTGAGGGCTGCACACCGGTGGCAGCACAGACTGGCAACATCCTTCAGAGTCCTGTATTTTAGAAACACAGCACATGAGGGACACCTGGGTGGCTCAGTGGTTGAGCATCTGCCTTCGGCCCAGGGCGTGATCCTGAAGTTCCAGGATTGAGTCCCACATTGGGCTCCCTGCAGGGAACCTGCTTCTCCCTCTGCCTGTGTCTCTGCCTCTCTCTGTGTGTCCCTCATGAATAAATAACTAAAATCCTTAAAAAAAGAGAAAAAACTCCCTGTGGGTGTGTTTAACTCAGAAAGCTTATCTCATTTAACCATTTGATTTTGTACGTGTTTTTCCCCCCAAAATCAAGTTTAATGCGAGAGCATGAAACTTAAAATATTAAAATCACAAAAAATATTAAAATCACTTTAGTAAGTATTAGAAGCAATATTCTAAATGATACATAGCAAAACATAAAGGATAAGTCACCATATTTACCACTTGAATGTTTTCCTCCCTAATTCCTAATTATTACAATTTGTTCATTCCACACATTTTGGCTTTGGGTTGGGCACGGAGCATACAGTGCAAATACAATTACTGCCAAAGCCTAGCTCCGCTCTCCTCCAGGAGCATTTCTCTCCTGAGCTTAAACAACACCAGACCCCGGAGACAAATGGGTTGTTTTCTAAAGGTTTGAGTATAAAGTTGGCTATTGGAAACTCACACCCTAATTTTTGCCGTGAATAATGATGCCAGGGGCAGGTAGATTGCAGTACTGCCAACAGATGGGATGTATACACTCCCAATCCTGGGAAATCTGCCTCAAATCCCTCAGACTATGATGAGAACATCAGTTTTCAGGACAGTGTGGGACTCAGGAGAGGAGGAACACATGTGTCACTAAGGCAGAAAACCCAGAGCACAACAAATAGTTTCCATTCCTCCCCTGGCACAAGAGAAGGCATCTCCAAAAAGCAAACAGTCCTCATATGTTCCCACTTGTGGATCAAAAGGCAGCTGAGCCCAGGGAAGGGGAGAAGTGTGAGATCATTCAAAAATGTGTGTTTATTGCTCTCGGATGTAAAGTCACCAAGCTCTCATGCAAGTACCTGGCACTTGGCTCCAAACAGTCACAGCAAATGCAAGCTTTGGGGGGTTCGGGCCATGCTGGCTGTGTGCCCTTAATGACTTCCCTCAGGGACTGGCCCCCCACACCTTGGTGTGTGTGGTCATTGTCCACTAACTTACTGCTCTTTCCTCAGCTGCACTTCTTCAGTGCACTGACTGAAGAAGGATGGAGAAACCTTGCTGAGTCTTCACCAGCATTTTCCTGGATGCCCCCAGGCAGTTTAATTATATTGACACCATCCGGATGTCTTCCCCCTTCTATGGGTCAACCTGGGAGCTGGAACTGGTTGGGATACTTCCTCTTGCATATCTTCCTGACTCCTCCCCTCCAACCTGCTTCCAGCATTATTCACCTACCCACGCTTGGGGGGATTTGCCCCTGCCCACTGCATGCCAATCTTGTCTCTATGTACCACCATTGAGTACCTCTGACACCCCCCACTTGTCCATGAGTTTCCTTCCCCCATGAGATAACGTGCACATTGAGGGCTGGGACTGAGTCTTACTTACCTTTGGTGTTGCAGTCACACAGAGCAGCACTCAGAAAACGTTTGATAACTGAGTGAAGACATCTACTAGCAAGGTTGGCTTCCCCAGTAGAGGAGGGAGTCACAGTACTAGTTTCAGCTCCAGCTTGCTCCCCTGATAAATTGCCAACTTATGTTGGCAAAGCCTATGATTTCACATAGATTTATACTCATTTTTTCTCTACCTCTCAAACACAAAGAATTGTATGACATTATTCTTTTTTTTTGTTTTGCTTTGTTTTGTATGACATTATTCTTGATATAGAATATCCTCTCAAAAATTTCAGAATTATTGTACTGGGTTTATAATAGAATTTCAAAAGTAGATTTTTAAAAAAGATTTGATTTATTTATTTGAGAGAGGGGTGCCTGAGTGGCTCAGTTGGTTAAGCATCCAAGTTCAGCTGGGTAGTATTCTTAGGGTCCTGGGATCTAACCCGGTATTGGGCTCTCTGCTCTATAGGGAGCCAGCTTCTCCCTCTCCCCTACCCCTGCTCATGCTCTCTGGCTATCTCTCTCTCTCAAATGGATGAATTGAAATCTTTAAAAAAATATATAAAAATTCGAAACATTTATTTGAGAAGCAGGCGCCCCACTGAATGTGGAGCCCAATGGGGGAGGGGCTTGATCCCAGGACCCCTAGATAATCACCCCAGCTGAAGTCAGATGCTTAACCGACCTAGCCACCTAGGTACCCCTAGAGATAGATTTAAAGAAAATTGGAAGGGCTTAAAAGAGATAAAAATTGATTTCTCCACAAACTTTAGAGCACCATTCTAAATAGTATTCAGTAAATAACAATCTTCTTAAAATTTAAGTTCCAAAGTCATTGTTAATAGGCATTCTATTCTTCTTTTATTTTTCTGGCTAAAGAGTGTTATCTATACTGAATCTGCATATTACTTGCTATAGTGCCACAATACTACAGTATTCAGTGTCAATTATATGTTTATTAATCATATAGACTATATAAGACTTTGCATTATTTTAATGCATTATATGCATTTACTTTGTTATTTTTCCTGAAATGGACTTTTCTCATTGTGCTAAATAAATAGTCTTGGACCAAGAAATTCAAGATGAATTGTGGAAAAGCTATATTAGATATGATTATTGTACATAACAATGTGTCAGGATTGGACTAAGTTTTATATTAAAACATATTAATGAAATACCTCATGTAACTAATGTTTTATAAATGTCTCTAACATGTAGCCCTTTATCATTTTGGCAATACTGAATTCAGATAAAGACTTCTTTACACCGGATGTGGAGAAAAGTAGCCCTCATGCACTGTTGGTGGGAATGCAAACTGGTGCAGATACTGTGGAAAAGAATATGATGGTTTCTCAGAAAGTTAAAAATAGAACTATCCTATGATCCAGAAATCACACTACTGGGTATTTATGCCAAAAATACAAAAACACTAATTCAGCCAGCACCTGGCTGGACCAGTCAGTACAGCATGCAACTCTTGATCTTGGGATTTTAAGTTCAAGCCCCACATTTGGTGTAGAGATTGCTTAAAAATAAAATCTTAAAAAAAAAAAAACCCACTAATCCAAAAGGATTTTTATTTTTTAATTTTTTAAAATTGTATTTATTATCAGAGAGAGAGACAGACAGAACATGAGAGACTCCTAACTCTGGGAAATGAACAAGGGGTGGTGGAAAGGGAGGTGGGCGGGGGGTGGAGGTGACTGGGTGACAGGCACTGAGGGGGCACTTGATGGAATGAGCACTGGGTGTTATGCTATATGTTGGCAAATTGAACTCCAATTAAAAAAATAAACTAAATAAAATAAAAATAAATTGTATTTATTTATTCATGAGAGACACAGGGAGAGAGAAAGAGAGAGAGAGAGAGAGAGAGGTAGAGACACAGGCAGAGAGAGAAGCAGGCTCCATGCAGGGAGCCCCATGCGGGACTTGATCCCAGGACTCCAGGATCACGCCCTGGGCTGAAGGCAGGCACTAAACTGCTGAGCCACCCAGGGATCCCCCCTAAATGATTTTTTAAAAGGATATTTTCCCTCCTCTGTTTATAGCAGCATTATTTACAATAGCCAAATTATGGAAGAAGCCCAAGTGTCCATCAATTGATGAATGGTGTGATAAAGATATGATATATGATATATATGATAAATAATGGATGATATATATGACATATATACGATATATAATGGCATATTATTCAGCCATAAAAAGAATAAAATCTTGCCATTTGCAACAACATGGATGGAGCTAACGAGTAAATGCTAAGTGAAATAAGTCAGTGAGAGAAAGACAAATGCCATATGATCTTAATCATATGTGGAATTTAAGAAGCAAAACAGAGAAAGGGAAAAAAGAGAGAGAGAGACAAACCAAGAAACAGACTCTTGACTATAGAGAACAAACTAATGATTACCAGAGGGGTGGGGGGAATGGGTGAGATAGGTGATGGGGATTAAGGGGGGCACTCGTGGTGATGAGCACCCAGTGATGTACGGAAGTGCTATGAATCACTACATTGAATCATTGTACACTGAGACTAACATAACACTATGTTAGCTACCCTGGAATCAAAAAAACAAAACAAACAAAGAAACCTAAATAAGTAAATAAATACATAAATAAATAATCTCAAATCTGATTTTCCATACACCTTCCAAAAAAAGTTATTCTGTAAAAAACAACACATTTTTTTATTTTGAAAAAAAAAAGATTCCTATATGCTTTCATAATCATCAATATGTGCTCATACTTAGATAAGTTCAGGAAGAATTTATGGTTTAGAAAAAAACAGCCTTTGCAGCAGTTCCTATAGGTGAATGGGGTAGTGTAGACAGATCCCACAGGTGGGAATGATTAGGAAACAGATATAGAGAAAATGAGCAATGTAATAATTTCTCTGCAGCCCTGGAATAATCTGATATATAAATTGTGAAGCCGCTGATACGGAGACAACGAGAAGATCAGTCACACATCTTCCATCTCTTTGAAATGTGCATGTCAATTCTGATTTGTGCTGAACGAAAAGCTGTATCTTATGCCTATTTTTTTTTCAGAATGAATATGAGAGAAATTCATCACACAGCAAGGAGATTGCACTCAAATGGTTGGTGGAGAGGTGAACGCCTCCCCAGCGACATGGGGAGCTAGTGTTCCAGCCTCCCCCCGCCCCCGGCCCCACTTGCCATGTAGGAGCTTAGTGCTTATGCGCTAGGCTGATGTGTAACAAATAAAGCAGAAGGGGACTTCCGTTTTGTCCCCCTCCTTACGACTTGGGGTTATCAGGCACTTCGGTAGTAAAACTAATATGTGTTTGTAAAATACATATAAGGTACCTATTTCTTCATTTTCCAAGTTTTCTACCAGAAGCGTGTGTTATTTTTATAATTAGAAAAAAACTCTTACAAAGAAATGAGGGGAAGGGGTGTAGGGAGGCAGTTTTCCTCCAAACACCTGAAGCCATGATGAAGAAGAAGGAACCACAGTTCATCACGGTGGAGGCTGGTGGAGGATGGAATATGCTCAGGTTGAAACCAGAGAGGTGGGACGCCTGGGTGGGTCAGCGGTTGAGCATCTGCCTTTAGCTCAGGTTGTGATCCCGGGGTCCTGGGATCGAGTCCCCCATCGGGCTCCCTGCAGGGAGCCTGCTTCTCCCTCTGCCTGTGTCTCTGCCTCTCTCTGTGTATCTCTCATGATTAAATAAATAAATCTTAAAAAAACCCAACACAACAAACTGGAGAGGTTTCAATTAGGGAGGCACATGGCATACTGCTGTGGGGGAAGAGCTCCCAGGCTGATGAAGATCTTTCTCCTCTGCAATTGAAACCCCTTATGCTTCAGCCTTCAGCTATTATGTCTTATTCTGAGGGCATCAAAGATGAAAAACAATGGCTCATTTCCTCACCTAACTTCTTCTTCTTCTTTTTTTTTTTCCTCACCTAACTTCTAAAATGGACCTGCACTGTTCTCTTTGAGAAGGCATGGCATGCTCCTTCAGGAAATGGAGTGTTCTGACCATTCTGCAGACCCTCCAGTGGGGGGGGGGGGGTTGGTTGGAGTGGGCTCTTTGGGAGATAGATCAAAAAATATGATGAGATCAGGAACCTTAATTTTCTCATCAGAAAAAGACAAGGGGTCCAGCAGATGCGTCTGTCCCCCTCAGGTCACCACATCACCATTGTCTTGGAAGCAACTGGCTACAGAGCACAGCTTCTGTATGTGGGTAGGTTTGAAGACTTATGAGATCAGGAGCAGTTGGGTACATGGAGAAGGTGGGAAAGACAGCCTGAGAGAGAGAAAGTTAACAGTGTAGACTGAGAAATGAGTGACAGGAGACCCTGTGGTCGCAGGACAACTCAGAGAATGGCCACTTCAGCCTTTCATTCCCACTGGCTTCCCATGCCCTATTCCCACTTCTCCTGAGGTCCACCTAGGCTCCTGTCCTTGTCTATGAAGTACCCTGTCCTTTTAGCTTCTGTTCCTTTTTCATTTGTCACCAGCTAGCTAAAGGGGATTACCTACAACCAAAAAGATACTGAAGAGAGTTTTGCACACATCTTTTTGGTTTGCCTCTGTTTTGGGTGCTTTTATCCTGAAAAAAGAAGTTTTTTAACTCAAATAAAGCCAAAACTAGCTCTCATTTCCTTTACAATGTTTAATGTTGATTTTAGTCTTCAAATAGCCATTTGCACCTCAAGATTATATAAAAACTGTAATTTTGTTGTTTTTTTTTTTCATTTGTTTTCCTTTGTTATTTCTTTGTATTTTCCTTTGGTTCTTGTGTGGTTTTATTTAAACATCAAAACTTCAGATCAGGCTGGGACTTATTTTAGAACAAGGTGTGTGGTATAAGAACGGTATCAACCTTTGCTTTTTTTCAATGGTTGTAGAGAAAGAAGCTGGAGTTTGAGCAAAGGTCCTGGGAATGCTGTTTCCTACCTAGCCTCATCCAGATGCCTTTATAATGGAGCTTCTGATTTCTGAAAACCTGGAATCTATACATTTCTTCTGAAGTTGGCCTTTTGCTCTTGGCTTGTTCTAGTTTCATGAATTCTTGGACACGAACAAAAAAGAGATAGTGATTGATTTCCTTCTGAGAATTTGTGCCACGAATATTGGTACCCTGGGAAAGGAGCCTATAGCCTTCCTATCTCTGTTCTATCCATCTATCTCTATAAATGTCTCCCAGTCTCTCAGGCCTGAAAAAAACTCACTGTAATCAGTCTACCCCCCCATCCCCACTGCCTTACTATATTCCTGGCATACAGTACAAGAAAGCCTGCTTCTCTAGAGAATAACTAAACCAAAGACACTGTGTTCCATTTTTATGATGAGACACATATTTCCCAACAAGAGACAAATCCTTCATTTCAAAGGATTGAAGGGATAATACTTATAAAACATTCCAGCTGGTTGAACGAAGGGCACTGACAAGAGTCGGCTCCAACTTTTAGTTGGCTCTGAACCCACAGCATGCTCATTTGATTGTGAATTGGATTAGCTTTTGCTCATTTGACGCTCTTGCCTCTCATTATTTTGCTCTAAATAGAGGGTAATGTGTCAGCGCCTTGTTGGCCCACAGTTCAATCTGCCGCACATGAGGTGCACACTTGCATTGAAGACAACCCTGTCCTTACAGACATGTTTTCGATGCTTAGGTGTGCAAAATAGTGGGCTGTGTCTGTGCCACTTTATCTCTTAACTGATGAATCTGACTCCCATGGTGCTATGTCTCTGGGACTGCTATGCCTCAGCTACTCTCATTTAGCTCTCTTTCTACACCTTTTGTGTGTGGTTCTCTCCTTCTGGCTCCTTCCCCTGGCTCCTTTAACTGACCACAGTAAGGGATGTACATGCATTTCACACTTTCCTATTGCATTTATAATTACAAAATAGGGGATGCCTGGCTGGCTTAGCGGTTGAGCACCTGCCTTCAGCTCAGGGTGTGATTCTGGGGTCCCAGGATGGAGTCCCACATCAGGCTCTTCGCAGGGAGCCTGCATCTCCCTCTGCCTATGTCTCTGCCTCTCTGTCTCTCTGTGTCTCTCATGAATAAATAAAGTCTTTAAAAAGGTAATAATAATTACAAAATAGTGCTCCTTGTAAACTTTATAAAATTTGAAGTGCAGATATTCTTAATTCTTAATAAAATATTCTTAATTTCTCAACTGAAAGGATAGCTCAACTTGTTTAAACTGATATGACCCAAGCTGGCAGAGGGTTGACATGTTTCTTATTTTACTTTATTATTATTTTCTTTATTCTAAAACTGTGGATGATGATGTGTCCTGGACAAAGAAAATAAATAGCTCCTATTCTATTCCTCCTGCTTCCCATGGAAGACTGGCATGATCCTCCTCTTTCCTGTCCTCCCTCCCCATCTGCTGCTCTGCTCCCACCTGTCCTCCCATTCACCACCAACTGCCCAGCCTTTGTTTTCTTTATCTTCAGTAGGACCACAATGTTCATTGCAGTCAGCACCCATTTCTACTGTCACCTTGGCAGCCTCACTCCCACTAGATGGCGCTTATTTTGACTTGACTGCCTATCTTGCCTCCTACCTGCACGGTTCGGATTCAAACTGGGCACTGTTCACAGTATACATACACTCTTCCAAAGCAGACTGTTGAGGCCAGTTGGTACGCCAAACCTTTCCCAGGCCTGTGCTCATTCCAGGAAATCACAACCAAGATCTCAAGTACTCACAGCCAAGACAGTGGCAGGTATAGTTGCTAATAGTTTCCCTTGTTCATTGATATCTTTGGATTTGTTGGTTGCAGAATGTGCCACCGATGCTAGAATAAAACAAAACAAAACAAAATGCCACACATTTAATTTTTTTCTGTTAAAAAATGTTATAAAAGTTTTGTTGAAGTTTTTGCAAAGCGCAAAAAATGTTGAGAAATCTGTAATGAAGAGAAGAGCAGGATGACCAGAAATTTTAGACCATAGGGGCTGTAGAAGAGAGAGGGAGTAGAAACATAAGGATGGACTCTAGGCTGTAATTTGAACTCCTCACTAATTATATGGCCCTACTGCTGATATGCCTGTTTTTTTTTTTCTTTTTCATTTTTTAAAAATTTCTGCAAAACATTTCTTTAAAGTTTGATTTTTAAAAAGTTTGTGTCAGGGTGCCTGGGTGGCTTAGTTGGTTAAGCATCTGGCTCTTGATCTCAGCTCAGGTCTTGATCTCAGGGTCTTGAGTTCAAGCCCTAATTGGGCTCAATGCTGGGTGTGGACCATACTTAAAAAGAAAAAAAAAGTTTGTGTTGTTTCTACAGTTTGAAAATGTCCTCAAATATATACAAATTCTAATAGCAATAAGAAACCAAAAAAGAAAAAGGAGATTGTGGAAGTAACCAGTTAAACAAAAACATCTCAGGGTGAGCTGCAGAGCCCTGTGAACTCCCAAGGAGGACAGAAGTCACCAAGGAAACTGAAGAACAATACTAAAGTGGCAGACAACCACAATGGCATAACATAACCATTAGATGATGCATTTGCTTTTGATTTCATAAAGTAAGTTTTATAAACTGTTAGGACTCTGTAGCGCTTAATAATTGACTAAAATTAGTTTGGTAAATATTTGTTGAGTAAATGAAAAAAAAAACCTTCAATAATTGATCATTTTTGCCAAATTTAAAATTCATGATTCTGGCCCAGTTTGGAGATTGTTTGGATTGGAGTTCTACATAAAAAATAAAAGCCATGAGGGTGGATGGACTGTATTATAGATGGTTGTGAAAGCTAAATGGAATAGTTTAGCATTTCTAGGGTTGCCAGTGGGACCTACAGTTGTGTAAATGCACAAAACTAACCTCATGAACTTGACTAGACCCCTTGAGGATGGGGCTTATAAGGAACCAAGGTATGTACAAAACAGGTGCTTAAACCATTGTGGCAGAAGAGATGTTAAAGCCAGTGATGAAAGGGGATAGGTCTGATTGTGATGTTGTTCAAAATGTATCAAGAGAGGAGATGGTGGATGAGGCAGACCAGGTGGCATGAAGGTCCCAGTGTGGGATAAGGAGATATACTGGCAATAGGAACGGACACGTGGATTTAAGATAGAATGGGGAGTTAATAAGATTTGGTGACTGGCTCCACATGAGTGAGAGTCTTTCCCCAAATAGGTGCTGGTGCCCAGGTAGGGAGGTAAGGTGGTGGGGAGCAGTGGTTAGGTGCTCAGTCTTTAAATCCAAACAAACCAAGGTTTGAATTCCACATCCACCACTTGCTAGTTGTATGACCTTGGGCAGGATGTTTAATCTCTCCAAGCCCAATTTCTTCTTCTATAAAACAGCTGAATTGTGAGAAGTAAATGAAATAATGCACATAAAGTACTTCTAGTACCTGGAAGAAAATATGTGTCAGCTATGGTCATTTTCCCTTTGTTTCACTACTCATCAAAGACTTTCCAGAAGTAAGATGGTGTTTCATTTTCCCATGGCAAAATGACCATTACTTTTCCAAATAGTCCAAGCCAAAAAGAATGTAACAGTGTGTTTCGGTGGTTACCATGGTCACGGTCACTGGTCGTGAAACTTCTCATACAGATAAATCAGGCTGACCTTAGCTGACATAGTAATCACTATTGACAAGAAGGAAACCAGGTTCGTGTCACAGCATGATTTATTTGTCCTTAGTGGGAGACAATCACTGCCAAATTACTTTCTTTTTGGAAACTATAATTGGAGATCTTAAATTCATCTCCTCATATTCAGTGCAAAACAAAAAAGTTTGATAATAAAACAATCATTTGGGGTTAAAGTTGATCAACGTTGTTATTGTTATCAGGAATCCTGGTGGATGCGTACTGCATCACATTATATTTTCAAGAGTATAAGTTAATACCTACACTGGGATTTCTGTAAAAGTCTTTCACTACTCACACCACTAACCAAAGTCCATGCTTTTCTTTGTGTCTGAACACCACCAATACCACCTACAATCACACACCCCCACACACACATACACACACACAGACAGTCGCAACTCCTGTTGTGAAAAATATAACTCAATCCTTTTCTGAAATTTTGCCTCCTGGTTTTGATTAACTGAAAAGGGTCAAGACAAAGTTTTGATAAATGGCAGGAGGCAGATCGTGCAGAAACGTGCAATTCTGGCCAAGGAATGTCCTCAGTTTGAGAACAGAAGATAAGAAACAGGAAATGAAAAAGAAAATAAAAATCTCCCCCAATTGTAAAGTGTATTAATGGTCAATAACCTTCTGGAGATTATTTCTCTTTAAGCATGCGGAAATAGGCTCTTGGTGACTTCCTGGCTAGTTGAACGTTACTTTTTATGAGATACAAGACCAAGATCCACTCAAATTTAGAACAAAATGAAATGAGCCACATTTTCCAATGGAGTATTAGTTCTCTTTCTTTTCTCCTTTATTTCTTTTGTTATTCTCCTTAAATTAATAGAGACTACATCTCCTCAAAATACAATTTTGTCAATTACATTTTCTTTTATTTGTTTATGCATTTATTCATTCAACAAACTTCTATTTAAAAATGCATAGTATATTTCAAATGACTGAAGCACAGTTTTATTTTTGTCTGTTCTCCTTATGAGATGACTAAGGAATACATAAGGAGCCCATGGATCCTGTGGCTGTCCTGTTTCAGAGTCCGTTTGGATAAATCTGACTGATTTGTCTAGGGGCAGATGTCAATAAGCCCATTAGGGCTCAGATCTATATATTACATCCTTCAATCAGCTTAATCAGTAACATATTAACATTTTGATCTTCATTTGTTTGCCTCCTATGCTTCATTTCTCAATTGATAACAAATCTTGGTGGAGATGTTTCTTGAACTTTCAATCCCAATGTCTTGGTGCTTTACTAGGAAACAGGCACAGGTACAAGGGTTGACCTTGTAGATTGAAAAAAAAAAGTGAGGAATGTTCTGAAAAAGACAGGAAGTCAATTCCTTTTTTTTCCTTCTAAGTAAGCTCCATGTAGAGCATGAAACCCAATGTGGGTGCAAGGTATGAAGTCCAATGGGGGGCTTGAACTCATGACCCTGATATCAAGACCTGAACTGAGATCAAGAGTCAGAGGCTT
Organism: Nyctereutes procyonoides; assembly: GCF_905146905.1. Lineage (NCBI taxonomy): Eukaryota > Metazoa > Chordata > Mammalia > Carnivora > Canidae > Nyctereutes > Nyctereutes procyonoides. Next base: position 16,189,206 of record NW_026575082.1, on the reverse strand, counting down.
AACAAACTGAGCCACCCAATTGCCCAAGGAAGTTAATTCTTTTAGGAATCTTTGCAACTCATCTTAAACTACAGAGGCACAGCTTGACCTGGCATTCCAAGGAGGTTAAGATAGGGATTAGTTCATCAAAAAAGAGGAGGGTTTTTTGTTTTGTTTTGTTTTTTAATCAATTTATTTATTTGAGGGGGGCAGAGGGAGCAAGAGAATCTCAAGCAGACTTCGCATCATTTGCAGAACCTGACTCAGGGTTTGATTCCATGACCTTGAGATCATGACCTGAGCTGAAATTGAGAGTCAAATGCTTAACTGACTGACCCAGGCACCCCCCAAAATGAGTTTTTGCGCCCAAAGAGTGTTCAGCGAAAAACAAGCAGAGTAGCAGTATGCGATCTTTTAGACAATATTCTTCCAAGAAAGTATATTAAGGTTTATTTTCCACTATGGGGCGAGATTTACAGGCATGCTTTGCCTATGTGAAAGAGACCTGAAATTGCCTATCTTTATTAGTAGGGGTGTACTTGGTCTAATTAAGGGATACATCTAAAGCCACATTCTCCAATCAGTATTATCAGAAATAAAGGTCTTATTTTAATATCTGTTTATATGTCTCAATTGGTTTCAAGTTCAGTGGGGGAATAAAAGAATATTATTTATTGATTCTCTTGCTCCATTCCTAATAATTGAGACATCCTAATGGATACACCAGGAGTCTATCACATAGAATAAAAAGGATTCACTGTAGGTTGAAAAGCCCATCCCATCACAGAGTTCCCAATCATCTTCTTAGTGCTTCTCTAGCTATGAAAGTGAAGGTCACTAGAAATGTGAGGAGAATATCTAACATGAAAGGACAAAGATCAAACAAAACAAATAAAGGAACTCAGAGAAAGAAAGGTAATGCAGGAATGGAAAACATTTTTAAAAATCATTAAAATGCACAAAGACAAAAGAGGAGATGTTGCATGAACAAAAATAGGAAGCTATAGACAAAGAAATTTTGAGGGGCACCTGAGTGGCTCAGTGGTTGGTCATCTGCCTTTGGTTTAGGTGGTGATCCTGGAGTCTCATGATTGAGTCCACCATTAGGCTCCTTGCTCCATGGGCAGCCTGCTTCTCCCTCTGCCTATGTCTCTGCCTCACTCTCTCTATGTTTCTCATTAATAAGTAAATAAAATCTTTAAAAAAAAAAGGAAAAGAGCTTTTGAAATAACAACATCCCCACCCCAAAAAGCTCTTATAAATTAAAACTATTGGGCAAAAATGAAAAATTCCACAAAAGTGTTGGAAAAGAGGCTGAAAAAGCCTCCCCGAAAAAAAAAAAGTGAAGCTGAATAAGTGGAAAATAGGAGAGAGAAGATGAAGAGTTTAGATCAATCTAGGAGATCCAATATCTCAATCATAGGGGATCTTGAAATAGAGAATAGGAAAAAATGCAGAGGAGAAACATTGCAAAGAATGAATTGAAGGAAATTCCCCAGAACTGAAGGACATGAGTTTACCAATTGGAAGAACCTACTGAGTGACTTGACCAATAAATTAAACAAAACAAAACAAAACAAAACAACCCACACATCAAGGAGATCATTGTGAAATTTTAGAACCCTGAATGCAAAAAAATTAGATCCTAAGAGCATCTAGAGAGAGGAACACACACACACACACACACACACACACACACACACACACACACCCCTCATATAAAAGACTCACACTGCGGCATGAACTATTGCCACCTGTAAATTATAGGCTGGAAGCAAATCTTTAATTAAGCAATCCTCCTCGTTTGAGGTTGACTTTTGGATCTTGGATACCAGGAGGATCTCCCATAGCTGCTGAGAACTGGGATCTCCCATACCTGGGTGGCTCAGTGTTTGAACATCTGCCTTTGGCTCAGGGCATGATCCTGGGTCCTAGGATTGAGTTCCACATCAGGATCTCTGCAGGGAGCCCGCTTCTCCCTCTGCCTATGTCTTTGCCTCTTTCTCTGTGTGTCTCTCATGAATAAATAAATAAGGTCTTTTAAAAAATAAAAATAAAAGACTGAGAACTGAACTTATATCTGGCTTCACAAAATGACTCTGGAAACTAACAGAAGAAATTCCTTCAGAACTATTAAAAATAATGATTTCCAACTAAGAATTTTATACCCTGTTAAAATTTCAATCAAGGATGAGAATAGGATGAATACATTTTCATATATGCAAAGTCTCAATACATTTACCTCCCGCTCATTTCTCAAGTGTGGATTCCATCAAAATGATTGAATAAACCAAGAAAGAATATGACATGGGATCCAGAAAATGAAATGAACTAAGGAAGGAGATTAAGGCAATCCTAACAGTGATGGTAAAGGGAGATCCTAGGATAAAAGCTTTATTGCAGACCTTGAGAGAAACCAATCCAGACTGTAGTAATAGTTTGAAGGGCTCAGAAGGGATGTTTCAAACAACAACAACAACAAAGGAGAAACTGAACAAAGAAATTGAGAGATGTGTTTGAAATTACTGAAAAATGTGTTCTGCTGGCATGGAGTTTGGGGATAGATTAACAATACAAAAAACCCCCCAGCAAATGAAAAAAAAATGAGACAATTCTCATCTCCAAGGAAAATAGAAAGCTGTACCAAAAGTATATTACATGGCTCTTTTGTGCATGTAAATGTTGATTTAACCAAAACCTATGACATATTTATAGTGGTAAGCATAAGGGGGTGCAGAGAAGAAATGTTAAAGAGAAGAAATAATTTATCAGCAATAAATCTTCATCTTCCAAATAATGAAATCACTAGAGAATATCTAAAAAATATTGCACATAAGGCAGTAATATAAAAATACATTATATATAAGAAACATGAGGATAAATACCAAGAAAAATAGGTGAATTCAGTGAAAATGCTTTTACCTAAAGACTGAAAAATCAAGATTGGGAAGGGATGGAACAGGGGTATGCTAGTTTTCATTTTAAGCAATGTAACTCATTGACTTTTAAAACTGTGCATGTGCATACATTTTTTAAAATATAGATGAAATGAAAAGTCTACATTCCTGGATTAAAGAATAAATTGCTTTCCAAGAGATTGGTTTTCATCCAATTTATCAAGATAAATCCCTATATACTCTCCCTATATACTTCTTCCTCTAAAACTGATTAAAACTGCTTACTAAGAAATGAATAAAAGGGGGGCTCATTTCATTCACTCATTTATGCAACTCAGATATTTGTGAAGAGTTTACTGTTTGGGTCATCTGGCACACAACAGTGAACAAAATTGGAAAAGGTCCTATCTTTACAGAGTTCACATTCTCATAGGAGAGAGAGCATAGATAGCTTGCCTATGCTAATGGGAGGGAAAACAGAATATGAAGGTGCAGATGCTGCTGGGGGGAATGTGGTGCCAGATAAACATGAAGCTCTTTTCCAGTTGCTTCCTCAGATTCAAAAAGTAGGAAGCAGGGTGCCTGGGTGGCGCAGTCTGCTGAGTGAGGGACTCAACTTCAGCTCAGGTCATGATCTCAGGGTTGTGAGATTGAGCTGCCCCTCTGCCTCATGCTGAGCCTGCAGTCTGATTGGGATTCTCTCTCTCCTTCTCCCTCTGCTCCCTTCCCTACCACCCACGCATTACTCTTGCTCTCTCTCTAGCAAAATAAAAATTAAAAAAAGTATGAAGCAAGGTTGTTAGCTAAGACTTCAGATATCTGAGGGAGCTCTGAAGGTTTGAAGAAAGAGCAGAAGGTGTGAAGTAGTCACCAGGAGAAGAGTGTGAACAGACTAGGGGGAGATAGCAAAATTGGTGGTCGGTATATAAGGCCCAGTGTATTTCATGACCATTGCCTTGTCCCTCCATCAAACACCACTTGGTATGCTTGTGACCTCTTTGAGTATCAACAAGGAAGCCCTGGTCCAACAGGAGGAAAAAAATAAATCCAATTTGAAACAGTATGCAAATATCTGTGATTTTATCAGGAGACACACAACAGAACTGAGACACTTTCACTAACAACCACTTCATGTTAGCTGTTATAAAGGAAGCAAGGACACAACTCAATGAAGCTTTGTGAATTTTTCTCATTAAGAGCACTAGGCAGAGGGCAGCCCCGGTGGCACAGCAGTTTAGTGCCGCCTGTAGCCCGGGGTGTGATCCTGGAGACCCGGGATCAAGTCCCATGTCGGGCTCCCTGCATGGAGCCTGCTTCTCTCTCTGCCTGTGTCTCTGCCTCTCTTTTGCTCTCTCTGAATAAATAAATAAATAAATCTTAAAAAAAAAAAAGAGCACTAGGCAGAGAGAGAGAGAAAGAAGGAAGGAAGAGAGGAAACTATACAGAATATCAGCTAATTGGAATATAGGATAAAATAGGAAAATCACCATTTTTGCAGCTCCTTGTATTGATTCAGGCAAAGATCCACAATGGACAATAAGACTATTAGGTATAAGATTCTCAGAGAGCCCATCATTCACGCAGACTCAAAGTACCACTCGTACGTTAACTATAAGGGAAAATATGTCTTAACTTAGATTTGGTAGATATTGTCTTAGGAAAGTGATCAACTGAGCATCATGTTTCTGGACCTCCTGATGCGACATGGAAAGAAATATACAGTATCACCAGTGTGGCATTCTTGGCAAAAATGTTTAACTAGAATGTAATCATAAGGAAACAATCAGACAATTTCAGGATACAGGCCATTGTACAAGACCAGTTGGCCTGGGTCCTACGCAAAAGTCAATGTCATGAAAGAGAAGAGAAAGTGAGAAGCCTGTTCTTGATTAGAAGGAGACTCCAGAGATTGGACATCAATACCATGTGGACCCAGATTGGATCTTGGATCAGAAAAAAAATAGCCAGGAAAAAAACGTTTTGGGGACGATTGTGAAAATCTGAATATGGATTGTACATTAGATGATGTTATGGAATTAATATTTGTTTTCTTAGGAATTGGCTGAAGTTCTTAGAGTTGAAGTGCTATGATGTGAGCAACTTGTTTTCAAATGTTTCAGACAAAACAAAAAAGTAGTATTGCGTGTGTTCATAAGTGTGTGAAGAGAGAACAATAGAGCAAATATGGTAGAATGCTAACAACTGGTGAATCTAGATTAAGAGTATATGCATGTTCAACTTTAGTGTTGGTCTGAAATTTTATCAAATAGAAGTTGGGTAGAAAACGGCAATAACTGTAACAAGCTGCCGAAAGCACCCCTAATGCAACTGGAAAGGGACAAGAGACTGGGGTCATTCGAAAGCCAGATGCTCTCTGCTTTACGAAAGCAACAATTGCTACATTGTTTTTCATCCTAAAAAATTCCTAAATTTCAGCACGACAAATAATTCTACTGGAGTTCCAAAAATGCCTGTTTCCACATTCTGGGCAAATATTTTCTGGGTACCAAAACTCTCCCGTCAAACCAAAATGACAACAAAAAAGTGAATATTCCCTGCTCCTCTGAGGGAAGGACACGAGCTTCTGACTGTTGAGCGTCAGTGAAGACTTCCTCCTAGAAGTAAATAGGATCTCAACTCTCTGATTTCCACCACTCACCAGGTGGCTCACACCAGAAAGCTTCACCATTAAGTAACTGGAGGCCCCCCAGCTAAGCCAAATAGAAGAAGGTACAATTTACTCCTAAAGTTCTTCCCCTGTTGGTCAAAACTCACCAGTGGACTGAGCCCATTTGAAAGCCGTGCAGTTTAAGAGGGTGTGGACAGCTTGGAGAAGGCTCCAGACCCATAAAAATGACTTCAGGATAAAAAGGGTGGAGGACGAGTTTTCTGAGGAAGTTCTAAGAGCCTGCTGTTTTGCCAGGAGAAGAGCAACTATGTAACATTTTAAGGATGATCCTTCAGATGTACAAAGATCATGGCGACCAGACTCTTCGTGCTGCCAAGAGAACAGGAAAAGAGAAAATAAGTTTGCCATAATGAAGAAATTTGTTTCTAGGATGGTTGTTAAAAAAGTGTTGAGCATTACCAGAAGGATGTGTCTAGAGACACTAGATGTTCTCTCAAGGTGATTCAAGACTTGGTCACAAAATGTTGAATCTCCATATTGTACACCTGAAACTAATATAATATTGTATGTCAAGTACCCTTCAATAAAAACAAAAGAAGAAAAGAGGGGATCCCTGGGTGGCTCAGCGGTTGAGCATCTATCTACCTTTGGCCCAGAGCGTGATGCTGGAGTCCCGGGATTGAGTCCCACATCAGGCTCCCTGCATGGAGCTTGCTTTTCCCTCTGCCTCTCTCTCTCTCTCTCCCTCTCTCTCTCTACGTCTCTCATGAGTAAATAAATAAAATCTTTTAAAAAAAAGAAGAAGAAAAGAAATAATGGGTCTTGTCAAGCGGTTGTTTCATTAGATGCAGATTCTGGCAACATCTGCTGGCTAAAGAACTCTGTAAGCACCACATGATCAACGACTCTCAATGGCTTCTGGAAGCCTTGTGCGGCCAGAATTACTCACCCAAAGCTTAAGCTTTCCTATTAGAGATAAAGTACTGCTGGGATTATCAAAAGGACAAATTTTAGGACATGTTACACCGTCAGAGGGCGCTGTTGAATAAGAAGAAAATCAGGAAGGCTAGTAAGTTTTAAATCTTAGATTCAGAAAATTTTATATTAGATCTCAAGTCCAAATTATTTATTTATTTATTTATTTATTTATTTATTTATTTATTTATTTATTTATTTGAGAGAGAGAGAATGAGCAAAGGGGAGGAGGGGCAGAGGGAAAGAGAGAAGCTGACTTCTCACTGAAAGGGGAGCCCCACATGGGTCTCAGTCCCAGGACCTGAGATCATGACCAGAGCTAACGGCAGATGCTTAACCAACTGGGCCACCCAGAACCCCCTCCAGTACAAAGTTTTAAGTGAAAAAACTGAGACACAGCGATGCCAATTATTTTAAATTTTTCCTTTTAAAATAGATTCACATAGTTCTTTTAAAAAAAGACTTGGTCACAAATTAGTCTAAAAGAACATTTTTAAGGCAATTTTAGCTGTAAAAATTTTAGTTGACCCAGGAAATTTTTAGATTTTGTTCAATTAACCAGTAGATTCTTCTTTCATATATGTATGTGTGTGTATACATATATTTGTAAGGGATATAAACATTTCCTTAACATCGTTGGGAAATGTGGACAGCTACATGCAGAAGAATGAAACTGGACCATATTCTTACACCATACACAAAAATAAATTCAAAAAAGTTGAAAGACTTAAATGTGAGACAGGAATCCATCAAAATCCTAGAGGAGAACACAGGCAGCAACCTCCGTGACCTCAGCCACAGCAACTTCTTGCCAGACACATCTCCAAAGGCAAGGGAAACAAAGGTAAAAATGAACTATTGGGACTTCATCAAGATAGAAAGCTTTTACACAGCAAAGGAAACAGTTGACAAAACCAAAAGATAACAGACAGAATGGGAGAAGATATTTGCAAATGTCTTACCAGATAAAGGGCTAGTATCCAAGATCTAAAAAGAAGTCATGAAGCTCAACACCCAAAAAACAAAATATCTAGTCAAGAAATAGGCAGAAGACATGAACAGACATTTCTCCAAAGAAGACATACAAATGCCAATAGACACATGAAAAAAAATGCTCAACATCACTCAGCATCAGGGAAATACAAATCAAAACCACAATGAGGTACCACCTCACACCTGTCAGAAGGGCTAAAATGAACAACTCAGAAAACAACAAATGTTGACAAGGATGTGGATAAAGGGGAACCCTCTAAAACTGTTGGGAATGCTAATTGCTGTAGCCACTTTGGGAAACAGTATGCAAGTTCCTCAATAAGTTAAAAATAGAGCTACCTATGACCCAGCATTTTCACTACTAGCTATTTATCCAAAGGATATAAACCTAGTGATTCAAAGGGGCAAATGCACCCCAATGCTTTTGCCGGCAATGTCCACAATAGCCAAAATGTGGAAAGAGCCCAGATGTCCAACAATAGATGAGTGGATAAAGAAGATGTGATACACACACACACACACACACACACACACACACACACACACTGGAATATCACTCAGTTATCGAAAAGAATGAAATCATGCCATTTATAATGATGTGGATGGAACTAGAGGGTATTATGCTGAGTGAAAGAAGTCAGTCAGAGAAAGACAAATAACCATATCATTTCACGCATATGTGGAATTAAGAAGCAAAACAGATAAACATGGGGGAAGGGAAAGAAAACTAAAGTAAAACGAAAATTGAGAGAGACGCAAAGCCTGAGTCTCTTAACTCTAGGAAGCAAATGGAAGGTTGCTGGAGGGGATGTGGGTCAGGAGCGGGGTAACTGGGTGCTGACCATTGCGGAGGGCACTTGATGGAATGAGCACTGGGTGTTATATGCAACTGACAAGTCACTAGATTCTACCCCTGAAACTAATTTTAAAATTTTTTTTAAAGAAATAAAGATTAAAAAACTAAAAATACATTTAAAAGGTTAAAAAAATGCACAAGACATTTCCTCATCGTGAGAGTCTCTGACACAAGAGGCACGACAGAAAATTTATTCCAAAGTAGTGGACCGACCGACCATGATGCATCTATATGCAATACAGGAGCATTTAATGTAAAGGAAGCACTGTTCTAGGGGCCCAGGGATCCGGGTTTGGCTGGGCTACACCTGCAGCCCCCAAAAGTCACCTCACTCCTCTGGTCCTCAACGTCTTCATCTATATAGTGAAACCAGACTAGCCCAGCAGTCATCAAACTTCACTGTTGACCTGTTTTTATAAATAAAGTTTTATTGGAACACAGCCACGCCCATCACCTACATACTGCCCCCCACTTGCCTTTGGACTATACAGAGCAGTTGTGACAGAGATTGCACAGTCCTTGAAGCCTCGAATATCTGCTACGTGGCCCTTTACTGGCAGTTTACTGACTCTTGGGCTAGATCATTTCTTGGGTACCAGTTCCTAAGCTTCTTCGTGATAAGAATCACCCGGGAGACTTACTGAAAATGCAGATCACCAGGCCCTGCCCCTGGAAATTTTGATTCAGTAGATCTGGTGCAGAGCCCAGTCTTTTCTATTTTGAACCAGCAAAAATGTTCTGTTGCCTCCAGGCAATGGTGTGCTAAGGACCTTTCAAGCTCTAAATTCTATCAACGTGTTATCGAATGTTTTCCCCTATGGCTTTATGTTTCTAATTGTGTTTAGTGTGATAAGCACACTCATTGGTCTGGAGGATGAAGGTGGAAATGAGGACACGGGTTAAAATATGCATGAGGGGGAGGGAAAGTCTCTTTCGAGTAAACATCTTCCACACAGAATTCACCAAGCATGAGGTGTACGTGCAGCTCATCAAGAGTTTGGCACCATCTCAGATATGAGGCTAACTAACTCCTTTCCTTCTAAATTTCTGTGCTTTCTGTAACCTAGCCCAAGAAAGTTTTCTCTTTCTTTCTTGAAAGGGAGTGTGTCTTGTCCTAACATGGCAGGTTACACGTGAGAAAGAGGAAGTGTTACGGAGAAACCCAGGAAAAGGTGGGAAGATGGAGGGTGTTTGGTCAGGAGAAGAGTTTCAAATGGAATGACCCCACAGTCAAAGTGGTTTGACTTTCTATGAACAGCTGGACAAAGTGAGACAAGAATGTGCTCATTGCATGAAAGCCCAAGATTTATATCATCCCAAGAGCTCAGCAATGATTTATGATCCAATTACTTGTGTTTGCTTTGTGCTTTGATTCATCTGTTTTTCTCTCACTCACCCACTCCTGATTTTGTGACTTTGTCATTATGCCAGGCTATCTCTAGGACAATCACAGTTTTCCAAAGAGCATTCACAAGTTCTTCCTCCCTGCCAGACGCTTGCAAGATTCCCTTCCCAGCAAAACTAGCAACTCCAGAGGCTGGCTCTATCTTCCCTTGCAATTTTAGATCATGTATGTCTGGGAGCTCAGCCCTCTCTGAGGATGAGGAGAAAGGACCTCTGTATGCTTTGGGTTTGAGGAAGCCACCGAGGCCAGGAGAAAACAAATCTAAAAGATCCCAGGCCTTTGATCAGCTGGGAGGTGGCTCTCTCTGTTGGGCTTGCAGCGCCATCTCTTGGCCTCAGGCTAACAATGCTCTGGGTTCTGGAAGTGTGAAGAGATTGTAGAGTGCAGTGTAGTATCTCACACTGCGGCATGAACTATTGCCACCTGTAAATTATAGGCTGGAAGCAAATCTTTTTTTTTTTTTTTTGCAAATCTTTAATTAAGCAATCCTCCTTGTTTGAGGTTGACTTTTGGATCTTGATACCAGTAGGATCTCCCATAGCTGCTGAGATTAGGGTTCTTCAACGTTTCACCATCTGAATCGATCTTGCTTTTTTTAATGGCTCTCTTTCTGCACACCCCCCCCCCAAAAAAAAGTGTTGTGAAACATCACTTAAAATAGTCATTTTAGGGCACCTGGGTGGCTTGGTCAGGGGAGCATGCGACTCCGGATCTTGTGCCCCCACGTTGGGCACAGAGTGTACTTAATTTTTAAAAGTCATTTTAGTCCCTACACACTCGGATAACTTTGAGGCCCCTTCTGGTCACTTTTGATAGAGTAGCAACAAGGTGAACACACAGAAATTGATTTCTAGCAGGGAATTGCAAGTCTAGTCAAACAAATACCATTGAAGATAATTTGTTCTGAGACTTTTCAAAGACCAAAGAACCAGAAAGACTAGGAAGGATGAAGAAGATAGCAGGGAAATAGAAAAGAAAAGGGGTAACATTACCCCCAAAAAAGCATTCCCATTTCTGTACCGGATATTTTTGTTGACTGTGCTTTTCAATGCTTCTTTAAGAGTGGGAGTAAATAATGGTATGCAGAAAAAAATACTAAGTACAAGAGCAGCCAAGCCATAAAGCAAAAGCTAAATTTTATAAACAGTAAAATAAAAATTTAAAAAATTTTAATATAATGTCCTGTTTTTGCAAGTCAACAATACACATTTATGGATAGATAAGTGAACATAATTATTCTATTAAAAACAGGTAACCCGGGGCACCTGGGTGACTCAGTGGTTGAGCAGCTGCCTTCAACTCAGGGTGTGATCCCGGGGTGCAGGGATCGAGTCCCCCATCGGGCTCCCTGCATGGAGCCTACTTCTCCCTCTGTGTCTCTGTCTCTGTGTGTCTCATAAATAAATAAATAAATAAATAAATAAATAAATAAATAAAATCTTTAAAAACAAAACAAAACAGACCAGGTAATCCTCCCAAATCTACCACTAATTCCTAGCTCCCCTCCCCCCACCCCTACAACATATGTACTCCTCGCTTTTAGGATTGGAAAAGGATTCAGAATTGATCAGATATGGTAAGTGTGAACCAGCCAGGAAAACAGTTGTCTTGTTTGTCTGAGGTTTTCTTTCTTCAACATAAAGAGCCTTGTTCTTGGAGCTCAGTGGATAGAGCATGCAACTCTTGATTTTGGGGTTGTGAGTTCAAGCCCCATGTTGGGTGTAGAGATTATTAAAAAACAAAATCTTAAGAGAGAGAGAGAGAGAGAGAGACTTGCATTGGAGAAGAGGGTGCTTGACCACACTGATGTACCCATCTCTCATTCCATGGCCTTCACCCTAAAGCATTGTTGTTAAAAGCGCAGACCCTGGGACAGATACTCCAAGGCCTTAAACAGGCTACTTATATTCCCCTACTCATTCCCTCATCTGTATAATGGACGTGACAATAGCACCCACCTCAGAGGGTTGTTGGAAGACTCCATGGTACAAGCAAGATGCTTAGAGCAGTGTGTGGCATGTGATAGGTGAGCATATATAAAGTGGTGGCTATGATTACTATTATTTACCAGTCAGGTTCTATTTCTCGTCTTGCTTCCAACTTCATGTTTTCTCACCCTGATGCTTAAAGTGTTTGCTCTCATGCATATGAAGTGATCCTTCACAATCCTCACTGATCCCGAGTTAAGCTTTTTATGCAACAATCCATGTCTTCTCTGCTCCTCTCTGACACAGTGATGGGGACGCGTGAGGAAAAGTGGGCTCCCAGGGGAGTCTGCCCTGAAGAGAAGGTGACTAGCAAAATCTGAGGCTTTGATGGTTATGCCTGAGTTATACAGAGTCATGAGAAGGATAGAAATGTGGGGGCTGGCTGATATTTATTGTGTTAGTTTGCTAGGGGTACCACAATAAAATGCCACACATTAGTGGTTTAAACAACAAATTTATTTTCTCATAATTTGAGAAGCTGGATGTCGAAAAGCAAGGTATAGTAGGTTTTCTGTGGAGGCCTCCTGCCTCGCCTTGTAGACAGGTACCTGCCTGCTGCGTCCTCGCACGGCCTCTATCTGTGCACGTCTCTGGTGTCCTAATCTCTTCTAAGGACACCACTTATATTGGATTAGGGCTCACCTAAATGACCTTATTTTGCCTTAATTATCTCTTTAAAGGCCCTAGCTCCAAATATAGTCACATTTTGTGGTGCTGATGGTTAGGATTTCAACACAGGAATTGTGGGAGAGGGGTACAATTCAACTCATAGCATTTATTATAAATGTTTTAATGAAAAGAAAGCCATTGTTTTACTGATAACAAAAAAGAGACCCAGTTCTTTGGCTCATAGAGTCATATTTTCAATCCTCAAGGGGAAATAATACGCATAGCGACAGAATATTCTAAGAAAGTAGATCTTTACGAGCTATTTTAGTTAGTTTAACCCAAAGCAAGTTCATATTAGAAATCAAATGTGGGGACGCCTGGGTGACTCAGTTGGTGAAGTGTCTGCCTTCGGCTCAGGTCATGATCCCAGGGTCCTGAGATCGAGTCCCGCCATGGGGGAGCCTGCTTTTCCCTCTCCCTCTGCCTGCTGCTCCTCCTGCTTGTGCAATCTCTCTCTGTCAAAGAGATAAATAAAATCTTTTTTAAAAATTAAAAAAAATGGGCAGCCCTGGTGGCTCAGCGGTTTAGCGTCGACTTCAGCCCAGGCATGATCCTGGAGACCTGGGATCGAGTCCCACGTCAGGCTCCCTGCCTGGGGCCTGCTTCTCCCTCTGCCTGTGTCTCTGCCTCTCTCTCTCTCTCTCTCTCTCTCTCTTTGTGTCTCTCATGAATAAATAAATAAAATCTTTAAAAATTTTTTTAAAAAAGAAGTCAAATATGATCCTTCACAGCAATTTAAAAGTGAAATTTATTTATTATTATTCTTTTATTTGTTTTTCCATGTAGATACTCATACTTCCATCCATGCATTACATTATTTGTAAAAAGAAAAAAATTCTATCAAACATTTACTATAGGAACCATATTTGAAATACAAAGATGAATGTCCTAGGCTCCATCAATGAGGCACACATAATAAAATGAGGGCTGGAAACAAGGGACAGATAATGAAAATAATGATGGTGGTAGATGTGCCATGGCATGTCCAGACTGGAGGTCTAGCTGACTGAGGCTGAACATCGGGGCTAATAGAAGGCTTTCTCTGGAAGATGGTGCCTGGTCCAATCTTGAAGATTTCAGCCAGAGGAAGATAGAGTGAAAAAACAGTAAACAGACTTGTACCCAGACACGTGGGGGATGAAGCCCCCAGAGCTGTTCACTTCTCAATGAGAAGCACATGCGTCCCTGGGATAATCTAAGGGAGACACTTAGGACATCTTTTGACCAGCTCTTTGACTCATTTATAAGCAATATTTAAAACATACCTCTTACGTACTAAGATGTCTTGGCCGGGTCAGAACTGAGTCTCTTTGGCTGCCTCTCCCTTCCACTCCAGAAGCCTAGCTTTGTCTTTATGTTCTGTGTGACATTTGCCGAATGGCCCCATGTGTTTGGGGAGTTGGAATTAGAATGGAACCTCGTGAGAAAGAATTTGAACCTTGTCCACAATCAGAGTTCATTACAGATAAAGCTCTAGGGCTGAGACCCCAGGGACAGCCAGACTGCAGAGAAGGACAGGGAGCCAGAGGATTCAAACACACACACACACACAACAACAACAACAACAACAACCCACCAGTGAGTGAATCTGGTGGGGTGGGTCAAACTCAGCAAGAGAGTGTTGAAGTTGGGAAGGGGCCATGCATGGTTCCAGGCAGTGGGACTCATCCACCCCCCTCTGCTGCCCTCTGGAGCTCAGAAAGCCTGTCAGTTATAAGGCGAGGACTGAGCTGGGGGGCCCTGTGTGTCCTACCGGGAGCCCCCTCCAGGCAAGAACTAAAGAATCAGAAGGAAAGAGTGGCCAGCAGGGCAGGAAGGGACAGGAAGGGGCCCGAGGCCAGCAGAGTGACCAGAGACAGCAGAACACAGGGCACCTGGAGCTACCAGACACGGAGATGATAGTAGAGGCGACGGCCTGGTCCTTCGCTCTGGAGGAAACACAGAGCACAAGGGGTGCTGTCGGGAATCTTGCCCCTTGAGAGGCTTAGATTCTGTGAACTTGGGGACGAGTTGTGAGAAGACCCACAAGCTTGTGGGGAAGGAACATTAGGTACATGTGTCAAATCCCCCAAGGGGCACCTGGGTGGCTCAGCGGTTGAGTGTCTGCCTTTGGCTCAGGTTGTGATCCCAGGACCCAGGATGGAGTCCCACATCGGGCTCCCCTCAGGGAGCCTGCTTCTCCCTCTGCCTGTGTCACTGCCTCTCTCTCTCATGAATAATAATCATAATAATAAAAGCACATTTAAAAAAGCAAAAACAAAACCGAAAACAAACAAATCCCCCAGGGTTCCTAGAAGAAATCCTGGACAAAATAGGACATATGAGGGAGGAGCGCGGCTTGGGGTTCTGAAATCTGATCCTCTCTGCAGATATAACCACAGAACCCAGCGTGTGGTGACCCATGGGGCCGAGTGGTTCCTCATGTCCAACAATGTGTGCCTGACATAGATCTTGCTGTAGAAATGCAAAACTGCAGTCGTTTTTGAAATGACATACACGGCATCAAAAATCTCTAGAGATAATCTTGCATGACCTGTGCATGTCATGTGATTTGACTCTCCCCTGGAGAGGAGGGTGTGAGTGGAGTAATGAGAACAACTGGACGTTCAGAGAGCAGTGCAGGCTGTGGGTAGAGTTGACCGCCCAGGTGAGTCAAAACAGCATTTCCGGGTATGAAAGCTACCTGTTGGTGCTCACCTGGGGCATAACCCTATACGGGCTTCATTTATGATACTGTCTTCTCCTTTGGTCTAGAAACCACAACCTCAGTTATGGTGAGTAAGAGTCTGGAATGTAGAGCCTCACAGACCTGGGTTCCAGTTTGGACTCCAACTGTGTGTCTGCAGCATGTAACCGAAGCCCCCAGAGCCCCAACTTCCAGATATGCGAGAGGGGGAATTATGGCATCTCACAGGGCTCCGGCAGAAACATCAGTGAATGCACGGAGCCTAAGTTATGGGGGACACTGTATCTCTCCAAGAGTCCCCAAGAGAGGGGAGGGCCTTTCCCCTTCCTCCTTCTGAGGGAGCCCACTTCCCATACAGATGCTGTAATTGGAAAGCTTCTTTCTAACCACAGAAAGGAGACTCTGGGGTGGCATGGGGATACTGCTTTTCTGTCCCTGGCTCATTGGGGGTATGCAACTGTGGTGGCCCTCTGGAAATTCTGAGGGATCCCCTTATGCTGACAAAAGATGAAAGAGCCCATGCCCTGGAAGACCTCATGGAGCTGCCTCTTTAACCAGCCCTGGTCTCGACTACCCATGGAGTTCTTATCAAATGAGATAATAAACCCCCAGGTTTAAACCATTTTCAGTTGGGCTTCTGATGCTTGCTATCAAATCTCTGATACAAAAGCATTTTGCAAAGGTCTCTTACAAGAACTTGGTGATATTAACTATCTTTCTTCATCTTAATTTTCACTAATCACTCAGGATGAGCTACTTCTAGACATCCTGCCTAATTTAAACAAAAGACCCAGGTGGTCTAGACAGGCCTCCCTCTCCTCCTCCTTCTTCCCCAGACCCCCTGCGTCTGTGCCCATTAGCCTCTAGAGACAACAGAAGGAGGAGGGAATGTTTTGACTAGTTATCTCAACACACCTTAAATCTTCACACATCCCCAAATGAAAGATCAAATTAGTCTTTGCACAAAAGCAAAAGAGAATTGGATTATTGCGAAGGATCCCCGACAACCAGGGATTGTTGGCAGCATTCTAAAATGAACAATCTTATATAAAAAAAATTAAAAAAATAAAATGAACAATCTTGAAAGAAATGGAAATTCCAGGAGAATTTGTGTCCTCACCCACATTGTGGTGGAAAGTTTACTCCAGGTGACAGTATTTGTGAAAATTCATGTGTATCCTCCTGCATTCTGCTTGACCCAGTACGGTGTTCCTGGAGAGTTGGTGGGGGCCCAGTGGCGACTAGAATTCTTGCAAAGACCTAGGACTAGTATTGCCTGCCTCTCCCCCTCCCCTTAGCCCAGCACCCGATCACCCTGACTACCTCCTTGTACCAAGAATTAAAACGACAGCCTGACTGTAACTTAGGTACCCATCAATCTTTTATTTTTTTCTTCCTTGGCCAATAGTGTTGTGTTGTTTTAGAATTACACTCTTGGTTAAATAAGATTTTTATTTATTTATTTATTTTTTGCTCCGGTTGTAACTCAATATGATTCTCATTTAAAACAAAAGTAAATTTACCAAGCCAAAAAGAACAACGTGCACAGTAAACAAGAAAAACAATCTGGTTGCCTTGTGCACATTTGGTTTTTGCAAATAGCATTCTCCCAGATGGAAAACCTGGCTTCCCACCTAGGACCTCAACTCAAGTGGGATTTGGTTTGCTTCTAAAACATTGTATCTTAGGATTTCAAAGGGCTCAAGGAAGCTTTTTTGGCATGGTGGAAATATTTGCTATCTTGATCCTGGTGGCACCCACCCTGATGACTATATTTATATGTCAAAACTCACAGAAATAGAGACATAAAAAAAAAAAGCTAACTTTATCGAATGTAAATTTTCAACCTGATTTTAAAGAAAATATAGTACTTCTGGTAATTTCTCAGGCCCAAATCTACCCAGTTAGAGTAAAATCATTTCACTACCTTTTATAAGGGTGTTGAGGTGGATTTTTCTTTATTTTTTAAGCAATATCTACAATCTACAAAGTGTGGATTTCCACCTCACCATCCTGAGATCAAGAGTTGTGTGCTCTACTGACTGAACCAGCCAGGCATCCATACATGCTTTCTTTCTTTTCTTTTTTTTTTTTTGTTAATTTTTTCTGTATCTTTTTATTTTATTTTTAAAAAAGATTTTATTTATTTATTTGTGAGAAAGAGAGAGAGAGAGAGAGAGTGCACAAACAGAGGGGAGGGGCAGAGGAAGAGGGAGAAGCAGGCTCCAGCTGAGCAGGGAGCCAATGTTGGTGGGAGGGGCTCCATCCCAGGACTCTGAGATCATGACCTGAGCCTAAGGCAGACCCTTAACCAACTGAGGCCCCCAGGCTCCCCTCTTTACCTCTTTTTAAATCTGTCTCCCAAGTCTTTTCCAGGAAATTGCATTTCAGATGCTGCAAAATGGAGTTCACTATGAATTCATTGTGAAATGAATGTTTATTTTATTTTATTTTACTTTATTTTATTTTTTTAATGTTATGTCTTGTATCCAAAGCGAGAGGGTAAGGGCAATCTTGGAAGGACACATTACACAGCTAACTGAAAACATGGTCTCCTAGAACAATCTGTTTGATCTAGGACACCCCACACCCCCTGAACAAACACTTTAGAGTGGCCTAGCTCTAAAATAATAGGAAAATCATGTCCCTTTTCTGTTTTTAGTTTCTGCAGCTATAGAATGTAGGGCGGACAAGTTGAACCTCATTGTACCAACCCCAACTGCTGGTAGCGCTGCCTGAGAGAAGTCCAGTGGTCTGCCCCATGCCGTCCAGTGACTCTGGCCTCCCAGGCTGGCCATGGTGTCTGACACCTATGTACCTTCTTGGGATCTCCTAGAAGACGGTCAGCTCCATGAGGATGGAGACCTGTGTATTTGGTTCCCTTCTGTGTCCTGAGTACTTGGCCAGGGCGACTTGGGTGGCATTCAGTGGCTAGTGTTACAAATGAATGAATGAGTATTCCGGGTTATTTAAAAGGCCCTCTGTGGCTCTAAACGTGCCAGGCAGTGGGTGTCAAGTCAGTATGTTGTGGGTTCTCTCGAAGAAATCTGCCAGAGACCTCATCACACACACACACACACACACACACACACACACACACACACACACACACTCTTCTCCCTACTGTCTTTCATTGGGTTTCCTTTCACTGACCTCAGATTTAGACTGTAATTAAGATAGAAGCACCCCCAGGTGGTATAAAATTTAACCCTGGTTATAATAATGTTCAAATTTCTCTGAATGAAAATTCTCAAGGCATTTTTGTATGAGGGAGGCTGAGGTATAGTGTTGTCAGAGGTCCTGGATAGAATGAGGCTGGGGGCGGTGGGCAGGGACTAGATTCCAGGGGGAGGAAAAGTGCAAATCCTGCCAATTTGACAAGTGTTTCTGGGGTCTGCCTTGAGCCCAAATGCCCACCCTGAGTTGAGGGATTCCACGTGAATGACACTGTGGCTATAAGCTGCAGCAACCCAAAGTGTCAGTGAACACCTTGACTTCACCATGTTGTCAAATGGATCCACCTCCAGTATAAGGTTCTATGACTCCATAATATATACACACCTGTGTGGCCACCCTCCCGTCAAGATAGGGATTTCCATCACCCCCCCCCAATTCCCTCATAACCCTTTGAAATTCATCCCCAACTGGGGGCCCCAGGTGACCACTGATCTGTTTACTGTTAATATAGATTTGCTTCACCTCTTTTATAATATCAGATAAATGGAAACCTGTCTGGCTTATTTCACACGGCATGATATTTTTGAGACTCAGGGGTAGGCTGTTCCACGAATCAGTAGCTCATTTTTTAGTGCTGAGTTGTGTTCCAATGTGGCTTTTGCTTAAGGAAAAAGAGTAGGTTTTTATTTGTTCTACAGTTTAAGTAACCAATCTCATTTGGCTTGATTTTGAGTAGAAACATTACTGTTTTTTATAAAATAATACCATTGATTTCTTCAAGAAATACAGAAAAATAGAAAAAGGTGGTAAAAATTACCTGTTATTTAAACATGTAGGGATAACCATTGCGGAAGTGCTAGTATTCATCCTTTTTTAAAAACATTTTTTGGTGTAACACCTGGGTTGCTCAGTGGTTGAGCATCTGCCTTTGGCTCAGGTCATGATCCTGGGGTCCTGGGATCGAGTTCTGCATCTGGCTCCCTGCAGGGAGCCTGCTTCTCCCTCTGCCTGTGTCTCTTCCTCTGTCTCTGTGTCTCTCATGAATAAATAAATAAAATCTATTTTTTTTTTAAATTTTTAAGTCATCTCTATAACCCAGAGTGGGGCTCGAACTCACAACCCTGAGATCAAGAGTCACATGCTCCACTGATTGAGCCAGCCAGGCACCCCTAGTATTCATCCTTTCAGATACTTTCCTGTGTGTATGTATGTCTGTGTCCGTGTATGTATGTCCAGACACACATTTTTAATAAATGGGATTATAATATTTATTCTCTACCATAATCTTTTCTCTCGACAACTCGTTGATTGATAAATATAGATTCACAATATTCCATTGCATATATGAGCCATATTTATTTAATTGGTTGTTTGGAGGGAACATTGGTAGTTTTCAAATTTTTGCTAAATGTAAAAGCTAGAATTATTCCCCCAATACACCTTTGACTCGTCAAGCATCGTTTAAAAGCTCCCCGTGATAGAATTCCCAGGTCAACCAATATTAACGCATCATGTTTGGAAACCTACAGACAAAGTACTTTCCTGTAAGATTATACCACTAGCAGTAAGGCTTGCATGTTCCTTTTTCATGTTTCCTGGGTTTGGGCAATATTTTAAATGTTTCCAGGAAGTACAAATAACAAAACCCCCCATCATTTGTGAGGTTCCCATCTTGTTTCATACCTCTGAATCAAATGATCTTCTGTTTCTATAAGATTATTAGGAGACTAGATATCTTCTCTTTAGTTTTACCCTTGAAATGGATACAAGTCTATCCCTTAATGTAAGCCCGCTTTTCTCCACTTTTCCCACTGCCACTATTTTGCCACTAGAGGGTGGAGATGCTGCAGAAACATAATTTTAAAACAGGGACCCTTGGGGGAAAGACAGACAGGAGGCACTGTTAGTAATTAGGTTGAGACATCAGGCCTAACCCAGGATGGCCATTAGCACCCCGGGATCATAATTAGCACATTGGAATGGTTGTCTTGTGTTGAGATACCATTTAGAATGATAACCAGTGATAACTGTGTAGATTTATGATACCTGGGTTATGTTTAGAGTTGTTCTAGTAATCCCAGAAAGGTTCTCAAAACAGTATTTTAAAGTTTGAGTTCACTTAAAGATTAAGTATATTGCATACAACACATTATCCCTACACCAAGACCAAATTAACGTATTAGTTACTCCAGATTTGCAACCTAAGAGACAGAAACTCAGGATGAAAGAAGGTCTGCTATGATAAGAAAAGGTAGGGACGCCTGAGTGGCTCAGCGGTTGAGTCGTCTGCCTTCGGCCCAGGGCTTGATCCCGGGTCCAGGGATCGAGTCCCGCATGGGCTCCCTGCATGGAGCCTGCTTCTTCCTCTGCCTGTGTCTCTGCTTCTCTCTCTGTGTCTTTCATGAATAAATGAATAAAATCTTAAAAGAAAAAAAAAAGAAAAAAGAAAAGGTAGACCTAAGGCTTCTTACTCAGTAACCCAGGCTTTAATTCCTGTATTACTCAGAAGACCAGGGCCATGAAGCTGAGCAGGAGCAGAGCAGTGGGAAGCATCTTTCTCCACGAAGGTGCCCTAAGTGCATCTGTTCTCTGCCTGTTGCCCCACATCCATTCCTCCTCCCAACAGGCTCTGAATAAGAGGGTGTCCTCTTGCTTCCTTTTCAAACCCCAGCCCACCATCAATGACCGCATCCATTAAAAAATAATTATCTCTTTTTTAAAGATTTTATTTATTTATTCATGAGAGACAGAGAGAGAGGGAGGCAGAGACACAGGCAGAGGGAGAAGCAGGCTCCACGCAGGGAGCATGATGCAGGACTCGATCCTGGGACTCCAGGATCAGGCCCTGGGTTGAAGGCAGGCGCTAAACCATTGAGCCACCCAGAGATCCCCCCAAAAATCATTCTCTTTGACACTAAATCTCTCCATCTCCAGTCCTGTTCGGACCGTCTTTCCCTCTCTCCCTGCAAATTAACCTCTCGGTGAATTAGCCAGCCTTGGTGGAGCCTGATTCCTACCCCTTTGCTCCTTGGTGAGGGACACTCTGCTCTGTCCACAAGTAGGCAGAGAGGAGGTTTTCCCAAACAGCGCTGTCTTCCACACAGATGGATCAAATTCAATATTAAGCATTTTACAAACTTATTTGTAAGAACATCTAGCAGCCTCATGAGATTGGGCATGAATCCAGGGAAGGGAAAGTGCGAGGAAGGGGGGTTCACTTCATAAATAGTGATAGAGCTAGTTGGGTGTGCCAGGCACTGTTCTAGGAGCTGACGATGGCATGACAAATTAATCCAAATGGAACGCTCATGTTGCTTACATCTGGGTGTGGAACAGAGACAATAAACAGTTGGATGATAGAGCTTTAGGGAGTCAAGGGAGAAGAA
The DNA here is from genome assembly GCF_905146905.1 of Nyctereutes procyonoides. NCBI lineage: Eukaryota > Metazoa > Chordata > Mammalia > Carnivora > Canidae > Nyctereutes > Nyctereutes procyonoides. Next base: position 16,167,566 of record NW_026575082.1, on the reverse strand, counting down.
TCAAACCCCTGAGCAGGGAGAGGGATGGGAGCTACTCATCCCTAGGTGGGGTGACCATGAGCATATCTGAATGAGGAGGAGGCATGAACTATAAGATACAGGAAGCATATTCCAGGTAGAAGGAATGACAAGGTCCATAGCTTGGGAGTTGGAACGTCCTGGCAAGCGGGAGGAAAATCTTAAGAGGTAACCAGAGACAGGAAGCTGCAAAGGCCTCCCTGTCGTGGCAGGACTTTTGCATTTTATTCCATGTGTGAAGGGAATCCACTGGTGGGTTGAGAGTGAAGGTGTGATGTGAGCTCTGGGATCTGACTTGTGTTATAAAAGGTCACTCGGGTGGCTGTGTGGCAAGAAGGAGAAAAAGAAAACAAAAGAACACAAGTTGCTTTGCATAATTCATGCTAACAATGAGCACGCATGAGAGGTACAGTTAACTCAATTCTGCACAAGAAGTCCATAAAGGAAGGAGGGAAAGGGAAAAAGAAACACCAAAAGAAACCCTAAAATGTATTCTGATGGCCTACTTGTCAGTCCCATGAGATCAACTGTACATTCTTTCTATAGATTTTCCCAAATCCTTTATAATCTTGCTCATCTCCCAGTGCTAAACTGTTTTCTGGTTAATTCTCCAGTAAGCCTCAGTGGTCCCATGGTATTAAATTTCTCTGAGGTGCTTCCTAATCCTCAAATGTTTGCAGCTGTAAGTTTTTTTTTTTAAAGGTTTTATCTATTTATTCATGAGAGACACACAGAGAGAGGCAGAGACACAGACAGAGGGAAATGCAGGCTCCCTGGGGAGCCTGATGCAGGACTCCAACCCCAAACCTCAGGATCATGACCTGAGCCAACTGCAGAGGATGCTCAACCACTGAGCCACCCAGGCATCCTGCAACTGTAAGGTTCTTAAAGATGGGCCAGTGCCATCTCTCATCACAAATGGCTAGTCTGACACAGAGGCCTCCCCTGGCTCAATCCAGAGTCTCCGGATCTAACACAAGTGCTTACAATTTAAATTCAGAACTAGAGGCCCTGGCAAAGATGGGGCTGCTTTTTCCATTTAAGTTGGAATTTAAGTCAAATGAATTGAAGAAAATATATAAATGTGTGGTGAATAAAGAGGGCATGATAGTATCAAGAGACTCCAGAATCAAAGGACAATGGTTTGTGTCTCTGACATTTGCTAGTTTATGCATTATATTCTGTTGCCAGGTGCATCAGGGCCTACCCAATGCGTAGATGGAATCAGGTTGGCCTCCCCTGAGTTGTATGCGAAGCATCTCAAGCAGTGCCCATAGGAGACTCAGGGAAACTTAAGCCAATTCCATTTTTTTTAAGGCTCAGGTATATTTTAAAATGCAGAGATTTTGAAAATATGCATGTGCTGTAGGATAGAGCAAATGAGTAAATATTCTGATATTGCTAGGAACTAGGGCTCTCACGGTGGGAGAAGGAATATAGAAATATGGAATAGAGGAAAATAAGAGAAAATTCTGTAGTGTTGGATTTGGGTTTGAATCGAAAGTATCACTAAAAACTCATTATGTAAGGATGCCTGGGTGGCTCGGTGGTTGAGCATCTGCCTTTGGCTCAGGGCGTGATCCTGGGGTCCTGAGATCAAGCTCTTTTCTGGGGGCCTGCTTCTCCCTCTGCCTGTGTTCTGCCTCTCTCTGTGTCTCTCATAAATAAATAAATAAATAAATAAATAAATAAATAAATAAATATTCTTTAAAAAATAAAACGAAAACTCACTATGTAGATATCATGAGCTCTGTCCAATGAAAGAGCTGGGAACCAAAGCAAAGCAAAACAAACAAAAAATAACCCAGTGGTAATTAGCAAACTAAACACCCTAATCTTGTTCTCTAAATAGAACAATCTCTAATCTCTAAAATAAATCATGACTTCCCTACTAAAAGATCTGGCTGAGACAAAGCGCTGGTGAGTCTAGAATATCTTCCTGTGCCAAGAGCGATGAAGTGCTCAAAGATGGAGGTGTATGAAAGGACACAGTTTGGAGGAACCCCACTGGCCACATCTGGGACAACAAAAGCATCAGAAACAAAAATGGCAGAAATGGATGCTAACACTAGATTTTTTTTTTTTTTTTTAGAGTTAATGAACAGTTAAGTAGAGGGCAGATGGTGGGAGCCAGGTTTGTCAATGGAATGGAAGGTTGTAGATAAGCTAGGGGGACGAGGCTAGAACTATCCATGCGGTAATGGGTTAGAGTTGGAAACATCAGCATGTTTATCCTTAATGTTTAGCTTAATGTCCACACAGATGATTATGTACAGAAATATTTATAAAGCGGTGCATGGGCACGGGTTGGTAGACACGCATCTATTTCCTTTCTCTGTCAGTGGAGAGGGTCTAGGAATAACAACATCCCAGTGGCAACGAGCACCTCTGACACTGGATCTTGGCTTCTAATTTCATTCTCCAGTAAGAGGAAGCAAGGCTCCTTGGAGAAATGATGGACTCTAGGACTCAGGTAGAAAATATACCGGATGACCCAGAGCTTCTTGTGCCAGAAAGTAGGAAAGTGTCTAAAACAAAACAAAGCAAAACCTTACCAAAAAACCCACCATGAATTAGGTGGTGGTAGAAGCAGCAGCAGCCAGCCAGGCAGCGCCAATTCCAGAAGACTCTTGGTGCACCTGGCCCACCACCCAGATACCCAAGGGGAAGGTCAGCTTCACCCAGGGGGGTAGCAAAGGAGGGGTGCAGAAGGAGATCTGCGAGCTGTCAGCTACCAATGCTCCTGCAACTGTGGAAACTAAGCCAAAAAAGGTGGCAGGGAAGGATAAACCTTCAGACAAAACAAAGTGCAAACAAAAGGGGGAAAGGAGAGCAAAGGGAAGACAATCTGAAGTGGTTAACTGAGGAATGAAAGAAGACTTACCTGCAGAAAATAGAGAAACTAAAAATGAGGAGAGTCCAACTTGTGAAGGCGCCAAGTCTGATGAATATCATATACTATGTCTTATCGGTGGTCACTGTCTCCCTCCTTATACAATCCAGAGGAATAACTTTATCGACTATTTTGTAAATGCAAGTATTTTAGTAGCTCTAGAAACATTTTTAAGGAGGAAATCCCGGGGTGCCTGGGTGGCTCAGTGGGTTAAACATCTAACTTTTGATTTCTGCTCGTCAAGCCACACATAGGGCTCTGTGCTAGGCATGGGAGTCTGCTCAAGATTCTCTCTTTGCCTTTGCCTCTCTCGCTCCTCCTTCTCTCCCTCTCTAGGGAGGAGGAGGTGGGAATCCCATCTCATCCCATTTTTAAATATAAATGTTTTTTTGCTGTTAGGAGGTAAAAATCATTTGCTGGTTGTTTATTTCTTGATACAACCAGAGCAGATGGAGATTTTGAGTATAAGAGGCTTTGATTATCTTGGGTGTCAGCTTAACATTCCATAGATGGTGTGGTTTTTATATCCTATAATACCAAGCGTATGAAATAGCAATTTGCAGTCGGTCATGCATTTAATATATCTTGAAACTTTTAAATTACTTCTATTCCCTCTTGTTGGTAGAATTGTTTCTTAAATTAAGCTACCCCTAGGGGTGCCTGGATGGCTCAGTGGTTGGGCGTCTGCCTTTGGCTCAGGTCATGATTCCAGGGTCCAGGATCGAGTCCCATGTCTGGCTCCTTGCATGGAGCCTGCTTCACCCTCTGCCTATGTCTCTGCCTCTCTCTGTGTGTCTCTTATGAATAAATAAATAAAATAATAAAAACAAAAAAGTCACCCCTTGATCTTGTCCCTCTCTGTCAGAATTTTGTGCACTCTGTAATATTTTGGTCTTGGTGGTAAAGTTTTCTTAAAAACTTTGTTAATGTGGGATCCCTTTGTAATGTGCAGAGGTTTGGCGCCTGCCTTTGGCCCAGGGCACGATCCTGGAGACCCAGGATCGAATCCCACAGTCGGCTCCCGGTGCATGGAGCCTGCTTCTCCCTCTGCCTGTGTCTCTGCCTCTCTCTCCCTCTCTCTCTCTCTCTCTCTCTGTGACTATCATAAATAAATTAAAAAAATAAAAAAAAAACTTTGTTAATGTGCTGCGCAGGTTTGAAAATTTGCATTTCATGCGTACAGTATTAAATTGTGAATTGGGACACCTGGGTGGCTCAGTGGTTGATCATCTGCCTTTGGGTCAGGGCATAATCCTGGGGTCCTGGGATCAAGTCCTACATTGGGCTCCCTGCAAGGAATCTGCTTCTCCCTCTGCCTATGTCTGTGCCTTTTTCTCTTTGTCTCTGTATCTCATGAATAAATAAATACAATATTTAAAAAATAAATACATAAGTAGATGGATAAATACATAAATAAATAATGAATTAATGGGACTTAACAATATAACAGCCATATCAACAATTGAAGATATTCCTACTTGATGTCCTGTTAAGGAAAATTTGCCCCTAAATTTTAAGCTGCAAGGTCACTGGAATAATTTTAAGTATCACAACTGCTTGATAGTTTAGATTTTCAGTATGTCTGTTAAGAATTATGTACAAATTGGAACGTTCATACTGATCCCCAGAACAATCAATAAAAATCCAATTATAAAAGAATTTCTTGAAGCGCATAAAAAAATCTACCACAAAATTGTCAGTGCACTATATTGTACACTCTAATAAAACACTTTAAGTCCACTATACTTTATTTTTTAATTAATTAATTTATTTTTGAGTAGGCTGTATGCCCAGTGTGGAGCCCAATGCACGGCTTGAACTCACGACCCTAAGATAAAGACCTGAGCTGAGATCAAGAGTCCCTTGCTTAACCTACTGAGCCCTCCAGGTGCCCCAAATCAACTACACCTTAATAAAACAAATAAATAAATGCAGTATTCTATTGTTCAGATTTCACAATTTGTATGTATAAAGTGATATTATTGTTTAAATAATTAAACTATTTTTTTTTAAGATTTTACTTACCTATTCATGAGAGACACAGAGAGAGGCAGAGACATAGGCACAGCGAGAAGCAGGCTGCCCCCAGGGAACCAGATGCCAGACTCCAGGATCACAACCTGAGCCAAAGGCAGATGCTCAACCACTGAGCCACCAAGGTGCCCCTAAACTTATTCTTATATTTAAAAAAAAAACCCACAATGATGAGAATATATCAGAGGCATCCAGGAAGCAACTGAAAGAGACACACACACACACAATGGTCAAAATTGAAATAATTTTGCAAAAAAAAAAATGAAGCAGTATTATTACCCAAAGGATAAAATGAATATCATGAGTCCATGATCATGATATCAATATTAATTGGTATAAATAATTGAAAACTGTTAAAAGATAAATTAGGGCAAAATAAGAATTTCTTAAGAGTTGATTTTAACTAAAATTGATTTGAATCAGCAAGCACCAAACCAGAAATGGTCAGGAGGGCTCCACCAGCAGAAAATCCAGAAGAGGCAGTCAGGAAATTACTGATGGCTTCTAGCTTAAAGCCTACTTGGCTGTTTGTGATTGGTTGGTTGTCCTTAGGTTTCAATTTTGTAACCTTGAGGCATTTACAGGCAGAGATTTTTGGGTTGCTTACGTGGGCCACCACATTAGAATCACCTCAGTCTGACGGTCTCCTTGCTTAATTAATTTAATATGACAAATAAATGAGATAGGAGACAAATCTCCTGAGCAGACAAATCCAAGTAATTTTTATAGATAATCCCCATTTGTTGATAATATCTATCTTTGGTATGTACAGTAATAGCATTGTTGTTATTAGGAAAATGTTTGTAGTCTCAGAAGTTATATAATGAAGTATTTAGGGATGAAGTGCCATGATTTCTGCAACTCAATTTATGATTCAGTAAGAAGGAGAATGTATGTATGGGGTGTAGGGGGTATTTGTGTTGAAATCAGAACAGAGAAAGACAATGACAAAATGTTAACAGTTGATGAATTTATTATTTAATTTATTTTTAAAATTTTATTTATTTATTCATGAGAGACACACACAGAGAGAGAGAGAGAGAGAGAGAGAGAGAGAGAGAGGCAGAGACACAGGCAGAGGGAGAAGCAGGCTCCATGCAGGGAGCCTGACATGGGACTCGATCTTGGGACTCCAGGATCAAGCCCTGGGCTGAAGATGGCACTAAATCACTGAGACACCTGGGCTGCCCACAGTTGATGAATTTAATGAGGGATATATGCTCGTTGCCTTATATTTCAAGTCTGGAGAGTCTCAATTTTTCAAATTTTAAAAATTGGGAAACATTAATTCCACAAGCATGAAGTATTTTAGTTTAGTTTAGTTTATTTATTTAAGTAATCTCTACCCCCAACATGGGGCTCAAACTTATGACCCCAAGATCAAGAATCCCTGGCTCCTCTGACAGGACCACCTGCGTGGTGCAGTGGGTTAAGCCTCTCACTCTGGGTTTTGGCTCAGGTCATGATCTCAGGGTCATGAGGTGGAGCCCTGTGTCAGGCTCCACACTCAGCACAGAGTCTGTTCGAGAGTCTCTCTCCCTCTGCTAGTCCCCACTGCGTGCTCTCTCTCTATCTCTCTCAAATAAATCAATCTTAAAAAAAAAAAAAAAGAATCACTGTCTCCTCCAACCAAGCCAGCCAGGTGCCCCCACCAACATGAATATTTTAAATGTACACATTTAACAAATGAATAGGAGATAATTATGCTAAAATAGGATTTCAGTAGGATTTCAACCAGTAATTACAGAATCCATAAATAACAATTAGTCCATGGTGCCCGATAGATAGGGTGTGTGATCTGCTATGGGCAGCTTTGAGGTTGTATGAAGAACATCTTTTATTACCATGAAATTATCTTTGGGGCCATTCTTTGGGTGGAACAGCAAGGATCCAAATTTGAGTCTCTTCCTAAGTGGGAACCCTGAGCCATATTCTATCTGGTGTAGCCTGAGATCTCAAGGCACTGTTTACCTAGGCAAATCTCTCACACCCTACTCCCTGCCCTAAAGCTCTTTTCTCCCAGCCCAGCTGGGAAATCCCCTCCCATTAAAACATTCCTGCAAGGCACTGATGGCCAAGGCACTGAACACTGTACAAACACCGCTTTTGGGGTGTGTCCCTAATCTTTTTCTTTCACTGTAGCTTAGTTTGCAAAAGTACCCGTTTGAAAGACACAGGGGGAATGAGAGCTGGTAATGTCCACTGGAGGCAAAAAACCCACAATGGTTCATGGAGGGAGCCTCCTCTGTGCAGACAGACAAGGAAGGATGGACAGCTGGGCACTTGGGGCCCCTGTGGGGCTGGTGGAGCAGGGACACCAGAGCGAGAAAGGGAACGAGAAGGGAAGAGTGAGCAGAGGTGCCCTGGCCTCACTGACCTGACTCTACTCCAGTTGCCTTTTGGGAAAGAATGAAGTTGGGGGGCTGGGAAGAACCTCCAAGTGAGTAGTCGCAAAATTTCCCCCTTCCCTTTGCTCTCTTAACTGCTCAGCACTGAGCAGTGCTAACTCCTGTCACAGTGTCCTGCCTGGGTAACTGGTCTGTGCTAGACCTCAAGCCTCAGCTCACTACCCACCTGCCCCCAGTCCCAGTCAATTCACGAGGAAGCAGGTGAGCACAGGTTAGGGTGAAAGACACCTTTCCACCTTTCCATTCATTCTCCAAGGCCGGAGCAAATGGTCTTCAAGGAGAAAGAACCCCTCGCATGTTCCCCCAGCAGAGGTGCTAGTCCCTGGGGAAGCAGAGGGATGAGGTAGGAAGGCCTGGAAAAGACTGACATTCTAGCATCATCAGTTTTATTGTTCAGCCGGATGGCACAGTAACAGACAGCCGTTGTGCTAATATCTATATTTCAGTTTTGCCTAAAATAGCTTGTAATAAATTATGTTTTTACTGGGCCTCATACCTCCCTTTTTCTTTTTTTTTTTTTAATTTTTACTTATTTATGATAGTTACACACAGAGAGAGAGGGGCAGAGACACAAGCAGGCTCCATGCACCGGGAGCCCAACGTGGGATTCGATTCCGGGTCTCCAGGATCGCACCCTGGGCCAAAGGCAGGCGCCAAACCGCTGCGCCACCCAGGGATCCCATACCTCCCTTTTTCGTTACAAACTTTGGAATGCACGATGCTGTGCTGGTGTTACTTCAACCCTGGGAGCATATTGCCAAGAAAGCCCCTGGTTTTGGAGTTAATTAGTCGCCAAGTCTGAAATCTGTACCAGCTACTAACTAGTCTTGCAATTTTGAGCCAAGCACGCCCTATCCTCTGTGCTTCCATATCCCCGTCTTTAAGAGGGAGAAGTTACCTGCTACGCCTACCTCTCAGCAGGATCATGCAGAAAGTCCTATAAAAAACATAAAGCAACATATCAATGCAAGTCATTGTACATGGTATTTGGGATCAGGACTGTCCATGGTACTAAACGCGTAATTGCTGGGTTTGGGGGGTTATTAGCTGATTGCTTTTGTAGGTGTGAATGATGGAGAGGAAGGAGACCATTGTTCCAGAACCATAAACTGGGTGAGTACACTCCCTACTCACCGCAAGGTATGTGTTATTCTCCCTATTTCTGTTCTTCACTCTCTGTGAGTCTCTGCAAAATACCAGCGCCAGGGGCGATGAAATTGTTCTCATCTGTCATCTTTTGTGTGTAATGGGGAAGACCATCAAAGAATCTTCTCCCTAAGCAAGAGTAAACCATTTACTTCTAAAAGTAAAACACGTTGAAGTCATCTTTATCTTTCCCTAAAGCATTTCACCTTCACAAGTACGTGCACTGGAGCCGTGGCTGTAAATTCACACTAATTTATTTTAAAAATGCATTGTGATTTCTAGCCAGATTGAAGTCACTCTAAAACAGCCATTCTGGGAAGAGGTACTTTTTGCCTAGGATCTTAACTTTGCTTGAAATACCTATGAAACTCTTCCAGGGTGGCTTGCAGAATCGATTTACAAACCACACAAGAAAATCCATCCCATGAGTCCAAATGGGATTTCAGACCTGAATAGTAATACCCAAGCAGACCACCCACAACACTCAAAAAGTAAACTCTATGTTGTTTCTGGAAAGCAGAGCTCCAAACAAAGGAAAAAGATTGGACACCTCAGGGGGGAATTCAAAGAATCGACCTTGGGTTCTGAAAAGTTTCCAGAACTTTCTCAGCAGCAATACCAAGTGAGGACAACCCTGAAAGCAACGACTCTTATCTGGATGTAAAAGTTTCAGTCCAGATTCTTTTGAAATTGAGCTTTTAAACTTTATAACTATTAAAGTCGTTTTTCAAAGCATAATCTAATGAGAGCATCAGTGCTTTTTACAGCTCCGAGATTGAATCAGTGACAAAATGATTCTGGAATTTGCTTTGGGGGCAAATAAGCCCTGAGATGAATCAGATTGAGAGACAACAGGGAGAATGAAAACCTGGGGGTTTGGGCACAGGCGTCATGTTTTTAATGTAAGAAACTAATTGTGGCTTGGAATTTTGATCAGGGCACTGTGATAGGATTTTGACTCCATGCTCACTGAACGACTCAGGATTTCATTTTTTCTTTTTGTCAGAATTCCTTCTTGTCATGTTCTGCAATTTACTCTTCATTTCAGCAGACCCTGCTGAGTAGTTGAAATACCACAAGTTGAAATATCTCTCAATTAAAAAAAAAATAAATATCTTTCACTCACAGAATTTTAACTGGGAAAACAATTAGTATTGTGACTGAAATATTTAATTTTTTTTAATTTTTATTTATTTATGATAGTCACAGAGAGAGAGAGGCAGAGACACAGGCGAAGGGAGAAGCAGGCTCCATGCACCGGGAGCCCAATGTGGGATTCGATCCCGGGTCTCCAGGATCGCGCCCTGGGCCAAAGGCAGGCGCCAAACCGCTGCGCCACACAGGAATCCCTTGTGACTGAAATAATCCCCAGTCATGGCTGCATTTACTTCCAGAAATAGCACTAACATTTGTTTTGAGTTTTTATGTTCTTATGTAATAACTAAATTATTGATTAGTAATAACCAAATTATTCATTATTTTCTGGGGCTTCAGTAGTACACATTTCTGTTTTTTTTTAAGATTATATTTGTTCATGAGAGACACAGAGAAAGAGGCAGAGACATAGGCAGAGGGAGAAGCAGGCTCCCTGAGGAGAGCCTGATGCAGGACTCGATCCCAGGACCCCAGGATTCAGATCTGAGCCAAAGGCAAACGCACAACCACTGAGCCACCCAGGTGCCCCAGTACCAGAGATTTCTGAATGATTATTTACATTTACCTTTTAAGCAGTTTGAATGTCCTTTAATGGCATTTCTATGGAAAAGCAAATAAATTGAAGAGAAAGCGAATATGAATAACTAGTAATAAAAAAACGATTTGAAAGAAATGAGAAAATACTGTTTCCAAATAACCCACCCAAAAGTGACATTAAAAAATTCCAGCAGTTGAAAACAACAGCAGCAAAAGACCAAGCAATCAGAAAAATCTTCGTAACTGTGCCTCTTATAAAGAGGTTAAGTATGTGTGTGTGTGTGTGTGTGTGTGTGTGTGTGTGTGCACGCACATGAACTTACATGAAGACAAGGATATTGCACTGTATTGCATGAGCGATCTATCAGATTCGACAGCCTAACCTCAGCCCACCCACTCGGGGCATCAGGGCAGGGCTGGGTGATCTTGTCTGACCTCAAATGCTGCCAGGGAAAGTTTCACCCAGGACAAAGCCTGACACTGAAGGTCGGCTTGTTAAAGTACACCATAAAACTTTACTGTTCCTTCTGGAGACCTGGCTAAGCCAACCAGATAATAAAAGACAGATTTATAGGCCTAGCGCCTGTTGTACCTCAGTCGTTGGGAGTTAAAGTACTTGGACTGGCTCCTCGATGCTTTCTTGGGTTGTGGTATTCTTACTGGGCCAATCAAAAATAGTGAAGGGGCAGGTGGGATGGCTCTCTTGTCCTGTGCCCTTTGGTCACCTGGACTTTGTCAACTCTCAGCTCCTGTTGCAGTGCTCTCGTTTCACCACACTGCATTTCCAAGTCTCATTTGTTCCCTGGGCCCTCCAAAATTTCTCTCTGCAGCTCCCAATGAACTTTCTAGATTTAGTGAAACCAGCCATAGATGCAGAAGAGGACTACTCTTCCAGTTAGGGGCGAACTGGAATGTTGGGTTCAGTTCTTACAGACTGGAAGAAATTTGGGAAACCCTGCCCTTTGGGGATTCCTCATTCCTTCCCTCTCTTCTCCCTTGCTTGCTTGCTTCCTCACTGGAGCATCAGGTCTGTCTCTGAGGACTCATTTGTGTGCTAGGTCTCCATTGAGTCTCTGTCTGATTCCCAAGATGTGGTCCCATCTTTCTTCTTTTCAATCCAAACAGTTGGGTCTCCACCTTTCTCTCTATCTTGGCAGGCTGGCCAGTGACCAGCCTCTGGAACTCCCTTCCTTTGCTCTCGTCAGTACACATTCTGAGCCTGGAAGCCCTGTTCCTGACACCTGGACGGTGGCCTGGCCAACCTGCCTCATGTTCTGGGTGTTGCCCACCTGCTCTTGCGGCCTCTCGAGCACTGACCCTCATCCATGATCACTGTGCTCTGCTGAGCCCCACAGGTAGCCCTGGTTTGGACCTCCCAGACGGTGGCTCACATACAGAAGCCCGTCCAGCCATCTCTTGTACTAACATTTGGCCTGCATGGTCATCACAAGAAATGAGCAAATGTTTCATGGCAAATTCCACCATGTTAGGAACCGGGTCTTGCTCAGCATCTTATGCCCAGGCCCTAAATGTTGGCTTGTCCCGAAATAGAGGCACTCAATCTTGGCTCAAGGGTGGGTGACCACTACAATGATTGTGTCCTCCCCAGGGCCTACAGCTGGATCCCTCATGCAGGAGCTGTTGTTCTGCTTGAGTAACTCTATATAGCCAAGCTTCCAGATACCAACAATTAAATCACTCAGAAACAAACATTCGACGTGCGTATGTACATTCATTCCTTTTATGAATATGTACTTAGTGTTTTACTGTGTGTCAGGTCGTCCTAGGTGTAACCTACATGAAAGTTGAAATTTCATGGTTCCTAGGAGAGGAATTTACTGTCTGAAGTGGTGCTTCCTAAACCTTACCGTGTACATGACTCCTCCGGGGGTCATGTTAAAATCAGATTCTGTCTTGGGGGACTGGGCTGCGGCCCAAGAGTCTGCATTTCTACCAACGCCCACAGCAGATTCTGAGGCCTCCCACAGTAGAAGGGGTCACTGGTGGTCCTTAAAGCATGATTGCTGGACCAGTAGCTCCCAGGACCATCTGGGAGCATGTTGGATATGCAAATTCTTAGACCTCATCTCTGAACTACTGAGCCAGGAACTCTGGGTGTGCGCCCAGTGAATAAGCCAGCCAGGCGATTCTGATGCATGCTAAAGCTTGGGAACCTCTGGAGCAGGGTCCCCAGTCCTGGCTGTGTGTTAGCATGACCTCGGGGAACTTCTAGAAAACACAGGGCCCCCAGGCACCTGGCTGGCTCACTCGAAGGAGCATGAGACTCCATCTCAGGGTGGTGGAGTTGAGCCCCATATTGGGTATAGAGACTGCTTAAACTAATTAATTAAAACTTTAAAAACTTTAATTAAAACTTAAAAAAAACCTTTAAAACTTGTTTAACTAATTAAAACTTTAAAACCCCAAGAACAGGGGTGCCTGGGTAGATCAGGTGATTAAGTGGCTGACTTCTGATTTCAGCTCAGGGGTTCTGGAATTGAGCCTCTCAATGGGCTCCAAGCTCAGTGGTGAGTCTGCCTCATGATTTTCCCTCTCCCTCTGCCCCTCCCCTCACTCTCTCTGTCTCTCTAAAAATATATATATATATATATATATATATACATATTAAAAAACCCAAACAGGGCAACCCGGGTGGCTTAGCGGTTTAGGGCCGCCTTCGGCCCAGGGTATGATCCTGGAGACCCGGGATCGAATCGAGTCCCACGTCAGGCTCCCTGCATGGAGCCTGCTTCTCCCTCTGCCTGTGTCTCTGCCTCTCTCTCTCTCTCTCTGTGTGTGTGTGTGTGTGTGTGTGTGTATCTCTCATGAATAAATAAATAACATCTTTAAAAAAATATAAAAATAAAAACCCCAAACAAACCAAAACAGCACCAAAAACAAAACACAGGGCCCTAACCTAAATCAATGGGATCAGAATCTATGTAGATGGGGCCCTGGTATCAGGTGTATTTGCTTATTTATTTAGTTAACTCTCCAGGTGACATTAAAGAGCAGCCAGGCTGAGGACCATGAGCTAGAGGGAAACTGTCACATCAAGAGACAATAGAATCCTATGTCCCAAGAACTACTACTGGTTAGAATGTTCATCTGGGGAAGCCAGGGGGCTCCTCAGAGGAGGAGACACATGTGAGCCACCTCTTGATTTTAGCCCCAGGGCTTGCCAGGGGTACAAACAGGGACAAAGGTTTCAGGCAGAGGGCTGTGTAGACTCCCAGAAGCAGGAAGCAGTGACGTGGGTCCAGGGCTTCTCTAGACCCTGGTTGGTAAGGGCAGAGGAGACAGAGGGAAGTTGGCTGGTATGGGAGGAAGTATGGAGCTGGCACCAGACAGGTGGGCAGGGGAAGACTGTGTTCTGTGTGATCCAAGGCACAAATACCTGGGCACAAATACCCAGGAAAGAAGGCAACTACCTCCAAAAATCTGAACATTGCCCTCATCAGCTGTGCCTGGATGATAGCAAAGCACCTTCTCACTGGCTGTCTGCTCTGGGCTTCCAGTCCTTCTCCCACAATGCTGCCCTGTGACATGTGACCACAGTCCTCCCAGCTTGAAAACTTTCATCACCACCCCCCCCACCCCTCCCCACCACCCCGAGAGAATCAAGGCCCTTGGAACTTTGAGCTGCAGGTCCTGCTTTCCTCCTCATCTCCCTCTTGTGCTCTCTACCCAGTGGGTCTACATAACCAATGACTCACGGATCCCCAGGCGGTTCCCCAAGGCTCCCTCTTGCATCCACACTGGCTCACTCCTCCCCAGTCATGGTTGCCTACTGTTGTGGGCTGAGTTGTGTCTTCCCCAAAATAGATATGTTGGAGTCCTAACCCCCAGTATCTCAGAACTTGACCTTGTTTGGAAAGAGGGTCTCACAGAGGTAATCAACTTAAAATGAGATCACGAGTGAGCTCTAATCCAATCCACCTGTGTCCCTATAAAAAGGGGAAGTTTGGACACAGAGACACACTTGCAAAGAGAGAACACCATGTGAAGATAAAAGCAGAAGTTAGAGGGATGCTTGTACAAGCCCAGGAACACTTAACATGCCAGCCACCCAATAGAAGCCAAGTGAGCACATGAGGGAGTCTGAACAAATTCTCCCCCGCAGCTCTCAGAAGGAAGTAACATTACCCCCATCTTGGTCTTGGACTTGTGGCCTCCAGACCTGAGAGACAGTAAATGTCTGTTGCCTATGTCACCAGCTAGTGGCATTTTGCTATGGCAGCCCCAACAAACTGGCACAGCCACCCCGTGGTCTATTCCCGAAACTTCCGGCTGTTATCTCTGCCACTGGGTGTATCATCTACTCCCCAGCTCCTGCTTGAGAAGAGGGCTCCATCTTCCATTTCTCCTCCCTCACTACCTAACTTAGGGCAGTTAATGGGCCTTTAAAGATTGGAGGAGGTAGAGGGTGCTATTCCAAAGAAGAGCAATAGGGGTATTCTGTGCAGCTTCCAAAAGTTCTATCAGAGCAAGAAGTGGATGCTTCAATGTAGCAAATGTATTTCCAGGGAGGAAAACATCCCTAACTTCCCTCTTAAGCCAAATGGTTGAAATTTGTTTTTTGTTTGAAATTTGTTAACAATTTTCTTATAACATGCATTTTTCATACAAGAAACATATCAAGTTTGTTGTTTTTGTTTTATTTTTTTAACTATTGGATGGTAGGGTTACAGGTAGGGTTTACTTTTTATATCTTTCTGTATTTTTTTAAAAAGGTCAGTACATTTAATTTTTTTTAAGATTTTGTTTATTTATTCATGAGAGACACACAGAAAGAGGCAGAGACATAGGCAGAGGGAGAAGCAGGCTCCCTGTGGGGACCCTGATGTGGGACTTGATCCCAGAACCCCGGGATCATGACCCGAGCCAAGGCAGATGCTCAACCACCGAGCCACCCAGGTGTCCCTCTTTCTGTATTTTTTTAACTCTTGAAAATCCTTATTTTTATAATTAGCAAAATGGCAACAGAATAACTAAATGGGCTTTTGCTAAAATTAGGACGTTTGCCATCCTCCCACTCCCTTTCTACCTCCCATTCCCTCCCCCCCACCCCTCCCCCAACTCCTGCTTTAAAGCCAGGCAGGAATCCATCCTCCTCCATCAGAAGCCTCTGACACCTGTCTGAGCTCCAAGAAGCTGTCACCCTCACCCTCACTGGTTTACATCTAATTCATTTCTTCTGACATTTGGTGACTCCACCCACTTCTCTGAATCCCCCAGAGCATCTTTTTCCAGGTGGCCATCCATGAAAATGAGCGGAATGAAACCAAGAATACGCATTAGCTGTTCAATCGCAACTCCTGGGTCTCCTCATGGCAAGGGCTGACATTGTCTCCACTTTGAAATTTCCCCTTCTCTCTCTCTCAAAATAGGTTGCAGCATCCCACACTGGATGGCGGAAATCCCCTCCTGGAAAAGAGCCAGGTAAACCAGACCAGGAAACTGGCTGAGCTCAGAGCTGCAAGCCTGTGTCTGAAGGCCACGGAAGGTGTCTGGGGCACTGTGGTTCCGGGTTCCTTTCAAGGCAGTGTCTGGATGCGTGAGTCAGCTCAGCTTTTCCAGCAAATAATCCTGGTATGTTATTGCTTCCCAGGACAACAATCTTTAAAAAGCAATAGATGATACTTCCATAATGTGTAACCACAGGGGGAAAGTGGGTGAGCAACACAGGGAATCTCTGTGTTCTAATTTTGCAGCTTCTTATGGATCTATAATTATTTCAAAATAAAAAGTAAAAAAAAAAAAATAAAGGAAAACACCCCCAGCTGGCTAGCTGTAATGACGCATGCTGATAGAGGTCATTATTTTGGATTCTATCCTCAAAATAAAAGAGACACAAAAGTGCCTGAGTGGATTAGGCATTGGGGTGGGCTTCTATTGTATCCATTTCTCTCTATCTTTTGATAGTTTGTTTTTGTTTTTGTTTTTCCTCTGTCTTTTCCGGCTGTTTACCACACTACAGTAGAGACAATATGATCTGCTTCTAAGTTGCGGGAGATGCAGCTCCATCACAGAAATAAAGAATCCAAACTCTCTGAAGCACAAGAGAAAAAAAAAGAACAATTCCTCTAGTATTCCTTAATTCATATATTTTGCAGGTGCACCAGGAGTCTTTGCTATTAAAAAGCAAACATACAAAAAATACCTGGTTGATTCTGAGGACGGAAGAAGCCAAGAGATTAGGTGTCTGAACAGCAACAGGGTCAAATGACTTTGGTGTGAGGCTGGTGTTATGGGTTGAATTGCATCCCTCCCAAAAAATGTTGGAGTCCTAACCATCTGTAGCAGTGAATGTGACCTTATTTGGAAATAGGCTCTTTGCAAATGACCGAGTTAAGGTCATTAGGGTGGGCACTAATCCAATATGACTTGTGCCCTTATACCAACAGGTAACTTGGATCTACAGACAGACACACACACCCACAGTTGCCTTGGGAAGAGGAAGGCAGAGACTGGGGTGATGCTTCTAGAATCCAAGAAGGCCAAAGCTCGCCAGCAAATCACCAGAAGCTAAGGCAGAGGCACAAACAGATTCTCCCTGCAGCCCTCAGAAGGAATCAACCTTGCAACCTCGATCCTGGACTTCCAGCCTCCAGAATTATGAGGCAATAATGTTCTATTATTTTAAGCTATCCAGTGTGTGGTCTTTTGTGATGGCAGCCTAAGCAAACAAATACAGCCCAGCCTCCACCGCGAGCCCTTGGCAGATTCCTTTCCAAGATGTCACCGGTATTATCTAGGGCATCTACATCCTGAGATAGCTGTGAAAAATAAAAATAAATTTTGATTAGGCATATGTCATTTGAGGCACTGGGATAATAAATATGAAAATATTTTAATAAGTATAAAACTACTGAGCATGAGATCTTATGATATCTTTTACCTCAGCTGAGTCATAGAGAAGAAATGGATGAAAGATATAGGTGGGTTAAGAGTTAGGGGCAAGTTCGAGCACATTCTTTATAGAAGACTTTTAACAGCAGTCCCTGTAACAATAATTCCAGGAGCTACTGAGCGCATACTATGGACTACATGCTTTATGTCATGATCTCATTGAATACCTATGGGTCCCCAATGACGTGGGCGCTGCTATTATTCTGGCTTTGGACACAAAAGAAATTAGGATCGGGGGCACCTGGGTGGCTTAGTTGGTTAAGCATCTAACTCTTGGTTTCAGCTCAGGTCATGATCTTAGGGTCGTGAGATCAAGACCAGCATCAGACTTTGTGCTGAATGTGGAGTCTACTTAAGTTTCTCCCTCCCCCTCTCCCTCCGCCCCACCTCCTCCAAAAATAGGAAATTAGGATTAAGTAACTTGTCCAAGTTTGCAGGACTAGATGATGGTTGCACCACATCTCAACCCTTGCCTCTGAGCTTACCCTGTAAACTGCTGCAACTCTTTGCATGACTGCAAGGAGACC
Organism: Nyctereutes procyonoides; assembly: GCF_905146905.1. Classification (NCBI taxonomy): domain Eukaryota; kingdom Metazoa; phylum Chordata; class Mammalia; order Carnivora; family Canidae; genus Nyctereutes; species Nyctereutes procyonoides. The sequence goes on along the minus strand of NW_026575082.1, from coordinate 16,149,936 downwards.
AAGCCACCTGGTCGCCCATCTTCCTTTTGCAACTCAGCAAGACTGTCCAAAGGTCTTGCTTCTCCAGAGGCTCAGCAGCTATAGATGAGACGAAACAGGCAACAACAGCTCACAGACTGTGATAGAATTGCCTCTCCCTGCCCTTCCACCAAGGTGGAGTTCTTAAAGGAATGAGTTGTTCCTATGCCTTATTCTCAGATCCTAGAATTCATCTAGTCCCTGCGACTATACAGAGGGGATGAGCATGCACTTCTTTCTAGAAGGAGGAGTTTTTCCTAGGTTAAATATACACTCTGCCATAGGAGTGATTCATCCAGATTTGGAGATTTGAAGATGAGACAAGAGAGCACTTGGGCACTCTGGACTCTAGCATAGAAGGGCAAGAGTGAGAGATTGTTCTAGGGGCCCAGCAATGAGACCACGACTCCAGCCAGGGATTCACTGATGGAACACCGAGGCAGGTCATGGGGTCTAGCCAAAACCTCCTGGTCATCCTGCAGACTCAGAGGAGAAGGGAGGTTGAGGCAAATCGAGACGAGAGGACTAGCTGTTTTAAACAATTTCTATCTGTGTTTTTCCCGCCTCAGAAGGATTGACCTTGAGTTTCAATAAAAAAATGCAGGTGGTTTTTTACCCACTTCACATCGATACTTGAGGATTCTGATAGCTTTCTAGAGTTCCTAGGCAAGAGGCAGGCAGCGTGAGTGGCTGGTGCCTGTGTCATTCGCTCCTCCAACATGGTGCCAGGGCTCTGATGTGTTCCCAATGCGGCTGCCATGTTGCTGAAAGCCAGCCAGCCAAGGCCTTTGCTCTGTGGCAGCCTCACACAACTGTGCAGCAGCTCTAAGGACTCAGAGGGGCTGCTTCCCAGTATTTTCCAGCACTTTCCAGAACTGCCCAATTTACTTGGCCAGACACTAGATTGTGTAATCATGGCTCTCCAGTGTCACTTTGTACATCTCTAGTAATGTCAGCAAAGTGGGTCCCTGTAGGGGGAGTTCCCAAGGGCCTTGGAGACAAAGGAACCCACTTGCTCTGCTACTCGCTCAGATAAGAGGCCCTAGATGCTTAAAAAGAGGATTTTGGGTAGCCCAGGTGGCTCAGCGGTTTGGCACTTGCCTTTGGCCCAGGGTGTGATCCTGGAGACCGGGGATCAAGTCCCACGTCGGGCTCCCCGCATGGAGCCTGCTTCTCCCTCTGCCTGTGTCTGTTTCTCTGTCTCTCTCTCATGAATAAATAAATAAAATCTTTTAAAAAAATTATTCAAAAAAAAGAGGATTTTATGTCTATCTTTAAGGTTGTAGCTTTGACTAGAAATCTTTTGTCTCTACTATGACACTTTGTGGGAGACCCATAGATGGTCACAATTATACAATAATCGAAGAGACTGTGTCTGTTCTACTACTTCATAATGTTTCCAGAACTATAGCCACATTTCACTTTATCTGCTCAATAAATATTTGAGTCAGAGCCCTGTGGATGGGGTCTCTAAGGGCTTGGGCACAGGTCCCCTCTGCAAGAAGTTTAAGTCTTTAGCAGGAAATATATGAGTTGAACTTACAGGGCCATAAATCAAGTTAAAAAGAGTTGAGTCTCTGTTCTAAATAGATAAAGTTGGTTGGTAAACAGCACCCCCAGGTCTGGGTCATGCAGAGCTAAGGTCCTAAAGAACCAGTAATTAGTGAAACAGAGACAAGAGAACTGGGCCCATTCCAGTTATCTCTGGGGGTGCTGACAGATGTCTGGCATAAGTAGTAAAGAAGAACCGAGGAGTTCCTTTGGTCCCCGGGGCACATTCGTCTAGAGCTGGGCTTGTGTAATTAGCCTCAGGAGCAGACCTCTCCGGCTATACCCACAGTGGTTATTGGAGATTCTGTTTATGTCTCCCCGGCTGTGGATCATCACCCCACCCCCTTCAAATATACCAGTAAAGGCCTCCCCTTGTTGTAAAAGGATGCACCATCCAGTTAAGCATAAGCATCCCCTTCCCAGTACCGAAAAGAAAGGGATCAACACTTGGCACTCCTTCAAAATGTTTCAGATCTGCTCCAGGGGAGAAAGAGACCCCCAAAATGGAGGTGGGTTCTATCTACAATCACCGAATAGATGTTCACTATAGAAAGTCCCAACCAGCTGGAGGCAACCTACCCTAAGCCAAGAGTATTTCTGCATATTCCAAAGGCTCCTGCACCTGCAGAGATCCTTAACACAATCATCATCATGACAATGAACCAAGGCCGTGGGAAGTGTGGGCACTGTTGTCTTCTGCATTCACCTTCAGTTATAGGGGAAGTGTTTTTCTACAGCCCTGACCCTCTGGTAAACAAAGTTTGCATGACAGATAGGATCACTCCCTCATGCCCGGCGTTTCAAAGCCAGTTCAGGAAAAGAGTATGTATCCAACCATGACTTACTGCCTTTATGACACATAGTTGAACAAAGGCCAAGGCAAAAATTAAAAATAAGTATGTCGGTAGGTGGAAGAAATTCCAGACTGTACAATTTCTAAAGAGTTCTGGGGAAAACACTCAGACAAGTATGATAAGGCAGATGATAGAAACCCTGGTTATGTGTTATTTGTGAAGGGATTATATGGCTACATCATTGCCGATGAGTAAGAGCGACTTGAGAAATCATTAGTAAACACGGCTATCATGACCTAATAGTGCTGTTAGAAAAGGCTATGGAAGTTTGGAGTGGATGTGCAGGCTAAAAAAATAAAATAAAATTAGGCATCATTGAGACTCTGAAGTGATAGAAAAGAGCCTTCAGTAGCTAAATCATGCAAAACACCACAGATTTTAGGGGGTTAAAACTGCAAGGCATGGGGTAGTGGGGCTGTTGCCTTTTACCTCAAGGAAAGCCTACCAGGGATGATCCCAGGGCATCCTACACGAAGCCTCCTGATTATTCCCTGCCACACGGACAAGGAGGGTGGTTTTACCACCAGCAGCACTGACTGTCACAATCAGCTCCCTCCCCTGCCACCTCTGGAGTTCCAGTGGCTCAGCCCAGCAGCAGAGGCACCCCCTCCCCTGGAAATCCCCCAAATCCCCCATCCCCCCCATGGCCCTGTCCTTTCCCCCACCCTTCTACCCCCGTAGTAGCCCCAGCTACTGGGCACTTCAGGCTAAGTCCCACGCAAGTTTCCTTAAGCCCGGCTGGTGTTTTCCCTCCATACACACACACACACACACACACACACACACACACACACACACGCTGCTGGAGTCTACGGCTGTATCCTCACCGGGGTTTATAACTCAAACCAGGCAATGATGGTTTCCTATCATTGGCATCAAGGAATGAAGATATCCCTCCTCTAAGTTGCTCAAGGTCCAAGTAGAGATTTCCAGGGTGTTGGGAGTTCCTGCCCTGTCGAGGTCATCCTTCCCTGCCGGCCCCCCTCTGCCTGTTTGTCCTCCTCCCCTCCTGCTCCTCTGGGCTCATCTATCTCCCCCCTGGACTTAACCTCATTTGAGATACGACTGATCACAATTCAGTGCCACGGAAACAATAGTAGGTGAAGTTAGGACACCCCAGGGAAGAAACACAGGCTCTCCCCAAATAATGTCATAACTGACTCCACCACGTTTTCCTAAGAAGTGTGGAGGCAGAGGAGGAGGCCCTTCCCTTTCAGGGAATTCATCCCAGCCTTTCCACGAGCAAGCAGACAGAGTTGTGTTTACCTCTTTTGTTTTGCATGTGTTAGACTATTAGTGTCATGGGTCCAAGGTCCAGGAACCAGGAAAGAGTCCTCACCATTGCACCTCCCTGCATTGCTGCTGCTGTGGGGTTGGGCTCTCACCGAAAGCGGAGACACACTGAAACCGGGAGAGTGAGGGCACCTCGCTGATGGCCATGCCGATGGCCATGCAGAGCCTTTTCTGAGCATTTCACCCTAATCATCCTCGAGGCACGTTCAGTGGAAGTGTTATGAGCAGGCTCGGGACAAGCAGAACTGCAGCAAATAATGACAAAGATTGAGTAGGGAGACTGTAGCTGGCATTAATGCAGGATGGGTGCTCACAGCAAGTTTAGAGAGGAGCTATGTCCTGGTCCGGCTGTCCAATAATGAGATAACGTGCAGATATGAGTGGGGATTTGTATAGCGGGATGGGAAACATCATGCTCTTATTACTTATGCTCCTATTTTCCAACAAAAAATTACAAGGATAAGTGGTGCGATGCCCCATCCCCGGGCAAAGCTGTGTGGGCGGGCCAGGATTCCAAATCCAGAGCTTTGAAACAGAGAGATGCAAAATCACAGGTTTTGAGAATTTGAGCATTATAGGCGAGGTTTATCTGTAAATAATTTGTTTTCTGTGTCGGCCCATTTGCCATGCTTAGTGAAAAGTCCTGTATTTGCTAGGGCTAGTGTTGAGAGTAGAAGGGGTGTAATTTGAGCCCAAGCATCTGCAGCTCTAGAGCTCTGGCTTAAAGGAAAAAGCACATTTCTGGTATATTGCATAGCATTTTATGCATGTATTTTATTTTATGTGTGCATCACATGGGCAAATCAAAGCAGAGACAAAATAATTTGGTTTTTGGCAATCTCCCAAGTGTTCCATGACAGCATTTTAGGAGCTGGGTGGGTCCCAAGACCTCTGAATCTCTACACTTTCCTGCTGGCCACTCCTTCCTCCTAACAGTTTCCCTTGCGGCTCTTTTTGGGGAGCTCAGGCTCACCGTCCTAAGGCCACCATCAGCAGGTGGGTGTTAGCATGAGAATGAACCATGCTTTGTTGTTGTTTGTTGTTGGGGAGGGTTTGTTTTGTCCTGGCATTTACCATAAACTGTTTGGAAAGTTTTCTCTCTTCCTCCCCACACCCAGCCCTGGCCCTTACCAACCTGTTTACCTCTAGACAGCACGATCTGAGGCTTTATCTGCAGTCACACACAGTTTAAAATGCAATTCAAAATATTTGCCACATATATAATGAAAAAGGGTCTTATCTTTCATAGTCTTCTTCTGGATTTTGTTGTAAATGTATATGAAAATATAAAGAACTCTTGCAAATCAGTAAAAAGAAAGAAGCTCAACAGAAAAATACAGGGAGCACATAACTAAGTTTTACAGAAAGAATAAAAATTGTCGATAAATATATGTTAAAGGATGGTTTCATGAAAAATAAAGGAAATGTAAAGTCAAATCAGAAGGAAATACTTTTTTTTCTTTTTCAAATTGATAAATATTAAAATGAAAGACAACATGCAGTGTGGCCCGGGACTATGAAAACGCTTATTTTCATTCATTGCTGGTGGGAATGTAAATAAGTATAACCTTTCTGGAGGGCAGTTTATTTTTCTATGGGGGGAGGGGCAAAGAAAGAAAAAACTGCATCTTTGTTTTAAAGAAGCAAAAGAAAACTGGTAGAAAACAGGGGAAGATATTTTATAAGCCTCCTGGGGTAGGACCCTGTTAGAATAGGACCGATATTAAACCTATAAAGGGAAAAATAAAGTAGTCTAACTACCTAAAAAAGATTAAAGCTCTACATGCAAAAATATAAGTTAAACTCGAATACCCGACTGGCAAAAATCATTTCTGCAGCGTGTAGGAGGGACAAATGCTTGGTGAGGGGTTGTAGACCATATTATCCAATGCCTAATATTAGAGGCAATGTGAACGGGCCATGCAAACTTTTTGCAGAGTAGTATATCAAAAAATTAAAATGCATTTGACCTGGTGGGCGCCTGGCTGCCTCAGTTGGTAGAGCGACTCTTGATCTCAGGGTCCTGAGTTCAAGCACCGTGTTGAGTGTAGAGCTTACTTAAAAAAAAAAAATTAAATAAATAAATAAACTATAGCGTAAAAACAAACAAAAAGCCGATGGCATTTAAAAAAATGCATTTGTGAGATATCAGCCTAGCTCAGTGGTTAAACCACTTGGTTGTGACTCAGGTTGTGATCTCAGGGTCGTGGGACGGAACCCCCATGTCACACGGTGCTCCCCACTCAGTGGGCAGGCTGCTTACCCTCTCTCACTCCCTCTGCCCCTCTCCCTGCTCCTATGGGCAGTCCTCTCTGAAATGGATAAAGAAATCTTCAAAAACATTAAATAATAAAATAATGCGTTTGATTAAACTAAACCCATTTAGAATTAACCACTGCAGGGGTATGCATAGAAGAATGTTAGAAAACAAAACAAAAAAGTTAAAATATGTATGTTCAAGGATATTCCTTATAGCATATGTATAACAGCAAAATACTGAAAACCAACAAAATGTCCATCACTAGTGGATTGGTTACTACTGATAGCACATTCTATAATTTATGCTACTGACTTAATGAGAGAGATATATGGAAAAGACTTTTAGATAGAATACTAAGTGCGGAAAGATTACAGGAGAGGAGATGCAGTGTAATCTATTCTAAATATATATGTACACATATGCTTGTACCTTCATATAAACAAGTCTAGAAAGTTATATACTAAAAATAAGGAGTTATCTCTGGTTGAATGAGATAACAGGAGATTTACTTTTCAAGTCTCAGTTCTCCATACTTTTGGGTTTTTTATGATGAACAGACATGGATTACCTACACAATAGAAAAATGTATTTATATTTTATTTATTTATTTATTTATTTATTTATTTATTTATTTATTTAGTATTTATATTTTAATTTAAAAAAGTAAGAAGATAGGACAATTAGGTCTTTTTCCTATTCATTCTGCTATTTTTTATTTTTAATACACCCAACAATTCTGGCAACGTTATTGACATGGTAAATTATTTTATCCAAGAGGGTAGCTGGCTGGTTTAGTAGAGCTTACGACTCTTGATCTCAGGGTCATGAGTTCAAGCCTCATGTTGGGCATAGAGATTACTTAAAATTTTTTTGAAAATAATAAAATGGACATTGTTGTTGAAAAAAGAACATGCATATTTCAAGCAAAGAGAGCATGTTGAAATAAAAAGGAATTTCACCACTATAGAAATCAGTGAAAAGCATCCCAATTTTACTGTGCTGTTTTGTGATGTGGGAATGAGATGAGATAATGAAGACATAAACCAAGAGAGGGACAACATGGGCAGATCCCCCATGGCAAATTATGATAAAGACTTTCGCTATTTTGAAAAGTGCTTTTAGATATCTATATCTATATCTATATATATCTCACATATCTTGTGATACATATGTATATAATGGGTGATGGGCTTTAAGGAGGGCATATGATGGAATGAGTACTGGGTGTTTTATGCAACGATGAATCACTGAATTCTATCTCTGAAACTAGTAATACAATATATGTTGATCAACTGATTTTAAATAAATTTAGAAAAAATGATAAGTGCTTTTATTATCGCCTAAAGACTGCCAGTTCCTTTTTCAAAATTTTCTTGACTATGCAGATGAGAAATGTGATACTTAAAGAGAGTAAACAAAGTTTAGGTCCTAGTGTAAGTATTCAACAAAATATTGTTTTCCCGGAAATCTAGAAATATGAGGTAATCTGCCCAAGACCACATACTGAGTTAGAAATCATCAGAATTAAACCCCAAATTCCCAATCCTACACTTGTTTTCCTTTATTATTTTATGAAAGGACTTTAATTCTAAATTCTATTCCTCTTTTTAAAAACATATTTAAGTAATCTCTATACCCAACCCGGCCTTGAACTCATGACCCCAAGATCAAAAGTCCCATGTTCTTCTGACTGAGCCAGCCAGCTGGCCCCTGAATTCTATTCCTCTTTAAAATGTAGTGCTTTTAGGAGTGGCTGGCTTGCTCAGTGGGTAAAGCACATGACTCTTGATCTTGGAGTTGTAAGTTTAAGCTTCATCTTGGACATACAGCTTACTTAAAAAAGATAAGTAAAATCTTAAAACTTGGTGTTTTTAAGTGTAATCTCTCACTATTTTCTGGTTTCTTCTGAGAACTTAATGAGTTGTATACATTTACCAACTACAACTGAAATTTATAGAGGATAGAAAGGCTTCTTTCTTTTTTGTAATGAAGAGTTTATTATTTTTTAAAGTAATCTCTACTCCCAATGTGGGCCTCAAACCCACAACCCCTGAGATCGTGAGTTGCACACTTCACCGAATGAGCCAACCAGGAGCCCCAGAAGGCTTACTTGTCTTGAAAGATTTTTGTGGACTTCTTCTTCTTCTTCTTTTTTTTTTTTTTTTTGTGGACTTCTTTTTAGTGTTAGGCTGTTTTTAAAAACCTAGGATTGTTAAAATTTGCCTTTGAATAATTAATTATGCTGCTTCTTGCAATTTCTTTCAATGCTTCTGATGCTATTGAAGTACAATTTCAGAGATTCCCTTAGGTAAGTTATGTCCTGGGATGCCTGACTGGCTCAGTTGGTAGAGCATGAGACTCTTCATCTTGGGGTTCTGAGTTCAAGCTCCACATTGGGCATAGAACTTACTTTTAAAAAAAAGTTATGTCCAGCTTAGAGATCTATCCTAATATTAAGTGTTGGACATTGGGCTTTTACAATGAAAACTAGCTTTAAAAAATAAATAATGACAGGCACAAATTTCCAAGTTTCTTCTTTGTATCTGGGCAGGGCAGGAAATGACTATTTCTGATGTTGATCTAAGAACAACCAGGCCTTATCCTTATGCTTACACAAACATGTAGAAATGAATATCTCTAGGGGTACCTGGGTGGCTCAGTCAGTTAAACGTCTGACTGTTGACTTCTGCTCAGGTCATGATCTCAGAATTGTGAGATCTAGCCCCATGTCAGGCTCTGCACTGGGCATGGAGCCTGCTTAAGATTCTCTTTCTCCCTCTGACTCTCTAAATAAGAGTATGTCTATGTATTATGGAACCTTCAGTCTTTTAGAATGAAAGTCCAGATTTTGCTCCAAGACTATCTTATCCATTTTCCACAAAGAATCCTGGAAAACAATGAGAAAAAAAAAAACAAACTGGAAAATTTCCAAACTAGGAAAGCAGAGGAAGCCACAAGAATGTTTCCTACATTTTAAAAAAATATTTTATTTTTTAAGTAATCTCTACACACAACATGGGGCTTGAACTCACCACCCCAAGATCAAAAACCATATATACTTTACCGACTTTGCCAGCCAGGCACCCTGAACACTTTCTACTTTAGAGGCTATTCAAATAAATCCTTTTAGGACAAAACTCTGGATGGATATGATTCCACTAGAAAGTGTTACAACTATTTATTGCGAAGTCCAGCTGGAATGACAGTTTTCCAGAATAGCTCCAATCGAAGACTGAATAAACAGCAAACAGCTAAATACCTAAAATATGACTACAATACATACTCTCGCTTATATGAAGTTGTTTACAAAATGACTTTACAAAGATTTGGCCGTTTGAGCAATCAAAGGAGAAATTATATAATTGTTGGTATGTTTTCAAATCGCCTTGACTTAACCTTCCTTGGTGGGATTCATAAAATACTGATGCAATCCGCCATCAAGAGCTTGAACCTTTCCCATCCTCCCAGAACATACCAACCATGTGTCAGACTTCATTGTTGATATCCAAGTTCAGATGTAGGTCTCTCTTTAAGACCCGCCCAAGAGAAATCCATGAAAATAGGCTCCAACGGTGGTATGGAACAGTGCAGAGATCCTCAGCATCAGGAAATCACCTGCATTGCAAAACCAAAATCTTGTGTTTGAATCCCAGCTCTTCCCCATGTCACTAACTATGTAGTGAAGGGCTATGTAGTGAAGGGCAGTTTTCATATCTTGAAAAATGGAAACAAAACTTCTTTTACACTGTGGCAGTGACAATTGAATAAGATACTGTGAGATTTATACCCAGTTACATTATCTAACCCATTTTTATTATCTTAGCTCTCTAGGAGCTTATGGGTACAAAAAAAACAAAAACAGGAGATATAGTTGCTGAATAATGTTATAAAACTGAAAACTTGTGACTTCAAAACAAAAACAACCCCTCGGCTAAAAGTATCTCACAAAGATATCCCTCTCACTGGCAAGTGACATCAAAAACCACAGCCGCAAATAATCTTCTCATGACAAGGCAATAATTGATGGTGGGCAGGGGTGAGTGGGGACATCTCCTGGAGTGTCTTATGCAAGCCATCATTTTTCAGTCCTAGTTGGTCAGAATTTTGGGCTTCTGTCCCCAAAGTCCTTTTCAGATAGTAGAGTGTCCTTCATTGAGCTCCATCAGAAATATTTAACATACATACAGGTTATGACATTGTGTTTAAAAAAAAAGTCTATAATCAGAGAAATCACAAAGAGAGCACATTTATTTTACTAACTTGTCCTAAGGTCAAATCACATTTTTTTTTTTTTTTGCTGCTGGGAGCAGGGCAGAGGAGGAGGCTTTATTCTCTTCCTGTTTTACATAGATGGATATCCAAGGAACTAAAAATAGAACATTTCCCCTTTTCACTAAGGAGATCTTACCCAAGTAAACAACCACTTGATTACAAAACGTTCCTAGTCCTTCCAGATGTCATTTTCTTCTTTATTTTGTCTCTTTCTATTATTTTTGCTATGTTATTTTGTATATTGTTTGATTAGAAATGCATTGATGTTTAAAATTATTTTTAGACTCTCAGGAAACCAGAGCAATATGTACATTTCCTCTTCTCGTTTATTTCTTAACTCAGAAATTAGAAATCCTTGCCTTTCATAACTATTTCCACTTACCCCAGCTGTTGTGTGTGTGTGTGTGTGTGTGTGTGTGGTGTGTGTGTTGGAGTGTATCAGTGAAATAGTAGAATGATCTTGGACATTGTGACCAAATCGTCATGCAAAGCCATAGCTTCTGTCCAGAATCTAATAAAAGACTTCTTATCATTAAGAGTTATATGGTCCTTTCAGTTCTAAGATAAATATATTTGGGGCATGTAATGTATAGCATGGTAATTATGATTAACAATACTGTTTTAGGGATCCCTCGGTGGCGCAGCGGCTTAGCGCCTGTCTTTGGCCCAGGGCGCGATCCTGGAGACCCAGGATCGAATCCCATGTCGGGCTCCCGGTGCATGGAGCCTGCTTCTCCCTCTGCCTATGTCTCTGCCTCTCTCTCTCTCTCTCTCTCTCTCTCTGTGACTATCATAAATAAATAAATAAATAAATAAAAACAATACTGTTTTATATACCTGAAAGTTGCTAAGAGAATATATCTGAAATGATCTTACCACAAAAGGGAAAGGTAATTATGTGAGGTACTAGAAATGGTACCTAATGCTATGGTGATGATCATTTTACAATACAGAAATGAATCAAGTTGGCACCTCGTATACCCGAAACTTACACAATGGTATGTGGTGATTCTATCTCAATAATGCTGGGGGTGCGGAGGCTGTGGTCTTCAGATTGGAAGTTTATGAAGAGAGTCCAGGTGAGGAGGAAAGCATATTTATGTAGTTTAAGATGGAAAGAAATACAAAATCAATTAAGAGACAACAGGACGGGAATTGCAGGAGCCCATGGGCAGGAGTATGACTTCGGGTCACCATGGCCGATGGACCTGCAAGTGACGAAGTCCAAGTTCTAGACCGTAAATAGGGCTCAGGACGTTTCATCAGAGTGGCTGATGAGAATCCAGTGAGTATTGATGGGAATATCACTCCCACATTTGTTTATTTTGAAAAGATAGTTTCCTTTTAAAGTAATATCTTTCAACCTGTAGAAGAATTTGAATTAGGTAAAGAAGTGTCTTGGGGATCCCTGGGTGGCTCAGTGGTTTAGCGCCTGCCTTCGGCCCAGGAGTGTGATCCTGGGGTCCTGGGATCAAGTCCCACATCGGGCTTCCTGCATGGAGCCTGCTTCTCCCCCTGCCTGTGTCTCTGCCTCTCTCTCTGTCTCTCGTGAATTAATAAATAAAATCTTAAAAAAAAAGAAGTGTCTCAGAGAATCAAATTTTTAGGATTAATGTTTGAAAAGGAGATTACGTATGTTTAGTATCCTATGTCCATTAATGTCTAAGAAAATATGATGTGCTCTGGGACACCTGGCTGGCTCAGTTGGTGGAGTGTGCAACTCTTAATCTTGCGGTCATGAGTTCGAGCCCCATATTTGGCATAGGGATTACTTACATTAAAAAAAAAAAGGAGTGCCCGGCTGGCTCAATTGGTAGAGCATGCGACTCTTGATCTTGGGGTTATGAGTTCAAACTCCACGTTGGTGTAGAGATTACTTTAAAAAAAATATGTATTGATTTTTGACTTGTGTGTTATTCTGTGTAGTTAGTGTTTAAGAAATTTAGGCCTAAATTTAAATGAGAGTTACAAGGCCACATCCTCCCCACAGGACTCCTGCTCTCCAAAACTCTTTTCCCTATCTCCGCCCACCTCCTCAAATACAAAAGTCATCTAAACAAAGCACGTTAACTTGTTCAAGATCCAGTTAAAGGGGCACCACTCAAACCCCCACCATATGACAACCCAGTGGTAGTCATTGTATATTCTTTTTAGATTTTATTTATTTATTCATGAGAGACACACAGAGAGAGGCAAGGACATAGGCAGAGGGAGAAGCAGGTTCCCTGTGGGGAGCCTGATGTGGAACTTGATCCCAGGACCCTGGGATCACGACCTGAGCCGAAGGCATATGCCCACCCACTGAGCCACCCAGGTTCCCCGATGGTGGTCATCTTAAAGGATCACTGAAGCCCACAGTTAACAAGGAGCCAGCTCGGGCCGCCCTCCCACCACCCCTTCCCCCACCCCAGGTCCAATTAATCACCACTGCTCCCTCACAGAGGTAACTCATGTTAAACATCTCATTGACTTATTTACTTATTTCACAAAAGCTCTTAAAGCATTTCAAATCTATCAAACTTCAGTTTGCACCATTTGTGGCTTTGGTTAGGTTGGGAATTAAGTCATGCTCCCTGCTCAGAGTCTTCCACAAAAAAATGACAAGAATAAACCAAACCAAAATATTTTTACAAACCACTCACACAAAAAAAGGATGAGAAACAGAATGTTTACAGATGCCGACTGCTGTCAGAGGTTTGGCGGGTTTTTTAAACTGCTAAATGCATGGAAGCTATAATGCCTTTTCTTGTTTCCAGCTGGTTAATAAATGCCCTGTCCTCTCCTGTTATGGGCACACACACACCACAGACAGTCTCCTGGGTTGCATGGTGCTAGTTTAAAAAAAAGTTACCAGTGAGTGAGGCCAGACAATGCTTCTCAAGTTCTCAGCGGTGTAGGAATCACCTGGAAAGGCTAAAATGCAGATTCTGACTCTGTAGGTCTGAGGTGGGGCCGGAGATTTTGCATTTCTAGCTCTCAGGAGCTGCACAAGTTTTGGGTCCCTTCATCTCATCGCGAGCAGCCAGGATGGTAGCGGTGAGTTAGATCTGTGTAGGACTAGAGTGTTTAGTTTTGCTCAGGAGGCAAAAACTTAGAAGCCAGGCTCTGCCAAGAAAGATAAGTCCGTTGTGTACGTGGCATTTTCGTTTCTTAGAAAACATTGGGGGAGGGTTGCGTTTTTTTTCAAAAGTCACACTGACACCAATGGGTCTCTTATATCTGAATCTCCTCCCCTTTTCTTGCATTTCTATCGCTCTGTGCAATTCCCCTGGAAATTGCCCAGGTCCCTTAAAATTCAGGACCTGTGGCAGGGGGGCCAGGGGCGGGGCGTAAGCAGTTCTAGTGCTGGAGGTGGGAGTTGGCTATTTATTTAAATCCACTCCTCTGGTCATAAACCTTTAGGGCGGGGAGGCTGAGTTTTGAGGCTGAGATGAAAGCAAGCCTAGGCTGAAGAAACAATGACAAAGCCATTCACTTGTCACTTCTGGTACTGGTGAGGGTGGATGCAGGTGCCCAGCAAGGCCTGACAGCAACATCCTTCGGGATTAGTTATGACCCAGGCATCAAAGAAGGCCATCTAGAAGCCCAGCTGCCCGGAGGAAAATGATAGCCAAAGGAAAAAACAAGGGTGGGGCCCCTCTGAAGAGACAAAATGTACCCTCACTTTCATCAGGGGCTACGATCAGCTGAGCAGATCACTGAGCCCCTGGCCAGAGCTCTGGAGGACTCAGATTAGAGAGCATGTGTGTGTGTGTGTGTGTGTGTGTGTGTGTGCATGCATGTGTGTGTGTGTCAAAGGATGGTGATGGGAAGCGAGACCCCACTGTTACAGATTTTATAACATCTAGCTCAAAACAGCCCAAGAAGAGACTGTGGACAGGGCCACCCTGGGCAAGTTCTACTTTTTGTCCCTGTAAGCAATATTATTCTTACTACCCAGGGCTTCCTCTCTGCTCTTCCAAGCCAACCTTTGCCCCTGCTGGCCCAGGCACAAATTTTCCCAGTAGGGTTCTTTCAGTTTCAATAAGTTAACTGAAGGCTTGGCAAGCGTTGGTGAGAATCCCACATGCAAAACCACCACGCCTGGCCGCCGCATGGAAGGGCACACTTGGGAACAGAGAGTCTCAATCCTGAAGTCCCTGGAGACCAGATGTCACTGGCAGCACAGGCCTTCAGGGTGTGGCTGCCTTCCTGGAACAGGGAAGGGCGGGAATGATCTTTAAAATCCCAGTGCTTTTGAAGTCTGAGTCGAAATGAGGAAGGAGAAGGGAAGAAGAGGAAACCCAGAAAAGCAGGAACTGTGAGGGCAGCTGACAGAGAGCGGACTTTGAGGTTCAGCTGCCCTCCACGCAGAAAATGATATCCTCCAATCAGTTGTACGGTCTTCACCTCTCATGCTGCCCGAGAGCCGAAAAATAGAGACCTACGTGGAACTTTATCTTTGCAAAATGCAACCCTACCCGGAAATAGTAACAAGCTGTCAAGCCACCCACATGCTGCTGTGAATTAGTCTAATTTCGAGTTGGGGATTAGAACAGAGAAAATTTAGAGAGCAAGGAATAAAAGCTTTATTGTACACTTGCGGGCTGGGTCACGGCAAAGGTGCTTCTTGTTCACGAGCACAGACAGTGGAGGGCAGGGTCAGGGTACAGCCACTACTCATCTCTGATGAGGATGCAGTCTGGCCAGAAAGGGGCTGATATTATGTACACTGGGACGGTGGACTGCTGAAGGAAGACTGCAAAAGATGAAGGAGCCAAGGCTTTCTTCAAAGGTGCCTGGTCCAATGTGTTGAGAGGCATGGGTGGAGCTTTTGTACTGGTGTTGTATGAGGAGATCAAAAAATACGTCTAATGTAGTTAAGACTCAGGCTCATCGGTTCCAGATCCATTGTGTGGTTTAATAGACTTTTCCTATGGGAAGTAAAAAGAAAGATCTGGGATAAAACCAGACTGAAAGGAATACCTCAGAAAAAAAAAAAAGCTTCATTGAGTGTTCATTAAACCACAAATGTATTTTGTATTTATTTTACATTTAAATTCCCATGTCAGACATAAAATAACTTATCATACTTGTGCAATTAACTGAAGAACTGATAATGAAGATAACTGAATGTGAAATCTCAATAAAGACCACTTAATGCAAACTCACATCCCTGTCATCAGACAGTTCACATCTTCCTGGCACAAGTTAATATAGATTTTTATTTAAAATAAATAAAATCTGTCTTTTTGGCTCATCTGTTGAGCATCTCAGTGCGGAGGGGGAGTGTCGGGTGCAGGAAGGGGAGCTGGAGATACAGTGGACGTGGCCTTCAGCCCATGGAGCTTATGGTCTAGTTTGGGAGACTGATAAAGAACACCATGCCAGTAGCACCACTCAAGAAATAAAGCAGCTACATTTCTGGATTTATTATGAGGAAGGCAGGTGAGGAAGGAAGATCAAGAGGGATCAAGAGGGAGAACTCTTTCAGATCAGGTGCAGAGAAGGCATTTATTTCATCTCAGTGGCATTTCAAGCTGGGATCCAGAGGACGGGAGAGTCAGCCTCAGCAGAGTCTTGGCAGAGGGTAGGGCAAGGACCAGCAAGTGCAAACAGGTTGAGGAAAGACAGTTTCCTGTGATGTAGAAACTGGGAGATGGACAAGATGCTTGGATGTTAGATTTCAAAAATCCGAGTTCAAACCATGACTGTACACCTACCAGCTTTGTGCCCAACACACACGTTAACTCTGGGATTTTTGAGGTCATTTAGACACAGTGGTTAGACACATTGTCCTCACCCTACTGGCCGCTGAGATTAGAATTCATGGATTCCACATTTCACTTGACTTCTACTTTGGAGTTCCCTACGCATTGCTGATCATTTGCCATTTCTGAGGAATATAAAATAATCTTTTACTCTCCCACTGACTTTTTTTTAAAGACTTATTTATTTATTTATTTATTTATTTATTTATTTATTTTTGAGAGAGAGTGTGTGTGTGAGAAGGGGAAGGGAGAGAGAGGGAAAAGAATCTCAAACTCCATGCTGAGCAGGGAGCCCGAAGTGCGGCTGGGTCCCAAGACCCGAAATCATGACCTGAGCCAAAACCAGGAGTCAACGCCTAACTGGCTGAGTCATCTGGTGCCCCTCTCACATTGACTTTCTTAATTCTGATATTTTTAATATTGTTACCTGTATGACTTCATGTCAAGGTCCTGACAGGTGTCCCAATCATTGATCATACCTTTATTTCATTTTTCTATTACTTGGTAGGCCTGAAAGATACCAATTCATCGGACTCGGATTTGAATATCACATTTTGCTCCGTATTTTAATTTCTTTCTTATTTTTAGATTTTATTTATTTATCTGTTTGACAGAGAGAGAGCTCAAGAGCACAAACAGGAGGAGCAGCAAAGGGAGAAGGAGAAGCAGGCTCCCACATGAGCAAGGAGCCTGATGTGGGGCAGAGGGAGAGATAATTTTTTTTTAAGATTCTTTATTTATTTATTTATCTTATTTATTTATTTATTTATTTATTTTTAAAGATTTTATTTATTTATTCATGAGTGACACAGAGAGAGGTAGAGGCACAGGCAGAGGGAGAAGCAGGCTCCATGCAGGGAGCCTGATGTGGGACTTGATCCTGGGACTCCAGGATCACGCCCTGAGCAGAGGGCAGATGTTCAACCAATGAGCCACGCAGGCATCCCAAGATTTTATTTATATATTAGAGAAAAAGAATAAGCAGGCAGAAGGGCAGAGAGGGAGGGAGAAGCAGACTCCCTGCTGAGCGGGGAGCCTGACACGGGGCTCATTCCCAGGCCTCTGAGATCATGACCTGAGCTGAAGTCAGATGCCCAGCTGACTGAGCCACCCAGGCGCCACCAAGAGTGAGAATCTTAAGCAGGCTCCACACCTAGTGTGAAGGCAACCTGGAGCACGATCCCATGACCCTGAGATCATGACCTGAGCCAAAATCAAGAGTCAGACACTTAACTGACTGAGCCACCCAAGCGCCCCCAATACATACATTTCTATTTGGTGTATACCTAGGGTGAAAATTGGTCCACATCCATTTGAACTTTATTTGCATATTTTTTGAGCAATCATTATGAACATGTTTTTAAATATCCAAAAGTTACAAAAGAGTATACAATGAAAACTAGCTGTCTCTCCTTCCCCTGCCTGCCAACCACTCCTTCTTCCTCTCAAAAGCACAGTTACTAGTTTCTTATGCAGTCACTTCTTTTTCTTTTTTTGAAAATGCCATGGATAATCAATGTTACCATTACAGTTTTATCACTACATCCTAATGGACCAAACTGCTGCCCTAATAAATCACATATGTACATCACTCTACAGTTTATACCATATATTTTCTTCCAAAGATTTTACTTTTAAGTAATCTGCACCCCACTATAGAGTGAGGCTCAAATTTATAATCCCGAGATCAAGAGTTGAACGCTCAACTGACTAAGCCAGTCCAGCCCCAGTTTATTCCATATTTTTAACTCTACTATCTTACTTATTGAATCTTCTACAAAACTTATGAGGCAGCACAGGGTCACGACTACCAGTTAAAAAACAATTTTAAAATTGTTTACCAATTAAAAAAAAACAGCCTGGACTCCATGGAAGTCAGTCCTTTGCCTACAAAAATATTAGGTTTTAAGTGGCAGAGCTGGGAGTAAATCCAGGATTTCTGACTCAAAAACTTGGCATTGTTCCCACATTAAGGATCAAAGTTAATATCTGACAGCAAGGATGTGCAAACTGACACAATCCTGCATCCTGCATCTGGGGCTCCTTCTGGATGCCCCAGCTTGCTGAGACTCCACTCCTGGTTCTGGCTCCCTTTTCGCCCCCTCCAGGGCTTCTCCCAGCAACAGGGATGGGGAGACTCCCACTGTGTGCTCACAACAGTGGGTGCAAACCCCACACTCTTTCCCTGCCAGAATCGTATTTAAGAAGATAAATTTGGATATTTTGTCTTGTATATTTCCTAGCATATTTAGAGCCAGCTCAAAAACAAACCAACCAACCTAAGGAAACCACAAGTCACCTGCGGATGCACTGGCTAATCCACCCCAGTGTCCAGCCGGCAGAATCTCGAGACTCTAAGACTGAGAAAGTGATTCATTTCCTCTCTTTCTTTTAGTTTCCTTTCTCTGCCTGTCACTTCTTTCCTTTCTTGAACAAACTCAACAAAGCGGTCCTGTTTATAATCCATGAGTTCTAGTTAGAATTTGGCCTGTCACGCTTATGCTTTGAATTTTCCCAAACAGGGCTTGCCTGTGTGTTGGGGATGAGGGAGGCACCCATGGAGAATTGTGCTCTGGGGGCTTTCCTCGGGGAAGGGAGGGCGCAGGTGGCTGGCACTTTCTTGCCCTGCCCTCCTCATTCTGGGAAGGGGGGGGGGGAGACAGAAGGAGAAGGAACCTTCCCCACGTGACACCCACAGGTGCTAGCTGACTTGCCTGTATTGTTCCTTTTCATTCTCAAAAAAAAAAATAATAATAATAAGCCCTGTATAGGAGGTATCATTATTAGTCTCCCTTTCCAAACTATGACTCTCCTTGGCTCAGAGAAGCAAAGCAACTCACTTAAGGACACATATCAAGAAATACAAATACAATTAAAAAAAAAAGTGTAAGAGAACTTGATTAAAAATTCCCCCACTGAGGGGCACCTGGGTGGCTCAGTCGGTTAAGTGTCTGCCTTTTATCTCAGGTCCTGATCTCAGGGTCCTGGGTGCCAGCCCTGCACTGGGAACCTGCTTCTTCCTCTCCCTCTGTCTGCTGCTCCCCCTGCTTGTGTCGCTCTCTCTCTCTCTCTCTCTGTCAAATCAATAAATAAAATCTTAAAAAAAATTCTCCCACTGACTTCACTTGTATCTAATCATTGTAATTCTTTGGGAGTTGGATCCTTATTTCAGATACTTATTATCTGAGAAAAATACAGATAAACCCATTAGGAGTTGAAAATATAAGAAGCTGAAAATGCATTTACTACCCTAACCCCCAGACCATCAGAGCTCGGCCAGGCCTCCCTCACCTGGGCTCTGAACACCGACAGGAGCCTGCAGGTGGGCAAAGTCCTCGCACACGAAGCCTGTTTGAGGGTCAGGTGTGGACGGCCTTGTGTCACATGCCGACAACCCCACTGTGGGGCCAACGGAGCGCTGCTGGGCACAGAGGGGGGCAGCAGCTGGGTTGCTCTCTGGCCCCCTGGGAGCCGGGTCGCTGCCCCTGCCCAGCGTCACGGGAGAGGCCCCACCGCACGTCGCTGGCCCGGGGCGAGATCCACAGTCCAACTTCCAGTAGGTTTCTACTGACTGTGGATTGCTCTTGCACCATCGCCAGGTTGAAAAATCATAAGCTGAGCCATAGTAAGTCAAAGATCATCTGTAAAGCTGATCATATTAGCATTTCAACCACCACCCAAGTTTGACAGATTTAAAAATCCTCTGGGGCTTTCGATGAAGATGAGGATGAAGGAAGATTGACTGTGGGTAACAAAAGCAGCTAAAATAGTTTGGAGGAAAGGCAGCAATGAGGGAGAAAGGGGACTCCCTCAAGCAGTATGCAGCTTTATTTTAGGGGACCCATAAAACCATCCATGACGCATTATGGCAACGAGCCAGAGAAAGTCAAGTGTAGACCTCTTCGCATGGACAGTGGGGAGAAAGCTATGAATTCTCCTGCAGGGGAAGGAACGTGAAAGAAATGGAGTTTCATAGACTGGTTGACGGCTAAGGGGGTTCCACTGGCCAAGAAGGACAACTGTCCAGGTGGAAGACTTTTGCAATAATGTCAGTGAAATAACGTGCTCTGCAGGCAGAGGGATTTGAGAAGGAACATTAAGCCCGAAGGTCACTTAAGGAAAGAGGAGTTAGGATCTGTGACACCTTGAATACAGGGCATCACCAAGAGGTGAGAGGTCGGCCACTGATTGTAGTTTCATGTGTTCTAGCCTGGGAGACTGGAATAATTATGGCTCAAGTTTCTGCAAAGGTGGGCTTGAAAGGGCCAATACCTGGCTGCCAGGGGCCACCTAAAACCCTCTCTACGCTTGTCTCTGGGCCTTCCTAGGGTCTTGCGGCATAGCTGAGAGACAGAGACAGAGAGGGACACAGGTGCCTGAACCAGATCTGTCTCTCCACATGCTACAGAGAGACAGGCTTGATGAAGCCAAGTGCTGGGGCCGCCCCAGGAGCCCACTTTGCCCCTTCAGGCCTGGTGCTTCTGTCCCCACCTTGATCTTGGCCACCTGGCGGCTGTCTGGGCAGGCTGTGCCCCAGCCCCCGGCTGGCGGGGGGCAGGACCAGACTCAGCCTCTGTCTTCCAGGTGTTCTGTTGTCTCCTGACTTTGTCTCTAGTGTTATTTTAGGGACCACAGTTTTATACTCCCAGGAAGTTCTTGGGATTGGGTTTTCAGGAGCCAATCCAGTTCTGAGATTGTGAAAACATTCACTCATGATTTCTTTAAGGATTGTGTGTGTGTGTGTGTGTGTGTGTGTGTGTTCAGTATTTACATTAAGCCCTCTGCAGTTTGTTTTGATGCAAATAATGAGATAGGGACCAGACATTAATTTGTCTGCTGGATGTAGAGTCAATCATCCTAGAACCTTTGATGGAATAATCTATCTCGTTTCCCCTGAAATGAAATTCCACCCTCTGCCACGGACTTCAGGCTCACATTTTTTTAAAAAAGATTTTTATCTATTTGTTCGTGAGAAACACACACAAAGAGGCAAAGACATAGGCAGAGGGAGAAGCAGGCTCCCTGCGGGGAGCCTTATGATCCCAGGACCCAGGATCAACGACCTGAACCCACCTGAGCCAAAGGCAGACCTTCAACCACTGAGCCACCCAGGAGCCCCAAGCTCCCATGTTTTGAGGCCTGTAGCTTTAATTCTTCCCTCTGCTCAACCATTTGTCTTCATTGTTTTGTCTTTAGGTTTGCTCTATAATATTTTAACAAATGGAAGGGCTAGTTCTCAATTTGCTATATTCCTGAGGAAGGCTCCATGGGGTTTTAACTGGAATTGTACTGCATTGACAGAGTAATTGAGCAGGGTCTTCTCATCTGGGAATGGTTCTTCCATTTTGTTTTTTTTAGAATTCATTTAGATTTTGCATATACCTTGAGAGAGCACATTTATCATTTTTTTGTGGTTATGAATGGGTGGTATTTTTCTAAAGTAATCTCTACGCCCAGAGTGGGACTTGAACTCACGACCCAGAGATCAAGCGTGGCATGCTTTACGGGCTGAGCCAGCCAGGTGCCCTGTAAATGGGTGGTATTTTTAAACATTTTATTTTATTTTATTTTATTTTATTTTTTTTTAATTTATGATAGTCACAGAGAGAGAGAGGCAGAGAGGCAGAGACACAGGCAGAGGGAGAAGCAGGCTCCATGCACCGGGAGCCCGACGTGGGACTCGATCCCGGATCTCCAGGATCGCGCCCTGGGCCAAAGGCAGGCGCCAAACCGCTGCGCCACCCAGGGATCCCAAACATTTTATTTTTTAAGTGATTATTGCTGGACTATATATAAGAACATTATTTAAGAATATTCATGTGGTATCTGAGCTGACGGCTTTTATGATTTCTCATGGTTCTTTCTCACTTTGTTTCTCCTGCTAGGAATGCGAGAGTGCTGGTTTCACTCTGGCCACCTCTCTCTCTCCTGCATTCTCCACCTGTCCTGTCCTCCACATGGATAGCTGGGGGTGGGGGGTTTCTCCCGGGCATCGCCCCCTCCCCTGTCCTATCTGGGAATAAGAAGGAACAAGAACAAACTCTCACTTGACTTTTTCCCTTCAGCTCTGACAGGTGGCTTTTTCAAATTTGATTTGACTCCAGGGGCTATCGGAGATCCCCAAAAGCTTTTAAGCAAAGAAGGGATCTTCTTTTTTTTTTTTTAAATAAAAATCTGTGGTGTGCCTGGGTGGCTCAGTGGTTGAGGTCTACCTTTGGCTCAGGGCGTGATCCCGGGGTCCTGGGATTGAGTTCCGTATCGGGCTCCCTGCATGGGGCTTGCTTCTCCCTCTGCCTGTGTCTCTGCCTCTCTCTTCCTCTCTGTGTCTCTCATGAATAAATAAATAAAATCTTAAAAAAAAATCTGACCTAGTCTAGAAGGAGCATGGACAATGGATAGAGAGGTTTGAAGAAGGGACAGGGGAAAATCAGCTTTAGGGGAAGTCATGCTGGCTGCCCTGTGAAGAATACAGGGAAGAGGGGCAGGTGTGGGGGGCGCGGGGGAGCCTCTGCAGGGCCGCAGGCCAGAGGAGAAAATGGTGCAGAGCGAGCCAACAAGTACTCAGGAGGAGTCCATACAGACCGGCTGCAAAGGTGCTGAAGAGGGAGGGACCAAGGGGAGTCCCAGGTCTTTTGCCCCAACATCTGGAGGGGGTTGGCGGGGTTGGCCAGGATGGCCTTGGCTGTGGACACTTCAAATCAGGAGAATGAGCAGATGCTCCAAAAGGTCTTGAGTTCACTTTGAACCACAGAAATTTGAAGTTTGAGAACATACCAGTGGATGTGGGGTGATTCCGCACTGGGGCTTGAAATGTGGGTGATATAGGGACAGGAGCAGCCCATCTGAGAGTGGGCTGTGAGAACACATGAGCCTGGCAGGTCCGGGGGGGGGGGGCGGCAGCCTCTGCCAGGAGGAGCAGAAGCAAGGGCTGGGGAAGGAGAAGGAGGAGGAGGAGGAAGGAAGTAGAGCAGGTTTCTGACTGCGCCAGCTCTTCAGGGTGGTCATTACCACCTCTCTGAGCATCACAGCTTTTAAATCTGGAGGTTTATTGTTAAAGAGAAACACTTTTATGGGGGAAAGAAAAGAAAAAAGAGGCAGATTTTAAATGCCCAGCATCCGGGATCTCTTCTGCTTCTTGACAATCTTTCTTCTCAACCAATAACCATAATAAATTAGGTGTAGAATACAAAGTTTTGGGTTACAGTGGCCACAAGCTTACTTATTAGCCCTGTGAATTCAGGCACATGTCATCTTCGGCCTTTTTTCTCATCTGTGTGTGGAAAAGTGAAAACCTAGTCCATAAAATTGTTTTAAAGTGGAAGGTCCTTCTTGACACGCCCCTTAATGGCCTTGCATTCATTCAGCAAATATGTGTTGAGTGTCTGTTATGTGCCTCACCTCATAGGTGTAGGCACTGGGGACCGCGGAGAAAACTGCATATAAGGTCTGAGCTCATACGAAGTTTGAGTGCAAAAGGGGAATCGGACAATAAATAAGTCAGACGACTAAATAAAATAGAGCTCATGGAAGACAGTCACATGGAGGGTAGGGATGGGCATTTTTTAAAAAAGATTTTATTTATTTATCTGAGAGAGACCGAGATAGCAACAGAGAGCACAAGCAGGTAGGAGAGGGAGAAGCAGGCTCCCTGCTGACTAGGGAGCCCGAGGACGCAGGGCTCCATCCCAGGACCCCGGATCATGATCTGAGAGGAAGGCAGATGCTTAACCGACTGAGCCACCCAGGCGCCCTGCAGGATGGGGCATTTTAGACAGTCAGCGAGGGCCTTTCCAAGAAAATAGCATTTGTTCTGAGACCTGAATGGCCAGAAGTATCTAGTTATGGAAAGATCAGGAGAAAGAGCATTCTGGGCAGAGTCCAGGGCCAGGGCAAAAGCTCAGGAGCAGGGAGGAATTGGGGAAGTTTGGGGAAGAAGGCTTCAGGAGGTGGATATCAAATGCATGATGTCCCCCGACGTTTCCGCACCTCACAGGTCCTCTGTGTCAGGGACCCCGAGGCCGATCTTGGGTGCTGTTGGTAGATTAAATTCGGCACGAATGAGGATAATCAAGGACTCAGGCTCCATTTCCAAGTCCATGTGCCAGAATGAAATTGTTCCTTCTACTAAAGGCAGCAACTATTCACACAGCTGGATAACGATCCTGTGCGCTCATTGTAACACCCAAAGCCTCTGGAAATTCCAAACATCTTCTGATTCCTAGCTTCCCCCACCCCGCCTTTTCTGTTTTTTACCAATTATGTCATGTTTTGCCACTTCTGTCTCACATGGGTCGTGATTACTCTCATGATACCATGCATTTCAACTCTCCTTCTTCCCTATTCCACTATGCAGATGCTATGGGTCAAATTGTTTATGTATTATTTTTATTGGTGTTATACTTTTTTCCTACGCCTGTTTATTCTGGAAGCTCAGGTTGCTTTTGTCTCCTGAGGATAATTAACAGGTCTTTTCTTTTTTCCCTTTTCCCTACATAAATTGTTTTAAATTGTGAAATATAACACTCATCCAGAAAAGCATACAACATACAAATTATTTTCTCTTAATTATCTTGTAAAAATATTTCCATGTGTTGCATCATTTCATAAAAAAATTATAATCCATTTTTCATCACTTGCTGCTAATTCATATATATTTTATTTCTCTAACTAGACTGTAAACTACTCGAGGTCAGGTATCATCTCTTAAGTGACTTTCTATCCAACGTGGGGCTCGACCCTACAACCCTGAGATCAACATTTGCACACTCCACTGAGCCGGCCAGGTGCCCTCCACACCTATTGTTTTTAAGCCACTTAGTTTGTGGTGGTTTGTTGTGGCAGCCTTGATAAACTAATTTAAGAGAAAATTATATCTATGCTGAAAAATACCCAGTCTTGCTCTACCAGAATGTGGTCCAATTCTTATCAGGAAATGTGGGAATTTTAATAAGACAGGGGTTAAGATGGCGACAGTCCTTGCTGACACTACTGGTTTTTTTTTCTTTTTTAAGATTGCATTTATTTATTTATCCATGAGAGACACACAGAGAGAGGTAGAGACACAGGCAGAGGGAGAAGCAGGCTCCCCGTGGGGAGCCCACTGTGACACTCAACCCAGGACCCTGGGATCACGACCTGAGCCTAAGGCAGACGCTCAACCACTGAGCCACCCAGATGCCCCTGACACTACCATCTTATATGAGAATGACCATACTGTCTGTCTTCACGAGTCATACCATCTTCACTCTTAGCTCAGCTAGTCTAGTCCCACTGCAGACAGAGTGAAATTTCTAGAATCTGATCCTATCACCCACATGCTTAAAACCCTCCATGGTTCTCCCATAGCCCCCCAGATAACACACAAAGTCCTCAGGTCCCTCTCCATTCACCTCTCACCACTTCTTCCTCACACTGCCCTGCAGTCTCTGCCTGGAACATTATTTTTTTCCCTTTGGCTTCATTGCTTGGCTATATTTATGCCTCAACCTTGATGTAGATGCCCTTTGCTGCTTCATAGCCCTCCCAGGCCACTCCATAGTCCTCCATAATTTCCCTGGGTGGCCCTGATGTATGTCTATGGCACCTGCCCATGTAGTTAGCTGCATCACCCTCCAGCCCACTCAAGTTGGGGTCCGAGGAACAGACATTTCACCATCACCATTTGTTTAAGATGCAGAATTTCAAGTCCAGCTAGATCTTCACATTCAGATGTGCATTTTTAACAAGATACTCAAGTAATTTTTTTCAAGTGATTCTTACGTGCATTGAATTTGTGAGGTATTGGTCTCTTCCACATAATCTCCATGGGGGCAGGGAACTGTGTCCCCAGAACCCTGCACAGTGGCTGTTTAAAGAGAGAGCTGATTTAATGCATGAAGCTGATTTCCTGTTAACAAGCATGTCTTACAGGAAAAAACAAAACAAAACAGCAATTCTCTTTTTATCGGAATAAAGACTCGGGTCCCCAGCCTATGTATTTTGTCACAGCTTCCTTTCAATTTCCCCATACACATCTCTCATACTCTTCGTTTTCCTGTCAAATCCAATTTTCTGCATATAGTATGTGAATGACTCTTCTATTACTAATCATGTTTTCTGTTCTGTTTTGGGATTTTGGTTTTTATTTTCCCAGTAGTTTTTAAAAACACTCTAATGACAACACAAGCATAGCCAGATTTGCACTGTTCCTTTTGAACATGAAAACTGATACCTGCTAATAGTTCAAAAAATTATCCTCCCCAATTCTTTTCCCCTCTTTTCTTTTTCTCTTTCCTCCTCTCCCTTCCTCCTCCTGTCTCCTCTCTCTTTCTTTTTTTCTTTCGTGACAGATAACAGGGGCTTCTAATGCTTCAGGATAAATTTTTGTGTTGTCACTCCCGGTGGGTAAAAATACCCTGTTTGGGTTTCTCGCAAGTTCTCAGTAAACAAGAAGTCATTTTCCAGAGAAACATATAGGTAAGAAAGCCTTTCCAAGCTCAGCTTCTAATTCCCTTAATAGAATGTTAAATCCGAGAGTTTAGGGACCATCTCAAATCCAAAATCTTCAACTGACCTCCCAAAATTGCTGATCTGACCAATCTCTGAAACCTACCTCCCCAACCTCTCTCCTCCCTTCTCCTTTCAGCAAGTTGAATTTACAATTCCCCAAAGGCACCACTTGCTAAAGGTTCCTCTCTAGTACGGGTCACGTGCCTAACAACCTTTTTATAATGATAATGTTAGAGGACGGGATTGGCACACCCTTTTAGGTAAACAACTGTAGGATTTTCTTTTCTTTTGTTGAACGTATCTGCATTTCGGGGTGCAAGATTTGGTCAGAAGTTTACTAATTCATCCAATCAGAAAGTTAGGTAGTAAGTCAGTGAAAATGAGCCCTGAGAGGGCCCCAGTGGCTTTCGGATACTAGGTTTGAGAAAATAGATTAGGAGGCAGCGTCTATGCTGCGCTTCCTGGGGCAGGTGAGCACTCCTGAATTCTAACCCCCCTTAACCTTACACATTTACCGCACCCAAAACTAAGTTGTTTAGGGGCGCCTGGGTGGCTCAGTCGGTTAAGCATCTGCCTTTGGCTCAGGTCATGATCCTGGGGTCCTGGGATCGAGCTCCCCAGTGGCCTCCCTGCTCAGTGGGGGAGTCTCCTTCTCTCTCTCTGACCTCCCCTCCTGCTCTCTCTTTCTCTCTCATAAATAAATAAATAAATAAATAAATAAATAAATAAATAAATAAAAACTTAAACAAAATTCCCGACTATGTTGTTTAAACTTAGGAGTACTTTTGTTCCATGATTATAGCCTTGCCTATACTTCTGAGGGACCAAGCCATAAGGAAATATTTGCAAGTTTCTGTTGATTGAATGATTTCAGGTAAATAAACAAGCTCAAATGCCTCCTGGGGCCCAGATAATGTAAATGAGAAAAGTAACAGCAGAGAGCGTGTCTGGCCGTGTCTGGCCGTAGCTCCCCGCCCAGGTCTGAGGGGGAGAGACTGTCACCCCGCTTGCTCGGGGAGTGGATCCAGCTTGTCAGAGCCTCGCGTTTTATAAAGGACGCCGGAGATCGGAGATTTTATAGCCATTTCTTAATTTTTAAACGTCGGTGACCAACTCAAATTGTCACAAGACATTTTGCAAATCAACACGTGTACCTAACAACACTCCTGGGAACCACGCAGCTCTAAGTGGCCAATCTGCAACCTCTTCGATGAATAATAGTGCAAATAATTAAGAACGTTCATTTCCCCCAAGAAACCCATTCCTGGGAAGGCCACCGTGGGTGAGAGCTCCTGCACCGTAGGGGCCCGACCGGGTTCAGATCCTGCCACAGCTTTCTGCCAACGTGCGTTCCAGCAATTCCCTTGATGTCAGTAAACCAGTTTTCACACCTGTAAAGTGGCCTGTATGGTACGAGTGGCAGCTTCGGGGCGTCGTTCTGAGGACGCAATGAGAAAAATGCGTGCCCAAGCCTTTTCCACCAAGCGGCCCTCAACACCTGCTAACTTAGTCCAAACTCCCCCTCCTCTTTATCCTAATGGAATTATCCGAGGACCCGCCAAACACCGTGTAGGCTTCCAGTTCTCCGATACCTCCCCTCCCCTTTTACAGAAGCATTTGAAGCTTTCCTGTACGGTGGCCTGTCCTCTTGCTGTGTCACTAAGCGGCGTCCCGAGGTGGAGTGACAGCCACCTGTGCAGGGGGAGCGCGCCGCACGCACTTCTGAGCGGGGCAGGCAAAGCCCTCGCCCCTCGCCCGCCTCTACACACACACTCACACTCACACTCACACTCACACTCACACTCACACGTCCCACCTCCCACCTCCCACCTCCCACCTCCCACCTCCCAAGTCAAACCGCCGTTTGCTGGCCGGCTCCAGGGTTTCAATGTGGTACTTTCGTCACGTGCCCCTGGCATCCTCTTTGCTGTTATGGACGTTTTCTCCATTTCAACCCCCGCAGCCACCCGTTCCCTCCGAGTCCCAGCTCCCCTTTGCTGCTGTCTTTCCGGGTCCTGCCCCGAGTCCCTAATTGCCGGTTACGATAAGGACCCAGCGCCCTGCCCGCACCCGCACCGCCTTCCCGCTAGGAGGGCCTGCCCGGCTCGCGGCTTCCCGACTCCGCCACCGCCGCAGCTGTCCGGGGGGGGGGGGGACAAGGGGGGAGGATGGGGGGGGGCGGGGTCCCCCGCCGGGATCCCCCCCCGCCCCGCTCCGGGCCCGCCGGGGAAGGCAGGGCTGCGGGGCGGGAGGGTCCACCGGCCCGGGCACGTCCCCCCGCAGCGACCTCGGGGGCGGGGCGGGGGCGGGCGCAGAGCCAAGTTTCGCTGCGTCACGGTCCCCGGGGCCGCCCCATAAGAGGAGGGCGCCGGCGCGCGAACGCGCAAAGCGAGCAGCGAGCGGCGAGCGGCGACCGGAGCGGCCCCTCGGGTCCTGCCCGCGGTCCGGCGCGCCTGTGCCCCGAGGTGCTCGTGCTGGTCCCCAGGCGCAGGGCGTCGTGCGCTGCAGCTCCCCGCGGCCGCTGGCGGAGATGCCCGGCAGGAAGGCGCGCAAGAGCGCGCAGCCCGGCCCCACGCGGGCCCCCGAAGGTGAGGAGCCGCCGGGCCCCGGTGCTCCCCAGGCTGCTGGAGGCCTCGAGGGACGCGGGTCGGGAGGGCGGCGGCGGCGGCGGGGCAGCTCTCCCGCGAGATGCGTCGCGTCCCCGCCCCGGCCCGGGGGAGGGAAAGTGCAGGGGCGCGCCGGCCGCCGCGGGGAGGCTGCGCGCGGGGGAGGCTCCGGGAGCTGTCCGGGCCCTGGCGCCCCCGGAGCCGCCCTTTGCCTCCGCAGCGGGGGCCGGGGCTCGCTCTGAGGGTTGCAGCCCTCGGTCCCCCACCGAGCAGTAGGCTAGATCCTCCCTTCCGCGGAGGACTGGTGGAGGTCAGGGAGGCGAGGACGGCGGGGGTCCTGGGGAGTTAGGGAGGCCGGGACGATGGAGGTGAGGACGATGGAGGTCCTGGGGAGTTAGGGAGGCGAGGACGATGGAGGTGAGGACGATGGAGGTCCTGGGGAGTTAGGGAGGCGAGGACGATGGAGGTGAGGACGATGGAGGTCCTGGGGAGTTAGGGAGGCCGGGACGATGGAGGTGAGGACGATGGAGGTCCTGGGGAGTTAGGGAGGCGAGGACGATGGAGGTGAGGACGATGGAGGTCCTGGGGAGTTAGGGAGGCCGGGACGATGGAGGTGAGGACGATGGAGGTCCTGGGGAGTTAGGGAGGCGAGGACGATGGAGGTGAGGACGATGGAGGTCCTGGGGAGTTAGGGAGGCCGGGACGATGGAGGTGAGGACGATGGAGGTCCTGGGGAGTTAGGGAGGCGAGGACGATGGAGGTGAGGACGATGGAGGTCCTGGGGAGTTAGGGAGGCCGGGACGATGGAGGTGAGGACGATGGAGGTCCTGGGGAGTTAGGGAGGCGAGGACGATGGAGGTGAGGACGATGGAGGTCCTGGGAGTTAGGGAGGCGAGGACGATGGAGGTGAGGACGATGGAGGTCCTGGGGAGTTAGGAGGCCGGGACGATGGAGGTGAGGACGATGGAGGTCCTGGGAGTTAGGGAGGCGAGGACGATGGAGGTGAGGACGATGGAGGTCCTGGGGAGTTAGGGAGGCGAGGACGATGGAGGTGAGGACGATGGAGGTCCTGGGGAGTTAGGGAGGCGAGGACGATGGAGGCGAGGACGATGGAGGTCCCGGGGAGTTAGGGAGGCGAGGACGATGGAGGACCTGGGGAGTTAGGGAGGCAAGGACGATGGAGGCGAGGACGATGGAGGTGAGGACGATGGAGGTCTTGGGGAATTAGGGAGGCCAGGACGATTGCAGTCCTGGAGAGTTAGGGAAGTGAGGACGACTGTGGTCGTCTGTAGTTCTGTTTCTTAAGTCGTTAGTAGTTGCAGAAATGAGAGTTGGTCTCCAGGGCTTTGTAATCCATCCACTGTCCTCCTCCCTCGATATAACCCTCCCCCCTTGTAAATCTTACCAAATAAGGCAGCTATCTGCTAAGGGGGTGGGTGGGCTGTAGCGGTGCATATTGCATCAGATAGTAATGGTCCCTTTAGTTTATTAACTTATTTGAGAGAGCACAAGGGGGAGGAGGGGCAGAGGGAGAAGCAGACCCCTGGTTGAGCCAGGAGCCCTACTTTGGCCTCCATCCCACGCCCCTGAGATCATGACCTGAGCCAAAAGCAGAGGGTTAACCAATTGAGCCACCTAAGTGCCCTGCACTTAGTTTCATTTTACAGAGTCCTTGAGGAGTGCAGAGGAAGTGATGCATTGACAATCTGGCCCTGACTAAGTTGGCACCCTGTGTATCTCTGGCTCCCACTTGGGAGGCAAAAAGCTTTGCCCACCTTTTGTGAAGTTAAAGAATTCTACAGTTTTAGGGAGGCCTAACCTGAGCATTTATCTTTGTTCATAATACAGGACAGCAGAAAGGGACCTCTTATATTCCATTAGGTAGTAATACTTTCTTTTTTCTTTTACTGAGATGTGACATATCACATTGCATTAGCTTTGATTTATGTATGCATCAAATAATGATGATTTCGTATGTGTATATTGTGTGATTGCCAAATAGGTTTACTTAACATCTCTCACCTCATGTAGTGTCAGTTTTTTATTACTACATTTATAGAAATATAATTAACAGAAAGATTAAGGAGACCACCAGCAGCTAGTTCTGTCCACAACCCCCCCCCCCCCGCCCTTTTAGTGACAGATCATGTTTTCTCCTAAAGCCCCCTCGGAATCCTCTTTCTTTCTTTCTTTCTTTCTTCTTTCTTTCTTTCTTTCTTTCTTTCTTCTTTCTTTTTTTTTTTGGAATCCTTTTTCTTAAATTAATATTCATTTAATTACAACATCTCACTTCTAAAAAGCAGTAAACTTGTAAATTAAAATTCTTCTGCTTCACTCAATAAAGGCAATGGATTGGTAGGAATTCGGTTTGTAGGAAGAAATTGGTTTAATTGGCAAATATAAATTGCTAAGGTATTTTAGAGAATGTGGACTTACTTTTGCTACAAGGTTTTATGAGTCTTATGAGAAAATTTCAGTCTTTTGCAATGAGTGTAAGAGCACGTTTAGATTTGTCTATGAATGAAGGCATAGTCTGAGCTGTGAATTACTGCCATTTAAAAAGTAAATCCTGGGGTGCCTGGGTGGCCCTGGTTAATAAGCATCTGCATCAGGTCAAGATCCCCGGGTCCTGGGATGGAGTCTACTTCTCCCTCTCCCTCTGCCTGTAGCTCCCCTTGCTTGTGCTCTCTCTCTTTCTCTGTCAAATAGATAAATAAAATATTAAAAAAAAAGATTTCAAAGTAAATGTCTTTATTCTTACTCTTATTCCTTTTTTATTTATGAGTCACAGTGTGTTAGGGTGTGGTGTGTGGGTGCAAGCTAAGTCACCTTTCTCACATTCAGAAAATGGGTGTACATAAAGCTAAAATGAAGATAAATACTTCACCGAGTAAATACTCAGCTTGTCCCTTGGATGGGCATTTTAACTCTTGCTGGTTGCAGTTTTTAGTGTCAGTGTAAGTTTTGTGGCTTTTCTTTTCTTTTTCAGAGCTCGAAGTGGAGTGTGCCATTCAGCTCAGGAAATTTGGAGACAAACTGAATTTCCGGCAGAAACTTCTGAATCTGTTATCCAAACTCTTCCGCTCAGGAACCTGATTGCTTTGGAACTTTTGAATGACGAGATTCTTTGAAAACGAAAGATTGCTGAAATGGTGCAAATTTCATCGATAGATTCTTTTTTAAAATGGAAGATTTCCCGATAGGTGCAGATTTCATCGGTTAGAAGAAATGCCTTGTAATGGAGAAGATTGGGAGCGAGCTTTCACTTGCTTTTTGGATGCCCTCGGAAGCCAAGATGATACATTAAAAATGGATGTCTGATGGAGATTTTGCAGAAGTCCTTTTTTGGGGGGGGCTGTGAGAATGTTAGAAAACCACTTTGTTTATTTTAAAGCAAGAATCAAGGAGCTTTGAAAAGTAAGGAATTAATTACGCATTTTGTTTTTACTTCGAAGATTATTCTGGTAATTTTGTTGAAGGTTGCTGTCTAGCCTACTGTAAGAGGAGTCGGCAAATGAATGGCCTGTGGTCAGGGGCAGAGAAACAATATGTTTAGTGTTGGTTTTTATTTTTGGATGACGACTTCAAAGTGATGTGTAATATTGGGTTTATATACTCTCTTGTTTAAAGATTTCATTCTGAGAACAACATAGTGAATGTTGATTCCATAGGTCACTACAAAATATAAAATTATTTGAAAGCTTGTTTCTTTTGATTCAGAATGTATTGCCTCTCTTGGGATGACCCTTCACTGAATTATGTTTCTGGGTGTCATAACTGGAAAGTCTGTACTTTGATACTTGTAAATCGAGGTGTTACTTGGTGCCAGTCAGATTCTTGCAGGTACAATGTTAAAGCAATAAGAGCATGGGGATTTTGTATAATGAGAAATAAAGGAGGAAAAAAAGTGATTTAGACTTTCTACTGCTATAATTAACACTTAGTAAAACAAATATTCTAAAGTCGCTTGGTAAGAAGAACAATGTATTTCTAGAGACATTTCCAAAATCTGTAAAATGCCCTTCTCATACTAGTCAGTGTCCATCTTCTAAGAAGTGATCTTTTAAGAGAAATTAAGCAAGTTTTACAAAGTTGGGATATACTTTTTTAAATAAAGAGAATGGCTTGATTGCTTATCCAGAATAAAAATGCATAAAAATTACATATATGTGGAACTTGCATTAGAATAGTATGTAGATTCTGAGAAAGTTTTCATTGATCTCACTTTTATTGTTAAAAGGCCAGGTTATCAAAGAAGTCCCCAGATATATAAAAAAGAAGTAATAATATCATGATTGAGTTTCAGCAAGAATAATTTTATTTATTTTACCTATTTATGATTAAAATATTTTTTTTTGCTTCAGTTTGAAAACGTGTATTAGTTAAAGTTACGCTTTTTGGTTATGAGACGAGGCTTTCATATCCACTTGAACTTTACAGTAAGAATGTTTTGATAGAGGCTGTAGTCACTTTAGATGAAAAATTACCTCAGGATCGGTTTGTCTTCAGTATTATTTAGCTGCAAAGATGCTTTTTGTCTGTTGAGGGGCAGATATCTTGCCGTATGGATATTTATGGTGTGTACCTGTATTTATACATACAAAACTTGATACTGTAGCTACGAACTATTAAACATTATCACCATTCTTTTTGTGGTGTTCATTGTGTCATCAGGCTGCTGGGCATTCATTATGAAACCAAAATTATTTTCGCGATTTCCGTCAGCAGGCCCCTTCTGACCACTGCCTCCTCAGTTACAGTTCTGTCCCCAGAGTGGAAAATACAGGGACATGGAACATGATTGCTGCCATCAGTTAGCACGATTGCTGCCATCAGGGGACTCCCCATTTGACTGGGAGAGGAAAGAGTGAACAAGAAGAACTGCATGCCAGGCTGAGGCCTGGAGTGCCTTGCAATAGTGCCTGGGGAGGGTTTATTTAAAGCAACCTCCAGAGATCGGTGATCTCATTAGAGGTAGGGGGGCCGTCCCCTCCTCCTGGGCCCTGGGCCTCTGCCGGGCGAGGGCAGCTTCTGTGCGGTTTCCTTTACGATGGCCTCACACTCAGTTCTGACCCAACCCTGAGCAGCCAGTATTGCTTCATCCCAAGCTAGTCGTGTGCAGAAGTAGTGGCTTTCCTGTTTGAGTGTGAGAACTCACAAAATACTCCTGTAGCTGCGGGCTGAAACCCTGGAGTGTCAATTGCCTCCCTCAGATAGGGAGGGGGAGAAGGGGGGCTGCGGGTGGGAGGGAGGTGACCATACCACGGGGGACAGCTGGGACAGTGGGGGAAGGGGGGGGTGAAGGACTGCATCGCAGGAGTAGGCCGGGAGATGGACCCAATAAAGGATGGGGCCAATCGCTGTGATTTGATTTGAGTATCTGGAAGAGTAACTCCTTTTTTTTTTTTTTTTTTTTGAGATTTTATTTACTCATGAGAGGCACACACACAGAAGCAGACACACAGGGGGCAGAGGGAGAAGCAGCCTACCCTCAGGAGCCGGGTGTGGGACTCGATCCCAGGATCCTGGGATCACCACCTGAGCTAAAGGCAGACGCTCAACCACTGAGCCACCCAGGCCCTGCTGGAAGAGTAATTCCTGTCCTGCCTCTGCAGAGCCAGAAGTGAACCACCGGTGTTTAGGAGTTTTTCAAAAAGCCACCTTTGGTGCTCTTCTTTTATATGAGGAGTAGCACAGGAAAGCTTTGGTACGACGCACGGTCTTCAGGTATGAGAACTATATATCTTCAGAGAACTTTTTTTTTAAAGATTTATTTGTTTATGATAGACATAGAGAGAAAGAGAGGCAGAGACACAGGAGGAGGGAGAAGCAGGCTCCATGCCAGGAGCCCAATGTGGGACTCGATCCCAGGACTCCAGGATCACACCCTGGGCCGAAGGCAGGCGCTAAACCGCTGAGCCACCCAGGGATCCCCCAGAGAACTCTTAATGTCAAAAAATTCTCAAGATGTCCACATAATTGTAATTGTAAATATTGACCAGCGAAAAGCTACCAGGAATTAAGCAATAGTTTGACTTGCATTTATATTTAAGAGAAAACCTCTAGGGCAGCCTGGGTGGCTCAGCAGTTTAGTGCTTGCCTTTGGCCCAGGGTGTGATCCTGGAGACCCGACATCGAGTCTCACGTCAGGCTCCCTGCATGGAGCCTGCTTCTAGCTTTGCGTGTGTCTCTGCCTCTGTCTCTCATGAATGAATAAATAAAATTAAAAAAAAAAAGAGAAAACCTCTAAAACCTGTGTACTTGCAAAGTCACCTAGAAATGGCAATGTGCTGTTAGTAACATGCATACAAAAAATGCGATCCTGCGTATGAATTATAGTTAGTTTTCAATAAGAAGAAAATCACTGCCTTTTGCACAAACATGTTGGCAACCCTTCACGTTAACAAACTTACTGTCCTTCCCTCCACAGCAAGTAGAGGGGAAGGCCTCTGGGGCTTTGCGTCTTGGATTAAAACGATAGCAGATCACTTTAGAGCGCAGCCCCTCATCTTTGGAACCGTGGCAAAAAAGATGCACCCACATGGGGCCCTGCTCAGCGGGAGCCTGCTTCTCCCTCTCCCTCTGCCTGCCCCTCTGCTCCCTGGCTTGTGTTCTCTCTCTGTCAAATAAAAAAAAAAAAAACAACAACAACAAAAAAAACAAAACTGTGTCTCAAATTTCAAGAACTATATTTCGTTCATTAAAAAAAAAAGATTTTATTATTTTTTTTTTGGGGGGGGTCGTGGTTGGAGACAAACAGGCTCTGTGCTGAGCGCAACTGGGATTGGATCCCACAGCCCTGAGATCATGACCGGAGCTGAAACCAAGAGTCAGATGCTCAACCGACTGAGCCACCTAGGCGTCCCTATTTTGTTCATTTTTAATTTTTGTAAACTGGACAGAATTTCTTCTGAGGCTATCTCCTTGTATCCCCAAAACAAATATGGTCAGGTAAAAATGGGTTACGTTTCAAGGGATAACATGGCATGCTTTGGTGAACGTCCTATGTTGGTAGGTTTTTTTTTTTTTAAGATTTTATTTATTTATTCATGAAAGACACACACACACACACACACAGAGAGAGAGAGAGAGATTGAGAGAGAGAGAGGCAGAGACACAGGCAGAGGGAGAAGCAGGCTCCATGCAGGGAGCCTGATGTGGGACTTGATCCCGGGACTCCAGGACCACGCCCTGAGCCAAAGGCAGGCATTCAACCACTGAGCCACCCAGGGGTCCCGTTTTTTTTTTTTTTTTAAGTTCATTTATTTTTAGTAATCTCTACACCCAACATAGGGTGTAAACTCATGACCCCAAGATCAAGCGCTGCATGCTCATCCAACTGAGGCAGCCAGGTGCCCCTCCTAGATTAATAGTTTTATTTGAGATGTTTTTATTAGCTCTCCTTCCCTTATTAATCAAGAATACATGTATCTGATTGTGCAATTTACATGTACAGAAGCAATTTAAGAGAAAACCAGCAACCACAACTGCATAGTCAATAGAGGATAGCTATGGAGCTTTCTCAAAGTCCCTGCCAAAGCAAGTTTTCCTTGTTTGGTGAATTTATCTCTGTGTATGTGTCTCTTCCATGCTTATGGAAAATGCCTGTATTATCTCTCTACAAATAATAAATTCCGCCCAAGTGGGGCACCGGGTGGCTCAGTGGTTGAGTTGGGCTCAGGGCCTGATCCCAGGGTTCTGGGTTCGAGTTCCACATCGGGCTCCCTGCAGGGAGCCTGCTTCTCCCTCAGCCTGTGTCTCTGCCTCTCTCATGAATAAATAAATAAAATCTTCAAATTTTGCCCAAGTAACTGATTATTTCAGAGACTATTGGGGTCTGGGGAGGGATGCAGGTTAAGAAATGGGGAGGAGGGAAGAGGGACAGAGATCTCTTTGTGCTGCGATGTACAATTACTAAAGGACACAGAAATCCAATCAAAATCTTTAGAAATTTTTGGGTTTCACCAACTTAAGTCTCTACTTACTCCTTTATCTCATATATACAATTCCATACAAATGATTCCATACATTTCATATATATCTCATATATACATTCCATACACTGATTCCATACAAATCTGTGGTCATGGCACACATTAATGTATACTGCAATTCTTTTTTTTTTTTAATCTTTTCTTTTTTTTTTTTTTTTTTTAAGTAAGCTCTATGCCCAACTCACGACCCTGAGATCAGGAGGCGTGTGCTGTGGCGGCTGAGTCAGCTGGGAGCCCTGAACCTGTCATTTTTTATCTGTAAATGGAGGAGCTGAGAAATCGCTCTAAATAAACAACACAGATTTCTTCTCCCTTCCCTTCTATTCTCTGGGTAGGAAATATCAGAAAGGGAGACAGAACATGAAGACTCCTAACTCTGGGAAACGAACTAGGGGTGGTGGAAGGGGAGGAGGGCGGGGGGGGGGTGACTGGGTGGCGGGCACTGAGGGGGGCACTTGACGGGATGAGCACTGGGTGTTATTTTGTATGTTGGCAAATTGAACACCAATAAAAAATAAATGTATTATTATAAAAAAAAAAAAAAAAAAACAACGCAGAGGAGGAAGCCAACACTCCCATCGCAGCCTTGTCGCTGTCCCGCCCTGTGAACTTGGCAGTTCATGAACTTCTCCCCACCTCGGTCCCTGTCCCGCAGGGAAAGCTGAGAGCACCGCTCCCTCTCAGGGCAATAGCGACAGTACAGGCAGGCGGGACAAGAGGTCACTCATCATCTGCCCGTCATCTATCTCTTTACCATCTATCAATGTATCTATGGACGAGCTAAGTTGTTTCCTTTAGTGTGAAGACTGTGCTGTGATTTGGGTTTTTAAAATTTTTTATTTTATTTTTTAAAGATTTTATTTATTCATGAGAGACAGAGAGAGAGAGAAAGAGAGAGAGGCAGAGACACAGGCAGAGGGAGAAGCAGGCTCCATGCAGGGAGCCCGATGCAGGCCTCGATCCCAGGACCCCGGGATCACGCCCTGGGCCCAAGGCAGATGCTTAACTGCTGAGCCACCCAGTTGCCCCATTGGGTTTTTTTTAATCACTTGCAATAACTGTCCCCTGCCCCCCGTCCCAACACACACACACACACACACACACACACACACAAACACACAGCCCTTTGGGCTGAAACATCATGAATTGTGAAAATCTTGCCAAACTCCTTGAACTTTGTCAGAGGGAATGATTCACCATGAAGAATTCCTGGCACTTTGAAAATGGTTACTGCTCAAAGTGAGGAGTTGCTGAGAGTGCCCTGCTTTGAAATCCTGCCGCTGGACTTGCAAGACCAACCCATCGGGGAGCTGGGAGGCTCTGAGCAGGGCAGCCTGCGTGAGCCACAGTGATTCCTCTGCTTCCCCTCTAAGGTCATCTATGGTTTGAGACAGAAAAGATGCCAGAGGGCTCTGGAGAAGATCTCCTGTCACACACACACACCACCACCCCACCACCCCACTCCCCCATCCCACCAGCCCCACTCTTGGCCTCTCTGCACACAGTGTAAGAGAAAACTGAAAAGTTTGCAAAAATAAATAGGAGAGTGGGTATAAAAAGCCCCCAGATCCTTCTCCCAAACATTGATTCTAAATCCTGGAGGAGGCTGAGCAGAAGCGTCTTGGACTTAGAAGTCTTTGCTTGGACACGAAAATTCCCCATGAGCTCTGGCTTCCCTGATGGTGGCGTCACTCGGTCAAGACTGCTTCTTATATGTGGCTGAAAATAGATGAGGTCACCTGACAGGACACACCCTACCCCACCCCCACCCCCCCAGCCTCTGGTGTAACAGGTCATGGTTCAAGAGCAAACCTTATCATTACTATCCGGGCCCTCACTGCAACCTCTGTTTTAAGGACTCTCAGAAATCAGTTTAACAAATTCAGAGTGAAACAGTCACACCCACCTTCAGCCTTCTTCCAAATAGGTTACTGTAAAAAAACAAAACAAAACAAAAAACCCAAAAAACAAAACAAAAAAAAAAACACCAGAAAAATTAGAGAATTGGTGTGTTATAGATGGGGATTTAGGGCTCCTTTACTTTGTAAGTCTGGGTTCCACACTGCTCCCCTAGGTATACTCTAAACTGTATTGTCTGTGATTAGAAACGGCACAGTGTGTGGAGCCTGGGCTTGGTTTTTGGGTTGGAAATGAAATATACGAAGAGTCCTTTGATATTTCTCGTGTCTTTTCTTTTTCAGCGTGCTCCTCACTAATGACCTCTCATGGAGCTTTGAGACTTGCCCACTTCCCATTGCACGTCTCTTTTTAAAACCACAGACTTTCTTTCCCTACAATTATCATTGGCTTTGGACTTTGGAATTAGCCACCGGTTGGCCACTTCTTTGCGGGGCTCTGGATAAATGGCTTGATTTCGATTTTCTTATAAAAGGGGGTAAAATACACCAATTTCAAAGCATCTTGAGAATCAAAGGAGGTGAGAATGTGCCTGGTGTCTGACTCCCAGTCATGCTCAGTCAATATCAACTAACTTTAACGTTATGAAGGAAGGTTGGATTTTCACTTCCCTACAAAGCTATGGAAAATCTTGCCCAATTAAGATTACTAGACTAAAATGAAAACTTATGACAAAAAGGCAGTAGGGCAGTGGTGGAG
This sequence comes from Nyctereutes procyonoides, assembly GCF_905146905.1. Classification (NCBI taxonomy): domain Eukaryota; kingdom Metazoa; phylum Chordata; class Mammalia; order Carnivora; family Canidae; genus Nyctereutes; species Nyctereutes procyonoides. The sequence goes on along the minus strand of NW_026575082.1, from coordinate 16,110,234 downwards.
CTGGAAAGGAAGTGGCAGTTTTTCTCTTGATGAGGTCATCTGTTTTTAATTTATAGCCTTCTAGTGATGGTAAAACATTTCTTTTCATCCCATACATAATAGGTTTCATGAATACTATTGAATTGCCCAAGGCCCTTGCATGTGTTCATAGAAAAATGCAGGTCCCGATTTATAGAATTCTGTCTTAAAAATTAGGAAGAGTGATCCCTGGGTGGCCTAGTGGTTTAGTGCCTGCCTTCGGCCCAGGGCGTGGTCCTGGAGTCCGGGATTGAACCCCGCATTGGGCTCCCTGCATGGAGCCTGCTTATCCCTCTGCCTGTGTCTCTGCCCCCCACCCCTGCCGCCTCTCTCTGTGTCTCTCATGAATAAATAAATAAAATCTTAAAAAAAAATTTAGGAAGAATATCCTGTGTAGTTTATTTTGGATTTGGCTAAATTTTCATAAGTCTATTTTCAGCAGAGTGGGCTCTCCCCTGAGATGAAACTGTGAAACTTGGTCTGGAAGACAGAGGTTGTATCCTGGCTGCTTTGTTTTTGGCTCTAGGAAGCTTGAGTTGCCTTCACCCTCCAGGTTTCTCCATAGAGCTTCTTTGAGACTGAGTTTAGATGAACAGTACTTGCACAAGACAAATACTTTCTAGTGATGATTCGCAGTGTGCCAGGTGCTTTAGAAACAATGTTATTGTGTCATCTGATGGTCACATATTTAGAGAACTATGATTAGCTTTCTGATTTTATGCTGCAGGAACCAGCATCAGAGAATCAGCAATTTCCCAAAAGTCGATTGGCCAATGGGGAGAGCACATGTGGGATTTGAACTTGTGCCTTTCTTCCCTGCCACCACAATACAGATGCTTCCCACATGGGTCTGGGGAAGGGCGCCATCCCTTCCGGAGCAGAGCTACTTTGTTTTCCACTCCAGTGCTTCATTAAATAAAGCCAAGTTTTATAGCTCTGGGTCTTCTGAGGGTGCCAAGTTGATTATTAAACCAGCTGATAATGCAAAATACTGATAAGTGCCGGCCGGTTCACACTCCTGTAGCACAGCAGCGCTGCTGGTTGGGTCTAGGTGATTTCCAACCTCCAGTGATGGAAAAGTGACCTCACGTTATTCCAAGAGAGGAGAGGGGACCTGGAGGGAGGGGTTGTGGCATCTCTCCCGGAAGGATTTTGGAGCAGATGAGTGTGGAATTAATTTGAAATACATTCCCAGCCCACTGGCCTTTTACCAGTTAATGCCAAAATCGCACCTACTGGGACCGCTCTGCAAGAGCTATCTGTAATGGGAAAGAGAAGGATTCAAAGAAGCCAGCCTAGGGACGCCTGGGTGGCTCCAGCAGTTAAGCATCTGCCTTGGGTTCAGGTCATGTTCCCAGGGTCCTGGGATGGAGCCCCCATGGGGCTCCCTGCTCAGGGGTGAGTCCACTTCTCCTTCTCCCTCTGCCCCTCCCTCTGCTTGTGCTCTCTCACTAAAAAAAAAAAAAAAAAAAAAAAAAATCTTAAAAAAAAAAAAGAAGGCAGTCAAAACAGCTTTTTGTGTGTTTTGTCGTGTGTTTTGTCGGCTGCCCTGCTGTATCCGCCCTACTTTCAGCAAAGCTGAGCAGCGGTTAGGAAGGAAGGAGAAATTGTTGCCACCGTTTTTTTTTTTTTTTTTTTTGACCAAACCGTAAAGAATATCTAAATGAACCAGTCTGCCTTCTTGATGATTCATTTGGACAAGTGTTGGAGGAGGGGCAGGGAGCAATGGGTGGTTGTGATGATTATGAAATCCTTTTGTTTTACGAAGGTTACTTTTTAGTAAGAGATTCCCAGATCCGTCTTGAGAAAACATACACATTTATCAGAACACAGAAGGGGGAAAATATCCTCCTTTGTCCAACTTAAAAAAAAAGACACAACGCAATATAGCATCTGCAAGCAAAGTGATAAAAATGCTCCTTTGCTCTTCTTGAAACTTTTATTGGTGTTGCATTCAAAAGAACAGATTTCTGAAAATTAGGGCTAAATTTTTACTTAACTTTCATAATATAGATATAGAAGAATATAAGGAAGTCACTCTAACACTTCACAGATGACCCTTGGGGCCCTGGGAAAGTACCAGCCAGGATGATAAATCTAGCTTTTCTTCCAGATTTGAAGTTAACATACAGGGGAAAAAGGGGTAGTGAGATGCCGAGGTGTGGCTCACTTGCGAACCACACTTTTTCAAGAATAAGCAGGGAAATGAAAAAGCGCATATTTCTATATGTTTAGAAACACACTATGCTGTCATTTTCAACCCAAATCATCTTTTTTTTTTCAACCCAAATCATCTTATAGAGACATTGGAATCTCTTCATGATAAATATTGCTAATGAGACATAGATATTAATCCCTTTATTTGTTATAACAGTTTACTTTTTCATTCCTAAAGACTATGGAAAGTTTCCTGTCCTGGTTTTAAAACTGAAAGTCTCATGTCCTGGAAATGCCCTTCAGCCTGGGCAATCTGGGACAATTTGGTCACCCTTGTGTGGCTGTAATGCGCTTGCACGTAAACCTTTGGCAAATTAATCTCTGAGGATCTTCATTAAAATAAACTACCTCTCACTTCTCTTTTCCACTCTTGGCTCATTTGTGAAAAGCGGATAATCATAACTTCCTAACTCTGTTGAGTCCAGGGCTCTGGAAGGGACGAAAGGAGTTCATGGAAACAATGCTCTCAGCCCAGGGCCTGACAGTTAGAAAGGCTCCAATAAATAGCTGTTGAAAAAAAAAAAAAACAAAACAAAAACAACAACAACAAAAAAAAACAACTCTGGGGGATTATGAAGAGTTTACAAAAGTCAATGGTTATCATGGTTTTTATTGGGTTTGTCAAGTACATACTGAGTGAAGATATGAAGAAAGTAGTGATTCATGGACTTTGTGATTTAGTTGAGGAAACAGATGAGTGCGATCAGATGAAACAGGCAAATGGTCCAGAATTAACAGTTCTAAACCATGAAGATGATCATTGGAGAAAGGGAAAAAGTAACATAGGGCCAGGTTTCGTTTTTTTTTTTTAAGATTTTATTTTGTTAAGGAATCTCTACCACCAAAGTAGGGCTCGAACTCACGACCCAGAGATCAAAAAGTTACATAGGTATTTTTTATTTCAGAGAAAGATGTTGTTTATCAGATAAGTTATTTCACTATCAAAACTGCCAGTGACTCAGAAGTCTGAACAGGCAGGTCTACCAAGTTATCATTAGGACGCTTCTTCAAAAGTTGGTTGACTTCCTCAAACGTAAGTATTTTTATCATCATAATCTGTTTTTCATCACCATTTTTTTATAGATACTGCTTTCTTAAAGATTGCTAGTAGCCTTTGCCACATCTCAAGGCCTCTTAAAATTGCATCATACTCAACCTCAGATCATCACCTCCTCCTTCAAACTTAGTAAAGTGATTAGCATACCACATCATGTGCCAGAGTCCTCTTCACTCTTCTTAGCAACTTCCTCTTTCCTCTTGGTCTTTAAATGTCAGTTTCCCAAGGTTCTGCTTTCACCATGTTCTCTAAGAGCAATGACCTCGCATGCACCCTTTAAGCTAATTGATTTTCAATTTTCATCTCCATCTGGTTTCTCCCCCTAGCACCAGGCTGGACTCTGTCACTCCGTGAGATTTTTTTCGCTTTCTAAGATTTGTTTATAGTTTTCATTAATTTCAGGATTCCTTTCCTTCCCAAGTTTCCTGCTCAAAGCTCTGTTAACTTCTAAGACAGATGTCAAAAGCCATTTACTCGAAGAAATATTTTCAGATTGCCCAGATCAGAAAGGACCTTCCATCTTTTGTGTCCATAGCACACTTTTCTTATCATGATCCAGCACTTATTTAATTCACAGTTATGTTAATTGGTTTTATGTCAGCCTCTTTCACTCGATTAAAGCTCTTACAGGTATAACAACCAAGAACACATGTCACAGCCTCAAATGTCTCAAAGCATAGTGGAGACACCATGACAAAAACACATTCTTACAATTAATCTGTCAAATACAGTGCTAAGAGGTGATCACAAAGTGTTGCTCTGAGGCTCATGAAGTGTGTGTGTGTGTGTGTGTGTGTGTGTGTGTGTGTGTATGTTTGTGTGTTTGGAAGGAGGCTTTGAAGTCTTTATGGAATATATGTTGCATGAAATGAGCATATTAGTTATATATTGCACATTAGTTATATATACATATATAAATATATATTAGTTATATATTGCTGTAAATTACTCCTAGCAGCTTAATACAATACTCATTTACTATCTTATAGTTTCTGTGGGCCAGGAGTCTAGGCATGGATTAGAGGGATCTTCTGCTTCAGGGTTTCTCACTCCCTGATGAGTTTGCAAGGCTGCAACCACAGTGCTCACTAGGGTTGTGGTCTCATATGAAGACTCAGATGAGTATGGATCTACTGCTAAGCTCTCCCATGTGGTTGGAAGGACCCAGCTCTTTAACCCTTGTTGACTGAGGTCTTCAGTTCTTAACTGGTGGCTAGTCCAAAGCCATTCTCACTTTCTTGCCACATGGGTTTCCCCATCTTGCTTCACCAGAGAAGCACTCAAGAAGAATGTGTGAAAGAGAAAGAGAGAGAGCACATAAGATAGAATCAGAACCTTTTACAACCTAATCATGGAAGTGACATCCCATCACTTTTGCTATATTATTTTTATCAGAGGCAAGTCACTAGGTTCAACCCACACTCAAAGGGAGGGAGTTACATAGGGCACAAATACTAGGAATTAGGGATTATGGATTCTTATTTGTTTTAATAAAGATTTTATGTATTTATTTGACCGAGAGAGAGGGAGAGGAAGAGAGAGAGAGAGAGAGAGAGAAAGAGAGAGAGAGAGAGAGAGTGAGAGAGAAGCAGACATCCCACTGAGAAGGGAGTCCAATGCAGGGCTCTATCCTAGGACTCTGGGATCATGACCTGAGCTGAAGGCAGACACTTAACCAATTGAGCCACTCAGGTACCCCTGAATTTTTAAAGCCTGTCCATCACCACAGTGAGTGAGAATAGATGCTAACTAGTTCATTTCTCTCAGAGGAGCCAGCAAGAGCAAATGTAGGATCAGGAGAATAACACAGCATGTAAGACACTTTGGTGCTGCTGGTTCTTAACATTTAAGGTAGGAGAGATAAGTAGGGTCAGCTCTGTCATATTAAGGGGCTTGGACTATATCTTATAGAATAATTAGGGCAGCCCTAATTATTAACGTGGCTCAGCAGTTTAGTGCCACCTTCAGCCCAGGGCCTGATCCTGGAGACCCGGGATCGAGTCCCATGTCAGGCTCCCTGCATGGAGCCTGCTTCTTCCTCTGCCTGTGTCTCTGCCTCTCTCTCTCTCTCTCTCTCTCTCTCTCTCTGTCTCTCATGAATAAATAAATAAAATCTTAAAAAAAAAGAATTGTGCTGGTATAAGTAGGGAGCAACTAGAAAGTTGATTTTTTAAATGTCTCAGTCTGTGCCTATACAAAGGATGGATGTGAGGGAAGTAAGTATAAAATCTGGAAAATAACAGAGGATATTGTTGTAGAAAGATGATGAAGGCTTGTGTGTTGGTAGTGGTTTAGGGGAGGAGAATCAGGGACAGATCTCAGATACAAAGAAGTAAATTTGATGGACCTTCTTTGCTGTAGTTGGACATTCAGAAAGAGACATCTAGCAGATGATTTGGATAAACAGCTTTGAAGCTCAGTGAAGAACTTCGCCCAAAGTTTGGGAGTCATAATGAGTATCAGTGGTAGTTACAACTAAAACAGTTGAATAGAAAATGAGATAAAAGGTGAACCTGGGGGATGCATGGCCGTCTTGTTGGGAGGAGCATGCAAACTCTTGATCTCAGGGTCCTGAATTTGAGTCCCATGTTGGGTGTAGAGATTACTCAAAATAAATAAATAAGCTTAAAAAAAATTAACCTGGGAACACAAGGTTTAGGGACATGCAGAGAAAGAGAAGCCAGTAAAAGAAAGAAGAAGGAGTAATCATAATGGTCAAGAGAATATTTGGCGTTGCTCAGGTGAGGAGGGGAGGTAACCAACAGGGTCAGGTGTAGCAGAGAAGTCCATCAAGACAAAATATAGATTGGGGTGCCTGGCTGGCTCAGTCAGTGGAGTGTCTGACTCTTAATCTGGGAGCTGTGAGTTTAAGCCCCACTTTGGGTGTAAAGATTACTCAAAATAAAAAAATCTTTTTTTAAAAAAAGATGAAGATTGAATACCACCTAAACATTCAATCCTTCATTCAGAGATGACTTCATGCCAGGGATAGGCATGGGCACTGGAGAAGACAGACATTACATGCCTGTCCCCAAGGAAATCACAATCCAGGTGAGAAGACGGTTGGTTGAAACTGTTAAAAGCCCTTAAGGAAAACAGGGTGCTGTGAATGAAATCACAGGAAAGAAAATATCCAAGTAGAATTTTCCTAAAAGGCAGAGCAGAGAATGGCCTCAGTGTTCCCCGGGAGGCAATCTCTTGACCAAGCCAGGGTGGGAAGCACAGAGCCCTAGGCAGCAGACCTGTGGCTTTGCATGCCAGCTTGCTGTGTATATCCACGGGACGGTAGGAGGTATATCACTTTCCCAGGGCAACCTTACAAAGGACCACAAAACCCAGAAATTCATTCTCTCACAGTTCTGGAGGCCAGAAATCTGAAATTAAGGTGATAGCACGGCCACCCTCCCTCTGAGACCTATAGGGGAGAATCCTTCCTTGCCTTTTCTCAGATGGCAATCCTTGGCTTTTCTTGATTTCTGGATGCATGCATCACTCAATCTCTGCCTCTATGATGGCATATAGCATTCTCCTCGTGTGTCGAGCTCTTCCTCTCCTTATAGGGACACCAGTCATATTGGATTAAGGCCCATCCTAATGACCTCATCCAACTTGATTGCCTCTGGAAAGACCCTATTTCCAAATCAGATCACATTCATAGGGACTGGGAGTCAGGACTTCAACATACCTGGGGGATACAATTCAACCCACAGCCAAGAAGTAATCAGGATCATTGGTAAATTTCAAGAAGGCAGTTTATTTCATTATTTTTTAAGATTTTATTTACTTATTTATTTGAGAGAGAGAGAGAGAGAGAGAGAGAGAGAGAAAGAGAGAGAAAGAGAGAGAGGCAGAGACATAGGCAGAGGGAGAAGCAGGCTCCCTGCAGAAAGCCCGATGTGGGACTCGATCCTGGGACTCTGGGATCATGCCCTAAGCCAAAGGCAGATGCCCAACCGCTGAGCCACCCAGGCGTCCCAAGAAGGCAGTTTAAATGGACTTAGGCATCGTAGTGTCATCATGTGATTTACCTGAGATCGGATCCATGGGTGCATTTATTTGCTAAGATAAACAGCAACCATGGCCTTGCTCACTATTTGTGGTGCCTTGCTAAGTTTGGTAAGAGAAAATTTTTTCTGATGAGTGCTCACCACTAGGAGAGAAGGAAGACTAGTGACCTAGCTTCTCCTCAGCTCAAGTTCTTATTGCTTGGTGGAGGCCCCTGTACCTTGCCAGGCCTTACTCATCATTTGCCTAAGAAAAGTCTGACCTGACAGGGAAATCTCAGCATGTCAGTGTCTTCCCTGAAATGGTGTTTAAGGAGGGTGTTTGTTTCTGCAGAGGAGGGGCATGGTTTTGTCAAGGGAGTCCAGGACTCAGTAATATTTATGAGCCATTGGACTGGACTGGTGGTTCTTTTTTTTTTTTTTTAAGATTTTATTTATTTATTCATGAGAGACAGAGACACAAAGAAAGAAAGAAAGAGAGGCAGAGACACAGGCAGAGGGAGAAGCAGGCTCCATGCAGGGAGCCCAACGTGGGCCTCGATCCCCGGTCTCCAGGATCACGCCCTGGGCTGAAGGTGGCGCTAAACAGCTGAGCCACCCGGGCTGCCCTGGTGGTGGTTCTTACATTGAGCTGCATGGAAGACTCCCTGCAGAGATTTAAAATGCCTTGTCCCAACCCTGGGGACAGAGATTCTGATTCAATTGGCCAGACTGGGGGCCCTGAGCATCAGTGTCTTTCAAGCTCATCAGTGTTTTTCAGGTGATTACAGTGTGTGGTTGGGCTGGGAACCCCACCAAACCAGATGGCTCCGTCTCCCCCACCTCCTTCTACACTTATATTCAGATCCTGACCCCCTCTGCTTTTTAAATAAGCAATAGGGCACGTCTGTCAAAGCCATCAGTGCAATGGGGGAGGACTTGTCAAGGCCCATGGGTATCAGGATTTAAGGTAACCTCTGGTGTACATTTAAAGAACTTCTTTTAAGCTCCTGGTAGATTCTATAGCTGCAGGGAGTGGGTGCAGGCAGCTAGCTTCTGAGGCCTCTGCCCCACTTCCTACACATGTAGGGTTCCAGGAAGAATCAGAGCCACAGGTGCAGCTTCCAGGGTGCAGCTTCCAGGGTGGTACAGTGAGGGAAGGGGTGGCCAGGCAAAATCCCCCCAGATGGGGGGATGTCTATGGGAAGGAAGGAGATGGGGGGTGATGAGAACAGAGCCTCTCATGAAAGCCTGAAAAGTGAGTCAGTTCGCAGACCTGTTGATGCTGAAAGGGGCCACGGTTGCCTTTGTAGGGTGGGTGACTCAGCAGCTAATTTTCAGGAAGTGTTTTTTTCTTTTCTTTTCTTTCTTTCTTTTTTTTTTTTTCTTTTAACAAGCTAGTGAAGGAGAACCAGTGAACAGGTACGTTCATGGAACTGAAAAAGATTTCAGCAGCTCCTGTCAGATAGGGAAATAGCTTTAATTGTTTAATTACCTACTGACTTGCTGCTCAGGTGTGCGGCTCCCCAGTGGGGAGGGGAGGATGTGAGGGTGCCTGCCCGGCAGGAGGGGCAGCTGGGCAAGGCTGGGAGGCCTGGGGCCAGCCATGGGACAGTAACTACCCAGTCCAGACTCAAGTTTGAACTGTACATACGTACAGACTTTTCTATACCAAAAGTATTTTTTGACTAGATCAATCGAAGCTACCAGAATGATGCTGGAAATGTTATTTTTTCTCTCGTTAAAATCCAGGCCCTTAGGTCTTATTTTCCATGTATGAGTCCCATGTATAATTTATGCATAAGCACGTGTGTAAGCTCTACTGTAGTCAGTCGTCTTTAAGCATTGGTTGGACACAGTGTGGTGATGAAACGTGAGCACCCAGCAGGACGACCTTTGCTGCTGGACGCCCCACTGTGCCCCAAACACCACTCATGCCGTGTAAATGTGCACAATAAACCTCTCTCTCTCAAAAAAAAAAAAATTCAATGGCCTTCACTTCTCTACTTTTCCCTGCAAACTGTGATGGCATAAGCCAGGGGTCTTTGCCATCCCCACACAAATCAAGGCTGGATTCTGATAGGATGTTTGTCCACAGTTGATTGCCCAGAAGTCCAGAGACACACATGGCCTCTCCCATGTCATTTATCTCTCCATAGACAGGAGAGTTGGGTGTGGGGTGTGGTGAATGTGGAGCACATGGCCCCCCTGGGACTTAAAATGGCCCCTGCTGGCAGCTGGGATGACTCAGACCACGTTCTTCAGCCAACACAGTGGGGCCTGGCAGGGGTGGGGCCTGGTGCAGTTGGACACAACAGACTTTCCCAGTTGCTTTATTTTAAGCCTCAGGGTCTTGTAACAGGTTTGGTAGGAACTGCAGTGCTGGCTGGGGAACAAGCAGGGATTAAATATTGTCTCTGGGTCCCTGTTTTAATACTCGTTTATGCTTCTGATTGCATAATGTGGGCCAGCTCCTGCTTTAAGTGTTTGTAGGTATGATTTTATTTAATCCTGACAGCAATATTCAGGGTTAAGTATGATTATCCCCAGATTTTCGTTTTTGTTTTTTAACAAAGGGGGAAATTGAAGCTTAGAAGGTTTGGAAGCTTGCTCAAAGTCAGAAGACTACATGCAGAGGTAGAGACAAATCTTAGATCTGCCTGACTCCAAAGCCTATGTCCTTGGTCTGCGTGTTGGAGCTGCCGCTGGCCCTGGGGGCACTGATTCCAGGAGCACTGCTGAGAGCCTAAGGTGTGCAAGGTGCTTTGGAGGACGTCAGTGCTGACACTGGCTAGCTGGGCATCACCAGCTTCTAGGGACATTGGAAAACGTTAATTTTTGTCTAGGTTCTTTGCTTCATGGGTGGTGTGACCCTAATTTTCTTAGTCCAGGATTTTTTTTTGTTCCACTATAAAATGGACAACAGTCTTGCTAGACAAGAGAAAGGACTGGGAATGGGTATTGAAAAGTAATGTGCTAAGGGCCGCCTGGGTGGCTCAGTCGGTTAAGTGGCTGCTTTCAGCTCAGGTCATGACCTCTGGGTTTTAAGATTGAGCCCAGCCTGGGGCTCCTCGCTCAGTGGGGAGTCAGCTTCTCCCTCTCACTCTGCCCCTCCCCCCAAAACATAGAAAAGAAATCTTAAAAAAATAATGTGCTCAGAAAAGTGATGCTTTTCTCATCTTTCACAGGATACTTGGGCCTTATAACCAACTGGGCTGGTTCTGAACAGTTTTAATATAATCTTAAGAGTATTTTAATAACAAAGATTAAGCAGCTCTCTCTATATCCCATATGTTCTTCCTTTTTTCTTTTAAAGTTTACTGATAATGAGGTTTTATTTACTTAGTTTTGAGCAATCTCCACACCCAACGTGGGGCTCAAACTCATGACCCTAAGATTAAGAGTTGCATGCTCTGGGGCACCTGGTGGCTCAGTCGGTTAAGTGGCTGCTTTCAGCTCAGGACATAATCTCAGGGTCCTGGATTGAGCCTCCCATCTGGCTCCCTGCTCAGCGGAGAATCTGCTTCTCCCTCTGCCCCTCCCCTGCTTGTGCTGTTTGTCTCTCTCTTTCTCTCTCTCTCAAATAAATAAAATCTTAAAAAAAAAAAAAGGAGTTGCATCTCTACTGACGGAGCCAGCCAGGTGCCCCTTATATCCCATATGTTCTGAATTTTGATGTTTTACTTAAAGTGTCTGAACATTAGAGTGATCTGAATCTGGAGTTTATACTTAGCATCATTAATGAGTTTAGCATTATCAGCTAACCGTTAGCCAAATATTTTGAGAATGTTAGACCTAAAAAACCCATTAATACATTTAGGCTGTTCAGTATGTGTGTAATGCCCTGACAACACACCACACTGTATTCACATATTCATGCATTAATTCATTAATACATGGCTTATTCGGTACCTGCTATGCACTGGGCATAGAGCTTCTGGTCTTAGTTAGACCGTCTCACTGAAGTGGTGTCATCCTTCACGTGAATTTCCTTTGTGGTGATAGAATGGGGCCATGATGCAGAAGTCATGGTTGTAGTCGCAGTAAAGGAAGATGTCTTGGCTCATGGCCAGTAGGTAGTTTTTCAGGTAAAGCCTGTGATGACCAAGGAGGCAATGTTTTGAAGTGGAGATAGCCTTGGACGTACAGATAGGAGAATCAGGTTCTTGTCCAAATGTTGCAACTAACTAGCTGAGAGAAATTGGAAAGTCACTTATTCTCTTGATGCTAATTCCTACCTGGAAAAAATGGTGTGTGTGTGTGTGTGTGTGTGTGTGTGTGTGTGTGTGTGTAGGGGTGGTAATTCCTTAAGTGCCATTGGAAATCCATGATTTTGGCTAGTTTTCTTGTGATTTGCCACCTGTTCTACAGGCAAAAATAAACCAAGCCAAACCACCCTCTTACTCAACCAAACAAACACTGAAACTCATCTCAGCAACATTTACCAGCTCCTGCTTAGATTCACAGGAATACACCAAGCAGTGGAAAACAGGTCTTGGTATTGCTTTGTGTATGTTTATGCTGTTTTTTTTTTAAAGATTTATTTATTTATTCATGATAGACAGAGAGAGAGAGAGAGAGGCAGAGACACAGGAGTAGGGAGAAGCAGGCCCTATGCCGGGAGCCCGATGCAGGACTGGATCCCAGGACTCCAGGATCTCACCCTGGGCCAAAGGCAGGTGCTAAACCGCTGAGCCACCTAGGGATCCCCCTCTCTGGCTGTTTTTGAATCCAAAGAAGACTCTGGTCTTTTTCCAGTCTCCCATCATCAGCGAAGGGGAAAAAAAAAAATCAAGGCTTCAATTCACCCTAAATAATAGTCTGAGCCAGGGGCAAAATCCTCATAGCCACCTGTGACTTTCTGATACTCTCAAACGCAAAATGTCTTACAATGATAAAAACATTATAGAATGTTCTGGTCTTGAAGCCTGACCAGTTACTGCCACTTGTCTATCATTTCAAGTTTTTAATGCTTTAAACATACCATAAGGTTGACTTCTATCTTGTTCAATCTGCTGTGAAATAGAAGGAAATGAGACATCCTGAGCTGGCTAATGTTCAATTATGTCAAATACAGTATTTCTAAACAATGTTCCATATTGCCTTGTAATCTAAGCAGGAGGCTCCCTTCCATGGCTGTTGCTCTGACCTGAACACCCCGGATGATGTGTGCCTTTGGAATGCCACCAAACAGGACCATGTCTCATCTGCAAGAGGACGCCGGTGCCTGGCAACCCAGACACCTCCTGTCGTCTCTGACTGGTGTTTCCTTTTCCCCCATAGCAGGCAATTTCTCTGTCAAGTCCAGTGTGACCATGTCACCCTATCAGATTCCTTGCCAGAGATTTCCACCAGAGGAAGGATCACCTTTCGCTGTAAATCTTTTCCTAGATAACTTGCACTTTTGATTGTTTTCACCCCCCAGCCAAACATAAAACGAGGGTGACATCTTTACCGCTCATCATTTTCATAGTTTTGCAGGAAGATGCTTTGATGTATTGATCGAGTTTTAAGTGGGTTACTCCAGAAACCTCCTGCTGTTGGGCAAACAGAAACCAGGCTCTGCTACCTGAGTGAAGAATTGTCATAGCAGAATCAGAGAAACAAGGGCCAACCTTCTGACCTTTAGTTTCCAAGTGGAAGATGAAAAAGACTTGGAGGAATAGATGGTCAAGCAGAGCCAGTTCTCCCACAAGTGAAGACTGTATATTTGGGGATTGTTTTTAGCAGTCAGCCTATGCTGAACAATACTCAAGTGGAGGAAAACTCAACATTCCCTACTGGGTTTGTCTAATTAAATCAGGTATTAATATACTAGCTTTAGGTGATAAGGTAAGAGTGCAGGTAAAAAGAAATGATTCTCAAATCATATCCTTCCAAAGTGACCATGCACATTGACTTCTAAAATGAATTGATCCCTTGGGGTGCTTGAGTGGCTCAGTTGGTTTAGTGTCTGCCTTTGGCTCAGGTCATGATCTTGGGGTCCTGAGATTGAGCCTCACGTCAGGCTCCCTGCTCAGCAGGGAGTCTGCTTCTTCCTCTTCCTCTGCTGACCCCCGCTTGTGCTCTCTTGCTTGTTCTCTCTCAAATAAATAAATAAATATGTTTAAAAAAATAAAATGAATCAACATCTCAGTTAATGCTAAATCATATGAATTACAGTTTCTGTTGATGTCTGAGTTCGTTGCTCTTAGTGCTATTCAGAAATACACCATATGAGAAGCAGAACTGGGTGGTAGCCAAGGGCATGGAGTCTGGTTTTGAACCCATTATGCAATAGTTGTGAGACAGTGGGCAACTCACTTAAACACTCTGTGCTTGATTTTCCCAACCATAATCTAGGGATAATACCAGAAGCGATTGCATAGGATTGCTGTGTGGATAAAATGAGTTAATATACAGAGATAACAGTGTCTGGCATAAGTAAGTGCTATGTAAGTGTTTGCTATTATTATTATTTTATACCTAGCAAAGTATCGCCATCATTCCTGGACATAAAGCTGCCACTGCTGTTCAGCTTTAGCATCATGTGTTCCAGGAAGAACAGGAACTATCAAAGTGATGAAAACTAATATGTTAATTTTAAAAAAATGAGGACAGCGGTACCTGGGTGGTTCAGTTGGTTAAGTGTTGGACTCTTGATCTCAGCTCAGGTCTTAATCTCAGGGTTGTGAGTTCAACTTCTACAGTTACTTAGAAAAAAAATGAGGACAATTGCATAAGAGGCTGAAATGAGAAAATGAGCTTCTTCTTGTGGAGATTCACAAGTCCTGGCGTGCTTCCTGACAGGTGCCTCAGAAGTCCACTGCTTCAGCCAAGATCTGCTCTTCAAACCCACTGTTGCAATCAGAGCTTCCAGACTGGCCTGACGGGAAAGACTGGGCTTGATGGCAAAATTGCATCTGCAAGTGAGAGTGTTGTTTTTTTACACTCAGGAAGGAATTGTATGATTGGTGAGAAAGACTGCGTTTCATCTCTAAGCAGTTAGGAAAGTGTGGTGGTCTGAGAGGCCAGGGTATCTAGGCCAGAGCTTGCCAAGTATGTGTGGGGTGTCCATGACTCAAATTCTGGGGCTGAGTCAGAATAAAACTTCTTTTTGGAAGTAAGTGAATGAGATTAGGGGTAAGGGGAAAGGACACAACTATCTACTAGGTGACCTTCTTTGTGATTTTTCACAAAGAATTCTCTCAGGGTCAACAGGACACATCCAGAAGACTAGGTTTAAGGACACCTTGCCCTTGCCAACCCACTGGTTCTCATTTGATGCTCAGAGAATGTAATGGCCTGGTCTATCTAACATCACCTCATGGGATGAGCCACCTCAGCCTCACCAACCAAATATTGAACCAGAGGAACTTCTCAAATGTGGGTGATTTCAGGAATGGGGAGAATAATCAGAGATCTTGTACCTGGGGTGATGCAGCAGCAGTGATCTCCTGAAGCAGAAATTCTCCCTGTAGCAAACTACCTCGGATTTACCTGAGCAGAGAGTATGGACATGTGACCGTGAGGCCCTGACACTGTGTTGCTGTGTGAACTCCAGCAAATTAGTTTAGAATTTAAAAATCTTGGGGCACCTGGGTGACTCAGTTAAGTGTTTGCCTTCGCCTGGGGTCATGATCCCAGGGTCCCAGAATCAAACTTGCATTGGGCTTCCCGCTCAGCGAGGAGTCTGCGTCTCCCTCTAACCTCTGCCCTTCCTTCTGCTTGTGTTCTTTCTCACTCTTGCTCTCTCAAATAAATAAATAAAACCTTTAAAAAATAAAATAAAATTTCAAAGCTTTAATGTTCTCCTTGAAAAATAAATATTGTAAAATTTGCTACAGTAGCTGCTGGATTCAAGGCACATCTTCTATTTGCAGAGGTGAAGTAGAAGCAAATTCCTTTTCTTCCAAACGAACGGACCTTTACACTGAGGAGCCAGCTGCCTGGGGTAGAAGTCAAACAAAATGAGCTAGAATGCCACCTCCAGTCTTTCCCAGGGCAGTAGGGAAGGAAAGGGAGAAGGAGGCGCCTGGTTCTCTCCAGTGCAGACAGGGGATTGCACAAGTGCTCCAGGGAAGTGCAGGGCATTGTCTCAGCAGCTTACTGGGAGATGCAATAAGTGTCTTCTGAATTGTGTAACTCACAACACTTCTAACATCAAATGTGTGGCAGTTTTTTCCTCTGCTGAACAACTCTCAAATTCTCTGGATTAAAAAAAAAAAAGAAAATAGACAACTCTCTATCCCCAATGTTGTCAAGCTCAAACTCAACAATCCCAAGATCAAGAGTCGCACGCTCCATTGACTCAGCTGGCCAGGTGCCCCTAATTCTTCGATTCTGTTCAATTTTGGATCATCAGTGACATCAGTAATGTCCCTGGAGTTACCACAGACCTCCAGGCTAAATACTCAGTCCCCGAGACTGTCCTCACACCCTCACACCTGTGCTTCTGCCCAACTGGCTATAAATTGGGGCTTCCCTAGACCTCCTCCTCACATTCCACGGTTGCTAGAATGACTCATGGAACTCAGGAAAACACTTCACTTCCATTTACCAGTTTATTGCTAAAAAGCAACTCAGGAAAAGTCAAATGGCAGAGATGTGTAGGGTAAGCAGGGGGGAGGTGGGCGGCTGCCAGGCCCTCCTGGGTACAGCCCTCTCCCCGCAGCTCACCAAACCAGAAGCTCCCAAGCCCAGTTGTTTCGAGATTTTTTATGGAGGTTCTGCTATGTTTATTTGTTTATCTTTAAAAGGGTTGTCCCAGCACCATTTATTAAACAATGCTCTTTGTGCCCTTGATTTGAAATGTCAACCTGACTGACAAATTACATTCTGGAATGCAGTTTGGTCTATTTCTAGAATTGACACTATTGTTTATGTCTTCTGCCATTTTGAGGGATTTTAATCATTGTGTCTGCATTTCATGTTTTACTATCTGCAAGAAGGAGATTCTAGAGAGAATCTTTAGTTTTTTCAAATTGTGAAAGAAGGGTGGGAGCTGAGGGGTGGTGTGCAGACAGGAGATTCCTGAAGTGGCAGGACATGGCTTCCTGAGCCACGTGAGGACTTAGGCTTGAGCAGGAGCAGGGCACGTGGGATGCTGTGAAGGGGGTGAAGGATGGTGGTAGCAGTCTCGCTCCCCTTCCAGGGAAAATGACCTTTTGTTTTGTTCTTGAGACAATGGCAGTCTCCGGCAGCTGCATTTTGTGTCTGTGATGCTATGTCCATCCCAACAACCTCTACTTGAATCAGGAAGACTGGAGCAAGGCTCTGTTCCATAAGTTCACACGCAGCCTGTGTGTGGAGAGACAGTGTGCGAAGAGCCCTGCCCAAACTTGGGACGATCAGTATCCTCTCTGTAGATTTGCCTGACAGTCATTCTCTGGTTCTGGATTCCTTCTTCATATAAAACATAGATGGACGATATGGTACAAAGGCACATTTTAATGCTGCCTCTTTTCTTCCAAGATCTAGAGGGAGTAGAGGAGAGTTAGTATGCCTGGCCCAAAGCAAATCAAGGGCTGGAATGTCCTTACCACTGTGGTCAGGGTCCAGCTGTTACTCGCTGCAGAGAAAGGGACAGGGGCCACTGTTTCCTCCCCCACTCAGGTCCTGGAGGACACGGGGCATTGCCTCTTCTAATTAAGGAGAAACAGCAAGTCCGCCAGCAGGGCCAAGACCCTCAGGGGGTGAGTGGATGTCCTGTTACTGCGGGCTGCCCCAGGACAGATGCCCACAGAGCCCTTCTTGTGATGGGGCTGGCTGAGTAGCTTGGCATGAGTAACACACCCATCTTGAAAAATAATCAGGCCTGGGGCACCTGGGTGGCTCAGTCGGTTAACGGTCCAACTTTTGCTTTCTGCTCAGGTCATGATCTTGGGATCATGGGATCCAGCCTTGTGTCAGCCTCTGTGTTCAGCACAGAGTCTGCTTTGTCCCTCTCTCTCTGCCCCTCCCCTCCTCCTCTTGCTCACTCTCTCTTTGTCTCTAGAATAAATAAATAATATCTTAAAAAAATTAGCCCATGTGCAGCTAAGATTCCAACTGCTGAGTTATACTCAAGTGTCATCAGCCTGTTCTATGCTTTGAAGGTTTAATGAATTTAAGAGAAGAGTTTCCACTCTTAAGGGAGGAGAAACTCTACAAAATGGTATTTGCTTTTCGGGTCCACAAAACCCAGGGAATTCCTCTGGGGACCCAGCCAATTCATTAGGTTCATGGTCTTCAGTAGGTAGTCTCCGTATACTTGGAAGGTATGCAAAGGCTTTCCCAGGGGCACACCCACCTGGGTAGTTTTAAGGAATGAATTTCCTGCCATTCAACTTGCATATGTGTATTTTCCTAAAATTTATCCCCCTGAGCCTTTCCTGTTTTATAGCCACCCCTTCTCCATTTATTATGAATCTTGCAGAGGCTCCTGGCCCTCAGTGTGAACGCTGCATATGAAGGCCAAGGGCAGCTGAAGATGTGGGTGAGGAGGAGTAAGTGAATGACTAGTGATGCACTGATAGGTTCTTTTGCAAATCGGGGAGCTTCTAAGTGGAAGAGGACAGAGGCTTGTGGTCAAGCTTGTAACTCAAAGACTAGTCAAGTTATACCTTTGATGATAGGCAACTAAAAAGTAACTTATTTTTAATGGTAAATGGCCAAAGTAATTTTATCAGGAATGCTGAGAAATTGTTCAGGTAATTGAGGTATATTTTATAGACAAATACCTTCTATTTCTATTTATTTATTTGAACAGAGTTTTCACAGTTGTTTCCAAAAAAAAAAGAAAATAAAAATAACATCAATGCTGAACTAGTTAGTCTCTATCATCCACAGATTTGTAAATAATTGGCAAATAGCCCAAAACTTGAGACCACTAAACAAAATAGTCCCATTCATCTATTAAGAACTTCATTCTCAATACATTTTGCTTTTTATTGTATATTTTATGTTTTATATTTAATTTATGTTTGTTTAATTTAATGGCTTAAAATATGTCATATTTAGGTGCTTTGATCAATTGTTTACTGATAACAATTGTAAAGATAACTCAATCCAGAAAAAATAATGTTTTTATTTATGGTCAATGGAAATAATTTTTTTAAAAGATTTATTTATTTACTCAGTCAGAGAGAGCGAGAGAGAGAGGCAGAGACACAGGCAGAGGGAGAAGCAGGCTCCTTGCAGGAAGCCTGACACGGGACTCGATCCCAGGTCTCCAGGATCACACCCCGGGCTGTGGGCGGCTCTAAACTGCTGCGCCACCAGGGCTGCCCTGGAAATAATTTTTAAATTTCAATTTCTGTACCTATTTTTGTTATAGACACATAGGGAAGATCAGTACAAGACTTTCAGGCCTCAAAGTGTTACTTTACAGTATAGTTCTGTGGGAGGCATGGAAAGGAGAGCCAGAGTCTGCCCTCCTCTCTCCCTCTTCCCGCTGAGCGTTAGGGGCCGGAGGCCATGTGATGATTGCTGTCCTTGGGTTCTCTCAGGTCATCCTCCCAGTGGTAGTAGGTACCATTTAACCTAATTATTCACCTGGGGCGCCTGGGTGGCTCAGCCAGTTAAGTGTCTGCCTTTGGCTCAGGCCATGATCTCAGGGTCCCCCCACACCCCTCTGTTGCTCTCTCACTCTCTATCTCAAATAAATAAATAAAATCTTTTAAAAAAACTTTAATTATTTAGTAAGTTGTTTTCCAGCATTTACAAGAGAATACAGTAAGTTTTCATTTTTCTTCTTCAGGAGAACAGGAGGTGAGGCCACACTTTATAAGGAGGGTGAGACAGGCGTGATGGGGAGAAGAGCAGATATCCTCCTCAAACCAGCCTCTGGGATCTGACCATCACTTATTTGTCATTCAGGTAAAATCCATTTGGCACAGTGGAGAGTGGGGAGGGCCGGGGTTGGTGTGTGTGTATATGTGATTTGTTTTACAAAGTCATTCAGGCCCACATCAGTTTGAGATTCTGAGTAACAATAAAAAGATGATAAAATACATAGCCTTTTTCAGGTAATTATGTTTATGGGTCCTTTTCTATATATATGCATGGTATGCTGTATAGATAACAAAGGGAAGGGTACTATCACAAAGCAGGTGTGATATCAATGTAACAGAATGTAAAATTAAGCTCTGTCTTGGGTGTGGATGGAGATGAAACCCAGCCAACTTCTACCTCCTGTGGTTACACTGTACTTGTTATAACTCACATGGTTTAATGGGTGACAGCCAAATCTGCTCCAGGTCTTAGCATCCATAATGCAATGGGGCAAGACAGAGGAGCATTTGTGGGAGATTTGGATAGGCCAGGCCTCTGAGAAGAGGAACTTCACTCTACTCAAATTCCATGACTAGATCTCAGTAGAATGGCTACACCATATGTAAGGGGACTGTTAAATATAGTTTTCCTGGATGTCCTGGAAGAAGACGACTCTGGTTGACTCCTCAGCTGGCTTCTATCTGCCATCCCGGGGTAGAAGGCTTGGAGAAAGCTGAGAAGGTTGAAAATAGCCACTGCAGAATGAGAGGAACAGCTGGCCAGAAAAATATCAATGCCAAGTTCCAATGTGGGGGCTGGTGAGCTTTCCTTCAACAGCTCACCACAACAGGTGGATAGTTGGTTAGATCTAGCTTGGGGTTTTGGAGGACAGGCATGACAGAAGGGCAAGGGGACAAGGGAGGTGAAGATCTTGGTAAGAAATAATCGGAAGTGAGGAGCTGCCACGTATTTCATGGATGAGGAAGAGAGTGGACATGGCTGGTTGGCAGAAAAGGAAAGGCTCAAGTACTTGGAGGTCTTCGTGAAAGTGGAGAGAGATGTAGTGGATGAAAGGGGGGTGAGAACAAGGAAGGAGAGCTTGCCATCAAGAAGGATGTGTTATAGACTAAATGTGCGTGTTCCCCACTCCCCAAATTCGTATGTTGAAACCCTACCCCCCCAATCTGATGACATAGGGAGATGGGGCCTTTGGGATGTGATTAGGCCAGGAGGGTGGAGTCCTCATGCATGGGATTCATGTCCTTAAAACAGTTCCAAGAGAGTCTCTTTCTCTCTCTCTCTCTGTCTCTCTCTCTCTCTCTCTCCCCTGTTCTCTCTGCCTTGTGACGATACAAGGGAACACAGCCATCTGCAACTCTGAAGAGGACCCTCACCAGAGCCTGAGCATGCCATCTCTGGTCTCTGACATCCAGTGTTAGAATGGTGAGAAATAAATTTCTGTTGTTCATAAGCCACTCAGCCTATGCTATTCTATGATAGCAGCCAGAATGAACTAAGCCAGCACAGTTGAATTTATGATTTTGGAGCTGGGACAATCTTGGGTAGAGCAAAGATGCAATGTGTGGCCAAGGAGGTTTGGGGTGGAGAGTGGGGCGTTGCAGTGAAGGCGATCTTTTTCTCTTCTTTGTTTCCCCAGATACCACCCATTTGGCAGCTGGGTCCTGATGCACACCTGTTATCTTGGCCATCAGAAGGTTAAATGATTTGAATCAAAGGCAGTTAAAAATAATTAGTGAGTAGATTTTTTTGGTAAACTGTTAAAAAATCAATTTTCAGTGATGTGGATTTGTGTACCATGAAAAAGATGTTAAACTACATAGCTTTTTAAAGGTAACTATGTTAATGGGACCTTTTCTGTTTATATGCATTGTATTCCATATAAATAATAAAGTAAAAGATACTATCACAAGTATGATATCAATTTAGCAAAATGTAAAATTAAGCTCTGTCTTGGGGGTGGCTGGAAATGAAACTCAGCCTCCTTCAGCCTTGTGTGGTTACACTGAACCTGATATAATCCACATGGTTTAAAGTGAATGGCACATGAAACATCGGAGCAACAGTTTTAATGTATGATATCTTCAGTTATATTTTTAGATAATAATATCAGCTTCCTAATACAAAAATGAGGGCTTTTGGGGACCTAATTGGAAATAGGTAATGATTTAAACTCTAAAGATTAAGAAATACTTTTATATTTTAGCCAAACGTAGTCAAGTTTACTTTTCTCTATAAAGCCTTCCAGGTGTCACATAGGGAGACTTTCCAGGAAGGATCCTATCCAAGTAGGGTCCCTTTTGGGTAGAAACAACTGATGTAATTATTTTGGCTGACATAGGCAAGAAAGCTACTTATTAGCTTTCACTCAGGTATGAGGATTGGGGAATCCCATAAAAAGATTGCTTTAGCAGGCTCTCTACACATATCGCTGGGCTCTTGCTCACTGTATTAAAAGCACAGTTTTAAAATCAAATGCAAAAAATATTGGTTTGGCTTCAAACAATCTTTCATCATTTAGGCCACAAGTAGAATCCAAGAAGTAGACTACGGACAGTTGAATGCAAACACCACAGGGTGGGTTGCTTCACTTCCTGCTTCCTTCTCTATATGTAGTTGCTGGTCCTCAGTGAGAAGCTGGAGTTGAACTAATCAGGACTTCTCATCCACACCTGCAAGTAGTTTTTCCCTTGCATGAACTTGAGTTCATGAGGAATCAGAGGTTTGGGTGGGACTCAGAATATCCTCTCCTATTTTAGAGACTAAAACTTCCTTAAGGAACATATTTGGGTCCAAAAGTATAAGAGGTTTAACGGTCCATAAAAACCAATGTTAAAAATTCAAAAATTCACAAATTCCCATGTCTTACAAAATAAAACATGTTTTTTCTTCTTCAAGCCTAAGTCCAAAGCTTAAGCTATTCCAAAAGCAGATCTGCAATACACACTTTCTTTTTCTCTTCATGCAAGCATCATTGTAAATTCAGCCTCTGAACATAACATGTCTGAGATTGCCACTGTCCTGACATAAAAACAATATGTGCAGACTTCAAATCTGTATTTTAACCACATGGCTTTGCTCTGTATCTTAGTAAAATGATGACTATCATTTTTTTTCTATAGTATAACTTGTTTGCTAACAGAAGCCAACAAGTATTGTGAGATTAAATCAGGTTGTCTTTCCCCCTTTCTTCCCTCTGGCACCTCTACTCTTGCTATATCTACTATTGGTGTTCTGCTGCTGTTATAACCCACTCATTGTTCTAGATGGCCCATGGACAGAGCCAATCCAAGTACACGGGGAAAAAAAGGAATTCCATTTTGTAACTACAAATGGGGGCATAAAATGAGAGTATGTTTCCTAAACAAGTCGTGTTCCAAAAGGATGAACAGATGTGATTTCCCTGATAGCCTGAATTTTTTTTTAAACAAGGAACTATCTTTTGCTTAAATAAACACAAGAAAAAAAAAGACATACAAAAATGAAACAAAGAACAGTAATAGCAACCTGCATTGTTGCACCTAGGGCAGGAGAAGTTGTCCAATGCGTAGATATAATTTCAGTAGGTTAAGCAGCAAGGGGGAAAATCTGTTTTTAAAAGGATAACTTGGCCTTGCATCAGCTTCTTATTTGGCCTCCAAATAGAGTGTACATGTTTAGAAATTGTGGACTCCCAGAGGAGATTCAATGACTAAAAAAGAGTTTTATCATTGGTTAGTGTTTTAGGTTGAATAATTTTCCCCTGCAAATTCATATCCACCTGGAACTTCAGAATATAACCTTTTTTTGGAAATAAGGTAATTAGAATTAGGTTAGGATGTGGTCAGCCTGGATTAGGTCAGACCCTAAATGACCTTGTCCTTATAAAAAGACCTAATGAGACACAGTGACACAGGAAGAATGGTCTGTGAAGATAGAGGCAGCTACTGGAGGGATGATTCTACAGGCCCAGGAATGCTGGCAATCACCAGAAGCAGGGTGGGATTCTTCCCTGGAGTCTTCAGAAAGAGCACGACCCTCCTGACACCTTGATTTCAGACTTCTGGCCTCCAGAACTGTGTGAGAACAAATCTCTGTTGTTTTAAGCCACCCGGTTTGTGGTACTTTGTCATGGCAGCCCTAGGAAACCATTATGGTTAGCTTGAGTGACATATGGAGGGGACAATGACATTCTTTCTCAGTGTTACAATGATCAGCCATTAGCACAACCTAAACCAACTCAAGATGCTCCCTGTTGGAAGAGTGAACTTAACAGGTTCTTTGGTTCAGAGTTAAAACAGAGCTGATGGATTTCCTTTCAAATAGAGAAATAATTTTCTATTTTAAATAGTTATAGTACACTTCATGGTATCTTTAACTTCAGGAAATTGAACTCTGCACGGAAACATCATGCATTACAGTCCCTGAAAATACTACTTTTCATAATTTGATTTTGCATTTTCCTTTACCTCCAAGGTCAGCCTCAGAGATACATCATATTTCATTTTACTTTCAGCTAACAGTTAGATGAGCTATGTTTCTTTGTCCTCTGAATGTACTTTAAACCACTCTGTTGCTTATTTACCAAATTTTATAAGACTATGAATTTTTATTGTGCTTTTTTGAGGCTTAGCCAATATTTTTATGTGCTGATAACTATAATCAGAGCATAGAGATCACTTAAACTAACAAGTGATGATCCACCTCAATAGAAATGCAAACAAGTTTAATCCATCATTTTGCCAATGGTTCTTTCGTGGTACGTTCATCAACCCCCATTCTTTCTTTTCTCCTAATATACTATACTGGTTTATGAACTTTCTTCTGCATGTTAATATAAAAAGGAAGGTATTATGATCCCTTTTACACAGAGACCCAGTGGAATGAGGATTTGTTCGACATCACATTTTTCCTATCAGTGTGTGGGTCTTCTTGAGAGGTTGCCACCAGCTGTTTCTCCTGTTCTCAGCCCAGATCTCATTGTGAGGCACTTTCAGTCTCCTTTCTTTATCAGGGATGAATTCCATGTTCATAAGTATGTGCCCTGAAATGGCCAACCAACTTTTTCGTGGAAATGGGTCCCCTTGATCAGCATAGGGAAACTTGGCATCATGGCAAGGCAAGACCCTTGACCTATACTGATCTGAGACCAAGATGGAAACTAAAGACCATTGGCTAAGTCTGGCCATTAGCCCACATAATCATGAAAGCATAGATATTTGTCTTGTGGTGACATTTACCCTGAAGCACAGTGAAATTTGGTCTGACATCTGGCTCCGTGTTTTGATTTCTCTATCCTGTGGTCTGACCTTCTTGTAAGCATGGAGCTGGTGCTTGTTTGCCCAGATGATTACAAGTTTTGAGAAAACTTTTGAATGGTGAGGGAATTACATAAGCTACGATGCATAATTAGATCATCTGAAACTTTGCTCTGCCTACGAAGTGGATGCTCATGGTTGCCATATTCTTGAAAATACAGATAGCCCTCATAGACATAAATTAAACATCAAAGTTTAAACTTGCCAGGCAGTGAATGCAGGAAATATATTAGATTTATATAGTTAGGATATTAAAATTTGAGAGATTTGGGGTCTTATGTGTACGTTTTCTTTAATGGCAGCTCCAACTAATAGCTGTTAAATATTGTCGATTCAAAGAAGATAAGAAGAAAGCCAGATGAGTTCTGGGAGCCCTTACTGTGGGATCATATCTTTAAACATTGAGGAACTTACTAGTAATTGTCTTAGAGGCAGATGGCCTCATAGGTCACTTATTCTGTGGACTCTATGAAAGAGAATAGAGGCAAGTGGTCAAAATAAAGACATAAAGAAAAAAGTAAAACAAACAACAGAGGCTACAGACCTCTGGATTAGGAAACACCACCTAACTTTTCATTGGACTGGTGATCGTCTTTTTCTATGAAATATCAAGTTCCATCTACTGGGTAATTTTTCTTTTCTAACTTCTATAACAAACAATTAATTCTTTTCTTACAACTAGGGGAGTGTGTGTTCTTAAGATGGCTCTTAGACTTATTTAAAGAAGATTTTATTTTTAAGCAATCTCTCCACCCAATGTGCGGCTTGAGCTCACAATCCTAAAATCAAGAGTCACAGATTTGACAGTTTGAGACAGCCAGTCGCCCCTGGTTCTTAGACTTTTTATCCCTCCTTTTATGACATTAGATTTTAGTTTGTAAACATGATATGAAAAAAAGACCCTGCAAAATGTTACAAGGAGAACCCAGAAATGCATATCTTGCATCCCAACCTATCACCAAATTATGAGGGCAGGTACATGAACGAGATGTCCCATGGTGGCTGATGTTGAACTTCCTTGCTGCCAAACTTACAACTCATCTGACTCAAAACAATACTTAACCTCAATGTTTTTCTGTCATTTCAGGATCTCACTGTACTGAAACATGCCACTGTGGTATACAATTAAGAAGGGAATTGAAACAAGGGAAATTTTTACTGTTAAGAAATATAAGAAACAGTGCTTGCTTTACGTATCATTTCTACGCTTTCTAATTACATGAACTCTACATGGATTGTGTAGCAAGAACTTCATCACGCTTTCTTTTGCCTAGCTTTTTGGGCAGCCACCCACTGCCACCATCAGTATACATTAAGTGTTTAATAAAGAGACAGATGCCCAGATACTGGCTCCCAGGACTGAATGAGTCCACCAGTGACTGTGGATATTTTAGGGAAGCCATTTTTCACCACAGAGCAGCATGGTTAGTCTGTCTGTCTGTCTGTCTGTCTCTCTCTCTTTTATAGATTTGAGCTTAATGTTATAGGTTGAATTTTGGTTGTCTATCATTAGGGTCTATAATAATTAATGTTAAAATATAAATAATTGAAATTTAAGCAGAAAGAATGTGATGAGTAAAATAGTGTCCCAGAGGAGAAGTAAAAATGCAAGGCTACTCATAAAGGCAGGTTCTCATATAGCTTGCATTAGGTAGCATAGTATTATATGTGTGTGTGTGTGTGTGTGTGTGTGTGTGTGTGTGTGTCTTTGGGGTATATTAGTTTGCTAAGGCTGCCATAAAAAAAGTACTATAGTAGAGGTGGCTTAAAAGCAGAAACTAATTTTCTCACAGTTCTGGAATCAGAAGTTTGAAATCAAGGTGTTGGCAGGGTTGATTTCTTTGGAGGCCAGTCTCCTTGGCTTGCAGATGGCTCTTCCCTCTGTGTCTCCACATGGTTTTCCTTCTGTGTGTATCTGTGTCCAAATCTTCTCTTCTAACAAGGATACCAGTCATATTGGATTAGGGTCCACCTTAATGACCCCATTCGGACTTATTTACCTCTTTAGAGACCTTATCTCTGAATATCATCACACTCTGACGTACTGACGTATTTCAGCATACGAATTTTGGGGGACACAATCAAGTCCATAACAATGGGCATGTGGCCTTAACTGCTTTATCGAGGTATAATTTACAGGCTATATTTTTACCCATCTTAGAACTCCATGGTATTGTTCTAAGTCTCAAAGAGCACAATGATTTAATGGCAGTATTGGATGTCAGCCTATGTGTTCCATATTAAAATCACTAACTGAATTTTATATTTTCATAAAGGGTTAAAACTATGGCTTTTACACAGGTGTGGAGTCAGGAAGTATATAGGAAATCTCCAGATTTGCTTGTCAATTTTGCTATGAACTGTGCTTTTTAAACTGCTCTAAAAAAAATTAAGTCTTAATAAAACAACTGCTTATTAACCTGAAAATTTCCATAATCAATTATATTGGTATTATTACATTCTGTACTTGATACTCTGCCTGTTTTTGGTTTTGTTTAGCCATGATTTTTTCATGTAGGGATGAAAGCACAGGCCCCAAACACTGAAGGCTTTCATCTAACTGTTAGGTATAGTTTGACAGAACAGAAAGAGCACTGGGCCTTGAGTTGGGAGGTCTGAGTTTGGTTTGAGTGTCAGGTTCTCCTCTCTGAGCCCTGATACCCTCGAACAAAGTAAGATCCTGTACACCTTGTGAGATTGTTATAAGCATAAAATGAGATTACATAGGTCAAAAATCCTTGAAAAATATAAATTGCAAGGTAAATGTCAGGTGGTATTTCTTTTTGAAGGGAAGTAAAATGGGGCCCCTAATTAGAAAGAATTAAAATAAACTCTTCTGAATTGTTAAGTTTATTCAGCCACTTTGAAGCATAATTATCTTGCTCAAGCTTTAAATTGGCTTATGATCTAGTTATTAATGTACCGAACCACCTAAAGAAAATGTATGTTAACTATTACAAAACCAGGTTTTCAAGTTCATGGACAGAAGTCATATTGATGACACTTTTAAGTTCTTATTAGGTTGCATTTAATGCACTGGGAAATCTATTTTTCAGTTTGAAGTTTCCTTTGCTTCTGCTCACAAAGGTCTCTTCCCAAAAAGTTATGTATTATTTCAACATGGGGTTTGAAAAAAGAGAGAGTCATTCCCAACACGCCACTCTGCCGTTGATACTAAAGTCGCCCTTGGCCTTCACTGAAATGTATATAGTGAGGCAGGTTTATAGGGAATGGATTTATCATTGAATTAAATCTTCCTCAGAACCCATACTTTTAATAGAGATCTTTAGTCCTTGAAGCAATGCACCTGAATAGATGGCAGGCTCCTTTGTAAAATGGTAGCAGGTTTATTGTGGCAGAGGATAGAGACATGGGGAACATGTGTGATTATGCACGATGGTTCTTAGGTATTTTAGGAAATTATATTATTTCCACAAAATTATTGGTGCTTACTTATCCTTTTAACTTTTGTAAGAGTTCAGTGAGCAGTGTGTGTGTGGGAATCCCCATTTGTGTACCAATGACCAAAGAAGTTTGAAACTTCAGGTAAAATTAAGTACTGGTTAATTATATTTAGAACTTATGACTGGCAATTTTTAGATTGAATCACACAACTTCTAAGGAACTGGTGTATTCTTAAGAACATTCAGGTTTCTTATATATATTACAAAACATCTTTCTAAATGAATTTTTTTTAAATGGAAACCATTAGTGGTGCATTGAACCATATGTGGAAAGAAATCAGATAACAGAAAGTTCTGTTGGTTTCCCCAGGATGTTAATTTTAAATACTCTTTATACAAACAGACCCATCTGAATGCACTCGGGTTTCTTTCATTGAAACTGATGTCTAACCTAACAAGAGAGTTCAGTGTCTCAACACACATAATATTTCTTAGGGAAGCCATTAAAAACAGGTGGGGCTAAAGGAGTTTCTGGGTCCCAAAGCCATGGCTAGGTTATAAAAGGTAAATGGAGGATATCTAGCTGCAGGTTCTGTATTAGAAGGATATCTCAAGGAAGAACAAACTGTCTTTCCTACTGAATCGCCCAGAGTCTATTTTGCTCTTTAGACCAAAGTGTCGACGTGTTGCCTACATTTTTATCCAGCACATATTTTCATTGTCAGAGATCTCCCTGGGATTTTGTTAATTTTTAGAAACACAAAAGTGAATGAGACATAATTTCTGCCAAGATGGAACACTAATAAGGGTTTTAACAATCTCAAAAGGGCATTTGAGTGGTTAAAACAAAACAAAACAAAACCCTTTTTGGGGAAATGTCATTGTACAGCAAACACAAAATAAATATATGAAATAGTTTTAAGGCTTTTAGTGTCCTCATAATGAAACACTGACAAATCACATATGTGTGTGTCTATCTCCGACATAACAGTTAATATTCGTTTATTAATCTATGGTACTCGGACATCAACTGCATATAAAAATGGGTTCATCTTTATCAATGAAAACATGATGCATTTTTCCACTTTAACAGTACTTGACAAAAACAACTAACTTAAAAAAAAACCCTCACAAGCCTTTGAAAGGCTTATTATGACTCGTTGAATCCAGCTGGATTTATACAAATGAGCCCTTGATTCAATTTAAGATAGGAAAGGAAATTTGCTGAGAGACTTTTTACGTCCTTTACAATAACTGGTTTTCATGCTGTATGTCTCCTTTATGCTGTAATGAATACCATACTGTATCGCCTTTGTAAATATTTACTTATTCTAGTAAAAGAGAAATAGAAACAAGTTACTCATTCTTGTGCTAGGAACAAGGAGTTCATGAACACAAATCACTTGGTGGCAGCAACAATGGCAGCCCTCAACTTCCGATCACTTCAACCCAAAATGTCCATGTTGTGCTACAGAACCTCTGGAGGGGCTTCAAACCAATCGGCTACCTAACAAACTCTAGGGGGCATTTGTGTGCTGAGCTCAGATAGAGAAATGGAGCCTTGGAGAAGTGAAAGCAATCATTAATGCTTTAGATTGAGGATGAGCCTCGAGAAATGATTAGAATTCTTGAACCTTAACATGCCGTTCTGATCCCTGGGTCTGGTTTTCCCCTAAGTTAGGTCATGGAACATAATTTGGCCTAGAAGAGAAATCCTATTCTTTAACTCCCACTCCCAAAGGACACACATGCTGGTCCTACATCAAAGTACCATGTGCCAGAGGGAAAACATCTTTAAAATCCTTCCCCCAATCTATTTATTATGTTTAAGGTGCAGTGGAGTGACCAGCAGTAGAGCTAAAGCATACAGTATTTAAAAGTAAAATTTAGCTTTTGTTAGCTCACACCCAAGCTAAAAAAGCTCTTACTAGTAATTTAGAATATATCCTAAAGGCCTCTGCCAAGCCTCAAATTTGAATCAAGTCACTTACTGAAGGGGAAATATGAAAAAAAAAATCTATGCATTTCTCTGGCATGAGACCTCCCTCCAGAGATGCACTTGTACAGCTTTTCTGTCACTGTTAAGGCCAATATTGCCAAGTTTCCAGAATGTTTTGCAACTGATCATTTCAGAGTGTTCTCAAATAGGTCAGAAGAAAAAAAAAAAAAACCTTTAATGATGACCTCATGCTCTCCTTTGATGACAGGAAGTATAGAGGCCAAGCAAAGAATAACCTGCTTCTGTATTATAAACCTACATTTTGAAAAAAAAAATAAAATAAACCTACATACATTTTGCTTAGTGTTTTGAGGAACAGCGATTCAGACTAAAGTAGCTACAGTAGCTAAAGGTGTTTAGTACTGTAGCTAGTCATAGGGAATTTACCCTGGCAACTTTTGCTGCCTAGGAAAGTGCATTCAGCTTTTATTTATTTGTTTTTAAAAATAATGTATTTCTTTACTTTAGAGGAAGGTGGATGGGGGAGGGACAGAGGGAGAGAGAGAATCCCAAGCAGACGCCACACCCAGAATGGGGCCTAATGCTCAATCTTCTTACAACCCTGAGATCAGGACCTGAGGCCTCAAGAGTCTGATGTTCAACCAACCGAGCAATCCAGGTGCCGCAACAAAAGTGTACTTAGCTTTTAATCCATTGTATTCTGATAGGTCCAAATTTGTCTGTACTTAAATGACTTTCACATTTCTCAACTTCTGGAGTGTGAGCTCCTGCATAAATTCACTGGTTTCAAGAGGTCCAGAGACACTGTGCCACAGACTTATTTCTAAAATAATATTGGGAAGATATGGATGGCAAAATATTTTGTGTGTAACTTCCGGGAGAAGCAGGTCAGATGTTGAAATATTGGCATTTTTGGAACATTTAATGGGTTTATGGGGTTCTTACAATCAAGTTATCTTTTTCTTTTTTTTTAAGATTTTATTTATTTATTTATTCATGAGAGACAGAGAGAGAGAGAGAGAGAGAGAGAGAGAGAGAGAGAGAGGGAGGCAGAGACACAGGCAGAGGGAGAAGCAGGCTCCATGTAGGGAGCCCAACATGGGACTCCATCCTGGGTCTCCAGGATCACACCCTGGGCTGAAGGTGGCACTAAACTGCTGAGCCACCCGGGCTGCCCAAGTTATGTTTTTCTATTCAAATATTTCATTTTTTAAAATATTGAGAGCTTTTAAACATAGAGCAGGAATGTATTCATTTGTGTATTGAGAGTCTACTGCATGCCAGCAACCGATCTCCATGCTTAGGATACATCAGAGAATTATGCAGAAAATATCCCTGCTTTTATAAGAATATGTTCTAGCAGAGGAGACAGACAATACTGGATGAGTGCAGAGATAACCTTGAGTGAACAACAGCAAAGGGACCCAGTGACAAACAGAGAGTTGGACTTTGGCGGTCCCTCTATGGCAACGAGCCAAAAGGCAGACTTTGTGGGTCTAGACGCTGGTGGGTGGGAGGATGTGGTCGGGGAGGGCTGGCAAATTCTGACTGTGTCAGGTTTTGGGGACAACGGAAGCAGGAACAGGAGCAGACAGTGAGGATGGGGGGCGAGGTGTTGGAGGTTTGAAGACAGACACACAAGGAGTGCTAAATTTACCTACTTAGTACAGAAAATGGTATAACAGATTCTTTGACAAGAAGCACAGAGATTGACCAGATGACAGTTGCCCATGCTTTGTTCAGATTTTTTGAAAAAGAGTTCCAGACATGGTCAAAGTAATTCTACCAATCAACTGCTCTTTCCTCCCTCACCAAAGGTGAGACGATCCACTCCCTTGAAGTTGGTTAGCCTGATACCCAAGCGTGTTGCTCAAATTATTGCTGTTTAAGCTGGATTTGAAGCTGCTTGCTTCTCTACTGGAGATCCTACCTATCCCTAGAACTTTTTCATCCTTCCCAACGTAAACTCTGTACCCCTTAGACAATCATCCCCCCTCTGCCCCTCCTCCCAACTCATCCCTTCTATTCCATCTTTGTGAATTTGCCTATTCTAGGCACTTCATATAAATGGGATCGCACAGTATCTGCCCTTCTGTGTCTGGCTTGTTTCACTTTAGCATAATGTTTTCAAGGTCCATCCACATTGTAGTGTATATCAAAATTTCATTCCTTTTGGCCGGCTTTAGTATCCTAAAAACTTAGGTCAATCGTCATCACATGGGTGCAGGGGCACGAGGGTTAAAAACCCTGATGATGTCTCCTGCCTTCCTCTCCATGTCTCCCACAGACCCCAGCACAGAATCACTCTCTGTAGACCGTTTTTGAGCAGTTTCGTTAACGTCACCTACAGACCATCTGAATTCATATGGGGGCAGGACCTTGTTCCTAGCAATGCATTGAGGCCCTGGAAGGCTGCCGGGCTGCCAGCTCTGAGGCCATGCCTGCTGCAGATTTTGTGTGCTGGGTGGAGCCGGGCAGGTGCAGGGCAATGAGGCACCTGGCTGTCAAAAGCAGGTGTTATCTGCTGCCCAGAACTAGAGCCGGCTCAGGTAGGGGGCCGACAAGAAACATTTTGGTGCTGGTTTCCCTAATTTTCCTCCTTGGAAGGAAATAGTCTTCAAAACAGCAGAGCCCCACAAGGAGAGAACATGAATCACAGCGACTGTATGTAAACTTTCCTAACTGTGTGTTCTGCTGCTTAATGGATGAATTTTGAACCTGAAGAGGCTTGGATTTGGCAACCCTACAGTTTTAAATCCCCTGGGTCATTTTATCTCGAGAATGGTTGTGTTTTATTTATTTATTCTTTAAAGATTTTTCGTATTTATTCATGACACACACACACACACACACACACAGGCAGAGACACAGGCAGAGGAAGAAGCAGGCTCCATGCAGGGAGCCCGACGTGGGACTCCATCCTGGATCTCTAGGATCAGACCCTGAGCTGAAGGCGGCGCTAAACCGCTGAGCCACCGGGGCTGCCCAAACTGTTGTGTTTTAGAAGAGATCAATCCTGCCTCACTTTGCAGGTCTCTTTTCTCAGAACGGAAGCTTCAAAAGTGTTTTCTAAAGTTCTTACCACAAGCAGTATTATTTTTGAAATGAGACAACAAGTTAATGGAAAGACTCATTTTGTTCTTGTTAAATACAAAGCAACTTGTACTTTCTTGATCAGAGCTAGAACTGTCTGTCTTTTCTCTAGTACTAGAACTAGAACTGTCTGTCTTTTCTCTAGGATCAGAGCTAGAACTGTCTGTCTTTTCTCTAGAACTAGAACTAGAACTGTCTTTTCTCTAGGATCAGAGCTAGAACTGTCTGTCTTTTCTCTAGAACTAGAACTGTCTGTCTTTTCTCTAGGATCAGAGCTAGAACTGTCTGTCTTTTCTCTAGAACTAGAACTAGAACTGTCTGTCTTTTCTCTAGGATCAGAGCTAGAACTGTCTGTCTTTTCTCTAGAACTAGAACTGTCTGTCTTTTCTCTAGGATCAGAGCTAGAACTGTCTGTCTTTTCTCTAGAACTAGAACTAGAACTGTCTGTCTTTTCTCTAGGCCATTGCTAATCCTGGTAGCAGTAGGGAACCTTAGTCAAGGCCTCATATATGCCATGCCTGCCTAGGTACTTTATACACATCTTTACTTAATGTTTGCAGCTATTCTGTGAAGTAGATGATATATTCATTATTGTGATGGTCATTTTGTGAACGAGGATACCGAGGCTTAGTGTGGTTACAAAATATACAGCAAAAGGCAGGCATTACCAAGCGCTGGTGACCTTATCCTTCGCACTACACTCCATCGGGTTATCAGAGCGAGTTCAGGATGGAAGGGTGACTAGAAATACATGGTCCAACACCTTGTTTTATGAATCAGGAGACTGAGGCCACGAGCAGTATCAGCTCTGCTCTGTGCTGGGCTGAACTGGTTAATTGCAGGGCTAGAACCCGGATCTCCCAACCCCACATGACCCATGTGCTTTCATGTAAAAATGCTGTGTTTTCTTGTAAAGTGCTTTATATCCAATGGCTTAAGAGCCAAAACTCTGGGGGCTAGCTGTGAGAAATCGCAGCGGTTATTTGCGCTTGAGTGCAAAGATGAGTGCCTAGGTGTCCTTTGTTATTTTTCCAGTATTTAGTATGTCTGCCCCATGTATTTTATTATTATTTCTTTGAAGTTTAGTTTTTTAGTAACCTCTCTACCCAGTGTGAAGTCTGAACTCATGACCCCCAGATCAAAAGTCGCATGCTCTACCGACTGAGTCAGCCAGGTGCCCCAGTCAATGCATTTTACATTTCTTTTTAGTTGCCACTTAGCTTCATTGTCTTCTACTTGCAGCCATCAATTTAGCTGCTGCTGTATTCTTGGGCCTGGGAGACGGATGGGATGGGATGGGAAAGGACCAGCCACTAGGTGCATCCTTAGATCTGATTGTAGTTTATGCTCAGACTCCTGTAGTCAAGGCACCTAACTCCTGGCATGTTGCAGAGGCCCCATTCTGCTGGGAAGACACACTGAAGCCCAGCGTCAATTGCTGGGATTGGCTTCATGCTGCTGCTGTCTGTGGCTGATGGCAGGTGTCCCCAGCCTTGCCCCTTCCTTCTCAGGACGAGGTGGCTGGAACCAGCCGAGAACTTCACCTCACAGCCTCCTCAGCATGACTCCTCTGGACCTGGTGAAGGGGCGGCTCTCTGCAGCAGACCTTACGCACCTGGATGCGAACAACAGTGGCGGTTTCATCTGCAAAACAGGAAAACCTTATATAGCAAAACCTCAATTAACAGGAAGCCAACGAATCCAAACCCCTCATTCACCAGTGACTCTTGTAACCATCTGATTAATCTTCTCAAACAATTGTACTTCATGTTCCTGCTGCTAAAAAAAAAAAAAAAAACAACAAAAAAAAACAAAAACCAAGAGCTCAATTTGCACACACTTTCAGAAAATGCAAGATCTTTTTTGATGATATACAGTTCTGTACAGTATTTACCCCCCCGCCTTCATTTGACCATTTTTATTAACATCCTTTTGCCTGAATCACTTTCTCTACATTTGTATATTATGCATTTTTACAAACGGCATCAAATCCCGTTGAAACGGAACTACAAAGAAACTAATCATTGAAAATATATTTCTGGTAAATATAGGCTTCGGAAAAGATCCACAAAAAATTGCTCGCTGTTTTCTGAGTGCAGATGAACTCCATCACCACACTGTGGTAAGTTATTTGGTGCTAATTCTGTTCAGGTCTTCTTTATTTCTCTACCAGACAAAGGCAATAGATTCTTTTGTGTATCTTTTGTACTATTTTAAGTTGTCCACTTCAGGGGTTTTTAGTGTATTCACAGAGTGGTGGACCATCACCCGTATCTAATTCCAGAACATTTTCACCACCCAAAAAGAAACTCTATGCTCATGAGTAGTCTCGCCCCGTCCCTCCCTTCCCTCAGGCTCTGGCAATCAGTGATTCACTTTCTGTCTCTAGAGATTTGCTTGTTCTGGACATTCCATATAAGTGTCATCATACGATATATGGCCTTTTGTCACTAGCTCCTTACACCTGGTATAATGTTTTCAGGGTTCATCTGTATCACAGAATGGATCAACACTTTGTTCCTTTTTATGGTTGAATAATATTCTCTGGCGTGGATAAACCACACTTGCTTATCATTCACCAGTTGATGGACACTTGGGATTAGTTTCTTTACTAATAAATGTTTCTGCCTCCTTGGTTTCCTCATGCCAGTGCATTATCTATTCTATGTTCCAAGATTATCTTCCTCTTCTTTTTTTTTTTTTTTTAAGATTTTTAATTTATTCACGAGAGACACAGAGAGAGGCAGAGACACAGGAAGAGGGAGAGGCAGGCTCCATGCAGGGACCCCGATGCGGGACTCGATTCCAGGACCCTGGGATCACGACCTGAGCTGAAGGCAGACAGATGTTCATCCGCTGAGCCATCCATGTGCCCCAAGATTATCTTCTTAAACAATCCTGATCGCAGCACTCTGTAATCAGAAACCTGTGGAAGGGGGCACCTGGGTGGCCCAGGCGGTGAAGCACCGGCCTTTAGCTCAGGTCATGATCTTAGGGTCCTGGGATGGAGCTCCACATCGCATTGGGCTTCCTGTTGAGCAGGGAGTCAGCTTTTCTCTTTCTCCGTTTGCACCTCCCCACCACTAGTTCTCTCTCTTTGAAATAAATAAATAAAATCTTAAAAAAAAAGAAGAGAAACTTGTGGAAGTTCCCCAAAGCCTCACCTGCAGAAGTCATCCTCACCTCATCCTCCTGTTTTAGTCATTGTCTCTTATTTTCTTTCCACAAATGCCCTCCGGTGGGGAGGGGTAGACCCCTCTGACTCAGAACACCCTTCTTCCTCTCCAAATGGTGAACTCCAAGAGCCTTCTCTTTGATGCCTTCCCCAAGACCCTGCAGGAAACAGATGATGCCTCAGCACTTTCTACATTATCTCTCATTAAAATACTTAGAATTCTGTATGGTAATCATTTCCCCCTTACATGTCACCCCTACCTATCACGGGAGCCCTTTGAGGAAGATGCACGTTTCTGAGTCCACTTTTGGGTGCCTTCTCTGTGACTCACTCAGAGAAGATGCATCAGTAGTGATGATTTAATCCATGTGTGCATCTTGTTGAGCTTTTACTTTAAGACTTTGATGGAGCAGCTCGAAATTTCAATTGAGAAAATGGTGTTTTAAAAATAAAATAAAATAAAATAATAAAATAATAAAATAAAATAAAATAAAATAAAATAAAATAAAATAAAATAAATATTTTTAAAAAAGAGAGAAAATGGGGTCAGCGCCTTTGTAACTGTCACCCCAGGAAAGAACACAGAAGGCACGGTTCATGCTGTGACTACTGCCCCCGCCTTCCAGGTGATAACACGCTTTTCCATACATTATCTTCTGATCTCACATTGTTCTGTATCTGGCAACTATTGTTCTCTTCATTTGAAAACAATTTGGAAGCAAGACCAGGCAAGCTTAAACGACTTGCCTGCCTGAGATCACGCCCCTCGGATTGAAGACTCTGTTCCTGCTTCATCCTGTACCCTCCAAGACACTTGCCTAAGGAAGAAAGATCCTGAAGGAAGAAGAGAAACTCTGGACTTGCTAATTTAACTCCAGAACTGAATAAAGCATAGTTCTGTGTGAGTGGCACTTGCAAAAAGGCCAAGCCCTTTTTTCTCCTCTCTAAAAATGCATATTTATAGGTGTGTTCCCTTTGTGCATCTGAGGCAGGGAAAAGAGAGCAAAGCAAGCCTTTTGCACCCCAGCAGCCGTCTGCTGGGTGCTGTGGAGAAAGATAGAGCAATGAGCCCAACAGAGCTTTCAATTTTCTCCAAAACAGTTGACCCCAAACCTGTGAGCAGAGAGGCCATGAGGACCAACTTTGGGCCTCTGGGCTTCAAACAACGTGGAACAGAACACAGAATTTAGAGAGAATCAGGACCATCACTAAGAATTTCAAGACAGTGTGGGGGCTCAGGGGTTTAGCGCCTGCCTTCGGCCCAGGGCCTGATCCTGGAGGCCTGGGATCGACTCCTGCATCGGGCTCCCGGCATGGAGCCTGCTTCTCCCTCTGCCTGTGTCTCTGCCTCTCTCTCTGGGTCTCTCATGAATAAATAAATAAAATCTTTTAAAAACATTTCAAGACAGTGACAGCAGAACATTAAACTGGGCAAGGGGTCCTTCTGAGACCCTGGGGGTCCCTGAACAGGTCACACACAGGCCCAGGAAACTGGCCCTGGGCAGGCTTACCCATCCAGATACACATCCCTTCTCGGAATCATGGAGAAAACAGCAAGAACATATATGCCCTGAAGGAATATGGACCCAAAATATGTTGCCTTAGATTTCTTTTTACTACGATGTAGCTTATATCATAACACCTGTGCTTTCTAGGTGCCAGACATGGTTCTAAGCACTTTGCAAATACTGACTCATATTTTTCTTCTTGAAGACTCGATGTGGTAAGCACTATTATTATCATGGCCATTTCACATAGATAAAGAAATGGAGGCGTGGGGGGATTCATGTCAATTGCCCCATATTCTACAGAACTCAGCTGGTCTGTCCGAGTCTGTGCTTCTAACCACCGTAGCCACAGCCTTGCAAATAAAAATAAGACTTGTGTACTCGACTCCATGACTCTGCACCCACAGCTCTTGGAAAATGTCATTTTTGAAGGGTATCTTCTTGTTTTCATCTTAAAAGACAAAAATAAATAAATAAATAAATTGTGGGATTTTATGGAGAACTCCATGGATGCTTTGGGTGGGCACAATCCAACCTGCCTATGGATGTTCCCACCCCGATAGTATACACATCTGAGAAACAAACAAATATACAAAAATGCATCCCTTGGGGCTCCTGGGTGGCTCAGTCGGTTAAGCGTCTGCTTTTAGCTCAGGTCATGATCTCAGGGTCCAGGGATCAAGCTCCCCATCGGGCTCCCTGCTCAGTGGCAAATCTGCTTCTCCCTCTCCCTCTGCCTCTGTGATTGTCTTTGGTTCTCACTCTCTCTCAAATAAACAAATAAAAATCTTTAAAAAAATGCATCCCTAAATGAACAACAAATCAAGAATTAACTACTGTCTCTGTTCCAATAACAAGGTAGCCTTCAAGAAAAGCAGTTAAGTTCCTAGACAAACAAAGAAGCAAACAACACTTAGCTCCTGAGAAGGCCACTCTACTCATCGCTCAGGAAAACAACCAACATTTTTGAACGTGAAGAAAAGGCTAAGTTGGATTTTGTACTATAGAAGAGTCAAGTATAAACTAAAGTTTAGTATAAACTAAACTTTACAAAACATTTCATTCAAAGTGTTCGAACTAAATACAAAGTTATGGTATATGTGTAATAAACTTTCATTATATAGAAGCTTCATATATATATATTTTAAGATTTTATTTACTTATTCATAAAAGACACACACACAGAGAGAGGCAGAGACAGAGTCAGAGGGAGAAGTAGTCACCCTGTGGGGAACCTGATGCGGAACTAGATCCCAGGACCCTGGGATCACACCCTGAGCCAGAGGCAGACGCTCAATCACTGAGCCACCCAGGTGCCCCTGGAAGCTTCATATCTTCACCCCTATTGATCTTTCATGAGACGCTGGCTACCTGTATTGTTTCTCTAGTTTATTTACCTCTGTGTGTGGTTTAGCTTCCTGATTGGGAATTAGGATGGTGAATCTGAGCCTCGCTGACGATAAGACAGCAATGTTTTCTTTCTTTCTTTCTTTCTTTCTTTCTTTCTTTCTTTCTTTCTTTCTTTCTTTCTTTCTTTCCTTTCTTTCTTCTTTCTTTTTCTTCTTTTAAGATTTTATTTTGAAGTCATCTCTACACCCAACATGGGGCATGAACTTATAACCCTGAGATCAAGAGTCACATGCTCTACAGAGTGAGCCAGACAGGAGCCCCAAGATAGCAATTTTTCATTGAATTTGAATTAACCCAAAGAAATGATATAAATATAATGAAGAATAGTGAAGAAAAAAAATCTCACTATAAAGACACATTTATATTATGTTTTCCTGGGGCTCCTGGCTCAGTCAGTACAACATGCCACTCTTGATCTCGGGGTCATGAGCTCAAGCCCCGTGTTGGGTAAAGAGTTTACTTAAAAAAAAAAAAAGTATTTTCTCTAAAAAGTAGCTACTTTGAAGTTATCAAAAGTCTCTTGAGGGTACTGAAAGTGGGGAATAACCCCCCAGAATTCTTCCTGCATTGTTTGAGCTGGTGACCTTGGGTTTCTCCCCTGCATTATGTTGCGCTTGTGAAAGGCAAAACCGTTACCACAAGAAGAACATTTTAAAGATGCCAGAGATTTCCCTGTGTGTCTGTCATCTTACACTGGTCTCTGGTGAACAGTCGCCAGTTGCATCGTCTCATTTTCCAGCCTTCGTATCGCTTTTCCCTTCTCTGCCTACCCTTGGTCTCTCTGTAGCATGGGGACCATTATCTACATAATGCTCTCTTCAGAACTCCATTTTGCAAAATATTCTTTCCCAATAACAAGTTTAAAATGAAGTAAACTCACTTATCCACAGACTCACTAGAACCTCTCGTCAAAACAATCCATCCTGGGTAGGTACGCCGTCCTGAAGGTTCCACACAAGGGGACCAAGAGCTGCTTCATCTTGGACATACTCTGTTTCATTCCTTGACTTGACAGACTTATTGGAGGAAAGTCAGCTGATCCTTGGGGACCATACCAATTAATTTATTATTTTTTCTTCTTTTTGTAATTGGAAAAGTTAGAAAGAAATCAAAAGAATGTAATATAACAAACATTGGCACACACAAGAAAATACCAGGTTTTTAATCAAAAACAAATAAATAGGGATGCCTGGGTGGCTCAGTGGGTTAAGCATCTGCCTTTGGCTTAGGTCATGATCCCCAAGTCCTGGGATCGAGCCCCATGACTGGCTCCCTGACTGCTCCTCCCTCTCCTTCTGTAGTTCCCCGTCCTTGTGCTCTCTCTCTCTCTCTGTCAGATACATAAAATCTTTTTAAAATATATTAGTGATAATATTAGTAATGACATTCCCTTAATTTCTCCCCAAAGGACAGTGTTATGATGATTTGGGCACAGTATGTCAGCTCATGCTTTTTACTTCATCTACAAACGTATATTCTTTATAAATAGCATGTAAATATTGCTTAAATATGTTTATAAATTGTCAAACACCATGTCACAATCTTGCTGAGCTCAGAGTGAGCTAACTTGATCTCAAAAGGGAAAAACCCTTTCGACTTGGTGACTACGAGGTTCTGCTGGGAAATGAAACCCAGTTGGGATTATCTCTTTCCTAAAATCTATAAACTTGAGTAAGTTTTCTCTTGGAACATTTCTGACATCAGATTTTTCTGGCAAACTGATTTTTTCTTTCTGCACTCTCAAAATCTTCAGGTGGTAACTATGGTGAATATATAAATACTTGCTTTATTTTGTTTATTTATAACATATTTATTTATTTATTTTGGAGAGAGGGAGAGAGAGAGTGCACGCCTGAGTGGAGGGAGGGGCAGGGGGAGAGAGAGAGAGAGAGAGAGAGAGAGAGAGAGAGAGAGAATCTCACGCAGGCTCCATGCTAGGTACTAAGCTCAATCTCAAGGCCCTAATATCATGACCGGAGCCTAAATCAACAGTCAGGCACACAACTGACTGAGCCACCCAGGCACTCTTGCTTGCTTTATTTTAAATCCCTGGATAAGAGATGTTACCATGGTCACAATTTCATCTGTCCAAAATTTTCATGTCAGCGTGACATGAGTTTCAGAAAAAAAAAAATTAAAATACAAATTAGCCATAGTATTTATACATATATCTTTTTTCTACATGGAAACATTAAGTGATTGTCAGAAATATACAAAGGAATTAAACATTCTTCAGAGGTACGTAGTTGTATACTTCACTCTTAAAGAAGACTCTACTAGTACTATGAAAAACAGCTGAATATCTTGACAATTTTAGGATGTAAGGCTACCTCCTGTGGAGGTGAGGGCAATCAAAGTTGGCCTATTAATAAATCTAGAAGTCTAGTGCCACCTCGTGACTGATACATTCAACTACACCCATCATGTCAGATTTTATTTAGTAAGAATTTCTTTAAAAGGTTCATTCATTCAGTTTTTGGTGTTATGGGTCATTGGATTGACAGTGTCAGTTAGTAGAGTGATTAGACATCCCAGCTTTCTTGGGATCACCAGCCTTCCAGGACACAGGACTCTAAGGTTTAAAACCAGGACAGTCCTGGGTGAACGCAGACCACTTTGCCCTATGTAACTGCGTAACAAAGCGCTGTCTGGGATCCAGGAGACAGCAATAAGATAGGCGCCGTCACTGCTTTCCTTCCTTCCTTCCTTCCTCTTCCTTCCTTCCTTCCTTCCTTCCTTCCTTCCTTCCTTCCCTCTTTCTTTGTTTCTTTTTTCAAGATTTTATTTATTTATTTATTCATGAGAGGGAGCGCAGTTTATCGTGGGGGACACAGACAACGTACAATCATGTAAAATATCAGACAGCTGGCTGCAAGTTATGCAGATAACTCGAATAGGCTGACGTAATAATGACTTGGTGGCTCTTTCAGGTTGAGTGGTGACAGAGGAGGTGATGTTTAAACAGCTGAGTGACATGCAGGAGCTGGTCATATAAAGGTGGGAAGAAGAACATTCTGGGCAAAGAGAAAAAATTGCAACAGAGCCCCTACCTAGGACAGGGATGAGCTTGGCGTGTTTAAGGAACCAAAGAAGTCCTTGTGACTTGAATTTAGTGGGCATATTCATTTCCTAGGTTGTTGTCACATATTGCCACAAACCGAGTGACTTAAAACAACAGGAGTTCATTGCCTCTCAGTTCTGGAGGTCAGAGGTTACAAGTCAAGCTATCAGCAGGGCTTTACTTCCTCTGAAGGCTCTTAAGGGGGGATCCTTCTTTGCCTCTTTCTAACTTCTGGTGGTCACCAGAAATGCCAGGTGACCCTTGGCTGGTTGAGGCAGGACTTCCATCTCTGCCCCCATCCTTCGTGTGGGGCTCTCCCTGTGTCTGTGGCTTCACGTGATCTTTCTCTTCTCTCGTAAGGACATCAGTCACTGGATTTAGGGCCTTCTGTGATGACTTGATTGCACAACTTGGTTGCTTCTGCAACAATCCTATTTCCAAATAGGTTTACTTTTACAGGTATGAGGGGGAGATTAGGGATTGAACATATCATTTTGGGGGATGCAGTTCAACCCAAAGCAGCAGACAAGGCTGGAAGTGGTGCAAGAAGAGGACACAGAGGCAGGCAGGGCCCAGATCGTGTAGGAGTTTATAAGGAAAGAAATAAAACTCTTTGTGAGTTCTAAGGAGGAGAGAGTTGTGATGTCCTAGCCGTTTTGAAGGAAGGTGACCAGTGTGGGGAGACAGGCCAGAGGAGGGTATAAAGGCAGAGGACATGGTTGAGTGGCTTGTATACAGTGGCGATGATGAAGACGGAGACAAGTGGACGGGGTTGGGATATGATTTTGAGGTAGAACAGACAGGTCTCAGGATGGACTGGACGCTGGTGTGATACAGGATCAAGGATAACTGCTAGAGTTCTGACTTGAACAATCTCATGGGTATTTGTGTGGTTTCCTGGGCTGAGAAGGCTCTGGGGGGAGAATCAGGTGTAGGGAGGAGAATTAACAGTTTTCTCTCAGCAGTGGGGAGGCAGAAGAACAGCATCCCATTTCCAGACCCCAAGTTATACTTGGGGTGTGTGAGAAAAGAGAGCTCCAGCTCCACTCCGGAGGGCACCGGGGAAGGAGGAAGAGATGTTTTTAACAGAATGACCAGGTTTCAAGTGGGAAGCAAAAGAGAAGAATGGGAGGAGAAAGGGAGTTTCTGATGATACACCGCAAGTCCCACAGAACCCAGGTTTGGGAGGGTGCAGAGGAAGGGAAATCAGGTCAGGTTAGTGCGTGCTTCTGGTAGTTTGGGGGATGTGGCTGACATGCAGGGCTTGGGCTGCTGTTGGTGTTCATAAGGCCCGAAGGGCTTTGTATGATGATCTCTGAGTGGAAGGCATCTGGTTTAATATATCTGGTTGGGGGGGCCACTGGGCAATTGTTCTATCTTGCAGTTTTCAGGGAGCGTGGTGGAGGGGGTGAGAGCCACACCTCACTGATGCCTTTCTCAGGAGCCAAGGAGTCCGAGGCTGAGAGGCCAACAAGACTGGTGCACCTGTCCTATAGCATATTCTAGTCTACATGTGCTCTCGCTGTCCTACACCAAGAACGGGAAGAGAAAGTGGCTCCTCTTCTCAGCCTCCTCCCATTTCTGGAAAGACCTACATGGACCTTTTCTTTCTTAATATCTCCAGAATGTGTATCAGCCACCACAAGGGCATTGAGAAGTGAGCTGCTTGGGCTCTCATTAGCTTCTTTCTTTTACTCTGGAATTGGTATGCGGTATAGTGTAAACAAGAAGCTCTCTTTGGGTAAAATGAGCTTTGTTTTATTTTAAACTTAACATATTATGGTTGTTTATTTTATAATTCATAAACATTAAAATGTATTCTTTTTGGTGTCCAGATTGACGGATTTTGACAGACGTCTGGAGTTGTGTCACCACTGCCACAATCAAGATACAGAAAGATGCCACCTGCCCTTTTGTACGTTTAATCTTTTAACATAAATTACATTTTTTATTTATTCTTAGGCACTTGAACCATATCAATTCGGTGACTCTTAAAATTTTTTTTTTTTACATTTTGGAAAGATGAACCAGTCATCCTCTCTAGTACCAGCATGAGAGATCATTTTTACTGTGGGCCCACCATGAATCAAACAGCCCCGTAACAGGACCACGGATACTGTCTGTGTCCAGCAGGATTAAGACTGCCCTTTGATCTCACTCTTTGCTGACATCCACTCATCCTCATAAAATAGTTATTGGTTTCCTCACCATTTTTACTGTTCTTTACATGCGTTCAAACAACTCTTAAAACACGGTGTCCAGAATTAAATGCAGTGCCCCAGACAGTGTTATTATACCCCTGGGCCTGGCCAGCAACCAGTTTCCTCCTTCTAGAGTTGGCCTGCTACTGCAGTGGCATTTTCTTGGTTTGGTTTTGTTTTTTGACCATAATTCATTGTTTACTGACAATGAGTATCTGGTCCATTAAATTTCAAAAAATTAACACATGGCCGCTAATTCAGTTAGTCCTTATCTTATGCATGTGGCATTGGGATTTTCGCTTCTAGGTAAAGGTGTTTGTATTTACCCTTTTTTATTTATGTTTTCTCTTTTTTAAAAGTTTATTTGTTTAAAATACCTGTACTGAACATGGGGCTATAACTCATGACCCCAAGATCAAGAGGTGCATGCTCTTCCGGCTTTAGTCAGCCACGTGCCCCATACCCTTATTCAAATTTTCAGTGTGAAGTTTGGCCAAAGTTCCAGCCTTTGAAGATGGCTAAAACCTTCTTCCTGTGACATTATGCATCTGCTCTCCTTGCCCAATTCTCCCTTAGGGTTGGAAGATTACCAGGCATTTCTCGCTCACAGTCTTGTCAGCCTCACACCCTTCGTGAATCTTAATGCTCCCCCTTGGCCCATTTTCTCATTTGCTCATATCTCTGTAAAGGTGAAAGAGACCACAGCTGGAGTCACCTAAAGGACGTGATGAGACAG
Source organism: Nyctereutes procyonoides (assembly GCF_905146905.1). Lineage (NCBI taxonomy): Eukaryota > Metazoa > Chordata > Mammalia > Carnivora > Canidae > Nyctereutes > Nyctereutes procyonoides. The sequence continues at coordinate 16,065,363 of NW_026575082.1, read as the reverse complement.
GAAGCAAACCCAGTGGGTGCCTGCAGCTCCATTGATGAGTTCCTGGGGGTTGGCCGGGTACTGACAGCTGGGTTTTATCTAAAAAAGTAAATTGAGGGACTAGGAAAAAAACTGGCTCGTGATTGGGACTATTACCTTAGTATGACATATTAGACGAGTCACAGAAGGAACATGATCTGGTTTTCAAAGATAAAAGGAACAATCAACAATATTTCATTAGTACACAGTGAGCTCCATTAAAAGGGGGATGAAGAGTAGATTGGATTAAATGATGATTCTGTGTTTCACCCTTACTAAGAATGCAGAGAAGTTTTTTTTTTTTTTTTTTTTTTTTCATTTTATAGGACTTATTTCTGGGGCATTCCTGGGATCATGACTGAGCTGAACGCAGATGCTTAACCGGCTGAGCCACCCAGGCGTTCCTCTTGAAACAAATTTTAAAACCCACAATACAGTATTATATTTACTGTATTGCTTTTACTATAGGCACAATTTTGTAGCAGATTTTTGGAATGTCTTGATCCCGCATAACTGAAACTATCTACTACTATTCCTGTAATTTAAGATTTTTTTGGTAATGAATTGTACAGATAGAACTGATACTTGAATCACATCAAAGCTATCATTTACTATAATCTCAGAACCATGTTTATCAAGCACTTAAGGTGTTTTCTTTCCTATGAAATTATTCTAAATATACAAAACATGAAAATGGCACAATAAACACTCAAGTAACACTACCCAGATTTTAAAAACAACATTTTTGTTATATTTATCTCGGATTTTGGAAATTCAAAATAAGACATTTTAGAGATAGAGTTGAAGCTCTGTTTGTGTCCGTTTGTACCTCTTTCAGACTTATCTCCCCTCCAGCTCTCTCCAGAGGCAACAACCTGTTATATCCATGATGATTCGTGCAGCCATTTCATTTATGAATATTCTAAATTTACGGATTTTCCTTTTGGTGATTATTTAGATGATTATGAAGGTTTTTGGTAGTAAAACAATGCTGCTGTAAACATGTTGTACTTGATTTGTAGGTAAGATATGTTCAAGTTTCTATAGCATATATATGTAGAAATGAACTTTCTGGGTAATAGGGTCCCACCATCTTCACATTTGGTGGAAATTGACAAATTTCTTCTCAAGGTAGTTGTAAGAATTTATAACCTCACTAGGTTTTCTCTGACAGTGTACACCACACCTGTGCATACCCTTGGTATTGTCAGCCTTTAACATTCGGTCAATTTTAAGGGTGTGAAGCAGTAAGTCTTGTTTTAAGCCTTTTCACTTTTTAAAGGTCAGCTTTTGGGCACCTAGGACTCAGTTGAGCATCTGCCTTTGTCTCAGGTCATGATCCTGGGGTCCTGGGACTGAGTCCCGTGTCATGCTCCTTATGGAGAGCCTGCTTCTCCCACTGCCTATGTCTCTGCCTCTTTCTGTGTCTCTCATTAATAAATAAATAAAATCTTAAAAAAAAGTTTGGCTTTATTCAGATGTAATTTCCATGTCATACAAATAGCCCTTTAAAAAGTGTACGATTTAGTGGTTTTAGTTATTCTCACTTTTTATTGGTGTCCTTTTTTTAAAATTTTTTTTAAATTTTTATTTATGATAGTTACAGAGAGAGAGAGAGAGAGAGAGAGAGAGGCAGAGACACAGGCAGAGGGAGAAGCAGGCTCCATGCACCGCCAGCCCGACGTGAGATTTGATCCTGGGTCTCCAGGATCGCGCCCTGGGCCAAAGGCAGGCGCCAAACCGCTGCGCCACCCAGGGATCCCTGGTGTCCTTTTCCATAGAGGTTTTAAGGACTGACATAGTTATACTAATTGATTATCCCCCTTAATTGTTTATGCTTTTTGTATCTTATACAAGACTTCCTTCCTGCATATCATCATCCAAAAATTTATTCTCCTACGTTTCTTTTCTGCAACTAAAAAAATTTGTTTTTCACATTTAAGGTTTTAATACTCTTAAAATAGACTTTTAGACAAGGCGTGAGTTTAGAGTCTACATTATATTTTTCATATGGATATCCAATTGACCCCAAACTATTTGTTGAATAATTATTTCTTCCCCACTGATTTATATTGTTAGCTCAGGGATATATCAGATTTCCATATTTAGTTTCTAATATGTTTTAACTATCTTTTTGTCTTTACCAAGTCAAAGTCTTAATGACTTAATCATTACACTTTATAATGGTGTTTCTTTAACTAAGTTTTTATTTTAATTCCAGTACAGTTAACATACAGTGTTATATTGGTTTCCTGTATAATGATATTTCTTAGAGCAACAACATCCCGTACCTTTTTCATAAAAAAAAGGTTTGATTTCTTGGAAATTTGTCCCTTCAAATGAAATTTAACACTGGCCTATTAAATTCCACAGAAAACCTCCATGGAATTTGAAATTAATTTTATTGAAATTATAGATTAATCTGGAGAGAATTGACATCGTTCTTACAGAGGGTATTCTCAGCCATGAACATAGTCTAACAGGCAGCTTCCCTAATTTTTGTTCCTTTCTCCAACTTGAGAAGAATTTGCAAATAAGGCCATTTCTGTTTTCCTTTTTGAATCATTCATTTATTCATTCAGAAATATTTATTGAATGTCTCCTGTGTGTCATCTCATTAGCTACCCTGAATCTGTGTGAAAGCTCATTCAGACCTGCCTAGCAATTCCAATTCACTCCATCATCTCTTTTCAAACAAAACTACCCTTTTTTTGTTTGTTTTTTAATTTTTTTTTTAATTCCAGGTAGTAAACAGACAGTGTTATATTGGTTTCAGGTGTAAAATATAGTGATTCCACACTTCCATACAACACCCAGCGCTCGTCACAAGTCACAAGTACACTCCTTCATCCCCATCACCTGTTTCCCCCATCCCCCCCATTTCCCCCACTCTGGTGACCGTCAAGTTTGTTCTTTCAAGTTGAGTCTATTTCTCGGTTTGTCTCTCTTTCTCTTTTTTCCTTTGCTCATTTGTTTTGTTTCTTAAATTCCACATATGAATGAAATCATATGGTATTTGTCTTTCTCTGATTTATTTTGCTTAGCATAATACTATCTAGCTCCATCCATGTCATTGCAAATGGCAAGATTTTGTTCTTTTTTGTGGCTTAGCAATATTCCATATTATATATACAATATTACATATTATGTATAAGTGTATATAATCTATACTTAATATTATAATTATATAATTCTAATATATGTAAATATAGAATGTTTAACAAATTTGTGTGTCATCTTTGCATAGGGGCCGTGCTAATCATCTCTGTATTATTCCAATTTTAATATATATATATTGCCAAAGCACAAACAAAACTACATCTTATTTTATCCCCCTCCCTTTTTTTTAAAAAAAAGTTTATTTATTTAAGTAATCTCTCTATCCAGTGTGGGGCTTGAACTCATAACCCTGTGACCAAGAGCTGCATGTTTCCCTGACTGAGCCAGCCAGGTGCCCCAAAACTATATTTTATTTAATTAATTAATTAATTAATTTTTATTTATTTATTATAGTGAGAGAGAGAGAGAGAGAGAGAGAGAGAGAGAGAGGCAGAGACACAGGCAGAGGGAGAAGCAGGCTCCATGCACCGGGAGCCCGACGTGGGATTCGATCCCGGGTCTCCAGGATCGCGCCCTGGGCCAAAGGCAGGCGCCAAACCGCTGCGCCACCCAGGGATCCCCCCAAAACTATATTTTAACTGAACTGGATGTTAACCTAAAATGTGAATGACTAATAGGATTAAGCCCTCCTAATGTGTGTTTGCTCCACATAAATCCATCTCTGACGGGTACCTGGGGAATATTCTGAGCTAAGTAGATGTTTTTTATGTCTCTTACCTCTCGCGCGTCTGCTGGCATATAAAAGCAGGGACCCAGTTGTCACTCGATGTCCATCTCTGCAGGAGCTCCACGCTGAATGGAACTCCATTCCTGGGGAGAGAACCTCCACTGGCCCCACTCCGACTGCTCATCCCCAATGAGAGATGAACTCAGGGGGCTTCTGTGGCATGTGACAGAGATGAGGGGAGACTTTGGAGGGACTCAGATGAAGGCAAGCCTCGGGACCATGCTAAAGGAAGAAACTCAGGACAACCCATCAAAACAGGGAGGAAAGATAAATTAAAACAGTCACTGCTTCAGACATTGTGCATGTCTTGTTCCTGGAAGAACAAGAGGCCACAAGGCGATAACACTGCTCGCGTTTTATAAGAAACCACAGTCAAACTGCCCTGTGACTCTTTTAATATTTTGTAAACACTGTCTCTTCCTTCCACCATAATGTGCAAAAGGCATTTTGATCCTCTGCTGGTCAAAAAATTTAGGAAAACTTCCTCGTCTTTCTCAGGACTAACCTCAACTTTCAAAAACAGTCTTTAGTTTCTATCTTAAAAAGTCATGACATAGTTGGACACTCTGTGTTTCCTGTTAACCACTTGAGAGCATGTTTTCAACTTTCTCACGAATACTGACACATCATATAAAGACTTTTCCAGTATTGACATATCATTGTCTATTGCAACGATTAAGAAAAAAAATTAAAAAAGGAAGGTGGAAGTGTCTTTTTTTTCCACAATGAAATCACACTTGTACAGAGCTTGATACAGAAGATGGATATAACACACTTTAAGATGATAAGTATCTTGCACTCAGCCATAGAACATTTACATTTTATAAAAACCATTTTCTGGGTTTTCATTTTGCTTTTGTCATGATGGCTCATCTTGGCCTCTATTCTGAGTCTTTTCTTTTTTTAAAAGATTTTATTTATTTATTCATGGGATACATACACAGAGAGAGAGGCAGAGACATAGGCAGAGGGAGAAGCAGGCTTCCTGTGAGGAGCCCGATGTGGGACTTGATCCTAGGACCCCAGATCTCGCCCTGAGCCAAAGGCAAACATTTAACCAGTAAGCCACCCAGGTGCCCCTGTTCTGAATCTTAATGAACCTCTGAGTAAGAGGAAGTGCACAAGCTACAAGCCCTGCAGGATCCAGACCACTGGAAGAGCTTTTTGCAGCAGATACTCCGTTCACATTTATAGGTGTGAAATACAAATGCAGTAGCTTTTCTTTTTGCCAATGATAACAAGTTATTCAACCACCAGAGCAGGAAGTAAATATGGAGTTTTCTGTGGTGTTGATTTTTTATTCTCTTGTCTTCCCTTTTTCTTTCTGTCAACATCCTCCTCCCTCTTTTGGTGCAGATTAAAGGGTGACTATGACCTACAGTATGCTGGCTGGGTTGTCATGACACCACACAAATAAGTGGCCTCTTGGTCAGTGATGGACCAATGTTAGTGCTAAAACTTTAAGATGTATGGCCTTTCTACTTGGCCATTATGAGTGACCACTGGTGGTGATTGGCCTAAAGCCCCTTTGGACTAATATTTTGTGTCACCTGTAGTGCCAAACAATCACTCCCGTTCTTGGTACAGGTTTTTACATTTTTTTCTTTCTTTTTTTTTAAGATTTTAGTTATTCATTCATGAGAGACACAGAAAGAGGCAGAGACATAGGCAGAGGGGAGAAGCAGCCTCCTTGAGGGAAGCCTGATGTGGGTGGGGCTTATTCCAGGACGCCAGGATCATGACCTGAGCCAAAGGCAGACGCTCAACCACTGAACCATCCAGGTTCTCCAGTTTTTACATTTTCGAGGACTGTTTGAACCTGCTCAGTTTTCCAGTTTTCAGCAAATTATTCCTGAGTAGTTGGAATTCAGAATTCTTCAAAGTTAGCCCATAGAGACATTAAGTGGAAAAAATCCTACAGCTAATAGTGGAAATCCTGGACTCCTTTGAGCCCCAATTTTATTTTTAAATTTTTTTAAGTTTTAAAAAGATTTTATTTACTTTTGTGTGTGCATGCAAGAGACAGAAAGAGAGAGAGAGAAGAGAGTTAGAGAAAGAGAGAGAGAGAGAATGAGGTAGGGGAGGGGCAGAGGAAGAAACAACCTCCCTGCTGAACAGGCAGCAGAATGTGTGACTCATCCCAGGACCCCGGGATCATGACCTGAGCCAAAGGCAGACGCTTAACCGACTGAGACACCCAGGGGCCCTCGAGTCCCAATTTTTAAATAAATCAGTTCTATTATGGTATAGTTTATGAATAATAAAACGTGTTTACTAAAAGGTACATTTCAAAGATTTTGGAACATTGATAATCCCTATGGTTACCACCAAGAACAAAACACAGAACATTTCCATTGTGTCAAAAGGTTCCTGTGCCCTATCCTCGCACACCTTCCCCCATGCCTTGCCCAGGCAACAACTGGTCTGCTTTCTGTCTAATCTATAATAATTAGATTTGTCCTTTCTAGGGTTTCATAAAAACGGAATCACACAGTATGTACTCTTTTTGTCTGCCTTCTTTTCCTAATATAATGTTTTTGAGATTCATCTATGTTGTGTGTACCAGCTCTCATTCCAGCCTAGCTAAGTTGACTCTGCATAAATTATAAATTCACAACAACTAGTTGGTTTGATTTTTTTTATCCTTAAGATTACATTTTGATTATGCAGGATATACATAGGGCGAGCTCTGGGGAAGGTCTCAAACACAGAGCTTGATCTGCCGTCTGCCCATGGAGTCAGAGGACAGCATCCCCTTGGTGTATCAGTATTCAATGAGCCAGCCGAATGTGTTCACTGACCAGGAAGCACCACTGAGCTTCAATGTCCAGAGTTATGTTATGTAGACATGATTGATTACATCACTGGCCAAACGACTGAACTTAATCTCCAGCCCCCCTCTCTTCCCTGGATTTCTGGCAGCTGAAAGCCTCAAACTTCCAATCATACGCTTGGTCTTTCTATGGACCACCCCATCCTGGAACTATCTAGGGGCCCACCATAAGCCACTTTACTAGCCTAACCAAGGCACTTTTAAAAAAAGATTTTATTTTATTTATGAGAGAGAGAGAGACAGAGACAGAGAGAGACAGAGACATAGGCAGAGGGAGAAGCAGACTCCATGCAGGGAGCCTGATGTTGGACTCGATCCCGGACCGCAGGATCACACCCTGAACCAAAAGCAAAGGCTCAACCTCTGGGCCACGCAGGCATCCCAAGGCACTCTTTTTTTTACTCAGGAAATTCCAAGAATTTCTGAAGCTCTGCGTCAGGAACCAAGGACAAAACCCATATATCTTCTTCATTGCACCACACCTCCCCACACTCATGCTCCTGTGTCTCTCTCTGACTTATTTCACTTAGCATAATGCTTTCAAGTCCCATCCATCTTGTCACAAATGGCAGCATTTCCTTCTTTCTCATGGCTGAATAATATTTCATTGTATATCCATACAACACCTTCTTGACCCATCCATCTGTTCATGGACACTTAGGTTGTTTCCTTATCTTGGCTACTGTGAATAATGCTGCGATTTTCATGGGTGTGCAGACATCTTTTTGAAATCCTGTTTTCAATTCCCTTGGGTATATACCCAAAAGTGGAATTGCTGGGTCATATAGCACTTCTATTTTTTAAGTTTTTGATGGAACTCTAAACTGTTTTCTATGGTAGATGCACCAGTTTGCATTCCAACCAGCAGCCTAGGAGGGTGCCCTTTTCTCACTGGCACTTGTCTTTTGTTATTGTTTTTTTGATAATATCCATCCTAACATCTCCCATTCTGGAGGTTGCCTTTTTACTCTGTGTTTTATTTTGTTTTAACTGCAGACAACTCAATTGAATACTGTAAGGGAATACCAGGAATCTCATATACCAGCAAACACAGCACATTAAAAGACTTTGCCTTGAATGGAGTCTGCTCACTCCATTGGACACTAGCCATCCTCTTTGACCGGGTTCAAATTGTACAAAGTCAAACATGCAAGTGTGGAAATCATATTTAGACTTAAAGCCAATCACATCCGCAGGAGGAGAAGCCTACTTATATGAGTCTCAGTGTAAAGTTACAAGAATAAACACATGATAATTTTGAAATAATCTTAACAGCTAACATGCAGTGATGGCTTACTTGTGGCATAATCCTATTAAATACATTGCATTACATGGGTAAGGGAGATTGGAATGTTGAGTGGATTTATCATTTCAGGCCTGATCACCCACAATGGGAGGTCCCAATACATACCTTTCGCCAGTACTGTGAGAAATAAATTTGTGAAAGAAGTGTTGGCATCCTTGAAGAACTTTGTAATTACTGTTCTCTGCAGACCACAACTTACAGTGAGAACTGCAGTCTCTGAACGGGGAAACCTAAATGCAGCAGGAGTCATTGGATCCAAGGTGGCAAGGCCAATTCCAAGATTGAAGAGAGGAGACATCATTTCAGGTCCACTTATGTTAACAGGATAAAAGGGAGTGTTGCGAACAATGTTAAGCCAATAAATTCAACCAGTTAGATGAAATGGACATACTCTTTAAAGATACCGAATGTTAAGCTCAAGCAAGAAGAAATAAATAAACTTGGGCTTGATATCTATGAAGAAGATTTGCTTTTGTGGTTGAAAACCTTCACACAAAGAAAATTGGTAGGTGAATACCTTCAAATGTTTTCTATAATTCCCTTCCTTATGAGTTCCCTACAGAGTTCACAGCATCCATGGGGGCATTTGCAAATGAGACTTGGAAGGGAGGAGCAAGTGGCACTAAATTGTTTTCAGGCTCAGAGGGTGGGTGCCGGGCAGCAGCTGTTCTGCTCATGTGTGCTGTTGCTCCTCTGCTGGCTCACCTGGTTTATGGGGGCAGGAGCCAGGCCCACGTCTCCTCCAGCTCCTGTGCTGGGGTTGAGCATTTAACAGGAGTGTCAGCTCCGCCTGCAGGTCGCTCACATCTCTGAAGTCGGGAGCAGTGAGAGAGGTGGGCTTCGGCTTGTCCCATCCTCTGCTCTGCTCTGCCTGTGCTCCCATCTCCTCTTTTCTCTTTCATCTCTCTCCTCCGTGCAGGGTATGGTCCAAATACCCCTCTGTCCTTTGCTTCTGGTCTCTCACTCCCTTTAACTGTGCTTTTATCTCCTTCAACATTCTCTTGTCATCTCAGGGCAACATTTATTTATCTCCTGCTTAAGAAAAAAGAAAAAGGAAGGAAGGAGGGAAAAGAAACACCCATTTCGCTAGTCCTGGCTTCTCTGGTTCCATCCCAGCCACCTTGCTTCTAGGGAACCTAGAGACACAGATGAAGACAAACCCTAGGATGGGCCCCCTACCTGCCACCAGGCAGGCTCCCTACTGACCTCACCTGCAGAAGGGAGGAGGTAAATGCACAGTGGGGAGGTGTCCTGGTGAGGGCACACCAGGGGCAGGCACTCCAGGGGGCTGCACCCTTCTTTCCTGAGGCTGGGCTGGGGGAGCTGCTGGAGACCCCCTCAGGATGAAGCAAGGGCAGGACCTAAAGCATGGGATAAGCTAGGTCCAGGATTCCTCCTCGGTGCAGCCCAGGGAAAGCCCACCCGCAAAAGAGAAAAAAAAATGCTCCATCTCATGGCCTAGCAGCTTCCTGTTTTTCCTATCTCTTTCCCACTCACATCCACCTTTCCTTCCTAAGTGCCTGCCCCATGCACTCTGGACCCCAGCACCAGAAACAAAAGCCTTGTATATCTTGTTTAACCAACTCCCACAGTTTTGTTAGGTCAAATCGCTATATTAAATCCCTTCTACTGGTTCTGTTTCTCTGATGGGACCTTGACTGACACACCAGGTGGGCTACCGTTTAAGTCTTCAGCCTTTTGTAATGATTCTTTTTTTTACGAGGAACATTGTGTTTTTCTATCAAATATCACTTGGCATTAAAAAATATACATATATGACATAGATGTTCATACTCTGAACAAATATTGCTCAGGTCTACAAATGCCTCAAGCAGTTTCTGCTTCTCGTATGGGGTCAATAAATAACCCTCTTGATTTTTCTTCTTTTATTTCATTGTCCTCTTTTTGTTTTCTCACATTCCTCTCCCATTGCCTCACCTTTGACCCCAGGTCTACTTTTAATTAATTAGTTAAAATGCTTATTTAGTGCTTACTGTATGAGTACATGTATCAATGTGTTGGGTGTGCGGGAGCAACTAAGACAGAATGGGGAACACGATAGAGTCAACCGTTGGTCTTCTGGGGGATAGGTGTGAAACAAAGAAATAAACAGAAATAAACACAAAAAATTATAGCTTCCATAAGGTCTATGGAAGGAAAGATACCTCCAAATATACCTAAGGCATGAGGTATATTGAGGCTCAGTATACAAAGTGTGGTAAAAAGAATATTCATAAGAACAGCTACCAAGAAAGGTACCTGCGCATGACATTTTTCAGGACCTCGCCTCCCACAAGGTAATAATTTACATAGTCCAAGCAAAACCCTGGAACCTCATACCCAGTGGGCCATGGAAACTTCCAGTCAAGATAAACCAAATGCATCATATATTTATTTTTCTTTGATGATTCGAAGAATGCTTTCAGAGTTTTTCCTGTTACCACTAGGTGGTAAATCTATGACAGAGTTCCCATGATGTTAATTCATAGGAGATCTTGATTGATATTAGGCTAGATAACCAGCTTTAATTATAAATAGGAGAAGAAGCAGGTCTTTAATTTTGAGTGGTCAGATGAATTTTGGTCACTAGCACCAGATCTGTGGAATCCACAGTGCCCGCCTCCTTGTGGTAACTGACCTTAGAGATCCATTCCCAAACCTGGTGTTATTCATTTTCCCATTTTGCCCAAATCTTTCAAATTTCTGTATTTAGTAAATATTTAAATCAACAGATTTTCTTAGACATGGGGGACAACAGATGTTGGTGAAGATGTGGAGAAAGGGGAACCCTCACGCACTGTTGGTGGGAGTGCAAACTGGTAACAACAGTATGGAGGTTCCTCAAAAAGTTAAAAATAGAGTTACCCTATAATCAATTGCACTACAAAATATTTACCCAAAGGACACAAAAATATTGATTTGAAGGGACCTAGGCACCTCGATATTTATAGCAGCATTATCAGCAATAGCCAAATTGTGGAAAGAGCCCAAATATCCATTAACTGATGAATGGATAAAGAAGATACGGTGTGTTCACACACATGAGCACACACACATGCACACACACACAAACACAAACTGGAATATTACTCAGCCATAAAAAAATGAAATCTTGCCATTTTCAATGACATGGATAGAGCTAGAGTGTACTATGCTAAGTGAAAGAAGTCAGTCAGAGAAAGGCAAATGCCATATGATTCACTCATATGTGGTATTTAAGAAACAAAACAGATGAACATGGGAAAAGAGAGAGTGGCAAACCATAAATCAGATTTTAACTACAGAGAACAAACTGAGGGTTGCTGGAGGGGAGGTGGGCTGAGAGTGGGTGATGGGTATTAAAGAGGCACTTGTGATGAGCACTGGGTGTTATATGTAAGTGAAGAGTCACTAAATTCTATTCCTTAAACTAATATTACACTATTATGTTAACTAATGAGAATTTATATAAAAACTCAAAACAAAAAAAACATATTTTCTTAGAAAAATTGGCCATTCAAAAAGAACAAAGTGCCACTCTAAACACAGCATTTATTTTTATGTCTCAGATTACTTTCTAGTGATTTTCACCTAAGTCCTCATTTCGAATGTATATTAAACAATAATTGACGCTCTAGGTGAAGAAACATTTAGGAGCAAGTTATTGTCACTGGTCAGTAGGTGGCGGCAGACACCGGGTTACCAATCCGCACAGTTTTAACTTGAAGTGTTTTGTGTTTTTAATAAGCTAAATGGCTTCCATAAGTGTGGTAAGATCCTATTTATTTTTTTTAAAGAAAATGAAACTTGCTTAGCTTATTATTTTGTTGTTGTTGTTCAACTGCCATATAGTCCAAAGCTTTACATTTTAAAATTCCACACTCTGAAAAAAATTGGGGGCATTTTTAAATGGTTCTTGATCATGCTTATGAAAATTCTAGAAATAAAACTACTCTGAGAGGTACTTATGTGCTAAAGGAACAGCATATGCCTTTATAGAGTTTGAAATACTTTTTAATGTATAACAGTAAAAAAATTCCTGTGATCTGTGTTGATGAGGCTGATTTTATCAGCTTTTTAAAAAAGTTTGCTTTCTTTCTTTCTTTTTTTTTTAAGAGAGAGAGGACATGCAGGTGTCTGAGCATTGGGGGTGGGGAGGGAAGGAGGGAGAGAGAGAGAATCTCAAGCAGACTTCCCACAGAGTGTGGAGCCCGACTCGGGGCTGGATCTCATGACCGTGAAATCATGACCTGAGCCAAAATCAAGAGTCGGAAACTCAATGGACTGAGCCACCCAGGCACCCCAAAAGTTTCATCTTTTAATACTATTCCCATGAACTGAATTCAGTGATCACTGTGTGTAATGCTACACGTGTCTTATGTAGAGTAACAGGACCATAGCCTCCTACATAGGTGAGAGTTTCTTTTTGTAACAAAGACTAAAATAAGGAGCTCCTAAGTCAATTCTAGATTTTGAGAATTAACTAGAACCAGTCAAGGAGCTATTTCAACATTTCATCATGTCTTTGTGGATAACGCTACATTATCAACATTTTCCCGTTTCGTACATAATTGAGCAGTATTTGGGCTATGTGGGGATATCTTTGGAGAATGGTGTTCTAAGCATCTTTAAAATGTATGACTTTACGTATGAACATAATTCTTAGCTACCCATGCCAAGTATATATGTACATCTTGAAGGAAGTTAAAAATTATAAATTATCTGCCTTTATATTTGGCCCTTCGACTGACATTTGATTCTTTTACATCTGTTAAAATAGTAGCTGTTCTTTATCTTTAGGTAAGTACTCATGTTATTATACCATTTATTTAGTACCAAAGAAGGCAGAGCCAGGAGAGCCAGCACCAGGGGATTTACAGTTAGTCTCTTGTTTCTTGGTACATATGCTTGTTAATATCCTGTGGGAATTCACTTTGGGAGGAGAATTTTCCAGCAAACTGAAGATGATTTCTTAGCCAAATACATAAATAATTTAAAAATCGATTTCTCTTGAAAATTCCTTGGATATTTCTTCCTAATTTCAAAGTGTACTAAATATTTAATAATATATTTCTTCAAGGAGATGTTCTACTTTATAACTAGTCACCATTTCATAGATCATTCTAGTTTCTAAACTAAATATTCTTGCAGAGTTGCTGTGATGTATGGCTTTCTGTGTCTTATCATCTAGGTGATCTAAACAGAAGAACTATTTAACAATGAGTATGGCGTGGACATAGGTATCAGAATGCATTCAGGCTGAAAACACCTGCCCAACCATACTAGGGTCTACTGGAAGAAAACCAGCACCTCCATTTACTTCTGGTTTGATTCTCTGCTCAACAAATTGCATTCTGATGACTAATTTGGGTCCCAGGTATTTTGGTTACTGGAAGAATGTCCTCTGGAGATTGAATATAAGTCTTCTGGTTGCCACTGTAAGGATGTATCCTCCTTGACCGGAAAAGAATGAGCTGGCATTCGATCCATCAGTGACATGTGAGGGTTTAGTAGCTGCCAAGAAGGACTGAGGGACAGCTCTATTATGGCAAACCCTCCAAACTGTGAGGTCCTTCCACAGAAGCCAGCTTACCCCACCCTGTCCTGTCCTGCTACATCTCGCACATTTCTCTCTTTCACTTCAGTACTATCAACAGCAAAAGGTGAGGGAACCTAAAATATGCTTCATGAGAAATTCTCCAGGTTGACCACAGAAAGATGTCACATGGATTTTTTGGAGTGACACTCATTTCAAAATAAATTTGTTCAGTAATTTAGACTCAGACTGGCAGGGTTGCCAATACCATGTTACTCTGCGATTACACTTTGTGAATTCAAATTCTCCACTTTTGAGAACCTGTGAGCTTGTAAAATGGGGAGAGTAAAAGTTCCTAAGACACAGGGTTTTAGAAGGGATAAATGTACCCAAAATCCTTAGCACGATTCCAGCATATAGTCCCTGCTCAGTGAAAATTCTCCATAAAGACCCTGGTTAGGGCATGAGGACTATGCAAGTGCTCATGATTCCCTGCGGTAGCTATTCTAAATATTTTACACCCTCTCCTGTTCTACCATTTTTCCTGGTAACCATGCCTTTTTTTTCACAGCTGTAATATCAAATGTGCTCTTTCTTAGCATCCTACCACCTTTAAATTTATCTTCCATATTCTTTTTTTTTTTAAATTAAACTCTACACTGAATGTGGGGCTCAAACTCAAGAGTCACATGCTCTATCAGCTGAGCCAGTCAGGTGTCTCTCTTCTGTACCTTTCAATGAAAGCATTGTTTCTCAAAGTATGGTCCTCAGGCCCTTATCATAAATCGTCACCTGGGAATTTGTTAAACATGTAAATTCTGGGCCTCACTGTAGACTCACTGAATCAGATTCTTGCAGGAAGATTCAGTAAACTGTGATTTACTAGGCTGTCCCATTGTATGCTAAAGTTTGAAAATCACAGCTTTGAGCATCATGGTTCTGACATCCAAAGTCCTCTTGACCAGTATGTTTTCTCCTTGGAGGCAGATTTGCTAGAGAAATGCAATCATTTCTCCAGGATGCTTGGTTTGAGCCGAGAGGACTTAGAGGAATCAAGATATTGGTGGCTGACACAACTTGATTCATCTTTGTATAGTAGAAATAGAATACCAAGGGAAAAAGCGTGCAAAATCCATTGAGATTTTTCTTGGTGAGTACTTGGGGGCACACTTATCAATATTTGCTTCCATGTCTCTTCTTTTATCAATGCTTCCATGACTTTTTACAAAAATGAGGTATAATTGACAAATAAAATTATAAGGTATATAAAGTGTACAATGTGATATTTGCTATATGTATTCATATTGTATATTTGCTTATGGACTGTAAAGAGTGAACAGTTTTTAAAATTTTTAAAAAAGATTTTATTTATTTATTCATGAGAGACACAGAGAGAGATGCAGATGCACAGACAGTGGGAGAAGCAGGCTTCCTGTAGGGAGCCCGATGTGGGACTCGATCCCAGGACCCCGGATCATGCCCTGAGCCAAAGGCAGATGCTCAACCAGTGAGCCACCCAGGCATCCCATGAGTGAACAGTTTTTAAAAAATAATAATTTATTTATTTGAGAGAGAGAAAGAGAAAACTCGAGCAGGGGGAGGGGTAGAGGGAGAAGGAGAGAGAGAATCCCAAGCAGACTCCCCACTGAGCCTGGAGCCTGATGTGGGGCTTGATCTCATGACTGCAGAATCATGACCTGAGCTGAAACCTGCTCAATCGACCAAGCCACCGAGGCGCCCCAAGAGTGAACATTTTTGATAAGGATCTTTAGAATGAATCCAAGTGGAAGAAAGCAATTCTGGATGAGTGCCGTAAGTATCAACTATACTGTGTCTGTACTATATTTGTGTTACAAGAAATCCACTCTGAGTAAGCCTATTTCTGTATTTTTACTATTTCTGTATCATATCTCATATCTCACATTCCCAGAAGTCCTGCCTGGGACACACACTGTGGTTGACACTCATCATCCATTCAACTAGCTTTCCCTTATCACAGAGCGTAGGAAGCCATAATCCCACCTTAGACTCTCTGGCGACTAGGGTGGTCATGTGACAGAGTCTGGCCCTTGAGCGATAAGCACAAGTCTACAAGGAACTTCTGGGAAAGCCTGTGCTTCTTAGGTATGGATGCCTCCCCTTCCTAGTTTGGTTCTTCGTCTTCTCTGGGGGAAATGGTCTTGATTCCTGGAGTTTCCCAAGCCACTTTGAGCATTAGGAAGAGCAGGATGGCCACAGCCTTGGGCCTGACATCTTTGAGCTGCCAAAACGAGACCAGCAACTGTCCACCTCATGACATCAGTAGGAGAGAGAAAAAAAATCCTCACATAGTTAAATTTTTTGCTAGTTGGGTTTTCTGTAACTTGCAGCTTCACACAATCCCTATCTGAGGGACTGTCTCAATAGGACTGGGCTGAAAGGCATTTTTCATAGAGTGAAGATGGAAATGAGACAAATAGAAAGAGTTAAGGAGGAAGGAGGAGTGGCATTTGGAGAATGAATTTAGGGAGTTAGGGAACAAATTGCCCACAGGGTCTTCCTGGGATGATGCCTCGCCTGCTATTTGCTGGAGCAACAGACAATAGTTTTCATACAAGTGTGATTTCCTGGAGAGGCTCAGAGAAGACAACCACAAGCTGGTGTTCGGTTGGAGATATTTGTGCTATTTGCATTCTCCACGAAATTGCTCTTGACGTTTTGGACATGATTTCTTCGTTTGGAGAAACTATCATACACATCGTGGGATATTTCTCATAACAAGCCTCTGCTTATTAAATGTCTGTAGTGCCCATCTGTTATTTTGACAGACAAAAATATATCCTCACATTTCCAGAGCCACCTGGAAGGGTGGCCATATGTCTGGGTGAGAAATGCCTTCTTAGAGCATCTAACACAGGGCCCTGCTTGTGGACAGTATTTGGTTCAACGGCTCCATATTCAGTGGTAGGTTGGTAAGCTAGTTCTCCGAAAACAAACAAACAAACAAACAAGCCAAAACCAAAGCCAAACAAAACAAAACAAAAACACCGTGGTTGGGATCCTTTGCCAACTTCTGTGCTCTAAATAATTCACACACAGCAATTTCATGTCATCTATGGTTTAACTACTGGCTTGTGAAATTTCTAAGTATTTAACAATTGGCTTTTGAACAAGAGTAGGCTACCTCCAATATACCCCTGTGCGCACAGAAGCTCAGAATTGGAAGGAACTTAAGATCACCTGGTACCCATTGTTTCATGAAAGAAATAACATTGCAGAAGATTTACAATCAAACGACATTTGGGTCATGACCAGCCAGTCTTTGACTAAACGAAGCCACTACCAATTTCCCAGGGGGCCTGAAGTGTTTTGTCCTTCACCACTGAATGATGAGGGCAATGGAAGTGACTCGGGTCACAGATTTGGTGACAAACTTGTTTTGGGCACGTTGCCTTTGAGTTTGTGAAGGTACACACATGTGTACATGGTATTTAGGTTAAACACAGAAGCTTATGTTTATCTGATGCTTCCCTTGATGCTAAGGCTTGGTGGGGGGAGAAAGAATGTCCTATCCAGAGGGATCTCTCTCCTGCATCCCCTTGTCAGCAGCAGCTGACCCCTCTGGTGGAATGGGGAGGAGGAGCCCCTTTTGGCAGCTCACATTCATTCACCTGAGATGCCCAGATCATCTTCCTCCGGTCAGGAGAGAGGCAGCACCGAGAGGGTCCGCACGGTTGCAGCAGGAACAGCCCTGTGGAGCTCACCCCGCTCCCACGAAACTCTCCAGACACCAAGAAGAGGTCTGCCCTCTTTAGGAGACTAACAGGTTGCTGCTATGATTGTCATTAGCTTCCACTAGATGCTCCCAGCTAGATCTCCCAGCTCCTCGCCCTTATGAAGCCAACACTATCATGGTCACATCCCAAATTACCAATTCAAGATCTAGGGTAATACACGGATTTAGACAAGTAGCATAGGCACTATAGAAACCTCCACTGCCTGGTGCAGCTTGGCAGGACTTCCATGGGATTATATACAGCTCTGGCGTCAGAGCCGGGACTAGAACTCAGGCCTCCTGGTCTCCGGGTGTTAGTTAATTTGCCAGCGTCATACATCTAGAAAATAGCTACTGGGTAGCAGAGCCAGGATTCAAAGCTAGGTTGGCTTGCCTACTATCTATACTTTTCTTTTTAGAGAGAGGGATGTAGCCAGTTGGCTTTAATCTTCTCTTAGGCATTTTCAAGAATCCTGAGTGAACATGCTAGGCTGGATTTGGGCACCAGGTGGAACACTTAACCTAATGTGAATGTCTAATCAAACCCATTGTGGATACAGATCTGAGGTTCAAGTGGGAGGGTCTCTAGGATTTTCAGAACAGCTATGTCTCATGTGTTATAAAGCCACACATAAGGTTTATGTTGTCTATTCAATATATTCTGAACCTTCAGATCTCAGCTAAGCTGCCTCCTGTTTCAGGAGGCAAAGGCAGATGTAAACAATTATTTTTCTTGGTGTCTTTGGTCAGAGAGAAAGGACAGACACTAGACATCATACGGAAAAGTGAGGGAAGATTTAAAAAACTGATAAAATTCAAACTACCCAATGACTTAAACCCGAAACCGAATAAATTCGGATGATGAGATGATACCTACACTTTTTTTCTTCTTGCAACCACGGAAGTATTGTTCTGTTGCAAGACATCCATTTCCACAATTACAGTTTTGTAATGTGACTTGGTCCATTGTGATACTTGGGAGAATTTTATTTTCAATAAGTTGTTGACGTAAAGTAGAAAACTCAAAACAAAAGTGTCAAAACTTCAGGGAAAAAAAAATCAAAACCCAGAAGTAAAAACAATGAATCTCTGAAGTGGTAATTAGTACAAATTTATTGTGCGCACACCAAAAAGACAATTTACAAAACCAAGGAGCACTCGAACCGAAACGTAGAATGAGGCTCAGAGGTATGTTATTAATTAATAAGCGGCTTATAAAGTGTGCAGGAAGTAACTGTTCATTCTTCACGGTGGTTGGCTCTCATCTGAGAATTTTCTTGAATAAAAGGGAATTGGGTAGTGGCCACCTCCTACCAATTTTGGGGAACAATTTAAGTGTCGCTTGTGATTTTCGGGGCTTAAGCAAGAAGGGACCCTGGTCAAGCTGGCCTGACTTGTCTTGCAAAATTAGCTAGGTTAAACTTTGCTTGTCTGACTAACCTGGTTTTGTCTGCTCAGGAAATTTTGAAGTCTGGCCTCCACTTGTGTTTGAATTTAACAGAAGGAAAGGAAGGGGGCGGGGGCCGATATCCAGAGATAAAAGAAAGGACAAATAACAGGAAACCCCAACCCCAGGGACAGACTGATGAAGTTCCAGAGCTCAAAGAATACTTAGAAGTATTACAAGCACATAGGACTTTGATTGTGGTAAGGTTGAGGGGAGCATTTTCTTCCGCTGTTGGTCAGTTTTATTTTAAGCAATATTTTTAAGGTTCAGAATTATCCATTTATTTTATATGAGGACATGCTCAAAGTTTATATGCTAAACACATGAAGTCCCCATTTGCTCACATAGACTAACTGCAAAGGTGCCTTGGTTTGCTATTTATTGGATGAGGACAATAGCCTCAGGCATGTGTTTCCTCCGGGACCATGATTTTATGTCCTTAAGGCATTTATTTTAGAAATATCTTCTTTATTTAGCATATTGAGGATACATAAGGAGGATAAGTTTTTAAAAGTATATAAAAGAGCTCCTGGGGGCATCTGGGCGGCTCTGTCTGTCCTGTCTGCCTTCAGCCCAGGTCATGATCTCAGGGTCCTAGGATCAAGCCCCATGTCCAGCCGGGAGCCTGCTTCTCCCTCACCCTCTGCTTCTCTTCCTGCTTGTGCTGGCTCCTTCTCTCTCTCAAATAATAAATAAAACAAAATAAAAATAATAAAAGAACTTCTGTCCTCAAGGAGCTTAGTTATGGAATTATGGATATTCAAATCTAAAATAATACAAAAGAGATAGTGAATTTTCACACAAAGAAGACAGCCTTTGCATTCTTGATCTTAGGGAAGTAACTTAATCTCTGAGCTTTAGCTTTCTCCAGAAAAAATGGAGATTTTACCTATATCAAGTGGAAGTAATGAGGAGTAATGGGTACCATGCAAATCATCTATTCAATTGAGAGCTAATACTATAATAATAGGTAGCCTGAAGATGGGATGCAGAGGCGTGATGCTCTAGGATTGCACAGGGATGATTACTTAGGCTGGCAGTGGTTTGAGAGTTTTCGATTATTAGTAGAATTTTGAAAAATGTGGGGTGATGAAGGAGCTCTTCCAGTTATGGGGAACAGTGTGAGCAAAATATTGGAACCTTATTTATCTAGTGAAAATGAGAAAGTGTGACCTTGACCGAAGTGAGTTTGTATAGGGAGTCAAGTAAGTAGAGCCTGGACAGTGTGAAGAGAGTTTGAATCCCTGGATGGTTGCACATTTTGAGAGAAAGAACCAAAGTGACCCTCTAGGCTGTGTTGTGCAGGACGGCTGGGACAGGATTCACACTTAGCCCCCACACGTACTTTCTATCTCTACAGTTTCATCTTTTCCAGAATGATAGATAAGTGAAATCATACAGTGTTAGCCTTTTGAATTAGGCTTCATTCAGTTGTTGTAAATGCATTTGAGATTGTGGGATGTTTTGCAGCATTCTTGGCCACTACCCACTGAAAGCCAGAAGCACCTTTCCCCCAAGTGTGACAACCAAAAATGTCTCTAGACTCTCATTGCCAAATGTTGCCTGGAGGCAACCCCAACCTGCCATCCCATTGAGAACCACGTCTCTAATTCATAGGTTATTTTATATACAGTTTTCCCTCTCTCTCCCAGTATTATAAACTCCAGAAGAGCACAGTATCTGTTTTTCCTCACTTCTAGATTCCCAGGAACATAGTTCATAGCACTTCTCTGATGTTGGGCAAATATTTGTCAAATAAATGAATAAAGACATAGTTAGGCAGGGATTTCTGAGCCTCAAGGAGTGTGGAGACTAAGGTGAAAGAGATAAAGGAACACACCTGAGCCACATTTATAGAGCGAAGAGACGGGCATCGGGTGGAATAATTATCTATTATTGAATGCCATGGTTGAATGCCTAAGTGCTTTGATATGTTTTATATCACTTTACCTTCCCAACAACCTACAAGGATTTTATTTAACTCTATTTTAAAGTTGAGCCAATTTAAATGCAGAAAGACCCAAAGAGTTTTAATAATGTGCCCACAGGGTAGGAGCTGCTTGAATCAGCCTGTCTCCAAAGCTGCAGGTCTTTCCATTATGCACCCTTTGTCAGGGATGCTGTTGTCTAAACCCAGCCAAGAACTCTGGATACCATCATAAATATTGCAACATAAGATTACAATATTAGAAAGTAAGAAACTGGAGCTAGGAAATCTGTTCCACCCCCAGTGAGAAGCCCTCAAACTCTTGGTACATGGAAGTGGTGCTAGTCTTGGTGAGATGGCCCTGGGACAGAGGGTGGCAGGTTAGCGGTCTTTCCCTTCTTTCCCTTCCTTCCTTCCTTCCTTCCTTCCTTCCTTCCTTCCTTCCTTCCTTCCTTCCTTCCTTCCTTTCTTTCTTTCTTTCTTTTCTTTCTTTCTTCTTTTAGGTTTACTTATTTATTTGAGAGAGAGTGAGCTTGCACATGCATGAGTCAGTGGAGGGGCTAAGGGAGAGAATCTTTAAACTGACTTCCCGCAGAGGCACCTGGTTTGCTCAGTGGTTGAGCATCTGCCTTTGGCTCAGGGCATGATACCGGGTCCTGGGATCGAGACCCGCATGGCTCCCCATAGGGAGCCTACTTCTCCCTCTAACTATGTCTCTGCTTGTCTTTCTGTGTCTCTCATGAGTAAATAGATAAAATCTTAAAAAAAACCCAAAAAAACAAAACTGACTTCCCGCTGAACGAAGAGCTCCACTTTCGGCTTGATCTCATGACCCTGAGATCCCAACCAAGTTAGCAGTGATTCTTAAACTTTAGCAGGATCACACTTGCCTGAGTGCTTATTCCTGGGCTCTAAATCTGAGGATTCTGTTTCGGTAAGCTGGTGAGGGACTGGGAACCTACAGGTTTAATAAACATTTCTGAGTGGTTCTGGTGCAAGTCTGCACTCCACATTTTCAGAAAATCTGGGCCATGGAAGAAAGAATAACCAAGATGAATGCAAAGGGGAGGCAAGAAGTGGAGGATAAGAATGAGGGCCTTGGGGTCAAGGGCTGAACAGGCAAGCTTGATTTGGGCTTTGTGTTCTGAATTTAATGACTTGCTGCAGAGTGCTGTGGACAGGTCTGGAGGAGGTCTTTTGGGTCCCTTAGCAACCTGGAAGCTGAAAACCCAGACTGTCTTCACACATAATGTGGAAGAAAGGGATATAGGTCCCAATACAAGTATTCATTTATATCAGAGGTGGGAAAATACGGCAATGGGCAAATCCGGCCCACTGCCTTTTCGTGTAAATTTTATTGGAACAGAGTCTTACCCATTTATTTATGTACAGTCCAAGGTGCTTTCATGCTGTTGAAAACAGAATTGAGTAGTTGCCCCAACTGACCACATGGTTCACAAAACTTAAATATTCACTCTTTGGCCTCTTACCAAAAAAAGTGTGTCAGCCACTCCCCCAACTATTTTTTTTTTTTGAGAATATGTTCAGAATATTGGTCCTAAGTAAATGGTTGAAATATCCTTATGGCTTTGATTGTTTGCAAACGTATCTTTAAGCCACTGTTGCTCCCAGCACATGGGTGTGAGCAATTTGTGTGAACAAAACCACATAAACACACACACTGCGAGAGAGAGAGATAGACTTTCCTGAAGGACATTTTGTCCTGTCATTGCATTGGTTTTGAAGGGATTTAAGTGGCCTCCCACTCTCCTTTTCCTAAAAGATCAGAACTTCTTAAAAAAAAAAAGAAAGAAAGAAATTTCAACCTTTTAGTTTTCTAAAGATCGGTTACTTTGTGGAGAATGAGGGGAAATTAAGAGAGGGAGACACACGGTCCCCTGTGGTAAAATCCATTTTTATAGCTCCTGCCTTGCTGAAAGCCACAGATTTGTTTATTTTGTGGCTGTTGACAGAACCTACAAATTCTTGCTTAGAGATTGAGGGGAGCTTTCATAGTTCATTCACCGACTCATTCAACAGGATTCATGCATGCCTTTGGAGCCCTGGGTCCTGGAGGTGCGGGGATGCAGAAGATGCATTGTGTGCTTGCAGCCTACCAGCAGTGAGAGATGTGGAGAGATGAGCTGCAAGCCTCCCACGCCCTGAAATCCAGCAACTATGGGATCGCAGGGAAGGTCCCACCAGGCTGCCTGGTAGAAGTGGAAGGAACGTGGGCTTCATATCTCAAATTCTGCTTCTATTTGAACACAACAAATTGTATACGAAGGTCCTGATAGCCATAGGTTAAAAAAAGCATTGCCCCAAATCTGAAACTCAAAGTAGCATCAATGTAAGAATGAAGCTTAAACTCAACATTTTCCGGGACACCTGGGTGGCTCAGTGGTTGAGCGCGTGCCTTTGGGTCAGGTCATGATCCTGGGGTCCTGGGATCGAGTCCTGCATTGGACTCCCCACGGGGAGACTGCTTCTCTCTCTGCCTCTGTATCTCTCATGAATAAATAAAATTAAAAAAAAATTAAAAAATTTAAAAAATTAAAAAAAATTATTCATGAGAGACACAGAGAGAGAGAGAGACAGGCAGAGACACAGGCAGAGGGAGAAGCAGGCTTCTTGTAGGGAGCCTGATGTGGGACTCGATCCCAGGACCCTGGGATCACGCCCTGGGCCAAAGGCAGACGCTGAACCGCTGAGCCACCCAGGCATCCCATAATAAAATCTTAAAAAAAAACCACAACAACCCTCATTTCCCACCTATCTGCTTCCAGTTGCTCTCAGGCTACATCTCTTGGGCTTGAGCTCTGGGTGTAGCCTGGCACCTCTAGGGGCTCAGGAGAAGCAGGTGGGATTCAGATGGCTCAGGGAGCCAAGGGTGCCTGGCACCTGTATTTACAGGTCGCCAAGCTCTCTCCAGGAAGGGTACTTGCACTTGGTTTCTTTTAATTAGTGGATCCAGCCCACCAAGCTGGTATCTTTTTCCAAACGGACTCATTTCCATTGGTGAGGAGTAAAATAAAGTCTAAAGCAGTGGTTCTCAAATGTTGCTGTGTACTAAAATCACCGGTAGAGCTTTTACGAGTCCAGACCTAGATGTGTGTAGTTTTAAACTCCTCGGATGATTCTAATGTGGAGCTAAATTTGAAAGGGCTGCTCTAAATCAGTGGTTCTTAATTAACCAGAGGGCTTGTCAAACTCAGATTGCTGGGTTCTAACCCCTGAGTTTCTGATTCAGTGGCTCTGGGGTAGGTAGCAGATTTGCATTTCTAACATATTCCCAGAGGATGCTGGTGTTGGATGGATGGTCAAGGTCAACACTTTGGGAACCACTACTCTAAGTGGAAGCAAGGAAATAGAACGGTTGCTGGAGAAGAATAATGGTTCCTATTTCTGCATAAAATCTGTCTATTCTGCATTTTGAAGAACGAGAAGGGGAAGATCTGGCTGAGGATATTACGCTGCGATATTTGCTGTGTAAGACCTACATTCTTGGAATGGTACGTACCCATCTTTAGATGCCTTGCACTACCTGGGAAAACATACCGCTTTGCAGGATTTCTCTCTCTCTTTCCATCTGTTTCTCTTTTTCTTTCTCTTTCACTTTCTTTTTCTTTTGGAGAAAGGCTTGAGATGAGGACTTCGTTAAAATACTAAAGAACATCTACAGGAATCAGTTGCATTCAAAATGCTTTTACTTTTATAGAAAACTTGAAATTTGAAAAGACAGTTTTTTTTTTGCAAAATATAATCTTAAATGATATAGGTATTTCTGATGGGGCAGCTTTGCAGCCATATAGGAAAACCTTTTAGCTAATAGCCCAAAGAACCTTTCCATAAGAAACAACAGAGTGGGTTGAAAAGTAATAAAAACAGAACACAAATAACTTAATATATATGAATCTCTGTATTGATGTCAGCAAACGGGACCACACTGAATTTACTTTCATCATTTGTAGAGCAATCTCATACTACCCCAAAATAATGTCTTGTTTAGCTCTATTTTATAATTTTTTTTCTAGTCGATTCATCACTTTAATAACCAAATAACCTTTAACACATGCTAATCCACCCTGATTATTGTAAAGCTGGTCTACCACCAAGTACTAGCATGTTCTTTAAGATACAGTTTTCAATGACCAGAATTCAGAAACTCAAACATCTGAGAAGATTATAACCTTTCCAATTAAGAACATGAATTTTCCCAAGATGATTGAGCAAAATCAATTAATGTTTTGAGATTTTATAAATTTTTTTAAAAAGATTTCTTTATTTGAGAGAAAGGGTGTGCAAGCAGGGAGGAGGGGCAGGAGAGAGAGAATCTTCAAGCCAGCTCCCCACTAAGCATGGACCCTGATATCCATGGACCCCGAAGATCATGACCTGAGCTGAAACCAAGAGTTGAATGCCTGAGACACGCAGGAGCATCAGCCCATTGTCTATTTTAGAAATAAAACTCAGATGGTTATATTTCATTTTAAATACTCTTTCGGAAGCTGTATTCTCAGCTGAGGGAATAATCTCACTGACCATGCCTATTTAGCATTGTTCTGTTTATACGTATCACTTAACGAGCAAAACTTTCCCAACTGGCTGTGGAATCCCAGGAAGCAAATCCGGATGGGAAGCACACTCAGCAGCTGGGGAACTACAGCTTCTGGGGGAGTCTGACACCAACACAGATGTTTTAGGAAGGAAGTGGTGAAGTCAGTCGGGCAGTGTCTACACAGGTAAGATGGTGAGCGGTCCAGGTGCGCTGTCACTTTGGATAAATGCGTTTTGGGTCTCCTCTGAGAAACTAACAGCTCTGGAATATGCTACTTTCCCATTCATTTAAAAATTCCCTTATAAGATTATTTCATCTTTCCACTTGACTTTGCCCACTTCACAGTCCAGGAAGACTTTAGCACTCCTTGCTATAGAGGTTTCACTTCTATGACTAAGGGTTTACAAATGACGGTGAATTTGTAGAAGGCAGCCTGTTTTAAGAAGGAGGACGCAGGATGGGGCAGATGTTTTGGGATCATCTCTTATTGGGTCTGTGACTCTGGCAAGTTAGTGAACTTCTAGTTTCCAAATGAAAAGTTAGCTTGCCCGCAGCCAGTCTGCTGTGGCTGCTCAATGGGAAGAGAGACAAGTGTCTGCTACTGAATGCAGTAAATGTTGGTTCCTGCACTTACCATTCCTTTTGGGGCTTATTTCATTTAGCAAATATTCACTGAGAGTCTTCTCTTTGCTGTGTTCCAGGAACACAGAGGCATGAAAGCTTTCTTCCTTCAGGAGGACTTCATAGTTTAAGGAGAAAGAGAAACAGATACTTAAAGAACAATATGGTTAGTGCTACTGGAGGGCAGATGGGGGCAAGGGGCTCGCTGGGGGAGTTCCCTGCAAGCAGAAGGCCCAGGCAATGGGGGGGGGGGCACCTGTGTGTTCCTCTTTTCCTGGGAAACACAGTCTTGTGCTCCCTGTCTGAAGATTATTGTTTCTTACATTTTTGTCTGATTTTTCTTTTCTTTTTTCTTTTTTTTTTTGGTTTGTTTGCAGTGTGGGGTAGGTAATTCTGAATTGTCTTACTTCCACATGGCCAAGGTGGATGTCCAAAAGCATTTTAAAATAAATTATGGGCTCTTTTCCTCTTCGGAGGCGGAGAGCCCTTTGAGCAAACGTTCAATAAACCCTCTTGCTAATTGCATCTGCCTGTCTGGGGTCTGAGTCTCTGGGGCGTCCACCGGGCCACGTTGGCACCCGTGAGCCAGGGTCCAACATTTGGGGGCTCGTCCGGGATCTGAGACGCCCCAGACTCAATCCTAAGACTGGCAGGAGGACAGGCTAAAGGCGCTCCAGATTATCCAGCACCAGATCTGGAAACCCCTTGCGGCTGTCTACCGCCCCGGAGACACAACCGGCCCACACCCGTTCCAGATCGGGGACTCCGTCTACGTCAGGAGACATCAGTCCAGGACGCTTGAGCCCCGCTGGAAGGGCCCATATACTGTACTACTGACCACCCCAACCGCCTTAAAGGTAGACGGCATTGCTGCTTGGGTCCACGCCTCACACGTCCAGCGCGCCCCATCAACGAGCACCGCTGACGCCAGCCAGGACGGACCGGACGAGCCGCTCCAATGGAAGCTCCACCGCACCCAAAACCCGCTCAAGATAAGACTTTCAAAAATTGTTCAATGACAGTTGTTATATTCCTA
Organism: Nyctereutes procyonoides; assembly: GCF_905146905.1. Taxonomy (NCBI): domain Eukaryota; kingdom Metazoa; phylum Chordata; class Mammalia; order Carnivora; family Canidae; genus Nyctereutes; species Nyctereutes procyonoides. Next base: position 16,038,501 of record NW_026575082.1, on the reverse strand, counting down.
CCTCTCCTAGCGCTCTTCACCTCCGCCAAAGGTGACCCTCATGCCCTCAAAAGGTTAACCTGGCAGGTACTAACGTCTGGGGGTGACGAGGTCTGGTCTATAACTAAGACCGCCCCCGTGGGAACCTGGTGGCCTGACCTATATCCTGACCTATGCAAGCTAACCATAGGGGCCCCTAGCCCATGGGACCTAGAGGGATACTTCGACACCTCTAGAGCCCCTAACCAAGAAAGCCCTCCAGGGCGACTGGGATTAGACCCATGGGGAGGATGTGGCACGCCTGACAGAAGGGCCATGCTAAGCACTCTTCCCTTTTATGTCTGTCCCGGGCACCACAGAGATCGCAGGCTAAATCCCACCTGTGGAGGAGGGGAATATTTCTATTGTAAAAATTGGGGGTGCGAAACCACGGGGGATACAGAATGGAGGCCCTCCTCCTCCTGGGATTATATCACTGTCAAGGCTAACTATACTCACCCGACATTTAGCAAATGGAAAACCCTTAATTATGGGCCCTGCCAAGGGTGGTGTCATCCCCTACGGATATCCTTCACGGAGCCCGGAAAAAGGGCTACTTACTGGGCCAATGGATATACGTGGGGACTCAGGTTATACAAAGAAAGAACAGATGATGGTTTTATATTCAGAATTAAACTAAAAATAGAATCCCCAGACCCCGTGGCGATCGGGCCTAACGCGGTCCTCGGGGAACAAAGAGCTGCCCCGGCCCTAGCCGCAGGGAGCGCCGCACCCACTAACTTCGCGGTCACTCCAACCCCTCGGTCGTCACCCGAGGCGGGACAACGACTGTTTAATCTTATCATAGGGGCATTCCTGGCCCTTAATCGAACCAGCCCCGATGTAACTAAATCCTGCTGGCTCTGCCTTGCTTCTCCCCCTCCCCCTTATTATGAGGGAATTGCTACTTCAGGGACCTATAATAACATCACTAGCACTCAGGGATGCACACCCGACTCCCAACCACAATTCACCCTTACAGAAGTTACAGGACAGGGAACCTGCATAGGAACACCCCCCCCCCGGGGCTACCAGAGACTCTGCAACACTACCACCCCGATTTTGGGGACTGATTCTTACCTGGAGCCCCAGCCGGGAACTTGGTGGGCATGCAACAAAGGCCTCACCCCCTGTGTGTCGGCTAAGGTTCTAAATAGCTCAAACGACTTCTGTGTCATGGTGCAGATCATACCCAGGGTGTTCTATCACCCTGCTGAAACTCTAGAAAATCAGTATGATAAACATCCCACCCGTTTTCGGCGCGAACCTGTCTCCCTAACCTTAGCCGTTATGTTGGGACTAGGGGTCGCTGCTGGGGTGGGTACCGGCGCAGCTGCTCTGATCCAGGGCTCACGGCGTTCTATAGAACTCCAAACAGCTGTAGATGAGGATCCACGGACACTAGCGCAGTCCGTTTCTAAGCTAGAGCAGTCCCTCCCCTCACTTTCAGAAGTAGCACTTCACAACAGGAGAGGCTTGGATTGACTATTCCTGAAAGAGGGAGGACTGTGTGCGGCCCTGGGAGAGGAATGCTGTTTCTATGCAGACCATTCTGGAGTCATCAGAGACTCCATGGCCAAACTCAGGGAAAGGTTAAATAAAAGACAAAGGGACCGTGAGGCCCAGCAGGGCTGGTTTGAAAGCTGGTTTAATCAGTCTCCCTGGTTGACCACCCTAATCTCTACCATTCTGGGCCCTCTAGTTATCCTGCTCCTGCTGCTAACTTTCGGCCCCTGCGTCCTCAACCGGCTGCTCCAGTTCATCCGAGAAAGATTGTCTATTACCCAAGCTCTGGTATTAACTCAGCAATGTCGGGTCCTCCAAACAGAAAAAAAAAAAAAAAAAATGTTCCCTAAGATTTTAAGGTTAAAATCAGCCCAAACAAGAGGAGGGAATGAAGAAACCTCCCCCCCTTGTAAGTAGGGCCAGCCCTAATCCAGAGGCAGCCCATCCAGTCTTCTTCCTGAAATTTTAGCAACTAAAAGCATTCTGTTTACAATAAGAAAACCGTTCCCCCCCCCCACCCTGATTGGAATGTCCCTGAATAGGTTCATGTTGACCCTCCCCAAAATCAACCTGGATGCCATGCGACTCCCGCGTTTCTTTTGTCTTTAGGAAGTTTCTTTCCTTTTGCCTTTTAAAAGACACCTGTAATTGCTAATCGGGGCTCTTTTCCTCTTCGGAGGCGGAGAGCCCGTTTGCGCAAACGTTCAATAAACCCTCTTGCTAATTGCAAAAAAAAAAAAAAATAAAAAAAATAAAATAAAATAAAATAAAATAAAATAAATTATGAAAAAATTTCAAGCTACTAACATTTTTTCCTGTTATTTTCTCCCAAATGAATGACCTAGGGGCATTTTAGAAATAGATCTCAGAGGCTAGAAGGCTTGCATAGATTACTCATTTGCTCCAAGTGACCAAATAGTTTACTGTCAACCAGTACTAGTTCCCTGGACCTACAATGCAGGATTCATAGACTCTTATCGCACTTCTTAGGGCCCAGCTGTTATAAATTTACTCTTCTGATAACATCTCCTTGCAGAACATTACACTCATGTAGTTATTTAATTAAATATTCCCTCATGATTTAATAAAATGAAATACTTATTTAAATTAAATATTCCTGTAACACTCTTTTCCTGATATATTTTTTTCTTGATAGATTTTAATCTTAAGTAGTCAAGCATTTATATTGTTTTTTATTAATTAATTTAATTTAATTTTTTAAAAAGATTTACTTATTAGAGAGGTAGCATGCAAGAGTGAGCACACAGAGGGAGAGGAAGAAGCAGACTCCTCACTGAGCAGGGAACCCCATGCGGGGCTCCATCCCAGGACCCTGGGATCATGACCTGAGCTGAAGGCAGATGCTTAACTGACTGAGACACCCAGGCTCCCCTATTTATTTATTTTTAGATATTTTGTTTTTTCATTTGAGAGAGAGAGAATGGGGTGAGGGACAGAGGGAGAAAGAGAGAGAGAATCTTAAGCAGACTCTGCACTGAGCATGAGCCTGACACAGGGTCCAGTCCCAGGACCCCGAGATCATGACCTGAGCCAAAAATCAAGGGTAGGTGCTCAACCAACTGCACCACTCAGGCGCCTTTGTGTTGGGTTTGAAATGATGTCTGCCACCATTACTTATTTTTATTCACACAAGATATTTTGAGAGAAAAACCTTCAAAATGCTTTACATAAACTTGAGAAACTCTATATACTCTTACACTGATGGAAAAGTTTATTGTAATGTTGTTGAAGTCAGAGTCAATGGGGGAGAATGTAAGGCTCAAGATTATATTCAACAACTATTTATTGAACACCTATTATGTTCTATATGCTACCTCTGCTCTTGAGCTGTGTTGGTGAGTATCAATAACAAAACAAGGGACCACAAAGATCCCTGTCCAAGTGTGTTTGTGTGTACAGAAATAAACAGTAAAGATAATAAGTGACATGGCATAGATGAGTAAAGCACCTATTATTTTAGGGGGCAAAGAGTGACCGTGGTAAGCTATAGAAGAGAAAAAGCAAAGATCAGAGTAAGGAGAATGGGAAGAGCTAGAGTGGTGGGCAGGTTACAATTTTAAATTGGGTATCAGAATAAATAAGCTTCACTGAGAAAGTTATCTTTAAGCAAAGCTGTGGAGGAGGTGAGGGAATTAACCAGGCCGGTATCAGAACAGGGTGTTCCAGAAGGATCAAGCTGGGCTTTGTTGAGAGTGTGTCTGGAGTGTTCTAGGAAGAGCTGAGAAGTCAGTGTGGCTGGAGAGGAGAAAAAAAGATCAGGACAGAGAACAAGGCAAGGAGACCATACAAGTCCTTGTAAACTGAAAATAAATACATAAATCAATTTAACTTCTGAGGACATGGTTTTCAACATTAAGTAAACAAACACCAATAACAATTATTTATGGTTTCACATTATAAATCAACAATCTTTAGAAATTTTAAAACAGCTTTTTGGATAATGGAGGGAAGATCATGGGCCTTATTAAAGATATACACAGAAGCCTAACCTCATGATGACAAGGTTCAGAATATAAATATTGATTTGAAATAAATTTTGCAGAAACTGCTATCCAAATACTTTTTCATTTTCTCTCTTCCTTAATTAAACACATGTTAATGGCTAGCCTAGTGTTTGTAGCATTAAAAGAATGTGATGTGTGTTATCAGCTTCTTTCCTTAAAAATTAAGTGCTATTTAACATATAAATTTAAAATAAGAATTTTAAAATGGCTGCATTAGAGATTTTAGGGCTTATAGTAACTTATTTTTATATCTCCCAACTTTTCATCAAATATCAAGGAGAATGCAGAAAAAAAAAAGTGAGAGAAATCCCCCCCCCAAAAAAAGTAAAAAATTAGAAACCACTGTACCTGGCATAAATAAGGCTAAATATGTCCCTATAACTAAAAAGTACACAAAATATGCACCCCTTTGACAAGCCAAATATTTGATCTTCCAGCAACGTGATAATCTCAGCTTACGTGAATGAGCTATTCTTAAATTTTTTTGTAATACTTTAATTCTTAAAAAGAGAAACATCTGAGGAAATATGGCAAAATATTAATATCTTTTTAAAATCTTGGTGGTGTGTAATTGAGAGTTTGTTATATTATTTCCTGTAGTTATCTATATCTTTGAGCTGAATAATTCAATCAGAGAAAGACAATTACATGGTTTCACTCATATGCAGGATATAAGAAAAGCAGAGGATCATAGGGGGAAGGGAGGGAAAACTGAATGGGAAATCATCAGAGAGGGAGACAAACCATAAGAGACTCTGAACGCTAGGAAACAAACTGAGGGTTGCTGGAGGGGAGGGAGGTGGGGGGATGGGGTGATGGTGATGGGCATGAAGGAGGACGCGTGATGTGATGAGTACTGGGTGTTATATGTAACTGATAAATTATTGAACACTACATCTGAAACTAATGATGTACTATATGTTGGCTAATTGAATTTAAATTAAAAAATATTTCATAATTTATTTTCTTAATGAACAATAGTTGAGAAAATGGAGGAAGTGAGCCCAGAACATTTGATTAGAGAATTCTCACCCTGGCTGAGCTTGCCCAGACCTCTGAAAATAATTTATACACTGATAACATTTTTCTTTCCAATTCTAACTTCTCCTGTGAGAGGTACACTCTTATGAGCACACGATAATCTATTCTGCATAGCCACACGGGTACCCAAAGGGCACCGCAAACTTAGCCAGACAAGTTTCTGATTCCTTCTTGTGCCCGCTCCTTCTGAATGGGCTATCTTATAAATACTTATATAGATGAACTCAAGACTGTAATCAATACTCAAAACAAAAATGGAAATGAAAATGAGAATAGTAAGGAGGAGCTAAAGCCCACAGTGGTTAGGGACCAAGTTTCTAATGGCCAAATAGCGACACAGGTACACACAAAGGGAAAAGCAAGAGCTGGGTGCCCTGCATGAAACTCCCAGTCTCAACATGCTGCCCTGGCTTAATGGATCAGAATAACACTGCCCATTCTCCCTGAGCGGTGCTGGAGAGTAGTACGTGACCATGGTTTGGGATGGGAGGAGAAGTCAGTCATGAGAAATCTGGTTCCCTCTCAGATGCAAACATGAAACTTTTCTCATAATTCTGGGTCTAGGAGACACTCATAGAATAATCAATCACTGCTGAAGATAAATGCAAATAAAAAATAATCAAAGGAGGAAATCAATCAATGCTCCAAACATGAGTGTTAACTCCATAATTAGAAATACTATAACTATTTTTAAAAAAAATCTAGGATGCTTTTTTGTTTTGTTCTGTTTTTCTTTGTTCTGCTTTTTAAGTAATTCTATACTGGAACATGGGGCTGGAACTCACAATCCCGAGATCAAGTGTTGCGTACTCTACCAACTGAGCCAGCACGGTGCCCCTAGAACTATTTGAAACTGACAAGATATATGTTTAAAATGTTAAAAAAGTAGATTTCAAGTGAAACAAATAATTAAGAAAAAAGGAACATGAAAAATTAGAAAATATTATTGTCTTAGAAATGAAAAATAGAATGTTCAATCGGTGAGGTAACAGCTAACTAGATACAGCTGCTTGTTGCATATAGATGAAGAAACTATCCTAACTACACCACGAGAGATAGTGATGGACTATATGAGCATATCTGGGTCATAGAGAGTAAACTGTACATGTGCCTGTGGAGATGGGTGTAGAAGCACCTAGTGAATCTTCAATCGTCTCTTTGTTAGTTTCCTGTAGCTGTTGTGACAAAGTACCATGGTTTCATGGGTCTATTTGTTCATCATTTCATCAATATCACAGTGTACCTCCACAAAAAATCTTGTTATCTGGTCGTGTAGAAACTCCCAACTTTGTTTTTCACCTTTGCTCTGGCCATTCCAGGTTCTTTCTATCTCCCTGTAAAATTTAGAATCAGGTAATTGTTTTCATGAAATATAGCATACTTGGGATTTTTTTCATTGATATTCTTATTTTATTTATTTTTTATTTTTTATAATAAATTTATTTTTTATTGGTGTTCAATTTGCCAACATACAGAATAACACCCGGTGCTCATCCCGTCAAGTGCCCCCCTCAGTGCCCGTCACCCATTCACCCTCATCCCCCGCCCTCCTCCCCTTCCACCACCCCTAGTTCATTTCCCAGAGTTAGAAGTCTTTATGTTCTGTCTCCCTTTCTGATATTTCCCACACACTTCTTCTCCCTTCCCTTATATTCCCTTTCACTATTATTTATATTCCCCAAATGAATGAGAACATACAATGTTTGTCCTTCTCCGATTGACTTACTTCACTCAGCATAATACCTTCCAGTTCCATCCACGTTGAAGCAAATGGTGGGTATTTGTCGTTTCTAATGGCTGAGTAATATTCCATTGTATACATAAACCACATCTTCTTTATTCAGTCATCTTTCGATGGACACCAAGGCTCCTTCCACAGTTTGGCTATTGTGGACATTGCTGCTAGAAACATCGGGGTGCAGGTGTCCTGGCGTTTCATTGCATCTGCATCTTTGGGGTAAATCCCCAGCAATGCAATTGCTGGGTCGTAGGGCAGGTCAATTTTTTACTCTTTGAGGAACCTCCACACAGTTTTCCAGAGTGGCTGCACCAGTTCACATTCCCACCAACAGTGTAAGAGGGTTCCCTTTTCTCCGCATCCTCTCCAACATTTGTGGTTTCCTGCCTTGTTAATGTTCCCCATTCTCACTGGTGTGAGGTGGTATCTCATTGTGGTTTTGATTTGTATTTCCCTGATGGCAAGTGATGCAGAGCATTTTCTCATGTGCATGTTGGCCATGTCTATGTCTTCCTCTGTGAGATTTCTGTTCAGGTCTTTTGCCCATTTCATGATTGGATTGTTTGTTTCTTTGCTGTTGAGTTTAATAAGTTCTTTATAGATTTTGGATATCATCCCTTTATCTGATATGTTATTTGCAAACATCTTCTCCCATTCTGTAGGTTGTCTTTGAGTTTTGTTGACTGTATCCTTTGCTGTGCAAAAGCTTCTTATCTTGATGAAGTCCCAATAGTTCATTTTTGCTTTTGTTTCTTTTGCCTTTGTGGATGTATCTTGCAAGAAGTTACTGTGGCTCCGGAGAAGGACAAACAGTATATGTTCTCATTCATTTGGGGAATATGAATAATAGTGAAAGGGAATATAAGGGAAGGGAGAAGAAATGTGTGAGAAATATCAGAAAGGGAGACAGGACATAAAGACTTCTAACTCTGGGAAATGAACTAGGGGTGGTGGAGGGGGAGGAGGGCGGGGGGTGGGGGTGAATGGGTGACGGGCACTGAGGGGGACACTTGACGGGATGAGCACTGGGTGTTGTTCTGTATGTTGGTAAATTGAACACCAATAAAAATTAATTTATAAAAAAAAATAAAAAAAAAGAAGTTACTGTGGCTGAGTTCAAACATACTTGGGATTACATTGAATGTATAAACAAATTTGGGAGAATTCACTTTACAGTTTGGGTCTTCCAATTTGTTAGCACGATATATTGCTCATTTATTTAGTCATTCTCTAGAGATTCTAGCCAATGTTTTAAAGTTCTCAGTGCATCGATGTAGCACATCTTTCAATAGCTTGAAGTCCTATGTACTTGATATTTTTTGGTGCTACCATGTATGTTATTGATTTTTACTTTATTCTCCAACTATTTTGTTTTGTTGTTGTTGTAGTTAATAGGTAGAAACATCATACTGAGCTTCTAACCAGCAACTTTGCTAAATTCTCTTTTTAAAAAATTTCATTTTTTTCAAGATCTTATTTATTTATTTGAGAGAGAGAGAAAGATCATGAGCAGGGGGTGAAGGGTAGAGGGAGAAGGAGACTCCCTGCTGAGCAGGGACCCTGATGAGGGACTTGATCCCAGAACCCTGGGATCATGACCTGAGACAAAGGCAGACACTTAACTGACTGAGCCACCTAGGTGTCCCTAAATTCTTTGATTTTGAGTTTGGTTTGTTTTAGTCTTTTTATGTATGCAATCATGTCATATGTGAATAATGACAGGATTAGTTTTTTTTAAATAATTACTCTGTTATGTATTTATTTTTTGTTTGTTGCACTGGCTAGGATCTCATATATATATGTATGCACACATATGCATATGTTTAGAAGTGCCTATGGTAGATATCCATGTGTTTCTGATCTCAGGAAGAAAACTTTCAATAGTTTTCTGTTACCTGTGATGTTGGCAATAGATTTTTTTACAGGTAACTTTTATGAGAAGGCCATTCCCTTCCAGACTTCATTCGCTGAAAATTATTTTTTAATCATGAAAGGATGTTCAATTTGATCAAATGCATTTTCTGCATATAATTTTTCTCATTTATTCTATCAAGTTGATGGAAATAAAATTTTAAAGGACAATATTGAGACAATTGAGAAAACTTGAATATGGATTTTGTATTAAGAAACATAATTAAATCAAATTTCTTCATTATCATAATAGAATTCTGTTTATGTAGAAAAATGTAGTTTGTAGGAGATTTATGCTGAATTTTTTATGTCTAAAACTTATTTTTAAATAATTCTGCAAAAATGCTTCCTTTTAAGATCTATAAACATATACACAAATTGTATCTATCTATATCCAAATGTGGTAAAATTCTAATGGTTAGTGAATTAAGATGAAGGGTACATGAGATATTCTTTTAATTTAGGTTTAAAATTTTTCAAAATAAAAGATTTGAGGAAAAATAAGGAGGATACAAATATAATAGTTAAGTTGGTTTAATATTGAACTTTAAAAAATAGATTTATTTATTTATTTCAGAGAGAGAAGGAGAGAATACAGGCAGGGTGAGGCAGAGGGAGAGGGAGAGAATCTCAAGCAGACTCCATGCTCAGCACGGAACTGGATGTGGGGATCAATCCCACAACCCTGAGATCATGACCTGAGCTGAAATCAAGAGTTGGATGCCCACTGATAAAGCTACCCAAGCACCCCAAATATGGACCTTTCTACCTCTCTAAGTGACTCTACTTTCTTTTCCATTCAATGTAATATTTACAAAACTATTTGTATATTAAACCTGAAGAAAATCTTAATAAATGTCAAGCTAAATTTTTTAAAAGGATTTTTAATTTTTTTAAGAAGTAATCTCTACACCCACCATGGGGCTCAAACTTAAAACTCTGAGATGGAGTCACACGATCTACTGACTGAGTTAGCCAGGTGCCCCCATCAAAACTAAATGTAAACAGACCTCCTTCTCTTACCATATCAGATGGACTATAAGCAAAAAGTCACAGATGTTTAACTAGAAATCTAATCATTTTTGGGTTAAAGTTTAAGGAAAGACTTTAATGTTTAGAAGTTTAATTATTTGAAATCATATTTAGGTATGGAAAGCAATCATATCAAAACATAACAATTTTAGACAAATGAGTAATCAGTGAGAAATTCACATCTTACATGTTTTATTTTATTGTTAGGTAAGAAAGAGTGATGAATTAAGAAAAAATATTGTAGAGAGATAACAAAAAACATTTTTTTGCTTTTGCAACTTTTAAATGCTGTTTGCTTAATTATTTCCATTCTGTGTGGTATTTATGCTACAATATAACTTCTAATAATAAACATCATGTTTTTCAAATTTTTACTGTTACGAACAATACAGAGCAAGAATATTGGCTGAAAATTAATTTAGAAAATGCCAAAGTATAGAAAGAATTTTTCTAGGGGAGGTGGGTAGGGGCACGGGGTAACTGGGTGATGGGCACTGAGGAGGGCACTTGATGGGATGAGCAGTGGGTTATACTATATGTTGGCAAATTGAATTTAAATTTAAAAAATATAAAAAATAAAAAAATTAAAAGTCAAAAAAGCAAAAGAAAAAAATCTTCCGACATTTTATGTGAAGTTGAACATTGAAGGATATATAAATATAATAGAATTGTCTTTTTGGCCCACCAAAACCACTGATAATGGAGAAAGAAGAAAAGCATGACAAAGATAATCATTTTAGATCAAAAGTTTATTTTAATAAAACTGTCTGTTGATTACCTTTTGATCAGATTGTTTTCTGATAGTTTGGGCTAGGACAAACAGCGTGCTACCAAAACAAAAGCAGATTACAGAAGAGTATGTATATTAGTCTTCATATTTTTTTTTTTTTTTATAAATTAATTTTTATTGGTGTTCAATTTACCAACATACAGAATAACACCCAGTGCTCATCCCGTCAAGTGTCCCCCTCCGTGCCCGTCACCCATTCACCCCCACCCCCCGCCCTCCTCCCCTTCCACCACCCCTAGTTCATTTCCCAGAGTTAGGAGTCTTTATGTTCTGTGTCCCTTTCTGATATCTCCCACACATTTCTTCTCCCTTCCCTTATATTCCCCTTCACTATTATTCATATTCCCCAAATAAGTGAGAACATACACTGTTTGTCCTTCTCCGATTGACTTTAGTCTTCATATTTTGTATGAAATTTTTAAGAGCATCTGTTGTCATCTTCACAGATTTATTAAGGTATAATTAACATCCAATAAGCTGTGCATGTAAAATAGTACAATTTGATAGGTTTTGACGTATGTATCTACCCTTGCAACCGACTCCATAATTTCTTTATGAATCTTAAAATCTCTTTTAAATCTCTCTTTCCTGCCTTTCCCTGCCCTCCCCTCCTTCTCCAGGCAAGTTGTAGTTATTGACTTTTTCACTGTAGATTTTTACTTTGTAGAATTTTATACAAATGGCATCGTATAGTATGTACTACTTTTACTAGCATTTGGCTTTTTTTCATTCAGTATAAGTATTCCAAGATTAATCCATGTTGTTGCTTGCAACAATTGTTCATTTCTTTTTATGACTGAATATATTTCTTTGTGTGGATGTACCATAGTATATTTATCTATTCACCTCTTGATGGGCATTTGGATTATTTCCAATTTTGGCTTATTTTAAATAATATTACTACGAACATCTGCATACTATTTATTGTATGGTGATAGACTTCCTTCTTCTTTGGTAAATATGTAGGAGTGGAATGGCTGTGTTCTATGGAATATATATATATATATATATATATATATATATATTCCACTTTTTAGGAAACCATCAATCTCTTTTCAGGTGGCTTACCATATTTGCGTTCCTACTACCAGAGTATGAGATATCCAGTTGCTCTCCATTCTCACCAACACTTGGTAGGGTCAGTCTAGTCATGTGTATGTAATGGTATTTTACTATAGTTTTAATCTGCATTTCCCCAGTGACTAATGTGGTTGAGTAACTGTTCATGTGCCTATTTACCATTCACTTAACTTTTTTAGTGAAGCGTTCAAAATATTTGGCCCCATGTTTTATTGGGTTATGTATCTTCTTATTACTGAGTTGTAAGGATTCTCTATATGTTGTTGGTACAAATCCTTTTACAGATAAGTAATTCATAAACGGCTGATGTTTCACTCTGTGCTGTGGCTTATGTTTTCACTCACTTCATATTCAGTGAAAGAACAACAGTTCTTAGTTTCAAGACAGTCCCATTTATCACTTTTTTGGTTTAGGAATCAAGCTTCTAGAAGTCTTATCTAAGATTTAACATTTTATGTCTATGATTCATTTTGAGTTCTCTCTGTCTCTGTTTCTCTCTTTTTGTAGATGAGTATCCAATTGTTTTGGCAGGATTTGTTGCAAAGGCTATCCTTTCTCCCCCAAATTGTCATTATGCTTTGTTAAACTTCAATTGATTATATAAGTGGAGTCTATTTTGGACTCGTGATTCTGTCTCATTGTCAAATTTGTCCTTACCACACTGTCTCAATTAATATAGCTTAATGTTTACTCTTGAAATCAGATAGTGTAGGTTTTCTAAATTTGTCATTTTCAAAGCTGTTTTGGTTATGCTATGTCCTATGCATTTCTCTATGAATTAGAATCATCTTGTCAAACTCTACAAAAATATTCTATACATTTCTTTGATCAATTTGGGAGAGAGGGAGCATATAAACAATATCCAGTCTTGTAACCTGTTCATTAATGCGCTCTATCTTTCCATTTATTCAGGTTTTCTTCAATTTCTCTCTGAGGTCTTTTGAGTTTTCAGTATATAAATCTTATACATTGTCAAATTCATTTCTCAGCATTTCACATGTTTACATATTATTGTAAATAGTGCCTTTTTTTTTTCCAGAAAATATGGAGTTTACTGACTCATGTTTTTGGGGTAAATGCTTTTTTTTAAAAAAAGATTTTACTTATTTATTTGGCAGAGAGAGAGAGAGAGAGAGAGAGAGAGAGAGAGAGAGACCACAAGCAGGCAGAGCGGGAGAGAGAAAAGCAGGTTCCCCGCTGAGCAGGGAGCCCTATGTGGGGTTTCATCCCAGGACCCTGGGATCATGATCTGAGCTGAAGGCAGACACTTAATTGACTGAGCTGCCCAGGTGCCCCAGTAAATGCTTTTTTTTTTTTTTTTGCTTATATTTCAAATTGTTGTTAGTATATAGAACACAGTTGATTTTTGTATATTGATTTTGTATCCTGGAATGTTGCTCTTTTTATTTAATAGTTTAAGATTTTTTTTTTTTAAATCCAAGATGCTAACCTCTATCTTAAAAAATTGTTTTCTTCTCATTGTGGTAAAAACGCTTAACATGCGATCTGTTCTCCAAAATTTTCAAGTATATAATGCAGCATTGTTAACTGGAGGCACAATGCTGTACAGCAGATGTCTAGAATTTATTCATCTTGCATAAGATGGGAGATTGCTGTACAATAAATCTTTTAATTTGCGTGCTTAGAATATTTATATGTAATATAATTGTTCATATCGTTGTGTTAAAATTTATCATCTTGCCTGGAGGAGAGAAAGAACAACCAGGTGGGGAAGACACGGAGCCTCACTCAGCTCTTTCTTTCCATCACCTCTACAGAACAAAAGTCTCAATCTGCTGAACAAAGGGCAACACATCTTGTCACCTTCCGGATCAGGTGAGAAGCTGATGCATGGGGGACTGCAAGGAAAGAAAAAACACTCTACTCCTATGGGAGGAACAGGGATATGTCCTGAATACAAACTATCCTTCTAGAATCTTCTAGAATCTTCTAGCAGATCTTCTATCACTCCCAGGGGAGCAGGATCACTGAGAAGACCCCACCCAGCTCAGGGACATAGAACTTGCCTACAACAGGCAAGGACTCAGAATTCTTCCCAACCCTCCAACATGAGGAGAGGATAGAAACCCTGAGAACTACAGACATTGGAGAAAGCATTCTCCCTTGCAGGCTCTTCTCCACAAACCCTTATGAGAAAGGTGGAACAGGAAGAGTTACTGGAGGCAGCCTCCTTGTGGCATTGCTCTGTCTGTGGCTTCCACACCGGTTCCATACACTCTTGCTATCCTGTAGTCAGACTCGAGTAATTTGCTAAGAATTGCACCATTTAGATTGGCTAGTGTCAACAAGGCAAGAAGTAACAAGTGTTGGTGAAGACGTGGAGAACAGGGAATCTTTGTCCACGGTTGGTAGGAATGCAAATTAATGCAGCTGCTGTGGAAAACAAAACAAATGAACAAACAAAACAACAGAAACAGACTCATTAATGGAGAGAGGGAAGGTGGTTGCCAGAGGGGCAGGGGTAGGGACATAGGCAAAATAGGTGAAGAGGATTAAGACGTACGTATTTCCAATTGTAAAATGAATCATAGGGATGAGAAGTACAGCACAGGGAATAGAGTCAATAATATTGTTATGACTTTGTATGACAACGGATGGTTACTCTACTCATCACAGTGAGCATTTTGTAATGTACACAATTGCCAAACAAGTGTTACACATCTGAAATGAATATAATATATGTCAACTATTATTCAGTTAAAAGTACCTCAAATTAATTTTCAGTTAATTTACTGCAATTAAAAGTAAAGATTAAAAAAAAAGTCGCCTTCTGGATCAGAGTTAAAAAAAAAGAATTTCAGCTGAATTCTTCCTACCAGTGTGAATGGTTTCCAATATCTGCCCGAAGTACACAACTGTGCTCACATCCTGTTTTTCATTGGAAAACACCTGTCTTTCTTTAAATTTGGGTGAACTGGTTGTCCTGTGAGCACGGCTTTTTGATGAATTTTGAACAGCTGTGATTATGCAAATCATTCAGCCTGCTTTTTGTAAGTGGGAGCACACTTTTCCAGCTTTTTACATCCTAATCAGAAGCCAGAAGTCAAAAAATGTCACTTGAATAAGTGTGTGAAAAATGATCTGGGATACAAGATATTTTAAAAGTGTTCTTCATTACAAGTTTTACTCACCACAGTTACAAATATATTAGAAAAAAGTCACTTCTGTGGGAGGCTAAATCCTTCAAACACCCAAACATTGGAATTGTTATAGAAAAGCTCTTTGAAAAACAATCATCACTGATTTTACAAAATTCTATGGCAATGATTGAAGCAGGACTTGTCATCGTAGCAGTATTTAGTGAAGGCATAATCACCCACATGCAAATGACTGCTAGCAATGTCAGCTCAATTCATTAGAGCGTGAGGAGGTGGTGCCTTCTTGCTAGACATGTGGGGGCCTAAAAAGTCTATTAGAATATTGCCTTGTTACTGTACATATGGTAATTCTCTTTCTTTCTTTCTTTGTGCCCTTCTGAGTCCAAGGGACACAAAGTTGGAAACAGTTTCATCTAGAAGAGTTTGGTTCCCAGATACTATGAGCAAGCAGAATTGATGTTAAAATAAGAGCCTACCCTTCATGCTTCACAATGCTATTTAGGCTTAAAACAAATATATAATATAAATGGGAGTACTTCTTAAGCTCTGAAACTCTATGCAAATATAAGGGTTTAGGACTATGATGATTGCCTAAACATAGTGGCTTTTTAGTTACAAAGATAATTATTTCTTAGCAAAATTATAGAGAAAACTACATAGATGTTAATGAATGAATAATACGATGCCCTGGAGTTTCTTAGAAATAATACTTGTGTGGGGATTTTGATGGGATCATATAAGAAACAAGACACAGACTATTAAATTGTTGAAGCACTGGGTGTATGGTGCTACATTGCTCTATTTTTTTTTAATTTTTTTATTATTATTTATTTATGATAGTCAGAGAGAGAGAGAGAGAGAGGCAGAGACACAGGCAGAGGGAGAAGCAGGCTCCATGCACCAGGAGCCTGATGTGGGATTCGATCTCGGGTCTCCAGGATCGCGCCCTGGGCCAAAGGCAGGCGCTAAACCGCTGCGCCACCCGGATCCCATTGCTCTATTTTTAAAGAACTTTTGTATGTATTTGAAAGTTTCCCTAAGAAAAAATTTAAAAGGTTTAAATTATAAGTACTACTATATTGACAACTCCTGTACGAACTTCCAGTTTAAAGGAAAATATTATGGATAGGGCACCTGGGTGGTTCCGTGGGTTAAGCATCTGCCTTCAGCTCAGGTCATGATCCCGGGGCTCCTGGGTCCAGCCTGGGTCAGGGTCCCTGCTCAGTGGGAAGTCTGCTTCTCACCCTCCCTCTGTCCCCCGACCCTGCTCTTGTGTGTGCTCTTGCTTTCTCTCCCTCTCGGTCTCAAATAAAGTCTTTGGAAAAAAAATATTAGGGATGTAGCTGAATTTCCCTTTGTGCCCTTTCCAGATTGCATAGTACTCCATCCCTGTCAGGCAAACTGTTTTCAATAATTTATTATTTTTATTTATTTACTGATAAAATTCATGCTCTTAAAATTTCATTACATAGGTGTGCATTTCTAAATTATATAACAGGGGGGCGCCTCGCTGACTCCGTGGGTAGAGCATGCGACTCTTGATCTCTGGGTCATAAGTTTAAGCCCCATGTTAAATGCAGGGCTTACTTAAAAAATAAATAAATAAAATCTTCACAAAGTATACAACAGATTGCTTCTATATTTTTAAACACTATCTGCAGTAGCATACCATATAGGTATGTATATTCTAACATATATACACTATATATTATTTTTCAGTTTTATATATTATATAGACAATGTTTATACACACATATACTCTACATACTATGTACCATGTACTCACGAATATGTACGCATCATATATATATTCATTAACATTATGTTTGTGGGATTCGTCCTTGTTGACATACGAAGCTTCAGTGCATTTATTTTCACTGTTGCATAGAATTGCATTGTAGGAATACATAATTACTTACCCATTGCATTTTTTTCTTTGTAAAGATTTTATTTATTTAGAGAGAGCAGTAGAGCATGATGGGGGTGGAGAAGAGAGGGGAAGTAGACTCCTCATTGAACACAGAGCAAGGCCATGGAGCTTGATCACTCGACTCTGGTATCAAGACCTGAGCCAAAATCAAGAGTTGGTCGCTTCACCAACTGAGCCACCCGGGCACCCTTCCATTGCCTTGCTGATGAACATTTGGATTGTTTCCAATTATGTGTCATCAAAATCATGCTGAATGAAGTTCGTACACATATCTGTTTGGCATCATGTGCAAGAATTGCACTGGGGCTTGCATCTAGGGGTAAAACTGTTAGATTTATGGTATGCCTATCTTTTTTTTTAATTTTTTTTGATATGCCTAGCTTAAACTTTACTGAATAATGACAGTGGTTCTCTGACTATGCATACCAATCTGCATTTTCCCACCAGCAATTGTTGAATTTTTCTATTTTCCCGCCAACAAATACCATTATTATTATTTTTAGGTTTTATTTATTTCTTTTGGAGAGAGAGAGCTTGGGTGCAAGCATGAAGTGGAGGGGAGCAGAGAAGAAGCTGACTACCTGCTGAGCAGGGAGCCCCATGTGGGGCTGGATTCCAGGACACTGGGATCATGATCTGAGCTGAAGACAGATGCTTAACCTACTGAGCCACCTAGGTGCTTCCCCACCAACAAATAGAATTACCAACATTTTCATTTGTGTAAAACAATATCATTTTTTGGGTGTGTGTTGCATTTCCCTGATTCCTAGTGAGTTGGAGCATTTCCTCATATGCATTTGGCCATTGGGTTTCCTCTTCTGTAAATTACCTTTTTGTGTCTGCTACTCCTTTTCCTACTGTGTTGTTTGATTTTTAATGTATTTATTTTTGATAGTTCATATACATCTGCTATACTTTTGTATCACTTATATGTGTTCCAAATATCTTCTCTCAGTTTTTTTGGTCCTTTTCATCCTATTGTTTGACCCATGGAAGTTTTAGTGTTAATCAAGATTTATCTATTTTTTAATTTATGGTTTGCATTTTTACAGATTTAGATAATTTAAAGAAAATTCTAGAAGGGGATTCATAATTTATGTTTTTATATATTCCCAGACTAGAAAGATATCCCATAATATATATATGTATTTTTTTTGTTGTTGTTATTGTTGTTGTTTTGTTTTGGTATTTTGCTCTTGTTTTCATTTCCCCATTTAATGCAGATACTCTAATTCTTCATGATATGAGGGAATTAATAAAGTAACTTAAGTTTTAAAATTTATTTTTGGCTACGAATTTTCCTATTTATCAATAGCAGTAGTACCTAGTATTTGTCTAGCACCAGATGACTCTAAAGAGATAGAATATGGAGTTCTGTCTTAGTGGCATTCCAATTCAGTTGAAGGGGAGGATAAAATTATTAACACTAAGTAAGTATGTAATGATGTGGGTATTTGTTTGCTTTAATGAGAAAAGGAGATATGCAATGGATAAGAAAGGAGAGATACATAAAATTGATGTATTCATGGTGTCTTTTATAATATTGATGAGATTTGAGCATATTGATGGATTTGATATGCATAGGCAGAGGAAAGTGAACACATAGTGAAGTAAAAGCTAATGATAATAATGTATCTTGCCTCTTGGTATATAAATTAGGACACCTAACACCACAGAGCAGAACATTCGAGGCAGAAAGCAAGTCTGGGTTAAGGTCATAAACTTGCACCTTTCACAGCCTAGGCACATGGTAACAGCTAATTACATGCTGTATTAGTTGAATGCTCAAAATAATGCATTATGGGGAGAAAAAAAAAGACCACTTTTGTTAGATTTTGACTGCCAGGCTTAAAAAGTTAGATCTGGTGCTGTACGTGATGGGAAACCATTTTTTCTTTTGATCCCAAGCTTACTAGTAGCTAACACTTTGCTCATACCCTAGGTTAGAAACATGGGAGTAATTGGATCTATATATTGAGTTTTAATATCTAACCAAACTTTATCTTTTCCTACTTTGAATAAGTTTAAAAATTTTCTCTTTTCTACCTTCTCACTGCCAGTGCTTTAAATTAGATCAATATCCATTCACAGCTATGTTCCTGTTGATGGTATCCAGTGATCCTCCAAATCTGTAAATGCTTCCTGGGCTAAAATACTGCTGGTTTAACTTCACTATTGCGCAGAAATACACAAAACCTGTATATTGCCCTTAAGATACAATTTCAGTCTTCTTGCCTTTAAAGTCTCTCCTGTCTGTTCCTTATTTCCCACTAGTTTTCCACATTCTCTGTACAACTTTTTGTTCCCTTCATTATGAATATCCTCATTGTTCCCAGCTCATATCCCAGTTTATTTTATACTAAGTTAATTTATTCACCTTCATTTCCCAGCCTAGAATGCTGTTCTTCTTTTCTTCCTGTTAGTTAGACTTATCTCATCATTTATTAATTTTTTCAACTGGTGCTGCTTCAGTCTCAATAATAATAATAAAAAAAAATGGCTCCCAAATGCCTTTATCCCATTTCCCTAACTCCCTGATCTAATTAACAGGCAAACCTAAATGTAAGGAATACACTTTCTTTCCATGTCTTTGCACCAATCATAGACAGAAAGGTACAGATAGTGAGTGGGTGAGCAGATCTGAGTTCATTGCAGGAGCTTGATATATGTTGATTTATGACTGAGCAGAGAGGCAGAGAATAGGTAGATCAGCCCCATAATGCTGAGGGAGGGGGGACTTGCGCTCATGGGTAGGCAGCAGAGTTCAAGTTCTATGATAATGACTATTCTAATTTACAGCTTGAACAGAAAACTTCAGTTTAGATATTTATTATATTCTTTTTTTTTAAATTTATTTATTTATGATAGTCACAGAGAGAGAGAGAGAGAGAGGCAGAGACACAGGCAGAGGGAGAAGCAGGCTCCATGCACCGGGAGCCTGACGTGGGATTCGATCCCGGGTCTCCAGGATCGCGCCCTGGGCCAAAGGCAGGCGCCAAACCACTGCGCCACCCAGGGATCCCATAGATATTTATTATATTCTTTAGAACAATGCCATAATTGTCTTGTATCTTTTACTCCAGTGATTTCCCCCACTAACCCTAACCTTCCCTCTACCTGCCCGCCGCCCGATACCGGAATAGCTTACTGTCACCCTGCATTTGCTGTCACCTTTTTAAAATTCATTTTGTTGGTTTGAACTCCAGAACTTTTGTATTATCTCTCAAAGTATTTATTTATTTATTTATTTATTTATTTATTTATTTATTTATTTATTTTTTGCCTTGATACTGAAGATCAAGTTAGCCAGGATACCAGGATAGTAAAATACTGTCAAGAGAGTTTTAAAAAGGTTTGCAATTTTTTTTTTTTTTTTTGCCTTCAGTATTTTAACTCATTTTCATTGTTTGGGAAAGCAAACACCATAACAGCCCAAAGTGAATCAAATGGCACCCTGTAATTTGCAGAATCTAGGACTGGCTCAGAGCTCTGATGAGTCATGCTGAATAACTCTGGGAAGCTGCTTTTGTCCCATCTCAGCCAATCCTGCTGCCTGTCCATTCTCACAATGCTCCTGATACAGGTTTGCTTAACTCAGTGCCCTGGAGAAGCAGGTCATCCTAGGTGCAGTCTAACCTCAAAATTTCCCTTCTGCAGAGGAAACTAAAGGAGTTTCAGCTTACGCCCTCAGGCTGTGTGCAGCTTCTTGATGCCTGGACTTTGAGTTATCAATTTGCTTTTAAAAGTCATCTGCTAAAAAGAAAAAAAAAAGTCATCTGCTCACTCTTTTGGAATTATCTGACTCACTGAAGCACTGCTCAGCAAATACTTATCAAAGTGCAGGAATGCTAGTCACCACCTATCCTTTAGCATCTCCACAGAGTGTAAAAATGGGTCAGCAACTGGGGCACCCGGGTGGCTCAGGGGTTGAGCATCTGCCTTTGGCTCAGGTTCTGGCATATAGTCCTGCATTGGGGTATCCACATAGACCCTGCTTCTCCCTCTGCCTGTGTCTCTGCCTCTCTCTCTGTGCCTCTCATGAATAAATAAATAAAATCTTTAAAAAATATATTAAAAAATGGGTCAGCACCTGAGACCCTTCACCATGTGTGATGCTAGTTCCCAGAGTCACATCTGCTGTCCTTTGTTGTATTGTTTGGGCGATTGAGTACCTGGCTTCTGAATGGGGAATGATGGATAAAATATTCTTTATTTGCTTAGATAAAGAAATAGGCATACTTGTTTATATATATATATATATATATATATATATATATATATATATATATTCTCCTCTCCATACTTTTAAGACTTTCTTGGTCAAAGAAACAAACAGAAATATTGGCCCCCAAAGCAAACTAAATCCCAGTAACAATAATTTTAACATAAAAAATGGGGAGCATATTTATAGAATAAAATATTTTACAGCCATTAATAATTATGTTTTCAAAGAGCTTTTTAAAAAAGATATACTTATTTTAGAGAGAGAGCATGAGTGGCAGAGGGAGAGGGAGAGAGAATCTCAAGGAGACTCTGCTGAGCACAGAGCCCATCTGGGGCTCGATCTCACAATGCTGAGATCATGGGCTGAGCCAAAGCAGAGTCTGCACCACCCAGGTGGCCCCCTCCAATTTTTAAAAAGTAATCTCTATGCCCAATGTGGGGCTTGAACATATGACCTCAAGATCAATTTTATAAACATCATGTTGAATCCTACTTTTTGTTCATATGCATGCATAGAAAAAGTTATGAAAGGTATCCATTGTTAACAAGGGTTAATTCTATGTGGTGGAATAAATTTTTTCTCATACATTTCTTTCTTTCTTTTTCTAGAATATGTGTTTATGAACAACTAGAAAAACAATGGCAAAATATTTGCTTTTTCCCTCAGGTATTAGATACTCCATAGTTTCCCTTGTTGAATGGAAATACCTCAAAAGGATAAGAACTCTGTCACCTTACTAGCTAACAAGATGACAGAGCTTTTGGTTCAAAGAGCATGTGACTCTTGATCATGGGGTCATGAGTTCGAGTCCCTCATTGGGTGTAGATATTACTTAAATAAACCTAAAAACAAAAAGATAACAGAGCTTTACAACCGCATGGGGGCAGTTAACATCAAAAATTGAGTTGCTAAAGTTCCATGTATGAATCCTTGAATCAGTTTCAGGAACCATGGCTTTATGTGTGTGACTTCCTTAAACTTCTGACCAGAAGGCTAAGTCCTGAGCTCGTGGAGATGTTCAAAAGGGAGGTTGGAGAAAAAAGAAACCTGAATGGTTCCATGATTTTGTTCAGAATTGCCTGTCTTGTTGAAAAATTGTTATAAAACTAACCATCCAATAAGGGGCTATTCCAAGACAAGAAAACATTTTTTTTCCTCGATAGCAACATCCAGGTTTACACAGTCTTGCCACATAGTTAATACCTTAAAGAGAGTGAGTTCCGTCATAGGAGTTTGTTGTGTGTTGGCTGCACTGAGGCTTAGGGCTAGCCATTTTGTTCAGTCTTGGAAACTATCCTTATTGCAAAAGTTTTAGTAGTATTTTCTTCACCTTTTCATCAGTGCTCTTGTATGTCTTTCTATGTTATTTTAATGTTCCTCTTTCATTTTTGTCTTTTTACTGTCAGCTTCTTCAAGTTCTTTGTGGAAGTTAAGAGACATATAAGCTACAAACATATGCTTCATATTACTTGCTTTGCTTCTTGTCCAGAGGATGCAACTTTTTAAAAAAGTTTTTATTTAAGTAATCTCTACACCTAACGTGGGGCTCCAGCTCAAGACCCTGAGATCAAGAGTTGCATGCTCTTCCTACTGAGCCAGCCAGGTGCCCTGGGGATGCATTTTTAAATAATGCAACCTATTTCATAAGAGTGTAATAAGTACAAATTATTATATGTTTTAATATTTTCCAGTTAGGCTTTGAATATTCAGTTTTTGCATTAAAACATTATCACCATTTTTATTTCTTTTGATTTCTTTCTTTTAATTCACTGCACTTTATAATTTAAGGCATACATAAATTAGTTTCTCTAGATTGCCAAGGATGTTTTGAATGCTAATTTGCATTTTTATTGGCTGAATAAAAGCAGAAATGAAATTAGTACAAAATTCTGCTAATGAGTTCTTGATTTATAGAAATGAGATACGCTATAAGAAACATGAAATGTTAATTTAGAGTTTAATGTAGAGGAAACAAAGTTTAAAAAAGTTTGCAGCTTTTTTATTATTCAAATATATATGTTATATATATACACACACATATAATTGCATGTTATCATGTACTCTATTTGCTGAAATTTGTGACATCCTAAAATATAATAAAGAATGTTAATTTAGATCTTTAGGTATCCCTTGGTCATCTTGCTCTGCCATAAAAAAATACCATACATTGAGTGGATTAAACAATAGACATTTCTCACAGTTCTGGAGCTTGGGAAGTCTAAAATCAAGCTGCTGGCAGATTCAGTTCCTGATGAGGACACTTTTCCCAGGTTGCAGATGGCTGCTTCTTGCTGTGTCCTAATATGGCAGAGAGAGCAAGAGAGTGAGAGCTGTGGTATCTGTTCTTCATTTAAGGACATTAATTCCAAAAAAAAAAAGACATTAATTCCATCATGCAACTCCATTCTTATGATCTCATCTAAACCTAATTATCTCCCAAAGGCCCCATCTACTGTCACATTGGGGTTAGGGCTTCAACATAAAAATTTTGGGAGGACCTAAACATTCAGTCTGTAACAAGATAACAATGATCCAGAGTTGGGACTCTACATTTTTTGACAAACGTGTCTACATATCACACCTCTAAGTAAAGGATCACTGTGTGGTGGGAGTTAGACCGATGATAGTGAAGGGAGATGTTTATCTGACACAGACCTTTTCCTTTCAGAAACAGCCTTGAAGAGAGAAGCATCAATAGATTTTAAGGTATAATTGACCATAATGAGCTTCAAGATCAAGATGAAAGAAAACTCCTTGATGCTATTATTGAATTTACTATTGAGCAACCTGGTATTATGCTGCTGAAAGATTCTCCCTTCATGGATGGGATAAGGGATTGCCTTATTATTTAACCCTCTAATAGAACATGGTCTTCTATTACTTATAGCCCAGAGCATCTTAAAGTTATCAAATACACAGACGATCTACCTACCGATTAAATCTTAAAATGTTATACAAATACACAGACGATCTACCTACCTATTGATATATCTACCTACCTATTGATCTATCCATCTATCTTTTAATAAAGTAATTTTTCCTAAAACCAATACCTTAGCCAATGTAGTATTTCAGGTTTTATGAACCTAACAATGGATTATGGACAGATTTCTGCATGAATAAGTTCATTGCTACCCCATTATTTAAATGGTTATATAATATTCAATTGAAGAATATATATTAATTATAACACATACCCCTAATTTTGGATATTTAGCCCACATCACATTTTTCTTACTAATATAAACAGGATGTAAAACAACATTCAGGAAGCTACATCTCTGCATAAATACATATTTATTCTGCATCTATTTCAAGAGGTAGGAATGGTGAGGAGTATAATTATGACCATAGAACAACGATTCTTCCAAGTATAGTCTATATTCACTGTTTTCTCTTACAACCTTTTTATTTCCTGGATCACTGAATTTTGATTTCTCTCTGCATTTATTCCACTGAAACTTTTCTTTTTAAGACGAGTTTAATGATCACTTCCCAGTTTTTATTCTACTCAAACTCCCCGTGGTAATTGGAGTTCTTTGAAGTTATTTCTTTTGCTTTCTGCAATACCCCTTCTCCCGGTTCACTTTCTGTTCCTTGGATTGCTCTTTTGAAGACTTCGTCATTGGCTTTTATACCATCCACCTCTTCCAATGTAGAGGGCACCAGATTTCATCTTTGGCTTGCTATGGTTTTTACTCTCTTCATTCTACATCTTGGGATGGACAGGTGTGGAGCTTCTGTGGCAGCTCAGCTTTGAAATTTCCTTCTTGTTTGGGGGAGTCCCGAACAGGAATCCCTGTATGAGGGATGGGGGAAGACCAGGTTACTTCCTCTTCCTATAGACTACAAAAACAAGATGGATAAGTGATCTAGACTTTGGCAAACTTGATGTTTAATTTTGGGTCTTTGAGTAAGTGGTATGAAGGTAGAGGAGTGCTAGTAATTTTCCCCTGTTACTAGAAGTGGTACCATGGACAAGGGCAGAGTCCTGTTTGGGCATCAGTACCTGGCAGCACTGGAAGTGCTGAGAGATCATTGCTGTGGTTCCTCTTTTTTGGGTTTCTGTAGTCCCCTCAGTTCTTACCCATTTTCCAGTTCCAGTTTTCCAAACTTCAGTTAACTTTATGAGTCCTTGATAGATGTTCAAAAAAGGCCCTTTAAAATAAAAAAAATATGGTAATTTTTAAAGAGATAATGGGCATATAGCCTTGTGTAAGTTTGAGTCGTGTGTGATTGGGTATATTTATATATTGCAGTAAGATGAATTAATATGATTGCATTAGCTGACACCTCGTATAATCATTACTATTTTGTGTTGAAAACAATTAAGATTTAGTCTTAGCTACTTTGAATTTTATTATACAGTATTTTAAATATAATCCCTGCATTGTGCAGTAGATATCCAGACTTATTTTTCTACTAGTTGTGTGTTTGTACCCTTAATCAACATCTCCACAGTTCTGCCAACCCCAACCCCTGGTAAGCACAATCCTACTCTATTTTCCCAAATTCAGCTTTTTTTGATTCCATATATAAGTGATATCACACAGAATTTATATTTCTCTGTCTGACTTACCTCACCTAGCATAATGCCTTCGAGGTCCGTCCATGCTATCACAAATGCCAAGACTTCCTTTGCTCTCATGGGTAGATGTATCTCTCATGGGTAGATGTCTAATCACATGGATATATATATATATATATATATATATATATATATATTTAAATTGAGATAACCACAGTTTCTTTTGCTTATCCTCAAGAACTCTAACTGGAATAACATCTACTTCTGTGGGTGGTTTTATCTACAGCTATGGCTTAAACTACTACCTGCATGCCCATAACTTCTAATTCCTAACTCCACAAATCCCTATTGAGTTCCAAATGGCTACCTCCCACGGCTCACTGAGTATTTCTATCCAGATGCCTGTGGACACCACAGCTTGCTAAAAATGAACTATTTATCTCCTCTTCCAAATCTTCTCTGCTCTTCTATTCTCAACCTCATATGTATAATAGAAAATAAGCAAAATACAGAAGAACAAATGATCTGTTATAAGAATATATACTCACAGTTGTCTCTTTACATCTTTTGTATTTTCCAGAACACTGAATTTTGATTTCTGTCTGCAGATTTCTACTGAAACTTCTCCAACCACTACCCATTCTAGTTTTGTCTTCTTAACATCTCTTATGCTGGCCCACCCTCTGCACTTCCATGCACACTTCTAGATTGTTGCAGTTGATTAACAGTACGATATATTCTCTCTGTTGCTCTCATTAGGAAATATTTTATGATATGTTCGTGTTTCAATATTACTTTATAATTTATGTCATTGGAATTATCTTATATTTTTGAAAACATGAAAAGAAAAGCATGGTATTAAGTGCCACACTGTCACTGTGTAACATCCTCTCAGAGTGATGGGGTCAATCTGTGGACACTTAAAACACACTGGCAGAGAATCTTTCAGATTCCTGAATATTTCTTCTTCTTTTTTTTTAATATTTATTTATTTTGAGAGAGAGCAAGCAGGGGATGGGGAGATGGGAGGACATAAGGAGAGGGAGAGAGAGTTTTAAACAGACTCCACGCTGAGTGCAGAACTGGATGCAGGACTTGATCTCATCACTGAAGCCAAAAATCAAGAGTCAGTTGCTTAGCCTAGTGAGTCATCCAGGTGCCCCATATCTTGTTCATTTCTGAAACCTCACCAAGTATCATGGATCAATGTATGTTGGTTAAATAAATGAATAGTTAGGGGATAAATTGCATTAATAGTTGATTATCCAGATTTGAGAGTTATAAATAGCTATGTGAAATGTTGATGTCCAAGATTGCTTTTCTCTATTTAACTTAATTCTAGGTATTTTATCAACTTCTGTATTGTCATGGAATGTAGAGTAATCTTGAATATAGAAATTTAATATGCCTTAATAGAAGCATATTAAAAGTAAAATTAAAGGAAAAATGATGTTCTCTTCTCTAAATTACACATCAGCCTTCTGCATATTCCCCCACATCTGTATCTGGCTTTATTCTCAATAAATGGCCATTCTGGGACTCCCAATCTAATATCCTAGATGAGTAACAAGATAATTTTGGGCACAGATTTGTTGCTATTACAGTTTTTATTTGCTTGGTTTAATTTAACAGAGGAAAGTCCAGTTTCAGATTAATTTTAGAATTTATTGATCATTGATTCCTTGACATTTATAATTGATTAATTTAAAATTTATTATCTTTAATCCCTTGGAATTTACTGATCTTTGCATAGATAAAAACCAGTCTTGATGATTCTTATTTGTATTCCAGGTTGTATGTGCTCCAAAGCTTTTATTGCAATACTCCCATGACAACCAGAATGAGTAGAGACAGGGCCTTGAAAGTAAAATTCCAGAACTAAGTGTTATAAGCAGGGCTGCATCTTAGATTCCATACTTTTAGATTTTGTTTTTATAACTGAGGACAGTTTTTAGAGGAACTAAATGTTCCTCTAATGGTCTTGCCATATTATAGTAAATATTTATTTTTATAAGGTATGTATTTTGAGTATTGGAAAATATTGAAGGCAGCATATTTAGGACAAATTTAAATGTTCTCCAGAAGTCTATCTTTATTCACAGATGAAATGGCCTTTTGTTTATGTATGACAACAAATCAAATTATTTGATTTTGCAGCTACATATGAACTTTGCCACTTAGATATCTGGTAGCTAACATAATGTATATGGATTTCTTCATAATCACTGGCACTCAGAGATACAGGGCCAACCTTTAAAGCCCTGTTTCAGTTAGCTCTTTGCAAACAAACAAACAACTCCACACACATACCTAGTGGCTTAACACAATACACAATAATCATTTATTTCTCAAGGTGGCATGTTGGCTGGGTTCTGCTGGGTGGTTCTTCTTCTCCACAAGATGTTGAGTGGCACTGGAGGCTACTCAGGGCTCTCTTGGGTGGGAATCTTAAGGGATATCACTCATGACCACTGGTTGGTGCTGGCTGTTGACTTCAGCACCTTGCTTCTCTCCCTGTGGCTTCTCTTTGTGGCTTGGTTTTGTCATGCATGGTGGCTACACTTTAAGAAGATTTTAAGTGCCAAGTACCCAACTTTTTAAGGCCAAGGCTAAGAAGGTCACTTCTACTGCATTTCATTGGTCACAGTACCCAATTACAGGAAAGGACTCTTTACAGGAGAGACGAAATCAACTCTACTGCTCACGGTGGGAAGTGAAATGGAAGAAAAGAGTTGATGGTTACAAATAATGATAGTAATTTAGCTCACCTTGTTTTCCCTGATTCTTTGACTTTTAGGAAGTTAAAGTCAAATTTTGTGCCACCTAACAGGAACTAACTTAAGACACCATCTCCTTTTTTAGTACCTTTTTTTTTTTAAGTAAGCTTTATGCCCAATGTGGGGCTTGAACTCACAACTGTGAGATCAACAGTCACATGCAGTACTGACTGAGCCAGCCAGTACACCCTCCCATTTAGTACTTTTATCTCTATTATTCCTCCTGATAATATGGCTCTTATGTATTAATTTTTATTTTGTATGTTTATATTATTAATCCTTACATACTTAAATATGTAAACTAAAGATGTTTAATTTTAAAACATTTTACTTTTAAAAATGGGTAACAAAATTATAATTCAAATAACTAAAGTATAAAATAGATATACTATGAGAGGTCTCCCTCCCATCCTTTCTTCAATGTATAGAGTTCCCATCCTCCTATTTCTTGTTGCTCTTGCCAGAAGTTTTCTTAATGCCTAGAAAAAAAATATTTATTTTTATTTTTCCCTCCTTTTTACTCAAATAGCAGCATGTCAAGTACACTGCTCTGTACATTTTATTTTTCATATAATAATTATGGAAGTTATATTTCCTATAAATAACCATGGGTGACCCTCCTATAAATATATATAAATACATAAAAGATTTTCTTCCTTTGATAGTAGGTCAAATATAAACCCTACATTGGTAAATGATGAGCCAACTGTAGGATGTATTCCAAGATCAATCAAAATTAATTTTTATTTCATTTGTTGTGTGATATGGTATATATGGTATATAATATCATTTTCCTTCTTATTCCTCACAACAGAATTAGCTATAACTTTTCTCCTGGAATCATTGGTCACTCATTAATTGCTTTAGGCTCATTTATTATCTCCCTGCTGCAGTTTCTAAATCAATCCTGAAATATGTAAGAATCATTTTCAAAAGTCAATTGTCTCAAATGACTAAATCCACAATAGGCAAGGTTGTCAGTATGTCTGGAGTCATCCCTAGGATCAAGGAAGGCTAGCCTTTCTTCACATCAGTTTGACCGCATTGTTCCTGTCTGACTGAGATTATCCCCCAGGCTCCAGATTTGTTTGCTAGTTAGTCTTTCCTCTGGGCTTGGATTCCTATCCTGAAACCTTCTCATTTTTGCTACTGATTAGTTTTGCCAATCATCTTCCTCAAGGATAGGATGTTTCCTTAATGCTCTCTATCTTCTTGGATGAATATGGTACTAGAATTTGGGTCAAAATAAATCCTCTTGGAATCACACTGTCTACAATCCCTTTACATTCTATCACTTCATGGAAACTGGCAGCCACTTCTCAAGTAGTTGATTAGACTCTCAGGATTTTGCTAAATCAAATCCAAGTCCACCACTTATCTGTGGATTTCCAGTTGGTATCAATGGTGACTCACAGGGGGGATCTTTCCCTGATTCTTACATAATTCCTTGCTCTCAGTCCTCCGGATCCAGCATTTTTACATTTTCCTTCTTGTTTGCTACTGAAATTCCAGTGCAGGAAGCCAAGCACTCCTTCTCCATGACTCATTCCACTTTCAGAGTGTGTTCTGTTCATTTATTTATGAATCAGACAGTAGAAATAATATTATTGAATAACCTATTTGACCGGAGTTGATGAAATAAAAAAAAAATACATGCTTTTAGTTGTAACCTCCAAAAAGAATTTCAAAGGACAAAATAAGATGAGCTCACAGGTACTTTTACAGATCACTGGCCAATGAGGAGTACATGTGACATAATAACTGGTGAACTCTTTCTAGGATTGCAACATTTTGAATTTCACTCCTGTTTCATGTCTGATTGCATTTTCAATTATTCAGTCTATTTCCACTTAAATAATAGGTGAACCATAGTAAAAAAGAACTACCCTGAAACTAAGCTGTCAATCGACTTTTTTCTATCAAACACCTCAGTCTAAGTAGCCATTCACTTCATTTGGCAGCATCATACAAATAGCAACATATTTACATTAATAATTGCAGATAAATATTTTGTCCAGGGTGCTTCTTTAAGTGTGTCCATCTGTTTACTGCATAGGAATAACAACCCTGGGGCAACTGGGTGACTCAGTCAGTAGAGCATGTGACTCTTGATCTCGAGGTTGTGAGTTTGAGCCCCAAAATGGGCATAGAGATTAACTAAAAAGAAAAAAAAAGAGAGAAAGAAAAAGAATAATAATCCTAATTGACAAAATATGTGGTATCATCACAGATAATTTTTTAAAAAGATTTCATTTATTTACTTGAGGAAGAGACAGAGAGAGAGAGAGAGAGAGAGGAGAGAGAGAGAGAGAGAATGAACAGGGAGAGGGGTAGAGGGAGAAGCAGGCTTGGAACTCCATCCCAGGACCCTGGGATCATGATCTGAGGTGAAGGCCGGTGCTTAACTCACTGAGACACCCAGGTGCCCTAATCACAGATAATATTAAATAGAAATCTATTCCACATATAATTTGAGCAACAGACCCCTTAAATCAGACATTAAGAGTTAATAATTTCAATTGACATAAAATAAAAACATGCCTTCTGGCTCATATACCACAATATGCTCTATTAATTTGTTGTACAGGAACGTGAAGGACAATCTGTGTTTTATACAAGCAAGTTGGGGCCTTTTTAGGATTTCCCCCAATGTTTACTTAATTGTAGTCAATAGGTTTTTTTTAAATCATAAATGCCATCTACAGCAAATTCTTTCTTCTAATTATTCAAAGCACAATTTCCCTCTTTATGCCCATTCAAAAGAAAGATAAAAGTGATGTTTCTTAAAAGAAGGCATAGAATGTGCAAAAATGTGTGGTCTTTGTACTTGAAAGGAAGCAATTTCTTCATTCATGGCATAAAATTAAAATTCAATGAGGAAAATCTGATACAATGATTTGGAAGTAAAAGCAGTACATGGATTCTCCAAATCTTCAGCTTTTTGTTAGCACTTTTATCATTGCTTTTAGAAAAGCAATGTAGCTCTTAGAAGTGCTGGGGGCTAATGCCCTTGTTAGCTGAAAGGCATGGGCATGGCATCAGATGGTGACTGTAAATTAGTTTAGGCACATCTCCACTAGCAGTCTGGGCTGTATTCAGTACTCACTGCAACTCAGTTGGCCTATTCATTCACAAGGAAGTCAGGCATCAAGGGGTGGCCATGTGGGTGTGCTAGGAAGGTATCTATGGTGCACAGGGCTTTTCCCTTCTAGGTGCTGATTGAGTGCAAAATCACAGGCTGTGTTTGGACCACAAAGATGCCAGTTCTCAAAGCAACTCTT
This sequence comes from Nyctereutes procyonoides, assembly GCF_905146905.1. NCBI lineage: Eukaryota > Metazoa > Chordata > Mammalia > Carnivora > Canidae > Nyctereutes > Nyctereutes procyonoides. The sequence continues at coordinate 16,007,000 of NW_026575082.1, read as the reverse complement.
TGCATTTTCTGGCTTCAGCTTCTATAGAAAACCTTGAAGTGTGTGATTGAAATCCAACTTGGGGAAGAGAAATGTCAGACAAAGGTTCCATGCAGAGAGCAAATTTAAAGAGTGGCAGTGGGCCAACATGGCTTACAAGTGGAAGCAACTTGGATTTCCTCCAAGTTCAAGTGTGAGGACTCCACAAATCAGGCTCCAGGTCACTTGCTCTGCCCTTATGCTGTGGCTATGCTACCCTCTCTCAGGTCGAATAAAGAATTATTTTTCTTCCATAAGTATTTTATGTGCAACAGACTTTTCCTAAATGCCCATCATTGTGATGATTGCTGTCATGGGATTGAAATATTAGGTATAGCACCTAGAGATAGAACAACTAAAAATTATGACAAGACAGGTTGTAATAATATATTTAATGATATAAAATGGATGGCATATACCACAGAAATTTAAAGAAAGATCAGTGTTAGATGACTTTTAAAGTACCAGACTTTATAGGATGGATGAGATTTGTCTGTGTAGGGAGGGTGAGTAAGGTAGGTGATTGGATCAATCCCAGTCCTTGTTTCCCTGTCTCCACCTCCGCAGAGTCCAGCCCACTGATCGATTGTGCCTCTGGAGACTTAGTTTCTGGGTCCTCCCAAGTGGGGCATTTCTCAGCTCTGATCTGCTGTTAGGCTCTCAGATCTCCTTTGCTGCTGAGCAGGTCCCAGATACAAAGTCCTGGTGGTGACTAGACCATGCTTTTATTTCAACGTTCACACATTTTTGTGGGTTAAATTGCAACTCCCTTTCTCTCTCCAAATAGATAGAAGCCCTAACCCCTGGTACCTGTGAGAGTGAACTTCTGGGAAAGAGGGTCTTTGCAGATGCCATCAAGCTAAGAAGAGATCATACTGGATTAGCATGGGCCCTATTTCAATGACAGCCCTCCATTTAAGAAGGGCATTTGGACACAGAGAGGAAAATGCCATATGAAGAGGGAGAGTCACACAGGGAGAATGCCATGTGGAGACAGAGGCTACAAGTCAGGGATCGCTGGCCACTGCCGGAAGTGAGGAGAGAGGCGAGGATCCTTTGCTAGGGCTGTAGGAAGGAGCATGGTCTTGCCAACACCCTGACCTTGGACTTCTAGACTCCAAATCTCTAAGAGGATAAATTTCTGCTGCTTTAAGCCACCCAGTCTGCGATATTTTGTTATGGCAGCCCTAGGAAGCATGGATTTTGGAAATATTCAAGAGTTTCTTGCAATTTTCTTCCAGCACCTGCTTACTTTTATTCCCAGGACTTATTTTTTGGTGGCTGTTGCTGACGATCACTTTACATAGCATTAAGGAGGTCAGGAATAATCTCCGAATAATCCAAACAATCCAAACAGTAGACTAGTTAAGGAAATGATAGTCTATCTCTACAGTGGCTGCCCTTCAATCCCTCAGATTTCTTATTATGGAAATGGTATATCTTTGAGTGGGAAAGGTAAGTTACCAAATGTTATGCAATATGCTATTTATTATTTTAAAATATACACGAATACAAAGATACATAAAAATAAATGTGGAAAGGGTTTTGTCAAAAGGCAAATAGTGGTAATCTCTGGGTAATAGGATATTGGGGAATTCAATATTCTTATTTCCTAGTAACAATTTTCTAATTTGTCTAAGGAACATTTATTTATCCTAAGTTCCAATGCTACTTATTAAATTGGCAACAAAGAAATACAATTTATTATACTCAGTTGCATCTTTAATATGCTAAGCTTTTCTCTTTAGCTGTTCTGAGTTTAATACCATCCCTTCAGTTGGATTATGTTTTACTACCTCCAAGCCAGAAATTCAGAATATCTGCTCTTTTTGTTAAACAGGATCATTTTAATGATCAAGAAGTAGCTAATAGAGATATAAACATATATCTTTTGTCTTTTGCTTTTGCTCTTTAAACTGTGAACATTGTACAACATTGAAACAAATAAACAAAAAAACCCAAAAAAACAAAAAAAAACCCCATTGAAACAAAACAAGTTTGGAGCCTCCCTGTTATATTAAATGATGCGGGCAACAATCTTCTCTCCTCTCAGGTGTCTTAGAAATGGCTACAAAGTAAATTATTCTCTGGGCATGGACCACATGACATGTTCTTCTCCCCCAAACCTGACTTCACTATCATTTTTAGAACTCCCACAATAAATCTGTGATTTTATTTCTGTGGTTTTATATATGGTTTTAGGACAAAGTCCCAGGATTTGATAAGTGTGTAACTTAGCTATCCAGGGAGTGGGGTAGTACAAACAGTGGAAGTGGATGGACCAAGGACTAGACCTTAGCTTTGCCACTTACTAGCTTTATGAGCTGAAAATCTTCATTTCTCTTAGTTTCCTTTCTGGGTGTAGGTATGATAATGAACATACCCTGCAGAGTGAATATTACATAACTAAAGGGACGAGCAGGGTAACTCACATGGAGGAAGCTCTGAGAAACAAGAGCCATTCTCATTCTCTGTAAAACACCCTGAGCTTCATTTTCCTTGTGCTCTTCCTGGCAGGTAAGGAGGGAAGAAGCTCACTTGTTGTTGCATTCCCAAGGCCACCTACAAGGCTGATGGATGCTCATTTCCAAAAGCTAAATGCATTTTCTTCAGCAGTCTTTTGTCATTTTAGTTATTAAAACCTTCAGACAATTTCTCAGTATTCACATTTCCTTATTGAAAGGAAATTATTTTCTTCCCATCACCTAGCAAGTGGGGAAATTCATTTCTTGAATAAGGGAGACAGTGCAACCCAAGGGGCGGGAGGAAAGAAATGAAAGTAAAAGCTGCTTAAAATGTGCACTGTATTGGCTTATCTCTAAATATTTCTGTCACCCACCTTTTATGTTAGTTTTATAAATTAAAAAAAAAAGAAGATTTACTATGAAATGAATGTTGTACATGGAAGTTAAAACTTGACAAAGCCCCTAGGTCTTGGCCACTCTGAACCATGAACAAATTCATGTGTTTTGTTGTTGTTGTCATAGCTGAATAAGTATTTTTTCAGTAATGATTTAGTCCTATTACCTAAAGTAAATTTTGGGAAAACCAAATCAACATTTTGTTTTTGTTTTTGAATTGAGCCATAAATGCTACTCAGCATGCATGCCTTTCACTTCTACTCAAGGATTTCTTTGACAAGGACCACATATCCTGGTGGTCGGTGCTTGATCTGGAGAACATGCCCCTCTGGGATTTGACTTGGTGCCTTAACCCAAATCCAAGGACATGCTGTGGTGCTGCTGTGGGATTTAAATAAGGAGCAATGACATCCTCATCACTTAGCTGCTGTCTTTTGTTGTCACTGCCAGACTGAACTCTTGAAATTTCCATGGTTTTAATGTTAACATTATAAAAGGAACTGCATGTAAATTAACAACCTATGATTTTCCTCCCTTGCATTTGTTCTTTCTCTTGCACTGTATTCTTTCTCACAGAAATGTCATCGACTGTATTCTAATAAAATAGGGCCTGGCTTTGATTCTTCCAAGAAGGCCTGTTGGGGTTAGATCTCAGTCACTTTGTGATGTCTCCTTCATGTCCCTGTGAGAGTAGATTTTCTGTGCCCCGGGGGCCCAGACATTTCATCAGATATTATTCTGAGTGTGTCTTTGAGGGTGTTTCCAGTTTGTGCCTTGCATTAATTTTTTTTTTTTTTTGAGGGTGAGAATGGTGCTTGGATGGCTCAGTTGGTTAAGCTTCTGATTCTTGATCTCAGCTCAAGTCTTGGTCTCAGGGTTGTGAATTCAAGTCCGACATTGGGTTCCATGCTGGGTGTGGAGCCTGCTTAAAAAAAAAAAAAAAAAGAAGGGGCAGCCTGGGTGGCTCAGTGGTTTAGCACCTGGCTTCAGCCCAGGGTGTGATCCTGGAGACCCGGGATCGAGTCCCACATCAGGCTCCCCACATGGAGCCTGCTTCTCCCTCTGCCTGTGTCTCTGCCTCTCTCTCTCTCTCTCTCTCTCTCTCTCTCTCTGTGTGTGTGTGTCTCTCATGAATAAATAAAATCTTCAAAAAAAAAAAGAAAAAAAAATTTTTTTACTCAACAACTTTAGCATCCAAAGAGTACAAAGTATTATGTGTAACCAGGGGGAAGAAATACTAATCTTAGCCAAAATGATGATCTGTAGGTTTTTTTGAGAAAGGAATATTATTTATTGAGTAAATAATCAATTTTCTGAGTTTCAATTTTCTTGTTTAAAAAACATTGGCTTGGATTAAATTTACAACTTTTTTGGTATCTAAAATTCTATGAAAAAAATGCTTAAAATTTTAAGTCAATTATCATTGTACAGATTCATGTGGATGCTGCAAACACAGATAACAAAGTCAAGAAAACCTTGCTAGTAAAATTCCACTTATGTAATTTCATAGTCTTTTAAGGTAATAGATTAAAATACACTTGACGGGGAGCACCTAGCTGGTTCAGTTGGGGGAGAATGCAACATCTAATCTTGGGGTTGTGAGTTTGAGACTCACTTTGGGTTTAGAGATTACTAAAAAAAAAATAACTTAAAAAAAGTTTTTTTTTAATGTATTTTTTGGTATATTTTTTTATTGGAGTTTGACCTGCCAACATATAGTGTAACACCCAGTGCTCATCCCATCAAGTGCCCCCTTCAGTGTCCATCACCCTGTCACCCCAACTCCCTGCTTACCTCCCGTTCCACTACCCCTTGTTTGTTTCCAAGAGTTAGGAGTCTCTTATGTTTTATATCCCTCTCTGATATTTCCCACTCATTTTCCCTCCTTTCTCCTATAACCCCCTTCACTATTTTTTATATTCCCTGTATGAGTGAAACCATATGATGATCGTCCTCTGATTGACTTACTTCACTCAGCATAATACCCTCCAGTACCATCCAGGTTGAAGCAAATGGTGGGTATTTGTCATTTCTAATGGCTGAGGAATATTCCATTGTGTACATAGACCAGATCTTCTTTATCCATTCATCTCTCGATGGACACCGAGGCTCCTTCCACAGTTTGGCTATTGTGGACATTGCTGCTAGAAACATTGGGGTGCAGGTGTCTCAGCTTTTCACTGCATTTGTATCTTGGGGGCAAATCCCTAGTAGTGCAATTGCTGAGTCATAAGGTAGCTCTATTTTTAACTCTTTGAGGAACCTCCACACAGTTTTCCAGAGTGGCTGCACCAGTTCACATTCCCACCAACAGTGCAGGAGGGTTCCCCTTTCTCCACATCCTCTCCAACATTTTTGGTTTCCTGCCTTGTTAATTTTCCCCATTCTCACTGGTGTGAAGTGGGATCTCATTGTGGTTTTGATTTGTATTTCCCTGATGGCAAGTGATGTGGAAAGGGAAACTCATCTTGAAAGAGGACTTTGGCTGCCTCAATTTTGACTTCAAACTTTCTAGTTAGGTTCTTTCCAGCTTGTCTCCCAGCTCAGGAGGAAAACCCTCTGATGGGAACTGAACCTCCTCACTCAAGCAGCCAGGCTGGCCCTGAGCCAGCAAGACCCCACCCATGATTGATTCCAAAATGGTGATGCCTTTGACCTGCACTGCCTATCTGCACCCACTCACCTTTGCCCCACATTTTCCTCATATAAACCTGGAAGTACTTTTGGCACTTTCAGAGGCAGGCTTTGAGATGCTAGTCCACTGTCATCCCAGTGTTGGCCTAACTGAAATAAATTCCTTTTTTTGTTTTGCCACCATAAGTCTCCCTGCCTTTAGATTGTGTAAGTGACTGAGCCTGGTCTGATTGGGACCTCTGGACCCAGGTGTTCTTGTACCCCTGCGGGCCAGCTCCCATTTTGCCTGACTGTCTTGAGTAGGGCCATAAGCTTTTCGTTTTTGCCTTTGGATGCTGAAACTTCAGCTCATTTTGGGACTGAGGCCTGCCTGTTTTCAGGCTGGGACTTACACCCTCCGCTTGTTGGAGGAAGTCACTGAGAGGATGTGACCTCTGATTGACCTGTGAACTGACCCCGGTTGATTGGGGTCCAGCTCACAGGTAGAACATATCTCCTGCCCTTGGAAGATGTGTTCTGCCTACAGTTCCCACAGCTGGAGCCATTTGCAAGGACACGGCCTTGAGAGAGTGATGGACAGTGTACCTACTGATCCAGGTAAGGCCTCTGTATAAATTTTTAATATTCTGGTGGGCTGATGCGGAGATCTACTGTCTTGGGTGCACAAAATAAGCATCAGATGTAAGTTTTCTTGCTCATTAAACCTGCAGCCTACCGATCTGGAGTGCTTGCCCTTTTTTCCTGCACATGTGGGGGTGGTTTGTGAATCAACACTGCTCTCTTGTTTCTCAGGTCATCAGCCTCAGACTGAGTCTCCACCCTTGGCCCTCCTACGTCTCCAGCTTGCCGACTGCAGACCTAGGAACTTCTCGGCCTTCATAATCATGTGAGCCAATTTCCTGTCATTAATCTCTTTTCTCTGTATGTACAACCTTATTGGTTCTGTTTCTCAGGAGAACCCTGACTAATTCAGTTCCTAACAACAGTGTGACACCCTAAACCCTATTTCCTGGAAAAACGGAATGGAGTAAACTATAAGTCATCCTCCTAAAGCTCTCTGTAAATGCAATGATAATTTAAAGTGTGGCTTCTTCTGGATGGCTAATTGGTCCTTATTTTCTTGGTCTGTGGTCCCAACTTTTTATGAGTGACTTATAATTTCTTTGAATCTTTTAAGTTTCTCATAGTGCATAGTAAGGTTTGAGGCAAATTGGTAAACATTTAAATCAGATTGGAAAAGTGAGATGCTGCCCAATTCATCAATCACTTAATAAAGTGAATTAGATCTTCAAAAATCAATCAGATTGGGAGAGAGTTTCCACCAACAATAAAGAGTACTTTTTATGACATTTAGTATGATTATGATGTAAATATCCATAAATATCACCTGGCTAAGTGGAAAGAGCTTGGCTTTCTGAGTCAATAGATAGAATTTCAAGTTTAAGTTCTATCACTCATAAGTTTTGTGGTTTTTGGTAATTTATATAATCACTTCAGGTCTTTGTTTTTTCTTTTTCACTTGAAAAACATGATGATGATAGTAATCTTGCTCCACACATGACACTGGTTATTATGGGAAAAAAGTGAAATAATGAGTGTGAGATTGAATTGGCCAATCTTGGCCATCCTTGAAAGTTTAGCTCAATTCCTGTTTTCCACCATAAAATCTGATCATTTTTCCTCTGTCCCATGTTGGGTATACACTCCCATTTTTCTGATTTCTTAGTTTTTAATCTCTACTTTTCTTATGGCAACTTTATTCCTTCATGTTAGAATAATTTAGAGTATAGGTTTCTAAAGATACAATTCATGTCCAAGTCATTCTTTTGCAGCCCAAAGTATTTATTAAATTTCTTGTATGTAGTAGATGTTCACAAATACCAATTGGGGGCGTAAGCAAACTTTGTTCCCAATGAATTTAACAAATGATCAATTTATTGATTTATTCAAAATTTGTTTCTTAGTTAATAATCTATTTATAAAATACGTGTTTTTTTATGGGACAACTTCCACATTCTTTTAAAAAAATGTATGGAGTAGGTTGCATTTGCATTAAAAAATGTATGGAGTAGGTTGCATTTTGGGGTTTTCTGGTGTCGTCAATGGAAGGAGGGAGGGGATCCTCCCATGCTATTTTGGCTTCTCATGGCATCTTTGCAAAAAGTTGGGGCCAGGGGAAGGATCCTCCCAAACTGAAATGGAATGCCTCTCTACCAAGTGAGTTGGAGCCCTATGGGGAATTTTTTTATTTTTATTTTTTTTAATGAGGACTAAAGTAGTGAGATGTTTCTAGCTCTCATGAGTTTCTGGGACCATGGGGTTGCAAACTTTTATGTGTTACTCATGGGAGTACAGAACTGATGTAGTGGCTGTCCTGTAAGCTCAACTGAAGTGGTTTAGCTCTGCAACACATATTTAGTACCCAAGATGGTCATCTATCCACATGGACCACTATTCTAGTTCTGCTGACCTGAGAAGGGACTGAGTAGCACACAGGAGCAATGAATTCCTGAAAACCTGAGATCAGTGGTTCTGAAATATTCATGCACATTAAAGTCATCTGGGGTACTTAAAGTCCTGATGCCCTGGGAAGTACCCATTACTAATGGCATCAGAATGTCTGGGTGTTGGACCTGGGTGATGCCAATGTCCATCAAACCTGGGAACCATTCACTGCCTTAGGCTGTCCCTCTGTTACTGAACCTCATACTCTTTAGTGTGCTAAGATTTTTGTATTTTTCCTCCGAGTACCTACTGGACATGGGCCTTGTTTTAGCTTCTGAAATAGCTTTTTCTGTAGCACCTCCAGCCTAAATCTATTCCCTACCTGTTTGACCAGTGGGTGCCAAGTACTTTTAGACTTCGGTTCTTCCTAGGTCTCTTACCCTGTTTTGGTCTTGCATTAACTAATTAATTGAAACGTGGTCATGTAGAGACATTTTTTAAAATGTTAAGACCTGAATGATGATTCTACTCTATTTTATTTATTTATTTATTTATTTATTTATTTATTTATTTATTTATTTATTTATTTATGATAGTCACACACACAGAGAGAGAGAGAGAGAGAGAGAGGCAGAGACATAGGCAGAGGGAGAAGCAGACCCCATGCACCGGGAGCCCGACGTGGGATTCGATCCTGGGTCTCCAGGATCGCGCCCTGGGCCAAAGGCAGGCGCCAAACCGCTGCGCCACCCAGGGATCCCGATTCTACTCTATTTACTGAAGTGGGAAGTTTAACTTTTTGGCCATGGAACATCTGATATTCCATCAAGTTTTATCAGTGCAGTAGAGCAGTTACTTGGCAAGACAAACATAAAATCTCACAACCAATGGTCTTTCTTCAATTCCTGTTCCTTGAAACATCACATGTGTCTTTCAACAAAAATTGCTAGGCATGCTAAAGTATTAACAAAACAAAACAAAACAGTGTAAAGAGACAAAGTAGGCAATACGACAAAATTCAGATATGGTAGAGATTTTGAACTTTAAATTCCTGGAGATCAGGAATTTAAAATAACTATGTTATGGTTTCCAATGAAAAAAGTGGACAACATGCAAGACCATATGGGTAAGTTATGCAGAGAGATGAAGGCTCTAAGAATTCAAAAGAAATGCTGTAAATCAAAAACAATGTAACAGAAATGAAGAATATCTTTGAAGGACTCACTATTAAACTGGACATGGCCAAGGAGAGAATCAGTAAGTTTGAAGACTTTTTTCCCTTTTCTTTTTAAAAGATATTTCAATAGAAACTTTCCAGACTGATATACAAACAGAAGAAAAAAGCATGGAAAAATTGAATTAGAATATCAAAGAACTGTGGGGCAATTACAAAAAAAGATGATTTATGCATAATGGGAGTATCAGAAGGAGCAAGAAGAGAAAGGAGCAGCAAAAAGTGTCTTTAATAATAATGTCTGAGAATTTTCAAAATTAATGACATACCCTATATCACAGATCCAGAAAGCTCAGAGAACACCAGCCTGATAAGTACCAAAATCTACATCTAGCCATATTGGATTAATGTTGCAGAAAACCAAAGACAAAGAAAAAAATGTTGAAAACCTATAGAGGAATGAGGATAGGAGTTATGCTGAATTTCTAAAAACTAGAAGCCATCAAGATGTCCCTCAATAGGTGAATGAACCAACAAACCGTGGTACATCCATACAATGGCATATGCATCAGTAATAAAAAGAAACGAGCTATCAAGCCCCCCCTAAAGACATGGATGGATTAGAAACAAATACTGCTAAGTGAAAGAAGCCTACATGCTGAGAAGGCTACATACTGTATGATTTTAACCACAGAACATTGTTCTGGAAAATACAATTATAGAGTATTTTAAAAAAAATAGCAGTTGCCAGGGACCTGAGAGGTAAATGGGTAGGGATGAATAGGTGCTACATTGGTTTCATGTTGTAATAATGGATATATGATGTGTATTTGACTTAACCCATAGAACTATACAGGGCAAAGAGTGAATCCTGATGTAAACTTTGGATTTAACTAATAAAAAAACTTTAAAAAGGGATTCATTTCTTCATTCAAATAATTCATTAAACATTTACTGGGTGCCTTTGTCATGTCACTGCTCCTCTAGGAGCTGGGGATATGACAAATGTCCCTATTCCTATCAATTTTAAGTTGTAGTTGAGGAGACAGATGATACATCAGTACATAAATAAGCTAAGTGGTAGTTAGTAAATGCAGGTAAGTATATAACGATGGGAGAAGGCTGCTAACATATAAAGGGTGTCGGAGAAGGCCTTCCTCTTAAGAGTGGACCTCTCAATAGATTTGTAGGGGAATCTGGAGAGCAAGTCATGTGAGGGAAGAGACTTGCAAGGAAAACAAACTGGCAGTGGAAGGGCTCTAAGGTGTGAGTGTGCCTGGTGTGCTAGGGAAATGGTGAAGGAGCCAGTGTGTGTGGAGGAGGAGAAAGAATGGAGATGGGATGCAGGGGATATTTGGGGTGCAGTGTGGGAAAGCAATAGAGGGCTATGTTAAGGCTTTGGATTTGCTTCTGAGTAAGAAAGCAAGTAAATGAAGGGGAAATGACATGATTTGATATGTTTTTAAAGGGTATCTCTGACCTGAAAAGAATAGACCTGGGAAGAATAGACATGATCAGAAACAGGGAAATGCAATAGGTTTCTTTTTTCTTTCTTTCTTTTAAAAATCTAGCCAGAAAAGCTGATTTCTGACTGCTGCCATAATGGATCATCAACATCATTTTTCAGTGAGGTTGATTCTAGCAGTTTGTATCTTGCATTAAAAAAATTTTTTTTTTGAGGGGGAAATGGTGCTTGGATGGCTCAGTTGGTTAAGCTTCTGATTCTTGATCTCAGCTCAAGTCTTGATCTCAGGGTTGTGAATTCAAGTCTGACACTGGGCTCCATGCTGGGCATGGAGCCTGCTTAAAAAAAAAAGAAAAAAAATTAACTCAACAACTTTAACATCCAAAGAGTGTAAAGTATTATGTGTCACCAGGGGGAAGAAATTCTAATCTTAGCCAAAATAATGATCTGTAGGTGTTGTGAGAAAGGTGTATTTTTTTTATGTGTAAATAATCAACTTTCTGAGTTTCAATTTTCTTGTTTAAAAAACATTGGCTTGGATTAATTTTACAAATACTTTGGTATCTAAAATTTTATGAAAGAAAAATGCTTAAAATTTTAAGTCAACTATCATTGTACAAATTCATGTGGATGCTGCAAACAGATAACAAAGTCAAGAAAATCTTGCTAGTAAAATCCCACTTATGTAATTTCATAGTATTTTAAAGTAATAGATTAAAATACACTTGATGGGGGAGCACCTAGCTGGTTCAGTTGGGGGAGCATGCAACATTTGATCTTGGGGTCATGAGTTTGAGACTCACTTTGGGTTTAGAGGTTATAAAAAAATTAACTTAAAACATTTTTTTTGATGTATATTTTTTTTTGTTGGAGTTCGACCTGCCAACATAATAGTATAACACCCAGTGCTCATCCCATCAAGTGCCCCCTTTAATGCCCATCACCCAGTCACCCCATCCCCCTGCTTACAACCCCTTCCACTACCCCTTGTTTGTTTCCAAGAGTTAGGAGTCTCTCATGTTTTGTCACCCTCTCTGATATTTCCCCTATTAATCACTTTCACTATTTTTAATATTCCCCGTATGAGTGAAACCACATAATGTTTGTCCTTCTTTGATTGACTTACTTCACTCAGCATAATACCCTCCAGTTCCATCCACGTTGAAGCAAATGGTGGGTATTTGTCATTTTTAATGGCTGAGTAATATCCCATTGTATACATAGACCACATCTTTATCCAGTCATCTGTCGATGGACACCAAGGCTCCTTCCACAGTTTGGCTATTGTGGACATGGCTGCTATAAACATTGGGGTGCAGCTGTCCTGCCGTTTCACTGCATCTGTATCTTTGGGGGTAAATCCCCAACAGTGCAATTGCTGGGTCGTAGGGCAGATCTATTTTTAACTCCTTGAGGAACCTCCACACAGTTTTCCAGAGTGGCTGCACCAGTTCACATTTCCATCAACAGTGCAAGAGGGTTCCCCTTTCTCCACATCCTCTCCAACATTTGTTGTTTCCTGCCTTGTTAATTTTCCCCATTCTCACTGGTGTGAGGTGGTATCTCATTGTGTTTTTTATTTGTATTTCCTTGATGGCAGGTGATGCGGAGCATTTTCTCATGTGCATGTTGGCCATGTCTATGTCTTCCTCTGTGAAATTTCTGTTCATGTCTTCTTCCCATTTCATGATTGGATTGTTTGTTTCTTTGCTGTTGAGTTTAATAAGTTCTTTATAGATCTTGGATACTAGCCTTTTATCTGATATGTCATTTGCAAATATCTTCTCCCATTCTGTAGGTTGTCTTTTAGTTTTTTTGACTGTTTCTTTTGCTGTGCAGAAGCTTTTGATCTTGATGAAGTCCCAATAGTTCATTTTTGCTTTTGTTTCCCTTGCCTTCATAGATGTATCTTGCAAGAAGTTGCTGTGGCCAAGCTCAAAAAGGCTGTTGCCTGTGTTCTCCTCTAGGATTTTGATGGATTTTTTATCTCACATTTAGATCTTTCACCCATTTTGAGTTTATCTTTGTGTCTAGTGTAAGAGAGTGGTCTAGTTTCATTCTTCTGCACATGGCTGTCCAATTTTCCCAGCACCATTTATCCAGTGGATAGTCTTTCCTGCTTTGAGGAATATTAGTTGACCATAGAGTTGAGGGTCCACTTCTGGATTCTCTATCCTGTTCCATTGATCTATGTGTCTGTCTTTGTGCCAGTACCACACTGTCTTGATGATCACAGCTTTGTAGCACAACCTGAAATCTGACATTGTGATGCCCTTGGTTCTGGTCTTCTTTTTCAATATCCCCCTGACTATTCAGGGTCTTTTCTGATTCCACACAGATCTTAAGATGATTTGTTCCAACTCTCTGAAGAAAGTCCATGGTATTTTGATAGGGACTGCATTGAACGTGTACATTGCCCTGGGTAGCATAGACATTTTCACAATATTAATTCCTCCAATCCATGAGCATGGGATATTTTTCCATGTGTCTTCCTCAATTACTTTCAGAAGTGTTCTGTAGTTTTTAGGGTATAGATCCTTTACCTCTTTGGTTAGGTTTATTCCTAGCTATCTTATGCTTTTGGGTGCAATTGTAAATGGGATTGATTCCTTAATTTCTCTTTCTTCAGTCTCATTGTTAGTGTATAGAAATGTCACTAATTTCTGGGCATTGATTTTATATCCTGCCACACTGCTGAGTTGCTGTATGAGTTCTAGCAATCTTGGGGTGGAGTCTTTTGGGTTTTCTATGTACAGTATCATGTCATCTGCAAAGAGGGAGAGTTTGACTTCTTCTTTGCCAATTTGAATGTCTTTTATTTCTTTTTGTTGCCTGATAGCTGAGGCTAGAACTTCTAGTACTATGTTGAATAGCAGTGGTGAGAGTGGACATCCCTGTCTTGTTCCTGATCTTAGGAGAAAGGCTCCCAGTGCTTCCGCATTGAGAATGATATTTGCTGTGGGCTTTTCGTAGATGGCTTTTAAGATGCTGAGGAATGTTCCCTCTATCCCTACGCTCTAAAGAGTTTTGATTAGGAATGGATGCTGTATTTTGTCAAATGCTTTCTCTGCATCTATTAAAAGGATCATATGGTTCTTGTTTTTTTCTCTTGCTGATATAATCTATCATGTTGATTGTTTTACAAGTGTTGAACCACCCTTGAATCTTGGGGATAAATCCCACTTGGCCATGGTGAATAATCTTCTTAATGTACTGTTGGATCCTATTAGCTAATATCTTGCTGAGAATTTTTGCATCTGTGTTCATCAGGGATATTGGTCTATAATTCTCCTTTTTGGCGGGGTTTTGTCTGGTTTTGGAATTAAGGTGATGCTGGCCTCATAGAACAAGTTTGGAAGTATTCCATCTCTTTCTATCCTTCAGAACAGCTTTAGTAGAATAGGTATTATTTCCTCTTTAAACCTTTGATAGAATTCCCCTGCGAAGTCATCTTGCCCTGGACTTTTGTCTTGGGAAGTTTTTGATGACTGCTTCAATTTCCTCCCTGGTTATTGGCCTGTTCAGGTTTTCTATTTCTTCCTGTTCTAGCTTTGGTAATTTGTGGTTTTCCCAATGCATCCATTTCTTCTAGATTGCCTAATTTATTGGCAAATAGCTGTTCATAATACGTTTTTAAAATCGTTTGTATTTCCTTGGTATTGGTTGTGATCTCTCCTCTTTCATTGATGATTTTATTAATTTGAGTCTTTTCTCTTTTGTTTTTAATAAGCCTGGCTAATGGTTTATCTATCTTATGAATTCTTTCAAAGAACCAACTCCTGGTTTTGCTGATCTGTTCTGCAGTTCTTCTGGTCTCTATTTCATTGAGTTCTGCTCGAATCTTTATTACTCTCTTCTTCTTCTTGGTGTAGGTTTTATTTGCTGTTCTTTCTCTAGTTCCTTTAGGTGCAAGGTTAGCTTGTGTATTTGAGTTTTTTTTTTCCAATTTTTTGAGGGAGGCTTGTATCGCCATGTATTTCCCTCTTAGGACTGCTTTTGCTGTATCCCAAGGATTCTGAATGGTTGTATCTTCATTTTCATTAGTTTCCATGAATTTTTAAAATTCTTCTCTAATTTACTGGTTGACGCATTCATCTTTTAGCAGGATGCTCTTTAATCTCCACGTTTGGGTTTCTTCAAAATTTCTTCTTGTGATTTAGTCGTAGTTTCAAAGCATTGTGGTCTGAAAATATGCAGGGGACTATCCCAATCTTTTTGTATCAGTTGAGACCTGATTTGTGACCCAGTATATGGTCTATCCTGGAGAAAGTTCCATGTGCACTTGAGAAGAATGTGTATTCAGCTGCGTTCATATGGAAAGTTCTGTATATATCTGTGAAATCCATCTGGTCCAGTGTTTCATTTAAAACATCTGGTCCCTTGTTTCTTTGGTGATGTTTTGCTTAGAAGATCTGTCATTTGCAGAAAGTGCCGTGTTGAAGTCTCCTACTATTGTATTATTATCTAAGTATGTCTTTACTTTGGTTATTAATTGATTGATATATTTGGCAGCTCCCACATTAGGGGCATAAATATTCATGATTGTTAGGTCCTCTTGTTGGATAGACCCTTTAAGTATGATATAGTGTCCCTCTTCATCCCTTACTTCAGTCTTTGGGATAAACTTTAATTTATCTGATATGAGCATTGCCACCCCAGTTTTCTTTTGAGGACCATTTGAATGGTAAATGATTCTTCAACCTCTCCTTTCCAGGCTGGAGGTATCCTTAGGTCTAAAATGAGTCTCTTGTAGACAGCAAATAGATGGATCTTTCTTTTTTATCTAGTCTGAAATCCTGCATCTTTTGATGGAATCATTTAGCCTATTCACATTCAGAGTAAGTACTGAAAGATATGAATTTAGTGTCATTGTAATACCCATTCAGTTCCTGTTTTTGTCGATTATTTCTTTGGGCTTCCTCTTTCTTTTACAGGGTCCCCCTTAATATTTCTTGCAGAGGTGGTTTGGAGGTCACATATTCTTTCAGTTTCTGCCTATCTTGGAAGCTTTTTATCTCTCCTTCTAATTTGAATGAGAGCCTTGCTGGATAAAGTATTCTTGGCTGCATGTTCTTCTCATTTAGGACCCTAAATATATCCTGCCAGCCCTTTCTGGCCTGTCAGATCTCTGTGGAGAGGTCTGCTGTTAATCTTTATCCCCATATAAGTTAGGGAATCTCTTGTCTCTTGCTGCTTTAAGGATTTTTTCTTTATATTTGGTATTTGTAAGTTTCATTATTAAATGCCGAGGTGTTGAATGGTTTTTATTGAGTTTTTTTTGGGGGGGACCTCTCTATCTCCTGGATCTGAATGCCTGTTTACCTCCCCAAAGTATGGAATTTCTCAGCTATACTTTCTTCAAATATGCTTTCTTGCACTCTGTCCCTCTCAGTGCTCTTTAGAACCCCAATTATATGTAGATTCTTCCTTCTGAGGCTATAATTTATTTCCCTTAACCTTTCCTCATGGTCTTTTAGTTGTTTTTCTCTTTTTTTCCTCAGCTTTCTTCCTTGACATCAACTTGTCTTCTATGTCACTCACTCTTTCTTCCATCTCATTAACCCTTGTCATTAGGACCTCCAGTTTGGCTTGCATCTCATTTCACTGATTTTTAATTTCGGCCTGATTAGATCTAAATTCTGCAGTCATGAAGTCTCTTGAATCCTTTATGCTTTTTTCCAGAGCCACCAGTATGTTTATAATTCTGCTTCTGAGTTGGCTTTCTGACATCGAATTGGAATCCATATCCTGTAACTCTGTGGCAGAGAGTACTGTTTCTAATTCTTTTGTGGTGAATTATTCCTTCTAGTCATATTGCTCAGTGCAGAGTGGCTGTATGAGCAGGCTGAGTCAAGAGTATCAACCAGGGCCTAAGTAAATTTCACCCTACACGATTCTGATGAGTTCAGAGACCAGAAAATTAAAACAAAGATTAGAACAAAATAAAACAAAAGGATCTCTAAAGTGAAACGCAAATTTGAAAACATTGTATTAATAGAAAAAAGGCCAAGAATCCTAAGGACTAAAAAAAAAAAAAAAAAAAAAAAAAAAGAAGAAAAAATAAGAGAAAAAAGCAAAAGAGAAAAAAAAAAAGAAAAAAAGAGAAGAGGAAAAAATAGAGGGGGGACTGGGAGATGGTGGTGGTAAAGAAGTAAAGGAGGAAGTATGTAGTCTCCTGAGAGGTCCTAGAGGGTGATCCTCTTGGTTCTGAGTGTATTAAGTTCTGTAATGTTAGATGATGCTCAGTCCCAAATTTATATCAACCCGCAATGCTTGTATGCTTGTAGAAGGCCCAACATTGACCAACAAAACATAAATGAGATAAAGGAGGGGAGCAGAATGGGAATGAAGAGAGAATATAATCTCACAGAATGAACCAGCATGGTATTCCACTTGGTTCTGGGTGTATGCTGGTCATATTTTAGAAGGTATTAACTTCCACCATTGTAGAACAAAATGAAGCAGAGAAAACAAAAAACACAAAACAAAAAAACATCTCATATATCTCTCAAAATTAAGTTGAGCATGTTGAAGGGAATCTATAAGTGGAAAATATATCTATCTAGGACCTGTTATTATAGAAATATGAAACTCAAAAACGAGAAATCTTAATAATGAAGAGGTGGTAAAATATTGTAGTTAAGGTGGGAAGAATAAAAAATATTGGAAATTTTTAGTTTGATATAAAAATGATTTGTACTGGAAAAAGGGAAAAAAAGTAGGAGGAGTACCCTCTGGTTCTATATACTGTAAGTCCCTCCACTTCCCCTGGAGCTTTCCAGCGCTGCTCAGTCAAGAACTTGCTCTTCCCCTGTCCTTCCAGCTGGTCTTCTGGGGGAGGGGCTGCTGTGCTGATTCTCAGGTGTGTGCACCTGGGGGGGGGGGGAGCTGCCCTGCCCCCTGCCAGGTGCATGGCTCAGTGGGAGCTGTTGACCCTGTGAGGTTCCTGTTCCCTGGGGCCCCCCGCCTCTCCCAGGCACACGGTGACACAAGGAGGAACAACACCACTGGCAGCCCCCAGGTCTTCAGTCCTGGAATCAGCTCCACCAGTAACCACCCAGTCTCCCAGTCCGCACTGACCTGGGTGCTCTTGGGGTAGGGGTGCTGACCTGCACAGCTTGGGGGGACCCTGGGACAGAAGCATCCTGGCTGTCCTGTGCCCTCCCCACCTCCCCCTGGAGACCCCACGGAAGGAGGGCCCTCGCCATCCTATGCCCTCCCTGCCCCTGCCTGTCCTGGGGGGCCGCAGGATCAGGGGCTGTGTCCCCCCGCGCCCTGGGATCCGGGGCCTGCGCTGCTGGGATCGGGCTCCCAGGGCCGGGACCCCTGAAGGCAGCAGGGTGCCCCCTCTGCCTGGTGCCCCCCGCCCCCCGACCCACCAGCTTCTCCCTGAGGCCCCGCCGGGCTGCTCCAGCCCTTTCCCGAGCTCGGCCGCGGTGTGGGGCGCTCTCCCCCGGGCGCCCCTCCTCTCCTGGTGACCCCGGGAGCCTGGAGGCCCCCCCGCCCCTCCTGCGGTTCTCCCTGAGGTCCCTGCTGAGCGCCTTTCCCTCCGAGAAGAATCCGGTGCGGATTTTTAAGGCTCCCGCTCCTCCGGGGCTGGGCTCTCCTGTGCTGGAGGCTCTCGCTGTGGCCTTACTTGTGGCTCCTCGCGGGGGCCCCTCCTCCACTGGATTCTTTTTTATTCCTTCCTACCTTGTTAGAAGCGAAAACCCTCTCTCTGTAGTTCCTGCTGTTCTCTCTTTACATCTCAGGTCGGATTCGTAGGTGTTCAGGATGGTTTGAAAGTCATCCAGGTAGGTTGGTCGGCTGGGTGAGGTGAGGACCCTACTCCTCCACCATCTGGCCCCGCTGTCAAGAAAAAAAAAAAGTTTAACATACACTTGATGGGTCTTAATATTTGTCACATAGGTTAAGTAAAACATACAATTTCATTTTATAATCACTCAATTTGAATTTCCCCTCTCCTTTACATAATACGATATTTGAAATAGCTTTCTTTTCTATCATATGTGGTGTATACACATTAGCACACTCGTTCAAATGTACAGATATGGTTTCTAGCAGGATTTAAAACAGCTTTATTGGGCAAACTATCGTAAAAGTGAACTTTAACATATATACGTTGATATGTGTATATATATTTAAATGATTGTGTAATATATATCATATGATTCATAACATATATATGATTGAATAGAATAGATATTAATGTCACAAAAGAAAAGTAGCAGGTAAATAGGTTATTACTTTTGCTTCTACGGACACATTAATCATTTGTTATTAGAACTAAAATTTTAAGCCTTTATTCTATGAATATCAGTCATTAGCATACATGCATACATTTTTAATAAATAGCAATACCAACTTATTACTGCCAGTTATTATCTGTGGCTAAAAGAAAGTGATATAATCTTTCTAAACCTTGGGTACCTCATCTAACAAATAGGAAACTAATAATTATTATAAGGTTTCTTGAATTAAAAATAATGTATGTTGACTTCTGGCACAAGCTTAACACACAAATCTAATGAATTGTAACTCATGGACAGATGGTTGATACCAGAATTGAGAATCACAGTTAACTAATTTCAGCGTTTCAAATTTCCAAGGCAATCCTTACATTTCACCTTGTTTATAAGAGAAAAAATAATTTCAAATAAATATTTAGTGTCTTCTTAGGTTAACACATCATTTTTCTTTATGATAAACTACAGTCTGAATTGGATTCAGTAACTAGCAAATAATATTTTTAAGTTTTTTTAAATTTTTTTTATTTATTCATGAGAGAAACAGAGAGAGAGACAGAGACACAGGCAGAGGGAGAAGCAGGCTCCCTGCAGGGAGCCTGATGTGGGACTCAATCCCAAGACCCCGAGATCATGACCTGAGCTGAAGGCAGACGCTCAACCACTGAGCCAGCCAGGTGCCCACATTTTTTAAGTTTTTAAACACAAATTATTCCAAGTCCTTTTTTTTTCTAAAGGAAATATATATTTAGATACTTATTTTGCATGGGGATCACAGATTTTGGGGAAAGTTTCTTTAAGAGATAGTATTTTCAATTCTATGGTTTCTTAGATGTACTGTTCTTAAGTGGTTTTCATTCATCTGTTTGCATGTGTCACATTAGATTTCTCTGGGCAACAATCATGCCTTGAGTGTTTTTTTCAGTAACTGTGCCCCTGAGTGTGCTTTTGATTAGAAATTAGAGAATCAGAGCTGGAAGAGAGTATCTGATGTTCTACCCAACTAAATACCTCTTAAAGAACTTTCAAATCTGGTATAAGGGACTTTACTCTATTTCTTAGACTGTGGTGACTAGATGACCTCTCAAAAATTATAATTATTTAATTTTAGCTTTATTTTACTTTTTTAAAGATATTTTTATTTATTCATGAGAGACACAGAGGAGAGAGGCAGAGACACAGGCAGAGGGAGAAGCAGGCTCCACGCTGGGAGCCTGACCTGGGACTTGATCCCCGGACCTAGGTTCACGCCCTGAGCCAAAGGCAGACACTCCACCACTGAGTCATCCAGGAGTCCCTCTAATTTTAGTTTTAATTTCATAAATAGTTTATATAATTTTCTACTGTTTGGAGTCTTTTACATTTAACTAAACCTACTTTTCTATAACTTTACTCGCTGATTCTAATCTTTCTCCCTTGCATTTCCACAGATTTAGATTTGGTTCAGTTTTCACAAAAGCTAGCCCTTCAACTATTTAAGGAATCAATTATGCTACCATACATATTGTCTTTTCCAAGGTAAATATCTCCAGTTTCTGTGGTGGTTACCATGATACCACTGGTAAAGATGATGAAGAATATTTAAAACATATATTTTTATTTGAGTCTAGCTGATACCCAGTGTTACATTAGTTTCAGTGTACAACATAGTGATTCAACTTTTTTATATGTTATGCTGTGCTCACTGCAAGTGTAGCTACCATCTGTCATCATATAATGCTATTATAGTATTAAGTATATTCTCTATACTGTACCATTTATTCCTGTGACTTATTTATTCCCTAACTGGAAGCCTGTATCTTCTACCTTCCTTCACTTATTTTGCCCACAATCCCCCCACCTCTCCCCTCTGACAACCAGATGTGATCCCCATGTCACTTGGCTATTTTAAAGCCCATGTATAAGTGACATCATATGGTATTTGTCTTTCTCAGTCTGACTAATTTCACTTAGCATCAAACCCTCTAGGTCCATCCATGTTGGTGCATATGACACAATCTCATCCTTTTTTATGGTGGCATAATTATTCCATTATATATATATGTATATAATATATACATATACATATAACCTCTTCTTTAAGGTTAATAAGGAATATTTGCAGATATCACTCACAAAAGTTAATTTAAATATAGGGCTTGAAACCATAAAACTTCTAGAAGAAAATGTAGGGAAAATGTTTTTTTTTTTTGGAAGATTTTATTTATTTATTCATGAGAGGCACTCGGAAAGAGGCAGATACATAGGCAGAGGGAGAAGCAGGCTCTCTGAGGGGAGCCTGATGTGGGACTCAATCCCAGGACCCTAGGATTAGGACCTGAGCTAAAGGTAGATGCTCAACCACTAAGCATTGTTTTATATGACACCAAAAGCACAAGCAACATAAGAAAAGACCAAGTGGGACTGATATATATCAAACTAAAAAGCTTCTGCACAGCAAGACAAACAACAAAGTGAAGAAGCAACCTAAAGAATGAGAAAATATTTGCAGATAATGTACCTGAAAAAGGGAATAATATCCTGAACATATAAGGAACACCTACAACTCAAGAGTAAAAAACCAGGTGACCCAATTAAGAAAGTAAGAAATGGGCAAAGGATTTGAATAGTATCTTTCCAAAAAATATATGCAAGTGGCCAGCAGGTACAAGAAAACATACTTAACACTACTAAATCACCAGGAAAATGCAAGTTGAAACCACAATGGTATCACCTTACACCTGTTGGAATAGTTATCAAAAAGACAAGTGCTGGCGAGGATATTGAGAAAAGGGAACCCTTGTGCCCTGTTGGTGGGAATATAAATTGGTTCAGCCACTGGAAAGCTGTATGGAAGTTTCTTGAAGAATTTAAAAATAGATCTACCATATGATCCAGTAGTCCCACTCTTGGGTACTTATCTGAAAGATATGAATAACAACCTCAAAGAAATATGTCCTATATAGATGTTTCTATATAAATGTTTCTTTGGTGTAATTTGACCAGAAAAGTCAAAAAAACCTGCTTACTTCCAAACATTTATCTCAGTCTCAGGTTTACTCAGCTCCTAATTTTTTTTAAAGATTTATTTATTTATTTATTTATTTATTAAAGAGAGAGAGAGAGAGCATGATAGTGCAAGCATGGTAGGGAGGCAGAGGGACAGGGAAAGAGTCTTAAGCAGATTCCACACTGAGTGCAGAGCACCATATGGGGCTTGATCTCATGACTGTGCCAACTCCTAAAATTCTTCACCTCTATCATTTCTTTAGTTTCAATCATTTCAGACAGAGATTCTCTCTTAAAACATGTAACCAACAGTCATAAAATTAGATCAAGCAGCATACATTTACAAACAATAAACAGACTAATCTGATCAATCGGCAACCTTAACAATAACCACTCTGATTATTTATTATGTTCTGTGCACTGGGCTAAGTGCTTTTCACTTCATTTATTCCTCATAATAACCGAGGAGTTATTACCATATTAAACAAATGAGGAAGCTGTGACACATGAATTTGTTTTTAAAGTCTTATTTATTGAAGTAATCTCTGCATGCTACATGGGCCTTGAACTCACAACCCCAAGATCAAGAGTCCTACATTCTTCTGACTGATCCAGCCATGCACCTGCTGAGGCACATGAATTTAAGCCACTTTAAGCCTCTGCTGGCCATACTAAATGGAGAAATCACTAAAGTTTAGGTCATCTGACTCTATAGCATGTTTGCTGTAGTAACTATGTTATCTTTGCAAAGAGAAAAAAACCTTGACAGGAGGCAAGACAGGGCAGATAGGTATTTCAAGACTAGAAGGCTACAGAATGATTTAAGATACAGGCTGCTGGCCAAGATCTAGCAAGAAAGAAGAAGAGAGCTCTGCAGAGCCAGGATTCAGCAGGGACAAACCCAAGTCACACAAAATAGTCAAAACTCTAGAAAACAAGGATCTCGATATTTAGATGGTTGCCTTGAGGCATAATCAATTAATTTCAAAATTAAGTAAGCATTAGGGATGTTAATATTTCAGTGCTATAAAGCTTGATGTCATATTTAACTGTTCATTTTCTTAGGCTAAGAAGGAAGGCTTTGTTTGACAACATTTTATTTTTAATTATAGGGATGACATGATTAATAGCTCTGATATGTGCTGGGTAATTACAGCATTAAACCTAATATTAGCGTAAGAGAATAGTGAATTTTTAATGCATCGAAGAGCAAGAAAGCCTGAAAGAATATTGCATAGGCAATTAATTATAATCAGTTTTTTAGAAGATATATGACCGCATTAATAGTCAGAGCTATTATATTAATAGTCAGAGTGGTTTACTGTTCACAATCCATGCGGGAGTATCTGCAGGATGCAGTGGGAGAGCAAACACTTTGTATTCTGCATAAGTTGCCATAAGATTATACCACAGGCAGGGGGGCTTAACCAACTGGAGTTCTTTTTCTCACAGTCGTGATTGCTAGACATCCAAGACCAAGCTGTCATCAGGGTTATTTCTGGTGAGACTTTCATTCCTGGGTTGTAGACTTCTACCCTCTAGTGCTGTCCTCACATGGCCGCTTCTCTGCAGAGAGAGAGAGAGAGAGAGAGAGAGAGCTCTCTATCTTTTTTTCTTAAAACATCACCAGTTCTATTGGATTCGGTCCCCACCCTAAGGCCTCATTTAACCTTAATTACTTCTCTAAAGGCCCTGTCTCCAAGTACAGTCACATTAGGAGCTAGGGCTTCAACATATGGATTCTGGGGGGTTATAGTTCAGTCCATAACACACTGAATCCCACCCTGAAGTCAAGACTGGCCCTTGTTTTGGAGCAGCTAGGGGCCAGTCCTCTAGGGCTAGGTTGTCTGGGTTTGAATCCTGACGGTGCAGGGGTAGGGGTATGGGGGGGTAGAGGGGTAGGGTTGAGGAGAGCTCCTGATCCTTCCCTTCTTTTTGAACTTCTAACTGCAGATATTAATAACAGTACATCTCTTACTGGATTGATGTGCAAGTCAAATGACTTATAGCATAAAAGTCCATAGCACGGTGCTTGGCACTGTGACAGTCTCAGAAAGTGTTAGATATTGGTATAGTTAGCTAGGTTTTAGCTTTTGGTAAAAGTAGGCAATGAGTTACATGATAGGATTTGAAAAAAATCATATAAAAAACATTACAAGAAGGTGGAATTGATGTAACAG
This sequence comes from Nyctereutes procyonoides, assembly GCF_905146905.1. NCBI lineage: Eukaryota > Metazoa > Chordata > Mammalia > Carnivora > Canidae > Nyctereutes > Nyctereutes procyonoides. Next base: position 15,982,989 of record NW_026575082.1, on the reverse strand, counting down.
ATATTAGAAGGGTCTTATGGGACAAAGAATTTATTTAAGGCATAAAGGTCAACTTGTTTACCTCTTTGTTCCTAAGAAGCAGGAATAAATTATAAAAATAATGGGAGAAAAAATGGATTTTTCTCATAGCTGTTTGTTTGAAAAATGTCAACCTTATAAAGAATTTACAAGAGTGCAATGACAATACGTTAATTACATCATGAAATATGCAAATAGAGGTCAGTATTTAAAAGCATGAAATTCTGGATAAAATGAACATTTTTCACAAAAGTAGCAAATTGTAATAATTTTCACGAAAGCTCTAAAAATACAACAGATATAAAAGCAGAACTTTAGAAAAACTAAAGTCACAGTAGGCTTCTGCACAAAGTTAACTCCCTGATGAAGGAGCTCATATAGATATTCCTGGGAATTAGTTAAATTCCTAGGAAGGAATTTTGTAAATATATGATACATATAACATATATGATTATATAAATTATGTACATTTGTTAGAAGGAATTCTATTAATCATTAGAGGTTTAGGATTCCAACTAGGAGAAACTTATTTTATGTATGGATACCAGTGATAGGTTTCTCTTTAACAGATTACCTCTAAAGCTTAGCACCTTAAAATAATAATAAATACTATCTCATATAGTTCCTGCGGGCCAGGAATCTGGGAGTGGTTTAGTTGCGTGGGTCTGTCTTGAGATTTTCCACTAAGTTTCAGGCAACATGCAGTCACCTGAAGGCTTGGTTAGGTCATGGGGATCAGCAAGACAGCTTGCTCCCATGGCTCTGGACTAAGGCCCTCAGTTGTTTGCTGGCTATTTGCAGGACATCTAAGTCCCCCACCATAGAGACCTCTCCACAGGGCTGCTTAAGAGTCCACATGACATAGCAGTTGTCCTGCCCCAGAATGGATAGGAAGAGAGAGAGGCAGAGGCAGCAATGTCTTTCATGACCTTACCTTGAAAGTCACACATCATCACTTCTGCTATATTTTTTATGATAATCAGTCAATATCATATTCACTTAGGAGGTAGAGGCAGAAAAGAAACAGACTGAATCAGAATTCCTAGATCTCAACAGGGTGAGTTTGTGTGTGTGGAGGGGGAGTCAGGCTGGAGGGTGGTGAAAGATAGAATTAGGTGAGGATGGTATGAAGTTAAAAAAATAAACCACCAGGAAAGCAAACCCCACTACCTTCCTTATTATTGTACTTGTAACAACCCAGCCAAGTTAGAATAAAATCCTATGAGTTTAAGGGTCATATCTTTTTTTAGCTTTGTATAGGCCCACAGGACAGAAAGCCTTCATCCCATAGAGTCCCAGACTTCGTGCTAAAATATACTCCCAGGTAAAACCCATAAGAAGGTATTTATTGTTAGGTCAGAGAAGAACATCGGTGAAAGCAGTTGTTTAGTAACAGAAACGTAGAAATGTTCTTTTGATTGTGAGTGTAGGTTGACACTTATGAAATGGTCTGATTTAGGCAAAGGGACTCTCTGGGAAGGTAACTTAGCATTCTCAGTTGTGCATTGTTATGATGTTGTGAGGCTGATGTTGTATAGTAAGAGGACTTGGGTTTTTGTGGCTGGTTATAAATTCAGATTTTCTCTCTTGATGTCAGTTCAATCGAGCTGGAGAGAGCTGAGCTGCCAGGTGTAAGTGTAGCTGATTAAGACAATAAGCCAGAGCGATAGTAATGGTCAAGCCTCTGATTATTTCCTCATTAGTATGAGCAAGAGTCTAACCCACAGAAAGTCCACTTCTAACCCGTTCCATTCCCACTGCCTAGGGAGACCTTCCAGGTAACGCCTTTATAAGTGCCTGTGGTCACACCTGATAGATTGATTAGATTGCACAGCTGGATTCCTCAGTTGTTCTAGTTGCAAATGTATTGGATTGTATTTGTCTACTTTTGATTTGGGAAACATGGCCCTGCAATTCTGGATTTCTAACTGTATCCCTTCTATTCTATTTCCACAAATTTGTAGCTGATACTGACTTTATAATATAGAATTGTTAAAGGATTTTCACTGAAGCATATATGAGGAAAACTCAAAGGGCTTTATTGACAACTACGAAAAATTAATACTTGTGAAATGTACTGAATTTAGACAATGTTTGCTGCTCTGGAGCTGATATTTCCTTCTTGGTCTAGAGCAGTGCACGCCCTTAGTAAAATTGGTGAGCCTTTGGATTGCATGTTTGTTTTCCTACATCTCTGTACCTACTCTGACCTTCAAAAAGAGCACAGAAGTCATATTGCCCTCTTGTTTCCCAAACCTCATGTTTCATTTTTCTACATCATACTGCTTAGGAACTCAATACTTAAGTATATGTTCTCAAATATTTCTTTTTAGTTTGTCCCCTGGGGATCACATCCCCTTCAACTTCATCTTAGAGGTTGGCATTAGAAGGAAAACAGCCTGTTAAATTGATGAATGCTAGAATTTTTATGATTAATAGCCTGCCAGGTCTCATAAGTATGTTTGCATTTTAAATATATGTGGCAACAAAACAACTTGACCCAGATTAATCTTTAGATGATAGATTGTAGGCTCTCAGGAAAAGTAATAAAAGAATCATGGAATTGGAGCCAGGTAGGAGGAATGGGTGAAGTGAGAGTAGGAAAGTAGAAAGAACTTTTATATTCCTAAATTCTGTAGCTTAGATTGAGTCCTACTCTACTAGATACATTGAACCATTCTTTTGCTTGAAGACAGACTGAAAAATTAGAATGAGAAAAATTAAATAGTCTCGTCTTTCACTTAATTGCTTAGGCCGAAACCCTTAATGTCCAACCTTGATTCCTTACTTCATCTCATATCTCTACCTAGTTGGTCACCAAATCTGTAGATTTTTACAATGTATCCAGATCAAACCACTGCTTATCCTCTCCATGTCTACATTTGGTCCAAGGCACCATTTTATGTCACATGACAGCCTAACCTTCCATGCTCCCCAGCACTCCTCAACACAGTCACTACCAAGCTCCTCTGTAAATGAGGTCAAATGAGGTCAACCGTGTCATTCTCTTGCTCTCAAGTCCAATGGCTTCCCTCACACTAAGAGGGAAATCCAAAGTTTGTTATGTGGTCTGGCCCCTGGCTATCTCTTAGATCTCATTTCCTACCACTCTCTCTCTTCTTTTGCTCACCATGTTCCAACTCTGACAGCCTTCCTTCAGTTCCTCAAACTTGCCAAGCATCTTCCCTCTCTTCCTTTTGGGGGTCTGGATGGGGGAGCTCTTCCAGATACCCACATGGTCCTTATCTTACTTCAGTCAGGTTTTTCCTCAAATATCACCTCAGAGACTCCATGCCCAAACATCCTAGCTAGCAAAGCTTTGCCTTCACTCTATTGCCTTATCCTAATTTCTTTTTTCATAGCTATGTAAATATGTAGTATTAGGTTTCTCTAGAGAAACAGAGCTAATAATTATAGCTATCTAATCTATAATCTATCATCTATCATCTGTCTGTCTATCTCTGAAGATTTGACATCTGCAAGCTAGAGACCCAGGAAGGCTGATGGTGTAATTCAGTCCAAGTCTGAAGGCCTGAGAACCAGGAGCCCCAAGGGCAAAAGATTGATGTCTCAATTGAAGCAACAAGGCCGGAAGGACTGAATTGTGTTCTGGCGCTTAATGGATTAGATGATGCCCATCCATATTGAGGAAGGCAGCCTTCTTCACTGACTCTACCAGTCAAATGTTAACTTCATCTGGAAACACCATCTCAGACATACTCACAAAAATTTTTTAGCCAAATATCTGGGCACCCTGTGATCTAGTCAACTTGAGAAATAAAATTAACACACACACACACATACACACACACACACACTTTACTATCTGTCTACCTCAATAGAATATGTGTTTTGTTCATTACTATGTCTCTAGGACCTAAAGTAGTACTTGACATATAATAGCTGTTTAATTAAATATTTGTTAATAAATGAATGATCTTTAAAAAGTATGCATATATTATATCTATCTATCATCTATCATCTATCTATCTATCTATCTATCTATCTATCTATCTATATCTAAAGGTTTTATTTTTAAGCAATCTCTATACTCAATGTGAGGCTTGAATTCAGAACCCCAAGATCAATAGTCACACAGTTTGGGGAGCCTGGGTGGTTCAGTCAGTTGAGTGTCTCGACTCTTGATTTTGGCTCTGGTCATGATCTCAGGGTCATGAGATTGAGCGCTGCTTGGGCTCCATGCTCAGTGTGGAGTCAGCTTGAGATACTCTCACCCTCTCCCTCTACCCCTCCCATGTGCACACACACACACACAGACATGTACACACACACACACAGACACACACACACTCTCGCTCCTTCTCTTTCTCTCTCTCTCTCCCTAAAATAAATAAATGAATCTTAAGAAAAGAAGAGTCCCATGCTTTACTGACTGAGCCAGTCAGGCATCCCTTTTTTGTATATTTTCTATAAAGAATAATAAATATATTAGATTAAATTATTTTTTTATTCCTTAAGGTGAAAATCAGGACCTTATAACCTAAGGATTACAAGGAAATAAGAAATGACAAAATCTATCATCAAGGAGCCTACAAATAGGAGTGAGACAGAGTACTGATTCTGATAATGCCTGGAACCATTGCCTATATTTTCACATTAAAATATACAAGCATTCTAAATATATACATATATGCATGTGTATATATATATATATACACAATGGGCTAAACTGATTATTGAAAAAAGTAATATACGACAAAAGAAACTAATGAAAAATTAAGTAGTAATTAGATATGGTACTTTAACTTTATTTTGAGTTCTGTAACTAATTTTTAAAAAATTCATATAGCCATTTTCTGTGTGGTTAGAAAATATAGTGCCAAATTTATTGAAATATGATTTTGCTATGGTTTCACTCATTTTCCTTAGTACAGTACTTATTTTTCTCACTGTATAAGATCATTTCGCCTCTTTGGGCTATGTTATCTCTCAATGCTATGCTTCATGTGGTCTGGCTGTTCTAAATGCTAGAGGAGCATGAAAATGTTGAATATTTTAGGTTGTGAGCTCATTAAAGCTGTCCTGAGAAGGTTGATCACTGTAAAAGAACAAATGAAGGTAATGGCTAATTTTCTAGAAATCTGGGGAGAGGGTGTAACCAGGAGAGGAGCTGTCCCTGACATCAGACGCCCCAGGCAGTCCCATTTCCCCAGAACTATGGTCTGAGTGATTTTAAGAGAGAACGAGGCAGCCCTAAAACACCGAAAGCATTATTCCACCTTTGCTGAGGTTGGCACCCACCTCAGGTGTACAGTACTTATTTTTCTCACTGTATCAGATCAAGGCAGAAATCCTTTTTTCACATTCATACTGTTGAAAGCCCCAGAAAGAATCCGTTGAAGTGTAGTTGGTGATCTTAGAGAATCCTGGTGCAATTTCAAAGAAGATTCTTTTTCCTATAAAATTCTCCATTTTAATAGCAAGATTATTTAATTATAAATATATTTCATTGTCTTTCTCCCAGTCAAGACTTAGGACTTTTGATACGACTTGACAAGAATCATCACTGCACCACCGATGACCTTTATGTTTCTTGTTTTAATGATTTCAAAGTCATTATGAAAGAAAGCCGCCAGCAGTTTTGTACATATTTGTTCAGGTCTCTCTGCCACTTCTTTGTTAATTCAACAAAGAGCAGATGGAACATCAAAACCAGCCATGAAAATGGTATATTTGCTCCTTTGTCTATTGCAATTTTTTTCTATTCAAATTTTTTTTCCATCTCTGGAAATGGAAGTATCGTTACATTCAAATGTAGAATTTCATATTTTGTTGTTCTTCCATTGAATATTTGAATGTATACTTTTTGTTTAGGATTGCTATAGTTAAAAGGGAGTCTAGATACCATTTTCTCTGGTGACCCTTATTATATGCTCACAAGAAAGGATCACAGGAAAATATAAGAAAGTAGGTGTCTGTGAGACAAAATGATCATTACAGTTTTATTAAGATTTTGGAACTTAAGCCTTGAGATGTAGCTAATAAGTTACTGAACTAGAATGTACTCCCATGTCCAAATGCTGAATTCTTTCCATTATAGCCAAGTGAAAAGTAGAGAGAAATTGGGTGGTGCATATTAGGGATGCAGCCGAGAGAAATGATCATCACAAGTCAAGAGTAAAATGGATATAATTGGGTTCTATGCTGGGCACTATGGAATGATGATATCAAGATTTCAAAAATATGTTTATTCAAAATCTGTAAGAAATGATCTATCTAGGAGGTTGAGTTTTAGATTGGTAATATTTCCAGAATTGGGCTGTGATGTTGTATGTAGACACAATTTAAATTCTGTGCTTAAAATCTTTCTTGCCTTTTAAAACACTACCATCATCGAAGTCAGGCATTAATAACAAAATCATGTTGTCAATGAAACTGTATGTTACAGTCCACTGCAGCTTGGCTGTGTCACCATGCCAACAGCAGGACATCCCCAGTGGGTTATTAATAGCCTGTTGAGGAGGACAGATTGGTCCAGTTTGTCCACTGAGGGGGTCTACATACACAAAGGGGGCACATGCCTTGTTCTCAGAGGACTTGCCTTTTTTGAGAAATGCAAATGGAGGGCTTTTAGGAATGTTCAAGGAATATCCTCTCTGGATGGGTGGCTTTTGTCAGAGCTCTCTAAGGCCTTTTGGGAATGAAGAAATGATCAGTATTGTGAGGCAGTCTTTCATTCCAGTTTTCTGTAAACCACTTCTGTTCCTTGAATTACATCTCTCTGCTCTGGAGTCCTGATGGTCCTTGTCTTCACCCCGGCCCATTTCTCAGCTTCCCCTTTGTGTGATCTGGGTCATTATGGCTCCCATTGTCCTTAGGGTGAGTCCCATCTCCTCACCTGGTTGGGGTCCTTTGATGGGTGCCACCAGGAGTCCATAGGAATCACACTGACCTGGTTTACCTTCCAGTTTCAACATTCCTGATTTCTATCCTCTGCAAAGTTACTTTTCCCGTCTGGCTGTTGTCTTCATTTCCTCTAAAATGTGGCTGATCATGTGGCTGATTAGTTGAAGAAATAACCCAGAGCAATCATTTCAAGCATAACCTGATTGTTCTATACTTCAGTTCCTTAAACTACCTGATTTTAAGTCCCTGCCTACTTTATCTGCTCTGCTTTGAGTCAGGAGAAAGGAAGCAAGAGAAGATGCTTATTTGCAAGCAGGACTATGAAAACCAAGTAAACCCAGGACTTTTGACTTATCCTTCATATTCTTATTCAGCTCTTTCCTCTTGTTACCTATAACTTTTTTTTTTCTTTAATCCTACCCCAGATGTGTCAAGGTTTACCTACTCATCTGTGATTGATACTTTGAAAATCCCATGACAACTACAGGCCATATAAATTTCTGTCCTGGCCAAGGTGTGAGCTTCTTGTGGTGTGCACTGAGCTGTGAGGCAAAGTCAGAACAACAGAAATGTCATCTTCCACTGGAATTCTCTGATGCCGACCATCAGTGATTTTGGGGTTTTGCCATATTGCCAGAAGTTATCCCAGCTGCACCTGAAGGGGGTGAGAAGGAGAGGTGGGGAGTAGGAGCAGACCCACCACAGACATCATAGAATTAACTTATAATATCCCTTTAATACAGATGATATTGTCTACATTTTATTTATTATTTACTTATTTTTAAAGATTTTATTTATTTTTTTGAGAGAGAGAGAAAGAGGGAGAGCAAAAGCACAGGGAACAGCAGGCAGAGGGAGAAGCAAGGTCCCCACCGAGCAGGGAGTCCCATGCAGGGCTGGATCCCAGGACCCTGAGATAATGACACTAGACCTTTGGCAGATGCTCAAATAACAAAGCCACCCAGGGACTTCATATCTACATTTTAAAGACATGGAAACTGAGTCTTGGCTTAGTTAATTGAGGTCACACACTGGATTCACATTTAGGTCAGTGTGACTTCAAAACCCACTAAGTTGGGGTGTGACTACATCCTGCTGATGAGACCTACTTGGTCTCGATCTGATTGTCAGCCCCAACCTGCCCATTGGCTTTATGACCCCTGGCTCATCTGTTCTCTCTGGATGTTGTCAGTCTCTTCATGCATTTACAGCTTCTGCCCCTGGCTCTCATGGCCTGCCTTTGACTAAACTGCTCACCTGAGGGGGTGCTTCTATAGAACGCACAGACACAAACAAGGCCAGTGGTAACCCAGATAACTGCTTAGTTTTGCTTTTGCTTGAGTTTGTTCCTCAATTTTATTGAATGAGTTAGGGATGGCTATTTGTCCCAAGTGGAAACAGAATTTAAATTCAAGTTCCTCTGCTGCATTCCTTATGTGATGACACCATCACAGGGAGCACTTCTCACCTTTCTGTAGCCAGACTCCAAACCAACCTCACCCTGAGTGCTGTAGCAAGTCTGATCTAATGATGCTATTATGGAACAAGGCTAAATGATCTAAGTAGAACTTGGAAAAAGAAGAATCTGAGAGAATTTGGTTGGGAGAGCAAACAGGTGGGATCACAAAGCCATAACAGAATTTGAGGGCCATCGATCTGCAGATGGCAGGCAGGCAAGCAAGCAAGCAAGCAAGCAAGCAATTATTTTGAGAAGCAGAGCTTATACCTTTTGTTAATCATAAAATGTATATTAAGTTCCTGTTTTGGAGGTTTTAGCACTTATACTCACTTTGAGACTCTTTTGTTCTGATATTCTAACTGTTCACATATCTAGCGTGTTGAATACTATATATTAGTTTCTTTGCCAGAAGTAAATCTGAGTGTTTTCCTATTACACCTTAGTATCAGCCAACTTGTAGAGCACTTACAGAAAGTTTTAAAAGATGTGTAGTCTTAAGTAGAACTTTTTTTTCTCTTATCAGCCACATTTTAGTGAACTGTTCTAAGAAAAAAAATTATTATCTACCTGTGTAGGATGACTACCTGTTTATATTGTTAAAAGTAAGTATATTCATGGATAAGTAAGTCAGGTAATATTGTGATCATTCAACATATTTTATTCCTAGTGGGCAACATCATGGCGATTTTTGAATAGTTTCTGAGATGTGATGTAATGAATAAATGGTTGAATGTTATCTTGAGAAACTATCCATAGAAGGCTGTAAAACTAGGCATCTGGATAGTATGTAATGCTAAGCATAATGTACATACTATTGGGGCAAATGGCAATATGTGGAATATATAAACACAGACTTAGTTACAGAAAGTTGGATATAATGAAATAAATCTAATGAACAGACATATGAGAAATTCAGGGATTTGGTGTTTTAGAATAAAGCTGCCCTAAAGGAAAGATAGAACAGATTTTCAGCTTGTCAAATTTTTGAGCTGTATAAAAGCAAAGCCAAAACTGTACAATCTCAAATAAGCATAAATCCAGTAGAGGGACTAATTATTTTCCACTAGGATGCTTCCAAAGTGAGAGTAATTTAATTCTTTTTAAAGCTTAGTTTAAGTGCAGGATCTTATCTCTATACTTTGCTTGTTAGTAGCAGTATTAATAGCAAGATATGATTTAAAAGAAAATTAATAATTTCTTGCATGTGTTGTATGGTATTTAGGATTTAAAAAAATTTTGTTATTTTCTTTCCATAACAACAGTATGAAGTAATAAAAGCATCATTATTCTCATTATAAAAAGGAATAAGCAGAGACTAGACTGTTCTAAATTGTTTTTGTATGTATTTCTATGGATCTGGGCTCTTTCATTTGGTCTTGGCTTTTGATGGCTGACCCATGTAAGGGAAACCATCTAAGGACAATAAATAGAGTGATATTAACAACAACAGCAACAACAAATCTAACAAAATGCCGTAAAACTTGGCCTGGTTAAGCAAGGAGAGCAAGGGCACATCTGTTTGGAAGATTAGAGACCCTGTCAGCTGCTTCTCAGATCTGGGCTTTTGAGCCTATACCGCCAATCAGAGGCAGAGCAAGGGTCGGCTTCCAATTTTTGATTTAAGTAGTGTTATAAGCCATTTTACCTTAAAAGAAATCAGTATTGTCCTCTGTAGCATATTTTATTCTTGACATTATGCATTCCTTTGATTTATCCACTGAGGGTCAATGTCAAAACAACATCTCAGGAGTGAGAAATGAGAAGCATCAGCTTCAATGCCTTGGCTTGAATTAACATTCAACTACAGAACTGAATTAGTTTATCTCATTACACAGTCCCTTATCAGAAGCCCAGTGAAAGGGACATGAGGTAAGTTCATCTGAGAAAGGAAGAGGGAGGAAGGCAATAGTTGGAAGAAAGAGGCATTCTGGAGTAGGCACACTTGAGGAGTATAGGGAGCTTGCTGACATATCAGTTAGAAAGTGCTAAGCAAAATGATCGAAAATCTGTTAAAAAGCAGACATGAACTTCCATGGTTCTGCCTAGACTCAAATTCCATTTGTGCTTTTCTCAAAAGCTATCATTTTCTTTTATCTTCTGGTAAGGTAAGAAAGAACTAGGAAGTTTATATCAGCAGATAAAGTCTAGGGGCTTCGTTTGATAATTTCAAAGAGCATGTTTGGTGGTAGTGATGTGGTTGTAGTATTTAATTGTTTAGTTATATCCAGATATAATTAAATGATAAGCAAATATTAAATGATAAGCAAAATATTTAAGTACAAACACTTAAGAAGCACAAGGTATTACATACTTTGGTATTTAATAATTACATGCTTACTGAAATATTTGATCAAACTTTCAAGATAATATCACACAAAAGGCAACCACATAACACCATATGGTAATATACATTTCTTAAAATATTTACCGGCAAATGAAACTATTTAACAGTAATACAAGAATCACGGAAAGGGCAATTTATTTTTAACTGTAGAATTAAAGTATTTCTGGGACAGTGGAGAGCCTTACAGTATTTGGTGAATATGTGATTCCAGAAACATCTTAGTTAAGGAGAAGGTAACATCCACTCATGTCGGTAAATAGAAATGGAGTCAGTGGCTTCCAGGATTTCTTTGTTTAATCTTTTTTTATTCTTTTGAACATTTGCTAAATAGCAAACCTGAACAAATAGCAATTATATTATTCCATAATGCTTCACTTCTAGATTTATGAAATATATTTTTATCCCGCTGTACAAACTGGATAATACCTCATATGTACATACAACATAATCATCAAAGAATCTAGAGATCCTTTAATCCAACCCCATCTTTAATGACAACATTTCTCCTAATATCTTAATGTTTCCTTTTATGTCAAAGGAACTCAATTAATATAACTCCTGGATTCCCTTTACTCATTCCAGGAACATTTATTTGAGTGGTAAATTTGGAAGACTAATTGGGGTTCTATATTATGTGTTATCTGTCACATTTGAGAATATTCAGTTCCATTGTATGGGGAACAAGAAAAACAAAGGGAATAGATGAAACTCACAAGCTTTGTTAAATACCAACAGTGAAGTCACTAACCTGTATGACACATTTAAGCCAGATGAACTCAATGGAACATATGTGGGTTGGACACAGATAAAGAAAGATGGAGCCAAAGAGAGTTCCTTCTAGACAGGAAAGCAATGGAAGGATTTAGTGAACACTGAATACTGATAAAGCACAGATCATGTCACATCGATACTGACAACCTATCATCCCTAAATCAGCACCCATTGGTCATACCAAATGTGGCCCCAAGTGGTTGCTGATGCAGAAATTCAGAAATAAGTCAGGCTGTGCAGCAGGTCAAGGATAGCTACGGGTGTGGGTGGGCCGACTTGCCTCTCCTTTCTCCAATAGAGCAAGCGTCCAAGCACCATCCATCTGTTGGGTCACTTTGTTCAATCTCAACCTTGTAACCACACTGTCAGCAGGGAAGGCTGATCCAGCATAGAGAAACAGGACACGCGAACAGTGTGTAGTCCAGGGCACAGTAGAGGGGTCCTCCTGATTGCACCGTATCGTATCTGGTCTCTTTCCTCTGCTTCTTGCTGCATGTTTTAAAAATGAGTCGATAAATTGTGTCATTTGAGCACTTTAATGTGATCTGTAAGACTTTTGATTTGATTACTTCTGGGATAGCTTGCCTGGTGTTGCTCTTGGAACCTACCTCGGTCGCCATGCTCTCTTACTGTGGGATCTAGCTGCTCAGAGAGAGCATCTCATCTAAGCCTCTCTGGAATTAAGCTCTTCTCCTGGAGCAGGGGAGGCCTATCAACTTGCCCACTGATGACAGAGAAGTCTCTCTAATCCTGGCCCATTTGGTTCTCACAATAGGCTAGGTCCCCCAGCTTAACATTCATAGATAATAAAGATAAAATTTTGATTTTTTAAGAATGATTTTATTCATTTATTCATGTGAGACACACAGAGAGAGGCAGAGACATAGGCAGAGGGAGAAGCAGGCTCCCCGTGGGGACTTGATCCCAGGACCCTGGGATCATGACCTGAGCCAAAGGCAGATGCTCAACCACTGAGCCACCCAGATGCCCCAACATTTTGATCTTCTACCTGTCATTATTTAATTTTTTTCTCAATTTCTTCAGCACCTGGTACCAAAGAGGAATGCTATTTTATTGGACCCTCTCAGATTCCCCAACCCTCCTCACTTTAAAGTTGTGGTAACTGAGGCCCAGAGGGCCCACAGAACATTTAGATTGGCCTTGCTAGCAGGGTGATGGTTGTAGAAGAATTCTCATTTCTGTAAGACAAACATGGGGGTATGGACTCCTGGATGGTATCCTCTGCCCCTCAGCTATATTTCCCATGGACTTTATCAAACTGAGGCCTCGATTGTTTTACTCTCTGGATGTGGAAGGCTTTTTTTTACCCAAATGTCTAAAAGAGTCATTACATGGGCAGCAGGTCATCATACCCTGGACTTAATGATCTTCATTTTGCCTATGTCTTGTGGTTAAAGACAGTCTGAAATCCATGTATCTCTGTAGGATTATAGAAACACGTCTCTCATTAGTTTCTACAGATCATTCTTACTTAGTGAATCCTGGCTCTGAGTTTATACTTAGGCTGAGTCAAACCAGTGCCTCGGTGTTTTCAGTAGCAGGCAATGTGATCCTCTGACATTGTACTGTAGTTGTTTACTCACTTGGATTTTCTCTCTCAGGTCAGCTAAGATTCCAACATTGCTAAGATTCCAACATTGCGCTTATTGTTTTTAAGTATGTGGCCTCAACTAGACTGCTTTCAAAGTCCTGGTTTCCTGACTCAGGGATGCTACCATTTTCACCCATTCTTTATTCTGTTTCTGTCCACTTAAGAATGTGCTATGATTTTTTTAAAGATATTATTTTTAAGTAATCTCTACACCCTACATGAGGCTCCAATTCACAGCCCTGAGATCAAGAATCGCCTGCTCTACCAACTGAGCCAGCCAGATAGTGCTTCAATTTTATTTTTGAATTTTATGGGAGAAAACAACTTCCCAGATAGAATGATTAAAACAGTTCATTCACTGGTGTGCTGGGGTGGCTCAGTTAGTTAAGTGTCTGCCTCTTGATCTCAGTTGAGGTCTTCATCTCAGGGTCATGAGTTCAAGCCCCACATTGGGCTTCAGGCTGGGCATGGAGTCTACTTTAAAAAACAAACAGTTCAGTCATTAATAAGAAGAAAACTAGTACCTTCTCTTACATTTCGTCTTCGCTTTACCCATATTTGACATTACTCAATTTCAATGTAGTTTCATTTTGTTTCAAGATGTGTTGCTATCATTGAGAATAATGCATTTTGCTTATTTGTGATTCCCAAGGTCTAGCCCAATTCCTAGGAAATAAGGAGGAGCATATCATAGTGGTTAAGAGTTATTGGAGATAAATTTTGTTTTTGTTTTATTGTTCAATATCTATTTCCCCTTACTCAACTAGCACCCCGGTATTTATTTATGAGAACTACTAAGGCCAGAACTAGATAAAATCTGGCAAGATTGTCATTCATCATGCCCCAGATGTGACTGCATGACCAAAGCTATGTCATCATACACTCTTTCCCTGCATTTCAGACATAAAAACAACACTGAAATTTGAGGCAGCCCCCTGTAGAGTCAGATGTCCACCAGTTCTTTTTTTAATTTTGAGGTAAAATTCATAAAACATGCAGTTAATCATCTAAAAGTGTGCAATTCAGTAGACTCACAGTGTGGTGCAACCACCACCGCTCTCCAGTTTCAAAGCTTTTTCATCACCCCAGAAGACAGCTCCATACCTAGTAAGTCCTCACTCCCTCTCATATCACCAGCTCTTTTGCCACCAGGATGCCTGTGATTAGTGTTTCCTCCAATTCTGTGAACTACTCCATATCCTTACAATAATTCTTTTTCTACTTAAGTTATTCAAAGTTACTTTCTCTTGCTTGCAACCAATTGATTATAACTAAGGGAAAGCTAAGAGTTTTGGACTAAGAAAATTTTAACCTCAGCTATAAATTCACATGGAGCATTTGCAATCTTAGTGCAGTATGTACACTAAATAAATTATAGGTGTTATTGCTATTATTATTAAGTATTAGATGAACATTCAGAGTGAATTACTACTCAGTGAAGTGTCTCATCTCTCTTATGGTGTGTTTGCAGATTTGAACTCAGGTCAAGTCTAGATTTGGGTAGATAAGATGAACAGGTACAAAGATAAAGTATTGGTGTATGCACACTAGGCAGGAGAGATGAGGAAAGTGATTAAGTAGATGAATCTTCAGAAACATATTGGTGAATGTGGAACATTTTCCCTCCATTCCTGATGTCTCTTCTCATTGAAGGGATGCCAGTTACTGTAATCCCTCCTAGTCTTTCTCTGTTATTTGATTGATTAGTTTGGGAGCAGAAAATAGGCATGTAACCCTCTGATTTTTTCTTTTTCTCTTTCTTGGAAATGAGTTTCCTACAGGAAGTGAAGCAAAGGTGCTGCTCTGATTCTGAGGACAAGGTTTGAGAGTGTGGAAAACTGCAGTGGCCAGAGCTGCTGTGACTTCTTTGCTCCTGAATTCCTCTGGGTTCCTTATGATGACATTACTTTTTGCATTGTTCTCACCTGGGAGGGAAAAAAATCTGTTTTTATCAGTAATTAGGGACAGAAGACACTTCTAAGATATGGTGGAGATCATAAAATTATGACATGCTGCTGAAGAGGAGTTGAGAGAGAGAGGATGCTAGTTTTTACCCCATTACTGGGGATGTGGGTCTTTATTTGCTGGAGTGTTGATGTGAAAAACTACGCCTAGGTGAACCATGGGAAAACATACCTTTCCATAATTTAGAAGAGATAGTTGAAGGAACTGTATTCATCTGCCTTGCTTAAAAGGACTTGAGTTAGGGACGTCTGGGTGGCTTGGCAGTTGAGGGTCTGCCTTTGACTCAGGGCACAATCCCAGAGTCCCAGGATCGAGTCCCACATCGGGCTCCCTGCATGGAGCCTGCTTCTCCCTCTACCTATATCTTTACCTCTCTTTCTGTGTCTCTCATGAATAAATGAATAAAATCTTAAAAGAAGAAGGACTTGAGTTATTTTATGCAGTTATTGCTAATAGATTTTGAAGCTTACTCTTTTGATAGTTTGATTTAGAGTCCATGGATTAATTCTTCTGCATGACAAATTTTAAAAAGCCAGCAGAGTTCTTCAGCTGTGATTTCTCAAGCTACCCTATTTTCTTGGCAGAGACAATCATTTGTTAAACTAATGGGAAATAATTGCCGAAGTACATTAGAGGAGACATAATTTCTTCCAGAGTTAATACATTGCTCAGGATCAAGTTTTCTTTGGCAAGCCCAGCTATCAAGAACTAAGGGAAAGGTCAGAAGAGGAAGCTATTTCTTCAAAAAAGTGCATTTTCTAGGAGAGAACCAATATGATGGTGTTAACAGTATGGGTCAATGTTATAATATTTAACATCTTCACACAAGCTTCGGCTTTAGTTTCACTTCAAGTAGAAAACATCATTCTTTTTGTAAAGGATGTCTCCTTTTTAACCCAACAAACTTTTAAGGAAAGTCGGCAGAAACTGGAGAAACAAGATCGATCATAAGTTATTCAGCTAACAATGTTAACATATGATATGAAGATTGATACGCTATTTGGCATACCAGTACACGCTCATATTGGGGTCAATACTTACTTAGAAAGCATTGAATATATATTGAATAAATTTGATCAATATATTTAGAATATATCATAAACATGCATTTATTGCCTCTCAACTGATCTCCATAAGATCGTCTTTCCACTATTTCTCCATGGTCACAAATTATGTCATGGTTGCACAAAAAGAAACTTTGTCCTGCAAGGCCCTTACAAAAGCAATGCTAGCTGGTTTTTTTTTTTTTTCCTTCCTTCCTTCCTTCCTTCCTTCCTTCCTTCCTTCCTTCCTTCCTTCCTTCCTTCCTCTTTCTTTCTTCTTTCTTTCTTTCTTTCTTTCTTTCTTTCTTTCTTTCTTTCTTTCTTTCTTTCTTTCTTCTTTCTTTCTTTCTTTCTTTCTTTCTTTTCTTTCTTCTTTCTTTCTTTCTTTCTTTCTTTCTTTTCTTCTTTCTTTCTTTCTTTCTTCTTTTTTTTTTTGTTTTACTATTTTTAAAAAAGGTTTTATTTATTTATTCATGAGCGACCCAGAGAGAGGCAGAGCCACAGGCAGAGGGAGAAATAGGTTCCATGCAGGGAGCCTGATGTGGGACTCGATCCCAGGACCCCGGTATAACACCTGGCAGACGCTCAATCACTGAGCCACCCAGGTATCTCAGCAGTGCTAGTTTTAAAAGGTTTATGAATTTTAGTGGAGAAAAAGAAATGAATGATGTAATATGGGTGAGTGGTGGAAGGCCAGAGGGGGAGTCAAACATCAGGTTGATGTTCCAGTGTTTTCCTGCCAGCAGGAAGCCCGAGGTGAGTCTGTCATCTGTCCCAGTCCCCGGAAACTCCTTACTGTTACCCACGCACACCCTGTGTCTGTCTGTACCACACTTTGGCTCATGCTGCTCACTATGCCTAGAAGATTCTGAGCACTGGTTTATTAAAATTGTGGCTTGTTTTCAGGGGTGGGGTTAAAAACGATGCCTCTTCCATGAAGTCTTCTCTGAGTTTCACAGCCAGAAAAATTGTTTCTTCCTCCGAGTGACAAGTTACTTACACTATTAAGTTACTGACTGCCATTCACCCTACTTTGAAGGTATTTGGTTTTCCCTTTTGGCTCTTTCTAGCCTGGAAGTTACAGGGTTAGAGCATAGTTTATTTATATTTATATACACTGAAAATTCTTAGTACTGGAATTTACTCATTTATTTACTTTTTATGTAATAGGTTTATTTATTTACTAAAATTTCCAGAATAGTTAACATATTTAACATTTAACATTAGTTTCAGGTGTACAATATAGTGATTCACCACTTCTATAGAACACCCGATGCTCATCATGGCAGCTGCCCTCCTTCACCCCATCCCCTATTTTCCCTGTCCCCCCACTCTCTCTCCCCTCTGGTGACCATCAGTGTGTTCTCTGTAACTAAGTCTGTGTCTTGGTCTTAGCACTGTAATTTAATATCCTAGTCATCTAGTAGATGTTTATTGAATGAGGTTTGGATCTGAGTGATTAGCTTCATTTACAAGAGAACAAGACCTTGTCTTTGAATTAAAAAAAGAAAAAGAATATGACTCAGTGTTGGTAAAGGTATGGAGGATGACACATTTTCCTAGAATGTTGGTGATATGGAAATTAAGGCATCTTTTCTGGAGGGCAATTTTACACTAGTCATCAAAATTTGTTGCACACATCCACTGTGACTTAGCAACTTAAATTCTTTTTTTTTTTAAGATTTTATTTCTTTATATGAAAGAGAGAACACGTGGGGAGGGGCAGAGCGAGAGGGACAAGCAGACTTCCCGCTGAACAGGCTCGATCCAGGACTCTGAGATCATGACCTGGGCCTAAGGCAGATGCTTAACTGAGCCACCCAGGCACCCCACAACCTAACTTCTTCTATAGGAAGTGTAAGTCTTATCAGAATGTGCACACATAGGGGAATAGTTCTTCCTGTAGTGTTTATCATAACAAAACCCAACTAACTACAAACAAAAAGCTCAAAACACCACATTACATTAGGGGACATGAATAAGACTTTAACTTCCTACGTAGTCATCTATGTAATTTGATTTTTTTTTTTACAATGAATGCTTATTACTTTTTATAGAAAAAAGGAAATTCTTAGTTTTTTTTTTTTCCTTGCTCAAAGAATTCCTGCTATGTTTTGGGGATTATTCCTGCATAGGGATGCATCTGCCTCCCATTTTATTTTGGCACAGAGGCTGAGAATAATCTCAGAATCTGGTTTGCAGCATTTTCTTAAGTTCTGTGTTATCCATCTACATATTTTTCACCAGTTACTGTCAAGCTCAGGTTCCTGCCTCCTAAGTCCCCACAGGAGAAAGGCTGAATGTGAAGAACTGATAGACATTCTGAGATATCCCTTGTGGCCCCATGTTCTACTCTTTTCTAGAGTGTCTCTGCTTTCTGAAACTCACCTTCTGTTTCAGGCTTTCATGCTCTTGACTTTCTGCTCCTGTCTTCTAGAATGCTTGCCTGGAAGCCATGCAACTTCCTTCTTCCCACGAAGCCTCTACTTGGATGTCCCCTCCTCCGTAATGGTCTCTCACTATTCAGGTGTCAGGAAACCTTCCATTCAAGGAGCTCTTGTCCCTCATCTGGCTCTCAGGCCATCACATGTTTAGAGATGCATCTTCTCCACCTGACAAATGCCTCATGGGGACAGAGACTTTGTGTTTCCAGCAGTAGATGTTTGCATGAATTTTATGGATGGAACCAGTTATCTGTGGAAATTATGTTTTCTTTCAAAATTACTACAGACTGATGATCATGGGCCAATGTCTTATCAAGGAACATCTTTTGCTCTACTATGATTTTAAGGATAATGGTACCAAGGTGAAGACTCCTTTCTCTGCTCCAGTTGCAAAGCCGGTTCAGTCACTTCTTTGAAGCCCACGATTTCCTCACCCAGTGATTATGAGACATGGTGTGAATCCTGTTCTAGCTCTTTTTTTGTGAGGACTTTTTTTTTTTTTACAGATTTCATTTATTCATTCATTAGAGACACATGGAGAGAGACAGAGACACAGGCAGAGGGAGAAGCAGGCTCCCTGCAGAGAGCCCGATTCGGGACTCGATCCCAGGACCCTGGGATCATGCCCTGAGCCAAAGGCAGATGCTCAACCACTGAGCCACCTAGGCACCTGGTCTCCTGGACTCATTTCCACTTGTTTCTCTGCCAGGCAGGGCATTCACAAGGTCCCAGCCCTCAGCTGGCCCCATCATATACAGGACTGGATTAAAGCCTTTACATAGGCTAGAAAAATTGGTGGTCCCCTATCATAATGTCAACCCCATTGGGAAACAGTAAAACACCAACTTATATACAAGCCAAAATTAAAACTTCTCAATTCTCTGATAATAAAAGTTTATCAGAGCTTGACTTATTTTCCTTCTGTGCCTTTGCTTTGCTATATCCAAATCCACATTTTGGTTTCCAAGTGTAGTAGTCTTTCAGCACTCATAGGCTATTCCCACAAAGGATTTGGGGGGATTTGCTTTAATATTAATATCTAAATACTTATTGTCATGACTCTAGGGGGTGAGAGGGCCCATTTATATTCAATAGTTGTTAGAAGTTTGTCACTTTGGTTTTGAAGGAGATTTTAATGATCATTATTTCTGCCCATAGGTTACAAAGATTTACTGAGGCTAAGAACTTGTCAGCTATCTGCAGTGTGCTGCACAGCTGGGGTGAGGAGCTGGTTTTGTTTCTAATGCTCCGTGTTGTTTGCACACTTTATTTCTGTGTTCTGGAGGGTAAGGTTGCTAGATATAGCAAATACAAATACATGCAACATTTGGGACCTACTTATACGGAAAATTATTTGTTGTTTATCCGAAATTCAAATTTAACTGAGCATGTTTTATCTGGCTTTCCTCTCTGGGGATTAGAGGAGAAAAAGGGACTATAATGTCTAATGAGTACTGAGTTTGTTGCTTTTAGTTATTTTACTGAGTTTCAACAACCCTGAAGCTTAAAAAATTTTAGAAAATATTTTTATATACATATGATGTGTTTTTATATTTTTATGGATAAAGAAACCGAAGCTTGGAGAAGTCACGCTTTTAGTGCCAAGAATAGAGCACAAAAATTAAACTCTGGAGCAGGAAACAGATGAGGGAAATGTTTGTGATTTTCTTTTTAATACTCTTGAATTCCTCTGGGTTCCTTTTGTTTGTATTATTCGTTTCATTTCCTCACTTGGGGGATGGGGAGAAACCCCTTTCTTTTGTGTGTGCTTTTTTTGTCTTAAGGAAAACTCTGGGTTTTAAGCAGGAACTCTTGGTGGAAGAGAAAGCTCCTGTAATCAGATAGGACAGAGTTTGCAAAATGGTGGAGTGGGATGAGGGGCCATCAGGAGAGGTGACAGATGGGGGTTCTGCACACACCGTGAGGTTGTGTCTAATCAAGCTGTCCCTTTAAGTATTCTCAGTCCTCACCAGTCCCCACCAGTCCCCACCAGAGCAAAAAAGGTCAAGTTGTATTGGCCAGAATGGTAAAAAGAAGCCATTCTCATGTCTTTCTTTCAAGGATATGGGGTAAGATATTTTGGGGAGTTAATATTGCCTCTTCTTGATTTTCTTCAGGGAAGAACAACTTTTTTTCCCCTGAATTTCTGAATTTCCCCTGAATTATTTCCTTCCCTTTAGGCACCATACTTGCTTTTTTGAATCACCCACTGCTTAGGAGATTTTCAAGAACTTTATTGCTTTCTTCTCTAACAATTTTGTGAAGTGCGTGCGTGTGTGTGTGTGTGTGGGGGGGTGGAGTTGTGATTCCTGCCACATGCAGATACTGAGACTAGACTTAACTTCTGATTTTCTCCAGGTCTCTCTTTCTCTCATCTGGAGAGAAAAGACTTCCCCCTAAGAAACAAATTTCTAACCAAGCTTATGGCCCTACCCTGTCAGTTTACTGCTCCTACTGTAATGCTGTACTTGGGGAGGCTTCCAGGGCAGAACGGAGTCTATCCACTATGGTTTGGTCTTTAGAGGCAGTTCCTTCTCTAAAGCTACTGTTTGGAGTTTGGGCTGAAAGTCTCAACTCTCTCTTAACTCTCTCTGTTCTGCCTGCCTGTAAACAGTACCTTCTGGTTTTGTTCCACTTAAACTCAAAATTAATCTCTTAAGTACTCATCTTTGCAGAAGGACATTGTCTCAGCCTTTTAAAATGTGTATTCTCAGGGTACCTGGGTGGCTCAGTCGGCTGAGTGTCTGCCTTCGGTTCAGATCATGATCCCAGGGTCCTGGGATTGAGCCCTGTGGGAGGGGTCCCTGCTCAGTGGAGAGCCGCTTCTCCCTCTTCCTCTGCCCTTCCCCCTCCTATGCTTTCTCTTTTTCTTTCTATCTCAAATAAAGTCAATCAATCAATCAATCGTGTGTTCTAGAGGTGCCTGGGTAGCTCCGTCTGTTAAGTGTCTGTTTTCAGCTCAGGTCATGTTCCTGGGGTCCTGGGATCGAGCCCCGTGTCAGACTCT
The DNA here is from genome assembly GCF_905146905.1 of Nyctereutes procyonoides. Classification (NCBI taxonomy): domain Eukaryota; kingdom Metazoa; phylum Chordata; class Mammalia; order Carnivora; family Canidae; genus Nyctereutes; species Nyctereutes procyonoides. The sequence goes on along the minus strand of NW_026575082.1, from coordinate 15,961,459 downwards.
CTGCTTGGTGGGGAGTCTGGTTCTCCCTTTCCCTCTGCTGCTTCCCATCCCCCCACATTCATCTCTCACCTTCTCTCTCTCAAATAAGTACAATCTTAAATAAAATGTGTATCCTCCTAATTCTCATAGTAAGGATTTTAATCCCCAAGGTTTGAGGCTTAAGCTTCTTGAGGATCATCTTATCTTTGGCAGCAAGTTCAGTTTTCCACTTGCCTCTTCTCTTGCAGGGAAGGCTTATTCTGATTACTGAGGTCCTCTAGACCCTGAAGCCTGAGAATGTATGAGTTTTTTGCTTAGAGGCTAGTGAAGTGTACTGCATGAGAATAGAAGGCTATGCAAATTATTTCAAGTGTGCATTCAAATACTTAATTTTTTTGTCTCCCACAAAGTGTTTTTCAGTTCTCTCATATGAATTGAATTTTTCAGCCAAATCATCCCATAGACAGGCAGTTACATTTACTTCTTTGCTGATAAAGCCCATCCAACTACAGAAGGTATTGTGCATATTGCCTGAAGTTATAGATTTCTTTCATGTTATTTTTGGAGTAGGAGAACAGTCTGTTCATCAACATTTACTGAGCACCCACTGGGTGTAATGAGCACTATACTTGATCTGAGGAGTTTGAAAAATGGCAAAGCTATTTGGCTTTCTTAAATAATTTAGAGTGATATAAAGAATGAAATCTCAAATGTAAAATGAAAACAAGTTAAATTACTCCCAGGCCTGGAGATATCCACCATCGGATTGAAGAAACCAAGCATGCTGCAGACCATAATGAGAGACCTGCCCAGGCAGAGGCATGCCTCTGGCGCAAGTGGAGACAGACATTTGGAACCACTCAGATTCACAGAGTCCTTAGATATAACTTGAAAGATATTTGAAAGCACTTTATCAGAACTGAGCACTCAGGAGATGGGGAAGAGAACTTCACAGGCCCCTGTTAGTTAGATGGAGGGGAAGTTAAGGCCAGATTTTGGATTTCTTGCCAAAACCTGAAATAGTTTTTCCTGGTTATTAGCTTATCCAGTGCTTTTCTGTTCAAGTGTTGAAGCCCCAAACTTGATGCTTCCTTATGTCTCCTGACTTTGGACTCATGTGGATGGAGGATCCTAATCCTTGCCTTTTCTCTTCCCTGTTGGTGGTTGGAATTGGGCCAAGAGGTGAGCAAGAAATATTTCGTCAAATAAGTACTTTATTTGACTTTCAAAGAAACTTCTTTGAAATTGATTATCTCACACCTAGCTTTTCATATAGTAATTATGCCATTAATGGGATTGATTTAATCAATGTCAACTGTAGTTTTAAGTTATTTTTTTGAAGTGCTTAATATTTGCATTGTTTTGAATGATCCTGAAAGACTCTTTAACCTGAATAGGGCCCACCTAACTACTTGAAGCACATTGGGAACTGGGTAGTTTCTGAACTTCAGGCATATACATAAATTGTATGACATTATATTAAATATGGTTACAAAGAAACTAAAAATACCCAGGGGAAGGTGAACTTTGGTAGAGTGGTTGTATATCTATGATACTAAACGCAATATTTAATAAATATTTATTGAGTGCTTGCTTTCAAATGGCAAATAAGATAGAGCCCTAGCAAGGAGAAACCATGAGATAAGAGAATATTTCCAAAAGTTAACTTCTTATATTAGTTTTGCAAGATGTTGATCAGTTTTTCTCAGAGCAGGGGTTTCATGGTGAAATAAGCTTGAATTGCACTGGCATAAATAAGTATTTTTTTCCTATTAGGACCTCTCAGCACCTTCAAAATATTCTAAAATTGTTTAATCCTTGGCTTGTGTGTGTGTGTGTGTTTGTCTGGGCCAGAATTCTGCAGAATGCACTAAAGCACACTTACAGAGGAGAAGTCAGCTGGTAAAGGGAGAAGAGGAGGGGTGGAGGAGGAAGCTGTGTCATTAACAGCAGAGCACTAGAGTAATGATTCTCATGGGTTGGAGCCAAATGGTCATCCAGTTCCACTGTCTATGAAGCAAGCCCTATTCTTTGATACTGTAAGAGCCAGTTTCTCTGTCATATGTATGCAAATATTTATATATAACAATTATTATATATAGTTATATATTATTTATCTGTAATTATGTACAATGCCTCCTTGTTTCATGCCCCCAAACTACATACACTCTTATCAGGGCTAGCCAGAGCAGGTGTTCTTTCCTTTTAATTCATTGTGCTTAATATTTTTTAAAAAGATTTTATTTATTTATTCATGAGAGATACAGAGAGAGAGAGAGAGAGAGAGAGAGAGAGAGAGAGAGAGAGGCAGAGACACAGGCAGAGGGAGAAGCAGGCTCCATGCAGGGAGCCTGACATGGGACTCGATCCTGGGCTGCAAGTGGCGCTAAACTGCTGCGCCACCTGGGCTGCCCCTGTGCTTAATATTTAATGATAAAATTTCATCATTTAAATAAATTTAGTAACTGGAACACTTCGGTGGCTCAGTGGTTGAGCATCTGCCTTTGGCTCAGTTCGTGATCCCAGGGTTCTGGGATTGAGTTCCACATCAGGCTTCTTGAAGGGAGCCTGATTCTCCCTCTACCTATGTTTCTGTCTCTCTCTCTTTGTCTCTCATGAAAAATAAAATCTTAAAAAAAATAAATTTAGTAACTAAACTTCTATCATCTTTTATGATTTTCAAATTTATTCACATAGATTCTTTTATTTCTCCCAACAATTCCTACAGTAAGATAGGTATTGTTTTTATTATTATTTTACTAACTAAGAGAATGTATTTCTTTTTTTTTAAAATTTTTATTTTTGATAGTCGCACAGAGAGAGAGAGAGAGAGAGAGAGAGAGAGAGCGCCAGAGACACAGGCAGAGGGAGAAGCAGGCTCCATGCACCGGGAGCCCGACGTGGGATTCGATCCCGGGTCTCCAGGATCACGCCCTGGGCCAAAGGCAGGCGCCAAACTGCTGCGCCACCCAGGGATCCCGAGAATGTATTTCTTAAGGGTAATGTCCATCATGATGGACATTCAGGTAGAACAAGTGTTCCTTTTGAGGATATTGCAGCCAGTTAGAAATTCTGGTTCCTAGACACTAAATGCTCAAGTTTAATCGACTTTAACCACTTCCATAATTTTTTTTACAAACTCCCCTAAAGGGGTGGATAACAGCCTTCAAGTTAGAGCCTGGAATCCTGCAGATAGAATATGATTGATCTGAAATTCCAATTGAAGTGTTCTGACTGCAAAGTTCATTGTCTCTCTACTATAAAGAAATGTATTTTTTCTTATCAGAGTCTGGTAACCAGATAACAGGTGGACCTGACTGTACCTGAAAATGACTGTTGATTGAATGAATGGATGGTTGAGTAAACATAGATAGGCAGCCATAGAGGCCAGGTACCAATTTAAAGTTACAAAATTGAAAGATAGAGGATTTGTTCAAGTCCCTTTTGTAAAATGTCATTTTCAATTGATTTTTTATGGAAGATTTTTTTTGGTGGAGATGCTAGGGAGAATGAAGGAAATCTTTATAAGATGGTCACATGTATTGCAGAGATTGTAACTTGGAATTAAAAACTATAGATCCTATTTGTTACTATTTATATCTTCCTTTATAAAGAAATCTATGGTAAAGTATAGAAATAAAGCCTGTAATATTCTCTCTCTCTCTCTCTCTCTCTCTCTCTCTCATTCTTTATTCAAATAATCTCCATTTTGTGTCCTTTCTGTACTGGTTGTTGAAAGAATGAAAATACATAAAAGAGAGTGAGATGTGGTTGAGAACTATTAAGTGTTCTTTGGAAAAAGATCCTGGGTCTCATTACATACGATTTAGAAATGGGGAGGAGTATCATTTTAAACTTTGGCATTTCCTAGTCATTTATTTCCATGAGTTGTTGAAAAACCCAAACCTTACAATTGGAATTCATACGAAATTATAGCCCATTGTCTTTTCTTCTGCAAAAGCAGTGCTTAAAGTTCTATATGTATCATGAATGTCGCTGCCAACCTTCCATCATCCCACTGACCTAAAGAAATTTGCTGTCCTGCATTTATTTGGTGTACATTATATAGATATTCTAGAAAGCTTTTCTGGCCAAGAATATAGATCATTTGTAATATAAGGGCAAATTGATATGTGGCATCATGGCACTAGAGCAGATTTCACAAACAACTGCTAACAGGCCAAGGAATTTCATGGAGAAAGCCTAGCAGGGAGAGCTAAAAGAAAACAGATGGGTAAGTTTGAAGTGGTATCCAAATGTTGGCATTTTATTTTCAGGACAGTTGTTGTGATACAGACTTGTCAGATATAAAATAATATTTTATCTCGCTATTCAAATTACATTTTAAATTCTGGTTCATCATAAAATGGTTCTTTTGGCATTAATCTCAGTCACAGATTTGGAGGCCCATTGATTCCACAGTCTTCAGAGACAATTGTGTTTGTAGCATATTTTGTATTTGTATTCTAGTTTTGACAGGAAGTCTATTAAATGCTTTATCCTAGAGATCTCTCTTTTGATGACACGGCATTAGTATCCACCCATCTGCCTAAACCTGAACACAAAGATCATAGAAGTCCCTCACTGTCCTTTATCCAGCCATCACAAAGACAGATCAATGACCCCAGGACCCCTCCAATCCTCACATCTACCCTACTTGGGCACAGCCTCTGGTAAGGCGTCTTCATTTGCATATACACATGGCAGCCTCTTTAGTGATCTTTGAATCACCAAGAAGGTATTCCTTTCAATATGCAAATCTGATTCATACAATTTTCCTACTCCGCGTTCTTCAGTTGCTATCATAGGATGGAACAAAAACTGTCCTGAAATTGCAAGGGACATCATGAGCAGGCCCTTCTCACCTGAGCACTTCTTGCTCTGCTCCATCTATCACCACCAGCTGAACAAAGAATCTCCTGTTTTTGCCTTCCTCCAAGAGGTCCTCTGACCCCCTTCTCCATCTTCGGGAACATATGCTGATCATCAGGTCATATTTTCAATACCCTCTTGGATATTTGACACGACACTCCCAGCCTACTTTGAGGCTACACTACCTGAGACCTTACTGTGTACCTTGGAACTTACTTGTGATATTTTATCATTGTTTATTTTTATACTGGTCTGCACAGCAGGTGTTGAATTGGTTGAAGCAAGAACTTCTGTCTCTTCTGCCTTGTGTCCCCCTTACCTGCATTGTGAGGGTTACATAGTATATATGCTCAATAAATATTGAGTAAATGGATGGATCAACTAGCCTGATTGTAGAAACAGTTTCATGATGTGCGTTTATACTGAAACATCCCGTTGTATGCCTTTTTTTTCCCCGTTAATAAACCTTGATTTCACTCGAACTGAGCAATGATAAATCTTCCACACTGAAGTAGCTTCCTTGCCCAATTAATCCAAAGGGAAAAAACTGAAATGATTGGTAAAGAAAAATGTATAGACTAACACACCCTTTTAATGTTTTTAAATATTTTTAAGGTTTAAAAAGTGTTTAAGGGATCCCTGGGTGGCGCAGCGGTTTGGCGCCTGCCTTTGGCCCAGGGCGTGATCCTGGAGACCCGGGATCGAATCCCACATCGGGCTCCCAGTGCATGGAGCCTGCTTCTCCCTCTGCCTATGTCTCTACCTCTCTCTCTCTCTCTCTCCCTGTGTGTGACTATCATAAATCAATAAAAATTAAAAAAAAAGTGTTTAAAGTTTGTAATTCCGGGATCCCTGGGTGGCACAGCGGTTTAGCGCCTGCCTTTGGCCCAGGGCGCGATCCTGGAGACCCAGGATCGAATCCCACGTCGAGCTCCCGGTGCATGGAGCCTGCTTCTCCCTCTGCCTATGTCTCTGCCTCTCTCTCTCTCTCTCTCTCTCTCTCTCTCTGTGTGTGTGGCTATCATAAATAAAATAAAATAAAATAAAAACAAAGTTTGTAATTCCTAGTAGGAAAACATTATCTGAATGAATACCCTAATGGCAAACAACTGTAGAATGTTTTAGTTGCATGTGGGGCAGAGGGGTAGGGATTCTCTTCACGGCATCCCAGCTTTCTTCTTGAGAAGGTCAGAGGTACACTGGTTTGTATTATTGTGACATCCATTAGGTGATCGAAGTTGCTTTTCCTTCAGCAAGGGCTTTATTTGTCAGAAGGGCATTATGCTTGACCTCCAAATTTGGCTGACAATTTACTGATGAGATTCATAACCTTTGGGTTGCTCTGATATTTTGACATATTTGCTGGGTTCTGGCCACATCCTGGAAGGCCACCATAACTTCTGGAACCTGCATGGCTGCAAGAACCTCTGGGTCACTAGGAATTTCATTGAGCCCAGGCATTCCTGCCATTTCAGGCATCCCCCCTGCCATTCCAGGCATTCCTCCAGGAAAATTACTAGGCATTCCTCCTGGAAAGCCACCTAGAAAAGAGCCATACTGAGCTCCTGATTGTCCTCTGGCTTTTCCCTCCCTCTGGGCTCTTTCATATTCTTCCCTAGCCTTCTTAACCCTTTCTATTCTTTCTTTGATCTCTCACTCTTCATGTTTTTGTTCATACTTTCTCCGATGTTCAGCAATTTTCTGGGCCCTGGGTTGAACTTTGTTCAGCATTGCACTGGCATCTTCATCATAATCCAGTTTACAAGCAAGGGCAAGATCATGTGCTGCTTCTTCCCAACGACCCAGAAGTCTGTGTGCTTTCCCTCACCACTTGTAAGGCTAAGCTGAATTAGGAATTATTTCAAAAACTCTGTCACAGTCTCAAATGGCAGCACTTGGCTTCTGTAGTTTGATGAAGACACTGGCTCTCTTGGCATACAGAATGGCCAAGCGAGGATTCAGTTTGATGGCATCTGTGAACAAATCAATGGCTTTCTGTAGGTCACCACCATTTAGGGCATCAGTAGCAGCCACTTTTTTTTTTTATCATTTGCCTGATCCATCATTTCCTTGGTTATCTCTATGTTTTCATCTCCCATTTCTTGAGGGGCATCAGTATCTGGTTCAATTACACCTTCATTGTCCATTTCTAGATCATTTTCGTCACTTGATGGTTCGTCTGTCTTTATGTTTTCCTCCTCCTTCTTACTATCTGTTTTTTTCTTCCTTGATATTGTCTTCTGATTTAGTTTTATGAGTAGCAGGTGATATTTTACCCCCATGGTATTTTACCATGCTCTCTACCCTCTCCCGCAGGAAGCACATTTCCTCGGTGTGCAGAACACTCGGATCCTGCTTACACATTTTCATGAAGGCCCGAAGCTCACTCACTTTGCGGGGGTCCAAGGTCCAGGGGCACTGGCAGGTGGCAGGCTTAAATAGATATAACTTGGTGTGCCACGTATGCCTCCATAAACCTGGAAGAAAATAAGTGTTGTCATCAGTTAGAAACAGTTATGTCAGCAGCACTATCCAGCTGAAGGAGAAATGGTTAGCAAGTGTCTCTCCTTTGGGTTCTAGACTCTGAAAGAAGGAACTTTGCTTCTTTTTGTTTGTTTTGAATAAGTGGAGAAAATTAAAAAGCTGGCAGTTAGGATATGGAACCAAGAAACTTCTGGCTAATACAGAGTCTAGAATAGCAACAACAAAGAAAATTCTTTACATTTCTGGTGGTTTCACTTGGAAGATAGTTTGCAGGTGGATAATAGAGAGTGGCATTCTGAGAGTCAAGGGGAGCGAGAATAAGAAGCATCTGAAGGAGGACGCCTGGATGGCTCAGTCGGTGAAGCATTTGCCTTCTAGTTCAACTCATGATCTCAGGGTCTTGGAATCGAGTTCTGAGTTGGGCACTCCGCTCAGTGAGAAGTCTGCTTCTCCCTCTCCCTTTGTGTTCTCTTTCTTACTGTCTCTCAAGCAAATAAAAATTTATTTATTTATTTATTTATTTATTTATTTATTTATTTATTTATTTATTTATTTAAAAGATGCATCTGAAGGAGCATCTGATTGTGAGCTTGTCTGTTGGCCAGTAGGACACTCAGGTCAACTCATGCACAGGATGGAGTCAGGGCCCTTTGTAGAATCTGTCATTGGGCTTCTTGTGTCCCGGGAACCAGATGCGATTCCTTCCCCTTTCCTCCTCTTGGGTTTCCCCCCTCTAGTGGCACTAGGTATACCCTGTGGTCTCTCCTGATAGATTTCTCTGAGGGCTATGTCTTTGAAATACTTTTGCAAACTCCACCATAACAATATACCACTTAATCTATAACTCACAAATATGTTTTTCATTAACTATGCAGATCAGACCAGAGTTTGACTTATGCTTAATAAGCAGTTGGATATTCATTACTGGTAATACTGATGCCATGTCATATATCTGTTCATTTCTCAAAAATTGTATTCTAAGTCTCATTTTGGCAGTTTCAGTGGAAAAACAGGGTTTCCTAAACATTTTTTCCAGCTTTTCCTCTTGAGGAGAAACCAACTGAATTCCTTCTATGTCACTGATTTTTCTAGTTCTTAGACTAAGGACTGTATAATTCTGCTTCTCAGGATTTGCAGGTTAATGAAGGATTGAGATATAGGTAGTGAGAAGATGGATATTTTTGAGAAAAAAAATTAGATAAGTCTCACTAGATACTAATATGGAAGAATTTTGTCACATGCATAATAGATCTCTCAAGCTCAGCAAATAGAAAGTAGTAGAATTTGCAAGGTTAAAATGCCCAGTATGTGGGATTCCATGATTTAATAAGCATGGTCAGAGCAGAGAAAAAATGTAAAATAAGAGTAGTCCAGGCCTTCTTGAGGTTTTATGTTATAATTCATTTAAGTAATGGTTCTTTTTTTTTTTAAAGTAATTTCAACGTGGGGCTCAAACTCACAACCCCAAGATCCAGAGTTATGTGCTCTTGTGGCTGAGCCAGCCATGCACCCTGGTTCTTAATAATCATAGATTTTCTTTTCTGAAAAAGACCTATTATTTCATTTATTGTGAGTAAAAGGAAAACATGAAAATAAAAATTGTTACTAAAAGTACAACTCATAGTCCTTTAAATCCATGAACTGTTACATCACTGAGTATATGGTGGCAGAGAATATAAAGTGGGGTGCAGTAAATCATAAGCTGACACCTGAAGGAAGGAGAAATGAGGAAACATAAAAACAAACCCAACTTTCATACTCTCTCTAATGGGCCTTCATAAAATTTTATGGTCCAATATATCTGTTTCCTGAATCTTATGATAAATGTATTGTTTTAGTGATTTGTTTGCTCTTTGTTATAAAATGTTTGGTAAAAAAACCCCATTAGGCTATAGGTAAAACCATCTGTAAATAGTAAACAATTATATATCTATTTAAAAATATTTATATTTCTTACTTATTTCTATTTAAAAATACCTATTTCTTACGCTGTTTCTTGTATCATATGTACTGGCTAAAACCTCAGGTGCAATGTTGAGTAGATATGATGACAATAAACATCTTTTCCTATACTTTTTGTTTTAAGGGAAATGACATTTCTAAGGCTTTCATAGCACATTTAGATTTTAATTGATCATCTCTATCTGGTTTAGAGAAATTCCCTTCAATTCCTATTTCCCTATGAGAGTTACTCATCAATAGTTGAATTTTATCAGATTTTTTCTTCATCTATTAGGATAATCATATGAGTTTTGCTCCTCTAATCTGTTGTATAAATTAAATTAAGAGTAATTAAGACATCGTTGATATTTTAAAAATTAAAAAAAAATAAAAAGGAGATCCTACCTTTTGTAATTATTTTTATTTTTTTCTGTACACTCCAGGACTTGGTTTTGAAATATTTGTTTCAGATTTTTTGTATCAATAGTTATATAGGGAATGGACCTATCCACTTTATTTCTAGGATCGAAAGGAAAAGAAAGAAATCGTTAGCTCTACCCATAAGCTCTATGAGGGTGGGGTCTGTGGGTCTGTCTGTGAAAGAGCAGGAGACTTCCTCCCCACCAGCACCAGCCAGCTGCTCCTTGTGGCATCCTGGCCAGTGTGCAGAGGGGAGGGGGGAGGCCTGCAGGTTCCCCGGGTGGTGGAACATCCTGCCATCCAGAACCAGCACCACCAGGAGGGGCATCACTGGGGAAGCCTGTGTTGTTCACAAGGCAGGGGGCAGCCCCTCAGACAACTGGCACGCATGGACAGAGCTACTACCATTACAGGCATTTCCCCAAGGTGGGGAGAAAGTGTCCCATAGAAGAGAGACCCATTACAACAAAGTTGCCATCTCTCTGAGGGCTGAAGGGAGGATGCTGTCAGGCTGCTTTTCCAGGATCAAAGCTATGGTCCCTCTGATAATGGCTTGCTCAGTTTAAAAGCTGTCAGTTGAGAGACAGTTACAATAGAGTGCACTCAACCTCACCCAGCCTTTGTACTCGCTCAGATCAAAACATCTCCTTTCTCTGCTCTGCTAATCAGATATGCACACAGGAAGTGCAAGGAAAGGGATTCATCGGGCCAGTCCATGGCTCATCGCCCACCGGCGATACTGATGGAGGGCTTGCTCTTCTCACCAACTGAAGGTGAGAGTACCCCATTTATTCTATTGAATTAAAAATTACATTTTACCCTCACAAGGCAAGAAGTCAGTTTGAGTTTCAAAGGATGATTCCTGGCTGGAATTAAAATAAAAATCAAAAGCATAAAATAATGCTGCAGTAGACTCTCTTTCTCTATCTAGTTCTGTCTCTGGTTATTGCCTGGATTCTTAGCCTAATTCAAGGGAGCTGAATCAAGTCTATGAATAATTTAATTTCTTGCTTCCCTGCCAAAAAAAAAAAAAAAAACCCAAAACAAAACAAAACAAAACAGGCTTGTAACACAAGTTATCCAACAGAGTCCAAAGACTTACATATAATCATTACTTTATTAACCAGAGATTCCTGACAAGGCACCTATGAACTTCAAAGCAGGGGGTGAGAATGAGCCTCTGTGTGTCAAGTTTTTGGTCTGTGAACATTTGTGAAATTTTTTTTAAAGATTTTATTTATTTACTCATGAGAGACATAGCGAGAGAGAGGCAGAGACACAGGCAGAGGGAGAAGCAGGCTCCATGCAGGGAGCCCCATGTGGGACTCGATCTGGGAACTCCAGGATCAGGCCCTGGGCCGAAAGCAGGCGCTAAACCGCTGAGCTCCCCAGACATTCCCATTTGTGAAATTTTTAAAGGAGGAGCTTTTTTAAAGAAGAAATAAGCATTCATTATATGCATAAGATAGCCCAAATACTAATGGTAAGATTATGACCTGGCTCTGTGTGTGTGTGTGTGTGTTTTAAGTATTAGTGTACCCTCTTAGAGAAACTGCAAAATACCCTAGGCAGCTACCTGTTTGGTTTCCGGCTTTCTGAGGTTACTTTTTAAACCAGATATAAGGATTCAAGGGAAACTAAAATTAGCTGATAATTGTTTTTTAAAGTTTCATTTTTACCCTTTATAATGTTGAATAGGATATATCCTCTTTGGTAAAACGCATTATTGAAAATACCACAAGAAGACACGTTACATTTGGTTTTTACCTCCAGGGGTGCTCTCCTATGGAAGTAGATATTTCTGACTAGTACTCAACTACTGAGTTAAGTGGGCAGGTACCCCGTGGGTTGTCAGCTTTCCTTAAGTGGAAACTATTTTCCTAAGGAAAATGAGGAACTCTTCAGAGAATTTAAGTTTAACATAATTCTTAAGCTTGCAGCTGTGTTAATTTGGTATTAAATATTGATAGCAATTATACTGGCTCTCGTTTTATTTAATGGAAACTTTAAAAATTGAGAAATATAAAAAGAATATGGTCAAAATGGGGAATTGACATGTGGCTTCATTTCATTTTCAGAATGTAGTTAAACATTAAACAAAGTTATTTTCTACCTGTGAATTTCAGGCATTTATTCACCAATTTTTTTACGAATCACGTGCTAGGTGCCAGGCACACACCTGGCTCCTGGGGACACAGCCTGGGACAAAAGAGACAAAATCCCCATTTTCCTGGAGTTTATATTCTAGGGGGAAGAAACACGATAGATAGATGATAGATAGATAGATACAAAATTCAACATCACCTAAGATTTTGCTGTGAAGAAAAGAGGGTAAAGGAAAAGAGAGTTGTGGCTGTTTAAGATGAGGTGGTCAACTGAAGTTTCTGCAGGAGGCAACTTGAAGGCATAGATAGAAATAAGATAAGGATGCAAGTTATGGAAAATATAGAGGAAGAAAGGAAGAAAAGAAAAATGAAAAAAGGAAGGAAGAAATAAGAAAAAAAGGAAAGAAGAAAGGAGCAACATGCAAATGCTGTGAGGAGCTCACTGAAGTAACTTATAAGTAATTATCTTAACATTGAATGTAACTGATGTATATTTAAAATATTGTGCACGTACAACACACACCAGACAACAGGCATTCAAACAGAACATCTCTTTTAGTAAAGTATTACATTTTTACCAATGAAGTAATTTTGGTTGGTAATGTTCAGGAATGCCTATTTAGAAATTGCTTTTAGAAACAGTTTATAAACTGTGCAATAATTCAGTCTCATTATTATATACTTGGAGCTCATTTTTGATAAAGAGTACTTTACCAGCTTGATCACCCACTATTTTATTTAGATTTAGCTCTGTTGGTTTCTAGCTATTTCAAAAAATCAATATAGACTCAAAAGATGGGGATCCCTGGGTGGCGCAGCGGTTTGGAGCCTGCCTTTGGCCCAGGGCGCGATCCTGGAGACCCGGGATCGAATCCCACGTCGGGCTCCCAGTGCGTGGAGCCTGCCTGTGTCCCTCTGCCTATGTCTCTGCCTCTCTCTCTCTCTCTCTCTCTCTCTCTCCTCTGTGTGACTATCATAAATAAATAAAAATAAAAAATATATATATATCTCAAAAGATGGAGGAATGCAACCGTGAAAAAAACGGACTGCTAGCCGGTTCCTTTCCAAAAAAAAAAGGAACAGACCTTTCCAAAAAACAGACCTTTCCAAAAAAAAAGAGAGAGAAAGAAAGAAAAAGATTTGAGCAACACTTTTTAAAATTTTTTTTTAAAAATGTATTTATTTATTTGAGAGAGAGACAGAGACATAGCGTGAGCATGAGGGAGAGGGGGAAGCAGACTCCCCACTGAGCAGGGAACCCAACTGAGGATTGATCCCAGGATCCCAAGATCATGATCTGAGCCAAAGGCAGATGCTTAACCAACAGAGCCACCCAGGTCCCCCTTTAACAACTACCTAAAAACAAATTAGAGTATAGTTGACACACGGTATTATATTAGTTTCAGGAATGCAATATAGTGATTGAACTTAACACATTATGATGTGGTCAACACAAATGTAGCTACCATCTGTCCCCTTACAACACTATTACCACATCATTGACTATATTCCCCATACTGTGCTTTTTATTCCCATGATTTACTCATTCTATAACTGGAAACTTTATCTCCCACTCCCCCTCACAAATTTTGCCCAACCCCTCCTTCTCCCAGTTCTGGAAACTGTATTTATCTGCCTGATTCTGTTTTTGTTTGTTTATTCATTTGTTTTGTTTTTTTTAGATTCCATGTATAAGTGAAAGAACATGGTATTTGTCTTTCTCTGACTGATATATTTCACTTAGCCATACACTTTCTACATCCATGTACATTATTGTAAATGGCAGGATTTCATGTTTTTAATGAATATTTTAAAATTTAAATTTTTTTTTAATATTTCATTGCGTGTGTGTGTGTGTGTGTGTGTGTGTGCCCCATCTTCTTTATCCATTCACCTATTGTTGGATATTTGGGTTGCTTCCCTATCTTGGCTATTGTAAATAATGCTGCAGGAAACATAGGGGTGCATATATCTTTTCAAATTAGTGTTTTCGTATTCTTTGGGTAAATATTCAGTTGTGGAATTGTTGGATCACGTGATATTTCTAGTTTTAACTTTTTGAGGAATCTCCATACTATTTTCCACAATGACTATATCCATTTACATTCCCAACAATTGCACCACAGTTCATATTTTTCCACATCATCACCAACACTTGTTATTTCTTATGCTTTTTATTTTACCCATTTTAACAGGTGTAAGGTGATACTGTGTTTTTTTTTTAATTTTAAAAAAGATTTTATTTATTCATTTGAGAGAGACAGAAATCACAAGCACAGAGAAGACCAGAGGGAGAGGGAGAAGCAGACTCTCTACTGAGTGGGGAGCCTGACTTGGGGCTTGATCCCAGAACCCTGGGATCATGACCTGAGCTGAAGGAAGATGCTTAACCAACCGAGCCACCCAGGCACCCTTCATTGTGGTTTTGATTTGCGTTTCTCTGATGATGAGTGGTATTGAGTATCTTCCCATGTGTCTGTTGACTATCTCTATGCCTTCTTTGAAAAAATGCCTATTCAAGTCCTTTGCCTATTTTTAATTGGATTATTTGTTTTTTGTTTTGTTTTGGTATTGAGTTGCTTGCATTGATATATTTTGAAGATTAACTCCTTATTGAATATATCATTTGAAAATATCTTCTCTCATTCAGTAGGTTGTCTTTTTGATTTGTTGATGCTTTCCTTTGCTGTGCAGAAGCTTTTAATGTTGATGTAGTCCAAAAGTTTATTTTTGCTTTGGTTTCTCTTTAGGAGATATATCTAGAAAAATGTTGCTATAGCCAATGTCAGAGATTACTGTCTATTATTTCTTCTAAGAGTTTTATTGTTTCAGGCCTCATATTTTGGTCTTCAATCCATTTGAATTTATTTTTGTGTATGGTGTTAGAAAGTGGTCCAGTTTCATTCTTTTGCATGTAGCTCCATTTTGCCCAGCACCATTTACTGAAGAAATTGTCTTTTGCCCTTTGTATATTTTTGCCTCCTTTATCATAATTTAACATATAAGAATGTTTTTTTTTTCCCTTGGCTCTCTCTTCTGTCCCATTGATCTTTGTGTCTATTTTTTGTGCCAGTACCATGCTGTTTTGATTAATACAGCTTTGTAGTATATCTCGAAATCTAGAATTGTGATACCTCCCATTTTATTCTTCTTTCTCAAGATTCCAGTGGTTATTGGGGTTCTTTTGTGGTACCAAACAAATTTTAGTATTATTTTTTCTAGTTCTATAAAAATGCTGTTGATGTTTTGATAGGGATTGCATTGAATCTTTAGATTGCTTTGGGGAGTCTGGACATTTTTAACTATCAATTCTTCATGTCCATGAGCATGGACTATCTTTCCATCTGTTTGTGTCATCTTCAGTTTCTTTCATCAATGCTTAGAGTTGTCTGAGGAGTCTTTCACCTCCTTAGCTAAGTTTAACCTAGGTATTTTATTCTTTTAGGTGCAATACTAAATGGTTTGTTTTCTTAATTTCTCTTTCTTTCTACTACTCTGTTATTAGTGTATAGAAGTAGTTCCAATTAATTTTATATCCTGCAACTTTCCTGAATTTATTACTTCTAGTAGTTTTTTGTAGAGTCTTGAGGATTTCTTATGTAGTATCATGTCATCTGCAAATAGTAACAGTTTAACTGCTTCCTTACCAGTATGGATACCTTTCTTTTCTTTTCTTTTCTTTTCTTTTCTTTTCTTTTCTTTTCTTTTCTTTTCTTTTCTTTTCTTTTCTTTCTTTTCTTTTCTTTCTTTTCTTTTCTTCTTTCTTTCTTTCTTTCTTTCTTTCTTTCTTTCTTTCTTTCTTTCTTTCTTTCTTTCTTTCTTTCTTTCTTTTCTTCTTTCCCCATTTATTTTTTGAAGAGAGATAGTGTAAGCAGGGGGAGAGGGAGAGAGAGAAACTCCAGCAGACCCTCCCACTGAGCATAGAGACCCATGCAGGGCTTGATCTCATGACCCCATTGGTGAGATAATCCTGGATTATCTGAGTGAGGCCAACATAATCACAGGGCCCTTAAAAGAAGAAGAAAGAGGCAAAGAGAGAACCAGAGAGATAGTAACATGTGGAGGACTTGGACTAACATTGTTAGTTTTGAAGTTGTGAGAGGGCCACAAGCCAAAGAAAGCAGGTCTAAAAGCTGTGAAGGACAAAGAAACATAGATTCTCCTCTAGAGCCTCCAGAAAGGAATGCAGACCTGCCAACAACCTGATTATAGCCCAGGAAGACCCGTGTCTGATATCTGATCTATAGATCTGTGAGATATTTATGTTATTTGAAGTCACTAAATTTATGGTCATTTGTTACAGCAGTAATAGCAAATTAATATACACTACCACCTTGAAGGCCATGTGTTGAAGCTGTCAGAGCCACCAGAGGGAGGGGGCATGGGCCCTTGTATTAGCTCTTAGAAGAGAGCACCAGTCAGTCAAAACACCTGCTTTGGACTGGACCTGAACAAAAAATAGAATTCTATTGTTCTGGAATTATTTTTTATAGCAGCCAATGGTACCTTGATTAAAACAATTTGGCAAGTCAAAAAGCCTCACATTGTCTTAGTTTCCTCATCTATAAAACATTACAATACTACTTGGAGGCTTGGTCTTGCTCACATCAAATTTATCTTCAAGTTAAAGATGGAATTTCTAGTCTGATATGCAGGTTTTCCATTTTCTAGAATTCCTTCCTGATTGTTAAGAGGATTAAATGGGTTAACATATGAAACTCATTTAGAATGAATACTGACATGTATTGAGTACCAATAAGGTGTTAACCACTGTTCTCATCATCCAGGGATGTGAGGGGAAAATTAAGGTGGAATTTTGGGAGAATGAATGAATCAACATAGGGATTGCAATGGATGGAGCATGGTGAAGATTCTTTAAAAACACTTAGAAATGATGGGGTGGGGGTGTATTATGCATCTGTACTGTCTATAATTGATCTAATCTTGCTTTCAGTTAGGAGGGGAGGAATAATGATGCTTTGATCATCAAGATTATATAGAATATAGAGAGTTTGCCCTGTGTTGGGTACTAAACAGAACTGCACATTCTGGAGCCTGCCTTCTTTCCCTCCCTCCTTCCCTCCCTCCCTCCCTTCCTTCCTACCTTCCTTCCTTCCTTCTCCCTTTTTTTAAAATATAGAAATAACTTCTTTATTCCTTTCTTGAGAGCTACTAAATACTAAGTTTTCAGGATTGCATGAGGAATTTTCGCTCTTATAAATGACATGTTCATAGAAATATGAAGAAGTAGGAATCAAAATCTCCATACTAAAATGAAAGATTTTTTTAAGGTAAACTTGGGTACAAATTATTACAAATAGAAAGTTTTAAAAATGCTTTGCAAAGAAGCATTGGAGATTTTATAACTCACTTCATGTTCCTTAGTTACTATAGCAACAGTCAGAAAAAAATAAATCAAAGACTCACCAGACAACGATCATCAGAACTCTCTCTCAGCTGTCCATCTTCCCAAAGACATTAAGTGAACCATGCCCCGGCAGTATAGCTTCATTCTTGCCACTCAGCAAGGGATTGGTTTGCAAAATAAAATGAAAAATATATAAAGAATGAAGAGGAATCAATAGGCATTATTTTTCTAGGCTTCAGCATTTTTCCATGGGGGGGGGGGGAGAAAAAACAACTTATGATGGATGTTCCCATGCCGTAGAAGTCAACAACTTCTAAAATTTGGTAAAATGAGCCATTTTAGAGAATTATTTATATAGAATAATTGTGTAACCTTGGATATCTATACAAATTAAAATTTATAAATATGAACTTGGGAGGCTATAGATTAGAAATGCTGGCAAAGTATACAATTGTTGGTATGCCATTTTTTTCTATGTTTTCTTAGGTATTGTCCATGCTGCTTTGTGGTAATGAGGAAAACCAGGTATTAATTGGTAGGTTGCTCTGAGTCACTTTGTCTTTCTGATTTAATTAAGTGACTCAACTCTTTTACTAGAAAAAGCAGACACCGGATCTCTTCTGGAAGTCTTGGGAGTTTTGGAAGTGTTAGCTTTTCTTCTTGATCATCTCTGGCCGTGCTTTCCCTCTACCTTGCCAACTGCAGGCATTTCCTCCTTGGTACCATCTGGCATTGACCGTCACCCAGATTCTTTTGACATTTAAAAGATCACACACACACACTAGACTCCTCTAGTGGCTTTTAATACAATTTAAGGCTAAGGTGGGTGATGTATTACACAGAGAATTGTGCAACAAGCATGCTAAAATTGAATAACAGTGTGCTAAAACCTAATAAAGTTGCTTGGTCATTTTCCTTGACCATCTTGCTTTGAAGAGTTCTGGTTTCTGGCCATCTTGCTGGGCTCCATCTTTTTATCCCCCATACCCTCCAAACTTCTTATGCCTCTCAAACTGTTGAAGAAGCTCCAAAATTCCCTTTTGTTGCAGTATGTTAACACAATTTTACTTTTAATTTCTTTGTCTTCTAGCTTGTTCTTTTTTATCTTTCTTCTTTAAACCCAAAACAGCCATTCATGTTTTTTTTTAATAAAGAGCCATTTATCACAGAGATAAGTAGTGCCATTTACTTAGAATTCCTCTAGTCAATATTGGCTCTGAGTGATTATTTAATTCTCCCACAGAGAATTTAGAGTAGAAATTCATATTTGTATGAAATGACTAATTATATTCACATGAATCTGTCTGTGATGTTTAATAATTCTGACCAATAGGAGATCAATTTTAGGGATAAATCAGCATCACACTTTTACCCATGAGAAAAGTTAATGGACATATGGAGGTTGTCATTTGTCTAAAATCACCAAGCTAGCAAGTGGCAGAACCAGACTTTGGTCACAGGTCTTTGGGTTTCTATTCTGGGATTCTTTACAATATACAACTGACACTGATATACATTAATGAGAAGACTGCGTATAGAAACTTCAAGGGAATAATTGGAAATTGTAGACTTGTTACAGAATTTGAGATTTTGGCTTCAACAAAGAAACAAGAAATCTTATGGAAAGGTCACAGAAGAGCATTGTAACTTTTAAACGATTGGATATGGAAGTCTGTGGAGACTAGGAGATGTGGTCCGATTAATAGTCTGCTAAACTACGATGATGCCTCTGACAGTGGCTCTAAGGCACATTTTGTGAAAGGACATGTTTGTGTTCTGTGACATTAACTTCAAAAGGTTACAGTTGTAGCTGAAAAAAAAAATCCTAGCTTCCCTTGGTCAATTTGTGGAATCATCCATGAATTTTACTAACTCTCCAAAGGACCTACTTTCTGTCTTCTTTTTTTCTGAAATATCTTTGGATTTTATAAATATACTGTACAAAGTAATTAATTTTTTAATGTATCTTCTAAAATACCCTTTAAAAATTTGATGAGATAAAAATATCCTATCATTGTGGCATGTTAGATTATAAAGTACAAATTAACATAGTGTTGGATTAAAATTTGCACACCACAGTTAGTCAAAAATAGCTATTGCCTACTTACAACTGATCTCATCTTGCTCAGGAGTCTCAGTTTGTACCTAGAGTGGAGTTATTCAGCTGTGGAATTAAACATGCCAATTAAAGGTGACCTAGTTCTTTCACTTACAATAGTCTCTCTCTGATGAATTCAGCATTATTTGAGTAAATAGGCAGTTCAGGATTTAATTTACTGCTAGGTAAGTTTCTTTTATCTCTTCACTTGGCTTTCTCAAGGTGACCTTCAGAATGCAGGGAGATCGTTGTTATCCTCATGGTGTTCATGAGTGAATGCTCTACTTCAGTGGAACTGTCTTGTCCTGCTTGCTTCTGTACATAGGTCTCTGACCTCACTATTCAGGTGGGTGTGTCTTGTGCTCTTTTCTCCGGGCATGGGTTTAAACCAGCCTTCACTCACCTGTCAGCCACTCTTCAAATCCACATAAATCTGACTGTGGCTCCCAGGTGATTCCTTACTTGGTTGCCTTCACTACATCACCATCGAGTGGCTTGTTTCACCCTGTCAGAAAACTATCCTTCACGGGTCTCTGGCATTTCTGCATATCTCATGAGCAAGGCACTTAGTTCTAGACTATCATATTCATATCAAATCATATCATATCATATCATATCATATCATATCATATCATATCATACCTACTCAATAGCCTCAGAAGGTATTGATACTGTCTCTGTCCAGAGCAAAGAGAAGGCATGGTGATTGTATGAAAGAGGTTCTTTGCTTAAGCTGCATGTAGTTGTCTTAAGTTTTCTTAAGTTGTCCAGTGGGACTGGGGCTTGGAGACCAAGAAGAAGTACTGACATTCAGGCTTCTGGTGTTCGTGCCTCATGAACTGTCTTTCAGCTCTGTTTTTAGGAGTTTGGTGTTTTCTTCCAGTATCTGTGAAACAGTGGTACTCTATCTTAATTACCTTTCAATCAAAGCAAACCTCAGACTCTTCTAGTTCTTAACATGCCCCTCATGGATGAGATCCCATGGTAATCACACAGCCAGGAACTTTGACTTTCTTTTGAGTTTAACATGGGGAAGGGACACCAGGAGGGTTTGTGATCCTTTTCATGCCATTCACAGCCTGTGAGGAACTGGAGAGTGCTGCCTCAAGTCCCCTCCCTGCCTAGAGATACCACACCACCATTTAGGGTAGAAATTCATTTTTGTATGAAATGACTAATTTTTACATGAATTAGTCTATGATGTTCAGTTATTCTGACCAGTATCAGATCAGTTTTAGGGATAAATCATCTCCCTAAAGATTGTCTCCCAACAGGGTGAAGTGAGCCGTTAGGTATGTGATATAGTAAAGGTCAAACAAGCCAGGAGTCACAAATCTGGAGAGTGGCTGAGAGTTGAGTGGGGCCTGATTTATCTTTTGTTTTTTTTTTCTTAATTTTATTTATTAGAGAAAGAGAGACACGGGGGGGGGGTGGTTGGGCAGCAGGCAGAGAGAGGGAGAAGCAGGCTCCCCACTGAGCAGGGAGCCAGATGCGGGGCTCAATCCCAGGACCCTGGGATCATGACCTGAGCTGAAGGCAGATGCTTAACCAACTGAGCCACCTAGGTACACTTGAGACCTAGTTTAAATCCCCATTGTTACCTACCCATGGCCTGAGAACAGAGCACAAGACTTCTCTCACTGGCATGGGGCACCCCATTAGTCTCTTCAAACACCCAATAGGAAGAGGAACTTTGGGCTCCTTATTCATAAAAGGAAGTTTTTGTATAGGTGAAGGTATCAAGATGTAAAAACTTCACAGGTATAAAATAAATAACTCCAGGAAGAAAAGTACAGCACAGGGAATATAGTTAATAATACTGTAATAACTTTGTATGGCAACTACACTTATTGTGGTAAGCACTGTGTAATTATAAGATTGTTGAATCACTCACTATGTTGTATACCTGAAACTAATATAACATTGTATGTCAGATCTAATTCTTTTTTTTTAAGTTTTTAATTTATTTAAGTAATTTCTACACCCAATGTAGGGCTCAAACTCATGACCCCAAGATCAAGAGTCGTACATTCCTCAAACTGAGCCAGACTGGTGCACCTATGTCAGTTGTATTTCAATGAAAGAGAAGTTTTTGTCACTTAGAAACCCCATTTTTCCTTTTAACAAAATCGTTTCTCAAGACTGTGGCTTGACTTTATGCCTCAGGATGCTTTGGTACAAGTCAAAGACTGTAACTGACTTGTCTTTTTTTTTTTTTTTTGTAGCTGACTGGTCTTATGTGCATTCTTGCTCGAAAGATCCCAGTTCTCCATCAGAGTGTGCTACCCTGGCTGACTAAGGAGCAAAGAATCACACTGATGTGTTTCAAAACACACTGATGTGTTTCCTATATAAACATAGGAATATATATTCCTATACATATATGTATTTGCATAGATAGACAATGAATAAACACATACAGGCTTGCTTTTATTTATTTATTTATTTATTTATTTATTTATTTATTTATTTATTTATTTATTTTACATATAGGCTTTTTTTAAATAATAAATTTATTTTTTATTGGTGTTCAATTTACCAACATACAGAATAACACCCAGTGCTCATCCCGTCAAGTGCCCCCCTCAGTGCCCATCACTCATTCACCCCCACCCCCCACCCTCCTCCCCTTCCACCACCCCTAGTTCGTTTCCCAGAGTTAGGAGTCATTATGTTCTGTCTCCCTTTCTGATATTTCCCACACATTTCTTCTCCCTTCTCTTATATTCCCTTTCACTATTATTCATATTCCCCAAATGAATGAGAACATACACTGT
The DNA here is from genome assembly GCF_905146905.1 of Nyctereutes procyonoides. Classification (NCBI taxonomy): domain Eukaryota; kingdom Metazoa; phylum Chordata; class Mammalia; order Carnivora; family Canidae; genus Nyctereutes; species Nyctereutes procyonoides. Next base: position 15,939,415 of record NW_026575082.1, on the reverse strand, counting down.
TTGTCCTTCTCCGATTGACTTACTTCACTCAGCATAATACCCTCCAGTTCCATCCACGTTGAAGCAAATGGTGGGTATTTGTCGTTTCTAATGGCTGAGTAATATTCCATTGTATACATAGACCACAGCTTCTTTATCCATTCATCTTTCGGTGGACACCGAGGCTGCTTCCACAGTTTGGCTATTGTGGACATTGCTGCTTACATATAGGCTTTTAAAATATGTCTTGGCATATGACAATAAATCATTTCATAAGTACACATTTACAAACCTTTCAGACTAATAACTGCAGTCGGTGATATATATCTGTTATATATTAATTAAAATAAATTAGTAATCTTTTCCTTCATTAAAAAAGATATAAAATGAAACAAAAAAAAATCCTAGGACTAGAATTGTCCATGTTTTTTTTTTTCCAGAAAAGAGAATTTGGGGAGGTGAGTTATTCTATTGCTTCAAGTAACGGTTATGTTTAAGAGGAAATAGGTTGAAACTATTATATAACTGCATCATACATCCTGTGGACTTGTGGCATCATACTGACTCCGGGGAGTCAGAGACCTTTCCTCATGATATTCTTAACATATTCTTGAGGGGTGAGCACAAGCAGGGACTGAGAAAATGAAATAAAGCTCTTCACTAGTGAGGACACAGAAACCTGCTAAAAGGAGCTTACCGAATTGTTAACCTGAAAATATCTATATCTGTATCTTTGTTATTCCTTTAAAATTTAACAATTTTAAAATTTACCTCTAAGTTGGAGAATAAGTTGAGTGAAGGGAAATTGATCAACTAGAAGTCGATCATTTTAAGACGATAGAGTTAATTTTACATAATGTATTGTCTTAATAATTATCTTAAGTAATAATCATCCTCAACAATCAACAATTAACTAAGGTACAATTTTCAGTACTGTTAAAACCTAATGAGTGTATAAATGTATGAAGTGAGAAAGTTGAGCTAATCTCATAGTTTGCCTCCACCTCTGACTGTTATGAATCCATGGTGCTTCCAAATGTAGACAATGTTTCATATCCTCTCTGTTGGGTGAAATTAGTTTTAAGTGTTGCTGGTAATAATTTCGTTTAGGATTTGGTGCCCTAAATATCTATGATTTGATTATGGTATACCTTCCAACCCCAGAATAAGACAGTTGATTCATCCATCACTCGTATTTTCAGCTTGCACTTAAGCCAAGGCGTCAAATTGGGATATTTTGCCCTATTTTGACTGGTCTTTCTCTGTCTTTCCATTTCCTATTCTTTGAAATAGCAAAGAATCCTAGGGATTTACTTGTGTTTTCTGGGTTCTCTGGATTTCCCACTGTATTTGTCAACTCAGGTTGCCATAATAAGATACCATAGTCTGAGTGGCTTAAACAACAGACATTCATTTTCTCGAAGCTCTGTAGATTGGACATCCAAGATCAAGCTGCTGCAGGTTTGGCTTCCGGTGAGACCTCTTCCAGGCTTGTAGATAGCCACCTTCCCCTGGGTTTTCACATTGCGTTTTCTCACATCTCCCTTTCCAGGGAGGGAGAGAGCATGAGTGAACATCCCCATCTCTTCCTTTTGTTAAAAGGACATCATTCCTTTTGTATGAAGGCACCACCCATATGACCTCATTTAATCCTATCTACCCCCTAAAGGCCCTATCTCCATATACAGTCACATTACAGATTAGGGCTTCAACATACGAATTTTGGGGGACACAGTTCAGTCTGTAACACCCACCATTATTCCCTGTTCAGGCTCTAAAAAAATCTTCTGCCTTCACCCTTCCTCAAAATCCAAATGTATTTGTCCCTACTCTTAAGAATATTCTCTTTGTTCATTAAATGAGCGAGTTGATAGTGACTACTAGTGGGTAATATGTTAACTGTAGCCTAAGATGATATATTTGTGTTTAAAAAGGAATCTTCTGCAAATGCTACCTTACTCCAAGTCAAGCGAGTATTGCCACTGGTGCCAATTTTAGCCACACCTAAGTGGAAAACTTGAAGGCTTTCAGAACCATACCATGGATGTCATTCCGTGAGAATCTTGCCCTGCCTGTCCCTCACAATGTCTGTAGATTTCTGGCCTGTCAGTATGTATGTTAAAAAGGGAAATTACAGACAGCCTATCTCCAGTTAGTCAAACCCTACTGAAACAGAACAGTGCCTTCATTATTCTAATGCACTATCAATAAATAATGAGTCAAAGATGTGCTCCAGATAGCTGATTCAAAGGATTAAGCATAAACTTTCAAGGTCATAGGACAGAAGACTATTGTTGACCTGGTGACCTAGATGAAGGGAGCTTGAAAAGTTGCTACCATCCTCATAAGGGGTGTTTGTTACTAAAGTATTCATTAAGAGGAAAGACCTTGGGGAACTTTCTGACACCTGGCATCAAAGGATTCTTTGAACTTTTGTTCTTCTTGCTACTGATTTGTCCAGACTGTGTTTGAAATGGTAATGTTCTGGTTTCCCTGATTCACGGTGAACCCTACTAATTCTGAGTAGCTTTCCTTAAAAAATAATAATAATTGGCTTTCAGCTCTGCCTGTGAGTTTGTTTAGAATGTAGTTTTGCGTTTGGAAGAACATCATATTAAGCTTTGCACCCCTACATTTTTCAGAAGGACTCCCTTTTACCTTAGAGTCCAGAAACTCATTCACCATTGGGGGGGAGCTTTCTTCTTGTTCAATTCAGAAACAGTTTGCCTAGTAGTTAACAATACCTGTGATTCCAGACAAACACAACGTATTTCTCATGAACACAACCCACTGGTCATGGTCACATCTAATTTGGAAGAAGACCACAGTGGCTGTCCTTTGCTAGCCTCTAGAGAGATCTCTTTGTGCACCCTGTGTTTCCATTTATTGTAACACTTTGCAGGCTCCTGTTCAGTCTCATCATTGTCCCAGGAGCCCTACAGTTATGGTTGTGTTTTGTGAATCCTGTGAGTCATATGGAAACGAATAATTCTTGAACAAATGGAAAATTTCAATGTAATACATGTGTTGTCAGACATTCAGGAAGAGTTTTAATGAACTGGCTAAAGTTACTGGGAAGATTTTAGGCAAATGACACATATAGTGGTTTTGAGAGCTGATTGAGTTGGGCTATAGGTAAGCAAGGGAAGGCTCTCAGAGACTTAGAACACAGGGGATTCTGTTTTTGCACCATATTGGAGAGGAACCACCCTAGTTACATTAGAAAATCCCCTTCAATCATCACAAGAATTTGTTCAGGTCAAGTACCTGTCTTTAATATCAGAAAAGCTCAGATTTACATCTTCTTTGAGAGCATTCTTGTTTGCTGACTCTGAAGTAATAGGTTGGTGCCACTAATATTTGGCATGTCTTTCGGCACCAACAGGTCCCTCCTTGCTAATTTTGTAGGTCATAAACATAAAGAGGATTTTTAGGAATGAAAAGCAATGTTCTTAGGCACCCTTGGTAGCTGTAGACTCTTACCATTACTCTGAAAGAATCTAATGATGTGACAAGTTGAAAGAGAACCTGCCTGTATTATGTCGTGTTTACTTGGCTGATACCAGCCTAGAGAGGCTTTGGCTCTGATGTAACTACTTGATTTCTTTCTGCATTATTTTAATCCCGGCCCAGTGGTTTCATTGGCTGCTGTCTATGAGGGCATTATTATAGAGAAGTATACTGCTAATCAGCAGTGCAAGGTACTGTCTGGAAAATTTGAAAACAAACAGACAAACAAACAAAAACCTCAAGTTGAGGCATGAGGGAGCGGTATGTTTGCATTTCCTAATCTGATCTCCTGGCACACTGTTCTGTTCTTTTTCTGTGGAAATTCAACAACAGATATATGCAGAGCTTATTAATTTGTTGCATTTCAGCTCAAATCTTGCCCAGAATTCCCCAGAACCATTAGTCTTAAGCTTCTCATGAATGTCACAGATACTTCTGGTTGTATGCTTCAATTGCCTTTGTCAAAATATGCATTTTCATTATAATGGGAAAATATATTAAATTATCATATTTGTTAGACCCTTTGTACAGTGTGATTTTTTTTCAGAAGTAGAATCCTGTAATTCCTGTTCAGAGCAAGTGGGTTTATTCCACTTATGTCTAAATAATATTATCTAGGCCCTTGAGTAACCAGTATATCAGTTAGATTGCTCTTGGCTGTAACTAATAGAAGATCTGGTTATAATTGACTTCAACAGTATGGGCTGATTATTTTCTCACACAACAGGAAGTCTGGAGGTGAGTGTTTTCTGGTTTGCTTTAGGTGTTCAATCATGTTATCCAGGACCAAATTTCCTTCCATCTGTAATCTCTGCCATCCTTAGCATGTTGTGATGTCTACACTGAGGGACGCAGGATGACCACAGGAGCTACCGTGATCACATCTGCATAAACTTGCCTTCAAAGTCAGGAACAGGGACAGAGTTCAAATGGGTAGAGTGGGGAGTTACCTCTTCTCCACCAAGGGAAATCTTTTGTGAAAGACCCCTCTTATCACTTTCCTTTATGTTCGCTGACCATGATTGGATCATATTCTCTCCTTAGCTGAGTAAAAGCTGTGGGGATGAGTATCAGGTATTTTAACCCATCTCTAGAATCTTGCCCTCCTACATGGAGGAAACTCTGAAGGTAGCCACAGAACAGTAGGCCAATGTGGCTTGGCCCTCAAGGGGGCTGGCATCACTCCTTGGTGTACTCTTTCTTATTGTGGTATGTTCCCAACTGAGACCCCAGCCACTATCTGTGCCCATGGTCTGGAGGAAAGAAAGGCATGTCTTGAAGAAAACACTTTCCAGTAGATGGTAAGCAAGACCATCCCTATAAAATACACATTCTTTGTGCGTTCAGTAATTTTAGAGAAGAAATTTAGTTCTTTGAATCTCTTCAAGTGCTGTAAGATTTGTCATTGTTGATTAATGACCACTTTCTCCTTGGCAGCCCAGTGAGGAGAGTTTTCCCCGCAACATGTTCTTTTGGTTTCCTTCTGATTTCTTTTGCCGTTCCTTTATAAACATTTCTCAGCCTTCTCTGTCTTGTCTGGCCTTTAAATATTTGTGTTCTTTGGGGTTCACTGTATTCTTGGCACACGTCCTGCTCACACTGCTCACCGTCACCATCCAATCTTACAGCTATGCTAGCCTTGAATGAATCAATGACTTCCGAATTTTGTTCTCCAGTTTGTATTTCTTTTATAAGGCAAGCTCCAGACCCCTGTAACCAGTTATTACTGGCTGAGCATTTTCACTAGTTGTCTCATCAGTTCTGCAAGCTCAGACATTCTATGCTGGGTTAACCATTCTTGTCTCTGTGCTGACCAGCCCCTTCATGCCTGTGTCCTCAGATCTACCTCATTTTCTAAGTGCTCTTTTCCATCTTTCACATCAAATCCCTTCCCAAGCCCTGATGGTGCCTCCTGATATTTCTGTAATCAGCCTCCTTCTGTCCCTATGACACAGCCTGAGTCTAGCCACTCAAGTTCCGCCATGATTATTCATTTCAGCCCCTCTCAACAGCACTTCTCGCTGCCACCACTTTGCCTTCTAACTCACAGCCTTTCCTGCTGCAGTCCAAAGTCAAACTAATTGTATTGAAATTCATATCTGAGTAAGAGATTTCCCTTCCATGAAATTCTTAGATGGCATTACATAAACTTCAGGACAAATACCCAAACTCTTCACACGTTAGCACAAGACCTTCAATGACCTTGAATTATTTTGGTTCATAGACCTCTTCAAGTTTCTGAGCCGAGGTGGGAAACTGCCCTGCCTGCTGGTCTCAAAGCACCTGTAGTGTTATATGCTGATTTTTTCTGTTTACAGACCTGTCTTTGCATTTTTCTGTAAGATCTTTGAAAACATGGTCTGCTTTTTTGTAGCTGTGGTATGTAACGTGTCTGATACATAATAGCCATTCAAAAATGTTTGCTGATTGAGTAATGTCTGTCCTCTTTCAATGTCTGTGTTAATGGTCAATGTAGTATATAATCTTAATATACAGGTTGCTTTAGAGACATTGTCTGTATTTCAATGGTTTTCCATTGTCTTCCCATAACAGTGATTCTCTTTATCTTATTTTCCCCTTCAGTGAAAGTATATGAGCATCTGACAGGATTGAAGACTGATTGTAGTAGTCAAGATTTCCATTACAAATCTATCCAAAATGGAGCAATAATTAGTAGGTATTGACACAGTGAGTTCCCAGAGAAGGACCATTAATGCTCCCAGTTCTTGAGAATGCTCCCTAAAAGGGAGTAACTTCACTTCCATCCCGATTCTCCCTCTTTAACATATGGAAGTATGGAAGCATGGTGGTTTCCCATTTTTCATCCTTTCAAAGCATTTTCTGTATAAACACATCTCTAGAAGTCCTCTTTCTCTCTCGACAATGCATTCTTTGATTATACACTTCACTCTGTAAAGGCATCTCTGTGATTTAAATCATTTTAGGCTATCAGGGAAATTACACTAAAAATTTCCCTGACATTCAGTATCAAGCTGCCCTAGATACTTACATAAAAATAATCTGAATTATGTTCAGAGGATATCCTATGTAAACTATCAAATAGCAAATACTGATTTAAAGAAGATTGTAAATCCACTGCACTTAAACAATTACATGGAAATGTGCACATTGAATAGGACAGAATAAAAAAAATGAATGGATGGATAGTCAAAAATAAATAGGCAGATGCAGAGTTCTTTCTTTTCTTGTGTAGGAAACGGCTATAATTTCCTTAGAATCCCACCATGCATAGTGATTTAAACTAATAAGGCAGGTACATTTCTTTTATGTATGGGACAGTGATCTGGTTTTTAAAAATGCCACATGAATGGCTAATATGAAATTATAAAGGGCATACACTCTGGGGCTTGATTTCCTGGATCCAAATTCCAGTTATGTGGTTTGCTAGGGGGGTGAGTCTGGGCAAGTCATTCGATCTTTCTGCGCCCAGCTTTCCTCTTTTGTCAATGGGGGATAATAATAGTACTCACTTGAAAGGATTAACATGAGGGTTCAATGAGCCAAACTTGTCAAGTGCTTACACCTGTACCTGGCAGTATATAAATGGGTAGCTGTAGGAAGTGGAAACGTGGCCCTCATCACCCAGGACATCTAATGCTTATTGAACACATTCACAAATGCCAGCCCAGTGCTCCTACTTTATTGTACCCTATAATTTCTTTCCAAGATACCTCATTTTTGGATTCTATTTATTTATTTATTAGAGACAGAGAAGGAATGAGGAAGGGAGGAACAGAGGGAGAAGCAGACTCTCTGCTAAGCAGGGAGCCGAATGTGGGACTCAATTCTGGGACTACGTGAGCCGAAGGTAGACATTTAACTGACTGAGCCATCAGGTGCCCCCAAAATGCCTCTTTAAATTAGGTTTGTTTGTTTGTTTGTTTTTTAACTTGCTTTTGACAGATGAGGAAATTGAGGCTTAGTAAGTGACTTGTCCCAGCTTAAAAAATGGTGAAGCTGGAATCTGATCCACTGCCCTATATCAGGATGGCAAAGAATTTGCATAAGAAAACAATCCATTTCAACATCTGAAATTGAAAGGCTTTTTATTTTGAAAAATAAAGTAATGAAGTAAAAATGACTAATGGTGAAAGATATTCTTGGAAATTATGGTAAAGTGGTAAGAGAAGATATCTATTTGTGCTCAAGTATACTTCTGTTTTTCACCTGCCCCAATCAATACTAACTCTTCAATATGATAAAACATACATGTAAAAATGTAGTTGCAAAGTTCTCTTTCACTTTGCAACCAGCACATTCTTGGTTTTCTGGGTCTAATAAAAGGAACAAAAGGGCTTATTATGGGGGATTTATAGCTGAAGTGACCTTTACTGGACCTGACCATACAATAGAAGAATGAGTAATTATTCCTCAATTTAAGATAACAAAGAGTGAAAGATAAACATAAAGTTTAGCCTCTTAAATATTGTACTAAATGTACCTTTAATATTTGTTTTGTATCTTAACATACATAGAAGTCAGTCATAATGAATATGTCTCTAGCTGGAACGAGCAATTCTACATGACAAGCACCGTGGAGGGGTTAGTCTTGCCTTCATGCTGTATAGGTTATGCTCACAGCACCAGGGATTCATGCTTTATTCTTAGGTCTATACATTCCACCCTACATGAGGGCCTATGGTGTGCTGGTCTCTGTGCCAAATGGGCTGTGGAGAGCATGGTGAGCCAGGTAGCCTTCCTTGTCTTTTGACGTATGGTATAATGAAGAAGAATAATTAAACAGGTAAAATAATACATATTCAGTTTAAATCATCTGCTTTTCAGTTCTGATGTCACAATTTTCTGCCTAAGGGGGTGAATACTTACTTTGTTCACCGAAAGAGTCTACTTGAGTTCTGTTCTCAGAATTAAACAGCGATCTCAAAGGAAAACTTAATTCTTTCTCTGAAAAAGAACTACATTACACTTTCCAGATGTAGTTTTTCTGGGGTTCTCTGCAGGGTCGGAGGTCTTGTAAAGGTACCCCTCTCTGTAAAGACGTGGGCTCATTTTGCTCCCCGTTGTCATCTTGTGTGCCAGACATTGCACGCTCTTGCAATCCCTCTGAAGAACTCCATTGCTTTCTAAGAACCTACACTTTTTACCTTTCTATACTTATATTCAAGCTGCATCACTCTTCTCATGTTTTGTCCTCTCTAAAGGCACCATCATGGTTAGCTGTTTTCCACCTGAGCCAACTTGTGGCTCAAGGGAATGGCCTCCTTCACATTATTCATACCAGCTCACCCTCCTTTGCAGTGCTTGCATCCAGGGCAGCCCCAGCATGCTTCACTCTTCGTGAGGAGGAAGAGGGGCACCAGCGTTAGCTGGGTGGTGACAGCAGGTGCAGAGGAGAATGGAAGCAGGCAGCAGTGCAGACTTCTTGGCAGAATAGAACGGAGTGTTTGCCAGCTGTCTCCCTAGTGACAACAGCAGTGGCCATGAAGCCGGGGGGATGGCTGGGTCCGATTTCTTGGATATGAAGCAGATGAACAAATGTTATAAGGTTTGCTCTCTTCACATTATTTATCAAGTTAGTTATGGTGCCTTTATGTGCTGGTTGTAACAATCCCCATTTATTTCTCTCCCTCCGAGCTAGAAGTATTATTGAGGGTAACATTTCCCCAATATATCTGACCAGGGTGCTCTTTGTGAGTTATAATAAATCAACAGAAAGCCAATAGGAGCTGCTGAGCTCTAATGCTCACTTGAAGTGAGGTTAAGAACCAAGAAATATTAAATATTACAACTGTATATTATAATTTAAAAAAAGGTACATTTACCAAAGGTCATTATACAAATGCCTTGCAAAATGAGGGATCCCTGGTGTTATTTATGAGTTAAAATTCAGATCAAACATCTTCAGCTTATGCAATTATCAGGCATTCATTCACATGCCAAACTTCCCAAAGGTGTATAACAAAAAGAACCACTGAGTACTGGTGTCTCCTAATTGTTCTATACATACATACATGTCTAGTATTTTTTTTACATATATATTCACAGATACTTATAAATAGCTACATTTAAATAATACAAATAATATCCCTAGCATTAATTTTTTCAAGAAATTTCTATTGGCTTAAATAGAACACCTGTTTTTCATGAAATATACTTTGAACTATACGAATCTAAAGAAGTGGGCAATTGTGTTTATGTTGTTTTCTTGTCTTTAAGGTGTTAGTTTACCTTGTAAAATGAAAATTATATTTTTTGGAATGAGCTTGAAAAATTACTTGGCCCAAGTTCTAGGCATGACTCTACCGGAGATCAGTGATGAAATTCTGAGGGTCTTGTCAATGAACTTAACCTGCGGCTCCCCTTCTCCTTCTTGAGGTAAATTTCCCTAGCAGTTCTTCTTGCTCAGATAGGCAGTGGCAGACTCTTCTTTGCCCAGGAAGGCTTACTGAATGGACTAGATATGGCCTCATGATCTCAGAGTGGCCCACAATGGGATGATCTACCCCTTATGTGTGGTCCCACGTAGAAGAGATGAGGTATTCATCAACCTTTCAGCTCCTGATTTTGGTAATGCAAATTGGAATTACAGAGAGATTTTCCACTGGTGGATCAGAGAACAGCCAATACACAGAACACAGCCAACCAGTATGATACGGGGTTTATTTGGAGCGAATTTTTACTGGCTTCCTTTTAGAAATATCACCCTTGAATTCTATTTTTTAACACAGATCAAATAGTTCTTATTTTCCTATCTTCTTGTTGCTCTTTTAAATCTTTTTAAAGTTTTTTTCTCAATACCCATTTTTCTCGATACCCATATTTTGTATGTTGGGATAATTTTAAGGAAGTCAATTTATATAGTCAGTATAAAGGTATTGGATAAAAACCCCTTAAAACTGGAAATCCTTCCAATTTTTCACCTTATTTGTTAAGAAATGAGAACCATTACTCTGTAAAAGAACATTGTGATTATTCCTTTTTGGTTTTCTAGTGTATCCATCAACTCAGGCTGCCGTTAACGAAATACCACAGGACAGGTGGCTCAAACAACAGAAGTTGATTTTTCTCACAGTTCTGGAGGCTGCAAGTTCAAGATTAATGTCCTGCAGGGTCAGTTTCTGATGAGAATTCCTTTCCTGGCTTGCAGACATCTGCCTTCCTGCTGTGTCCTCACATGCTGGAGGGAGGGAGAGAGAAAGGGTAGAAGGAGGAAGAGAGATATCTCTTCTTCTGATAAGACTATAGTCTTATTGGACCAGGGCTCCCCCTTGTGACCTCATTTAACCTTCATTACCTTCTAGAGATCCTATTTCCAAAAAGAGTCACAAGGGGGATTAGTACTGCAACATATGAATCTAGGGGTACGGGATGCAATTTAGTTCATAACATCTGCTAATTTTCCCTCTTGATTCAAAACATTTTCAAAAGTTGCTTTTTAGACCTATTTTTGGAGTAATTGACATTTAAAAGAAATTGAGACCATCCATCTAGTGCTCCTTTCTCACTGACCCTTCAAAAGGCCTTTCTGCCATTATGTAATTCCCTTGAGAGAAGGAACATGAAGGAGGATGAGAAAAATAATCAAAGAATCAAATCAAGCATGGATTTAAAAGAAAAGCTTTCTATCAGCCTCTTTTCCTTTCTGTTTTATTTTTTTTTTCTTTTTATTAACGCAAGAATGACTGATTCACATTTCACCTGCCCTAATGCTATTTTATTGAGTTTCCAACTGCCAGGTCATGTCTGAGCTGCCGATCTAGGTTTCAAACTTTTAGAGCTAGAACTGTTCCATATTGAGCTTGTTTAATTTCACGTAGAGAATTTGCCTTCAAGCTTCTGGGGATGAGGATATCTGACTTTGAGGGCCCAAACCCCTTGGCTTTACTTCCTACTATATTGTCTATTAAAGTACTTGAATGGTGGAAAATAATCTCACCACAACACCAAAAACTCCTGCTAAGAATTGAGCAGATTGGGGTTCTGATAGGAGTTTTTTATGGTACAAAAAACAGAAGACCTTCTCCTGAAGGTCTAGTTCCAGAGTAGAGGTGGTTCTGTGTGTCCCTCTGTGCCAGGGGACCATAAAAGTCTGAAAACACCCTGATACATTGATACAGTGGTTCCTCAACCTTTGCATTTGGAAACCCAGATTTCTGGGTCTGACTCCTAGAGTGTCTGGTGCAGTGGGATGAGGCCTGAGAATTGGTATCACACGTGTTCCCAAATAACATGATCCTACTGGTTTGGAGAATTGGTATCACACGTGTTCCCAAATAACATGATCCTACTGGTTTGGGGGCAAATCACTGTTTTACAGGGCTTCTCTCTGTGACAGCTGAGCTGAAATGAAAGAAAATTAGAAAGCTGCCCAGGACCAGTGGTTCTTAATCTTGGCTGTTTGTTAAATCACTTGGGGGAACATTTAAATATACTGATGTCAGAATCTCAGAGATAGGACAGGGGCATGGGTGTTTTTTAGAGCTCCTTAGGTACTTTCGGTGTGCACAGGGGGTTGAGACACTTTATAATTTCCTAATTAGGTTAGTATCTGGACAAGCCCATGGAAGGCAGAAGAGGAGAGGCTCGGTGACAAACTCCCTCAAAGTAGCTTTTAATCAGTGTTCTGAGTATGCGTAACACTGAGAAATCATGAATCTCACTTTTGTCTTCCAAACTCGAGACCAATGAAATTTTTTTCACTACTTGGAAATTTGGTGGGAATCTTTTCCTGCTTGGAGTCTAAGGATGAGACCACACCCATAAGGAAACCCAGTCTAAGGTCTTTTATTTATGAGGAATATACTAGGCATTCTAAATTTCAGAATATATCCTCTAGCATCTAAACTGGGAGGTGACCTTGTCTGTGAATAGGAAAATTTTGAACTCTTGCTGTATCCTAACACTAAGCCTGGCTAAATTGCATTCTGCTCAAGGACGAGTCAACTGAGAAAATCAAATCAAAAGTTCATAAAACTGTCTGCAGCTCAAGAGAAGAACATTGCTCTAAGTATTCAGGAGAACATCCTTTCCTGCCAAATAGAATTACTACATGGTGAAGAAAAAGAAAAAAACCCAAACAACCCACCAACATTTAAAATACGTGCCCGATAGCCCCATTTGTTTTAGTAGAATGTTATTTGTAATAATAATAGGCCAAGATAAGGGTGTCTGGGTGGCTCAGTCAGGTGTCTGCCTTTAGCTCATTTCATGATCTCAGGGTTCTGGAATCGAGCCCCAAGTCAGGCTCCTGCTTCTGCCTTTCCCTCTGCTCCTCCCCCTGGCTTGCACTTTGTCTCTCTTGCTCTATAATAAATAAATAAAATCTTAAAAATGAATGAATGAATGAATGAATGAATAAGCAAGCCAAGATAAATAGAGACTAGTTTGTGATAAGAAAGGAAAAGAGGGCAGCCCCGGTGGCTCAGCAGTTTAGCACCGCCTTCAACCCAGGGTGTGATCCTGGAGACCCAGGATTGAGAGGTCCATGTCAGGCTCCCTGCATGGAGCCTGCTTCTCCCTGGGCCTGTGTCTCTGCCTCTCTCTCTCTCTGGGTCTCTCATGAATAAATAAATAAAATCTTAAAAAAAGAAAAAAGAAAGAAAGAAGGGGGGAAGAATGCAATAATCCCAGAAGCAATAGAAGGAAAGACCTGGTATCGCAGGAAATCATTAACACTGTATTTTTAAAATTGTCACAGACACATACACACACAAAAATAAAAACAAGGGGAAAAAGCTAGTTTAGGGTTTTGTGACTTTTTTTTAATAACGAGAAAAATAAATTTCTCCATAAATAAAAATAGGATTCAGAGTCCTATGTAACACAATGATAAGAGTTTCATGTCCCAGCAAGTGGCTTAAGGAAGGTTCATTTTTTAACTATAATCTATAAATATTGAACTTGGTGTATCCTCTATTGTCACATCTTGGAGTGCCATGCTTGGGTGCTTGGAACCTCATGGGAAATGCTTTGGTTGGTGAACACTTTCTTCTTAAGCAGGGCACCTGTCTCAGTCCCTGCCTGCACATCTGCCCTATTGGCAGGATAAGTGGGAAACCTTCAGCTTCCCTTGGCCTCACTCCTAGGAAATCTAGACCTCTAGCCAGCCCTAAGCTACCAGCTACCTGGTTTAAGACTTAAGTGCTGACCTGATCCCTCTTAGCTTTTGTGAGATCCCAGAAGCACCAAGAGAAACAAGAGTTTCCAAAATGACCCAGTTAAATAATTATTCCAAATAATTCCAAGGGAGAGAGAAAATGCTTAGTTGGGTATAGCTACACAATTCCTGTCTGTCCCCATAAAAGGAGTGGGCCTTTGCTCCCTGGTGAAGTAAAAGGGGCCATCAAAGAGAAGAGCCCTTGGGTCTTAGTGTTGGTGAATTGCACACATGTGAGTCTGAAGCCTCCTGTGCTAGTGATCAATGGGTGGTACTTGGGCCCCAGCAGCCCTATCTCAACTGGATGTGCTACTAGTGATGGAGAAGTAGCACTGATGTTCCCAGGAATGGTGGTACAGGACATTGCATCCTCACTGAACCCATGGTGAATTGGGACAGTTGAAGCACTTGAAGTACCAGGCGAGTGTGAAGAGTGCCTTACATGGTAGAGGCTTGGAGTTGTTCTGTGTGGAAGCACCTTCCTGCCCGACATTAGCTCCCCTCTCTGTTTTCTCTCTTCCTCCTTCTTCTCCTGTCTTCATTCCCATTCTTCAGAACACTCAACCATATGAGAGAGTACCCATCCACATCTTCCTTTCTCATGCCTTGCAAGCTCTGCCATCTCTGGCTAGGAGAGGCCGTAGTGGGAGGCTTCTTTTCACCAGGACTCTACTGTCAGAGCAGGTGAGTTCATGTATCACAAAGGAGAAGAAGATCTCAAAGGCGACAATTCCATTTAGATTCCTCTCCCAGGGATGGTATCAGAAACTTTTCTCCTTGATTAAGGCAAACATGGCTTAACTATGTGAGTATATCACGTGTCTTTGGTTTTAAGCCACTGACACCAATCAGGCTTGGAAGAAAGAGAAATGGGGCAGCCCCACCCATCTATTTGACCGAAACTGCTAGATTGTCTCCCCCAGATACTTCTACTGAATAGATGGATTCTCACCATTGTCCTCATTTTTGTGTCACCTCTCTGAGGTTTCACATCTAAGGCAAGAGTATTCAATTGGCTGAACTTGGGCCCTGTGGCTGACCTTGGCCCAGGGCAGCAAAAGGAAGGATCTAGTGGGAGAGATTTCTGAGACTTTATTAGTCTTGAATGGCAGCTTAAGGCTCTTTACCCGTACAATCTTACCAAGCCTTTGTGTGACAAAAAAGGCTACATTTTCCATATAGAAAGTAAAAGGCTTTCCAGAAGGAGTAATAGATGCTGAGTGGCCCTAAAATTACAATTGTTTTCTAGAAGAGGAGCTAATTTTCTCTCAAAGACAACTTGGCTTATGCTCATATGAGAAAAGCATATTCCTCTTAATAATATAATATAGACCCTATTTCATGCAAAATAATAACTTTTTTATTGTGCTAAAGAATATTTCACCTTCTTGGGTCCTTTTTCATCATAGAGGGCTCTTTATAATTCTTTTATTATCATTTCAAGTCTGTACAGAATTTCTCAGCTCCAGATTCTTTGATGTTTTCACTAAGGGAGAGAGGACAGGAAAAAAGATGAGGGGTCCAGCAACCTCCAGAGTGATGTAATGTCCTACATGTGAACTGAACTGTTCATGTCAATGATGTCCTTTTATGTGTATAGGGATTTATTTATTCATTTCTCAGCCATCTCAAAGGTTTTCTCCCTTGTGAACTCCAGTAGCGTTCTATCTCTATTAATGGTTTTCCCACCAATTTTCAGACTATTTTATTATCTAAATTGTTAATACTTAGAACCATAGTCAGTCTGGTGAATAAGGGCAACCAAATAATGATGAGTCTTCTAGGAGACCAGGCATCATCAATTTAAGTGCAAAGAGTAAGCACATAATTTAGTGTCCATATCAGAACAATTTCAAAAGTAGAGAACACATTAAAAATTAGATTATGCTCACAGTTTTTAACCAAGATTCCACACAAAATTTTGAATGACTTCTCTTTCTTTTTTACTTCTGGCTCTATAACTTCCAAGGAGGTTAAGAAAACTTGTTATAACCTTCATAAAAGCATAAGCCCACTCAACTTTTCTTGCATGTTGAGTCTTGCCAGATCCAATTTTATTCCTATATTTTTAGTTGTTTTCTACTTCTTAATTTAGTTTAGATATATGTAAATTTTAAGCACATTATTTTTTTACTTCATTCCCCCTACCCCTTCCCATCTGTAATTTCCTGCCATTTTTAATTCTGTCTCCACAATAGTGTAGGGGCAAGCGTACTGAAATGCGAATCAGAAAGCATGGATGCATTTAACTGTGTGAACTTGTTCAATCATTTACTCTTGCTAGCCTCAATTTACTCATTTGTTGGAAGAGATGTCAGTAATTGCTTAGCCTACCTAGCTATTTAAAAGAACAATAAAATGTTGGGGCACATTGGTGGCTCAGTCAGTTAAGCATCTGATTCTTGATCTCAGCTCAGATCTTGATCCTAGGGTCATGAATTCAAGCCCCATGTTCAGGCTTGAAATAAAAAAATTCAAAACACAAGACAAAATAAAAATCATAATAAGATTTCTACGATAATCACATCATATACCATAGTAACTAATGTTTGTTTAATTCCTATCACATTCTAGGCAGAGCTGATAATTAACCATTTGTTAAAGTTATCAAACTCTTGTACTGGTTGGTAAAAGCTACTGGTACCCACCATCATGGCCATCCTCTTCCTTTCCCAGGACTCTAGACCTCCTTTCTAGTCCAGCAACAACAAAAAAGCAATATCTGGGACATTGCCAGACTTAGCGCCCCATTCTAATATTATATTCTGATTGGTTAGTGACTAGACAACTCAGAACCTTACAGTCCCGTATCTTAGGTACCTTCATTGATTTTCCCATCCCTCTCTTCTTAGAGGGATGGCCAAGATCTTGCACATGTAGCTGAACTGTCCCTGGGTGGCCCTGTGCCATGGTGGTATGCCTGGACTTAGAGATTGTGGCTGTCTGCTTCTGGCTCATGCTTTCCCTCTTATGCCTGTACTTGAGAACTTCAACCATCATGGGTTTTGGTTTGTGAGAGCCTGCAGGAGAAACAGAGTGAACTGGTGGAGAGGCAATTATGGGCTCTACCCCAGACATGGACAAGATGCTACTGGCTCTATTGGCATTGTAGATATCCCTGCAACAAGATGGAGAATGGGGATGGGTGGGGCCTATGGGGGCCATTTAGGGATGGGGAATACCCCAGGTATGGGTGCCTTTTCCACTGTCCTTTTGATTTTTAGTAACATTTAATGGTACAAATTCTCTAGAACACACTGAATGTCCACTTATGATAACATTAAATATTAACTTTATTAATTACCATCAAATGGATCATTCCCATGAAAATATTTAAAGGTTATGTAAAAACAGTTATTATTCATTACCAGAAGTAAGGGTTTCTAGCTCATAAAGCAATCCTTAATCCTTTCAGTTAGTGTTTCAAGAAACTTTGATTCATTTTTATGAGGACAAAGGAGTTAGAGAAATTTCTACTTACCTATTATTGTTAGAGCACTCTCTCAAACATTTCAAGCATGTTTGTAACATTAAAATCTATTGTTTTCTTCATGTCCACAATGTATTTGCTATTGGTAGAAAAGAGATTTCAGAATATGGGTTAGGTATCCTACCAAAAGTACAATTGTTGTCATTGAAAATGTATTGCAATAATAAGAAAAATAAACCAGATTGGTGATCTGATTTCTAGTATTTTTACTACCACTTACAAGTTATTTGACTAGTGAATGATGTGACTAGAAAATAATCATACTAGTATCTTCCCTGCTGGAAAGGTTATTGGCCCATGCCCATGTAGCTCTAACACCTATAATTAGATCACATTGTCATGGTAACTGGAAAGAAAGTCTTAAGTAACAGTGAATTTCTACTTAAAATTCTATATCTAATATTGCTTTTGTTCAACAAGGTGTGTAGCAGGCTGTTAGTTTTAAGATGAACAAATAAATTACCAGTATAGTATAAACTCTAAAAGAAATAAACATAAATATCTCCACCAAAGAAGCATATTATCCCAGTTTTAAATATGTAGTTTGTGTTGAAAAATTCTTCACAGAGCAGATAGATAAGGTCACTGTGATTGCTTTTACAAAGAAATATTTTACTGCTAAAATGTATTATTATTCCAGTGAAATCTATGCCAATGGATGGTCTTGAAGTTACATATTAACGTACAATTTCAATGTGACCATCCCATGTGATTTTCAGTGTGGCAAATGGAACTTAGAGTCACATATTTGCTTATAAATTTTCCCTTATATTTAGTAATAATAATGACGATGAAAATTGTGGTAGCCCAATGTGGAATTAATTTATGCATATTTTACATTCCTTGGTTATTCCAATGTCTTACAATTTAAATAGCTACCAAAAGATACTTCACCATGTCAAATATAGTATTCATAAAAATATAGTACAGGTTAATATGTGCTTCCTTTATTAGTCCAAATTTCAAGTGGCTGGATATCTACATGCAAAATAATGAATTTGGGTCCTTACTTTATACCATATACAAAAATTAACTCTAAATGAATCAAAGACCTAAATATTAGAGTCTAAACTATAAAACTCTTAGAGGAAAACAAAAAGGAGTAAATATTAATAAAAAATCCCACTGGATTTGGCAATGGTTTTTAAACTATGACATCAAAAGCACAAGCAGTCAAAAGGAAAAAAAAAGATAAACTGGACCTTATCAAAATTAAAATTTTTTGTGCATCTAAGGGTACTATCAAGAAGTGAAAACACAATCTGCAGAATGGGAAAAAATATTTTCAAATCACATATATGATAAGGGTCTGGCATATTTCATGTTGTAAGAATAAAAATAAATAAAATAAAGTGATAAAAGGAAGAACTGTTCTAAAAAGTAAAGTTTACTTACAATTTTTTTCACATTAATAAAGTATGAGATTTATTGCATGATATAGGATTATGGCACCAAAACTATGTATTTTCTTGCAATGTATAACCTGATGTTGTTACTTGTATATCATTACTGCTACTACCCTTTATAAGTATAAAACCTTTAAAAATGTTTTTTAAAGGTTTTACTTATTTTAGAGAGAGAGGAAGACAAAGCGAATGAGAGAGAGCAATCACTCATGAGTGGGGGGAGGGGCAGCAGGAGAAGGACAGGGAATCTCAAGCGGGCTTGGCATGGAGTGTGGAACCCATCGAGGGGCTGGATCCCATGACCCTGAGATCACCACCTGAACAAAAATCAAGAGTTGGAAGCCCAACGGACAGAGCCACCCTGGCCCTTAAGTATAAAATATTTTTAAAGAAAATCTTTTATTTTAAAACCTATAATGGGGGATCCCTGGGTGGCGCAGCGGTTTGGCGCCTGCCTTTGGCCCAGGGCGCGATCCTGGAGACCCGGGATCGAATCCCACATCGGGCTCCTGGTGCATGGAGCCTGCTTCTCCCTCTGCCTATGTCTCTGCCTCTCTCTCTTTCTCTCTCTGTGACTATCACAAATAAATAAAAATTAAAAAAAAAATTTAAAACCTATAATGGTACTCTGTCTTTCCCCCAACCCTCACTTTTTGAACAAGAGACCCTGTACTTTCATTTTGCTGAGAGAGTGGCTAGGATGGGAGAGGAGAGGGTGATCTAGTACCCAGGCACCATCTCCTTAGGACAGCCCTTAGTTCTCAGGGACAGAAACTGAACCTATAAGAAAGAAGAGAAATACTGCCCTTAACTCGCTCAACATTTGCAGGGCTCTCTTCTTATGATCAAAGAACTACTTCCTATTATTTTCCCCAGCAGCGTTAATTCCCTTCACTTATCCAGTAGCTTTCAAATCAAGCCCCTCTGAGCTTGTTTTATAATCAGTCTCCTCTCCGCTGGAATGTAAACGTCATGAAGGCAGGGATGTTTATGCATTTTATTTTCTGCTCTATCTTCTGCATGAAGAATGGTGCATTTTTTAATGCTTATACCAGTAGTTAAAGGTCTAAAATTGAGCTCCAGCCACAAGATACAAAAACAGTTCTGTGCATCCTTCACCCAGTTCTTTGCATAATCTAAAAAAAATGTTTAAGTGACCAAGTTCAAAAGTAGGAAATTTGAGTTGCAGCACCCCCCCCAGCCAAATCTCTGATCTCATTTTTGCACAAAATTTGCAGATAAATCTCAATCATTCAATCTCTGTTTATCTGATGTATTCGTTAGTACAGATTTTAAGCAGATTAAAAGGGATTTCAGATCCATTGACCTGTGTATGAAAAAATTATTAAACCTTCAGTTAATGGAACCTCAGAGGTTCAGATAATGATGTTCCACTTTGTAAAAATTTCTTCTTGATGAATTATGTGTGGTCATGATCTCCACTACATTTTCTTGTGAATTTCTTGAGAAGAATTTCAGAAGCTATGTAGTGGGAGGACAATTTGTTATGTTTCTTTCTGAAGAATTTTCTTAGGTTTTTGTAAAGAGCTTGAAACTTTGCCACATCTTTCATAGATTAATGGCTGGGAGAAAGAGGCTATTTCCTACGTTGTTTGAATGAGTAAGATGACCATATTGTCTTGAATATCATTTTAAAATTATTTTACTTCATTTAACCTTTGTTTAGTTAATACGGCACATTGTAAAAATACGAAAGTTATCAGAAGGTCTCTCTGTCACCCAGTTCTCTCCTCCCAGATCTTGGGTATCTCCCTGGAGATTTCAGCACATACTGCAGCAAGTTACAGGTCTTTTACACAAAAGTGGCCAATGGCAGCTATTATATAACACTCCTCTGTACTTAAAAAAGTTGATATATATTTTTACAGATTATTATATATCAGATTTAATAGGTCTATTTCACTAAAAGAAAGAGGGGGGGAGAAAGGGCAGCATTGAGCCTGAATATTTATTTAAATCTCAGCATATTTGGGTTGATTTCAAATGTTATTTTTGCCCTGAATTATCAAGGCTGAGTATCACTGTGCTATCCCTGTAACATGGTATGACATTTTGGGTACCTTTTGTTCTCGGATTAAACATTTGAATTTCTGAATAATTTAGTGTAAAATTGTGACAGATGTTTCTTCCAACTCATATTGATATATTCTTTGCATAATGACTATGTGATTGTGATTTAAGATTCAGATTCTGGCATATGAAGTCAAAATAAGCACTAAGGTCACAAATTCTCTTGTTTCTATGGTGCTGGCTCAGTCAACTCCAACTTTTATTTTAAATGATGGGCTTTTTGGCTTTGTGTAGCTCTAGTCTTGGAGAGATGCTGTTTGGAGAAATTGAGACAAGAAAAAAATGGGAAAAAAACTTTTATAGTTGGCTTTTAAAAATAGTGTTAAAAATATCTTTTAAAAAATGCATACGATTCAAACACATATTCCAGGGCTTTCATTCTGTCCTAAGCTAATATTCATTTTTGACATTTTTATTATAAATGCTATGATTGCTTAGAATACTAATACTTTTGCTTTGATCCAAGTGATGAATTTTAATGTTTAAAATATTAACTAATAGTCAAAAACCTGTGATTGGGAAAGTGGCAAAATATCCTAAGCCATTTTTCTTTAAAGAAATAATGTTGAAATTCAAGGATAACTTTAGTTTCTCATAAATCTCTTAACATGCTCTGTGGGATTATTTGCATATCTAGAAAAAAATCAGAATTATACTTTGTAAAAAATAAAATAACAATGTCTGAAATTTAATAAAATGATGTAAATTAGAATATAGGAGACTGCAGTCCTTCAGGGTACAAACCAACTACTGTAAATAAGATCCTACAAGTTATTTTTTTTTAATTTATTTATGATAGTCACAGAGAGAGAAAGAGAGAGAGAGGCAGAGACACAGGCAGAGGGAGAAGCAGGCTCCATGCACCAGGAGCCCGACGTGGGATTCGATCCCGGATCTCCAGGATCGCGCCCTGGGCCAAAGGCAGGTGCCAAACCGCTGCGCCACCCAGAGATCCCCCTACAAGTTATCTTGAGGCTCTTTTGCTGACTTACATATTAATATTTTTGTAACTGAATGCAATTTAATTTATCATACTTTTATTTAAAATATTTTCAAGAAGATGGCATAATTTATAACTAAATAATTTAAGAAATGTTTTATGAGGGATGACGCCTGGGTAGCCCAGTCAGTTAAGCGTTTGCCGTTGGCTCAGGGTCCTGGGATTGAGCCTTGTGCTGGGCTCCCCGCTCAGCAGAGAATCTGCTTCTCCCTCTCACTCTGCTGCTCTCCCTGCTTGTTACCTCGTTCTCTCGGTCAAATAAATAATTAAATTCTTTAAAAAAATCTTATCATAATTCATTTCATAATTCTATGGTTGTTCTTTAAATAGAAATCATTTAGTCTTGGTAAAAGGAACCAACATCTTAACTATAGTTTATTTTTTCCCATTTATTATAGTTATTGGTGCCATGTGGAGTCATGCAAATAAAAACATAAATGAAAGATTTATAGAATTTTAAGTAGTAACAATAGCTAACTTTTACTGAACACTTGCCGTGGGCAAGATACTGCTCTAAATGATGTACCTGTAACAATACTTTAAAACTTGTGTTAGGGCTTTGCTAGGGCTATCATAACAAAGTGCAGCAATTTGGATGACTTAAAAGACAGAAATTTATTTCTTACACTTCTGCAGGCTGGAAATCTAAGATCAAGGTGTGAGGGCAGGGTTGGTTCAGTGTAAAGGCTCTGAGGAAAAATCCACTCCATGCACATCCCCCAGCTTCTGGAAGTTTGCTGGCAATCTTTCATATTCCTTGGCTTGTAGAAGCCTCACCCTGATCTCTTCCTTCATCTTACACATAATGTTTTCTCTCAGTGGACCCTCTTCAAATTCTTCCTTTTACAAGGATTTTCATCAGGGACTTCTGGGTGGCTCAGTCAGTTAGGCAGCCAACTCAGTTTTGGCTCAGGTCAAGATATCAAGGTCAAGAGATGGAAAAAAAAAAAAAGGATGGAGCCCTGGGTCAGGCTCTGCACTTAGTAGAGTCTGCTTCTCTCTCTCTCTCTCCCTCTCCCTCTGCCCCGCCCTACATGCTCTCTCTCTCTCTCTCTGTCAAATAAACAAACCTTAAAAAACCCACAATCATATTGGTTTGGGGCTCACTGGACTCTTATATGACCTCATCTGAACTAATTACATCTGCAATGACCATTTTTCCAAATAGGGTGCATTCTGAGGTTCTAGGGGTTGAGATTTTACCATATGAATTTTTGGGAGGACAATTCAACATACAACAACAGTCAACCCAACCCTATAAAGCATGTACTATTGTTATCTCCAATAATTAGACGAGAAAACTGGAGCAGAAAGAGCTTCATACTTGCACAATCTTATCAAAAGAAAGTGACAGGGCTGGGATTTAAATGAAGGTGGTTGAAC
Source organism: Nyctereutes procyonoides (assembly GCF_905146905.1). Lineage (NCBI taxonomy): Eukaryota > Metazoa > Chordata > Mammalia > Carnivora > Canidae > Nyctereutes > Nyctereutes procyonoides. Next base: position 15,916,418 of record NW_026575082.1, on the reverse strand, counting down.
TCCAGGGTCTATACAACTTGTTTCCTAGTTTATTTTTCCTTTAATGTGCTTCAGGATATATTTTATTAATATTTCATATTTTGTACTGATATTCAAATGTGAGTTTTATCTAAGACCAAATTTTCCACAAGAGCACTGAATTTTCTTACCTTAGTGACTTTAGTGACTTTCAGAGTCTTTTTTAACCACTAACTACTATAATTTCTCATAATGTTATCAACAATTTATAGTAGGCTGACTTTACTTATGATTTGGGTAACAGTTTTCAGCCTTTATTTTATTTATGTTTAATTTAAAAAAATATTTATTTATTTTAGAGAGAGAGAGTGCACGTGTGCAGGAGCAGGGAGAGGTACAGAGGGAGAGAGTCTTCAAGCAGACTCTCCACTGGGCATGGAGCCAATGTTGGGCTTGATTCCAAGACCCATGATATCATGACCTGAGTCAAAGCCAGTAGTCAAATGCTGAACCAGCTGAGCCACCCAGGCGCCCCTATGGCCTTTATTTTAAATGCCTAATCTACTAACTTACCTAAAATATCTATAATCAAGTTAATATAAATATATTCAAATTTGCGAAGCTTTCATCAAATCTGATTGTGTTACCCATGTATTATCTCTAAAGAACAATTTTGAAAAAAAAGTGTAAATACTATCTAAACTCTTCTGCTCATTCTCCCATAATACTTGAAATAAAATTCACATTAATCTTCCAAGAAGGGAAAGGCAGCTTAGTCCTACCCCATAAGGAAACAGGCCTTGTGTAAATACTGCAGAGATGGGGAACTCAGTTATGTGTACTCTGACCTAAACTGTCAGAAGTACAGAGGGAAGTAGCTGGTGGAGCTGTTTCAAATACCTGGAAAATGCACTGAAGAGTGAAGAATGATTTAGGCAGGAAAGATGCTCCTCCTACTTCCCAGGCTGTTGTCCTGTCTGCATGGTCCAAGTTGGTTCAGAGCGTCTTCTGTGACTATTCCATCAGCTGGGAGGGGTTGGGGAAGGATGGACACAAACCAAAAGTTGTACAGATCGCTTTTGCTTACATCTCCTTTAGAGTATGTCATGTGGGTACACCTAGCTGCAAGGGAAGCTGGGAATATCCAAGCTGAATTTTTTTTTTTTTTACTAGAGCAAAAAGAGAAAATAGGTATTGAGAGATGACTAGCAGACAGTTTCTGCCACAAATGTATAATAATAGGTTCTGTGGCAATACAACTTGACAGTAAAGGAGTACTCTTTGCATTGAATAGTAGGAAATTGAAACATTCAATCTGTCCTTTAAAACAAAGAATGAAACATAGTAAAATTTTCAAGTACACAGGAAATTAGAGACAGTGGTATAAAAAAAAACCTATACAACTATCTCTGAAGAATAATTTTTAATTCTGACACGAGTTCAACTTACCCCCATCAACTATCTCTGTATACATCAACTATCTCTGAAGAATAATTTTTAATTCTGACACGAGTTCAACTTACCCCCATTCATGTACCACTTCTTCTCACCAGTTGTTTTGGAGCAAATCCCAGGCATCATGTAATTTTATTCATAAATATATAAGTAAGTATTTACAAGAGAGAGACATTTAAAAACACAATTATAATACCATCATCACATTTTAAAAATTAATAATACTTTAATATCATCAAATATCAGTGAATGTTCAAATTTCTCTGTTTCATGAATGTTTTTCTCATTTACCTTTTCCTTGTTTTTCTTATTTATTTGTTCAAATTAGGATCCAGGTTAGGTTTGCAATTTGATGAATATATCCTAATTGTCTTTTATTCTATAATATTTTCTTCCATTTCTTCCCCCCCCCCCAATTTCTTTGTTGAAAGTGCTATGTGTTGTAGAATTTCTTATATTCTGGGTCTTTCTGATAACATCCCATGGCGTTACTCAACATACCTTTCTCTCCCTTATGTTTTCTTAAATAGTGGCTCATGGCACCTGATTGTTTTTTTTTTTTTTATGTGATGTTAGTAGTTACGGATAATTGCCTAGATTTTTGAATTATTCAATCTCGAAAAATGATATTCTACTTCTACCATTCTTCATCTATTGGCTAGACTAGTTCTATAAAGAAGTACTTGTATGAATAAGTAATAAAGAAGTATCTCCTATTAAGCTTTGAGTATCCTGAATTACATTCTACCTTTGAAAGATAATAAATTGATTTTTCCCTTTTAATCACCAGCTCAGAAAATAATGAGTTGGTTTTCTAACCTCTTTTAAAGTAACCAGTGAGATTTTCTCTCCTCTTTTTGGAATATCGTTATAGACTGATAGATTTAAGTATATTTGATCTTTAAATCCATCGCAGATATTATGTTTACGGATGCTCAGTTTTCCCCACATTTTGCCAGCAAAGAGTCCTAGCTTGTTTCAGAGTCCTACAAACACTTTAGTAGTCATTAACAGCTTCTTGGCTCCTTGAGATGACAAAATGTTCTAGACTTATCTTGTATACTTTATATTCCTCATTTGAAAATAGATTAATAAATAGGATAAAACTTTTGTATTTCAATGTCTGTACTACTCCACCTGTTTCCTATTAAATGTCTCATAATGTATTTTTCTACATTATCTTAATAGTTGCATAGTAGTCCCATTGTATGATATAATTTATTTAAATGGCCCTGTTGATTATTTCCAACTCATAATTATCAGAATTATCATGAAGATGAATATCCATGTCGCTAGATATTTTCCTACATGGCTGTTTTATTATTCTGATCATAATATCAGTACTTCTTTTATTGCTGAGGGAAACAGATTGACATTTTCAAGATTTTGTTATATCACCACAGTTTTTTTTTTTTAAAGGTTTTTTATTTATTTATTTACGATAGTCACAGAGAGAGAGAGAGAGAGAGAGAGAGGCAGAGACACAGGCAGAGGGAGAAGCAGGCTCCATGCACCGGGAGCCCGATGTGGGATTCGATCCCGGGCCTCCAGGATCGCGCCCTGGGCCAAAGGCAGGCACCAAACCGCTGCGCCACCCAGGGATCCCTTCCAGAGTATTTGCATTCTTTGCATGTCAACCAATGATGTTTGAGTGCCATTTTCTTGCATCATGTGGGTCATTTGCATTTAAACAGAGTGGCCAATTTGACATAAAAGTTTTTACTTCTTTTATTACTATTCAAGATGAAAAAATTTTTGTTACTCTCTGAACATTTGATTTAGTCTTTTCTGAACTATCAGTTCACACACCTTGCTTCCATCTGTTACTAATTTATTCTTTTTATGGTTATGTAAGAGGCCTTAATATATTAAATTTTGGTCCATTTTATGGTTTGCTAATACTATCCCCATTTGGCTTTTTATTTTATTTTTCATAATTCTGACATCTAATAGTTTTAAATGTTGACATTCATATTTATAAAATTTTACTTTTATTGTTTTTGCCCTTTGTGTCCAACATACTTACTCTAGCACAATTGTTAATAATTGAATCACTTCCTTCAAAGTAATACATTTGCAATGGCATTTACCTTATACTGTCAACACCTAAAGATAGCTCTATTATTCCTCTTTATATGGCCCACCATAAATACAAGGTCTGTTAGCATAGCTCAGAATAATCACCATTCAGACATATAAAACCCAGATATTTTATGGGTACAAAAGAAAACTTTTCTATCCCTAAAGAAAAGTTACTAAAAAAACTTTCCTTTAAGGCTTGGGAAGTTACATAGAATATGATCACTTCCCTTAAATATTTTTCTGCTGGAATGTAAGGGCAGATGAAAGTGTTTAAGCCCGCCCAGCATGAGAGGCAGCAGAGCTTGAGGTAGGTACAACATGCAAGTGATTCTTTTAATTTTTATTTTAAAGCTCAAACACTTAAGTAAAGTGTGCCTGCCACTTCCAAACATATGTTTCTGTTTTTTAGAAGTCATATTTATTGAGGAGGTATAATTTACCTACAGAACAAATTACCCTCTTAGGTTGTATAGTTATAGTAATTTTGACAAATGTATATAGCCATGCATTATCACCACAATCAGGATATAGAATATTTCCATCATTCTTACAATTTCCTTTATGTCCCTTATAGACAATACTCTATCCTCCCCTCCAGCCTGTGGAACCACTGACCTGATTTCTGTCACTGTAGCATTGCTTTTTCCGGAATGTCATATAAATGAAATCCTATAGTATGTAGCTTTTTATGTCAGCTTTTTCACCTGCATAAGTTATTTTGAGATTCACTGATGTTGTTTCGAGTATCAGTACTCATTTATTTTTATTCCTGAGTGGTGTTTCATTATATAGTTTGTATATCCATCCATTCTCCATTGTCATTTGAGTCGTTCCTGGTTTGGGCTGTTATAAATGAAGATACTAATGAACATTTGTGTATAAATCTCTGTTTGGACACATATTTTTACTTGTCTTGGTCAAATGTCAAGGGATAAGATTGTGATTAGTATGATAACTGTATGTTTAATTAGAAAAAATTGCCAAATGGTCTTCCAAAGTAGCTGTACCATTTTGCATTTTTATGTGTAACCTGTGAAAGTTATAGTTGTCCCACATCCTTGCCTGTCAGATTTTAAAGTTTCAGCTATTCTAATAAGTGTATGGTACCATCTCATCGTGTTTTCAGTTTGCATTTTCCTAATAACTAGTGATATGAACATCAGTTTTTAGTGGTATGCTGTTGTGTATCTTTTTATTACAATATTTTGTCTATTTTTATTGAGGTGCTTTCTTATTATTGACTTGTAACTTTATTTATTTTATATTATTTATTTATTTTTAAACATTTTATTTTATTTTAAGTAATCTCCACACCCAGCATAGGGCTTGAACTCACAACTCTGAGATCAAGAGTCACATGCTCTCTACCGACTGAGCCAGCCAGGCATCCCTAGGTATTCATTTTAGATACAACCCCTTTACTATATATATGTTTTTACAAGTATTTTATTTTATTCTATGACTTGTATTTTTATTTCCTTAAAGGTATCATTCAAAGGGAATACATTTAGATTTTTTTGATAAACTTCTGATTTTGGAGTTCAACCTTTGGGAATTAGGAAATAATAAAAATCTATGGCTAGTACTTCTTTGTGTATGTGTATGTATGTTTTAGAGAGGAAAAGGGTGGAAGGGGCAGAGAGAGAATCTTGAGCAGGCTCTATGCCCAGCTCAGAGCCCAACATGGGGCTTAATCTCACAACACTGAGATCATGACCTGAGCCAAAATCAAGAGTCAGATGCTTAATCGACTGAGCCACTCAGGCACCCCTTGTGCTATCTTTGTTTTGAGTCACAAACCCCACTTGTATTTGGACAAATTTTCTATTTTTCTGAACTGTGCTGTTTTAGGTAATTGAGCACTCAATTTTCAAACATCTAACCAGTTAAGCAGAGCCAGCTCTAATGGACGTTTGGATGAAATGCATGGCCAAAAAGTCCAGGCCCATGTCATTCCCTGTCTTTCTCTCTCTTTTTCCTTTCTAATTTGTTTTTTCTTTCTTCTGCTAGATATACATAGTACTAGCAGTAGAGGTAGGACTCCTTCCTGGGGAGGCTTCATTGCAGAAATACATGGCTTGTGGATTTGGCCAGGGTCTTGACAAGAAGGCTTGTTGGAAGAATTATGTCTGGCTTCAATGAGTGTTTTCATATTATTCTCCCCTGCCCAGACCATCACTTCATCAGCTTACCAGATGAGACTGAAGCGATGCCAATGTTTGGTTAAAGATGGAGATTATTTTGAACATGGCATCTGCTACTCTCAAAAACTGACCACCAGATGAAGTGAGACTCATTATGCCCAAATTAACTCCCTATTCTCTGGGAAGTCCACTTAAGGAAACCTGGGGAGAGAATCAAATTTATAATAATAAGTATTTTTAAAGGATGGTATCTGGTCATATGTTTTCTTAGATTATTATTTCAGGAACAGTTGAAATTTTTTCCTATTTACTGCAAGGTATAGAACACTAAAAACTGAACTTATTGAACTGAAAAAGTTTCAGAGTAGTGGCTATCAGGGGCAATATTAATCTATTTCTGTTTCAGAAAAGGAAGGAGTGGCTCTGGGATTACTAAACTCTAGGTAACAAATGATTGTTTTCCATATTGTCTTGTTCTGTTCTCTAGGTATCACTTCTAATATGAGGAACGTCATCTTTATAAGCAGACCAAGTTATAGCAGAAATTGTACTTTTTTTTTAATTGAAGTTCAGCTGGTACACAATGTTACATTGCTTTCAGGCACACAATATAGTGATTTGACAACCCTATACGTTATGCTATGCTCACCACAAGTGTGGCTACCATCTGTCAGCGTATAATATGATTATGGTTACAATACCATTGATTATATTCTCTGTGCCCTAGTTTTTATCCCTGTGATTTAACTCACTCAATGACTGGAAGCCTGGACCTTCTGCTCCCTTTCACCGGTTTTGCCCACCTCTTCACCCTCTCTCCTCTGGCAACCATCAGTTTGTTTTCTGCAGCTTACTTTTTGACCTTAAGTGACTCTGATTTTCTACAGGTTTAGTTCTAATTGACTCGTTTAGCAAGAAAAGGAAAACTTTAGCTGATGCATGACATCCATCACTAAAAGATCATTTTTCTAATAAAATAATCAAGTTAGGTTCAATTTACCAATTGCATTTTATTTTCTAAAAGATCTATGTTAAATTATAATTCTGATGTTTGAATCATAATCTGGAGACCACTGATATTGGTGAGTTTATTACATTTATGTTTTGTTTTAAAGTTCATTCTTTTGGGTCCACTTCAGAAGCTATTACAGATTTCTGCTTTAGTAAGCATTTCTTATGTTAAGATTTACTTGAAAATGGTCTTTCCTTTATTGCTTTTATGCATGCTAGGGCAGCAGCATAATCATCTCTGCAAGTTTGTCTCCATATGGATCAGTTCAGTGGGTGACTTCAGCAACTATTTTTAAATAAAGATCATGGAGATTCATAGGTATATGGCATTAGTTAGAAAAACTCAAGAAATTTAGGACACCAGGTAGAGTTTTAACCATAATTTTGTTGTCAGAGTAATAATAGATGGCTGCAAGTAATAGCTATAATAAATAATTTCTTTACTTGATATTTATCCCTTCACTAATTTTTACCCATGTGATGTGGTCACCACAATGGAAAATAATAAAATGTATATAAGATAATACTACTGCCCTTAAGGAGCAAGTTTGAGTATGAGATACCAACGTTTGCCATAAGTTCAATTATAAAATAGAAAGTGATGAGTTCCATTAGGGAGCTTCATAGAGATTATGTATCTGTCAGGAAATGCTAGGTTATACTAACGTAACAAATAGCCCTAAATCTTAATGGCCTGTAATGACATGTTTATTTTCAATGCACATTCTGTGCTCATTGTGGGTCCACTGGAGGCTCTGCTCCATATTTCCTGACTCTTGGGCCCAGCCTGAGGGAGTTTCCACCCTCAGGAACGTTACTGTGTGTGGCAAGGTAAATGATGAGGGTGGGAAACATGAAAATTATGCACTGGCTTTTATAGTCTTATGCCCACATTCCACTGGGTCAAAATAAGTTATTTGGCCAGTCTGACTTCAATTGATTAGAGCATATGCCTGGAAGCAGGAGAACTAGAATATATGTATCGTCTCTAATGACTACAACAAAGGAAAATTGTATCTTAATAGGAAGACTAAGAAGGGCTTCATGGAGGAAGTGACATTTGAGTTAGATTATTATTGATGAGTAGAATTTTAGCATCTGTGATTAAAGTAGCTTTGTGGAAATAACATTGTGTGAAACTAAGGAATATTTGAAAACAATGTTACTTGAACATGGTTGTGACCTCTTTTTGTGACCTATTTCAGCATGGCATTACAATGCCATACTGAAGAATAGAAAAGAATTCTTTTTCATACAAAAAGAATCATTGGCCCTTCATAATATTGACAAAATATTGAAGCCATTGTGTGGCACAAGAGTGGGAGATCCCCTCAAAATACATATAGAAAAAGTTAAAATTCTTTGATATTTTCTCTCTCAGTAGCTCAAAAAGCATAGAAGCTGCTTCCAGAATGTCCACTGCTTCCCCCTCATCAAACTCAACCCAGTTCTCCCTAGACTGATGTTACATGGGGTCAAACTGACTCTACAGCAGTATGATCATTCTACCCTTTCTGTTGCAGAATTCTATTCTCTTTCCTGAGTGGTTCTCCTCATTCTAGTGTAGCTAAATCTAGCCTTTCTGGACTTTTTTCAGCTTTTCTGGCTATTACTATTGCAGACTAACATACCAAAAAGTACCCAGTGCATTAGTCTCCCAAGCAACAAATGTTCTTTTCTTTTTGAAGGTGAGGAGAAGGCTATAAATATATATACACTGATATCTTTGTCTATTTTACCCAATGCCATGTGTGTGACTATGTTGTTTTCACAGAAACATGCCTTTTAGAGCCAGAGAGAATCTCAGGTTATCAGCTAATCTTGCTCCTTGCTTCCTGTTTCAGGTCCTTAAGGTAATATTATTCCCATGTTCTCTGAGATTTGAGGAAGTGGTGGCATATATAAGGGTCATGGATTTATGGGAAAGAACATGGATAAGACCCCAGTTACTGACACTCTGATGTGATTTTCAACCATACTACACAACTTGAAACTTCACCATTCTGGCTTTTCTGTATTATGAACCTCTGAGAATTAAATATCAACAGACTTCAATTTAACATCTAAATGTTTAACAGCCCACCAAATCCTGAACCCTTGACTCAATACTAGAGATTTAAAGACTTACTTTTTACATGGTCCCAACCTTCAAGGTGTTCATGGCCTAGTGGAGATATAAATGCTCACTATTCTCACATGATTTAGAGTGTAGATTGACTAGCAGAATAAACAAAATGAAATGTGGATGGAATACAACTGGGGGACAAGATTCTGTCTGAATGTTGAGTAGTAGACACAAAGGTGGTGTGTAGTATTTTTGATATATGCAAAGAGTGCCCTGGGGTAGCAGATAGAAGATCCAATTTGCCAAGATCCAGGTCTTGGCAATACCACCAATGGTGTTACATATTTTATAATTTTCAGCATAATTTTTAACTCTTCTGTTGTTTAATTTCTTCATCAGTAAAATGGGAGGGTGAGACAAGATTATTTCTGAAGGATCTTCCATATCATGATAGCGTTTTTAATGAAAAGAAATATTTGAGTTCATTACTAAATTCCTCATTTTGAAAATGAGATTCTGAAAGGTAAGGTGGACTTGCCCAACACTTCAGCTTGTTGACAGCCAGGCTAATAGCTCTTCTCTTTACCCAGCTGCTGCCTCACTCAAAACGAATTGGATTCTATTCATTAAAAATGGGCTTCCTAAGAGCAGGTGCTCAGGAACTATTAACAGGGAGTTCAAGTTAAATTTTCTTTCTGAAAATATTGAAAATGCATTATCTTAAAAACATAATAACCAATTTAATATGGCTAAAAAAGGGAAAGAAATGACATTCAAGTTGGAAGGAAAGACATAATGTCTGACATGATGTACTATGTAGAAAACTCTAAAGTGTGTAAAAAAGAAGCCCCTTGAAGTAAAAGTGAGCTTAGCAAATAACTTTAGTGTTTCCATACAGCAATGTAGTAATTTTGTTTGAAGAGGATGTGGTTTCAGCTATTAACTCCTCCATGATGGCTTTCTTATCATAATAGCATCTCAGTGTGACAGTTTGGGGTGTTTGCCCTTGGCCAACTGGAGTGAATGCATTAAGGAGCTGTATCCAAATGGCTTCACTCCCTGTTAAGGAAATGATCAAGTACAGGTGCTAAGAGTCAGTCACTAGATATGGATTTTTAAAATGACTTAGCTTTTCAATCAAGTCCCCAGACATACAATGTGTGCATGTAGCATCAGAAACAATGCGTTTAGATTAAAAGGAGATTAAAAGGTGCAGGGGGTAAATTTCTATTCCACTGCCCCCTCCCCCAAATCGAATAGTTCTTGCTGAGGATATAGAGCACACATAGAGGAACAAGTTGGAAATTATCATAAAAACAGACAGTACAGTTTTGAGGATAGAAACATAGAAACACTTGGTGAAAATGGCATTAATCATACCTACCCCAAAGGTTAATTATGGAAATTCAATGATATTCATGTAAAATCACTATGTAAGTTGCAAGGAGCTTCGCAAATGTCTGATGATTTCATTATTTTTAGGGATATTACTATATTAATGGAGAAAGAGCATGGGATTCGGCATTATGCCGGCTTAGCAGAGTCTGGCTTGGGGAGGAGGGGTGGGGAGGATCATTGTGGCCAATTCATCTCTGGGCACTCAGGTTTCTCACACGTAGAATGCTGATAGCTTTCTACCTAACAGGGTTGTTCCAATGAGGAAATGAGCAGGTCTGCATCAGGTCCCTTGCTCAGAATCTTGCACAGAGCACTTCGGTAAATGTGAGCTGCTTTCTCTCGCTGATTACTGTAAACAGCCATCACTCATTTGTCCCTCAAGTATTCATGTCCCTCCTCCCTCTCCTCTGCCTTGTTTCTATCCAGTTTGCTCAGGGAGGTAAGCAGGCTAGCCTACTAAACATCCCTGGGAAAATTACCTCAACGTCTTTCTGGAAATGAGCAGGATATTTAAAAAAAAACAAAAACAAAAACAAAAAACCCTGGGATTATTTTACTGCTTCCTTATTTGAGCCCATGGGCAAATCCTTAAATTTCCTCACGGTAATGATCTCACTTTGGTATTAAGAGGTAAGGAAAACAGAAGTGCAAGTTAATCAGTTAGAGAAAATCCCACAGAATGTTGTCCTGCATAGCAATGACTAGTCTGAGATTAGGCTTGGAGTATACTTTATTTTAAATGTAAAACAAATGAGAAATGATATTATGCTGGCCAGTGGGTCTCAGTTACAAGAGGACTTTTGATTTCTTTTTTTTTTTTAAGAGTTTATTTATTCATGAGAGACACACAGAGAGAGAGGCAGAGACACAGGCAGAGGGAGAAGCAGGATCCCCACAGGAAGCCTGATGCAGGACTTGATCTCAAGATCCTGGGATCATGACCTGAACCAAAGGCAGGTGCTCAACCAATGAGCCACCCAGGCACCCCAAGAACTTTTGATTTTTTTTTTTTTAGAACTTTTGATTTCTAAAAGTTAGTCAATTCTGCTTCTCCTTGAGTAAGGTAAAAAATTTAAACGATTATTGGAATTTTGCTTCTCAGACTGTTTCCCTGGATGGGAGCTGCAGGTGAGTGAGGAGCAGGGATGGTGGGTCTGAGGCTCTGCAAACATACTGGGGTGGCTACAGTTGTTGATAGAACATCCCCTTTGAGATGATGGCCTGCATCTTCTTTCTATTCTTCTCAACCACCTCCAAATAAGAACTTTGACAGGGAGTCCTAGAGGTCTCGAAGGCATCATTAATACTGCAATTACAGAGAGCTACATCCATCCTGAGGGGAACATGCCAGAACTCTCAGACAGCTACACTTTGGGCCAAGGGTAGAGAACAAGACCCATTCCTTCTGTGGTCACTATACCAGTGAATAGGACTCATGCCCTTTTAAACTACCTCACATGGAAAGTGTTCCAGTTCATAAGTCAGATATTGCTGAATCAGGGAAAATGAAGACTTACAAATTTTCCATGTCATTGTTTAAAATGGGCAGCTTTTCATTTAATGTACTGTTTTACACTCTTCCACATCAAACAGCAGCCAAGCCTAACACTGCATACACTTCTGTCTCTTAGTTTTGAAGTTTCTGTAAAGAGCCACAGAGGGGGAAGCGTACACACCATGGTTGAGAGATGGAGGGAGAGGCTGTGGGGCTGACAGGCTGCCTTTGTAACCATGAAATGCCGTTAACTTCTCTATTTTTCTGATTTAATGAAGAAATCAGCGTGTGTTTATTTCATTCTTGCATCAATGACTGCATCAGCTTCCCCCAGCGTTGTGTCTAAGGGAAAGGATGGTGCCAGGATCAAGGGAAAGGAATGTCACTATTGAAATAAAATTAAATCACAAAAACTTGACTCGGTTCTCCAAAGACTTCCAAAGTTTAAGCATCTTCACAAACATTTCTACCAGCTTTCTCTTTTATCTCAAACCGAATGTTATTTAAATTTTAAAAGAAATTCATTCACTTGTGTTATTCTTTAAGGTTTGTTTTGGGTATTGTCTAGAACCTGCTGGTTTTCTTTAAAGGGCTTATTTACATTCATTTGTGAGGCATTGCAGTAGGCCAGGATCACAGCTGATTTTTACCTTTGGGGGTGACATGAATCTGTGTGAGGCAGTCACAAATCTACCACTAATATATAAATTGTCATTTCTGTAGGAAAGTGTGAAGCAAATCCTTAACAGCTGACCCGCTGTCAAATTTAGGACACCAACTACATATGGAAGTCTTATGTTGGTGTGTTTCCATCCCCCCACCCCTTCCCCCATCCACCTGCATACCTAACTCTCTCTCTCTCTCTCTCCAGCCAGCCAGCTGTCTGGCTTTCATCATCATTATCTGTTTTCCCCAAGTTCTCTCCTTCACTTGTGTTGTAGATATTCTTTGCTACTTTTTAAGGCAAATAGTTTCCATGTGTCTCCTTTTAACCATTGGACGGAAGATCAAAACTTTTACCTTTTAACTGTAATTTCTTTTGTATCTTTTTAATTTCTGAATTTCTTTTTTTTAATTTCTGAATTTCTTAATCATCACCTTCTTTATGCTTCTTATTCCTGCCTTCGATGACTCTAGACAAATTGAGAGTCCATCTCCCTGTTGTTCTCCTTTACATTTATTTGACATACAGCAATGCTTCTCATTCCCTTCTTATTTCTTTAAGGATCGATTTTTTTGGGTCACTTATTTTGGCAACCTAAAACATTGTCCAATATTTCTTCCTGTTTCTGGGGTAATTCTTTGACAATTTTGCTTTTTATTCTTTTTCTCCCCACCCCCTAACTCTGGCAGTGGGTTCAATGTCCTCTTTTATAGTATATGGCAGGTCATCCGCTAGCTTTGTGGTGCAGACCACAGGACCCAGCTTCAGAAAGACCAGTGTTTGAATACTGGATCTTTGACTGTGGGCAAGTTATTTGACCTCTCCAGTCTAGTTTTCCCATCTGCAAAAAAGGTACAGTAATATCTGTACCTTTAGTAGAGTAGCTGTAAGGCTTAAATCAGATCCTGTAAGAGTGCTAAGCACAGGGCCTGTATGTAGTAAGGAGTCCATGAAAGGGGTATTATGCCCCAAGCTAGTGGAATAAGGGGTCCTGGAGAACCCTGAGATGCAGTGTCACAGTAAGAATTCTGGTATAACGTCCTTTTGGGAGTTGACATTTTCAAACACACACCACTTCATAATGAGGATGGTCCCTCTTTGGTCTTCAGACTATTCCCTAAAGTAGTAGAAACTTGAATGCCTTAAATATAAAGCTGACAGTTGCAACTTGATTAGCATGTGGTTGTTTGAGGCTATGTGTCAAGACGGTGTTTGAAAAATAAAAGTGTTCACATTATCATTTAAAGGACTTTTGGGTTACTTATGCCTGAGCCACCTGTGCCCATATATATTATATTATATTATATTATTATATTATATTATATTATATTATATTATATTATATTATAGGAGATATTCCCCATAATATATGGGGTTATATTCATATATATATTCATATATATATTTATGGGAGAGAGACATAAATCTCTCTCACACACAAATGCATGTGTATATATATATATCTTTTATTTATTCTAGAGATTTATTTTAAGGAATTGGCTTCTGTGATATGTGATTGTAAAGGCTGGCAAGTTGAGAGTCTGAAGAGTAGGCTGGGTATTCTAGAAACTGAGATAGAATTTGATGCTGCCATTGAGTCAGAATGTCTTCCTTCTCAGGGAAACCTTAGTTTTGTTTTTAAAGTTTAAAGTTTTGTTGTTAAACCTTCTGACTGCTGAGATGTGGCTTACCCACATTACTGAGAATAATTTACTTAAAATCGGCTGATTGTAGAAGTTTACCACACTTATAAGATACCTTCACAGCCACACCTACATTAGTGTTGGGTTGAGCCGATGGGTACTATAACCTAACCAAGTTGACATGTGCATTTGACCAACAAATATTCTCTGGGAACCAACTCTACTTTCCAATTTTTACATTTTAAAAACTTGAGAATACTTGATTTAAGACTCTTTGTTAAATAATTCATTGCATGCTCTTTTTTGTTTTTTTTGCTTTTTTTCTTCCCAAGTGTCTCTGAATTTATTCGTTGTAACAGACACATATTAGGTGATGCTGGTATAGTAGGCCCTGGCAAAGTATTAGGATGCACAGTAAATGTGCCACCACATTTCTCCCAGAGGGCTCTCTGCTATCGCCCGCGCGTAGGCTCTCAGCACCTAATGTGTGAACTACTACAATAAAACCATCCAATTTGATGTTCCCTCTCCTCCCTCTCTCGTTTTTTTTTTTTTTTTTTTTTTTTGCTCTTTTGGGGGATTGCATAATTCAGCAGGCTATCAAAGATCAGCATTAGTTTGTACATGATTGATTTGAACCATCATTACTTTCTTGGCCTGACAGAGATTGTTCTGTGTGAGTAAACTTGCATGTTCATAGGTCCACATATATACACATTTGCTTAACTGTTAAAATACATATTTATACTTGAAGCATTTATTTATACTGGATTTGTATTCTATTTGTCTTCCTATACATGACAGTATTATTGAAACACAAAGTAAATTTGCTTGAACCAGTTTAACAGCAAATATAAATTCTCATTTACATGTTGCTATCCTAGCTTTCTTACAGCTCTCAAACATCGACCGGGGGTTCATAAACCCATAGCCCCTACATGTGAAGGAATTAATTTTTAAATGAATGAATGAATATGACACTTCATCTGGAAATCGTTTTCAATTTGTCTCTGAGTCTGAGTAGTTTTCCACTATCATTTCTAAGTCCAAATATCAATTCAGTCTTCCTATGGGGCTAATTTACAAGGGGGAAAATGAGGAACAGCAGGGCTATTACAAGCGCAGAGGCAATTTACTTACTTAACTATTGCTAAGGGCAGGAGGAAAAGTCAAGCCAAAACAGTCTGTGCTTTTGCATAGCAATATGGCAATTAGGATATCAGCCTGGCACCCCAACTTAAAAGGTGGGGAAGAAATCAAACAGGGTAGAAAGACAAGCAAAGGGAAAGCTGAAACTGATTAGCACCTTCGAGACAAGTGTCAAGATAAAATAGCTATTGACACAGCAATATCCCATTCAGATGATGGCTTTTCCTTAAAAAAGAATTTTTTTTTTTTGCTATTGTAGTAAAAATAACATGACCACTAATTTTTGCCTTCCCTTTAAGATCTAGCTCCTTGGTGATATGGACTGTCTTAATAGAAAGAAAATGTTAATAAAAAATAAATTCTTCTATGGCAAATATCTTTTTATGTCTATCTCTTTTTCTCATTAAGGAGGTTGATTTCATTAATCTGATGCCTATGGATGGTATAACCATGAATACTTGCAAGGGCTTGCAGAGATCTAGTATATATCGATATAAGACTTTTTCATATTATATAATCAGCAGACATTTGTTATTCCCATATCTGGGGAATGAATGGCCCAACTACTTTGAGTAGTTACATTTTTATAATAATAATTACTTTATAATAATTCTGGGCAAAAAATTCTTTTTGTAATCATTGTCAATATAGCAGTCATAGATTATCTATTATTATTTTAGTTCATGGAGATCTCAACCAACATGCAACACCTCACAGTTTATCTCTTGCACCAAGTGATGGTTTAAGTTTCTTAACCCTTCATCCTTCAGATATCCATCAAAACTAGATGTTATTAAATGAAAAATTAAAGATTGTAGGGAGAAAGGGGATAGGAATCATATGTAAAAGCCAGCCTTTAGCTCTCCCCTGGAAAGTTTATATATACCTTATTGTTATTTTTTAAAAATTTGCAGTTCTGCTTCGGCTTCTAGAATCTTTTAGTTGGGAGTGTATTTTTTAAAAATATTCATTGCCATAAAACTAAACTACCAAAAAGCTATCTGGAGGCTATAACAGTGTTGAAGTGGGTACAAATCTCAATCCACAAGCTCAATTGGAAAAGTATATGTTAAGATGTTCTTTAAATAAAACCATTGGCATTGGTTCCTTTTCTCAGGGCCACCCTAAGGTCCTGGGGCCTGGGAGGGGCCATGACTTCAGGGAGGAATCCTGGGTCCCTACTGATTGTTGATGCGACATCCCCATTTTCCTGCTTGTTGAGTGTCTTTGATCTTTGTAGCACTGCCTGTCTTAGAACAGGCTGTCGTCTTTGGTGTGTCTAAGAACCTACTGCCCAGCATTGGTTCTCAGCAGGTGTCCCACAGGCCCACACCACTGAGGCGTGACCACTCATGGGGGCCGTGGCTGGAGACAGAGCTCTCTAGACACTGCTCTCCAGATTCACAGGCTTCTACTCCCTTTGTAGAAGGGAGCATCCCTTCTCACACTATCTCAGGCACCCTCCCTCCCCTCTCCAAATAGCTTAGACTTGAAAAAGAATTTTTCAAAGGATTTAGACTTCATTTCTTTTTAAGATTTTATTTATTTATTCATGAGAGACACACAGAGAGAGGCAGAGACACAGCCAGAGGGAAAAGCAGGCTCCATGCAGGGAGCCCAATGTGGAGCTCGATCCTGGGACTCCAGGATGACACCCTGGGCTGAAGGCAGGTGCTCAACCGCTGAGCCACCCAGAGATTCCCCAAGGATTTAGACTTTTAAGAAAAGTACATTTTGAAAGCCTGGATAGAAGAAATTAAAAAGTCAAAACTACCTTGAAATGATTGGGGATATTAGGGCAAAAATGATTAATTCATTAATATTAAACCAATTACCATTGCAATATTCATATTTCATTCAATCAACATGTCAACAGATTATCCTGCCAGAAGGTTTTCCACCTGTATGTAAAAAGTGAGGAGTGAGTTTTGTGATTTTTTTTTCCCCAACACTTCCGGTGTCTCTTTTCTGTTTTCAGTTTTTCCTTTTTTTTTTTTTTTTTTTTTTTTCAGTTTTTCCTTTTCCTTAGCGCGGTCAGCCCTATGAACCTGAACAGATGTGAGTACAAGGGGAAGAAAAACATCTTTTATTATATTAAACAGATGCCTCTGTTCAAATTAGGAAATGAGGGAAAGTGAGCATGAATAAATAAATACATTTGTGATGTAGATACCACAGGTTTACCCCATAAGGAGTGTAAAATCACTGAACCACAGAAACAAGAGAAGAGAAATGTGATGGGGGTGCCTGGGTGGCTCAGTCCATTAAGCATCTGCCTTCTGCTCATGCTTTGATCTCAATCTCCTGGGATCAAGCCCCACATTGGCCTCTCTCTCTCTCTCTGTCTCTCTCTCTGTCTCTCTCTCTCTCTCTCTCTCTCTATCTATATATATATATATATATATATATTAAATAAAATTTTAAAGATCATAAAAAAGTATATATATATCAAAAATTTTAAAGATCTTTAAAAAAAAGGAAAATGTTATGGTGGTCTTAATGCTGAGGGAGAGGAGGAGCTGTCATAATACCACACATATGACAGGTGAGTACAGAGGAGATTTCTGGTTCCAGGTTGTGCTTGGATGCTTGGTCACTAGAGCCCAGGGCAGTGTTTTCCCATAAGAAATGACCTCCAAGGAAACAGAGTCACCTCATCATAAACACAGGAGGTGATGAATCCCCTGCTTTCCTTTCTTTCTTCTCTCATCTCAGGAACAACCTAATTCATTTTGGAACATCCAGTCTTACTCCTTTGAATCTATATTCCATGCTATGACTGCAGCAATTTTTCAAAAATTTAAATTTCAAAGTACAACTTGCCCACAATATTTATACGACTCCCTTGTGCCTACAAGATGAAGCTAAAGCTCTTTTATGTGCTATTCAAAGCCCTTCATGGTCTAGCCCCCCCCAGAGCCTTTTCTATCTCTTCCATGCTGACAACTGAGTCATCACAAACTCTTTTAAATCCTCCCTCCCACATTCTATGCACTTGCACATGTTCTTACCTCTTCCTGGAATGCACATTTCCCTCCTATCTACCTGGAAATCCCTGTTGATCATCCAGACTCTGTCCAGGCATTATCTTTTGTGTGAAGTGCTCCCAACCCTTCAAACTATGTGAGTTGCTTTTTTTCCACTGTCCATTTTATATATTTTATCCGGACTTTACTTTTTAGTGCATTACACAACACAGTTTTATTTGCTTACAAATCTGTACTCCTGGTAAGGGCTCTGAGAGTGGAGACTATGTGCCCCAGCTATTTTCAAAATTTAGTTTTATGTAGATTCTAGTGGAATCTGTCTTGTACATATGGCTATACCTCTCTGGATGATTCTCCTGGCCACTTTTGGGCAGAGCATTGCTCTGTGTGGCCTTTGCAAGGTGGTGTGGTGTTGTCTACTGCTTGCATGGAAATGGTGGGGAGATGTTGCAGCAGGCAGTTCACTAGGAGTGTTGTACTCAGTATGCTTCTTTCCCAGGGCCATGTGGGTAGAGCCCACAGACCACTTCCACTCAAGGTAGAAGACCTATTATGACACCCTTTGGAGAGTATTCTTCCCAGGCCATGTTCTCTAGTCTTTTCTTTTCCTCCCAGATTCTAAAAGTTCTGCTCATTCTGCTCTATGCCTTGTCAAATCACCCTACTTGTCCAGTTCATTCTTTAGGCAGCATCATGGACTTCCAGACTTATCCTTAGCCATCATTTTCTTTTCTAATTTCCCAAAATCTTTAGAGAAGTTTTTTTTTTTTGTATACCCAAGAAAATGCTATAACTGTTCAAGGTATCAGCGCTTACAGATGAAACATGTAACTTCAAAAAATTCTCCCATGCCCAACCCAGCTTGAGTGTCTGTTGGTGGAAATATCGAGTGGGATAAGCAGATGTTGGGTAGCAGTTTTTGTTTTCCTCACAGGAAGTGAACTTCTAATTACTTTATTGTTATATAAAATGATCTGCTTTCCCTGAAGCATGTTTATGTCATGGCACCAGCAGAAAATGATATTAGTTGCCTATAATAATGGTATAATCAGATGAAACTGCCCATGGATATAAGCAACTGACCTGCCGCTCTGGCCACTATAATCCTCAGATGTGTAGTGGCTGAATGAGGTTAATATCTCAGCACACCTGTAACCACCCCTGTTAGAAGGTTTTATATCAACAGCTCTCCACCCCACACTGTGTTAGGACACACTCATCATCTGGACCATTAACTTTGCCTATTTTGAAGTGGTAGTGAAAGAAGCTGCAATTTTACTACTCGTTGATATTCTGTTGTGATACGAAGATTCCTGATACAAAAAATGCCCTCCTGTGCTTATTGGAAGCCAGTCTAGACCTACAATAAAAGCCTCCTGTACCATTCCTGCTTTATCAACAGCTTTATAATTTTGGGTTTGGCATTTTAAAGAAATTTGTATTAGTTTTCTTAGGACTAGGGAGAGCATATTATCCCATCTGTATATTTTCAGAGGAAAGGTTAAAAAGTATGTCTAATGGAGAGTAAGTATGATTAATCTTGGAAAGAGAAAAGTGTGCAGCAAGATTTTATTCTGGAGCAAGGTAGTCTCTGAACAGCTAACATGTAATGGGGGGCAGCAAATTCTTCACATTTAGAGTATCAACTTGTAACTGAACTAAGGTGAGTTTGCTCTTGCTAAATTAAGAGAGATAAGAGGCTAAGCCACAGGGAGCTGTCAGCCAAAGTCATCTCTACTTGCAGTAAATAAGATCAGGAGGAATAATTTCCAAAGCTGAGACTCCCCAAGCAGGGATGAGCAGGTTCTTTTGTTTAGGGTTTAGGATGAATATTCAGAAAGGGGATCCTTGTCATCACACGTGAAGGCCGGCATAACGGTGTGCAGGTGTACTTAGAAAACATGTCTATACTTGCGTCGTCTGGTATGCTAATGAAGCTTGTGAGCGTCCTAGGGCGGAGTCTTGAACATTATCATGAAGCTGAGGTAACTGTTGGATTTGGAGCATGCTCCAAGAGCCAGTATAAGTTGGATGGGTCTTGGGCTCACCTAAAATAGGGCATGCAGGACCTTGTTTGTTCTTAAGCTGGAAACATATCTGATAATCTTGAGTCCAGTCTTCCTCAGAGACAGTATATTTGGGATCTGAAAAGAAAAAAATAGTTGATTAGGGAGAAACAGCTCTCTGAAAAAACAAAGCTTTAAATTTTCTGCTAGTTTTCACCTCATTAATGCTACGAGGCAGGATTTCAATCTTGCAGGAACAACTCAAGAATGCGAGGTAGGTCAATCACAACTTTTGAAACAGCACTGGGAATTTTACCACTGATTTATTGTCTCTGATATGCTTAGGCTATTTCCTAGATTGTTAGTTTTTACGTTCCCTTTGTTTCCTAAAAATCTTTACTGAGGTTTTTGAATTTCTTTGTAATTCTAACACCTCCTAGGAAGTTCTTCAAGAAATGTACTAGGGCCAGTAAACCCATAGGTCATAGAGCATGAAAAGAGCTGGGGGCCAAACATGACTTGTGTCCCAAAAGCTGTCTGGTTTGCCTTTTTCACTGGCCCCCTAAATCTTTCTGCTTACAAAATCTATTATCCAAGATGATTGGGCATCTTGAAGTGCCTGCCAACTCACGGTTATCAGTCATCCAAGTGGGAGTGGAGCCTCCTTGGATGCCCCTGTGGGTGTTCTTGAATGATAAAAACAGCCCCAGGCAAGAGCTAAATGAGGAAAGATGATATTCAAGGCTTACTTTGCTTTTCTTATATCTATATGAGCTCCTCTCCCCAGGCTAGCTTTACCCCAGAAGTAATCCAGGACCACTAGTCCAGAGAAAATACACGTTAGTAATTAAGCATGCTTTCTCTCTAGGGAAGGTTCTATGACAGTGTCTGTATTGTAACTGCTGCTCTACTGTTTTAAGAATATTTAGAAAGTAGCTTCTAGTGACGTTGTTAAATGAAAATAAATCAGTGGTATGAAACAGAATGCATGGTGTGATTCCAAATTGAGCTTCCCTCCCTCCTCAGACATACCTATATGTACATACATTGATTTATTCTTGTGTATTTTTTTTAAAGATTTTATTTATTCATGAGAGACACACAGAGAGAGACATAGGCAGAGAGAGAAGCAGGCTCCCTGCAGGGAGCCCAATGCGGGACTTGATCCCAGGACCCTGGGATCACACCCTGAGCTGAAGGCAGACGCTCAACCACTGAGACACCCAGGCATCCCTATTGTGTATTTTTATGTAGACAAAACCAGAAAGGACACACAGCAAACTTGTTCATCATACCTTCCCCCCTCCTGTATTCTGCACAATGTTTATGTTTATGTCATCAGAAAAATAACTGACTTTTCAAAAGTTGCTCCACCAGCAGGGAACTAGGGTTGGGGATAAACCCAAACTGCAATGACTCTTGCTTTTCAGAGGCGGAATCTAGAAGTTGAGCCAGGATCATCATTAGAAGTCAGTAGAGAACAGGGTGCAGCTACCTGGGGTCTCCAAAACTCTGCTGCAATAACCTCAACCCCATTCTTCAAGTTCAGTAAAGAAAGCAGCAGCTGAGGGATGTAAGAAAGAACTGTTTAGGAGTAAGTGTGACTTGGTTTGGAATCATGGAAGTTGGGGAGATAAAATATCCTTCCTCTAGGAGTGCTAGTTTTCTCTTTTTGCAGGGAATTCAACACTTGGTGGGAGGTGATGGATGCATGAATGCCTTGTAGACTTGTTTACCCCTGCCCTTCAGTTTGAAGGATTCAAAAGAGGGAGAGAACCTGAACCAGAAGTCAAAACTCTTGGAACAGGGAGTGTAAGGGACTGTGAGAACACTGATGGCGAGAAGTCACTGGTTCAATCAAGTGCCCACCACACAGGAAGGAAAAGCACAAATGATGACAGGTCTCTGTTGACGTTGGTGAGGATGGTGGCGTTGGCTTTGCTTTCGCTTCCATCCTCAGGAATCCCTTGTGTGGTGCTTCTCCCAAAGAAGTCATTTGCCTTTCATTTGAACATTGCAGTGACTGTTCACTAGTTTTTTTTTTTTTAAAGATTTTTTATTTTATTTATTTATTCATGAGAGACACAGAAAGAGAGACAGAGACACAAGCAGAGAGAGAAACAGGCTCCATGCAGGGAGCCCAACGCAGGACTTGATTCTGGGTCTCCAGGATCACATCCTGGGCTGAAGGCAGGTGCCAAACCGCTGAGCCACCCAGGCATCCCTGTTCACTAGTATTTGATCTAGCCTGTTCTTTGGTTAACTAGCCCTCAGCTGGATGCTATTGCTCTTGTGGAAATCTTGCTCAGTGCTTTTAATTCCCCATAAGTTCTCTTCCACATGACAAGCCTTTATGCACTTGTAGGTGACTTTGTGGTCCCTCAGTCTCATCTTCTTCCTTGCTCTTTTGTATCTACTGTCAAGCCTGAAAGGACTCACCTCTTGCTTTTCCAGTCTGTTTTACAGTTTTGAGTGTCCTTTGCTCAGCTCTTGCCGATGAGACACACGTGGAAGTCTATGGTATCTAGAAACTATGGGCAAAGTTCTCAATATGAAGATTTCAACTGTGAAAGCCTTGACTACTTAACCAGGGCAGACAAATACCTACTTCTGACTTCTTCATATAAAAAAAAATATCAACTTTTGCTTGTTAAAACCATTATATTGAGGCTTTGTTGCTTGCAGGCAGACAATGGTAACCAGTGGAGTTCCAGCTTTCATAACCCAACACTACATTTTGTACTATAGAAACTACCAAGTCCTGCCCCTCTTCACTGACAGGCCCTAGTGTTTTTCTGCTTGTGTGAAAACATGTCCTTTTCTTCATGTCTGAAGACCAGACTCTACTCAACCTTCACATCTTTAATGCAGATTCCAACTAGAAATACCTTCTTATTTCTTACACTGAGCTCCCCAGTGGCTTTCTGAAGTGCTTCTCCTATTCCTCTCCTTTTTCCATTCTGCCATCAAGAGCAAACATTTGTATACTTCTCTTACCCTTATTCGCTGATAAGATTGAAGTTTTTTTAAGGCTGATTTTTATACCATATCTTTTAGTATATAGTTTTGCTAAAAGAAAGTACTATATCTATTTTATTTCAGTTCAACAAATATTTATCATCTTACTTACTTTTTGATAGCTTAAATGTTGGGTTATGCAAGTATCTTCAGAAGTTTTTCAGGAGAGGCAACAATAGCTTCCTTCAGTGAAAGTCTCTGGGGTGTCATGCCCTGGAGAAAGAAAGACCAACTACCCTTTGGTTTACTCAAATGTCACTATCTAGTGGCAAGTAGTTAGAAAAAAAAAATATTAGTATCTGGAGTTCTAACCAAGCTTTGGAGGAAATGCTTTGTAGATGAGATCATATTAATCAATGCTCCAAAGCTATCTGAATTCTGGAACAGAAAGCATGGAGAGGAGTACCTATCAGGATTGTGGGATTTTAGGCACTGTGCTCTCTTTTGGGCAAGGGCGCTTCACCTAAGTATTAACTTAAGTGAAGCGCCCTTACATGGGAGCCTCTGGCTTGAACATAGGGAATACGAACTGGTGGCTTTGATATTTTTCTGAGAATGGTTTTAAGGGGATTTAGAGATTTGATTTTGGGCAGTTCAAGTATGTTTAGCTGTTGTTTTTAAAGGGAAATGCATCTTATTTATTATGGGGGCTATAGTGGGTTTTGTGAATGGCTTGGATGTTGTACTGATTTAGTTATTTTTTTATTTATTAATTTCCTTTATCATGGTAAGAACGCTTAATATGAGATCTATCCTCTTTAAAATTTTTTTGAACAAAATTCTAAGGCAATGATTCTGTGTTGCTAACTATATTCAGGTACAACTTTGTATAGCACATCTCTCGAATTTATTCATTTTGCATAATTGCAATTTTATGCTCGCTTATTAGCAACTCCCCCTTTCTTCCAACCCCAGTCCTTGCCAATCTCCATTCCATCCTTTGGTACTATGAATTTGGCTATTTTGGATAGACTATTTTGGATAGAGATATCTCTATCCAAGATAGAGGGCCTCTCACTACACTGGTGTTTTGCTTTGCTTTATTTGTGTGTGGGTTTTGTTTTGTTTTTTAGTTTCCTTTTTGTTTGTTTTTTATTTTTATTTTTTAGTTTCCTTTTTGTTGTTTTTTACTTCATGCTCATTTTTGATAAATTATGGAATGAGTAGAACCTCTCACTTATGAAGTTCCTAATTTGTAATAAGCACTGTCTTGCTGTTTTACAAGCATCATACCAGTGATTTCTCACAGGGATGACATGACTCTATACCATTATTCCCAATTATACACGAAGAAATTGAAATTGGGTAACCCATCATGTAACATAGCCAGTGAAAGAGAGAGTCAGCATCTGAAAACAGATCTTTTTTTCCTCTCTCCTTTTCAAAAGCCACGATCTTTTTTTCTCTAAGAAAAAAGTGGTGAGCAGTCATTTGGTTACTAGGGTGAGAAATTTGCACATATTTTCTTTCAACTGCAGGTTTTCATATCTCTTTTTACTTGACATTTTACTCTGAGCAGCATTTTAGTGAGTATCTAAATTTAGACTAAAATACTTGATTGTACAAAGGATTTTATGTCTTTATTTGAAAAGCATTAATTAATTTGATTCTTTTCTTCTGGAAACTACAGAGACCAATTTCAAGGATGAGCCTTCAGTATCATCAGAATTTAATTAAACTGATTTCTCCTTAATTCAAGCTGCTTTTTGAGCCATTATAATTAATATTAGAATAAAAGAAAGTGTGCTTAAAGAGAAGCAGGGAGAGATGGGCAATAGGCAAACTGATGTCAATATAAAGGGAGACGCTGCATCTGCTGAGTTTGGTAAGTGTTCACTAAAGTTTGAATTCTTTTTAAAGACTATTTATTTATTTGAGAGAGAGAGAGCAAGCATGAGTGGGGGGCAGGGGTGGTAAAGGAAGAGGGAAAAGCTGACCCCCCCTCCACTGAGCAAGGAGCCTGATGAAGGGCTCAATCCCAGGACCCTGAGATTGAGACCTGAGCCAAAGGCAGTTGCCTAAGGAAGTGAGCCACCCAGGCACCCCTAATGTTTGAATATTAAGGCTGAGGTGATTGGAAAACCAGCTAATAAATTTTATACTGAGATTTCCTGTGCAGCTTATGGGCAGAAAGCTCCCTGATACATACTATTGTTTCTCCTTGAATTTTGAGCATTTCGCTTTTACATTTTTAACCCAAACTAGTAGAATTTTCAAGTGTTTTTTTCTTAGAAAGTAAAGGCTTCATCAAAGAAGATATACAGATGGCAAATAAGCATAAGAAATGATGTTCCACATCATATGTCGTCGGGGAAATGCAAATGAAAACAATGAGATACCACCACAGGCCTATTAGAATGGTCAAATCTGGAACACTGACAACACCAAATGCTGAAGAGAATGTGAAGCAACAGGAACTTGTTCATTTCTGGTGCAAATGCAAAATGGTACAGATACTTCGGAAGCCAGTATGGTATTTCTTACAAAATGAAATGTGCTCTTCCTGTATGACCCAACATTTGTCCCCCTTTGTATTTACTCAGAGTTGAAAACGTATATCCATCCAAAAACATGCATGTGGATGTTCACAGCAGCTTTATTTATCATAGCTGACAAACTTGGAAGCAACCAAGATGTCCTCCAATAGGTGAATGGATAAATAAACTATGGTCCATCCAGACAGTGGATTATTATTCAGTACTGAAAAGAAATGAGCTAACAAGCCATGAAAAACATGGAGGAAACTTAAGTGCATATACAAAGTGAAAGAAGCCAATCTGAAAAGGCTACATACTGTATGATTCCAACTACATGATATTCTGGGAAAGGCAAAACTATGGAGACAATAAAAAAATCAGTGTTTTCTAGAGGTTTGAGGGAGGTGGAGGTGAATAAGTAGAGCATGGAGGCTGGTTAGGGCAGTGAAACTACACTGTATGATGCTATAATGGTGGATCCATGGCATTACACACTTGTCCGCATAGATGAAATCATGTACTTACATAAAATATACTACACAAAAAATGAAACATAATGTAAACTATGGGCTTTGGATTTGTCAATGTAGGTTCATCAATTTTAACAGATGTACCACTTTGGTGGGGGGGGTTATTTATTCATAGAGATAAGTCACATGGGAAATTTCTATACCCTCTGTTCAATTTTGTTGTGAACCTAAAAGTGCTCTAAAAAATAGTCAATTAAAAAACAAAAGTTCCTGGTGTAGGTACAGAATGTGGTATTTTAAAAAAATAAGCAAATATAATACTCAAACACATGAAACCTGACTAGTACAAAAGAACTTTAATTTGCTACCTAATTATTTTTAAAATGCTTTAAATTAACCTGTGCAGGCATTAACAAATGTAAAAGTGGTTTCATTGATTATTTTACCACTACTATAGACACTGATAATTGCTATTTTCAACTTTGACCTATTTTTACCTGTGTAAGCACGGTATATGAATAAATCATGATACATAAAAATATAGTTGTGTCATCTCTATTGGTATCAGGTGCTGGTTTATTTTTTTTTCAATTCTCTAATTAGATGTATAAACACAACCTACTTGAGTCAGTTGGGAAGTGTTAACAGAAATATCACCACGTGGCTTCATGGTTTATGTATCTTTAATATCTGTAATTTAGGACAATAATGAATACAGACGAGATTGTTGCTTTGGCCTGGAGATATTCATCTGATAGAAATAGTCATCGGAACCACAACAGCATAAAATTAAAGTCTCAGACTTAAGAGTCTTGACTGATAGAAGCATAATCATTGAGAGTTTAGAATACAGATTATCTAGTTTGCTTTTCAAATATTTGTAAATATCAACTTTTGTGGGAAAAGGTATTATTTGAATAGTAAGCTTATGAAAAAGTGTTTTTTTTTTGTTTTTTTGTTTTTTTTACTATTTTATACAATGCAGGCAGTATATTCATGGGATTGGAAGAGATGGTAACCTGAAAAACAAGGTAACCAATGCAAGGGTTTAAACTGACTATACATAAATAAATAGGGGGAAAAAATCTAACTGTGGGCTAACTAGTCTTTCGGAGTCCTGTTGATACCAAGCATTTATAGGTAAACCACAAGTTTACATGTAATACTTGATGAGTATCAGCTTCCGTGCCTGCTTATGGCAAAACCATCACTTTGCCCTTAGATTTCTCTGTCCTTGATGTTTGACTATAACTATATGACATCTCAATCCATATAGGAAATGTTAGTTAATATGTTGGATTCTTTTTTTTTTAAATAAAGTTGAAATACTGTAGTCTCCCACCAGCTGCACTCATATTAGACGTCAGAGTTTTGTATGCTCTCTCAAACAGTAAGAGACAGGAGTTAGAACACAAGAAAGAGTGGGAGTACCACGTCTTTTTTTAGGCACTCATGGTCAGGGGAGAGCGTGAATGCACTCACTGTCTACCACAAATCATGTATTTGAGTTTCCCACATTTGGAGGAATGTGCAGGGCTCAGCACATCCAGAGTGTAATGGATAAACCTTGCCCTGGGAAAACCACCTTTGTCATCAAGTAAAAGTTACATTCTTTCGTAATTTTACTAAAATGTACTAATAAAGTATTAGTTTTCCCTGCACCTCATTTGGATCATTGTGGCAAATCCTGGTGTGAACATGGATGCTGCCACTTTGGAGGTCCCTGGTAAATATACAATGGCAAGTGAATTAGCTCTCCAGAAAAAGATAGATATTTGGGCTGCCTCTGTGCAAATAGCACCTACGTATATAAAATGTTCTTTTCTAAACAGAGACATACTTAAACATTTGTGACCTAGGGAGTCTTATCTAAAGTAAGCATTGTACATTGAAAACACAGATTGAGTAGTGCTCAGATGAATAGCTCCGTAATAATACAAAGGAAGGCAAGAACAGAGGGTAATGATGGCTCAGTTGGGTTCATAGTTGTATGCTCTGTGCATTTCTATTGGGTAGAGTTCTACTATTTAGTTCAATTCTCCATTCTATTTGAATTTCTTAAATATATATCTCCAGCTCTGTCCTTATTGGATTCCAAAGGCACATGAAATTTTCAATTTTAAATGTACCTAGAATACATATGATCTAACACCTGTTCGAGGCATAAATCCTCTCAACAAATGTCTTAGAGATGGATGTCTAGTTTCCGGGTTTTTCACTTGTAACATGGGCTGCCTCGTCCCACTATAAACTGGCTGTAATGGTGCCCTCTCATAATGGCTCCTAATATTTTTGAAGTCAAATATTCACAGGTCTTTAGTCGTAATAAACATGACAAGGAATTGTCAGTACACTGCTGAATTCCTTCTAGGATGCTATGGTTGCTTGGCAGTTTTTTATGAAATTTGAAATATGTGTGAAATTAAGTATGAGGGCAGCCCGGGTAGCTCAGCAGTTTAGCACCACCTTGGTTCAGGGCATGATCCTGGAGACCGGGTATCGAGTCCCACATCGGGCTCCCTGTATGGAGCCTGCTTCTCCCTCTGCCTGTGTCTCTGCTTCTCTCTCTCTCATGAAAAAATAAATAAAATCTTAAAAAAAAAGAAATTAAGTATGAAACAACAAAAATACTCCATATATCCTGGGGCAGCATAAAGTGATTCTGTTAGGCCTTTTGATTTGGCCCTTGTACCGCTATTAATGTAGACTAGAAATATAATCAGCTTTTTTTTGCAGCAGATAGAATATGATGATTGGACATGATGCATTTGTCTACTCAACAGGCCTACTGTTTCTATTTTAGGAACTTTTGCAAGCATTTCTGCTAAGTGACATCCCTTATCATTTAGTTGAGCATCTGACCTTTGGAAAGAATGGAATCCTGAGGGGGTTTGCTTGTTTGTATTTCTAACCATCACTCTATCAGTGTGTTTTCTTGCAGGCAAAGACTCTAAATTATCTATCATTGTACTTGCCAGGGTTTATGATATAAATTTTGTATATTATTTATTTTGTTCAGATTTAGTGGCAAAAGTAATGCAAAATTATGTTGCAGCAGGACTATCCTTTTATAACCTGAGATGAGGTAAGGCTGGGCATGTATTATTAATGAAAGAAAGGGGAAATGCTAAAGGACAGAGAACATGGAAAGAAATTGTCATAGTGCCAACACAGAAAGATGAAGAATTAAAGCCCGAGCTGTAGGAAAAAGTCCAATCATGAGGAGCTAGTTTTAACTCCTAGGTTAGCATTTTCCGACATTATGTTTGGGAAGGACTTATCTACATGGTCCTTAAAGAGATTATTGAATATCATTGGCAGTTTTTAAATGAAATATTAGAAATAATATTAGTATCTCTAGCTTTAAGATTAGCCTGTGCAAGTTTCACCAATTTTGTTTTTAATTACCATAAGAAAAATTACTCTCTTGCTGTCCAGCCCCTGCATATGCATGTAATGCCCACATCTCCCTTCCTTGATATCTGTCAAGTATATGACACTCTATGAGTCTGGTGGTAACGTGGGGTTTTTAGCTGTTGGTATCTTAGATTAAGGAAATTGTTTGATCATCTTTTGAAGCAGTCTTTAATCTATGAATCTCTAATTGTCCTTGGGAGTGGCTCAGAGAAGACATGTGTTTTGGGAATTTGTGGCTTCTACAAGGCAAATCTTGTAGTATTAATCATTCTGCCTGAGGCCATCTTGTCTTTCAGAATCCTCCAGACCGGTTAGGAACCCTGGATGATTTCTTGCCTGTTTTTCAGAAAGAGGCTTGATGCTTTAAAATAATAGAAACAGACAAATCTTATCAGAATCAGGGATATAAACTTTACCCAACTGCTTCAAATGAACTATGATATCAAAAACAGTAACATTGTTCTACTTAAAGGAATGGCTTTCAGAAAGGTAAATGTAGCTTTGCCTCTATCTGTGTTTGATGTTAGGACTCACTGGTTGGCAGCAGAATTGTGGACATTCGAGGACCAAATAGGCTGGATTTGCTGTGATAAGAGCAGATTCAAATAAGGTAAAGGGGGAGTAAATCAGGGATTTAGTCTATCAGATCACAACATAGGGCAATTGAGGCCTTCTTGATAATCTATCTTTTTGTCATTGTTAATATTGAGAGAGGTGATCAGTTTGCTGCTACTAGGAAATCTGCCTCCTGGCCTAGAATCTCAAAAATTTGCCAGTCTTTTGTTTTGAGGCAATTTTAATATTCCAGATTTGGTCAGTAAAGATGATTCCTTAATTTATTTGTTAATTCCATATTTATTAAATGTTTACTGTTTATCTAACCACGTTAAGTACAATTTTCTTTTTTAAAGTAAGCTTTATGCCCAACATGGGGTTGAACTCATGATCCTGAAACATGACCCCAAGATCAAGAGTTGCATGCTCTACTAAATGAGCCAGTAAGGTACCCAAGTAGAGTTTAAAATACAAGCTGAAGTCACATGGTAGGGCCCATACATCTCCTTCAAGGCTGACCTTTAATCCCCATCCCATCTCATGATGTGGCTCCACTTGCTCAATTATATTATGGTCCTTACTGTTTACACCATCATTCTCAAAAGGCGTTGCATTTATTGAACTCTGAACTTATTCTCATATATTTCCAACATTAATCCCATGTGATAGATATCAGTATTGTCATTATCATCATTTATTATCATATTATTATTATTTAGACCCAGAAGTATTACCTCACTTGTCCAACCCCAAATAGCCACTGTATTACAGGGCCGGGAATAAACTGAATCTCTCTAGAGCCCGTGCTCTGGGCCAGTGTTTCTATGAAGTGTTTATAGGGGTTTGCTGGGGGGGGAAAATCATGACTACAGATATATTTTATCCTAAAATGTATCTTAAAAATTAGTTTGCCTTAATTGTTACTGTAGCACTGTGATTGCCCATGTACTTGTAAGAAATGGCAGGGCTCACTCCTCACCACACCCCCAGATCCCAGGAAGTAGTTTGGGAGATCATGTCAAGTATGAATGAATGGTGTTATGTTTGAAGTTGAGAATAGATGCAGAGACTGTTGATTGTATAACGTTCGAGATGATATATTCCTATATTTGATAATACTAATTAGTGTTATATGTATTGCTTATAAATTAGCATTTGTTTTATTAAGCTTTTCCCCCTATTGACTCTCATGAACTCCTTCTGGATCAGCATAGTGAAATATATACAATGTACTACCATCAAACAATTTCAGGAGACTTTGGTCGCTAATGTATATTCTCACACGTGATTATTCATCAATCAACATTTATTTATTAAGAACCTAATATGTATTCATAGCTACACATGATGCTTAGGAGGTCAAAAGGTTTCCTGTTTTGCTGGGAGCTGCAAAAATTGTTCTCTACTTGTTTTTTACCTGTATGGTTTTCTTCCATCTTTGAGTGCAGAAATGATATCTTCTATTTTATATTCCCTAGCAATGAGTGCACAGTGTTGGGAATACAGTGAACCTAGAACAATATATTATTTCTAACAAAGAGCTAAAATAAACAGAAATCAATCTATTAGCTTTTTAATTTTCCAGGCATTTGTTCAGCATGACTATGAAAATGATTTTCAGCCACATTGAAGTATTTTAATTAAGATTGTCTCTTCACTCCAACCAGGTTGATAGTTCTTCCTAAATTGACTGATTCCAGTTAATAATGTGTAGCCACACTTGGTGGCATTTTAATTTAGAATTATTTTCTAGAATTTGAATTGTGTCTCACCAAGACTTATATCCCAACTGCTTATTGCTTTTTCCTGCTTTCATGTCTCCTTCCCCAATGGATAATGGGGATCTTATAAATTAAACTACCTGCAGTTTGCTTTTGGCATTGCTCATTATGTCTTACAAGTCATTTGCAGTACTGATGAATTTGATAGAATGTTTTTCACTCCTTCTTGATAAATGATAGATTACTGCTTAATGATCTCTCCTTAAGGTCTCAGCATGCTACACTGTAATGATAAGAAAGAATAACAATAAGAGTGAACATTTGAGGGTGAAAAGGAACAGAGCTGGTTTCCCAAATAGTTTGCCGTTAGTCATTGGAACTGTTCTTTAACAGAACACCCTAACATAGAGACTATAAAAACAGGGGTTTTAAAATTTAAAAAAGAACGATTTCAATGAGGCAACTTTTTAGGTTGATTTGGTTTCAGTACGTCTGTTGGTTCTAAAGAATGAACAGCAGTCGTCACGAAAGCCAATTCAATGTAGTAAGCACATAAAGATTTCCCTGAAGGATGCTGGTTAGTACATACATTCAAAGGGAGAATTGGTCATGCTTCAAAATGGGTCATGTCAACTAGAACAGGTGTCTCCAGCACCATCATGGTTTTGCCATGTCTTCTTTCTGTATATCTCCTGTGAGGCTTTGGTTCTTTTAAGCAAGTTTTTCCAGATGGCAATGGAAATGCCCAGGAGCAGCTCATTAGCTTACAACTCTGGGATCAGAGAGAGTAGGACTATTTTTTCCAGCTCAGAGTCAGAGACTCCTGGGAAGAAATTCCCCTTGGCTTGGCTGAGGTCATGTGATTTTCCTCTATCGAGCAATCTTAAAGGCTGGGACTTAAAGCATAGGCTCTTAAAAAAAAATTATTAATTTAAATTCAATTAGTTAACATATAATGTATTACTGGTTTCAGAGGTAAATCTCAGTGATTCATCAGCCTTATATAGTACCCAGTGCTCATTATATCATGTGCCCTCCTTAATGCCCATCACCCAGTTATCCCACCCCCCTCCCATCCCCTCTCCTGCAGCAACCCCCAGTTTGTTTCCTATGATTACAAGCCCTTATGGTTCATCTCCCTCTCTTATTTCGTCTTGCTTTATTTTTTCCTTTCTTCTATCATCCTCTGCTCTGTTTCTTAAATTCCATATGAGTGAAATCACCTGATAACTGTCTTTCTATGATGGACTTATTTCACTTGGCATAATACCCTCTAGTTCCATCCACATCATTGTAAATGGCAAGATTTCATTTTTTTTTTGATGGGCGAGTAGTAGTCCATTGTATATGTATATTATCTTCTTTATTCGTTCATCTACTTAATATCTTCATGACCTTGGCAAGGTTACTTAACTACTCTGTACCTCAATTTCCTTATCTGTAAAGTGGGAATAATTATAAGCTTTAAAATGAGGTATTACCTAAGGACCTGGGCAAGAAGGTTCTTGGTTGGGTCCCACATTGAAAAGGGCTTATTTATGGATTGAATCATGTTCCTTTCAAATTCATATATGGAAGCCCTCATCCTGTTTTCAGAATGTGTCTGTTTGGAGATAGGGTCTTTTAAGAGGTGATTAAGTTAAAATGAGGCCATTAGAATGAGCTTAAGTCCAGCCGATTGGTGGCCTTTTAAAAGAAGGAAGTTTAGGGATGCCTGGGTGGCTTAGCTGTTGAGCATCTGCCTTTGGCTCAGGGCATGATCCTGGGTCGGGGGGTCAAGTCCCACATCAGACTTCCTGTGAAGAGCCTGCTTCTCTTTCTGCCTCTGCCTCTCTCTCTCTCTCTCTCATGAATAAATAAATAAGTCTTTAAAAAATTATAAAAGAAGTAAGTTTGGATACAGAGAGAGAGAGAGAGCGGGGGTCCCAGTGCATGCAAAAAAGATGATGCCTCTGTCTTGAACATACAGAATGGCTGCTTTTGCTTAGCACTGGATGCCCTAAAGGGGGTGACTTTGCAGCCTGGGTTCCCCAGAGGCTCTTAATCATAGGTGGTCTGGGTTTCCCAGATGACAGGGCTACCTCTTCCTATTCTTCCGCTACAGTGATATGGTTATAAGAGACTCTTAGAATAGTCTGGAAATCCTAGATGGGAAATGTGAGATAAAAGGGAGGAGAATCTGTGTATCTCTGTTTCCTGGGGACGTGTTCAATCCCCTAACTTGGGTTTGAGTGTGTCCTTCCACCTTGGATAGAGGCTTTATTTAGAACCTTAAAATTAAATGTAAAAAATGTAGTCTCTATTTTTACCCTGCCCCAAAATGTTAGGGATAATATGAGTTGATACATGTTAATACACTCTAGTGCTTGGCCCATAATAGCATTCAAGAATTTTTATTACTATTGTATTATTGTGCTATCTGGACCAGGGTTGGAGGTCTGTGATGGACACATCTCCAATCATCTGTTGTTCCCTATGGCACAGGAGTTTGTTGTTGTGATTAGCAATCTTCACCTGAACTATATGGATAATAGAGTAACATTTTGCAGGATTATGAAAGATCCTACTAGAAAAAATAATAGGTTACCAATTGCTGAAATTTCCCTTGTTCTCTCAAAATTCCCCAAAGTTTATATATTTTATTATTTTAAAATAATATTTTATGTATTTATATATTTTCTCCTTTTATTGTATGGAAATGACATTATCTGTGTCTTATTTCCATTTCATATGGAATTATTGATAACAAGCACCCTAAGGTAATGCATAACCTCAAAATTTACCTTACATTATCAATGTACTTGAAACTCAAATGTGCAGATGTGAGGGAGGGTAAGGTAAAATGAATTATCTGACTTAACTGTACTTCTACTCCATTTTCACAAAGCAATGTTACATGTTTTTAAGTGGGGAAAATTGTTTCATAATCTAGATTAGATTCTCTGAAATATCTTCAACCCCTTAAACTTCTACAGAAGCAAATAAAAAGAGAAACAGCTTTATGGAAAGCAGGACAAAGATATTCTTCCTAATAAAAAGAACAGGAACATAGAACATTTTTGTATCATTCACATTACATTTACCTCTCTCCTGCATTGCTGGCTGTTGCTGGCTGACATTGAGATCACTGAGGTAGTGTCGGGTGGGGTGGAGGAAAGGCTGGATGATATTTTAATTTAGTCTGCAGTCTAAAAATAGATAATAAAACTATAGATTGGCTTTGGTAATTTATTTATCTTTTTTTTATTTTTTTTAATTTTTATTTATTTATGATAGTCACAGAGAGAGAGAGGCAGAGACACAGGCAGAGGGAGAAGCAGGCTCCATGCACCGGGAGCCTGATGTGGGATTCGATCCCGGGTCTCCAGGATCGCGCCCTGGGCCAAAGGCAGGCGCCAAACCGCTGCGCCACCCAGGGATCCCGGCTTTGGTAATTTATAAGAAGC
Organism: Nyctereutes procyonoides; assembly: GCF_905146905.1. Lineage (NCBI taxonomy): Eukaryota > Metazoa > Chordata > Mammalia > Carnivora > Canidae > Nyctereutes > Nyctereutes procyonoides. The sequence goes on along the minus strand of NW_026575082.1, from coordinate 15,881,257 downwards.
ATTTTATTTTAGGTTGAAAGGAAATATTTCTTTTTATCGTCCCTGTCAAAATTGCCCTGCAAAAAAAATCTTTCATACTTTAACCTGACATTTTATTTTTCATGAGTATTTTGAAACTGACTCAAGTTCAAGCAGTATAGTTTTAAACTGACTACTTGTATAAACTGGCAAGGTTCAGTGATATTTGTTCTTTCATCTTAACTGTAGGAGTGAAGGGCAAGAACACTTCAGAGGTCAAGACTTTTAGAGCCATGTAGTTGATAATTGAGTGTATCTGTAAAAATTGTAGCCGTGGTGATTCATGCATTTATAAAGCCTAACAGTACAATTTTAAGGCTTTGTTTTAGTCTACTACAAGCTTTAGAAAGAGTTTATGGGGAGAAATAAGTAATATTAATGCAAAAGATTGTCATATCAAATTTGTTATTGTAATAGTAGTATTAAAGGCAATAATTGTTCCATTCAAAAAATACTTATTGGAGGGTCCACTCTTTGACAACCATTGTACTATTGGATGATAATCAAAGCCAGGCTTGATCTCTGCTTTCATAGCATCGATGGCCTCTTGAGAGCATCCACATTAGTTTAACACGGTGTTTGTGACACCTGTTACCAAGTTCATGTTAATGTTAGTACCTATACTGTGGGTCCTGGATGTAGACAGATGGCCCCAGCAACATTTCTCTGAGAAAGTGATGAGGGAGCCGATATCTTGAGGGTGAGGAGAAATTAACTGAGCAAAGAGCTTTCCAGGGCATAAGGAAAAGCATGGAGCAAACAGCCCTGCAAATAGGTCAGGAGACTGAGGTAATAACACGAATCATGGTGTCATTTGAGGCCGGATAATTCCTTTCAAAAGATTATTAGACTTTGGGAGTGAAAAGTCTCTATATGAAGTGATGCAATTTGCTGCACATTCTGCAGCTTATAATTGCAACACTAAGTGCATAAAGGAGTGATATATTAGATGTGCTAGTTTTTAAAATGGCTTTCTCTGTGCCAAACAATTACATTAAGTGTTTTGCACAGATGTCTCCAGGATCCATGTGATTCATTGAACCAGATGATTAATGCTTTTGGTATGAAAGTCCATGGGATGTTTTCTCCATCTAATGATATATGACATCTATTGAAAGCCATAGAATGTTAGTGATAGAAGGGATTACAGGGATCCCTAGCACAATCTTCTCTTAGAGAAACCAAGACGGAGAGAAAGGGTCATTTTCTATGGCTTCATAGAGACTTATTTGCAGAGCTGATATTAAAATATAAATTTCTTAATCTCTATTATATTGGTTTCATTCATTACACAAGTTGAATTACAGTGTTACCTATTTTAGATTTTTCGCAGAAGTAATGTTTTTTCCTATTTTTCCACTTCTAGAAGTGGAAAGAACATCACATGTGTGAACACAGTTTAACACACTTTGGTTCTGTTAATGAAATTGATGACCAGTTGTCGTAATATTAATAATACTCGATATCATTGTGGCAGAGATCCAAGTGGACAAAAGAGATTTTGAATATAGCTTGCTGAAAACATAGAATAAATACTTCATGCAAATGGAAATCCTTTAAAACTAGCCTTGAAAGCAGAATGAACTGGTTTTTTGTTTTGTTTTGTTTCCTGCCAATTACTGTGGAAGGTATAGAAAATGAATCATCTCCATAAAAATATATATTCAACTTTGATTCTTCTTAAAGGCCACATTCTTGCCTGGCACTCACACATACATCCTCTCACAAGAACACATATAAACATTTTTCCAACATGCTTCTTTCAAATCAGCGACATGGCGCAGCTTTTGGGAAGCTAAACTTGAGCTGAAAAGTACTCAACCGTGTATCACAAATCTACCTTGTTGTTTGACTAGAAGATACTTAGTACTATGCCTAGTAAGCTGGTATGGGGATTTCAAGAGTTTCATTATTTGCTTTTAGAAAAGTTACAAATGGGGCGCCTGGGTGGCTCAGTGGTTGAGCATCTGCCTTTGGCTCAGGTTATGATCCCAGGATCTCGGGATCGAGTCCCGCATCGGTTCCCCACAGGAAGCCTGCTTCTCCCTCTACCTGTGTCTCTGCCTCTCTGTCTTTCATGAATTAAAAAAATATTAAAAAAGATAGAAAAGTTATAACTTATTCTATTTTTTTCAGTTTTTTTTTAATGTCTTCAAATAATGAAGTTAGACATGAGGGGAGAAGCCATTGGAAGATTTAACTGGTATAAGAATCATTACCACAAATGAAGCACTTGTGTGTTTTCTGTTTAATTATGAAGATTGTTTTCTATGGTCTTCACTGCAAATGCAGTATTTGGTGAGATCATCTGCTTAATGCATTCTTGCTCCCAGCTGGGTTTGAGAGACCCCTCTGCATGAACTTCTTTCTTGTTTTCAGTCTCTGGCAGGACTCTGTGATATTGATCACAGTGCTATGGTGGGATTTTAAGTTGATCCATTGAACTATAAGACCGGTAACCAATGCAAAGCAGTATTCTGTGTTGTGTTATGCCTAGGACACATTAAGAAGCTTTCTTGTATCCTCCTAATACTATTTAAATATATTTGTTTTTCTTATGTTATGACAAAAATACATCGTCTCTCTTGAGAGTAGAAACTCTGCCTCATAGACTTTCATGCCCACAGTTCCAACTTATCAAGTTAATTTCAAAGAAACATATGATCCAAACATCAAAAGTTGACTAAAACCCAAACTTACAGAACAAACCACATACACACATGAATAACATGACACGAGATGGTCAATCTGCATTCCCTACAAATATATAAATACAGGTGTAAGTGTGTGCATTCGATTTTTGCAAATGAAATATATTATTCCTAAAATATCTATATTTATATATTCATGTTCACAAAGATAGGAACCAAAACATTCAGTTAGTGCTTAGTAATTAATGCTACTCGAGTTAAAATATTATTCTACTTTTTTACTTTACCACTCATATCTTTAATTTTCTTGGGTCCCTTTAGGGAATGCATTCTTTCATCTGCAGCAACACAAAGGGGGTAAACTTTAGAACAGTGATAAGGTATTTAGCTCAGAGTAAGACTAAGTGAAATATAGACAGTGGACTTTCCTAATGATAACTTAGTTCGCTGCTATTCAAAGATGGCATTTATTAACTGATAGGTTTGAAGGGATACAGCTTTGATTTGGTGGTTAGGAGAAGGTGATGGTAGGAACGGTAGTTGTGTGTGTGTGTGTGTGTGTGTTTAACCAGAACATGGTATTAGTAATCACATTACTTAATCCTAGCTATTCTGTATCCTATTCATGTGTTCCTGAAATTTATCTCTAATAAAAATTCCTAAATTAAAGGATGTGGAGACGGCTTTCTTCATGATTTCATCCGGCATTTACTGATCACCACCTTTATTCTAAGCACTCTTTTAAACTCTGAGAACACAAATATGAATCAGCCCCACTTCCTCCTCTCAAGGAACTCTTCACTGAAGAACCCCTTTACACAGATGTAGTTGTAGGTGCTTCTGTGTGCGTGCTCACACTGGAGGATGTATGTGTGCGTGTGTGCAGGTGTGCGTGTGCACCTGTGCCTGAGTGTGTACGTGGGGCTCTGTGGTGTTAATGATGAGTATTCTCGTAGAATTTTTTTCAATGCAAAAGTATCCCAGGGAAAAGGATTTCGGAGAAGTGAAAACCTTCCAGTAACTACTCCGAGTCACTATAAGGAGGCAGTCATGGGGAATGGGAAGTCCTTGGGTTTTGAAGCCTCTGAAACCTTGGTTGAAACCTCCTATCTGGGGATCTTGAAGTCAAAACTTCTGTGCCTTCCAATGATGTGACAATGACTGGAGATAACTGAGGTCAAGTGTTTGGCATGAGATCAGTGCATACATGAAAGAGTTGCCTTAGATTCCTTTGAATGCAATGGCAAATTACTACTGTCAACGTTTTGGCATGGGACACCAGCCTACCATTATGGTCAAGAGTCCTATTCTGGAGCCAGCCTCCCTGGGTTCTTACTTGGACCCAGCCATGCTCCAGCTTATTTGATCTCAGGGAATTGATCTGGGCCAGTGTTCTCTCATCAGTGTTATAAGTGAAGAGTAAATGAGTTAATGTTAAGAATAGAATGTTAAGAATAGTTCCTGGCACACACTAAGTACTATTGAATATTTGTTAAAATTAAATATATTCACTTTATTTGATTCTAAAGAATCCACTTTATATTGATTATATTAGATATCAACTTTCAAGGTTTGGGAGGGAATTTTAATAGCTTTTCAATAAGTTGACAGATAATATCAAAACAAATCACTGACTCAATTATCCCTAGGCATGTTTGATGTGTCTCCTAGTAATAACGGTTACTATCTGGACTAAAAATATTTTATGGAATTTCACTTTCATTCTTATTTTGAGTACTGTTGTTTTTTCTTTTATTTGCTGTTGTTGCTAAATGACTTCAAGCTTAAATTTTTTAAAAAAAGAATTCATAAGGAGATTATTTTAGTTTAGAGATGTTTAGAGGTGATTTATTTCAAACATCACCTCTCATTGCTGGTTAATAAAGTTCTCCAGTGATTAATTGACTTCTTGGCCACTCTGGAAATATCTGGAGGTGGCAGATGTTAAAATTATGGTAAAAAATATGACTTTAAAAATTACTGTGGTGGATGTCAGGATTTTTTTAACCTCTTTTGCGTACTACCCCCAGTGCCGTTGGGCTGTACGTAGTTTCACAGGCAGATTCATCAGTATGACTCACATGAAATTAGCAGTGACATTTTTTAGTGAAGGAGTCACATCTGTCATCATGTTGTTGGAGAAGCAACTGCTGTAATTGTTAAGTTGCTAAAGTTATTTGCTAGTGTAACAGCAAAATTGTTTGGGAATGTTGCTAAAGTCAAGGAGATTCTTATCTGCTAGCATCAGTAATGCAAATGTCAAAAGCTTAATTTATATTTGTGGTTTTTCCTCCAAAGGCTTTAGAGATATTTTGAGAAACATCAATAAATTGTCATATTTTATGTTATAAGCAAATTTGGAAAAGAGAATATTTATGATATTCATTGTCTATTCTTTTAAGATTCTTTCAAATTGTCTAGTTTCTAACAATAACTATTTCATTTGCTATGTAACTAATTTTGTCTCTAACCACACTACTTTTTGAATGATACTGATAACTAATTAGTGTTGCCAGAAAAAAATACATGTCCATTCATTCAACTTAATTTCAGCTTAACAATAAGTAATCATGCTATATAATTATTTGTTGTTTATCTGCAATTAAAATTGAACTGGGAGGCCAGCTTTTTTTTTCTAATTCTTGCCATCCTATAAATGATATTTTAAGTCCAAGAAGAAAACTTTGAAATCTGTGGTTTGAAAATTTAACATCCATTTTAGACCGAAATTGACTGTTACTTTTGTGAAATATACCTCCAGAAGATTCAACCTTCCCTTCAACTTCCACATCCTTTACTGTACCTATATCATGGCACATATCACAAAATATTAGCATTCACCCTTACAACTTCTCTTGTATGCTAGCCTGTGAAAGCTGGGGCTCTGTTTTAGTCATCTTAGAGTCACCTGAATTTTTTTTTTTTTTTGACGGTCATGCATCTGCCTTTATTGGGAGCAGCAGGTGGGACACTTCCAGCAATAGTAAAAAAATTAATTTACAAAAGCAGGAGTTCAGTGAAGCCACCTGGTTGGAACCCTTGGAAGCTCATATGTAGAGGCCAATCCAGAGCAGCAGGAAGAAGACTCCAAAGCCCATGAAGAGTGAGGCCACCAGGAGATGAGGAGCTCTTTGTAAATATCCCGAGTGTACTTGGTGGAGGTGACCTCATAAACTCTGTGACTGACAGATAAAAAAGATTACTAATGAATAATGGAGGCTTTCTGGTGCCCAGCCTCCAGTCTCCAACTGAGATCCAGACCAATGGACATCTGAGGGACCTCAGTTTGTCTGTATCAATATAACCAAAACTCAATTTGTCATCTTTCCGTAAGGTCTGATTCCATCTTTCCACTTCTTAATGGTAGCACCATTCATTCAAGTCGGCCACGCAACAACTATTTCCATTCCTGCTTCCTGCATCTCTTCGGTTCTACTTTAACTCTAAAGGTTCTACTTTAATATCTCTTGTATTCAGCCGTCATTTCCAACCTCACTGCAAAATAATAGGGAAACAGAGCAGTACCAAAGACAAAGTAGAACTGAAGTTTGGAAATGGTAAATGACTGGGGCACCTGGGTGGCTCAGTAAGTTGAGTCTCTGACTCTTGATTTTGGCTTATTGGCTCATATCATGATCTCAGAGTTGTGAGATGGAGCCCTACATTGGGCTCTGCTGGGTGTGGAGCCTGCTTGGGATTCTCTCTCACCTTCTCCCTCTGCCCCTCCCCCTGCATGCATGCTCTCTCTCTCCAAAATAAATAAATACATCTAAAAAAATAGTAAATGACTTAAGAATACAAATATTTTTGAGTTCAGCATCTGTATGAAATCCTAACACAACCCCCAAGATATCTGATACCTGAGTTTCAGAAGAAAGTAGTCTATTATGTCTGCAATAGTAGAATTTTGGTTAACTCTAAAATGCTATATAAAGGGACATAATTTTATTTGTAGTGATTGCACCTACAAAGTAATTCAATATAAGTGATCTACTTTGTGTTTTTAAATATTTGAAATATTTGAAAAATAATATTCGTGTCTTCATAAATATTCCGAGTAGTTTTTATTCTCCTTTTTTCTTCCCTTTCTCTCTTTCTCTCTCCTCTTCTCCTGAGGAACTTGGAACCACCTGAGATTCAGTCAGGATTATGTGACTCATTCTCAGCCCATGCAAGTGGGGGCAGAGTCCAGAACGGATGGGTCTTCTTCAACCTAGCCAACGCTTTTCCAAATGTGTGCTTGAAAGTTCCCTGTTTTTTTAAGTCCTGAGTAAACTTACTGGTCCATGTAGAACCTTTTCAGAAGAATACTATCATCTGTGTTTTAAAAGATCCGTTTTATAATTGTATGGTCTCAAGTAGACACACACACACACACACACACAAATACTCTTCTCTAAAACCTAGTCTGAAAAATGCTGTACATGTGGGCAAAAGAAACTGTATTACTTATTACATTGTTTTCTACTTATTAGCTAGCAGTTTTCCAGGCAGAATGATCAATTTAGAATGAAGAAGACTGAAATTTATACTCTAGTCTGGCTACTTTCTGAGTGTGTGGTGTTACATAAATTATTTGGCCTCTCTAGTCCTCATTTTTCTTATGTAAAAGGTGGGAAAAATAAGACCTATTAGTATGCCAACTCTGTAACAAACTAGGTTGGTTTACCTTCCTTTTGCCATCCCTAGATGTTAGAAAACAAATGATTTACTTATATGAATAAATCTACTTTGTTTTCTTAGTTAGTCTTAGTTTTTTTAAAAAAATATTTTATTAGAATTATCTTTAAAAATACATGGTCAGGGGATCCCTGGGTGGCGCAGCGGTTTGGCGCCTGCCTTTGGCCCAGGGCGCGATCCTGGAGACCTGGGATCGAATCCCACATCGGGATTCCGGTGCATGGAGCCTGCTTCTCCCTCTGCCTGTGTCTCTACCTCTCTCTCTCTCTGTGACTATCATAAATAAATTAAAAAAAAAATACATGGTCAAGGTATCAGTTAGTTTGAATCAGATATCTAGGCTATACAAAGTAGGCACTGAAATATTGTTCTCTGCAAATTTTACAGCATTTTAGTATAGTATATATTAAAAATATCTTAATGACTCAATTGAATGTATCAAAATCACATTAGAGTACATTTGTAAATTTCCTGTAAAAAGTTCTGCAAATCCATGCTGTGTGCTCATCACTGGCTAGTGAAGCCCATTGTGTTTGAGTAATTACCTTCATGAACAGAATTAATTTTTCTTTTTTCATTTGTGCTAAATTAATCTTTGCAAATTAGGATTCTGTGTTTCAAAAGCTTTGTAAAGTGCAAATGTTGATTTATTTCAGCAGGCTGGATAGAGAAATGCCTCAGAGAATGAAAGCTTCCACATAAATATATTTCTAGCTAATTAAACCTCTGGAATATTTGCATTTCTGTAATTATGAGTGAGAGTAAGAATCTTTAAAAATATACTACGACAAATTCAATACACACAAAAAAGGTTTAAACTACAATGCAGTTTGTTCATACTCTATAGTTCAAGAAACAACTAACTCTACATTCAAAATTTGGAGTTTTTCATGCCACGTATTCCTTCTTAAATAGACTTTGATTACATATATTTACATTCCTAAGTGATACATGCAGCCTAGATTTATATATTTTAAGAATTTATATAATATATTTTGTTTACTCCTATGTTCCTTTTTTTCTTTGTTTAATATTAGTTTACTGAGATCTATTTCTCCTGATACTTGTAACTCTAGTTCATTTATTTTCACTGCTATTATAAGTTTGTCATTATTCAGTTGATAGATAATTAGGTTGTTTTCAGACTTTTTTTTTCATTTACAAAAATTGCTACCATGGAAATATATATATATATGTATATATTTCCCATATATATATATGGGTTTTGTTAGTCTATACACTTATGAGTGGGATTTCTGGGGCATCTGTGTATATCTTTGTAAGACATTGCACTACTTCTTACCCATATGATTATATCAACTTAACACTGGCAGCAATGTATAAGGATTCCCTTTGGAGGGGCACCCAACTGGCTCAGTAGGAGAGCATGTGACTCTTCATCTCAGGGTTATAAGTTCAAGCTTCATGTTGAGTGTAGAAATTACTTAAAAATAAAAATCTTAAAAAAAATTTCCTTTGTTCCACATCTTAAGTAGTGCTTTTATAAAACTGTTGCATGCACAGTAGAATCAACTAGTGGTTTAATTTGCATTTCTCAGATTACTAATGACTTTAAAACATTTTAACTTGTTTTTTTTTTTATCAGTCATTTGCAATTTCTCTTCTTGTTAGTGGCTTTTAAAAATGTTTTAAAATTACTTTGTGATGGCTAATTTTATGTGTCAAGTTGACTAGGCTAAAGGATGTCTAGATAGCTGGTAAACATTATTTCTGGGCAATATGGAACTCTTTTTTGGCTTATATATATGTGTATGTGTGTTGTAATTTTCATATATTTGACTGTAATTGAGTTTCAGAAACACAATATATATAAAAGCCTATACTTTTTCCAGAAAAGTAATTCTTTTTGTTGATTTCTATGGACTCTTAGATACTTCTAGGCCAAATCATTTTATTTATCATTCTAGGCATCATTTATACAAGCTTGAAACAAAAACTGACTCTTACGTTTCTTTGGTTGCTGTTACATTTTCTTCCTTTATAAAATCTATAGTTAGATGTCAAATTGCTTTAAAAAGTGATCTATGTAAATACATTAGAATTAGATCTTTTTTTTTCCCAGTAAGGCTCATGGAGGAAATTTTAATGAACACTAAAGCTTTATTTTTAAAATAAATCCATATACCTTGGCTAAGATGTATTTTTAAAAATTGCCCATTGTTACCTTAACACTCCCTTCATCTAACTAAACTGACAGGTTTCTTCCTGACGATGGGCCACTGACCCTCTCTCTCTTTTTTGGAGCATTCATTTAGGAAACTTGTAGTAATAAATTCTTTCTCTGCCTCCTTTGAAATGTATAACTTTTAAAGGCCTCTCGCCAGGGAATGTGTTTCTCAGGGACCTGGGAACCATTATTTTGAAACATAATCTTGTCAGGGGCGCCTGGGTGACTCAGTCCATTCAGCATCAGACTCCTGATTTTGGCTCAGGGCATGATCTCAGGGTTCTGAGATTAAGTTGGATATTGGGCTCTGTGCTCCTAGAGCTTGCCTAAGATTCTCTCTACCTCTCCCTCGGCCCCTCCCCTGGCACGTGTGTGCATGTGCACTCTCTTTCTCTAAAAAAAAAAAAGAAAAGAAAAGAAAAAGAAATATAATCATGCCATATTCCTTGTTGTAAAACCATAAAGATAGGAGAAAGTTTATTTTTCCTTTGTTGCCTGGATCTCTTATATTTTGTCCAATCACCTTATCCTTTATTTGAGCCATCCATTCCCATAGTCAAACCTTTGGATCTTGTCATCACCAGTAATAGCTCTACTTCCAAAATCACTAATTCAGTCATCTTGCTCCCTGACCATGTTTTCTCTCTTCCCTACTTACCTGCCCAAACAACCCCAGTGCAGTCATCCTCCAGCATCTTTGAGCCATCAGACTATTGACTATTCCTCCCAATTCCTCTGTTAGCTACTTTACTCATTTCTCTCCTAATCTAGGTTAGAAATCATGACCTAGGATTGCAACATTACTCTTGTCCATGCCCTAAATGACTACTTACTCCTGTCTTTTTTCCCCACTCATCTGACAAAACTCTAATCCTGAATGAATTTAGCTATTCATTTTTTTTCTGTGTCTTAGTAAGTTGTCATTTTCTGAGTATTTCTGAAAGTCACATAATGGAGAATGTTAATTCCAGTATATTCAGGTTCCACTGACTTCCAGTGGGCTCTTCACATTGCTTAGCAATCCAGTTGGATTGTTTTAGATACTTCCTCTAAGTGGAATCCTGTGACACTCGTCCTTCTGTGACAGACTTATTTCACTTAGCAAATATTCTCCAGGTTCATCCATGTTGTCACAAATAGCAGGATTTCCTTCTTTTTAAAGGCTAGATAAAATTTCATTGTATGTATATACCACATTTTAAAAATCCATTCATCCATGGACAGATACTATGTTGTTTTCATATTTGGGGTATTATGAATAATGTTGCAAAGAACATGGGAGTATAGATACCTCACTGAGATCCAGATTGCAATTCCCTGGATAAATACTCAGTAGTAGGATTGCTGGGTCGTATGGTAGTTCTCTTTAATTTTTTGAGGAAACTCAATACTGTTTTCCACAATGGTTGTGCTACTTTACATTTCCACTAACAGTGTACAAGGGTTCCAGTTTTTCCACATTCTTGACAATGCTTGACAACTTTTGTTATTTTGATAATGGCCATCCTAACAGGTATGAGGTGATAGCTCACTGTGGTTCTGATTTGCATTTGTCTGATGATTAGTGATGCTGAGCATTTTTTATACCTGCTGGCCATCTGTATGTCTTCTTTGATGAAATGTCTATTCGAGTTCTTTGCTTCTTTCTTAATCTGGATATATATATATATATATATATATATATATATATATATATATATAACAAATAACATATGTACACACATATATACATGTATATATACAAATATCTATGTAGATATATATTTTTAATCATAAAACATATATATTTGTTTCTTTCTATTGAGTTGTAGAAGTTCCTTATATATTTTGGATAGTTAACACCTTATCAGATGTATGGTTTGCAAGTATTTTCTTCCATTCTGTAAGGTGCCTTTTCATTTTGATTGTTTCTTTTGCTGTGCAGAGCTTTTTAGTTTGATGAAGTCCCATGTGTTTGTCTTTACTTCTGCTGTAGACCCTTAGCAATTGATGTAAACTGAATAGCATCTTGGAAAGGTGAGAACCAAGAAGATAGACTGTTTCTTCACCTTCCTTCTGATGCCACTGAATGTCTTCTGTGGCTTTTGGAAATATTAAGTACAGAGTTCTAGAAAATGATTTTGTTTGGGATTCTAAAGAGGTGGGGCTAAACAGGGCAGTCTTAAGTGAGCTATTGATACTTTGAACTCATTAAAAGTAAGGGTTAAGAGATTTAATATTGAACCAATGCCACTAAGACCTGAAGAAATCCATTTCATGGAGAGATAAATTAGGACATAGATGCTTGAAGAGCCTCTATAGATATGGGCTGCAAACCCCCTCTCAACAGAGTAAGAATAATCTCAACAGAATAAGAAATTGAAGAAATAGGGCAGCCCCGGTGGCCCAGTGGTTTAGTGCCGCTTTCAGCCCAGGGTGTGATCCTGGAGACCTGGGATCGAGTCCCACATCGGGCTCGCTGCAGGGAGCCTGCTTCTTCTTCTGCCTGTGTTTCTGCCTCTCTCTCTCTCACTCTCATGAATAAATAAATAAAAATCTTTTAAAAAAAGAAATTGAAGAAATATTTATTTCTTTAGGTTCTTAACTCACAAAGACAAGATAATTTGCTTTCAGACTTTACATCTTTTGGATTTATGTGTTTTTGGCCTTTAATTTGCAAACCAATCTAATCTTCAGATTTTACTTTTTCCATGGGAACTTAATAGTGTGGGCATCATACCCAAATTTGGGACATCTTGTTATCTGTGTTATACAAGGTATGTTTATATTACCGTTTGGAGGGCAAGTGGAAACTGTCACCATGCTGGTCCTACGTTTCTGCAGGGGCAAGGAGTTGGGAGTTGGGAGCTGGTGGCTGTTCTCTAATTGGTCTCAGGGCTCTCAGGCCCTCATTACCAAGTTTCATTATTGGACCCCATTAGTACATGATATTAATACAGGCTTTGACATCAGACCTGAAATCAAAGCCCATAACTGTGACTTACTGCCTCTGTGACTTCTGGCAAGTTAATCAACCTCTCTGAATTTTTTTTTTTTTTTTTTTTACTCATCTGCAGAATGGGAAGAAGGAGACCTACTCTTCAGTATTGCGGTGATTAATTATAATGTAAAGCACTCAGCCTGGTGCTGGGCATGTAGTAAATGTTCAGCATAAAATAGCTTTTATGAAATCATGTTGCTACATAGGGAGAAAGAAAAACATGTGTAGCTCTTTCTATATTCAGGGATGACCATGACTTTTGATGGCAAGATGGGGCAGTGTTTGATAAAATACAGTACTAAAAATTGTATGATGTGGTTGGAAATATAATGTGGCATAATAAGTAGAACAGAGATAATGTGGATTTAGGGGAAAAACCTCCTGAAGTCTTAACTGATAGACACTTCAGAGCATTGTGAGAATATGCTGTTCTCAGAAAATCTCTTCTGCTTACTGGTCGTCTCAGGTGGATCCACAATGGAGCAGGGGTTGGTATTGGGAAAGTGACTTGACAGTGAGAATATGGTGGCCCATGTAGGCTGCTGACCTTGCTCAACAGGATGGACCATAACCTTGCTTTATCATAGGTTTAATGGTTAAAGCCAATGCTTTGAGTGAACTGAAAGTAAGGTGGAGTTGGGGAGGGATATGTTCTTCCCTTCTCTTGACTCTAGGTGGACAGGTTCGCTGTTAGAGCACCTTTCTGGCTTTTCTCTACCCCTCACCCTTCTCTCTAGAACAAAAAGGAGTAAACTGTCACTGGGACAAGGAATTTGGCTCAGTCCTTTTCTGCCTTCTGCTTATGATCTGTTTGTCACAGAAGAGCAATGTGTTTTGATTTGTTGTTGCTGCAAGCTTAGCTTAGATCTCTGGTCAACTAGTCCTATGATTGACCAGTGTTCTTTGTGACCAGATAGGGAAATACAGGATTTGGCATCCAGGAAATCGCTGTTGTCCTCACTGTTTCCAGTGAAGTTTTAACCAAGAGTAATCCTCCTAATTTGATCTCTGAATTCCTCCCTCCCTGGTTTCACAATTGATAAACCATCTCTTGCCTGGATTCCTGCAGCTTCCCTTCTTGCCTCTGCTGTGTATTCTTAACATAGGAGCATGAGCCGTTTCTTCACATAGGTCAGAGTAGGTGGCTTCTCTGCTCAATGCTCTCTGATGGCTACATGCCTTCCCTAGAACTAAAGCCCCAGTAGATACAGTGGTCTGTCAGGACCTCACAGACTGCACAGCCTTTACCTCTGTGACTTCATCTCTTAGACCACTTACCATGACCACTTTCCTTCTCACCCTCTCTGTCCCCAGCTTTACTGGGTTCTTTCTGTTTCTTTGACACCAGTGCCCCCAGCACTCTTGGATTCATCTTCCTAGAACACTCTTTCCCAGTTGTTAGTATGATCAGCTGCCTCCCCTCCGCAGGGTCTAAGCTTAGATAACACCACAGTGAAGCCTCCTCTGACTGCCTTGTTTAAAGTTGCACCCCCTTCCCTTATCCACCCCATTCCCCAACTGCACTTTGTTTTCGTCATAGCCTCTATCACTCTCTGGCAAGCTACATATTGTGATGATTTATTTCCTATTTACCTTTTCTTAAGGAGAAAGTAAACTCAGTGAAGGCAGGAAGTGTTGTTCATTCTGTTTTGTTCGTTGCTGTACCTCTAGCACATAAAATGAGTTCAATAAAAATATATTCATTAAGTGAATAAACCACTCTGGGTAGTTTTGTTCTTGTATAAGAAAGTGAAATCTAGAGAGTCGGGTTACTGAGAAGGTAGGAAAATGAATAAACTCAGATATCAAATATAAATCACTCCTCTTTCAGAATAATGTTCTAGTCAACAATTTGTTTAATTATAAGTTGACTGTTCTAGTCAACAATTTGTTCAATTATAAGTTGACTTATTGATAACCTATAACTTGTAGGTAATTTTTTAAAAAGATCTTATTTATTTATTTGAGAGAGAGAGAGAGAGAGCATGCTCATAAGTGGTGGGGGAGGGGCAGAGGGAGAAGGAGAAACAGACCCCTCACCCAGCAGGGAGCCCAGTGTGGGGCTTGATCCAGGGACCCCAGGATCATGACTTGATTCTTAACCAACTGAACCACCCAGGTGCCCCTGTAGATAATTTAATAATCCAGCCTAAGAACTTATTAACTTGCAGATAGCCCAAACATTAAAACACATTTTTTTTTCAGGATTGTGCAATACTGTTGTCCCTAAAAACATCCCTGAGGCTCACTATGTGACTCTGAAGATTATTATGAATATATCAAGGTATAAAAAGATAAGAAATACTTTGGGGCTACATGCAGTTTTATGTATCCTAATTCCTTGAAAATTGAAAACCTACATAGGATTTGTAATATAAATCTTTGTGAATCAGGAGATTCAATTAACCAGAACACTTTGTCTATGCATTCAAATGTATTTACCAAGTGTCTAATAAATGCCAACCTCTCACGCCAGCCATTGTTGGTACAGAGGTGGGTGGACATGACCCTTGCCTGAGAGAGGTGAGCAGTCTGGAGGTAAGAAAGTTTGCTGTTATTTTATTTCTTATCTCATGCTCTGTGTTGGAGACTGGTTCTCTTTTGTGGCTGTCAAACAGATTTAGGCATTTTAGAAAAGCATGTGTTAAAGTTAATTCTCTTTTTCAAGATTACTTCCTAGTAAAGACTATTCTCAATTTTAAAATTATTACTTCTCAATATGCAACATTCTCTGCATATTTACATATGGCCTCTGCAACTGCAGCATTTCTTTTCTTATATCCATTTACATCCTATATCTGACCTTATTTCCTTATTTAAAAAAAAAAGTAGCATTATTTCTTTGCTGTGGAATAGTGGTCCCAATTTGTATAGGTCATGTTGCTTAGAGCATAAACCTGGTGTGCTGATGAGAAAATTTGTCTCGCACACTTCTTCCCAATTTTGGGCTTGTCACCTCATCCTAATCACATTAATTTCCTTTGTTAAATCAACTTAAGTTGATTTCTCCTTACTTCTTTATTATCAGCCTCTGGAGGTAGTGATTCCCTGTGTGCTACAACATAACTGGAAAAAAATTGTGGCTGACATTCTTGCTTTGGCTAAAGGCAATGTCTTAAAATGTGTAGACCCATCTATTTGCTGTCTACAAGAGACTCATTTTAGACAGAAGGACACCTACAACCTGAAAATAAAAGGTTGGAGAACCATTTACCATTCAAATGGTTCTCAAAATATACCCTAAAAACTACAGAACACTTCTGAAAGAAATTGAGGAAGACACAAAGAGATGGAAAAATATTCCATGCTCATGGATTGGCAGAATTAATATTGTGAAAATGTCAATGTTACCCAGGGCAATTTACACATATAATGCAATCCCTATCAAAATACCATGGACTTTCTTCAGAAACTTAGAACAAATTATTTTAAGATTTGTGTGGAATCAGAAAAGACCCCAAACATCCAGGGGAATTTTAAAAAAAGAAAACCATATCTGGGGGCATCACAATGCCAGATTTCAGGTTGTACTACAAAGCTGTGTTCATCAAGACAGTGTGGCACTGGCACAAAAACAGACATATAGATCAATGGAACAGAACAGAGAACCCAGAAGTGGACCCTGAACTTTATGCTCAACTAATATACGATAAAGGAGGAAAGACGACCCACTAGAAGAAAGACAGTCTCTTCAATAAATGGTGCTGGGAAAATTGGACATACACATGCAGAAGAATGAAACTGGACCACTCTCTTGCACCATACACAAAGATAAACTCAAAATAGATGAAAGATCTAAATGTGAGACAAGATTCCATCAAAATCCCAGAGAAGAACTCAGGCAACACCCTTTTTGAACTTGGCCACAGTAACCGGAGAAGGACAAACAGTGTATGTTCTCATTCATTTGGGGAATATGAATAATAGTGAAAGGGAATATAAGGGAAGGGAGAAGAAATGTGTGAGAAATATCAGAAAGGGAGACAGAACATAAAGACTTCTAACTCTGGGAAATGAACTAGGGGTGGTGGAGGGGGAGGAGGGTGGGGGGTGGGGGTGAATGGGTGACGGGCACTGAGGGGTACACTTGACGGGATGAGCACTGGGTGTTATTCTGTATGTTGGTAAATTGAACACCAATAAAAATTAATTTATAAAAAAATGTGTAGTTTCTTCTATGTGTAACTAACAGAGCATGTCAAGTACTACTGAATTTGGAATATAAATAAATATTTGTTAGATAACAACAGATTAATTCTTCCAGACTGAATATGTCTGTCTCCAATCTCTGCTTGTCTCCCAGAATTATGACATTGCTTGAATTGATAGGTGAACACTATCAAAGACAGGTTTGATTTCTTAAAATGATGGTTAATTTAATTTTTAATATGAGTGAACCGATTAGTTGTTAGGGATCATCTTTCATCCCAGGGACCCTATAAACCTAGGGATTATTAGAGACACAAGAAAGGCATTTTGAGACATTAGCAAGAGCTCTGGATTGGGGTGGGACGATTAAACCAGTAAGTGGTTTTGTAGTGTTGACCCAGTCTTTTAACCTGTGTGTCTTATTCCTCTTTTAAACAATGGAGATGTCTCTTGCCCAATTTAATGTGTCAGGATTTTGAGATAATATAATGAGTAGAACCTTTGAACATTATAAGAACCATGTCTATTCAAATGTTTTAAAAGTTGTTAAAAGCAATATTTGTACAAATACAAGATATTTCTTATTATTATCATACCTATTATGTTTTCATTACTTTTAGGCAAATGTTAGCACTAGAAGAGCCTGAGACAGATTAATAAAAAGGCAAGATTTCCTGCAATCATAGGAGTCAATTAAACAAGATATTTGTAGCTAAACATTTTAAAATATACTTCTAGGGTAAGATTACAAATGGTACTTGTTGGTGATGGCTTTTTATGGAATTAAAATATACTACTTCATTACTGATTGCAAATTAGGAAGCAAAAATAATTGTTTGTTCATATTTACAGTTCTCAAGTAGAAATATCTCTTCTGGCCATGCTATGAAGACTTAGTACATTTTGTTCTTCTAAGTCCCCAGTTTAGGGTTAGGTTCCAAAAGTACATTTTAAATGAATTTTTCGGAACAGAGAAAACCCTTTTGTACTCCCAGTGAAAATAAAAATAAAGTTTAAAAAACCCTGCATGCTCTGGGATTTTCCACTTTCTTGCCTTCGCTCATACTTTCCCATCTGCCTAAACAAGTTTCAATTTTCCTTATTCATCAAGGTCCAAGACAGGGACTCTTCTGAGAGCATAATATTCATTTGTGAGAACTGCACTATCCCCAGATTTTCCAGCTCACTCTGCCATCCTTCCCTTTAATGTGTAAATATGACAGCAAGAACCATCTTTCCCATCCCCTGCAGGATGCAGGGATCTATCTAGCTTTGTTTCTGTTGTTCAGAGGGTTCTAGGGGGAGGATCTTTGGCCCTAGTTGCTGCTTTGTCCTTCTGTGAGTTGCTACTGCACATTGCTCTAGGTTGCTCCTAAATGCTGGCAGCACCAACGAGAGGCTGTGACCTTAACACTTTGAAGAAGACGATTAGTTAACGTTGGGTATCAGAGAACATGCTCTCGGATGCTGTCAGCCAGATGTGTCACAGGGGTTCACCGTGATTTCTTCCTGTCCACCTTCAATTGCCTTTGTGTTGCTGAGGCCACTTTCCTTTTCTCTGTGGAATTCCCCTCCATTCTGCCTTTGGTTCTCAGAGCCCAAGCCCAGTACCCTTGCTTCCTTCCTCTGGCATATAAATAAACAAACAAGAAAAAACTTAGTTGACATATTCTCAGAAATCTGCTGCTATAGGTATCCTCACTAATTTACACAATGAATGCAGGATAATTAGCATATCTTTCTGAAGCTTTGGATTATTTTTACCAGTGTTTATTTACAGTTGCCTCAAAGCTGCAGAAAAAGGTGGCCAATAACTATAAAACTGAAAGTACTCTCCAGAGTGGTCTCTTGAGAACAAACGGGAAATTGTTTTTTCTGTCCTTCGAAGTTACAGGAAGTAAATTGCTTTCTGACAATTTAAAAAGAGTGATTTTGGCTTGTTTTTAATAATCAGAGGTCCAGAATAACTTGCTACATTTCATCTCCAGCATAAACCTAGTTGATACTATGCACTGGGTTCATGTTTGTTGATGAATAATTGAATGAAGCAGCAATAGATGGTGCTTATCAAGTCTTTCCTAATTGTCTTTGTTGTAAAGAGCTTGACTTTGATTAACCAGAGCATTTTATATATACCTTTCTAATTTTTTAAAATCACTTTCTAGCATGTATTATGGTTATTTAGATCCATTTCATGTTCCTTACTGTAGTGTAAGGGCATTGAGAAGAGTAAACATGTGTCTTCATTATTGCATATTTCATCCATATGCCCTAACTTTCCACATTTTCTAAAATATATGTTTTAGTAGTTCTGCTTGTTTGTCCATTCTTCCATCCATTCATCATCCATCCATCCATCCATCCATCCATCCATCCATCCATCCATCTGTTTCCTAGAATGGCATAACGAGAGAAACATTTTGGCATATTACTTAAGGATTCAATCTCTGGAGGCTCAATTTCCCCATATATAAAAAGCAAATAATAAATGTACCTGTATCTAGGGTGGTTGTTAGAATTGAATGAGTGGATACATGAAAAGAGCTAAGCACAGTGTTGGGTCCGTAGTAAACACTCAGTAAATGTTAGCTATGATTGTTGTTATTAATTCAAGAAAAAAAAATGGAAAATGCATATTTGTCAGGACATAGTGGGTGCTGAGGGCAGGGGAGAATTAATCTTTTCCTATTAGGGTACGCAATCCAGTAAGAGAGACAGACAAGTCAAGGGAAACACACCGAGGGTAAAGGGTGCTTCTTCTGCTCGTGAACGATGGGAGCAGAGGTGGGCTAACCTGTGGACATGAGGCTGGGCCAGAAAGGTTTCTTGGAATAGTGATTCCTGAGCTATATAATCAAATTGAAGGCAAAATGTAGTTAGTTAGCTATAACAATGACTGGGAAAATACTTATTCAGTAAGAATAATTGAATAAAAGAGGGATAAAATGGTGAAATTGAATATGAAGTCATCTCCCAATGTAGATTTAAAGTTCACAGTTGAGGAAGTAGTGATTATATAGAGCATTCTTGGTGTTTCATATCATTTATCAGGAGAACTCGGGTCCAGGGGAAGAGTAGTGCTCCAGTGGAGGCACAACCCAGATGAAGGGCCTTGTATGAATAGTGTGCAAAGCTGGGCATGGTCAGAATCCACATATGTTCGCGTCTAGATCTGCTTCCACTTTATATACAGTGGGAATTGCTAATTAGTTACTCGAAGTTGGCCTGTAGCGGAAGTGGAGTGAGCTCAGGGTGGAAGCTGTGGCTTTCTGTGCAAATGAGCACATTGATTTAGGGTCATAGAGGACTCCTGGTAGGAAGGAAATGCTGTATTTTTGTATATTTTGGTTTTTTATTGATAGTATATTTGACATACAATGTTATACAGTTTCAGATGTACAACATAGTGCTTCAACAATTCTATTCTATCCTCCCTATGATAAGTGTAGTCACCATCGGTAAAGAAACACTTTAGAAATGGGTCTCTTGGTTGAGGCACTGTACAGGTCTGGGAGAGCACAGCCTGCAGGTGACAAGATTTTATAACTGAAGGAAGACAGACAAGGATAGGTACATTTGGTTAACAGTTCATGATTCGCCTGGCATATAAGGAATAAAAGGTAAAGACAGATTCCTCCCCAAATACTCCATATTGAACATGTACAAAGTTACATTCAAGGTCTTTCTTTTCTTTTCTCAGTCAACTCTTCTTCCCATCATCCTTAGTTGGGAGAGCATCAGTGCATTCTCTATATTTGCGGCCTACAAAATATCTGTCAGTATGGCTTTTTTTTAAACTTAAATTTTATTTTTTTAAAGATTTTATTTATTTATTTATGAGAGAGAGAGTGAGCGCCTGTGAACAAGAGTGAGCAGGGGGAGAAAGACAAGCAGACTCCATGCTGAGCACAGAACCCGATGTGGGGCTCAATCTCACAACCCTGAGGTCATGACCTAAGCTGAAATCAAGAGTTGAACGCTTAACTAACTGAGCCACTGAGGCCAAGTGCCCCTCTTTTTTTTTTTTAATTGAAGTATAGTTGACATACAATGTTACATTAGTTTTGAACAAAACAACAGGGATTTGGCAAGTTTACTTGTTATGATCACCGCAAGCATGGCTACCATTTGCCACCACATAATGCTATTATAGTACCATTGACTATTCTGTCTTGTCATTCTCCTTTCACCTTCTTTCATCTCTTTTGACCAATCTTTCTCTCTCTCTCTCTCTTTTAAAGATTTTATTTATTTATTCAAAAGGGACACACAGAGAGAGGCAGAGACACAGGCGGAAGGAGGACAAGGCTCCCTGCAGGGAGCCCAATGTGGGATTCAGTCCCAGAACCCTGGGATCATGACCTTAGCCAAAGGCAGACGCTCAACCACTGAGCCACCCAGGTGCCCCTTGACCAATCTTTCAAAAAGTCTGGTGAATTATGTTACTTCAAAGTATCTGAAAAGGGCATTCCCTCCAATCTACCATATCACTTGCTCTGGAACAGGCTGTGGCTATCTGGACCATCCCAATAGTTTTCTTACAACTGGGCCCATGCCTTCAGTTTTTTCTCTGTCTCACATTATCTTTTATACAGGCCATATGGTAAACAACTTAGGCTTTATGGCCATCTAGTCTTTATTGAAACCACTCAGATCTATCATTTTAATTAGAGCATTGAAATTTTAATTTCATATAATTTTCATGTAACAAAATATTATTATTTTCATTTAAAAATATATATATTTTTAAATATAGGCTATTTGTAACTCACAGATTACAGAAAAACAGATGTGGGCCAGATTTGACTGGCAGACTGTGGTTTTCTGTCTTGCTTTGTACTGCCATGGCCTTTCCAACAACTGCAGAAAGAACCAAGTCTGAACTGCTTGTCGGCATACAGCAGCCCCTTCATTGCATGTGTCTACAACCTATATTTTTATTCTAATCTCCAGTCTTTTCTCTCTGACTCTGATATTTCCTAGATTTTTGTCACATTAGATTGTCATTTGTAATTTTAAAAGTACTTCAAGGACTTTAACACCATTAGGCCCTTCCTGTCAGAAAAATTCTTCTTCCCATAATTTGTCTAATTGACAGAGTTCCATAAGACACACATCATATATTGTATGTTTATTATTGCTTTCTCTGAATCCACAACTCAGTAAAATCCATTTCTCTTTTATTTGTATTCCCATGGTACCTAGTACATTTGTATTTTTTTCCCATAGAGATGATCTCATTGTATTTAAAAAAAATTACTTAGCTTTATTCTTCTTGGTCATGAGCTTCTTAGCACATAGGAAAGTGTCCAGTAAATCTTTGCTGAACAAATGGATGACTTAGCCATATTTTCTATTGTTGCTATATCGTTATTACCACCCTTATTTTATATCTAAGATTAAATAATGGAGAAAACAATGATTTTCATAATCTAAAACATGCAGTAACTAAGTCACAGCAAAGAACTCAACAGTTACTCTGTTTTCTTTTCTAATT
Organism: Nyctereutes procyonoides; assembly: GCF_905146905.1. NCBI lineage: Eukaryota > Metazoa > Chordata > Mammalia > Carnivora > Canidae > Nyctereutes > Nyctereutes procyonoides. The sequence continues at coordinate 15,859,094 of NW_026575082.1, read as the reverse complement.
AGGTGAACTTTATTATAGTTCATTTTTTCCCCAGGGGTTATTTTTGTCTTATCTTTCTTGGAAGATATCCCTCTAGCTCAGTGTATCTGATATGCATAATATCAACCTTATACAGAAAATCAGGAAGGCTCTGACATTGTGATAGAGGGCTTCTGGAGATATCCCCAAATATTTCTTTTACCTCCTAGTTGGTATCTTACATTCTACATTGGCATATTCATCCTTTTAGCTAGAGTTGTTTGTTTTTTCCCTTTCTAAAACTGGTCTTAGTAAAAGGAAGATATTCCTGAGAGAAGCAACAGATGGAATTTCTATTAGTCATGTACACTTTAGTATGAAGTGGGGGGGGGTACCAAGTTCCATATGGATAGTTTTGAACACACAAAATTCCTAAACTCTTTTGGGATTGAATAAAGACCATTTTCTTGAAAATAATCATACTTTGTCACGTCATGGCAAGAGTATCTGTATAGAGTGCTAAATTATAGTGGTATTCTATCTCCAACATTCAATGTCCCTGAATACTAAAGTCTTGTGATAAATTTGCATATATTTTTCTTCATATAACAGAATGTTGCAACTTTCATGTACGATGAACCCTGTAATTATTAATAATACTTTTAATGAAAAGAGTTCCTCTATTAGTTTCCCTGTCACTTTTTTCTCACTTATCATGGGAACTGCTGCATTTAGTGTTAGTCTCTCCACTGTCATCTATATTTTGAGTCTTTTTGACTTGATGTGATGGTAGAAGTGTATCTGCTCTCATAGGTAAGAGTCTGAGGAACAAAAGTGAGAAAGCCCATGTTTATCTCCTTGATATTTTGTAGTTTTATAGCTGATATTTTTGGATGACTAAATCTAGTCATGTGTTTCTCAATTACTTGAGTATGAATGTATGATAACAACATTTTAGTTATTCTTTAAAGCTGATATATACATTTTTAAAACCTTTTTGTGTCTTTACTAGTAAGAAGAGTTCATCTAAAAAATGTTCTTTGTTATTCATATCTTTCAAGATACAAATATCTTACTGACTACCTCTGGGGTCTTTGAAGCTCTGTTCGGTTTTTTCTTCCTTAGTGTATTTTCTCTCTGTTGTTCAAATTGGATAATTTCTCCTGCCTTTCAGGTTCACCAATTCTACTGTCCTCTCCATTCTACCTTGAGCCCATCTGATGGGTTTTTAAAATTTCAGTTATTGTATTTTTATAGTTATCAAATTCTCCATTTAGTTTTTCTTTATGTTCTTTATTTGCTGAGACTATTTTTTCACTTGTCATGTTGTATTTTTATTCGCTCTTCAATTTTTTAAAATTTTTTGTCAGATATTTCTAATGTCTCCCTTATCTTAGTGTTGGTATTTGTTGGTTGTTTCTTATTCATTTAAGTTGTGATTTTCTTGGTTCCCAGTATGACAAGTAATATTTCAACTGAAATTTGGGCATTTGGGGTATTAAGTTATGGGACTCTGGATCTTATTTAAATCTTCTGTTTCACCTGGCTTTCTTTGGCACCAATCCAGCAGGGGATGGGAGAGTCATGGCCTCCTTACTGCCAGGTGGGGGTAGAGGTCTGGATTGACATAAAGGATTTGGGGTGGGATGGGAGGAGAATCTTTTAATTTCTATTGGATAAGGGTAAGAGTTCTGGCTCCTCACTAGGCCTCAACTGATACCACCCTGACTGGGAGGGGCAGATTGTCTTGTTACTAGGATGAGGGTAGAGGGGAGTTGGAGAGGGACTGGCCTCATTAGTGCAGAGTGAAGGTGAAAGTCTTGGCTCTTCACTAGGCTTCCTCAACACCCATTCCAGCAGTGGGGAGAAGGGGGGCTTCTCATTACTTATAACTGTTGGATGTTGGTTGGAGGGGAAGGGTTATTGTCTTAAAGTTTCTTTCTGGGCTTCCCCTTTCCTGATACTTTGGCTTTAGAGAGCAAGCTTCTGCTGAGGCTTTCAAAATGTCTGAGCTCATTGATATTCCTGGGTCGTTGGTTTCTCCAGCTCCAAATCTGGAATATATCCAACAAAAAACCTCAAGGAACCAACCATTGCATCACTTCTCAGGACCCAAGATCCCTAGCTAGTCTATTTTCTCTCCACCTTTCAGACTCTTCTTATGTTGGTGATATGTGTATATACAAAATGTTCCAGAGTTCTTAGTTATACTTAGTGGGAGGAATAGGAAAGGTACTAGTCTTCCATCTTTTCAAAAGAAGAAGTCAGACAACTGAGAATTTTAACTAATGTGAAAATACTTCTGAATATTTGAGGTTTGGGCACATTTTCAGCAAAATTAAGCCAAGTTACTCAAATAAATATAGTAAAACTCTTTTCTTCCCAACCTGTGAGATAGATCTATTATATCACATAGGTTGAAAAGAAAACACTTTCCAAATTTCTCACATAACAAACTGGTATAACTATCTTAATGAGAATAATTTTTATTATTTTATCATGACATCTGATAAAATACTGCTAGTGTTTCATGACCCAGTTGGACATAAAATATATCTTTGAGATAATCTACATATTAATGAGGTTGACTCAGTTATATTAAAAGTGAATGTGAACTTAGATGCCTACATATTTTTACCAAAGGAAAATTAAAAGTGAATGTGAACTTAGATGCCTACATATTTTTACCAAAGGAAAAAATTGCAATGCATGGTGAAAATAACCAGATGGATGGACTTTTTTACCTTTCAACCAGTAGCCTAAGGATACATCAAGACAAAATTTTCATAGGAATGAATCACTGAATCTAACATTAAGTGTATCAGTTACAGTGAAGCCGTGACATGTTTGCAGCACGTTTCACATACCATAGCATTCTTGATCTTAAGCTCAAGTATTGCATAAATACTTACTAAATATTTACCAAGTAACCTCAAGTTGCCTAAAACACTATTGGATGTCATACAGTACTAGTAAGTGTTTGCTGTATCTACTCTGTTTAGCCTCCTGGTCACACTTTTAGTGCATCTGTAGCACATGGAGGCTTGGGAAGCTGTCTGCAGCAACTTTTTGAGATATTGTGCTAAGTGATCTATGTAGGAGCCAATTTTCCAATCTGGCTGGAGTGTCAGTCCTCACTGTATAAAACTAAGTCAGATTGTTTTATATATCAGCCCTTGAAGAGTCATGCTAGTGTACCTTTTGGGAGGTTTTGATTATATGAGTAGTTATACCAGTTGCTCATGGCCATAGCTGTCTTGGGCATTTCCAGTGAGAGTGTTAGAAATTAATCCTCTGGCTAAAATTCAGCAGCTCTAACTGAATTGCTGTTGTGAGTCTCAGAGTGTAAAAGGAAAGCAAAGTAAGAAAGAACCAGAGAGCACCTTCACTGAGTAAATTCCCTGATAGCCCCCCCAAGGAGGTGTTGACATTTTTAAACTAGTCCCTAATCAGCTCTATAGACGTGGTCTGTGAGCTTTAGTGGACATGTTTTCATGTCTTCTCTTAAAAGCAAAGTAAAGCTAGTCCCTTCTGGGTGCTGTTAACTTCCACTGAGCATCTGTAAAAGTGCTAGCAACTGCAGACACTTTTTAAATGTACATTGGCTGAAATCCCAAGAATAGCAGGCACTCAGTTTGTGAAATTTTCATGGATGTTGTGTGTACCCCCAAATGCACAGTTTGTGTTAGGAACAAGAGCCTTTGCTTGGTGTTGATTTATTGCAAATGTATACCATGAGAAAAGAGAAGATACCACTGGAAAATGCATGGAGGATGTCAGGTGAGAATAATATACCATATTTATGGTTTCTCTTCATTGCTGTTGGTATACTGAAGCATTGTGTTCATGTTGAGGAAGAGTAGATTGGCAAGGGGAATGGATTAAAAAATATTTATGTATCTCGTATTTTATCACTGGTAGGTTACATCTTTTTAAAAGTATGTGATTTGGGATCCCTGGGTGGCGCAGCGGTTTGGCGCCTGCCTTTGGCCCAGGGCGCGATCCTGGAGACCCGGGATCGAATCCCACGTCGGGCTCCCAGTGCATGGAGCCTGCTTCTCCCTCTGCCTATGTCTCTGCCTCTCTCTCTCTCTCTCTGTGTGACTATCATAAATAAATAAAAGAATTAAAAAAAAGTATGTGATTTCACGAAACTGCTTTTTTGTCTTTACTTCTTTAAAAATTGAGTTATAATCAACATATAACATTGTATTAGTTTAGGGTATACAGTATAATGATTATGTAGATATTAAGAAATGATGGTGTTAAGGGTAGTTAAATCCATCAGCTCACAACAGTTACAAATTATTTTTTTTTGTGATGAGAACTTTTAAGATCTACTCTTAGCAACAAAGCCAATTGCTTCTAAACATATTGAATTGGTATTGTTTCTTATGAAAAGATAATGCTTCTACAGCTGCCATTACAGAAATATCCTGGGTTTCTGGTTTCTAATGACTTTCTAGAATAAATAGACATGAAAATAAATATCCTCCACTGTAACACATCTTCAAGTTTTGAAGGTAGGTTGCAAAGTCACTTGAGGCAAAGCTTTTTGAATTAAACATGCATGATATTTGAAAATTACATTGTAGTTTCGATACTAGGAGCTGGAATATTTTCATTACTTGGAAGCCAACCACTTAGCCAGTTTCCTGCCTTGTGTTTTATTATGTAAAAATTATTCAGTTTTCTACATGATGGAATTGATTGACTTTGACTTTTTGTGATGAGTTAAACATCAGTGATGCCACTGAAGGTATGTGGAATGCTCACTAGAATGCCTTCTGTGATTTGGATACAGTTGCTTTCTTGATCTTGGGCAAATGTATTTACTGCTTACATTCCCTATAAACACTATATCTCAATACCACTGCCTTCCTCAGAAGCACACTGTTTTATGCTTTTTTTCTTTTTTGTCTCTAACCTTCAAAAATTCAAGCCCCAGTTTTTGTGGAAAGTGTTTTAGTTTGTTGTCTTTGAGAGAATGTCTTGAGGGGCACCTGGGTGGCTCAGTTGGTTAAGGATCTGCCTTTGACTCAGGTCATGATCTCAGAGTCCTGGGATTGAGCCCTGCATTGGGCCAACTGCTTCCCTGCTCAGTGAGGAGTCTGCATCTCTCTCTCCTGCCTACCGCCCCCGCCCCCACCTCATGTTACTGCACACTCTCTGTCAAATAAATAAATAAATAAATAAATAAATAAATAAATAAATAAAATCTTTAAAAAAAAGAGTGTCCTAACCATCATTTTAAAAGAGATGCTTATGTACTTGATAGTACCAAATCTAACTTTTTCAAGTTTTTTGTCTTTTGAGTAGAATTATGGTCCTGTGCCCCCTAAGGCCCCCCCCCTTTTTTTCTTTTGCTAAGCACTGTGGTCAGAAGTCATGTGAATGACTTTATTTATTTATTTATTTTTTTCATGTGAATGACTTTAACAAGGTTTAGGGAAACAGTGAAAGTGATCTAAACAAAGTACAAGGGTGATCAAAAGAGAGGCCAATTCCATGTGCCAACTAGGATTGGGAAAAGCTTTATGGAGACAATGCTGTTTAAACTAACTTCCACAATAGTGAGCAAACCAGGAAGGGGAAGTGGGAGAAAGAAGTAGCAGGTGCAAAATCAGAACAGAGTTAGAGTAAATGTTTTTTTTGGACAATGGAAAATCATGTCATAATGGGATTGAACCATGGTGTGGGTGTATGTGTGTCTGGTGATGGTGGAAGATATCTTGTGGCTGTGGATCTTAGGATGACAGATTGGTGATCTGTTTTTTTCTACTGCAAAATATAACATTTAAAAATTTTCAAAGAAAAAAATGTTTCAGGAGCATCCTGTGAGTTTAACTCAGTTGGAGAAGGATGGGTAAGCAGGCTTCAGGGAGAGCCCTAGGGCTCAGAAAATTAGAATGAGTTGCTGGGAAAAAAGTCACCCACAGGTCAGTAGAGATTTGCTCTGCCACTTAACTTACATATGCTTTAACAGGTAATTGTGCCTCAGAATTGACCTTTATTATTAGTCTTAACAGTTAAGCTAGGCCTAGCTCTTTATAACTTATTATAAAAAGCCATTTTCTTTGAAATAAGGAGACTGCAGAATGCTTTCTGCGTTTATTTCCTGAACAAGTTCTTTTCTGCTTTCTTTACCATGAATGCCACTTTGTTCTTCTGGCCTTTGTTGTTTTCTTTTTTGTGCCCCCTTTTCAACCTAGTGCTAGAGAAATAAGACCCACAGTTGTTCAAATACTGCAAAGAAAATGTATCTAGGATCTTGTCAGTCATCTACCAATATCTGGCATGGACATCTGCATCTTTTAGATGCTGTACTGGGTTCATGTTCTTTCTGGAACCTAAGAATGTGATCTCGTTTGGAAACAGGGTTGTTGCAAATGTCATCAGTTAAGACGAGATCATACTAGAGTAGGGAGGATCATTAATCCAGTATTACTGGTGTCCTTAGGAGAAGAGAAGAGACAAAGAGAGACAGAGTGTGTGATGATGGAGGCAGAGACTGGCCAGATATGTCCACAAGTGAAGGAATGCAGAGGGTTGTCAGCAACACCCTGAGATGCTTAGAACAGGTCTCCCCTAGAGTCTTCAGAGAGAGCATAGCCCTGCTGGCATCTGGCTTTCAAAACTTCCAGCCTTGAGAGAGAATTGTGAGAGAATAAATTTCTGTTGTTATAAACCACCTAGTTTGTGGCATTTTGTTATAGCAGCCCTAGCCAACTGATACAGATACCACAGGCTTCTTCAAACAATTCAGGGCTAAAAGCCCCTGATCATTGTGGATGTTGCAAATGTAGACATTCAACGGGTAGATAAAAACAAAATCAGGAAGGGCTGTGTTAAAGATTGGGGAACATAAGCACAATCTGACTATATCAATATGATAATTTAGATTGCTACCAAATAATCAGAAAATTAAATCAATCAGTCTTCACCGGATTCCTCAAGATTTGTTGACTATAGCAGGCAGGCTTTAGAAAGTTTACCTGATGTGGCAAAATGTAGCCATTTTTATCTTGTTGTAGGATTATTTGGATTTGGAGGCTTTGCCCAGGTAAATTGTTGAGGTTGAGTGATTCTAGTATGAGCCAAGATAGAACTTGGCTGACCATTTGAATCTGGTGCAGGAGTTGGCCATTTTCTGAGCTGGGTTCTGTACTGGTTTTCTAGGACTGCCATAACAAAATACCACAGACTGGTGGCTTAAACAACAGAGATAGATTTCCTCACAAATAGAAGATGATCAAGGAGGCTAGAAGTTATAGATCAAGGTGCCAGCAGAATGGTTTCCTCTGAGGCATCTCTTCTTGTCTTGCAGATGGCACCCTCTTGCCGTCTCTTCACATGGTCTTCCTTCTTTGCATGCCTGCCCCTGGTGTCTGTGTGTCCAAATTTATAAGGCCTTATAAATTTATAAGGATAAATTTATAAGGATACTGGTCAGATTGGATTCAACAGCCCTAACAGTCTTGTCTTAACATAGTCACCTCTTCAAATGTCTTATCTCCAAATACAGTCATATTCTGAAGTACTAGGGATTAGGATTTAAACATGTGAATTTTGGGGAAGGGAGCACAATTCAGCCCATTACAGATATCTAGGAAGGGTTCAAGATAATTGAGAAGTATTTCTGCATCCTATATTGGGAAGAATGAAAATTTGAAGAGGAATAACATCACAGAAGAATGAAAAATACTGACACTTATTGAGGATATCAATTGAATGCATTCTGTGTTTAAATGAGTGTTCCTGAGTTGATACTCAGAATGAAAAAAATCTAGCATTAGATCATCCAAGGGTAGCTGATTGTCATACTTTTTCTCATAAATGAAAAAGCAGAACAGAAATTGAAGATTTTTAAATGAGGTCAGAGTCATGGGCATTTATTCAGAAAGAATTTGGTTTCTTTATGGAATTTCTAAGCAATACTATTTTCTCAGATTTCTTATCAGAATTGTTTTGTTCAACCGTACAAATGCTCAGCAAGAACAATGCAGGGTTGTTATGATTCTCATTCCCATCTGGAAATGTAGTAACACAGTGCACAGTGTCTGCCCATAAAGAAAAAATACTAATAAAGCTTCTGAGAGGCAGAATCATTTAGATAAAGTACCACCCCAAGGGTTGTAAAATGCGGATTCTACAGTTTTCTTACATTAAATACATGTTGTAAAAAGTATCTCAGACCTTTTTATCCCATTGCTGAGTAACTGAAAGACCATCTCCTAAATCATATTTTAGCATGATAGGAAATATACCCCTTTATTAATTGTCCCATCAAAATTATCCATAATAGAATAAATATCACTTGCAGATGTCATCAGCAATTTGGTAGAGATGGTAGAGGCAGAGGGGAAATATCAGAACTCCAGCTAGATTAGTGATATCTGAGAAAGTAGATCTAGAAAACAGGACACCTGTTCCAGAAGAGTAATACTAGCTCATTTTATGGAATGTTCAAGGCATTGTTTTAAGTGCTTTAAACTGTGAACCTTAATACTGTAGATACCTCTTATATTTACAGGTAGGGGAAGAAAATGGAATCACAGAAGGGCTGAGAAAGTTGCCCGAATTACACACCTAGTAAATAACAAAGCTGGGATTTGAGCATAGGAAGTCTAAATACAGAGTTTGCATTCCCAAAACCCTGCTATACTGTCCCTTATAAAAGTAAAGCTAAAACCCTCTCATTACCACTATACAAGGGTGTGATCAAAGGGGCATTAAGCCAAAGGCAAGGAGAGGAGTATTAAGAGGACTTTAGTTAAAACAAAACAAAACAAAACAAAAAACAAAAAAACCAAGAGGGCTTTAGTTTAGAATGATATGCTGAGCTTGGAATCTTGTTGGTCTGCAATCTTTAGGAAATCTAGTCAACAGGTGCAGGAATCTCCCCATAGTAAAGAGGCTTGTTGAAACATGAGTCCAAGTTCTCCTCTTATCTTCTCATCAATGACAGAACATATTCTCAGTTTGTGGAGGGCTGAAACTTGAACACGATGGCAAATGGGGATGTCTTGGTAGATCTAGAATGTGAAGGGGTGTGAGAAGAGATCCAGTTCTCTGGTGAGATTCTAGCTTTCATGGTTTTTCAAGGTCTCACCATGGCCTTTGGGACTAATAGGGCTGATGAACGAACAAGTTGCTGAAGGTTGGAAGAATGCCACCAGCCCCTGTGGAGGGTTGTCCCCATCACCACATAGCTGAGCTTCCAATTACTGCACTTCATGACATGGCTACTGAGGGCTGGTGGACTCTATTTAAGGCAGTCAATGGATGGCCCCATCACTAGCTGACTTGGGGCTATCTGAACCTCCTAGATAATTAAATTCCAGATCCAGCTTTTTTTTCAGTTGCTTTTTTTCTAGCTTTGGCTCTGACATCTTCTGCTCAAACAATTACTTTCCTTTCCCCACCATGAATCTGACTTTGGGCTCCATTCATCACCCCATCTTATGTTGTCAACCTCCTTGTGAAACAAGATCATACCCAGTCACAGAAGCAACTTACTGACAGTACAGCTGACTCTCTGACAGTCCTCCTGGCCGCGGATGGACCCTCAACCCTGACCAGGGAGCAACAAGCCACAATAACAAAGCACTGAACTGTTTCAGAAACTTTAGTTTTTATAGAAGGCTTTTAGGTAGTTTTTAAAAATTAGCTCCGTGCAACAGAATGTGCTCAGTCCTCTGACAATAAATATGAGAATCACCTCATGGGGCTTTCCATATGACCCATAATGGTGACTACTTTTTAATCTGTCATTTATCAAGTTGAGCAAAAAAAAGTATAGAATCATAGCTCCTGAATGTTAAAGCATGTTCAATTTTCAAATGAAAATCCATTTAGTTTTATTTGTTTAATCATAGAAGTTGGATTCTAATTCCCCCTGGAATATTACTTACAGGTAATATTTCCACTTGAAGGTGGAGTTAAATTTTGCTACCAGGTAATTTTGGATTTTTTTTTCTGTTGAAAATCTGGTTAGATTTTTCTTTCTACTATGCCAGGAAAATGCCTCTTTCTAAAGGTTATGCTTTGCTCTGCTTAGTATCTGGTTCCTTGGAGTGTGGGAGAAACATTCTTAGGATCTTTCTTTGATTGTACAGTACTTTACACATTGTAAAGTCCATGAAATCTTTGTTTGCTTTCAGTTCAAAATATATGATTTTGCTCTGATGGCTTAAGAAGAATGCCTTATAACTGCTCCTTAATATTTTTCTACTAAGACTGAAGAAATTCATTAAATATTTATTGAGTGACTAATATGTACAAGGGACTTTGCCATACACTTCAAGTCTTAGCAAAAAAAAAAAAAAAGAGGGAACATTTTTGTATCTTCCCTACTCCTATGCCTTAGAATATACACAATACAAACATAAAACTGATCATTTAGACTACAAATATGGGCTGATTAATATGCAAGGGAGTTGAAGAAGGAAAGATTTTGATTATTAATATACTTAGAATATCCGGGGAAAGACACTGATTTGTCTCTTATTTTTTCAAAATGTTTTTCAATCATATTTTTCTGTGTTTTTTTTCCTACAATAAATCTGAACTAGGTTAGTGTTTGTATCCCCATCTATAAACAAGAAACGTGGAGAAATGTGAACTGCCCAAAGCCAATCCCAGAGCAAAGTGTGAAATAAACATCCTGTTTTAAGTTTTATGGATGGCATAAAGATTCTCATCTGTTTGCTGCTCTGTGCTCAGTAATGCCAGATTGCTTATGCCTTATTTAGCGGAACCCCTTGGCATTTAAGCCTGGCTCTGCTGCTTATGACATTCTATTGCCATCTGTGAACACTCCCCCCAATCAGAGGGACAAAGTGATAACCGCTGATTTCAGAGCTCCCTCGTTGCTCTTGCTCTTTGCCTGTGTCTCACCTACTTGGAATGGCATTCTTTTTGCTTCGTGTAACCATTCCGGTCCTCCCTTCTCCTCCCCAAATTATTTTTTTCCTGAATATACTAGCCTCCAGAAATAACGATCACATCTTATGAGGAAATGTTTTTAAAGAAGAATTAAGGTGTTCTCTATCATACTAACTAGGCAACAACACTCAAGATTGATTTTCAGGTCTCCAGAAAAATTTAATAACTACCTAACACCACAGATTTACAATTATAAATTAAAACTAAGATAAAAAAAAACTGTGGCCAAGAATGACTCTAAGAAAGAAAACTTATTTGAAGTTACAGCAACAAATTCTTCTTGCCTTTGTTGCTGTTGTGGTTGAGTCTACAATTTTTATAACCCGTTATTTATTACATTATCTTTAAAAATGATGTCATTTGGAACTAAATTATTTGGCTGCCACATCATCTCAATCAATGGTGGATAAGGCATTAAAAAAACTAGTTCAAACACCTGGGGTTCAATGGATTACTAAAGGAGACCATTTTAATCCATTTTAAATGATCTCCAATTAGAGGGGATTGATTGTTCACTGTATCTCACTGTCAAAGGAATGCAGCGCTTCAATCTATTTTTTTGGTTGATTAGGTATTTTAATTAAAAATGTCATTAATACCACCAGTAGAATTTTATCAAAATAGTAAGCTATAAGTGGTTAATAATGTACAATGTAAGGTAATAAGACAATGTCAAACTGTTGGCATGTATGAGTTTATTTTTATAATTATAAACAATTAGACAACAGAAGTAATAAAAATTTGATTCGATAGCATATTTGCAATTTTTAGGAAATAGCAAACATTATCTGCTCTTTATTTTATGTCTTCTTTCTATTAGGGAACTCAATTGCATTCTTAATTCCTGAATCCTTAATGGTATTAAACATCTGTATATTCTCTTTTATCTCCATTTGTTCCAAACTACCTGTATGTCCACTGTATGGTAGGCATGTGTAGCTTGAGAGCATTACATGACAGACAGCCATAAATTCTATGTTTATGTGCTGTTACCATGAGTACACATTTTAATTTACATATTGAATATTTTGGTAAAATCAGAACTGCTTATAAGAAGTTTTCAATTTGGGAAGTTTTAATCCTATGTAAATCGAAACACTACATTAACTAAAAAATAAAACACACAAAGAGCTTTTGAAAAGATATTCTTGATTCTAATGTGAAAAGAGGTAATAAAAGCAAATTTAAATGTTCATGAAATCTTACTTAGGTAGAATGCCCATTATTATTCACTCAATAATAGACATACACTTTCTGAGAAATTTGTGGAGGTCCCTTTAACATTATTCTGCTTACAAAGAGATTGAATCACAGTTTATGATATATTTTTGATACCTGCTTTCTAAGATATGGTGACCAGGAGAGTAATAATGGATGCTGTTTCTCATAGAGCCTGTTTTTATATTCTAAGCATTTTCTCAATTATTATTTTAACCAAACTGGTATAGTTCACCAGAATGGTGTGATTGATATAAATCTGTAAGTATTAGTAATTCTCATCAGTCTCTGGCTTAGATAGAATATTTTCCTTCATGAACATAGAGTTTACACCTCTAAGCACTTTACAGCTATTACCACATTTAATGCTTTTAAAAACACTCTATCTTCAATTTACAAAGGAAAAATTTAAGCACAAGGTATCAAGCTATTAAATGGTGGAAATGGGATTTGAACACAGGCATTCTGGCTTCAAAACTTGTGCTCCTCAAATTAGATAGATGAAAAAGTAGACTCACAACTAAATCTCGCATTACTTCTCATGAATAATGCTTACCATGCTGCTAGACTGAATGTTCATGTCTTCACCAAATTCTTATGTTGAGATTTAATCCCCAGTGTGATGGAATTTGAAGGTGGGGACCTTGGAAGTTGATTGGATCATGGATCCAATAGGATGAATGCGTTTATAGAAGAAAATCCAGAGAGCTCCCTTGTTCCTTGGGCCATGTAGGAACACAGAAAAAGACTGCTGTCTGTGAAGCAGGAGGCAGGTTCTCACCAGACATTGACTCTGCTGGTGGCTTCATCTTAGACTTCCCAACCTCAAGAACAATAAGAAATAAATTTCTGTTGTTTAGACAACACCTAGTCTATTTTATTATAGTACCTAGATGGGCTAAGAGAAATGCCTAATAAAAAATCCCATGATTTTTTCTTACACATAGGATATTACAGACAATACAAGTAAAATATAAGAGAAAATTCTAGTACTCATAGATGAGATGAAAATTTCTATGTGATCGAACACAAATCAATGGTTGTTCTGTGATGAAAAAAAACTGACAGTGGGAGCCAGGTAGTAGTGACCACCTGGAATCATAGTTGTAATTTTAAGAGTCTGGGATATGAGAAAAGGAGATAGGAATTAGAGCTCTGTTAGTCTATTTGATATTATAGAGACACAAGGTGTTAAAATAATTAAATTTATCATGAATAACACTAAATGACATTAAGAAAACTTCTAGATCTGGATGAAGAGTATTGAAATGTTCAGAGTTAATCTGAGATGGATTCCCTTAGGCTGTGAATCCAGATAGCATTCTTACTCTTGGAAGCTATGTGTGTGATTGCTAGTGGTAGCACCCAGGTGTTGCATCTTTTCAATAGGATTTAGAGAACTTGACAGCCTCAGACTGATTATCATTAGCTTCATATCTCTGTAGTTTTATAGAGTGGAAAGTAATTACTTTCCTTTGATATTAAATCCTGTCCTCTTGGATAACTTTATTTTCATTTCTATCACAAAATCTCAATTGAGAAGAATTGTTTATTTATAAGAATTAGCAAGTGCTAAGTCAAATACTTTGAAAGAAATGTTGAATGTTATGGATTTTTGTTTCTTTGTTTTTTTGCCTCCACAGGCATTTATCTTTTCCAAGAAACTAATAGGACCCTCACTTATTCACTACTTTGTTATTGACGCCTACAAGGCCTGACACATAGCAAGTGGTCAGTACATACATATTGAAGAATGAATTGTTGGAAGCCAGATAGTGAATTCAGAAGTCAATGGGAAATGAGAAACTGCTACGGTAGCCATGGAGGAGATGGAGGACTTCTGCACTGAGCAATTTTGAACTGTATATGTTGCTAGATAAAACAAAGCTAGCCTGAAAACTGATTTAGGAAACTGCTATTGCCCTATTTCCTGGAATGCGCTAGATTTTGACTAACCCGTGTTGCCTCAGAACCACTTAGTTTTTAGAGCCCTCCATAGTGACAGATTTTGTTACCAGGCTACAAATGTTCCTGCTAGAACCATAGGTGATATTTTTGGTTATAGCAATCGATTCTCAACTGGATTCTATCTAGTTCAGACTTCATTGACCTCCCACATCATGATTAACAAGGCACTGCCAATAGATTAATAATACGGAATTGATATTAGAGGAGTAGTTTGCTTGTTTGTTTGGATTAAGACTTTTTTCTGTTAAACAAATTGGGATTAGTATCATGACCACAAAATTATAGAAACACTTCTTTAACCACTGCTCCCCATAAATCAAGCGTCCATATATACGTTGTTCTTTTTCTTAGTTCTATATTCTGATTTCACTCATCTCTTTTGCACCTTTGCTAGTGACACCATCCCCTTAGAATAAATGTTGCCATTAAGTAGAGCAAATTGTCCCTGCTTGTTTCCTTCAGGATAGTCTTGCTACTCTTGATCATTAGCATTTCCATGTAAATTTTAGGGCTAGTTTGTCAAGTTTAGCTCACAAGACTATTGGCATTATTGTTGAGATTGCATGAAATCAATTTGGGGAGGCCCCCATATTTTTACTACATTGAATCTTCTATGAATATATCTCTAAGTACTTGTGCTTTATTCAGCTTTTTTTTTAAAAAATTATTTATTTATTTGAGAAAGGGAGAGAGCAAGAGCAATGAGGAGGGAGAGGGAGAGGCTCCTGCTGAACAGAGAGCCTGCCACAGAGCTCTATCCCAGGACCCCGGCATCATGACCTGAGCAGAAGGCAGATTGCTTAACCAACTGGGCCACCCAGCCACCTTCTTAGTCAACTTTCTTAATAATTTCTTATAATTTTATATATGCAAGTTTTGCATATCTCTGTTTAATTTTATTTCCAGGTTTTACTATTTTTGATGGTATTGTAAGCAGCATATCAAAACATTTTATTTTCTAACAACGATAGTATATAGATGCACAACTAATTTTTGTATATTAAATATATATCCTGAATCTTTGTTAAACTCTTAGTAATTCTAATGATTTATCTGTAGGTTATTCTGGATTTTATGACATACATTATCATTTAATCCTCAAATAATGAGATTACTTCAAATCTATGTAGGTTTAATTATCCATCACCATCACCTGTCAATCTTTATTGCCTGATTGTTCCAGCTAGAATCTATCATCAACATCATCATTATCATCATCATCATTATTTTAAATGATCATTTAGCAGATATGGCAAATCTCCTTTTTAAAATTATTTATTTATTTTTAAAAGATTTTATTTATTTATTCATGAGAGACACACAGAGAGAGAAGCAGAGACATAGGCAGAGGGAGAAGCAGGCACCCTGTGGGGAGCATGATGCGGGACTTGATTCCAGGACCCCGGGATCAAGACCTGAGCCAAAGGCAGATGCTCAACCACTGAGGCACCTAGGCGCCCAGTCTCCTTTTTTATAGATTGAGTTTTACTAAATTCCTTTAACAAATCTTTTGAGATAGTTATATGTTTTTCTTTTCATGTGTTAAGTTGTAATGATTAACTATCTGATGTTAAATCATCATTGCGTTCCATAAATAAGCCTTTCATTATTTACTATATTTTGTATATATTCATGTATTCATTTTGTTACAATTTGATTAGGAATTTTGAAATTATGTTCATAAGTAAAAATTTCCTATCATTTACCTTCCTTATTCTGTCCTTATTAGTTTAGTAACATAGTTTTACTGGTCATATAAAATGATTGGAAAAATGTCCTTTTTAAAATGTTTGGAATACTTTAGGTGTTTGCCATTTTTGCTTCTTAAATATTGGCAAATTTCACTTAAACTCCATTTAAGCCAGGAGTTCTTTTAAATGAAAGGTTTTAAATATAGATTGAATTTCTTATTTTTTGTGAAAATTCTGTTGTTTTTTTTTCCCTAGGAATGTGTCCATTTCATATGCATTTTCAAATTCATTGGAATAATTCTTCCTAATATTCTCTTATTTTCTTTTCAATAACTCAATAAACTGTAGTGATGTCTCCTTTTTCAATCTTGAGGTTAGTTATTTGCTTTTCTCTTTTTTTTCTGGTTTGTTCAATTACTTTTAAATTCTGTTGATCTTTTCAAAGACCAAACTCATTATTAATCCTCTATTGTATGTGAAGTGTAATTAATTTCTGCTCCTTATTATTTTATGCATTTTTCTTTATTTGGGTTTATTTTGCTTTTTATCTTCTGGAGAGTGGTCCTTACCTCGTTATTGTTTTAGTTTTTTTCTTCTTTAATATTTGCACTTGTGAGGGTAAGTCTTTAAATCCTGCTTACCTTTATGTCACAAGGTTTTATTTGTAGTATTTTAATTATTCAGTTCATTTTTTCTCTTATTTCTACTGTGTCTTCCTTTATTTTTAAATTATTTTGTATTTCCAAATATATAGGATTTTCTTATATCTTTTATGGTATTGATAAATTATACAACTTACTCTCAAAAAATTGGTTGGGGTTCTTTTTTTGTTTTTTAAAAATTTATCTTTTTAAGATTTTTCTCTTTTTTATTATTGAAGTATAGTTGACATACAATGTTGTGTTAGTTTCAGGTGTACAACATGGTGATTTGACAGTTCTGTACATTATACAATATTTACCATGATTAGTAAGTTACCATCTGTCACCATGCAGAGTTATTACAATATTATTGACTATATTCCCTGTGCTGTATTTTTCATTCCTGTGACTTATGTTACAACTGGAGGTTTGTACCTCTTAATCCCCTTCACCTATTCTGCCCTTCTACCCACTCCAGTCTCATCTGGCTTTCTTTATAGCCCAGCATACAGTCACTTCTTTCTAAATGTTTTATCTAACTTGAAAAGAGTTGGGTTTTCTGAAGTTGCTAGATATAGTGTTCTTTATTAGATCAGGTTTGTTAATTGTTTAGATTTTCTACTTCCTTAAAGCATTTTGTCTATTTTGTTTCTCAGCAACTAAGAAGTATATGTTAAAACCTGACAATATAATTGTACTTTTTCTACTGTTCATTGTAGTCCCGAAATTTTGCTTTATATATATATATATATATATATATATTCTCAAGTCATGTTATTAGGTTTGTAAAATTTAGAATTTATATATTTTCCTGGTGAGTTGAACCACTCTCATTTTGAAGTGTTTATCTCCAGTAATACTGTTTGCCTTAAAGTAATTTTGGTTTATTAGGCTTCATCATTATTTTTTCAATTATTTTATTTAATTTTCACATAAAATATCTTTTTCTTGCTTCTTACTTTCATCTTCGCTATATCAGACTGTTCTAGATGTGTCTTAAAAACTGCACATGCTTATATGTCTGTGTGTGTATATTTTCAGTCAGAAAATTTTTCTTTTAATTGCAAGAGTTAAGTCTATCCACATGTAACTGTAATAATGGCTATTTATGGGTTTAAATCTATCATTTTAATATTTTAATTTTAAATAACATTAAATATATTTTAATATTTTCTATTTGTTTCATCTGTACTGTATTGTTTTCCCTCCTTTTTGAAGTTTTCTTGGGTTTATAAGTACTTTTAAAAATTCCATTTTTCCCCATTTGTTCAGATGGCAACTATTATTTTATGATTGTTTTACCCTAAAGCTTTCCCACAATTATCATGATCTAAGTTTATTGGTACTTTTCATTGTTTTGACAGATAAAACCTGACAACTCATAAGTTCTATTTATCTTCTCTCTTTATGAGCTACTGTTGTTTTGTACTATAATTTGATATATTTTTTAAAAATTCCCAAGAGTAACTGTGATTGTTTTATAGTTAATATTATGCTAAACCTACCCATGTACTTTCCTTTTCTCTTTCTCTCTTTTTTTCTCCACTTGTTTTTGCATTCCTAACTTTGAATATGGGATTACTTTTTTTCTGCCTGAATTTCTAATTTCAGGAAGTGTGCTCACTTATTAAATTTGAAATGTCATTATATTCCCCTGAAATTGTGTTATTACTCTGTTTTTTCAGTTGGAGTGAGAGTGTAGAAAAAGTAATCATCCTTTTATCAACTGGATGATTGAGAGATTGATTTATATGAGTAAATGCAGTATACTATTTATATTCAATGTGATCTTAAATGAAAGGCCTTTGGGTGTGTAGGAAGAACACTGCATTGGCCAAAGTTTTATGAGTTTTTCTCCACTTCTCTGATTTTTATTTTAGCTTGTTATTTCAATTCCTTGCTGAATACTTCTGATTCAAGAGAATTACCTGTGAGTGAATTGAGATGTTGAAAATGGAGATAATATGAAAATTGATTATAGAAATATTTGTAGTTTTTATCAATACTTTTATTAACAGAAAGCTCTCAGAGAAAATAATAGTGGAGACTATTAGTTTAAATAACAAAAAGTGAGTTCTTATTAATGTGAAAACAAAAGTATGTAGAGTTAGTTGGTAGCATATACCCAGAAGAGAAAACAATCAATTTCAGGCATATTGTGAATTATATAATAGATAACAATGAGATAATAAATACAAATTAAAATAAAATGGCAGCACAATGGAGCTTTAAGTGTTATAAATAAAAATTTTAAACCAATAGAAATTGCTCTTGGGAACATACCTGTTGCTTCAGAAAGTAATTATAACTCTACCTCATCTTGTCTTATGAAGCATCTTTGAGGATGAATTCTAAATAAACTATTGTGATTGAGTGTCTATAAAGTATACTTGAAGGAAAACTGATAGCAGTTCAATATTACTTTATTCTAGAGCTCTTAGGAAACTATATTTGTTTCCACAGCTAGTATGACATTAACTAATTAAAAATGCAAACATCTTTGCATTTGCAATTGATGTTGTGGTAAGACAGTGTCATAATATTTGGTTATATTATACCAAAAATGATGTATAATAGCCAACCTTTAATTATTTATATAAAGATTCTATTTTTATATCTATAGACTTAAATCAGCGGCTTCCATAATCAATCCTTATTTAATTGACAGGCATTTACAAATTTATAGAAGTGGAAAAATACAAGATACACTTGTTGCTAAAAACTAAAGCAAAGTTAAAAAAAAAGAAAATAATGTATTAGGGTCTTTTTTTTAAAGTCTTTTAGACAACACATTCCAATGTAGGAGTTTAACAATTTGTTCAGTTGATGAATAAATAATTTCCTGGCATTAAGATTAGACTTACAAATTTAGTTTACTAATATTTTCCATTTGTGCCATTAAAAATCTTTTAAAACATTTAAA
This sequence comes from Nyctereutes procyonoides, assembly GCF_905146905.1. Lineage (NCBI taxonomy): Eukaryota > Metazoa > Chordata > Mammalia > Carnivora > Canidae > Nyctereutes > Nyctereutes procyonoides. Next base: position 15,839,748 of record NW_026575082.1, on the reverse strand, counting down.
TATTTCACTTGTATTTTGCTATAATTTCTTAAATTGATATACAGCAAGTCCTAAAAAAATGGTAAAACTCATACTTAAATATATATTTCTACTTTAGCTTTAACATGAGACTTTTTAAATACTTCATAAAATTTTAGTTACATTTTAAATTCTCCATAAGACAACTTGCCAGATAAAGAGATTCTCTGGTGTATCTTTCTCTTCTTCCTTCTTACTTTCTTTCCTTCCTTCTGTCCATCTGTCTTCTTTTCATTCTTCCATTATTGTCCAAGCTGGGATTACCCAGGTGCTCTTTTATAAGCAGTCCTGGGTATTTATAATCAGTGCATAGAATTTGGCTTTCATAGATCAGATTCTAATAAAGGTTCAGATATATCCAGCAAACCAAATATCCACGTTTTTTTAGACATGTAGCTGTAAGTGCAAGATAGTCTGCAATTTATCGTGTTTAAATTCTGAGTTATAAAGGATAAGGCAAAATGATGTCCCTTCATTTCTTGTTGAGAGTACTTTCATTCCTTTCTTCTTTTTTTTTTACTTCCTTCTTTTCTATCTTCCTCTCCTAAAGTTCTCCGTCTATCTCCTCAACTTAATGCCCTCTTACTCCCCCACTTTCTTCTCTTCATTCTTTTCTAAGTAGTTTTAGCACTAGTGAGGAAAAGGAGAAGAGACCTGTAGAAGACAATGGTGAAACTGGAAATTCTTTGTTGTCTGAGACAGCTCTAGAGTTATTTGTGGTGTATTTTCCCTTAATCTCTAGATTAATATTTTATTTTATTTTAATAAGATTTCATTTTTTGCGATTCTCTAAATTAAGAAATTGATGAGTGAATTTTTCCATGGACAAAAATGCTGGGAGTCTTCGGGTCACGTGTGGCTTTCCTTGTACTTGGTGACGTGGGGTGTCTCATTATTTATTTCTAGGGGTTATCACATTCTCCTTCTTTCCTTCCTTCCCCTTCCTCCTTCTTCTCTTCCCTCTCTTTCTTCTTTCTTTTTTTAATTTTATTTTAAAGGGTTTTATTTATTTATTCATGAGAGACACACACAGAGAGAGAGGCAGAGACATAGGCAGAGGGAGAAGCAGGCTCCATGCAGGGAGCCTGACATGAGGCTCCATCCCGGTCTCCAGGATCAGGCCCTGGACTGAAGGCGACGCTAAACCACCAAGCCACCAGGGCTGCCTGCCTTTCTTTCTTTCTTTCTTTCTTTCTTTCTTTCTTTCTTTCTTTCTTTCTTTCTTTTTCTTTCTTTCTTTCTTTCTTTCTTTCTTTCTTTCTTTCTTTCTTTCTTTCTTCTTCTTTCTTTCTTTCTTTCTTTCTTTCTTTCTTCTTCTTTCTTTCTTTCTTTCTTTTTCTTCCTTCTTTCTCTTCTTTCCTCTTTCTTTCCCTCTCTGTCTCTGTTTCTCTCTCTCTCATAGCCTAATGGATCTTCCCTCAAAGATAATATGCATACTAGAAACGTCCATTTAAAAATTTTTGGTCCAGTGTTTTGTTCACTCAGTGTCTGTTCAGTTTTAAAATGCTGTGGTGGTATGGTGGGGGGGACCTGATGGCTCAGTTGTTAAGCATCTGACTCTTGATTTCAGCTCTGGTCATGATCTCAGGGTCCTGGGATTGAGGCCCTTTTTGGGCTCCCCACTCAGCAGGGAGTCTGCTTAAAGATTCTCTTCTTGTCCCCCTGACACTCCCCTTATTCATGCATAATGACTGTACTCTCTCTCTCAAATAAATAAATAACTATTTTAAAAAATGCTATGGTGGGGGCAGCTGGCTGGCTCAGTGGAAAAGGCATGTGATTCTTGATTTTGGGTATGAGTTTGAGCTCCACATTGGGTATAGAGATTACTTAAAAACAAAATCTTTGAAAAATAAAATAAAATGTTGTGGTAAATATACTACTGATAAAGGTATTAGAAAATGATACAAAACTGATTCTTACTAAAACATAAGTATTTCTTATAGCTTGTTTAGTTAATTCTAAGGTCATATTCAAGTGATTAATAGGATGAATATCTTCCTATTGGTGTAAAACTTGTCATGTTCAAGGCCAATTTGCTGGTTTTATTTGCAGTTGCAGATTTCCAGAACCAGACAATATCAGTCATAATATTGCATGCATTATGCCATTTAAAGTTTTTTACCTAAAAGTTTCCATAAATAAATAAATCTACCTATATAGGTTAAATAAAGCTCATATATTTGTGATTATTAGCAAAAATAAAGTTAGCATTTTGTATTTCAATGTCATAATAAAAATAGACACAATCAATATCACTCTTTACCCTAAGGATATTCAGTTTTATAAGTGAATTTAATCAAAGGTTTCTATAACTGTTAACTAAAGTTATTATCATTTTGATTTTTATGTGGTGACTATGGTTGGTTTTTTAATAAGAACTTTTTTTTTAGAGCAGTTTTAGGTTCACAGCAAAATTGAGAAGGTACAGAGGTTTCCTATATACTTCCTACATCACCACCAGACTTATTATTTACATCCCCCAACAGAGTGATACATTTATTACAAATGATGAACCTCTATAAATGTATTCAACCAATTTCTATAGTTTACCTTAGAGTTCACTCTTGGTGTTCTACATGCTGTGTGTTTGGGCAAATCTATAATGACATGTATCCATCGTTATGGTATCATATGGTATTTTCGCTGTCCTAAAAATCCTCTATGCTCTGCCTATCATCCTTTCCCCCACATCCTCAACCCCTCACAACTACTGATTTTTTTATAGACTTTTCTTTTCTAAAATATCATATAGTTGGAATCATACCTTAAGTAGCCTTTTCAGATTGGCTTCTTTCACTTAGTAGCACGCATTTAAGTTTCCACCATGTCTTTTCGTGGCTTGACAGCTCATTTCTTTTCAATATTGAGTAATATTCCATTATCTGAATGTATCACTTTATATATCCATTTATCAACTAAAGGACATCTTGGTTGCTTTCAAGTTTGGGCAATTATGAATAAAGCTGCTATAAATATTTCTGTGCAAAACCTAAATAATTAGGTTTTTGTGTAGACATAAATTTTCAACTCTTGAGGGTAAATACCAAGAAGTAAGTTTGTTGGATTGGATGGTAAAATACGTTCAATTTTGTAAGAAATAGCCAAACTGTCTTCTAAAGTGTTTGTACCATTTTGCATTCCCACCAGCAACTTATGAGAGTTCCTATTGCCCCATATCCTTCCACATTTGGTATTGTCAGTGTTCTGGATTTTAGTCAATCTAATAGGTATGTAATTTTTTTAATTTGCAGTTCTTAATGACATGATGTGGAACATTTTTTCATATGCTTATTTGCCATCTGTCTTTTCTTGGTGAGGTTAAAGTTTTCAACTCATTTTTTAATTAGGTTGTCTGTTTTCTTGTTGTTGACTTTTAAGAGTCTAATTGATTAGTTTTATCACCACTATGAGGATATATTTATAACTTATACCCAACAAGACCAAACTCCCAATACATTTATACTCTATGATAAATGACAACATTATCATTGGGACGCCTGGGTGGCTCAGTGATTGAGTGTCTGCCGTTGGCTCAGGGCATGATCCTAGATCCCGGGATCAAGTCCCACATTAGGATCTCTGTGGGAAGCCTGCTTTTCCCTCTGTCTATGTCTCTGCCTCTCTCTCTGTGTCTCTCAGGAGTAAATAAAATAATAAATCTTAAAAAAAAACCCATTATCATCAATAATAAGATTTTGTTATTTAACCTTGTTACTCAAACACTGGAATAAATAAGTGGAGATTTCCATGTGTTTCTTAGAATAAGTATGTTTTCATCATAATATGTCTCTAAAAGCTAGAAGCTAATAACAGAGTTACAGTTCTTGAGGTCAACTTGAGCACAAGCCTAAGAGTTTGATATCTCCATTCTTTTGGGTACTTATAAGAAGAGTAACCATTTTTGTAAAGTAAATGTGACAAGTCAGTTTTGTGGGAAAATGGCTTATCGTCAGGGTATTTTTTCCATCCCTTTTAGTTAGACTGAAAGTCATAGACAATTCAACATGCTTTATTAAGATTGTAAATGAAAAGAAAACTGAGATAGTATCATGCTTTTTAAAAAAATTATTTTTAAGTAGTCTCCATACCCAAGGTGAGGCTGAAGCCCACAACCCCAAGATCAAGATTCACTCTACCAACCAAGTCAGCCAAGCACCCTGAAAAATCATGCTTTCGATGATTCTACTACATTAGAAAAGTAGATGTGCCTAAATACAGATTTTTCAACACAATATATAGAAAGACCAGTATTTTTCTCTATTTAGAAGTTTTATCTGTACCAGTGGAATGTTCACAAATTTGATGAAAAAGGCAAAATTCATCAGCTGGAAAGGTGCATTTGCCTACACTGAGAATACTGGAGAGAAAAGAACTGTATAAAAGCGGGAAGGAAGAAGAAAAAGAAAGAGGAGAAGGAAGAAGAGGGAGAAGAGGAGAGAAAGAGGAGGAAGAGGAAGAAAGAAGAGGAAGAGGAAGGAAGAGGAAGAAGATGACAAAGAAGACAGCAAACCTATGATAATGCTCTATTAGGCTTTACCCACTACTAAAGACCAGAGTGGACTTATTTCAGTTCACAGCTGTATCTATAGGAACTTTTTTGCTCCCTTTCTTTTTCTCACCTCCTCTGATCCTGCAGGTAGAGAAAAGGCAGGACCATGTGAAGAAGGAGAGTAAAAGCACAAGGGGAAGGAAGAAAAGAAAACCCAACCAAACAACACCCTTACTTGCTGGTAGTGCCAGCTCAGCAGGCCTGAGGCAGAGGAGAGATGCCATCACTTAAGTGCATTTTGAATATTTTGAGTTTTGCACTATGTTGAACATTTAAATTATTGAACTGAACTCTTTGTGAATAGAAATAAATATATCACTTTTTATTACTTAAAAATAATGAAAAACATCATAGATCTTCCCTTGAATTCCATCTAATGAGCAGAAAAACATCTACCCACATGAAATTCATTTTAAGAGTTTGTGAGAGATGAAAATACAATTGCATTATCAGGTATTCCATGATCATGCTTATTCAACCAAATCATTACACTTATAGGCATCAATTAAAGAATCTGGATATGTCCCCCTTGTGTGTCAACTAAAAAATATCAGAGTTTACATGAAATGGAAAATAATTCTGTAAATCATTATATAGCTCAGGCAACAAATATAATTTACTTACTATTTTTTTTCAACAAAAGTTACAAATTAAAATGCCTACTAAGTTCTTTTAAAATGGGAAAGAATTTCATTAATGTTAATGTGTTGTCCTTTTTTAACCAATAATTCTATTTTTTCTACAGATAGAGTTGTTGCAAAATTGTTTGTCAAAAGAATTTTTATAACAACATCTTTAGAAAATAAAGATGACTTTATGAGAGTCTTAAAATTTTAAATGCTCCTAAGAGACCCATCCTTATTTCTAGTGCTGTATTTTTCATGAATTAGGCTGCTATTGACATCAGCAGCAAGTTTTATGCAGCTTGTCAGGTCACATCATCGCTTGTGTCACCCAGCAGAGCAAAGCATCTTTAACAATAATAATGGCATGATTAAAGATTGAAGAATCACTTGGGAAAAAACCTCTGAGTACAATTCTATTGCTTGGATAATTCTGGATAGAAGCCTAGTTTACATTTTCATGCCAGTTTAAATTCTATTAATAATAAATAAAAAAACTTCCAGAACTTTATTTCACATTATTTTCTCTAACTGAAAAATCAAGATGAATCACTGAACCATTTTTTATATATTTATAGCTGTATCTGTTTAAGATAAGGTGTCTTGTATATGTTTTCTCTTCACTTTTACTTTCTCCCATCTCTGTACCACCAAATTCTTGACCTTTATAAATGCAATGCATGGTTTTAGAGTCATGTTTGCTTTACATTCTGTAAAAATGAATATAAATGTATTCTTCTTTTATGTATTTTTTGAGATTTTTCACATTTCTATTTACCACCCCCCCATTTGTTTGCTTTACTCATAGTCAATTAGTAAAACTCCTCCAAAGATTATTTTATGACAATGCATAGATTAAATCATCCTAATCCTTGCATTTTAGAACCTTTCATGTGGGCTTTATATATTACAGAATATTTGACTGTGTTTGTGCAGGATGTTTATGCAGAGACATGGACACAGGGATAGATAGGTGGATAGAAATGATTTCATAAATATGGTATTACGTAAAAAACAGTGCTCTTAAATAAAATGTTATATTTTTTTTACCTGAATTTAACACAATGAAAAGATGTATATTAAGCTGAAGAAATAACTACATTTAATATATATTTCTTAATCACAAGACATTCTCTCTTTCTTTCTTAGGTTTTATTTATTTATTCGAGAGAGAGAGAGAGAGAGAGAGAGAGAGAGAGAGCAAGCGAACACAAGCAGGGGCAGAGGGAGATGGAGAAGCAGGCTCCCTCCCCACTGAGCAGGGATCATGATCTGAGCTGAAGTCAGAAACTTAACCAACTAAGCCATCCTGGTGCCCCAAGACATTATTTCTTAAAAGATTCTTTGAAGGCTAAGAAAAAATTAGAGAAACTAACAGATAGTGACAATACTTTTCATACACATTTCATTTTTAGACAGTTTTAATTTTTTCCTGCTCTGATCAGCACGGCATTGATATTTATATACTTTTCCGTTTGCTCTTTCCCCTCCTCTCTTTTCAGTAGTTCTATCACTATTTTATATTGTACAAAAATATGAGCTTTGCTGTTCCTTAACCGTAATTCCTATTGTGGTTTAGTGCGTACTGTAGAAAATGCTGATAGAACTACTGATAGCATCAGTGCTTTGGCCACAGCTTCTCCAATGCCAGTTCCCTGTTGATTTGACCTAGTAGTTTATCACACCCCACCCTTTTCCTCAAGGAGGATGAGGATGCTATACATTTTTAATTTTTTCATAATGATAAATTTCTTAAATTGCATCTTAACTGCCTATAACACTACTGGGTCACTCTTCCCTTTCCATCCCCCACCTCTTATTTTCTAGAGATTGTTCCATTGTCTTGAACAGTTTGTGTTTGGAGAAATGGTCTCCCCAAGAACAGAAAGGGTTTTTTCCTCTTATAGATTTGATGTTTGTGCCTAGAAGATTAAAGCATATTTTGTTCATCTTTAAAGTTTGTCCTTGCAAGTAGAACATTGTTAGTCTTGAGCATTTGTTTAAATTTTATGGTTCACAATGTCCTCTATTAATCTGCAAATGAAGATTTTCTTTTATTTTAGGGAAATTTTCTTGCAATATGTCCTCAAATATGCATACATCCTTTTCAGCTTGTTGAATTGTCTATCTTAAGGAAATCAAGTTTTTAATTTTTTTTCTTTTTTTGCTCAGTCTTGTATGTTGTTAAGTTTTCTTCTTTTTTTTTTAATCTTTTTTGATTTTTATTATTGTTTTGGTGTATTTCACCATCCCACTTGTTTTCGTTTTGTTCATGTTTCAGGAACTCTGAACAGATATTCTTTGCCCTGAAGTAGAATAAATGGACTAATGATTCTTTTCTAACTTTAAGACTTTTTTCTTCCTGTTCTGAGCTCTCTCTTGAGCTTAGCATAGTATATAATTTGTGGCCCAAAGAAATGGAATGGAGACTAAGAGGCTTGGAAGCAGAATCATCAGCCTGTGTTAAGCTATCTGGAGGCCATGCTCTTTCCTGGTATCACTCTTCCAAGTGTGGACTGTGTGCCATTTCTAGGACAGACACAGCTTTATGCAGCCTATATTATTAAAGTTTCTACTTCCTTCAGAGGAAGTCACCCTATGTCTACATTCTGACATTCTCACTTTCCTCCCAGATGAAGAAGCAAAAGATGAAGAAAGTATACGATTTACTTCTCTCTAGATTTGGGGATCAGATTGGGCATTTTCAGGATTGTCGTCACTCTAGAACAACTCATGAAGTCTTGAGTAGGATAAGAGCTCCTGTACATGACTATTAAATTGTTCAATAAATATTAACTCTAAAATGGGCAAGTTAATTGATGAAACATAAATGAATAAAGAATGATAATGAGTCTTTACCTATTATTCTATGAAAAATCATAAGCCAACTATTACATATATTTTATGTCATTTTAAATAACTCTTCAAATTTAATCAATACCTATCTATAAGTTGACTTTGAATTACCTAAGAGCTCAACTTAGTATATTTTAAGCAGATTTAAAATATTGACTAATAACTCAAGATTTCGCTCCCTGTATTACATTCAAGAAGAAAATGCAAGCTAGAAGATAGGACAATCACGTTGTAAATAAAGGGCAAAAAAAGAAATCAGTTTTGATTAATGGTCATCTTTGTTATATAACATATACTAAAGCACAGGATAAAAAAATAAAACACAGGATAATTCAGGGTAATTTCTTTTGAAGGTCTGCAAGCAGAAAAATTTATTTTCTTAGACACATATGTCAAAAAATGAGCTTTCATGTCTAAATTAAAGTGGATAAGAATTGTTTTTACTTGCAAATTGCTGTAGATTTTTCAAAGTGGTAGAAAAATAAACATTAATTTTACCTGCTTTTTAAATGAAGAGTAAAAACTTAAGTGAATACAACTTTGGTTATTTAGAAATATTTGTTTTATTGTAAATCTATCTTGTTTATATTTATATATTATAATGTACCTATTTTATTATAAAACAATTTATTTAAAATGTTTTAAGGTTGTACTTAGTGACAGTTCAGCAAGAGGATGATGAGTTAGAAAGAAAAGAAAGAAAATGAAGTGAGAGAGAAGCAGAGAAGAGTAAAGAATTGTGGAAAAAGAGCAGAGACAAGAAGGAAAAGAAAGGACCCTTCTCCAGGAGAAAAGACTAGAGAAAAAATCCAGCATGTGTCAATTCAACCTCTCTCCACCACCTTCAGCTGTTTTGGCTGTGACCCATAGATATTTTTTAGGGCTGGTTTGTAGACCTTGCAGGTTGTGGCCATTTTTGTCTGCTGAACTCACTTGGCACTTGCTCCTATGTCACTGTACATGGGCCGAGTGACAATTTATAAGCCTCCCTTGCTGTCAGAGCTTCCAGCCTTTCTGATGCTGGGCTTCAGATCTAATTACATTATCTGTCAGATGGTTTTACCAGCATATATCTGGAAAGAAAAGTCTTTCTCTGTCGTTGTTATCCATATTGTCTCCTTTGAAGTAAATCGAAACTTTAGCTAACTCTAAGTCAATAACCCATGTCTCTTTTCTCAGGAGTGTTTTTGTTCAGCTTCTGTGCTATTAGTTCTGCTTCCCAACCCTGCCACCTCAGGGATTCTTAAAAGTTGCAAAGTACACAATACTGGTACCCAATTAACATTTATTGTCTCTGCAATGTCTAAAATGTCCCTAGCTTGGATGCCTTTTAGACATTCTGCTTGAAGAGACAATCCCAGTTTTCATTGTATGTTTAGAAGATCACAGAGATGCTGTTACAGTTGTAAGCATTCATATACGTACACTGTTCATAATGAAATGTAATCATCATCAAAGAGCTTATAATGTATTTGGCAAAGTACGATATAGGTTCCCCCAAAAAAGTATAATAATAGCATGCCAGTGCAAGAAAAAAGAGCTAAATGCTACAAAAAATAATATTATGGGAGATATATTTCCTTTTTTTTAAGGGGGGTGTGGAATCCCTGGGTGGCTTAGCAGTTTGGCGCCTGCCTTTGGCTGATGGCGTGATCCTGGAGTTCCAGGATCGAGTCCCATGTCGGGCTCCTTGCATGGAGCCTGCTTTTCCCTCTGCCTCTCTCTCTCTCTCTCTCTGTCTCTGATGAATAAATACATAAAATATTTTAAAAAAAGAGGGGGTGAGGGGGTGAGAGGGATAGAGGGATAGGGAAAATCTTCAGCAGGTTCCACACCCAGCTCGGAGCCTGGCCCTGGGCTCCATCTCACAACCCAGAGATCGTGACCTGAGCCAAAATCAAGAGTCAGACGCTTAACCAACTGAGCCACCCAGGGGGCCCTAGGAGATATATTTCTTAAAGTGGAATTCTTATCTTGCTTTTCCCAACTGTGATGAAGGTGCTAATATTGTTGTTTTATTTGCCTAGGAATAATTGAGTGGTGTTTACATCATATCCCCATCCAGTTCACCTGGTTGGCCTCTCAAAAACTCAATGGACTGAGGTAGAAAGCAGTAGATTATTATAAAATTAGCTGAATTAGTAATACCAGTGTCTGCTGTGCTGGGTGGTACTGGAGATTTAATAAAGATTTCTTAGCCTTGAGTGGTTATGTGGCACATAAGAAGGTGCAGAGAGAAAACCAGTATTAATTTCTGATGATGAATTTAATATTTTGGTTTGTTTGTTAAGCACTTTTGCTAGGCACATAGAATCCAGGGTGAATAGGCCTGGTTCATGACACTAGGAAGCTCATGGGAAAATGGGGCAGGGGGACACAGAAACAAACATGTCATTGTATCACATTTTCATGCTCTGTTTTCTAAAATAGCATAACATGTCAAAACACTTATTACATTCATATACACCTGTACTGTACTAGATTTCTTAATAAATAGTCCATCCTATTACTAAATATTCAGGGAAGAAGCTTGTTTTTGCCCAGGTCCTCAGTGTTCATAATCATATAAGGCACAGTCCCTACCCTCAAAGTACTCTGAAGGAGAAAAAAAAAGTAGTGAACTACCCTATCATTTGGGATGCTATAAAAAATATCATAGACTGGGTGGTTTATAAATAACAGAAATTTATTTCTCAGAGTTCTGGAGGCTAGAAGGCCAATGTAAAGACATTGACAGATTTGGTGTCTGGTGAAACCCTGCTTCCTACTTAACAGAGGCTGCCTTTTCTCTGTGTCCTCACCTGGCGGAAGGAAAAAGGGAGCTCTCTGAGGCCTCTTCTGGAAAGGCTGATTCCATTCATAAGGACTCCACTCACAAGACTTAATCACTTCCCAAAGGATTCACCTCCAAATACCTTCACATTGAACTGCGTTTCATCATATGAATTTTAGGGGGACAAAAACTTTCAGTCCATAGTGAACAAAGTGTCAGAAGTGTTCTCTAACCTCGGACAGTTCTTTCCCATCTGTAAACTGAAATATTTTAATAGCTTTCTGTGGGAATTAAGTAAGGTTATGTACGTAAAACACTTTGTTATGTCTCTCTTGTGGCAAAGTAGATAAAAAAAATAGCTGTTATTATTTTAAATGGGTATGTATAGGATGATCCGGGAGTACCCAAGAGGGAAATTTGTAAATCATTTGGGGGGAGATGGTGGGATACTGTGAGGAAGAGAAAATAGTTGTTTGTAGGAGGTTGTGAGGACAATGCAAAAAAAGAAAAGGACTTTCTTGGTAGGTAGAGGCAGCCTGTGTGGGGAGTTGAAGAATCAAGGACACAGGGCACTCTAGAGGATTCATAGGTGGTTAATATGGCTAAAGAAATGGAGACAGAGTGGAGGGTAAGGGGGTAACTGGCGGGAATGACTGGTGAGGAATCCTTTGAGATAGGCAGTAGCTGGGCACTTCGTGCTCCTCTAAGGGATATGAATGATTAAAGCATGGGTGTTGGAGTTAAAACAATTGGGATGAAACTCAGCTCCAACACTTAACCAGCCATGTGATCTTTGGAAGTCAAAAGTCCTCTGTACATTGCAGTTTTTGGTCTGTTAAATAAAGATAATAATAGTAATTAATTCCAGGAAATGTAAATGAGGTAAGGTAATATAATGAATGTACATTATGTTACTGTTGCTATTTTTTGTTGAATGTTTATTATTGGCCCAAAAGTTATGGAAATCATGGAAGGATCTTAAGCAGAGAGTAATATGATTTTATCTGAATTATGGAGAGGTCATTGGATGAACATGGAGATACTGGGTTATGATGAAAGAGTTGCAGGATTTGAATAAGGGGAGAGCCCATGAGATAGCTTTTGTAAGGTGAGAAATGAGGAACAAAAGTCATGACCCTAAGTATGGAGAGGAGGGGAAAGATAAGGGGTTTTAAAGAGGTTGCAGCCACAGACTTAGTGATTAATTCGGAATGGAGAATGTCTGAGTGAGAAGGAGGAGTGAAAATTATCTTCTAAGTGTGTTTGACTTGGCTGAATTAAGTTTTAGAATCATTCACTGATGTTAGGGAATACATCAGAAAGTTCAGGAAAAAACAAAAAGTGCAGTCACATTTTGAGTTTAGGAGGGAAGGGCTACAGGGTATCCAAATGGACATGTGCAGTAGATAGTTGGGCACATAGATCTTGAGTCAACAGAAGCTTCTGGAATAGAGGTAGAAAATATGAATCAGGGTATAAAGTTAGAGCCTTGGAAGAGAAAGAGTTCACTTAGGGAGAATAGACAGGAAGGGCTGAAGATGGAGCGAAGTGTGAAACCAACACTCAATGTGTAGGCAGAGGAGATCCTTTGAATGAAACTGAGAAGGAATGGATTGAGAGGTAGGAGGAAACCAGAGGACTGTACCACAGGAGCTTAGTAGATCTTTCAAAATAGAAAAAGGAAAATTGTCAAATATCCAGAAGAGTATGAAATGTTTGTATAAGGGTGTTTGGGCTGCAAAAAACAGAAAACACAATTCAAAATGAATATACAAAAATCAAATTTTATCTCATGTATCAAGTAACAGAGTTAGAATGGCTCTGGAGTTGGTTTGCTCAGTGGTTTATCCATTTCATTGACATGTGTAGATATTCATGATATGCTATTGCCATGATAAAGGCGTACCAACTTAGGCTGGCTAACATGATCCTAAAATCACCACCACAATTCCAGATGACACATGTAAATATCAAATGCCAGAGGTGGGGAGAAGAGTCTTTCTTCCCACTGTTTTTTATTTTAACAAGGGAAACTTTTGCAGACAGTACCCAATAGACTTCTCACATCTTGCTGTAGGCAGAATAGTGGCCTCCTGAGTTGGCCCAGTTGTGATCCCCGGAACCTGTGAATAATGGGTTATGTGCCAAGGGGAACTAAAGCTGCAGATAGAATTAAGCTTGCTAATGAACTGATCTTCAGATGGGGATATTATCCTGCAGTATCTGGGTGGGCCCATTTTAATCCCAAGGGACCTTATAAATGGAAGAGGGAGATAAGAGGGAGGACCAGAGAGATTACAATGTGAGGATAATTTGGCCAATGTCGCTGGCGTTGAAGTTGGGGGAGTGGGGCCTGAACCCTGGAATCTGGGCAGCCTCTAGGTGGTGGAAAAGGCAAGGAAGTGGATTCTCCTTTACAGCCTCAGAAAAGACTGTAGCCCTGCTACCCCTTTGATTTTAGCCCAGTGAGACACATTTTGGATTTCTGCCCTCCCAGACTTTTCAGATAATGTTTATGTTGTTTTAACCCATGAAGTTTGTGATAATATGTTAAAAAAGCGTTAGAAAACTAATATGCACCTCATTGGCCGCAGCATATGCATGCTGTGATGCAGAAAAACTCCCTGCTATGTACGAGATTGGAGTTGTAGAAAATACCCTTGCCTAACTAAATTCGCTGTCAAAGGGAATGAGATTTCCAAAAAAGGCCAAGGCAATCATTAAGCCCGTGGTCCCCTGATTCCCCCCCAAAAAGGAAGAACTATTGAAAAGATGTTAAACTTTGTCAGATGCAGGTAAGGATGGGAAAGTATCCATTAGATTTGACAATCTGGAGGCCAGTAATAACATCGGGAAAAGAAATTCAGTGGGTGGTAAGAAGTTGGTGGCAGAAAAAATAAAAATATTTTAAAGTTACTTGTACATAAATGAAAGGCAGTATGAAAACCTATCCATCTGTCTACTTAACAACTTATCTATCTGGCCATCTCTATAGAAGTCAAACTCTTTTTGTTTATTTTTTTAAATAGATTTAAAATAAATATTTTAATATTTGAACTGTTTTTTTTTCCTTTGTAGAAAGGGAAAGAGCCAGATGGGAAGAACAGCAAGAGAAGTAGAAGATGAAAGAGAGGGGATGATTGAGGATAAAATTCCCTTAAGACATTCTATTAGATCAAATACATTCACATTTTTACTGTAAGAATACACTCCTGTGGGAAATCTCTAAAAGGGCAAGCCATCATTTTAGGGTATAAATAACAGTCTTCTAACTCACTTATTTTATAAGTTGTCATTCTTCTTTTTTTTAGTTGTGATTTTTCTATAATAGTTATTTTGTTTATTTATGGCTCCACTTCTACATAGCATCATTTCAGTGAAAGCTATAGTTAAGAAGTTTTGAATTATGGGATCTGTTAGAATCTGTGCTGATTTCTAAGTACAGCTCGCGACTTCATGAAGGAACTCTCCTGAGAGTTCTCGTCAGGGGATGTCTTATATTTGGAATCTCCTTTCATAAGATATTTTGGTGCTTCAGAAATTCAACCTCTTGGATACATTTTAAGAGGCATCGACCATCCTTCTGGGATGCTGATAGAGGGACACTTGGACTCGCAACCTGAGTGGTCTTTTACCATTCTGCACCTATGAGTCTGTGAATGCTGTTCTTTAGCAACAGTGTAAACCAGTTTTTTGAATTTATCTTTTCTTTCAGGTTGTGTGAGGCAGATTTGCCCTGGTGTGTCGTTCCACGTTCATTTACTAAAATAACCATGGCATGAGGGGTGGGGGAAAGGATGCCCATACAAACAAGCTGAAAGTACTTGCTGTGATGCGTAAAAACTCCCTGCTATGTATGAGATTGGGAGAAAGTAAAAAACCAGTAGAGGCAGGAAGTTTGTTATTGATTGCATAGCAACCCTACAATGTTTCTCTTATCATCAGCTCCTTTCCCTAATCTCCAAAGTTCCTTTGCAAAACCATTTTCTCTATTGTCACATTTCCTTGCCTCCTAGTCAAGTTCTCTCAATAGCTGACTTGCTTTCCTAAGTGACAGAGACTAGAGGGTTCCCCAAAAGTGAGCTACTCAGATGTCCTTCTTGATGTTGGATCTTGACCCTCCCCACCCATTCTTTCCCTCTTCTTCTCTTTCACGATACAGTTTTAGAGCGTATGAATCAGGTTTTTAAATTTTCTGTTCAAGGGGCACCTGGGTGGGCTCAGTGGTTGAGCATCTGCCTTCAGCTCAGGTCACGATTCTGAGGTCCCAGGATCGAGTCCCACATGGGGCTCCCTGCAGGGAACCTGCTTCTCCCTCTGCCTGTGTCTCTGCCTCTCTCTGTGTGTCTCTCATGTATAAATAAATAAAAATCTTAAAAAAATAAATTTTCTGTTTATTATGCTGTTTTGATATCTTAAAAGAACCTTTTGGGTTGGAGAGAGACTGCCCTTCTGGGAGATAGTCAATTCTTAAAGGTAGCAAAGAGCTTAGCTGGGAAGTGCCATATGCGAATTAACCAACCCAGAGCTATATTTTGGCCTGTATGCCCAAGACCATACTCCCCTGCCTTAGCCATCCCAGGACCATGTACCAAGCAACCAGACACCACCCTTTTACCCCAGAGCCCACTGGTATTGTTCAAATGAGCCAATCCTAATGATTTAGTTTGCCTTGTCATGTCTTTCCTACAGAAACTCCATTAAAGGCCATGGCCTAAGTGTTACCCAAGCTCCTGTCATCTGCCTCCTGATCAAAACCCGATGTTCTTCCTGTGGCCCTGCCTGGTGAGTCGTGCTTCCTGTGTTTTTTGTTTGTTTGTTTTGTTTTTTTAAGATTTTATTTATTCATTCTTGAGAGAGAGAGAGAGAGAGCGGCCGAGACACAGGCAGAGGGAGAAGCAGGTTCCATGCAGGGAGCCGGATGTGGGACTAGATCCTGGGACTCCAGGATCATGCCCTGGGGCCAAAGGCAGGCACTAAACTGCTGAGCCACTGGGCTCCTCCTGCTTCCCTCCTGCTTCCTGTTTTTAGAGGCTTGTATAGTAAGTTAGGACCCTATTTGAGGACCCTGTAGGATTCTTATCCCTGCCTACTTAGGTAGTGAAGCATTCCACCATACAGGAACTTTCAATTCCATTTAAGAACTTTTTGGTCCATTTGACACTAAAGCCTTGGGCGACTCAGCACCTTCTGATAACCAAAGGTGATTGACAGCTCTCACATGTGCCATTACTTCAGGGTTTCTCTAAATCCTTTTCAATGGAACCTTTATGAATAGCACTGCCTTGTACTCAGAAGTGAAATACCCAACCCTTGTTAGATTTTATCCATTATCAATCATACCTCCCCTTTCCTGCTGAAATGAAATGAATTTCACTGTGCCTGGGAATCTACTTTGTTTAGAAGCAAACTTATATCCAGTGTTAAATTCATGATTTAAAAATTTTTTTTGGTAATTGTTTGGGGCACATTCCTAAATCTATATTGATATGTACTTTGCCTAGCCTAAACCAGTAGATAAATGAAAGGCCAGATACAGAGTTGATGTGAAATTAAACTTCTTTCTGTCACTAACTGGCAAAAACATTAATAATATAGAGTATCTATGACAAACATTAAATCAGCAATCTACACCTTTTTCCAAGGTGCTTCTTAATGCCTTTCTTTATATCAAATTGTAAGTTTGAGGGCATGCAAACTGGTTTAAAACCTGATATCAGAGTTGGGAAGATAAGTCTTCTGTAAAAATTGTCTCTGTATATACCAAAGCCAATTAGAAACCCATTTTTCTCTTGCAAATCTTTCATTCTTAGTTGTCTGTATAATATTTGCCTCCATTAGGATGGCTAATTCAGTGCTAGCATCGGAAATTGATTCTAAGTTATAGTATGCTTATTTAAGTCAGAATAAAGCACCTCAAACTAAAGTTGGCCAAGATATAGATAATTGCACAGCTAACAGTGGCATGTAATCATCAGTAATATTTCTAGTAAACAGGGAAAAGAAGAATTGTCTAGAATTTAGACACAAGACCCCAAAGAAATAGCCTACAGAGGTGATCGAAACCTCAAGACCTCTGGGATGCCCTTCTGGTTCCTTCGATTCCATTTGCTGTTGATTCCCTTCAGTTCTTCAACCAATAGTGAATTAGAATAAAAATGCAGAACCATGGAACAGAAGAAGAAAACTGTAGCAATGTCTATATCAAATAATTCTGTCCAGTCCAGAATTTCTTTCAAAGATTTCCTGTAAAACATTTAAGATCATCTTGGAAGAATTAAGCTATTTAAGTTCTCAACAGCAAGTGGCAGGATAAAATAATTGGCATTTTCCAGTGCAATTTGCTCGTGGTTTTCATGTGTTACTTACATACTGTCATCTTCAAAGATTTCATAATCTCGTGGCCCTTTGGAAAACTGCAAAGCCTGTGATGTTTTAAAATATATTCATAAATGGATGGTCACTCCTCCCACAAGAAGTGGAGCCTGATTCCCTTCTTCCTGTCACTACTGACTTACTTCTAAGAAATAGAATAAAAAAGAAGTGATAGTGTGTGACTTCTAAGAGTAGACCATAAAAGGCCATTAGGGCTTTCTTTCTATTTTTTTTCACATCCCTTTTATTGGGGGAAGCTGGCTGTCATGTCATGTGTAGCATGATGGGAGGCTCATGTGATGAGACACATATGAGGTCCCTTGCCAACAGCCTTGTGAATGAACTGTTGCAAGTGGATACTTCAGCTCCAGTCCACTGTGGAGATGACGACAACTTTGGCTCACATCCTGACTAATCTCCTGAGACCCTGAGTCAGAACCACTCAGCTAAACTGCTCTCAGACTCCTCACCAGCAAAACTTTGAGAGAATAAACACTTGCTGTTTTAAGCCGCTAAGCTTCAGGTAGTTTGCTGCATGGCAACAAATAGGTAACACAAGCACAGAGACTACTCTGTGATGGTGAAAAGGTTTCTTTTCCAAGCAAAATTTCAACCGAAAGGAAAGTTTGATAGTAATTTAAGAGAATGAGAACATACTTGGTTTTTTTACTTTATAAGAGAAAAGGCCCCCCAGGGTTATGATTCCCCCCCCATGCTGGCATGAATTGCCCACATTTGAGAAGTTGGGTGAAAGCATGGAAGCAAAATATGAAACTTGTTTATTTTTATGGTGCAAATGTTTCTGGCCTTCTCAGAAAAAAAAATTAAGTGTTTGCCAGAGAGGATCCCTTTTTTTGCTTGTTTATTTTTTTAAAGATTTATTTATTTTTAGAGAGAGAGAGAGAGAGAGAGAGAGAGCGAGAGAATGAGCAGGAGGGGCAGAAGGAGCAGTAGAGGGAGAGTCTCAAGCAGACCCGGCACTGAGCGACAGGCTCATCTCAATGATCCTGAGATCACAACCTGAGCCAAAACCAGGAGTCAGTCACTTCACTGACTGAGCCACCCAGTGCCCCTCATTTTTCTTATAAAGAAAAAATAGAACTCAGGACCATTGTCACGTGGAGTTTATTTATAATTTGGCTCAATTGGCACATACTCTTGGTGAAAAAGAAAAAAAAAAGAACATCTTCCTGCTGAAGGCTCTATATTCTGTATTAAACATCCTGATGAAAACTTACTAGTTATTTTAGCTCAGGTGCCATTTGTGTTTGAGGAGATTGGCAAACATGTATACAAGCTTTTCAGCACAGTAAGAAGATTTTTGAGTAATAAAACTTCATTTTCACGGCTGGTATAAATCTGAAGACACTTAAAACACTTAAAGTCAGCTATTGTTCAATTAAATAGTATAGTATTTCTTTCTCTCTCTTTTTTTTTGTTTCTTTAATAATGCAGACTCTACTCAAAGATGACTTTATTGCTATGAGGACAAAGGAATTGATGTGATGTATTTTCAACTTTAGGAAAGTTCCTAAGTCATATTGAGTTTTCTCATGTGCCATGTTAACAAAACAAATTGGGATCAATTATTTGTTTGAAAAAGTCACATGTGTTGTCATGTCACAGTTAACATAATTTTAAGCTATTATTTAGCCCAAAGCATAGCGGCTTTCATTCCATGTACTACTGAGAAAGAAAAGAACTGTCACTGAACTGTGTTTACAATGACTTTTATTTTATTATTTTATTATTTAAAGACTTTATTTAGTTATTCATGAGAGACACACAGAGAGAGTCAGAGACACAGGCAGAGGGAGAAGTAGGTTCCCCACGGGGAGCCCGATGTGGGACTGGAACCCAGGACCCTAGGATCACGACGTGAGCCAAAGGCAGATGCTCAACCGCTGAGCCACCCAGGGCTCCTACAATGTTTTTTAAATCATTTAAACATTTTTTTATTTTATACTTTTATTGAAAGAGCTAGTTAAACATAATTAGGTATGATTTTATCATAATTTTATGAAAATTCATTCTTATGCCTATACAATAGGGAAAATATTAGTGAAATATATTTGGTAAAATGTTCCAAAATTTTTTCAGATGCTTAGTCCCAACTTTTAAATAGCTCTTTCAATTTTTACCATACAATATCATTTACTGTACAGTTAAGAACATTGGCGAGGAAACATGTCTTCAAGTTTCTGACATTTGTTCTGTGACTTCTGATAGGCATGGGTAAGCATTAACAGCTATGTCATTACATTACATACATATGTGCATATGACTGGGCACTGGTAGGTGGTGATTATAAACTATTTCTGGATTTCACTGATGTTAAATTATGAAAAAAATGTGTATCCTGAGAGTTGAATAAATAGGATAACATACAGTAAATATTTTATCCAATATGCATTATTAAAATATTTTTTAAAGTACATAATTCATAATGTTCCATGGTGTGTATGTATGTTTGTGTAACCCACACTCTGTTATTAAACAGTTAGGCTCTTTTCCATCTTCCCTCATAGAAAAGGTACAGTAATTAGAATGCTTTCTTTTTTTTTTAAGATTTTATTTATTTATTAATGAGAGACAGAGAGAGAGGCAGAGACACAGGCAGAGGGAGAAGCAGGCTTCCTGTGGGGAGCCCAATGTAGGACTCGATCCCAGGGCCCCAGGATCATGACCTGAGTCAAAGGCAGACACTCAACCACTGAGGCACCCAGGTGCCCCACAAGGAGAATGCTTTTATGTGCATGTTTTCATATTGCTTCCAGAAACATTGTTCTAATTTACCTCTTTATTATGAACGATATCCATCCTCTATTAATGACAGTGAATATCCTCTAATCAATATCTTACTACTTTTTATTTCTTTAGAGCATTCCCTTCTGCTCATGGTTTGTACCATCTTTCCTAGTTTGAAAAAATGGTCTTATGGAAAATACAAACACTAACCAGTCAGTTTGTAACAATAATGTTTAATAGAAACGTTCAGTTTTCCCTCTTCCTGCTCACAGGTTTGAATCTTTTCTTTCTTTTTTCTTTCTTTCTTTCTTTCTTTCTTTCTTTCTTTCTTTCTTTCTTTCTTTCTTTCTTTCTTTCTTTCTCTCCTATACAACTCTTTCATGCAATGGAATCAGACATTTACATATTTCTAGGATTTATCTATTTCCAAAACTCAGAGAGTATTACAAAATGTTTCTTTCCAATAAGTATTTGAAAAAAGTAGTGAAAATCACTTAAGCAGTGTTAATTTTATTATACTTAAGACATGGCAAATAATTGATTAAAATATAATCTTAAATTGCTTGCCGTCAAACTATTATAAAACTAGTTGAAAGGAATTATATGTAAGAAGGCTTGGATAAAGGAAATGTAGTTAATTCATTTTTGTAGTTGAGGTAGTTTACCAGTCCTATGGTTGTCAATAAATTGTCCTGATAGGCAATGAAGATCCTCCATGGGTAGAGAATTATTTTGTCTCGTCACTTGCGGCCCTTTCACCATTAGGTCCAAATTGATTGCCTCAGGAAAGAAACAGCACAAACTGTCCAGAACATGGAAATAATTGCTCAGTGTTGAGCAATTTTTTATAAGTCTGCAGTGGGACAATGATCTCGAGAGCCTAGATTTTGTGAGAGAAAAAAAAATAACATTTTCTCAGAATTCTTAGTTTTCATGTATCAACTCAAAGCCTAAAAGATTGAGCATAGAGAAAACAGTTGAGAGGATAAGATGAGGATATGATACAAAGGAATGTTTTGCTACACAGAAAGGGAAAGCCTTTCCTATCTTGGAAGAAATAGCCTGGGAAGATCAATAGAACAAGCCAGGGGTAGGAAGTCACATGGGGATTTCCTCATTCCTACCTGAGAATCAGAATTTCTAGGGGGAAAGGGGAATCAGACAGGTTAGAAGAAATACAAGAATATTGGTTTTATTAATCTATTTCTCTGAGTGCTCTTCTTAGAAAAGTCCTATATTTTATATAGGTCCATGTTCAATGTGGTGTCCAATGGGCCTGGAAATAGAACCATGGTTGGGGCAGTACCTACTGTGGTGGATGTGAGCATCCTCTGTGGGTTCATACTTACTCAGCCTCATAGGGAGAATGAATCTACAAGTTTCTGGGCACCAATGAGAGTGTAAATGTTAGGAGAACTAGGGCTAAGAATAGCCCTGAGGCTGGAAAGAAGGGGCTAGAGAATATAGGTATCTCTCAACCAGATACAGCATCATTGTGGGATCGTATGGTAAGTCTACGTTTAGCTTTAAAAGCAGCGGCCAAACTGTCTTCCAAGATGCATTGTCCTCAGCACTGAATGAAAGTTTCTGTTGCTTTGCATCACTGCCACCAGTTGGTATTGTCAGGTTTTTGGGTGTTAGCCATTCTAATAGGTGTGCAGTGGTATCTTGTTTTAATTTACAGTTCCCTAATGCCAGTTGATATTGACCATCTTTTCACATGCTTATTTGCCATCTGTATATCTGTATACCTGATGAGGCATCTGATTGGTTGTTTTCTTATTGTTGTGTTAACAGTTTTTTTGTATACTTTGGATACAAGTCCTTTATCAGATATGTGTCTTGCAGATATGTCTTCCCAGTCTATGGGTGGTTTTTAAATTCTCTTTACTAGTATCTTTTGCAGAGCAAAAGTTTTTAATTTTAATAAAGTTTAAATTGTCAGTTTTTTTTCTATCATGGATTGTGATTTGGGATTCTATTTAAAAGCAAACCACAAGTCCAAGGTCATAGAAATTTTCTCTCGTGTTTTCTTCAAAAATTTTGTAAGTTTTCATGTTATATTTAGGTCCATGATCCATTTTAAGATAGTTTTTACTTAAAGTATAAGTTTTGTATCTCTGATCATTTTTTGCATGTGAATGTCCTCTACTGAAAAACCGTTTTTTTTTTTTTCTCCGCCTTTGCTCCTTAGTCAAAGATTAGCTGACTATTTGTGTGGGCCTATTTCTGGGCTCTATTCCACTCCATTGATCTATTTGTCTATTCTTTAATCAACACCACACTTTCCTGATTGCTGTAGATTTATAGTAAGTCTTGAAATTAGATCCTGTGAGCCTTACAAATTCTTTATTCTTCATTAGTACTTTTGGTTATTCTGGCTCTTTTGCTGTTCCCTATAAACTTCAGAATTAATTTTTCAAGACCTACAAAATCACAAAGTGGGATTTTAATTGATATTGCATTGGATCTATAGCCTGAGTTGGGAAATATTGACATCTAAACAATATCCAGTCTTCCTATCATGAATTCAGAATATCTCTATATTTATTTACATCATCTTTGTTTTTTTTTAAATCAAGTTTTCGTATTTTTCTTCATGAATATCCTGTACATATTTTGTTAGATCAGTATTTAAGTATTTTTTATTCTTGGTGTTATTCTAAATGGTATTTTTTTTCAGATTTAAAACTCAATCATTCATTTATATATATATATATATATATATATATATATAAAGCAATTTTTAAAAACTATTTTATTTATTTGAGAGAGAGAGAGAGCGAGCAAGCAGGAGAGGAGGGCAGAGGGAGAGAGAGAAGCAGATTCCCAGATGAGCAGGAAGCCCAGTACCAAGTTCCATCCCAAGACCCAGAGATCATGACCTGAGCCAAAGTTAGACACTTAACCCACTGAACCACCCAGGCGTCCCACAGAGCAACTTTTGTATATTAACTTTATATCTTGTACTCTTGATGTATTCACTTATTATTTTCAGGAATTTTAATTTTTGTTGATTCTTTGGGACTTTGTACATAGATAATGATGTCATCTGAACAAAGAAAATTTTGTTTCTTCCTTTTCAATTTCTATACCTTTTCTTTCTTTTTCTTTTTGCCCTCTCCTGGACTTCTAGCACAATGTTGATAGGAGTGGTGATAGAGGTCATTTTGCTTTTGTTTTTGATGTTAAGAGGATTATGTTTAGTCTCTTTACCATTAAGGACATTTTTTGTAGATGTTCTCTATCAAACTAACGAAGTTTCTCAGTTTGCCGACAATTTTTATCATGACTGCATGTCATTAAATTTTGTCAGATGGTTTTAGCATCATACATTTTTTTCTTTTTTTACCTGTTAATGTATGGACTACATTGATTGATTTTAGAATGTTGACCAGGCTTATACCTCCAGATTAAATTCCACTTGCTTGTGGTATGTAATCTTTTTATGCTCTGCTTACTTTGATTTTCTAATGTTTTCATGAGGATTTTTGTGTTAATGTTCATGAGAGATCTTGTGTCTTTATTTTGGCATTAGACTGATGCTGGCCTTATAGAATAAATTTGGAAGTACTTTCTCAGCTTCTGTTTTCTGGAGGAATTGTAGAGATGTGATTTTGTTCTTTCCTTAAATAGTTGATGGATGTCACCAGTGAAACCATCTGGGCCTTTGGGGAAGGTAATAAATTATTGCTTAAATTTTTTAAATAGGTGCAAGCCTGCTAAGGTTATCCTTTTGTGTTTGTGTGAATTTTGGTCATTCGTGTCATTCAAAGAATTGGCCCATTTCATCAGTTATTCATTTTGTGAGTATAGAAGTGTTTGTGCATTTGTTTATTATTCTTTTAATGGTAATGAGATCCATACTACTGACTTCATTCATTTCTGATCCTGGTAAATTGTGTCTTTTATTTATTTATTTATTTATTTATTTATTTATTTATTTAGGTTAGCTGGTTATTTATTTATTTATTTATTTAGGTTAGCTAGGTTAGAGATTTATCTGTTTCACTTATCTTTTCAAAATGTCAGCTTTATTTTGTTTATTTTTTCTTTTGTTTTCCTATTTTCAATTTTATCTCAAATTATTAGTGTTTCTTTATTTTTGCTTGCCTTTGGCTTAAGTTGTTCTCCTTTTTCTAGTTTCTGAAGATAGAAGCTTAGATTACTGATTTCAATCCTTTTTTCTCTTCTAATAACTGCCTTTAATGCTATAACTTTCTTACTAAACACACATTTTTGCTGCATCCCACAAATTTTAACAAATTGTATTATGTTTTTATTTCCTTTGAAATATTCTCTTTTTGAGCTCTCTTCCTTGACTTACGTGTGATTGAGAAGCATATTGTTTAATCTCCAAATATTTAGGGTGCTGCAGCTATCTTTCTGTTTCTAATTTCCAGTTTAAGTCCGTTGTGATCCAAGAATAATCCTTCTATGATTACTAATCTTTTAAATGTATTCACTTGTGTTTTGTGGACTGGAATGTGGTCTGTCTTTGGGGAATGTTCCCTGTGAGCTTCAGATGAATGTGCATTCTGCAGTTGTTAGATATAGTATTCTAGAGCTGTGAATCCAATCAAGTTGTCTCATAGTGCTAGTTGGGTCAGTATACCCTTCCTGACTTCCTGCATGCCTGACTTGTCAATTACTGTTGAAGTCTCCAATTCTCCTGGTAAATTTGCCTTTTTTCCATTTAGTTCTTCAGTTTTAGTCTCACATATTTTGGCACTCTGTTGTCCAGTGTATGCACATTAAAATTGTTATGTCTTCTTGGCAAATTGATCCCTTTATAATTATGTAGTGCACGCTCCTTTTCCTGATAGTTTCCCTTATTCTGTGGTCTGTCTTTTCTGAAATTAATATAGCTACCTCAGCTTTCTTTTGATTGGTAATAGCAGAGTATATCTTTCCCCATCCTTTTACTTTTAACCTATCATAGTTTTTATTTTTAAAAACCTATATAATTGTTTATTTTTTTATCCTCTCTGACAATATTTGTCTTTTAATTCATGTATTTAGATAATTCCATTTAAAATGACTATTTTTGGGCAGGCCGGGTGGCTCAGTGGTTTAGCGCCACCTTCGGCCCAGGGCCTGATCCTGGGGACCCGGGATCAAGTCCTATGTCAGGCTCCCTGCATGGAGCCTGCTTCTCCCTCTGCCTGTGTCTCTGCCTCTCTCTCTCTCTCTCTCTCTCTCTCTCTCATGAATAAATAAAATCTTTAAAAAAATAAAATGATTATTCTTATATTTGGATTAATAACAACTCTGTGATTTTTTTCTATTCATCACCAGAGGCTTTTTACTCTGCTTTCTGGTTTTAGTTGAACATTTTTAAAATCATTTTTTATGATTCTATTTTATCTCCTCTCTTAGCATATCAATTATATTTCTCTTAATTTTTTAAGTAGTTTCCCTATAGTTACAATTAGCATTTTTTAATTACTCTGTTCTACCTTCCAATTATATTTATTCACTTCACATGTAGTGTGGGTGCCCTATAACAGAGAATTCCCAATACCTCCCTCTTAGTCCTTTAACATTGCTGTCACTTGTTTCACTTATCAAAATGCTATAATCACCCAGTACATTTTGACTATTATTACTATAACCAAAATTATCTTTTAGATCAATTAAAATAAGAAAAATAAAATATCTTATCTTCCTTTATTCCTTCTCTGTTATTTGTCCATTCTCTATATAGATCCATGTTTCTGATTGCTATCATTTTCCTTCTGCTTGAGGAAAATCTTCTAACATGTCTTGTGATGCAGAGGTGTTGGTGCTAAACTCTTCCAGTTTTTGTTTGTCCAAGGAAGTCTTATTCGTCTTGTCCTCTGCTATATTCTCAGTATCTAGACAAATGACTGGCACACAATGTTCAGTGTTCAGCAAATATGTATAGGAATGGAGAGAGAGAGGGAGAAAGGAAAAGACATAGTTATATATGTGATATATATGAATGTATGGTGTATGATGGGGGGGGTGGGTACAGAGAGAGAGAGAATACAAGCTCTTGGAAATGTACAGGTATAGAATTGGATGTTACTAGCCTATAGTTGTTGGTGGACAAAATGGCCTAAGTAGAGATATTCAAGGAGAGTGGGTGAAAGAGAAAAAGGACCGCATCTATGACCCTAGAGACCACAAACATTTAAGGGGCTATATAGCATTTACAGAAGCTATAGCTGTAGAGGATTTAAGATTTAAGAGGAAGGGAGCAGTAGAGAGTGACCAGTGTTAGAGAGGGTTCAGTGAGCTGAGGATGGATATAAGGTCATTGGATTCACCAATTTGGTGTGTATATTTTGTCAATGGCTCCCACTGAGGGGCACCTGAGTCGCATGGGGTGTCTTCCTTCACCTTACAAAACTGCCTTCAGTTGGGTTTTTGTATTTCATTCCTAAGCTTATATTGGAAGATCTTGCAGGAAATAGCTTCACAAAAACTGCTGATGAATTTGCTCTGAGGTATTGCTGATTATTGACCATTCTGTTTGCGAAAGGCAACATGAGAAAGCATTTTACAATAAATACATTGTAAAATGTATTTATACATATACAATACATATACAATATACATATACATATACAATAAATACATAAATAAATACAATAAATACATACAAAACATTAGTTTACTACCAGGGATTGGTATGTTTTCTCCTGACTCAGAGGCATAACTGAGAGATTTTAGTTTTTGTGTTCCAATAGCCTGATTTTGTGTATTTTTATTCATTTTCTGAAATGGTAAAGTAGGGATAGTAGTGAGTTCATATGTGCTTGCATTGTTGGAAGTATTGCAGGAGACAAAGCACTTAGCATAGTACTTAGCACCTAGTTAAATATTCAGTAAGTATTAACATATATGTTCATGTTCAAAATTATTTTATATACTCTGGCATATATTCAGAAATCCCCTGTGTAACAAGGTGGGGAGTGAAGAAAATGGTTGTTAGTGACAGAAGAGTTTTGGGATCTCTAGACAAGATACAGGGAGATCACCCTACTCAATTATCCCATCCCGTATTATTGTCAGCAGTAACCCCTGCTGCTCTAAATGAAGGGTGATGAGGTCTTTCTTCCATGCTTTTATGAATGCTATGTTCAAATTTGCTGTTAAGCCCTGGCTGGGAGCTGTATTTGGGATATGAAAAGATTGCCAAAGATTTCTTACTACGTCACGAGCTCTAAAATAGTGTTCCATCACAGATGGCAGAGTTTGCCTTGACCCATCTCTCCTCTCACCCCATCTACCCTGTGAGCAATGACATGTGAGATTGCACAGTAGTTAGGTGTGTAATTTGTGGTTGTTTTTCTCTGTGAAATGTTAACAGGGCCATTAAATGATAGTGGCCTCATTTAATGCACAGACAGCAAGGATACATTTGTTCTGGTTTCGCACATCTTTTCCCCTCTGGGATTAGATTTTCACACAAATGATTCATCTTATGTGACTGTACAACTGACAAAGAATTACTGGTTCCCATGAGTCATGAATCCTTTAGGTGGCTAAAGTAAACTTTCTCCCTGGGATCTTGTTTCTACAACTTAGCTTTCTGCTGTAAAAAAAAAAAAAAAAAAAAAAAAAAAAAAAAAAGTAGTGAGGCAAAAACCAAATATAGCCAATCATTATAGCAGTAGGGCAGAAGAATTAAAATATAAAGACAGAAGTTATTTGTTCTACAATATAGTAAGTATGCGTGTTTTTTTAACTTATATTTTTACCCTGAGTTGGTATAGGTCAATAAAATAGTTATGATCATAGGATGGGCAGGACTCTACAGAACACAGGAGGTTAATCTGACCCAGCCAATTCATGTGTGAGATTCAAGCCCATATGTATATAGCTGAACTGAGCTTTCATAAGCATGTGCCAATTAACTGGATGAAGAAAGGGAATTATATAGCTGACAAAGAAAAGAAACCTAGTAAATAAAGAAACCTTGGCAAATGTTATGGAAAGTTGAGCATGCCATAAGTGAAAGCTTTTGTGTGGGAGGAGGTGAGATCCTCCTCACCTGCTAAAATATAGGTTAGCAGGCTAGCTCTAGAAAACAAAGGAAAGATGTAGAGGCAGTGTGGGTGAAAGGGAGGGCTAACTTCCAGAAAAATATGACTTGCTGATGCATCAGATTGGGCTGGTGAAAAAAAGAGGGAGACTTTTAGGATGAACTATAAGGTTAGGTTTTGTATGTCTTAGTGGGCAGTGATGTTATACATTGGACCCCACTTACTTGCCTTAGTCATTAGCAGAAATCTAAGACTCTCTAGTCAACCAATAATAGAGCTCTTATCTACATGCCCATTTCTTAATGTAACTTACCCTCCAGTTCTGTCTTCTTTTTTTATTATTATTTTTATTTGCATTTATTCTATGCAGAATTTACTCCCGGGCCATAAGTTTTTGTTTCTTCAGTTTCTCCTGGGATTCCTTTTCTTCCGTGCAACCTCCTCTTCTGGTTTAGGGACAATCTGCTCTTTTCTTAGTAAGAATCATCTCAATGTGGCAGGGGGAGCTCATGTATGGGTTAATCTGGCCATGAGCCCTGTAGTTCTACGTCGCATCTTGGGGGCTTGTTCACCTGGATGTGCTCAATGACCAGAGAATCCACATCTAAACCCTTAAGTTCAGCATTACTCTCTGCATTTTTAAGCATCTGCAGTAAAAATTCAGCACTCTTCTTGGGCCACCAACCCTGTGTCCAGCCCCACTGTTTGGCCTGCACACACCTACCAACTCCACCATTGTAGGGACAGAATGGCACATGCTGCTTCTACAAAGTGACATCTTTCAGATACTTGGTGGCCTTTCAGATATACATACCCTTGATGGTCTGGGAAGTTTCATGTGTGTTCTTAAAGTGAACACGAAGGTTTGAACCTCTCGATTTGCATGGTTTTGTAGGGTTTTCTTGGCCCAGTGAGTAGCAAACCATTTTCGGAGGTCACCTCAGGCCACTTGGGGAAAGAGGAAGCCAGTCCTGTCTTCTTTTCAGATCACTGTGCTGTGGCTCTGGGAACCCAAGTCTGTGAACAGTTAATTTCTGTCTCTTGAATCTCTTAACCTCTTTACCTTAATGAACTCAGATTGTTCTCTAAATTCACTTCTTCCTTGTCAGACATGCCAAATAGATACCTTCATTTTCTCATGCACTATGTTCTTTGAGGCCAGAGACTGGATGACTTTCCTTCTCCTTCCCTCTTCACCATCATCCACCATCGCTTCCAGGCCATTGCTATTTAATTCTGTTTCACAAACCCTGGATCACGCATTCAGAAGTCATGCCATCAGAAATATATCCAAGTCCACATTCTCATTGTTGTCATGCTATGACTCTGTGGACATTTAATCATTCATTGCAGACTTTGGATGCTCAACCC
The DNA here is from genome assembly GCF_905146905.1 of Nyctereutes procyonoides. Classification (NCBI taxonomy): domain Eukaryota; kingdom Metazoa; phylum Chordata; class Mammalia; order Carnivora; family Canidae; genus Nyctereutes; species Nyctereutes procyonoides. The sequence goes on along the minus strand of NW_026575082.1, from coordinate 15,810,417 downwards.
ATTTCTGTCAACATTCACAATGATGCCCATTCTACATTTTGCCCTTTCAGTTTCTTGACCTCAATTCTAGTCAAGCTTTGGTCCATATATATTAGCCACCCATTATCATGGCTGTGCACTTGACCTTTTTTTTTAATAAAAAATTCCCATTTCTCACATCTCAAATGCAAACATTTTATTTCTCTTCAACCCCAAACTTCTACTCTTTTAGTTTACCTGTGTAGGTGCTCAAAATAAATCTGTCAGCTTCATCTTTACCTACAATCCATTGACTCCAAACCTCTTTTTCTCTTTTCTTTTCTTTCTTTCTTTCTTTTTTTTTTTTACTTTAGGCCACTTACCTTTGAATTTTTTTTTTTTTTGTATTGCTCTAGTCCTTCCCTTGAAAAAAGTCTTAACTAATTCCTTCCACATTCTAATGGTTATATTTGCTTTGGGACACCCAACCCTAGATTAATTCTTTATGCCTGCACTTATGTAGGTGAACACAGAAATAAAACCTACGGTGGGACTCACAGGTTTAATTGCAAGTGTCTTATGTGAAGTATTTATTGGGCTGTCAGCACTGTCTGATAATTCAATATTTTGTCTCTTATCAGCTGAGTTTCCTCATTTTCCCAGCCAAGTGTTGCAGATGCTACCTTTTTCTCCTTAGCCTCATATTTATGCCATCTTTGTTTTCACTGGTGTACTCAACACTTATGGTTTAACTCTTGTACTAATTAAAAAGTGATAAGTACACAGAATCCCCTCTATTTTCCTAGACATCTTCAAAATTATTCATATTTGCATCTATCTTTTCTTTCCTATTTCCTCATAGAACTGAGGAAGTGACACTGTTGCTTTCAAAGGCCAGTTTCTAAATATATGTTCTGGAACCCATCTGTCTCATCTCCTCAAGGCTTTTTGCTTCTGTAATCCTCCTCCTTTTCTGCCAACGTCATCAGTTTTACATGCTGGATCCAATTATTCTTACCAGCATGCAAATATGCTAAAATCTCTCCTGTTCAATAGTCAGTGATATATGGAAGTGTTGAATCACTATATTGTTGTACACCTGCAGCTATATAACACTGTATGTTGATTATACTGGAATTAGAATAAAATTTAAAAAAAATCTCTTCTGCTCAAACAAAAGAAACTATCTATAAGTATACTGGCCTTGCCCCCCATCTGCCTGCATACATGCTGCTTTCTTTCGGACATAAATCACAGCATGATTTTTCAATAGAGTTGCTTACATGTATGGACTGCACTTCTCCACCCATGAAAGTTTGAGTTCTTAGCGATGCAGTAGTTTCATAGATGCTTTTTATCCAGTTGAGGAACTTCTTTTCTATTTCTAGTTTGTTGAGTGATTTTACCATGAAAGTTGGTTGGATTTTCTCAAATGCTGTTTCTGCATTGGTTGACATGATCATATATTATTCCTCTTCCTTCCATTAATATACTGTGCTGTATTGACTTTCATTCCCCCCTGGAGGCCTTCTACTCCACTGATGGTCCAATCACCCATGTCATCACCCAGGTCTCAAGTCAAATGTCATGTCTTTAGACAGACTCCGCTAAACACTTATTCTAAAATAAGAAGATCAAGCTTGAGAGTAGAACTAGGAAATGACTGTAGGAGAGCAAGCACATGTAAAACTGAAAGATAGGTGGGTAGGCACCAGCCCTAGCTGCTAAGCATCTGAGATTGCCTGGAGTGAATCTTCTCACCCAGCCCTGACCATGAGCAAGATGATGTGGGAAGCTGTGGGAAAAGATTCCCAATAGCAGCAGTTTGATTGAGAACTTCATTCTAAACTCAGAGAAAATCTTCTCTTGGGCACCCTCTGCTCTTGGTTTTCTTAAAATTGGGTTTGAGGGACCTACTTGAATCAATACATTCAGAGAATGAAAATCTTTTTGATCATCAATGAGATTAACTTGCTGGTGGTTCTGAGGTTTGGACATAGAAAAAGGGATGTAGAGGCAAAAAGAGTAGAGAAGCTATGTTTATTGAAGAAGAAACTGGGAGAAGACAAAGACTGGAGGCGGGAGACAGAGAAATGACCATTATACTGAGATGAACCCATATTATGAGTGGTGGTAGATTCAGTCTGGAAAAGTCCTCTTCCTCCTAAAGGAATGTAAGGATATATATTTTTTTAATTGACAATTGAGTATGCTATAGATATGCAAAGAACTAGGTTCATTTACAATTTCTAACTCAATGGTATGTCATTCTTATTTGAAAAATGCAGTAAAAGAAGGTAATTGTCTTTGTTGTGCGCTTGTAAAATTTTCTAGTTTGCAGAGATAATTCTCATTTCACTTTTCCCTTTCAGACAAAGGCAGCATCTTGAATCTGAGTTGTTTTTACTCAGCTCAGCAACCATTAACACAAAGAATAGGGGGAAACAATCGTGAAAACACTACATAATCAGAAATAAATGATGAAAAATTGGTTGAATCTCATTAAACCCTCTACTTGTGCAAAAGAAGGAACTAATCAACAAAGTTAGCTTTTACTTTTGTGACTTTTCAACCATTAATTTTCATCATTGTGTACTGCCTTTATTTTTTAAAATCTAAAGTTTATTCTATCCAAAGTCAGTGAAGTAATCCAAATAAACTAAAGATAAATTCAGGACTATAGGCTGAGCTATGAACTTTTTCCTTTTTTTTTTAAGGTAAGCTCTACGCCTAACTGAGGCCTTGAACTCATGAACCCAAGATCAAGAGTAGCATACTCTACCAACTGAGCCAGCCAGGTGCGCGGAGCTATAAAGTCTGATTGAATACATTAGGAGCAAAAATACTCTAGTTGATTGCTTTTTGATTATCCATAGACTTGAGGTTTGTAGGTTAGAAGCACCTTGAGTGTCCAATAATTTTTCATTCAGAAAGTTAATGCTGCATCTGAGATGAAGCGATAATTCTCACTCACTGTAACAAAACGACTTCTCTGGTCAACCTGCTCTCTTCTCAACTCTCCCGGCAATTTTGATCAGGAATTATGTCTACCTGGAAAATACTGTCGATACTCATTTCACACATTGTATCCACAAGAGTACTCTAATTGATATATCTATTCCTTCCTGAGTACCAATGATACTAATGACAGTGAAGATGAGAAATAATGATCAGTTATCTGTTATGTTCCAACTAAAAAATTAATTAATCTTTGTAAGTCATTAACTAGGAATAGGGCATGAATAACCACAACTCCAGATTTTTCAGAATGGACAATTGTGGGATCATAAACAAGAACAGCAAACTGTTTTAGTTTGGGGGAACTGGTTTCTTGGGGCTGATAGCACTGCTAAATATTAGGATATATATAGAGAAATACTTATAAATCCAGAAAAAACTCTACACAAACAAAAATTAACTATTGATAGGTAGGAATATATGAATGAACTGATCCCTGCTTTCATGTATTAAAGGAACAAGACATATTTGTTGAAGACGTGAATGAATCTGTGGGAAATATTGCAAATTTCCTTATTTTTTTAATGCCATTTTGTTGGAAAAATAAATGCAATCTGTTACACATTTCCTAAAGGAGATTTTTCCCCTTCAAATCAATGTTATCTTTCCTCAGTGGGATTTCTTATAATAACTGAATCCCTTTTTTCTTTTAAAACACATAACTTAAGTAGCACTACTAGTCAATGATAATATATGCTTTTATTTTACATGTACAGTTTATAAAAGAAGGCCAACTTCGCTTTAGTTATGGGTCACTCTTCAAGAGGTTTTTTTTAATTGAATTAAATGTTTTAAATAGTATCTCCTAATGTCAAAACTATTTTAAAAGTATAGCATTCCAAAAAAAAAAAAGTATAGCATTCCATTATTTACTTGCCTATTCTGTTTTCCTCTACTGTCCATAGTTCTCCAATTCTACTTGTATGTTTGAGTCTGACTTTAATCATATAGTTTCCAGACACCATATGTAAAAGCAAAAATGCCTTCCCATTCCCATTGCAGGAGGTTTATAGAGCACAGCTCTGGTTGTCAGGAGAGATCCTTTGGCTACTATGTCTGTTTTTCTGTATGATCTCACTGTCACAGATCTCACTTTTAATGAGACTTTAATCACATGTAAGCATTTACATAAGGATATGTAAGTTTACATAAGGATTGCCTTATGTAAACTTATCCAGTAGGAAACTTACACAATAATGCTTTTTATAAGAGCCAATAATCCAAAAATGTATGTATCCAAAAGATCCATTGGTCCATGGTAGCTAACAGAATTGCATATGTTTGATCTGCAGGACATTTATTTTTTTTACTTTATAGCGACTATAATTAAGAATATGTGGGACTATTTCATTTCCAGTTGGAAACCTGGAAAATGTTTTCCTTTTTCATCTGTTAATATGAATATTGTCACTTCTTTTAAGACTTTGAGGGACAAGAGAAAACTTCAGACAAGAAGGTTTAGGAGCTAGGAAACTAAAATTATTCAATGGAGGAAACTCGTAAAGGGCAAGAAGGAGCTGATAAGGTAATCTACTAAGTGGAATGGAATTTTATTAGTTCTACATCTTGAAATCAAGATATAATGTTCATGTTGGAGGCTTTAGCATTGTCCAGATACAGATTTTATTGACTTGAAAATTAGAGGCCCAAATAGTAAATGCAGGTGGAGAGGGGTTATGTGCTTGGCTTTTAATATTCTTTTTGGTCCGTTTAAACCAACATTTGAGCCATGTTGTCAGTTCTTAATCATTTACGCCAGTAAGGGGAAGCGGTGATGTGAGTAATCCAAAACATAATTTTTGGCTTTTAATGGGCATTTTTGTTTATAGTGATACGGATAAATCAGATTGTTCTAGAACTTGTGACTCTTCAAGCAAAATATTCTATTCACCTTTACTTGCAAAAAAAAACAGTTTCGAAAAAAATGTTTATCGTCCCAACCTTAATCCTGTTTTCCACCTCAAACTTTGGAAATGCTAGCTTTGGAGAGCATGACATTGCACTGATTTTGATTCCAAACCATCCCTAGGCCATGTTCTTCTCCCTTCCAGCTCACTGTCTCTTTAATCCACACTTGCCTGGGTGTGAGGAAGATCTAGCTGGTTTTGGCTTGCCCAGTTGTTTCCCATAGCTAAAGTATTAGCATGAAACCATGCTAACAGCATATACCATGCTTGCCTCTCATGAATTTTATGTACCTTTCTACATCTTCCATAAAATAATATCTAAAAACATTTATTTTTCTTATGAAGGACATTGCACAAATAATTCTATCACAAATAGTCTCAGAAATAACTCTATGAAGGATATTCAACTAATAGCCCTATTTCCTTATTTATTATTCCTTCAACAAATGTAAGCCAAATGCCTGTGGCCAGGTATTGTTCTAGGCCCTGGAAGGCAAAAGAACCCAGACCCAGCTCTCCCTGAGCTTGTGCCTGGTGGAGAAGGCAGGCAACACACACTTAAAATGGGATCTTTGATTTGATATTAGTTAGACCTGATAAGTGGCATAGAAAAGAAACCATGGGAGGGAAAGTAACTGGATGGAACAGAATATTAGAAAATGTGATAACTTCAGCTTGACATAATGAGAGGATGAAACTTGTGGGTAACTGGGGAAGATTATTTCTGTAAAGAGGAAGAACACGTGAAAAAGTCTGAGGGTAGAGTAGCTTGGTTCTGGGGAAACGGCACAGACAGGATAGAGACCAAGCCAAATGAGCCCAGGAAACAAGACCCAGAAGGGACAGGGGCCTGAGCTTGGAAGGTTGATAGGGATTTGGGAGGCTTTGGATTTTATTCCACGTGGGATGGACTCATATAGGGTTTTAAGAAAGGAAGTGACATGGGGTGCCTGGATGACTGAGTCAGTTGAGCCTCTGACTCTTGATTTCAACTCAGGTCATGATCTTAGCATTATGGGGTGGAGCCCAGCATGGGGCTCCGAGATCAGAGTGGAGTCTGCTTGCCCCTGTCCCTCCCCTGGCTTCTCCCTTTGCCCCTCCTCGAACCCCTCCCCCTTCTACCCTTCCCCCCTCTGCCCTTGCCCCTACACACTTTCTCTCTAAAAATTCACAAATAAAATCTTTTTTAAAAAAGACAGGAAGTGACATGATCTGATTGACACTTACTGGGGAGTTTGTTCAGGATCACGCAGCTTGGATTCAAGTTTGGATTCTCTTAACCACTGAATTTATTCAACAACGTGGCAGTGAAGCGCATTTAAAGAGAAACATAGTCACTGAATTTTGGAGAAACCTCGGGTTTAACTTCAAATTGGTAAAACCACTTACCTGTTACCTGAAGCCATTTGCTGTGATTTCTGCCAACTACTTCTCTTAGAGTCTTTTCCTAAACTTGAGACAGGGGGTTTTCCATATCCTAAAAGGAAATCCAAAATTCTTTCATGTTGTTCTAAAAAGGAGATGGTTCTTTCATATGCTGACCCATGAATCAGTCTGCTGGGGCAGCTGCAACAAAATAGCACAGACAGGTGGCAGAAATGACAGAAATCCATTCTCTCATAGTTGCGGATGCTAGAAGTCTTTCATTTCCAGTTGGAAACCTGGAAAATGTTTTCCGTTTTCATCTGTTACTATGAATATTGTCGCTTCTTTTAAGGCTTTAAGTGGTCTTCCCTCTGCATGTGTCTGTGTTCTAGTTTATTTATATGCATGGCAGTTATATTGGATTAGGACCCACTGGAAGGACCTCATTTAACTTAATCACCTCCCTAAAGACCCTATCTCCTAACACAGTCACATTTTGAGATTGGTGGGGGTTAGGACCTCAGTTTCTGAATTTAGAGAGGGGTCATAATTTATCCTATAATAATCGGTAGTTGGTATTTCTATACCTTCTCCAAATATGTTTTGGTTCTAATCGGGAAGCCAGGTGGAAAAAAATGTAAACTAAACACAGCTTCCCCACTTTCAAAGGAACCTTCTGATAGTACACTTAGGGAGAAGGAGTATGTTTTGTGTCTGCTACTAAGTTCTTCGCTTGGGACTTTTTTGGGGGTGGCACTTTCTACGTTTCCATCCTCTTTCTTTTCATTCCTGGTCTTTGTATGAAACTCCAAGGAGGTGCAGAAGAGGTGCTTTCCTTCATTCCCCACAAAACTACTCTGTATGGCTCTACAGGGGCCCTTTGTCTTTCCTACCTTGTGAAAGAAGCGGTTGAATTAGAAAGAATTACCATGAAGATATGAGAATTTAAAAGTGTTATGCTTCAGATGATACTAGGTTCAGAAGAAAGTTTCTCATTCATAAACTATAGTATATGATCCTTATCCTGAGGTCTGCCTCCCACCTGTGATGGAGTATCTTCTTCCTTAAATCTGTCTAAGGAGAAATTGTTACCCGGCCCCTACTCTCCATTGCCTCCATCCTGGAAAATCCCCGTGGCTTACAAACTTGGTGCTGTCCTGACATTCACCCTCTATAGTACATTTTACAAAGACTGAATGTTTCCATCTGACAGAGCAGGAGTGGAAAGGGCCACAGGAAGGTCACATGTCCAACCTCTTCTAAGATTTCTCAGCCTTATCTGTTGTTGAGTTCTTCCTGGCCATGTACAAAGGAATATTTGAGCCAGACATTTAGCAGGGAGAGAGCCAATCATGTTTAAATCCATAAAAAGTATAAATAAAAAACCTTAAATATAGAACAAACTACCCAGAGTGCTGTGTAAAATAGATCACCATATCATGATTTAGAGCAGTGTCAATTTGTTTGATGTAACCCAAACTACTAAGTGTTTTTTGTTTGTTTCTCCCATAGATATATGTAAACCACAGTTCCACTCTGTGCTACTGAGTCTTTTTACCCCACTCCAGCCCTTTTTACTGTTTGTTCCATAGTGGCATTTATTTTATTTTTTTTTAATTTTATTTATTTATGATAGTCACAGAGAGAGAGAGAGAGAGAGAGAGAGAGAGAGAGAGAGAGAGACAGGCAGAGGGAGAAGCAGGCTCCATGCACCGGGAGCCCGACGTGGGATTCGATCCCGGGTCTCCAGGATCGCGCCCTGGGCCAAAGGCAGGCGCCAAACCGCAGCGCCACCCAGGGATCCCCATAGTGGCATTTAAGATGATGAAGTGAAAGAAAAAAATAGCTCGAAAAAGTTTTACCTTCTCTTTTTTTTTCCATTTCCACAAGCTAGCTCCCATAACATGTCATAGCATACCTTGTGAAGAATGGAAAAATAATTAAGATTTGAAGGTGTTCATTATTTGCCAAAAAGAGTATGGGTTCTCTACATGCATCATATAACTTAATAGTCAGATAAACCAAAGACCAGGGTTTATTATCCTCATTTCACAGATAAGAGAATGGAGAGATGAAGTAACTTGGTTAAGACCTCACAGCATGTGAGTAAAAGGAGTGAGAATTAAGACCATGACAAACCATGTCGGTTATATGTGATCCAATAATTGCTGTGGGATAGTTAATTCTAGAAGCCTGCAGCATCAATGGGCTGGGGCTGCTGCTAGGGCCAACACTGTGAGGCAGGACCGGGGTGAGGTGGATCAACAGGCAAAAGAATATCTAGAAAGTAGGGCCAACCCTCCCCAACCCCCAAAAACCTGTGGAGGGCCAAGATGTGGACAGTGTTGTATAGCAGGTGAGCAGAAGAAGCCACCTAGTATCAGGACCCTCTTGTCTTCATTCAGGGCAAATATGGGAACACGGACGCTCACATTGTCACATCATTCTTCAGAGACAGGATGGTCAACAGGCAGTATGCAAGAGCCTCAGACAGCAGCTAGCTGGACTGTAGTCACCCCGAATCCTGGAAGCTGGGGCTTGTGGGGAGATAAAAATGGAGGGAACAACTCAGAAACCAAATTACTAATAGTTAGAACTCAGAGTCACAGAAAGAGTGGATCATCAATAGGGGTGATTGGATAGAGCATTTCAGAATTGCTTCCAGAAGCCCTCTTGCCTGGGGTTAGGCTCGTCCTCAAACCTGGGATGATGCTGATCCTGCATGTGGGCAGCAAAGGTGAGCAACAGAAGACCCAGAAGTAGGGAGCTAGATGAACCAGGATGGTAGACCCTGAAATATGAGTAATGAGAAGTTCTACACTGAGTATAAATACCTTTTTAATATAATCTTGAGATTTAGTTGTCTGTTCCAAAGATGTGGAGAGATGGCAACGAAACAAGTGAAAACTGTATTACTTCAAAGGAAAATTTAGCATCTCCTCAGGTGCCTGAGTATGCATTTTAGAGCCCAAAGAAAGGATCAGACATAGGATTTTAAAATTCCCTTTCCCAAGGGCATCATGACAATGTGCCTAATTTGCTTTGTGAATATATTTGGAACCTAAACCTCATCACATACATGCTTGATGGCAGATTTCTTAAGTATTATAGAAGAGCTAGATTTTAAAAAAAAACTTTAACGATTAAATTTGTATATATAAAAAAACAACAACAAAAGCACTGCAGGCTGTAGCTCTCTGCACCTGTTTGCCATTCCGAAAGAGCATCCAGGGGGCAGAGAAGGAAATTCACACTGAAATCACATCTCAGTAAAAGTGAGACAGCCTGCACATTGCAAAAATCATTAAAACCCACATGCCATGGATGTTTAAAGCAGATCCAATAAATGCCAAAACATTGTTACACCATCCTCTTACACCAATGTGAATCATCACCTTCCTTTCTTCCTGCTGACAATATGTTCTGTGCTTAATGACTCATTTCTGGCGTCACTTCATTCAGCTGAACTGCATAAAGCATTATGAATTTTTAACAATTCTATATTATTTCATTTCTGCATCGAATACCCAAAGATGCTTGTGAAGAATTTTACCTTAAAGCAACAATGGCCTTTGAATGTTTCTTATTTAATTATAATTTCAACACACAGATGGGGATAGCAGGCTGCTCCTAATGCATGTTTGACTGCAGACCAGGCAGGAGAATTAATGATTGCATTTATGACGCCTAAAAAATGATGCTTGAGACTCTAGGGAAAGATACAATTTTGTACCCCACTTAAGACATGTTTCCTGGAAGGCAGAAGCATTCAGGGGAGTTACTCCATGGTACTCTTCTGAAAGAAATATAACACCAGTTAGATTCATCAGTGGTTTCTTTGAGATACACAATACAAACTCAGAAACTTTAACTTTGATAATGGAAATAATTTGAGTTTCCAGAATTACATTTATTTAGGCAAAATATTTTAGAGGTCCTCCACGTTGGGAGGCTTTATCTACCTTTTGCTAGCTCTGTAAATCTGATTTAGTTATTCAACCTCACCAGTCCCAATGTCCAGGCTCTGGAAAATTTTAGGACAGAATATTTATCTCAGGAATGCTATGAAGCTCATATTAGCTAAATCATTAAAAGTCCTTAATACTGTCTTAAGTCATAGAGGGTGTCCGTAGTTTCTGACACTTTGAAAAGTATTAATACAATTTCATTTCTATTGTGCATGTTTGGAAAACATTAAGAAAATACCCCATTAGAAAAACAGGCAGGGACACGTAGGTGGCTCAGTGGTTGAGCGTCTAAAGGCAGACACCATTGGCTTGGGTCATGATCCCGGGGTCCTGGGATCGAGTCCCACATTGGACTCCACCTCGCACATTTTCTGGGATGTCAAAGTTCTGACTTTCTGTCATCTCTTTGAAATGTTTTGATATCAAAAGGAAAACAGATAATTACAATTACAAAGGCAATGAGCTGTCTGTTGAAGTAAACTTTGAGCTTCATGCAGGCATCTTTGTATCTCTGGACATTAACACTATATAAATCTCACTCTCAGTGGATGCTACTGATGATGACCATGCTTTTGCTCCTCCTGGTGTTACTGTAATGACTTCAGTAATTCCATTTCTTTCATTTTTACTTATTTTCCTTGGCTTAGAAGAAGCAGTATCTCAAGTTTGAAAATCCGTGACCTGAATACCAATGGAATCAAATGTCATACAAGTTCAGTGTCTCAGTCTTAGAATCATGGTTAACATTAAGACACTGAAAATGCTCATGCTCTACGATCTGGCTTCTAAGAGATACTTCTTTACGGACTAAACAGCAACTTTTACATTTCAGAAAGTTAGCTCAAAAAGTAAAATATTGCTACAACATATTTTGAGCTTGAAATATCTTGTCGATCTAAAACAGTTTCAATTTCTTTTCTCTACTGGAGAGAGTATAACACATACAGGAAATTTGTCCTGGTGGTGCCATTAATAGTACCTTTCATGAGGTGTACGTGTTCGAACTGCCATTTCTATCAAATGAGTAATCAGTAACCAGCGTGTTTATAAAAATAGGCACAAAATAGCTTGAGAGCAGTAGCCAACAGCCCTGAATTCCAGTGCTCCTAGGAGGGTCCAACGTACCAGATTCAGCATGCAGACTTACCTTAAACTGACTTTGTTATGGACCAAATGTTTGACCCCACCCCCCACCCCGCGCTTCATATTTGAAATCTAATCCTCAGCAGGGAGGTATTTAGATTCGAGGCCTTTGAGATATAATTAGGTCATGAAAGTGGAGCCCTCATGATTGGGATTTGAGCCCTTATAAGAAGACTCCAGAGAGCTGGCTCTCTTTCTGCCATGTGAAGATGCAATGAAAAGGCAGTCTTGAAACCAGAGAAGGCCCTTACTAAAACCTGAGCATGCTGATATCCTGATCCTGGACTTCTAGCCTCCAGAACCATGAGAAGTACATTTCTGTGGTTTGTAAGCCACCCAGTTTATGGTATTTTGTTATTGCAGTCTGAGTTGAGCAAGACAGATGTCATATATCTGGTAGCCAGTGGGAGTAATTGACTCTCAAAAATCTCTGGAAGGTTTTATTGGTAGGATCAGCCCTTGAACGTATAGAATATCTTTATATTTTGCAGCTCTATATCAGTTCAAATCTGTATAATCAAGACTTATTCCAGAGTCTACAGAGGATTCTGGATCTCTAGGTACAAGATTATCTTGGGTGGTTCGTTATAACCACAGGTAGAGGACATCTACTGATTTTTATTTAGCTGGGATCTCAGGGCACTGGTGTTAGGATAGAGAGCTCTGGATACTATGTCCTTTTCTGAAAGAACACAGAAAGATTCTTAATATTTGTATATGCAAATTAAGGTACACTCAACAAGTAATATAAATGCCAAGAAAAGTCATAATCAAATAGTAGGAGCTGAGGATTTCAAGGACTTTTAGAGAGAGTTAAGCTTACTGATTTTCATTCTTGGAAACTACCTTTTGGTTGATTTGTCAACTTTATAATTTTCTGAGTATGAACTTTCTCTTCACTTCTTTTACTGTTGACGTTACTCATTACTGGTTTTTCAAGTTTATCTTAAGCCAAAGATTCTTGTTTGGCATCTTGTCTAGATGTGTCTGGCTCTCGAGGGTGCTACTAGGAAAGAACAATTTTGAGAGTTTAAGAAGCTTAAATCCTAGTACTCAGAATTTTCATGGAAGAAGTCATCACCACAGATCCTGTTAGTTTGGCTACCACACCTGATGGATTTTCCAGGACAGGTCCCATTTCAGGACCATTATCTCATATCTTAAAACTTCCTCCCTGCATTTACTCCTCCCTCTTTTTAGCGCTGTGCTGTTAAAGCCTGATAAAGGCATTAGTAAAACAATTTTAGTGGTTAACTCTGATAAAATTTTTTCCTTATGGCAAGATTTTTGCTAGAACCTAGAGCATAAGTTTTCAGAAATGTTCATTCAAATGCCAGGGCATTTCTGTTGACACATTTAAAGTTGATTGGAAGTTAAATTGGTTACAGTTATAGAATTCTCTTTCTCTTTGACTTCCTAAAGCTTAGATTTCTAAATATGCCACTGATTTCCTTAGGAAAAAAATATGAAATCTCATATTAGATTGATAAAAAGGCTCTACTATTAGGCTTGATAAAAAGAAAAATAAACAATCTATTGTAGTATTTAAAACTGAGAAGACTTAGGATTTGTAGTTTAAGCTCTTTGTGCAAATGTTTTCTTGTTTTTAAGTGAATGAGTGAATTAAAAATGAAGTCAAGTAATTACATTTAGGGGTTAGTAGTAGTCTGTCCTTTGAAGTTTATTTTAAAAATCAAAACAAAATGCGTACTTTAAAAAATAGGACTTCAAATGTGTTGAAAATATGGAATAAAAAGTAAACCTGTTTTGGAGGCTATTGCATTATTTGTGCAAGCTACACCAGAAAAAAGTGTATACAGAAAACTGGATATTGTTTCCACTAGAGTACATGAATTTGGGTGATTCTTATTACTATCACTGAGCAAGAGTTTTCAAAGCATCTGTCGTGTGCGTAAACTATTAAAAAGAATTGGAAAGTAAGTATAAAATATATATTTGGTTCTCATTCTATTCAGGATCTCACTGAATGAGAGGAGACTCACACAGCAGAACTGAGTCGGAATATATTTCCAGTATATCTGCCTTTGTAGTTGTATCAGCTTTTATGTGCTGACTCAATTCTCTCTTCCTTATCAGTTTTCAACACCCCTTTATAGTGCTTCCTTTTTACTCCTTTGTCCATACTCCTCACATAATTTTTGCTGCTTCTTTCTAGTTTATCTTGGGAACCCATCATCTTTTTTTTTAAAGATTTTATTTATTCATGAGAGACACACACATGCACAGAGGCAGAGACACGGGCAGAGGGAGAAGCAGGCTTCCTGCAAGGAGCCCAATGTGGGACTTGACCCCGGATCCCGGGATCACGCCCTGAGCCAAAGGCAGATGCTCAACCACTGAGCCACCCAGGCGTTCCGGGAACCCATCATCTTTAACCTGAAATTCCTTTGGTTAGGTACACCTCTTAAAATACTTTTATTTGAAACTGCATATTACTTTCTTTTTAAAGCAGAGCTTGCTTGCTTGCTTCCTTTCTTCCTTCCTTCCTCCCACCCTCCCTTTCTTTGTCTTTCTTTGCCTCTTTCTTTTTCCTTCCTTTCTTTCTTTCTTTCTTTCTTTCTTTCTTTCTTTCTTTCTTTCTTTCTTTCTTTCTTCCTTCCTTCCTTCCTTCCTTCCTTCCTTCCTTCCTTCCTTCCGTGAGTAAGCTATCTGTTAGAAAAGTATACTTATTAAACTAATTTTAAAATGAGATGTGAATGACAAGTTACTTAGCTACATTACCCTCAAAATTTTTTCCTCCAATAAAATATAATTTTAAATAGTAGAATTTCATTTCAATAGGGAGATATCTTGAGATAGAGGCCTTTTTAAATCTCATCACTTAGTTTCCAGCTAACATTTATAATTAATCCCGAGAGGATGAAGTCTTGTTGGTAGTCGCCAGCAAGTGCCATCATCATCTCTCCCTGCATGTCACTGCTTGTCTTAGTTTTTCTCAGATGCAAAATAATGCAGAATGGACCTATCTATATAATACCTGTCCAGAGGGGAGACAATATCACTTGGCACTTTGGTCTCCATCTTTTTCAACCTTATATACTTGGGGACAAGTTTACTGTATCGGTTAAGATACTTTCTGCTGTAACTAAACAAAATCCTGACTTCAAAAAAAAAAGCATAAATGGTAAATGGATTATCTTATACAATTGTTAGCATGGAATTACGGTGACAATGGCAGGCATTCTTTTTTTAAAAATAATAAATTTATTTTTTATTGGTGTTCAATTTGCCAACATACAGAATAACACCCAGTGCTCATCCCGTCAGGTGCCCCCCTCAGTGCCCGTCACCCATTCACCCCCACCCCCCACCCTCCTACCCTTCCACCACCTCTAGTTCATTTCCCAGAGTTAGGAGTCTTCATGTTCTGTCTCCCTTTCTGATATTTCCTACCCATTTCTTCTCCCTTCCCTTCTATTCCCTTTCACTATTATTTATATTCCCCAAATGAATGAGACCATATAATGTTTGTCCTTCTCCGATTGACTTATTTCACTCAGCATAATACATCCACGTTGAAGCAAATGGTGGGTATTTAATGACAGGCAATCTTTATTGAAATTATATACCAGGCATTATTTTAAACACTTTACATGTATAGACTTTTTAATTCTTGCTAGTAACCCCTAAGGCAAATATTATAATTTTCTCCCACTTTTACAAATGGGGAGAGTGAGGCACTGGCTGTTCAGGCTCCAAGGATGGTAGGTTCTGTGGCTCAGTGATGTCATCAAGGACCAGAACCTCTGAAATAATATGAGTGAAATAATATAATTGTCTTTCTCTGACTGACTTATTTCACTTAGCATAATATCCTCTACTTCCATCCATATAGTTGCAGACAGCAAGATTTCATTCTTTTTGATGGCTGAGTAATATCCCATTCTGTGTGTGTGTGTATGTGTGTGTACACACTACATCTTCTTTATCCATTCATCTATCAATGGACATCTGAGCTCTTTTCATATTTTGGTTATTGTGGATATTGCTATCAGCATGGGGTTCAGGTGCCCCTTTGCATTACTGTGTTTATATCCTCCGGATTTATACAGAATAGCTCAATTGCTGGATCATAGGTTTGCTCTATTTTTAACTTTTTGAGGAACCTCCATACTGTTTTCCAGAGTGACTGCACTGCTGTCACTGCATTCAGTGGTGACGAGATTCTTGTTGGCCAGGATTTGATCACATGTTTATACTTACCTTTGGCAAGGGGATACCATTACCATGACTTGGTTAGAACAATTATTTGGAATGGAATGGATGTTGGGCAGACCAGTTACCATAATAACCATATCTTCCATAGTGAGCTCTCAGGGTAACCTAAAAATATTGGGAAATCACTATGGGAAAGGCAAAAAACCCAATCCTAAATCCGAGATAAGAGAGGCTTCAAGTCTATTTTCAGCAAATTTTGATTGGATTTTGCTTTGAGGATCTTCATATACTCTGTTTGGCAAAACTTCATCAGTAGAGACATTTATTTAAACTACCTATCAGGATGCCTGGGTGGCTCAGTGGTTAAGCATCTGCCTTTGGCTCAGGGTTGATCCCGAGATCTGGGATTGAGTCCCACATCAGGCTCCCTGAGAGGAGCCTACTTCTCCCACTGCCTATGTCTCTGCCTCTGTCTCTCATGAATAAATAAATAAATCTTTTTTAAAAAAAACTACCTATCATCTGTGTAATTGTCATAGAATACAAGTATTGTGTGTATCATTAAAACTTCTGTCATTTTGTATTGAGATCAAATATGTCTTTTGTGTCTTGCAGTGGAGTAAACTCAGCTAATTTAGGCTGTTTCTTCACAATTTGCTGCTTACATAATTTAGCATCTTCTCTAACCTAATCTATAGGTATGATGAAGATTCTTCATTTTGCTTTACATGACTTGGATCATTTGAAATTTTAGTGTGTGTGATCCATAAAGATGAATAAAGGCATAAGTTGTGCCAAATTCAATTTTTACAACACAATTCTTACTCAGAAAATCTGAATTCTGTAATACTAGTTTTTTCTTTGAATTGAAGTAAAAGTTCTTTGGGTTAGAATGTTAGTAGAAAAGAAAAGTAGACTGATGGCAGTTGGGTATAAATTGCTTTTAAATTAAGCCACTCATTACATTTGAAACTTCATGGGAAAAAATTTATAGAACTCTTCTGGAAGTTCCACAAAAAGAAGTCTAGGAAGGTAGTGTGTCTATAAAACATTTAAGCACATGACTTGTCCCCTACAGGAACTGCATTTCAATGGGAACACCACACTTTAATTTCCCAAGATGCTGACAATACTTTATTACTATCTACAAGCCTTTCCTTTCTCACAGTTTCTATTCCTCCAAGCAAATACATTTCTTAGTAGGTTCCCGCTGTCCTCTCCTCAGTTCTGAAAAGTCCCTACATTTCTAAGATTTTTTTGGAGGGTTATAATCAACAGGGAAAGAACTTGGCCAATTTAAGAAAAAATTAGATTTATTAAGACAGCTGGCTACAAGTTCAAAAGGAGAACTGAATAATCCAACTTCTGAGAGGCAGAGAAGCATGGACTTCTGCCCAGAGGGCTGCTGTTAGGTTGATTCTGCCGCTGTGACTTCTGGTGCTATGTTGCAGTTTTCACAGAATAGTGAATCTCCCCAAACTGAAAAATGTTTAAGACACAAATGACTGCCTGGAGGGCTAGAGAGGAAAGTCCTGTTTGTTGTCCTCTGATATTCTTTTTAGTCTTGTGCTTTTATGACTTAGTTTTTATAGTGGACATGTATAAATTGTGTACCCAAGCATCCTTTCTGTCTTTCTGTTGAATATGTTTCATTTGCTTTTTTCAGATCCACTTCTTACTCTTGTGTACCATTCTTTGTGCCTAGGAAGTCTAAATATCACTGGCTTCATGAATGATCACGTCTTTCTCTGTCTTCTAGCAGAAGTTGGATAATAGCAGATAAGAGAGAAGGAAAACCATGAGCTCAGGATGTTCATTTCCCTGTCTCTCTCAAATGTGTTTCCATAGATTGGCAGAGTTCCTTTTCCAGCAGCTGGAGGTCCTAATGAGCATTCTCTCTATAGCTCTATCTAATTTCTCAGATTTCTCCAACTATAACTTCCCTTGTTAACTCCGCCCTGGAGGTGTTACCAGTTTTCTGCTCTTGCTTTCCAAAGTGCTTTAGCATCTCTTGTTTTCCTTACCCCTGCCCAAAACTTAACAAATATTACCCTTGTTAAATTCTTCTCAATTACCCATTGGGTCTGCCATCAAACTTGCTGGAGCACTCACTAATAAATCTCCCTTTCTAAACGCATAATTTCCTTGGGGGAATTGCATCTCCACTGTGGTGTAGCACCCTATTAGGCTTATCCATAGCTCTAGGGGTAGACCCTGATAGACATAGGTCAATAGACATACAATCACATCTCTCCTGTCCAGTGATTGCTACAGAGATGGGCAGTGACTCAGCCTAAACAAATTAGCTCAGACTTTTCCATGACCACATACTGGCTCAGTTTGGGGCAATGAAAAGGATGCTTAGGACTTTTACTGGATGTTCTAGGAAGCAAACTTTTTCTTTCCCTGGATGTGAACAATGAAGAATAAAAAATAAAATCTTGTTTACTGCTGATACCTATAACACAAACATAAGGTAAGCAGCACTGAATGAATCTAACCTATGGAAGAAGGAAAGCCCATTGGGTTTCAGAGAAACATAGATGAATCCCTGAATAAAGCACGTCTGACTTGCACTATCTCCAAACTTTTCTTTTTTTTAAATAAATTATTTTTTATTGGTGTTCAATTTACCAGCATACAGCATAACACCCAGTGTTCATCCTGTCAAGTGCCCCCCTCAGTGCCCGTCACCCATTCACCCTACCCCCCGCCCTCCTCCCCTTCCACCACCCCTAGTTCATTTCCCAGAGTTAGGAGTCTTTATGTTCTGTCTCCCTTTCTGATATTTCCCACACATTTCTTCTCCCTTCCCTTATATTCCCTTTCACTATTATTCATATTCCCCAAATGAATGAGAACATACACTGTTTGTCCTTCTCCGATTGACTTACTTCACTCAGCATAATACCCTCCAGTTCCATCCTCGTTGAAGCAAATGGTGGGTATTTGTCATTTCTAATGGCTGAGTAATATTCCATTGTGTACATAACCTTTTCAATGTTGTGAGCCAGTAAACTCCCATACCCTTTTATAAATAATGCTTTTATTGCAGTGTAACATTTACAAAAGTGGAAAAAAACATGATTAAACACCCAATGAATTTTCCCAAAGTGAACATACTCGTGTAACTGTTACCTCAATCAAGAAGCAGAATATTTCAAGGGTGCCTGAGTGGCTCAGTAGGTTAAGCATCTGACTCTTGATTTCTGCTCGTCATGATCTCAGGGTCATGAACACTAGACCCATGATGGGCTCTGTGTTCGGCAGGGAGTCTGCTTGAGATTCTCTCTCTCCCTCTCCCTCTACTCTGCCCCATGTGCTCTCTTTCTCTCTTAAAAATAAAAGAAACTGAATGTTTCAGATGCACGTCTCATTTTTCCTCATTCATAAGGTTAACCAACAGTTATGCTTTTTTTGAACTTATTGAAAGATAATAATACAGTCTATGCTTTTAAGTGTCTGGCCCCTTTGCTCAATTTTATGTTTGTAAAATAAATCCAGATTGTTAGGAATAATTGAAGACCATTTTTTTATTGCTTTGTACTATTCTAATATAAAGCATAATTTGTTAGTCTGTTATGGATAGACAGTTGGATTGGTTTCCGTTTCACAAATAATTTTACACCATTTTCACACTATTACAAATAGTGCTATTATGAATGTTCTTATACATGTCTTTTCTCTTTTTTAATTGAGATATGATTGACATGTAACATTGTATAAGTTTAAGGTGTACAACATGTTGGTTGGTTTGAAACATTTATATATTGCAACGTGATTACTACAATAACATTAGGTAACACCTTTATTGTGTCAAATATTTATCATTTCTGCATTGAGAACAGTTAAATTTTAATCTCTTAGCATTTTTAAAGATTGTAATATGGTATTGCTGATTATAATCACTGTGCTGTGCATTAGGTCTTCATTGAACATGTCTTTAGATGAACACATTCACATACATATATTTTCAGTGTATACCTGATATTGAAATTTATGAATCACAATATATGAATATATTCAGTTTTTAGCAAATGCTTACAAAGAGTTTTCCAAAGTGGTTATACCTAATTATAATCCCACAGCAATTTATGTAAATTTTGGTATGTGTGGTGATATCTTTTCATGGTGGCAACATTTCCCTGTTGCCTAATTAAGTTGAGCCTTTTTAAATTAGTTTGTTGGTCTTTTTGATAGCCTGTCTTCTACATCTTTGGCCCTCTTTAAAATTAGGTGTTTGCAAAAAAAAAAAAAATTAAGTGTTTGCCTTTTTCTTTTTGATTGAGTGTGTGTGTGTGTGTGTGTGTGTTTGAACAGCAGCACTCTGTTTTACTTGAGAATTTGAATTTGACCTTCATCTAACTTTCTAGCTTTGTTTATCTGGCAACCTGGCATAGGTAGGATGTCAATTGTATTGCTTGGGGTCATGTAAAAAAGACTCAATTTATAAACTTCATTAAATTGGGAGAACTACAAATATTGCCACTTCCTGAGACTGATAACTTGAAACCAGGCATGTCTTCTGCTGAAGACCTAAAAGCCATGCCTTTGGTTGTATTACAAGAGATTACAACTTGAAGCATTAAGCCAGGATGGATCCTGCACCCAACTGGATCTCATTTCATTATACTTGAGCTGTCCTGTCCTCTTCTGAGTAAACACACTTCAAATGAAGCCTATTAAGTATTTAAGTCTGAAAGTTTTGTTGAAACTAAGAAGACCCCCTGTTTGGAGACATATTGATGAATATTATTCATCAATGATGATGAGATTGATGGTATATTGTTCATCAATACAATATATCAATAGTATACTGATGAACCAAAATTCTTAAATTTAATGTTAATTTATGAAATTTTTCTTTATGTTAGTGCATTTGTGTCCTCTTTAAGAAATCGTTGCTTAATGTATTCTTGTTCATTCAACCATCAAGTTCATGAATATACTATCCTGATTTTTAAGTCTAACTTATTTTACCTTTTGTGTGTAAATCTTTGAGTTATTTTATTTTACTTTTTATTTTTTTTAAGATTTTATTTATTTATTCATGAGACACAGAGAGAGAGAGACACAGAGAGGCAGAGACACAGGCAGAGGGAGAAGCAGGCTCCATGCAGGGAGCCTGATGCGGGACTCCATCCGGGACTCCAGGATCATGCCCTGGGCCGAAGGCAGGCACTAAACCACTGAGCCACCCAGGGATCCCCTTTGAACTATTTTAATTTTTGCTTTATGTATGGTGTGGTAGAGGTCAAGAATCAGTTTGTTCCCATAGGGACTTACAGGTAACCTACACACTTATTGAAATAGATCCTTCATTTTCACTATATCTTGTAATGAAGTAACTATGTATGTGTGGCTCTGTGTCTGGACCATCTGGTCCACTGGCCTATTTTCCTATCTTGCACCCAAATCATGTCAGAATTACTATATCTTTATAAGTCTTGATAAGTTGCAGAGTAAACATTTTATTTATGTTCTTTTTAATACGTTCTTTATAATTCTTAGCTCTTTGCATTTCCATATACATTTTAGTATTAGTTTATTGATATCCGCTGAAATCAGAGATTATGACTGATATTGATTTAAAGCTATAGGCCAGTTTGGAGATAATTGTCATATTTCATATATTAAATCTTATAAACTATAAATATGTCATTTTCCATAATTTGTGTGTTCTTTAATTTTTTCATTAATGTTTTGTAGTTTTTAGAGTAGAGGTTTATACATATAATTATATTTATCTTTAAGTGTTTTATGCTTTTTGATTCTATCAAATACAGGTTTTGCATCTACTGGAATAATCATAGGATTTTTCTCCTTTTTAAAAATTAATGTGGAAATTTAAAAATATTGAGATATGCTTTGCATTCTTCCTAGACATAAAGCCACTTTGTCTTAATGCATTATTCTTTTATATATATTACTTGATTTGGTTTGCTCATATTTTTTCAGGATTTTGTGTCCATGTGCATTAGAGAGGTTGGTCTATCATTTTTTCTTATAGTCTTGTCATGTTCTTGTGGAAAGAGTTTGTTGGCCTTATAAAATAAATTGGAAAATTTATTTTTTCCCCAATCTCTGGAAAATTTTGTGCAAGGTTAGTCTTACTTCTTCTTTAAAAGTTTGGGAAGATTTATTCATGAAGCCATCTGGGTCTGGCATTTTATTTATAGGAAGGCTTTTAATTATCAGTTCAATTTCTTTGGTAGATAAAAATGCGCTCAGATTTTCTGTTTCTTTTGTTGGTTTTGGTAGGTAATGTTTTCCAAAGAATTCATCAATTTTATCTGCCTTGTCAAATACATTGATGTATAGTTCTTTATAAATTAATTCATTATCTTTTAATGTCTGTAAAAGCTCTCAGGGTCTCCTCTTTTTTATTCCTCATACTGATCATTTGTGTTTTCTCTATTTGTCCCTTGATAAATCTCTAGGAATGATCAATTTTATCAGCCTTTTTAAAGACGTTGTTTTAACTTTGTTGATTCTATTGTGCATTTGTTTACTATTTAATTCTTATTATTTATTATATCCTTCTATCTAGTTTGGCTGATATGTTTTTCTTTCCCTACCTTCTCAAGATAGAGGCTTAGATTAAAGCCTTTCTTCACATCTTTTATCAAGACACTTTTATTTGGTTTTTAGTTACCTGCAACTAAAGGTGTCCCAATAGATTCCATTTATATAGCACTGTGCTGCTCCCATTTTCAATGCATGTGCAATTTATGTGGGGGATCTTATTAAAATGCAGGTACGACTCAGTAGGTTTGTGAGACCTGAGGTTGTGCTTTTCTTTCACTCTCTTTTTAAAGATTGTATTTATTTATTCATGAGAGATGTAGAAAGAGAGGCAGAGACATAGGCAGAGGGAGAGGCAGGCTCCCTAGGGGACCCCAATGTAGGACTCGGTTCCAGGACCCTGGAATCACAACCTGAGCCAAAGGCAGACACTCAACCACTGAACCATCCAGGTGCCCCAAATTATGCTTTTCTAATAAGTTCTCAGGTAATTCCAGTGATGCTGATATGAACCACACTTTGAAAATCAAGGATCTAATAGCAGAAAAATCTGCCATCAGAAAAAAAACAGCATTGTTTCTATTATAAGATAAAGTAACTATACATTGTATGAATCATCTTTTGATTTATATTTTTCATGATATATTTCATAACTTTGAAAGCTATTTGTTTTTTTTAAGATGTATTTATTTATTTTCTAAAGTGAGACAAAGCAGTGGGGAGAGTCAGAGAGGTGGAGGAGAGAGAATCTCAAGCAGACTCTGTGCTGAGTGTGGAGCCCAATGAGGGGCTCCATCTCACAACCCTGAGATCACGATCTTATCTGAAACCAAGAGTTGAATGCTTCACTGACTTTGGCACCCAGGTCCCCACTATTTGGTTTTTTAAACTAGAATTTAATGTATTAATTGAGCTTTGACATTCAAAAAATACTGTAAAAAGCTACTGGATTTGGATTCCATACCTGTGTTCTAGTTGTTCAGAACCCCTGGAGCACAATTTATTCTCTTATCAAATTCACTTAAGATGACTGAAGAGGAAACCCCAGGGCCTACGTATAGCATCAACTGCTAAGAATCAAGTCTTATCTTGAATAGAAACTAGTAGTAGCTATTTTCTTTTTCTTTTTTTTTTAATTGTGGCAAGAACACTTAACATGAGATCTATACTTGAAACAGATTTTAAGTGCATGATACAATACTTTTAACTATAGGCTTGATGTTTTACAGCTATTTTCAATGAAATTCATAAGTGATCATCCTTATTCGACAGCTAAAATAGCAGACTGAATTAGTGCCTGAACAGATAGAGAAGAATCTCAGGTATATGTTCCTTAATTTTATCAACAGGCAATTAAAAAAAAAGAGCTGGTGTTTGTTGCAATGTTATAACCATATGGGAAAAAATAAAATATAAGGGAATTCAGTAAAGGACACTGGGCTGTGTAAAATCACCAGAGATTCATCCTTGAGAGTATCTCTGTATGCAGAGAAGGCACCCCTGTTTTGATGAAGTGTTAAAGTATACAAGCAATAATTCCCTTCATTCATTAAATCACTTTAAGGTGGGTATTTTACCCATTGCATTATAGTCATAAATGAGAACAATTGTTATAGTAGATAAGCTACAAGATAAGGGAATGTATCTAACTCTTATCTTGACAGATCTGTGTACTATATCATTGAGTAGATCAGATGAAAAATCTCAAGAGCACCTGAATAACAGAAAATTTGCCAGGGAAGGGTACCTGGGTGGCTCAGTGGTTGAGCACCTGCATCTGGTTCAGGCCATAATCCTGAGGTCCTGGGATCAAGTCCCACATTGGGCTTCCTGCAGGGAGCCTACTTCTCCCTCTGTGTATATCTTTGCCTCTCTCTCTCTGTGTGTGTCACTCATGAATAAATAAATAAAACCTTAAAAAAAGAGAAAAATTTCCAGGGAGAATTCTGAGTGCCCTGGATTGACAGGAAGGAAACCAGCTAGAAAACACCAAACTAAGCAGTAACTGAGCTTTGTCGCAGAAGACTGACTTGGGAGAGAGAGTGGAGAGGTGAAGACCACTAAGGGAGGTGCATCTGGGACAACAGCAATGGAAGGCATATCTTGGCAGGAACTACATCAGCCAATATTTTCATTCAATGTCTTTGTAAATTGGAAATCTGTGAACCTTCAAGATATTGAATTTGCCTATTACAAAATACATCATAATTACCACTGTGTAACACTGTTTCTCTTCCATTGTGGATATGATGCTTGCCAGATGTAGAGTTGGTTCCGGTTTACTGGGGTGTTCTAGATGAAGATTCCTTAGGATACTGGGTAGAGCCAAGAGCCCGTGGAATTAAGACAGGCCTGTAAATAATCCAGGCTTTTCATGGCAAAGACCTTTCTGATTTAGGGGTTATGGTATGTCGTTTTACAACATAATGTAGTTTGCTTTGGTGCTGGGTAAGAATTATGGTATTGTGGGAAACCCATGAGAGGGTTTCATCACTGCCATGAAAACACTCTTTTTCCAGCTGCCTGTGTAGCTCAGTCGGTTCAGAGTTAAACTCTGAATTTCTGCTCAGGTCATGATGTGAGGGTTGTGAGATAGAGCCCCACATTGGGCTCTGGACGTGGAGCCTGTTTGAGATTCTCTCCCTTCGTCTCCCTTTGCCCCTCTTCACATACTCCCACTTGCACTCTCAAAAAAAAAGAAAATATTCTTTCACTTTTCATGATGTCCTAGGGATTGTGAATACAAAACACTTTTGTAAAAGTTAACTTTTGTTCCTTCCTGGTTGATAAACATGTTATCTGAAACAATGGAAAAGAATATTTATTGTTGGCAAATACCCTAGTGAAACTAGCCCTTATTTGGAAAGGACAATTTTTGCACTGTATGTTTTGTAAAAACAAACAAACAACATGTAAGGAGAAACATGTCCCAGAGAGTTTCTAATATCTTCCCTAAAGAGAAGGACAAAGGAATGAAAAGGCTGGTAAGACTGGTGGTCAGCCATAGCTTGCAGAGACCCTTCTGTCGGTGCCTCTCACAGACCTGCCCTAGGCCTTTGAAAGAGCAGGGCCAGTTCTGACACCTACAATGACTTAGTAATTGAAGAATGTGACCTTCAGGCCTAGGACAATGCTTGTAGTTGGTACCACAGTTGAAAAGAAACAAGATAAATTTTGGGCTACACTCTACTGTTTTTTGCCACTCTAATGTTTTCATCCCCTTGTGATTATAATAATCAAATTAAGATCTGGTGTTCTGCATTTTCTCTGTCCTTAAATTAATACAGATAGTCTTGATTCATAAAGTTCTCCTAAATTTTCATTAAACTTCTTCACTACAGTGCTGTCTACCAAATGATGTGTCATTCTGCTCATTTTCTGACCACTCATTGCCATTTATTTGTGACTTGTTTGATAAAAATGATAGGCTTTTATCAAAGAGTCTTTATTGCAGTTTCTCTGGCTAATTGATAATTCTTCCTATTGATTAACTACTTTTTCTAAAATCAAAGCTGCCTGGTTAAACCCTGAGTTGGCGCTGTTTTCTCGACCTACAATACCAAATGAACAACCTTTGGCAATCAGGCTTGTGAAAAACTTCCTCTTGGCAACTTGTTTACTCTTACTTTGAAGGTAATGACAGAGAAGTTCAGTGTACCATATATAAATACTGTAGATAAATACTGGTAAGCTGAGCTACTACCATAAACAGTAGAATAAGCACAATAGTTTACAAAGCCATTTTTGGAAATTACTGTTTTAAATAAACTAATTTTAATTGGCCTGTTTTCTATACTTCTGGATACCAATGTGCATGTTTGTGGGTGTGCGTGTATGTTCAATTTGTACCTTGGAATTCTGTTTATGTTCTTTCATATTTTCCTCAAAAGATAAAGGCATCTTAAATATTCATTACTTAACCCTACTGCAGTCTCTCTGAGTTTGATCATCTTCTTTTTATCTAAAATAATTACATAAAAGTGAGACCCTATTTTCCAATGTCTACAATAAAATAACTTATGTAACAAAACATCTAAATAAAAATGTAACAATATAATGCAGGCCCAGTTACCAAACTGTCAAAATGAACGAATCAAGCAAAAATAAGCATTTCTTGTGATGTCAGCTGGGGAGGTCTCAGGGCTATTAAAGGAAGAGGTGGTAAGGGGATCAGTGCTTGTTAGGCCATACTGGTGGTTCATTGACCTCCCTGCTCTCACTTTGGAGGAGAATTTGATAAGAGGGCAGTTAAGTCAGTATCTTATCCAAGGACCGCTGTCTCTCACACTTGGCCACATTAGTATATGTGTGTGCTGATATAGCCTCTGCTCCATCCCATGCATTCTCTGCACTCACATTGGCCAAGAGGACTGATCCTCCTCTTTATGCTGCAGAAAGTGCACGGTTGGTTGTAAATCATTCCAGCATGTCTCTGCTCCTGAAGGCTACTATCCCCAGCAGTGGGGGATCCTTCTCTCCTGTTTGATATGTAGCCCAGCCATCTATAACTGGATAGCCCCTGCCTAGTTTGGATTTAAGTCCACTCCAGCCATGAATGAAAAAAAGACTATTTTGAAGGAGCCTCCTGCTCAGAACAGAAAAGGCTGAGTTCACTTACTTAGCTGGACCTTACTCGTGCCGCTGTCCCCAGGTGAGTGCTGAACTTGTCATCTGCCGTCTGGGGTGTGGGAGGTGTTAGAATTTCAATTCATCTGGGGTGTTTGGGAAGATACAGTTCCTAAGTAGGCCTGTTCACAGAGCTACTTCCTGGTGTAACTAGGGGAAAAAAAGCCTCAAAGAAAAGACAACCATTTGTGGAAAATTACGGGAAAATGATTTAGCTGTAATACTGAGAGTTTTCAGTAAATATTCAGTATGTTCAGCCTCTTAGTCTGTATTGGTTCTTTGCCTTTGCATATAATCTTCCTTGAAGCTAATCCATTTTGAGAAAATTATCCCTTAATAATGTATGCCCCATTCTATTCAGTACAGCTTGTTAATAGAAGGATCTGTACTCTGTTCCTACACCCCTGCATCTCCTATTCTACTTCTGTGTTTCCATTTAGGAACCAAAGCATCTGGTAGCTGCTTCAATATTTTCCTGGAAATTGGCTCTTCTTCTCATGTTTCGCTGTTTTTTTTTTCATCATTTCATCAAAACCTCAGTCATGTTTGCAATTCCATTCTCAAATGAAATACACTAAATTTCTAGTGAGAAAAATTTCTGAATACCTTTCAGTTCTTTCTTTACTGAAATGATTGATACCTCATTCCTGAAAACTCACTCCTCTCTGGGCTTCAGTTAGACCCCCCCCCTCTAGTTTCTCTCTTGCCTCTGTGAGCATGACTTCATGTCCTATTCTTTGTTCACAAACCCCTTGAATACTACTTTGAACAGGGCACCCAGTGCTGGCTTTTTTCCTCTATTTTTTCATATTTCTTCCTTCCTTCACCCATCAAATAAATATCTATTAAGCTCTTCTTATGGACAAGCTCCATTCTAGGTGCTATAGGAAAGACACAGGATATATTTTAATAATATCACCAATAATACATCCTGATAGATCCAAAATGGAATATGAGACAAAGAGAAATTAGTTGTGATTTCAGAGATTTCATTCTAATTTACTGTAAAGATGCAGTTGCCATCATCTGATGTGGGCAAAGCAGTGAGAGGAGAAACTTGGGGTGCAAAAACTAGGGGTTTAGAATTAGTTAAGCATCTGATTCTTGATTTTTAACCCATGTCATGAACTCAGGGTCCTAGGATTAGCCCCTTGTTGGGCTCCGTGCTTGGAGTAGAGCCTGCTCGAAATTCTCTCCCTCCCTCCCCACCTCTCACTTCTCTAAAAAAAGAAAACAGACCTGTAAGTTTAGGTTTTGCTGTGGGCTGAATGTTTGTGCCCATTTAAAATTCACATGTTGGAACCTTAATGTCATGGTATTTGAAGATTGGGCCTGAAGATGGGGAGGTAATTAGATCATGAGGATAGAATTCTCATGATGGGATTAGTATCCTTATAAAGAGGAAGAGAGCTAGCTCCTTCTCTCTTTCTGCCATGTGATGGATAATACAGCTAGACAGAAGCCATCTGACACCAGGAAGAGGGCTCTCACCAGGAACTGAACCAGCTGGAATATTTCTCTGGGACTTCCCATCTTCCAGACCTGTGAGAAATAATTGCTGCTTAAGCCTCTGAAAATAAGTGGTAATTTGTTAGAGCAGCCTGTACTGACTAAGAGAGACTTTGTCTTAGAAAGCCAGTGTAGATGTCCAGAAAATAGTTGAAGTGATCCAAGTTGAAGCTACACATTTGGGAGTCTTCAGAATAGTGATAGTATTTAATGCTTTGAGACTGGTTGAAATGACCAACAGAGTGAGTACAGGTAGAGAAGAGAATAGTACAAAGCACTGAGCTCTGGAGGATTCAGTTGTCAAGTGTTTGGAGGAGAGAGGGTGAATCTGTAAAATGATCGAGAAGATGCTTTTGAGGTAGGAGGAAAACCAAAGATTTGGTTGTTCTCTGAGCCCAGTATAACAAGGCACAGGAGTCAGTGACCAACTGATTCAAGTGTGTGTTGGTCTAAATAAGAACAAAACTGATCACTGAATTTTGTAACTGGAAGTACCTTGGTCACATTAGCAAGAACGGCTTTTCTGCAGTGATGGCGGTGAAAGTCTCACATGGTTGAGATTGGAGACAGTGGGAGGAAAGCCTTGTCAGCTCAAGACATGCTGAGGATCACTCATATATGACTATCAAATCTATATGTACATCCCAGGCTTCTCTGTGCCTGGATGTTAAGTAGGTTTCTCAAAAAAAGCTCACCATATCCAAACAAATCAATCATATCTTTGTCTTCCTATTTTACCCAACAAGAATTATGTATTCATAGGGGTCCATTTTCTGTCCAGCCCTCTCCATGGTACATAGAGAAAGGTAAAGACATTTGTGTCAGGCTTTATATGTTGGATCTTTATTCAAAATCTCATGAATTTCATTTAATATTGGAGTGTAAATGCAAAGTGGCTGAAGTTTGCAGTTTCTGCTCTATTGAGAATGTGAAATAATGAAAACATAGACTAAAACCAAGGAGCCAGACTTGTGTCAATGAACACTTCTGTTTTAGCTGTATTGTTTTACGTGAAAATAAGACCCTGATTTGGAAAAGGTAGAGATGTGATGTCTCAGAGAAGAAGGTTAGAGGTAGGGCAAAGTGAAAATGTGTAGATTTTCTTTCCAATATTGGTAATAAATAGCTAATAGCTATGTATCCCTAACAGGTAAAAATTGCATCCAGACCACAAATGTCAACATTTTATAAATTATCCAATGTAAACAAAATCACACGCACAAAATTACTCTGAAGTCTTGCTTTCTTCTTGAATGAAAGAACTCAGTAAAAACATGAATAATGCATGTTGCTTTAAATGAAATCTTCAGGATATTGTGACATATGAAATCTACATGCATTGTTTTAAATGGGGCCACTTTGAAACTTTGGTATTACAAACAAAACACGTTTTGAATTTAAGAGGGAAACATTTTGCAAATAACATTTTTAGCATTAGTGGGTTTTTTCCTCAAATGGAATGATGGCCAAATATATCTTTACATTTTCAGATTTTAATTATATGCAGGGGTGGTTTGAATTTACCAGTGAAATTTATTTCACTGTTTAAAATGTTAGATTTAGAAATCAAACCATAATAGTTTCATTTGCAGCTGAGCCCCATATAAAACCTCACTAAATAGTTCACTGATTGAGTTGCTGAAATTTTCCTCTTTGCTTTCTTTGTATTTGTGGGGCTTCCAGGTGCCTCTCAGCAGCCAAAGCTCCACAAATAATTGTAAACTGTGATTATTTAATTCCATTAACCCAGGGACAAATTCAACCATGACTATCACAAATCAAATCTCTTTTTCCCCCCTCGAAGTGGCAGCATTAAATTATGCTGGGTCTCTTTTATTTGTTCCATGCAAATACAATGTTTGCATGTTCCCTCTCACTAAGCACATTACAAAATTAATGCATTATATTCAGTAAATTTTCATATAATATTCATGCAAAGGAGTATTTGTCATATATTTCTAAGTTGTGAAGCATAATATTAAATGGGTTATTCCCCATAAAAATTAGAACATTACTGAAGCCATTGAAACAGTGTGTTTTCTGGCAGCCCTAGTGGCTCAGCGATTTAGCGACGCCTTCAGCCCAGGGCCTGATCCTGGAGACCTGGGATCGAGTCCTACGTCAGTCTCCCTGCATGGAGCCTGCTTCTCCTCCTGCCTGTGTCTCTGCCTCTCTCTCTCTCTCCGTGTGTCTCTCACGAATAAATAAATAAAATCTTAAAAAAAAAAGAAATAGTGTGTTTTCCTATCAACTCCAAACACTACCTCCCCCAGTCTTTTGGAAATGTTTCAAATGTGTTTAGATTTAAAATAATAAACATAGAGATTCCTCTTACTTCCTTCACTTGTTAAGAATAAGTGAAATGCTGAAAACATGTTTGAGTGGATTCCTGCCTCTCCTGCTAGAGAAGTGAGGCTATCCAAGTCTGTACCACTGTTTTATGTTTTCTAGAATCTAAACTCTGATGACATATGAGTGTGATTTGATTGATCATTACAATGATAGATGCCTATAGTGACAAGCTCTATACTAGATCCTATAAACCGGTATCTAATTTTACATTAATATTTATCATTAACCATATGATGAAATGATAGGTATTATTATCTTCAGACTGTAGATGCTTAGCAAAGTTAAGTGACTTATCCAAAGTTCTAGAGCTGGTAAATCTGGGATTTGAACCCAATATTTCCTTAGTCTAAACCCTATGCTCTTTCTACTCTCATTTACTTAGCTTTGACCAATATGTGACAGACCACTAACTGACCATCAAGATGTGAGGATAAATTCATTATTTTTAGTATTTTTCAGGGGTGTACATTTAATGTCAGTGTCATTAGCTTAGATAATGGTTGTGTGCGTGTGTTACCACTTAAATTTGTGGCATTAAGTTTAATGAGTGTCACTTAATCTTTGGAGAAATGTGTTAATTGGTTATTGCATGTTTGGCACATTATCTTTCTAATTAGCCTTTTTCAGTATTGAATGTGGCACTGCAAATTTAAAACAATTAGCTTTATTGGTGATAACAAATTATCCTTTTAACAGGTATGCCCATGTACCCACTTTGTTTAAATACTTCTATTTATACAAAAAAAGTCCAACAAATTTAAGGAAATTATGAAATGTGATTTAAGAAAAGATACGTAGTTAAGCCTAAGGCTGAGATTCTATTGATCATGTTGAGTCTAAAAAAAATAGCAAAACTAGTAAGTCTTCATCCATGTATGGGTTTATTCATTTATTTTGCATTTTAAAACTAATAATAATTACAGTTTTGAGTGCCTATGTATATACTGAGCTCTATTCTGTGGAACCTCAGTCTTTATAATTACCTTTTATCCTTCTAAGATTCCCATCAGACAGGTATTATTATGTACATTGAACAATGAGAACACCAACTTCAACTTCAACAAAACCTCACAGCTACATAGTGATATAACCAGGATTCAATCATGGAATTTCTTTATGACTGGAAAGTGGTACTTATCTAGAATTTTGGTTCAAGGAAATCTGAATGAGGAGTCAGGACCTGGGTATCAGGTTTTGGTGCTAACACTGATTATGCATTTGACATTAACCAATCTCTCTCTGAGTCTGCTTAGAGGGTTGGATAAGATGATCTCTAAGCTCTGTTCCCAGTGATACTTTCTTTAGATAGTTGGTGTCATATTAAAGAATCTGTTCTGTGTATTCCTTGTAACATTGAACAGAAGTCAATATTTATTCACATGTTATTAAATAATTCTTCAAAAATGTTTTTTAGTAATTTCAAAATATTTCATTTGGGCAGAGACTTTTGGAGCAGATGGGAGACATGGGACCATTAAGAGCTTGGGACATAGTGTCTGAACGTTAGGCTAGCTGCTAAGTGGGCAGAAATTTGTACCTGTTCATGCAAGTTATGGTGATCACTGTACAACTTTTTAAGTCAACTGCAAGTCTTGAAAATCACTCACTTCACCAATGGAAAATAATTTTTAATATAACTTATGCTTTTTAAATGAGCTGTCTGGTGAAAATTTCAATAAAGGTATCTGATGCTGCTTTCACACCTTAAGTGTATATTCCTTACCAGTATTTGAATTATTCAATCACCCTTAACAAAATATTAAAGGATGGACACATACAACACAGTATTTATACTGAAGTTTCACTTCTTGGCATGGTATTAAAAACTTCTGTCCACACAAAAGTCTTTATAGCAGCTTTATTCATAATTGCCAAAATTTGGAAGCAACCAAGAGATGCCCTTTGGTAGATAAATAGATAAACCATGTTACATCCGTACAATTAAATATTATTCAGCACAGAAAGAAATGAGGTACCAAACCGTGAAAAGACATGGGGGATCTTAAATGCATATTACCAAGTAAAAGAAGTCAACCTGAGAAGGTCATATACTATATAATTCCAACTGTATGACATTCTGGAAAAGACAAAACTATGGAGATAGTAAAAGGATCCGTGGTTGCCAGGGGTTAGGAGTGAAGGAGGGATGCATAGGTGGAGCACAGAGGATTTCTAAGGCAGTGAAACTATTCTGTATAATAAATGTAATGGTGGAAACATATCATTATACAATTGTCAAAACTCATAAAAAATACAACACCAGGAGTGAACGCTAATGTGAACTATGTACTTTGGGTGGTAATATGTCCCTCTGGGAGAATCTTGGTTTTACCGGAGAAAGAGAAAGTAACAGAAGGATGTTTGGAGAACAGGAAAAATGAGTAAGACACTGTCTTAGCACTTAAAGAAACTGAAGCCTAATGTTGTGCTCTGGGCTTACAGAGGAGACTGGTGGGGCAGGCAGGTTCATGACTAACGCTCACCCCAGCTCTCTAAACAGCCCCAAGAGGAGGTATAGAAACAAAGATGAAGGAGCCAGATTTCCTTTTCGAGGGAGAAGTGGGCTGGTTCTTAATGGACGAAGCAGCATTTGAGATGACACTTGAAGGAGACATAGAAGAGACAGCCACCACACAAGATGGGAACACTTAGAGCCTTCTCTTCTGTATCTCCAGTCCCCAGGACCTCTAAAATTTACTATGTGAAAGAATGGACAGGAATAGTAGCAAAGATAAAAACACCATCTGTGTCCTCCTACGGCTTTGGGTTCTGACTGTTAGAGCAGTCTGTGTTTAAATCCTCACACTTATTTTGCATCAAAATAGAGGAATCCTAGTGAATCAAGTACCACCTTTCATTTGTAAACTTGCATTTCGCCATTCCAGTTTTAAGTAAT
Source organism: Nyctereutes procyonoides (assembly GCF_905146905.1). Taxonomy (NCBI): domain Eukaryota; kingdom Metazoa; phylum Chordata; class Mammalia; order Carnivora; family Canidae; genus Nyctereutes; species Nyctereutes procyonoides. Next base: position 15,776,971 of record NW_026575082.1, on the reverse strand, counting down.
GTTTCCACATGAATGCTGAAAGTTTCTCAGGACTTTTTGTTAAGATGTAAAGCATTTATATTTGATTTAAGAAATACCTTTGCATATGTGATCTCTGCCCCTAAGCACTGGAAGACACTATAAATGAAAGCAAAGGATAAGTTATTGGTAACCCTCAGCCTAATATGTTTTCTCTCTCTTAATTTTCAAGTACATGTAAATTGGAAAGTACGGATTTTACTGCTCAGTAATGGAATCTGTGGGATTATTTTGGAGGAAAACAAGTGTTTACTTTCCAAAATGTGGTTGTGGAAGGCTGGTTTATGTTAAGATACCCTCTGGGATTCAGGTGGTGTCTTCCCTCCTACTTGTCATGTATCAGCATCAAAGCTTCCCTTATTTTAGATATTTACACATATTGCATGGATGTATGTGTGTTATAGATGTGGTTTGTAAAGTTAAAGTTCTTGATAATGCATAATTAAACTCCAGTGCAGAAAATAAACCATAAGTAAACAGACAGTTTCCTGTGAAAAGTGAGAGAACTCAATGCTGAGTGTGTAGTTCTTTAGAGATCGGAAGCCAGATCTCTCAGGGCAACACCACCCTTTTTGCACATTTCAGCAGACACTGGGTCCCTGGTTAAAGGGATAGAAAGACTTTATTCTCTGATTTTATTAACGATTGTTGGAAATAGTTTGATTATACGGAAGTTCAGCTTCACATGTTAACTTAAATTGTCTACAATACTTTAATTCCTGTAACTGCTGTCTCCCTCTACCCCAAACTGAATTGCCTTTGTAAAATATCAGACTGCTTGCTTGGGCAAATTAATCCCTTCGCCTCTGAGAGACAGAAATAGTTTTATGGCTTAAAATCTCGTGTGTGTGTGTGTGTGTGTGTGTGTGTGTGTGTTTGTGTGTGTGTGTTAAGCTGTTTTTCTCTCAACAGAAGCTTCATTTCTATTTCTGCAACAGGGAGAAAGAACACATTTTATTACTTAAAATTTCAGTTGATTGTTTTAATGACCAAGTATCTATTGTCCAATATCCCCCCCATGCTACATTCAAATCTGCACATTTCATGTGATATAGTATAATATAAGAAGCTACTTATCAGGCTATATAGTTTATGATTCTAGGATTTCTATGTTTCCTAAAGCAAGCAAAGTGCCAAATCCTCGTGAAAACAAGAAACACTGATATGCTTTTAATGAAAGCTTTTTTCCTTTCTAGAAATTCAAAGTGTCTACAGCGTCGAAATGGATTAACAATGCACAGCCAAAAAGTAGCATGACATTAGCAATGTACAGAGCCTGGGCATTTTTTTTCCACATCAAAACATCATAAAGTTGAATTTGTGCAACACATATTATATTCTCAACTCCTGCCTTACAATGAAGAAGCAGCTGTTGTCCAAGCACACAGTTCATATTGTGTGAGGATGAAGAAGTCTCTCGTGCATGTTTTTAGTACTTTCTCTGTCCCCAGCTAGTATCTGCTAGACAAGTCACAAAGGCCACCCAGAGGATAGCAACAGATTATCTCTTTGAAGGTTTTCCTCAGCTCTTGGCTCCGGAGTGCATAAATGAGAGGGTCGATGATGGAATTACACATGATCAGAATGAGATACAAGTTAAAGTGAGACATGAAGCACACACAGTATGGATTCTGGGGACAAGAGATGTAGAATATCAAGTGGAGGAAGAATGGGGCCCAGCAGACGACGAAGACCCCAATGAGTATGGTCAAGGTAATGGCACCCTTCATGTTGGCCCCTTGGCGGATGGTGCCGGTGCCCGGGAGGACAGCGATTCTCTTGATGTGCAGTCTGGCCATGAGGAACATGTGGACGTAGAGAGAAGCCATGAGGGCCAGCATGGTGAAGAACATGGTGATGAGGCAGATGATGACAGCAGTACTGTCCGAGTAAATGATGAACAAGATGCCTGACACCGTGCAAGCCGCCCAGATGCAACTGATGATGATCCCAACCCGCCTCACCGTCATGATGTTATGGTACTGGAGGGCATAAAAGATAGTAAAGTACCTGTCCACTGCAATTGAGAGCAGGCTGCAAATCGAGGCGAGCAAGGAGCTACAGATCACCGAATCAATGACATTATCAATATTCACCGTGAAACTCTGCGCGTCCGTATCCGTACTGTTCAACAGGGTGATGACGATGGTCTCTGACCCGTTGGAAACGCTCACCAGCATATCGGCCACAGCCAGGCTACAGATGAAAAAGTACATGGGTGAGTGCAGATTCTTGTTCTTGGCTATTGCCACGATCACCAGAATGTTCTCCAGCAAGCTTATGACCCCCAGAGTCACAAACACCTCCGGGGAGACGAAGAGTTGCTCATAGCATCCCCCGTCGGGGTAGCCTTTGCCAAGGGACTCAGTGGCGTTGCCGTGCTGTCCGTAGGTGCTGCGGTTCCAGAAGTGGAGAGAAGTGTGCATTCCGTGCTGAAGGGTGGAGTTCATCCTGCAACAAGTGGATGCAGACCCCCTCGGGACTGATTCGGCCTCTCGGGCCAGGGAGCCCCGGTGATGTTCTCCTCCTCTCTGTGCGTCCCAAAGTTCTGAGGATCCAGCTGGCCTGCCAGGTGTTGAGTACCTGCCCCGTGCTCCGAAAGGCTGGCAGTGGAGCTCTTACTGTCTTCCAGGTACAGCTCCGATCACCTTCACTGTAACATCTTTGATTTCTGAAATGCTCATTCTCAGTTCAAAGAGTCTGCTCTTTGCTTTTTCTTTTTCTTTTTCTTTTTTTCTTTTTTCTTTTCTTTCTTTTTTTTTTTTTTTTTTGTCCTCACTCCCACCTTAACTTTAGTCTAGGGCATTCAGTGAGGTCTCTTGCAAGTAATTCTCCGAGTTGCCGCCGAGCTACCAGAAGCTGAATCTGCGTGCACATGTTCGCATCAGCTGCCTCTCCGCGGTCTTAGTTCCCAACCTGAAGCATTGCTCTGAGTGTTAGTGGCTGCTGCTGATTTTATGGTGTGTGGAGGGGAAGAAAAAAATGTTCAGAGTGGCTCCTCCTCTGCTTCCTCCTGACCAATCCAAACGCACTGGAAGTCTGTGAGGCACGGCTGATATTCCAGATACAAATTGCAGGGCAACACGGATCCAGATGCAGAAGCTTGTGGAATTGGGGGAAGCAAGCAGGATGAGAGAGACTGGATTCTCCTTGTCAAGTTTTCAAGGAAAACAGCTTGGTTCCTGGAGACTGTTCCTTGATAACACAACAAGCCAGGCTCCCCCAGGTTTATTTCTGCTTCAAAGAGAGACACGTGTTTGTGTGTGTGTGTGTGTGTGTGTGTGTGTGTGTGTGTGTGTGCTCCCACGCAGGCATTTGTGTGCTTATGTTCCTGAAATAGACACGCTGCCTTTTTGGTCAGGATATTGAATTTGTTTACTCTCAATTTGTTTGAATTAAGAATCCAGGAAATAATGCTTCAATTTCCAATACCTGAAAGACAGGGAGAATATCTGATAATACAGGTACACTGTGCTCCGGATGGGAGAACTGATGTAGGTAGCTACAGTTTATCCAAGGATTCTAGACGGGGTTCATTTTTTTGTGTGTGTGCACTAATAGCCATTAATTCTCCACTGCAGAGTTTCTGTTATCATGGCTGGGAAAGTTTTATTCTCATTCATGATATTTAGAAGCCATATGGTGATAGTATAAACTATATTTACTCTGCTCTCAAAAGGAAAAAGATCAATACTTGGGCAAAACTCAGTCTTTAAGCTTTATTGAGATACAACTGATATAACAAAATATTATACATATTTAACATATACATTTTAATGGGTTTGGACATATGCTTACACTCATGATACTATCATCACAATCAAGGTCCTAAACATACTCACCATCTCCAAAATTTTCCTTGTGCTCTTGTGTGTGTGTGTTTTGTTTGTCTGGTTTTTTTGTTTATTTGTTTTGTGGTAAGAATACTTGATATCTATCCTCTTAGTGTATTTTAAAGTGTATGATACCATATTATTAACTATAGACACTATGTTGTATAGTAGATATCTAGAGCTTATTCTTCTCGCATAAGTGGAGCTTTATATCCATTGGACAACAATCCCTTGACAGTGGTCTTAACAATGATTTCTTGGATTTAACACCAAAATTCAGGCAACAATTCCCAAAATAGACGAGTGGGATTACAACAAACTAAAAAGCTTCTGGGCAGCAAAGGAAACAATCAGGAGAGTGAGAACATAAAGACTTCTAACTCTGGGAAATAAACTAGGGGTGGTGGAAGGGGAGGAGGGCGGGGGGTGGGGGTGAATGGGTGACGGGCACGGAGGGGGACACTTGACGGGATGAGCACTGGGTGTTATTCTGTATGTTGGTAAATTGAACACCAATAAAAATTAATTTATTAAAAAAAAAGTCAAAAAAAAGTAAAAAAAAAAGGAGAGTGAAAAGGCAACCTACAGAATGGAAGAAAATGTTTGCAAACTGTCTATCTGATAGAGGTTAATAATATTCAAAATTTGTAAGAATCTTTTAAAAGTGAATAGCAAAAAAAAACAAAAACAAAAACCCAACTATCCAACCAAACAAAACCAACTCTGTTTAAAAATGGACAAAAACAGGCTCACACCTATAAATCCAGAAAAACAAACTGATGGTTGCCAGAGGGAAGGGGGAAGGAGAGATGGGTAAAATGGGTGAAGGGACATGAGAGATAACAGGCTTTCAGTTATGGAATGAATAAGTCATGGGAATGAAAAGCACAACCTAGGGAATGCAGTCAATGATACCGTAATAGTGTCGTGTGGTGACATATGGTAGCTACACTTGTGAGCATAGCATAATGTACAGAGATGTTGAATCACTGTGTTGTATGTCTGAAATGAATATAACATTGTCAACTATACTCCAATGAATTTAAAATACAAAGTAAAAAAATAAAATAAAACAAAATAAAATAAAAATGGACAAAAGACTTGAATAGACATTTATCTAAAGAAGATATACAAATGGCTACCTGATACATGTAAAGGTGCTCAACAATTTAATTCCCAGGAAAATGCCGATCAAATCCACAATGAGGTATCAGCTCACACCTGTTAGGATGGATAACATAAAAAAACCCAAAAGATAAAAAGTGCTGGTGAGGATGTGAAGAAATAGGAACTTTTTTTTTATAGCAATCTACTTCCATAACTGGAAGTTTTGTAAGTTAAATGCACACATACCTTAGCAACTTCACTTCGCCTAGCCAAGACAAGTAAATACTAGTTATTAGAGTTTCTGAATGTTTTGTTTAAGCTAAGTTTGAAGGACTGTGGCAAAGTTACAAATTAATTAAGCTTCAGATTATAAAATCTTATGTGTCCTTTTCTTGCTATGATGATTGCTGGTTTTAGCTCTGTATGGCTTGTCGCTACAGATAATAGGGACAATAAGAAAGAATTATTCCAGGGTTCATTTGAAGTTCTCACTCATTTAGGTAAGGGCTTTATCTTCTTTCTGTTTTGCGATGCAGACAATGCTATGTATCATTCCTGAGCGCTGAGCTAAATCAGTATCTTCCACCCATCCCTGGAACTCAGGGGTCTTATGACTGATGCAATATGGGTAGAAGTGACGCACATTATGCTAGCTCCCCTATGATCCTACACACTTTTTTCTTTCATTGGTAGATAGCTGCAGAATGTCTGTGGAGTCTCATGTTGTAGATGACAGTACTACATCATGGAAGGAGCCTAGGTTTCTGAAGAACTGCACAGAGCAGAGCTCAAGTCTCCAAATCCCCCCTCACCCACCAACTACAGGGAACTGTGATTTGAGCAAGCAATAAATATCACCATTGTTAAGCTGCTGAAATATTGGTCTTATCTATTACGACAGCTAGCATTAATTACCTTGACTTTAAAACTTTTGTTATTGCCATTATTTATAAGGAATGAACCCAAATTACATGGAAATAAATCCTTTCTTTCTTTTATTTTGGATTTATGTGACGAGTGACTTACCCAATAAGTAGGCAACAGGGAAGAAACCTATTGAATTGTTTTAAGCATCAGATAGTCAACTCTATATAACCATCCTGAGTCAGCTCTTGATTTTGTGCTACTTACATCGGTGCATCGTTGTTTCATTTGTTTTGGCTTAAAATTCAGAGTATCTTTGATTTGTCCATCTTTCTCAAAAACCCCTAAGTGCAATCACTTGTAAAATATCTTCCATTCTACGAGCGTGTCTGACTCTTCCTTTTCTCTTTACCAAACTCACCTTTCACTGTTTGGTCTCACAGAAACCTGATTGTAGTCAAACTCCTATTCTAGGTGACATTCACACTAGGAATTTCCCATGAGTTTACTCTATCCCACTGCATAGAATGTTCTTCCCCTGTATTTGTAAGTGGATAATCATTCTTCCTTTGTAAAACTGATTTATATGTATTGTGTAATTTTTTTTTAAATTTACTTATGATAGTCACAGAGAGAGGGAGAGAGGCAGACACAGGCAGAGGGAGAAGCAGGCTCCATGCACCGGGAGCCCGACGTGGGACTCGATCCCGGGTCTCCAGGATCGCGCCCTGGGCCAAAGGCAGGCACCAAACCGCTACGCCACCCAGGGATCCCTATGTATTGTGTAATTTATATAGAATCACCTAATGGCTAAAATTAGTGATAAAAAACAAAACCCACTTTCTTTTAGCTTTTTTAAAAAAGATTTTCTTATTTATTTGAGACAGAGAGTTAGCAGGGAGAGGGGTAAAGGGGGTGGGAGATGCAGAGAGAATCTGAAGCAGACTCCATGCTGTGCTCGGACCCTGATGCAGGGCTCCATCTCATGACCTCGAGATTACTCCCTGAGCTGAAACCAAGATTTGGACATTTAACTGACTGAGCCACCCAGGAGCCCCTCTTTTACCTTTTTACAAAAAAAAAAGTTTATTTAGAGACCATAATCACACTGAAATCTCAGAAAACTCTGTACATTTAATATCTCAAATTTAATTATTTGGTGCAGATTTATAAAACCTCGATTGTTTGGTTAATCATGCTGAAAGATGGCATTTTGTCACCTTCAAGGGGGCATTTTAATTGCCTGCCATAGTTTAGTTCTTCTCTAGGAGCCAGAAGAAATACAATCAGCAATGTAAGACGCATTAATGGTGTTTTTGAAAATTTATTGCAGAGTTCTTTTTTTAATACACACAAAATGGAGTTAGATCATAATAAATTTCTCTTATGAGCTAAATCCTTGTTTTATATTTAATTAGAATAAATATGAAACACTGCTAAAGAGAAGTATTTATCAAATTGTGCTAGATGGAATACCATTTTTAGGAGAAGTTAATGTTTTTTTTTTTTTTCTGCTGCAACATTAAAGGGGAGATTTTAAGGTCAGGTAATTTTGGAAAAATGTTGCTAACTCACTGCCTTGAGGTTTCAGAGTTTACATTAGCACATAATGTTTACGAAATTTCTTACTAGCAAAAAATTCAATACAGCTTAATCCACTTATTTTCTGAACTCATTTGAACATAGAAACTACCTTCTCCCATTTGTATTTTTCAGGGACCTATTATACTCAATTCAGCTATCATGCTCATTTTGAAAAGGCGTATTTGCTCCAAACTCAATTGATGTATCAAGGAACATTTTGGGCACAACACAAATTTTGAGTTTGTTTTTGCACAGTTTATACAGTGGAGACAATAGGTGAGTGTGGCAAGCTGTACCTAGATGAACCAAGACACACAAGGGACACAGAACACACACACTCTAACATTTACCACTGCCTCAGCTCACTGCATATGTGATGAAGCACAACGCTCCTCATGTGGTGTTATAGTTTCTTGTGAGATTTCCAATAATTTGTCTACCACTTTGTAATAACTCATGAGCTGTAACCCTTTTTGTTTTTTTTAATTTATTTTTTATTGGTGTTCAATTTGCCAACATATAGAATAACACCCAGTGCTCATCGCATCAAGTGCCCCCCTCAGTGCCTGTCACCCAGTCACCCCACCACCCACGCACCTCCCTTTCTACCATCCCTTGTTCATTTCCCAGAGTTAGGAGTCTCTCATGTTCTGTCTCCCTTTCTGATATTTCCCACTCATTTTTCTCCTTTCCCCTTTATTCCCTTTCACTATTTTTTATATTCCCCAAATGAATGAGACCATATAATGCTTGTCCTTCTCCGATTGACTTACTTCACTCAGCATAATACCCTCCAGTTCCATCCACGTTGAAGCAAATGGTGGGTATTTGTCATTTCTAATGGCTGAGGAATATTCCATTGTATACATAAACCACAGCCTCTTTATCCATTCATCTTTCGATGGACACCGAGGCTCCTTCCACAGTGTAGCTATTGTGGACATTGCTGCTAGAGACATCGGGGTGCAGGTGTCCCGGCGGCTGTAACCCTTTTGAAACTCACTTCCTCAAAGGAATGGCCGGTCTTTTTCTAGGTAAAGCTCCATATTTCTTGTAGGCTTTGTGTTTTTAACATGTGTAAAACTGCTTTGCTCTTTTTATTAGGTTCCTCTCTTTCTTTTATCTAATGTATATCTGATGAAGTTTATGAGTACTGTGTATCTAACCCCATTTTCCCCCATAAACCCTAGTTGTTTTATATGATTTGCATGACACTCTAAGTTTTAGAATACATACGTCACATTACAGCAGAGCTAAATGTAATGTGAATTCTGAGCACTGGGTGATGTAGGGAATTGTTGAATCACTCTATTGTACACCAGAAACTAATATTACACTGTATGTTAACTAACTGGAATTTAAATAAAGATTTAAAAAAGTAAATGTGCCTGGGTGGCTCAGTAAGTTAAACATCTGCCTTTGGCTCAGGTCATGATCTCAGGGTCGTGGGATCAAGCCCCGAGTCGGGCTCCCTGCTCAGCAGGGAGTCTGCTTCTCCCTCTGCAGCTCCCCCTGCTTGTGTGTTCTCTCTCTCTCTCTCAAATAAATAAATAAATAAATAAATAAATAAATAAATAAAATCTTTAAATAAAATAAATAAAAGTGGTTGTTACCATAGTACCATGAAATAGAATCCTTACTTATAACAACATAACTCTATGTCTGTTGGCTGATGTGTGTCTTCCAGATTATGTAACTGCTGTCTCTACATATAATGTCTTAGCAGAATCAATATACAACTTGTATGCCATATATATATATATATATATATATATATATATACACACACACACACACATACATATAGATAGATGTTATTTTAGGGAATATAGTGTGCAAGATTAACTGACTACTTAATGTGAACATTTTATTGCCTGTTAGAAAATAAAAAAATAATCTTTCTTTTTTTAGATTATAATGTTTTATAGAGTTTAAGAGTTCTATAAATATTAAATGAATTGAAACATTTTTTTGAAATCTGTGTTCATTATTATTTAATATTATTATAATTTAAATATTTATTTCTTTATTTCAGATAGAGTGGTGGGGAGGGCAGAGAGAGAGAATTACAGGTAGATTCCTCACTGAGCACAAAGCCTGTTGCGGGACTCAATCTCACAACCCTGAGATCACAACCTGAGCTGAAACCACGAGTCAGATGCTTAACTGACTGCACCTTCAGGTGCCACTGTTTATTATTATTTTTAATAGAAAGCAAGTTTGGTTTTTTAGTGTGTCAATTTAAATATATCACAGTTTTTAAAACTTTCAAAATTAATACTAAGATAATAACTTTCATTAAAATACTTTTACTCCTAATAGAATATTATTACAATGTTATTCTTTATACAATTGATATTATGAAACATAAAGTTGTCTCAAAATATTATAAATTTTTCTTTTAAAAACATCACTCTCATTTGACTTATAGCACTAGCCGCTGTATGACTTTGCTGCCTTTATCATAAACATTTTTCTATTTTGCTTAATTTTTCTTCCTTCTAGCAATCAGTATTTTACTGAGCACCTACTACATTCCATGTATCAAAGCAAATAAGACATTTGATCTGCCATCCAGGGACTTTGGTGTAGATATCACCTAAGTGGGTAGACTTAATTGTAAGCTAGTAATTCCTACATATTGTGACCAGTGATATAGTAATAGTAATTAATATACATAATCTGTGCTTGTGTTGGTCTTGTTCATTGGAAGTGTTTTATTGAGATGAGAATTGGAGAAACAATTTAGCTGAGTGAGAAGCAGAGGGGGCTAGAATTCTAGGAAGATGGAATAACTTCTGCAAAATCAGGTTGTGAGAAATAATATTGCAAATTTGGGAAATGGCAAATACTTTGGCATGGCTGGAGCACACAAAGGCAAGGCACAGAAATGAGTCTGGAGATGTTAGCAAGGGGTCATCTGAGGCTTTGCATGTCATGCCTGGGGATTCGGGACTTTACTTCCTCAGCCTCTGTGACAATACTGAAAAACCTTGAGCGAACCCCACATTGCCTTCAGGACAAAGAGCTTCAAGACTGAAGGAATAACATAAAATTTGGAAATAGCGCAGAGTGGAATTATGAAGTGTAAAGGTGGGGAATTAAGATAATATTGGATGACTACCGGGATGCTATTAGAGAAGCTTGCCAAGGAAGAGTTGGTGAGTATTGCAGCAAGCCAGTAGCAGCTTTGCTACAGATAAGACTAATAATCAGTCACGAATGGAATGAGGAAAAGCAAGAAATCTTTAATGCCCTCCATTTTTTTCACTCCAGTGAACAAGTGGGTGTGGGTGCCATTAATCTGGTTGATACATAGATTGGCTCTTTGCCCTTCCATTTGAACCTCCTTCAATTTGAAGTTCAGAAATCTAAAATCTATATTGTCCAGTCCCCTTGCTGTCTGCATTCTGTCTGTGAATTAGGTTTACCCAAGTACATATATTCGTAAGTGTTCTGGAAAACATAGGTGAGACAGAAGTCACCTTCCTGGAGCCCTGGTAGGATCTGATAGGGGTAAATTCTGGTATCAGGTGGCTCCACCTTCACGTGGCAGGTTACCCCCTTTGTGAGTCAAGAGTAGCAGGGGCAGCAGCTATCTCCTGATCTATGGATTGCAGCTTGAGTGGCATGAAAGGGGAATGAAGTAAAATAGTGGAAGCTCCATTCCAAAATTTTTGCGAGCACCTTTTTCCTGTATTAAGCCCTCCTCTAGTTGATATACCGAGAGTACATCTGCTTTCTGCACTGAATTATGATTGTTATACCTTATTAAGGAATATTGAAAAAGAAATCCTCTTCTGAGACAAGATACATTTACTTGTTAAAATTTTGATTTTGAAATGCTTTCGAGACATCTAAATGGAGATACCCACTTAGCAAAGATGAGTGTGGAGCCCAGAAGGACAATTTAGTAGAGAGACACATGTTTTGGCTGCAGTAGATACAGGCTGTACTGGAAGCTGTCGGCTTCTACTAGGAAAGGGGAAGGAGAGAACCATGAACAGTCACAGGGAAGGCATGTACTTACGAGGCAAATGCATGCAAGGTGGGGAAAGGGACCGTGTAGGTCTGGGTCATCTGGGGAGATGATACCAAGTTTGGATTAAGGGTGTTGATTTTACTGAGCAAATAACTGAGAGAATAAAATGGGAAGGGAGCCAGATAAAGCTGTCAAATAACAATGCAAGCCTGACCTTGAGTGAGGACAGAGGGCTGGGTGGAAGCATCAGAGACCTGCCATGAAGCCTGAGGGAAGGTTGGCAAGACCTCCTGGGGACCCCTCACACTACAGCTGCTCTTCTGAAGCATCCCATGCCTCCCAGCAGTGGGCCTGACTTAGTGTTCCTGCTGAGCACAGTTATTGGCAGGAAGTGGCCTGCAGGAAGCGTGATCTTGGAGCAAATGTGGGGATGGATGTCAGATGCCAATTGCTGGGGGCCGTGGTCAGTTAAGCTCCTCCTAGTTGGAGGTCTGCAAGGTACGTTCGTGGCTGCCACCTGTAGAGTAGTCAAAGTGGCTAAGGAGGACCAGGAGAGAGTCACTAGACTATCAGAGAATAATGGGTGTAAGGGAGAGAAAGTGGCCATGAGTGAAAATCCAGTAGAGCCATCCAGTGAGATCAGAATTTCTTCCCCACGCTGGCCTTTTGTCCCCCTGAATTAGTGTGGTTCTTTTTAGAGTCTGTTTTGTTCCTATATTTTTACTGATCAAAAAATTTGACATAAAAACATAAACATATAATTTCTATCAGCTCAGTAAATTATCAGTAATTCTGATACTTCTTTACAATAACATAGTGCTAATTAGGTCAATCATAATAACTATGTTTGTGTGTATGTGTAAACATTTTTAAATGTATGTGTCAATTTCCTCTCTGTAAGTTGTAATAATAATTTCAAAGGTTACTGTGAGAAATAGTGAGTTAACATATATGCCTAGTGTCTTACTCAGAGTAAATGCTATTCATGCATTAGTTCTATTTATTTTACATTTTTCCAACTTATGATTTTTATGGTTCTATAGTGTACTTGGTTCTATTGTATACTCTGTAGAATATACTATTTTTGCACATTGATCATGATTTCAGTTAGTAAAGACACTTTTTTTTTTTTTAGTCAGAGAAAGGGGAGAGAGGAGGAGGGAGAGGGAGAGAGAGAATCTCAAGAAAACTCCCTGCTGAGTGTGGAGCTCAACTCTGGGCTCAGTCTCACAATCCTGCGATCATGACCTGAGCAGAAATCAAGAGTTGGTGGCCCAACTGACTGAGCCACCCACGTGCTTCTAGAGACACCTTTCGTTACAAAATTTGATTTCTTATTTGTGTGGGTACTGAGAACCATGCCTCTTTGTGTGCAAATACTCCATGATATTTCATGTGTCATTCAACTTCTATTTTTGGCACAGCAGTAGTTGAGCGGTATCGTTTAATGGTTTCATGCTCAATAACAAGTAGGTTACAGTTAATCACCCAAGTGGGCTCATTTGCCTACGTATAAACGGAGACCTGGAGGTTTGGTGCATGGTAGGAATCAAATTCATAGATGAATCTTCCTTAACAAGAAATCTGATGTGGTCTCTATCGATGTATCATTGTGGAAAATTTCATTCTTGCTCTTCAGTGGATTTTCCTTAAATGGGGCGGGGGCAGGGAGGAGACTAGGAGGTTACTTAAAATCTTTTCTCGCTTTGCTGGGGCAATACAGTATGCCTTACTTTGTTAAGCCTTAAGTAATAAATATTCTAAGAACCTAATATTTATTTAGAGTTATAGTTTTCTATGTGTCGTGGATAGAGTCAGAAAACTTCGTATAAATTTCATCTGATTAAATTTTAATTGCTTCTGAATTGATTCTGAATTTTAAATGCTTTTAAATTGAAAGATGCTTCTACCTTTCCCTGCTCCAACTTTTCTGTTAATAAATAATCTGTTCAGATATTATATGTCAAGTTCTCAACTTAAAAAAAACTATAGCAAACAGATTTGTAATAAAAGTTGGCATTCCTCCATTTCTGATTTTGTAAATTTGAATTTTCTTGTATAGCATGCCTGTGAAGGTGTTTTTGCTATTTTTTCTGCTTTTGATTACATCCGCTAAAATAGAAGTGATAGTTTTGTAGAATAGTACATACCAGAATCAGCTTTTCCAGTGACTTGCAAAATAAAATATTGCAAAAACAACCAGGTTCATTGTACCTTAATGTACCTTATGTTAAATGGAAGACAAGCAACAATGTCACTCAAGTCAAGTGATGTTATAAGAAAATGTCCAGAAATGCCCATAAAATATTTTGTAATGTCAAATTCTGTAAGTGGCGAGTTTTGTACATTTCCTGTACATGTGAGAGATATTAGACCCCCCCGAGATGTCCTGCAACACCTAACAAACACATCTTGAAATTTCTTTCATCAGTTATGTTTATTCAAGCTGCTTTGGCTTTTGGCTAGGAAGTCTTCATTAAAATTTCATAAGTAACTTCAAGGATATATAGAGTCTCTTCTTTGAGCTCAATATGTGTCTGTACTTCTTTCTAGATTCAGGCGGTAGTACTGCCGGTGCACCCCTTAAGTTAGATTTTTGCCTGGATGGAAGGAAAAAAAAATAGTGATGGAGTTTGATTTTGTAGTGAGGATACAAGATGTCAAAAATGGCCATTTCCTGTGTTCTGTGTGTAAGGCAACTTAAAAACAACATTGGCTGCTTATTGCCACCCACATTTTTTCAGGCAGGTGTTTGGTAGCAAGGGGGAAAGAATTTTACCCAACTTACTTCAAATGAGGGGGTTTAATTGTGAGACTGTATTAAGGACTGAATTGCTGTTCTCAGGACCATTACCTCTTCAATCTGTTCTGAGGCCCACATAGCTTTCTTTCTCTGTGTTCCCCTTTCTCATCTCTCTTTCTCCATCTGGATTTCTAACTCTGCACTTCTACCTTCTGTATAACCTAACTTCAGTCTGCTTCAGACCTCGTACACCCCTGACACTACCTGCTGGAAAATGTGCATGTTGAGTGCCTGCTGCTAACTGTCAAGTTCTTTCCATGCTTCACTTGGATTCCTGAGACGGTCTTGGATGCCACAGCATGTCATAGGCCACCAGCCAGCACAGAGAGGAGCCTGGCTTGTGTCCGGTGTCATCTCCAGGTCCGCAGATGAGCACAGGGTGATACAAGGTAGGTTTTTACAGGCAGGAAGGATGGTGGCCTGCATAGATAGCCTCACTTGGAGGAGTGATTGTAGATGAGGCGCCATGGATGAGGCCCAGCACAGATGTCCTGGCTACAACCTTTGTTATGCCCTCTGCCAGTAGTTTCACAGCTTTTCAAAGGGCCACTGGAAAGGGAGTGTTGCCACCCTTTGATCTATTGTTCTAAAATAAGGGGCATAACTCTAGTGGTCCACTGTTAATAAAAATGATAACCTGACTGAAGGAAAGTCAAATCTCAGCAAGTTATTATCCAAGTGGCTAGGGCGTTTACCTCTACCTATCTGCTGTTTCCCTTTCTTCCTTCCTTCTTTCTTTCTTTCTTTCTTTCTTTCTTTCTTTCTTTCTTTCTTTCCTTTTCTTTTCTTTTCTTTTCTTCTTTCCTTCTTTTTCTTGCCTCTTTCTTTTTCTTTCTTTCTTTTTCTTTTCTTTTTTCTTTCTTTCTTCTTTCATTTCCTTTTCCTTTAAGATTTTATTTATTTGAGAGAGAGAGAGGCAGAGAGAGAGAGAGAGAGTGCACACACAAGTGGGGAGAGGGGTGAGGAGGGGCAGAGGGAGAGGAGGAAGCAGATTTCCACTGAGCAAGAACCCTGACTTGGGGCTCAATCCTAGGACCCTACTATCATGACCTAAGCTTAACTGACTGTGCCACACAGGCACCCCTGCTGTTTGCCTTTCTTAAAGCGGGCTTGGGTTTGTACTATTAAAACAAATGTCTATATGCCTACAAACTAGAATACTACGAAGATCCTTGAAGACCAGTTCCACTCTTGGATTCCATTTAGAGGAGTGAGCTGAGGTGTGGCAACAGAAAACGTAAGCCTTGTGAATGCCGAATCAGAGGTGACATAAATCTGCAAAGAGCAGTCTGTCTTAGAATAGGTGATGTATCATAAGCAAATCTTAATCAAGATAGGGATTTTCAAAAATTGAAGATTTGATAATTAAATATTTTAGGTCTTCTTTCACAACTCAGGAAGCAATATATTTTTGTGACAGTTATTTTAGGCTAGTTCCTTTTATAATTCTTTCCAAACATCTGTTAAATTTTTAGGACAATTTTTTTTTTTTTTTTGTTTAAGCTGTACGTTGCAAAACCCTATTTTAAGGTTTTCATTTAGGGACGCCTGGGTGGCTCAGTGGTTGAGCATCTGTCTTTGGCTCAGGGCATGATCCTGGAGTCCCGAGATCAAGTCCCACATTTGGGCTTCCTGCATAGAGCCTGCTTCTCCCTCTGCCTATGTCTCTGCCTCTCTCTCTCTCCATGTCTCCCATGAATAAATAGATAAAATCTTTAAGAAAAATAAAGTTTTCACTTAAATTCCAGTTAGCTAATGTATAGTGTAATATTAGTTTTAGGTGTGCATTATAGTGATCCAACACTTCCATATAACACTGGGTGCTCATCACAAGGGCAATCCTTCATCCCTGTCACCTATTTAACTCTGCCCACCCCCCCAACCTCCTCTCTGGTAACCATCAATTTGTTCTCTATAGTTAAGAGTCTGTTTCTTGGTTTGCCTCCCTCTCTCTCTTTTTCCCCCCTTTTGCTTGTTTCATAAATTCCACATATGGGGATCCCTGGGTGGCGCAGTGGTTTGGCGCCTGCCTTTGGCCCAGGGCGCGATCCTGGACACCCGGGATCGAATCCCACATCGGGCTCCCGGTGCATGGGGCCTGCTTCTCCCTCTGCCTGTGTCTCTGCCTGTGTCTCTGCCTCTCTCTCTCTCTCTCTGTGTGACTATCATAAATAAAAAAAAAGTCTCAAAAAAAATTCCACATATGAGTGAAATCATATGGTATTTGTCTTTCTCTCACTGATTTATTTCGCTTAACATAATACTCTCTAGCTCCATCCATGTCATTGCAAATGGCAATATTTCATTTTTTATGGTTGTCTGTGTGTGTGCATGTGTGTGTGTGTTTACCCCTAAAGGGAGGGAAACAAAAGCAAAAATAAACTATTGAGCCTTCATCAAAATGAAAAGTTTCTGCACAGTGAGAGAAACATCAACAAAACTAAAAGGCAGCCTACAGAATAGGTGAAGATATTTGAAAATGACATATCTGATAAAGGGTTAGTATCCAAAATAAAGAAAGAATTTTAAAAAATCAACACCCTATTTTAAGATTTGTGTGGAATCAGAAAAGACCCCGAATAGCCAGGGGAATTTTAAAAAAGAAAACCATAGCTGGGGGCATCACAATGCCAGATTTCAGGTTGTACTACAAAGCTGTGGTCATCAAGACAGTGTGGTACTGGCACAAAAACAGACACATAGACCAATGGAACAGAATAGAGAACCCAGAAATGGACCCTGAACTTTATGGTCAACTAATATTCGACAAAGGAGGAAAGACGATCCACTGGAAGAAAGACAGTCTCTTCAATAAATGGTGCTGGGAAAATTGGTCATCCACATGCAGAAGAATGAAGCTAGACCACTCTCTTGCACCATACACAAAGATAAACTCAAAATGGATGAAAGATTTAAATGTGAGACAAGACTCCATCAAAATCCTAGAGGAGAACACAGGCAACACCCTTTTTGAACTTGGCCACAGTAACTTCTTACAAGATACATCCACGAAAACAAAAGAAACAAAAGCAAAAATGAACTATTGGGACTTCATCAAGATAAGAAGCTTTTGCACAGCAAAGGATACAGTCAACAGAACTAAAAGACAACCTACAGAATGGGAGAAGATATTTGCAAATAACATATCAGATAAAGGGCTAGTTTCCAAAATCTATAAAGAACTTATTAAACTCAACAGCAAAGAAACAAACAATCCAATCATGAAATGGGCAAAGGACATGAAGAGAAATCTCACAGAGGAAGACATAGACATGGCCAACATGCACATGAGAAAATGCTCTGCATCACTTGCCATCAGGGAAATACAAATCAAAACCACAATGAGATACCACCTCACACCAGTGAGAATGGGGAAAATTAACAAGGCAGGAAACAACAAATGTTGGAGAGGATGCGGAGAAAAGGGAACCCTCTTACACTGTTGGTGGGAATGTGAACTGGTGCAGCCACTCTGGAAAACTGTGTGGAGGTTCCTCAAAGAATTAAAAATAGACCTGCCCTATGACCCAGCAATTGCACTGTTAGGGATTTACCCCGAAGATTCAGATGCAATGAAACGCCGGGACACCTGCACCCCGATGTTTCTAGCAGCAATGTCCACAATAGCCAAACTGTGGAAGGAGCCTCGGTGTCCATCGAAAGATGAATGGATAAAGAAGATGTGGTTTATGTGTACAATGGAATATTACTCAGCCATTAGAAACGACAAATACCCACCATTTGCTTCAACGTGGATGGAACTGGAGGGTATTATGCTGAGTGAAGTAAGTCAATCGGAGAAGGACAAACAGTGTATGTTCTCACTCATTTGGGGAATATGAATAATAGTGAAGGGGAATATAAGGGAAGGGAGAAGAAATGTGTGGGAGATATCAGAAAGGGACACAGAACATAAAGACTTCTAACTCTGGGAAATGAACTAGGGGTGGTGGAAGGGGAGGAGGGCGGGGGGTGGGGGTGAATGGGTGACGGGCACGGAGGGGGACACTTGACGGGATGAGCACTGGGTGTTATTCTGTATGTTGGTAAATTGAACACCAATAAATATTAATTTATAAAAAAAATAAAAAAAGAAAAAAAAATCAACACCCAAAAAGTGAGCAACCCAATTAAAAAATGAACAGAAGACATGAATAAGCATTTTTCTAAAGAAGGCAGACATACAAATGGCAAACAGACACATCAAAAGATGCTCAACATCGCTGATCATCAGGGGAACACAAGTCAACACCACAATGAGATACCACCTCACACCTGTCAGAATGTCTAAAATCAACAACACAAGAAACAACAGATGTTGTCAAAGAGATGTAGAGAAAAGAGAAGCCTCTTGCACTGTTGGTGGGACTGCAAACTGGTTTAGCCACTCTGGAAAACAGTATGGAGATTCCCCAAAAAGTTAAAACTAGAACTACCCTGCTACCCAGCAATTGCACTACTAGGTATTTACTCAAAAAATACAAAAATATTCATTCAAAAGGATACATGCAAAAAGCCTCTCATAGATAAATTATTTTCTCTACAGACTCAATTAAGGTGTCTTTTGTTGGTGTGTTATTTTTTCGGAAAGATAGAAAATATGGCTATAATTATCTGGAAAGATTAATTATGACCCAACATATATGGGCACATTGGATTCATGGGAATATTTTACAAACCTACTTAAAACATTTCAGATATGGGATAGATTTGCCTTTCACCCATGCCCAGGATAACCACCCCAATGTTTTTAATAGATTTTTCACCTGGTGCCCAGACACATTTCTGTTTGATACATGTAGAGCCCTGTAAGTAATCTGATTACTGAAAAAGTAACAATGGCTGAACATCTGAAGAGATCATACAGCTTCACATTGTCCCCAAATTTTAGTACAAATTCAAACTATACTATCAGAAGCAAAATAACTACACACATACAAAAAATCATTTGAAAGGCTAATTATTTATAGGTATTTTATACTTGTTTTGGGGAATTTCAAATAAAATATTTAAGTTAATTTATTAAAATTAATATTTGCCATTTTTAAAGAGAAGAACTAAAACAAAAGTTAAAATTAAGAAACGATACAGATACAGGGTATTTGCTCCTTTTAAAAATAGACAGGGGCATCTGGGTGGTTCATTTGGCTAAGCATCTGCCTTCAGCTTAGGTCATGATCCCAGGGTCCTGCTCCCTGCTCAGTGGGGATCCTGCTTCTCCCTCTCCTCCCCTAAGCTTGTGGTCTCTCTTGCTATCACTATCACTGTCTCTGTCTCTGTCTTTCTCTCAAATAAATAAGTAAATAAATAAAATCTTTTTAAAAAAAACAGATTCTGTGTAGAGAAAAAATGAGACTGAAATTAATTAGACTGATTATTCAGTCTAATTTACTAGAAAGTGGTTAGGTTGCCAATTATACTAATAATTTTCATCTGGTTGAAAGTTAAGACATGATACAATATCTTCTGGTATTTTTAGGTAGGTCTATGCAGGTCCACATGGTGAGTTTAGATAAAGATCCATAAAACTTAGAGAAAAAATTAAGGCTTTTATAGGGAATCAAGGGGAAGAAATACAATCTCACCCATTACAATATCTAACTCTCCTTGACCTTTACTCATTTATTTATTCATTCATTCACTATCTCCTGTCTATGATAGGTTAGGCATTATGCTAACAGCTTTAGGAGAGTTCTTATTTGACATTTATTTATTTATTTGAGAGAGAGAGAGAGAGAGAGAGAGAGAGAGAGAGAGAGCACCAGGACCTGGTGGGGAGGGGCAGAAAAAGAAGGAGAGAGAGAGAATCCAAGCAGATTCCTTGCTGAACATGGACCCCAAAGCAGGGCTTGATCACATGACCCAGAGATCAACACACAAAAGGAAACTGAGAGTCGTATGCTCAACTGACTGTGCCACCCAGGTGCCCCACTTTAGAGGGTCTTAAGTAAATAAGTTATATTCCTTTCTTTTAGGCTACTCTTTTACGAGTGAAGAAGAAAACAAATAGGTACAATAAAATCATGTGGAAATTGACAGAAAGAGGTTTATACAGGATATTACAAGGGTAGTGCGTATGGAGATATATAAGGGAGTCTAAAAGGCTCCATTAGGAAACTATACCTTCACCAAATCTTAACCTTGAAGCAGAAATTAATCATGTGAAAAAAAAAAAGACGGGAATTTTAGCGATAATTTCAGCAATGGTATATATAAAGTTAAGAAACAGCATGGAATGTAAGGGACATGAATCATATAAGGATTACTGGAATATAAAATAAGAGGAAGGGTAAGGCAGCAGAGGAAGTAGATTGGCAGAAATCTAATCATGGAAGACCTTTTAAGGTCTGAAGATGTTTGAATTTATTCTCTAAAGGTACAATTTAAGGCAAAGTTGTTGGATGCTAGGTTGGTAAAGAGAGCTACAGCATTGGTAATAGGATTGGAGATAAGAGTACACTTCATATAAATATTAAATTAATTAAATTTGTAATATGATTTCTTGAATATGAAGAATGGGCAGAGGGAGGAGTAGGGGGTTAAACCAGGTTTCTGTCTTACTCTGCTGCATGGTTGGAGGTGCCATCACCCTACAAGGGTAAGAGCCAGTGTGAGGAAAGATGAAAAATTCAATTTTGGATGTGATTAGTTTGATGTATCTATGGGTCCTGCCCTAAGAGGCAGAGAGGTCTATGTGCTAATTAATTATGTGTCTAACTAGAGGTGAGGTCTGCAATGTACATTTGGGAGCCAAGAGAGTAATGATTTAACCCTGTAGATAATTTAAATTGAGAGAATTAGTGTGCAGATAATAAAGGCAGGTGACTCATTTGGCTGTGAGAATATTGACTGGGTCAATAGCCTGATATGTCAATGAGTTGTTACAACTTATTTTGAAGACACAAGGGCAACCAAAAATTTCCCAGGTCGGTGTACAGCAGGCTAATATCATGGCGATTGATGCTTTAAATGTCCTGAGATTGAAAACACAGCAACACGGCTAGAGTATGTTGCATCATAAACAGTTATTTGAATTGGACTTCAAAGTTGCGCCGCAGGTTGCAAAGTCAAGGGTGATCTTGAATAATCATTTTTTTAACCAGATTTTTCATTCTTATCCATCTATTAGTCTAACATATTTCATATTATATATGTATCACATTCGCTGCCTTGATGCTTTGAGCTTTTGTCATTATATATGTCATCGTTTTGCATGTTGATATGATTATTTTCATGTTGATTATGATTATTAGCTCATGAATTGTGAAAAAATTAAGAAATTATGTCTGAATAATTCAGTGATAGTCAACAGTGTATGAAGTTCTTATACCAAAAAGTTTCACTGAATTATTTTAGATTTTAATATTATGTAAGATATTTAAAAATTGTTAGACATTTGGACTCTCTAGTTGATAGAAAACAACTTTTCTTAAACTGTATATAAGAGGGAAGTGCACTGTTTTCATTATTTGCCTTACTCTCCTTTGGTTCACTAACAGCCCCTTTGGTGTTGAACAAAAGACATCCTAACTGTTTTTTTTTTTTTTAGATTAGTGCCTCAAATGTAATTGTTCTTTTCAAATGCGATAAACCAACAATTTTCCAAAGCAAGCTCATCACTCTATTTATAGATTTTCTGTCTGATTCAATCAGTGGAATAAAGTCTAACCTAGATGATTCTAACACTAGACTCAAGACCCTTTAACAGGATTAATAACAGATTTTAGGTGTCTGGCAATTAAATAATATCCTTTGGCTTTAGTTGTTCCTCACACTTCGCCAGTAAACAGTGTCATTCATTGTGAATTCTGTTGCTCTAGGATATGACTCTCATTTACCGTTAAAGTTTTAGAACTTTAGAAGCATACTACTCTGTAACTGGGTTTTGTGGTTATTTAGCTTGGGGAAGTTTCCATACCTAAGATTATACTACTACACAAGTTTTGTCTCTTTCAAAATAAAGGATATATTGAAGGTTTATGTAGCCATTAATATTGGATATAAAATTACTGAAGGATTTTTGACGAGATCAACAACAAAATGTGTGGATAACTTCCAAGCTATTTTTCTATTATAATTTAATAGTGCTAACCTTCTTTTTTTTTCAACATCGCCTTTTTTACATATGTATAATTGGAAAGACTGAATTTCCTATAGAAATTAAACTTGGTCACACACAGGCCATTGATTGCTTCTCAGCATTCGAAGTAGCCTTGTGTTTGTCACAATCCTAGTTTGATATCTTATTCTCCATATGCTAGCCTTTACATCTATTTGGGATCTAATAATCACTGGTCTTGGTTCAGGCAACTACAATTAACAAGGTAAAACTCTGAGTATGATCACTGACAGATTGTATCAGGATGATTGGGTTTGGTTCAGTTTCACAAATGTCCTTTTAATTCCACATGAGGGATAAAATGAAACCTTGGCTTTTTTGTTTGTTGTTTTGTTTTGTGTGTGTTTTTTTGTTTGTTTGTTTTTGTTTTTAAGAGAGAGAGCACATAAGTGGAAGAAGGGGCAGTGGGAGATGGAGAGAAAATCTCAAGCAGATTCCGTGCCCATTGCATGGAGCCTGATGTGGGGCTCAATTTCACAACTCTTGAGGTCATGAATTGAGCAGAAATCAAGAGTTGGTCACTTAACCAACTGAACCATCTGGGTGCCCAAAGCCAGTGTTTTTAATTAACATTAGGGGTACCACACCATGTTTCATTATCCTAGCTTAATTATTGCTGTATGATACAATGTAACTTATTGAAAATTACATTTTTTTTCTAAAATTCTATGCATTTATTCATTCTGTCAGTCAAGAAATCTCAATAAATACCTTTATTAGTTTCCTAGGGCTGCCATTAACAAAGTACTACAGACTGGAAAGCTTGAAAACCAGAAATTTAGGGGCACCTGAGTAGCTCAGTCAGTTAAGCATCTGCCTTTGCTAAGGTCATGATCCCAGGGTCCTGGGACCAAGCCCTATGGTGGGCTCTCTGTTCAGCAGGGAGCCTGCTTCTTCCTCAGCTTGTGTTTCTCTCTCTCTCTCTCTCTCTCTCTCTCTCTCTCTCTCTCCTCCCTCCCTCTCCCTCCCTCCCTCCCTCCCTCCCTCTCTTTCATGCCTTTTCTCTCAAATAAGTAAATAAAATCTTTTAAAAAGAAACCAGAATTTTATTTTCTCATAGTTCTAGAGGTCAGAAGTCTGAAATCAAGGTGTCAGCAGGATTGGTTTCTTCAGAGGCCTCTCTCCTTGACTTGTAGATGGCCATCATCTCCCTGGATTTTCACTTTTTTTTTTCTCTGTAGGTGTCAGTATCCAAATTTCCTCTTCTTTTTATTTTGTTTTGTTTTGTTTTATTTTATTATTTTATTTTGTTTTATGTGAGAGAGAGAGAGAGCACAAGCAGGGGAGCAGCTGAGGGAGAAGGAGAAGCAGACTCCCCACTGAGCAGGAAGCCCAAAGCAGATCATGACCTGAGCTGAAGGCAGATGCTTAACCAACTGAGCCATCTGCCCCCAAATTTCCTCTTCTTACGAGGGTACCTGTAATATGTGATTAGGGCCCACCCTAATGACCTTATTTTAACTTAATTACCTCTTTAAAGGCCCTATGTTCAAGTACAGCCACATTCAACACATGAATCTTGGGAGGGAGGACACAATTTAGGTTGTAACAGTACCTCCTCTGTATTTGGCATTGGACTCTCAGTCAAATATTTACTTTTTAATTCAAAATATGTTTAGGAAGCCAGGAACTACTCTAGGTGCTGGGGATATAGTAGAGACCAAAAATTGGCAGAAATCAGGTTCTAGTGGGCAGTCCATAGAGGCTAAATGAATCAGTGATACTCAGAATTTGTTTCATGTAAACTTAGTTTATATTAAATCCCAAAGACATATAATCAATATGAAAAGATTTTGTGAGAATTTGTAAGCAAATCAATATTTGGTTCCAATATGCATAGCCATCACTGGCCTGCTGAGACCTTCTAAGTTGCTCATTATTTTCTGATAGAATAAATAAAGTTAGCTTTGAGTCATTATAAGATAATATTGAATATTACAAAGGCTACCTTGATTTTTCTATAATATTGAATATTACAAAGGCTACCTTGATTTTTCTATTGTACACGTGTAAGGTGTCAGGTATTTGACAGAAATTGCAAATTTAAGCTGTAGCTTTGTTGAAATTGCATTTCATCTAAATGTGTATTTTGTTACTGGTGATACGTTTGAAATATCCACTGCATATCTACTGCTATTGCCACAGACCCAACATTTCTGTTTTTTTTCTGTATCTCTCCTTTTTGTCTTTGAATAAAAATCATTTGTATATCTAATATAAAATACTAATGCAATGTGTAAGTTTCAAGCAAAAGCTCAGATGTTGGGCAGATGGGCTCCTTGCACGGAGCTTGCTTCTCCTTCTGCCTGTGTTTCTGCCTCTCTCTCTCTCTCTCTCTCTCTCTGTTTCTCATGAATGAATGAATGAATGAATGAATGAATAAATAAATAATAAATAAATGGAAAGGAGCTTGTAGTAAAGTTTAAAAAAAAGCTCAGATGTTTATGCCTTTATGTAGTTATATTTCTATAACTGAATTTTATTTGTTTTATCATGAACTCTCATGTCCTCTCACTGATAAAATTGAGAAATTTTGCATAAATAAAAACCGACCAGTGATCTTTTAGTTATGTTTATTTAAGAATTTGGTCCTATTTAAGGGTTTTCTTTCTTTCTTGGGGTTTGGTACCTTCTCATTTGTCTAGTTTGGCTTTAAGTTTCTTGTGCTTATTGGGTTGTCATGCTGTGCTACTAGGCCAAGACCAATCCTGTCTGAAGCCTCATCTGGCCTAAGGTTTATATTGACACTGGCAGCTAGGATCGTGGTCCATCTGTTTCCAAGTGGGAATGATGCTTGAAGCTCAGGACAGCCCTGACTGGGTAGGCTGTAGGCATCCCTTATGCTCCTGAGCAGCTCTCTGATATTGCACTACTCACTGGGCAGAGGAGGCCAAGCTTTTGATGTGAACCCTCCTCACCTTCTGACAGATGATAAGTCCACAGGCATTTACAGCTAATCATTTCACCTAAGTGGCATATTTTTTATTTCTTTCTTTTTGCATTCTAGCAATGCCATTTCTTTTCCTTATTACTGGTCTTCTGTCAGATAGCTTGGGAATGTCAGACAACATTTGAATAAAGGGAAACCAAAATTGTTGGCCTATTAGTAAGAGCTGGAAGGGTTGATGGGGACCTGGGTGGCTCAGTTGGGTAAGCATCTGCTTTCAGCTCAGGGCATAATCCCCGGGTCCTGGGATCGAGCCCTGTGTCCAGCTCTCTGCTCAGCAGAGAGTGGGCTTTTTCCTCTCCCTTTGCCCATCCCCCTGCCTGTGCAAATAAATAAATAAGGTCTTTAAAAAAATTGGAAGGGTTGGGTGGCTCCCACTTATTTGAAGCTTTCTTTAGAAAGTGGAATACTGAACCTTTTTCTATCCTCAGCATTTGGTCCAAGTTCCAGAGAAACAGGAAAAGTTCCACTCACTCTTTTGTTCTTGAATATTTCTTTGTTATTGGATTTCCTTTAGGGGGTATAATTTGACATATTAAAAATGTATCTGAATTTGTGGATTTGTACTAGCTCTGGAACAATTGTTCTATCAGTAGAAACATTATGTTCTCTTTATCAGAGTGAAAGGCTTAAGTCTTTGAATGAGTAGTTTGAAGTTTAAATCCTTGATCATATCTCAGATGAGAAATATGAGTTGAATGAATAAATCAATATACTGATCTTGATCTTGTAATTCTTCAGGTATTTATTGACAGAGGGTCAATTGGTATGGAGATTAGAAATGATAGGTTGTGCAATCATTAAAAAAGGAGCATTTCCATTAAATTTGAAAGCTTTATTATTATTATTACCAAACAGATTTTAAGAAAAGTTTCTTTAACTTGCGAGAGCATGCCTTTATCTTCCTTGGGCAGTACATTATGCTGTCCTTTGGTCAGAAAAATGACATATAGGAAGTTCTCTAGGGCTTGCTTTCCAGCTACTCATTTTAAGTCAATAAAATTATAGCCTAATAACATTTACCCTAAGAATCTCATAGATCTTCATTGCTCAAAGGAATTCATATTCCCAGTATATTATGAAGATGGCAAAAGTGATTTAGCTGGAAAAGCACAGTCTAAGAATTTGCTGCAAATTGAAAGTAAATATAACCACTTTATAACCACCACAGAGATAGCTATGGATGTTGCTGGCCTAACTATCTGATGAGACCATTGGTTTACAAGAAAAATGAAATGTACAGCTAAAAAAATTCCAGCATTCTTATTTTTCCCCTTTGATCTTATTCTGTGGAGAGGGACTAAAATTAAGGATTACCCTGCCCCCAATATGCTCTACAAATATAAATGAATTAGCCAATTAAAATGGTTGTTCATAAAAATGACTTGGAATTACCAACTACTTAATAGAATGCTGTAGTTAAAAATGCATAGCTTATTTTTATTACTACTTTTTAGAAAGCATCTAATTATACTAATAGGACTTGAATCACCAGCATTATTTGCTCCCTATTACATTTGTTGACCAATTGATTTATCTCTTTGGATTTCATTAGTTAAGACCATTTGAAGAGTCTCCCCTACTGATACTCTTTTGTTGTTAATAAACTTGCGTTGAGCTGTGCCTCCTTATTAGACTACGACAGAAATGACTACATTTGTTTCGTACTGCTATCTCCATCATTATACTTACCAATTGCCAAGTTAATGAAAGAAAATAAACCATACTTCAGCTCTATAAAATCAGTCTTAATATGTACATCTTGTTTTAATAATATTAATATATTGAGCATGCTATTTTATCTTTTTATCAGGAAAATTTATATTTAAAATATTAATGACTATAACTAGAGCTATCAAATGAAATATTTAGAATGAGAAAAAATAATGTTCGTATCTTTTATTTTTTTTCGTATCTTTTAGAGAGTATTTTTTATTGATTGATTGGTTGATTTTAAGATTTTATTTATTTGAGAGAGAGCACACGCACAAGAGATAGTGTGAGGGAGAAGGGCAGAGGGAGAGGGAAAAACAGACTTTCTGCTCAGCAGGGAGCCTGACATGGGGTTCGATCCTAGGACCCATGATCATGACCTGAGCAAGAGGCAGCCGCTTAACTGACTGAGCTACCCAGGTGCCTCAGAGAATATCCTTTAGACAAAAAGTCAACAAAAGAAAGGATCACAATACATGTCAAGCTTTCCATAATTAACTCTATGAAAATACTTGAAATTGTAAAGAAGGTGATCCCTGGGTGGCTCAGCAGTTTAGTGTCAGCCTTCAGCCCTTGGAGTCCCAGTATCGAGTCCCACATCGGGCTCCCTGCATGGAGCCTGCTTCTCCCTCTACCTGTGTCTCTGCCTCTCTCTCTCAGTCTGTGTCTCTCATGAATAAATAAGTGAAATCTTAAAAAAAATATTGTAAAGAAGTATAATTCAGATATAAGCATTTCAAGTTCATGAATTTCTTGTTTTAAATATTTTTGAGAGCCTGAATTTCTTTTTATGAAAATACCACATTAAGAGTTTGCCATCATCCAACATAACTAAAGGTTATTAATTTTAATAATTTGTTTCATGTGGCAGTGTAATAGCTCATAAAGAAACAAATTCTCTGAATGTTCCCTTGCTTCTATGTGACATCAATTTTAGGGCAAGTTGTAAGGACAAAGAAATTTGGAAGAAACAAAAAATATTACTTAGTGCCATTAGTACAAAACAGCATTATGCAGAGCACAGCCTTCTGCATTATCTGAATCTAATTCTGTGGGGGCTCTGAACCTTTTATTGCCTTTTTGCTATTTTACAACTCTCTAAGTTGCAAATAAATGATAGTAATGCAAATAATTTATAAACATTCAAATAAATCCCATCAGATGGGGGTTCAATATACTTCCCCCCTTGTGGAGGAAGCTGGTGTGTTAAGTCCATTTACCAATTCACTTCAGTCTCCTGACCTATACATGTGTCTGTTTTTGGATCCTCCTCCATGGAATCTGCCTGAGTCCCTTATTAGTAATGAGTTCATGAGGTCTTTAGCATCTATATTATATTTGCACAAAAGTTGTGATTTTTACCTTTATTTGAAAATTTCCTTTTGACACAAAGTAGCAAAAATAATTTAGTGCAAGTCCTATTGAAAGACATTTAGTAAATCATCATCTCATACCCCCTTTTAGAATTTATTTTATAGAAAAATTTTAAAGATGGAATTAAACTTTTATTCTGTGTTATTGGTTGTTGTATGTACTTCCATAGTCAACTGGATAGCTAATGAACCCTGAGCTCTCAGTTATGAGATATTTTTTAAATATAGCTTTGGCTCTTGAAAAGTACTTTCTTATATCAAGCTAAACTCCGCATGCAATTTCTAACTATTGATTCTAGTTTTATTTCTTATGAGATGCAGAATACATATAAATCTCATTGCCACATAATTATACTTCAAATACAGAAAATAGTTATACTCACTGTTGCCTTTGTCCCTGCCCCGCCGCCACCTCTGGGGAAAATCTCCTGAGTTCTTTAGCCATTCTTAATCTGAGAGGGATTAGAATCCTTTCATTATTTTAGACATTCTGATATGACACTGCTTCACCATAGACCCTGTAATTCTATGAATATGCCCTGAAGATTGCATTAGCAGTTTTGGCAACAACATCACTGATTTTGCATACAAAGATAAAACTATGATATGTGCCACGTATATTTTCTGTACACAGCATTTTAAGATTCACCATTTTACATTTAGCCCATTGGGGGCACCTGGGTGGCTCAGCTGGTGAAGCATCTGCCTTAAGCTCAGGTCATGACCTCGGGGTCCTGGGATCAAGCCCCATATCAGGCTCCCTGCTCAGTGAAGAGCCAGCTTCTCCCTCTCTCTTTGCCCCTCCCCTTGCTCATTCTCTCTCTGTCTCAAATAAATAAATAAAATATCTTTAAAAATAAAATAAAATAAATTTAGACCATCATTCTCATCTCTTAAGAACACTTTAGATCATTATTATTTCTTTTGTTTTGTTGTATTTATTCATATTTTGAAAACTTTTATGTCTGGTGATTGGTGCTGCTCTGTGGATAACAAAGAAGTTTCTTTTTTTGAAGCTCTGATGGGGGAAGCAGACATTTAAAAGTGTATGATTAGAAACCAGGTTCTTAAATACTCAGAGGAATTTTGCCACATAAGCATAGGAATGGCATTATCCTGTTTTTTTGGGTGACAATGATGGCTATTTGATTTCCCTATCAGTTTTGTGCAGATTAAAATTCCTTACGTACAAGTTTAAGAGTAAATGTATTTTTGAGGCACCAACTATGGCATATTTAGAGGTCTTTTAAGTTTACACTTGAATGAAACTGAGAAAAAAACGAATAATTTCCTGAAAATTCTAATATTTCCGTGATTAACTAAAGAAACAAAAGAGAGAATTGCTTCAACAAAATGCAGCTTAATTAGCTCTCCGTTTATCAATTTATTTGAATCAACAAGATCAGAATATGCTAATATGATTTGGCTTTTAAATACTAGACTTCTTCTAGATCCTTTGACTTCATTTTCCCCTTTATAGGCCACCATTAAAAAAATCCAGTTTGGAGCACCTGGAGTGGCTCAGTGGTTGAGCCTCTGCCTTTGACTCATGTCATGATCCCGGGGTCCTGGGATTAATCCCACATTGGGTTCCCTGCAGAAAGCCTGCTTCTCCCTCTGCCTATGTCTCTGCCTTTCTATGTGTGTCTCTCATGGATAAATAAATAAAATCTTTTTTAAAAATCCAGTTTAAAAATCCAGAGAAGATGCCTTGAGTAAGACCTCTCTTGGTATGGACCCAACCTTACTTCTTTCAATAACAATCCAGAGAATGCTGCTGTGAAGTCATGTGTAATAGTAGCCCTGTGCAGGTGATTTTTATACTCTTTCCTAACCTAAAAGGAAATCAGGATAAATCACATCGATAATTTCCCCCCAATGAGCTGTTATTATTGTTTTGATCTAGTATGCGGTTGGACAATTCTGAGTTTTTAGCTGTATTATGAAATATACTATTGCTTGTTCAGCTCTGGGACAGTGTATCCTGAAAGTGACACAGAAAAAGTAAAGAGCCACCAAAAGTGAATGACTAGAATACTGATGAGGCTTTTATTCATGTCAAATGAGAAATGGCAATGAAACAGGGAGGGCTATATATGTGATACTTTACTTCCTTTAATCTAATCTATTCCAAGTTTATTCATGCCACTTGGTGTTGAACATGTTTATTATTTTTTTAACCAATTTTCCCTTTATTTCTTATAATTATTTTCCTGCAATTAGTGCTATTTTTCTTCATATTCTTACATTTTATATCTTATATTTTGGTGTTTGTGTCATTTTCCTAAGATTTTCATTTTTCTTCCTCAAGTACCAACTGAAGTGCTTAAAGATTTGCTGCATTTTCTTAACTCCTGTGTCTCAGCTCAAGCTGCTATAACAAAATACAACAGACCATGTGGCTTACAGCAGCCAAAATTTATTTTCTCAGAGTTCTGGAGACTGGAAATCTGAGACCAGGGTGTCAGCATGGTGGGGCTCGGCTGAGAGCTCTCTTCTGGACTTCCTCATCTTCTCGTTGTGTCTTCACATGGCCTTACCATGGTGTATGAGCATAAAAAGAGAGAGAGATTTCTCTCTTCCTTTTCTTATGTCTGCCAATCCTATCAGATTTAGACTCCACCCATATGGCTTCATCTAACTTTAATTACTTCTTGAACGCCCTATTTCCAAATATAGTCACATTGGGGGTGAGGGTTTCAATGTATGAATTTGGGGGGACCATGTTTCAGTCCATAACACTCAGGGCATCATAGATGAGAGTAAGCATGTATTTGATCATACTGTGATCAGCTCATTGTCTGAACAACTTAAGATTTTCATGTCAGGATTTTAAATGACTTAATGATTTTCTATAAAACAGTAAACAAAAGCTCTATCTGCTCCCAGGCTACTGTAGCCTAGTATAATGAAACAGAGTAGTGTGGGATTAAGGAAATTCTGCTAGAACCCTAAGTCTGCCACTTGTGAGCTATGTGACCTCAGCTCAAGTAAAACATTAAATGAGTTAGTATTAAGTTCAAGATTTAAGCAATGCAGGGTACATAGTAAATATTCTATAGGCATTAGATTAGAATACCATTAATATTATACCCATCAATATCTGTAGGCAAACTCTCCCTGTTTTCTTTGCTGTTTCTCATTTAACATGAATAAAAGCCTCATCAGTATTCTGGTCACTTGCTTTTGGAGGCTTTGTACTTTGTCTGTGTCACTTTCAGGATACGCTGTCCCAGAGCTGAACAAGCAATAGTATATTTCATAATACGGCTAAAAACTCAGAATTGTCCAACCTCATACTAGATCAAAACAATAATAAGAGCTCATGGGGGAAAATTATCGATGTGATTTTTCCTTGTTTCTTTAATTTTCCTAAGAGACATATTGAAATGAAATAGAAAGAGTAGTATTTAAATACTGCCTTCTGGAACAAAATACTATCACTCATTTTGCATATTTAAAATCTTAAACTTGGAGTATTACTGAGGCGTTAGCTTTAAGAAAATTCAATTAATTGATAAAAATGTTCATTAAATGATAACTTATGGTTTGGATTTAGTAATCAATATATAAGAGTGGAGGTGTATTATTTCTGTGAGCTCATTAGAATGTAAGCTCCATAACAACAGAGATTTGTCTGCATTTTAACCTGCCATGTTTTCACCACTTGTCATAGTCCTTGGAACAAACTATAACTTTAATAAATAATTACTCAATAAGTGAATGGCCAGTATTTCACTGTAACTACTGTATATGTGCCTTAGCCTATGACATGTCTTGGAGATATAAAAAGTACATGATCCCTGCCCATCGGGCACAGTGCAATGGTAAAGGTGAAATGTAAATTGGCACAATTCAAAATAACTTGGGACATAATATAGGTATGTACTAGGTGAATAAGATCACAGTGGAGAAGGTGTGTGTTCAAAGGCGATAGAGAAAATCAGGAAATGATTTAAAGAAATGATGGGGTGTCGAGTGTTAAAAAATGTATGGAATTTTATGGGTGTGAAGGGGAATAGGAATATTTCAAATAGAGTATCAGTCAGTGTAATAAAGAATAAATAATAGACCTTGGAAGTGGAAACCTTAACAAAAGAAGGCAAAGTTGGCATGGAAGTTGGATGGTAACAAGTTGGTTCTGCTGAGTTGAAATACTGGGTCTAACACTGGGGTTCAGAAGAGAGATTAAGCTTGAATATTCAAAAAATAGAGGTTGCTGGTTAAGGCATGTGTCTGGACGACAGTGTCCATGGAAAGTGGGAAGGACTTAGCGTCAAAAACAAAACTCTGTAGAAAGCCATCACCTTATTTTTCTAAATGTGGGGAATGAATAGAAGAATCCATGAGAGGCTAGAGGAGTGGAGAGGATCATGAGCAGGTGGCATTGGGAGATATCAGTGGCAGGAGGTGACAAAAGGTCAGCTGCGGCCGGAGAAGTCAAGTGGCATCCGGAAGATGGCAGAGTGCCAATTGTGCTGTACTTGCAGATGTCCCTGGTGACTCCAGCAGAAAGAACATTGTGAAGCTGGAAGCCAACTGCAGGGGCCTGAGTGAATGGGAACAATGATGTCCAGGCAGAAAGACCGACCACACCTTCACAAAGCTACGCTGTGACTGGAAAGACAGGCAGAAACAGAAGCTTTGGTAAAACTTTTTGAGGCACTATGTCCAGCCTTACAGGAAGATGAGTCCCAATTCTTGATGACTTGGTAATATAAATGCATACTTTCCCTCTTTCGTTTTTCATCTGAATTGAGCATAAGGGATACTCACTGAGAAGAGTCAGGATCTGTAAAGATAAAAGGGCAGAAACGCAAAGGCAAGAATGAGAAATAACAGTGATCCATACAGAGTCCGTTTTGGAGACCCAGATGGGACTGGGGAAGTGTAGAGGATCTTGAAAAAGAGGCAAAACTCCGCAGGGACAGGATATTTGCCTATTTTGTTCACTCAACAATAGACACTCTACAAATACTTGTGGAATGAAGGAATGTGGGATCTGCTGTGTTTAGGTGTGATAAGCAGGGGCAGTGATTTGTTAGAGTGTGATGATAGAACATTTAGCTTCAGATATGCAGAACTGGAAATCGCTACGTGAAAGCCCAGTGAAAACATGTAATGGGTGGGTGGAATTTTAGGGGAGAAACTGACACGTGGAAGAAAGGAGAATCCACACTTAGAACTTCCTGGGGTAGAACTGGGGTTGCCAGATTTACCAAATAAAAATATAGGAGACACTATTAAATTTGAATTTAGGATAACCAATGAGTAAACTTTGGCCTAAGTGAGTCCCATGGAATATTTGGTAGCCCCAGATAGAAAATACAGACAGAAGAAGGAAGAGATCCTCTACATTTGTGAACTGTGTTCATGCAGTACTAGATTTGGGGACTCTCCTCTATTAATTCCTAAATGTTCATTACACAGAGATGAGGAATGGGGGTTACAGGAGTGTGTGGAGAAATCATTTTCTGAAAAACTATTTTGAAATAAGAAGAGAGAAAAGTATGGTTGTTCTTTGTCATGTGTAGAGGAAATGGATTATTTCAAGATTTTTCAAAAGAACAAAAATGCTCCAACAGTTTTTCTACTTTAAGAGGAGAAATTCTATTCTAGGGGAGATTTGGGCAAAGACAAGTCAATAATTTAATTTCAAGAAACATTGCCTTTTGCTAAAACCTTTTGTCCTCTGTGTTGATCAAACATTGCTATCTTGCTTAGGCCATAAATCATACACTACATATGAATAATACAAGTAATTTAAGGTTTTTTGGTTACCTAAAATATTTATACTGACTGAATAGCTAATGAAAGATGCAACTTCAAAATCTGTTGCTAGGGTTGAACACGTACATAGAAGTTAACATACACTTTTCCCTTGCTTGGCACAAGCATGTGATGTGTCACAATTTATTTTCTAAGATCCTTGTGATTTATCAATCACTGAGCAGGACATAATTTGGATCCAAAGCAAGGAGGTTTTATTTGTTTTATTAAAAGGATAAAGATATTTCTTGTTTTATCTAAAATGCTTTGTAGGGGATCCCTGGGTGGTGCCGCGGTTTGGCGCCTGCCTTTGGCCCAGGGCGCGATCCTGGAGACCCGGGATCGAATCCCACGTCGGGCTCCCGTGTATGGAGCCTGCTTCTCCCTCTGCCTGTGTCTCTGCCTCTCTCTCTCTCTCTCTCTCACTGTGTGCCTATCATAAATAAATAAATAACAAAAAAAATTTAAAAAAAGAAATTTGAAAAAAAAGAAAAGAAAAGAAAAAAAATAAAATGCTTTAAAAATTGTTTTAACTGTTATATACGTACAATTTCACAAAGCGATACTTTTTTAGTATATGTGCTGCTGAAGTGATACTTTTGCATAAGTACCCAATTGTAATTGTAATAAAAAGAGACTGCATTTTTGACATTTGGCTTCTTACGGCTTTCAAATTTCCACCTTTCCCCTTTTTCCTTTGTTAGACATCTATGCAATCTGATTACAAAGCCCAGTGTCCACCATTCCTTGGCACTGGTGGAAATTTCAAACCAGCTTAGTCCTGCCTAGTGGATACCCTCATCCTGGCTCCACCCAATTACAATCATGTCCCTTCATTCTCGTTTCACTCTTAATGGAAACTGAGCCCTTCCTAGGGAATCCTTCTGTTGTTTGTTCTGTGAACAGTAAACTATTTCACATGTAAGGATCCCTCTGTGTCATTTGTCTGGACATCTATAAAGTTCTGCAGGGGGCAGAGTGGGGAAATGGGTGCTGCTCAGCCTCCAGCAGGGGATGCTAGGTGCCAAAATAAGAGTGACCATCTACATCTTTTTCCTTACTACAGTTATTTTGTGTGATTTTAAACCTCCTTCCCTCTTTCCCCCTTCCCGTATCAGTAACTGCATAGAAGCTATCCTCTATTTTTATCTCGAACACCATAGATTAGTTTGAGGTATTTGAAAGTTATGTATTGATAGGATAATACAGTATGTGTTCTTGCTGATGTTATTTAACAGTTTGTTTATGAGCTTTCTTAATACTATCACTTTAGAATAGTTCACTCATTGCTTTATGGTATTCCAATGAATATCCCACAATTTATCCAATTCTGTGCTATTATGAAGAGTGCTTCGATTACCATTCCTATGCACATTTTTTTGGTGCACATTTTGTTGGATACTTACTGAAGAGTGGAAGGAATTACTGAGTTGTTGGGTATGTCTATAGGCTGCAGTAGATATGGACAAATAGTTCTCCAAACTGGTTATACCAATTTATAGCTAGCCTCAGGTGTTTTCAAATTTATTATCTAAACTCTTAAACAGAATCAACCTTTCTCTTACATTTAAGGTCATATATGAGTATTTATACACACTCCACTATCCTGAATTATATCCTGAATATTTTAGTGTTGGTAAGATTCAAAGTTTAGACTTCTTTGTTTTACAGATAAAAAGGATTAACTGACAGAAAGTCTTTGAGGTGCTCTGACAGCTTCTCAAATGCATTCTAATTATTTCTGTCCAGCATTATTTTTATAGAAGACTTTTGATCTTGCCTTAAGTCTGTAAATTGGGGTACCTAGTGAAGGGTTGAGAAGAGATAGATGATTCAACTAATCTTCATATCTCTCAGAAAATGGATTTCTTGTGTTATGTTGGTCCTGTAGCCAAACTGCTTTGCTTGCATGTATTGGAGATCATTTATATTATAAAATGATCTTTTAGAAAAAGCAATGTCATTTTCTTTTCTTCTGCTGTAATGAGCATCCAATTTAGTCCAGGCACTTCATTTTCACTTCCTATTCGGGGACTTTCTTAGTTACGATGATCACTTATATATAAAATTTTGAGACAAAATGTACAGCACTTCAAATTAAGTGGCAAATGCTACATTGAACTGTTCATTCTTCTCATGAAATACTAAACACTGATGATAAAGTGATGATCAATATTGGTAACAAGCATACTCTCAATTATCACATGAATTCATCAAATGAATCTCCTCTATGGAAGAATAAGTAAAATGATGATTTAATGATTTTTTAATGATTCATAGGTGATTCAATTTAATTATGTTGAGATAATTGGCAAGATGGCTGTAAATAGAGTGTTGAACTTTTATTACTACTTTTTTTGGTTCACATTCTATTTCTAAATCAGATCAAGACGGATTAAATGGTTAAATGTTTTTTAAAAAAGGAAGAAGAAAGAAAAAGCAAAAATATTCTTAAAGATGAATCTTTATCTTATTTTGAGATAGGATGCTCTTGCCTAGATTGTTGTCTTTGCTTTCTTTTGCATGTATGTATTTATGTTTACGTGTGTGATTGTTTACTGTATTAGAGTTCTCCAAGTAAACAGAACCAACAGGATGTGTAGGCTTGTGTGTGCATGTATGTGTGTATATATATATATGTGAAATGAGGAATTGGCTCATATGTTTATGGAAGCTGTGAAGTCCCAGAATCTGCCATTTGCAATCTGAAGACCAGAGAAGCCAGCCAAGTCCCAAAGCCCGAAACCCAAAGTCTCAGTCCAAGTTCCAAAGCCTGAGAACAAAGGGAGCCAGTGATGTAAACACAAACCCAAGGGTAAGAGAAGGATAGATGAGAGATTTTAGCACCAGCAGTGAGGCAGTAAACAAAGGGGTAAATTTCTCTTTCCAGTGCCTTTTGTTCTGCCCTTAGCAGATTGGATGATTCCCACCTACATTGGGGAGGGCTATCTACTGGATGCAACAATTTATTTTTATTTTTATTTTTTTGAATGCAACAATTTAAATGCTAATCTCACCCACAAGCACCTTCACAGACACACCTAAAAATAATGTTTAATCTGGTTACCCCTTGGCCTGTCAAGTTGATGCATGAAATTAACTGGATTGGTTAAATATGGAATATTTACCAAACAGAATATTTATCAAATTGAAAAGCCAAAAGTAATCTGACCAAAATATTGATACAAATATGGCATAAAATTAAATGAGTTTATAGACTTAATATATAGATGATGAATATAAAATTTTCTTATTTAAAATACCTTAATAGAGAATATAGAGAGCATATGAAAAGAAACATACAAAAGAGATAACATGAATACAAA
Organism: Nyctereutes procyonoides; assembly: GCF_905146905.1. Lineage (NCBI taxonomy): Eukaryota > Metazoa > Chordata > Mammalia > Carnivora > Canidae > Nyctereutes > Nyctereutes procyonoides. Next base: position 15,739,533 of record NW_026575082.1, on the reverse strand, counting down.
GACATTTATGAAAACATACCTAACACTCTAATCATCAATGAAATGTACTTTCAGCCAGTATTGTTGCTGTTTTGGTGATCAAAACGGTGAATATAAGTGAAATGATTTTAATCAGTATCAGCAAGGGTATGGTGATTTCTGTTCCTTGGCGTTCTCCCACGGAATTGTAAATCAACCCAATCTTTCTGGAAAGCAATTTGCAAGATTATCAAGACACTTTGAAATGTACTGAACCTTTGTTTTCCGTGTTTGTACATTTTGTCTGAGGAAGTGCGTTTATGATAAATCACAGTTCATGTATAAGAATGTTCATAGCAGTGTGATTTATGATGACTCCAAACTCGATAAACTTCTAATTCAGGAAATAACTCAATCATTACTGTACATTCATAAAATAGGATATTGTGAAGCTGTTGAGTTTGATTTCCTCAAAACTTGCAAAAGATCAGAATTAATTAAGTGGAAAAAAAAACAGGATAAATTTGTTATGATGCCATCTGCTCAGTATTAACCAAAGCACATTTCCTCTCTTTTCTGGCAACACAGCTGGAATATATTTGTAGTTAGGTAGGGTCAGGTGACTGAGCACTAATGGAACCTTTGTAGAAATAATTTTCTTGTACTAGTCCCAAAATACTTAAATATTACCTGTGCTGGTTTCCCTTCCAATAAGCAGACAGAGAGAACCATAGCGGCTCTCAAACAAAGTCCTTGGATGAACATTTTCCGTACCCCTAGATCATACATATGTGCCATTACTCAAGACTCGAAGACATTTGAGCCTCTGAAAAGTTTGGGATGTAAATTTGTTCAAGCAGCTACCAGCACTGCCCTAAATAACTTACCCCTATGTAGTCAATGTAGAGTGTGTAGAGAGAAGGAAAGACATACTGGTAGGATGCACATCTGTGCATCAAAAGATTGAAAATGGTTGTTACAGATTTACATTTTGCTCTTTACGGAGGCACAGCTTTCCCTAAAATGTACCAAGGTTGCAGATGAACAGATTGTTATTATTAAAAGCAATAACACAATTCTCATGGCTTCTTTCCATTTAGGCTTATGGGAAGTAGAAGGCTGCTCATGTAATTCTTGAAGTCTCTGGTAGTTGTTCTCTATGTGTCTTGTATCAAAGCTGCTGCTTTAGCTACAGTGGCCTCCTCCATGTAGACCCTTTCTGGAGCTCTGGGGATCTTCCAAAATGAATTGCCATGGCTACCATGTACTTTCATCTCTCCTGGGGCATCTCTGAGGTACGACGGAGAAAAACTGAAATTCAAGATTTTCATTTTATTCTCTCAGTCTTAGAACTGCAAATAAAAACATTGTTTACTGTTCCAGAGATGGTGTCCTTCTCTTTGGTGCCCTGAAACGTTTCCTTTATTAAGTAATTAATTTTGCCAATTGTTTTAATCAGATTAGGCCTCTTAGTTCATATAGCATGGTGGTATCATTGGAACATGTCCAAGATTTCAGTGTTTCTACCTGGAGTTAAAATAATTGTTAAAAATAACAATATTAATAATCTTTTTAAAATTAGTCTTTTTAATGAAGTGTGATTAAAAAAGTTATTGTGTCCATTTTATTGTTCAAATAATATCTGCTTTATTACTTAGCATATTTGATCTTTATAATAAAGGTCTGGCCAAATTACAATACTAATTTAATACTATTCCTAATGATAATCTGTATAATACTTTTCAGCATTTTTCATATTTATTATAACCTATACAATCATATTCTTAACAATTGTTATTTTACACATTTTATAGATAAAGAGCTGAGGTCAAATAATTTTTGACTTAGCCAAGCCTATGTAATTTTGGCAAGGTCAAAATATGATCTGTATTAGCCAGACTCTCAAGAAGCAGGTAACATACTTGAAATAGGGTCATTCACAGAAAGGTTATTTACTAAGGAGGCTATTTCCTAAGACGTGTGTAGATAGTTCAGGGACAGGAAATTACCTCCTCTGGACCTGAGGTATCAGAGAAGGAAATAGTTACTGGGCCTGGAAGAAGAGGTTCCTGGAGAGTCAGCTGACATGAGAGAATCAATGACCTTCAGAGGAGGATCAACAAGCTCAAGGCAGACTCACAGGGAAGGTGATGAGAAATGAATGCACAGACCTCACTTTTCTGTCAATTTCTGATCTCCTGCTAGGATCCTCTTTGACCGAGCCCAACCAAAAGCCAAGGAACTTTTCCATGGTTCATAGAAGTCAGCCTGGGAGGTGGTGCAGAGAAGGCTGGAGAAGGGTGGAAGGGCAGGGCGTCTGCTATGGGACCTCAGACTCCACTCAACTAGCAGATACTCCTACTACACAGGAGAGATTTTGTCCTTTTGACCAACAAAAGTTAAGCAATGGGGATGCCTGGGTGGCTCAGTGGTTGGGTATCTGCCTTTGGGTCAGGGCATGATCCTAGAGTCCCAGGGTCAAGTCCCACATTGAGGTCTTTGCAGGGAGCCTGCTTCTGCCTCTGCCCATGTCTCTGCCTCTCTCTCTCTGTCTCTCATGAATAAATAAATAAAATATTTTTAAAAAGTTAAGTAGCGAATCAGAAAGTCTCTTTTCCTGTCCTTTTCTCCTCCAGTCTGTGTTGCACTGCTATTGGTAGAAGAGAAGGTGAGTAAGCTACTAGTTCCTGAGGATTCCACTGACTCCAGTGAGTTATAAATAGTAGTAAGTAATCAGAGATTGAAAAGAACCTTGTATTTTATATTTGTTATTTTTTGGAGCTCAGCCTTTAAATATCCTTGCTGTACACATGGAATATGGCAAGCCAAATATATGCTTCTACCCAGAATTCACATCTCGAGGAGGATACATACACATGCAAAGGGACAAGAGAAACTACCTGAAGCGACAACAGTGGAGTCAAGAGTCATGCACCAGTAGCCATGGATGTGAAATGACGTTCACTGCTGGTGGCATCACTAGTGAATGGCCAGTGGTGGCAGCACGATGCCTGTACTTAATTGGACAGTTGCTATGGCATGATCTTGGCTTTTGTCTCTGCCTCTCAGAAGACTGCCTTAATTTCTGTTACTCTGTGTGATATCTGGTATCCTGTTCATAAACTCATTTTCTACTTAAGTTAGCAGGGTTAGGTTTCTGTTATTTGCAACAAGAAATCTCACAGGAATAACCCCTCACATTGCAAGCACGATTTTTTAAACTGCAGGTTACAACCAGTCATGGGTTGTGAAATAATAATCAATATTTAGTAATAAAAATAGTAAGTAGTTATAATAGTAGTTGGTAATAATCATTTAAACAATACTTTAAAATGAGAATACAATAGATGAGAAAATATAATACATCACTTCTATTAAAATTATGGATGGTTTCATGAGAAATTTGCGTGTATGTCACTGCACCAATGTATCGAACTCCATGTAAAATCCATTTTTAACATGAGAAATGTTCAAAAAAGTTTGAGAAACATTATGTTAAGGGAGCCTGGGTGGCTCTGGTTGAGCGTTTGCCTTTGGCTCAGGGCGTGATCCTGGGGTCCCGGAATGAGTTCCGCATTGGGCTCCCTGCATGGAGCCTACTTCTCCCTCTGCCTGTGTCTCTGCCTCTCTCTGTGTGTCTTTCATGAATAAATAAATAAAATCTTAAAAAATTTTTTTAAAGAAAAACATTATCCTACAGTATATTACAATATTCTGGTTATTCTTTTTTTCATACAAGGCAGCTTAAGGAATTCATGGTCTTAGGACAATTTGGATAGAAAATTAATAACTTTTGAATGAGTTCCAGAAGTTTGATGTTATCAGAAAACAAAGATCAAGGTTCACTGGGAGCCAAATTGAAGTCTTAGATTGTGTGCTTTAAAAGAAATAGCATACTAAGCTTTCCTGGAGCATGGTAAACTTTTCTCCATTATTAAAGATTTGAAACTAGATAGAGAAGAAAAGATCTGTGTGTGAGGGTAAAGGAGGAAATCAACAATTAATATTTGTACTCCATTTAGAAGTTGCTTTTGATCCCACTGCATCATTTGATTTTCAAAACAAACCTATAAATAAGTATGTTACCTGATTTTTATGTATGAGAAAACCAGAACTCAGGAGTTGTACCTTGCCCAAACTCATTGTTAACATATGTAGAGCTCAGAAATGACTTAGTTGGACTTCAATTGAACATCATTTGAATATTCAACAAATAGCTGTCTTTAGGTTTCAAGATTTATTCTTTCCATTATTCTGTTAAATAAATAGACTGCCAAGTGGGCTGATTTATTATTTTTCATGATCTCTCCTCTGAGTTAGTCTATAGCAATCTAGAATGATTCATTTGACTTAAACATTTCATTATTAGTCCTTGGTAGTCTCTCAGGAATTCACACCAAAATTTAGATTTACTGGGAATTCCAGGTAATTTAAGCTACATGGACTTTATTTGTAATGAGACCCATGGAATCTCCTGGAAAATAACTTATTCAAAGATCACGGAAGATCTAGGTACACAAGCTTGGTCCAAAGAAGACGAATCCATGTTTGAAGGATATGTGGATTCAGTATATCACAAAGATTCTACCCTAATGCAGCCTTTTTTTAGACCCATGTCCAGGTCCTATAGTAAAGGGGTTGTACTGATGAGAGGATTAAAAATGCCACTTAAAGCTTGTCTGTCCCATCCATGATAGAGATAATATGTAGACTCTGAGGGAGAGTGTATACACCATCCTTGACATGGGGTAATTTCTGGAACATAGATTGGGCACAATAGTGTAAGCAGATACATATGGAATGAAAATAAAGTGGGAGAGATCATGGAGTTTCCACTTGTAGTTGAAAGTATCAACAGCACCAGCAATGAAATGAGACCTCAGTACAGGGGCTATAGTGGCAGGGGTGGATGCCACAGGATGCGGAGAGCACAGATTCACAGGAGGCTTTGCTATGTCGGGCTCGTGACTCACAGTATGCTTATTTATCCAATCCACATTTATGAACACAGTGCAGTAGTAGTTGACAGAGTTATTGTGATAAACCAGACAGGCATGGGTCCCCTTTCCTCACTCCCCACCCTCATGCAGATTAGAGTCTAGCGAAGAAAACAGATAGGCGAGGGAGTAGTATGACCATCAGGATTATTTGTGCATAATTGGGGTTGAGTGACTGGACTTCCTGCCGTTGAGGTTGGGGCAGAGGCAGAAGCAAATGCTTTATTACTGATAATGTGTTCCTGGTGTGCTCTTCAGATTAGTGTGACCTGAGAAATGTTGACTACAGGTCTCCTGTAGCGCTTTCCCACTCTGTGTTTTACTGTCATGATTTCTATGTAGGTATCTTTCCCCTACTAGTTTAAAATGAAATTAAAGATAGAAAGAATATCTTGTTTTTCTGTCCTCCCCACAGCAGGATGTCTAGAATAACTTAGTGCAAAGAAGTTTTGTTAAATTAAGTAATGGGTTGCTATGAATTGTAAAGCTTGGTTTCAGGAGTCTGGGCATTTGAAATGGACTCTAAAGTTGTACCTTGAGTATTTATATACCAGATAAAAGAAGATCATTACAGAGGTGAAAAACCAGGCCTCTCCTCACAGGCCAGAGTTCCTAGAGGGCAGGAGATACAGACACAGGGCTTACATCCCTCTTGAAAAGAAGCAAGTTTGTTAGTGTTGGGAGGAAGAGGGACTAATTTTATTTTATTTTGTTTATTTAAATCCAGTTGTTCTTAGAATCAATAACACAGCTATGATGAGCTAATTTTTTTTAACTATTTAATGCCTGCTGTATTGGTCTTCCATGGCAATATTGCAAGCTGAAGAGGGACTAATTTTAAATGAAAAAAAAATCACAAAAGATAGAACTCACTGAGTCTTAAGCTGAAGTTACCTGTGCTTTATAATCTATGTGGAATTGAAACTTGGTAAATAAGATATTACAAAATCTTTAGAATGCTTACATTAACAAAGACAATGCCTGAAACATTCTTTAGCACAGCATGCCTATTTAACTAGAAAATGAGCTTTCCTTTTTAAAATTTGTGGTCTGCTAAGATTTGGACATATTTTGAACAAAGTCACTAGAGTAGGTATTATACTTCAATTTGAAGTATAAATTTGGTATATTGGTATATATTTGGTATATAAGTATATTTGAAGTATAAATTTGGTATATTGGTATATATTTGGTATATAAGTATATTTGAAGTATAAATTTGGTATATTGGTATATATTTGGTATATAAGTAAATTTGTGGTCTGCTAAGATTTGGACATATTTTGAACAAAGTCACTAGAGTAGGTATTATACTTCAATGAGCTATTTCATAATTTAGTTTTCTTTATACTGCTTTATTTTTCCTTCGGGAAAACAAATCTTGGTTCACTCAACAAAATCTATCACAAGCCTTATTTTTTTTCCAATTTCCATTTGAAGCAATCATTTTCTTGAAAGTGTGACCATTATTTCCTGAATGTATTGTCAAAAAAGTAATTTCACTTGAATTATTAGATTTTTATGTGTTAAAAATTGCTTTGATATTTCTTTTACTTTGGACAGTTTTAATGATATTACTGGACTTCAATTTTTAAGCCTAAAGAATTCAGTTCAAGGTGTTATTATTAATATAATGTTCTTAACCATTAGTGAATAGATTAACTTATTAAAAATTTATTTTTAAATTAGGTAAAGAATAATATGATTTTAAAAATGTAGCTACTTTTTACCACCTTTCCAAAAACACCTCGTTTATTTGCCAGATACTGAAATTGAAATTTCTTAGTTGGGAATTTGTGGCTTTTTAAATTATTTTTTCAAGATTTTATTTATTTGAGAGAGAGAGACAGAGATAGAGAGAGTATGAGCACGGAGGAGAGGGAGAAGAGCAAGGAGCCCAGTGTGGGGCTCGATTCCAGGACCCCAGGATCATGACCTGAGCAGAAGGCAGACACTTAACTGACTAAGCTACCCAGGCACCCCAGGAATTTATGGCTTTACATAGGTATTTATCCTTGTTCCATTTCAGCAATTTTAATGTATGAACTTACTAAATTCTATTGTAAGTCTCCTATGTACAGAGGATCTGGGGTTTTCCTGTCTATAAGGCAGTTTTAGCCTAATGCATCCTATCCACACGACTGGCAAGTGGCACTAGGAGAAGGGCAAGTCAGAATTTTAGAATGGTTTTAATATACAATGTCTGCTTTAACATGGAGTCAAACCACTTGATATGATTGAGGAATACATAAAAAACTCTCCACAATTATTCCCTACTAGCCTGCTACAGTGCATTAAATCAACCATTTGAATTTATCCCAAAATCTAACTCCAACGTGTAAAATATGCTCTGTACTCAACCTATAATTGATGAGTAATCTGTAATTGAGGTTAACATAGCTACGATGGCTTCACGTTCTCTTGAATAGCTATACGATTTCAAAGCTATGAGATCTGAAGGAATTCCAGAGCTGATGGGTTAGTTTCCAGAATGTATATAAAACTCTTACAACATAACAGCAAAAAAGGCAACACGATTGAAAAACGGGCAGAAGAATTGAATAGACATTTCTCCAAAGAAGTTATACCAAAGGCCAATAAGCACATGAAAAGATGCTCAACATCATTAGTCATTAGGGAAATGAAAATCAAAACCCCAGGGAGATACCATTTTACTCCTACCAGGATAGTTATAATAATTTTTTAAAAGATTTAATTAATTAATTAGTTAATTAATTAGTTTTTTGACTCCCTGCTGGGCATGGAGCCTGATGCAGGGCTCATTCTCATGACTCTGAGATCATGACCTTAGCCAAAATCAAGAATTGATCGTACAACCAACTGAGCTACCAAATGTCCTTATAATAATTATTTTTAAAACCTGGAAAATCAAAAGCATTGGCAAGTATGTGGAAAACTTTGAACCCTCTTCATTGCTGGTGGGAATATAAAATAGTACACCTGCTGTGGAAAACAGTGTGATCATTTTTTTCTTAAAAGGGAAACAGAATCCATATAATCCAGAAAAGGGGTAGGTTTATACTCAGGAAATTTGTTTTTTTAAAATTTTTATAATAATTATTTATTCATGATGGAGAGAGAGAGAAAGAGACAGGCAGAGGGAGAAGCAGGCTCCACGTAGGGAGCCCGATGCGGGACTCGATCCAGGATCACGCCCTGGGCCAAAGGCGAGCACTGAATCGCTAAGTCACCCAGGGATTCCCTACCCAAGAAATTTGTAAACATATGTTCAATCAATGATCTGTATATGAATATTCATAACAAAAAACTGCAAAAATGTAAAAAATAACCCACGTGCTTATGAATTGATAAGTGAATAAATAAAATGTGGTATACCCATACAATGAAATATTATTCAGCCATAAAAAGGAAGTACTAATACATGCATGAATGAATTTTGAAAACATGGTAAATAGGGATCCCTGGGTGGCGCAGCGGTTTGGCGCCTGCCTTTGGCCCAGGGCGCGATCCTGGAGACCCGGAATCGAATCCCACGTCGGGCTCCCGGTGCATGGAGCCTGCTTCTCCCTCTGCCTGTGTCTCTGCCTCTCTCTCTCTCTCTCTGTGACTATCATAAATAAATAAAAATTAAAAAAAAAGAAAACATGGTAAATAAAAGAAGTCAGAACACGAAGAGCTACCTATTGTATGATCCCATTTTTAAGAAAGAAAATCCATAAATATTGACATCAGATTAGTGCTTTGCCAGAGATTGTGGGGAGAAAGAAATGGGGAGTGACTGCTTTGTGGGTATGGGCTTCTTTTTTTTGGCACAATAAAAATGTTCTTAAATTAGAAAGAGATGATGTTTGTATGGCCTTTTGAATGTACAAAATGTCTAGAATGGTGAGTTTTAAACTATATGAATTTTACTTCAATAAAGAAAGTAAATTTGAAAACTAATCAAAACACCTTACTTATTTACCTAGAAGTGGTATGATATGAGATGAAAATACCCTTGCATGGCGGCTCTTGAGGCCATATACTGAGGTCCCTCCCATACCTACAAGGAGAGCTCACTCAGAAGTGACTCCCAATGACTCTTCTCTTTGAATGTTGGCAGAATTTGTAACTTGTTTGTAACCAATAAAATATGGCAAACATGTTGCCTTGTAAGACACTGAGAAGAGGACCCAGTTAAGTCCTGCCTGACTCCTGAATCACTGCAACTCTGACATAATAACTAAGTGTTGTTTGAAGCCACTAAGTTTGTGGGAATTGGTTATGCAGCAAATAAATAACACGTTCCACTCTGCTACTTAATTAGCTATGTGACTTTGGGTAAATTCCTTAACCACTGTGTGATTCAGATTCCTAATATATTAATATGAACGATCATTGTTGTAGTGGTAATCAGTGGATGACATAACTAATGGATAATCAATGTTGGAATCAATATTGTTAGGATTCTTGTGGTAATTAGTTGAGATAGGACATGTAAAGAATATAAAAGCCTCTTTCCAGGACTCCATTAAAGCTATGACTATTTTGTATATTATCTAAGTAGTGATTACAAATCTGATGTAGTTCTTCTGAAATAATATTTTTTATCTCAAGGAATATTGCATTTCACAAGCTCAATCAGTAATATAACATGGGCAGGAAGGAATAATTTAAAAATTTCTAAACTTTGACCTCAAATTTTTAATGATTTGTATGCTCAACAATTAGTAGAATTGTTTTGTTATCCTTAGGCATGGAAGAGCATAGTTTTGAAATAATCTTTTCCTAAAGGAATACAAAAATATGATGAGGTTAACAAAGCAGAGCCTATTTTTTTTAAATCTACTTAAAATCAGGGACCTTGAACCTCTGGAAATAATTAGGAAAAAGTTAACAGATTGTTGTCAAAATAAACTAATAGAAATGATAATGTTAATTTCATGGATGAACATTGAATAGGAATGAAAAATATTTATTTAGCTAAAAAAAACCCACACTATCAATAACTTCTTGTTTTTTTTTATTTTGTAAAATGGCAATAATACAACTAATAATTTAAATTATTTGCTTGGTTGTTTATTTTCTATAGTTCAATGAGACTAAAATGAAAGGTATAGAACACAAATCAGAGGGCATATAGAGCTCAGAATGAGATATCTGAAAAAAAAATTGTCAGCCAACTCCTTTGCTTATTATTTTTCTGCAGTTATATCTTCGATTTTCCATATGACTAAAACAACACTCTTAAAACTCAGCTTATTTCCTGGGAAACATTGCGTTTGGTCACTAAAAATCTTTTACTTTCTTGTGAGCATCCATTAATATAAAGGCTTTTTTTTTAAATGAAGGATAAATCATGAAAAACATTATTTGAATATTTTAATTTATAAATTAAATTCAATTAATTATCTTTATACACTTCTGAGAATACAAGAAATATAAGGTACATGTTGGGATTTTTTAATTTCCAAAGCTGCTATATATTTTCTAGTCATATGTGAAGTTTGACATCAGTGACAATTTGGAAACTTAAATATTCAGAGTTCTAGATTTTCACCGTTTAATTATGTGTTTAGTTTATTTGTACATAATAGATTTTGACTGATGAAAAGAAATGAGTATTGGAATGATAGTGACTAATCCTATGAAAAGTAAAAAATAAAAAGTAAGAAAATATATATATGTGTCTTTATACCCTAATATTATTAAAGTTGAATAATGTCCTCCATCCTTCAGTGGGCTATCTCAAATGATTTAACAACTTTCTTGAAGAAAGTTTCTTGTCAAGGGCTGTTTTAGGACTCCAGATCTACCTCTTTCTGAACATTTATAATCTGCACTGAATATCAATCTACGTAGGATGGCCTTGTGATCTATCAACCAGATCAGGACAGCTTTGCGCATAAAAAGAGGTGCCATTAATAAAAATGTGACAACAAGTGAAAACTGGGACTATCCTGAGCAAGTTGGGATGTATACCTAACCCTAAAACCATGCACCATCTGAATCTGGATGCAGATGAGATAAAACTATAGAGCAGAAGTCCACATTTTTTTGTCTTAAATTCCTTTTGTTTTTTGGTTGTTTTATTCATTTGTTCATTCATTCTTTCACAGATATCTCTTGAGCCCCTAGTATGTGCTAGATGTTCAAATTATTCTGAGTGGCAAGAAACTTACAGTGCTTCTGGACTTCACATTCCTCCCAGAGGTTGAAGTGTAGTCGTAAGGTAATTTCAACAAGACACACAGCTCCGTTGACAGATGCACAGGACATAATCGAGTTCTTTGCAGTTTGGGTTTTCTTGTTCCTTTGAAGAGTGCTTGTCAGTCCTGTGTTATGGCACGTATAGTCCTTAGTTCTCTCCCTCTGTTCTGCCTTGTGTTGCCTGTTGTATAATTATTTGCCTGTCAACCACACTTCTCTGCTGTTTGAGGAGTTGCTATTACTTTTTATTTCCCTTCTTTTATCTTCTTGTTTCTGTGTTTTATATTGCTTGTATAGTCTGTCCTTTGATGCATATTTAAAGTGTGTTTTTGACTGCTTCTGGGCTCCAGTGGTTCCAAAAGCCTGAGGATTCTAGGCATTTGTTTTCTTTGGGTCTCATGTTACTTGTATCTGGGGAGTGGTCTATTATAGGAGCATACAATCATCCAGCGTGAACCAGCTACTATACTGCTTTACACGTACCATCTCTTTTCATGGCAATCCTATCAAATGAGATTATTATTTTTCAGATGAAGAAATAGAAGTTCTGAGAACTAAATACATAGCAAAAGTTAAATCAAAATTCAGGTTGAAATTTTATTTGACTTTAGAGTCATGCCTCCCACAACGCTTTGCTTTTAATTTTAGGAAATCAAAGAATTACCATGTTAATGTTATGCCTTTTGATGGGAAGGCTATTAAAATTTTATTTGTAGATCTTTCCTGGGATCAAAAATCAGGAAAACAGTAAACATGTATGATTTCATATATCAAATCTTCAAAATTGTATTGGCAAATATACCTAGTGTTCTCACTTTTTTTTTAAGTTTTCTTTCAGAGACTTGCAAAACTTTAAATAAATTTTACCTTCTTTTTTTGGATGAAAGCAAGACATAGATTATAATTTTCAGGCAGCCAGTCCTCTAATACCTTTTCCCTGATAATTTTCACTTATATAGGGCTACACTCTAGCTAAAATATATAAGTTGCTTTTCCTTCTAAATTTTAATGTCTGATGGAATTTCAAAATTTAAAATGTATACCATATTCATTGGGATACTAGGATATTAAGCTAAGAGACTGTAGTGGTTTAAAAACTAGATTTATGGTAGACCTAGAGAACTCAAAGGTATTTTTCAATATTATATTCAATTATTATTTATTGAGCACTTGCTATATGCGAGCAACTGTTCTAGCACTGAAGATAAGGGCATTTCTTTCACTTATGGAATTTATAGACTTCTTTTAGGGCAAACCAGTCTCATCACATCATCACCATTACCACCACCAAAGGAAGGCCACAGACTGGGTGAAGATTTTGTAATGCATACAGTGACCACAGGTTATTTAAGAACTTATAAAGAACTCTGACAAATCAATAAGAGATGGCAAACAACTCATGAGAAAAATAGATAAAAGACATAAAAAGATAATTCACAGAAGATGAAATCTTAATGGCCAATAAATATATTTTTTAAATATGGTCACAAGAAGTTGGAGAGTTGCAAATCAAAACTACAGTGAGATACTACTTTATACCCATTGTATTGGCAGCAATTTTTTAAATGTATATGGTAAGTGCTGGCTAGAAAGGGGGCAATGGGAGTTGCTGATGGAAGTATAAAATGGTAAAATGACATAAAATACTTTGGAGGCCAGTTTGCCAATAGCCTTTCGACTTGAAGATAAAAACAGACTCTAATCAAGGGATTCCACTCTTAAATACATATTCTGATTCATGTGCATAAAAAGACTTCATAACAGCAGGTTTTATAAGAGAAACCAAAATTACGCTGAAACACTAACAGGAAAATGGGCAAATACATCATGTGTTCCTTCAATGGAATGAATAGTAGATATCCATCCACAGATATCCAAGTATCATCATGAATAAATCTCAGAAACTTAATGCTGAATGAAAAAGAATTTCAGAAAGATAGATCCAGTGTTATACTATTTATGATATACAAAACAACTCACTGTATTTTTTTAGCAGTGCATATATTCCTGGGAATGACTTAGAATAACAGATCTCATTTGGATAGGGGGAAGAATGGCACAAGGGAGGTATAGACATGTGATGTGCAGTCACATTTGTAGTGTTTTCCTAGTTCGGCTGGGCTGGGAAAACCCATTTTATTATTCTCCATACATTCACATATGTGAAATATCACTAAGAGAGATTGGAAAAGTAGTGCTCAAATTATCCCTTTTCTGATCGTATGATTGTGTACCTGTAAAGCTCAAGGAACTAGGATAAAGCTATTGTAATTACAGAATTTGGTACAATTGTCTGGGAAGCAGATAAACTTGATTCAACTCTAAGTTATGAGCAATAGAAATGGAAAAAATTTCCATCTCTAATAAAGCTAGAAAAATTTCAAAAAACATTTAACAAGAAAAACTCTGGGCCTTTATGAAGAAAACTGTTAAAAAGATGGATATATAACAAATATACAAATATATATTTGAGCAAATGCAAGGACATGCCATGTTGCTAATGGAAGGTTTAATTGTCATTAAAATATCAATATTCTAAAATTAATATATTAAATAATGCAATTCCAATTAGAATCTCAGTGAATTTACCTCACTGGAAAAATTATATTTCATCTTATTAATAAGTGATTTAAAGTATTTAAGAAAAATATGAAAAAAGAAAAACATTGGTGGGTGACTTCCATTTTACATGTTAGATTACCCTATAAAACTGATATAATTAAATCCCTCTGGTCTTAGTCTTTGAACAGATAAACTGATTATAGAAAAAAATAGAGTATTCAGAAATTAATTTCAGTTTAGATTAAAATTTAACTCAAGTGATAGTTGAATTTATTTATGATAGAATACTTTATTTATTTTTTTGATAGAATACTTTATACATTAAATGGTGCTAACACAGCTGGCTAGCCTGGCATAATAAAAGTGTGCATTTGGTTATATCACATATAAAGACAAATTCTGGATGAACCTTACTTGTTAAAAAATATTTTAAAATAAAAAAATAAAGATACCATCTGTAGATGAAGGATATTTTCTTTCTCCAAATTGAAAATCCAAATCCATTAAACAAAATTAAATATATTTGAATTTCATAAGGTTTTTTTTTTTAACTTTGGGTATGGCAAATGAATATATAATCTAAATCAACAATAGCCTTAGGAAAGTAAGATAGCAAAATATACTAGCAGCTGTTGCAAAATGGAAAGAAACAAATTCAAAATACCCAATTAAAAATGTGCAAAGAATGTGAAAAGACAATTCATGGAGGGGCAACTATACAAACCCAGCCAATAAATACTGGGATGCTCAAATTCATTAGCAGTCAGGACAAGACTAATTAATGTAACGGTGAGCTAGTCTTTTAAGCCAATTATACTGAGAAAATCTGAAGAGGTTGTGTAATGTCTTCTGTTTGCCTCTGCAGATCTCTTCTCCATCCTTCTCCAGTGTGCTCCGTGCCCCGGGTAGCCTTATGTGAACTGATGGCTTCTATGACTCCATTGTCCTCTGGCCTCCAGTTGGGTTTGGTTGGTAGAAATCAGTAGCAACAGCTGTTGGGAGATGAAAACAAGATTGGGTATTTATTTTTCTGCTCCCTCCATCAAACTCAGATACTTTTATCATATGGCCTTCTATTCTCCATCCCTTGCTTCTTTAGGCTTAGAGGTGGCAGGACCATCCAGCTCTAACCAGTTCTGGCAGTGATCTCTTATGGGTTGCCATTTCTCCTGCCAACATCTTCAAAAATATCCCTTTATAGTACTCTCCTCAAATTTCCAGATTTGAGAGTGCCATCTGCTTCCTGTCAGGCCCTGGACTAATGCCTGGCTCTAACACTTGTTACTGGTATGAGGCTAGGGAAAGGGTACTCTTGTAATTGCTGAGCCAAAAAAAAAATTGTCCTCATCTTTTGGAGACATTAAACAACATCCATTACAATTAAAATGACCATTATACCTACAATTCTACTTCTGAAAGCCTATTCCACAAACGTATGACTAAAATGAACAAGTCAAGAAACAATAAATGTTGGTGAGGATGCAGAGAAAGGAGAACCTCTTACTCTGTTAGTGGGAATGCAAGCTGGTACAACCACTCTGTTTTCTTGAGGTTCCTCAAGAAGTTAAAAATAGAGCTGCCCTATGACCCTGCAATTGTGCTACTAGGTATCTACCCCAAAGATACAAATGTAGTGATCTGAAGGGGCACGTGCACCCCGATGTTAATAGCAGCAGTGTCCACAATATCCAAACTATGGAAGAAGCCCAGGTGTCTATCACTGATGAATAGATAAAGATGTAGAATATAAATCAGCTGTCAAAAAAATGAAATCTTAGCGTTTCCAACAACATGTATAGAACTAGAGGGTATTATGTTCAGCAAAATAAGTCAGTCAGAGAAAGACAATTATATATAACTCATATGTGGAATTTAAGAAATAAAATAGAGGATCATAGGGGAAAGGAGGGAAAGATAAAATAAGATGAAACCAGAGAGGGAGACAAACCATAAGACTAATATAGGAAACAAACTGAGGGTTGCTGGAGGGGGGGTGGGTAGGGGGATGGGGTAACTGGGTGATGAAGCATTAAGTAAGGCACATGATATGATGAACACTGGATGTTATATGGAAAGACAAATAACTGAACTCTACCTCCGAAATTAATATATTCTATATGTTGGTTAATTGAATTTAAATTTAAAAAATAAAAACAAATACAATTTTAAAAAGTACAAATTAGTAAACTTGTAAATGCAAGGACATTTGTTATAGTATTATTTTTTTTGGTGCTTCAAATTGAAAACAATTAATGTCCCTCAGTATGAGAATGGTCAAAAAGTTCAGCTTACATGATGAATGAATGTTACACAAACCTTGAAAGGTAGACATGGCACCACAGTAGGTAACTTGGTTTTAGAGAGATTTTCAGGAGTTATTGTTAAATGTGAAAAGCAGCAAGCCCAAAAGTGGGTATAACTGTGATGCAGTATTTTATAAAAACATATACTGCAACAAAAATTATTGTATGTATAAAGAAACAGACACGAATGTCTCTGATTTTATGAGCATGAAGAAAAATTTGGATGAATGAACATTGGATGTAACAGAATTGAGTGGAGGAGCAGGGATCTATGTGGGTGGGAGAAGCAGGTGAAGGATGGGGTAAGGGCAAGCAAAAAAGGAAGAAAACTTATATAAATTATATACTATATAAAATCATTTATTAGTGTATGTTTTATATGGGCATTCATTTGTATGCCCCCCCAGGATGATTATGGAAGCTGTACTGTATACTACTTCAATTTCACATTTTTCTTCTTTTTTAAGATTTTATTTATTTATTCATGAGAGACACACACAGAGAGAGAGGCAGAGACATAGGCAGAGGGAGAAGCAGGCTCCATTCAGGGATACTGATGTGGGACTCGGTCCTGGGACTCCAGGATCATGCCCTGAGCCGAAGGCAAACCTCTGAGCCACCCAGATGTCCCAATTGCACATTTTTTCAATGTCATTCACGTTCTATTTTTGCCCTGAGACATTTTCACTAAGTATTCTGAGATTGGAGGACAAAAGAATTATTTTATCTCCTTTATAATACTCATACTTCTCTGCTATCTGGAAACTCAAAGTAGACTTCCTAAAATGCCTATCTTTGATACATTCCCTATGTCCTTGATATGATGAGTCAACTGTGTTCCATTTCATTAGACAAAATACTCTCTTTAAATAGCAGAGATGAATATATACTCATCTCTATAGTATACTCTCTCTATACTAACTGTAGCAGTATAGATATACATTCTACAGTGCAGAAGTATTTTATTGGTCTATATGTGTTATATCAGTATAATTCTATTATAGAATTTTACATACTAGAAACTCTGAAAGAAAACAGTTTTCAAACAAATTAAAATTATTGTCAAAATGAAAAGTACAGAGCATTGTCCTAGCATTGCATTTTTTCCCAGTATTTTGTTCATTGTCAAAGCTTATTATCACTGTAGTTTTACTTAAGAATTGGGGAAAGCCGGCCCTAATTTCTTCAGGCAAATATATTTTCTGAGCACGATAAGATACTGCTGTAATTGAAAGATGACTAGTATTCTCACTGTGAATGCATCTAAAGTCATATTCTCCAGAACACCAGATGTACAGGATTCAGAAAATGGGTAGGCTTTTCCTGGAAGCTCACAGACCAATTAAAAAGACTTACATTTCCTACTTCTCCAAGAATATCTTTGTAAGATATTTCATTGAAAGACAGATAAATACATAATCTTTTCACTTCCTGTTTCTCAAATTGCAAGTACATTGGTACAAAGATTGTTTTTAGTTATCGCCTGTAATTTTACAAGTTAATCAAAACTTTAATTTTTCTGATGGTGCATAATTATACAATATCTCCAACCTTAACTCTCTAAGACAGCTAGTGAATTCTCTAAAAATATATTATTACAAATATATTTTACACACTATATGATATTACCTATAACCCATGATAATTTCATGTTATTAATATAACTATCATACAATCAATGCTAAAAATGTTGAATGTAATGAAGGTTTTGATTTTTGAGATATCAGAGACATGCATGTTAATGAATGTATCATTTAGGATATTTTGTTTATTTGTTTTATACTTATATATATACCTGTTAGTACCAATGCATCATTTCTATTTGTCTCAATACTGCATTTCACTGATGGTCAATGATGGGGATTTAGGTCTTATTTTTGCTGTCAGATCACTAGAATGATTGATTTAAAAATATAGGTAGTTGGCATTCAGGGAATTATTTTATTTTATTTGTTTTTAATTTTAATTCCACTATAGTTAACATAAAGTGTCATATTAATTTTGGTTGTACAATATAGTGCTTAAGGAATTATTTTAGACCAAATTACTCTCTAATTCTTTTTTTTTTGAACAGTATGGGAATATTTTTTTAATAATAAATTTATTTTTTATTGGTGTTCAATTTGCCAACATACAGAATAACACCCAGTGCTCATCCCGTCAAGTGCCCCCCTCAGTGCCCGTCACCCATTCACCCCCACCCCCCGCCCTCCTCCCCTTCCACCACCCCTAGTTCATTTCCCAGAGTTAGGAGTCTTTATGTTCTGTCTCCCTTTCTGATATTTCCCACACACTTCTTCTCCCTTCCCTTATATTCCCTTTCACTATTATTCATATTCCCCAAATGAATGAGAACATACACTGTTTGTCCTTCTCCGATTGACTTACTTCACTCAGCATAATACCCTCCAGTTCCATCCACGTTAAAGCAAATGGTGGGTATTTGTCGTTTCTAATGGCTGAGTAATGTTCCATTGTATACATAAACCACATCTTCTTTATCCATTCATCTTTCGATGGACACCGAGGCTCCTTCCACAGTTTGGCTATTGTGGACATGGCTGCTAGAAACATCGGGGTGCAGGTGTCCCGGCGTTTCATTGCATCTGAATCTTTGGGGTAAATCCCCAACAGTGCAATTGCTGGGTCGTAGGGCAGGTCTATTTTTAATTCTTTGAGGAACCTCCACACAGTTTTCCAGAGTGGCTGCACCAGTTCACATTCCCACCAACAGTGTAAGAGGGTTCCCCTTTCTCCGCATCCTCTCCAATATTTGTGGTTTCCTGCCTTGTTAATGTTCCCCATTCTCACTGGTGTGAGGTGGTATCTCATTGTGGTTTTGATTTGTATTTCCCTGATGGCAAGTGATGCAGAGCATTTTCTCATGTGCATGTTGGCCATGTCTATGTCTTCCTCTGTGAGATTTCTCTTCATGTCTTTTGCCCATTTCATGTTTGGATTGTTTGTTTCTTTGGTGTTGAGTTTAATAAGTTCTTTATAGATCTTGGAAACTAGCCCTTTATCAGATACGTCATTTGCAAATATCTTCTCCCATTCTGTAGGTTGTTCTTTTAGTTTTGTGGACTGTATCCTTTGCTGTGCAAAAGCTTCTTATCTTGATGAAGTCCCAATAGTTCATTTTTGCTTTTGTTTCTTTTGCCTTCATGGATGTATCTTGCAAGAAGTTACTGTGGCCGAGTTCAAAAAGGGTGTTGCCTGTGTTCTCCTCTAGGATTTTGATGGAATCTTGTCTCACATTTAGATCTTTCATCCATTTTGAGTTTATCTTTGTGTATGGTGCAAGAGAGTGCTCTAGTTTCATTCTTCTGCATGTGGATGTCCAATTTTCCCAGCACCATTTATTGAAGAGACTGTCTTTCTTCCAGTGGATAGTCTTTCCTCCTTTATCGAATATTAGTTGACCATAAAGTTCAGGGTCTACTTCTGGGTTCTCTGTTCTGTTCCATTGATCTATGTGTCTGTTTTTGTGCCAGCACCACACTGTCTTGATGACCACAGCTTTGTAGTACAACCTGAAACCCCCAGATATGGTTTTCTTTTTTAAAATTCCCCTGGCTATTTGGGGTCTTTTCTGATTCCACACACATCTTAAAATAATTTGTTTTAACTCTCTGAAGAAAGTCCATGGTATTTTGATAGGGATTGCATTAAACGTGTAAATTGCCCTGGGTAACATTGACATTTTCACAATATTAATTCCTCCAATCCATGAGCATGGAATATTTTTCCATCTCTTTGTGTCTTCCTCAATTTCTTTCAGAAGTGTTCTATAGTTTTGAGGGTATAGATCCTTTACCTCTTTGGTTAGGTTTATTCCTAGGTATCTTATGCTTTTGGGTGCAGTTGTAAATGGGATTGACTCCTTAATTTCTTTCTTCAGTCTCATTGTTAGTGTATAGAAATGCCATTGATTTCTGGGCATTGATTTTGTATCCTGCTACGCTGCCAAATTGCTGTATGAGTTCTAGCAATCTTGTGGTGGAGACTTTTGGGTTTTCTATGTAGAGTATCATGTCATCGGCGAAGAGGGAGAGTTTGACTTCTTCTTTGCCAGTTTGAATGCCTTTAATGTCTTTTTGTTGTCTGATTGCTGAGGCTAGGACTTCCAGTACTATGTTGAATAGCAGTGGTGAGAGTGGACATCCCTGTCTTGTTCCTGATCTTAGGGGAAAGGCTCCCAGTGCTTCCCCATTGAGAATGATATTTGCTGTGGGCTTTTCATAGATGGCTTTTAAGATGTCGAGGAATGTTCCCTCTATCCCTACACTCTGAAGAGTTTTGATCAGGAATGGATGCTGTATTTTGTCAAATGCTTTTTCTGCATCTAATGAGAGGATCATATGGTTCTTGGTTTTTCTCTTGCTGATATGATAAACCACATTGTTTGTTTTACGAGTGTTGAACCAGCCTTGTGTCCCGGGGATAAATCCTACTTGATCATGGTGAATAATTTTCTTAATGTGTTGTTGGATCCTATTGGCTAGTATCTTGTTGAGAATTTTTGCATCCATGTTCATCAGGGATATTGGTCTGTAATTCTCCTTTTTGGTGGGGTCTTTGTCTGGTTTTGGAATTAAGGTGATGCTGGCCTCATAGAACGAATTTGGAAGTACTCCATCTCTTTCTATCTTTCCGAACAGCTTTAGTAGAATAGGTATGGTTTCTTCTTTAAACATTTGATAGAATTCCCCTGGGAAGCCATCTGGCCCTGGACTCTTGTGTCTTGGGAGGTTTTTGATGACTGCTTCAATTTCCTCCCTGGTTATTGGCCTGTTCAGGTTTTCTATTTCTTCCTGTTCCAGTTTTGGTAGTTTGTGGCTTTCCAGGAATGCGTCCATTTCTTCTAGATTGCCTAATTTATTGGCGTAGAGCTGTTCATAATATGTTTTTAAAATCGTTTGTATTTCTTTGGTGTTGGTAGTGATCTCTCCTTTCTCATTCATGATTTTATTAATTTGAGTCTTCTCTCTCTTCTTTTTAATAAGGTTGGCTAATGGTTTATCTATCTTATTAATTCTTTTAAAGAACCAACTCCTGGTTTTGTTGATTTGTTCCACAGTTCTTCTAGTCTTGATTTCATTGAGTTCTGCTCGAATTTTAATTAACTCTCTTCTGCTGGGTGTAGGATCTGCTGTTTTTTCTCTAGCTCTTTTATGTGTAAGGTTAACTTTTGTATTTGAGTTCTTTCCAGTTTTTGAATGGATGCTTGTATTGCGATGTATTTCCCCCTTAGGACTGCTTTTGCTGCGTCCCAGAGATTTTGAATGGTTGTATCTTCATTCTCATTAGTTTCCATGAATTTTTTTAATTCTTCCTTAATTTCCTGGTTGACCCTTTCATCTTTTAGCAGGATGGTCCTTAACCTCCACGTGTTTGAGGTCCTTCCAAACTTCTTGTTGTGATTTAGTTCTAATTTCAAGGCATTATGGTTTGAGAATAGCAGGGGATGATCCCAATCTTTAGGTATCGGTTCAGACCCGATTTGTGACCCAGTATGTGGTCTATTCTGGAGAAAGTTCCATGTGCACTTGAGAAGAATGTGTATTCAGTTGAGTTTGGATGTAAAGTTCTGTAGATATCTGTGAATTCCATCTGGTCCAGTGTATCATTTAAAGCTCTCGTTTCTTTGGAGATGTTGTGCTTAGAAGATCTATCTAGTATAGAGAGAGCTACATTGAAGTCACCAAGTATAAGCGTATTATTATCTAAGTATTTCTTCACTTTGGTTATTAATTGATTTAAATATTTGGGAGCTCCCACATTCGGGGCATATATATTGAGGATTGTTAAGTTCTCTTGTTGGATAGATCCTTTAAGTATGATATAGTGACCCTCTTCATCTCTCACTACAGTCTTTGGGGTAAATTTTAGTTTATCTGATATGAGGATGGCTACCCCTGCTTTCTTTTGAGAACCATTTGAATGGTAAATGGTTCTCCAACCTTTTATTTTCAGGTTGTAGGTGTCCTTCTGTCTAAAATGAGTCTCTTGTAGACAGCAAATAGATGGGTCCTGCTTTTTTATCCAGTCTGAAACCCTGCGCCTTTTGATGGGGTCATTAAGCCCGTTCACGTTCAGAGTTACTATTGACAGATATGAGTTTAGTGTCATCATGATATCTATTTAGTCCTTGTTTTTGTGGATTGTTCCACTGAACTTCTTCTTAAAGGGGAGTTTTAAGAGTCCCCCTTAAAATTTCTTGCAGAGCTGGTTTGGAGGTCACATACTCTTTCAGTTCCTGCCTGTCTTGGAAGCTCTTTATCTCTCCTTCCATTTTGAATGAGAGCCTTGCTAGATAAAGTATTCTTGGTTGCATGTTCTTCTCATTTAGGACCCTGAATATATCCTGCCAGCCCTTTCTGGCCTGCCACGTCTCTGTGGAGAGGTTTGCTGTTACCCTAATAGTCCTCCCCATAAAAATCAGGGACTTCTTGTCTCTTGCTGCTTTAAGGATCTTCTCTTTATCTTTGGAATTTGCAAGCTTAACTATTAGATGTTGAGGTGTTGAACTGTTTTTATTGATTTTGGGGGGGGTCTCCCTATTTCCTGGATCTGAATGCCTGTTTCCCT
Source organism: Nyctereutes procyonoides (assembly GCF_905146905.1). Taxonomy (NCBI): domain Eukaryota; kingdom Metazoa; phylum Chordata; class Mammalia; order Carnivora; family Canidae; genus Nyctereutes; species Nyctereutes procyonoides. Next base: position 15,716,951 of record NW_026575082.1, on the reverse strand, counting down.
TCCCAGATTAGGAAAGTTTTCGGCTATGATTTGTTCAAATACATATTCTGGCCCTCTGGCCCTTTCTGCGCCCTCAGGAACCCCAATTAAACGTAGTTTTTCTTTCTCAGGCTGTTGTTTATTTCCCTTAATCTATCTTCATGGTCTTTTAATTGTTTTTCTCTTTTTTCCTCAGTTTCCCTCTTTGCCATCAACTTGTCTTCTATGTCACTCACTCGTTCTTCCACCTCGTTAACCCTCGTCGTTAGGACTTCTAGTTTGGATTGCATCTCATTCAATTGATTTTTAATTTCTGCCTGATTGGATCTAAATTCTGCAGTCATGAAGTCTCGTGAGGCCTTTACCCTTTTTTCTAGAGCCACCAGTAGCTGTATAATAGTGCTTCTGAATTGGCTTTCTGACATTGAATTGTAATCCAGATTTTGTAACTCTGTGGGGGCGAGGGCTGTTTCTGATTCTTTCTTTTGAGGTGAGGTTTTCCTTCTAGTCATTTTGCTCAGTGCAGAGTGGCCAAAAACAAGTTGTATTGGAACACGGGGGAGTATCTTCTGAATCTGTAGACTTTAAGTCCCTTGACTTCCCCTGGAACTGGTCCGTCCAGCTGGTCTTCTGGGGGAGGGGCCTGCTGCGCTGATTTTCAGGTGTTAGCACTTGGGGGAGCTGCTCTGCCCCTGCCTGCTGCAGGGCTCAGCGGGGGTTGTTTACCCCGTGAGGCCCCAGGAGGAACAGCCGCAGTTGCTATGGCAACTCTGGAAGCCTGGAGTCAGCCTCCACAGGAACTACGGGGCTCGGGGCTCTCGGTTCTCCGTCTGCAGGGCCTGGAGGCTCCGGGGCGGGGCCGCTGATCTGCTCAGCTCGGGGCAGGAGCGTCCTCGCTGTCCTGGGCCCTCCCGGCCTCTGCCTGTCCCGGGGGAGGCCGGATCCTGGGCTGTGTCCCGGCGCCCTGTGCTCCGGGGCCTGCGCTGGTGGATTCGCGCTCCCGCCCCGCAGCCCCCTCCGCGGAGCCGCTCCCGAGCCCCTCCGAGCTGCTGCGGTCGGTCCCGCCGTGCGCGCTGCAGCCCTTAGGGAGCTCGGAGCACTCTCCTGCGCTCGCAGGTGTCTGTTAGTGTCCCCGGGAGCCCGAGGGCATCCCCGCTCTCCTGGGTCCTGCTCTAACTCCCTGCGAGCCCCTTTCCACCCGCCCGGGAAGGTTGGTGCAGCTCCTGCTCCTCCGGGACGGGGCTCTCCTGTCCTGGGGACACTCGCCCCGGCCTCAGCCGGGCTCCTCGCTGGGCCCCTCCCCCTCGGAGGCCTTTTGTTTCTTTATTTCTTTTTCCCCGTCTTCCTACCTTGATAGAAGCGTGAACTCCTCTCACTGTAGCGTTCCAGCTGTTCTCTCTTTAAATCTCAGGCCGAATTCGTAGATTTTCAGGATGATTTGAAGGTTATCTAGGTAATTTGGTGGGGACAAGTGACTTGGGGACCCTACTCTTCCGCCATCGTGTCCCTCCCTCCCTACTCTCTAATTCTTGAACAGAGTTTCTATCTTCACATGCAATAGTACATATCCATGTATGGGAGAAAATATTCATATTTTGCCTTCATCCTCCTAAATGGCACAAATTGGTCCCTGTCTCATCTCTGATGCCAGTAAATTTCACATTCTCTGGTAAAGCAGATTTCATCAAGCTGATGAAGAAGAATGAAGAAGCTAATTAGGAGCAGCAGAAAAGTTGCATAATTGGGTATGCCATGACTGAGGGTCTCAAACTCCTGGTGCGTCTTGTTTTTGTTCTTGTTTGAAATTGGCTCGTGGTTTCGAAAGGACTCATAAACTGCAGATAATTATATTCTGTGTCAAAAACTATACGAACTGCAAACATCAATATGCACACGAATAGTAGCACACAATGAAAAATTTTAATTTCAGAAAATAATGCTGGAACCAAAAGCAAATATTGATCTTGGACCTATATCAAGAAGTGACATTTATAAGTGTACCTATTGGCAATTGAAATGGGGCAAAATTTTAAAGGACTTTAGTTTGCAGGATAAAGCTCTTTTATTTTCCATCACTCTATATGCCTAGGTATTTGTTATGCCATGTTTGTTTTTCTCTCATCAGTCTTTCAAAATTTTTTAAATTGTTCATGTCACAATATAGAAATATGTCATGATTTGAATTATTTTAATTTTGTTTTTAAAATTTTTTAAATTTTAAAAATATATACAAATGTGCTACTAAAGTTATCACCTCTTTCATAATATGTAAATTATACCTCAATGAAGCTGTTAAAAATTATCTTCAAAAGCATTCACATGAGAGATATTTGTATATGTTTAAAATTTATGATAATGTTTCAGTTGAGAAAGGATGGTTGAACAGTCAGAAAAGTGAAAGGGTTGTATTCAGTATTAGTTTTCTAAGAAGATGAGCAGAAGGGAGATCCAGAAATCTTGCAGAGGGATAGAATCCTATTAGGAGGAGTCTCTTCTTTTAGTGGAACAGAAAGCAAGGATGGAATGTATTAGGATTTCTGTAGGTTTCATACTTGTTTGGGAAGTCAAAAAACATCATATCCTTTGTTCCTTCTGTTTTCTGGGGAGCAGAAAAGGGTATTGAGTTTAAAGATATTTTTTATTTATTAGAGAGAGACAGAGTGAGAGAGAGAAAGTGAATGGGAAGAGGTGCAGAGAGAGAGAGAGAGAGAATCCCAAAATGACTCTGCTGAGTGTGAAGCCTGATGTGCGTCTCCATCTCAAACCCTGAGATCATGACTTAAGCCAAAATTAAAAGTCGGACACTTAACTGATTTAGCCACCCAAGCACCCCTAAAGGTTTTGAGTTTAAATAAGTATTTAAATGAAAGGATCACTGACTAGAAAAAAGGATTTTTCTAGAAACTGAGCCAATAAGTCTGTTTGGGTAGGTAATTATGTATGCCTTGTTGTATGATCATTTCAAATATTGCTCAGCTTCTCAATTGAATATATGGAGAATCCATCATATATGGATGGAGTTTTATAACATGGAAATAATTAAAAACAAGAGATTTAGTTTCAAGGATTTCAACAAATGATGACTCACAGAATTGCAGGCAGAGGAGAAAGTGAAGCGTTAACAAAACTGAAAGTATCAGTCAATTTTGGAGACCCTGAAGTGAAAGACTAGTCAGAATGTGTAGCTGAAGAAGGAAGCAAGGGAGAGAGGAAGTTGTGGTCAGAGTCTGCGATGTTGGGATTAGTGGAGTTGAATGTGGAACAGATTTGGAGAAGCATCGTTGTTGTAATAGGTTAAAGAGAAAGAGGAGTGTTGTGTGGGCATCTGCATTGCTGGTGAGTCACTTAAGGTAACAACAGAACTTGGAACACAGAGGAAAACCTTGTGCCACAGGTCATTTCTTAAATAGATAGGGCATGTGAAGGATCCCTGGGTGGCTCAGTGGTTTAGCGCCCGGGGAGTGATCCTGGAGTCCCAGATCGAGTCCCACATCAGGCTCCCTGCATGAAGCCTGCTTCTCCCTCTGCCTGTGTCTCTGCCTCTCTCTCTGTGTGTGTCTCTCATGAATAAATAAATACAATCCTTAAAAAAAAAAAAAAAGATAAGGCATGTGACCGTGAGAGTGAAGTGTGACACCAACAAAAGGGATGGAGGAAATGACAAATTGGGCAGGTTTCCTCCTCCTCCTCCTCCTTTTCTTCTTCTTTCTTCTTTCTTCTTCTTCTTCTTCTTCTTCTTCTTCTTCTTCTTCTTCTTCTTCTTCTTCTTCTTTCTCCTTCTCCTCCTCCTCCTCCTCCTCCTCCTCCTCCTCCTCTTCTTCTTCTTCTTTTTCTTCTTCTTCTTCTTCTTCTTCTTCTTCTTCTTCTTCTTCTTCTTCTCTTTCTTCTTCTTCTTCTTTCTTCTTCTTCTTCTTCTTCTTCTTCTTCTTCTTCTTCTTCTTCTTCTTCTTCTTCTAGAGGGTTGCTGTGATTTATCTGGTGATTCAAAGAAAATAAACAATGTAAATCCTATCTTCTGATCTTGAAGACACAAGTGTAATACTTGACCACATTTCAAAGGATACTGTGTCCTCAGATACAATTAAGGCAACATAGGAAGTACTCTGAAAAGACCGACAATGTTTTGAGAATTGGCTGATAAAGGAGATGTATTTGCCAAGGCACAGTGAAAAATCCTTCCAAAGGGACGATTGAACCAGGAGCAGGAATATACTGAGTTTATTGGGAACAAAAGCTAGTATTGAATGGCCTTCGGGATTACAAAATGTATGCTAAATTATGGACATAGTACACCAATTTGAATATTTATTTCTTGTTTCATGCCATTGATTTTTGTATGTGTGCCAGTATTAAATTCCTTTGGCTTTTATAGACTCATGAAGTACTGCAAATGACTTTCTGTCATTACTCTTCACAACATTTGTGGCTAGGCTGGTTCACCCATTGACCTTTAAAATGATTTTGCCAAGTTCTAAGAGAAAATACCATTGAGGGTATTGATTGGAACCATCGTGAATTTATAAACAACTGTTTATAAAATTATTATCTTGCCAAGTCTTCCCATCAAACATGGTTTAGTTTTCCATTTATTTAGGTGCTTTATGCCTTTAGTAAAGTTTGGCAGTATGCTTTATGTGGGTCCTGAACATTTCTCGTTAAATTGATTTCTAGGCATTTCATGGATTTTGTTGCTCACATGATGGAATATTTTTTTCTATCATATTTTTAACTTTTTGGGCCAGTATATAAACAAGTATTGTTGTTGCTTAATTGTACAACTTCTTATTAATGAACTATCTTACCCACACTAATAATGCTTCAATTGATTTTTTTGGTATTTTCTAGAGACAATAACATGTATAAAGGATAGTAATTTTGTCTCCAATATTTGTCTATTGTTTAATTTCATTTTCTTTTGCCTTGGCTAAAATGTCCAATAAAATGCCAAATAGTAATGGCAATAGAATGCAACCTATTTTTCTCTTGACTTTATGTGAATACTTCTACTTCTCTAAGTTATGTGTCTCTGTGTCTTAATTTCCCCATCTGTAAGAGGAAGATAATATTACCTAATACACAAAGTTATAAGAGGATTATATAGTTATAAGATAATTACATATAAATTGCTGTAAAGTGTGTTTAGCCTGCTTGGAGTTCAATTAGTAGAAATATCTGAAAGTACAGAACATGGTGCAGCAAAAAAGCTCTAAATAGAGGACAGTGTGCTAATAATTATTATGCCCAGTGATCTAAGCAGTAGTTTCCTGTATTAAAGGTTCAGTTCACTACAGATTTTGGGGATTGGATCTGAGTCTTATCAACAAAGCAAGAATGAATAAAGGGTAGAAATTATTGAATAGCATAGAGCTTAGTTGAAAATCTGAGGCAGATATTGAGAAAAATAAAAGGAGTTGAACTTTACTGAAGATCTAGTGTGTGTTAAATAGTGTATCTGAACAAAAAGCCACATCTCTGCCCTCTGGGAACTGACAGTAAGTAACATTGAGAAACATACTGTTCTTCTATTTCTATACTTAATCTCTATTACATTACAAATAAGAATTAATTTCATCACTGGACATATTTTGCCAAACTAGAAATGAATTCTTAAGACTTATAAGCTATAATAAATACGGATATAAGTATAGCAGTATTTCATTCATAGGAAGATGTAATCCCTGTCTCTGTGTAACACCTTCCTCTTTAAGACAAGTTTAGGGAAAATAAAAGAAAATGTAACTTTGCACATCCAGGACAAATTTTAATACCAAAAGCTATTAAAAACCTGAAAATATCAATATAGCTAAAAGGATTTTAATAAATGCATGGATATTAGTTCCTACTGGGTAATTTCAGGAAAATATTTTAGTGTATCCTTTAAAAAATTTTTTTAACCTTATAAAAGCAATCTTTATTGTACTTTAAATGTCCTTAGATGATTCTAAATCTGAGATGAAAAATATTGATGAGAAATAGAGGAAGTACCAGCCATGCTTACATTCTTAAAACAATTTTCTTGTAAACAGATATCTTTAATTTCTGGGAAAAAGTCATTTGAATCTACATAGAAAAGATAATTTTAACACTTTTTATTTCTTATAAATCACTATGCAAAAATCTACTTATCTAAGATGTCAGTTTTAGTGAGTCAAGGACACATGAATATATAGCCATTTATTGAAACTTTTTAATTAATGTTTAAATTACTAAAGTACTATAAAATCACTTTTTAATAAAAAGTATAACATAAAAACATAGCGGTTACAGCTAAAGCTACTCTTTTTCCCAGAGATAACTTCTCTTTTCAAGTATGGTACTTTATATAACTGTTGCTTTGTATTTATATATACATAAGTACATATTATATATATGAATTTATACGCAAAAATATCTTTGTATGTTTTACAGAAATGATATGTGTTATTCAGCAACTTGCTTTTTTGTTCCCTACTGAAAATTATCTTAATGCTCTCTCTCCAACTTGGGTATCCATAGAATTAACTCATTTTTAAATGTTCTTTGATATGGAAATGCTAAACTGAAATCTTTATCCTCCTTTTTAGATCCTTTAAAGCTGATGTAGCTACTAATAACAATTTAGAGCAGAACATCACTTAGCACAGAATATTGATTTTTCTCTTAAGTCTGTATTTGACAAGCGAATAATAAGCCATTCTTTATCTTTGTAGACATTACTTCGTATTTGGTAAAATAAAATAAAAATGTTTCCAATAATTAATGATCTACAGTGGGAGTAACTTTTCTTTAGAGCAAAAGCAGTGAAGCTTTTAGGGTCTTAAAGTCTATGTTGTTGCTACTTAAGCAAAAATAGTTTTTACATAACCACTAGAATTTTACTTCTCTCTATCAAAATCCAATCTTCCTAAATTACAAATAGAGTAGTTCTTTGCAAGGAGACCAACTAAAATTACACAAAAACACAGAGAGTTATTGGGTTGCCTTTTATTTTCTGTAATTTCATCTGAACAGTGGAACAGAGTGCCCCCAGTGTTGTACCTGTACTGGTCATCTATGAAAAATAACATCAAAGAAGATCATACAGTATTGGTCTGTCTCTGTCTGGCTTATTTCACTTAGCATAATACCATCAAAGTCTGTCCATATCGTAAATGACAAGATATCATTCTTTTTTTATGGATGAGTTGAGTTATATTCTAGTGTGTGTGTGTGTATGCATATGTGTGTATACCACACCTGTATGTGTGTACACACACACACAAACACACCACCATTGTATATGTGTGTATGTATGTATGTCTATATTACATCTTCTTTTTTGATTCAAATGGACAAACAAAACAAAATGAAACTTATAGATACAGAGAACAGATTGGTGGTTGCCAGAGGGTAGGAGGGTTGGGGGCATGGATGAAAATGAGTGAAGAGGGTAACAAGGTACAAACTTCCAGTTATAAAACAAATGTCATGGAGATGTAATGTACACATGGTGACCATAGTCAATAATCTTGTAGTGCATACTTGAAAGTTGCTAAGAGAGTGAATCTTAAAAGTTCTCATCACAAGAAAAAAAAATTGTAACTAGTCATTGTGACCAAAGGTAACTAGATCATTCTGCTGTATGCATACAAACATCAAATCAGGTGATACACCTGAAACTTATATAATGTTTTATGTCAGTCATACCCCAATACAAAAAAAGTCCTATCAAAAGTGTCATTTTTGGTATCCCTTTCTTTTGAGTGCTCATGCCTCTCATCCTCTCTTCCTGCCCCTTACCCTCTATTCTCTATAGCCCTTCCAAGTGTACGATCACTTCTATTACTGATAGAATGGACACTGTAAAGAAGAGGATTACAGTACATTTTCTAAATTATAACACACCCTGTGCCCTTAACTATTAAAGCAGATGGTTGTTCAGAAATGTGATGGAAACCCTATAGAAAATCATTTAACATTTATTCTATTACCTCAGTTCCCATTATTTTTGAACTTTTTGGAGTAATAGTAGCTAGTATTCATTCAGGATTTTTTATGTGCCAGGAGTAATAGTAGCTAGCATTTTGGAGTAATAGTAGCTAGGATTCCTTCAGTATCTTTATGTGCCAGGAGTTGTCATAGTAACTCTGTCAATAAGTCCTAGTATTATCCATAAATTATAGATGAAATAAATAAAGCACAGATTGGTTAAATAGCTCCTCTAAGGCCACACAGTAAGTGATAAAGCTATTACTTAAATTCATTTTCTGTTTTTCTCAGAGACCACCTATTCAAATATTTATTTTATTACATTACATGGAATAAAACTGATGAATAGAGTTACAGTTTCATAGACACATTCTTTGGAAATATAGATGCATAAATCTCCATATGGAAGGGCACTAGAACACAGGTATACATTTTTATGTAAATATTCTCCCAGAATCTTACTCATTAACAACCCAGTGATGTCTTTCTCAGAGAGCTAGGAGCCATCTCTGAAAAGTAACCATCAGGGATGCCTGGCAGGCTCAGTTGATTAAGCATCAGCCTCTTGATTTTGGTTCAGGTCTTGAGCTCACTGTTGTGAGATGGAGCCCCATGGGCTCTGTGCTTAGTGGAGAGTCTGTTTCTCTCCCTCTCATTTTCCCATCTCCCCCACTCATGCTCTCTCCTCTCCTCTCTCTCAAATAAACCAATCTTTTTAAAAATAAAGTAACCATCAAGAAGAATAGAATCCCCATTTCCCAGTCTTCAGGAGGATAGGAGCCTAATTTTGATACATGACAATTAGCCAACTGAGATGGCCTCTACCTTGAATAATATCCTTTCCAGTACTTTCCCATTAGCTCACCTCAGCATCTAAAAATCCTCTTCTTTTTGTTTCAGTAGAGTTGAGTTCAATCTCCTTCCCATGTTGAAGTAGTCTTGACTCATTTTAATGGTCTTGAATAATGTCTTCCTTGACTGTTCAACTTCATCTGGTAAAATTTTCCTTGACCATTGAAGAGTCTTCTTTTTGATAGAGAAAATGGAGGAAAATATGGATTAAAATCTTCTCTTCTCTTCTGTCATCCAAGTGAGGAATCCATGAAACATCAGCAAGTCCATTGGCCCCATGCATTGTGCACCTTGACCTATATTTCTAGTCCTCATTTATAATCAAAAATTTTAAATTCTGGTTGCAGGTTTACTGAACAGATGATATGATTAGCAACAGAGTCAAAGCTTTCAGATCCATCACATATTCTAGTGATGACCTGATTTCCAATTTCTAATTTCTCCCTTTTTTTTGTAGCTGAATAGAGTTAAAAAAAAAAAACTAGTCAATTGACTCCCTGTGAAATATTCATTGGCTGTTCATGCTGCCTGTCTTACCATAGGTTTTTATATCCTTAATTTTCTAAATCCCAGATAATCTCCCTAAAATTGATATAATGATCCTGTGGTTACTGCTGTAGATTACAGATGGTGAAATAAAAGCTGCCATATATGAAGGGCTCCGTCTGTGCTGGTTGAGTACTATGTACTTTACATGATTAACACACATTTTGTTCTTACAACACCATGAGAAGTAGATACCATCATTTCCCTCATTTTACAGACGATAAGATTCAGATAATAGAAGGTAAATAACTTAGAATTATTTAGTTAGAAAATGGTCTTATCTCATCCACCAATATCTTTCTCTAGCTAATACTCTTACAAAGAAACATTGCATCCCAAACCCACTGTCTTCCTTGGGAGATATCTAACTGTGTCAGACTCAGTTTCTTCATCTTTGAATGTGCATTAAAAATGCCACACAGGATTTTGTTAGAGGAGTTCCTGCATATTGCCCTTTTATCATAGTAATCAACCAAAATCAACGTCAGTGGTGACATTTAACTTTTCAGTATTTTGGCTTACTTAGCATACATTTTCCACAGTGCTGTAATATTTCTGCTTAAGATTTGACAGCTCCAAGAACTGTGTACTGGTATATCACTATTCACCTGATTCTTATTTATCAGAATGGGCTTTACCACACCAAACAGACAAATAACTTTGAATATTTGGGTTAACAATTTTGTAGGAAATGGGACAAGGGAACTGAAAAAAATTATTCCGAGGAGGAGGTAGACATGAGACAGCTAAGGTAGGTCAGATGAAGGCCGAGAGGTTGCAGAGAGGAGGTGGGCCTGAAAGGCAGACAGGATCCAGGAGGCGACCACATGCAACTGGCCCTGATCACTTGTGCTTGTGATGCCTTTCTCCCTGAATGCAGATGAAAACTGCCCACATTGGGACACCTGGGTGGCTCAGTGGTTGAGCATCTGCCTTTGGCTCAGGGCGTGATCCCGGGGTCCTGGGATGGAGTCCCGCATCAGGCTCCCTGTATGGAGCCTGCTTCTCCCTCTGCCTGTGTCTCTGCCTCTCTCTCTGTGTTTCTCATGAATAATAAATATTTTTTTTAATAAAAGAGAGAGAGAGAGAAGAAAACTGCCCCCATTAATCCATGAAGGGATCTCTTTGGTCCCACTGCAGTCCCCCTTGTGGAGTTTGAGGCTAACTTAAACTGGAAGCTTCAGATACTTGAAGTACTAGGAAAAAAAATTGTTCTCTTAACAAATACCCTGCCTTTTGCTGATATGTGAATTCCAGTTTTTCAAAGAACACTTTAACTCTTCTTTTCTGAATGTAGTCTTTCCAAATACAACACTTCTGGTTCTCCATGGTGCTACTGAAATGGGGCAATGTTGTTTCAGATAACATGAATATTACATCAGGGCACACTACATAAAATGGGTTTTTCCTCAAAGCTTTCAGTTGTTTTGGAGTCGAATGCTTGATTTTTTTTTTAACATCTGCAAGCTACTTCAGTAATTAAATGCTCTTTCTTTGATCCTGTAATGTGGGAGATACTTGAAACTCGGCTGCTGTTAAATGACACTCTTATTTGCCTTTTGTCTAATCATTAAAAGAAGGGGGTTAACACTCATCCAAAATAGTTCTGCTTCCTTGTCTATTATTCAAAAAAATATCATACATAAAAAGTATATATCATGGCCCATGAATATACTCTACATAAGCTTGGTGTTCTGAAAACTTTGGTCTTAATTTAATGTTTGTGCACACACATACAAGTAACTTATATACACTTACATATACATGTATACACGTTTGTGCATATGGGAGTGCATTTATGATTTATATACACATGCATGTTGTAGATGTACCTAATGTTTTAAATGTGTGAATAAAATTATTTCTTTTGTTCATAAAAGTAACACATGTTCAAATGTGCAATTCAGAAAACAATGTAATTTATTAGGTGACAAAATACTCTTTGGAGCCTGGCTGACCTCAGATAAGAGTCCCAGCTCCAACCTTCACTAGCTGTGTGACTTTGAGTAAGTCAACCTCTCGGAGCATTAATTTCCCCATCAAAATGCAAATAATAACAGAACCTTCCAAATATGGTTGTTGGGAAGATAGAGACATTGTAATTAGATTTTAATTCAATTACTTATAAAACTATAGTATCCAACGAATGTTAGTTGTTTATAAAAATCACCCCAATTCCACATTCATAGATAGACATGGTTAATATTTGGGAATAGATCTAGCTTTAAACACAAATATAGTGGTAGATTGTTTCTACTGTTTCCTTGGATTTTTGTATTTGTCTATCTGGCACCCATTCATCACAGGGCCAATTATATTTAATATATTTCTTCTTTTCTATATGCTTGATGATCTGGCATTTGTGACCTCCATGACAAGGGAGAGACTGCTCCTCCCAAGGCTACCCATTACTTAGAGAAAGCAAAGGGCTAACCCCAGAGCATGCCTTTCATATGCAAACCAACCAGTGATTTGATGTTCAGCCCCACTTTCATAATATCTTTCATATTTCTCTTCACAAATTCAAGCTGTGGAACTGGAAATTACTTCAGAGTTTGAGCAGCAAAGGACATTTTCTATCAGGTTGTGTATGTGTATGCGTGTGCACTTTGCAAATCAAACTCCCTTAGAGACTTAGGCTGCTTTGGGTCTGTTTACATCTGGATAATTTTGCAGGGGGTTGGAATGAAGAGTAACAAAATCAAGATTGTTGTTAAGTATAGGCTTTGGAGATAGAAACAGTCTGTAGAGATGTACAATTCTACTTTTAATGTTTCCCATCACATGCAGTATGCTGAGCTGTGTAGGAATTTTATTTGGGAATTTTGACCCTTGTCAGCTCCATGAATATGGTCAGTCTGAGCCTGTGGCTGCCCTCTCGTTCAGGTGCTCCCCCTGAGAAAGCAGTTGTTGGTGTCTGGTGGCCCATAGGCATGAGTTCCCAGGGAACCATGGGATCATAAGCCTTTTTTCCAAGCATGAATACTTGGGAATGGTAAAGGGGAAGTACATACAGATCTACAATCAGATTGAAATATGTTGTAATCTTTTGGGGGGGGGGATCTTAAAAGAAAGTCTTTGTTTTCTTATTTTGAAATGTTTTCCATGACTTTATAATTTATTTATATTAATCTGGAGTAACAGTAACAACCAACTCATACAATCAGAAAGTGATTTTGCAGCATTTAAATGTGCATACATGACTCATACTTTTGTTTCTGTTCTGGAGATAACATCTACTCCTCCATTCATTAAACCTTTGCTTAAAACACAGATCACGGGTAAACAACAACAACAACAACAAAACATAGATCACGGTACTGCCAAGAGTAGGACGAAGGTGTAAATAATTCAGAGAGATAGACAAGGTTGATCATCTATGGATTTCGTTTCTTCCTATCTTCAACAAGGAATGTTTTAGCGAAGTACAAAAAGAAAGTTATTTTATATTATTTATTAATAGCTTTTTTCTTCCACACAGTGTTTGAGACAGCATACACGAGAACACATGTGCCAAATTATAACTAGAATACAGAATGAGACTCAGGGTAGAAACAATCTGGGAAATAAGCACATGCATATCAGCCACAAATTTTATATGGCTGCTGCAGTGAACTTCCAAAGTATTTTTGAAGAAATGGAGACATTTTTATTTAAATGATTCTCATTAGCATAGAGGAAGGAACTTACCAGACATGTGATACTATAAATTATTTTAAAAGTACTCTGAGTCACTGAAAAAACAAACAAACAAACAAACAAAGCCTCTGGTTGAATGTTGGATTGACAAAATAGCAGCAAACCTGATGAGGAATACTTTGGAATTAGCAATTTAAGGGTTTTATCATTAGGCTGGTACAAAAGCCAGGACAAATTTTTCACAAATATCACAGACGCATTTTGGTATTGTTCTTAATGAACATAACAGTAGCACCACAACCACTAATAGCCCATTTGTAACAGTTAGTATTCTAATGCATTGTTTTAATAAGCACTTTACATTTTAAAAATTTAAGTTCTCTCAGTGATGCTATGATGTGAGTATTGTTAGAGTCCCCATTTTATGGAAGAAAACTGAGGTAAAGAGAGGCTGACTATCTTGCAGGAGAGATCATGAAGTAAACGACAGAGCTGAGCTCTCAGATCAAATTTACTATGTCCATAATCTGCAGAAGGTATTTGACTTTTACAGAATGGAGATGAAAGAGAAAATGATATTATTGTTTCTGTTATTTCTTATCACTTTGTCAACAAAGTCTGTATCACTACAACAAAGTCTGAGGCAAGAAAGGAAAGCCAGTATGTTGTTCAGCTTAGACACCAGGGAGCACAGCTTGCTAAAGCCACACCAGAAAAACGAAGGTCCAGTTGTAGAGGTTGTGTTTGTTTGGACAGTTAGTTTTGTTTTATTTTCCAAACTGTCCAGGAAGGGGATTGCATCGAGTTAATAAACACCAGTGTGGGTAGGGCCATGCCCAGCAAAGGAAAACTAACTCAACTTCATGCCTTTCTCTGAGTAAGCAGCAATTTTCACAAGGATAAAGTAGCACAGACTATCAATGACTGTGGTGAGTGCACTAGTGCCCCTTTCACCCACAGGTGAGTGTCAGATCCCTTGCGACAATGCTGAGACAGTGGGCTCTATGAAATTTGTAATGGGACCAGAAAGTGTGTTTGTAGTAGAATAGTGAAGATCATTCTGCTAGCTAGCTTCCAGGTGGCTCTTTAAAGTGAAGTCGATCCATAATAAAGAGCATTAAGATTTCTGTTTCATTAAGTCAATAGTTTTGCCCCTCTTAGAAAAATGAGGTCGCGGGTCACTTCCTTATTACTCTACCACTAAACAGATTATATAAATTATACATAATGCCTCACATTTAGTCAATTTTCATTTTTATATCTTTTAATACTCTCCTGTTTAGAATATGCATGTGTTTATGGAATATAATATCGCTACTGAATGCTCATGACTTCGTCTTATTTCATCTCATAATTTTAAAGGAAGCTTAAAAGAGCACGTAATATCTGATAAGTATTTTATAGATTATACATTTTAATGCAATGCTTTATATAATGGGATGAATTAAAAGTATAAAAGAGATAAAGTAATATCAGGGCGGGGAAGAAGTAGCAAGTATGGCTCTGGTGGATGTTACTGTTATTGCTATAACTGAGCACACCATTTAGCTCTTATCCTGTAGCTAAGGCAAAAAATGGAAATGTAATTACTTATAGAACTTATCTTCTTGTTTCCATAGCAACTTGCGTATATCTCCAGCATTGAACTTAAGCATTGTTTTGAAATTAACTTTCTTAGAGTCTATCTCCCACTAGACTGAGTTCCTTGAGGTCAGAGACTCTGCTTATACTAAATAGTTTTCAAACAATATCTTGTGTCCCCCCCCCCCCGCAACACACACACACAAACTAGGACTTGGTGTCCAGAGAGACAGAAATTATCCAGGTTTTCACAGACATACAGGTTTTCTATTTGCTAAATCTGAAGGGGAATCTCTAGCTTGGGATCTTATAAAGGGTCCATTGGGTGATACATCATCAGCCACTGTTCCCAACATGTTTTATAGCTAATGCGGAAGTGATATCTGAATGCCTGTTCGCTGTGATGAAATCTGGTACGATTTGCAGTCTTAATATTAATAGCACCCACCAGTGCAGTGATCTTACAAGGAGTGTATTAGCAGCTGCACATATGTAGACTTCTAGTTTTTCCATTAATTCAAAGATGAAAGAGTCTTCACCCAGGGAATTGTGGGTTATGTATTTACACTTGTGCTGCATGGACTCTGGGGTTCAGTAAGACCCAAGAAATGACTAGGGCTATAAGGAGTGAATAAGGAGAACATAGGGAATAAGGAGAAGATAGGATCTTTGGGTACTCCAGATCACAACTATTTTTCAACCAGAAGTGTTCTTTAATCCGACTTAACATATTGTTTCTGTATAAACATAATTAGGAAAATATTTCATTGCTAAACAAACATACAAACAAGTAAGTTTTGAGAAACGCAGGCCTAGATTATCAGACAAATGCTGTGTGCCTTGCATGAGCAGTTCTCAAACCCGACTGGTCCATCTGTTCACCAGGAATTCTTTCCGTAGGCACAAATATGAAAGTCTTGCCCTGCAGAGACTCTGATATATTAAGTGTGGGGTAGAGCACAGAAATCTGTACTGAAAACAGATTCCTCAGGGGATTCAGTGCTCACTCAGCTTTGGAACTCACTGCTTCTACCATTTTCTGATGATTTATTCTTTCTATAGAACTGTTAGTGGTACGACCTTCACTGGTTCAAAGAGACAAGCTAATGTTCTGTGGTGAGAGCCTGGACTGCTTGTATTAATATCTTCCCCAAGTTTCACAATATGGCATTTGGTGTTAATTTTAAGGGTAGAAATCATTCATTTTCAACCATATGGGAATAATTTCCAAAAGGCACAATGGGTGAAACTCTATCAATGGCCACTTGAATAAATGGAGGTAGGAGAGAAAGTAGGTTCTAATTTTTTTGATACAGTTGTTTATTTTCAGGATACAGGTACTTATTTGTGTCTTAAGGAGATGAAACAAAACACCACTTGGCTTTCAGTTAGTCAAGACCCAAATGTAAATAGCAATAAAAGAAGCAAAGATAGTAAAGTTGCAAGAAGGGTTTTCATCTATAATATGAATATTATTTTCAAGGTAACATTATCTAGTGTTTACCATCAGTCCACATAAGTGAGAGTCCTGAGTAAATATTCAAAATGCATTGGCACAACACTTCTGTTCTTGACAATAATGGGTTTGGAAAGATTTGTTGTGCTTTTTTAAAGAGATAATTCTGCAAAATCTATGTAATACTGAGAATTCCAATACTTCATTAAGTGTTGCTTATTACTTAACTGACTTTTTTTGGCACTTTGGAGAAATAGAACTTCTAGTACTGAAAACCTTTTAATGTTGAGGTTCTTTAAAATAAATTTAAAATTAATTTTCTTTTGGCTTTTCATCCTAAAAATAAAAATGCTCCGGGGCACCTGGGTGGTACAGTCAGTTAAGCATCCAACTCTTGATTTCAGCTCAGGTCATGATCTCAGAGTTGTGAGATTGAGCCCTGAGCCCCATGTGGGGCTCTGTTCTGGGCATGGAGCCTGCTTATGATTTTTTTCTCTCCCTCCCTCTGTCCTTCCCCTCCCCTCTATGTGCACACACTCTCTTTCTATCTTAAAAAAGAAAAAGAATTTAATGCCCTTGAAATGAAAATAGGACAACTTAGAATACATAAGACACACGATCAATAGAATCTAATCCTTTTAATTTAATCGTCCTTCTAAAAAGAAAAAAACTAATTTAATCATTCAAAATGGCCCAAATTAGTGTTGAAATAACCTTTAATATTTAATAGATTGAAATAAGTGCACGGGTAAGCAACTGTAGTGTATAAGACAAGTTATAAAGCAGGCATTAGTGCATTTGTAGGGGGTCCATCCCATCAAGTGAATCAATGATTGAGTATAAACAATCTAGCGTATTGAAGATCCTTGATAAAGATGTGTTGAGTGCTGGACTAATTATTTTACAAATGTGACTGAGATATATGATTTCCGAATTTTCTCTATAAGGTCATACTATTAATGTAATACTGTTTGGGTCTTCATGATATAATGAACATGGAAAAAATTAGGAATGGTTCATGTAGGACAATTGACAAAAAAAACTAGGATAGAAAAGAGGGACTTTAAACAAATTAGATATGTTTGGCAAGTTTGAAGGCAAAGCATCTTATGCTCTCAACATGCGGGGTTGTTACCAAGAGGGGAGTGATCTGTTTCTGTGTCGCTGAAGAGTGCAGCGCAGGGTGCATGACTAGGGTAGGAAGGATTGAATTTGGCAGCTAACTCCTCACCACTGCTTGTGAGAGCCCTGCGAATGATGAGGTTGTTGGAATCCCTGACTCTAATGGTCTCTACCAAAGGCATAGGGAACATTTGGAAAGTTGGTGAACATGTGATGTGTTTTAATTGCCTCCTCTTCACCCCACTGGTGGGGCATAGATCTTGCACTAGAGTTATGGGGATGGCTGAACATACAACACTGGAAAATAAGGACTTACCCTGAAGACTTTAAAGTCCCTGAACAGAAAGATTGACAGCCTGGGGAAAAGGACATCCCATGCCATTCAGGACCACACTGGGGTTGAACTCAGGAACAGAGCAAATAACCAAATGCTTTGGGAGGCAGGCTTTGAAGCAACAATCGTGTCTTTGAAAAAAAAAAGGTTTTTTATTTATTTATTTACGATAGTCACAGAGAGAGAGAGAGAGAGGCAGAGACACAGGCAGAGGGAGAAGCAGGCTCCATGCACCGGGAGCCCGACGTGGGATTCGATCCCGGGTCTCCAGGATCGCGCCCTGGGCCAAAGGCAGGCGCCAAACCGCTGCGCCACACAGGGATCCCAACAATTGTGTCTTTGAATCTGCATGTTACAAATCCTCAGGCTTGGTTTAAAGCAAATGAATGAATGCAGTTCCTTTTCTATAAGAATGAGTATAAGAAGCTTCCCTGCTGAGATGAGGCTCACTCCAGTTTTGAAGGTCACCTGCCTAGTGATAGCTCTCCTTCTACTCATTACCTGCCATCATCTTTGATTTCATTTCTGATGTTCCATTCCACCTTTGATAGACACCTGGCTTTGGGTTTCCTTATGGAATTATTCTCCTTCTTCAGTTCTGCCCATTAATTTTTTTTTCTTGCTTCCTGGCTCATATTTCCAATCCTGGAGTTAATTGGAGCCCAAGTTAGGAAAGGTGACTATTAACTCATTGCAGGAAGATAGAATCTAACTAAACCTTGGAAGGGTTATAGACCTTGAATTGGATAAAATTTGGAGTAACATTATGTAGGTGATTGCCTGCTTTGCTCACTAATAAATTCATTTGTACTGGTGATGCCAGTGGGGAACCAATTTTCTTTCTTTCTCTGCACAATTACCATTCCTGAAATATCCCACTAAATGTCCTGCTTGGACATATGAAAATCAACCTTGGTAATCACTATCATTGGTGGTTGAATTTTACTCGGTGTTGGCTTAAAGTAGATTGTTTTAAAGGGGCTTGTACAAAGAACTAGCCTTATCTAATATTCTTTTTGTTTTTCATTGATCTAGAGAGAAAACTCAACTTGATATGATTAAGTAAATTCTCATCAGAAGCAATTTTTAAAACTGATCATTCTTGATACAGTATTAAGGTTTAATGTATGCTTATTTAATATTAGCTCATCATTATTGGTACATCGAGATTGTTGATTGAATATAACAGATCTGTTTTAAGGTTTATCACCATTATTTTTCATCATTATCGAATAATTTAATGTGTTCATAAAAATAATGAAATAACAATCATTTAATAATCATTTTCCTAATTTCCTAATTTCCCAAAAGAAAAATTAATCCTTGACCTCAAATTTTGGTAAGGTCTTTCTGTAAAATTTAAAGCTAAGGAAAAGAGCCAAGTTTTGACATGCAGATTCAAAGGCATGAAAGGGCAATGAAAAGCTTTAGGGATACAGGTCATTATTCTCACCAATGTGACTCACAACTTCCTGTTCTGAGAGGAACTCCAGTGCAGCATGGTGTGAGGAGTTTGAGGATGTGTTAGGACTTTCCAGGTGAACCACTGGTCAGGTGGTATTATGGGAATTAAAGTCTTTCAGGGGGTTTCCCATTAGACTCTAATTAACCTTTCTGACTTTGGATTGGGCTGCATGGAAAATGTACATATATTTTGACTTCAGAACAATTCGGAAAAAGAAAACACATTTTTCAAGGGGAGGACTTGACTCCCTCCGGTGCACTTTAGAATTCCATTGCTGGTCTGCATCCCTCCTGAGCTTGTCTCAGAAAGCCTGGCAACTTCCCCTGCCCTGCTGTCCCCAGGCTCCTGACCATGAATATATAACACCCCCGTTCCAAGGCGCCAGCACAATAATATAGTGTATGAACTTAGCAGTTGAACACATGGGTGTGAATTATCTTCACTATTTACTACGTGCCTTTGGGAATGCTGCTTGATGTCTCTGAGTTCCAGCTAACTCATGAGAAAAACAGAGATGATAACACATAGCTATATCATAGAGCTACCATGTGTGATAAAAAGATAAAATACAGTGTCTAGAATCTTTTTGGGCTTATACAAATGGTACTTAATATTATTTTATTCATAGAAATCCTGACTGTGGTACTCCTGTACGTGGAAAACTCAGTCTAATTATCCCGTATTATGAGAATGATCCTGGCCTGCTGTGCAGCAATAATCTGAGCATGAAACCCAGCAGAGTTAATCATCATTGCTAGTCGGTTCTCTCCCTTATTAGAAATTCCATCCCCAGGATCGCCTGGGAGGCATCTGAAACAAAGCCTGGAGTTAGAGGCATAGAAGTTAGTCTGATTTTGAAAATGGTAAGGTTATAAATTGTAACTTTACAAATTTATAAAGACCGAGAAAATCAACAAATTTTACCACACAACTCTGTTTACTTCCCTGGCCTCTTAAAATGTTTTATTATATTTTAACAAACTCTGCTGCCATTTACAACAAACAATGCTTTCGTATAAGGTACTTGTTAACTTACTGCCTTTTCTAAGTAGTACTGTGATTAGTGCAATATTAGGAGGTGAAGAAAGCCATAAGAAAAATCAGCTTCCGTATCTATTTAAACACACCATGATAAGAGCCATCATTTTGTTAGGCCACTTCTGAAATTACTATTTTGTGGAAGAAAATAATTTTTTTGGAAGAAAATCATTTCTATAAAGCTGGCAATCTCTTTAAATGTTATCATTTGTGAACAATTGACCGTCCATAAAAATATTAAGATAATGATCCAGGTTGTTCACCCCAGTATTGCATTAACCAAAATTTAGAAAAGACACAAAAATATTGAAATGCTTAACAAAAGTATAATAGAATAATTTGAGGCTATTTGAAGTATGACGTTGCTGTACACTATCCACATAGGAATGCTCACCTATGTTTTTAAGTTTAAAAAATCAATTTGTAAGTGCATAAGATAATCCCATTTAAAATATTATCATACTACAATGGTAATATATGGAGATACGTGTATCTTGGTGGTGAGATTGGTTAGGGAGGGTAGTAAGAGTTAAGTAATGAAGAACACTCTCATCCCTGTATTGGACAACATACATCTCTATCACTCATGACTGATCTCACTTTTAATTCATAATCTCCCTCAAATGTGCCCTGCAATCCTACTTGAGTTTCTCAATCAATTCACTGTGCAACTTTCCTATAGACTATTTGTACCCAACCTTCAGTAGCCACTCTTTCCTTTCCGTCATTGTCTGCAGGTCATCTATCTTAGTTTGCTAGAAGATGTAAGCACCTGGGAAAGAACTTCTGCTCCCTCCTCCAAATCCCTTCTCTGTACCTGCACACTCTTGCCTTGCCTCCTATTTCTTTATTTTTTATTTTTATTTATTCATGAGAGACACACAGAGAGAGAGAGGCAGAGACACAGGCAGAGGAAGAAGCAGGCTCCATGCAGGGAGCCCAACGTGGGACTTGATCCAAGGGCTCCAGGATCATGCCCGGGAGGAAGGCAGGCTGTAAACCATTGAGCCACCGTCCCCTTGCCTCCTATTTCAATGGATAAGCGGTGTGTGCTGCCATCCAGAGCAAATTTGGGGGAGTCTATTTTGTAGCTCTGTTCTCTTTTTCTCTCCAACATCAAATTTCCCATCAGGATTTCAGCATGCCGTAATGGTTCACTGATCACACTTCACTTTACAGCTACTGTACACTTCTGTGCCACTCTTTACAGCGAAACGTCTTCAAATGATCTGTACTCATTGTGCCCTCTTCTCTAGTCTCTGGAGCCCTCTTTAAATCAGGCTTTTATCCCCATTAGCATTCTTGCCGAGGCCACCAACGACTGACTACCCTGGCCCCATGGTCATTTCTTGGTCTTCATCTTACTTTCTCTCTTTGCAGTGACATAGATCGTCACCTTTTTCTTCAAACTCTTTCTTCATTTGGCCTCCTGCACACTGCTCTCTTGTTGGGTTCCCTCTGATGTCATGGACTACCCCTTCTTATCAATATTCCTGGATCTCCTCATCTCCCTGCACTTCACAATTTTGTGATTCTACAAGGATCAGTACTCATTTTTCTTCTCATCTCTGGCCACAATTACTCTTAGGTGATCTCATGATATTTAATAATATATATAAATTTAATTTTGTATGAATATGTATATATTCAAAGTAGCTCCCTCCTCCTCAACTTCTCACTTAACTCCAGACTAAGATGTCTTGCTTCCCATTTGAATATCTGTAGGCATGTCAAATTGGATGTTTCTAAAACCAAACCCTTGTTTGAATTTTCGTCACCTCACCTCACCCCTGTGCACATGTTCCAGACCTTGTCTTCATGCAATCTACTAAGAGGAAACTCCAACTCATCTGTTGTTTCAGCTGAAAAAAAAGGGGGGGGATTACTATTTGACTCCTCACTTTCTCTTACATCTCACATCAAATCCAAGAGGAATTCCTATTAGCTGTACCCTAAATATGTTTCTCTAATCTGATGTCTTCCTACTACCACCACTCGCATCGCCTGAGTGCCAAGTCCCACCATTCCTCTACTAGATCGCCGCAATAGAAGCCTAACTGGCATTTTGCTTCTCCCTTTGCCTATCATCTTCTCTTACCATGGTAACCAGTTGATCCTTTTAAAACATAAGCCATTCATCGCTCTTCACCTGACTGGTTCCCACGGCTCCCTCTATCTTGCTCAAGATAAAAGACTAAATTCCTTAAAGTGGCCAGCAGGGTTCTTCTATAGAGTCTAACTGCCTGTTAACCTCATTGGCCTCATTTCCTCCTACTGTCTCCCCAGATCCCTTCATTTCACTCATGCTGGGCTCCTTATGGTTCCTTCAGCACATCAAGCAACACTGGATGTCAGGGCTTTGGGTGTTGGCTCCCCTAGAACTCTCTCACCCCACTCTCTCCCCACAGCCACATCTTTTCTCACTTCATTCAGGTTTCTGATCTAATAGCATCTTATTAGAAAAGACTCTCTTGACCGCCCTCTATAAGATGGCAATACTCTCCTGTATCACAGCCTTCCTTATCTCACCAAACCTTCATAGCCTACCATCACCTGACCCAGTTTATTTATCTATCATCTATCTATCTATCTATCTATCTATCTATCTATCTATCATCTATCTATCTATCTATCTATCTATCTATCTATCTATCATCTATCTTTTCCAGTTAGCATGAAGGCTACATGACAGCAGGAACTTGGCTGTTTGGGTCATTGCTGTATGCCCCATGGCAAAATTGCAATCTGCTTTTCCAATGTTGGGGGCAGATCACCTGGCACTTGGCCCATGCTCTAAGCCAACAGCTCTGTGCAGATAAGCTCCGCCTGAACTCATAGCAGGACATCTCAGCTGAAGTTGACCTTGAGTCCTGTCCTGATCGGCTGGGCCTCCCACTTCACTCTCCTGATTCTCAGGGACCCACCTCCACTCGAGGGAGATATCCTTTCCCCAATTCCTAGACACAGACTTTGGCTGAATTAAAGTTTCTAAGTATTTTTAAAAACGTGCCCGGAACGTGGTAGGTGCTCAGTAATTATTTTCAAACAAAATTGGCTAATATCATCAACTCAACATTTGAAGAATCACATTAAGTCACATTAAAATAGCTAGAGAGCTATGATAACAAGGGACATTTTTGGAAATGTCCAGAAGACAAAACTGAGCAATAACTGTAAAGTTGCATAGCATATTTTGAGCAGGGATCATGCTTAGAAGACCCTAGATGTCTCATTCTTCCTGTTTCTGGAGAACTGGGGTTGGGGTTTGTAAACTCAATGATTCTTTGGAAAAAAGTTCAGATCAGAGTCACAAATTTAACTTTATATATTTTAATATAAAAAAACTCCCCCCAAATGGAAAGTTTGTTTCTATTTCATTTTTCTGTGTAACTCCCTGCTGTCATTTTAAAAATATTTATGGTAATTTTGATCACAGAATTAACATAATGCATTCACCAAAAAAGCTCTTAATAAATAAATGTTGCTTCAAGAAATCATACATTTATGGATGTGTTTAGCGTTGAACTATGAAGAATGTGAAGGGTTTATGATCTAGGTTGGTTGTCAGATGATTGATACTTTTTGTTTGGGAGTAAATACAAACTTTTAAGAATAAATAAAAACCACTGTTGTAGTAATACATCAATTTGAAGTGCTGAAAGTACTTGGAGGAATATGTAAAACATGGCAACTTAAATATAAAAGTGTAATTGTTGAGAATATATGATTAAGTGGAAAATTATATTTATCGTCATCAGTTAAAATTTATGTGAGATAGTAAAATAAGGAGGGCCAGTGTTGCATCTACTATATTCTGAGTTCTAATTTTACATATTCAGGGACTAAGAAACTTTCTTCTAAGTTAACTACAGTCCAGGAAAGATTTTATTACTTTTTTAAAGTTTTATTATTGAAGTATAGTTGACAACAATGTTGTATTACTTGCAGGTGTACAAAATAGAGATCTGACAGTTCTGTACATCACACAGTGCTCAGTCTGATAAAATTCTGTCTCCCTGAAAAATTATTACAGCATTATTGACTATATTCCCTATGCTGTACTTTTCATCCCCATGATTTGTTTGTTTTCTACAAATGTGTACTTCCTAATCCCCTTCACCTATTCACCCATCCAGTGAATCATCCATTACTAATCATCATTCTAATCATCCTTACTCTCTGGCAACCACCAGTTTGTTTTGTGTATTTATGAGTGTTTGTTTTTGTTTTTTATATTACACACATAAGTGAAATTCTATGGTATTTGTCTTTCTCTGTCTGACTTATTCACTTAGCATTATACTCTCTAAATCCATCTTGCAAATAACAAGATTTCATCCTGTTTTATGGCTGAGTAATATTCTAGTGTGTGTGTATGTGTGTACGTATACCACATCTTCTTTATCCATTCATCTATCTTTTTTTCAAAGATTTTATTTATTTATTTGAGAGAGAGGGAGAGGCAGGGACATAGGCAGAGAGAGAAGCAAGCTCCATTCAGGGACCCCAATGTGGGACTCAATCCCGGGACTCCAGGATCACAACCTGGGCCAAAGGCAGGTGCTCAACCACTGAGCCACCCAGGTCTCCCCTCCATTCATCTATCAATGGACACTTAGGTTGCTTCCATATCTTGGCTATTATAAATAGTGTTGCTATAAATATAGGGTACATATATCTTTTTGAATTAGTGCTTTTATTTTCTTTGGGTAAATGCCTAGCAGTAGAATTACTTGATCCCATGATATTTCTGTTTCTTACTTTATGAGGAATGCCCATACTGTTTTCCACAGTGATATGCCAATATACATTCCCACCAACAGTACACAAGCCTTCCTTTTTCTTTACATCCTCACCAACTCTTGTCATTTCTTGTTTTTGTTTGTTTGGTTGGTTAGTTGGATTTTTGTTTTTTGTTTTTTGTTTTTTTTGTCTTTGTTTTGATACTAGTGATTCTAATGTGAGAAGTGATATCTTGTGGTTTTGATTTCCATTTCCCAATGGTGAGTGATGTTGAGCATCTTTTCATGTGTCTGTTGGTCATCCATATCTCTTCTTTGGGAAAATGTCTATTCAGATCCTCTGTCTATTTTTTAATTGTATTATTTGTTTTGTTGGTGTTGAATTGTATGAGTTCTTTATATATATTGGATATTAATCCCTTATTGATATATCATTTGCAAATATCTTCTCCCATTCAGTGGACTGCCTTTTCATTTTGTGGATGGTCTCCTTTACTGTGCAAAAGCTTTTAATTTTGATGTAGCCCCAACTGTTCATCTTTGCCTGAGGAGATATATCTAGAAAAATATTGCTAAGGCCAATAACTGCCAAAGTCTTCTTTTAGTTTTATAGTTTCAAGTCTTACATTTGTCTTTAATCAGTTTAGAGTTTATGATTTTCTGGAATGGTGTAAGAAAGTGGTCCAGTTTTCATTCCTTCGTCCGGTTTTCCCAACACCATTTATTGACGAGACGGTCTTATTCCCGTCCTATAACGTGGCCCTCTTTGTCATAAATCAGTTGACCAGATAATCAAGGGTTTATTTCTGGTCTCTTTATTGTATTCCATTGATCTATATGTCTATTTTTGTGCCACTACCTTTCTGTTTCTTTAAAATTTAATTTTAATTCCAGTATAGTTAACATATAGTGTTATACTAGTTTCATGTGTATAATATGGTAATTCAACTATTCAGTACATCATTCAGTGCTCATCATGACAAGTGCATTCCTTAATTCCCATGACCTACATCACCCATCCCCCTACCCACCACCCCAGTACCATACTGTTTTGATCACTGGAGCTTCGTAGTATACTTTGAAATCTGGGATTGTGATACCTCCCAATCTTTGTTCTTCTTTTCAAGATTGCTGTGGCTATTCAGGGTCTTTGTGATGCTATGAAATTTTAGAATTATTTGTTCTGGTTCTGTGAAAAATTGTATTGATATTTTTATAGGAATTGCCTTAAATCTGTAGATTGCTTTGGAGAGTATGGACATTTTAACTATACTAAATTCTCAGTTTTAACTTCTAATACAGTAAATAGCAATAGATAAAGCTCACATAAACAAAAACTTTTGGGAGATCTTCAAGATTTTTAAAGATTATAAAAGGGTATAGAAACCAAAACTTTTGAGAACTGCTGGTATTTTTTTAAATATTTTATTTATTTATTTATTCATGAGAGAGAGCCAGAGATGTAGGCAGAGGGAGAAGCAGGCTCTATGCAGGGAGCCCAATGTGGGACTTGATCCTAGAACCCCAGGATCACACCCTGAGCCAAAGGTGGATGCTCAACTGCTGAGCCACCCAGGTGCCCTGGTACATGGATTTTTTTGAATTGACATAATTTACTGTTACAAATGGCAAACTCAAAACTTATATCCAAGCTCAAAACTATCTGTGGAAAGCATGTAAATATGTTTGTGACACATAAAATAAAGCACATTCAAGTTCTCAAAGAAGATAAAAATATACAATGAGAGGCTCAAGACCACATACAAAAAAAGTAGCACAGTTATCAAGAAAAGAGATTAAAACAACCCACCCCTATTTAAATCAGATGAACACACAATAATAAAATGATAACCGATCCTAGTTTTATGTTTCACTGAGAGTTCACCATTTTTCACTACAAATGAGCAAATGAGAAGATTCAAAAAAATATACACTTTACTTTGTTTTCCTTTTACAAAGGAAAAAGTACACAGAACTTGTTAGTTGTTCATATCCCATCCTAATGCTCTCTGGTGCTTACTCTGAGCACTATATTTGACTAGTGGTCAATACTAATATTCATTAGCCCCAAATTCTCACATCTGAAAGTTCTAGCCTAAACTATTCAGCTAAAGCTGAATAAATTTATACATTTGTAATGAAAAGCTTAAAGTAAATTTTTATGAAATTGAAGGATTTCAAAGGAAAAAAAGAGCAAAGAAGAATATTGACTAAGAGTTCTTAGTTTTCCTTGTTTTTTTTTTCCTTTTTCTTCTCTCTTTTTTTATACATCCCCAATAATACAGTTGAGCAATGAAAGTACAGATGACTGTGGGTAGCATGGCTCAAGTGTTGCTCTCTTCCTATTTCTATTTCTTATCATTATCTGAAGAGAAAGAATCTGTCCTTCGATGACCATGAACTTCAGCCAGGAAGACTGTCCATGCAGTGGCAACACATAAGGCCCTTTGGTTATGAAGCAGTTGTCCTTATATACAGGTTTCTCACCACCATTCTGGATCTAGAACAATATGGCACCCTCAACACCTTACAGTATAATCTTTCATAGCAGAGCTGGCATACGGACTTGTCACTGACCATCACTTGTGGTTTCTTAGCCATCACAGCCACAAAGCAGCCACGGTATCTCTGTGCCAGGCATGGTCTTCTGTCTACATGTC
This sequence comes from Nyctereutes procyonoides, assembly GCF_905146905.1. NCBI lineage: Eukaryota > Metazoa > Chordata > Mammalia > Carnivora > Canidae > Nyctereutes > Nyctereutes procyonoides. The sequence continues at coordinate 15,689,590 of NW_026575082.1, read as the reverse complement.
ATCATAGCCAGTACTTTGAAGTTTCTTATTGTCACAGTGTAATCTTGCACACCGTGCATTTTTATTATCCGCAACCAAATCATGATGGATAGTTCTCAGCAGGTGTTACAGATAAAACAAGCTTGGTGCCATGGTTCATCATACCCAGCCACCTCAGCATAGATCGTGATCAGCTTTCTTTGTGTCCACTTTATAGCAAAGCAGAAGTGCTGACTTGTTCAGAGATCTGCAGATTTATCCTCTCTACTCATTGCAGCTCCGAGATTCCTCTCCTCACCAGCAAGATTAATTTCATCAGTGGCTCATTCATCCATTTCACTGGGAAATTTAACATCTCCTCTCCAAGCTTCGTTTTTGTATTTTACACATTAAGCTCCCTCTGCTTCACCTCAGAGGAGGACAGAGGCCAACACAGCTTTTGTAGGGTCTTGACCATGAGTAGTGAGCTGTCTTCCCAGCCATGTCCCTGAAGGTTAGGCACTTCTGAGGCAACCACAGCAGTTTCTCAGAAAGGCCTGGAACGTATCACTTAGTTCATGCAGATGGTCGCCCTGTAAAAACATAATACTTTAACAACAAAAACAGCAAATAAACAAAAGCAAAAAATTTTAAATTAATGCATTTGTCTATATGGAAGATTCAAAGGCCTACTCCTAGATGTGTCTGGAGTATAAAAAAGGCACTGCCAGAAAGAAAACAGACAAAAACACATAGGTACACACAAGCACAGACTGGTTGCAGAGGAAGAAATATCAGTCTTTCTCAGACTATTAAATTACAAAACAGATAAATATAAAGATGCAATAGATAGTTTTTATAAGACATAATGTGATTCAAAATATCTCTAGCTCATCAAGTCGGGATTATTGTGTGATCTAATATAAAGACATTTTATATATTTTTAAATTTTATATATATATTCATATATATATTTATATTATAATATAAAAACATTTTCACTTACTCAGAGACTTAGATAATGTATTACTCCTAATATCTTCATGAAAACAGCCACAACTGCAAACACAATACTCATAGATCAGGAAAAGACAGACACTTAGAAAATGCAGATGCAGGCAGAGACATAGAGGTAGACAAGATGCAGGTATAGATATTGGCATGGGCATAAGTACAAGACTATGTATCGATCAAGATATGTGCAGTAGCTGCCTGGGAGAGAAAATCTTTTTTTTTTTCCTTTTGGGCAGAAAATCTTAATTCTGTCCAAGAGCTAAAGCACACGTGCACATATGTACACACACACACACACATACTCATGCAGTTCATACAGTAAGGGCAGAAGGACAGAAAAATAAGGAAGCATGAAATACTAAAACATAGAACAAAGCACAAAACAATGAAATGAGAGGAGTAAGACCAAATGTAGTCCTTTAAAACTTACAGGTAAAAAAAAAAAAAACCATTCCTGTTAAAAGATAAATGTTATTAGTGCCAAATAACAAAATCCAAATTAGAATGTTTGCCAAGAAACACTCCTTAAATAAAATGCTAGAGAAAATTAGCATGAAACGTGACTTTGTAAAGAAAGATGTCAATATTAAGAGAAGCTGGGTTGGGTGTATGGGAACTATTTGTACTATGCTTGCAATTTTCTCCAATATTGGCCGAAAATTAAAGATTTATCTAAAAAATAGAATTCTCTTCTATATACTCCATTACAATTTGCTATAACAATATGCTGTGGAATGTTTTCCTGTATTAACCCTTACAGAGTTGTACTATCATTCTTAATACTTTCAGAGTAATTCCTTATGCAAAACACACTTTCTTGGGATCCCTGGGTGGCTCCACGGTTTAGCGCCTGCCTTTGGCCCAGGGTGCGATCCTGAAGTCCTGGGATCGAGTCCCACGTTGGATTCCTGGCATGAAGCCTGCTTCTCCCTCCTCCTGTGTCTCTGCCTCTCTCTCTCTCTTTGTCTATCATAAATAAATATAATATAAATAAATAAATAAACCCTTTCTTGAATCTTGTATACCTGAAACAGGGTTGTGATGAGATATGTGGCACAAGCATTTTCTGTTCAGATAGTTTGGAAGGACAGCCATCTAAATGGAACATGCAGTTATTGATGGGTGGAAAAATGAAACTAATGCTTATTTTCATGTTTGTAATTTTAGATAGTTTCTCAATTTTCGTGTATTACTTTTATCATCGAAAGAATCCAGGATAAATTCTTTCTTACAAACATACATAAATATGAGTTATTTTATTTATGAGATGAAATATATAACAAAATTGGTTTTATCTTCAAAAAGTAAAATAGGCAAGTGCTTGAGTCTCATATAACATTACATCAAGTGTATTAAACAAAAACTATTAGGAAGGTGATCAAAATTTGTCAATCACTTGGTTTTCTAATTAACTCTGTGTGTCTCTATGTAGTGTGCTTGGCAAATAATAACTATAAGTAAGAGCTGAAAAAATTTATTTCACATAATTGATTTACTAAATACATATAGCATCCTTCAAGTGTTAAGAACATTCATTACATTTGATGACATATTTTTTCAACATTTGATGACATATTGAGCCACATACATAAAACATTTATAAAAACTTGAAGAGTTGAAATCATAAAGGCCAAACTTAGACGCATCAATAGTATCACTTTAGCTGTTTTCCTATCCTTTATGTAATTTTTACTGTTTATGTATGAAAGAATTCAGAAATTTTAAAGAAATCATAAGCAAATTATCTGTTTTAAAGCATCTGTGTGAAGCCATTTTGAGGACAGAAATATTTTGGGGTCTGTCTGCCAGGTATCAATTTATTGACTCCCAGCTTCAAATACACCTTTTTATATGTGCTCTGCGATAAAGGCTAGACTACTTTTAAGTATTTCTCCTTTACAGTGGGAACCATATTAAAGCTTTCTTATTCAAGGGTGCTGGAGGGACTTTGCAATAAGAAGGAGCTTCTCTTGCTGATACCAATAGCTATACACTTGTCTTCAGTGTGGTTGGGAAGGTAACTAGTGTACCTCTGCCTGCACTATGCTACCAGATGTGTGGTCTTTTCATGATTGTAAGCCTCCCCCATGCTCTGGCACAAAACCCCTATTCCCTTTGCATCCCCAGGTACACAACCATGAGCTGAGCCTCACTTATACCTGGAAAGCTACTACAAATGTGCTCAAGCTCAGGCCTACCAATGGACCAACCACACCTTTTCCAATGAAGTCTGATTCCTAACACTGGGAAGAGGGTCTCCTTTCAAGATCTTCCTTCCTTGGATATACTCCACTAGTCCTTCCACACTACACAAGGTTCTCTTTCATTTAATGGTCACTCTTTTATCATAGTTTAGTAATTCTTTACATTTAATAACCTGTCTTATTTAAATCACTGTGTGATTTCTGTCTCCTGATGGGACCAGACTGATGCCTGTTGCTGGCCTGGTTCAGAGATAATGTCTAATGGACCCTGTGATAACCATTGTGCTATGTTGCTTTAACCTCAGGCTTTTTTTCCCCCAACACCTTTATTGAGTTATACTGACATATAAATATTGTATATGTTTAAGGAATACAACTTGTTTGGATACTTCCGCATTGTGACGTGATCACCACATCAAGCTAATTATTATATCCATCACACCCATGTAGTTACCATTCCTTTTACTTTGTGATGAGAAGACCTAACTTAAGATCCACCCTCCTAGCAAATTTGAAGTTTGCAATACAGCATTGTCAACCATCATCCCCATGCATTAGCTCTCAAGAACATATCTTCCCTAATGGAAAGTTTGTACCCTTTGATTGCCATCACCCTATTACCCCTTCCTAAGTTCCTGGCAACAACTGTTCTGTTCTCTGCTTCTGTAAGTTTGATTATTTTAGATTTCACATATAAGTGACATCAAGCAGAATTTGTCTTTTTAAAGTTATATACAGAAATGACCACAGTAGAACATAAATTGTCACAAGATACACTTTGAACTAATTAACTCCTGAAGTTGATTTTATTCTACCCCTCAAATCTCCATCAGCTCTAATTCCATATCCCTTTCCCGGTTGGCAGGAACCTGAATCTCAACATCCCAATATTTCCAACCCTAGCTATTGTGTTCAGGGTCCCTAGAAGAACAGTGGAGCTATGTAGTGAGGGATCTCATGGGAGTAGAGCATTGCTCTTTTCTGGTAGTGTATTATTTCAATACTTTCATAACCTGTATAATATTTCAGAACTGGTTGAATATAAGCCCTAATTATTACCAATTCTGTCCCTTGGGGAAATATAAACAAGCAGCGGGAAAGACAATGAGATTTAAATTTGTTCAAATAAACCTCAAGTATATGGTCAGGTAATATACAAGAGAGCCAAATGAGCAGCAAATGAAGGAAAATAAAGTATTTGTCCAGATGAAAAAAATCACCTCTGATTGTCATTTGAAAATTACAAGACATATTTATATTTTTCTAGAATTTAGTTTTCATAAACTTTCTAGAAGCCAACACATGTGTTTCAGTAGAAGATTTTTATCTATCATACAAGACTACAGAAAACTCTAATCTATACCATCATGTTCTTCATCCTTCTGGAATCCAAAAGCCCAAGTGTAACATACAGAACTTAGGCAACTAAAAGAAGGAAAAGCTGTGTTGTCTAGTAGAAAAAATTGGTGCTCATAAGAGAAAAATTATGGGTGGTTTGCCATCATTAATTAAAAAATTCCTCTTTTCAAAAAAAAGATTGTATTTATTTATTCATCAGAGACACATAGAGAGCGAGGCAGAGACAGAGGCAGAAGGAGAAGCAGGCTCCCTGCAGGGAGCCCGATGCGGGACTCGATCCCAGGACCCCAGGATCACGCCCTGAGCCAAAGGCAGACGCTCAAACACTGAGCCACTCAGGTGCCCCCCAAATTTGTCTTTTTAAAGTTAGAGACAATTTTTTTAAGAAGTAAGAAAGTAGAAAAATAGGAACAGTCAGTAAGTGGAAAATAAATGATGGCATTACCAAGAATAAGATATACAATCACTCATTTTTATATCTTCAGATCAGATTACTGAGAGTCAGAAAACTGATTCATAGGAAGTAACCCATAAATGACACAAACCTCTCTAACAATGGAAAACATCAGCCCCTCTGCGTCTCATATTCTGGTATTGCCCTTTGACAGAACTGAAGATTCTTATGAGTTAATAAAAATAAGCAAACTTATTCTACTTAGGAGGTTTCCACTACATACTTCAGTGGAGATGAACTAAAGGCCATTTTGTCACTGACATAAAGCAACCAATAAATCATGTACCCAGGCATAAAGGGTACATTTCAAATAATGTTATCTATCACACACATTGTGTCAGAAATCAAGATTCTTAGCAGGGGATGAAAATGTCAGCAGGCAGTAGCAAATGGGCATGTTTTGGGAGTAGAATATGACCTTCGTACTCTGTGCTATTAACTCACACACCCTATTTTGCAGAATTGTGTAAATACTATATACTTGTTGTCTTGTGAATGTGGCTTTGTGAGGAGTCATCCTATGGTGTTCTCTGAAATTCAATTTTAGAACCAGCCATTGGTTTCACCACATTAGACTGACAAAATAGTCTTTGTTACTTCTCATCCTACTGCCTTATCCAAGTGAATTGCTAAAGGCTGATGTGCCCCATTTGTGAATATATCCACTTATATGAACCATTAGCCATAGAGAAAAAAAAATATTGGTTAGAATCTTGGGGTGGTTCCACTGATTCACTTCATGGATTTTTAAGTCCCTGCAAACAGGGAAAACATCAGATTGTTTTCCTTACAAAAATAATTGTGAAGTTTATGGAGGCAAGCCTTTTTGTTATTACCAACACTTTCAAGGAGTTGTTGATTTCTTTAAACTTTCAGGGTTCTCCTACCTTAATGGTAAACAATTGAGGCGTTCACGGTGGCTTAAAAGAATGAATGGCTAACTTCATGAAACAGAACTCTGATCACCCATTCTTACATATGTAACCTTTTCTTTCGCATGACAACCTTTGGACGAGGATATTGGAAATATGTTCCCCTTTGAGAATGTTGGCATTATAATGCTTTGGAATTAAGCAGACAGGGATTTTAATCCAGGTTCCACCCACTTACTTATATAAATAGCTACATCTTGAGACTTTAAAGTGGAGATAATGGCAAAAATTGTTGTTGTTGTTGTTGTTTTCCAGCTCTGAGGAATCAGTTTAAAATCTAAATGAATTGATTAATAAGTTCTTATTGTCTTAAAATTCACTTAAGATAATGGAAAACAAAATATCTTTAAAATGGCAATGTCTGGGTTGGTGGGGGGGTGCCCGTTTGGCTCAGTTGGTAGAGCATGTGACTCTCAATCTCACAATCATGAGTTCAAGCCCCACTTGGGGCAAGGGGCTTACATAAAAATTTTAAAAAACATAAAATAAAATAGCAATGTCTAAAATGATATTTATCTCTTCTTTCTTGTATGTGAGATTCAATTTCAAATTCACTCCTTTACTAAATCTGTGGTTCTCTGTTCATGAAGTCAAGATCATCATTTTATACTTTGTATCTGCTAGAAAATGTGTATATCTTTAGGATACATATGTAGGCATTATAGGGAAATAAACTGGCAGTTAAAAATAGCTTTATAATTGTCACTGCTATTTATAGAATGAGTACTATTTGTTAGTAACTCAATAGCTGATATACTAAAGTTAAGGAATTTAATTTTAAAAACAGCAATTAGAATAGTGAATAGCATAAAATAATTACTAATTTTTTATCAAATGAATAAGTGAATTGAATGAATGAAATGAATATTATTTCATTGATCAATATTCAAATGAATATTATTTCATTAGATCTTCAGAATGATGGTTAAGGAATATATTAATCTCTGTGATGTAAATGAAGTTTTCTAACTGGCCCAAATTCACACCGTAAGTCACTGTTTCTTTGCAGTCGCAGTCGCAGTTATTGAACCATCCTCCAATGTATGAGCAAGGGTTCCCTTCCCCAAGGAACAGGGTTGGTTGCTGTGGTTGAATCAGCAGTAAAGTCCCTGATGGGGCTGTTTCTCTAGTAGGCAGAGACACTGTACCTCCACAGGTTACTGGAAGTTCTCCTATATTCCTATGAGTTCATGGCAGGAGAATGTAAAGATTTTCTCGTTGAAAGTAGTCTGTTACTCATTTCTGGTTTTCGTCTTGGTTAAAAGAAAACAAAATGCAAAGTTACTTTGCTTCTATTTGCTATTGTTCCACACTCATCCATACACATTCCTCAGGAACTCATGGTATGTAAAGGTTAAGAACCTTTCTCAAGCTCATTTATGAATCTCAGGTTAACTGTTACCCTGTTAATGAAACTCAATTTATTAATGCAATTTTCAGGCATGTTTATTTTTAGGGAATTTAATTAGGTTAGGCGATTTTTCTTCCTGTCCGTATCTCATGCCATGCGTATAACGTAAAAGTATAAATCATAGATTTCATTTTGTTTGTGGTTCGTCTAAGGGGAAAGAACAAATTTGTGAAGCCATTTAATCGTGTTATACAAAGCTGTTTTAAATTTGCAAACAGGAGAATATTTCATGCTATGCCAAGACACGTAAATTAGAATTGCTGAAAAACAAAAGATAAGAATTTCCACGAGCTCATGAAAATAATTTTGCCATATCCTATCATTTTAACCAAGCTACAGATGGATTGAGCAGTAATGGAAGGTTTTGTATTGTTCGCATCCATAAAAGAACTCCAGGTGACTATAAACATCATTATTGTCTTTGCTTTGGCAGAGGAAGAAACATACTCAGTGAGTCCGAATATCTTTTCCATATATCAGAGTAATTTAAGGGAGAAATCTAAACTAAAACCTCATATCTTTTATTCCAATTGGGATTCTTATTAAATTGTTTCACTTTTGGGATCCCTGGGTGGCTCAGCAGTTTAGTGCCTGCCTTCCGCCCGGGGCCTGATCCTGGAGGCCCAGGATCGAGTCCCATGTCGGGCTCCCTCTGCATGGAGTCTCTGCATGGAGCCTGTTTCTCCCTCTGCCTGAGTCTCTGCCTCTCTCGACTCTCTCTGTGTCTCTCATGAATAAGTAAACAAAATCTTTTGATAAATAAATAAATTGTTTCACTTTTAAACTTTCTGTCATCTGATTCCTCAAAAATTCATCCTAAAATACCAATTTTATTATCTCTTTCTTCTGCTAAAAAATATCCAATGCTCAGGATCCCTGGGTGGCGCAGTGGTTTGGCGCCTGCCTTTGGCCCAGGGCGCGATCCCGGAGACCCGGGATCGAGTCCCGCGTCGGGCTCCCGGTGCATGGAACCTGCTTCTCCCTCTGCCTGTGTCTCTGCCTCTCTCTCTCTCACTGTGTTCCTATCATAAATAAATAAAAATTAAAAAAATATATATTAAAAAAAAATATCCAATGCTCTACCTTCCCCCCAACCCCCAGCACTCAAGTCAAGGCTGTCCATAGTCTGATCAAACTTTTGTAGTGATACTAATGTCCCATAAAGCAATTTCTGGCCTGTTTGTTTCCTATACGCTTGCATAGTTTTGGCTTCCTAAATGCTATTCTCCTCCAATCTTTAACATTTTTCCCCCTCTTACTACATCATTAAAAATAACATTGGACTAGAAATCTTAATGCTTCTCAGTTTTAGCTTTACAATTTGCAAAACGAAATTCGAAGTCAACCTATCCAAGTTGTTAATAAGATCAAATGAGGCAGTGTGGATGCGAGCGCCTGATAAACATTAAGCACTTTTGAGCTGGAAGTCCTGATTATTGGCTGTTATTCAGATCACAACACAAACCCTCTTGGTCTGGGCCGTTTTCCTGTTTGCTTTGGGTCACAATGACGATCGCAATGCTGAACACTTCTAGACCACTTAGTACAGGCCTGACTCACGCAATGACAGACACCATTCTATTCCTTTACATATTTTAACTTGTTTATTCCTCACAACAGTGTTTAGAGGTAGGTGGTATTATCATCCTCAGCTTACAACTGGAGAACAGAGCCACAGAAAGGTCATTAATTTTCTACATCTACTAGACGGTGGAACTGAAATTTGAATTCAAGCCACCTAACTAAAATGCCTTATTCAGGACTGGAATGTCAGTGTGATCTGCGGCCTCCTCTCTGCGCAGAAACCCATGAAATTATTAAGACAGTGCTGCAGTGATTACCATTTATCTACCTAATAAGTTTATACATCCTTGAGAAGAAAAAAGCCACATATTTCTTTTATGTAACCATATGGCAGACTGTGTAGTATATGCACATCAGTTACTTTATAAAATCAACTAATCAGAGGAAAACGCTGGCTGAGGTTGATTCCCCTGGAAGCAGGTCATGAGACAGAAATCTGAGTGTGGGAGGTTTATTGGGGAGCTCCTTGGCGGGGGGCATCTGTGGAGTGAAGAGGGGAGAGTTGTGTAGAAGGGGATTAACCGCAGTGCTGTCACAGCAAAGGCTTTAGCAAATGCCAAGGAGGACTCCGAGTTATACCAATGGAAGCAACAGGACTGGGACTTTGTACCCTTGTACCTATTAGTCATTAGATACGGGCTTCCTGCACTCCTACCTGGGTGAGTCTGTAACATTAAGCAAGGCAGCTTTCTCTGGCCAAAGGCAAGTGACTCAGCTCCACGCATCAGCTGCCAAGGCTGCTGGCAGCTGGGGTAATTAGTGTTTCCGACGGGGGCAGTGTGCCTCGGTGTCCTCTCCAGTTGATCTCTTGCACCACTCAGGTGGCTTTGTATAATAAATTTGCACTATCTGGAGATAACTTCTTCAGAATCCTGGTTGGTTTCATCTCTGGAAATCTTGCAAGAGTAATACTAGAATGTTCTGCTTCTCTAAGCACTGCGACTGGTCTGAGGACTGCACCTGTCACTTATCCCCTTCTTCCATTCGGCATTCCTTTCACTCATAGCAGGCATCTCTTCCTACCTGATATGATGGCCCAAGTCCTCATACCTGAAGGTTCTGATCACAGTGCTCTTAGCAGATGGTGGCTGCTGCACATGTTCATCTACCCTCAGAATCGAGCAAAGGAGAAGAAAGAGATGACACATTCGATAGCCTAGGTGTTAAACCTATTCCCTTGCTCACTGTGGGACAGCAGACTGACCTCTTCCTGATGGTCAGGGTCGATTCCCATGGCCAGGGCACTGACTCCTTTCTTTGCCTGCTGGTTTCATGGCACAGGAAGCCTGAAGAAGCCAAGGAGCAGCTCTAGTTTAATGGCATCTTGCTGTGTTCCTTGGTCAAATATTCTCTCTTGAGGAGATAGAACTTCTGACCCTGCAAAGATAACAGTGCCAAGGGAGGAAGTAGAAAGTCTCCAAATGACTCACTGAAAGTGATGATAATCTGACCACTTCTGTGTGTGTTTCAGAACTTGTGTGATCTACTTTCTGGTGACATAATTTCATAAAAGAGTTTTTGACTAGGGCACGTGGGTGGCTCAGTCAGTGAAGCATCTGCCTTCGGCTCAGGTCATGATCCTGGGGTCCTGGGATGAAGTCAAGCCCCACATTGGGCTCCCTGCACAGTGGGAAGCCTGCTTCTCCCTTTCCCCCTCCCTCTCCATCTGTCCCTCCCCCTGCTTGTGCATGCTCTCTTTCTCTTACTCCCTTTCTCTCTCTCTGTCTAAATAAATAAAATCTTAAAAAAAAAAAGGGGGTTGTTGATTTATGGTGGATATTTTCTCCCAAAGGAGGACACCTTATCCTCACAGGGTATAATCTCCCAGCTACTCATTAGCAGGATCTTCCACAGATTGTTCCCTGGCCTTCTCAGACTAGAAGCTGATGGCTAATGCTGTATGTGATTAGAGCAGCAGATCCCCTGATTGCATGTCACTGCTGCCCCTACTTTGTTATCTAACATGGGTCCTTGGGTCTGATGAGATGTCATGTCAACAGAGAAAACACTTACATGGTAGTGTTGACTGAGGTACTGTGACTGAGAAGGGAAAACCCTGCAATGTATGTCTCTCTCTCTCTCTTTTTTTTTTTTTTTGTATGTCTCTCTTAAAGAAAACAAATCACCTTCCCTTTGAGGCTGGAAGAGGTCCAGACTGATCTACTTGCCATAAAGGGATTTTTAAAAAAACCCTTAAAGTCCTGGGACTCTAATAAGGGCATGAAGATTAAAAATTATAAGACATTGTGATTAGTAAACTAAGTTTATGTACGGAAAAATTAACCACTCAGGTTTGAAGATTCAGACAAATGGAAGTTTATGAGATGGGGACTTTAACTCCTAAGTACTCTTAAAAAAAAAGATTTATTTATTTTAGAGAGAGAGAAAGAGAGAGCATAGGAGAGAGGGGCAAAGGGAGAGAGAGACAGAATCTCAAGCAGACTCCCCCTGAGTGCAGATCCTGACATGGGGCTCGATCCCACGACCCCTGAGATCATGACTTGAAGCTGAAATCAGGAGTTGGACGTCCACTCAACCAAGTCACCCAGGCACCCCGGTCAGTACTTTTTTTTTTTTTTCCCGGTCAGTACTCTTGATGGAAAGAACATTTATGTTAGGAAAATGAAGCCTCTTACATTTTCATACTTGACTTTGGGAATTCATCAGGCCTGAAGGTTTTAGAATATAAACATACTTAATTCAGTGCCTGGCGAGTAACTGATGCCCAATACACACCAGTCTCCATTTTCTTGGGTATTACTGTGATAGATTCTATTAACAAATCCTGTTCTGAGTAGATCTTTTAACAAAACTGATTATTCCCCAAATTCAAAATAATGCTTTCTTCGGGTTGGAAATATGGTTTTGGGGGAAGCTGGTAATGAGAAAGGGCTAAGAAAGTCAAACTCATGGAAATAAAATTTCTTTTTGACTCAGGATTATATTCTGTGTTGACAAAATCATTTTATCTTAAAAGAGTTTTGAACTTAAGTTTTTGTTTTCCAACTTTTTGATCTGCACTGGAATTTTTAATATTCCACGATAACTGTAGGTGCTGAGTACAATATGTTATCTTGAGTATCCACCTCACAAAAGTATATCTCCAGAGAAATCTAAGAAATACATAAAATAAATTAAACAAGAAAAAGACCAAGAACAAAACAAAAATAGAAATCTTTATCAGTTTCTCATTTTGAATGACATGTGCACATTTTTGTCTTATTAAAAAATTGATTTATCCATTCTTCAGTCAAAGGACATGTCCTGTTTCAATAATTTTTGGCTATTGTAGATAATGCTGCTATAAACATTGAGATGCATGCATCCTTTTGAATTAGTATTTTTGTATTCTCTGTGTAAATACCTACTAGTACAATTGCTGGATTCTAGGGTAATTCTTGTGATGAGCACCTGGTGTTGTAGGGAAGTGTTGAATCACTATATTGTATGCCTGAAACTAATATTATACTGTATGTTACCTGGCTGGAATTTAAATAAAAACTTAAAAAAAACTAAATTCATTTATAATTTCTGTTAGAATATAAGGTTAAATATGTTTAATTAAATAATACATTTAAGCAGAAAGTATTGAGGATAAATGAATTGTAGGATGCCAAATAATACAAAATAAATTCTTTAAGGTTATGTATATTATAATTTTGTAGAATGCATGGGTTTAACTTTAAATGGCAAAACTTGAACAGTCAAGCTAAGTTGCCATATTTTTTATCATTCAATTCACATGGATGAAATTAAAAAATTTTTCAAAATGCAAAAATTAGATAATACTGCATTCATAAGATTTTATGCCAAAAAGTAAACCTTATAAATAAAATATTATAGTTTTTACATGAGAGCTTTTTCTTCATTTGTTAAAATTATACAGTAACTTATGCTTGCTTTCATATTTCAAAATTCCATACTTGACAAATGTGGAAATACATAAAAATAGTAATCTCTCTCTAATTCTATCTCATTGAAGTTAACTGTTTTCTATAAACAAGATTTTCTCAACTTTCATTAAAATGTACTCATTTTGTTTTGTCTTTCCTTTCTGTTTCCAAAAATATATTTATTGGAAATGTTTAACCTGAACTTTATTTCATCCTTTTAGATATGTGTATGTAATAGCCAGGGTGATGTGCTTAATGAATCTTTTTAAGTCTTGCTTTTTAAAAACTGCATAATATTCAATAATAGGAAGCTACTACTAATTAGTTACCATTTCCAAATTGATGGAAATTTTGGCTGTTTCTCATTTTCCATCTCTAGAAAAATTTACAATAAACACCTTAATAGATTATGCAAAGTGGAAAGACAGTGAGTCTCTAGATATTCTTAACTACGAATATCCCTTAGTATAAAGAGTGAAAGAACAGAGAAGCTTTGTTTCATCTATCAATATCAGAACAGACATGAACAAAAACAATCTCTCACTTTGAGAATCCAAAAACACCTGCAGAATAGAAATAACCACAGTAATTGTATACATTTTGAGTGCATAGGGTCAAGTACTATACTGTTTCCTAAAATCATAAATACAGATAACACCTAGAAAGAAAAATCTGTTTAATTGGAGGTAAAAATCATGGTAGGAAAAGCAAAACAGGAAAGGGCACAAAATTTTATTTCACACCTGTTATTACGCACTTTCTCTTACGTGAAGTTAGACTTCATGGTGACCTAGGGAGGATGGATAAGGCTGTTTTTAAAGTTTGTAGTCTCACATTAAGATGGGATGAATATCCGTCCCATAGCCCAGAAGACTCCTGATTTACACCTATCATAATTTTTAATAATATCCTTTCCATTCTCAGAGTTTTTTTTTTTTTTCTCAGAGTGTTTAAATGAAAAATGTTCTATTTGCCTTCCAGGAGGAGGACCACCCCAGATAAAATACCAAAGTGAGAGAGAGGCCCCTCACTTGGTAGGAGAGGAAAGAGATGCCTCTGAATGTGATCACAGGGGGAGATTAGGGGTGCTAAAAATGGAAGATGCACAAATTCTGTTTCGCTTCAGCAGATGTGACCTTGCCTGGGTCTCTGGATGGAAAGGGCTCTTTTCTAAGCCCAAGAAGGACAAATTGCTGATGTTAGTTCTGGAATCTCTGGGCCGAAGCTATGTGAGGATGGCTCTCAGGAGTCTAGCAAGAGGATAGTACGTTCACGGATAACTGTAAACAACAGCAGAACTGCTTTGTGAGAGAAATAAAAGAAGGATGATTAGATTGCAGTGAAGAAAGAGAATTTGTAAGTCATGGGTACCCAAGACTTGAGAATTAAGATGGAATTTTTGCAGAATATGAATGGTTTGCCAGAAATTTGAAGTAAGGAGAAGGAATGGAATAAAGAACACTCAACTCCATCAAAGGGGACAATAATATTTCCAAAACCTGGATCAAAAAATAAGTGTCATGAACAAATTGAAGATTTTACTGGGTGTGGATTAAAAAAGGATTTATTTAATTGTGGGAATCCTGACTGACCATATTGCTTTTCCCTAAATTTGCCTTCTCCACACCAATACATATCTTACAGCGAATTGAAAAACAGTACCACTTGACTCAATATAAATCTCTCCAGCTCGTTTATTTTTATTTTATTTTATTTTATTTTATTATTTCATTTCATTCTATTCTATTCTATTCTATTCTATTCTATTCTATTCTATTCTTTTATTTTTAAGTAGGCTCCATGCTCAGTGTGGAGCCCAGTGTGGATCCCGATGTGGGACTTGAATTCACCACCCTAAGATCAAGACCTGAGCTGAGATCAAGAGTCAGATGCTTAACCAACTGAACCACTCCTCACCACCTCATTTTATTAATAATTTTATTAATTTTATTAATGATTGTAAGAAAATTCCTGTATGAGTAATACAGCAATATGATTTTCTCAATACACTTTAAGAGGTAACAGTGTAATTTGACTATAAAATAGTTTAAAAATTCTTTTGCTTTTTTTTCTGGTTAAGCAGGGTCAGAAAGAAACAGATCCTGCTGAAATAATTTCTTGAATTTTATTATGCATGGACTTCCTACATCTGATTGTAAGTACAACAGTGCCCTCTATATCCCATTCTCAGTACAGATTTCTAGTATTTGGAAACAACATATAAGGATCAAGGAGACAAAATTCTATTCTTAGATTTATAATTTATGTCCTCTGGTTTTCTAAGAACATAGATGCCAGGCATAGCTTATATTTTGTATTTGTATATTATTTAAAATATTTTCATTACTTACAATATTTTCAAAGCTGTATTTGAACTATCAGAAAATTTGGAATTTCTTTCTTTAAAAATACAATCTCTAAAACTTGTCACTGTTGTGGAATGAGTAAGTCTTGGGAATAAAAGGAACAATCTAAGGAATACAGTCAATGGTATTGTAGTAATACTGTATGGTGACAGCTGGTAGCTACACTTGTGGTGAGCATAGCACAGTATTGAGAAGTTGAATCACTGCATTGTCCACTGGCAACTAATATTACATTGTCAACTCTACTCAAAGAAAAACATTATTAAGTTGTCACTGCTAAGAATGAATGGAACTGGATTTTCAGAAGTTCATAAAGTTGAAATTAGAATGTAAAAAACGAAAGCTATCAACTCAGACTGTTTTCCTGGATGTGGTGTTTCAACTCACTGCTTAGTTCTAACCTTTGGTGGATTGAGCAAAAGTGATTTTAATTTTTGATCTGATAGTTCACTCATTAAAAAAACAAACACCTGTTTTTAGCCTTTCAGTGACAAGTATCCATGTCTGGTGGGAAGGGGATGAAAGGGAATGTAGACAATGCAGACACGTTTGTAAAGGTATCTTCCAATTGTAACAACTTTGTTTGACTGACAGTAAGCAAGGACATTGATTTGATTCCGCAATATATTTTGTTTGAGGCTTAATGTATGATAGCCAGAGTGGTTGGGTCTATATAATGAAGGTTCTGAACTGCCAATGTACCGTTTGTTCAAATTTTATTTGAATAGTGACTAGTTTCGAGATATTAAAATTTCTAATTGAGATTTATCTGAAAGGTCCAATTGGGCTAGGAGAGAATGCATAAAGAATTTGAATATCTCTTAGGGATTTTGTGAAAGTTTGGATTTCAAATATTTTAGCAATCTTCCAATTATCCTTTTTTGGGTGTGAATAATTCTTAACTAGATTTTAAAAAAAGATTTTACTTATTTATTTGAGATTGTGAGAGAGCGAGAGAGAGAGCTGAGGGGGAGCAAGGCAGAGATAAAGGGAGAAGCAGGCTCCCCCCCTTGAGCAGGGAGCCCAATTTGGGGCTCAATTCCAGGAACCTGAGATCATGATCTGAGCTGAAGGTGGACACTTAATTGACTGAGCCACCTGGGTGCCCCCTTAACTAGATTGTTAAAATCACATGTAAATAGTTTAACTAAAGTCTTTGATTTGTATAGAATTGGTGTGTTTTAACTCAAGTCTGATACCATAACTAGGTAAAACTAGGTAAATTTAGATAATCTAAGTAGACATATATCTAACACGTATCCTTGCTTTAATTATCTCATATTTATGCTTAGCGTCAAGATAGTCTTTTATTTTTATAAATAATGTTTGAGTGTAAAATCAAATGGAAATTATTTGCTACTACTCACTGATAAAGTTGTAAGGAAGACTCTGTGCTCACCTGTAGACATTGTGCTTGCTGTCTGCAAACTTTCTAAGTAAAACACATGGCTATTGATAAATACAAATTTGCAAGATCCACAGTTTACATTATAAAGCAAAAGAAGCCTAAATTTAGCCCTGGCATTTTTAATACATGTTGAAAATGAAGGTTCTAAAAATCAAACTATAATCCTTTCATGAAAACCAATCATTTATTCTATATTTTTCTAGGCTGATAAAAAAATGATAGCCATTCTCCAAAATAACTGTAATCCACCATGTGGAAATTGAAAATTTCAAGGGGAAGATTGATCCAGTAGTCTCACTGTTGCAGAGTAGATGAAGTTATGTAGACATCAGAGAAATGAGCAAGAAGGCAGATTCTGGTGTAAGAGAAGATGATGTGTCATTTGACATCAGTATTTCAGAGATGCTCTATCTTTGATAGAACAATTCAATAAGGCCTGATCTCATGACAAAATGTGTTGCTAACTTATTTATACTAAAGATATTTGCTATAAAATTTTAAGCTGAAAAACTTGCTGAGTTGATATAGGTGATCTAATCAAACTGTTCAAGTTTGTTCTGTCCTATTATTCTCCACCTCCCTTTTATTTTCTCTGAGACTAGGCTTCAAAAAATAACGGAATATAAGGCTAATTACAATTATAGGATAACAATGCCAATTATATCTCTCAACTGGGAGACGCTATTTCCTTTTCATTTGTTAAATTTTACAAAAGAACAAACTTGTATAGTTCAAACAATACTTGAATGAACAGTAATTGAATTTCATGCCCCATCAGCCAGTCAAATTTAAGGATATTCCCAATTATTGTCCCAGAGCACAAAGCATGGATTTCATTATATTCAACATAGAACAGTGTCCTTTAGCACTGCTAACCTGAGCTTTGAGAGACTGCATGAGGACAATTGCTTTTTAGAATACAGCAAGCCTTCTGATGTTTCATCTAACAGTAGCCGCTGGAAGAATTAAACTCCACCCCAACATTCATCCTTCTGACACTGAAAAATTTAAGATAAATACTTGTGTATTTTCAGTATTAGCTGTAATTTGAAGATATAATAGTTATGTTCTAACTCTCTGACCTTCCAGGTGTCTGCTTGCTCGCTCATTCTCTCTCTCTTCTCTCTGTGTGTGTGTGTGTGTGTGTGTGTGTGTGTGTGTTAGAGGTCACTTCAGCTTTGGTCTTCTTGGTTCTCATGGCAAGAAACACAATTACCTTGGCTCTAACAAACAGCCTGCTGGACATCCCATTGTAGAGCAGGGAGGGAGGGAGTCGAGTTTGGAGGGAAGTGAAGGCTCTGTGATTGGAGTCAGTACTGGGATTTCAGGCCAGATCTAAAGGTAGAACAGTTTAAATGACAAAGGGGGTATTGCAAATGCCCCCTCCCCATCCAAAGTTTCTATAACTGCATATTCATAAGACATGGGGCAAGGTGTGTCTTAGAGCCCAATGAATGCAAATAACTACATCACATTCCCACTTCTCCATTTCCAACCCAGTGGACTCATCACACTGGAGTCTCCAAGATTTCTTCACAACTAGGGCTTTCAAACTTCTTTATGTTGAGATCCAATCTCCCTTGCTTGAAATGCTCTTCTATCCTTCTTTAAAGGTTAACTTCAAAATCCAGTTTTTACCCTTACGTACAAGAGCTTTTCCAGTTCTCTCAAGCAGACTTGGTCATTCTCTCCCCCTGCTCCCATATACTTAATATATGTATCTCCTTTCTATCTAAAGGCATCCCTCAGAGATATTGTGGGTTTGATTCAGACCATTACAACAGAGCAAACACCATAATAAATCATGTCACATGAATTTGTTGGTTTCTCAAAGCATATACAATTATACTGTAGTAGATTAAGTGTGCAGTAGTAGTATGTCTAAAAAAATATGCACACCTTAATTGCAAGATACTTTATTGCTAAAATATGCTAACCAGGGGGATCCCTGGGTGGCTCAGTGGTTTGGCACCTGCCTTCAGCCCAGGGCGTGATCCTGGAGTCCCAGGATCAAGTCCCACATCAGGCTCCCTGCATGGAGCCTTTTTCTCCTTCTGTTTGCGTCTCTGCCTCTCTCTCTCTCTCTCTGTATTTCATGAATAAATAAATAAAATATTTAACATAAAATATGCTAGCCATCATCTGAGCTTTCAGGAAGTCATAATGTTCTTACTGGTGGTGTTGGATGGCTTTTGCCTAATCAGGGTGGTGATTGCTGAAGGTTGGGTTGGCTGTGGCCATTTCTTAAAATACGGCTACATTAATTGACTCTTCCTTTTACAAATGATGTCTCTATAGCATGCAATGCTGTTTGATATCATTTTACCCACGGTAGAACTTCTTTCAATATTGGAGTCAGTCCTCTCAAACCCTGCCACTGCTTTATCAACCAAGAGTATGTAATATTCTAAGTTCTTTGTCATTATTTCAAGTCTTCCCAGCATCTTCACCAAGAGTACATTCCATTTCCAGAAACTTCTTTTTTCCCCATCCATAAAAATCACCTCCTCTCTGTCCAGCTTTTATCATGAAATTGCAACAAATCAGCCAAACCTGTTCAGGTTCCATTTCCCATTCTAGTTCTCTTGCTCTTCCCATAACATCTGTAGTACTTCCTTCACTAAAGTCTTAAACCTCCAATTTGTTAACAAAAAAAAAAAAAAAAGTACCATGTCTGTGAAATGCAGTAAGGCAAAGTGCAATAAAATGAGGTATATCTATATTCTACTTTGAATATTGGATTCAAATTATTTGAAAACACAAGTAAAATGATCTATAAGTCAAGGAGAATCACTCTTAAGGAAAATAAAGATATTGTACGATTAAAGAGAGGCATATGGGTTCAAAAATGGAGGAATTTTTGAAATTGGAAAAGCTTTGAATTTCTATAAGGTCCAATGAAATCTGTATGAGTTTGTTAGGGCTGCCATAACAAATTATCATAGACTGAATATCCTAAAGAGCTGGAATTTATTTTCTACCAGCTCTAGAAGCTAGAAGTCTGAGATCAAGATTTGGGTGAAATTGGATTCTTCTGAGACCCTTATTTTTGACTTGTAGGTGACCATATTTCTATGTGTCTTTACTTTGCTGTTTTTCTATGTGTTTTTGCATCCTAATCTCTTCTTTTTTAAATTTTTAAAAATATTTATTTTTATTTATTCATGACAGACACAGAGAGAGGCACAGACGTAGACAGAGGGAGTAGCAGGCTCCTCGAGGGGAGCCCAATGTGGGACTCGATCCCAGGACTCTGGGATCAGGACCTGACCCAAAGGCAGATGCTCAAGCACTGAGCCACCCAGGCATCCCTGTCCTAATCTTGTTAGAAGAATGCCAATCATGCTGGACGAGACCCACCCTAGTGATCCCATTTTAATTCAATCACCTCTTTAGAAACCTATTTCCAAATTCTATTTTAACAGGAGTTTGGACCTCAATATGAGTTTTATGGGGACACAGTTCAACCTACAACATACTTCTTTGGAGCTTGGTTTCCAGTAAAGGGGAAGAAGTGGAAGTGGAAGTGGAAGTCATAAATTAAGAAAGAGAGGATTTGTGGCAGAATGAAGTCCCTGAAGGACATAGGCTAGAACAGGCTGCAGAGGATGATTAGCCATAGAGGAGAGATGTTGCTTTAGAAAATAGGGGTTGTAAAGTAGATAGATACAGACAAATTTAAGCTTACGGAAAAATTAGAGTCTGATGAGTTTTATCTTTGTAGGGAGAGGAAGTATAGTAGTAGTTGAGGTTAAGTTTAGAGGAAGATTTGCTGAGTGGTAGAGGCCAGAAACCAATAACAAGAGGTTGAAACTATTGGCAAGAAGTAAGCCATGGGGCCTATGCTGACTCAAGAAAGGACAGAAGATTGGAAGACATTAATGGGAAAGTATTGACAAGGGTGTTGAGGGCCTAGGATTAGGATTAATTTGAAAAATCAGAACCTAAAGGATGCTATTTTTTCTAGCATTTATTATTAGCTAAATCTATCAGTGTTTCATTTTCTCCAAATATATTAAACTTTCTATATAAAAAGTTGCTTGTTCTTTCATAGAGGTTAATACGATCATTCAGTACATCCTTTTATATTAGGTATAAATATAAATAAATATAAGGCAGTTTGCTCACTATCTTATGATGTTTTGAAAGATATTACCCTGGGGTAAAAGAATATAATATTTATTTTGAAGGAATCAAACTGAGGGTTGAAATGTTCATGACTAATAACATGAGAATTGTTGCTAAGAATAGATTGCAGAGTGCATCTCCAAGTGGATGGAAGAAGAACAATTTTGGAAGAAATGTCTGGAAAAGGAAAGAATGGTGTGGGGGAGGGGTCATCTCATGTGCAAGGCCACCAAAGTAAATCAAATGAGAACTGATGAGTAATCACAATTGTGTCTGAGAGATAAAGGGTCTCTTTTAAGTTTGCTGCATGTAGTTTAAAATGTTTAACAGTTCCCTATATCATAAATTTGTACTGCACTATGATTAAAGTCTGTTAAAATTCATAACCTTTAAAGCAAGAATAGTAACAGATGAATTTATTAAATATTTAAGTGTCAAATGAGGTATTCTGTAAAAACCAGAGCCTTTATTTTCCAAAAAGTATAACTAATGTGTCATGAGATACAATAAAATCACCCCGATTATTCATCACTCCTACCACCCCCACTTACTGCTCACCACTGCTTTACATGTGATATAAATTCACAAAACTCTGTAATGAAATACGGATCCTTCCTCATCTATTGGTTTAGCAGCTCCACTCCTGCTTCAGCTGTTCTAGAGTGAAAAAGAAGAAATAAATTATTTTGATGATTTAAAAATGGAATAAATAAATTGCACATTCATTCTTATTCCAGAGTCTATGTCAAAGAGCATCACTCTTATATTTTCCACCTTCTTTCCTATCCCTTTCTCCTGTCATTTCCTGACACCTTTCTCTCGCCTTTCCTTGGATACAGGGGTACAGAAAATCTGACTGCTGTTGTGGACACAGGTGGAATCTGAGCCTCAGAGTTAAGTAACTTTTGAAGGTCAATGTTAGTTTAGAATTCAGGCCCAGATTAGTCTGGAAACATGCACATTTACATTATGGTGGCCAATTGGGGCAGGGGGCAGGGTGTGGAATGTGCTTTGGGATAGATGGAGAAAGCCAGGTAAAACTCATCTCAGTAAAAATAGGATCCTCCTAACAGCTTCTTTGAAGGGAAGAGATTCTTACTGTCAGAGATTCAGTTCTGAGGCTGAAATAATTTTTTATTCGTTTTGAAATTCCATTATTCATTTTAATAGAACACTTATTATGTAGGAGGCATATGCTAGAGGATAGCAATACAGAATAGAACAAGCACCATTCCTAACCCTGAAAAGATCATATTCTAGTTGGAGACATTACTAGGTTTGTGCATATTGGTTGGTATGATTAAAACCAGTTATTCAATTGTTGTGGTTCAAAGGTCTCTTGGAAGAAGTATGTAAGGTTCAAGTAACTCTGGGAGAGGTAGGGAGTCTTCACAGATATGATAATTATGATTTTCAAGTATGAGCTAATGGGCTTCATATAAAAAAGGGAAAAATATTCCAGGCAGAGGGAATAATATGAATAAAAACACACAGGGAGACATTTAACTGCTTAAACGTAATTTACATCTGCTCTAAATAGGTAAGATTTTTTCCCCCATGATTTTTCTCCAGAAAGAAAAAACTAATCTGTATGTGGCTGTTTAGATACATTTTTAAAATCTTTAAGATGACTCAGTTTTAAAGGATTAAACATAACAGGAAGGGAAGAATTGTTGGGGACACTATATGAGACTGCTGGAAACTAATCTAGAATAAAATGAAGCTGATGAGTCCTCTTGTAGAATAAATTATGATTTTGTCCTATAAGTATATAAAATACTATCCATGTATGGAAAACTCTCCTATATATATGGAAAAAAGGTCACTGGTGCATTTATAGCACAATCATTTAAATTATATTTATTACAACCATTTTGTATGTTTCATAATTAAACTTGGCTGTCAATAAAAGCCACAATTAATCTAAAAGCAATATGGGTGGGAAAGTCTAGGTTCCATGATTGAGTGAAGTATGTAATCAAAGAAGATCAGTATAAATGTAAATTTCACTATTTAACTGATTACAGTGTCTCTGGTGTATGGTTGCAGCAAGAAACTTTACATATTTTATGTTATCTACTTTAAGATTTTGAAAAATCAAAGAGCAAATCACTGTTTTTGCAAATCTATAGCTTGTTAGGAGGAAAATAGCTGCTCCACTTTGCATAATCTCCAGGTTGGCTTCTCATCTGAAATGCTGATAGCTGCTTTCTGTGAGAATTTGCTCAGAAAGTTTGTTAACAGGCTAATAGCAGACCAGGAGCTCTTTCCGATGGGAGGATGTGGAAGATAAAGCAGAAGAATCACAGCAGGATGAGAAAAGTAAAAACAAACAAACAAATAAAAACCTATATTTTTTGGTTGCAAAGGAATAGTCGTAATAATAATCGTAGTAGGAGATTGGAAGCAATTTTCCAATCCATGCTCTCAGACCCCAAGAACTCCAATATGGGATAACACAGGAAGACAAGATCACCTTAAATTTTTTTAAAGGATGATGATGTAATTCTTCAAAAATTAAAGAAGAATCCACTGATTTGCATTATTATAACAGACTGTTTCCTTTAACTTGTTTTTTTAAAAGATGTATTTATTCTTTATTTGGGGGGAAGGGTGAGGAGCAGAGAGAGAGGGGAGAGAAAATCTCAAGCAGATTCCCCACTGAGTGCAGAGCCCGATGTGGGGCTCTATCTCAGGACTCTCCGATCAACACCTGAGTTGAAATCATGAGTCAGATGCTTAACAGACTGAGCCACCCAGGGGCCCCTCTTTTGACTTTTTCCTGAGAACAAGAGACCTGAGAGGAGATCAAGAGTCAGACACTCAACCAACTGAGCCACCAAGCTACCGCTGGTCAAGTTAAGATTTTGCTAATAATTCCAGTGAATGAATAGATAAATTTGAGAAGACTTACCATCATCAAGAAACTAGGACATCTTATGAATGAGGCAAATCATTCTATTTATTTTGATCTTTCCTTACGGCTTCCAATAAATGTTTATTATACTCTCTGTAGACTAATGGCATCACTCTTCTTAGGTAGCCTTTAATTTTGTTATTATAAATGTCTTTTTAAGAATTAATTTAAATAGTCATTTGTGGTATATAGGAACATAATTGATTCCTGTAGACTGATTTTAAATCAAATAAACTTGTACTCCTGTATTAGCTCTCATAGTTTTCCTATATATTTGATTGGATTTTCTGTATTGACAATGATATCATATGTGAGTAGTGGAAGTTGTAATCTTTAGAACTTATTTATTTTGTTTTACTATATGGTCTAGGACCTTAAGAACATTTTGAACACACACAGTCATAAAACCCATTCTAGAAATACCTCTGATTATTTTTTTCCATTACTCTAAAGCCAAGTTTGATACTAATTTAGTTTACACAGCTTATTTGTAATTGTCCTGACCTAGGTTTTCTTTTCCTTTCTTTCTTTGACTTTTAATCTTTGGTATCCTTATATACCCTTACATGTGTTTCTTGTTAATAACATATATTTGGAGTATGTTCTTTATCCAATTTGATTAATCACTGTCTTTTTTTAAGTTTTATTGAGATATAATTTATATAACCATAAAATGCACCTCTTTAGGCATACACTTCATTTTTTTATGGTGAATATATAGAATTATGTAAGTATCCCCAAAGTCTTAGTTTTAGAGCATTTTCTTTTGCCCTAAAAGATCCCCATCAGCTGTTACTGGTAATGCTGCAATGTACACCCACCTACAAAGCTTCTGTGGACATAGCTTTCGTTTCTTAGGAAAACGCCGAACAGTACAATTGCTGGGTCTGATGGCAAATTTGTTTCACTTTTTGAGAAACTGCAAATTGTCTTTTTTTTTTAAGTGTCTTCTATTTCACTGTATTTTTTTTTAACTTGCCACAATGGTAGAAAAATCTTTTGCTGAAATGATTTTGATGATTTTTGTTCTATCTTGTTTATAAAAGGAAAAGAAATATACATATTTCAAATTTTGTGACTTTGTGAAGTTTTCTTTAAGATGTGCATTCCTTCCTGCTTGCTCTAGTAAATGTTTTACTACTGGGACCTGCGGATTGTTTGTCATTTGTGCTTCACAGTGAGTACATATTAAATATACAGTGCAGCACATGGTGTGAACACCCAAATGTCTTGAGTTAACACTCAGTGGGAACTAAAATGTCAGAAAAGACATTACCCTGGTTTTATTCAGATAACAGAAGAGACTGCAGGGAAGACCCAAGAGGCCCACTTGCCCCGGAGTAGAGTGAATGCCACCCAACACCGACCTTCCCATTAGGACTTACAAAAAGGTTTGTTTGAGTGTTCTAGTCCTCCACAATCCTACTGGAAGAGCTCGGGGGTCTGTTACAGAACCAACAGGAGATGTCCGAGGCCTTGGAGAACATCTTCCCTTACCACTCAGGACCTCCATGAGCTCTTTATGCGCTGCCCCTGTCTTTCCAGCAGACTGATGCAAGCAAGTCTGTAGCTGGTAGTGGGTGGCCAGAATCACATCTCCATGTCCTCACAGATCTCCTCAGAGGCCCTTGGTGACCCTGCTCACTTCTGTCTGTGTTTTTTCTTCTGTTCTCTCCTTTGCTGTGCTCTTTGGTCCCTCTTCATCCTTGAGTCCACCACCTTGAAATGACCTCTGACCCCAGCTGGCCTGCGCTCTTTGTGACCCGTGCCTTTTTGGCTACTACATAGGTGACTTGGAGGAGCAACTGCAAATTGTCTTATGAAGTGACTGCCCTGAATTCCATTCCCACCAGCAACATAAGGTCTCCTTTTCCACGTTCTCCAACATTTGTTATTGTCTGTCTTTGTGAATATAGCCATTCACCTATTTGTGAAATAATAACTCACTGTGGTTTTAACTGGAATTTCTCAGATGACTCATAATACTGAACATCTTTTCATGTTTATTTACCATTCATATACCTTTGCTGGGATGTCTATTCAAATATATTCCCCATTTTAAAAATTGGTTTGTCTTATTTTGAGTCGTTAGTGTTTTATGTTTTAAAATAAGTCCTTTGTAAATTATATGATTTGCAAATATTTTATCAGAGTAGGTGGCTTTTTTTTTTCATCTTAATGGTGCCTTTTGAAGAATATTGTACTTTTAATGTTATATATTCAAGAGCTCTTTGCCTAACTGAAGGTCACACAAGGTTCCAGAAGGTCCTATGTATTCCAATCCCTCTCTTTGGCTGATGACTTTAGTCCATATGTTTTTGTTTTTTCATGGTCAGATTAGTTTTTAGATCTACCCTTTATCTTTTTTGTTCTTTAGTATCACCTTGTCAGCAGTGAGAGGATTCATGAGTTGAAAGGATGTTCATAATATTTTAAGAGGATAATAATACTATAGAAGGATAATAACATTATCCTTTTCCCTCTTGTTCTCTCACAAGTGGGCAGCGTGGGTTTTTCAGAGACCACATAACTGGCAACAAAGGCAGAACAAGATGTGAGGATCCATTTCTCTTAAATCTTTTTAAGGAGGTTTGTAGAAATGCGAAACAACGGCACTCTTAGTGGTTTTGGAAAATATATTTATTTTTCATATGAATGTTTGTGTTAATATGGGCGAGGCTTATTTTATTTTCTCCAGGGAATTATAACACTGCAGAGTACTGAGGCCGAGGTGTTTGAGAATTGCTGCTCTGTATGGTGTTTGGTGCATCGTGGGCTGTGTGTGTGTATGTGTGTGTATGTGTGCGCAGGTGTGCGTGTGTGTGTGTGTGTATTTGAGTTCTGCTCAGGACTACATGTTCCTTGGTATGAGGGCTCAGAGCTTCCTTCCCTTTCTGGAACATCAGCCATGGTCTCTTCCAATAGTGTCCTCGCCTTTCTCTTCATTCTTGTCTCCTGGCCTATTTCCTAGACATATTTAAACTCTCACAAGCTATTGTCGGTACCTCTTTATCTCTGCTGTAGTTTTCACTTCTGGGTCTGTGTAACACATCTGGAGTGATTTCTTCACATCTGTTTTGAAATTTGTTAACTTATTTGTTTTTTCATCATTTTTCTATCTTTGTTGAGGTATATTGGACAAATTAAAAAAAGTGTATGTAGGGCGTATGCAGGATGGTTTGATATACATATACATTGTGAAAGAATTACCACAGTCAGATCAATCCATCCATCACTTCACATAGTTACCTTTTATGTGTGTGTGTTGGGGTAGAATCACTCATCATTAGCAGAACTGTATTATCTATGCTGTTTAATTTTTTCCTCTTGATTTTTAACACTGTAGATTCATTTCTAGAAATAATATTTGGTTCTAATGGAGATCCGGTTGTTTTGGTAGTGTTCTTTTTCGTCAATTAAAAAAAGAACTATTGAGTGACTTTGCCTCCTTTAAAAAAGTTTTAATAATTTAATTATTAAAATTCTCAGAATATAATCTTTTAATATGTTGTATCTATAGATTGCCATTCATGGTGGGCTGTTGCCTCATATTTGTTGCAATTTGAAACTGAGGCTCATCTTCCCTGGGACTTAATTTGGGAATATTGCATGGCTGGAATGAGGATTTAATTTGGGGGATTCTGTGTGCTTCTGAATGAGGCTGTCTCCATAATTAGGAGCTTTGCATTTGCTTCTGCCAAGTCCTTTCTAGTTACATCCTTGTCTGAGGATTTCTACTGTAAACTTTTTTTGTGTGTGTGTTTATTGCTATCAAGTGAATTCATATCCTAAACCAAAACATAGTTAGGACTGTGGTTCTGAGTAAAAATCAGATGTGCACACTCCTCTTGAGATGAGGGGAGAGCTTCTCCAGGCCATCTGAAAGTCAATTTTATCTCCACAAGGTCTCTCTTTCTTTTGGTTCCTGGAAGGTTCTCTTACTTTTATATGAGCTCATATCCAATTAAAGGTATGATTGTTGTATTTTATCCAGAATTTGTAGGTGATTTTTAATAGAAGATTTTCTAGGTTGTCTTGATGTTTCTTAAATCAATAGTCCTCCATTACTCTTAACAATGGGAGTGACCACAATTAATTGGGTTTACTATAACCCCAGTGGTCTGCAGCTCTTCTGAATCTGCACACTTTTTTAAAGATTTTATTTTATTTTTAAAAGATTTTATTTATTTATTTATTCATGAGAAACAGAGAGAGAGAGACAGAGACAGAGACAGAGGGAGAAGCAGGCTCCATGCAGGGAGCCCGACGTGGGACTCAATCCCAGGTCTCCAGGATCAGGTCCTGGGCTGAAGGCGGCACTAAACTGTTGAGCCACCCGGGCTGCCCTTAAGATTTTATTTTTAAGTAATCTCTACACCCAATATGGGGCTCGAACTCAGAACCCTGAGATCAAGAGGTGCATGCTCTACTGACAGAACTAGTCAGGCGCCCCTGAATCTGCACTCCTTCTTACGTGTCTCGTCTCTCCAAGGTTACTAGGTCCTGTTTCTTACACTTCAGGCCACCAGCTGGATTGCTACATAAAAGAACTGTTTGCCATCTTACCTCATCTATTTTGCTCAACTTCTTGTTATTAGATCTTCTCCCAATTATGCCTGTTTCCTAGAACAGCTCCATTAGTGCTGCTTCTTGACTCCTGCAGGCTCTTGCCTTCACAGGCCACCACTGCTGATATTTGATTGATTGAGTACACTTTATAACAGAGAATTTAAAAATTAAAGTTTCCCTGAAAACAAAGAGCATATTTTGATCTATTTTTTTTTCTGTATGAAACATTTTTCCTCAGTCGTTTATCTTGTTGGAATTAAAAATTCTACTAACAAAGAGAGATCCCTCCACATAAATATGGAAATAAAACTGATTTCTTATTGAATAAGCATAAGAGAGAACATGCATGTAGGTAGGCCATAAAGACTATAGAACTGGGATAAAATTCTACGCAATTTATATGGCAAAGCAGGTACAAAATTCACTTGGGAATTGAGATAGCTATTTGTTTAGTTAATTGACCTCCTCCAAAAGAATAATAAAACTTCCTTTATCTTTCTAAGAAATTAATGGTTATACCTGGCAATGTGCATCTAAATGATCAGAGGAGGGAATGAATAGCAACATTTTTTCATACACTTTCCTTATCATGCCTGAACCTCTCAGTTACGCAGTCAAGAAGAAAATAACCACATTTCACAGACTGTATAGACCCCAAAAGGTTGAAGTGACATGTTCCAGAATAGGCAGTCACTTGGTATAGTATTATGACTCTGTTCCTTTCCTTCCTTCATCCTTTCTTTTCCCCTTCCTTCCTTCCCTCCTTCAATTTTTTAAAGATTTTATTAATTTTTTAGAGAGAGAGAGAGAAACAGAGCACAAGCAGGGGAAACTGCTGGCAGAGGGAGAGGGAGAAGCAGGGTCCAGCTGAGCAGGGAGCCCAACAGGGGGCTGGTTTATCTTGTTGGAATTAAAAATTCTACTAACAAATAGAAAAATAACTTTGTTACTTCTCTTATTTTATATGAGCTCATATCCAATTAAAGGTATGATTGTTGTATTTTATCCAGAATTTGTAGGTGATTTTTAATAGAAGATTTTCTAGGTTGTTTTGATGTTTCTTAAATCAATAGTCCTCCATTACTCTTAACAATGGGAGTGACCACAATTCATTGGGTTTACTATAACCCCAGTGGTCTGCAGCTCTTCTGAATCTGCACACTTTTTTAAAGATTTTATTTTATTTTTAAAAGATTTTATTTATTTATTCATGAGAAACAGAGAGAGAGAGACAGAGACAGAGACAGAGGGAGAAGCAGGCTCCATGCAGGGAGTTACCTGTCAGTAACAAAGGTGGTGGCCTGAAGTGTAAGAAACAGGACTCTGGGATCATGACCGGAGGCAAAGGCAGACGTTAAACCCACTGAGAACCTAGGTGCCCCTCTTCTTTTCTTTTTAAACAATAAGTTGGATTTTATTTTTTTCACAGCAAAGTAGCACATAGGGATGTAAGATTGTTAAAATATTGCATCTGGGCCCTCTTCCACTCTTCAATTCTCTTTTATATCTTTGTTCTCATTTTTATTCTATATAGTTGTTAAGTTCATTATAATGTTCTATACATGACTAAGCTTTTAAATTACTGCAACATTTTCAAGTCTTTCTCTCATTATTGGGGAAGTGGAATTTTCCCTTAGGGGAAATTATAATTAACTTGATTACCTTTTATCCAGAAAATAAAAGAAAATAATAGAGACTTGCTTTCTAAGTAAGGTTTTTTTTTAAATAAAACTTTCCCACAATTAATTAAAGTAAGTGAGATGAAAAGTGTGCTTTGAACTCTATATTACTTTTAGAAATATTCAAAATTGTTTGCTTTATGAATTTATCAGGATTTTTTGGGTGCTCATTGATTATTTACTTATCCTATCTATGCATTATATACACACACATACGTGTTGTATGGATTACATATACATGTAATCTGGAATATGCCAAGCAGGGATTTTGAGTGATAAGGCTACAGCAACAAATAAAAGAAAGCGCAGCTTTCAAAAAACTTATACTTCTTTGGGGGATGGAGATAGTATGCAATTAAATATATAATATTTTAGGTAGAATACTCTGCAGTGGTAACAAAGAAGAGTAAGCTACAGCTGTGCAACATTAAGAAAAATTTAGATAAATTCTCAAGTTTTGCACAACATTGCTGTAGGCATATTGGTTTATCACCCTTAAGAGAACCTGCAATGGAGTCCAGGACCTTCTCTAATAATAGCAATTATTAAGTGCTTTTTCTTATTACCACACACACTTGCAACTCTGAGAACTTGGAAACACCAATCTAATAATATCAATACCACCATACACTCCACAATGGCTTCTTGTATCCTAGAAAACTCTTAACAAGCATTTCCACCAAAGTACTTCAGTGAGTAAAGGATGCAATGAAGGGTACAATAACCAAGGCTCAGATGATTGTCAAAGACTGTCAAAGTGCTTAAATCTTGCATTTTGACAAAAATATACCAACAGATTTATACTCTACATGTAATATGCTTACTTAAAAATAACATTTTATTTATAATTATATGTTATAAGGAGAAAACTTGCTGCCATCTCATTGATTTGTGGGTGCAATACTGGTGAATTTCACCTATTTGTTTTAGAAAATGGAATGGGAAGTTGACATTTTATTTTCATTTCAGTTTAATTTTCTCAGATTTTGTATTGCAATATTGTATTACTCTTTGTTTATTATCCATATTGAGTAACATACATGATAAAGGAAGATATGTGTGACAAAGTGGTCCTTCCAAATACCAACGTTTTACTTTATCCTCTTACAGTTCTTAGCTGTTAGAAAAAAGACCTTCAAGATAATTTATATTTCTTTAGCATAGCAGTGTTGTTTGAACTAGCTTAGTAATAAAAAGGTAAAGAAAGAAAGGGGGTTGGAATAATACTGGAATAGTTCACAAAAGAAAGTGTTCTAGGAAACAGGGCCACTCTGCTGCTGAATGAAGTGGGGAGACACTGGGGCTGTGGGGCTGAGACCCAGCCAGACCCAAAGGAGTCACTGAAGGTTCTTGGTCTTGTCATGAGAAGGAATTCAAGAACAGACATGCAGCACAGCTAATGAATAACAGAAGCAAGAATGTTTATTAAAGCAAAAAATAAACTCTCAAAATAGGACAGCCAGTGAGCTCAAGACTATGAGTGAGATGTACACCCTAAGGGTCAGGTTTCTTTTATTGACAGTTGGGCGTGGAATATTCATTACCTGGGGTAGGAAAATATTTTCGAGCTTTTCCTTCTTAATTTGGTCAGAGGTTTCCTGTCATGCCACCCGCAATTTTGGACCTGTCTGGTTTGATCCAGCTTCTTGTGGTGTGCTGCCAGAATAGGCCTTGGATTTTCCAATAGCTGGCCATGACTTTCTCATTGCTGACCCTTGGGGTGTCTTGTTAGACCCTAACAAATTGCTTATACTAACAGTTCTAGAGTCCCTCAAGAAACTGAACTAGAGATTGGCTGGATCCAGAATTTGGTTTTTATGCCTGTTTTTTTACGTTCCCTGATAATCAGTTTCATTCACTCTGGCTGATTCATGTGGCAGAGAACACAGTTACCAGCAGTCTGGGGTCAGACACTGATATGTTAGTGAAGCAAAAAGGTCTTCAGCAGCTGCTTCAATTAGAAAATTCTTGAGGAAGAGCTCTGACTGTTCTAGCTTGGGTTACATGCTCAACCCTGGATGAATGATAATAGTCATAGGATGTGTGATTGATTGAGTCTTAGGGGATATGATTGGCCCTTCAGGACCTATGTGTTTGACATGAAGTGGAACAAAATATACCATCCCCAAATATGCCTCTTTTGTATACTGACTTTTTGAGGTTGATTATTTTTAAGGATGGGCAGACTCAGGAGAAGCTCTGAAAACTGGATAGAAGTTACTCTTTTGTAAAAGACACATCATGTATAATGGATATCTCCATTTATAAAGGTGTCTCCATCTCTGTACCAGAAAAGGAAAGTGACTAAATCCTTAGGAACTCTTATCAATAAAGAAGGCAATGACTTAATCTGCATAACAACTGTAACTTTGCTTATTGTGCTTCCCTGGCAAACCCCCCCCCCATAACTGGTCTTAGCTCCCTGTACCCTCTAACATTTTCTTCTGTCTTTAGCTGGAGATGGTATTTGAGGTGATGAATTGGGCCATTTGGGGGAACTACTCAATTTCTCCTGGATAGCTCCCATTGTATACAGGGATATTATTAAACTTTTCATTTTTCTCCTATTAAACTGTCTTTTATTATGAAGGTCTCAGCCAAGAACCTAGAAAGGAAGAGGGAATATTATTATTCCTCCCTGACTGATGCATCAATAAATGTCCTATGACTCAATCAATGCAGAAATATAAGTAACATTCACTGGCTATGGTTCGTAGGATTAGAAGAAAACAAGAGCGAAAAGAAGAAATTCAGTTAGGAAGCTACTGAGATATTGTTGGCAATTTAGAAGATGAATGACACAAAGATGTAATTAAAAGTTGACTCCTCAAAGTGAACCTTGATATGGCACATGCTGTTTCAATTCTAGGTCACATCTCTAGCACCTCATCTCTCTTAACAACTACTATTTACTAATTAGGACTTTGATATAATTTAGAGGAAAAAAAATCAAAGATTATATTTAGTATTTATCCCAAGAGTTAAGAACATAGGTGTTATATTTTTTTCTTTTGTAATAGAAAATATGGTATTCTTTCATTCTTATTCAATAATAATACAAAATATGAAGACGGTACTCTTGATACTTAACTTTCCCTGAATCAGGCTTATTTTTTGGTCGTCACACCAGAAGATCCAAGCTAAGCTGAAAGAACTTGATGAGGTTATTTAATTCACTTTAGTTAATACAAAATAACCATCTACTAAGTTCTGTACTGTGCACTAGATCAATACAGACAGAGCTGAGTAAGACACAACGTGAAGAAGACACAATGCTAGTTTACTTCAAGGAACTGATAATGTAGTCAATGATGTAAAGTGTATATAAATAATTACAGTCCAAGATACTTGATAAACACTTTAAAGTAAAAACAGAATAAAACTTAAAATACTCTATGTTTCTTTTTTTTAAGATTTATTTATTATTCATGACAGACACAGAGAGAGAGAGAGAGAGAGAGAGAGAGAGGCAGAGACACAGGCAGAAGGAGAAGCAGGCTCCATGCAGGGAGCCCGACATGGGACTCGATCCTGGGTCTCCAGGATCACACCCCAGGCCGAAGGGGATGCTAAACCGCTGGACCACCTGGGCTGCCCAAAATAATCTATGTTAATACTGAGGAAACAAATTTATTTTGCCTTAAGGTATTAAGAAGAACTTATAGGAGTCCTGTAAGAATAAATAGGATTCAAATAATAAAGGAAATTTGGGGAAGGCATGCAAAACTGAGTCAGCAGTTGTAACAGATCTTAATCTTTAATTCATGCAAGTAAAGTTTCACAAGGAAGTAAATATATTTTGGACATATACACAAAACCCTATCATTTAGTATATATAGATCATGCAGAACACTAAGTGAATGAGGGTGAATTGGGTAGATAGAACTCTACCTCACTCCCAAAAAACTAGAGAGATGAGAGATAAATGTACTATCCTCTGCTCTTTCCTAGTGAATCATCACCATCTATATCAGTTTTAAAGTTTTCTAATGTGTAAACAAGACTCAAAATAATATCTCATTTTCAAATGGTGTTCAATTATGTAAATATCTTTCATCTTTGCTTTTATTAGCATAGGGGTGTCCAGTGATTATAATGAGAGCATTTTTTTCAACTATTCAAATGTCATTTATTTAAGGAGCAAAATTTTTGCATAATACACCTACAAAAGATCAAATAGATAAATAATTCAAGGAATATTTATGAGTCTATTCATTTGTTTTGCAAGCCTTCTATCTCAGTAGATGAATTAATGTGCAAATTAAATATTCATGAGCCAATTTGTGTTATTGGTTTATTTTGTGATATCCAGATGTTATTTTTTCCCTCTTTGCATTTAGTAATTATCATTTGAGATTCAAATGCAAACACTAGGCATAGTTGTCATACCTATACATCATTAAAAATGAATAATAAGGCACCATAAGATAAAGCATTTTGCTTATTGCTTTCTTTTCAGTAAGACAATACCATTGGGAATCTTATTTTCTACTTCAAAATAATTTTGTACCTACAACATCTCTGTTTATGAAAGTAGCATTTTATAACGTGGTAGTTTTAAAATTTTTTCTTCTCCGAATCCTTTTATATGCTTAAAATTATTGACAACCTCAAAGAAAACCAAAAGAGTTATTTTTTGTCTGGGGTATAACTAGTAATTTTGGCTGTATTAGAGATATTATAAAGTAAAATTGTAAATATAAAAATAATTTATCAATTTATTTTAAAATAATAGTTATAAACGATTATATATATTAACATTAATAACATTGTTTTATAAAATTAATTCTATTTTCAAAGACAAAAATAAAAATCATACCACCATTCACTTGTCAAACCACCAGACTGGCTTCCATTCTTAATATTTCATTACAACTTGTTTTGGCAAGGACAACCAATATTCTGTATATTGCCAAGTCCAGCAAGTACTCCTTGCCTTTATATTTTTATATTACTGGTTTTCTCTGTTGCATCTGAGGGGAAACAAAACAACAACAAAAACAACATATATATATGCTTTAAATAATGAATTGTTTTTTAAAAACCTTAAAATAAGAAAAATACTCTTACACATTTATCATTTCCAACATTCTTCACTCCTTTGTGTAA
This sequence comes from Nyctereutes procyonoides, assembly GCF_905146905.1. Classification (NCBI taxonomy): domain Eukaryota; kingdom Metazoa; phylum Chordata; class Mammalia; order Carnivora; family Canidae; genus Nyctereutes; species Nyctereutes procyonoides. The sequence continues at coordinate 15,654,605 of NW_026575082.1, read as the reverse complement.
AGCCAAATTTTTTTAAAGCCAAATTTTTAAAAAACTTTTTATCATTTTTTTTTAGCCCAGAGAACATCCTTAATGTGTCTTGTGATACTATCAACAAAGTCCTCTTTGTTTATGATGGAGAATATGACACAAAATTCTAGATAATGTTGACTTAGTGTCTGCTTGCTTTCCTTCTTTTCCTTCCTACCTTAAAGAAGTCTTATTTATTTATTTATTTATTTATTTATTTATTTATTATTTATTTATTTAGAGTGCAAGTGTAGGGAGGGACAGAAGGGGAGAGAGAGAAAGAGAGAATCTCAAGCAGTCTCTGCTGCCCGAGGAGCCCGAACACAGAGCTCGATCTCACAACCCTAAGATCATGACCTGAGCTGAAACCAAGAATCAGATCCTAAATGACTGAGCCACCCAGGCGCCCCTAAAGAAGTCTTTTCACTGCTTTCTGACACTATTTCTGATGAGAAGTCTGGACTTTCTTAACATCAGTCCTCTATTCACAATGAATCTTTTCTTGGCTGTCGTAAATTTTTTTAAATAATCACTTTCAGGGATCCCTGGGTGGCGCAGCGGTTTAGCGCCTGCCTTTGGCCCAGGGCGCGATCCTGGAGACCCGGGATCGAATCCCACGTCAGGCTCCCGGTGCATGGAGCCTGCTTCTCCCTCTGCGTATGTCTCTGCCTCTCTCTCTCTCTCTCTCTCTCTCTCTCTCTCTTTCTCTGTGTGTGTGTGACTATCATAAAATAAATAAATAAATAAATAAATAAATAAATAAATAAATAATCACTTTCAGAATTTCAATATATGTATTCTGGTATAGTTTTCTTTCTGTTATTCACCTTGAAGTTTGCAGAGCATTATGGGATCTGTGGGTTTATAATGTCCAAATTTGGAAAATTTTTTAGCCATTATTTCTTCATATATTTTCCTCCATCTCTTCTCTTTCTGAAACTCCAGTTAAAGATATATTAAATTGCTTTATTTTGCTGCATGTATCACTAGATTCTGTTCAGATTGTTTTCAGCATCTTGTATCCTTGTGCTTCAGTTTGGATATTTTTTATTGCCCTTTCTTCAAATTCATTAGGCTTATCTTTTTTTTCCTATAACCTCTAATCTCCTATTAGGCCAACCTAGTGAATTTTTCATTTCATAAATTTTTTTGGCCCTAGAAATTCTATTTAATCTAGCTTTATTGCTTCTGTTTATCTTTTTTATTATTATATGCATATCTTCTTTAAATCCTTGAACATATTTGTAGCAGATGTTTCTTAAAGTCCTTACCTGCTAATTTCATCACCTCTGTCATTTCTGGTTCCTTTTCTATTTACTGATATTTTTCCTGGTTGCAAGTCACGTTTTTCCTACTTCTTTGTATATTTTGTAATTTTTATTGGATGCTGGACACTGTGAATTTTTTGTCACTTTGTATTTAGATGTCATCCCTCGGACAGTATTGAGTTTTGGTAGGTAGTTAACTTACTTGTGGGTCAGCCTTATCCTTTCAAGTCTTGTTTTTAAGAAGCATTGTTAGGTCTAGAGTAGCCTTTTATCCTAGGGCTATTTTTTAAGTAAGTAAATCATTCTCTTTGTCCAATCTAATAGGCAACAATTTTATAATGTTAATTTTTAAAATACTAATGATGCATTATCAATTAATTTGTGAATTATTAAAATTTAAAGAATTTTTTAAAGCCACGTTTACATGCCATTCCCTGATTTCTTTTGAAACTGCCTCTTTTGAGTCTGCTTCTCTACTTCTCCCTCTACTCCTCCCCCCACTCGTGTATACTCTCTGTGAAATACACAAATCTTAAGAAAAATAATTCTTCATAATGCAGACTTTGAGGAAATGTGGGAACTTTTGAGAAAAAATATTAATTACATGTATCAAGAAATAGAATGTGGAGATATAAATGACAATTCAATTCCCTCAATGTAGATATCCATTTAGAAATGCCTCAACTAACACAGATAAATGGAAGAATTAATGTTGAAAATGAAGAATCAATATGGCTTTACACATTAATATTTTATGTTCAAGTAAAAACCTACATTACCTGAAAACAATTTCAAATTTTGGTAAGATCATAGGACCTATTTACTTCGTCATTAGGCGGGCAGGAATAGTTAGTATGTTATGTTTTTTTCAAAAAATGAAGCAATTAAGGTTGGAAGATCTAGTTTTTGGTCAGGGATCAAAACTCTGCCCTGACAGTGGCTACTTGTACTTTGTTGAGCAACCTCTCTTAAGTTTTCTGAAGGTTTCTACACTGTGGATATTTGGTTAGAAATATATATCTATATAATGAATTATATGTTTATATAATGCCAGTGGTGATTTACAAAAACAAAACTGTTTTTCAACTTCAAAGATCAAGCTAATAAAAGAAAGATATCCTGTAGTTATCCACAATAAGTAAAAGAACAATATACGGTTTCAAGTATATTGTATAATTATGATCTTTTCTCCTCTCAATATGCATAAACAATAAGTTTGCAAGTGCTTATGGGAAAATTAACGTGAAATGAAAGATGAAAGAATTACATGAATGTAAAAGACCAGAAAAAAGTATGAGTGATTTTCTCTGTCCTTTGTGTATTTAGAATATCATGCTTTATGGTATTGTCAAAAACAATATTTAAGAGATGAAAAGCAATGTTCCCAGAAGAGATCAGTGACTTACAAAAACAGATGAAGTCAAATCTTACAAAGTAAACACGTATCAATATATCTCTCGGTGTTTATTGAGTTATCGTGTCTTTTTGTCCCACAGCTTTAGCTGTTTACTCTATCTTCAAATTTATCTTTCTCTTTGAACCCATATAATCAGAAATTATATGGAAAGAAAGCTACTAAAGATGACCTAGGTGAACAGAATGATTTAACCCTTCTTTGAATTTTACAGTGTGACTACACATTATATAATTGTGTAAAACACTGAATAATATAAAGCACCATGAAAGTAGAATTCAAAGAAATTGAATTATACTTTTTCTCACCTTCAAATTTTATACATAAAATATCTACAGTATCAGCATAGATAGGTTAAAAAATAATAAAATATTAGGTAACAATTGTTTCTAACATATGCTTAACATGTCAAAATTCCAAACTTCTTTTTTTCAAACATTTTTTATATCATGGTCCAAATATATTTTTTTTTCAAATTTAGTAGAATATATGCATAAATGTGGGCAAGGCACACATTTGTGCTTCCATTTCCTTATCTGAAAATTAGTGCTACAGTATCTGCACGTGGCATAGATTGTCAGTGCTTCCTAATATCGATCTCATCTTTGTCTTAGTAATGGTAAACTTCCTCTTCTCTGCCTACTTCTTTTTTTTTAATTTTTTATTTATTTATTTATGATAGTCACAGAGAGAGAGAGAGAGAGAGAGAGAGAGAGGCAGAGACATAGGCAGAGGGAGAAGCAGGCTCCATGCACCGGGAGCCCGATGTGGGATTCGATCCCGGGTCTCCAGGATCGCGCCCCGGGCCAAAGGCAGGCGCCAAACCGCTGCACCACCAGGGATCCCCTCTGCCTACTTCTTTACAAAGTGTTAGCATGGAAGATGTACATCCAGCAGAAGACTATGATTTCTATCCTAACCTCCTAGCAGCCCTATATGGCCCTGTCAACTCTCTGGTCACATGACTGAGTCCGCCATAAGGACGAGCAGAAAGTCTAGATCACACCTTAAGCAATAGTCGAATTTCTTGTAATTACCTTTCCCTCATTGGTTTAGAATCTAGATACAGTGCTAACAGGCTAGCCTTGTGGATGAAAAGTGAGTGAGAGCAACAATTTTGACCTGTGCTGTCCAGATCAGTGGCTACCAGCTGCATGGGGCTGTTCAGCCCTTAAAGTGTGGTTACCATGACTGATGAAATGAATTTTAAATTTATTTGGTTTTATTTATTTATTTTTTAATTTTTTTTTTTTTTTAAGATTTATTTATTTACTTATGATAGAGAGAGAGAGAAAGGCAGAGACACAGGCAGAGGGAGAAGCAGGCTCCATGCCGGGAGCCCAAAGTGGGATTCGATCCTGGGATTCCAGGATCGTGCCCTGGGCCAAAGGCAGGCACCAAACCGCTGAGCCACCCAGGGATCCCCAATTTATTTGGTTTTAATTAATTTAAATTTAAAAATTGATACTCTGGTTATCAAAGAATTTTTAAGTATTTTTGAAACATACATAAATTAATCCATTTTTTTAACTGAGACTTTTATGAAATCTAAAAATGGAATAAGTATTTCCCAATTAATATGTAATTAAACATCCACTTAACATCTAACTGAAAGTCAATGCATGTTTGAATTACAACATTTTGGACATAATAGGATACGCTGAATCGATTTTAAAGTTAATTTCATCTGTTTCTTTTTATTTTTTAAATGTAATTAATAGAATACTAAAAATTACATGTGTGCCTCACACATTTTTTTCAGAGAGCACTGGTCTAAGGGATGGAATGGCTGCAAGATAGAAGGACCCCAGTCTTTGGATAACCTCCTGGACAGAATAATACAACAGCCCTGAGCCATTTACCTGCTTAGATTTCTATGGAGGAGAGCAATAAAACTTCTAATTGTCTTAAGTCACCATTATTTTGGTTTCTGTTAAAGCAGCATATACTGTTTTAATTAATAAACTACTTCACAGAGTTTGGGGAAGACTAAATGAGTTAACGCTCATTAAAGTTTAGAACAAATCATGCCTAAGACTATAGGCTCAATGCCTATAAATTATTATCATTATTATGTCTCTCAGTTTCAATGTAATTTTCTACCCCCTTGTAATTCTATGTCATTTTATATATTTGTATAATATAATGCCATCATCATTCAATCTCATGCATTTAAATTAGAACTCACTGTGGAAAATTTGTCGGAAGGGGTATGTTCATATTCTATAATTGTTAACCTCAAAGATGATAAGCAACTCTTGCTCAGAGTTTTACTAATCTATTCATTACATTCAACCACCACCCCTTCACCATTGTTTCTACAACCATAAGGAAACCACAGTCATATCACTGTACATCTCAAACCCTTCTCTGGTTTTCTCTTGCTCTACGAATAAGCACCAAACACATTCATGTGTCCTTCCCACCTCCCTAGGATTACTTCTCCCCGTTGGTTTCCTGGGATGTCCCATACTCTGGTTTTCTCTTATATCTTCAATTGGCATCTCAACATCTTGTGTATTTGATTCTTCCTTGAATTTGTTCTCTTCCCTCAACATGCAGGTAAGTGATACTTATCCTCCATTTTAGCTCACATATTGTCCTCTTCAGAAAGGCCTTCCCCGCTAGTCTCCTGCTTCATGTTTGCAAAGCACCTTTTCTGTACCATCCTGTCCCATGTCTCTTCTAGAATCTATGAATATCATCCTTATTATAGATGTAGCACATTTCCCATTATTAAAATGTGACACTGTTTTCTGTCCATTATTCACTTTTCTGCTAAGCCATAACTTCCTTAAGGGCAATATTGAATGTATACATTGACTTCCCCTCCCACATCAAGACAGAGCTTCTTCTCTCTTTTTTTTTCTTTAATGTAAGCTCTATGCCCAACGTGGGGCTTGAACTCACAACCCCAGAATCAAGAGTTGTATGCTCTACTGACTGAGCCAGTCAGGTGCCCCAAGACACAACTTCTAATAAATGCATCAAACTACCAAATAAATTATACAAAAATTGACTAATATTTGATGTGATAATTTAGAGAAAAATAAGGAACACGTCATCTCAGTGATGGAGATGAGAAAATATTTATGGAGCTACTAAGATGTGAGTTGGACCTTCTAAGATAGAATTCAGTATGGGTTAAGAGAGTGGATTCTAGAACCAGAATGGCTAGGGATTGAATCCTGGATCTTCCAGTTAGTAGCTATGTGATTCTTGGCAAATAACATGAATCCTTGGTGCTTTAGCTTCTTCATCTGTAAAATAGAGAAAACAAGCAGCTGTGTCATAAGCTTTCAGGGAGAATGAAATGAATTAATACAGATTTAGCATGGAAGAGTGCTAGGCACACAGGAAGTACTTGATATATGTGTTAAATGTGACCTTTGGGGTGGGAGAAAGGAGGAAGGAAGGCATTTAAAATAGATGAAATTTCACAAAATATAATGAGGGGAAGTAATAAAAAGAGTGAATGAACTTACTTTTGAGATGCAGAAAATGTCCGTAAATGAGTAGTAGGTGGTAACACAAGGAAATGGTCAATAAAAGACTTCATCATATAGTGGTTGGGAAGTCAGTGTAAACTCTGGTCAGAGCAAGTGTCATTCTCAAAATTATTTTTTGTTTTTGTCTGTCAGGATTGCCAGGGGGGAAAATAGTGACATAGAGAATTACTTGTTAAGGCATTTAAGAGGCATTTTCTCTTTTGATAACACAAAGCCATGAGTAGGTATTACTACAATGCCTGCTTTATTGATAGTGGAACTGAAGTAAGGAAGATGTGAAACAAAAAGACAATGATAATACCAAAATAATAGAACTTCTAAGAGGATTCAAAGTATGAAAAATATTTAGCACTATATGCAATACAGCAAGGGTTCAGGAAAAGAAATCCATAGGCGTTAATGTTAGTATTACTATCCATCATAAGAGGGGAGTATTATCCTTTTATCCCCCTTTTTAATCCTATATAATGTAGTGAAATATAAGAAAGCTTTCACATGCTTTGTAGAGACAAATGGTGAGTTTTAATTTCTAATTTCTATGTGTTTTACAAATGCATAAAATTAGGGTAAGGTGAAACAACAATATTAATTTCTCCTTGGGCTGAGGAGGGTCAGTTCTGTCCTGAGCATGTCTATAAATACAGATCTAATTGCCCACAGAGAGGACATGAAAGGAAAAAAATGAGTGATAGCTAGAGGGTACTTCACGGCTCCAAATCCATTTCCTCAGAATTGAGATTGTTTGAATCTTTTTGAACAGAGTGCTGGTGGTTATTATGTGTGAGAAAGGAAGGGGCTTCAGGGGGACGAACTTGGCATGTGAGGGATGACTCATGGCACAAGAAGTGGGTGAACGTGGGTGGGCTTATTGACAGATGAGAGGGAGTCTAGTAGACATGGGAAGGGTTCAACTTTACAGAATGAAGATAATAGGACAATCTTCCTTAGTGGATGTCACGACACTATTAGAGTAAAGAAGTTCTGCTGATAGTTGAAAGAAATGGAAAGACAGCTGTGGACTCCTTGGAGTTCATTTATTCTATTTTCCCACTTTTCTGCTACTTCTATCATCAGTCAATTTCAATGAAAGCAATGAAAGGGGGAAATGATTTTCAAATCATTAAATGTATATATTTTTGTTTGTTATGGGCTCTAAGTGAACTCCTTAATGAAAAAGTTGAAGTAACTGTCTCAAATTGGGTTGGAAGTTGTTAATGGCTTTTGGTAAACCACAATGTTTTTTCCATTATTATTAGAATGAATTAAGAGTTACTTAATCTTTTTGTAAATTGCACCCAAATGCCTAGAATAGTGGATAATGTATTCCAGGTGATTTTATTATGTGAATCATCAGTGTTTTCCTGCTCGTTCATTAACATGCTTAAGCTTGCTTAATAAAGAAAAATAACATTGACAGCACATTATTCAATAGCTGTAAATCCCAAGGGATAAGTGGACATTTGATTAATTCTGGAGAAAATGGTAGTTGGAAATGAGGCTCAGAAGTGATGACCATAATGTATTTTCAAATTATTTAAAATGTTAAGGGTTTTCAATCCAAAGGCAAAACGTAATAACTGTGTTACAAAGGTGTGAATTGTATCATTAACCTGCCCCAATGCATTTTTTTCATTTCTACGCTAGAATGTTAAGTACCTAACACTTCACCCTGCAGATAAGAGTTGTAACTGTCAAAAGGGAAGTTGAAACCCATTCCTTTTTTGACATGAAGTCATACTTTTAAAAATCCATAACGTTTAAACACAAATACATTACAATCATCTTTTATTTAATTCTCTAAACAAATAAAAGTATCCCTGCCCTTTTTACAAATAATGGAATTGCTTCAGATTTCTGTGCCATCAATCAAAAGGACTTTGAGAGTCTATGTCATAAGTTACAGCAGTCACACACCTTTCCTGGTCAGGTTCTTTTCTATTACATAAAAGCACACCCTGGCTCTGGGTCTTCTTTTAAAGCAGATACTACTTTTTCATGGAACATGGATGTCAAGGAGTGTGGATACAGCCTGGCAAGTAAGTTGAAATTCTGTGAGAAGGAGTGGGATTTTGAGTATCACTTGTCAAAAAGTACAGAATGTCAAAAAAGTCTTATTTTATGTGATTATTAATCACATATATTTATCATATATCATATATTTTGACAAAAACATTAATAATCTTTGTCTTATATATTTAAAACAATAATTTTGTTATTAAATATAAATGTAATATAGTTTTAAGTTGTAGGTTCAATGTGTAGTTGAACTGTTAATGGAGGATAATTCTTATGCCAATATATCAAATCTTTTGGTTTTTATATAATTTCTTTATAAACATTTATAATAGTGTTCCATATGTAGAATTTTTAAAATTTCATATTTTCTTGTAATTGTTGTGTCCACTAATTATTTAAAACAAGTTTTGCTTCTAAAATTTTAGTTACTTTAGCATTTAATTACATTATTAATTATTCTTCATTGTGTATAGCAGTGAAACTTTAAAAAGCAATTTCCCTTGAGAAAAAAAAAAGTTTAAAGAATTAAACTAATATGTCTATTGGGTCAACATGTAATATGGAAACTTGTTTTTCAGTACACTGCATGCTTTGCAAATCATCTCACATTTCTATAATTTCTGTCTTATATAGTTTTTTTCATGCATCAGGTTATTATTTATGGAAAAAGCTCTAATATAACATTTTTATCTCTTACATAAACATTTAAAATACTTAAGCATTGTATCAAAACTAAACCAAATTAACTCTGCTATAGTCTAAAATTGCAATCTGAAATATATAGGGAATGGCTTATTTTATTTTAAGAAAAATCCATTAAAACTGGAAGCAATTAATACCACTAACCTCATAAAGTCAAAACAATAAAATTTAGCTAGAAATTATTTTCTGATTACTTCATATTTTATCCCGTCTAGCTATAGGTAAACACCTTGATGTTATGAATAATGTTTATACTTCCTTTTTCCCCCCACATTGCCCAGAACATTAAAGGATACTTAAGAATGACTTATTTGCTGGATTAGATGTTTGGTTTAATATTTTTATTGAAGGGGATCTCAGTACTTACTATTTTTAAATACTGATTTTTAAACTTAATGGTCTTTGGATTCAAACATCCATCTATAAATCCTAGTTCCACCATATAAACTATTTTTATTAATAATAATAGCATCTATTCCATAGCCCTGTGTTATGAGGACTGAGTAGAGCAATACATGTGAGATTTTAGAAGAGTATCTAAGCCATCATATGAGCTCAAAAAGTATTAATTATTACTATTGCTTCTTTAAATTTTTTTCTTCATCTGCATACTGGGAAAAATGGGATTATATTGTAGGATTATTGTGAGGATGAAAGTGTGCAAGGCACTTAAGACTCTTAATATGTAGTAGAAATTGTTATATATAGTTAAATGTTAATAGCAGGATCTTATTATGAAGTAGGCATTGTTATTTGTATTTGAACATTATAGGTCTTAATTACTAAATTCCCAATCCTGTACACTAAACTGACACAAAACTAACAATCACAAATTGTATCATTTGTTCTCTATATGGTTATAAAAAAGCCTTACATAATTTCAGTAATTTTAATATTTCTCTCTCGTGTATACCCACCAGAGATAGCATGTGGATGAATACAAATAAGAATTTCAATCATTATGAATTTCTTGAAAGCATCTATTTAATTACAGATAAAAGCACTAAATACATGTTATCACCATGTTTTAATAATGACAAAATACTTCCTTTTTAACCTAGATAAGAAACAGATGAAAAAAAAAATCTGATCATACTTTTCAATCAACTGAGAAAAATGTGACAAAAGATGCTCAGACTGAGAATGTGTTGACTGATTTATCAAATTCTTATGCTTCAGGTATGGATATTAGTAACAAATGTTATTTGTTTCATTCTTTTTTATAAAACTTTGTCATCTACGTATTTATTGAAGCAATTGTAATTTCATTACGATGATGCTTTAACATTTGTTCTGTTTTGTTTTGTTTAAGAGAAAGAGAGAGAGAAAGTTTATGGAGGAATAGAGAGAGAGAGAAAATCTCAAGCAGTCTCCAGTCCTAGCAGGAGATCAGGAGATCACCTGAGCCAAAATCAAGAAACAGAAACTTAAAACTATCTGAGCCACCCAGCACCCCTCACTGCTTTAATTTACTTTTAAAAGTACAATTACCAGCTCATTTTTTGACAAGAAAATATAATAAGGTCCAGTTGGGGATCTTAAAGGTTTAATTACTCCAGTGGCATTAAACTAAAATGGCTTTTTTTTCCTTTGATGAAAATTTTTATACAATGTGACTTTGAATGAAGATTATGAGAAAGATTTGGGAAAATTCTGCTTGTTAATTGACATAACCTTTTAATAACTTTAATTTCCAATAATCAAAACTCTATCCCCATGGTCATTTTCTTTGATACTCTAGTTACCTGACCTGGCTGTTTATCTCTTTTTTCTTCCCTCTAGATTTGTTGCCATCCAAGGACAGTAAAGATTTAACAAAATGTTTTTTGCTACAAGTGGCAAATATCCTTCTTCATTACATCAAAAAAACTTTTGATGTTAAAACTAAAATACTGGACTTTCATCATCCTCATCAACTTCTTGAAGGTTTGGATGGGTTTAACTTAGAACTGTCTGACCACCCTGAATCTTTGGAGCAGTTACTTGTTGACTGCACAGATACCTTAAAATATGGAGTAAAAACAGGTATTCAAATTGATGCGTCTGAAATGGAAACTGATTGAATAGTCTTGAGTTTATGTGTATGTTGAAAATGGTCGTTTTACTCATTTTTATTTAAAACATTTGTCTAGTTTATTTTCAAATTGGTGTTATCACGTATGAATTTTTTTATTAATTAACAAAGAGAAGTAAATAAAATAGTTTGGGTTTGGGAGGTTATATCCCAATGGCAACTAATTATAAATTTAACTTACTTATTTCCATTTATCTATTTTATTTGGTCATACTCATTTTTTAAAAATCATTTTATTTATTCATGAGAGACACAGAGAGAGAGGCAGAGACACAGGCAGAGGGAGAAGCAGGCTCCATGCAGGGAGCCCGACATGGGACTCAGGGACTCCAGGATCAGGCCATGGTGGTGATAAACTGCTGAGCCACCAGGGCTTTCCCTGATTATCCTTTTACATCAATAAAATATATAGACATAAAAGTATATGTATAATTATGTATATGTACATAATTTTAGAAATTGCATTTTCTGATTAATTGTATCATAACTTTATTCTTAACCACTTAAAGCAGTGATATTTCCAGGAGCTAACACTGCTTGAATAGACTCTATCGACCCTTTTCCCAAAATCAAATGTATACTTACATTTGGAACATGTAATGCTCCATATGTAAAACATAATCTTTGGAAAGAGGTATACAAAAAAGAGTTCAAATACAATCTATATCCAGTTTATTATTCATTTCTTATTATGTGATTTGTGAAAATATTTCATGTATATTTTAATAACTGGAAATCATTTGTATATGATGACTTGCCTTGTATTTGATAGACATCCAATAGACACTTAATGTATTTTTGACATCCCAGAAACTTTAAGCATCGCAAATATTTATCTTCAGATCAAACATCAACATGCCAACAAACAAAAATGACTTATATTAAAGAATGCTCATTTTTGCATTAATTTTAATAACAAGAACCAAAAAAAGTATACTCATTTTGATATTTATCTTATATAAACTGGATATCCTTTGAGAGGATACTCTGCAACGGTATCATTTAAAGTCCTAAGGAATTTCTCACAGAATTTTAATCATTATAAAAATCATTATTATAATCATTTTAATCATTATACAAAATTTTAATCATTATAAAATCATGATTTTGTAATCATACTACAAAATAACATGCTCAATATGATATCAATTATATTTAACTATATTTTAAACTCTGTTTGAAAGTATATATATGTACATGCACAAATACAAAACTACCTATTTATAATAAATATGTTCTTAAATTATATCTTCCAAATGTATTTATTATAAATATTTGGATAACTATGTAGATACTTTCTCTACATATATGCATAAAAATTACTGTTCTGTGTATATCATTTTCTATTCAGGCACTTCTGTAATATGTAGTATATTTACAACCAGAAAAATATTGAATAAGACAAAAAGAAAGTCTCATAGGATTCCGAAATAGAAGGCATGTTTCAAGACTAAGTTCAACCATAGAAAGAGAATGTCAAGTTGAAGTAAGTTTTAGTCTGAAATAAAATAGCAAAAGGAAGTTCTGAAAAACAGCATTGCAATTGGGAAGGACTCTGACAGATGTAAATCAAGTTCTTTATCCTTCCCTTAGTCAGCATTGCAAATGTAGGCCAATCTCTAGGGACCCATTCCCTCCATTTGCATTTCCCAGTACTAAGCACAGAGGGAAAAAGCAAAGATGCTGAGAAAGCGAAAAGTAAATGATAGAAAGAAGCATTTCTCACACAGCCACAACTTCCAGACATGCCATTCCTCCCGATTTAATGAACATTAACTGGGCCCCTACTCGTTAGAAACTATGCATGTGCTATGGGAGGAGTGGTGCTGCAAACAGGGGTAAGTGACCAGAGGGAAAAGAGGTTTGCAAAGAATTGTGATGCAAGTCATCATTAGGATAGGTCCTAAAATGGGGCACCTGAGTAGCTCTGGGTGGCTCAGTGGTTGAGCGTCTGCGTTTGGCTCAGGTCAGGATCATGGGGTCCTGGGATCAAGTTCCTCATTGGCCTCCCCTTAGGGAGCCTGCTTCTCCCTCTGCCCATGTCTCTGCCTCTCTCTGTGTCTCTTATGAATAAATAAATTAAATCTTAAAAAAAAAGAAATAAATATTAAAAGAAGTGCAAAGAACAATCTGTTATGGAGTTAAGGAGAGAACTAATTTCTCAACTCAGTGACTTCTCACAAGCTACTCCTCATAACCATGATGCATCTCCTCTACTCTCTGGCTGGAAGCAAATTTTAGATCTTACCTGAAAGATCACATCCTACAAGAAGCCTTCTCTAAAGATTGCTTCTCCTGCTCCCCAGACTGCCTTAGGACTCAGAGGAATGGTCTTACTGACATCCTGATCTTTTCCTTTGTGGTGCTTTTCGGAATTGCAATTGAACACATTTGTGTCATTATTTAATACCTTTTTCTTCCACTGGTCAGTAAGATTCACACAGTAGTGGCTCTGTCTATCTTGTTTACTACTGTGTCCCCAGTGTTGAGCACCGTCCCTGCATATGTTAGCTCTCAGTAATGTCTATTGAATGAAAAAATTAGTTTATGTGTGATTGATCCCTGAATACCTGATAACAAAAAACCTGCTAATCAAATTAAACCATGTTTTAGCCCTGTTTTTATTTTGGTTCATTTGCAGTTTTGTCTTTTTTTTTTCTAGGACATCCTCGCTTTTTTAACCAGCTCTCCAGTGGGCTAGATGTGGTTGGACTTGCTGGGGAATGGTTGACCGCCACTGCCAATACCAACATGTGAGTATCTTTCTGGGCCAAGGAGGGTGAGCCTCATAGACACCCGTAAACAAGAGCAGAGATGTAGTTTGTTTTTTTCATTGTTTATTTTGTTTTTGTTTTTTTAGAGGTGTAGTTTGTATATTTTTGCTTGCTGTATCAAAAACAAGTAGTCTATACCCTGAGAGAAATGCAAAGAATCTGCTGCATGTTCCCTGGGAGACATGTTTGAGGTTTATCCCTTCTTCTGGACCATCTCTAGAAACTTCCAAGATCAGAATTCCCCAGTCAGTAGTAATAGTCAGTTGATTAGTCTGAATTACTAATGTGCAAACTGTGAGTCCAGTTCCAGTGTTGGAATCATTTAAACACTACCCCATGGAGCCCATTGCACACAGTAGTCTGAAACCCACACACAAGTGTATAGGAAGTTGCCTGAATATAAATTAGAACCTAAATCTAATCAGAGGTGAAGAAAGTAAACTTTTAAAGGAAATCTAAATCCAACTCCAACGTGATTCTTTAAAAATTTGACCTTTGCCACAGCAAAACTGTTGTCATACAAAAATTAGATCTACTGCTGCAGTGTTTGGAAGTAAAGTTAATTTGGGGGCACTATTTTTCAAGGTTAAAAGGACAGAGAAATGATTAGGTGTGAAATTGAGAGGAACAGTCTGTGTCAAATGTTAATATAATTTAACTAGCAATCAAAAGAGAGAGCTGGTAGGAATTTAAACTTTAAAACCAACGACTAAATGTTTATGAGGAGAGACTATTTTGCTGTGTGGAAAAACTAAGGCTTACTTTAACTGTTTAGTTTTCATTGGGGTTTTAATGATGCATGGTACGTGGTAGTGATCAGCATTTTGTAGGTACAAAATGCAAACATAAATGGCTTACACAAGCCACTATTTTTAATTTTTTTAAAAATTTTTATTGCTTGATAATGGCCCTTGAAATAGGCATAGAGCAATATGTTACTTGAAAAAAAACTTTATCTTTTGAGAGAATATGTTTCTTTGCTATATAAATGGATTACAGAAAACTCAATTTATAAATCTTATTCCATTGTTTAGAATCCCATTGTTATGAGACTTAATCATTCTCTATGTGAGGAAAATACAGATTCTTTGCTTAAGCAGAAATAGAGTAAAAAGAACACATGGGAGATGCAGAGAGAAGGGACTTCAGAGTCTTCTTTACCTTCAGTTTCTTCCTTTTTAATGAACGGAGATCTCTTACCATAATCTGAGCTAGTGGGAACATGCGGAGTGGAAATAACTGGATTCCAGTTCTAATTCTACCGTCTACAGTGCTGGCAAGTTTAGTGAGTCTCTGTTGTCTGAAAATGATAATACCTACCCCATGGAACTGGGAGAGGATCAGAAAGGTAGTGTAGACCTTGAAACTGGCACAGCATGTGCTGGCAGAAATGAGCCTGATTGAAATATCAGCATATAAGGCTTGCTGCTTACTTTGTTCCTCTTAGAACTAGAATCTTAATTCTCATATGGAATGGGTTTCCTCACTGGATCTCTGTGTGGAGCTCTTGAGCAAGAGCATATATGTTACTTCGGTAATAGGCCATGGCATTCTGAAGAACAGGGTTGAGGGTAGGTGAAGGGGGTCAGGACAGGGAAGAAGAGCAACATGAGACTAGACCTGGAGACCATGAGGATAAGCAGAAGCAAAGGCTTCATCTTCTGGGATGCTGTGCCCTCCTATAAACAATTGCTTCAAAGGGCAGTCCACTCTTTCCCCACCAGGTCTTTTATGGCCAAAGGACTGCACTATGGGATGTTAACTTCCCCAGGGCTGGGGACTTTTCTGGCACTCCCAGCAGATTCCATGGCTTGTCCTGCCTGGATGCAAAAAGAGACCCCTAGGCTGGAGGTCAGTGCCTTCCTTGTAGGTGGGAGGTGATTCTCTGTTGGGTTGTGGGTATGTCTGAGTGAAAGTGCTCACAGCAGTGGCTGGGACTGAATAGTATCCACAGGCTTTAGAGACAGAGCAAGCTGAGAGCATCTAAAGTAGCACACAACTGGTGTATGATACTGACATCTTTATACGAGAACATGTACAGGGGTCTTTAAAAAGGTTTTTGAGGACAAATAAAAGAATTTCTTGAAAATAACTGAACCAACTCTGATTTCAGAATGTACTGTTAAACACTTCATTGCTTATTGTACCTGGTATGTATAGACAAAAGTGTTTAGCCTTCTTTTTAATCTTAGCTGCTTCATTTTGTGGAAGGGACTCTAATCTCACAGTTTGACTCAGAGGAGAGTCCCCATTGCCATGCTTTCAATTCTTGTTCATGAGTCTCATGCGGATCTTGCCTTGTACCATCTACTTGCTTTGAGCTACTACTGGAAAACATAATAGTTTTAAGGTTTTTTTTTTTTTTTTGGTTGTTTGCCCAAAGTAGAATCTTTAGGTAGAAAATCTTTATCAAATGATTTTGAGAAAAAGCTTTTTCTACTTATTTCATTTTCTGCGAAACATTGTCTGTAGCTTTCTCTACATATGGCAAGTTAGAAAGAGATCTAGAACTACAGACAATGTTTTGGAGAACATATATATATATATACACACACACATAACTGGGCATTTTCTGGTCATAACAGTATTGTGTATGTACTGAGGCGCTAAGGCTTGCTTTCAGAATTCCTTTCGGTGGGAAAGAAATTCCTAGTTACTGCACAGTACATTGGAGTCCATGATACATGATACTTTCTTTATAGAACGAATATATTCTTAATCTGGAAGGGGTGATTTAGAGCATATAAGTTTTAACTCTTTCTTGTACAATCTTCTATAGAATACAAAAAAATGTATGACCTTATCTAGCACATGATTTTATTTATCCTTTTCCAATTTATATGATTCACAGTGGAAATCTATGTATGTAATATAGGTTTACCTATGAAGTAGCTCCTGTATTCACTGTCATGGAAACAATACTTCTTAAGAAAATGTATGAAATCATTGGCTGGGGAGAAACAGAAGCAGACGGAATATTTGCACCTGGTAAGAAACACCAAGAAATAATTTCTCTAAACTAAATGCAATATATAGTAGGAGACACTCAAAGCATGTTTCAACAAATGATATTATTTTTAGGAGATAGATGTTCATAGGCCATTGTGTTAGTTATAAACAAAATTTCCATAAATCTAAAAGTTATGATTAGTTTCAGAGAGCTCTCAAAATGTAATGATTTCAATAAATATTTCTGAATTTTGAAATTAGGTTAACAGTCACTATTTCTCTTGTATAGGTGGAAGTATATCCAATCTCTATGGTATATTAGTTGCTCGTTATAAACAATATCCAGAGATAAAAAGACAAGGCATGACTGCACTTCTGTGTATTGTGTTATTTGTTTCTGAACAAGTAAGTATCGAGTCTAGAGTTTGCCAACTTTTAAGAACCTTCTAAGATAAACTGTAAGGTAATTGTAAGTCTGAGAACATTAGCTTTACTCTAACAATATATAGATTCAGTAATCTCTGTGTCTAGGTCTGCATATTGATATGAGAAAGAGAAAAAACAACTTTCCAGTCAATATAGGCCCCGGAGATTAGCAATACAGATGATTCAGGATTAAAATTTAATTCCAAAATATGAGAAACTAACAAAAATGTGATTATAAATATAAAGCCTTATATCTTTACCAAAAAAAATCATGGTATAAAAATTTTAAACTCTTAATTTAATGATTCTCTTTATCATTGAATGAGGAGAAGAATGTGATTAATATTTTATTTTTCCAGTGAGGATCAAAAGAATCAGTTAAAAAGAAAAGGCTTATTTTTATAGACTATGTTCTGGCCAAATGTTTCTGATATTGATAGTGTATCCACTGATGTCTCCTTTTGTTTTAATGCTCCAACCTTGTGCACAGCATCAATGCTTTTTTTTTTTAAAAAAAAATTGATTTGTCCCTATAATAAGTCTGGTCACTCTTTTTCTTTTCTCCTCAGCAACATTTGTAATATTAAAACATTTGTAATGGTAGTCCCAGTTTGAAAATTCTACCTTAAATTGTCTGCCAACACCAGGTTTTCTTTGAAATGTCCCTGTGTTGGCAGTATGTTTCCATGACCAAACTCAAATTAGCATTATATATATATGCACATTATCAAGTTGGAGACCACTGCTGCATGTTTAATGTCATTTGCTGTAACATTTAACATAACTTAAGATTCTTACTTAGTTAGAAATGTCATTTTTATCTTTTGACATATAATTTTTTGCATATAATGAGCAAATATGCTGGAATTCTATAATGTAGATAAAAATCATGTCCTATTTAATTGGTGCATTCTTCATTGAAATGGAGCATAGTTAGGGTTTACATTTATGCATTTTTTCTTTCATATATCTGATTTTCTCTTGGAAACTAAAAATAACTAGGTCCAAGTTCATATCTTGACCTGGTTAATACCTCCATCTCACTGATATTATTTACACCAGGTAGCATGACACAAGGAAATAGCTATCTAGAAGGCAAGAAATCAAGGTTGGTATCAAAGTCAAAATTAAGAATTGCAGGCATCAGAAGAATCAACTCATTTCTCCAAGCCTCATGGTTTAAAAAAATACGTATCTGTAATGCAAGAGTTACAGCTATCTGGAACCTGCAAGGATTTTATCACTGGGGAATATTGTTGCTAGATTTATAAGTGACATAACTTTCTATGTACATGGAGAACTAGGGTATTCAAACTCTTACTGCATGCAAAGAGTTGTGTGACAGTGTCTTCTAAAAGAGGTGTCACAACCTTCTTCATCTGAACAAATGTCATGATGAGGGTCTAGAAATATGCCTTGAGACCCGTACATGTGTATATACATTTATACATGCACAAACCCATTCAAAACTATGTGTATGTGTGTCCAAATGCACTCGTGTAAATTATCATTGATTTCAGAGAATTTAATGCCTTGCCTATTTTCATTTTTGCCCAAGGGTCATTATTCAGTAAAAAAAGCTGCAGCAATACTTGGTATTGGAACTGACAATGTAATTGAGGTAAAATGTGATGAAAGGTATGTTTCTAACACATTCTCAAAAATTGTTATTATCATTATGCTTCATAGATTAAAATCCTATTTCCTATTCCAATTTTTAGAAGGAATACTTTCCCCGTTTCAATAAATTTTAGCTGCTGTAATTAAGAAGCACCAAAGTTTTCCTTTTCTACTCTTAAAATTTCTTTGCTAAATAGGACTGTCGCGTATCTTCCCTATTTTAAATATATTGAATTACATATAATATAAATAAATATAAAAATATAATAATATCAACTGCTTTAGCACTCTACAAAGTAAAAATATTTTTCTATTTTCCTTGAATACCATGCTTTAGAAATAAGTAAGATTACAAATATTACATATAGTCAGAAGATCATTTTTATGCATATCAAACTTATTCACACATCAGTTCTGTGCTGTATTCTATAATTTGCTTTCATAGCTTTTTGGTTTTAGAATATGTTTTAGAAATCTTATCCCATGAATTATAAGACTTTCTTTATTATTTTTAATTACTTCAGAGTTTTCCTTTTATACATGTAACAGAATTTCACAAATCTTATTTTAAAGGACACTTAAGGGTTTCCTCCTAGATGTTAGTATTTAATAGCAGTGGTTAAATGAATATAATTGTATAAAAACATTTGAGAGTCTATGTTTGAATATCTCACATCAATTCCTAGAAACTAGATTATTGATTCAAAGAATGTCTGGATTTACAGTATCATAAAGTTTTTTTATTTGCCTTTCAAACATTTTTAAGTTAATTGATGCTCTTCAATACAATGCTAAACCTGAATATTATCAATACCTTTATAATTGAAAATTCTGATCAGCCAATTGTACATTACCATGATTTATCTGTTCATGTTCTTTGCCTACTTTTTATTGGTTGTTTATTATTTGTTATTGGCTTGTAAGACATCTTTATATATTTAGAAATTCTGAAATATAAAGTAAATGAATATAAAATATCTTACAAATTTTATGTTTATTATTCAGTACTTTCTCACAAGTTGTTTGATTTTCTTTTTATATTCTGTGTGCACCTCCTGAGAATCATGCCTGTCCAAGATACTTTACATCTTTTTTATTATTATGAATGGGATATTCTATTATTTATTCACAACAATTAGTTTTTAAAAATAGGAACATGACTTACTTTTGTAAGCACCCAATTGCTAAGCATTCTTATTATTTTCAAAAGCTTTTTAATGCATAAATTTAGGTATTCTAGGTATGCAGTCATAGATACTTCCATTAGGGTTTTTTCCTCTTTTCTTTTTTCTTCCCTTTTTTCCTTTTCTTTTCTTTCTTTCTATCATACGTTTAAATAATAATTTCTTCAGAAAAATACTATAACACTAATGGTAGTGAGCATCCCGTATCTTATTCCTGACATTAGTAGGAATGCTTCCAGTGAATCATCTGTAGGCATGCTAGGTTGCAATCTGATACCCGGATGGAGTAAAAAAGTGTTGACTTTTTTTTCTCAGATATTTGCTATGAAGAAATGTGAAGGCCATCTGAAATTTGCCACCCTTTTTCCTCCCTCATCAAGTGGATTCCTGATTTTTATTCCTTGATGTCAGGAGTTTTTTGCTTTTTTTTTTGAAAGTCTCTATTTAAATTCTCAGTTAATATACAATATAATATTAGTTTCATGTGTACAATACAGTGATTCAACACTTCCATACATCACCTGGTTCTTATTACAACTAGGGCCGTCCCCATCACCTGTTTCACTCATCCCTCCACCTATCTTCTCTCTGGTGACCATGTTTGTTCTCTAGAGTTGGAAGTCTGTTTCATGGTTTGCCTCCTCCCCATTTGTTCATATGTTTTGTCTCCTAAATTCCACATATGAGTGAAACCGTACGATATTTGTCTTTCTCTGACTGACTTATTTTGCTTAGCATTATACCCTCTAGCTCTATCCATGTCCTTGCAAATGGCAAGATTTCAGTGTTTTTTTTTTTTTATGGCTGAGTAATAATCCATAGTGTATATATACTACATCTTTTTTTTTTTTTTTGTCCTTTCCTAGATCTTGGGCTAGGTTTAAGGTTAGATCTAGGGTTAGGTGAGGGTATGTGCCAGAGAAGAGATTTTTACTTTAAAATGAAGTTTAATAACTTGAAAGAGAGATTATCCTTCTGCATCTTTCTTAGAAAAGTAATACAAATTTTAAGATGACTGAATAGCACACTAAGCATTCTTTAATTCAACGTGATATTTACCATTGGTTTTTGGGACCTGAACATTTACCTAATATCTGTTTACTGAACATTACCTAATAACTAAATATTTACCTAAGAAATACATTAGGGAGAAACTAAAAACTATTTTTTTTTTTAGTTTTGCATATCATCTATTCCTCTCATTGGTAGAATTGGTATGTATATTTTTAAAGTAATTAATTTATTGTATTTTTAAGGGGAAGGATGATTCCAGCTGAGTTAGAGAAAAATATATTAGAAGCTAAAAGAAAGGTATGTTCTGTAACTCCATACTTAAAATGCAGATTCATTTTTATTTTCTTTACTTATTTTCACTAGTGGGAAACAACTGTTAAGGTAATTTCTAAGATAAATAAAGTAATCCCTAAATGTGGGAAATTCCTCATAAAATTAAAGTGAAAGAATTAAGTTAATGCTGCAGTATTTCTTTAATAATTTTCTGTCAAATAACAAATGAACACTTATCAGCACATGGATTAAACAAAGGAATTTGGTCATTTTCATTTTTGTGGTATTATTTTGCAAAAATAAATCTGGAGAGAACTATAATAAATGAAACTCAGAGACAGTGATATGAGTTCATCTTATGGTTACACTACTCTTCCCAGTCCTGGAGGTACCTCAGAATATATGAAGTTCTTAGGTATTTAAGGTTCTTGTCCAAGTCATGCAGCTTCCTGATGCCCAGAAGTAATGGTGAAGTGACAATAGTCTTCCCATGGGACCTCCTGAGGCTCTACTGACGATTCAGCTTGTGTCATCATCAGGGCCAGACTCCTTTTTGCGTTGTAGCCACAGCTGGCAGCACAGTATTTGGGGCCTTTGATCCTCTCCACGCCATTGCGGATATCTGTGAGACACACAGACTCTGGATGCATGTGGATGTAAGTCCTTTAGTCCTTACATCCTTTAGTCTAACTCCTAATTTTCCCTTTACAAAAATGTATCCCATGAACAATCCATAAAATTACTTAATTGGTATTGTAGGCCAGATGAAAGTTTCTCTGGAAACTAATTTTTATAATGAATAGAATTGACTCAATATGTTAGCCTGGAAAGAGCTATAAATGTGTCAAGGGGTTTAAAATAGTCTAAACCTCTATTCAACTAAGAATTTAGAAAATCGATTTGAAGAAATAGTTATATTTTATTTTAATTAATTAACTAATTAATTTTTATTTATTTGAGAAAGAGAATGCATGCATGCGGGGGGGGGTGGAGAGGGGAGGTCAGGCAGGGGAGGGGCAAGATGGAGAGAGAGAGAATCTCAAGCCCACTCCACACTGAGAGTGGACCCCAACTCAGGGCTCAATCCCATGACCCTGAAATCATGACCTGTGCCAAAATCAAGAGTTGGCACTTCATGAACTAAGCCACCCAGGTGCCCCTTCAAACTGATTTTAAATCAAAAGATTTAGCCCACTACTCTAATGAACATTTTAAAATTAATACCTATTAAGGAAATCACAATTTTTGATGCTATTAATTTAGTACAGTGACCTTGGGCAAAACTTTCTTCAGCTTTGGTAAAAGTTGGATAAAATTAAAGTTATACAATATGGTAGATATGTTAATTTCTCTGTGGTATTGCCAAATCTGATGCCAACATTTTCATCCGTCCCTGGAAATTATACAGAAGGTGTTTGAATTAATTAGAAACCTAAAACTTTACTGTGTCATGAATAGGCAATAAGAAGTCATAGGAGGAAATTTTAAAATGCATTGTTCTTATAAGTAGTATAATGATAGCCAAGTTTATAATTATCTAACACAGCAATTAAAGCTTCATCAATGTTTGAAATAAATTTAACATGGGAAAAAGTTGCCTCTGCTACTTAAAAAGAAAGAATAGAAGAACACGTATCTTTTGTACCTGTAGGCAGCCTGGGGAGGTGGATTGTTGCTGTCCAGAAACTACTCCTCTAAACTCAGTGGCATTGAAAGGTAAGATCTGCACCATTGCTGGTGAAAGCAAAATAACCTGTTTGGGTTTCTATTCTCTTTTATTAGACTGTGAGCACTAATTGGAGCTGTTTTATCACCTAGAGCCAACTCTGTGACCTGGAATCCACATAAACTCATGGGTGTCCCCCTTCAGTGCTCTGCTATCCTGATCCGTGAAAAAGTAAATGATTTCTATTTTTAAGTAGTGCCATGATGGATGTCTTGGTAACGACTAGTTTCATTGTGAATATTTAAAACCAATATAATTATGGCCTCATTGAATTAGCACAGTGCAGCACAGTTTGGCCTATTACACAGAACCTTCTCTCTTGATCTTTAAGTAGCAGCCACTGGGTCATTGAGGTGCCACAAAACCAAATGACTGTAAGCACAAGTGGTAACTCAATGTATGGATAAGACCTGGGATGACACAATGGGCAGTGATGAGGTCAATAGAAAACCTGACCGTTCATGCTCCACTCATTAAAAACACCACGAAAAAACAAAATGTTTTTTAGGGATCAAATTTGGTCCACTGACCCATTTGTTATCTCAGAGCGTAGGGCCAAAAATATTGCTCATTTTAAATGTAGATAAGTCTGAGTAACTGCAATATATTTTAAGCATAGAAAGCACAAATTTATGGATTGTATGAAATTATTTTCTTCTCGTATGTTTTTGTATTTTATCTCCAACAATAGTAAATGCAATGTTACATAAGGAGATAAGGCCATGGTCTTCTCCAAGGAGAGATATAATGATGAACTTTAACTTAAGAATTCTTATCTCCATGTTTGTCAGAAATGCAAATGAATTTTATGTAGTATCATTTATAGCTTTGTTTTCCTTCTCTCTTACAAGCAATCCAAAGAGTTTGGATATAAAAATAAAGTGTCTGTGCTCTTACTACAAACTGCTTTAACTGGCACTCTACTTACTCTTTTTTTTTTTAATTTACTTTTATTTAAATTCCAGCTAGCTAACATTCAGTGTAATATTAGTTTCAGGTGGATGATGTAGTGATTCAGCACTTCCATACCACAACTGGTGCTCATCACAACAAGCGCATTCCATAATCCCCATCACGTATTTCACTAATCCCCCTACCTCCTCCCCTCTGGTAACCATCAGTTTGTTCTCTAGAGTTGAGGGTGTTCTTGATTTCCTTCCCTCTCTCAGGCATAAAAAAAGAATGAAATCTGCCATTTGCAACAACAAGGATGGAGCTAGAGGGTATCATGCTAAGCAAAATAAGTCAGTCAGAAAAAGATAAATACCATATGATCTCACTCATATGTGGAATTTAGGAAACTCATTTACTCTTGAGTCCTCACTCAGTGACCACTTTATCTCTTTTTAGAGGGCCTTTATTCTCGCTACCCTAGGCAATTCTCAGCAACGCAGGCTGGAACACTTCTTAGCTCTGCTTCAGATTCTATTCTTTGGTCACATGGCAGCCATATTCCTTCAATATCCAATAAAATATTCAATAAAATGGCAGCCGCCTTGTGTTTGAAGCCTGCAGGCTAACAGGTCCCCCCTTCCTGTCCACTCCTGCATGTCCAATACCCGGAAACTATAATTTGGCTAACATTTGTTTTCTTTAAGAAGCTTCTGAGTTTGCTCTCTCTTCCTATTGCTAACAGGTCTGTCTTCAACATTCAGATTTCTGATACCTTTATGTTTAGGACTCAAATACAAATTTTTTTTTGCAGTCTTCCTTGACTTCTTCACCCATAGTGAGTATGTTGAAATAGTACATTTTACGCTATTATCACATATCATGTGTTCCTCCAAGAAGGTTCTGTTTTCTTGTTTTATCATTTTTTTTTTTGTATAAAAAAGACATATAGATGGTCAAAGGTGGTAGAACAGAACCCTCAAACTACTAAGCTTTCACTAATTTGAAGGTCGTCTCTGGAAAATAAGCCTGTTTTGGTGTGGCCTTAAATTAAGAGGAACATTTGGTTCTATCTATTAAACCACTTGAGTGTCTAAGGTTGCCCATTAGACCATTTTGACTCATGCCTTAACGAGCAGTATAAACCAAGTATGTTAAGTATTGAATGAATATATTTTCTGATGCTAAAAAAACACATTTAGGCACTATACATATAGATATGCATATACATATATATATATATTGCTGCAATTGTACACAAAATACAATTAAAACTAATTTTAAATGTCTTTTATTTGATCTTTTAAAGGAAAGGAAATACCATGTGTTTTTGAGGTGAAGTGCTAATCACGTTAATCTCTTTCATCCAGAGGACTTTTTCATAATGCAAAATTGAAACCCATTCAGTGGCTTCTTGTTGCTTTTACGATGGGGATTAAAATCCCTGACATCGCCTACAAAGCCTGGGAGGTACAGCCTATACCCTCCTCTGCTCTCCTATTCACCGTTTACTTCCTTTTGCTTTCTTCCCTTGACATCCCTTGACCTGCTCTTATTTCCCAGAAGAAGCAGTGCAGCTCATCCCCTATGACTTTGGCAGGAGTTTCTCCTTCTGCCTATGAGGGTCTGGCTCCACTTTGTCCCCCACACCCTCCCCCAACATCTTTCTAGTTTAGCTCCTACTGAACTTGAAAATGACTTTTACCCAGAAGCTTTCCTAGACCTTCAGACTAAGTGAAATCTTTGATCTTAGAGCACAATATTCCAACACTGTGAAACTCCTCCACAGAGTTTATCCTGGGTACAATTTCACACTCATATGCCGTATTTTGTTTAGTGTCTAACCCACCTAACCTCCTGTAACCCAGATTGTAAAGTCAGTAGGGCAGAGCATTTCCACCCTTGCTTGCCACAAATCCACTGCCTGGGCACGGTGTGTGACAGATTGTGGGTAAATATGACTAGCTTAATCATCACATCAGAAGAGTAGATATAACCTATACTAACTATAACTCTGTCTAACGTAACAGAAGGGGAATTTAGGGGGTGGCTGGGTGGCTCAGTAGTTGATCCCAGGGTCCTGGGATAGAGTCCTGCATTGGGCTCCCTGCATGGAGCCTGCTTCTCCCTGTGCCTGTGTCTCTGCCTCTCTCTCACTGTGTGTCTCTCATGAATAAATAAATAAAATCTTAAAAAAAAATAAAGAAGGGGAGTTTGGAGTAAACTAAAGAGAAAATATTTACACGTAGAAATAGGATTCCTAAGATATAGATACATAAAGTACTCATTTCAATGTATCATTTCTATTCCTTTCTCCCTAAATACTTCAATTCTTACCACCACATTGCACTTTTAAGCCTAGATCTACAAGCCTATCTTAAAAAAAAAAAAAAAAGAGTGTGATTTTTTTTTTTCCCTTGAAATGAGTTTACCACAAACTTCAGGACAAACTGCCCCTCTGTCGGATCCCAGATTCGTCACTGGTTGGTTGTGTGACCTTGAAAATTGCTCAGTATGTTAAAGTATCCATTTCCTCAATTTACAAACATGATACAACAATAGTACCTATGCTATGAGTTTTCTGTGAGGCTCAAATGATATACTACTTGTGAAGTGGCCAGTTGATAAAAAACACATAGTAAACATATTGTTATTTGCTTCTTGTGCAACAGTTATGCTTGGTGTGTATTTAAACGGTACCCCGTCAGTGCACGCACATTTGGCCTTGCTTGTGTTCTCTTGGCGCACATCCTTTGAGAAAACCCTCTTTAACTTGGTGACAGGAAACACTTCTTTTCTCTAGTGATCACTTCTTAACCATCCAAAGCAAATGCTTCTCCATTCTTCAACACTTAAGAGGAATGTTTTCAACATCTTTTATGTGAGAAGCACAAAATTAAATGAACGGGTTACTTTATTCTCTACCTACTGTGACTCCCAGAGCACTTTGCTGACTGGCACCCAAAAGGCTGATTCATGGGATAGTTTAGTTTAAGCGAACGAGGCCCTCAGTTCTCATTAACTTCAATACATAGTAGCAAATGATTTCAAAAGAGCAACAAAACGTCAAGGACTTTGAGAAAAGTTAAGGAAAAATAGAGAAATTGTGTTAATCCAATTACACCATCTGTTGTCCCAGATAAACCCAAAGGACAACTGGATATACAAAAATCCTAGAAAGGTAACATGTTTTTATATAAAATAAACAAAATTCTCTTTAAAAGTGCATGGACTTAGAAATGTATAGAATTGTTGAATCACTTATATTGTACACTTGAAACTAATATAACACTGTATGTTAGCTATATCAGAATTAAAATACAAAACTTCATAAAATTCAAAAAAATAAAATAAATGAAGGTAACAAAAAAGTGCATGTAAAGTAGAAATGCTAAGTTAATTGAAATAAATAATGGTGGTTTCTTATTGAAATGTATGTAACCTACATATAGATATATTCTTGCTTCTTTAGGGTCTTCTGGAAGCATGCAACCAGATGAGAGCTGGGTATCTTTTCCAGCCCGATAAGGTCTACAATGTGGACTTTGATACAGGGGATAAAACTATTCAGTGTGGCCGCCATGTTGATGTCTTTAAGCTATGGTTAATGTGGAAAGCAAAGGTAGGAATGTATCATTCCTTTTATTAGGCCTTCTTTGTCTGGATCAAGAATATATAGATTGTTCCATTTTCTTTAGAGTTCTATCTGGGTGTCTTTTCCAAAGGTTTGTCTCACTATTTTCCTAAATACCTCTCAAGAAAACTATATTTCTAACTACAGATAACAACGGTATTGTTGTTATCTAACTGCTATATTTCTAACTACAGATGACAACCTTGGCTTCTCAGGTCTAAATTCCAACTGGGGTAGAAAAAAAAATCTGGCATGTTCCACTGTTACTATATACTCTACCAAACTGTAAGACTAAAAATCTGTTAAGAAATAAGCTTGTCTGCAACTTTTTGAAAAACTGTTTTTTTCCTCTACTAATTAGAATTGTTAATAGTCAAGTAGACTTGAAGTTGATAGAGATTCTCAGATGTGAACCCTTATTTGTTACATGGATGTGCAATCTACCTGTGCGTCTAAGGTCAGCAGATGGTCTATCCAAAGATTATGACAACATAAAACATGTTCTGTACCCTTTGCCTGCCCCTTATTTATAAGTTTCTATTACTTCATTTCCAGTCCTCTATAAAAAGATGGACATTGGGTTCTGTGCTGATGAAAGCTATGACATGAACTAACACCATCTATAATGTATTACTGACCCTGCTATTTAATTTGAAGTCTTTTGTTGTTGTTAGAAATCTATTACCACAAAATCAGAGACACCACTTGTCATCAAAGTCACCTAGCAACAGCCTGTCATATAGTCAACACTCTGATAAAAGAACATTGGTGACTCAGGAAGATAATCAGCCATTATTTAGTTCATTGTGGAGTTTCATTGATAATTTTCTTCATTCAAAGATAGGCATTCTCTAAGTTCTTTTCCGGGAGATTTTTAAATATCCAGTTTGGAAATTTTGTTAAGCTTGCTTTAAAAATATTCAAAGTTCCAATTTTTGCAAACACAAAGCTCAAAATTTTGTGCAGATCTGTCAGACACCTATAATCCAAATATCCCTCAGTGTGATTCTGTATGGATTTTATTTATGTAAATATTCTCAGGGACCTCCTGAACTCTGTAAGAGGTTATTAG
Organism: Nyctereutes procyonoides; assembly: GCF_905146905.1. Classification (NCBI taxonomy): domain Eukaryota; kingdom Metazoa; phylum Chordata; class Mammalia; order Carnivora; family Canidae; genus Nyctereutes; species Nyctereutes procyonoides. The sequence continues at coordinate 15,626,050 of NW_026575082.1, read as the reverse complement.
TTCTACCAAAGTTGAGCTGCCAGTCACAGCATATACCTACCTCGATTTACCTTACACAAATATTTACACCTAGATACTTGTTGACAGAGGGCATCCTTGAACTCACAAACGCTCAATATGTATCAAAACATTTTTAAAAATTATATATATGTATATATATATGAAAGATTATGTAAAGGATCACATAGTTCATCTATTCCTTTATATAATAAAGGGGTGACATTTAAACTTTTTAACACAAAGAAATACATTTTATGCTGTGGCCCAGTAATACATACACACACGTAATTAAAACAAAAGTTTTAGGAAAACATCTTACAATGTGAAATTCTCTAGTATTTTCTTTTCTGCTCTTTTCTTTGAAAGAAAAGCTGATCTGACCCACTTCACTGGCTCTATTACTCGCTAATGACCTATCAACTGCAGGTCAAAAGATACAGATAATCACATTTGGCCTGGATTAAGCCAGACAATCAGAGAAACACTTCGTTTGGCCTTCTATAAAGCAGATGTGACCAATGAATATTCCGTATCTATATTTATTTACTTTGTCCTTCCTGTAAACATGAGGTTTCCAAATCAGAGGAAGATCAACTATCTACTTAGAGAACATCTCTTGTGTCAGTTTCTCCTTCCCCTACTCCCCATTCGGGCAACTTAGCGAGGCCATATCACAGCACCCTCCATGTGCAAAGGAGATTTCTATCACAGGACAGGGACCCTGCAATTAGGAAACCGGAGTCTTATACCAGCTGGCACACCCACCCTGAGAGAGAGGGAGGGAAGGAGAGAGAGCTTACATTGACTCCTAAATGCTAAGGAATCCTCTTTGGGTGGAGAAAAGGAAGTCTCTATCCCATTCTACTCCAGAATGATAATCACTTGACTCCTGGGGAGATAAGGAATATTTTATTACCCTTTCAATGGGCGCAGATGATTACATAAAAACTTAGTATACACTGGCATGGAAATGCTTTTCCCATAAAAAAAAAAAAAAAAACATGTCTCACACTGGAAATCAAATTCAGGAAATATCCATGGCAGGTCCGACAGGGAGGTTTTGACTTCCAAGATTGAAAAATTCTATTTTGTCCTCCTTTGCTCTAATTACACAATGAAAACTTCATTGATGATAGAAGGAGGAGCCATTGTTAATGAAATTCATATTACTTATAAATATAATCAATTACATAAAATACTGTGATAGGCTATAAAAATAAGAAGAAAAATCATATAATAGTGTAAGATGCTACGAGCATTGACTATATATGCAAAAGCAAATACAATACAGAACCTTCCTTTTATGTAGATTTTCTACATGGGTTGGACTGGTTGTGGATTCATAATATGAATCTGTTTTGGCCATGAGAATGCTATAGGGAGTTTAATTGTCCAAAAACCCCATCTGCTTTTCTTAACTTCATCATTGCATTTGTCCCGGGGCTGTTTCCCAAAGTTTTCTCCCAGCCAATGACTGAGCCTGTCAGGGATTCTAAAGCATCCCCACTCCTGAGAGGCATAAGGCTCTTCTGACAGCTGACTTGGTGTGAGGTCTCCTCAGTGACCTTTCTGAATTTTCCTTGGACTTCTTGGTAGTCTAGGAAGTTTCCACCCCACTTAGCCTCCCTTTCTCTTTCACTTAGACTCAGACTTATTTACAGTCTGATACTTCTCCCACTCTAACCAGCTCCTCCTTTCACCCAGGCACTTCCACTATTAAAATCCTGGCACCTTTAATCACATTGTGATGTTTGCTTTTTTGGAAAGCATGAACTAACAGAGTCCACTAAAGCTTAAACTAGAAGTGCCATTGTCTTTAATATTCAATCTTTGTAGATTCTTTTCACAGAACTTAGATTCATTTGTAATATAGACACATACCTTGATATTTTTAAATGCCAGTTCAATATGTATGAATGCCATTAAAAGTTCTATATGGAAAATTCCTGGGAAGTAGTAAGCTCTATGGCAATTACTTCAATGATCCCTGGCCTCATTTCTTTGGAATCAAAAGTAGGATCATTCATCAATAATTTCTATTAACTTTTCCACAAGCCTTTCTCCTTCCTCTTTTAACTGTTTATAGCTTCCTCCAAACCGTACTGCCCTCAAAGAGAAACTTCTGGGCATCAGATGATAACGTGGTTATCACAAGAAATTAGTCCATCATTCCAATTCTTAAGCATTTCAAATACTAACAGTGCCTTTTCCAAATGAATGTTTGTTCAAAATTGTGAGAGTTGTTGGTTCTAGCCATGTATTCATATAATTGATTTTTCAAATATATGTGTATATATAAAATATACATATTATAAACATAACACATACTATATATGTTAATTTCCTGTAGAGAAAGACATTGAAGGCATTGAAAAGGATAAGGAGTGAAGGAAACAAATTCTGTTGGAAACAAGTTCTGATTTGAGATAAAGTCCCCTTTAGGGCTCTTAGCACCCTGTTTACTCAGTTGTGTTCACCTGTATTGTATTGAGAATCCCAGAGCTCCCACATATCATAGGGGCCGTGAAATTCTGTGCTCATTGAATATTGCAAATGCTGTGTGTAAATTGGGTGGCTAGACATGGAAGTTGCATATATCTCCTTAGCTCACATGTCTCATTAGGGACACTTTACTTACCTGACTCACAAACACAAGTCCAAGGCAAAATTTTAAAGAATTTCAGGATAGCAATGGCAGAGAATAAATTAAGCAGAAAACCCTTCTGAGTATAGGGCCCATGTGATTGTGCAGGTTGTATGCTCATGAAGCCAACTCTAATTACAAAGGCTTATGTACTGAGAATCCACTAAAGTACCACTTCATATGGTTGTGAAGCCTAGAATAACTGTGAATGCATACCCTCAGCTTGGGCTCTGGGTGCATGGACAAAAGCAAAGAGATCAGTGGGGAAGCAATTTTAATAATGTGGGAGAGAGTGATTAGGCCAGCAGAGTGGCAGTGGATTTAGGCTAAGGTATATTAGAGTCTAATTACATTTTGAAGATAACCATAATGAAATTTACCAAAGTATTAGATATGGACTATGAGAAAAAGAAGATCAAGAATATGAGAGCTTTAAAGTCTTGGGATTTAGCAACTAGAGGATCAAATCGATACATTATTGAGATTGGAGAGACTGTGGCAGAAATAAGTTTGTGTAGAAAGATCAGGAGTTGTCTTGAACATGTCATTTTGAGATGTTCATTAGTCATCTCAGTGGAGATTTGAGTGAGTAGTTGAGTATATAAGTCTGAGATTCAAAGAGAAGGTCTCAGATGAAAATATAAGTGGGAGGGTCACCCCGTGTAGTGCTTAATAACACGAGACAAGCAGAAATCACCATGGGAAAGAAGGTGGGTGGAAACAAAGACTGGACAATGCTTCTATGCCTCGGTTGCCCACCTTATAGGGTTCTTCTAAGAGAAATTAAACCAAGTGTATACAGTACGGAACTACATGCCTGTGGTGGAGCAGAATTTCAATGGTTGTTAATGTTTAAATACATTCTGGGGATCCCTGGGTGGCTCAGCGGTTGAGCGCCTGCCTTTGGCCCAGGGCATGGTCCTGGGGTCTCCAGATCGAGTCCCACATCAGGCTCCCGCATGGAACCTGCTTCTCCCTCTGCCTGTGTCTCTGCTTCTCTCTTTCTCTCTCTCTCTCTCTCTGTGTGTCTCTCATGAATAAATAAATAAAATCTTAAAAATTAATTAATTAATTAGTAAAAAAATTACATTCTGCCTGTGAGCATGCCAAGGGCTTTATTTATAGTATTTCTCTCATTCCTTGTAACATTATATGTAACTTTTAAAAATTTGCTCTACATACTAGACAGATGAGAATCACATGTCAATATATTTAGCAAATGTGTGTAAATCTAGGCACTGAAGTGCAGAAGGCCGAGAAATTGGCCTTACATTCACTGACAGTAGGGATCAAAGTGGGATGAGGATCTAGAAATAATGAAGTGATAATGGAGAACACCTACTGGTGGTAAGATAATAATCACATTATTATTTATTATTATTTATTATTTATTATTATTATTATACATTATTATTTATTATTTATATAAGTACATTTAAATAATTTTAATCAATTTCAGGAACTTTTTTGATGTAATTTAAAGGAACTTACTTTTGAATGGAAACTTTTATTTTTTTTTTTTTTTGATTACAGGGAATCTGTGGCTTTGAGGCACAGATTGACAGATATATGGAACTTGCAAAATACTTCTATAAGGTTTTGAAGAAAAAAGATAACTTTAAGCTCGTGTTTGATGCAGAGGTAAAGATGTCTTTCTTTCCTTCTTTTTTTTTTTTTTTGATAATTTAATGGATTTATACTTTGCTGAGTATTCTTACCTGAGATAATTTTAGAAGTATGCTTAGCAATTCTCATAAATAGTTTATCTTATCTAAATGTAAATCATCTAGGTTTTAAAATCTGTTTTAAGTTCTGTGTCTTACAAGCCACGGGTCCAAAAGACTTTTAATTGATAATGATTTTCAATATTTTCCTTTTTAGGACAATTAGAACTATTTGGTTAAATTGCTTTTCTGATTTCTCTGGCACAAAATAAGAGTAATTTAATTGTTCCTAGCTTTTTTTCTTGTATGTTATAATATGTAGCTGGGTTTCTGGACAGCAGATCATAAGAGAAGGTAGACTTAAAATTACCATAATCTTTGGTAGATTGTTATTAACCCACTAAGTAGGTATTAGTGAAAAATTTGAGATTTTTGCCAGTATTATGTCAATTTTCCTCTCCAAGTCCCAGTCAACCATCCAATGGCATAAAGCCATGCTAATAAGAACAATTGTTAGAAAAAAAAATGTGCTTCGTCTGTCTTCAAAATTGTCTTCCTCTGACTACATTATTATCTTAATTTTGGTGAGTCTCACAGTTTTAAATGGAAAATAGTAGTAAATTTAAAAATTAATTTAATTTTTTTTTTTTAGAGAGAGAGAGAGAGAGAGAGGAAGGGGTGGGATAGAGGGAGAGAGAGAGAGAATCTTAAGCAGGCTCCCTGCCCAGTGTGGAGCCCCAGATGGGGCTAGATCTTATGACTGTGAGATCAACACCTGAGCTGAAATGAGAGTCAGACACTTAACTGAGCTACTCAGGTGCCCCAAAGTCTGTTTTTAAAACTATACATCTTCTACTAGTTTATTTTCCTCTCTGAAATCAAATTTATGTAAAGTGTTCTTATATTTTTTATCTATGTGGAAAACAGCCAGTCACTGAAACCAGAAAACTTGAATTCATCTTAAAAGACCAGCAGAGGTTACTTATATCTGTTGAAATTTTGGAGATGTAAACCCTCTTATCTGTACCCACAGCCACTGCTTTAGTGAAGTCATCTCTGTTCTCTCCTGACTTACTATGATAGCCTAATACTAACAAGTAATATTATTCTCTATTCACTTGTTCTCTCCTCTAAGCCATTGTCCATATTGCAACCCAAATGATCTTTCTCAAATATGAAACTGGAACTAGCATTATTGTTTAAAATATTTTGAGGAATGGTCATGGAATGGATAGCTGAAGTTCTCTGAAGGAAATTGAGAGAACAGAGCATGGCAAAAAATGACTTACATAGATATGAACATCATTAAGAATTGTGGTAGGAGAGGTTAAGAAAGACAGCAAAAGCCGTGCCAGACTGGAAACTCTGTAAGGACAATGATGATGTCTGTTGTGTCTGTGTCTAGAGTCTGACATGTATTATACCCTTAAAAGCTATTCTTAAATATGTTAAAAGTGGGGGCGTCTAGGTGGTTCAGTCAGCTAAGCATCTGACTTCCACTCAAGTCTTGATCTCAGAGTCCTAGAATTGAGCTCTACATGGGGCTCCCTGTACAACAGTGGGGAGTCTGCTTGTCCCTCTCCCTCTGCTCCTCCTCCTGCTTGTGTGAACTCATTCTCTCTCAAATATATATATATATATATATATATATATATATATATATACAGAGAGAGAGATTAAAATATATAGAATATATTAAATATTAAATATATTTATAAGTATATTATAAATATATATTATACATAAGTGTAATATATTAAATATAAAATCATTAAAATACTTCTGAAATGCTTAAGAAATTAGGTAGAGTTTTAAAGATACTTGTAAAATTTTTATGCTCAATTTAGCCTGAGTTCACCAATGTCTGCTTCTGGTATTTCCCACCAAGACTTAAACATATCCCAAAAGGTTGTGAAAGAGATCAAGAACTCCAAAAGGTAAGTGTGTGTGTGTGTGTTTGTGTGTGTAGGTGTGTGTGTGTGTATGTGTGTGTGTGCATGCGCACACGCTGTTTTTAATTTTAACATTGTCTTTTAAATAATGTATCTGTCTGGTTAGTTTGATATGTTAAGACATGGTACTCACGTGGTCCCAAGCCATTGATTTAATACTTATATAGAGATGAGCTCAATCTCAACATGTCAGTCATTTTTCAAATTAATCCAGTCATAATATATGTAATTGAAAAATATTTATTGAGTGCTTAATATACATTATGCTGATTTTCCTACTCTTTGCTTAATCCATTCATCAGTTAATACATATTAGGTATTCCAATAGAAGTTTAAGGTATAAAATGAATTAGAATCCAAGTCGTAAGTTGGCTAAGAACGCTGAGTAGGAGAGAAGACAAAAATGTAAATAATCACAATTGCTAACAACAATACAAGAGGTAGTTGTAGAACTGTTACAAAATTTGAAATATTTACCAAAAGATCACCTGAGCATGGATATGAGCTTTTATTAGAGAACAAAGAACAATATACTGGAAAAAATTCCAAATGAATATCATAACAAGGGGGATATCTCATATTACATTATTAAAGAAGATCACTACCGTCATATGCAATTTATCACATATATTTATCATAAGTTTTTAACCAGTATTAAGCAAGCATCACATAGACACATTTTACTTTGAGTTATGCCAACATCACAACCACTTATGTTGGTGCCCTTATGAGGTACCCTGGCATACACTGAGTACAAACCATCTGATATCGGTGTTTAAGAGCTTTAACTTTTTGTATCACTAAAATTTCACTGGGCTTGTAAGTCCTAAGTGAAAAATAAAGATTTTTTTTTTTGTTTTGCTTTTTGCTTCTCACAATACCACTTGTTTAAATATTTTGTGGTTTGAGGCAAGTATTAAGTGAAACTCTTTATATTTGTTTAAGTATATGTGTGATCTTCCACTAGGGCTATTACTACGGTTGAGAGCTAGTGAGGCACATGTTTTTATGCAGACTTGCAAGCTGGCTCCTGAGGTGCACACAGCTCATTTACCAGAGAGCTGTCCCTCTTAGGGACATGCTCTTGGATAGAAAGCAAGGGGGAGACCATCAAACAGTTCTTTAAAAACACCGCAGGCAATAATTAATATCTATTGTTTTATGATCATCTTGATTAACTAAAATATTAAATAGGGAAAGACATTACATGAAGTGTCTTTAAGGTAGATAAATATATCTATTTGCTTCTACACTGCCATCATATAAGATTTATGGGGAAATTAAGTAATGGATAGCATATGCAGCATTTAAGTAGCAAACTGTGTGCAGAAGCAAAAGTTTCAAGAAGCGCAGCAGGTTGAGTAGTTATAGAATGCCTTCCTCTGGCTTTCCCTAATGCCAGTGCCTCTTTGCCCTATAATAATAACCCAAGAATGTATTAATGTGATCTGGTCCCACATATATGCTGTCATTTACACAGACAGGATTTGTTTCTGTGAAACTCACAAAGAAACTATGTTTTGCTGCAGAACAGTGACCTGGTAGAAAAACTTAAGGTGTAGTACAATAATTTAAACAATGAAAGTTATGATGCCAAATTGCGCTACTATTTTTCCATTGCCTATTTCCTTTTTACCTCTTTCTCAGATGCTTCTATTTGAATTGCCATATAAATATAAGCAAAATGTCATACAACCTTCTTTAATGCATTCTAGCACATTCATATTATTTTGAGTTGGGTCATTGTGAATCATGAAGTAACAAGAGCTACAGTATGAATATAGAACATGCTGGGTATATATTTTTTTCCTGTACTAAACATCTTAAAAATTATCCCTAATAGTTTTAAATTGCTTGCTATTTTTACTCTGTACTAATGATAGCTATGTAGGCATCTAGAATGTGGGAGAGCACAGGCTTGTAAAATTACCTTTTAATAATATTTACATTTGCACACAGATTGCTCCAAAGATTAAAGCACAGATGATAGAGGAAGGCACAGCCATGATAAGCTACCAGCCATGTGGGGACAAAGTAAATTTTTTTCGAATGGTCTTTTCTAACCCTGCCACAAGACGAGCAGATGTTGACTATCTCATCGATGAAATTGAAAGGCTTGGAAAGGATTTATGAGACTTCAATATGAGCTTGAATACAAGTGTGAATGGCAACTTAAAAAATCTGCTGCTGAAGATAAGAGAGGAATACTATAAGCAGTTTCCTCTCTTTCAGAACTTAGGATTCTCTTTTATCCTTTGCTATCTAAGATGATGAAAGGGAAGCCAATTCACCGAAGATAAATAGATTAAATTCAAGTTCCTTCATGTATTTGTTATTTTCATTAATTTGATCAAAATTATTGAAAATCTGCTAAATGTCAGCTACTTGTCTAGGTATATTCAGAGCACATCAGTAAATAAGAAAGACAAAAATCCCTCCTCTTGTAAAGGAAGAAGCTCCATTGTGGGCATTGAGTAACTTAGCATATATTTACATGTTGGAATTAACTGAATAAAGATTTCCTGAATTGAAATAATTTTCGATATCACATGGTAGTATTGTCTCTGTCAAAAATAAAATCATACGTATCATGTTTCTCTTTTTCAAACAGTCAGATGAATAAAGTGTTCTGTATTTTAGAGCAGAGAGTCAGGAATGGCAGCAGCTGACGTATTTTCCCTTTGATCCTTGTCTTTTTATTTAGAAGGGACTGTGGGCCTACTATGCTTCTATGCAATAATTTAATTCATTTTTTTCCTGCAACACCATTTTTAATGTCTCTAAAGATCCACTGCAGTGACATCTTTTACAGTTCTCCAAAAGTGTATCAGCCATATTTCATAAAATGGAATCAGGCCGTTCCATATTGATGGTGTCATTAGCGTTTTTTCAGCTCCATTTTGGAGATAATAATAACTAACATTAATTGAGCACTTACTGTACATCAAATGGTATGCTAAGCATTTCACCTTGCATGGTCTCATTTAGTTCTCTATTAATGCTATGATTCAAGTGATCTATTATCTCCATTTCACGAATGAGAAGGCGAAGATTTAAAGAATTTAAATAATGTGTTTAACATCATGCTGCTGGTAAGTAATGAAACCAAAATTTGAAGCTAGGTAGGTTTCTTCTCAAGTGTGCATGACGAAGAATCCGCCCAATACCTTGCTGCAATTAACATTCACCACCTGCCACTTGAGACGTTTGTCAAATGACTTGACTTAAGCAGTTCTCTTTGCTCTTCTCTGAAATAGGAATAGTAATGGTGCCTTTGCTACACCACAGGTTTTTGTTAGAATAAATAGTTTTGTTAAATATTTTTAAAAATTGTGTTAGTTTTCTCCTTTTACAATGTATACATATACCAAACCATCATGATGCACACTTTACGTATCTTACAATTTAATTGGTCAATTATACCACAATCAAGCTGGAAAAATTAAAATATTTTCTCAATAAAGAAAAAAAATCAAATGATTCAGTAACTTCAAAGGAAGCTGAAAATTTAAAACAATATCACATACTGAGGAAAATGAAGGGAAACATGGTATTGAATCTACAGAAAAATATAAAGAGGGAAAAAAGTGTAATGTAGTGTACATGTAACTTCTTCTTTATAGTCTGACAATTTACCTTTCCCCCACAGACAAAGAAGAAGATAGACCCAGTAAGAGACCTATAGCATGCCTGTTATAGGCTTGGCACATAATTAATGTCAGTATTGCATATTTCATTTTTAGTATGTCAAATAGAGCCAGAGACTTAAAAAATATACTAAGTAAAAATCAAGTTCTGTAACATTGGTTTTATCTTTATTGTAATCATTCAGGGTTACAATCAAATATTGTCACGTTTCTTTATGATAGAGGACATTGTACCTTTCTGTTTTCCAACTTTCTGTTTTCCAAACTGGGTTGCATTCGTTCAAGTTAAAAGTGTAAGAACTTCTGTATTTAATGAAGAAAAACACATGAATTGGGATAGAGATTCTTTTCAATTGTTTTTCTCCCAAATAAATAAGACGTTTCAGATCCAAAGTTTTCCTCAGAGGAAACATAAAATTGATTATACTACAGACTTTGATAGGCTGTGTCTTTGTGAGATATAGGGAATGGCAGTTTAATTATCTAAGTGCAATGTATCCCTTGATAAGAATTACTGCTCTAGACAGGAGGGTTTGTTCCAAATGTTATCGGGTTTGTCAGACTCAGAAACATAAATCTGTTTCTTCCCTATGCATTATGCATGATCGCCTATCATTACATAAAGGTTATCAAAGAGAGATTAAACATTTCCTTTTCAAGAGTGCACCCCAAGTTTCTTTGTCCCTATATTTACAATTGTAGGTACTGGCTTTATTGCTTAATAAATACTTGGAAAAAGAATAAAGTAAATCATAACTGTTTCAATATAATGTGCATGTTGTGTGGGTTAAATAAACAAGTTAGAACAGCGCTTTCTTCTAATATCAATTCTATGAATTAAGCAAATATTTCTGTAGCATTTCTAGAGATTCACAATCTGATTTTTTCGGTAGTGCCCTGTTAATAACAACTAACTTAATATGAAGTGTTCTCTATTGTTTTGAGGTATGTGACATTTTCAATGGTTCAGATACCTATTTTATGCAGTGTTGGAAATTTGTGACATTTAAATTAAAGGACAGTAGTCATTAACATATGTCACTCCTTACCTCCTTGACCTTGAATTATTTTTTATTTCAAAGTCAATCAAAATTATTTTAGCCACAGAACACTTACCCACTTTCCCCATGGCTATGTTCTCTCAAGCATCCGACATTAGGCTTGAATTACATGAAATAATGTGTGAGTTTGCCTTCTACAACTTACAGAAATTCTATAGAAAGGGCCCTTTTTTGCTGCTATGTGATTTAACTTAACATGAAATTCTTAAAAGAATTTTAACAAGTTGATTTTTTTGGAGATTTTACCAAATATAATATGTTTTTAACACAATGAATGTCATTCATTTGAACCAACAGAGATGACTACCAAAGAGACTGTATCTCCAGAATTTAGGGTACAGTGGGGTAGACCAACAAAAGAAGTTAATGTATCTCTTAAAATTGTATTTTTGATTCAAGGTGCTGCTATAGAATCATGCACAACCTATAGGCATTTATTCTGATGGCAGTTTCAAGGATGTGTTAGAGGAGGCACAAGCCTTGAACTCAGAACCCTCGTTTTAGAGGCTATTGCAATAATCCAAGGAAGGATAAGGGTCTAACAGTGCGAACCAATAGGGAATTGAAAGCTATTTAGGAAGTAAATTACCAAAATGTATTGGGAAGAGAAAAATTCAAAAAGCCTTCAATTTCGTTTCTAGCTTAAGAGACTGCTTAGGTCTTAGTAGCACAGAAATCCAAAAGGCAGAGCCTTATTAGCACAATGTCTTTGGTCTATTTAGCTTGCTTACAGTAAATAACCTTAATTTATGGATTTAGAGGACTAAGCTCTTTAGAAAATATCACATAAACTATGTAACTGAGTATACAGTGGAGATGTTTCATGATTGACTAAGTTCCCCTCTACGTAATTAATGGAGAAGCGTACATCACTTAGAGACTTTATATGTTAATGCAAGTCACAGAGCATCCTGAACCAGCACAAAAGAATCTGAGAATCCTCTGGGTAATTCCATACCTCTCCCTACTTTGTGCTTCATTAATTACTTCTGTCCTCCAGATTCTTAGTAAGGCTTTGTACTGGACAGGATCTTTGGCTCATCTGAGTCTGATCTGACAATCAGATCCTTTGTATTATCTCAGTAATTATCAGACCCAAGAGACTGAGAAGGAATATTTGAAGACTCCGGTCTAGTTAGCTCTTAAATATTTCCAGCGCAGTGATGCAGGGGTGGGCCTGGAACAGAGAAAAGCCGCAGAGGCCCTACATTAATTAGAAACAACTTCTCTTTTGCTGAATCATGTTGTTCTAGATGCTTGCACTCCTCAGTTTTCTGTCTGGCTTTTGTCTCAGCTCAGCTGGTCATTTAACTCCTTTTGAGTGAAGGGTCAAGGTTTGGGAGATTCCCCTCCCCAAAATCTGACTTTGACATTTGTCCTCTCTCTAGGTTCACAGCTTTTAGTGTTCATTCTGACCAAACAACCAAGCCCCTTGCTTCTCCTCATAGCCCGTTTGTCAGACCCTTAACCTGCAGCCCACATCAAAGGTCAGGAATACCAATCCTCACTTGTCACCTTCATCATTCATGTTCATTTCAATGGTATTAGATTCTCTCCATCCCAAGTGTACCAACTTGAATGATTCAACCCTAGGTATCTCCTCCTGCATCTTTTTCCTAGTCCAAACCCCACTCAAATGGGGATGTGAGCACAAATTCAACAAATATTTTACAAGAATATTGAAACTTATTCCTCCAGTCTCATGTGAGATGCAAATATAGTAGTTGATGGACATTAAATTTTTCTGATCTTTACTCCTAACACGGAATGTCCTCTCACCTATAAAACATTTTTAAGAAGTTTCCTTGATAAAGTAATGATAGCAGCTATGTCAATGTTATTATATATAAGAATAATAGATATCTCATTCAGCCATATTCACATATTCTCAAATTAATGAACCATTTATAACAAGCACAGACATGCCTTCAATTCTGCACCACATTGGATATTTCACAGTCTTATCTTTCAACTTCCCCTCAGTATTCTGAAATTTCCTGTTAAAAACAACTTTATATTTTCCTGAAAAAGGAAAAAAAACATGTTTTTAATTGTAAAATAATTAAATTAGCTTTGGTCAATACATTCTAGCAGAACTGTAGGCCACGGTTCCTTGAAAGGCATGATGTGACCATCAGTGAAACAGAAAGGCAACCTACTGAATGAATGGGAGAAGATATTTGCAAGTGATATATCTGATAAGGAGTTACTATTCAAAACATATAAGGAACTTATACAACTCAACACACACACAAAAAAAAACAAATAATCTGATTAAAAAATGAGCAGAAGACCTGAATAGACATTTTTCTAAAGAAGACATATAGATGGCCAACAGATGCATGAAAAGATGCTCAACATTATTCATTGTCAGGGAAATGCAAATCAAAACTATAATGAAATATCACCTTCCACTTGTCAGAATAGGTAAAACCAAAGATAAGCAACAACAAGTGTTGGCAAGCATGTAGAGGAAAAGGAACCCCATTGATGGGAATGTAAATTGGTACAGTCACTGCGGAAAAAGGTATGGAGCTTACTTTAAAAAGGTAAAAGTAGAAAGATCATATGATCTAATAATGCCACTACTGGGTATTTACCCAAAGAAACTGAATACACTAAATTCAAAAGATATATGCACCTCTATCTCTATATTTACTGCAGCATATTTACAGTCTCTAAGATACAGAAGCAACGTAAGTGTCCACCAATAGGTGAATGGATAAGGGAGATGTGGTGTATAATCACAGTGGAATATTATGTAGCCATAAAAGAATGAGACTGTGCCATTTGAGACAACATGGGGCATAGAGGATACCATGCTAAGTGAAATAAGTCACACTGAAAAAAGCAAATACCATGTGGTTTCACTAATATGTGGAATCTGCACAAAACAAAACACTGAATAGAACAAAAAGCAGAATCAGACGTATGAATACAGAAAATAAACTGGGAGTTGCCAGAGAGATCAGAGCTAAGGGTTGGGCAAAATTCATGAAGAGAGAGGCTTCCAGTTAGGGAATGCATAAGTCATGGGAATGAAGAGCACAGCATAAGGAATATAGTCAATGATATTGTGCTAGCGATGTAGGCCATATGGGGACAGATGGTAGCTACACTTGTGATGAACAGAGCATAACATGAACGTACGGAATCACTAAGTTGTACACTTGACACTGACGTAACATCGTGTATCAACTATGTGCAAATAAAAAAAAGAATATCCCTTGTGAACATTTGTTGAAAATGTGATAATAGGTAATAATAATAATACCCGATCTTTGATAGCCATTTTCCAGTTTAAAATCACCTTGGGATAACTTATTTTTAGCTGATTGTGTTTTCTAAGGAAGGCATGGTCACAAACTGTGAAAATAAAAGAGTATAACAAAGAGGTTAAGAGCTGGGATGCTGGAACCAGGATTCCTGGGATCAAACCCTAGCTCTGACCCTTCAGAGTGAGGCAAATCAGGCAAGTTCTCTGCTCTCTGTATTCATTTTTCCCCTCTCTCTGCTAAATACTAATAGTATTTCCTCACAGATCCTATGAGAATTAAATGAATTACTTTGTATATGTTACATTCTTTACACAGTGTCTGGAATGTAATAAGCCCTCAATGCATGTTAATATTGTTAATACCACAAACACAAGCTTTACCAGTATTTTTATTTATTTTTTCTTTTAGGTAGGTTTCAAACTCACTATTCTGTTTCTTCCTTTTTTAAAAAGATTTTTATTTATTTATTCATGAGAGACACCGAGAGAGAGAGAGAGGCAGAGACACAGGCAGAGGGAGAAGCAGGCTCCAGGCAGGGAGCCCAATGTGGGACTCGATCCCGGGACCCCAGGATCACACCCTGGGCTGAAGGCAGGTGCTTGACCACTGAGCCACCCAGATGTCCCTATTTTTAACTTCTTGAGGAACCTCCACACTGTTTTCCAGAGTGGCTGCACCAGCTTGCATTCCCACCAACAGTGCGAGACGGTTCTTCTTTCTCAGCATCCTCGCCAATACCTGTTGTTTCTTATGTTGTTAATTTTAGCCATTCTGACAGGTGTGAGGTGGTATCTCATCATAGTTTTGATTTGTATTTCTCCGATGATGAGTGATGTTGAGCATCTTATCATGTGAGACCCAGGGACTTTCAAGACAGCAAGCAACACACTTGGATCAAAATAATCAACATTACATTTGCTGAGGTTGGTCCTGTATTCCCAGGCAGACCATATAATCTTGGCTACAGAAACCTCACATGTATTTGGAGCTTGTACTTGGAACTGACTCATGGTTTCAAATTTTCTCTTGGCAACCCTGCAGTCCTGTCTGGGAGCATTTTACCACTGCAGTCCCTTGGGAATATTTCATGCCACAGTTAATCTTTCACAGATAGTAAACACAATCCAAGTCTCAGCTCCCTCATTCCCATTCGTCAAATCATTTGTAGGTAAATAGAAATAGGAGTGAAACCATATCCAAATTATCCTTGGCTTAGTCAAGAACTGGAGGTATCATATAATTCATAGTTTATGTTAATTCCCCTTGCCCAGCTCATATATCTCAGGAAATAATTGGCATAATTAAAAGTCCAACAACCTCATTCAACATGTTAACTTTAGCATGTGCACTCTACTCCAGTGATGTATGGATAATCTTGAAAATCAACATTACTCAGCCCCTCTCAAATCCTATGGATTGATTTTTGTATAATCATAGAAAATGCATTCAGTAGCTGTGTGATAAATTAAAATTTCCTTGGAACAGATGACTTATTATGATAATTCAACAGTTTTGGATTCTTACTATAATAACTGTATTGAAAAGCTAAATGCCCCCAGGAAATAAAACAAAAATGTGAAAATGTCAACTATATAGAATTGTTTTATAGCTTTGTTAAATTTGGTCTCTGCTTCTTCCTTGATTTCCAAAGTGAAGAGTGTTTTGGTGGTTTTGTTTTTCTCTCATGTGAGAAGAAAAATTTTGTATCATTTTTCTTTTCATTTTCTGCTTACCTTTCACCTCCTAACTCCAGGGCCATCAAAGATGGAGAATTCCTGGTTGAGTATTGTGAGACAGCACTCAGGCTAGGACAAGTTTTCCTTCTGCTTTAATTTGTTCTGGGAGTGGTCTTAAATAGGAGTGGAAATATTATATCCACTCCTATCCGCTGCTATGGGAGGATTATTGACCTGCTGTACTCTAGACTCTGCTCATTACATTTGATCTGCCTTCCTCTCTCTTGCATTGGCAAGCAAGGTTAATGCCCTTATCCTGACATGACTTCAGTTATTGGTAAATCCATAATTCTGTATTCTTATATCCATCCAGCACCTACGCAGACCTCTTAGGACTTGGGATATTTCAGCTGCTTTTTCCCATACCATGTCAGGGATGCTGGACTCCCTAGGAGAATTGAAACATAGCAAGATATGCCACAACTTTTGTTTTTGGCCTTTTCCCTAAGCCTGTTTGGGATTTTCTAGCTTTCTGGATTACCATCCTACATTTGCAAGACAAGGATGTAGACAGATTGTAACTCTCAGAGATTGTTCTGGGAATGCAAAATAGTGCAGACATGTTGGAAAACACTGACTCTTTTGTATAAAGTGAAACATAGACTCACATAACACCTAGCAAATTCCACTGCTAGGTATTTCTCTCACAGGCATAAAAACTGGTTTTCGTATACATCCTGCATGCAAATGTTTATTTATAGCAGGTTTATTTCTTTTTTTCACCAAAAACTAGAAACAACCCAAATTCCCTTCAACCAGTAGATGGACAAACTGTGGTACATATTCCATTGTACCCTCTCAGTGAAAAAGATTCTGTTAATAACACAGATGACTCTCAAATCCATTTACTAAGTGAAAGAAGTTTTATACGAATTGTAGAAAAAGGCAGAATTATGGAGACAGAGATGAGATAAGTAGTTCCCAGAAGCTGAAGGCTGGAGGAGGGTTTGTATCTAAAGAGGCAGTATGAGAGAATTTGGAGGTGATGGAACTGTTCTGTATTGTGGCTAAGGTGGTGGACAAATTCTCCATGCCTTTGTCAAAACCCACAGAACTGTATGACACACAAAAAAATATAATTTAAAAGAGCCTATATTTTACAACCAGAGCCACATGAAAAATTTCTACTTTGGCAGAAGATCTGAACATCAACTTTGACAGATGATCTGAAGTATGAAAATAACAGTGAGTCATAAGAAGTTGGGAGAAATCGAAGTTGAAAAGGATCCCATGTAATGGGCTTCTGAGTAATTCTGCTTGGGCAAAGGAAAATAGAGAAGTTTATATCAAGTTTCTCTCCTTAATTTCAAATGACTGATCCTTGATCCCTCAGTGGGGTTTTTACATTTGTTGCCATGACAACAGAGATGTGGTAAAAGAGCCACTCACGATGGCTCTTTAGAAGTTACATGTTTGATAGGATGATGTAACTAACAAAGAATGATAGTGCAAAATACTGCTACATAGGCTCAATCTGGTTCTCTTTAGGTGCAAGCTGTCTTCCTAACCATCTCATCAATTTTTATGATTTTAAAGCCTGGTGAATAATTTGCCCTTAATCCAGTGATCCACAGGCTATGATTTCTTCAGACCACAAAGATTCTCATAGTCTCTTCCACTGAAGAAGCTACTCTTGTGCCCTGTACACAATTTTTATGAGTTTGATGGTTTTCCTGAAGCTTGTTCATGTGCAGGAGAAGAGAAAGGCCTTGCTCAACTGGCCTGTGGGGTCAGTCTGCGGAGTTATGACTTCCAACAATGTCTTTACACATATATCCCCACCCCCTGCAGGTGTTGATGACTCGTAGGACATGTTTCCCAAATAATGTCTCATTTAATAATAGATACTTCTTATATTCAGTTATATTATTAGCTCTACAAGGACAGGGACTATCTCTTGAATACCATTTTGTAACCGGTGTTAATGACGTAAATTCCAAAATACAATTAATGTATGTTTACCGACTGCTAACACTGAATACATTACATTGAAACAATATGCTTGGCAAACTGGTCCTCTCACTGGGTCTTAAACTGGCTCTCTCGCAGAAGAAGCAACCTCTTCTGTATCAGGGATGATGTCCTGATCTAGTCCTGGGAAATAATGGGAATACGTTGATGCCTAGTTTATCAAGAGTTTCATGCACAGAGATACAAAAGAAATGCTTCAGGATTTTGAAGATACTAGAGGATGGTGGGATTTGAATTACTTTCTTTATTTCTTTAAACAACATGTGTCATTACTCATCCCCTGTTTACAGTAGAGAAATGATAGAGGAATGTAGAATAATTTAATGTGTAGAGCATATATGACATCAACTACGGATATAAAAAAATTGCATAAAAGCAGGAGTTAATTATTTCATTAATTGGATATGGCCCCAAACAAGTAATATCCTGAATTCTAAGGTTTTGGGTGTGTGTATCATAGGGAAGCAAAATCAGAATTTGTAAATATAATGACTTTATCTGATTATTTGCCACACGTTATCTTGCTAATGTTGTTATGGCATTCTCCCAATCCTTAAGCAGGTTTCTACACTGCACTATTAGAGAAAGATTACTTGGCTGGAATTCAGTCTTTTGGCTGTTTGAACCTTGTATTGTTTCTTATAGTTCTTTTACTCTGGGTCATGACCCCTGCATGTTGGTCCAATCCAGTGATTCTCCAGAGGAGCTTTTTAAAATAATAAAAATGCATGGATCTACCTCACATGAACTAAATCAGTATTTCTGAGGTTGTGATCAGAATATTGGTTGTTGTTGTTGTGTTGTTTTTTTAAAGCATCCCTAGTGATTCTAAAATGCAGTTAAAGTTGAATCACTGGTCTTTAAGCCAATTAAATTAAATAGGAAAATCTGACCTCACTGAGTTCTAGTCCCAGAATAGCCACCAAAAAATTGGCTAGTTGCTTGAGAGAATAAATTTACACATTTATCTTATCCAGTATCTTGCTCTACCGCAACATTTGATGAAAGATCAAATATTTATTTTGAGCTTAAATATAGTATCCAATTAACCAAAAGCGCTCATTATCTAATCATTCCATATGTTAATACTATGATCTGATGTGTGGATATAGGTTTTAGGTGGAAAAATATATGATTGGTCAAGAGGTCTTATGATATTGAGAGAAGTTACTCATTCTGGAATACAAGTAGCAGAATCTATTTCGATCATATCTTTCCCTAAATCAAAAAGAAGCATGTCATTTGTAAAACAATAGAATACAAGCAAAAATTATTTTAAGGATACTGAAAGGTCTAATGTAAATGACTTGTAGGTCAGTAAGAGGGATCGCAGCCTGTTTTGTTTCTCGATATCTTACTCATGTGTATCCACTAAACTGAGAAGACTTAAAACCAGTTACTTAAAAGAAATAAAAAAGATTGATTTATTTAAGTGCAGGAAAAGAATAAGAAAGGGATGGCACTCCTTGTCCTTTCTATAACTCCATTCACCCACCAGGTAAGGTTGCCTCAGGGTTGTTTTATCTCTCCCTCTGGAGGAAGAGCAAGCAACAAAAGAAGAGCTAATGACTCCTCCTAGACTACAGCTCAGCTATAAGGGGTTGACCTTGCTAGTCTGGGAAGAGCTGAAGGAATGGTGTGGGGTCTCCTGGGATTATCCAACAGAAAATATGGCATTGCTGTCCTCAGTACTTGGTACTTGGTGTTCTGGCTACAACTGAA
The DNA here is from genome assembly GCF_905146905.1 of Nyctereutes procyonoides. Taxonomy (NCBI): domain Eukaryota; kingdom Metazoa; phylum Chordata; class Mammalia; order Carnivora; family Canidae; genus Nyctereutes; species Nyctereutes procyonoides. The sequence continues at coordinate 15,606,375 of NW_026575082.1, read as the reverse complement.
AGCATTTTTTAAACGGCTTAAAAACTACTTACTGCTCTTCTTAGAAACAAGAGCATCTTGTTACTCATGGACTCATTTTATCCATTGGATGGCACTGGCTATCTGTGGCAGAGTGGGAGTGACAGCTGTTTTCAGAGGCTTAGTTTACCTCTGGATCAAGTGCTGTACATTACTTAGAAAAATAACTGTATAATTTAAAAGAACACAACTTTTGTGGGTTTTTCATTCTGCCCCATATAAAAGTTAATGTGAGTCTCTAAGTGATTTGCATAAAAATATACTTGGTATCTTAATGTAAATATTTTTATTTTACTAGTTTTGGACTACTTGCTTTTACCATTAGTCTGGAAGTTTCCTTCATAGAGGCTAAGAGCTGTTCTTTTCTCTCATCTTCCATGGCAGGAGTCTTTGCAATGCCTCCATAAAAATGTTAATAAGCAAGTAATTTAATTTTCATAAACTCAAATTTTGGATGTACATTAAAAATATGCAATATTTTAACACGGTTATTAAGAATTTCAATTTGTCCTTTTCTGAACTTTCTTCTCAGAAAGTGCTGATTCTTGGAGTTTTATATCTTCAATTAGAGGATGTATCTTGTCAAATTATCCTTTATATTCATCAGGATAGATAGTTAATAACCTCAAAATCTTAGTGGCTTTATTTCTTGCTCACACCACATGTCCATTGCAGATTATCAGGGTAACTGGTCTCCAGTGTCTTACTCTAGGCCTAGGCTGACAGAACAACCACTGTCTCTAATGTCACTGGTCACTACGGTAGCAGAAAAGAGATAAATCATGCACTGGTCCTTAAAATTCCCTGGAATTGTACATTGCTTAAGTTCCTATTGCAGACCGAAACAGGTTATGTGGCTATGCCTCATCTCAAAAAGGGCAGCTAAATATAAAATTAACATGTATCTGGAAATAAAAGACCCAGAGATATTTGGTCAATAGCACTAATTACTACCACATCTGACCTTTTCATCACCAAACTAGACTCTATCTCCTTTCTTTGAACAAGATATGCTCACCCTATCTCCAAGAAGTTAAGCAACAACAACAAAACTCAGTTTCATTACAGGATCAAGATCAAAGTTCAGGATTGTTGAAGAAAGTGTGGCAATTTGTACTCAGAGTGATAAGCCATAGTCTATAAATAAAACCAGATATGGCATGTCTTAACTCAAAGACTGATAAAATCAAAAGACCAATCATGTGTCCTGAACAAACCCAATGCACAATGATGGAATAGACAGGATTACCACTGTGAACACTCCCTTTCAGAAAGAGGACAAGGAGACACTTAGCTGTTATTAGTACATAGCAATTCCAAAATTTCACTGTGAAAATGTCAGGAGCAACTTCTACCATGAGGGCAGGGAATATCCTTTGATTTGGTACCCCTTTGATTCATCACTCTGACTCCCCAACCTACTGTTCTCAAGAGTTCCTGGCTCTGCCAATTGGAGGCTTTTATCTTTCCATTCCCTACCTTGCCACAGCTGAACCACAAATTGCAGACTATGACTTCCTTGCAGATGAGTGGTTTTCTCAGACCATTTCCTGTCTACAGATGCCGGAGCACCCAAGGCTAATTTAATTGCCAGGTAGTCACATGTCTGTAATGCAAGTTGGCTCTTCCTTTGTTAGTATACCTCTTAAAAACTTAGTAAGCTCCTCATAAATTCTATTTCAACAGTTCACTGTGAGTAGCTTCATCCACAGATCATCTCCAGGCATGTATCTTAGAATTGATATATTTCTTTGTATTCTCACTTCAGTGCTTCCCCTAGATAGGTGTTTGTCTCTCTCTTTTGACTTAGCTGTGGGTACCTGAGAGCTGTTCACTCTTCCATGAGACAGCTGTCCATCCCTTCAGTCTCTTACCCCTGAGCCATTTTGACCAGTTGAAAGAATTGACTAGAAACTACTTTAATTCATTCTTTGATTTAGACTAAATACAGTTAGAGGAGCTTATTAGAAAAACATCCTTTTATTTTCAAAACATAAGGAATGAGTCTAACTTGGAGAAACTAGAAATGTGTGTAATCTGCCTCCATCAAAAGGTCAAAACTCAAAAATCAGACTTTGATAAAGGAAATATTTACATGAAAATTTTGACCCCCCAAACTACTCAACTTCCAGTACTGCTGCTGTACTGGAAGTACTCAACCTCAGTACTGCTGCTGACACGTTGAATATTTATTTCCAAAAATGAAATTCTTGTGTCAAATAAAATATCCTCCAGATATAAGTAGGTAAAACAAACATCTAGCAAAATAATCAATAAAACACCAAAGAACGAGTCAACACTGAGCATGAAGTAGGGCCTCTAATATAGATTCTACAGAGATTTTTAAAAAAACCATAATAAAATTCAAAGGAAAACCCCTATGCTAGCAATTTTGAAAGATATATTACCATAATTCTCTCAAAAAGAAATAGAATCATTGAAGAAAGTGAAAACATTAAGGAATTGATTTAATAACTGCTGCACTATGAACAGAGACACATCAGGCCCTGGTGGTTTTATGGATGGGTTTAACACACCTTCAAGGGACAGAGAATTCTGACTTTATACAAACTACTTTATCACAGAATGAGAAAAGGGGGCAGTTCTCAATCTACTTTACATGTGTATTCTAATGATTTTAATAAAACCAGAGGAAAACAGTATAATAAGATCACATTTGATAGCAAACTCCTTTGTGAACACCGACACGAATATCCTAAACAAAATACTCTTAAATCATATTTTGCAGTGTGTGTGTACATTTAAAAAAAGACTCCACATCTTAAAATAGAATGCTCTGTTAATCTTTAAGATCAAAGCAATTTTGATCAGCTTCTCGACAGGTGTTTTTTTGCATCCTTTTCAAAACACCACGGCCTGATTTCAAACTGCTCACAGGAATAAAGAGCCAAGAATAATCAAAGGCAGTATGAGGTGTAAGGAAGAGCTTGCCCTACCAAACTTTCTGCAAACCTGGAGTAATTCAGACACTGGGGTGCTGGCACGGGGGTGAATCAATGAAGCCCAAAGTGACTAGAACTGAAAGTGAGAGTTCACACATCATGTAAGAAAAAAGGGAAAACTTGAGCAAGCTGGATACATACAGATTTCAGAATTAATAATTTCCTTCTTGAGAGGGTGGGTGAGCAGTGAGGTGGGAAAGAGTTAAGATGGCCATCCAACAAGATATGGACAGTCACATTTCTTGAAGTATTCTCAAGCAAATGCGAACAAAATAGAAAGTTCGTTTATCTACATGATGGGTGAATGAATATTTGTGAAATCATCTATATGACTGAAACGTTTCATAACTTCAGTTAAAAATCCACTTTGACGTAGTTGACGGCGTTAAGCTGAGAGTGAGAAAACCTGACTTAATCATCCTCAGCCTATAATTGTCTCTATAACTTAGCTGTCAAAATATCAGGTTTTGGGGCACCTGGGTGACTCAGTGGTATAGCATCTGCTCTTGGCTCAGGTCATGATCCCGGGGTCCTAGGATCAAGTCCCAAACCGAGCTCCCAGTGGGAGCCTCTTTCTCCCTCTGCCTATGTCTCTACCTCTCTCTGTGTGTCTCTCATGAAAAAATAAATAAAATCTTTAAATGTATATAATATATATTGTATATTATGAATAAAAATATTACAAATACTTAAATATATTATATATTAGTATTAATATTATACATTATAAATATAGCCACCAGAATAGATATGTGGTTTCAGGTCAGGCACACAGTCTGTGCCCCTCGGTGCCCAGTGGTAATGTCCCTGGCCACTCCAACCTGGGTAATTCCCGGCAAGTTCAACGTGCTTTACATTTTTGCTGGATTTATCAGTTAGCCTGTGTTTGTCATGTAGGTGACTACAGCTCCCACCCACTCCTGCTCATCCCCCAAAGAGGCAATTGTGATGGTATCACCAGTGGAATGTGCTAACTAGCTCTTCGTGTTTATCATTTCCAATCCAACCTCACTCACTTATGGTAAATGCCCATCAATTCCAACATCCCTGTGGGAAAAAAGTACATGTGTCCTGGGTTCCATTCAACAGAAGGCAAACCAAGCTTGGACAGACTCCAGGTTTTTCCTTTTGTTTTTTAGGATTTTATTTATTTATTCATGAGAGACACAGAGAGAGAGGCAGAGACAAGGCAGAGAGAGAAGCAGGCTCCCTGCAAGGAACCCGATGTGGGACTGGATCCCAGGACCCCGGGATCACAACCTGAGCCAAAGGCAGATGCTCAACCACTATACCACCCTGGTGCCCTGGTGCTGCCCCATTTGATAGTTAAATATGACCTTAGGGTGAGCTCAGTACCAGTTACCCAGTCAGGCCTGATGATAGATGCCTGTGTTTTTTCTGGAATGACTTTAAAAGATAGTCAAATCAATATATTTTCATAAAAGTGCCAGCAGATGTCAGCAAAAGGCAAGGTAGTGATACATGCATTTTGTATTGGGAGGTCAAATATTTAAGTATCATAGTCAGAATTAGGTCAAACACCTCAATTGTCTAAATATAATGACTCCATGTATAATTTCCTTTTGTTGGGCAGGGGCGTCGGGTGGGTAGGTAGTGCTCCTGTGGCTGGAGTACTCCTAACCACTTCTGGTTTGGCACTGTCCAATTGCAGTGGGATTTTCCTCAGGTCAACTCTTAAAAATGTTAACATTTTAACAGTTTATCTTTTAATACATCCTAATACCCAGTTTTAATCAAAGCCCCCCCAATCAGCATCTGGAGATACTAGCTACCATGGACCTCTGCCTTTGTTAGTATCACTGGTTTGTTTAAACAGCCCATATGTTATTTTATTCTTTGGTTGTTCTTCATTCACTCATTCATTTTAAATGATCAGTTTGGGGATTTTTAGATTATCAGACCCTCAAAGCTGTCCTTCCATCTGAAACACATTTTCTTCTCTGGAGTTCATCAGCATCAACACCAACACTTCCATTTATTATATGCACACATATAGGACAAAGCTTTATTTATTTATTTAAAGATTTTATGTTTTTATTTGAGAGAGAGAGAGAGAGCAAGCATGAGAAAGGGGAGGGACAAAGAGAGAGGGGGGAGCAGACTCCCCACTGAGCAGGGAGTCTGATGCAGTGCTGGATCCCAGGACCCTGAGAACATGACCTGAGCAGAGGGCAGACACTTAACCAACTGAGCCACCCAGGTGTCCTTAGGACAAAACTTTATATGAGGTACAATTTGCTTTCCAAATTTTGCACTGATAAAAATGGCAACCTCTGACTCCATTATAGGTAAATTTTTTTGCTATCTTTTGTGTATGTTATGTAGGTTTCAATCTTATATCTGTAAATTTTCAAATTTCTCTGTGTTGACTTCTCACATGAAGAAAGTGGATGGAGCTGTTCTCAAGGTATTTTTCTGCCTTTGAGTTAATTAAAAGGTTACTCATGGCAGTTGTCGTGATGACTGTGACATTTAGAGAAACTTTGTGAAATTCATTGGTGACATAGAGGTGGACACCCACTCAACAAAGAGTCCGGTTTAATTCATACTAACAATGTTCATTGTATGCCACATTGCCTAAATTTCTCTGATATCTCTAGTAGAGCACAGGATAATCATCTTAGGTGAGAGCATTTTGACATCTCAGCCTCAGTTGACCTCTCCCCACAAGGGGCTATGACTTATTTTTTAATCTTATGTTTTTGCTTTTCCTACACAAATGGCATAGGTTTCTTGAGGATTTCATTTAAATGATGCAGTAACAAAACTGTTAAAATGTCACAAGATCTATCTCTTAACATGGAGGATGGATATAAGTTTGTGTTCCATTCTTGGTAATTCATTAAATTATATACTTAACATTGTGTGCATTTTCTGTATGAAAGTTTGCCTCTATTTTTAAAAAGTTAAAGAAAAAAACACCACCACTTTAAGCTACTATGTGGTAGTTTATACCAGACTAATATTCTTGTACACCTACCAAAACCAACTAAAAACCATGGCTAGATTACAACGAAGCATCTCTTTGGAAGCACTGCCGAGCTGCTGAGGCAGCCAGGACCTGAGGAATCTCACTGATGTGAGAGCAAAATGAGGATTTCACTTCTGTTGAGGAGCATTTGATGATTCTTGGAATAGGTGGGGGCAGCTAAGAAGTCATCAGACTTTTGAGCAATCACACTGAGCTAACACATAAAAGCTGGAGTTTGGGATTGTCATGGTTTATGTCCATATCAGAAGAGTCAAGCTTCTGGAGAAAATGCAGGCACAAAGAAATGCCCTGACACTTGGAGGTTTTCTCCTCAGGGCAGTTGCTCTTCAGGCAATAGGTTAAAAAACCCAGCAGATAGTGGGGAAACAGCAGGAGATGTGTATTTCTAGTACTGTCTGCTGAGAAGGTCTAGAAAAATGATAACCCATTAGCACTGGGTACACCTACCACCAGGTCTTGATATCTAAATATCATTCTGCAATAAAAGGAAGTAGGGGGATTCTTGGAAAAGTGGAGTTCTAGGGTGTGGGCAGGGAAAATATAATAGGAACCTGGGACATCTTGTGGTGCTGGAGACTAAAAATAGATTTAAAAACAAACAAAAAACAAACAGTGCATGTCTTTAGAAAGGGCACAAGACCATGGTAACTCACTTGAAGGGCCTCCCAGTGGCCAAAGCCAAGGGAATCTGAACAATAAAATAAGTAATGACAGTGTTAATTTTTAGCCTATAGAATAAAATAAATCTGCAAGAAGCTCTTCTGGTCTAAGTGGATAACTGAATGAAAATTAAGTGGGGAAAGGCATTACTTACACTAGAAAAAAATGAAGAAAATAGAAGATCATCAGTAAACAAACACTGCAATAATAGTTCTTGCACACGTCAAAGGGTGCTCTAATCAGTGCACAAAAGTATGATGAATAATAGAATACTTCCATAGTCTTGAAATATTTTCCCCATGTTCTCATTAATTATGAAGAAATACATATGAAGAAACTCGGCAGAGAGCACTGTAATCATGTGATCGAAGTGAAAATCACCCAGTCATCAGCTATACCAATAATACTGATGCACTGAAAAGGCACATCACACAGTCTTCAGATATGCCCAGGAAATGAAAGATGAAGGACTGAACATCTGCCAGATATTGAAGGAAACTGAGGAATCGTGACACAATGCAATGAGGGATCTGATCCTAGACATTACTGAAAAAGTGGGAAAATTCTATTAAGGTCTCTGTAGGTGAGTTAACAGTTTTGTACCAATGTTAACTTCATGGTTTTGATAATTATATTATGTCTATGTAAGATATTAACATTGGGGGAGCTTGGAGAAACAGGAAAACTCTGTATCATTTTTGCAATCTTTCTATAAGTCTAACACTATTTCCAAATAAAGATTTAAAAAAATAATGTCACAGGATATATCATCCAGTAATTTATGCATGAGGTTTTGATGCTTTTGTTTAGAAACGTCTTATGGCTCTAGTGTTCTAAATCAAAAGTTAGCCAGACTTTCTTGTAAAGGGCTCCATGGTAAATATTTTAGGCCTTGAAGACCATGTGGTCTCTGTCACAAATACTCCACTGTGCTGTTGCAATGTGAAATTAGCCATAGATAATATGTAAACAAATGGGCATAGCTATGTTCCAATAAATATTTATTTACAAAAACAAGTAGTTGCTGGATTTGGTCCAGGGGTCAGTTTGCCAATCTCTCTTTTTTTTTTTTTTTTTTTTTTTTACTAAGATCAGGATGTGTCATTTGATTAATGGTTTACCAGAGTCATCTCAATGTGGTATGGACATTTCTTCTCCTAAACCCAAGGACACTCATTAATAACAAACTGCTCTAATTGTTGATTTTAAGTGTAAAATGAGAATTTAATATCTATTTTAATATAGTTAAAAATGAATTCTCCAGTCTTTCCAACTGGTTTCCTACTTTATATTATGCTATTTTATATCTTATCTTATTTAAATTACAGTGTCTAATATTATAATCCCTTATGTCCTTTCATAGTAAATTAAATTGTAGCATAAGGCATAAATTGGATTATGCTTGTGTATCCTTGGAAAAGTATAAAGTATGACACATTTTATTATATTTTAATATTATATTAACAAAAACATTAATTTAGTTTATGTTGCTTTTCCTTCCAAGAAAATGAAAGTAAAAAGTGTATCAATTATTTACAGAAGAGGATTTATTTAGAGTGCCTAAGGGTACTATAATAAGGATATTTAATTTATATTTTAACAGTTTTGAAGAGTGATCTAAAGATCTGAGAAGACCCTTGTTTGAACTATACAAGCATAGATACTTTTAAAGCCATTCAGGCAGCACTATACAGCGTATAATTTATATTTGCTGTGTGCACTACAAATCAGGCTCCAACAGCAGGGTAAAGCCCACAGGCAAAGAGATGCAGGTGGTGGCGACCAGGAGTTGGGCCAGGGCATGCTAAAGCAGTGCATATGAGGAGCGCTTATTTGGACATTGACAACATCTACTTTTATGTTTAACTGATGAGTCTATACCAGATTTTGATGCTTAGAAAATTTTCAATGTTATTTTTTCTACTCTTTTGCTCTTTGGGGCAGGATAGAGGGCAAGTTTGTCAAGTAGAATATTTTTATTTCCTCCTCCTCCTCCTCTTCCATCTTCTCCCTCTTCCTCCTCTTCCTCTTCACCTTCTTCTTCTCCTCCCCTTCTTCTTTTTAGTTCATGTAAATTTAATGATTGGAAAAGTTGATCACATAGTGGCAAAGGGACACATTTCCCATTGGATGTGATGTGGCTTCACCACTTGCAGCTCATCTCCAAAGCTTCATATCTTTTCTTAGTTGTGAAAGTGCTTTTTTGCTGGAAAGGACTGCCCGAGTTAACTACACGAGGCTATACATTTATGTAGCAAAATGCTGAGGAGTCTTTCAGAGCTGACCTGAAGGGAACACATCTTAGAGGAACCTGAAAGCTGACGGAGAGGTGATCTTCAGCAGCACAGACTCCAGGCTGCGGTCTGAACCTGAACCCACAAGCCCTGCTCTCTGGAGCTCAGCAGTATTTGTTGTTGTTAATGATTTGATAAAGCATAGTTTGTTTTGGATGCTGTTGGTGTCGGTAAGCCCAATTCACTTCACGTATTTAACCTATGAGTACACCAGAAGGAAAATGCAGTAAAGGCTAATTCAATTCTAACCATTAACCTAGATAGATGGTGGAAAAGAGAATTCCTTCTTTGCTTTAGAAAACAACTTAATAGGGTGGTGCAGTCGGTTAAGCATCTGACTCTTGGTTTCAGCTCAGGGTTGTGAGATCAAGGCCCACATAAGGCTCCATGCTCAGCATAGAGCCTTCGTGGGAGTCTATCTCCCTCTCCCTATGCCCCTCCTGCCCGTGTATCCCATCACACTCTAAAATAAATAAATCTATCTTTTTTCTAAAAAAAAAAAAAAAAAAAAAAAGGAAAACAGCTTAGTAGCCTAGCCCTGTTTGACTACTGAAGGGAGTATCTATATCTTTAGAAAAAGAATAAACTTTCCTCTGAAATAAAGCAAAAGAGGGGATCCCTGGGTGGCGCAGCGGTTTGGCGCCTGCCTTTGGCCCAGGGCGCGATCCTGGAGACCCGGGATGGAATCCCACATCGGGCTCCCGGTGCATGGAGCCTGCTTCTCCCTCTGCCTGTGTCTCTGCCTCTCTCTCTCTCTCTCTCTCTCTGTGTGTAACTATCATAAATAAATAAAAATTTATTTAAAAAAAAAGCAAAAGAGGATTTGGAATTGTGTTGGGTTCATGCCTCTAGAAAATGAGAGAGAAGAGAGGGAGAGGAGAAAAGAGAGAAGAGAGAAGAAGGATTCAAGGGGATGGAGGAAGCAGTAACTTAACAACCCAGAGCCTCGTGAGGTTCATATCCACCCAGAATTCTGTTCCTTATGGTGAAGACTAACCAAAATATCACTACTAGGGATATTTTACATGCAATTTAAAATTTTCCTAATTTTTGAGGCAATTACTTACTCTGACTCAACATACTTTCAGTAAAAATCTGGTACAAACAAAAGCTTTGACTGGTGAAGTCGGGGACATTCAGAGAAAAGAATCACAGTACTTTATAAAAGAGCAGCAATGCAGCAAGTACTATTTAGTAGCCAACATGTTGACGCCATGCATCCTCTCAGGAGTGGACATGAGACTGATAAACTTCCCTTCGGTAGGAGATTCTGCTGAAGGGACATCCTATTATGTGGGGTTTGCAGACTCCCAGGAAAATACCACTTAATAACAGAATGTCAAATATTTTATACAATAACTGGCCTAGACTCTTTTAAAAAGTCAATGTTGTTAAAATAAGAAAGGAGATTGGAAGGAATGGAGGATGTCTCTTTACTCCTGCCCAGGAGGGAAACACCAAAAGCATTGCTTTGAGGCAATTATGCTGGCAAATGATTTTATAAGGTCTGTGGGATGGAGCAACTGTGACAGCAAGTGACAGACACTGAGAACAAGACCCAGAGCAAATTTCCAAGCACTCTGATGTGTCCATTTTCAAAATAGGATATCTGGTTGACATGAGCAAGAAAAAACAATTCCGGTCATTTCCCTGAGAAAAATAAGAGTGGTCATTTCTCAGTGACTGGCATTAAGTGAGAGCCAAGTAGAATTTCCCAGCTAAGATATCTAGATAAAATTCTATTAGATCAGGGGGATTCAGGATAGTACAGGAATAGACCATGTTTCAATAGCATAAAAGACTAAGTAAATAAATAAATGTGCTGTAAATGCTCTGTCCTAGATTTAGAAGCATAATAACTAAATGCATCATGCAGATTTTAATTGGATCTCTAAAGAAAAAAAGAAACCAACTAAAAAAGACATTTTGGGGGCAATTAGGCATTTTAAATATGACCCCGTGATTACAAGACATCACTGAACATCAATTTTATTAGATGTGGTAACAGTATTGTAGTTATGTAAGAAAATATTTTATCATTAAAAGATGTGCATGCTGAAATATTTAGGAGTAAATGTCATAATGGCTTTTCCAGAAGAAAATGTGTGTGTAAATAGATAGATAAAGGAAATATGGCAAAATGATAACAATTGGTCATTCTAGGTAAGGTGTCATGTGTTCATAATACTATACTTTCTTTTTGACTATATGTTTGAAAATTTTCAAAATAAAAATGAGTGGGGAGAAGAGTCTTGAACTAATTCTTACTGACCTCCAACATCAAAGACAGGATCAAATCTGAGAGCAGAAAATGAGAAATAGCTTGGAAGGTAGAGAGGAAAGCAGAAGAGTGTGGTGTCATTGTTGCTCAGAGAGAAGAGTGTATCTAGAATAATGGAGCGGTACAAGTGTTCAGAGCTCCGAAGAGATCATATACGACATGGAGTGAAGAATAGGGATTGAGCTAAGTAATATGATAGTCACTGCTCATACCATACAGCTCAAAATTGAATTCAGTTTGAAAGAAAAAAGTAAGATACTTACAGCGAATTAATTTTTTAAAAATGGAAATAACATCATGATGGACGTGAAGAAGAGACAAAGGTAACTGAAGACCAGGAAAACTGATGTCCCTACAGAGAAACACAATATTGAAAAAGCCCAGAGATGAAGAGCTAACAAATTCTGCTGACATATAGGATTACTTTATCAGCAACTTCTTAATTCCATTCAAATTAAAAATGGGTAGCTATTCTCACCCTTGGTTAAAGTTGTGCCATGGATACAAAAGAAGACAGAAGGGCAAGGTAGATTACTGTCAAGAATTTCTTAGCTTAGGGGCATTAAATCTCAGATGACTAGGCTGTGGAGTATACAGAGGAGGAGTTGTCTAAAGGATATAGGATGAAGTAGAGCTATTCATTGACTGGATGTATAGAAAGTTTATGTTCAAATGCTGTTTTTGAATTAGTGATTTTGAAGGTGAAACAATATTTGATGATAACAAAAAAAGGAAGAAGTACAGGTAGCTATGAAATTATATGAATAAAGGAATTTCAAAATTGAGGCCTTTCTTTAAAAAAAATATTTATTTTGAAGAGAGATATACACAAGTGGGAGGAGGAGCAGAGGGAGAGAATCCCAAGCTGACTCCCCACTGAGCTCAGAAACCCACTTGGGACTTGATCCTACAACCCATGAGATCATGACCTGAGATGAAACCACAAGCTGGAGGCTTAACTGGAGCTACCCAAGTGCCCCCCAAATTGAGGCACCTTTGTGATTGCGGCTCTAGGAGTCAAACCCAAGGACTATCTGAGAAAGCAGTCATTTGGAAGTGAATTACGTGACAAGGGTATCGTACTTTGTAGGAATTTAGGATAATATTTCTGAATAAATACAACTAGAAATTGGGGGAGCATGGAAAAACATGAATGCAAAGGATACGTTTGGGTTGATTGAAAAACAGTTTTCCAATTCTCATCTATCTAAATAACACAAATTTCATGACTCTCTCATTAAATGTACTATATTTTTTACTACATTTTAAAATTCAGTGTTTATCCATTCTTCTCTATGTACATATTGTAGTTATTAGATATCATACTCTCATTAACAGCATTTTAAGGAGTAGTATATATGCACATAAACATCTTAGAAGTTTTATAGAAATTTTGAATCAGATTTTTATAATTCCAATAAAAATTTTCCTGGGGTTGATTCCTAATTCCAAACAGAATATTTTGTTTTGAGAAAAGATATAATTTATATTAAATTTATTATCTAATTTATATTAATTTATTATCTAGAGTAAGTTGGGAAAAAGAATGTATTGGCATGTTGAAAATACAAAGTATATTTCTACATGTAAAAAATACAAAAAGAAAACACTTTAAACATAAAATGTGGGCAGCCCCGGTGGGGCAGCGGTTTAGCGCCGCCTACAGCCCGGGGTGTGATCCTGGAAACGCGGGATCCAGTCCCACGTTGGGCTTCCTGCAAGGAGCCTGCTTCTCCCTCTGCCTGTGTCTCTGCCTCTCTCTCTCTCTCTCTTTCTCTCTCTCTCAATAAATAAATAAATAAATAAATAAATAAATAAATAAATAAATCTTAAATATATATATTTATAATAAATAAATAAATAAATAAATCTTAAATATATATATATATAATGTTTGCATAAAAGCAATCTTTTTTTTTAAGGAAGGCAATTCTCTGTTAATTAAATTACCTATAATTTAACTTTCAAGTATAAGTAATTGGTAAAATGTGAGTCAAGTTAAAATCAGCAACATTTAAATTTATGTATTTATGGTATTTCTTCTTAAAATATTTTTTAACCTTGGATTTACTCTCTGACCACATACAATCTAATTAGCAATATCCACTATATACTTTATGTATCTAAGAAATGATTGTTTTTTAAAATTTAATCTTCCCATCTTACTGATTAAATTTGCTATTTAATCTACAAAAGCACAAAATATTTTCGAAGCTTTAGATCATTTGGCTGATTTAACATCTAAAACCCAATTACTGTAATCTGTCATATCAGCAGACTACAGAAGAAAAATCATATGACCATATCAATAGATATAGAAAGAACATTTGATAAAAGCTGATATTTATTCAGCATAGAATCATTTAGCAAACTTGAATAGAGAGGAACTTTCTCAACTCAATTAGGAACTTCTACAAAAACCAATAGCTTAACAGAGTGAGTAGGCAAGCCACAGACTTAGAAATAAATGTTTAAAGGAGACATATTTGATAAAGGACTGTTATCCAAAATATACAAACAACTCTTAAATCTCAACAACAGGAAAATGAACAACCCAATTAAAAAAAATGACCAAAAGAGCTGAACAGGCATCTCACCAAGAAAGATATACAATTGGCAATTAAGCATTTAAAAAGATGCTTGACATCATATGTCATTAGGAAAATGCAAATTAAAACAACAATGAGATTCACATCTATTAGAATGGGCAAAATCCAAAAACCCAAAATAAAAATACTGACAATACCCAATGTTAGTGAAGATGTGAACCAACAGAAGTTCTCATTCATTGCTAGTGGGAATTGAAAAATGGTACAGTTACTGTGGAAGACAATTTGCAGTTTCTTACGAAAGTAAACATCTTATCATATGATCTCGCAATCACAAATGAGTTGAATGTGTCAAAGACTTGAAGACGTATGCACCCCCCCCCAAATCCTGCATACAGATACTTATAGCAGCTTTGTTTATAACTGCCAAAATTTGGAAGCAACCAAGATGTTGTTCAGCAAGTGAATGGATAAATACACTGTCGTACATCCAGACAATGGGATATTATTTAGTGTTAAAGGGAAATGAGCTATCAAGCCCTGGAATGATAGGAAGGAACCTTAAATACATATTAATAGGTGATAGAAGTCAATCTGAAAGGCTACATAGTGTATGATTCCAAATACATGACATTCTGGAAAGAGCAAAACTGTGAAGACAGTAAAAAGATCAGTGGTTGCCAGAGGTTGGGATGGGGAGGAGTGAAGAATATAGGTAGAGCATGGAGAATCTTAAAGGCAGTGAAAATACTCTGTATGAGACCATAATGATCGCTACCTGCAATTTTGTATTTGTGCAAAGTCATAGAATGTACAACATCAAGAATGAGCCATGATGTAAACTATAGACTTTGGTGGTATTGACATATCAGCATAGGTTCATCAATTGTAATAAATGTACCCTTCTGGTGGGGGTACTATTGATCTATCTATCTATCTATCTATCTATCTATCTATCTATCATCTATCTATCTATCAAGAGAGAAAGAGAGAGAGATGGATAGAGAGAGACAGAGACAGGGAGAAAGAGAGAGAGAGAGAGTGCATAGGGGAAGGAGGAGCAGAGGGCAAGGGAAAAGCAGATTTTTTGCTGACCAGGGATTTCCCCCAACGCGGATCTCTATCCCAAGACCCTGAGACCATGATTCCAGTCAAAGTCAGGCGCTTAACTGACAGAACCACCCAGGAGCCCCAGATTTTTATATTTTTATATATTATATGTGATAAAGCAATCCCACCCTAGATTTCTACCCAAATCAAATAAAAATGTATATCTACAAAAAGCATCTTTGCAAGTGTTTATAGCAGCTTTACTCATAATAGTCGCAGTGAGCCGCTCACCAAGTGATGACTGGATAAATAAATGGTGATGCATCCACACAATGGAATACTATTCAACACTAAACATAAAAACCACTGATACACATGGCAGTCTGAATGAGCCTCTTAAATGTTACTGTAAGTGAAAGAAGCCAGACACAAAAGGCTTCATGCTGTTTGATTCTATTTGTATGACATTTTAGAAAAGACAAAATGATGGGAACAAAAGATGAGGCAATAGTTGCCAGGGCTGGGGGCTGTGGAAGGGGGACTCACTATTGGGAGATAGGGAAAATCTGAGGTGATGGAAATGCGTTACTTCTCAATTGTGATGGTGGCTATGTGGCTGCATTTATTTGTTAAAACTGATAGAAATAAGGGTGCCTGGGTGGTTCAGTTGGTTAAGTGTGAGGACTTTTTTGAAGTATAATTCACACAAAACACAACTGATAGAAATATATACCTTAAAAAATAAGTTGTGCTTTGTGTGAATTATACTTCAAAAAATCTGATTTCAAAAAATAATAAAGAAAAATGCCAAGGCAGAGTGGAGGCCAACCCTCCTCCACTGCTGAGTCATCAGGTGGGCTTGGAAGGATGGTGCATGGTGGGGGGCTGGGCAGTGCATTTGCTCTTCCCACAATGAGATACTCACTCCCAAGGGATGTAGAAGGGAAGAGTCCACCGTACAGGTTTCCCTGTACTCCAAGGGCCTCAAAAGCTCTGGCAAGTGAGAGCAAATAGCAATTTCCCACTCCCCCTTCTTTTACTTTTTAACGAGATGCCGTCTTTTCTCTAGAGAGCATCAAACCAGCTTCGTATTCTAGTCCATGTCCCATGGAGGTCACATCTGATGTGGCGATGTCTTTGTTTGCACACGTTTTGTATATGCAAAACAAATGAAACAGAAACCATCTTCTATTCATAAAAATTTCTAAGGAAACAGAAGACTGTGGGGTTTTGTGTGCCATTTAATCAAAATTCTAATAAATGAAATAATATTCAAAGGGTTGATCAGCTGAGAGGATTACCTGCTGTAGAAGGCCTAATTTGTTTCAAGCCGCAGAATTTGATTTCTCATTTAATAAAAAATGAGAATATTAATATACTCCATGCAGTGTTCTCTTGTGAGAATTAACTGATATTATGGATGTAAATTACCTGAGACTCAGAGAAATTAAGCAATTTGCTTAAGTTTACTCTGCATAAATGACAGGTGAGGGATCTGGTACTAATTACTAGTAAACCTTGTTAAATATATGTGGAGAGAAGCTGAATATTACAGCTCTTAGGCCTTTTTATACATTCAATTGAAGACGTTTTACTGTGACTTCACACAAGAAAATAATCCCTTTACTACTTCCCTGATTCACACACACACACACACACACACACACACACACACACACACACACACACCCCTAGAAACCCTCTTTGCATTTATTTAATGTGTCCACCAGGTGGCATTATTAGCACACAGGCTGGCAAATAGTCTAAAAGTACTTGTAAAACTGACATCTTGTATTTGTTCCAAGTTAAGCAAACCTGAGCTTTAACCATATTGGTTCCCACACATGTTGGTACTCCTTTTACCAATCTCAAACTATTTTTACCGAAAAATACAACATGTTAAGTTGAAGTTGTTTTTAACTGCTTTGTGGTGGTGATGTATGGTGAGACTGGAAAGTGGTTTACAGTTTGGTTAGTCCCAGCTCCTTGGGGAGAGAGAACACAGAATCCAGGGCCACTCAGGAGAAGCACCAAGCACCAAGCACTGGGGCGGGTCCCCAGGAAGAGGGAGGAAAGAGAGCTGTGAACAAGCACTTTGCTTGGAGTTTCTGTGGAAAAGAAAGTGAAAATAGGGCAAGCTTGCTTGGGATTGGCTAATTTGAATAATGACGGTAGATCTAGGGGCTCGGGGCTGTCCCTGGTTGTCTGGTACTGGGCCCTGGGGTCATATGAGGGTAGTTGAAGGTGTGGACTGAATCTAATGGTCACGGAGAACTGATTGACCTGTCAGCTGATCTCAAACCTGGGGCAAGGCCACTTACTTACACACACACACACACACACACACACACACACACACAGAGTCAAATAAGTATCTTTTAAATTTTGTGGCAAGACTATTCATACTTCATATAGATGATAGTCATTCAGACCTTTCTATCTTGTTAAAACTTGAGACTCTTTTCATTTGTTCCTAAATCCAGAGGAATTCTGGCTGGGAATGTGTAGCCGCCTCTGTCTAGCAGCAGAGTGGGAATGAGAGATGTGAGCCTGGGAGTTTTCATTCCTTGGGGTTGCCTTTGGACCCATTTAATGTATTTACCTCTATGTCTTACATTCCTTGTGTCTAAAATAGAGAAGGCACAATGTTTGATGGATAGGGCTTTAACAGGAAGCTGAAACATTGGTGGGGAACACTATACAGCTTATGGTTAGTGGAAGTCAATTAAGTAATCATGTGTTACTTAATAAAAAGAAAATATTGTGGATTCCAGTGGCAAAATGGTAAAAAAATTGGAGGGGGGCATAAAATTCATATGGAAATTGTAATTTCAGGCAAAGGGGGCACAGATATTAAAATTTAAAAGTCAAAAGCCCAGAGGCAGCCGCTCAAGTTTTTAACACCATCAACCCTTCCTCACCACCCCTAAAACCAGAAAGAGCCCCTACTCCCTGCAAACGTAAAAATCTCCTGGCAAGAAGGCTTGCCTGAAGGCTTTATACTCCAACTGTCACTATCAAGGTGAAGAGGTACTGAGGGGGAGCATTCAAATTTATATCCACCTAAGAATCAGGCCATGCACGATCCCTGAGGGATTATGACCAGGGTAGCCCTTTCTACAGCAGCTCTCAGGAATATCTCTCATGGATTTACCTGAAGCATATCAATCAGGCAGACTGGCCTGTTCAATATGAGATGAAAAAGAAAGACAAGAAACAATGTACACAGTTGACTTCTGAACAATGCAAGGGTTAAGGGCCTTGAATGCCCATGCATATGAAAATCCAAGTATAACTTTTGGCTTCCCCCAAACTGAACTTCCAACAGCCTACTGTTGACCAGAAGCCCCGATGATAACATCAACAGTCAATTAATACACATATGTTAATTTATATGTTAATTATTGTATTATATACTGTATTTGTATAATAAAGTAAACTTGAGAAAAGAAAATGATATTAAAATTATAGAGAAAATACATTTACAGGACTGTACTCTATTTATTTAAAAAAATCCACGTACAGGTGGACCCACACAGTCCACACCTGTGTGGTTCACGGGTCAACTACAATTCAAGACAGTATTGTTCTAGGAGATACTAGGAAACAGAGATGGCACTGTTGGAGCATACAAAGGAAAATAAACCCGAGTAGAATGATTGGATGGCCAGTTCCAGGAGATAAGTTAACTAGAAACATGTGGAAACATCTTAAAATATACAAAATGCTCAACTTTTCTAGTGTTATGATAACATTCAGATTCCTTCCTTTTTAACTAGTTGGAGACAAAGGTGAAATTGGAATTCATTTTTCTCTAAATTAAACATCTCATGTTTTACAAATATAATAATGATTTTGGGACAAATTATACAGATTTGTGTGACAGCATCTATTTACAGCTCCCTGGAGCTTTTAGACAGAGCTAAACAAAATAGTTAGCATCTCTCCTGGTCTTCATCTAGACTCTAAAAGCCACTTTTCCACAACCCTCTACCCCTTATTTAGCTCTATTAAAAGTTATTACATTTTATTATATGACTTTATGACTGTGTTCTCCACTAGGCTACCAATTCCTAAAAAGAAAATGTTCATTATTTTATATTTCCCAAGGCCAAGTATATTACATGGCATTTTTTTAAATTGGCACCATAAAAAAATGGGTAATTAACATAGATTGAATGAATAAAATATATGATTTTGATATTCTAGGGAATGGAATGGGAAGTGAATAGAACATCAACATTGAATTATCGCTGAAAAAAATGTCATGTCACCTGATCAATATCATGTCCTAGAGTTGCAGAGCTAATCTATAGTAGGTAATAGAATGATCACTGGTAAAGAAAAACTAAGAATAGGTAGTCACAAATATCAAAAAAAGTAGTTCTATTTATTTAATTTTGGAAACAGTAAAAGCATTGCAGTGAGAATAAACTATAAGTAATTGTCCTGTAATGCATAGAAGAAATCTTACCGGAGTGCCCAAAAGTCCAGGAAGAAAAGACATGTAAAGAATATACAGAGAAGAACCCAATGAAAGCATTTTTTTGCATATTTAAGCATAGATTTCTACCTTATATCTAATATTTTCCCACTTTCACTTTTTAATCATGTCTCACAATTTGCAGGTAAATATTGAAATTTTAGGCAAAATAGTCCACTATGATTATATTTATAGATTTTGGTTCTGGTTAAGATTTTTATTTTACCTTTAATGTTTAGTAACCTGGTGATTTGAGATCACATAGATCGTATTTTCCTGTGATAGCCAAGTCTATGCTAACGATGCTTTCTTAATGAACATGGTAGATTTTTCTAAGCACAGGCACACCATCCTGCAGTAGTTGTAGCTACTCAAATAACAAAGAAAATTGTATATACATAATGAACACTATGTAAGTTTTTTGAGGTAAGGATGCTTGTTTATTTTGTTCATTTCTTATCTGCACTGTTCAGAATTGTGAGTGGCCCTGTTAGATCATCAAAACATTTATTTCATTGAGTGCATTAGAACTAATTTCATTTGTCTATAGATTGCTGTTTTGAAGGAAGCAAAAAAAAAAAAAGCTTGAATCACAGGAAAAACTCAAGAGGAAAATGTAGGTAGCTTCAAATTACATACAAAAACAGTGTGTGGAGGGGTGCCTGGGTGGCTCAGTCCCATTAAATGTCTCACTCTTGGTTTCATCTCAGGTCATGATCTCATGGGTCATGGGGATTGGCCCCCATCTGGCTCTTTACTCAGCAGGGAGGGAGTCTGCTGGGGTATTCTCTCTGTCAGTCCCTCCCCTCATTCTTGCGTGCGTGCTCTCTCTCTCTCTAATAAATAAATATATCTTTAAAAAAATAGAGTGTGGAGAATGAAAACTATAGACTTTGGAAGCTGCTGTGTAAAAGATTGATTCTCAGATATGGTCAGCTCTAATAAAGATAGTTGAGTTGGTGTAAAATTTGATAAAATATTTGAATTTAGATTAGATCCAGATCGGCTAAGAGTTGATCATTAAGTTCCTTTACAAGAGGCACTTGAATGTTTGGTTTCCTTTTTGCTTCCCCAGTGCCTGGAATAGAGCAGAATAGGTGGTACGAACACAACAATAATGAGTTTAAAAGGAGATTAAAGATAAATTCTTGAGAGGTTGCAAATAGATGGCGCTTATCTTAGAAATCTTATACTGATAAAGAAAGAAGACACTATCCCCCAAACAAAGGATTGCATTTGTAGCTTGAAAGTCATTGACAAAGTAGCAAGAGAAGTCATGAAAGGGGGAGGAGGCAGTTTGGTTTGTCTGTGAGCACATTTTTTAAAGAATAAAGGGCCCATCAAAGGTATTAGTCATTTGGGAATATTCCAGAAAGAATGGGATGGAATGTTTGTATTTCTGATGTAACTACCTTGGATTTCTCTTTTTATTTATTTATTTGAGAGAAAGCAGGGGAAGGGGGAGAGGAAGAGGAAAAACTTAAGTAGACTCTGCGCTGGTCACAGAGTCAAAGTAAGGGTCCATCTCATGACCCTGAGATCACGATCTGAGCTGAAACAAAGAGTTGGAGGTTTAATCAACTGAAACACCCAGATGACCCCACTTTGGATTTCTTATATCACCTATGACAATATTTTATACTTCATTCAGTATATTATAAATGCCTGTTTTTCCCATTTCTTGATATTTCTGTACTAGGGGATCTTTCTCTGAACATCATGACTGCTCTTTTCTGAGGCCAAGGCCAAATTATATATGCATCTTTTAAAAGACAATAGCTCTGTAGTTGAAGAGTAATTACTTTTCCAACTTTCATAGTAAATTTTCTTTTAAAACACTATCTGCAGTGTGAAATTGAGTAGATATCTGATGGAGCTCAACCCATTTATTTTTCCCCTCAAAAAATCATTAAGTTTGAGTCACACTGAAAGCTGTACTGACATTAAATAATGCATTCTATTGCTTTAAATTGCTTTCCTACCTACACATTATCCAGGTACAAAAACACCTCACAGTCTTCCACATCTTGAGCTTATGTGCTTTAAATACCCACACACACATATCCACACACTCACACCACTTCATTATTAATAGATAATAGCAACACAAAACAGTGAGCAACTTGACTTATAGTTTTGGCTTCTTGGGTTACAATAAGTAATTCCTGTGATCAGGGATGTTATTGCCATTGGGTTTTTTGAGTGTTATTTAATTTAGTACTAATTTTCCAACAAAAGTGCTTGCTGTATTATAATTTATTTTTCCTTTTATGAAGTTATCTTAATTATGTAGAAAATGTTAGCGCTATGGTTGACTTTTAATTAGCATATTCCAAGAAGAGAATTTAATCCAAGCAGGGATATAAGGGTATTGATTTTCTGTCTTCTATGTCATGGGTCAAGTATAATGTGGACGCAGTTTGTATTAATATAAATTCCTAGCAATAGCATTGAAATCTGTCACTATTATTGATTCCTGCTTTAAATGGCCAATGCCCATTGATTTGAGCAGAAAAAATATTGGGATGGATTTAGCACTTGCTTGCTTTGACTTGTAGTCAATACATGACTTATTGAACAGACATTCATAATATTGCATTTTATGCATACCCATCAAAAAGCATGCAAAAAGATACAATGAATGGGTGTATTAGAAATGGCTTATAGACCACGTGTCCTTGCTGGTTATTTTCTGATGGATTTCTAGGGGGTCTGGAGGGAAATTGTACATAGATATGTGGGTGTCTTGCAAAGTGTATAGAGCAGAAGCTATGGTATCTAAAATATTATAGTGGAAGTATCTGGAATTTGTAAGAGAATTACCAAGACACTAAGAGTATTAGAGTATAAGAGACTTTCTGGATTCTTACAGTCAACTGTAGAAGTAATGACAATATAGGAGTAATAAACATGTGAGTAAGTGTGAAATTCAACATTTATAGATCTAAGAGCATATGGGTTGAAATAGCCTATTTCCTATTTTTTAACAAATAATAATTTTGTCATTTATTCTGAAATTACCCCATATTCAGAGGAGTTCAGATCTAGAAAGCAGAGATACCATACCCCATAAATTCTCAGAGTTATCCCTGTTCTAACTAGACCTTTATGTTCATACCAGTCTGACCTCAGAACTCTTGATTTAGCCTTTTGTCTTATCTTACTGCTGTGCTTCATTCTGTGACCTTTTTGTTTGTTTGTTTGTTTGTCCCTGTTTTCTGTTGTTAACTGTTGGTTTTACATAGCTTTCAAATTTCATAGGAGTCAGAATTTAAGAGCTCGTTCATTTTCTATTGCTGCAGTATCCCAAACTTTGCATCTTAAAACAACCACCATTTATTATCTTATAGTTTCTGTAGGTCTGGATTCCAGGCACTAGAAAACCGAGTCTTCTCCTCAGGGTTTCAGGGCCAAAATCAGGATTTTGGTTAGCACTATGATCTTATCTGGAGTTCTGGGTTCTTTCTTAAGCTTGCTGAGGTTGCTTCAGAATTCCATTCCTTGTGGTGTAGAGCTAAGGTCTCTGATTTTTTTTTTTTTTTTTTTTTTTTTTTGCTGGTTGTGAGCAGAGGCCCAGCAGGATAGGTCCTGAGGCTGCCTCTTGGGTTGCCCTACAGACATGGCTCACAAGACTGCTCTTTCTTCCAGACCTTCAGAAGGGTCTGCTGCTGTGTCTTCTCTCTTTACAGCACTTATTTGATTAGGCCCCACCCAGAATCATCTCGCTTTTGATTAACTCAAAGTCAACTGATGAAGGACCTTAATTCCATCTGCAAATCTCACCCTAAAACATAACATAATCAAGGGAGTGATGTCTCATCAGATCACAGATTCGGTCTGTCCCCAAGGGGAGGAGATTACGCAGGCAGCTAGTCTACAGGGAGGTCTGTAAATTTGTGGCACAGAGAAATTTCTTTATGTTTCTTACAAACTCTTAAGCACAGAAAGGGAATATTTGTAAGTAAAAATGTTCCTTGAGATACAATAAAGAGAAGCTTAACTGGATGCTTTGTTTTTCCTCCAAAATGAGATGAAAGAGAGAATATGCATTCAGAATACATCATTTGTAATTAAGTAGTTTAAATATTTATCAAACCTTGGAGAGAGATGCAAAATTTTTAAGGTTAGAAATATCAGATGAAAAGATAAAACAGGCAAATGTAACTACATACATATAAACATTCTGAATGAAACTAAAGTTCATGTTTGATAAACATTTATAGTAAATAGGGGGTTAATAGGTTTATATAAACTCGTAGTATAGTAAATGAAAGATAGTCTTTTAAAAAACAGTGTAAAATACCTGAAAGGGTATAAATTGACCATACCTACCATTTTCTGAAGGTTTATCGTATGCCAATGGACTCAGTGATTTATATCCATTATTCTAATTTTAATGCTTAGGTCAATATTGGTACTAGAGTTTTAAGAATGAGTACACTGATTCATAAAGGTTAAATACCTCAAATCCCAAAACAAGCAGGTGATAGAGCCCCTCTCAGCCAGTGCCAGGCCTGAGCTGAAAACTTCCTCTTTCACCTTTTTGCCTGCTCCTACCTGAATACTCCAACCATGGGTAGTTAAGCAAGAGGAAGTTCTATTAGACTTCAAATATATGAAGTAAGACGTTTAATCTCTTCATTAATGAAATTATTTTTTAAAAAAAATGATATGCTATTTTCACTTATCAAACTATAAATATCTTTTTTTTTCCCCTCACTGCTATTGGTACCTATCTCAGCATGGTTGATCCTCAAATGACAATAGATTCAGATTCAAAATTTACTTCATTTAATGGCCCTGGTTCATTTTTGAAAGAATTGAGGCAATAAAAATTCTAAGACCTAGGAATCTGTTAATTGTCTTTAGCCACAGAGGAACCTGAGTACATTTTCCTTAAACATTTTATGTGGGTAATTCTTGGGTCAATGCCATAGAGATTAGGAGATGGGGGTTGTAGATTGTCTAGTTATCCTAATTATCAGATGATATAAACTTTAGTTCTTTAGTGCACCCTACCTATTTGGGAGGTGGTCCCAGGAAATGGTGGTAAGAGAGTAGAGAAAGGGTTCAGGGAAGAGGGAGGAGCCAGTGAAGGCATACTTTACCCAGCTTCCCCTGGGGACTCTGGAGAGTGGGCTATGCACACATATATTTCTTCTGTATGATCACATTTTAAAAATTGCTAATTAGATATTTGGGTGGATAAAATACCCAAGCCTCACATTTGACTCAAAGAAAAATTTATAATTCTTGTCATGCTGCTGATCTGTGGACCTTCAGTTGGGCATCTCTGCCAGACACCAAGGATTGGTCCCCAGTGCCATCAAGCTAATAGTCAGTCTTCTGCTTAACTCAACATGCAATAATCATGCTGCATAGACACATCTTCCATCTAGGTCTCAGTGAAATTTGATAACTGTGTTGCTTTTTTTGTTTGTTTTGGTTGGAGAAAGCCATTTCACAGCATCGTGCAAAGGGAAGCAGTGCATTAATACTTTTGGATGCTGAGCATTTGGCAACATTTTTCTCTTGGGCTATGAGGCAAGTATCCTGGAGAACTGATGTGCTTCTTAGGGGTTTACCAATTGCATTGCGTTGCTAGCCATCAGGCTTTATATATAAGGTGTCAGGTCCGAAATGTCCCTTTCTGTGCTTCAGCTGCTTTATTTTTTCCAAGACCATTTGCATCATGAGAAGTTATTTCAAAGTAGCATTTTGCAAGAAAAAAAATACACAAATGCATGTAAATAGCATTTAGTTTCCTGTAGGAAAATAGCTCAGAAATGGTAATTATCCAAAGCACAGAAAAAAAAATCCAACAATCAATAAGCAGGTTTCAATCTTTTGACAGTAAATAGATGGAAAGGATCTAAATGGCATTAGAAATAATGAAAAATTTCATAGTTGGCATGACATATTTTGTTGTATTGATATTTCAAAATATTACAGAAATCAAAATAATAAATTATGAACAATTAAGCTTGAAAAATATGAAAAGAATTATTACATATCTATCATAAAGGGAATTAAAATGAAGGTTATTTTACATATTTTTCATACAACATTCTTTGTTCTCTGGGCTTCATACGTCATCAAAGACAGAATAAAAAGTCAAGAATATTTCTGATCATTGCCAAGAATTGCTTTAAGATTTCCCATTCTCTTACTGCTTTTATATTAAGGAAGTGAAATGAGTCTATTTTATTTCTTAAATTGTTAAAGTTGTTCTTAACTACATCTACTCTACAGTGTTTACAACAAAATGTCTAGTCTCTTTGTCAAATATGCAAATGTTTATTTTAATTTAATGTGATGTTTCCAATTCAATTAAGAGTTTCCTGCAAGGGTGAATTGTTTTATGAATTAATTCTGATGCCTGCCCATTTCTTATTATTTTTAGTCTCAATATGTACAACAAGGAAAATCCTTTAAAGCCTGATGTGCAATTATTCTGTAGGAAACTTATGTTGCACATGCTATTATGGTCACACTAGTCTCATGGTTTTGAGTATCACAAAAAAGCTTTGAGATTTTGATGAAATCTGTGTGGTCTATGGATCATTTCCCTTGATAATGTACAATAAATGACAAAAATAATATATGCAATTTCAGTGCATCTGTGTCCTTTTAGAGTTCATGGACTTCATTTAAGGAACTCCAGTTTATTTTTCTCCCCCATGTGTGGTGAATGGGAATTTAGAATAAGCAAACAGGAAAAACAATTGGGCTATTAAATTTGAAGCGTGATGATGGCTTCACCCTGCCTGCACTTCTGCCTCCTCTTTGGCAAAATGAGGTGATTGAATGGGATGATCTTGGAATCCATTCCACCTCTGACATTCTATAATTATACATCACCATTATAACGATGTTGATAATTTCTCTAGAATAGTCATCTTCAAATTGTGCTCTTTAAGCCATTGGGGCATTAGGAGGTACTCAAGAGTTGTGACAAGGTTGTTCATCAATGAACTGCATTTAAGACTGGGTTTAAGCATTCCGATAACAACTAGAACAGTTCTTCTTGAATTTAATATATTACACATCTCTGTGTTAGTTCATTTATATATTTAAATGTTGTCCTATATGGTAGGCACCAACCACAGGAGACTATTGAACCCTTGAAATAAGGTCAGTGAGACTGAGGCACTCAACTTTTAGTTTTATTTATTTTTATTTAAATAGGTCTTGCAGCTAGTTTCTAAGATATTGGACAGGGCAACTACAGAAATTTTTGAGCTAAATAACCTGCCTAAATTTCTCATTATTAGAAATCATTTCTTCCCTTAATTTTAGTTCCAATTTACTTTGTATTTTTATGTCTTATTTACTTATTATTTTAAAATTGAGATGTAAGGAGTGCCTGAGTGGCTCAATTGGTTAGATGTCTGACTCCTGATTTTAGTTCAAGTCATGATCTCAGGGTCCTGGGATCCAACCCTGCACTGGGCTCTGCACTCAGCAGGGAGTCTGCTCGGGATTGTCTCCCTCTCTCTCTGCCCCTCCGGCTTGTGCTCTCTCTCTAAATAAATAAATAAATCTTTCTATATATATATATATATATATATATATATAATTGTCATACATTATATTAGTTTCAGGCATCCAACATAATGATTCAATATTTGTATATACGGTGAAACTATCACCATAATATAAAATAAATAAGTCATGGTGATGTGATGCACAGCATGGTCACTATAGTTAACAGTACTATATTGCATACTTGAAAGTAGCTAAGAGAGAAGATCCTAAAGGTTCTCATCATTATTAGCAATCTTTAAACATCAGCTGATGACTAATTAAAAGAATTATTTTAGAGGCAATCCAAGCATCAAGTGAAAATTGTACTGGGTGACTGAATTGCTTCGTAGTTAAAATCCTGAAATTCTTTTGCTCAGATTATAAAGCAGGCACAGACTTTAACTTAGCCAAATCTGGTTTTAATTCCACCTCTGCAAATTATTAGCTGAGTGTCCCACCTGTCAGATGAGTTACTGACATCTGTAACCCTCAGCTTCTTTGGTAAAGTAAGAACAATATTTCCAATCTCACAGAATTGCTGTGAGGATTAAAGAAAATCATTTGTATGAAATTTCCAATGAAGTGCCTGGCTCATGAAACATGCTTTCTACCAATGTTATCTCACCTCTCTATGTCATTATGTAACATGTGACTCAGGCATGTTTAATTCATCTTTTGAAGTGTACAGATGAAATATGCTTTTAACTGGTAACAAGGGTGGAAAAAATAAGAATGATCCAGATGCTGTTAAACTAGAGTTTTATTTTTCCAAATGTGACTTTTAATTTAATGGCTGACTATCTAGGTGTATTCCAAGACTGGGAGGACAAGGAGATGGAGGATAAAGATTTATAGTTACAGCTTAATATAAATAGTACAGCTTTGAATCTTACAAGCATAGCCACTGCCACTAGCAATAACATTAATGTCAACTCCAGAACTGGCTTGTCATTGGGTCTCTGAAGACCTGCGCAGGTGCTTGCTATGGATACATATCCCTTCCTTGATTTGACTTCTTGTCCAGCAGGAAAGTCACCTTAGGTAGAGGCAGATTGATTTCTTAGGAAGAAAATTCAGGTAAACAGCACTGTGACAGGCCCTACCCTAAGGGAATTAGCCCTGGGAGAATGATCCAACTGTCTCATTTTAAATCAAAAAGATATTTCTTGGGCATATTTCTGAGTAAGGAACACTGAGAGAAAACTATTTTCTGGGGGTGTCTGGGTGGCTCATTGTTAAGTGTCTGCCGTTGGCTGAAGTCTTGATCTCAAGGTCCTGGGATCAAGCTCCTCATTGGGTTCCCTGCTCAGTGGGAAGTCTGCTTTTCCCTCTCCTCCCTGCTCCTGTTCTCTCTCTCTCTGTCTCAAATAAATAAAATCTTAAAAAAAAAGACTACTTTCTGTTACCTAATAAATTTAGTGCTCTCAGCATGCCCTGACATCCACAAATGTGAGACTTGAACACAAATTTTTCAGGTTATAAGTGTCTTCCTCTTATTTTTTCAATAGCTTTTTTTTAGTCTAGTTAACACACAATGTTACGTTATTTTCAGGAGTACAACTTACCAATTCAACTTCTCTCTATTATTCTATGCTCACCACAAGTGTGAGCTACCATGTGTCACCATGCACTATTACAGTATCATTGAGTGTATCCTCCACACTGGGGCTTTTATTTCCAGGACTTAGTCATTCCCTAACTGGAAGTTGTATCTCCCACTCCCCTTCACCCCCCTTTGCCCCTTCCTCAACCCCTTTGCTCTCACAACCATCAGTTTGTTTTCCATATTAATAGATCTGATTCTGCTTTTTATTTATTCCTTTGTTTTGATTTTTTGATTCCACAAATGAGTGAAATCATACAGTAGTTGTTTTTCTCAGTCTGATTTATTTCACTTAGAATGATAACCTCTAGGGCCATCCATGTTGCAAATGGCAAGATCTCATCCTTTGTTTTGGCTGTGTAATATTCCATTGTATACAGGTGTGTGTGTGTGTGTGTATGTATATTCCATTGTGTTCCTTATCTACTCATTTATCGATGCAAATGTCATGTTACTATATGCAATGATACTATACTATACTATTTAGAAAACCCTAAATACTACACCAAAAAACTATCAGAAGTAATAAATGAATTCAGTAATATTGCAGGATATAAAATTAATACCCAGAAATTGGTAGCATTTCTACACACTAAAAATAAGGTAGCAGAAAGAGGAAAAAACAATCCCACTTAAAACTGTACGAAAAGAATAAAATACCCAGGAATAAACTTAACCAAGGAGGTGAAGGACCTATAGTCTGTAAACTACAAAACATTGCTGAAAGAAATTGAAGATGACACAAACAAAGGAAAAGGTGTTTTCCACTTATTCTTGCCACTAAATTCCGATTTACAGTTTTCCACTCTAAAGATGCTTAAGAGAAAAGAGTTTTTGAAAAAGTTTAGTCTAGATGATATATATTTCTGTACTGCATGAAAATTTCTTTGCAGTTGAAAATCAGAAACCTAACATGTAATTTTGTTTTATAATATCTAGTTAATATGCTTCTTCCTTTGGAAAGGATTGTTACTTCCATAATCTTTGTCTACTTCTATATTCTTAATCTATAACTCCTAATTAGAGATTGGAATTAATTATGTAATTGGAGATTATATAATTACTTCTATAATCTAAATCTATAACTCCAAAACCTAAGTGCTAGCTCCTCTATTAGGATTCTCTTTGAACCCCTATAGCATAAAACAGATTTGTTCAATGAATCTGAATCTACTTATAAGATGTTTTACTAGGTCAACAACAACAAAAAATATTTTAATGCTGGAGGAACAGTGTTTTTCTGAGGATTAAGAAAAGTCTGGGCTTGTTTTACCATTAAAGATATATTAGTAATTAGTGGTCTATTTGCAGGTGGAGACCTTTATTGACATTTGGGAAGGTGTGTCCAAGCAGCCACTTCTAATTGACTTCAAAATGTGAAATGGCCTCACAGTGAATTACTGACTTATAAACTTCACCTCCTCCACTAAGATAAATGTTATGTAAAAGTCCTGGGCATCTTCTGAGAGGGCCTGACCTGCAGGGAACCTGCCTGTCTAATTCTGATGCTCTGCAAAACTACATAATGCAAAGCCCTTTGCTTATTCTAAAAATAGTGAGTATAATTAGTCTTGCAAATCAATGTTTCCACTCATCAGGATGACAAAATAACTTGTTAAATAGCGTGCTTAATTTACATATCCAAGAGTCAACAAAAGCTTCATCTACCATTTATTTGATTATATCTTTTTAAGAGAAAAAAATGTGGTTCATTGGCCGGCTGCCACTCTCCAAAATATAGGAGGTAATTAGAACCATACTGTTGTCATGTTTTCATAGCAAAATACAATCTGCTTTCAGAGCAAATATGCCATTATCTTATCTGGAGCTCCTTTATTCATAATTATTATGATATATATGCTTATGGGCAAATTAATAAAAATGTGGGTAACTTGAAAATGGATTTAATATGTAACATCTTGTGGTTAATTCAACAAAATCTTTAGAAATAAAAGTAAATATCACATATACATATGTATATTGATAAATCAATACTTTTTTTGTATAATAAAGGACAAATATAACATGCAAAAATAAACGTTTTGTTGGCTTATTTAATGCCAGTGACATATTTTTAATTTTTCCTAAGTGATATGAAACATAGTAATTGATAGAATTTTGCTAATACTAGAGTTTTACTATTATTAAAATATTTGGGGGGATCCCTAGGAGGCTCAGCAGTTTAGTGCCTGCCTTCGGCCCAGGGCGTGATCCTGGAGTCCTGGGATCGAGTCCCGCGTTGGGCTCCCTGCATAGAGCCTGCTTCACCCTCTGCCTGTGTCTCTGCCTCTCTCTCTGTGTCTCTCATGAATGAATAAATAAAATCTTTTTAAAAAAATAAAATAAAATATTTGGGATCCCAGCAGAAAAATCTACCAAATTTATGAGAACATATGAAAAATTTAAAGTGAGGGATAAATTTAGGTGTGCATTCTGTGTTTCTACCTTCATCTCTGGATATGGGTTACTATCTTTTGTTTCATTTGAAAACGAAGTTTCTATGAAATTTGTTTATTCCCATAATATATTTATTTATAATATTATTCCCCTAACAAAATAATATTAATCTGTTTAGTTTTCAATTGTCATAGAATGTTCAGTTGGTTCAAATCTTTTGTGGACAGTAACTCATACTCAATCATCTGCTTTCCCAAACCAAAAGGATTACATGCTTTTAAAGGTATGATTTCATTCATATGTGGCATTTAAGAAACAAAACAGGGATCCCTGGGTGGTGCAGCGGTTTGGCCCCTGCCTTTGGCCCAGGGCGCGATCCTGGAGACCCGGGATCGAATCCCACGTTGGGCTCCCGGTGCATGGAGCCTGCTTCTCCCTCTGCCTCTCTCTCTCTGTGACTATCATAAATAAATAAAAAATAAAAATAAAAAAAATACATTAAGAAACAAAACAGAAAAACTCAGAAGAAGGGAGAAAAAAGAGAAAGAGGAGGGAAGCAAATCATAAGAGACTCTATGAGAACAAAAGGAAGGACTGATGGAGGTAGGTAGGGGACGGGCTACATGCGTGATGGTATTAAAAGGGGACTTGTGAGGAGCACTGAGTATTATATGTAAGTGATGAATCACTAAATTCTACATATGAAATCAATTTTACCATATGTGTTAACTTACTGGAATTTGAATAAAAACTTGAAATAAAAAAATAAAAGTATGGTAACTTTGCAATAATAAATATATTTGTCAAGGAAGTGGAGTACTTGAAATCATTAACAGCAATGATTTTTTTTTCCTTGTTGACAGGCCTGGCTGGGAAGGAGTTCGTTATAAGAACTTACTTTAGCGGCATGACCTTAGAATCAAGGATGATAATTTTTTGGTATCAAGATAAAATAGCATCATAATTTGGGTGATACTTATAATGGAAAATGCAAATTCAATTACATTTAAAATCAAGAAATATTTGTTGAATAGATGCATTGAGCTGGCCTACTGTGTTTCAGATACTATTCAAAGGGCTGAAAAACCAAAGATGAATAAAACCAAAATAGTCACTATAAAACTTACACTTTAGCAAGGAAAGGAGAAAAATCATTACTTTTACTATCAGGGGAATGAGATACTTTAAAAATATCTAGGGGAGTGAGCTGTGCTTATCCAGATATCCTTTAAATTTTCTCCCAGGATATTAAATATAAATTAAAACCTGAAAGATTAGTAGGAGTGTAAGAAAAAAAAAACGTATTTTACTCATGTTTTCTTGACTTAGCTGGTTTTTAAAATGTTTTAGATCAAATGTTGCATTATTTTATTATGTAGTATATAATAACATAGTAGTATATATGTAGTATATAATGGCATGGAATATATAATAATATATTAACATATGTTAAACTACTATCTGGCTTACTTAATAACAATCAGTGTAATAATACTTTTGTATTATTTGAGTTAACTAATTAAACATAATAAAAATGTATTTGATGTCTGAAGTTTGAAGAATGTATCATTCTTTCTTTTTTTTTAAATTTATTTATGATAGTCACAGAGAGAGAGAGAGAGAGAGAGAGAGAGAGGCAGAGACATAGGCAGAGGGAGAAGCAGGCTCCATGCACCGGGAGCGCGACGTGGGACTCGATCCCGGGTCTCCAGGATCGCGCCCTGGGCCAAAGGCAGGCGCCAAACCGCTGCGCCACCCAGGGATCCCTGTATCATTATTTCTAAATAGAAAATGAATTGTGCAAAATCTCTCTTATTACAAGTACGTGACAGAAAAAGAATCAAAACATTTAAAAAGTAATCATTTGTAGCAAGCCTTTCCTAGGAACTATAGCATGAGGATAAAATACACAGTAAAAAATGATATTATTTTTAAAAAAATGATATTATTTTTATAAATATTCATAAATATCATACACTTATATTTGATTTATAGGTTATAAATTTATAATATAAGGAATGATACAAATATTGTACATGTAAAGAATTTTCACTATATGCATTTTTTTTTTAAGATTTAATTCATTCATTTCACAGAGAGAGAGAGAGAGAGAGAGAGAACACAAGCAGGGGGAGGCAAGGCAGAGGGAAAGGGAGAGGGAGAAGCAGACTCCCTGTGGAGCAGGGAACCCAATGCAGGGCTGGATCCCAGGACCCCAGGATCATGACCTGAGCTGAAGGCAGATGTTTAACCAACTGAGCCACCCAGGCACCCCTGTGTGCATGGTTCTATATTAAGTTTTCTAAGAAATTAAAAATTAGTTACAAACCTTTTCAGGTACATTCTGCTTATTATTATGATTATCCTTACATTACAACTATGTTTAATATATTTTATCAACAATTATATCGTACCTAGTGTATGCTACACCCCAAGCATAGAAAGAATTCTAGCCCCAACAGAGTCTGCAAAGAGTCCACCATTTAGAAAGGAAGTCAGACACATGATGATTATATATCCAGGAATGAACAACAACTCTTGTATCTGTAATCTCATGTGATCCTTAAAAAGTAAATAAGTAGAGTATTTTTATCATGTTAATTTAATTTTTTAAAAAATATTTCATTCATTTATTCATGAGAGACACAGAGAGAGACAGAGACACAGGCAGAGGGAGAAGCAGGATCTCTGCAAGGAGCCTGATGCAGGACTCGATCTCAGGACCCCAGGATCACGGCCTGCCGACGGCAGATGCTCAACTGCTGAACCACCCAGGCGTCCCTATCAGATGAATTTTAAAAGGTGTGGTTAAATGATTTCCCTATTACCATGTATTTTGTTAATTATAGAACTGGACTATGTGGCCACAGATGATAGGAACTCACAAAGCTAAATAAAAACCACTTGAATTAAGTCCCCAAATCAGTCCCTAATATATAGAACTTTTAGTCAAAAATTTATCTAGATAATGGTCCCTAATGCAGCTTCTCCCAATTCCCCACTTAAAAAAAAATTAAGAAATGGAGAGGAGACAAACATTAATCTAAAAGTGGCAATTAGTTGTTGCCAACATCTGGGGCTGGAGGAGAAATTCATTAATTATAAGATGTGTGGGTCCCAATTAACAATCATAATCAGAAGTTATCATTCATTCATTATTAAATGTTTGCTGTGAGCCAGACATGTTGTTCTTACTTGAAAGAGAGGTGGTAATGTGATTTAGCTTTTTATCCCTTCTGTTTGGATCTAGTTTGCAAAAAAGAAATGTCTATGCTGAACACAAAACTTGGCAACTAGTCCTTCTTTTTGAGATGGCCAAT
Source organism: Nyctereutes procyonoides (assembly GCF_905146905.1). Lineage (NCBI taxonomy): Eukaryota > Metazoa > Chordata > Mammalia > Carnivora > Canidae > Nyctereutes > Nyctereutes procyonoides. The sequence continues at coordinate 15,572,217 of NW_026575082.1, read as the reverse complement.
ATGAATATAATCATTTTCAAGTTTCCAGACTTCCAGAACCCAGAAACAGAACGGCAAAGATTACTCTTGTGTATTTATGTTCAAGCTGTCCTTCCAGAAGTAGTGGGGCGAGTGGAAGCAGAAGAAAGAGTGGGGGCATTCTTTGCTTTGTTTCTCTTCTCTACTACTTCATATCATTTTAAAAACCAAGCAGTCCTATAGGCATTTAATAACAGGAGATAATATTTCTGTCCAGGGATGCATAATAAATTATGGGCTTGCTCATCTAATTCAGGCCACATATGTGGGAATGCTAGATAGCCTAGCTCTTACCATTACAGATAAAAATTAGACCAAGTTCACAAACATCCCTCCTTCTGTTATGAAATGCTTGCTCTTCAAATCTAGCAACGCCCAGTGGGGATGAGCCACGACAAGGAGGATTTACACACCCTGACTGCACCACATCTCAACAGATTGCTTCTTACTCTAGAACAAGTAAACATATAAAAATACCCTTGAGTTCTGCTTCTGCTCAGAATGCAGAAAGCTTCAAGAAAAAAAAAATCATTTCTGAGCTGACAAGGGCAGAAAAAGACCAGATGACTTACAAAATCATAACTTTTTTATTGAGCTCCGCCGAGAGTTAAAGGTGCAAGTCAAGTCAACTGTATTCCAGAAAGAATAAACCCCTTCCTTGAGAGATGAGACACAGGATCGGTTTTATTCTAGCGAAGGGAAGAAAGATGCAGATGCCATACCAAGGGGTAAGAAAGATCTGGAATTGCAAGGCGGCATGTAGGAGTTGGTTCGAATAATAAAGTCCCCAGACCCGAGGAGGGGTTTGTGTTCAGGTGTCACAGGTGAGGGCTCCCTGTCTCCCTCCCAGGAAACACTCTCCTGCCCGGGACAAAGCCTGGATCGGTGTCGGGGCGTGCTTAGGAGCCTCATCCCCAGGGGCCGGCTTCGGGGGGCCTGCCTGCGGTGGGGCCGACCCCAGCAAGGGTGAGCTGGGCCCTGGGCGCAGGTGTGCAGGGCGGGGAGCAGGGGGCGGGGCCCCGCACAGGTGCACAGGTAAGGCCGGCGTCTGAAATGTGCTGCACAAAACAACAGCAACCGGGAAACACGACCCCAGGTCAACTCCTGGTACAACGGAACTGGAACTGTCTGCACTGCATTTCTGGCTGATTTTAAGAACCATTGTCTTCAGCGTTCAGCTGTTTGGCCACATGTCAAGGTGTGTTGTGTTTTTGTTCTGTTTTTAATTCGGCTTAGAATTTGCTGAGATTCTTGGATCTTTGCATCAGTGTTTCTTTTCTCAATTTTATGAGGTCCTCACCACATTTTTTTCAAATATATATATATATATATATATATATTTTTTTTTTTCTGTAGAAGTTACTTTCTTAAAAAAAAAAAGTTACTTTCTTCTGCCGGGAATAAATTATAATAATATTGGACTGAAAGGTCTTGTACAAGATATCAGATGCTTTTTTTTCCTGTGTTTTTAAACTTTTATTTCACTTTCTCTTTCCATTTGGATTTTTTTAAGGATTTCATTTAATTGAGAAAGAGTCGGGGGGGGCAGGGAGTGAAAAAGGGGGAGAGAGAGAATCCCGAGCAGACTCCCCACTAAGCTGGACTGGGCCTGGAGGCTCCATACCACCCTGAAATCGTGACCTCAGCTGAGTCCAAGAGCCTGACACTCAACCATCTGACACTCACCGAGGTGCCCCTGTGTTTACACTTGGATTGATTAATCTTGAAATACATTGATTCTAAACAGTCTTCTGTTTAACCCACTAGATAAATTTTTCTATTTGATATTATATTTTTATTTCTAGCATTTTTATATAGTTCTTTTTTTTTTTTAGAGTCGCCACACTTCTTCTGCTGTTACTATCTCTTCATGGATTTTATCTACTTCTTTAGAGATCATTGGGCTTTTTTTCCCCCCTGTAGTTGTTTAAAATGACTGTCATAATTTCAACAACCGAGCCACCACTGGGTCTCCTTCTATAGACTATGTCTGTATATCACATTTTCTAATTTTTTGTGTGGATGTTTCCTAATTTGTGATTATATGCCAATGTTTCCATACACATGAAAATGTACATAATAAATCAAATGATATATACTTTCCACCCATGGATCTTTTGTCAAGCTGTGGATGCCGAAAGAAGGAATAATGTACTTGACCTGTAGTTTATCTGGGTCTGGGTTTTGTTATCCATGGGGTTGGACCCAGCTTACCATTGACTTTAGATATTTTGAGAGTTGGATGGACATTTTCCTACCATCAGGGCGTGGGGTTAAGAACTGGTAGGATTCAGCAATATGCCTGTGCTTCAGAGCTGAGCCCCCAGATAGATCTCGTCCTACTTCACAGCCTGGCTGGTAAGTTTCTGTGTCACTAGGGACCCCTCTTTCCTCTCCAGTGCTTCCCCTTAATTTCTCTGTCTTCAAGAGAACTCTGTAGTCCTGTTGTCTGTTCCTCGGCCTTCAGAAGGGCTGAGGCACTCTGGGTGGCTCAGAATGTCTCAGAATTTCCCTCTGTTCTATGTAGATGCCTTCAGGCTCTCGAATCTACAATACTGGGGTGTCTCTGTGGAAATTATCACAATCCCGTCATCACACCTCCAGACTTTGGTGATTCAAAGCTCTGATCCCCTCAGGTGCCCACCTAGGTCTGCATGCCCAACTCTCAGGTTTTGGTAGCTGAAATCTGAGAGACGTGGGAGATGTTATTGGAACATCCCTTCCTCACTCTTTTTTGTGGGCAAATCCAAAATGTTTTGCATAGATTTCTATCTGATCCCCTACCCTCTCCATTGCTCTTTAAAAGTGTCTGCTTCAACCTGGAGAGGGGGTCACACATGCTCTAGGGAGAGTCCTCTGTTCTCCTTCTATGCCCCAGCTGTTAATATATTACTCCCAAGTTTCTGGTGAAGATGTACAAGAAAATGTTGGTGTTTCAGTGCAGACTTGCTCTGGGGTTGGGCTGCTTGTAATTGTAACAGGACTTGCCAGCCCCCATATTTGATGTGAAAAGTTCCTCAAAGTTTAGCTGTTTGCACCTTACCATCATCTACAGCGGATTCCTCGTCTATCTGCTCTTTACCCTGGGATCAGCTCAGCCATGGATCTTCAATCTCCTATTATTTGGGGGGAATTTAATTCTTCTAGGTTTTTTTGAGGCCACAACCAACTGTTCCTGCCATCTCTTGCATTTGCTGTTTTAGTCTGGATAGCTTCTTTTCACTAGATCTTTATGATATTTCCTAGAAAGTAATATTGTTATTATTAGGTGGTGACCCTTAAATCATTCTCCACCCTCCACCACACATGCAGTTATCACTCTTCCCATTCCATATTCCATATTCCATATTCCATAAACTTGCAGTTTAAAAAAATTCTTTCTTCATAGTCTTCTCACTGCACACCATCATATTCTTTACTTATTTGCCTACTTGTTTATTGTCTACATTTCTCAGAGTAAAATCTCCATGAGGGCAGGACCTTGGATTGTATTGGCAGCTCTATTCTATTATGATAGAAATTCTTAAATTGCCAGTTATTAGTTATTTAATAAATGAAAAGACAACATCGAGATGGTATTTTTTTATGTCTTTGAAGTTGGCATTAAAAATCTATGTTGGCCAGTGTCCTCATGTTTGCAGAGAATGACATATTATCTTCTACTATTAGTTGATCTGTAAATTGAATGGAAGTCTAAGACCAATGTACTGGCAGGTTTGTAGCAAACAGCCAAACCTTTCTTTAGGCTAGGCTAATCTTCTAAAGCACAGCTCAGTATAGGCATTTATGCCAGTGGGTTATACTGACTGTGCATCACATAAACATACATGTTTATTTCTCCATCTTATTGTGTTGCATGCTGATTTAGTGATCTAATAAACCAAACCAAACAAACAGATCCCCCAGAAAGCAGAGCAAAAGAACCCCAAACAAACAGTCCGTTGCAGAAATACGGCAGGCGACACAATAGCTTTCTGACTTTTGGACTAATTTACTATTTAACTCCCTCATTATTTTTATTTTTCCTCACTGGTTTCAAGCTTTTAACTAATAAAATTATACTTATTTAAATTAAATTTTATTAAAATTGCATTTCATTAATGCAGAAAATACATTGGTAATCAACAATTAAAGGAAATTGTGCTGCACGAATAATAATAAATGATGCTTGAAAGTCATTGAGACGTTGTTTTCTTATCTGAAGAGCCAAGCAAAGATATTTATCTTTACCACTTTCCCTGTTTGCATTAGAACAATTATTTATGACAATTAGGAGATAATGCATTTTAAATATATATAAATTATAAAAAATACAATAAAATCTTTTATGCTTGTGTCATTACCACTTTTATTCCCTAATTTAGTTATACTCCAAATTGTTAGTAGTTCTTTTGGAAGCTGGTATCTAATTTATCAGTCATGAAGCACATTTTCTCAACTGTGAGCATTTCCTGTTAGTTGTGTTATATTTTGTACACATTCATCTGTGGAAAGAAATTTGAAATGAAAAATAACCTCATAACAAGATAAAAGACTGTATCAAAAAATAAAGGGATGTTGTTAGGATATTTACTTACTCTACGTGTGTATAATATCTCCTTCAGATATAGTGTCATTCACAATTATGAACAAATTTCAGAATATAATTTTGCTAAATGAGGATTGGCAAGTCATTCTTTGCCTTCTAAGACTAAGATTCTTCAATTAATGAAAAGAAATGCTTAATAGCAATTACTTCCTACACTAGACAATAAACCTAATCTAAAGGACAACCAGTTATGAACAGTTGAAAAGGTTAAGGAAGCAAGAGGAAAGTCAATAAAAAGCCAAATCTATACTTAGAGTCATTATGATTATGGAAGAGAAAATCCTTAGAGTGGATCCAGAATTGAAAATAGAGGGGAAGGATTATCCTTAGAATGCTTGGAGGATTTTTCTGGATTAAAGGCTGAAACAATTTGTATGTTTAATCTAGATTCTGAGTTGATTCAACCTACTTTTATTATTTAATTTGTAAATATTCTACACCTAGTCTGTCTTTATAAGAACAGCCTTCCTGCTCTCAAGTGGCAGTAGCATGAACTTAGAATTAGTAGGTATTTAAATGTATTACCACTGAAGCATGAATTTCCTTTGCCTGAATAATCTGGGGATATTGTATTTTGAAAAACAAATTCTGCTGCCTAAATATTACCAACTGTTAAGATTCTCTTATTTTTAAACAATGAAAACTGGTATATCCCAAATAAAAGATTGATTGGGTAAGAATTCTTATATATATGGGGGTAAGGAGACTGCTTCCATGGCATCATAATACTCATCATTAATCACACCAAGACCAGCTCTGCTTAAAAGACGTACCAAGACATCTTCTTTACCATAACATGGATATCCTGAATACTGCTTGAATGAAAGGATCCATAATCCAGCATTTCGAAAAGTTTTTCTTGTTTCAGAATTCTCATTGTAATGGTACTTATTGCTATTGATTTTGATTTGAATTTGTTATGTTCTTGTAGGCAGAGGGTAATGTTCTTGGTGACATAAATTTGAGAATCAATTAGGTCTGAATCTTCTACTAGATAGTAGTCTCTGAGATCGGCAATTTTTGCTTTAATAGATGTGGAAGGGATTACCTGAACATAAACAAACATATAAAACATCATTAAAGCCTCATTAATTTGGCCATAGCCTTCAGAATTTATCATTATTTGAATGAAATGCATTAATGTTTACTTTTGATGAATAAATTTTTTCTTCACAGATTAAATGTATAAATTAAACACTTGAGGGAATATTACTTTTATAAGCCGTTTAGAGACACTCATTTACATAAGTGCTGCGCTTAAGAATAGTTAACCAATAAAAATTCTTTGCAGGGGTCGCCTGGTTGGCTTAGTCAGTTGAGCATCCAAATTTTGAATTCGGCACAGGTCATTATCTCCTGGTTGTGGGATCCAGCCCCCCCTCCACCCCCCACCCCCGTGGCTCAGTGTGGAATCTCCCTCTCTCCTCCCCTGCTCATGCTCTCTCTCTCTTTCTCTGTCTAAAATAAAAAAATAAAATCTTTAAAAAAATTTGTAACTATTTTTTTGCTCTGAAACTGTTCAGCTTTTCAGTATTAAAATAGCTACCTCTAATATTACGACATTATCTGGAATATGCTCAATTTCAATCTGTATTTACATGGGAAAACATTTTGAACTCAGTAGTTCTGCTCTTTGTTCTCTGGTTGGAGAACCAATATAATCTGAAACAAGGAATTATGCACAGGATTTTTTAAAATTTTATTATTATTATTATTATTAATTATTATTATTACTTTTAACCAGGGAGCTTATCTAAAGGAGAAGAATTGAAGAACCTGGAAGGGTGAGATACTCAGAAAGGAAAATTCAGTATCAGAGCAAATGGCAAATGGGGACTTAGTCCTTATGGGATCTCCCAAGAAGTAAGCAAGATTCTTCACTGAATTATGGATCCAAAGTATGGGAAACACAAGTGTTACCTATACTTCTCCTATCTGATTATTTGAGATCTTCGTGGGACGGATTAATCCCTTGTACATCTGAGCAGAGAAGAACGTAGCCTGAATGAAATTCTCCCCAGATGTGTAGCAAAGGTGAAGTTTGAAGGCAAAAAATGAAGGTATGTGGTATGCAATTGAAGACAGACTCTGTTTACACTATCAGGGAGACAGAGGACACCTTGACCTATCCCCAGTACTTACAGCTGGAGTCTCAGATTAGATCAAGAAGGAGTAGGTAGAGGGGATGCCTGGGTGGCTCAGCAGTTTAGCACCGCCCTCAGCCCGGGCGCGATCCTGGAGTCCCGGAATTGAGTCCCACATCAGGCTCTACTGATGGAGCCTGCTTCTCTCTCTGCCTGTGTCTCTGTCTCTGTCTCTCTCTCTCTCTCTCTCATGAATAAATAAATAAATAAAATCTTAAAAAAAGAAGAAGAAGTGAGTAGAACTGAAAGTCAGTGGTTGGGCTTTTGTGTAACCATTGCCCTTACCAGACTTCCTCATGCTCTACTGTTACTTAGACATCATGGTGGTTGCCTGACACAATCTTTACAAAAGCTTTAATGTGAAAGAGTTAGGGAAACAAGCTCTAGTCTCCATTGCAAGAGCTAGTCTTCAGATAAGAGTGGGCTTGCCTCATCTCTCTCCACCACTACAAATTCTAGATTTCACTCACCATCAGCCAGCACTTAAAGCCATTCGGTATATATATATATATATATATATATATATATATATATATATATATATATATATAAATTAAGAGATGAGGAAAAGTAGGAAAGTAAGATACAATGTCAAGAGAAAAGTCAGGTAATAAAAATTACCCTTGAGATGACCATGCTGTTAAAATTAACAGACAGGAACTTTAAAGGAGTGATTATAAATAATTCAAGGTCTTAAAGAAGGGAGTGGTTGTAATATATGAACATATAAAGAATCATATCAGGCAAGTTAGAACTATAAAAAAACTGGAAATTTTATAATTGAGATGTATAATATCTGAAGTAAGAAGTTTGTTAGATGGACTGAGACTGAATATTTAAGAAAAAAAATAGAAATCTTTCATCCTGAAAACCAGAGAGAGAAGTATTAAAAATAAACTGAACAGAGGCTAAGTGACCTGTGACATAGTATCCAGGAGTCAAATGCATGTGTAACCAAAATCTGAGAAGAGAGGGCATATGGACAAGAAAATATGTTGAAAGGAATATTACTCCCCAAATTCCCCAAATTTGGAAATTAAATTAAAAATCCAAGAAGTTCAGCAAACACCATATAGTGTAAATAGTGTAAGCTTCACAACACATTATTATTTTTTGTATTAAAAAGTCAATTGTATCTTAAAGGTATTTAAATACCATTTAGAAAAACATTCACTCATGTAGTTAACATTTCCAGTGCTCCTTTGTGCAGAGCTAGATTGCCATTTGGTAAATCTTTGTTCCTTAAGAAGAACTTTCTTTATATTTTCTAGTGCATGTCTTCTGGTCCTGAAGTCTTCCAGCTTTCGTATGCCTAAAGTTTTTATTTCACTTTTTGAAAGCTGTTTTTGCTAAGTATAGAATTCTAGGGTGACAATTTCTCTCCTTAGTACTTTGTAGACAGCATGCCACTGTCTCCTGGCTTCCACTGCTTCCAACTGGATGTCTGCTTTAATTCTGATCTCTTTTACTTTGTACTTATACGTCATTAAAAAAAAAAAAAACCTTCTCTTTCTTTCTCTTGTCCTAAACAATTTGATTACAGAGTGATAGAGTTTGTATACAGTATGTATGCTCATTCATGTTCCGGTGCTTCTTGGATATGTAGATTTATAACATCAATTTTTAAGGATAATTAGCTATTATCTCCAAATATATTTTCTCTCCCACAATTTGAGTCTCCCAATAACATGTATATTAGCTACTTGGGCTTCTCCACACTCTTGTATATCTTCTCAGCTGAAGTAACTGCCATGGTCGTCCTGATTTTCCCCTCTCTGAGTCTAGGTCTGGAAACTTTCTCTGGTTAGGATGCGTTATTTCCTTTCTTTATTTCCCTTTTCTCAATGATCACTATCCTTTGCTGTCCAATGTCTAGTGTCTTGAAATAACTCTGTTTCAGTATCTTGTTTATGTTTTAGTTGTTTCACATGGGACAGTTTATGTGGTTCCTGTTAGCCAGATGATGAACTCCTCTTGTCAGTTTTTTTTTTTAACTTTAGCCTTTCTAGTGGGCGTAAAATTATAACCTTAAAATAAATTTTCCTGATTTCTAATGATAATCTTTTTATTGGCCATTTCTATATTATATTTAGTGAAATATCTACTTTGGTCCTCATTTTAAATTGCAGATCTTGGATTAGAACATGCATGTATATTGCAGTGGATTTAGAACTCATAGTTTACTACTCTCCAAGAAGATTAGCACCTTTGCCACAATATAATTTTATTACCCACCTGTTAATCCTAAAATCACATATTTTATAATTACACTTGTTATAAACCTCAAAATGTGGTGTTATATGCTTGACATGAAAGATATAGTTATCTCTTTTCAAAGAGTTTGAAGAAGAAAAAATAGTATATTTATTTACATATTCAATATTTTGGTGCTCTTAAATCCTTGCTGCAGATATAAGTGTATTTTAGGAATCATTTTCTTTCATTCTGAAAAATCTTTGGTTAGCATTTTAATGCAATTCTGTGATGAATTCTGTCAACTTTTAATTATCTGAAAATGTCTTTACTTTCATTTTTGAAAGACATTTTCATTAGATATAGAATTGTAGTTTGACAGCTTTTTCTTTTAGCACACAATCCAAAAGAAGGTAGAAGAAAAAAAATACCAAAGAAAATTAGGAAAGACATAAAACAAATAGCAAGATGTGCATTTAAACCAACCATACTAATAATCACAATAAATGTGAATCAAATCCAATCTAAAAGGTAGAGATTTTAAGACTGGATAAAAATTCAAGACCCAATTGTATTCTCTCTTCAAGAAATCCACTTTAAATATGAAAACATAAATATATTAAAGTTCAAGTAATAGGAAAAGATATACCATGATAACACAAATCAAAAGAAATCTGAAGTAACTATATTAATACTAGCAATGTAGACTTTAGTCAATTATTAAAAAATAAAAAAGGTCATTTCACAATTACAAATGGATAAATTTACCAGGCGAATATAACAATGATAAAGATTATACATCTAATACATCTAACAGAACTACAGAATTCAAGAAGAGATAACTGATAGGTTCCAATAGCCCCTTTTCAATAACTGATAGGACAATTGGACAGATGGTCAGTTAGTATACAAAGACCATATATCCCTGACTACTAATGTGTCCTAATTGCTATTTATAGAACATTCAGCAGAATGCACATTCTTTTCAAGTGCACATGGAATGTTTACAAAGATTGACCATATTCTGGTCAAGATGCAATAAACTTAAGTTGATTCAAGTAATACGGAGTATGTTTCTGTTCAAATGCAATTAAGTTAGAAATCAGTTAATAAAGATATGTAGAAAATAATAAAATATTTGGAAGCTAAATAGCACATTTCAAGCAGCTGTGGTTCAAAGAAGAAATCAAAAGGGAAATTTGAAATTTTCAAATTGGACAAAAATGAAACACTACATCTCAAAATTTGTGGGGTGCCACTAGTCAGAGAGAAATTCAAAACACAAAATGCTTAAACTCAAAAGAAGAAAAGTTTCAAATCAATAACTTCTACTTCTACCTTAATATAATAAAAGAAAAAGTAGAGCAAAGAAAACCTAACGTAGAATAAAGGAAACAGTACATATTACAGTGGGAAATCAATGAAATTGAAAAACATAAAAACAATTGAGGAAATAGCAAGGTTGTTCATTGAAAGTATCAGTTTAATTAAGAAACCTCTAGTTGGGCTGATCAGGGAAGAAAAAGAAAACAGGAGAGAAAACACAAATCAGCAATATTGGGATTGAAAGAGGTAACATCACTACAAATTCTACAGATACCGACAGGATTAAAAAGGCCTTATCATATACAACTTTATGCAAACTGGACAGATTGTTTGAAAGGGCAAAAAGTATCAAAGTTTGTTTGAAAAGAAATAGAGACAGCATGGCCAGAATGGTAAAGAAAGGCCTGGGAAACTCTCCTCCTCCATGAAGCAATGAGAACAGTGGGGGCAATTTTAAAATAAACTTTTTTAGGACTCCAGAAATGAAGCAAAGCCCTGAGACAATCTGACAAATATATGTTAAGGAAAATTGTTGAATTCACTGACTAATTACCAGTCAGATTAACACAAAATAAGAAGTTCTATTAGACAATATTCTGTTGGTATGTTTTATCAGTAGGAATGCTAACCAGTGTTCCAATGTATTTTTAATCCAGGGTGTAATTTATAAGCAAATATTATAGGAAAGATCCTGAGCTCAGCACAAGGGGTAAATGATGAACACACAATAACCATGTATGTGTTTGTTTCCATAGACCACATCCTTATGTTCTATGATCAGAAGTTGGTTACATAATAGAAATAAGGGCTGAAGTGCTAATGGGAGGTATAAATTGTTCATAATTCTAAAAATAAAGTGATTTCAAAGTACTATAATCTTCTTGCAAAGATAAAATTTGAGGTGTACATTGAAAGATGTAAACATTCTGATGTCTCAAGTATGAAAGATCAGAAGGAGGGAGGAAGACCTATTTTAAACCATAAACAAATCTCAGAACATTTTTTGAGGCAAACTGTTTTCTATAATTTATTAAATAAGATGGAATTTTATTTCCATGAATTAAAAATAAGAATTGAATAACAATAACCAGACAGCAGGTACTATATACTTATGAAGAAATATTCTTGGGAATAAATAATGATCTAGGTTTTTCAAGGCACTTACCATCTATATAAACAAGGAAGCAGAAGATCATAGAGTTGCATCGCAAATGCTATCATTTGGGGATGAACATGTCACAGGTATCTTCTCCAGCTTCGCTGTAGGAGAGGGGAGAACACGAGGGAGAAGGGGTCGGAAACTGCCTGAGGAAGCCCAGAGAGCAAATGAGAATCAACGAGGTGTCTGCCTGAGGGCTATGGACACAGGATGGAGGGGACGGTCAGGAGGGGTGACAGGTAGTTAACAACGTCTGGAGCAGGTTCCAGTGGAAGTTGTGGCTGTAGTAAGACACAAGGCTGTGAGCAACACTCTGGTCAAATTGTTAGGTAGAAGCTAGACTTGAGCATGTAAGGAAGGGCCCCCAGGCAGAGTCCCAGGTCCTTGAAGGGAAATGATAGAGACGTGAGCTGAAGGCAAGAACAGTGATAAATAAATTACACTACAAAGCCTGGTGACAAAACATCCTGGCCAGGTGGCTTCCAAGACCTTAGGGCTGACAGATCAGGAGCCACATGAGCAGAGCATGGGCTTCCTCTTCCACTTCTTCCCAGGGTAACCCCTAGACTCCTTATAATTCATTTGCTTTATGAGTACAGTTCCCTCCCCACCAATGGAGAAAAATGTTTCCATGATGGTTCCCCATATACAAACTTTGTAAGGTCAAAAACTCCCAACCTGTGGGAGGAGATTCCCAAACGCTTGGAAGCAGCTTCCATCCGTGACCACCTCATTGCAGGTCACAGCTCCTCCCAGCCCAGAGAGATGCAATGATGCCTAATCAAAAAACAATGCAGGGGCTTTTTCCACCTTCCAGAACCTGCCTGCTCTCCCACTGTGAGAATGTATATTCTCTTTAATAAACTGCTTTGTGCTTGCTACTTTCCCCATGGCTCTCTTTATTGGAGCACGGCTCCCCTCGTGATTCTTTTTGTGGGGAATCCGAAGACCAAGACCTCCATTCACACAAGGCAGACCCTCCCACTCTTAACAAATTCATATAGGGCCCTTTTAGTAATACTGAATAATGTGTCTTTTTCGTGAAGATTGTGGTGTGTCAACAGAAAGTTCCTAAGGAGTAGAATGATGGTCAGAATTTGCTTATAATGATCATACTGGCTGTGGTTTGTAGAATGGATTAGATGGAGCAAGCCCAGAGGTGAAGAGGTCATTTAGAAAACCACAAATATCAAGGAGACAGAGGATAGTATCCTTTCCCAAAGGAGTGACCGAAGAGAGAGAACCATAAAGGAAAACCAGAGAAAATAAAGTATAATTAAAGCTAACATAGTAACTGCTTTGTATGGGGGATGAGAGGATGGGAAAATGCATGTCCCTTAGAATATAATCAAAGGCCATTCTATATTTAATTACATATAATTTTAAAATTTCTATAATTTTTTGTGATTTTAGGAGGCAGTAATAATTCGATATTTCAAGAATTCCCAGAGAGATATTGAAACAGATCTTGATAGCCAAAAGCAAATTTGAAAGTGATATTTTTGCTTAGACTATGGACACAAAAAGTTTCTTAATGCTCATGGAAGTCTTCTCTTTTTGTTTTATACAAAAGGAATGCTACTTTCATTGGCAAAATTAGCTGTAAAAGTTGTTAAAAGTCATGGTTCAAGATTCCAAAGGCTTTTTTTGTTATAGTAAATGTATGTTGCAAAGTGCTTCTGCCCATTATAGATCTGATTCCTTATCAGTAAACAGTAGCCCAATCAAAGAACCCTCGTGAATATTACAGACCACGTTTGTAAGACATCAACTTTCACCTGTCAATAAAGGAGGCTGCTCTAAATTGGCAGTGATTTGAGAAATTTCCACTAAAGAACCACTTAGACTGGCCACAATCTAATAGAAATATAACATCAGCCAGATATTTAATTTTAAATTTTATAGTAGCCACATTGAAAACTAAGAACTTGGAGAGGTGAATTTTAGCAATATATTTAATTTAGCTCAACATATCCAAAATATTATCACTTCAACTTATAATCAAGATTCAAATTATTAATATGATATTTTACATTCTTGGTCTTTTCTATTCAGCTTTGAAACCTACTAGTGTGTATTTTATGCTTACTGAACATCTTAATTCACACTAGTCACACTGCATGCTCTTAATAGCCTGTGTGTGACAAGTAGCTAATAATGAATAGATAGTGTGAACTTAGACATTGAGGGGCATTAGCTGTGCCTTGTCCTGTAGTAAGGGCAGTGTCAATATGGTTCTCAATATGTTTAGTTTTCTTTCCTTCCTGGTTTTGTCATATCTCTTTTCTTTCTCCAGTCCTTCCCACTGAGGTCACGAATCATACCACAATACTTCTTGAGCATCTACCATATGCCAGAGTTCTAGTCACTAAACAAGCAACAAAAAATACAAGTAAGTTCTCTGCCACTATCATGCTTGTATTTTACTGGTCATAGTGCTTTACTGCTGCATCAGTTTGGGTCAGAAAAGCAAAGCCACTAGTAATCATATAGAATAAGTCATTTATTATAAGGGCAAGACTTGCATGATAATGCAAGGTGGTTAGTTCTGCATCAAGTGTTTGGCCTGAAGTCAGCAGGGCTGGAGTCAGGAAGGAAAGACAGATGTCAACTGGTGTAGCACGGGGAAGAGCTGGAACCCACGGAGAAAAATTGGAATCATGATGATTACTTGGTACCTGCATCTGTCTGTTGCTGCTTTCAATCTTGATGCTGTGGGTGATGGTTAAATTAGCACCATTCACTTGACCCAGGACAACCTAGAATCTAAAAGAAGAAGTAGGAGGGAGCCAGAGGAACCTAGGGTCCATTGTAGCCTCATACCCAAAGGTTGAACCAGCATTTGGGCAATGATGTGAAGAGCTGTGGTGGTGCCTGCTCTATACCAGCCTGTGGCTAACCTGAACTCAGAATCATAAAAGAAATGAAGACTTTCAGGATGACTTTCAGTGGTGTTAATTGGACGCAGTACGAATCCTCCCTAATATCTACCTCAGGGGACTGCCCACATCTCCCTTACAGACATTTACATTTGATTTTCCTCTATTTTATCCTATTTGTGGTCAAGAACACTTTCCAATATTGAATGTTTGAAAAGAATGTCAGAGAGCCCTTTGAAAAAACAAGATGTGTAGGTACTGTTTACATGTTTTCTATAACACTTCACATGCCCAAGAGTACTGCAAACAGTAATAGGACTTCGTTTAAATCAAGACACAGAAAAGGAGGTGTTCCACACAAGGAAACAATCCAGTTACATCGAGGTTACCTCATTAGCTCATAAAAATTAATGTCTGTTTAATGAGGGTGTCATTATTTCAGTAGTCACTTCTGTCCTGTATAGTCGTTGATGCCCTCAGGAGATCATATAGTCATTTTCCCTTACTAATCGATAATGATAAAGGACTTCTGAAATAAAGTCAAGGTGGGTGAAATTATTCAATTAAAAATGGTTTCTACACAGCTGCTTAGAAACTCACTGAAAAGAACAGCAAATAATAACCTGAGTCGGGCAAGAAGTACTTTCAACATCCCAGGAAATGGCACATTTGCTAACCTTGGCTTTTCTACAATACATGAACATCTAAGAACAAGAGTTAAGCACATATAATTAAACTTAGAATTTTACTATTCACTGCAGATTGGTTTCTTAATATGCATTTTAATGATCTCAATGCTACTTTTAACATGATTTTCTCTTCGTTCCAACAGGAGTAAATAGTCATCTATAGTTTTTTGCTGCCGTCAGTAAGTCTGCTTCTATGAGTTCTCCCTCCTCCCTCACCTTCAGCGTAAATTTCCTGTAGACAGGGAAACTCGATTACTATAATGTCGGGGAAAATTAAGTGGGTTCATTACAATTATTGTCACTCTAGTGATAGTACACTTTTCTGGGTCGTTGAGAAACATTTTACTGAATTTGTTTTCTTTTTCTGTATTCTGAAGACTTTACCCTACCAGATAAATTCCTCCTGGATAAATTAGGAGTTTATTTTTTTTAGATTTTATTTTTAAGTAGTCTCTATTCCCAACGTGGGGCTTGAACTCAAAACCCCAAGATCCAATGTTGCATGCTCTACCAACAGAGACAGCCAGGCACCCCAAGAGTTAGTTTACTTATATATGTGGAATTTAAGCATAATTATATAAAATGTCACTAGTAATTGTGCTGTCTTAGTTTCTGTCAGCAAGTGTAACAATTTCAAATCCATTTATCACCAATTGTTAGAAAGGAGCTATTTGGAAAAAAATTCGATAATAGCACTGACAAAACACTATGGGGGTAACTTCTATTTCAGTGTTTAATTTCTTACATTTTCCTACTTAACTTTTCCTGAAGTAAATACCATTTTTCTCCATTTACAATATGAAATGTGATAAAATGTTAATCAAGTTATTTCCTAAGATTGCAGGAAACACTTTGATTTAGGTCACCTGTTTGAAGGGGATACGTTGATGACCTAAAAAGTATTTTTGATGTTTCTAACTACTGATGACACTATTTTGTGGAATTAATTTAAAAAAAGGAATTAATTTAGTGTTGATAACATTTCTTCTCCTGAACCCCAAGAAAGTGGGCACAAATTTCACTTGTTTAATTATTCTCACCTGAGGCAGAGCTAGACATTGAATCTAGGTCAGCTTGAATCTGGCCCCTGTGCTCTTGCTCCTATAGTCTATTGCTTTTCTTTTTTTAGAAAAAATAAAAATAAAAAGTTTCTCTAAGAGAACATAATCCATATGTTCTCTACAGATGTATCCAAATACAATGTAAATGGAAATGCCTATTATGCAAAAGAGACATAATAATTGTTTGAGCCATATCACAAGGGTTTTGTGCAGCTAGCATATGTAATCTATTACTACGTACCTTGTAAAAAATATCATATAAATAAGACTTTAAAACAATTTAAGAAACTTTAAATAAATATAAGTTATCTATTAGTAAAAGGCAGAATAAACTGAGGAAAAAGAACACAGACTCTCACTATATTTGTGATTTCCTAGTTAAAAAGAAATAAAGGGGAAAAGCTGAAATTTAGCATTTTTATGACACATAGTTGTTTGGAGCAAATATGTTTATATAAAAAAGTTTACGAGATATCAAATGATTCCATTTTAATCTATAGAACACATTTATAGGTGAATCATGTACATGTATTATCTTCTCAGAGCACAGGTGTGTTATACAAATTTGGGTACATACAACTTTTCCCCCAGTTCTTTAATGCTTTGCCATTCAATCGATATCACTTACAACTGAGAGTCATATAGTTTGTTGATCTCTCTGAACAGATAAATTCATAACTATTAATTTCTTTATAGTTCCTTCCCTTAACTCTCAAAGTCCTCCATTTTCATTTTTATTCCTTCTTTCTAGGTACATCAGAATATTTTAAATTCTTGCTACATTTGCTCCAAGTTTCAAGATGAAGATAAAAATATCATAGAAGTCCTTGGAACTTACCAAATCCTTTTTTTAAAAAAGATTTTTAAATTTATTTAATCGAGAGAGAGAGAGAGAGAGAGAGAGAGAGATTGGCAGAGACACAGGCAGAGGGAGAAGCAGGCTCCATGCAGGGAGCCTGATGTGAGACTTGATCCAGGGTCTCCAGGATCATGCCTTGGGCTAAAGGCAGCGCTAAACCGCTGAGCTACCTGGGCTGCCCTTACCAAATCCTTTTAATGCATGGTTAGGTAGAAGCATAGTGAATAAGACATGCAATTAAAACATTACATATATTAAAATTTTATTACACATCTACTAGTTCCTAGGACCAAGGGAGTTATGGGCCATTTGATAACACAGACATTTATACCAATAGTCAAGGTACAGTGTGACAGTTTACACGTTGAACTTTAAGAGAACAATATACAACTTTGGACAGATTATTTAAACTATTGGAATCGAAGGAGAAAGATGGCCAAGGGGAGAGCCTTCCAAGGAGAAGTTGGGGCCCATGTGAAAAAGCAGCTGAGGGGGCAGCAGTCCAGTAATGGTCAATGGCAACCGAGCAAGGCAGTGCCTAGGAAGGGTCAGAGATTGGTTATATACATGTGATTGAGTACATTAGCAAACATATTGAGGATAATAAGAGCCAGGTTTCTTAAGTTGAAGAAGGGATAATAAACTTTCATGTGTTGGATTGGAATTGGAAGAATCACTGTAAACTAATGATTACAAATATGTGTGTATATCTATACATATATGCACATACAATATGTACATATATACTATATATGGACAGTATGTATGCATGTAAAATGTATTTGTTTGAGTTTGTATATATGTGTGTGTATTTTTTTTTCTTGGCTTTGTTTATTGAATGAGTTTGAGACTAGCAACATCCCAGCAACAATAAGCACACCTAGCATTGAGGTCTTCATTTCTAAAGATCATTCTCAATGAGAAGAAAACAAGGCTTCCTAGAGAGATGACTGAGACTAGAGGTAGGTAAAGTAAAAGAGGAAACTAAAATATATTATGGTAAACACAAGGAAATGCTCAAAAACTGATGGAAATCTGTTGAAAAGGAAAGAACTCAGCTTGAAAGCACCCTCACTTGCAAAAATGTGAGAATTTGAGCATGAAAATAAATAATAATGATGATGAGTTTTATTACAATATGTCTAGCAATATTTAGTAAGCTATGAAATTATATTGATACAAAGAGATAAAGGAATGAGTGAATAAGATAAAACTCTCCTCTAGTGGTAAATAATAAATGTAGAAAGACTGAGATAATTCTAAAAGTCACCACCTGGTAGCCATCATAATAATAACATTTTCAGGAAAGATTCTTCAATAAACTATTTATTGGATCAACTTTGATGAACGAGTGGGTGAAATCAGGATGCAGAGTGAGATATTTACAAAGTGCCAAGTATCTCCACATAGTTATTAATTACACATGGAAAAAGATAAATTTTACAGTAAATTAACTGGAAGACACCACCTTATTTAACTGCTGAAAGTTATCATCGATAGCAATGGAACGCAATGAAATCCCTACATCCCCAAAAGAGCATAAGAAGAAGAGTACAGAATGACTCTGGGATATCCCTACCAAAAGTATAAAGCCTGAATCTAACTGTGAGGAAATATCAGACAAACCCAAACTAAGGGTCATCCTACAGAATAATTGATAAGTTACCTTCAACATAATAAGATCATAGAGGCCAAGAAAGGACTGAGGGACTGTCCTAGAGGTGAACAAGTAAGCAAATACATTGAGGATAGTGAGAATCAGGTTTCCCAAGTTGAGAAATTATTTATAAATCTGAAAAAGGAGGAAAGATGGAATGAGTTTTTAATTGGAGTTGGTGGTGTCAATTCATATGTGGCGTTATGGTTTTGAATAGAAGGATAGACAGATAGATTGAGAAATAAAAAGGTGATGAGTGGATAGCTAGATAGCTAATAGATAGCTAATAGACAGATACACAGACAAATCAGCAGACAGATACATTGATCAATAGACCTATAGATAGATAAATAGATCGATCGATCGATAGATACATACATACATACATACATACATACATACATATTGAAGAAGTCAAAAAAGACATGACAGCTAAGTGCAATGCATGATCTTGGATTGGATCATTTTGCAACAATAGACATAATTGGACAATTGGCAAATCTTGAATGGGATATCTGAATGAGAGGAATAAGGAGTTTCTGAAAAATTATAAGTATTTCAAAATAAAAAGTTTTTAAACATTTTAAGAAATTTTATACAGGATAAAGCAATCTTAATACTTTGAACATTATAATTTGGAATAGGCCATATATCCAAGTTAGTGTGTTTTAAAAGACAGTTTTCTATTTTAGTATGTAATTACATGTTCTAATTATATAACTAATTCCTGTAAGTATACTTATATAATTAAATGATATAATTACAGAGAGTAATTGCATAATTATTGTAATGACATAATTATAGTAACTACTCAATTGCAAAACATTCAATGCACAAGTAAAACAACCAAATTAATTGCTTTAATAAACTGTTCCCCCAAAATGTCATTTTGAATTTTAAATAAAAATTTCATTTAAAATTCAACCATAGCATATTTTTAAAACTCTGATATATACCTATAAATTTTAACTGTATTTAGTTTTATCTTCACTCACCATTTTAAAAATATGGAATTATTCAAGAAAAATATTGTAAATTATTACTCTTCAATGTTTAAAATGAATTTAATTTCCTAAAATTTTCTAGACTCTCTAGTCCATTATTTTCTAGCATTTATTGCTAAGTATTCGAATGGAAGCATGGAAAATGTTATTGAGAGTCAACAGCTTTAATTGTTTGCTCATTGGTCCTTAGCAAAGAATTCTCCATGTGATCAGAGATACATAAATATTTTTTATTACTCTCAGGGCAAATAGGAAATCCATAGTACATATGCAAAAATGGATTTAAACTCTCCCATTAGATAATTCATTATATAAATCACCATGATGAGTGTTCTTAGGAGACCTCTAGACATGACATGCTGGCGCTACTTTTTGATTTGGGTTAAACGTGTGATGATCCAATAATGTGGCTATTGTTTTACTTCTATTAATAAATACATCACTTGTATGGTTTGTCAATCCCTCCCTTTGCATAGCATTTTCTGAAGTGTTTTGCAGAGTTAGCTTTAGCTCAGCAAGTACTAAGTATATCCACAAGGATTCCAGCTTCCTTTTTTTTTTTTATTATTTTGCCTTGCAAGTTTGTGCCTTTTTCCCAACCTTATTACAGATGTCTGTACTATTTTTTTCCTGTACTATTTGTTTTATTTTTAGGAAAATAAATACTTCTGTTTGTCATTTCATTTTGATGTGAATTTAGGACATTTGGCATTAAAAATTATTTTGAGTCATGAAAGCCTTTGATTATTAGTAAGGAACTGGATGGAACAATCAGCAACTTTTATTTGTGAGAGACATGATATGATAGAAAAAAAAGAACAACTCTGGTATTCTTGACATCACAGTACATAGGCAACTGTCTTCTCCTGATATTTGCATTTTGACACTAAAAAAATCATAGCACCCACATATGTATCTGTGGTATTGAGAGCCTTTTAGTCTCCATAAAATGAGAGAGTAGTAAGCTCTACTTTTAACATCTGAAAGAATATATTTTTCCACATAAATCTGTGGTATTGAGGTTATTTAAACTTTCTCTTAAGTATTATCAGGATTAAAATTATAATTCAAGATAAATTATTTACTGGAGAAGTTAAAATTTTTGAGATGAAGTTCACAATACTTAAAAGTGACCATTTTAAGATTTACTTATTTATTTTAGAGAGCAGGAAAGAGAAAGAGAATAAGAGAGAGCCTGTGAATGGGTGGAAGGACAGTGAGAGTGAATCTTTTGAGAAGGCTCTCTGCTGAGTATGGAGCCCACTGAGGGGGCTCGAACTCATGACCCATGAGATCACAACCCATTAGATCATGACCCAAGCTGAAACCAAGAACTGAATGCTCAACTGACTGAGCCATCCAGGCACCCCAAAAGTAACCATTTTAAAGTGACCAGTGGCACTTTTATTTTCAAAACATCTTCATCACCCCCAAAAGAATACCCAGTACCCATTATAGCTACTGAGAAATATTTCCAATCCACTTACTTTCTATTGGCGTTCTGGCATTTATTCTTCAAGTCTACTGTTGAAATAACTTGGGATCAGGTCCCTTGGAACTTGGGAAGCCCATCTTTGCCCTAAATTACTAAATTCTTCTATGGGCTGTAGATCCGGGAACCCTATCTATCCTATTTTAGGTGCTGGCTTAACCTTATACCCTCAATCTCAGTCACAGGGGTCACATTTCCCTACCCATAACAGCCCTAGCAATTCTAAATTCACTCTCCACACAACTAGGACCTCTACTGGGTTTTCCAATATTATTAATATATATACAGTCTTCAGCTATTCCATTAGCTAGTATATGCAGAGTTTATATTTTTTGTCATGGTAAGAAACTGCCCACTTATGTCTACCATTCCTAAGCAAGTAAACAGCTAGAAAACAGAAGGGATAGAAATGGGATATTATCCAAACTTCACCAGAATATAATTTTCCTATATTATGAGTTGGGGTAAAACCTCATATCCTTTGTGGGAATAAGTCCTTCTTCTGCACTGTTTCTGTCTGTTCCTACTGCTCTACTTTAAGAGGTCCAACATGGATGAAGTCCACTAAGAGTCCCAATCTATCTTCATCCTTGCTGTAATCCACAGAAATTCCTTCAGGGTTCTGGGATACCACTGAATGATGTCATTATATCCTAGTGTTGGTGTTTTATATCAGGGGTAAACTCAGCTACCTAAGAATTCAAATTGATCTAAGAAGTTAGGTGATTTATCCTAAATTGTGATCTTCAGGTAATTTGCTTTAAAATACAGATTTGGATTATTGACTTAAAATACAGATCCCTGGCTTCACCTCAGTTCAAATGAATAACAATATCCATGTATGGCCACAAGAACCATACTTTCAAAATAAAAGTAAACCCGGCATGACTTCTAAATGCAGGACACATTGAAGGCATTTATTTAGATGAGATGATTTAATAAAATGTGTTGCCTAATGAAGCCCACATAAATGTATTTGCCAAAGGTATTCAGGGAAGGAAATTGTTCTGACGATTCTAGAATTCTCTTTCCCATACAAAGACATCAACTCCTCTATCATGATCTTCAGGCCAAAAAAAAAAAGTGTGGAAGATGAAAAATAATGTAATAGAGATATTAAGAGTATCCTCTTTACTAAAAATATTAAGTAACCATAGGGTTGGGATCGTGTAGCAGCTTTCTGAGTTTCTAGTGTATCATGCACACTATTGAATGAATACATAATCTATTGTATTAATACTATTGTACCAGTTTCCATAATATAAGCCCCAAAGAAAATATTCTAGTTGGCATTTTCTTCCATGCCATAGCATTGTTTGGTATTTAGAAAAAGAATGGATAAAACCTGCCAACTTGCATCTTGACAATAAATTTTAAAACAAAATAAGCAATCATGTCAATGAGGCTTTTAATAACTGCTCATGATACAACAGAGCATTTTAAATTATCATGAAGTAAGCACTTCATTTACATTCAACTAGGCATGGATTGTATCCTAATTAAACCATCACAGTGAGGGATACATCATCATGTGTTAAAAATACACAGACAGATAGTTCTTAATTGGAATTCTTGTACAGGCTTTTAAAAAGAGGAATAAAGATTGTGTTTCAGTTTTAAATGGTTTTGTCAAGATGTGTGGTATAGATTTAAGAGACAAGACTTTACATCAGGGCTTGACAAACCACCATCAAATCTAGTCTACTACCTATTCTTATATACAAAGTTTTTCTGGAACAATCCACATCCATTCCTTTCTCCTTGTCTGTGGCTTCTTTTACACTCTGAGGGCATAGTTGAACAGTAATGACAAAAACTGTATGACCTGCAAAGGCAAAAGTAATTACTCTCTGAAAAAGGTTTGTTGACCTCTACTTTAGATGGATTCAGACCTCACTCTGTGATATCTTGTGTGTTTTCAGATTGTTAATTAAGCTTCTATTGGTTTTATTTTTCTAATGAACACAACGGGAATCAAGTGACCTAATGTGTATGAAGTTCCAGGGCTTTTTTAACTTAAGTAAGGGAGACCCTAAGTGCAGATCTGCAAAGATCTATCTTCAAACTATTTATATTATGAGGTACAGGGGTTTAGGACTTGAGCATATGAATTTCTGGAGAGCTACAATTCATCCCATAGCATGGCACAACTGGGGATGAGATAGGATTGATCAGGGAAGCCATTTGGTGGAGCTGAAGTATGAGCTGCAGTACAAAGGTGAGGGAACGTTAACTCTGGAGAAGGAGGTAGTGCATCAGAGGGCACTATTTATAAAAACATTTGATGCTGAAAGAGCATCTGGTCTTTAGAAAGCCACAGGAGGTTTAGCAATCCTGTATTTCAGTTGATGGTCTCTCCCTTGAGAGAACGTGAGTCTTTGGGAAAATCAAGAACTTGAGTAACAGTGGCCATATTCTTAGAGTTTTAGCTCATGTGTGCTTGTTACTGGGACTTGAAGACCCTGGTTCTTTGTTTCCTTTTGATTTTGAGGACTTTTGTTCAATAAAAACTATCTTAACTAACTACCTAACCTCTCTATCTTTTGGTGTTGTGTCTAGGGAATCTATGTGTATCCCAGATTATAAAGATCTTCTGTTATGTTTTTCACTGGAAAGTGTAGAGTTTTAGGCTTTCCATTTAGATTCACAATCCATTTTGAATGAATTTTAGCATACAATGCAATGTGTGGATTGAGATTCATTATTTTGTATATGAATGTCAAATTGTTACACCACTACTTGTTAAAAAGTTCATCTCTTTTCCATTGAATTGCCTTTGCATGTTTCTTAAAAATCATTTGGCCATATCTGGAGAATCTATTTTTGGAATCTCTATTTTGATTTTCTGATATATAGGTCTATCTTTCTGTAGGTATGTAGTAAGTCTTAAAATGAGGAAATGGAAAAAAAAGAAAAGAAAAAAAATGAGGAAATGGGAGTTCTGCAACTCTCTTCTGTTTTAGAATTATTTTAGCTCTTCTGGTTTCTACATGTCCCAGTATAAATTTTGGATCCAACATATCCATTTCTACAAAAACAAAACCAAAAATTCCTCCTAGGATTTCTGTTAGGAATCCATGGACTCTATAGACCAATTACCAAAAAAAAATTATATCTTAACAATATTGCATCTTCTAATCCATGAACATATATCTCTCCATTTATTTTGCTCTTCTTTCATTAATAATTAACATTGTAGTTTTTGCAATATCTAAAACCTAAGTAATTCTCTTTTTTGAGTGTAAATTTAAACTGAACTTATCTATTAATTTCAGTTTTTTTTTTAATTTTTATTTATTTATGATAGTCACACACAGAGAGAGAGAGAGAGGCAGAGACACAGGCAGAGGGAGAAGCAGGCTCCATGCACCAGGAGCCCGATGCGGGATTCGATCCCGGGTCTCCAGGATCACGCCCTGGGCCAAAGGCAGGCGCCAAACCGCTGCGCCACCCAGGGATCCCTTAATTTCAGTTTTTAATTGTTCATTGCTAACATATACAAATACAATTAAATTTTGTATATTAATCTTTCATTCAGTAGCCTTCCTAAACTCCTTTATTATAATGGCTTTTTGTTGTTGTTGCAGATTTATATGGTTCTCTGCATAGGTAATCAGGTCATCTCTAAATAGAGACAGTCATATTTCTTCCTTCCCAATCTGTATGACTTTTATTATTATTTTTTGCCCTATTGCACTATCTAGATCCTAGAGTGATATATGAAGGAGCAGTGAGATTGCACATCCTTTCCCTGTTCGCAAATGTTGGGAGGAAACATTCCGTCTATTACCCTTAAATATGCCATCAGCTGTAACTGTTATGGATGCCTTTGATCAAATTAAAGAGCTTGTCTTATTTTCCTAGTTAGCAAGAACAATTTTTTTCATGAATAGATGTGAAATTTTTTCAACTGTTTTTTCTTCATATATTGAAACGATCATGTTTTTCTTCTTTAGTTTGCTGTTATGATGAGTTACATTACTTGATTTTTGCATGTTGAACCCAGCTAATGCATATTCCATGTTATATGTTGTCATATTTAATATTTGCTAATATTTTGTTGCGGATTTTGTGTTGGTCTTTATGAGGGGTATGGTTTGCAGGTTTTTTTTTCCTTGTGGTGCCTTTTTTTGGGGGGGGGAGGATTTGATATTAGGGTAGTACTGATCTTATAAAACAAGTTGTTCACCACCTGTGTGGCTAAAGTTGGCTTCTGTATTGACCTTTAATAAACAAAACCCTCAAATCAAGCTGCTGTAATTAGACTTCCTTCTGTCCTGCCTCCTGTCTGCAGCTGTAAATAATCATTTGAATGTGACTGCCCTTAAAACAGCTGAATGTGCCATCGTGAATGAAAACTTTGTGGACATGTGTTACTGTCACATGTCCTCACTTTGGTCTTGTTGGTCCCATGCACCGTTGCAGCACATGTTCCAAACCCTCCCTCAGCCTCCGTGTGTCCTTCCTCTGTTCTTCTCCTGCATCATGCATCAGTGTAAGTGTCCTGTGCACCTAGCTGTGCTGCAAGAGGCAGTGGGTGAGGACAGTCTGGGTGGGCACTGCTTCTGTGTAGCCATAGTCTGTCCCTCCAGGTGGCAGTTTACCTCCCCCTTTGCTATTCAAATATCACATAATTCACTCAATAATAGCAAATTTAACAGTAACTTCATTTGTAAGGTGAGCCTTTATTGTCTGCACAAAACAAAACTGTCCTATATCGGGTGGGGGGAAGTGGGGTATTTAATGGTGAAAGTATCATGTACAGCTAAAAAGACTGTGGTTCTATTATTGATGGGTTGTATATTATTTAAATATCATATAGATTAATTTTCCTGGTCATGTTTTAAGGTTTTCTATATCCTTACTGATTTTATGGCTATTTGTTTTGTCATCTTCTGAGAGATGGGTTTTGAAAACTTCGATTATTATTGAGAATTAGTCTCTTTCTCCTTCTTGTTCTGTGAGTTTTGCCTCAGTCTTTTGCAAGTAGGACTCAAAGCCAAGTGTTAATAGTCCCTTTGGCGAATGTATTTTAAAAAGCCCACCTTCACTGATGAAGTGGCTTCAGATACAGTCTCAATGAAACTAAACTAGCTTAGTGTGTCATCAGATATCACACATTTCCAGGACAGGTGCTGATATGCTTCTAGGATGCCATGAGAAACTCCAATTCTGTTTTCCAATTGGAAGATATCATACAATTTCTTTAAAAAAATGCATCTTTGATTGATATGGATGCATATATGGCACTGAATGTAATGCATTCAGTCTTTGTGTAGACTTACTACACCCTAAGATTTCTATCCATTTCTACTCCTGACCTGCACATCAGGAGACTAATATTTTAAAGTGAGCATTTTTTGTTTCATTTATTTTATAGTTCACTCAGTACACTATTTTTAATAGCAAATAATTATATCATCTGTCCCCTAAAGAGCCCAGCTAAGTTTAAAATGCTGCCATTTGACTGGAGGAAAGATACAAGTCCCAGTGTCACATAAATGAAGGTTTCCCTTCTCTTCTGTGTTGAAAGCAAGTCAGTTGTAACTTAATGAAATTTATTAAAATAGGACATATGTTACAAAATGTCAGATTATTGAATTTCTTTGGATTATGTTCAGTTTTGGTTTCCTAATATCATTTAATAACTTCAATATTTATTGCCACTATCTTTTCCCCTAAGATGAGTCTTTATCAGTGTTTATAATATTAAAACAAATTAAGCATCGAGGAACTTTTTAAAAAGATTTAATTTATTTATTCATGAGAGACATACAGTGAGAGGCAGAGACACAGGCAGAGGGAAAAGCAGGGTCTCCATGGGGAGCCTGATATGGGACTCCATCCCAGGACCCCAGGATCAGGACCTGAGTCAAAGGTAGTTGCTCAGTTACTGATTCACCCAGGAGTCCCTAGGGAATTTTTTTAAAGCACTTTATAGTGATATAGTTAAAACAATCTATCTGTACTTTTGGTTAGATACATGACAATACAGTGTTCTTCATGTTCATTTGAACATTCCTAGTGCACATAAACATTAAAACCCCTGGCATCTTAAAATATTTTGGCTTTTACCATGTCACAGCTTATTTTGTTTGATCTCAGGCCACAGAAATATATGAAAATTATAGCTTTCTAAATTTAAGTTAATTTGACACAAACATGATTTTACAAATGTTATATGAATTTCCTTATTGAATTACACATTTATATAAAGAGTGTAATTTAATAGAATGCCAGATGGCTAAAAAGATGTTATGTACCCATCACATTGCTTGATTCTCTTGTATTTGAAATTATTAAGACATAAACCATTTTAACAGTAGCTTCAGTATACTGAACTGTACACATCTACATTATGCTGTTTTTTAGAAAAGCCGTTACTTTTGAGTAGAATGTCAAAGATTGCAATGTGTGAATGCAGTTTGCTCCATCCTACTGTTGCAAAGGTAGGAACATGACAAATGGAAATATGAATCATAACCCACTGAAAAGAATGAGACTTCCCATATTTTAATCCAATGAAGCCAGTGACTCATTCAGTCAGCAGGGATGGGTAAAAACACACATATGAGAGAAAATAGTCATGGTACACTGGAAATTGCTTTTCTCATTGGGGCCAAATGGCAAGATTTTTGTATTTTTAAGCTTACTTGGCTTAGTAGAAGATAGATAGTGTAATAATTTGCTCTTAAAATGTCATATAATTCAGTTCCTAATAAAAGAAACAAAACAAATTTAACACAATCACAGTTTTTTAGTTACTTAAAAACAGTAGACATGTAATATTCCGTTGTGTCTTCTAGTGGTATTTACTTAGCATCTTTATGTCATAGTTAAAAAAATGCATATATTGAAAAAGAACTTACTGAACTGGTAACCATATCTTTAAGTTGATGGCTATGTCTGTTGGAACATCTCCTTCTGACCAAAGTTCACAGACATACATAAAGTTTCAGAGCCGGGCTATGCGTTCTTCATGTGCCTGACCTATGCTTGGGTGCATTTTCTTTATAGTCAGGCAGCAAGGATGTGGTTGGTCATCAAAGCTAACCTCCCTTCAAAGCCGAAGTATTCCAGAGAATTCTAGAAAAGTGTGTGTTTCCTGTCTCTTGTATACACGAAGAAGAAAAATAATCAATATTGGCTTTTTTTGAAATTCTTAATGGTCTTTGCCAGAAGCCAGAAAGTAGAAATCAGAAGGCTTCTGGGTGGTATATACGAATAGCTGGAAAGAATTAACATTTGAGCAGCTATCGTGTTCAGAAGTACATATTATTTACATGATATTATAACACCCTTGAGCAGTACTATCAACCTTTCACTTCCTAAATAGAGGAGGGAACCAAAGTTTGAGGAAGTAAGATAAACGATCCGATATCACCCAGATAGAAACTTGCAAAACTAGGACTTGATTATCTTTCTAATTATAGCTTTGTCTCATGGAAGTAAAACAAAACTATCCTGTGAAAAAAAATTCCAAAGATCATCACTTGCCATGAACATACATGTTAATGACAAGAGAGTTTGCTAAACACAGGTTACACTTCCCAGACACTGTATTTCCTGCAGAATCTTAATGTCAGCTAGAGATGATCACTCCCCTCATTTGGAGTTCTCATGTGGAGCTATTTACCGATTGATCATTTGTGCTGCCGAGCTGAAGCACTTCTTGCCTTAGACCTAGCAGCATGTGTTACTGGTGGAAAATGAAGAAGAGTGTCCTAATTAGTGAAGGATTTCATTAAAATCTATGTTTTTCAGTTTTTCCATTTTAAACATTTGATCTCTATTCTTGGATACCAATCTCTAGGGTGTTTTTAGTTAAAATGTCTTTTTAAAAATTTGATCTATATTTCAAATTGAAATTATCAATGTAAAAAACTCAAATGGATTTTAGCAAGGAGGGATTTAACAACTTCATAATTATGACCTTAAATTATATCTACTTACTTTAAAAATACATAATGCCAGGGATGGTGAAATTGATACCTAATTACATAACGCTGGAGAGGAGGCATATTGGAACAAATCTGGTGAAGCTCACAGTAATTCAAGCATGCTTGTATCCAGTGATACATAATCTTACACGTGACAATAAATGCAAAGCAACCAAGAATCTACACAGATTATGTTAGGGTCTTAGCTCCAGTTGCTCTAACAGGATCCCCCAGACTGGGTGACTAAAGAGCAGATATTTATTTCTCACAGTGATGGAGGCTGTAAATCCAAGGTTAGGGTGCCAGGATGGCCAGATTGTGGTGAGGGCCCTCTTCCTGGTTTCCAGGCATCCTCTTCACTGTATCCTCACATAATGGAGACAAAGAGAGAGTTCTGGTCTCTTACTCTTCTCATAAGGGCACTCGTCCCATCATGGAGGTGTCATTCTAATGACTTCTTCTAAAACTAATTATCTTCCAAAGGTTCCTCTGTCTGAATACTACCAGATTGGGGATTAGGCGTCAATACATCAACTTTGAAAGGACACTAACTTTCAATCCGGAATGGTCGATTATTGCCATGCTATCTAAAGTAATCAGTCCTTTGCTATTAAAGATTGAGGGCTATTTTGAAATTCAGCCAAAGTACGACATGTAGACAAGTGTGAGGAAATGCCATGCAGCCAATAAAATGGTAACTAAAAAGATTTTGGAATGTTATCAGTAAACAAATCTGACAAAGAAATTGTATGAACTCTAAGTCTATATATAAAGTGTGTGTGGATATAGGCAGGAATTTTAAAAGTGGAGGAAACAAACTGAACAATTTAAGAAGATGAAATTGTGGGCAATATATTTGCTCTTAAAAAATCACTTAATTAATTAATTTATTTTAGGGAGAAAGAGAGCAATTGGGAGGAGGAGCAGAGAAAGAAGGAGAGGAAAAGGGAAAGAAGCCCAAGCAGACTCCACACTGAGCACAGAGCCTGATACAGGGCTTGATCTTATGACCCTGAGATCCTGACCTAAGCTAAGATCAAGAGTCAGATGCCTAGCTGACTGAGCCACCCAGCGCTCCAAAATTCACTTATATTTTTAAACCATTGCTTCTTCAACTTAAGGTGCAGATGTATCACTTGGGGATCTTGTTAAAATGTAAATTCTGACTCAGTAGGTGTGGGTAGGGTATGAGATTCTTCTGCATTTTACAAGCTCCCCAATAATATCTGTGCTGTTGTGATCTGAGGACCACACTTTCTGGTAGCAAGGGACTCTTTTATTCAGGTAGGTAGAAACTGGGAGGAAAGAAGGGAAACATCAATTTCTTACACCAGACACACTACACTCAGTTTTTAACTTGTACAGAAATTCTTTTGGCCGTGATCTTGGGGGAAAAAATCACTGGAAAGTGAGATAAACCCCAGTGATGACTAAAATATGTGCTCTTTCAAGTATCTGGCCCATCTTCTTCCACACTGTAGCCCAAAGCCTAGGAAACTTTTTGGCTGTGATAGGTTCTCAGTAGTTGTCCAAACAATGGACAAAAAATGTGGTTCATTGTCTTTGAATCTTGAATTTCTTTCTAGCACTGCAGCAACTCTTCCCCAATTAAGTCCATTGCTTCCTTTTGGCTCAGATGGCCACCACACTCCATTTTTCTTCTTTTTTAAATTAAAGACAATACTCATGATACTCTTATTCCCCCTTTTCTTATTTTTGCCTTTGTTATAAGCCTTGCAAATGGGACTAGCTCTGAAGCTGACTTTTATCTAATTGATACACAGTGTTTTTAAAAGGAGAAAGAAGGGGAGACCTCTCAGACACCCCCTGTTATCTGATGACAGGGAGCTTGCCATTCTTGTTTGCTGCTGTATTCCCAGGAGGAAAAACATTTCCTTCCCCTAGTTCTCATTTGACACATATTTTTGGAATGAATGGCTGAATTAATTTTCTTTCTTTTTTTTGAACTAATTTTCATACTGATTTTGTCTTTAATTTTTTGTCTTTAATTTTTAAGTAATTTTTTCATAATAGATTTTTGCAATAATTTTTTATTTAAAAAATATTATATTAAAATTATCTTGACTGTTACAGGTTTTATTTTGGTGGTGAGGAGGGGTGGTTATCTCCTTAAATGTTGCACCAGAGGCAAGGGCTTCATTTGCTTCCTCTAGTTCCAGGTTCTTGTGCGCCAAAATGCAGTATCTGCAATTGAGACGTTGAATTCTTTCTTAAAAATATTTTTCAGTGAGGATTCAAAATAAAAATATTTTGTTTCTCAAGGTGTTTGATGAGAATTGAGATTTCAACTTGTCAGTTTTACATGAGAGTGCATATATTTTATTATAATAGAATGAATGAGGGAAAAAACTAAGGTGGGAATGATAATTAAAGATGCCTTTCTGCACGTGAAATGATGACATTTCATTTGACTAGAATGGCGTGGCTATTTCAGAAAGACCTGTGCCCCTGCAGTTAATATCTGTTTGCATGGCAAGGGGATACATTGTTCAGTCCTGCATTGAGCATATGAGTTTTTGAGAGTTCATTAATAATGAGTTGGTGTGATGGTAAAACAAAATGAAGAATGGTTATTTCTGCTGTGGCTTTCATGGAAAAATCTTGGCAAGGGGCTGCTGAATTGAAGATGTGAACTCCCACTTGGGCCTGGGGCTTCCCACACCTTTCTGGCTGCCTTAGTCATAGTTTTCACTTCCTCTCGTTTTCCTCATTTCTCTTAAATTCTCTCTTATCCATGAATCAGTAGTTACAGAAACACACAGAATGAAAAATTAAGAGAATTTCAAACCATTCTGATGGCATCTAACCCAACAGATACTTCCTACACTCTCCAGACTGGGTTTTTCCTCAAATTATCCACCATGGTAGACAGCTTAGGATACTTACAGGATAGAAGACATGCAGAAAGATGCTTGGGTTTCAAATTCCCAATTCTGATCTCCACTCTGCCGTGGTTAGTAAAGCCTTGTGATATTCAGGACTCAAATGATAACATCAATAGTTGCATAAACCTTCTTACCTTTTTGAATCTTGGATAGAAACTCATGAGGCAATTAGATACCATATCCAATCCCAGATCACTGATATAAATATATGTCAAAGGTGTAAACAGGTGTGCATACTCTTCTAGTGTTGTCATGGAAAATTTTTTCATAATGAAAAATCAAGAAAATTGTTCCTAGACTGTCAGCTATACATTATTCAGTATCAATTAACATGTTCCACATTATGCTTTTTAATGCCATTTAGCATACATTCATACATTAGGAAGACCATTACCTATAATTGCACATCATGCCATTTAAAGTCAGCTTATGTGACGTATTCCATATGCTGAAAGTAATAGTATTAATTCAGAATCAGGCAGAGGATAGATATTAAATCATATTTGGATGTCATGACATAGATCCTGTACATGAAATTTCTTGATGACTTGCTTTATATACATTCATGCTGGCCCAAACACTTGGAGGAAGGTCCCAATAATTTAGAATCTCTTTTAGAGAAACACACACATGAGCACACACACACACACACACACACACACAGTAATGCTTTGGTGCCTGTAACCTCTTCTCTCTATATAATCGATTCTTGTTATCCATGGTAGTTATGTTCTGTAAAGTCACTGAGAAAATTGAATTAACTCATGCCTGAACATGCATTTTTTTTCCCTAAGGGACATTACAGCCCTCTTGAGTTTAGGACATTAGATAGTATTCCAGTACCATGCTTGGGAGCCATTTTAGAATTTAAATAAAATTCTCAACCAAAATTACAGAAATGAGAGAAGCATGGCAGATCTACAGAGTTGTAGATCATGGACAGGACATTTGTTTATAGGGTTAGAGCTGGAAAAAGAAGGTAGAGAATCCTTTGTTTCACCCCAGCAGGGACACACAGCAGGAGATACAGGCTTTTCACTGCTCTGCCCATATCCATGAATGACTGAAAAAGCACCATATTGATTTTGGGGTTATGAATAAATTTTAGTGAGTAGACACATTTGCAAATACAGAATCTATGAATAATGAGTATCGACTGTATAGATTTAGATACATGTCCTATTTTTTTAAAGTCGACAACTTTTATTATAATTCATGTATTTTGTAGGGAAAAAAAGGAATGTAGCAAATGGGTCAGGGGCCAGGGTTATGCCAAAACAAACAAACAAACAAACAAACAACCCAACACCGACACACACACACACACACACACAAACTGCAGGTTTGCACATGTTGCTCTATTTACATGGGGAACAGGGTCTCCTGGACATCATGCACAGCAGCTGCACCAGTCTGATATCCCTTACAGATGCAGCCCCTAGCACAGCTCACAGGGCAGCAGATCCAACCTCTTTTCTTGCAGGAAGTGCCTCTGTATTCTGC
Source organism: Nyctereutes procyonoides (assembly GCF_905146905.1). NCBI lineage: Eukaryota > Metazoa > Chordata > Mammalia > Carnivora > Canidae > Nyctereutes > Nyctereutes procyonoides. The sequence continues at coordinate 15,538,799 of NW_026575082.1, read as the reverse complement.
ATTTGCAGGAGCTGGCACTGGAGCAGTTGGGATCCCTGGAGCACTGAAGGCGCAGCCAGAGAGTCTGGAGACAGCTGTCAGAGCAGTGGCTGGCACTTTGGCAAGGCGTCTACTTGTCCTCTTTTTTATTGCCTATTCATATTGATAAATTCTCCTTTGAGACCAGTTTGAGACTACTTTGTCCTGAAAGGACAACTACTCTTGTGGGACCTCGCCGAGAAAAGTACTAATCTCCAAGTCAGGGAAGGAAAGTCATCCCATCATGAGAAGCAGCCCTATTAGCTCACCCAATACTGATTGTCAATGAATATGTTCGCAGACATAATTGTATAAACTGAGCTGAATGGAGCCTTAAAAATTATCTAATTAATTTTTGGAACTAGTAAAGGGGAAGCCCAAGATCACGTGGCAAGTTACCAGCAGTGAAGACCAGAATGCATCACTCCCTTCTCCGAGGACTTCCATCCCCCCCCCTCAAAAAAAAAGATTACTTGAGCTTCCAAATCTGTGAGCCTTTTGAGCCACTAGGATTTTAATGTCAATAGCTTGCTGCTCTCAACATAGATATATTCCCATAGTGTCATGGATAGGATGTATGGGCCATTTAAAAATATGTACAAGTAATAGCAGTAAGATTAAATAATCGATGTATTTAGCTGGCTTAATTCTCTAATCTGACATCTATAAGCAAGGAAATGCCTTGTTAATAAAATTAGTCAACAGTGAATTTCTTTTTGACCTTTTTTTTTTTTAGCTGTATAACTAGCAAATCATTTGCAAATGCAGGGGTCATATTTTGTACAGCCACTATGTTGATAAATTAAATATGATCATTTTTCACACAGAGGAATAGCGTGAGCATATCAGAGCCAGTGAACACAAGCTTTCATGACCTTACCTTTGGTTTTCTTGGCCACCCAGAAGCCAGACTCTTTGTGACTTGCATCAGAGCTATTTGGGGTAACATCATTTTTTTATAAGAGTGTAAATAATCAAGATTAATTGACCATATGTAGCAGGAACAATAATAAATTATGAATCACCACATCAACTTGGAAAAACATCTCTCTTCAGACTTCTCTTGGCCCTCGTTTGGATGAAAAATTAAATCATTTCTTTTTCCTATCTTCCCTTCTATAATAAAAATAATCCAATGTTTCATAAACTCTTACTAAAATTGGAGGCACAGATTTCACCAGTCCAGAAGAATATGGCAAATCATATCTCTCTGTAACTAATCACTGCATCACTAAAGCTGTGTTCAACGGAAATCAGTAGGAGAGGCTGTCCTGGCCTAGAGCTGCTCCTGTATCCCACACGGTCTGGATGCCAGCAACCCAGATGAAAACCATATAGAATCACTTCTTCTGACTTCCCTGCTTCCCTGAGGACAGCATATATGTGTCTCTAAAAATAGCCATGTCTCCAAATTGCACATCAACAGGAAACTTTGCATTTTTATGTCACAAAATACTGGACCTCAGTCATTCCTCAACTCTAAAATTCAGAAATCTTTATAGCATCCTGTAAATTATCAAGCAATCATACCTCTTCTCATTAAACATTTCTATGGTTCATTTATTCATGTGGCTTTTTTCCTGAACAGGCCACAGGTCATGAGCACCCAAGCAGGAAAAGGTTGTAGAAGGCTTTCCTGCTTTCCTTCTCTCCACACAAGTAGTCAGTTGGTTCCTAACCACTTGGGAGTTAAATCTCTTTCTTCAATTGTGAAGCCAGCACCAGCTTCCACTTCTCACACTCAATCCAATACCTCTAGTCAACCTCAAGTGCTTGAACTGTTAGCACGTGATACTAGCAACAGCAGAGTTTCTCTTGCATTTCCTGCTCCCATTTCCACTTTATTCCTGCCTTTCTGTTGGCCAAAAAGTCACTGTGGTGATCACTGCTCTTCCTCCCATGATGAACACTGCTCTCCCTCCTGTGATGTTGCTTTTATGTCTCTATTTCTTTTCCCAATAGCAAATAACAACATTAAGTCAGGTGAAATTTAGCAATTATATCTTGAATCTGTAGGAGAGAGACAGTAAACTGAATTTGCATCCTAATATAGGAGAAAAGACACAGTTAAAGCAACTCATGTCAACTAGGGCTGCTTACATTTTCACAAGAGTTTTGCGAAATCAGTATTCACGTGGAAGCTGACTTCTGAAACTCTTCATAAGAAGGATAATAAGACCTTTTCTAACCATACTTTAAATTAGTGAAATGCCTCCAAATTCCTGTTTAGATATAATTCTAGAAAACAGGGGTGCCTGGGTGGCTCAGTTGGTTTAGCATTTGCCTTTGGCTCTGGTCATGATCTCAAGGTCCTGGGATCAAACCCCACATCAGGGTTGGGCTCCCTGCTCATCTGGGAACCTGCTTCTTCCCCTGCCCCTGCCCCCATTCAAGCTCTCTCTCACTCTCTTGCTCTCTCTCTCTCAAATAAATAAACATAATCTTTAAAAAAAATCTAGAAAACATTATCATATAAATGTAAGATACAATGTTTTTAAGTATGAACTCTTTTACTTTAAAGTATGAACTCTTTACTTTAAAAATAGTATGCAGAGCCCAGAAAGAGTCAACACTTCCACTAAGAAACACTCTGGTATGAGTATATGAATATTTTATGTTGCATCTTACACAGAGACCTAAAGGAGAAAAAAACCCCGACAAACTAAATTAAGTAATAATATCGCAAAGGTCTTTCATTAAGTGTCAGAAGTATGATGATCTGTTATTAGTTCTCCAAGTGTCCTCTGTCAACCTTCCCAAAAAATCACCAGGGAAACCTGTTAAACTAGCAGAGCTAAGCAAAGTTAACCTAAAAGCTAAGCTATTGGGCTTGCTTCCATAAGGGAGCATCACCTCGACAGTCTTAGCAATCTCTCAGAAAGGGGATGGTGACAGAGGATATTTATAGGGTCAGAAGTCCAGGCTAAGTGATTTCAAGGTGCATCTGCAAGGCAGAGAACTGGTTGGGTTGGGCAGAGTGTATGACATAAAGGCTTGTACTTGAGGCACAGAAAATCATAGGGCACTTGGGTGGCTCAGTGGGTTAGGTGTCTGCCTTCAGCTCAGGTCATGAGCTCAGGGTCCAGGGGTCGAACCCCACACCAGGATTCCTGCCCAGCAAGGAGCCTGCTTCTCCCTCTCTTCCTCCTTCTCCTCCCCCTTGTGCTGTCTCTTGCTCTCTCTCTCTGAAATGAATAAATAAAATCTTTAAAAAGAAAAGTGTATATTATTGAATAAGCTGTTAGTCTTGACAAGTAAGTTACTTTGGTTGGTTTATAGCCTGCCAAGAATAAATATTTCCTGGGGAACATATTTAAGTTGTTTTGCTTAATCCCAGTATTGTTTAGCAGAAAGTCAGATGAGCATGCTCCAACCCAGAATCACTTAGCTCAGGATCAAAAAAGTCTTTGGTTCTCAGAATTGATTTAGGACAGGGACAAAAAAAATCCAGTTCTTAATTCTGCCTCTAAACTCTTATTTTTCAGTAAAATGTTCCCACTATATAGATTCATAAACAGCAACAACAAGTTGATGTCCAGCAGTTGATGTCCAATAACTAAGCTATTAGACCAGTGTTACACAACACCAAAGTCAACACTGACCCATAATTCTTAATTTCCAATGCAGTGTCCTTTCTATTATTTTTACAAAGAAGAAATTGGGTTTTATTTTATTCTAATTAAAAGTCTAACCTAATTGTAACTAAAATTTGGGTGGCAATTATAGCTAGAAGACAAACATCCACTTGATCATCTAGAGGTGAGAATGGAATTTCTCATGCTGAGTATTTGATAGGAGGACTTAAATAATTATAGCAAAGGATTTCAGAAATTCTGTACAAAATCTCAAAATCTCAAAGAAAAAAAACAAAGCTATAAAAATGTGTGGACTTACACATGCAAATGTACACACGGTTGAGGGAGTACTATAATAGTGAAGGTATAGATGTATACTGTAACCTAGCAAATAGGATTTTTCTAGGCTAGACCTTAAATCCAGAGTCATCATTAGTCTTTACTAAGCTTCAGGAATTAGATGTAGATCTCTCCTTTAAGTAGTCCAACAAATGTCTCAATTTAGGCTATAAAGCATGGCTGCAATTTAGCACCATCTGTGTCCTTGACTGGGCAGTCTTGTATAGGACACAATCTGCAAAACACATGTGGAAAAAAAAAAACACATGTGGTAGCCCTACCTAAATCAATGACTCCTAGCCATACAAAGTCCACTTGCTACAAAATGTATTTAAGAGAAAAAAACATATAGCTGGAATTAGAACATACCATTCAGAGTTCTTATGCTATTTTTAGAATTAGAATATGTTTTTATTTTTATTTAGTTTTGAAAAGATTTTATTTATTTGAGAGTGAGTGAGTGGTGTGGAGGGGGAGGTAGGCAGAGGGGAAGGGAGAGAGAGAATCCAAGCCAACTCTCTCAGAGCACAGAGCCTGACAAGGTGCTCGATCCCACAACCCTGAGATCATGACTGAGACAAAATCGAGAGTCGAATGCTTAACGGACTGAGTCACCCAGGCAACCCTGATTATGTTTTTAAATTTCTCTAGTCATGTGTATGGTATGAAGCCTTTGAAAGACGTTCCCATCAGTTCTTATTTTATGTATTTACACAAGCTTGCTAGTATATCATTAGACATACCATTCTGAATTCTAGAGATTATAAACCACAAATGTTTTAATCTGCTTTCTAGCTCCTTATCCCATTCAAGCTCTATTATAAAGTCATATGAAAGCGAACATTCAGGAGCAAAGCAAGTTAATGTTGTTGGGCTTGTTGGAATCTAAAATCATAGCAAAATTTTGATATACCCAAAGTTAGTCATTTGCCTTTTATGAGGCAATCAAAATTCAAGATTCTATATACATATCATTTGGATTCCCTTAATTTCTCTTTATTACAACTAGAAATGAATCATAAGAGAATTCATCTTTAATGCTCCAATATTGCCTCTCATTTTATAGATAGTCTCCCAAGATGTTATAATCATCTATCTCGTATCAAAAATATTTAAATGACATTCAGTCCAGAAACTAAAATAAAACTTATCACACACTTAAAATTGTAATCTCCTGGAGAGTAAAGAATTTGTATCTCTTGGTTTTCAGAAAAGTGAAAGAGCAGCTTTTTGTAGAATTGACTCTATGGCTACAGAGAATAACAGATACGATTTAGGGAGAAATGTTCAATATTCTACGACCAAATGTTCACACATATCACTTTTTTCAGTTCCCTCTTTTATTTACAACAATGGGATTACCCATCAACGCTGACAAAACGGTATCACTACCTTTCAATTTACCTGTAAAGTGAATAACAGCTCAGACTGTATGACCTAAATAAATTGATACTTGGCTCTCAGGGTATGAGCAATGGCATGCTAAATAATATTTCAGCAGGAGGTCCTTTGCCACAGTATTCAGTTTGTCATTTCAATGGCTATTTGGTTTGAGAGACTAGAATGGAGAAATTTCTGGATTCTAATTTAAGACATTTAACAGATAAGATCAGAATGGTGATTAAAGCAATACAGCCTCCCAAAGCTTTTTGATTTAGAAGTATTACCAACTCTTTCTTTGAATTGTAATTGTCTAAAGAAATTGGGGAAGATTAATATAGAGATTCTAGGTAGAAAAAAGTGTGCTTTTATTCCAAGACAAGACAGATAAGTTTATATGTTGAAATAGCACATACAAATTGAACAATGAGCAAAGCAATATGGAGGAAAGACATTTCATTTTACTTCTTCTGAGAAATGGAGAAAACAAGGCAGGTTGGCTAGTGAGCTCAGAACTTGAGTTTCACCCCAGTGATGAGTTTTGTGGGCTTTTTATTTGCCGGCTCTATGTCTCAGCCCAGGTGCTAGAGAATCTCAAAGCCTGGAAGTGCCAGCTAGTACAGACCTAACAAAGCCTCTAGAAAATCTGGCTCTCTCTAGACAAAGGACTGGGAAAGGTAGCCCAATAGGCTACTTCCTATTCTTCCTATTCTTTCTGCTCTTGAGATAGGCATCATGAAAAAAGTTGTGTCCCCCTCCCACCTCAAAAGACACTGAATTGATAGAACTGTGTTCCACCTTTTTCCTCTCCCAGTTCCAGCTACTAGGAAACAGCTCTCCCAGTGGAGCCCATGGGTGGACCTCTGACTTCCAATGCCCCTGATGGATCAAGGGAGGGGGGAGGGCTCCTTGCTCACAGAGCCTGGGGAGGAATTCTTGCCCTCACACCCCACACTGGGCAGTAACTGGGAGGCACTCCTCCACATTGGTACCTGTGAGCAGAGCTCTGAAAACTCCATTTCCCAGCCAGTGCTGAGGAGACTGTGGACAGGTCCTATTGCTCCAGTAACACACAAGTAAAGCAGACTAGAAGAGCACTTCAGAGGCTTTATAAACTAAATTGACATTTGAACCAGGGCCCACATAAATGAACCGAGGACTTCTGGATCTAACAGGTTGACTGCCTGCTCCAATAGAAGATGCAAATAGGAACCAGAATCTTCACAATTCAGTGTCAGAAATGTCCAGTATACAGTCCAGAATTACTTGTCACACAAAAACCAGGAAAGTCTCAAGTCATCTGGGTAACTAGAATCAACAGATGCCAATGCTGAGATCACATGGATGTTCAAATTGTCAAAGATTTCCAAGCTGCCATCATAAAATTCTCCAATGAGCAACTATGAACATTCTTAAAATATGGATGAAAAATTAGAAAATCACAGCAAAGAAATAGAAGATGTAAAGAAGGACCAAACAGGTTTGAAGTGAAATTACAATCACCACGAACAAGGAAACTTAATAGCAGAATGACACGAATGCAGAGGTGAACCTGAAGATAGAAAAATAGAAATGATCCAATCACAGCAACAACAGAATAGATTTTAAAAATTGTAACTGATAAAATGTGAAATTTTTAAAAAAGATTTTATTTTTTTATTCATGAGAGACAGAGAGAGAGAGGCAGAGACATAGGCAGAGGGAGAAGTAGGCTCCATGCAGGGAGCCTGATGTGGGACTCGATCCCAGGACCTCCAGAATCACGCCCTGGGTCAAAGGCAGGCGCTAAACAGATGAGCCACCTACGGATCCCAAAATGTGAAATTAATAACAATATCTTATCACATTTGCATTGAATTGGCAAAATATAAGAATCCTAGACAAGTGTTAAGTGTAATAAGGCCTCTACTCACTGCTACATGAAGGGAAATAGGAGCAAGTGCTCTGGAAATCATGGTGGCATATCTGACGGTGCTAATGTGCATAAGCCCACCAACTAGCATTTCTAAGGTCTCATTCTACAGAAATTCTACCAAATGTGCCCAGAGAAGTGCTAAGTTGTTAATTGGAGAATTGTTTCTAAAAATGAAAAATTTGAAGCATTGTTTATTAATCGAAAAGATAGATATATTTTCGAACATTTGAATGTTGCTCGAATACAGAGCAACTAACATGAATTATATTTCTGAATACCAACATTTAAGAGTGAGTGAAAATGCAAATTAAATAAGATTTCAGAGTATGAAATGTTTGTTGCCATTCACTGTTCATGTAAATTAAAAAAATAATACTATACATTCATTTTGATTATATAAAGATGTAGTAAAGTATAAAAACATATACTGCTGAGTGGTTACATTCTGATTAGTGATTATGTCTCTGCTGTAACGAAGCTGAAAATGTTTGAGAAGGGTTTTAAAATGCACTCCAAGTACTAGGACTTTTTTTTAATTTTGAGAATATTTGAAACTGATACAGCATAATATCAATATTTCTTAAATTTGGTAGTCCATGAATGTTTGTCATATTATTCCTTTACTTCCTATATATTTTGTGATAACAGATAATTTAATACACAGTTTTTGAGATACTTTATTTTTGTAAAAAGTATAGCCTCTGGGCCAGGAACAAAATCTACACACTGCAATGTTAGATTATCTATGATCTTGGTCTTGCTTTAATTCCCTCCTAACTTAGAAGAAATGTGTGGGAAATATCAGAAAGGGAGACAGAACATAAAGACTCCTAACTCTGGGAAACGAACTAGGGGTGGTGGAAGGGGAGGAGGGCAGGGGGTGGGGGTGAATGGGTGACCGGCACTGAGGGGGACACTTGACGGATGAGCACTGGGTGTTATTCTGTATGTTGGTAAATTGAACACCAATAAAAATTAATTTATTTAAAAAAAACAAAAAACAAAATTACCATACTAACATAAAGGAGTTTCTCTGTTTCATAAGTACTATCATTGGGTTTTTTTTTATCAGAATGTAATTGTTATACAATAAATTGCACATATTTAAAAAAATAAAAAATAAAAAATAAAAAAAATTCCCTCCTAACTTATACTTCTTGTTCGTTTACCATTGAGTAGCCCTGAGTTTCATTAATAATAGCTTTATTTAATTTAATTTTTTCACTTCCAAGTAACAGCCATCGCATGCAGTTTCTAGGAAGATGAAAACCCCAGCTAACAAGAAATTGATCTCCAAGAAGGGAGTAGCTTCACTTCCTTTCCTTTTCTACTTTGAATATTCTTAATTTAAACTGTAATAAAATATGATGTGAAGTCACCACAATGTAGAAATGTATCTATTGTTGGAAGAAGCTCATGGTCAGTTCAAACAAAAAGGAATAGGTATCTAATAGCAGAATACATTTTAACAAGCGTTTTAGGATTTTACTATAGCTAGGTGTGGTGTAAGATAATTTACAATGCCAATCTCCCATGCGAGAGACTGAATGTACAAATGCACAATGGCCAGAGCATATGTAAGAGTAGAACTCTGACTCACAATCTTTAGCAATGTGTTTAGGACACCAAATCAAAATCTCTATAGCAATCAGTCTCAAATGGTTGGGACTTAATCAATTACTGCTGGCTTCCCACATTTTTACCTTTGCTTCCAACTTAGGAACATCCAGGGAAAGCTAAATATGCACCCCTCATCACATAGGATGTTCTACTGCTTATTAGTCTGCCTCCAGCTTTTCCAGCCAACATATCCAGTCAGCACATACCTAAAATCTTTCATCTTTCCAAGATAAAGTGTTTACACTCTTCCCTGCCTTTAAGTTTCTGCCAAATGCAAGCGATAGCATCTGATTCCCTTGCTGTAGCAACCTCTGAATAAATAGCCTTTGCTTTTTCTCATTCGGTGGTCTTCATTTATTTCCACACAGGTAGTATTGAATTTACTCCTCCGACACCCTTAAAGAGAAAGGTGCCTTTCTGAGGAAAATGAGGCAAAAGAAAGTGTATGTAACTTGCCAAAGGTAGCTTGCACATAAATAATTATGGAGTTGTCATTTGAACCTCTATGGCATCATTCCAGAGCCTGTACTCCTACTTTTATGAAGACTGTATTAAATTATTTTACATAAGATTAGTCATATCAGTCATGAAGGGGGGAACCATGCCACACTGGTGTACATCTTCTAAAACCTCAATAGTTTGGCATTTGACACAGGATGGGTCTTTGCTTATGCTCCATAAACATCGCCTGTTGCCTGAAAGCTTGGTTCCACATCTTTTCCTCTGAAACCAGGCTGATCATTCAGTCACCATGGATGGCTAAGGGAAAGAGAAAGCACGCCCATCAGACACTGGCTCTTAAGATTCCTCTTGGGAGTAACACCCATCACTTCTGCTAATGCCATCATTGGCCAAAGCCTGCCACACATTCACTTAATTTTTAAGGTGTAGGAAGTACAGTTTTTCAATGTATGTGGAAAGAGGAATGATAAATTCACTCAGAAAAAACAATGTCAATAGTCTTTGTTGTTTAAATCCCTTAATCATGTTATAAATGAGAAGGTCTCTGATCCTTCTTCAAAGTAAAGACCTCTATGTTCTGTCTCCCTTTCTGATATCTCCCACACATTTCTTCTCCCTTAAGACTTCTAACTCTGGGAAATGAACTAGGGGTGGTGGAAGGGGAGGAGGGCGGGGGGTGGGGGTGAATGGGTGGCGGGCACGGAGGGGGACACTTGACGGGATGAGCACTGGGTGTTATTCTGTATGTTGGTAAATTGAACACCAATAAAAATTAATTTATTTAAAAAAAAAGTAAAGACCTCTTCAATGGTAAAAATACAAATACAATTTCTTTCTTTAATTCTCAGTGTAGTTAAGCCTCAATCATATAAGAAAATTTTCAATATTCTTATAGATTTGAGTGGCTTAAAGAGACAGTTTGATTATTTGAATACAATATATTTTAATATGTATATATCAACGCCAAAGAAATTCATATGATGGTTATAAACCTCATAACAGCTGCCGTTTATATATATCCAACTTTGGCTGGCCCCTGACTTACTGGTCTCTGATATTACAATATCATAACTAGTGATAGAAACGGAATTCCTTCTAGAGCTTCTTTTCTTAGGTGACTTTGTTCAGAAAATTGGTTCATTATTTTTTTCAAATAAATAGCACAGTTCACTGAAGAAGAAAATGCTGTAAAGCAAAAAAATTAAGTAAAAAAATGTTATGTATGAGGTATCAGATAGTATCACCTTATTCTAGAAATATACATAATCTTCTCTCTTATGTTCCCATCGTACGGATCTTGTTTCATCTGTAACCCTGAAGTAGACAACTTTATGCCTTTTTTGACCTCTTATTTCTTGCAGCCACAGCTTATTGGATCAGCTATGAACTTCTGAGCCAAGATGGGCAAGTCAGATTTAAAAATAGAATTTAGACATACACACTCACTTGGAAAACTAGTGGAAAAACTTATGTTTAAAATAGGAGAGAGGTGGGGTGCCCAAGTGGCTCAGTAGGTTAAGCGTCAGACTCTCAGTTTTGGCTCAGGTCATAAACTCATGCTCATGGGTGGGAAGATGGAGCCCCACATCAGGCTCCATCCTCAGTGTGGAATCTGCTGGAGATTCTCTCTCTCTCTCTCTCTCTTTCCCCTTCTACCTCTGCCCCTCACCCCCACTTCATGTGTGCATGCACACACACTCTGTCTAAAATAAATAAAATCTTAAAAATAAAAATAAAGTAGGAGAGGGGCTCCTGGGTGGCCCAGTCAGTTAAGTGTCTGTCTGCCTTTATCTGAAGTCATGATCTCAGGGTCTGGGGATCGAGCCCCAAATCTGGTTCCCTGCTCAGCGGGGAGCCTACTTCTCCCTCTCCCTCTGCTCCTCCCCTCTGTTCATGCTGGCTCTCTCTCACTCTGTCTTTCTCAAATAAATAAAATCTTAAAAAAAATAGAATACCTGTAGTAAAAATAAAATACGACTTTGTAGGGGGAATACTGTACAGAGCGATATCTTGTTAGCAAAAATATGAATATTTAAGATACACTGACCTATAGCTTTACTGCTGGTATTCAAATGTTTTTTTAATGCAGAAAGAATAATTTAATGGGACTTGATTTTTTTTTTTTACGACAGAATAGAGATATAAGTCCAAATCCTTTGTCAGCTTGAAAATCTTCACAGATAGAAGCCAAGAATGGTTTTTCCAGCAAGGAACATAACCCCAGGTTACAGTTACATTGTCTTCCAGTAAGACATATGTGCATGCTTTTGGAAAGCAGCATTTTATCTTCTGCCATCATGAACGTGTCAAGAGACCTTTCTTAAAAGATGCTGAACCTCTGGCAGGCACAAGAATGAGATACTTAAAGTCTCATACTACTACTGTGTTCTGCCCCTTTCAGTCTTTCATGTGCAGATCCCAGAGAGTATTTTTCAGTATTTTGTGAGCTGTTTTTGTATCAACATGAACTAGTAACTCCTCTGGAGAATGTTATATTCAAAGTAAATTTAACCATATCCATCCCATTGATACAACTTGCTTATAACTTGGCGGGTCCTTTTTCTTCTATTTAGCTCTTCATGAGAAAGAGGCAGGTAAAAACCTTAAAAAGGTGAGGGTATACAGGAATAATAATTTCTTATGTCATATTCTTCTGATTCTAAAGAAAACATTGCACTAAAGCACATTGTAGTTAAAGAAGCATCATGGGAGTGGTGCTAAATTTTATTATCAATGTACTGGGCATTGGTGTATTTAGCCACTTTATTATTTTAGCCAATTTTCATAGATCTACTTCCTTTTTGTCCATTCATTCATTCCTTTATCTATTTATTTAATTTTATTTTCTGAGTGGAGCCAGAAAATATCACTGTCTTCTTTCTTACCCAAACTTCTAAGCAGATGAAGGTCTCCAACATATAGTAATCAGAGATGGCAAACTTCTGATTCTGAAGTTTGGAGTTGAAAATATATTCTCTAATAAGCTCTTTGCATATGAACTGAAATAACCAAGAGCTTACCTCTCTGCCTCAAATTTATACCTGAAACATCCTTAACATTTTAGTATAATGCTTGTTGACTCACATCTGTTTCAATCCTAGGATAACATCTTGTAAGATGCCTTATTGATATTAACTGTGCATATTTTAAAATATGTCTAGCTCATACACTATAGTCAAGGCTTAAATAAAGAATGCTTTTGCTGGATTAGACTTTAAGTACAATCTAAAACTTGTATCTGCCATTTCAAGGGATGTCCATATTTCAAAGAATCTGAAATTAGAAATCCAAAATAATCAAACAATTTTCAGTTCAAATAATTAAATTGTCTAAGGATACATGCTAAGCAATACTCAATTTCTAAACTTCCTAACTCAAGTTCTAAAGAGGAAGTAGCTAAAGGAGACAAAGGTTCATGACTTTTTGGTATCTATGACCTGGGGTATTCTCCCAAATTCAAAATGCTGTAAGAATAACTGAATGGGTTTGGTGATTCTAATTCCAATGGATTTATGGCAGAGATTCAAGGTCAACACTAATTTGGAGGATTATGTTAGAAGTTTGTGTTAGAGATTAGGAATACAGGCATGAAGTTGATTTTTATGGACCTCTAAGTTCCCGTATAGAATCTAAAATTTGAATCCATTTTATTATTACAGTTTTTACCCAGAATGTGAATTACATTAATGTAACCATTACATACATTACATAAATGTTACATTTATGCTATAGGAGGAGCCTATTGTGAGTATGAAATAATGTAAACGCAATATTAAAGAAAAATAAAACTCACAGCTGTCTCTCAAATGCAAGTTCAATTAAGGGAATAAATCAGACTGATAGACTAGATTTCAACTCTATAGTCAACTTTTAATATAACTTTAGGTTAGTTTTATATAACTTCTAGGTTAGTTGAAGAATTAGATGCCAAAAATATGAGTAGATTGCTGATTTACTTCTCAGGTAGAATTTAACTTTCCATACAAAAAAAATTAACTATATTCAAGTTCAGAATCATTGAAGATACCTGGTTATTTTTTATTTTTTTTATTTTCATTTTTTTAAAGATTTATTTGAGATAGAGGGAGAGAGAGGCAAAGGGAGAGAGAGAACCCCAAGCAAACTTCCTGCTGAGCATGGAGACTGATGCGGAACTTGACATGGGGCTTGATCTCATAACCCTGAGGTCATGACTTGAGCCACACAGGCGTCCCAGGTTAACCTGAGCCAAAATAAAGGGTTGCTTAAGTGACTTAACCATCCAGGAACCTCCAGTTATACTTTAAATTACTCTTTCCACACTGTTTAGTACATGTTGTGACATGATTTAATTGGCCTACATTATTGTTCTTATTTATCTGTTTTATTCTTTGTTATCTCACAATTAGATTTAGTTTCTCACAATGATACTAAATGGAAGGAAAGCTGATCTCAATTTAATTTGGAGCCTGTATACTCAGAAATATATTTAATTCAAGTGATATGAGGGATAATCTAAAAAGTCATCAGCATACCCAAGGTCTTCTAGATTTTCCCGTTACCTCCTAGTATCTTATGTTTATTTTTTTAATAAATTAATTTTTATTGGTGTTCAATTTACCAACATACAGAATAACACCCAGTGCTCATCCTGTCAAGTGTCCCCCACAGTGCCCGTCACCCATTCACCCCCACCCCCCGCCCTCCTCCCCTTCCACCACCCCTAGTTCGTTTCCCAGAGTTAGGAGTCTTTATGTTCTGTCTCCCTTTCTGATATTTCCCACACATCTCTTGTATCTTATGTTTAGGTCTGTGATTGATTTTGAGTTAATTTTTATGAAAAATATGTCTATCTTGATTTTTTTTGGCATGTGATTGTTCAATTGTTTCAGCACCATTTATTAAAGAGACTATATTTGCTCGATTGTATTGCTGTTGTGCTTTTGTCAAAGATCAGTCGAATATATTTAATGGGTCCAGATCTAGACCCTCTATTCTGTTCCATCGGTCATTACATATATTTTTCTGCCAGTACCATGCTGCCTTGATTATTGTAGCTTTATAGGAGGTCTTATAGTTGAATAATGCAAAACTTGTGTAAGTAACATATGGCTACAATTAAAGAATCTCTATGTGCCGTTTTTATTGCTTGAAGAATCAATATTGAAGAATCAAAGCTGTCTGTTCTTACCAAATTAATCTATAGTCATGACCATCTTAATTACACTCCCAAAAGCTTTTTATTAAAATTGCCAATTTGAATATCAAAAATGTATATGGAACTGCAATGCAAGAATATGGACCAAGACTATCTTAATAACTTTTAAGAAGAGGAACTGTATGGCAGGACTTAATATACTGTGTATAATATAGACATAAATCTATAGCAATTAAGATAGGGTGATACTGGTAAAAATTACTCACAAAGCTGATCTTTGCATTATGCACAGTTGTTTTATGGAAAAAGTAGAGAAAAATTATTTTTTTCCAATAAATGGTGCTGAGTCACTTAGATAAACCAAATGGGAACAAAATTAATCTTGATCCCTATACCCCACTCACAATTCCGCTCAAGGTAGTTTATTGACTTTAACATGAACGCTGTGACAATAAAGCTGTAAGGGAAAAAATAAATAGACTATCTTCATGGTTTTGAATGAAGGAAAAAGTTCATAACAATTACAATTGATAAATTAGACTAGATAAGTGACAAAAGACTTAATTTCATAAGAGATTTTTAAAACCTCCTACAAACAATAAGTGCTGTCTTGTACATTATTAACCTTGTATACACCATACTTGCTAAATACGTTGTTAAATTCTAATCCTTTTCTGTTTTATTTTTCTTTACCTATTTTCTTCATCTACAATCATGTTTTCTTTCTTTTTAAAAAAGATTTTATTTATTTATTTATTTTAGAGAGAGTGTGTGTGCACAAGCAGGACGAGCAGAGGGAAAAGGAGAGAGAATCTCAAGCAGATTACCTGCTGAGTGTGGAGCTGAATGTGGGGCTCGATCTCACCAACCCAACATCATGACGCAAATTGAAATCAAAAGTCAGATGCTTAACCAACTGTGCCACTCAGGCACCTTTACTTCTTTTTCATGTATATGTTTTTATTCCTCTCTTTCAAAAATTTTATTATTGAACTCTATAGCAGCTTTAGTATAATGTTAATAGAAGTGGTAATAGTGAATCCTCTTGTCTTATTTCTACCTCAAAGGTTTTCTGTTTACTATCACCAAATATGGTAATTGTTCCAGTTTATCATTAAAAAGGTAAGGAAGTTCCTGGTTTGTTAACAGAGCTTTTAAAATCACAAACTGATGTTGAGATTTCCAAAGCCATTTTTACACTTATAGAATTAATTAAATGATACTTCCACATTTTAAATTAATGTGATAAATTGCATCAATTGATTTTTGAATGCTAAGCTACACTTCCTTTCCTGGAATAAATTCCACTTGTTTGTGACATACTATATATAGTTTTTGTGTTTAAGAGATGTGGTTTGTTAATGTTGTTTTTAGAATTTTTGTCTCTACATTCATATTTTAGTAGACAATGAAATGTCCTGGATCACAACATACGGAGAGAAGAGTGAGAATGAATTAGTCTAAGCTCAACATCATCAATGAAAATGAGTTATATGTACATGTCCTACGAATGTGATTTCAGTGGCTTCATCTGTAAACAAAGGAGACGTCAGTATACTGGTATGTCTAAGTAGAAAGAACTCTTTGATGTAACATCATCTAGATGACAATTATGAGTAATTTTCCCATGAAAGCAAACCGCCTGTTACTGTTTGGAGGTCCTCACAATGTTCCCTTCCCCACTCCTTTGTAGAACCAAATTGTTTTGCTGTGATGTTTGGCCATAAGGTCCCAGGTCTTTGTGTCAATTTTTAACAGAGAGGAGAAAAAAATCAGTTCTTAGAGTCATTACATATTAGAAGAGGCATAATAGACTTTAGAACATTGACCAGTACATAGATTTCAGTTGATCTTCCTTCTCTCAGTAGCTTTTAAAAATTCTGTCCTACTAAATTGTAGTAGCTATCCAACCTTATTTCCTATTACTCCTCTTCACAGAATGCCTTAAACCAATGGAATTTTTTTAATTGTTACTACATTCTTACCATGATTTTCCTTTTGGTTCTGCTACTTCCCCCACTTTGAAATGTCTACTCTATTCACGGCATGTCTATGTTGTATCCATTAGCTAAGGTCCAGCTCCTGCAGGAAGCCTTCACTAGCCTAGAGTTAATGTGCCTTTGAATATCTGTAACAGTTAATTTTCCACGTACCCGGCATAGTGCTAGATCCTGGGCTGAATCCCTGAATAACATTGGCAATTTCCTCATCTTTCATAGTTTCTCCTAAAACAAATATTAAACAAATTATTGTATAACTAATTAAAGTATACTAGAAAGAAAAACCTGTGATACTTAACTTTGATTTCTACTTTAAGGTATGGAGGTTTTGATTCTTTTCATTTTGTGATTATCCTAAATGGTTAACGTCTATTAAATTTTTTCTGAGGATCTTTTGTTGTTTATATAGTTTATCATTTCCTTAAAAAAAGTCTGCCTTTTGTACCTTTACTGTTATTTTTTTGCTTTATTTTCCTCTAAGCTATACTGTTCATGTTTTTGTGTATGTCTTGGGGATGGCATTCTTCAAAAATGCTTTCTCTATATTTATATCATTTTATTGTCCTAAATTATTAAAGCATTTTTTTATTTTTCCCCATAAGTAGTTCATATATGCCATCAATAGTTATGTTTCAAGTGAGCTTCACATTTTAGAGCTATGTGTGGGAGATATCAGAAAGGGACACAGAACATAAAGACTTCTAACTCTGGGAAATGAACTAGGGGTGGTGGAAGGGGAGGAGGGCGGGGGGTGGGGGTGAATGGGTGACGGGCACGGAGGGGGACACTTGACGGGATGAGCACTTGGTGTTATTCTGTATGTTGGTAAATTGAACACCAATAAAAATTAATTTATAAAAAAAATCTGGTGTTTATATACTTACCTATGAGTTCTAAGATTACTTCAAAAATAAATATGTTCTATACTATCATCTGATGTTATAGAATATTAGTTCCATTTTTTTATGAGTTGAGGAATTTTATCTGCTCCAGATTCAGTTTTTGTGTTATTTCTATTATGCCTTTTCTTAGTACCAGCTTATTATCCCGTTAAATTGATTCTTTCTACATGTACGGTAGCCTTTGTCAATATGCTTTCTTCTCAAGTGAAAATTTCATATTACAGATGAAGTTTTGAACAATGCAAATAACATTTTTTTGCCTCCGTTACCCGACTTTTATCAAATTGTTAATATGAATGAAAGAATGGATTTCTATGTGGAAAGCAAACTATTAGGAGCAGTGAAGAAAAGCAAGATAGGTCATTGCAGTAGCTACAGCCTCACAAAGGCATGTGGATGGGGATTTAATGCTATAAAGAAAAAATTTAAAACTAATCAAGTAAGTTAGAGCATTGCCACTTTTCAACAGAGAAAGAGACCGCACGAGAGAAAAATGCAAAGAAGAAGACTAAATAGCTCAGTCACTTGCTTGGAAATTTATTTATTCATGTGGAGAAAGGTAATTTTTAAGTGAGAATGTGTATCATAAAGCACTTCCTCTCAAATGGGTCCCCAGAGTGTTTGATATTTACTCATATTAATAAACAAAGTACATTAAAAAGAAAAATAGCACCAATGATTCAGCTGCTATATAGTTAATCTAGATAAAGAGAAGAGGAGAAATTATTTAAGTAGAATAGATACAATAGCAATGAAATGGTTATAAAATTGGGATTAAAAATGCCTTGGTACACACACAATGTCTTCATATGAACAGAAATATTATAGAAGAGAGACAAAATGCAAAGGTAATCTAAAAAGTAACTGAAAAAAAAGGCTATTTTAAAGATATTTTTCCAATATAATACTTAGATCAAAAAATTTTTTTTTCCTGAACTCAAGAAATAAGTACAGATCAGTAGGATGATCCCTTTCAGGCAGGGTTTCTTATCCAGCATTATTGTTATTTGGGGCCGGCTAATTCTTTGCTGGGGGCTGTCCTGCACAGTCATGGTAGGATGTTTAGCAATATTCTTGGTCCCTGTCCATTTGATGTTAGCACCTTCTTAAGCCCCTGAGTTGTGCCAACCAGATGTCTCCAGACAGTGCCAAAGGTCCCTGCCAGTGGGGGCTGGGCCAGGGAATACTGCTCATGGTTGAGAACTATCAGTTTAATGTAATATTCAAATAAAAAAATCAAAACAAGCCAGCTTCCTTAGTCACAGTATTGATTTTACATAAAACAAACAAACAAACGAAAAACTCAGATACTGGCAACGATTTTAAAGCCTACAGGAGACATCATGACCTTTACCTATATAGCACAGGTATTGAATGCTAGTCAGAGTCTAGTCATCTAATGCCTATTTTACAAAGGAAAGAGCTGATAGTGCATTAGCAATCACTATGCTGTTCAACAGCCAAGCCTCCAAAGTCTTAGGGATCCAAGTTTAAGGAAATCTGTCTACTTGGAATTATCCTTGTTATCTTGTTTAGAAAGTCCCTATTGAAAACAACAGCCAAAAATATACATAAAAATAGAAGGTAAAAGGAAACCCCAAACAAGCATACCAGTAAAGGTTCCTGGAACTTCTCAGCAACAAGGACTATAGTTTTTTTGTTTGTTTTGTTTTGTTTTGTTTTGTTTTTTTCTGATCTTGGCTGCCTGCCTCTTATCTCTCATCTCAGCAACATGACCTTCTTCTGTGGGATGGGGTCTTTGAATTACTCTGGCTTCAACCCTGTCCTAGAATCAGCTGTGCCACAGACCTGTTAAGAATCCATCCAGATGTTGCAATAAAGCAGGTTTTGCTGTTTTGTGTCTTTCTACCCTTCTAAAAGGCCTGAACTGAATGAGTAGAACAGTTGTTTCTCCAAACTTATTTTTTTAAATATTTTATTTATTCATGAGACACACACACAGAGAGCGAGGGACATAGACAGAGGGAGAAGCAGGCTCCCCCGCAGGAAGCCTGATCCGGGGCTGGATCCCTGGACCCAGCATCATGCCCTGAGACGAAGGCAGATGCTCAACCGCTGAGCCACCCAAGTGTCCCTCTCCAGACTTTTTTGATCAATCCTGTACTATTATACTTTTTTAGGAGTTTCTATTCACCCAGTATAGAAATAGTTACTTATACACCCACAGTATTTTTCTAATGTAATATACATATCATAAAGCACACAGGAATAGATAGTAATAAGGGATCAAATGAATATAGTCTTAAGTATATTTACATTTTTTATGACACAAATTTTTTTTGATCTCACTAAAACCGTTATTCATTCTATTTTAGTGAAAGCCATGGTGATTCAATATTTGTCTTCAGAAAATCTGGTTTAAATACTTTGAGATACAGAGCTTCAAAAATCTATCTGGAAGTTCAGTTTATCTGATATGTGATGCATAATGATCATCTTTGAAAAAGATATATTGCAGTGACGCAACTTATAAAATAGAAAATGTATTTTTTGGACAAGTTTGCCATTATTAATAGTGAATACAAATGTATATAGGAAGCAACATTCCTAACATTTTGAATTTTTGGCCGATTTTGTCAAATCCGATTAGTTTGCCATTATTTTTCAAAAGTAATGTGGCTGATGAAGAGCTTATACTAGAAGTAAAAATAAAATCTCTGAGGAATGACATCACTATTATTTTAAATTCTTGTTTTCTTTTCAAGAATTTATTTAAAGCCACTTCTTCATTTTCTGAGAATCAGTTTTAGTTAAAACTGGATGATACAATCTATCAATCCATTTAACTGGCAACAAATACATATTTATGTTTTGCAAAATATGGAAAACAGAGGAAGGCATTGTTGCTTCTACCTCTGAATTAGGGAACTCATAATTGTCTTTAAAGGTATAGTAGATATGGCAGTTGATGTCGTAGGGCACGAAAATCAGTCTATATGTTAAATATTAGTAAAACTAATTATCATATGTTAGATTAAAATGAATGGGAGCGGAAATGAACCACATCCTTCCTGCATAGCTGTGGATACATCTGCTCCTTCCTTAGAGCTATGCATCCTCCTCAAGCCCACTAACTTATGGATTGTTCCTCTTCCTAACTGTACCTTTACTCCTTGAATTAAATACAAATATTAAAATAAATAAATAAATAAATACAAATATTTCCTAGATTCTGTATGCAGCTGAATCATTCTTTTATTGACACTCAACAAGGTCTTCTGCACCGCACGTTCCAAAGAGAAAATATACAAAGGCAGAACAAGACCCCATAATGACATGACATTTTGCCTGTTAATTGGACACTAGGAAATCAAGGGTGGAAAAGGCTCTCTTGCTAAAAATTACTTCAGCAATTTGTTTGAGATTCTTAGGACCTGGAATTATAAAATGATTTTATTGATAAACAATATAAGTATTTTAAAAGCACAATTAACAGCAATTACATACAAGAGCGATTCAGAAGAATGTGCTATAAATTACACTATTTTATGCCCTCAAGAAAATGGCAAAATCTATGTGTACTGCTAAATCTTTCTTCTGTTTTCCAACATCATAGTCAATGACTATCAGGTCACATCAGTTTGAAGACAATTGATTCTACATTTACAAGCCCCAAAATTGCCTAAGTATTTAACTCCAGACCGAGTTATATGTTTGCAGAGATACAGAAATCAGATGTTTGGGGTGTGTTGCAACAAAGAGATTACAAATGGAGGAAAACACAATTACCCAAATTAAAAAGGGATAAACATGGAATGAAGTCATACAGAAAAAAAGATTCATAAAGTTCTCGTAGAACTATGTTGCTGAGGCCCTCTGGTCAACCTATTGTAAAGAAATAGCAATGCACCTAGATTTTTATTCTCATAATTAATGTGGGCTTGAATCACAAAGTTAGAAGTTTTAGATGATAATTCATAAGTGCTTTTGATGTTGGAAACATATTAGGACTCGAAGTCAACAGTGGAGAAAGAATTCTTGAGATGTCTTAGGTGCACAAGAGTGGTTTTATTAAAGCACAGGATAGCACCCATGGGCTGGAAGAGCTGCACTGGGGTCATGAGGAGTAGCCCATTATAGACTTTCAAGTTGGGAGGGGGTTAAGGAGAGCTTAAGTCTCTAAGGAATTTTGGAAACAAGGTTTCCAGGACCTTAGGGAGCTAGCTATTGTCGGGAAAGGGTCATTTATTACTGTCTAATAAAACTTCAGTCATGAGATCCTTCAGATGTATATCGGTGGCTCATATGTTTGGGGGACAATTGCCATATATCTTGGGAGGTAGACATAAAGGAAATTTCCGAAGGGATTTTTATATGTTAAAGTAGACCTACAGGATTCTGGGGGATTGGGCTAAGACTGCCTTTTGCCCTTAGCCAAGTATCAACATTAAGGCAGCTGAGTTCCTAGAGGAAGATCACTCTGCCTGTTTTAAGCACTTGTCAGTGGGCTGTGGGCAGTAAGGAAATTTAAGGGTTTTTTTTGCCTTTAATTCCCACATCACCTTCTGGAATGACTTAGTGCTTTTATATTTTTGAATAGTCCTCTTTGGTCAGAAATCTTACTGATATGTCATAGAACTTGTCTAATTATTTTCCTATTTAAATAATTTATTTTGGAGAAACCATGTTAAAATTAAAAATTGCTATATTTTTACAGACATCCCTGTTGAATGTTGCTCTACTTATGATACCTGCCCACTTTGCATCTTTATCAAGCAAACTCAGGCTTGTCATTAAGATGGTTCTCATATATTCTCTAGGAACACATTCATGGATCCTAACCTTCTCCCACTGTAACAGTTTTAGGTGTTTCTTCAGAACCCCTTCCAACCGGTGCCCATCCAGGCATTGTACTTCCAATCAGTGTCATGCTGAGCAGTATTAGAGCTTGAGGCCAGAGGGAAAATCAGTAATAGTGATCTTGCTTTATTTAAAATTTTGATTATTTTTTTATCATGATATTTTTTGCATCGATTTTGATTTTTAAAAATATCACATCAAAACTTGAGTTATTTTGATTACTAAGATTTATTTTGGCACCCCCTTCAATGTTATATGTGAAGTGAGTGCATCATTAGCCTCTCAGTCCTGCTTTATACAGTCTATTATATATATATATATATATATACACATACATATTGCCTCCCTTGTATAGACAGTGGACTTTCCAGGAGCAATGGCCAAGTCTTTCTATCTTTGAATCACCAGCATCTGGCATAGCATTAGCATTTAATAAGTGTGTAATAAACACTGATGTAAATACAGATTAGATATACATGCATATCTTTAAACCCTATGTGTGCTTTTAAAAATTGTTCTTTATGAGTCCACTTGACTACAAATGTAAATTTTAAAGCTTGAAAACATAGTCATTATATATTCTTGACTTTCAGGGATAGCATTAATTCTAATATTTCTTTTCAAATTCCATTTACTATGACATCACACCCAATCCACACTGGCTTCCCTTGTTAGAAAAAATTGTGAACTTTTCCCTTAATTCCTGTTCCACAACCCATATTCTTTTTTGTTATTTTTGTCTGATTTAATTGAATTCTATTTTAAATGAACTGCTGCCAAGTGTCATTAGAGCTTGATCTACATCTTAATAAGGTGTGCACTAGGGCACAGAGCTGAGTGCCATAGGCAGGATTAGGGAATGGTGGACTTATAAAAAGGCAGCAGAGGTGACAGTTAATGGCAGAGTTGTGTCTAGAAACAGAAAAGAAATATTAAATTGGCATCTGAAAATGAAGGGATTGGTAACATAAATGGAGAGCATAAAATAGGTACACTTGAAGCTGGATTTTTTAATTTTATTCTTTTTTAAAAAAGATTTTATTTATTTGAGAGAGAAAGTGAGAAAGAGAGCATGAGTGGAAGGAAGGGCAGAGGATAAAGCAGACTGAGCAAGGAGCCTAATGTGGGGCTCCATCTCAGGACTCTGAGATCATCCCAGGACCCTGAGATCATGACTTGAGCTGAAGGCAGATGCTTAACCAACTGAGCTACCCAGGTGCCCCAATCATCTTCTTTATTATTATTCTATTAAGTGAAAGGAGGCTTCATATTTAATTTGAAATAATTTGATGTTATGAGTCCTATACGTATTAACAAAAGTGGTGATTATAATTTTCCAAATCAAATCATTTGGTTAAAAAATTGGTTAGCTAGGTCTATATATAATACACTTATTTCCTGGGATAGTGTAATGGATGGTGAAATTTGTGTTTCCAGCTGACCTTCCTCTGAGCTGAGCTCAAGAATTGACAATCCTCAGGCAGCCCGGGTAGCTCAGCAGTTTAGTGCCGTCTTCAGCCCAGGGCCTGATCCCGGAATTCCGGGATCGAGTCCCACATCGGGCTCCTTGCATGGAGCCTGTTTCTCCCTCTGCCTGTGTCTCTGCCTCTCTCTCTCTCTCTCTCTCTCTCTCTCTCTCTTCTTCTTCTTCTTCTCTGTGTCTCTCATGAATAAATAAGTAAAATCTCAAAAAAAAAAGAATTGACAATCCAGTGATATAACACTCCTTTACAGTTTGTAAGGCACTTACACATCAGATGAAGCTAAGAAAGAGTGAATGAACTTATAAACAAAATCTTATCTATTTTTAAGATAAACACAATAGTTCTAGGTATCCTCCTAATTTTTGATTTGTCATATAATTTTTACTTCAGCACTGCAGGGAAAATTTGGCATCACAATATCATCACTATCATTGTATGTATATGTTAGTATATAAAATGTATGTTATAAGGTATAATAACATCATCATCATCATCATAGCTATTATTGAATAAGTGTTTCCTATCTGGCAGGTGTTGTTCTAACATGTATTGTACATATATGGATAAGTAGCAAAGAGCAAAGCTAAGATTCAGATCCAAGGCAACATAGTAATTAAGAACATGGGATATTCTCTTCAAATTGTCTTCTCTCTCTGAGAATTTCTCTTTGCACTCTGATGATTGTGGTGATACATGAACCCAACCTCACAATACTCCTGGATAGCTGTCATCCGTCCTCTGGTGAATCCATTTATTAATTTGAAACCAATTATCTTCTAAAAAAAAACCTTGCATCTTTAACACGCTTAATTGTATCTAAGTTCTTCCTCCTAGAGACTTGTTTCCTTATAGTCTATTCTCAACAGACCATATAAAATACTCTAAAATTTTGTGTGTGTGGCAGGGCTTCAAATATTAGAAGTCAGGTATTATTGATTGTTCCTATTCATCTTGGATTCTTAAACATTTCTAGATCCTTCATCTCTTCTTCAAAGGACACAACACCACGTTCTTTATTCTTTGTTAGTCTTTTCTGGATATTATTTTATTTTTCAATATTTTTTCCTTTTTAAATTTGAATCTAGTTGACACACAGCGTTACATTATTTTTAGGTATACAACACAGTGATTCAACTTCTCTATACATTATGCTATGCCCACCACGAGCATAGTGCCATCTGTCCCCATACAACACTATCACAATATCATTGACTATATTCCCCATGCTGTGCCTTTTATTCCTGTAACTTATTCATTCTACAACTAGAAACCTGTATCTTCTACTCTCCTTTACTCATTTTGCCCCCTTTCACATCCCATTTGCCTCTGGCAACCATCAGCTTGTTCTCTGTATTTATAGGTCTGACTCTGTCCTTTATTTATTCATTTGTTTTGTTTTGTTTTCTGTTTAGAATTCTACATGTAAGTGAAATAATATGGCTATTTGTCTTTCTCAGTCTGACATATTTCACTTAGCATAATACTCTCTAGGTCAAAGATAAACACTACATTGTATTTGTCATCTGACGGCAAGGAGTCCTACTCTTAGAAACACAGAAGTCTAAATACCAAGGATCTTGGTTATCCCATGCCAGTTCACCTTCCGCTTACTACATTTCAGAGCTTCCTTTTCAGTTGCCTCCTGCATTATTTATTATATAGGTTATAACTGAACTTAGGGAGGAGCGGGGAGAAATAAGTCCACAGCATGCCATCCATTCTAGAAGTCCCAATAAACTTTGAACTGTTTATACTTACACTTTCTCCCTTGTAACCTATTCTCTGCTATCATTATGAGCTTTGTCAAATTAAAATCCAGGCTGTACTTTTCCTGATTTAAAATTCTAAATTAATCCTCATTGCCTGCAGGATAAGCTTCAAAGTCCTCAGAATGACCTACAGGGTTTTTGTTTTGTTTTGTTGTGCTGTGACCTCTGCTTGCCTCAGAAACCTTGTCACTCCCATAAGCACCCTGCACTTTGGCACGACAGGGTATTTGCAATACCTTGAAATAACATGGTCATTCTTGACGTTAGTACATTCTAACCTCTTCCCCTGAAATGCTCTTCCTTTCTCTACCAAGCAGACTCCACTGACAAAAGTGGAAACCACACTTGTAATTTAAGGAGAGATGTTTTAACAAAGTATTGGATAGAAATGAAAGGTGAGCTGATTAAGAAATTAATAACAATAGGAGGCAGCATCTGGAAGACCAAAGGGAATGTTTTGAGGAAAAGAGGGCCATCTGACTTCATCACCAACTCTTTTTTTTTTAAAGATTTTATTTATTTATTCATAAGAGACGGGACACACACACACACACACACACACACAGGCAGAGGGAGAAACAGGCTCCATGCATGGAGCCTGATGTGGGACTCAATCCTGGACTCCAGGATCAGGCCCTGGGCTGAAGGCAGGAGCTAAACTGCTGAGCAATCCAGGGATCCCCACCAATTCTCTACAATATATTTTAATAACTGGCCCATTTGCTGAATGAAAATCTTTTCAAATTTGCTGGTTTCTTATAACTGTTTAGTTTAACTTAACCAGTTTTGCTATTTTTTGGCTTTGTTTTGGTTTTTTGGTGGTTGCATTTTATGGAATATTTTTATTTATCTTAGTCCTAACTCTGTTGTTATGGCTGTAGATTGAGAAGCAGGGAAGGAAGGAGACTTGAGTACCTTAAAAATAGAATCATAGAACATATGATTTTGAATATGCATTGCTTTTACTAATATCACCATTAATATGTTATTTATCATAAAATATATAATTTTAAAAATTCATGATTTTTTATATTATATTTTTACATAGCACATAATTACTTATAATATGTATTCAGTGAGATACTTCCACATTTTTCATGAGTTTATTTTAAGCTATATCCTCCTTGAATATACTTAGTAAATATATTTTTCTCAAAAGTACATTATTATAAACCTCCTCAAGAATAATAATGTTCATCAAAAATATATCAAGGAATTTCTCCCTAAGAGTTAATTCTGGTTAAGCTAGATGAGAGATCACATTTAGCAATGTTGAATGTTGACAATAATGGAACAGAATTCCCAGTAATTCATAATTTACAGAGATCATGGAGTCAGATGGTGCTTTCTAACTGCCAGTGTTAATATATTTTCAAAAAACTCTGGTTTTGACTTGGAAAGACACTTCATTACAACTGATCCCTCCCACTTTGTTAGCACAGCTTTGAAGCATGTGGTTATGATAATCTTCCCACGGGTGTTAGTCGGTCACAACTTTGGGACAAGGATCACAGATAGGATGAAACTAGGCAAGATCTATCACCAAGAGACACAGGTGGATATGGTAGCAGAAATCTTTGACTAGATCGAGTATCACAGAACAGCCATGATTGTTTCCGATTCTTGTTCAGCATCACTAAGTTGCTACTAGGGTTAGGGCAACAGATCATGGGTGCTCCATCCCTGTAAACCAGGATTGTACTGCTCAATAGGTCACAAACCCCAGCCAGAGCTAGGTACCAGGACCAATGATCTCAGCAATCATTTTATTTAGAAAAGACATTAAGTTTCAATATTGTTGAGAGATCTTCCAAGAGTTTCAGCCACAGCGGAGTTGGTAAAAACAGATTTAAAAAAAAAAAATTTGAATCACAGTATCTTAAATCACAGTTGCATCATTTTCCTCTAGAGGGCAAGGTTATGTCCTAGGGAGCAGAGGTGGGGCCAGGAACTGGGTCTCAAAAGTCATTGCTGCTCCATGACAGCTGGTGGACATTGAAACAACAAGCAAGAGAGTTCTGGATAAAGCATTAGGTGTTTTCTTGTCACCTGGATAGAATTATTGGACCTTGATGACAGCATGAGCAACTTCATACTCTGCTGAGCAGGAATCCTCACATATGAAGCCATAGAACATAACCTTCCAACTTCCTCCTTAAAACAATAAGAAAGATCTGGTGCTTAATGTTAGGTTTTCTGAGAACTTTGAGGTTTAGAATAAAAATGATACTGAGTCCTGAATGAAAGTGGATTCTATCAGTTATTAAACAACAGGGAATGAGCAAAGAAACATGTAACATACATATATACATATAGTAGGTCACGGCCCAATCCCAAAGGATCATAGAAACCAATGAATTCAAATCCCCTACCTATCAGTAAGAGGTTTACTATATCTACTACATATTATATTATTTATGCAGTCTACTCTACTAGGTATTGTATAAATAGAACCAGTGATGCTTTGAACATAATAACTGTGCATTGTGCTGTTTCTTAAGATGTCTGGATAAATGGATGAAGAAGTAGGCATTGTCCAAATCATAGGCCTCCATTCAGGCCTGCATCTTCCTGTTCTTCTGCCTCATACTGAACCCCAAGAACAGACTGCGACACTAAAGTTAGATGGCTTAAAACTGTTCTATGATAGATTTTGGAAGAGCCTAAAAAATCAGTCAGCACTTCAAGACTTTATTAGTCTTTAGCTGTCACTTAAATAGAAATAAATAAAATGCTAAATAATAGGTATTTCTGGCTAAAAGAATGATAAATATAATAAATTTGGAGCATGTTGTTTAGCCTGTTTTTTTTCCAGATCCTCATTATTATCCAGAGAAGAAAAGAGAGAGCTAAAGAGAAGATAAAATGCACCAAAGATTCTTTCGAAGCTCTACTCCTCAACAGTTCTTTGAATCTCATCTTAAAGTAATGTAGGTCGATACATTCCTGAAAGTTCAGAATCTTTTTGCTGGTGCTGCCTTGAGCTTCTGTTATGGAGGCCACTAGTTAGGAATTACAAAGAAAATAAATCATGATTAGTTATTTAAAAATAAAAAAAATACTTGTAGCTTGGAGGCTTAGAGCTAAATAACAGTACTATGCTATATGACTCGATGTTAAAAAAAATAAAAAGCAAAAGGTCATTTATTTCCACTGCCACCACTAAAGTGTCATTAATATTAAAAGGCGCAGTATCAATAATAGAAATGTCTTTAGCACTGCAACCCAGACTACACTGGAGGATTGAGTTTCTACAATACCACATGCATGGCACGTGGGTGGCTCAGATGGTTATGTGTCGGAGTTTTGATTTCGGCTCAGGTCATGATCTCGGGGCTGTGAGATTAAGCCCTGCATCAGGCTCTGTGCTCAGTGCAGACCCTACTTTAGATTCTCTCTCTCTCCTTTCCCCTCTCTCACTCAACCCTCTCTCCCCACTCATCATATGTGCACACGTACTTTCTCTCTCAAATAAATGAATAAATAAAATCTTTAAAATATCATGCAAGAAAAATCAAATCAAGTCTCTCTGATGTCACTGGAAGAGTACATGTGATAAATGTAAGGAAACAAAATATCATAAACTTTAGATTATGTGATTTACAGTCCTGATGAGATGACAAGCATACTTCTGACCTCGGTCTATCACTATGATTTTCAGTCTTGGCAAATCCATTTGTTTCATCAGTTGAGTGAGTGCAATAAGAAACTTATTCTTTCTTATCTTCCACATACAGTCTACACTGAAGGCAATTTTATTGAGCACCCAGGGTACGTAGAAGAAGAGATTTACATGGACTAGATTTAATGGACTCTCAAGTCACCCAAATAATGGTGGCCATTATCATGTGGCAGTTATATCGTTGCCCATGAATAGTGTTTTGATATACTGACCAGCCTGTGGGGTGTGAGTCTTCAGGAACAGTGATGTGCTTTGGAAAATTAATACTAGCCACTTTAGAGCTAATTCTAATTTGCTTCATATTTCTATGTCCAGCAAATTCGGATCTTTCTAAAACCATCTTAGATAAGCTTTCTCATATTTTATGTAGCTGGGAAAAAAGCATCCTTTGTAACAGTTAAACAGTTGAGGACACTTGTTCTCTCTTTTCCAAAATGTTTGAATGATATAAGTAAGGTCTAATATAGAAAGGTCTAAACTTTTTTATTAATGTAGAAAAGAAATCAATGAATTTATAGTCAAAGAAACAAAGGTACTAGAAAAACTTTAAAATGACTTGTTCTATTTTAATTCTTCTTTTTAATTAGTTGCAATTTCTTAATATTAATTTCTGAATTCCACTCTGGGCTTTTAAACTTACCTATTGACTGTAATAGCTTTCTTAAAATTGTGGTCATAGGGTCAAACTACTACTAAAATATTAATTACCTTATATCTAATTATATAGCTAAGTATATAATTAAGATCTTCTTATCAAAAATGAGCATATATTATTTCTTATTGTTTACTAAATGAGGATTATCTACTATATTCAGTTTCATGGGGACCCAAATTGAAGAATGTTTACAGAACTCAGACACACCTCTTTTACCTTGGCCATATATGATTCTTCCAGTTCCATATTGTGTAATAAATCACTCTCATACCTAGTGGTCAAACATTTTTTTTTATTCCCACAAATCTGTACCCTAGGCTACTGCTAGTCAATTTTGTATTAGCTGGGGTGACTCAAAGCCTGGAGTCTAGCACTTTGTAAGCTTGCTCCCTCATATCTAAGCACAAGTTAAAAAGATTCAAAGAGCTGAGTTATAGAGAATCATAGCCTGTAACGTTTTAGAAGTTTTATTGTGAATGATATCAACCATTTGTTTTCTTGAAAAGAGAGAGAGCATAAAACCCAGAATAGATATACTCGAAGGGCAGAGGCCATAGAATCAGTGGTCTGAGAAATAAAGCTCTAATTAAAACCCTAGCCTTCTCTCCCTCCTCTGCTTTTCCAATATACGATTTAGTAACATCTATTTCAAATAGAAAAGACCCATGAAAAGTATTAATAATAATCTAGAAAGGAAACAAAATAGGATTTAAAACCAAATATAAGGATTCCTGGGTGGCTCAATGGTTGAACATCGGCCTTCGGCTCAGGGTATGATCCTGGGGTCCTGGGATCGAGTCCAATATCAGGTGCCCCACAGGAAGTCTTCCTTTCCCTCTGCCTGTGTCTCTGCCTCTCTCTCCGTGTCTCTCATAAATAAATAAATAAAATATTTTTAAAAATTAAATATAATTTAAAAAACAAGAGACATATAATAAACGCAATGAAGATAAACATATATCAGAAAAATTGCCACAGGGTTTAGAAGAAAATATTAGCATATTTCCATAACTCATAAATTTCTTAGAGAAAACAAAACTAAATTAGCTCAAAAGACATATATCAAAAACAGGAAAGGGATAGAATGTGAGTGCTGAATTAGAAAATAAATGGGAAAATGTTGCATTGTTACTAAAATTAATGCTAACTTAGAGGCAACAAAAAGTACAATTGATAATGATAAAAGTAGAGACAAAGTGAGAAGACTAGACTTGAAAAAAACACACAAAGTGAGGTGGAAATTAACAAAAAGTTAACAGTAAAATAATACAAAAGATATATATATGAAAGACAGATGAAGAAATACCAAATATGAATAATTTATAGTATAAGAGAATAAAAGTAAATACATGAACATTTAAAAAAAAGATATTTCCTGAAATTTCTAATTTCCCAAAATTAAAAACTTTTTTACTTTTTCTAAAAGTAAAAAAAAAAAATTAGAATTTCCAGGAAAAAGAAGACTGTGGGGAGAAAATGATATGGAATAGTTACTAAGTATATATCACAGTGACATTTAAAAAATAATAATAAAGACCTCTGAGGATAAAGAAGGAATCCAAAGGCCATCTGAAAAAGAAAAATCATGTCACTTATCAAAGGAGAAATATCAGAAGTGATATCAACATTCCATATAGCACATTTTAATACCCAATCACATTTCCAAAGAAAAAAGTTTAATTTAGTAGTTTCATATTTAGCTGTATGTCATTCAAATATTCTGATGTATACAAGAATTTGAAGAATAAAACAACCATCAAATTTATAGAAAACAATAAACAACTTACCTAAATAAAAGTGACCAAAAATAAATGCACTCAATCAAAATAAATAAAAATTAAAAAGACCAAGGGAATAGAAACTTTAACTGAAGATATAGAAATCTGTGAAACGATCGTTTCTATCTTAATAACAAGCTCAAGTCAAATAATCCTTAAAATCATAACCTCTTTTGAAATCCTCGAAAAGCAAAGGTCTCAGAGTAACTAGCCTTTAATCTAAAGAAAAACATGCATCTCTCCAGAAGAGATGGAGAGGAGCACCAAATTACCTAGGGCAAACTCTGTTAGTTCTCCAATACCTATCCCAAATGTCCCATGCTTTATTCATCTCATTTCCTCCTATCATGATCCTTCATTTATTTATTCAACAAATATTTGAGAATCTGCAATCTTTAGACATGAGGTGCAGCAGTGAACAAAAATAGAGAAATTCTTTGCCTTCAAAGTGCTTCTATAGGGTACCCAGAAATAACCAGATAAGTGTATAATGGCCACCAGAAAAGAAATGTAAAGCACTGTAAGTGGTTAAAGTACAGAAAAAAAATGAATCCAGCTAGGACTGCGGTGTGACTCTAAAGTGATGATTTAGACAAAGTCCGAGAGTAAGGGAGGAATTATCTGGGAAAGTTCAGTCCTGATAGGTGAAAAGGTTTTCTAAAAAGGTTCTGATGCTGAGATACACTGGAGGCCAGGGTGCCAAAGTCAGGTAAGCAAAGGGAAGTCGCCTTGTGCCTTGGAGCTATTCAATAAATGCATCTTGGCATGTTTTGAGTAATGCTGGCACAGCCTGACTTCAATTATGGTCTTCTCCTAACCTATAAACTGGGAAGGACCTTGGTCTAGCATTTTGAACCTTCAATGCCTGACATTAAATGTTAGTTTAAACACCAACTAACAGCAGCACTGGTGTATTAAAATATATCCTTTTATAAAGCAGAACAAAAGAAAGAAAAATAATTTCAGCCTTAAGATGAAAGAAAGGTCTTTCCAACATAGCTCCTCCCCAAGTAAACCAATGGTGAAGTGCTTCTTCTATTTCCTTTGTCCAGCCCACTTAACAAAATCAGTTCTGGGTCATGATGAACTTATGCCATTACTGAGGATTATATCTTAGTTGATCCAGATGACCTGCTGTGCCCATGTAACAATTTTAATCTTGGCACAATTGTCAAAGCAAGACCTGAAACTGATTCTGTTCTTGAAGGACTTTTGAATTTTTTGATTTAGAAAACACCACGATTCCCTGGAGTGGGTCTACAGCTCAGAAAATGGCCATAAATTAGGGTACCACTGTTAGATTTCTGCTCAACCCATAACAGTCTCTCTCTTATTTCCCACTACTCAGAGGTGAGCAGTTGGTTAAATAATCTAGTGTCTTTGGCCACCAATATAGGAAAGGAAACAACCAGTATGTTGCCTATCATTTTTTTTAGTATGTTGCCTATCATTAATCAGTTTCCATATCTTCTAATGGAGGGACTTCTGCCAAATAAAACCTTGTCCTTTATTGCTCCAGCCTTCCACCATCCACAGGATTCTGATAATCAGACTTACAAACATACCTTTAATTCAAAATACAGCAGATTCTGTGAATTTGACTCTTTACTCTTTCACCCTCCCTCACATAAAACAAGGATTCACATTTCTTACTAGAAAGAGAAAGGAAGGTACCAGAAAGAAAAGTAATAGTAGTACAATTTCATATATTCATGTCTGATACTTTACAGAATCAGAATTCTCAATGAATATCATAAAGGGAGGTCAGATAGTTTAGCTTTGATACAAGAAACCATTTTAAAATTCTAATTAGATGGAAAAGGAATATGGGTTTTAAATTAAATTCTGCAATCACTTCAGTTTAAAATTTCCCTTTTGTTAAATAATAAAAAAAACACCCTAATGCAGTGTGCTAATACTGATACTTTTTATCTACTAGGTTCCAAACAACCACTGATTAAAAGAATGAAATTTCATCATAAGAGGGAAATTTAATGAGTTCTCATGAACAATTAAAAAGATTATTTGCATATTTTTAGCCTATTGGAGGAAAAAAATACCAAGCAGGAAAGGTTTAGCAATAATCACACACTGAGAAGGAGTGGAAAGGGAAACATTAAATGCTTTTCTTTCCTCCTGAAGCCATGGATAGCATTTCAGGAGGGTTATTAGCATGCACACTAGAGTGACCTGATTTGCCAGTCCTTTGCACTTAGGCAGGTGTTTATTACAGGTGCTCCATCACTGGTATTTTTATCTCTCTAAGAAAAATTAGGAATACAGAGAAGACCCATGCCCAATTATGTTCGTGATAGTATATTATTACAGCAATGGGGAGAAGGAAATTAAACCCAAACCAAGCTTGAGAAATGCTTGACAAGCTCTCTTTGGAGAGTCTATTTCATGACATTTATTCTTTGTCACCCAGTGTCTGGTATACAGAGCCATCAAAAACATCTGTCCCTGAGGAGCCTGGGTGGCTCAGTCGCTTGAGCGACTGACTTGATTTTCGCTTAGGTCATGATCTCAGGGTCATGGGATCGAGTCCCAAGCCCATGTGGATAGGCTCCCTACTCAGCACAGAGTCTCCTTGTCCCTCTCCCTCTGCTCCCCACCCGCCCCACCCCAACGCTCCATCTGTCTCTCTCTCAAGTAAATAAATAAATAAAATCTTAAAAAAAAAAAGAGCCATCTGTGCCTGAAGTCAAGTCAGTGAAGATGAGGAGTTGAAAAGATGAGCTTTAGATTCACAAATGATCAGCCATTTACTACAAAGTGACCCCAAACAAGCATTTTCCCCCTCTGTATCATCTACAGATCACACAAATGCAAAGGTTTTAATAATGTCCACCTCTTAGGTGTGTTGTGATGATCAGAGAAAATACATGCCCCCCCCCACCCAGTACAGTTTCCTATGTATAGGAGGCACTCACTGCTTGGCAGGGAGGACATAAAACATACAAATAATAATAATAAACATCCATTAGCAGACAAGTGGCGCATCATTAATGGGACCATACTCTAGTCAGTATCTAAATGTGGGAAACAGTATAGTCGGTGGAGTCATCTTTGATTCTGAAGGCCACAGTGATTTCTGTTATTGTGTACCTTCCACTTGACCTATTTTTTTAGAAGATTTTATTTATTCATGAGAGAGAGAGAGAGAGAATACCAGCAGGGGGAGGAGCAGGCACAGGGAGAGGGAGAAGCCAAGTCCCCCCTGGGCAGGGAGCTGGATGTGAGGCTCAGCTCTGTCTCTGGGATCCTGACCTCAGCCTGAGGCAGACCTTAACCCCTGAGCCTCCTACCCCCTGCACCTTTCATTAACTCTGACATTGGAATGAATATGCTTCTTTCAATGAAACAGACTGAAAACGCTGGCACGCTCCCTGTGGCATTTGCTTTCACCATCCCATATCTTGGTCCCTCAGCTCCTTTTTGTTTCTGCCACAGCTCTGGTGGGCTGTGCTGCTATGTTGACATCACCCCATCCAAAGGAGACCTGCACAGCTCTCTGGGTTGGTTTGCTTCAAACCTTTCCGAGGAGCCAGCCACCCTCTCAGACTACATAAGAACAGCCTATAACTGCAAGAGGAGAGGCGTGGGAGAGTACAGTCAATGTCTCAGACAACCTTCAACTAATGGGAATAGGAGCCAGTGGAAAAATCTCCCCAGACTCCTGTTAGTTGGAAGGAAAATTCTGGAAAACATTCATGCTTTGCAGAGGCCCCCTCTAAGCTGAGCCCCTGTTGCAGTAGGGATCTTTATAATGCACAACTGGCTTTTCATTCTTTTCCTTCCTCCCCCCCCCAACTCCTTTTCCCTTTTGAGCTCTCTGGTATCATCTATCAAAGAATCTTTGTTTCAAGCTTTGTTTTCAGGGGTGCCCAAATTAAGACACCCTTTCTTTCTTTCTTTCTTTCTTTCTTTCTTTCTTTCTTTCTTTCTTTCTTTCTTTCTTTTTCTTTCTTTCTTTCTTTCCAAAGATATATTTATTTTAGACAGAGACAGAGAGTGAGAGCAGAGTAGGAGGGGCGGAGGGAGAGACAATCTCCAGCAGGCTCCACGTTTAAGTGCGAACCTGACCTGGGGCTTGATCCCATGATCCAGAGATCATGACCTGAGCCAAAACCAAGAGTCAGAGTTCAACCAACTGCACCACCCAGGCACCCCAAGACACTTTTCAAACATGGGATGGATATCAGGTGTAATTTAGAGCAGGGCGCACTCAAAAGGCACACATCTCATAACTTTGGTACATTATAATTTGAATAAGAAAGTAGGTATCACTTTTCACAAAATCTTTCATACCAATGGAAATTAGATATGTGGTAGAAGAGGTGATGGACAGATCATTTGTTAGGAGAAAAATATTTTGTAGGTAACAACATATGAGTCAATGATACAGGACTTCATACTCATTTTATGTGATCCTATTACATAAAGGTAATGAACTCTTAAAAGAAATGAGAGATTAAAATGCAGAAGAGAATCTTAGTTGATGATGCTTTTTACAGGTTTTTTTTTTCCAGATAAGGTACCGCTGGATGAATTTTATATTTCTAGATGGAAAAAAAATATAATTTGCTAATACCTACACCATTAGTACCAGAATTTTTAAACTTTCATTATGAAAAACTTTCTGGATACATGAAATATACAGAATAATATAAGGAATCTCCATGTAACCCTAAACAGTTTCAAAGATTGTCAACATTTTATTACTCTTAATTTTATCTATTTTCCCACTTTTTCCTTGAGTGTTTTTTTTTAAGATTTTATTTATCCATTCATGAGAAATGCACAGAGAGGGGCAGAGACATAGGCAGAGGGAGAAGCAGGCTCCCTGTAGGGAGCCCGATGTGGGACTCAACCCCAGGACCCCGGACCATGATCTGAGCCAAAGGCAGATGCTCAACCACTGAGCCACCCAGGTGCCCCTTTCCTTGAGTATTTTGAAACATCTCTAAGACATCATATCATTTCATCCATAAATAGTTCAGTATACATCTGTGCCAAATAAGGGTGTTATTTTACATAACCACATGGTATGATCATACTTCACAAAATTAATATTAATCTTAATATAATCCAGTCCTTATTAAATTCTCTACTTATCTTCAAAATGTCTTTATAGTTAAATCATTTGAATCAAGATCCAAAAAAGTTCATTATATTTGAAGTATAATTATACTTTTTAAATGCCTTATGATTTATTATAATTCTTCTTTCACATTAAAAAATAGGTTTATTGAGTTATAATTAAGGTATAATAAAAGGTAAAGTTTTTAAATGTATAGTATTATGAGTTTTGATGAATATATACATTAGTATAACCACCCAATCAATGTGGAATTCTTTCATCATGCTAGAATGTTCTCTAATGTTCTTTGCTGGCAATCACCACCCTATCCCACCACAGCTGAGACAACCATTAGTAAGATTTCTAATATCATAGCTTAGTTTGACTATTATAGAACTACACATTAATAAAATGATAAGATGTATGCTGCTTGTAACTGGCTTTTTTTTTCTCAACATGTTACTGAGATTTATCCGTGTTCCAGTAAACAAGTATGCTGCTATTGGTTTATCTATTCACCCTAAATAAAGTTGCCCTGAATATTCTCCTACAGGTATTTTTGCAGATTTGTGATATTATATTTTTTAAAAATTTCTCTTAAATAATATCAAGAATTACGTAAGGAATTCCTGGGATATATGGTAGGTGAGTGTTTTAACTTTAAGAAAAATAAAAATCACAGAACCGTTTGGTAAAGTGCATGTGGTCTTTTAAACTCCCACCAGTAATGCATGAGAGCTCTTGTGCTCCATATCATCATCAAATTTGATGTTTCAGTCTTTTTAAAAAAGATTTATTTATTTGAGAGAGAGAGAGAGAGAGAGAGCAAAAGCAGGAGGGGCAGGCAGAAAGAGAATCTCAAGCAGACACCATACTGAGTGCCAGAGCCCAACTCGGGGCTTGATCTCACAACCTTGAGATCACAACCTGAGCCAATCAAGAGTGGGGTGCTCAGCTGACTGTGCCACCCAGGGGCCCCAAATTTGATGTTTCAGTTTTTTAAAAATGTGGCCATTCTAATGGGGGTCTAATGGTATCATATTCTATTTTAAATTTTTATTTTCATAATGACTAATGATATTGAATGTCTTACTATGTGCCTATTGGTCATTCTTCTTTTCTAAACTGTCTGAATTCTGTTATCTTTTTATTTTGTCTTCTGCTTCATATGTTCTAGAAGTTGTATATATATACTTGATTCAAGTCCTTTACAAGATATTTGTAATGCAAAAATTGTCACTCAGTGTGTGGCTTCCCTATTCATTTTCCTGTTTCTTTTTTCTTGAAGAGTAAATGTGTTAAACATGTTAATGAGGCCCAGTTTATCATTCTTCTTTTTTAATTATAGTATTTTTGTGTCCTTTTTAAAGAGAATGTTGCCTACTCTCTGTTACAAAAATATTATTTTCTTACAGCCTTATAATTTTAGCTTTTAGTTTTAGATCTGTGATTTATCTTAAATTATTTTGTGTGTGTTTGCTGTGAGATTGGAGTCAAAGTTCTTTTTCTTTTTAAATAGATATCTAGTTTCTCCACAATCATTGGTTGAAAGACTTTCCTTTCCCCCATTGAATCAACTCATTCTCAATGTGAAAACAAATATAGGTATAGATATGTTTCTGACTTCCCAGTTCTGCTACATTGGTCTATTTGTCTCTGTGTACATCATATTCAAACTGTCTTGCTTCCTGTTACTTTATATTGAAGCTTGAAATCAGGTAGATGAGTCTCTCAAACTTCTACCTCCTTTATCAAAATTGGTTTTGGCTGTTTTATATCTTTTGCATATCTATATAAATTACTGAGTTAACTTATTAGTTTCTATAAAATGGCCCAAAAGAATTTTCACTGGGATTTTAGTGAATAAATATAGATGAGCTTAGGTAGAACTGATGTTAGAATATCAATATTGAAGTCTTCAATCCATGAACATGGTATGTCAATTTACTTAAGTCTTTTTTTATTTATTTCAGCAATGTTTTGTAGCTTTCAGTATACGTATCTGACACATATTTTATTAACTTTATTATTAAATAGTTAATGTATTTTGCTGCTATATATAAATAATATTTTTATTGTTTTTTCCAATTAATTATTGCTTATATATGGAACGTTAATTGATTTTTGCATATTGGCTAGTGTACAGCCATATTGCTATATTCCATTATTAGTCCTAGTGGAATTTTGTTTATTTTGCTTTTGTACATTGCTTAGAATTTTCCAACATAAACAATCGTGTCATATGCATTTTTCATTGTTCTCAAATGTGAATATCAATGGACAAAGGACAGAAGAATCACATTATTGATTAATCATTGTGATGTTAGAATGTAAAGCATATAATTTTCCAAAGGTGTTTCTCATTTCACAGAACTATACAATTGTTGTCAGATTCTAAACACAGGATAAAATAAGATTTCATTGGTTTAGTGCAATTTGATAGTAGGTGAACTATCACCCCAGTTTTAATTGTTTTGAGAGGTATTTTGATTTTTGTACTTTCTATTTTATGCACAAATAAATACACAAAAATATTTCACTACCAGACAAGAAAAATGTTATATGGACTTGTCAAGCACTTGTGTAACAAACAAAGCAACTTCCCACTACGCCATACCTGCCCATGTTGACAGATTGCAGTATGCACTATGCACGATTTCAGTTGTCAGTGATTTCAATAGAGCTTTTTGCAGTGACAGGAACAGAGTATTTGATTTGAAACTGTCAACAGCTACTAGAGGAAGTTTCTTATTAGTTGCCAATTCAGGTAAATACTGGGAAACAGAAAATTGGTCCTGTATACTATAAAATTTCCTTCTTGTAAACCATCGGATGATGTTGATGAGAACTGCTTTGAGCTTGTCATAAATCCCAGCTTTCAAACTTTTAAGTCAAAGCAGTGCACACTTCCTCTGATTACTCAAGTCAAACTGTTCCTCTTACAAAGCTCACAACCAGATAAATCTTGCTACTGTCAAGTTCTGTTGAGATTACCAAATAAGCCTGGTCACAATGTGTCCTCTATAACCTATGGTCTAGCAAAAAGGTATGTGTGATGTTCACTATTAATCTTCCTGTCATTAAAAAAGATAGTGTAGATGAAGCACTAGAGAATTAGGCTCTAGAAAGGAAAACAGAGACAACATTTCAAACATTTCAAAGTGAGATGAATTTTATTTGTTTCATGGTGATAGTTTCCAACTATTCACAATTTGCAGATACCCACAAGGGAAAAGTACATTCAAAGATGCAAATTTTCCCATGTTAAATTATGAATGACATACACAATATCTGCCGCCCACCTGATGCGGTGAGATATGTAAGCAATTAAACTCTAGAAATGAGAAAAAAATATCCTTATCCTAGTTCCAGAGGAAGTAAAATAAGACAGGAATTTCGCACATTATTTTTTAAAACAATATTACAATTAGCACCATCAATAATGGTAAAGCAAACAAAGAGATACTAAATTGTTTTCTTTCTCTCGGGAGAAACACTTTTTGTAGTGTTTGCTACATGAAATGAAAAGCAGATGTATGATGAATGGAAAAATGATTAATAGCTGGGCTAACCCCCAACAGACATGGAATCTGCCCCTTGTATTTTTTTCTTATATTTGAGAGCCTATGTTTATCTAGGTTAAAAAGACTAATAAATAGAATGAACACTCATCTACACACTGCCCATCTTAAGAAATAGAACATTGCTAATAATTTATGAGCTTCCTGGGCATGCTCTGTGATTCTATTTCCTTGCCTCTCTTCCTGAATTGTGGGTTTATCCTTCGGTTGCTATAGACTTATTTATCTTTTCCTTAAAATGCATTATTCAATTATGAAGTGCTTTGGAATTTTATGTAATTGTTAGTCTCACTATGAATAGTTCTTCTGCACAATTTTCTACAAGATTTGGGGGAATTTATTTTTGCACATGCAGCCATATTTGATTTGTTATTACTGTTGCATAATATTCCATCATATGAACATAAGACCGTTTTTCATTCTCCTTCCTCTTCAGTAGACATTTTGAGTTGTTTCCAGTTTTCTTACTACTACAAAAGATGCTATACATATTCTGATATATTTCTCCTGTAGAACATGGGTGAAAATTTTACTAGGGTATGTACTTAAAAGTAGAAATTTTGTTTACTTTATATTTTACTGGACCATATAGAAAGTGTCTAAAATGGTTGTTCCTTTTACATTCCCCCTAGACATGTACAATGATTTCTTGATATCACATACTTCAGCATCACTACTCTTCTAAAATCTTGCCTACCTTAAAGATAAGAAATGGTGCCTTGTTTTTCAATTTGCATTTTGTTGATTGCCTCTGAC
Source organism: Nyctereutes procyonoides (assembly GCF_905146905.1). Taxonomy (NCBI): domain Eukaryota; kingdom Metazoa; phylum Chordata; class Mammalia; order Carnivora; family Canidae; genus Nyctereutes; species Nyctereutes procyonoides. The sequence continues at coordinate 15,497,842 of NW_026575082.1, read as the reverse complement.
TTTTGCAAATAATGCTGCTATGAACGTTGGTATACCTTTGATCAGTCTTTGAATGCAAACTACCTGATATAAATTCAATTTGGTTAAAATGTAGTATATTTTAAAAATATTTTTTAAAAAATAATTCAGTTATGGTTTACTAATGTGTGTTAAGGAATTTTGGATCTATATTTGTGAAGACACTGGTTGGTGATTTTCTCTTTTGTCATATAATTTTTTATCAGTTTTTGATAATAGAGATTTGCTGGCCTCATAACACAAGTTAGTCTTAGCCAGTAATCCATATTCTTCTATTTTCCAAAAAAAGTTTATGCTATTTCTTCCTTGAATGTTTCATGGATCTTCCCATATGATTCTTGAGTTTTCTTATTGGAATGATTTTTATAAGCAATTCAATTTATTTAATATAGAGTGAGCTTGCAGAGTTTTCTTCTTGTATCAATTTTGAAAGGCTGCATTTTTCAAGGAAATGTGTCCATCTCATATAAATTTTAAAGTTTGTTGGCGTGAAGTTTTTCATGATATTCTGTCATTATCCATTTAATGGCTCTTTGTTCTGTGGTGATGATTCCTTTTTCATTACCAATTTGGTGATTTGTAGTCTCTTTTTTTTATTCATCAGTATAGCTAAAATATTTGTTAATTTTGCTTGTTTTTTCAAGGACTAGCTTTTGGCTTGAGCGATATTGTATATTATCTATCCCTTTTCTGTATAATTAATTTCCTGTTATTTTCATATTTATACATACTTTCAGTTTACTTTGCTTGTCTTTTAAATTTTCCTAGTTTGAAAACCGAAGGCACTGGTGTTGAATTTTTTCCTTTTCTAACATAGGAAATTCCTAAAATAAGTTTTCCTTTAAGTAATGTTTTGTTTGTAGCTCACCAATTCTGATTTTTAAAATTATTTACTTCAAAATGTATCTTACTATCCCTTAGGATTGTGTCTTTCTCTTGTATAATTTTAAACTTATGCTGTTTAATTTCCTAGCACAATGGGTTTTCCTAGATATCTATTATTAAAAAATATAATTTGCATGATTTTAAGTAGTTTGAATTTATTGAGACTTATTGTATTGCCCAGAACGTATTTCTTTTTCATAAATTTACTATGTGCACTTGAAAAGTACTTTTATTCTGAAGTTGTTGGATGTAATATTCTACTTGAGAATATTCTCTTCTCTTAGTAATATGTTTTTACCTCAAATGTATGTTGAATTTTGTCAAATGGATTTTATAGTTTAAAATAATCATATGGTTTTCACTTTAAAATTTGTTTGAAGTGGTAGATTATATTTATTTATTTTCAAACGATAAACTGATTTCCTGGGATAAATCCTATGTGATTCTCTTTGCACACCGCTTGAGTTGATTTGCTAATTTTGTGTGTGTGTGTGTGTGTGTGTGTGTGTGTGTGTGAGGGGTATTTGTAATTTCCTTTTCTCTTTCTCTATCGTGCATGATAGATTTGTATGTTGTCTAACTGACTCATGACTCACTGGTAACTCACATAGTCAAGATATGGCATTAGAAAAAATATAGTTAAATAGAATAATGGAACAGAGCAGAAAGTCCAGAAGTAGAACAACAAATTTATGGACAATTGATTTTTTACAAAGTTCTTAGGGCATTTACACAGAAAAAAATCTTTTCCACTAATATTACTGGGAAAAAATATATATCTATATGGAAAAAGTGAGACTCAACTTTAACCTTACATCATATCTAAGAATTAACTTGAATGATAAATCTAAGTGTGAAAGCTAATCTCATAAAATTTTCTCATGATAACATAGATCTTTTTGAAGTACTGGATTAAGCAAAATTTCCTTAAATAGGAAATAAATCATAAAATAAGCATAAATCATTAAAAATTTGACTTAAATTGTACCTTATTGAAATTATTTGACTCTTCACAAAACAACATTAACAAAACCAAAATGTCCATTTTAGAAAGGAAAAGTATTCAAAATAGATGATTCTTACAAAGAACTTCTAACCAAAATGTACACATACATTACAACTGAATATTAATAATAGACAAACCATTTAATAGATAAAAGATTTAAACAAATATTTCATAAAGTATAAAAGTAGCCAATAAGCACACAAAAAGATGCTCAAAATTATTGGTTAACAGGACAAGTCAAGGAAAGACCCATAATGAAACATCACTATCTACTCTCCAGAATTGCCTTTTTTTCTTCTCAAGACTGAAATATTAATTGCTGGCAAGCATGTAGACCGACTAAACTCTTCTATGCTGCAGGTAGAAATATAAAATGGTGATATCATTTATAAAATCATTTATCAGATTCTCAAATAGTTGAACTTACATTTCCCTTATGCCATTCTTCAAATCATTATATAAAATGAAAGAAGCAAGACACACAAAGAATATATCTATATCTATATCTGTGTACATATATACAGATATATATATGCTTTACAATTCTATTTATACAAAACTCTAGAAAACAAAGAAACTAATCTATAATGACAATCTGGATCAACTGTGTGTGACTAAGATTAAAGGTGGGTTGCACTTCTGAGAATGATGGATATATTCAGTATCGTGACTGGAACAGTGGTTTCATGGATGTATATATTGGTCAGAGTGCACCAAATTGCACATCTAGAATGGATGTGGCTTATTTTACATAAATTACCCCTCCACAAAGTTCATACGGTATTACATAAGTCTTAAACAACTTCATAAATTAATTATTAAAAGGGCAAATCTCTCATTTCAGTGGCTGTTTGGTAGAGTTAATTCTTAAAATGTGGAGTAATTCAGCAGGATTTGCCCATATCTACTTTGCCAGACTCTGTCTTATTTTGTTTACCATTCCACAGAACATGACATAAGCAAGCATGCTTCTTTAATCTTTTATCAAACTATTGCCCTCACCTGGAATCTTCTTCTTTTCTCTGTGTTCCTATAGAATTTTCACTCATCTTTTGAGACCTGACTATCAAGCATCTTTTGAAATTTTTTTCCTTATACTTCCTGGATGTTTATAGGGCTTCCTGCCTATAAACATTTTAAATTTGGGGAGGTGTCCCTTTGTCAGAGAATTGTACTTATTCTTTGCATTATTCTAGAGGTAGTTGTGTGAATGCCGTCTTCCTCACCAGATTTGAAGCTCGTCAGCATCCAATTGGGTGCTCTTGCCACTGAAACAGGCCTACAACCCAAGGGACAAATATTAAATGCTCAGTTAGTAGAAATTAAACTTAATCATTTTCAAATTTAGTTAATCTAGAAATAGGTCATATTTACATATTATAAGCATCTTAAGGGAAAGATGAACCACAGCATATGTTGTTAAGGTTAAAGAAAACATTCATAAAGAAGGAATCTTCAGAGAGAAACTTCAAGTTACCTGTGAAAAACATATGGCATTTCTTCTTCCCTCAATAAAGGGGAAAACTTCTTAGCTTTGGCCTAAAACTTGAATCACTTCTGAATAAATGGGGCTTTCCAAAAGATGAAGTACTTGCTTTTTAAATACTGCACAGAGACATTCAGACCTCTTAGAATTTTTTTTTAACTTTCACAAAAGGCCTTTCAAACATTACAATTTTTGCTCATATGTGGATGCTACTTTCAAAACTAAATTGCACCAGACAAATTAAACATGGAAAGAAGACTTTCTTCCAGGTTATTGCAATAGAGAAAAGACCAGAACACTGTCTGAGGTTTTTAAGACTTGGGGTAGAGGGATCATAGGCCATCTGGGTTTGCTAATTGGCCTTAACAGAAGGAAAAGTAAATGTTCCCATGTCTTCATACTGGGAGATAGTTTTACACATGGAACAAAGCACCCAGGAAGGGAAGTGAAGCTCCTACCCTCCCACAGAGACCGGGGAGATAGGGACACTATCTTCCTCAGTGCTGTCATTTCAAAGGGATGGCCCCAGGTCCTAGAGAAAGATAGTCTTGGATTGTAAAACCAACAAGAGGCTTTTTAAAAGATTTGCATCTCAAAGGGGCAAAGAAAGATTTTACAATGACAAGTTTTCTCAAGCAAATGCTCTAAAGAAAAGGGAGCAGAGAGACCTCTGTGGTTAAGCCATCTGGATTCTGTAAGGGCTTGGGTGAAAGGGAGGTCAGGGGCCTGGAGGCAGGAAGAAGCCTGTCTTAGTCAAGCTGAGGGAAATATTGAGGTTATCTTGATCACTGCCTTCTCTAATTAATGATTTTATGTTTCTGACACTGAGCCTTTAGCTTTGCCAAATTAAACTTTGCTTAATTGTCCTTAAGCAGAGAACTGGTCCCTTGATCTGGAAAACTGAGGATTCAAGAGTATGTCATTTTGCTCTCTGCCAAGCCGAATGTGGATGATAATACAGTTTTCTTCCAATACTTCAAGGCCAGAGCAAGGACAGAATAGCTTCAAGTGGCCCGCTATAGTTTCACACATAATACTTTAATAGGGATAATTTTTCCTAATTGATCAAGAAAATGAATCTCTCCTCTAACAGTAATGAAAATAGAATTGATAATGCTTGCTGTGCACTAACTTAGGTCTTTACCATACTGTTTGTCAAAAAGCATGCAGCATACATATTTTTTTGGGAGCAGAGAGGTTGAATTTAATCAGTGCCTTTTGTTTTCTTGCTATTTGCTTTGATTGTTACAGTTTAGCTGTTTGGCTCTGTTGAGTCATTATCTGTTCCTCTTCCTCCTTCCTTGCTTCTTTGTTTCATTAGCATCTTTATTTTATAATTTCTTTATTGTTTGAGCTGTGCTGCTCATTGTTTAAATGATTGTTTTGCTTCTAAATTCTTTTTTTTCATTAGAAACTTTTATTTTAAACGAAAGTAGTTTGAACAAATCTGACGTCTACTTTGGAACTGAATTTCCTTACACATTTGTGAGAGTTGATAGCATACCATTGCAGGATGTGGATGATTATGTAAATTAGAATACTATGTTACAGGTAGGTTATGCTAAATTGATTACATTGACAGCTCCAGTTAATGGCCCTGCTACATCCATGCTCTTTGTAATAGGATTTTGCTGCTCCTCTCATCAAGAAGTAGAGTGTATTTCTCCACTCCTGTGCTTATCTTAGAACTTGTTTTGACCATGGGTAGAAGAGATTTTTGCCAGTTCCAAGCCTGGCAAATCTCATAAATGCCTGTGTCTTCCGGGAGGGTAAGCCTAGACCACTCAGTGGGAGGATCAGAGGCCACACTGAGGAGAGATGAGTCCCAGTTGAGGCTATTGTTTACCAGCCAGCCCCCGACCAACTAACAGAGTGCAGGTACATGGGCAAGTCTGGTCAAGATCAGCTGCACCTGTCCCTATCAACAGACCAATTGATGGATCCATAGACTCACAGCAAAAATAAAACGTAATCATTTCCTACCAGTAGAGTATTGTGGTTGTTTGTTATACAAAGAACTGAATACTGTATACTTCTTTTTCTTATTATGGCACACACTTTCTCCCGCCTAATTATTTCAAACATCTGTTGAGCACCATACAGTGGTAAATACTAAAGACATAAAAACAAGTATCAAGAACCCTTCTTTCAGTTGATATGCCCATGTGAAAGACAGAAAGAGAAACCATCAACACTTTATAATAGAGCACTTTATAATAGAGCACTTTATAATAGAGCACAAATAGCTCATGGAGCCCCCATTGGGGTTATTTAATTTAAACAGACATCAAATGGTCTTCCTGGCAGTGACTGAAATGTGTGGAATCTTGAATTATGACAAGTAGGAAATAAGTTGGTCAGAAAGGTGTGATAGAAGAACATTCTAGGAAGCAGCAAATTAGTTTCTAAATCACGAGAACAAAAGGTACTGAAAAATGGTAAATATTTAGAAATAATGACATATATAGATTTAGCAGACATGATTTGGAGAATTTAAGCAGAAAACAAATTAGAGCATAAATATCCTTGTGTTCTGAAAATTTGATCTCTATTCTGAAAATTATAGCAAAAAATGAAGATTATTAAGAATTACAGTTGATGTGGTTATTCTAAGGATTTCCGGAGTTCTTTATGACAGTCACATGGAAAAAATAACGGATTGTCAAAGATATTAAATATGCAGGAGGAGGCTACTGCAGGAGTTCAGGTAACTAGTGAGGAGGCTATGTATACCTACAGCCAAGGAAAAAAATGCAAAGAGGGAAAAGAGTAACAAGAATAGAGACTTTGGTTGCACTAATACTCAAGAAATAAGTATAGAGACAAGGAGAAATGAAAGGGAAAAAAAAAAAGAACTATCACACACGTAGAAAGAAAACCAGAAATTAAGCTAGTCAATGGCAGCTATTATCCCAATAGAAACTTCCAAAAGTTTGTGAGTTTGAATGAAGGACTGAGTGATCACTGAAGAGATGGGTAGAGAAGCGTGGTAGAAACTTTGAAGTCAGAAATATTTGAGGACTAAATGTCATAAATTATGTGTGAATTTTAATCTCATGGTTATATCATTAGTGATAGTTTCTCAAAAGAAGGTAGAGTAGTGCCAGAAATGGCCACATAATCTTTCCTTCATTCAGGATATAGAATCTCTTTCTATACCCCTTCCATCTGGGTAGCTCACGTGACTTGATTTGACTAAAAAAAACAATGGAAGGGAAACTATAAAAATTCTGAGCCTGATCTCAAGAGGCTTTGGTATGCTTCTCACTCTTGGGAACTTGAGACAAGGTCCAAGCCTGCTGGGGGCAAATAGGCCACATGCAATAAAGATAAGCCATTCAACTGAGCATCTCCTTTGACAAACTGGCCTCAGTCAACCAGAGAGGTGGCCACAGGTACATGAGTGAGACCAGATGAGATCAGTTGAGGGAGCTTCTAGTTGACCAAGACCAAAGTATATTTTCAATGCCAAATATGTGACTATTGTTTTAAGTTATAGTGCTTATAATGATTTTTTTTAAACTGTAAAAGCTAACTTGTAAAGAATTTTCCTATAAAGATGGTACCAGAGTATCATGGCTTACAGTTGGAATCAAGGTATTGCTATTGTTCGTGTTCTACATTCTGTAATAATATCTGCATATTGAACTTGTGACATATGAATATAAAAACTAAGAAAATGAAGCAAGGTGAAAAGAAAATGATGACTCTCTACTTAACTAAAACTAGGTAGGGATAAAATTGATAACCTTTATGGTTTGAATTCATAAGCCTATTTTACCCTCAATTTATTTTTATGCCTTCAAAAGCTTCTGCCCAATTTTACAGATTTCATAAAAGAAATAATTTTCTTTTGAAATTTCAGAATTGCTTTTTGGTTCAATTAAACCTTGATGCCAGAGCAACTGAAGCTGTTACCAGTTGACTGTCCTACATATCTTGGCCAAGTGAATACATTCTGCATTTTTCCTTTATCAGCCTTGGATGAATTATTCATTGACTGAACTCACATTTCCAGGAACACAGATGGAAAATGGTTTTAAAAATGTGCCCTTTAATAGAGTGTCCTATTTTTTTTTTCTCATTAAATGTCTTTGTATAGGCAACTATTGCTTCTAACCAACCACAGCTATGCCCTGGTGGCTCATTATCACCTTAGGTTCTTTTACTCTTTCATAATATTTTTTTCTATACCTGAGTTTGCTACTCCAGAAATACCTGTGCAATCCTCATATTTCAAATCATATTTTTATGCTCTTTCTTCTGGCAAATAAAAAGTAATAAAATGCAATACACAAGACTAAGTGAAATGCTCAATTACTTTTCTTCCTTTTCTTTTCCACTATTATTCTTTCCTTTTCTCTATCCCTCCCCACTTATGCTCAATTATTATTTGATATGTTGTTTATCAGTATGGCTTTGTATCTATTTTATTCCTGAACTTCCACCTCTTTTAAATGTGTCCTATACGAGTCCATAAAAATAGTTTTTTTCTTAAATGTTGTGTAGTAGAAAGAAGCAATTTTGAAGTCATACATTTTATATTTGATAAGACTGCACCATGTTCTTGTAAAGAAGTGAATCAAATAACCTAAATTATTCTCATTATTTTATCTATGAAATAAAGTAAATAGTCTTATTTTAGAAGAGTGGTATAAGAATAACATTAATTGCATATATTAAAAAAACTATAATGTAGGTGGTACTTTAAGACACTTAGGATTGTGTGAAAATGTCAGAGAAGTAAAATGAATAGTCAGTTCCTGAAATGAAATGAAATGAAATAATGAATGAAATGAAATGAAATGAAATGGAGAAAGACTTTTCTTGGACTTAAAACTTTAAATGACCCCTGAAGGGTTATAAAAATTTATATTTTTAAGAAAGAAGAGCGCTTCTAGGAAGAAACATTCCAAATATCTGGGTTCCTAATGGCTACTTCTGGAGTCTTTGGTATACTTAAAATGGAAACTTGTGTATTTTTATTGCTCTAATCTCTACCTCTTATTCTGAGACTGAGATCATATGTGGATACACACCTAAGGAATTAGCAGCAGAGGCTATTCTCTTTCATTATTTTTATTTTCATAAAAGAAAAGTTGTCCTTACACGGGAAGAATATATTTTAAATTCTATAGTCACAGCTCTTCTTCCATTTTCATTTATTTTTTTTTTAAACCACATTTTTCACTTCACGAACTTGGCGCTTATCTTATGGAAGAAAGCATAAAGTATTATCTGAAGTACAAAGTCACATATATTTCAAGTGGAGGTTGAGTAGACAAAAAGATTAATTTGCTTTTTGTCAACTCTATCCTCTATTTTTCTCTGTCATTGATTTCTTTCTGTGCTCCTTGGTAACTGGGAGAGATGTGAGACATTACAAGAATGCAACACCCCACGAAAACATGTGTAATGAGGTGAATTCAGATTCATCCTAACCCTACAGTCTTGGTTGTACACCTGAGATACAATTTACCGTAAAGGTAAGAGATACAGTTTATTTTCAAATTTACGGCATTAAGCATGTAATTGATTAGGTGATAGGATACCTTGGTCTGCATTTTCTATTTATGGCCTCCAGAGGGCAGCATTCATTCTTTCAATACTATAGAGCACTAATAGTTGTCTACTATCTATCATCTATCTATCCATCTATCATCTTCTCTTAAGTTATAACCATATTTCTGTGTAGGGGCAAGGAGTCCTTCCACTAACATAGAAGACTAATGAGAAAGATATAAATCCATTATATATTATCTTTTAAGAAAGTTACTGGATGCTTTCTTTGCATTTCTTTCTCTTTTTTTTTCTTTGCATTTCTGAAAGAACAAATGCAACGTGGCCAACTAAACAGTCCTTTTTTCTGAACTTTTAGCAACACTAAATATCAATTAAAAGTGATTTTACTTTCATAATAAAAAACCCCTAGTTGATATTATAAATAATTAATCATTCAAATGAATGCTGAAAACTACCTATTCCCATAAAAAAGGAGGGGGGGGGCAAAAAACAAAACAAAACCAAAAAGCCACAAGTATAGAAAAACAACTGACTTTTTACCAAGAGAAACAATGAGTTTTTCAAAGAATAAAGACTGACATGTGGAACATCCTCAACAACACTCGTCTCCTGATACACAGCAAGGAAAACTGATGATCCTTCTGTTAAAGGCTTTCTTATATATTTACTTGCCTAGATTTTTATTAAGTCAAGACCAATGAGTAACTATTTATAAACAACTGCCATTATTCTAACTATAGAAGGAGTGATATACTAATTTAGGAATAGGGGAGACAAATATGTGTTGCCCAACTAAGAAAACTTTTAATGACTCCTTCTCTGTAAGCTATATGAAGAACAATTCAGAGGAAGGTAATGAAAGCTTTATTCTAATTTATTCTTTTTTAATTCCATATTTTGGTTTGTCTTTAATCAAGAAAAGAAATGGAACAAAATGATTATTTTCACAGAGACATTTTGGTGAGTGGTAGAGGAAAGATGTCAATCTTTTTTTTTTTTTAAGATGTCAATCTTGAATTCAGCACTGAAAATTTGAAGTAACTGTGGGAGATGCTGGTTTCAGAGAAAACAGAGACCATGAATGAGGGCAGACACAAGGTAAAAGTACAAGACATGTTATTAATAATTATACATACAATCCAGGGACTAAACTTATTGCTCCCCAAAGTAAAGAAAAATAAAGTTGTTACTAATGTTTAAAAGTCCAAGAAATGGAAATGTTTTATTTTAATATGCTGTGCTGGCCCACTCAACTTTGTCTTCAGTTATTTTCAGGACCTGGTCATATACCCTTCCACACAGGCACATATTTTTTATGGAAGGGGAGTCTAGATTCCTAAAATACACTTGCAAGAAAATTAATAGTTGGGGAAAAGTACAGAATGATTGAAAGATGTTCTTAACAAATCATGACATTTTTTTCCATCCTTAATAAGTAGAAATGAAGCTGTGTCTATGGGGCCCTTCTTCCACATGAGCACTGTAATTTACACGCAAAATAAATTCAGGTGGAGCTATTCGGGGAGCCTCGGTGTAACAGGATCGCCATTTGTCAGAGATTATTACTCTAGAAGGCTCCCTAGGAGAGGCATAAATTTGCCCTGAAATAACACATCGCATAATAACAGTAAGGAGCTTGTCTCTGCACTCCTCATGGGCTGCACACCTGCTCAGGGGGACCTTCTACTGAGCCTATCAAGCCAAGCTGCTCATTCATGTGGCAATTCTAGCCTTTAGTTAGGAACTACTGGAGCAAAACCAAATCATCAAATCACTCACTAACATGTTGCCTTTGAAGAATAGAAAGGATAGATCTGGTTTGTTTGGAAACCTAAATATTTGAAGAAGGCCACAATGGATATGTGGGAATACAGCAAATACTAGAGTCAATAATCCCAATTAAAAATCCCAATAGTTTGACTGACTTATTAACTCTGAAAATCGGGGTCCTCATATTGGTAAAAATAGAGATCTCCTTGTGGGGTTTGTGTCATGATTATCATCACGTTGAGCCAAGTGTCTAGTAGAGTGCTTGGATATATTCTTTCCATGTTGGAATCAGAACTTACAAGCACAACTACAGATGTTACCCTTCATATAAGATGACAGAAAATGACATTAGCTGCATAACCCCATGCTCTAAGTAGTAGCACTGACCACTCCTGTTATGTAGCCCTGCCCATATTTAATTTATGGATTTTGGTTATTAAAGGCTGGGAGAAATACAGAAGGATTCTGGCCACATGACTAAAGAGTTAAGTGGCCTTTAATGGGATCACACCTGGTGCTTAATTCACTACCAATTACAAATAATACTTTTTTTAAAAAAAGATTTTATTTATTTATTCATGAGAGACACACAGAGAACGACAGAGACATAGAGGAAGAAGCAGGCTCCCTGTAGGAAGCCTGATGTGGGACTCGATCCCAGGACCCCAGGATCACGACCAGAGCCAAAGGCAGATGCTCAACCACTGAGGCACCCTGGTGCCCCAAATAACACCTGTCTATCTTATAAGTTCTTGAGCCACTTGTGAGGGAACTTTAAGGCAAAGATATCTCTTTGAAGGTGACAGTAAACCTCCTTGTTATTGAGTACTGTTTTGGTTAATTGCATTATTAAGCCTTGGCACCTTTACCCACTTACAATTTTACTGTCATTTTGTCATTTTGGAAGAGTGATGTGAGAGGCCCTCCTCATTTACCAAGCCTACACTAATAGTTGGTAAATGTGGTTTTGTTAAAACTTAAATGAAAAGCTAAACTCAGCAATTTAATCCAAATAATGAGCTACCAATTATTTTCAGGATCTTAAAGCCCCTTTGGTTATAAATTGCTGTTTGCAGATAGCAACTAGTCAATCATTTTCACCACAAAGCCTCTTATTATGTAAAATGGTTTTAATCATTAAAAGTGTTTGGAATTTCAGAAAGTCAGACAGCAGTAAAATACCTAATAATACACTCTAAGCCAGCTACAATGAATTTCCACATTATCTGGTTCCAAAGAGAAAATTGACTAAAATATTTTTGGTGGATGAGTATCAGTGGGTTTCCACTGCATATATTATTTCCAACAGGGATAAGCGTATGGTTAAGCAGAAAAAGAACTGACTGATTTGATTAAAAGTTTTTTCTTGGCAAACTATAAATAGAGATCATGTAGAGAAACATGGCAAGACTTTTCAGGGCATCATAATTTATAGGACATATATGATTTTATATATACATATATAGTGTATGCACAGCTATATATGAATGGGGCCCACATAAAGGACCTCTCATAAAGAAATAATTGATACTGCAAAATAATATTTTGAAACTCCTCATTAAATCACCTTCCTTAAACAATTATTGTTTTCTTTTTTAAAAAAATCTTTCTTTTGTGTTACTTACTTTAAAAAGTCCAGAGGTCAGCAGTGTACAGAATCATAACAAATATAATTTTAAAATATGAAAACATGAACTGCTTAGAGAAGATGCCCTCACCCTAGGAAAAAAAAAGAAAACAGTAGAAAAGTGTTCTATTCTAGTATTAATTGTAGCTTATACACAAATTTGTCAGTTTAAGAAGAGAGAAGATTCCAAGGCTATTACTATGTCTCCTATGTGCTGCACATTCAGTAATTCTTGAGTCAAGATTGTCAATATACATGGCAACAGATTTTCATGGTTTATACTATTTAATTATAATCCTATAAAAAGCATATTTTGCTTATTAAATAGGCTAAGCAAGAGCCCATTATAGGACAACAAGGATCATTTCTTCAAAAAAGAAAGGAGTTTAAATCTGAGGCATAAAAATATCAAGAGAATGGCAGGATCCATCTCTGTAACAATTTCTTCTTCTAGGCTAGACTCTAAGTCTCTTTGTGAGGACAAGTGAAGTAATTCCATCATTCAACGCGTACTTCTTGAGACCAACTAGCAGGCACTCTCCAAGGTGCTGAGAATGCGACAGTGAACAAAAGTCAGTGCCTCATGGTATTATTCTAATGAGGAAAATAGATTGTGGATAAACAAATGAGTTATGTCATATAATAGCATGTAATTGTAAATATTGTTAGAAAAAAAGGCAATGTAAGAGTAAAGAGAGTAGTGACATTGCTATTTTAAGCAGTGGGTGGAGAAGGCCTCTCTAAAAAGGTGAATGTTGCCTAGACAGTAAAGAAAATAAGGGAATCGACAAATATCTAGGAGAAGGACATTCCAAATCTAGAATGGCAAATGCAGCAGTCTCAGTGTGAAAATATCTTTGGCACTTCCAAAGAATTTCAAGGAGGCCAGTGTGGCTAGGCTTAGAAAAATTAAGGGGAAGGATAGTAGAAATGAAACAGAAGAGAAGTGAACAAGCCAAGTTAGTTGTGTAGGAACTTGGCTTTTATTTTGTGATGAGAAAGTATTTGTGGAATTTCTCACAGAGGAGCAATGTGATGGCTTATGTTATCAAGGATCCGACTAACTCCTGGGGTTTTAAATCTAAAGAAAGATCAGGATCAGTCAGCAAATTTTATCACTTTGCTTCAGCGGAGTCTAAACAGAAAGGTGCATGGAATAGACTGATTTAGATTTAATTAAGGTTGGGGTTTTACCAGATAAGGGATATATGGGCAAGAAGAGTTGATGATAAGTATGTGTTCCTTTTATTGTGGTTAAATATATGCAGCACAAATTTTACCTTTTTAAACTTTTTTTAAGTGTACAGTTCAGTGGCATTAAGTATATTCATATTGTTGTGTATGATTGATCACCAGATGTTGTACCATTGATCACCAGAACTTTGTCATCTTCCCAAACTGAAAGTCTATACTCTTTAAACAAGAACTCCTCAAGCCCCCTCCGTCCAAGTCTTGGTAACTACCTTCCTAATTTCAGTCTCTACAAATCTGACTACTCTAGGTACTTCGTAAAAGTGGAATCATACAATATTTTTCCTTTTGCATCTGGCTGATTTCACTTAGCATGATGTCTTCAAGGCTCATCTATGTGTAGTATGTGCCAGAATTTTATTCCTTTTTAGGGCTGAAGAATATTCTGTTGTGTGCATGTACCACATTTTGCTTATCCATTCACCTCTCAATGGACATTTTGCTTGTTTTCACTTCTGACTATTGTGAATAATGTCACTATTAACATGAATGTACAAATATCTGTTTGAATCCCTGCTTCCACTTGCTTTTGGGTACATAGCCAGAAGTTAAATTGTTAGATCATATGGTAATTCTAAGTTTAATTTTCTAAGCAACAACCATACTGTTGTTTTACATTTTATATTCCTACCACCAGTGCACAGAAGTTCTAATTTCACCACATTGTCACTAACATTTGTCATTTTTTGTTGGTTTTCTTATAAAAGCCATTCTACTATGTGAACTAGAATCTCATTGTGGGTTTGAGCTGCATTTCCTTCATGATTGGTAATGTTAAACATCTTTTCATGTGCTTATTGGACATTGATGCATCTTCTTTGGAGAAATGTCTATTCAAGTCCTTTGCTCATTTTTAAAAATCAGGTTTTTAAAAACATTGACCTATAGGAGTTCTTTATATATTCTCAATATTTTCCCCTATCAGATAGACAATTTGCCAATATTTTTTCCATTCCATGGGTTACTTTTTCAGTCAGTTGGCAGTATTCTTGATGCTTAAACCTTTTAATTTTCATGAGGTTCAATATATCTATTTTTTCCTTTTGTTGTCTTTTCCTTTGGTATCATATCCAAGAGATCACTGCCAAACTCCATGTCATGAAGCTTTTCTACTATGCTTATTTCTGAAAGTTTCATAGCTCTAGCTATCACATTTAGATCTTTGATTCACTTTGAAATAATTTTTGTATAAAGTGTAAAAAAAGGGTACAACTGCATTCTTTTGCACTTGGATATGTTTTTCCAATACCATTTGTTGAAAGCACTGCCTTTTCCCCATTGAATGGTCTTGACATGTTGTCCATAATTATTTAACTATATATGTGAGGGTATTTCTAGGCTCTCGATTCTCTTTCATTAGTCGGTTTGTCTGTCTTTTGCCAGTACAGCACTGTTTTTATTGCTATAAATGTGTAATATATTTTGAAATAAGGTATGGTCCCTTAACATTCCATAGGAATTTTAGGACAGATTTTTCTATTTCTGCAAAAACTTTGGGATTTTAACAGGGATTTCATTGAATCTGTATATTATTTCAAGTAGTATTGACATCTTAACAATATTACATATTCCAATTTATGAAAACCACAATGTGATATCACCTTATACCCATTAAAATAGCTATTATCAAAAAGACAGACAATAAGTATAGGCATGGATGCAGAGAAAAAGGACCTTTGTACACCACTGATGAGAATATAAACTGACAGAGCCGTTTAGAAAACACTATCTAGATTCTTCAAAAAATGGAAGATAGAACTACCACAACACCTAGCAATCCCACTTCTGGGCATATATCCACAGGAAATGAAATCAGTGTCCCAAAGAGATTATCTGCACTCCCATGTTTACTGCAGCATTAATCATAATAGCCAGGATAGGGAAATGACTCAAGCATCCATTAGTAGATGAATAGATTTAAAAAGATGTTTTTACACACACACACACACACACACACACACACACAGAGGAATATTATTTGGCAGTGAAAAAGAAGGAAATCCTGCCATTTGCAACAACATGGATAAAACTGGAGGACATTATGCTAAATAACATAAATAAGTCAGAAAGAGAAACACAAACACTGTATGGTCTCACTTATATGTGGAATCAAAAAAAAAGTTGAACTTATAGAACTCATAAAAGAAAAGAGTAAAAAGGTCATTGCCAGGGCCTGAGGTTATGGGGAAAATGTAGAGATATTGGTCAATGGGTACAAAGTTGCAGTTATGTAGCATGAATAAGTCTAGAGATGTGATATACAGGTGTGAAGACTGTAGTTAATAATACTGTATTGAGGGGATCCCTGGGTAGTTCAGCAGTTTAGTGACTGCCTTTGGCCCAGGGTGTGACCCTGGAGTCCTGGGATCAAGTCCCACGTCGGGCTCCTGGCATGGAGCCTGCTTCTCCCTCTGCCTGTGTCTCTGCCTCTCTCTCTCTCTCTCTCTCTCTCTCTCTCTTTCTCTGTGTGTCTATCATAAATAAATAAATAAATCTTTAAAAGAAAAAAAATACTGTATACTAGAAATACGCCAAGATTGTAGATTTCAGGTGTATCTTACACACACACACACACACACACACACACAAATGGTAACCATGTGAGAAAATGTTAATTAGCTCATTGTGGTAATAATTTCACTATGTATATGTGAATTAAATCATGTTGTATATCTTAAATATGCCATTTTAATTGTATATGTTTATTTATATTTTACACATAAATAAAAATACAGTTATGAATACACATGAGAAACCCTAAACAAAATATTAGCAAAGTCCAAAATTAGACATAAAAGATGGCCAACCTCAGTTTTTCATGATGGGAATGCAAGCCTATCTTATTCTTTGATGACTGACCATCAGTCAATGTATGTTATCACATTAACAAGTTAAAGACTTAAAGTCATATTATTTCAAGAAATGTATATGAATAATTTACTAATTATGATATCCTAGGAAAGCTAGCTAATGTTTTGAAACTTTATTTTCTTCAGCTATAGAGTGAAAAGAAAAAGTTTAAAAATGGGAATAAATTCTTTTTTAAAGGATAGAAAATAATACACAAGATATCTTGTGCCCTCAAATATTTTATCCTAACATTTACTGAAAAACTTAAAGAAAAACAACAAATTTACTATGTTTAAGTAAATCCATTTCAATTTTATGTTTAATTCTATCTTAGAGAGAAATGTTAGTTTCTGTACTGAACTTTTTTCAATGTTTTAATTCTTAACCATGAGATTCTGGGAAAATTCCCATTAAAAATAAACATTTTATCCTTCTAATCACGGTAGTAAACATGACATTTGGAGATAAGTCTGTAGACATTTTATGAGCATTCATTAATAATCAATCACACATTAGGATTAATTTAAAAAGTCATAACTCTACTGACGCCAGACTTTGACATCACATATGCATTTGTATCCAGCCCATATATTTCCATGAAATAAATTAAAGAATTATCTTTATCTAATATTCAATGGAAAAATTATCATTCACAATAAAAATTTTAATTAATAAGACACTCAAAACAAAATTTCTTTTCACGAAATGTGCATGTATTTATAGGGGAAGACAGGGCTTTGTCATACCCAAAGCATTAGAGAAATCTCACTTTTCAAAGTATACCATGGTAGGACCAAAAAGTTAGTCTACAAAGAAAAAGAAGATATAGTATAGATGCTTTTTAGCTACAACCATCAAATATTCAGCTTTTCTCAGAACAAAACCACTTTGCAAAAGTCTGCTCATTAATTCCAAAAGAATACAAATGAATAAAGAATGTGGGTCCTTTTTTCAAGTGCACTACCTAAAGCACTTAACTTCAAACCAGATGATGTTTTATAATTCCTACAATGGTGTCTGAGGATGCAGGTGAAGAGATGACAAAAGATTCTTTAACTCTAGGACAGGGGGCACTTTGGTGGCTCAGACAGTTAAAGGTCTGCCTTCAGTTCAAGTCATGAGCTCAAGGTCCTGAGACTGAAACCCATGTCAGGTTCCCTGTTCAGAAGAGTTTGCTTCTCCCTCTCCCTCTGTCCCTCCCCTCTGTTCATGCTCTTTCTTGCACGAGCTCTCTCTCAAATAAATAAATACAATATTTTAAAAAGATAAAGTAACTCTAGGACATTTAGTAATACAGCACACAGCATTCTAGATTGTACTAAAACAGTCCTCTTCTGTCATTTAGGATGAACATTTATTTGTACCTTCCACTGATAATTTTAATATATTTGTTTTGAATTTTTTAAATTATTTTTTATTTTCAAAGACTGTGCTTAAATGAAAGAGATCAGTAAGTGAGGCAATTTTGAATAATTTCATAGCGATGGTAGAAAGTCAGCTCCCACCAGAGTCCCTGGGATCAACTTAAACATTGATTTTATGACATGCTCTATACATCTATCTGCCATGCCTGCCCTGACTTGGCTCATCTGTAAGATTCTCAGTGATTTCCTGCTTGTATTGCTGATATGAAAAGATGGCCTGGAAAATCAGAAAGTCTCTCTCTTGGTCTCAATCTTTCTCAGGGCATTGTGTTTAAGAACACAAATCCTGGAATGTGATGGATCTAGATTCAAATGCGGACTCCTCTGTGAATTACTTAATATTTCAGAGTTTCATCAGTCAAATAATAATATAATAACTAGTTCAAGAGTTTGCTGTATGAATTAAGTGGTATAATGCATGTAAAACAACCCTGAGGCCACAGTTAGTATTAGCTGTTATTACTGTTATTGTGTAGATTGAAATGAGTGGGAGAGACCAACGAAACCAGGTGTTCATCTTTAGGGAACCAAGGCAAAAGATCACAAGGACTTGGTCAACAGATGAGATGATTAAGAAGGAAGACCCAAGACAGGACAAGTAATAGATATGTACAAGAGTGGAAACATAACAACAGAAAATGTGGACAAATGGTTGAAAAAAATAAGAGTTTTCCTAAAATTTGGTTAGTTTGCTGACTTCACAATGAAGAATAATTTGTTCATGATAAAGTGCATAAATTCTAAATGCTGAGCTCAATAAATATTTATATGCATATAGATCTCCCTAACCACCATACATATAAAGTTATAAGACATTTTCAGCCCCCCTCCCCGCCCAGTAGGCTCTTTCATGGTCCCAGCCAACAACCATCCTTCAAAGGTAATTACTATTTTAACACTTGTCTTGAACTTTATGCCAACACAACGATATAATTCTTTTGTGTCTGACTGGTTTCTTTCATTCAACATAGTGTCTGTGAAAACTATCCATATTGTTGTCTTTTCCTCATTGTCATCTTCTATTACATGAATATCCCACAATTTATCCATCTTTCTGCTGATGGACTTTCAGATTGTTTCCATTTGGGAGCTATTACAAATATAGCTGCTATAAGCTGTTAGAAACATTTGTCTACAAGTCTTTTAATAGACATTTATACTCGTTGTTGTGTGGAATTGCTGGATTAAAAGGGATATGTATGTTTAGTTCTTGTTAAGATATTGCCAAACAATTTCTTGTATTTCTTGTATTGCTGATATGAAACTATTTACACTCCTATCCAGCAGTATTGGAACTCCAATTATGCCACGCTCTCACCAGCACTTGATACCGGTTATTGTTTGAGTTCTAACCAATCTGATAGGAGCTTAATATATGCAATTTTATTTTAATTTGCATTTCCATGATGACTAATGAGGTTGGCCACCATTTTTTATTCATCTTGGACATTCAGATAACCTTTCTGAGGGGACTGTTGCAGCACATGCTCATTTAAAAAAATGTGTTGTTTGTTTACTTATTTACTTATCTTTCACATTACTCATCTAGCAGCCAACTTCATTTTGCATCTGATATGAAGTCAGAATCGAGGTTCCTTTTTAAAAAATTTCTACACAGATATCCTTTTGATACAGCACAATTTACTGAATTGCATTGGTGCCTTTGCTGTATATCGGTGTGTAGGTCTGTTTCTGGGCTCTTTATGTTAATTTATTTGACTATCTATCTGTTCTTGTGCCAATGCAACACTTTATTTCTACGTCTATTTAGGAGGTCTTGATGCTTGGTGGGGTAAATCCTCTATGTTTTTCTTCTTCCAGATTACCTTGGCTATTCTTTTTTTAAATATTTTATTTATTTATTCATGAGAGACACACAGATTGAGAGAGAGGCAGAGACACAGGCAGAGGGAGAAGCAGGCTCCAGGCAGGGAGCCCAATGTGGGACTCGATCTGGGGTCCCCAGGATCACACCCCGGGCTCCAGGCGGCGCTAAACCGCTGCGCCACCGGAGCTGCCATACCTTGGCTATTCTAAATCTCTTTGATTTTGATATAGATTTTAGAATTGGCTAATTACATTTCCCAAACCATTCTGTTCCTCTAACTTTGAGGAATAGGTAGTCACTGGGAGCTATAAACTATGGTGCGATCTTCCTAGGTTATTATTTAAGCCCCTTAAAATATGCTTTAAACATTTTTCCAGTGTTATTTTCCAATTACTCTTCCTCATTATCTCTCACCATCCTCCACATGTTGTAAATCCCCTGCCATCTAGTTCTTCCTACCCATCTAATTCTTTTCTGTTTCCAGATTCAAATGCCGTTTCCCGAAAGCAGCTTCCTCCTCTCCCCCTAGTGCACACTGAACTCTGCATCATTTTACCTCCCCTTGTAGTCATTTCCCCAACCAAATATATTTTGGACTAATCACAAATGACTTAATATTTTCAGTTATTATTTTATGGGATGGCTTCTGGCAGGAATCTTACTTTTGAACTCTTTCACCTTTCACAACCCTTAAGATATTGCTTATATAAGAAGGTACTAAATAAAAAAATAACTTCACATTGCTTGGTGGCAAAGCTTTTAAAATAAGAATATCAGGGGTGCCTGGGTGGCACAGTCGGTTTAGAGACAGACTCTAGGCCGTAGGTTTTGGCTCAGATTGTGACCTCAGGGTCATGAGATAGAGCCCCATACTGGGCTCTGCACTCAGTACAGAGTCTGCTTGAGATTCTCTCTCTCTCTCTCTCTCCCTTGGCCCCTCCCCCACCTCCACTCACTTACTCACCCGCACACACTCTCTCTAAAATAAACCAATCTTTTAAAAAAAAAAGAATAGTAGAATCAACATTTTTTCCACAGTATTAGAAACCACGCTGTGAAATTAAAACATATACAGATGCTGGAGTGATCTCACCTTCTCATTGCCTGTTACAAACTGGAAAGAAGCCTTAACCCATGCCTCTTCACCTTGTTGTCATTTGTCTCCACACATATGTATGATGGGAAAAGTCAGGAGTTTTGTGAAGAAATTATGCTTTATGTAGGACCATCAGAGGAAGACTCTCATACTATAAACTATTCTAATGTAAGACAGAATGTTTAAACCATTTAAAAACCTAGATGGTATGTTAAAGGGATACTTTAGGGATTTGGTATAAGTGTACTATATCTGCTTTTACGGGAAAAAAGTGGATTATGATGTCTGAATACATTCTTTGAAATCTAACTGAACATTTAGAAAAAAAAAACCCTAAATAGTTTATCTAAAGAGCTGAAAACGCCATAAAATCATCCTTTTGTTTTCTTACTAGTTCACAGTCTTCATGATTCAGTGGGCTCAATACTAACTCTAATACTATTTTTCAATTAATAAGAATCTCTTAAAATTTACCTTAATTAAAAATAGATCACAGAGCTCTGGGCAGTACTATGAATTTGCATCAAGTAATATACAAATATATAGCTACATGAAGATTTACTGTAATGTTATGATTCCCCAAGTAAATAAGATTCTTTCACTTGAGTCAAAGAATGATATGTGAATGCCCTCAGCACACATGCCCTTCACTGAAATGCTGCCAGCTGTGCATCCTATGGCTGAGTGACTCTACTTTGGGAACTTTGTCTTCTTCTTCTAGATATTTTTTAAGTCTTCAGTTTTAAATCACCTTCATTTGTTCTATAAAAATGCTCCAAAAATCATCTTTAACATTAAGTAGTTAAAAAAAGAATTATATGCGGCACTGTATTTTTCTTTTGTTTGTTTGTTTGTTTTAAAGATTTTATTTATTTATTCAAGAGAGACAGAGAGAGAGAGAGAGAGAGAGAGAGAGAGAGAGAGGCAGAGACACAGGCAGAGAGATAAGCAGGCTCCATGCAGGGAGTCTGGGTCTCCAGGATCAGGCCCTGGGCCGATGGTGCACTAAACCGCTGAGCCACCCAGGGTTACCCTGTATTTTTGTTTTTCTGGAACTTGATAATTACTAAAAAAAAAAGTCTGAAATGGGTAAGGTTTTACTTAAAGTTACATCAACTAAAGCCTGGAAATATATACCTTAAATGTTATTTTTATTTTCATGAAGTAAAATTTTTGCAGTTATTTTTGTTAATATCATCATAGTTTAGGCCATAAAAACCTTTACATGACTTAAAAGCTGACTTTAAAAATCAATGAGAACAAACCCTTAAAGATGAGATGCATAGTCACTGAAGTCAATTAAAAAAAAAGATTTCACTAGGCATTTTTTCCCAAAATGTGTGTAATTTAAAACATAAATAGATAAGCCAAGTTGAAATTACCAGACCATGGTCCATAAGCAAGATGGGTAATATACCGAATTATTATAAAAATTCTTAGCTGTGTGATTAATCCACAAGGTCACACATATACTACTTAAAAAGTTTAGAGAAATCTTATTTTGTTTTTTTTTTTATTGCAATTGTCCCTATGATTGCTCAAGAACAGATGATTATTCCTGCTAGCCTCTTAAGAAAACAATTCTCTTCCAATTGAAAAATGCAATTTGATAGTTGAATCAAATCATGTCAGTTTTTGTTTTATTTTTCAGGTCAAATGAGGCCTAATGTGGCTATAGATATAGTGCACTTGAACTCACATAGGCTTTCTCTAGCTTCCATTAGTTTAATAGTATTAGTACTAGGTTATGTATCAGAGGTGGAGGACGACCAGTTAAATTTATTTATTGATCACTTATTGTGTTAGGTGTTTCAGAGTGTATACAATTCAAGAAAGACCAGGTTGGAAAAAAAAAGAATAACTGAAATATAAACCGAGAAAAATGAGATAAGTGGCACAATAGGGATAAAAATCAGATGCAAGGAGGGTTGAGGGAAGAGACAGCCTCCAGAGTAAAAGTGAGTAGGGTTGTTTAAATGCCTTGAGGAAGGTGACATAGAAGAGATTTTTAATAAGGGTGTGTACACGGCAGGGTAAAATGAACGGGAAACATGCTGTTGCTACAGATCTATGTTTATGAAGATTTGATTCTGAATTGTATTTGAATATGGTGTATTGCTAAATATTATTCATTATTAGTGAGAAAAAGAATTCATAAACTAGGCTGTGAGATAGTTGGCAAACTAAATTGGCTAACTGATTCTTTGATGTTACTTTCTTAGCCTAATCACTAATTTTGATGTTGATGCTTATTGCACAGGAAAATAATTTTGTTGTGACTTCCAGTCACTTGTTGATTTCTTTTGTACACGAAATCTTTGCCATCTATAGAAGTTGACAGCTGGGTATTCAGATGATTTTTTTTAATAGTGTCTAGGCCAGAGCTAAGGAATTTATAGAAGTTGCAATGATTTTTGTTAAATATCTAAACTTTAATGCCAGCAATATGTAACTGAGGGATTCTTGATGGTAAGTAAGTGAGCATGGGGGTATCTTTCACCTTTCTCTTGGTATTATGAGAATTTCTTATTTATCAGTAAATACTGAGTTTAAGTCAATGAGAAATGTGGACGCTTAGATAGTTGGCATAAATGAATCTGTTGAAGGTTACTTCTTTGTTTTAATTTTAGTATCTACTTCATCAATGTATGAATAGAATAAACATAAGGTTTCTGTGATGTCTCAGTGGTAGAAGTTTTTTCTTTGCTCCCCTATACTATACATTTTCTTTCCGTACACTGTTTTGCCACTTTTATGTGGGGAGTGATAATTTTTCTAAAAATTAATCTTTGTCCTCTACCTCTGACACTAATAGCACATTATATGTTAATTAATTGAATTTAAATTTAAAAAGAAACTAGAAAAATAAAATAGTCAAACTCAAAAAAATCAATATGATGAATGAAAGAATTGATAAAGCATCTACTATCAATAAATACTGTGATGGGTACTATGGATACAAAAGCCCACAAAGTAGTCTATGCCATCATATGGCTCTCCTTGGTTGTGATTTTGTTTCAAAAATCCCTAACATCTCACTCATATATGGAATTTAAGAAAGAAAACAGAGGAAGGGAGGGAAAAACAAAACAAGGTGAAATCAAACAGGGAGACAAATCATAAGATTTGATTTTTAAATCATCTTAACCATTGGAAACAAACTGAGGGTCGCTGGAGGAGAAGGAGATGAGGTGGTGGAGGGACCAGGTAACTGGGTGATGGATATTAAGGAGGGCACGTGATGTAATGAGCATGGTGTTACATAAGACTGATGTATCACTGACCTCTATGAAACAAATAATACATTATATGTTAATTAATTGAATTTAAATAATAAAAAAGAAAAATTACTTAATACTGGTCTATACAGCCATAATAACAAGAAGGAAACGTATCTTTTATAACATTCTCCTACATTCTTTGGGAATCTAAAATCACTCGACAAAATAATTAACTACAAATGTTTCTTAAATTATGGACGAAACACTGTACTAGAAAATAAGATGGATT
Organism: Nyctereutes procyonoides; assembly: GCF_905146905.1. Taxonomy (NCBI): domain Eukaryota; kingdom Metazoa; phylum Chordata; class Mammalia; order Carnivora; family Canidae; genus Nyctereutes; species Nyctereutes procyonoides. The sequence continues at coordinate 15,473,568 of NW_026575082.1, read as the reverse complement.
CCCTCCCTTCAGGTAGTTTATTATCTACCACCTTGCTTTGATGAAATGAAGACCCACAACACTTCATAATATGGTGGGAATGGTGCCCCTTAGGTATTAGGCAGTACTGACTCAGCACACGAGTTAATACAAGCAAAAGTAAAAAGGTTCAAGTGTTAGTTGAAATGACCCATTTGGTATAGAGCAAAAGTTCTATTTTAGACAGTAAATATAAGTGAACAATTGCACAGATAATCATAGGTTTTAGGGATATATATATATTTGATTTACAGAAATAGAGTCATAATAGGCTTATTAGTCTGGGAAATAGAATCAGAAGCAATGATGGTGGTGCCATTGGGAACCCACAGCCGATTTGTGGGCCATTGCCTCAAAAAACAAGGTCTGATAAAACTTGAAAGAGATATGTTTTCAATATAATTTTTTTGCTATTAATATAGTTCTCAAGAGAAAGATGACAGCTTACTATGTAGAAAATATTTCTCTTAATGATTGTTTACTTGCATGAAATCTTAACATACTGGATTCTATAGTTGTTTAATTTCCTTACTAAAAATTATCTAACTTTATTTCTGTACAAAACTATATGCCTATAGTTTTGGAAAAATGTATTCCACTAATATCACTAATTACAGGCTCACTACAATCTTGCCTGCCAAGATAACGAAGGAAATTGTACATGGTTCACTCTTACTTTTCATATTGGTGGACAATACATTTTCTTTCAATCAATAATGATTTTCCCCCAATGCACTAGGCATTGTTGTGGCTCCTTTCAGTTCTCTGAGTTGTTTTGCTATCACTGGTATACTAAAATTTGCCAGAAGAAACTGTATAGACTTTTGGGTAGGGAGAAAGGATAGCGTTTCCTATGTTTAATGTGTACTAGTGAATATACATAGAAAAAGTCATTATTGATGAACTTACTGAGGTTATTCAAGGGCAGAGAGAAGCAATAACGGTCAAAGGGGTAAGGCATCTCCAGGAGTCATCTTTTGGAGGATGGTTGTAACTTGCCTGGCTTACACCTCACGCACCCATAAAGAACTCAGAGCATGCATCTTGCTGGACAATGCAATTCCCATCACTGTGAATCCTTGGACCACACTGAGTTAATATGAGGCTTAATAAAGGGAAAACTTAATAAGTCCCCAACATTCTGCAACATGCATTATAATGAAAATTGGTACACCACCATGTCCTCCTCTGTGCTCTCCAGCATATTCTCTTCTTGCCCCTAAATCTTACCCGTGGACCCCTTTTTGTTTTCCACAAGATACTGTGCACTTTTTGAATGCAGAAGGTGCACTAGTCACCCTTGTAATTTCGGTGCCCGTGTCTAGTGCCATGAGAGCAGGTATTGAAGGAAGAAGTACTAGTTACTCTGCTCACTGGGATTCCTCTTTTTTTCTGTGGATGTGGTTTTCTCTCCATTTCTTGTGGGTTCTGCCATGAGCCTGCCTTCCACACTAGTGGCCATCTTTCATTATTAAAGTATTTCACATACTAATGGATTTATGCCTTCAAGCTGGCATCTTCTCTCCTGGGATCTGTGGCAATCGTGAACCCTTCTGTGCAGCCACTCTTCTCTGTGCCAAGGCCTGTGATTTTGCTAGTGAGTGGGATTATTGTGACTTTTAGAGCTTTCTGTGTGGATTTGTAACATCTTCTATTACTATGAAAAATACCCATTTGAAAGGGTTTCTACCTGAAAGTGTTCCAGGGGATACAACAAAGCCTGTTGGTATTTCAGAGCTTTCCTATTATTGCCTCAAAGAGCTCATAACTGGGGGGCTATATGAAATAGTACATTAGAATTAAATTCTCTCCAACAATTCATATGGCTTAACGTAAAATCATACCCTAGAAATCCATAAGCGGCCCAAACAAAATACTTCTCCAGTTCTTTCCAGACCCCATCTATTTAAGTAGTCCAGAGAAAACTGGGTGAGAGAGTTGTCTGGCCCAGAGCAAGCACAGAGGGAAAATCCTATCTGAAATCTGCAAAGGGAGGCAAGATATATAGGCTCCTTACTGACCATGAGTTGAGCTGATCCTCTGGCCATGCAGTCATCATAGCTCACAGTACTTGTTTTTAACTGGCCAAAATATGAAAAAAATCTTTTCCACATTTGGGAAAATCCCCTTATGTGTCTTGCTGTGAGGAAGAAACCACTTCCAACTATAATACATGAAAATGCTAGGTGCTCACCCACCCTGCCTCCTTGCTGTCGGGATACAAGTGTATGCTCTTTGTCCAACTGGTTAGATGCTTTCTTATCAGATTTTGAATCTGCAGCTAACAATATAAATAACTATAGGTGGTATATTAGTTATCTATCGCTGCATAACAAATTTAGTGGCTTAAAAGACATTTGTTAACTGAGTTTCTGTGAGTCTAGACTCCAGGCACAGCTAAGCTGAGTCTTCTACTCCAGGATCTCCGTTGGGGCTGCCATCAGGGCCTTGGCCATGCCAGAGCCATCTCAAAGCTCAAATGAGGAGTTTCTGCCTCTAAGCTATCTCTTATAGTTGTTGGCAGGATTTAGTTCCACATAGGCTATTGGACTCAACCTTAGCTCCTCACTGTCTGTTTGCTGGAGGCTGCTCTCAATTCCTTGCCACATGGGCCTCTTCCGCGGGCAGTTTACAACATGGCAACTCCTCATCAGAACAAACAAACAATAACCACAGAAAGAGGATGCAAGCAAGACAGAAGTCACATCTTTAATGACTTGACCACAGAAATAATAGCCCATCACTTTGTCGTATTCTATTCATTAGCAGCAAGACACTCAGTTCAGTTCACATGAAGGGGAGTATTACATAAGGATGTGAATACCAAGAGGAAGGGATCATTGGCAAACTTTCAGAAACTGCCTACCATGGAAAGTATGGAATTCATTCTAGTGAGAGTGCCAGCAAAGACGGTAGCTACACTCAGCTCTAAAAGTCCCAAAATACAGAAGCTCTAGCTACAGTGCTAATGACAATTTTGTCCTGAGAAATACTTCTGAGATATGATTTTGGGTGCTTTTTCTGGCAGAGCAGCCTTCAAGCCTAATTCTTTGAGCTACTATATGTCCTTGAATAAGTTCCTTTCATCTACTTAAAGTAGCCCATTTGTTTTCCTTCCTGCTTGTAAATAAAAGGCTTCATGGAGAGAATGAAGCAAGGAAACCTCAGAGTGAGAACAGAGACCTTGTCTTGTCTACCTCTGAATACCAGGTCCATACCTGATGGGTAATAGGCCCTTAATATACATTTACTGCATTACTGAACAAGTGAAAAGGTATCAAGTCCAGAGGCCGAGATGGGTCTGAAATTAGCATCAAAAGTGCAAGTGAAGGATGAATGTGGTTTAGGAATTGGTCAGGGGAAGTAATTCAGCGTGAATACCATGAAAAAGAAACTGGTAGGTAAATAGAGACAGGTAGATGAAGTGATACATGATGCTTGGGGGCCAACTTTAAGCACTTGAGTAAGGCTAGAAGTTTCCCACAGAGTTGCATGATGCCAGCAGAGGCAAAACTATGGAATGAAAAAGTCTTAGGCTGGCCTTCAAAAAAGTACACTAAATGAGAAGAGAAGTGGCAAGCTGACTACAGCAAAAGTCATCCACTGAGAAGGAAAAATGGACATGGTAAGAACCTCCCCCAAGGCTTGGATGCAAAAAACTTTTGAACCTTTTAAAAGCTCCATATTTTATTCTTAATAATGATATAACAATATTTGTCTTAGTTTGGTTTCTCCCAAGGTCTTGAGAAAATAATTCAACTGAAAGCCAATTTGAAGATAATCCCTGGACATGCCACAAAAGGAATGCAGAAGTGAGACAGAGAAAGGAAGTCAGCCAGTAAAGGGTGCCATGTCAAGTTAGTTACTGTGGGAGAAACTGGAGCTTAATCCCACAAGGGAATTCTGGGAGCCATTGTAGAACACACACATGTGTTATTCCACTTGAAGGATGGCTGAACTGGGAAATCTATATACTAACCCCTATTGGTCAGTGTTGGTCCCTGAGGACATAAAGCAGGTTCAGGTGGCCAGAGAGAGCTGCAAATAAGATGCAATGTCTTGATCATGACTTTAGTGTATATAGCATGCCAACAATTATTATCTTGCAGGAAACTTGAGAGTTAAATACTATTACATTAATTCTGAACATGAGGGAAACTGTGGCTTGAGAAATGGTCTATTGGAGTTCAATTTTCTCTAATTCTAAAGCCTTTATAGAAATAAAATGATACATTTTGACATCATGAAGATAAAAAGAGAAAGGATAAGAATTACCATCAGCATGTCATAAAAGCAAAACAATGCCATAAATGCAGAGAGAACAAACAGCACTTGAGTGTGCTAAGTACATATATTCCTCTTTAAGAATCTTGGACATTTAGAGCCAAAGATTGAAATTGGGAAAATTCATCCCTGAAGTCTTAATCATTCACATTTGTCTTTCTCACATGCAATCTTTCTGTTTCTAGAATGAGAAACAAAACAAAATGCACAAACCTGAGCTGTGAGAGATAACTTACTGGATGAAGATGAGAGTTGAACTTCTGCTAGGAGGTTTATGGGGTTGAATAACATCTCTCCAAAACCCATGTTCACTCAGGACCTCAGAACGTGACCAGGTTAAAAAATAGGATTTTTGCAGATTTAAGTAGTTAAGATAAGGTCATACTAGATGAAGACGGACCCTAAATCCAATGACTGGTGAACTTACATGAAGTCCATGAGAAGGCAGGGAAGAAAACCAGGTGAACACAGAGTGGAGGCTAAACTAATACAGCTACAAACCAAGTCATACAAGGAGCCACCAGGAGCTAAAAGAAGCATGGATTCTCCCCTAGAGCTTCAAAGGGAGCATGAGCTTGATAATACTTTACTTTGAGACTTGTAGCCTCCAGAATTCTCTTGGAGAGAATAAATTTCTGTTGCTTTAAGCCACCTAGTTTGCAGGAATTTGTTGGAGTGGTCCTAGGAGATTGATACAAGGATGTTAGGTGATTAGTTGTGCCCCCCACCCATTCATATGTTAAAGCTCTAAGCACCAGGACCTCAAAATGTGACTGTATTTGGAGATAAGGCCTTTACAGAGGCAGTTAAGGTAAAATGGGGTCATGTGGGTGGATACTACTCCAATGTAACTGGTGACTTATAGGAAGAAGAGATTAGGACACAGGCAACACAGGGTTGGAGAGATAATCATGTGAGAATACAGAGAGAGGGCAGCCATCCCCAAGCCATCCACAGAAGATACAGAAGACACTGTGATCTTGAACTTTAAGCCTCCAGAACTGTGAGAAAACAAATTTCTGTTGTTTAAGCCACTCAGTCTGTAGTATTTTGTCATGGCATCCCCTGCCAACCTATGAAAGGATTGTAGGGTAGGGAAAGATTAAAGATGAAAAACAAATTTCCATTTTTATCCCAACCATACTCTGACTCTTCCACTCTAGAGGCCGAAGACAATTGTATGTGGTAGCTGACGGATCAATCCTCTGGAGGAAGAAGGAAGAAACGGAAACATGAAAAGGATCTGAAGGTGGTAGGCATTAACTGTGCATTGGCAGTAGGCAGTCATGTGCTGTAGTCATGTGGGCAGAAATGGGGCGACTTTGAGTCTGAAGAGCCTTTTGTACTTCCGTGGAGTGTTTATGTGACCATCTTTGGCCAATGCTTGTTTTCTTCTTCTTTTTTTCTTTGTCAAGGAGTGCTATTTGCATAGTCTACAACTCTGATTTTATTTTTTATTTTTTTAATAAATTAATTTTTATTGGTGTTCAATTTACCAACATACAGAATAACACCCAGTGCTCATCCCGTCAAGTGTCCCCCTCAGTGCCCGTCACCCATTCACCCCCACCCCCCGCCCTCCTCCCCCTCCACCACCCCTAGTTCATTTCCCAGAGTTAGAAGTCTTTATGTTCTGTCTCCCTTTCTGATATTTCCCACACATTTCTTCTCCCTTCCCTTATATTCCCTTTCACTATTATTCATATTCCCCAAATGAATGAGAACATACACTGTTTGTACAACTCTGATTTTAAAGAGAAGGAGGAACAGGTATGTGACCAATGGGTAGAAATAAGGAGCTGGCAGGTTTCAGCAGATATTGGCTTGAAAATCTGTGTGTTTAAGACTCCTTGTATTTCTTCCAACACAGAGTATTAGAACTTCATAGAAGGCAGACATCCAAGAAAAGCATTCAGTGTAGGAATAAACAATGCACATCTGGTTGACACTCCCCTTGCAATATAATTGTAATGTACCTGAACCTCACTTATGCAATACAAGATTAATGAATGAAAAATCCTAGTAGTGATGTGTGGGGACAGATGGTAGTTACACTTGTGGCAAACACAACATAATGAATAAACTTATCAAATCATTATGTTGTATGCCTGAAATTAACATAACTAATAACTAATGAAATTAATGTAACTAATGTAATGTGTGTTAAGTTTACTAAAAAATAGTCAACGGGTTATCTGTTGAACAGATGAAAAGCACATGAAAAGGTGCTTGACATTACTGATGATCATGGAAATGCAAATAAAAACCATAATGAGCTACTACCTCACTTCTGTTAGAAAGGCTTATATGAAAAAAACAAGAAATAACAAGTGTTGGTGAGGACATGGAGAAAAAGGAACCCTGGTACACTGTTTGAAGAGAAGGTAAACTGGTGCTGCCACTATGGAAAAGAATATGGAGGTACCTTAAAAATAAAAAATAGAACTACCATACAATCTAGTCATTCCATTTCTGGGTATCTATCTGAAGGGAGTGAAATTGCTGTCTCAAAAGATATCTGTCTGTACCCCAATGTTTATTACTGCATTATTTATAATAGCCAAGACATGGAAACAACCTAAATGTCCACTGATGGATGAAAAGATTTTAAAATGAGGTAGATATATACACTGAAATATTTTTCATCCATAAAAAAGAAGGAGATCATGTTGAGATAACATGAAAGAAACTTGAGAGCAATATGCTAAGTGAAATAAGTCAGAACAATAAATACCATATGATCTCACATGAGGATCTGAGGAAAACATACAAGTTCATAGATATAAAGAATAGATTGGTGGTTACTAGACAAAGGGAGTGGGGGTGTGTGTGAAATAGGTGAAGATGGTCAAAAGGTACAAATTTCCAGTTATGAGATAAGTAAGTCCTGGGGTTGTAAAGTGCAACATGGTGACTATAGTTAACGGTGTCGTTCTCTATATTTGCAAGTTGCTAAGAGAATAGATCTTAAGGGTTATCATCAAAAGAAAAAAAACTAACTTTTTTTGTATGGTGATGGATGTTGACTAAACATTCTGGCAATCATTTTCCAATACATACATAAATTAATCATTACATCCTACACCTAAAACAAATACAATGTTATATGTCGATTATATCTCAATAAACAATAAATTTGTTGTTTAAAATTTTAAAAGGACTCACCCCAAAAAACAAATAATACAAATAAAAAATGGGCAGAAGACATGAATAGACATTTCTCCAAAGAAGACATCCGGATAGCCAACAGACACATGAAAAAATGCTCAACGCCTTTCCTTATAAGGGAAATATAATCAAAATTACAGTGAGCCATCCTCTCACACTTCTCACATGAAAGATGCTCATCATCATTCATTATAAAGGAAATATAGTCAAGACTACAGTGAGATCCCGTCACACTGGTCAGAATGGCTAAATTCCAAACCACAAGAAACATCAAGTGTTGGTGGGGATGTAGAGAAAAAGGAACCCTTGGGCACTGTTGGTGGGAATGCAAAGTGGTGCAGCCACTGTAAAAAATAGTATGGGGTTTCCTCCAAAAGTTAAAAATAGAATTACCCTATGATGCAGGAATTGCTCTACTGGGTATTTACCCAAAAAAAGACAAAACACTAATTTGAAGGGATACACCCCTATGTTTATTGCAATATTATCTACAATAACCAAACTACAGACACAACCTAAGTGTTTGCTGATAAATGAATGGATAAAAAAGATACACACACACACACACACACACACAATGGAATATTATTCAGCCATAAAAAGAATGAAATATTGCCATTTGCAACAAGGATTGACCTAGAGGGTATAATGCTGAGCAAAATAAGTTGGTCAGAAAAACAAATACCATATGATTTCATTCATATGTAGGATTTAAGAAACAAAATATATGAGCAAAGGAAAAAAATAAGAGAGAGAGAGAGAAATCAAGAAACAGACTCTTAGGGATCCCTGGGTGGCGCAGCGGTTTGGCACCTGCCTTTCGCCCAGGGCGCGATCCTGGAGACCCGGGATCGAATCCCACTCGGGCTCCCAGTGCATGGAGCCTGCTTCTCCCTCTGCCTATGTCTCTGCCTCTCTCTCTCTCTCTCTCTCTCTCTCTCTCTCTCTCTCTCTGTGACTATCATAAATAAATAAAAATTTAAAAAAAAGAAATAGACTCTTAACTAAAGAGAACAAACTGATGGTTATCAGAGGGGAGGTGAATGGGGGACTGGGATAAATACAGCATGGAGATTAAAGAGTACACTTACCATGATAAAAAATAAAATGATAAAACAATAAATTTCTTAAAAGACACATCTTCTGGAATTTCTAGAATGTTATTTCCAAAACAGAAAGCTACTGAGGGATAGAAACCGCGGAACAGAAATTATTGTGCAAAACAGAAATTCTACAGTTTTTTTAAAAAATACAATCCATTCCATAATGGGAAGATATTTCTATTAGAGAATAGTCAAATTCTCTATATACTATATGTTCTGTAAATTAAATGTGTCAATGTTTGTGTTGAAAGAAAGGTTACTACATGACTTTTTAGTTTGGATAAAAATGCATCCTTATTTCGAGCATGACACAACATCTTCATACTTTAATATATATAATTGAGTTTTATCTGTTATATAAGAAAGTACAAACTGTAGATGAAAATGATGTTTCTCAAATTCTTCTGGATGAGAGACTAATGTGTGAGTGCCTTCTGGCAACACAGAGTGTATTAAAGACAAGAAAATTTCAGTTTAGAAAAAAGCACCCAAAGTACTTTAGGTAAACTCTTTGCCTCTAATTATCTGGCCTTTAAAATTTCTTTCAAGGAGCAACTCTTCCATTATTGTATTTTTCCTAGGTAATGGGCACCTTATAAAAGAATCAAATCAAAATAAAGGTAGTTTACTGTCCACTAAAAATTTCATTTTCTGTCAGCATCCAAAATATGAGATTGTATATATGAACCCAAATACAAATTATAGAGATTAATTTTATTAAAATGCGGCAACAAGCAGAATTTTCCCCAATACAATAAATCTTTTGGATGGATTAGAGACCTTAAATTTAAACCTGTGATGTCATCTTGCCCTTTTAAAAATGGTTATAAAAGCTACAGTTATTAGAGCTTTTCATAGACATTTCCATTTCTTCCTACCAAAACCACAGCATGATACATTTTTCCTCAGACATATGAAATAAACAAACTAAAAAACTCCTCATGGTTAGAAGTTATTTATAAGTATACATATGCTTTTATAAGCATGTTGATGAAATTATGCATAAGAAAGATTTCTAAGTAAAGTTTTATTAAGCAGAATGTCAATTTTAAACAATTAAAATGCTGATAAAAATTGATAAAAGTCGCAGCTTGCCATGTCTTTCTACAATCACTGGCAATTCAGGCATCCTTCAGAGTTCACAACAGAAATCCTGTCACCTCAGGAGCTGGCATGGGCCAGCTGCCTCCTACCTGCAAGAACCTTTGTTCTTTCCTCAGACACCTGATCTTGCAAGTGTCTTTTCACTCATTTTATCTGAAATGTTGAAGCCGTTAGGAGATGCTCAGGAGCACACCAGCCCCCTGTATAGGAGGTACTCTGTACTAAAGTCAGGTCTGTTGGGTTTCTTTATGGCATGCGCATCATGGTGACTTGAGTTTTTTTTTTTAATTAACATACAGTGTTGTATTAGTTTCACATGTACAATATAGTGGCTCGACAGTTCTATACATGAATCTGTGCTCATCAAGATAAGTCTACTCTTAATCCCCTTCACCTATTTTGACCCATCCCACCCCCCCTCTGGTAAGCATTGGTGTGTTCTCCATACTTAAGAGTGTTTTGGGGGGGTTGTCTCATTTTTCTTTGTTCATTTGTTTTGTTTCTTAAATTCCAGATATCAGTAAAATCATATGATATTTTTCTTTCCCTTACTGGCTTATTTCACTTAGCATTATACCCCTCTAGGTCCATCCATGGTGTTGCCAATGGCAAAATGTCATTCTTTTCTATGGCTGAAAAATATTCCACACCACATCTTCTTTATTGATTCATCTATTGATGGATACTGAGGTTGCTTCCTTATCTTGGCTATTGTTAATAATACTCCAGTAATCATATTGTGTTGTGTTTTCATATTCTTTGGATATGTACCCAGTAATGGAATTACTGGATCATATGGTAATTCTGTCCTTGATTTTTTGAGGAATTTCCATACTGTTTCCACAGCAGCTGTACCAGTTTGCATTATCACCAACAGTGCAAGAAGATTCTTTTTTCTCCACATCTTCACCAACACATGTTTCCAAGGGTTTTGATTTTAGCCATTCTGACAAGTGTGAGGTGGCATCTCACTGTGGTTTTGATCTGCAGTCCTCTGATGATAAATGATGTTGAACATCTTTTCATGTGTCTGTTAGTCATCTGTGTATCTTTGGAGAAATGTGTGTTCATGTCTTTTGCCCATTTTTAATTCCATTATTATTATTATTATTATTATTATTATTATTATTATTTGGTGTTGAGTTGTATGACTTCTTTATATATCTTGGATACTAATCCTTTATCAGATATGTCATTTGAAAATCTCTTCTTCCATTTAGTAGGTTGTCTTTCAGTTTTGTTGGTTGTTTCCTTTGCTGTGCAGCTTTTATATGGATGTAGCCTCTATAGTTTATTTTTGCTTCTGTTTCCCTTGCTGTAGGAGACATATCTAGAAAAATGTTATGTGTTTTATGGGATTTTTTTGTAGGTCCTCTCTGTTCCTTTATTCTTTTGGCCTCTTCTCTTATAGCTTGCTGGCTTTCTTTACTTATATACTTAGATTTCTTTCTCTGTTATTTTTTGCATTATCTGTTACTGCTTTTTGATTTGTGATTAGGTTCCTATACAATGTTTTATGAATATAGCGGTCTATATTAAGTTAATGGTCACTTAAATTTGAAACAATTTTCTACTCCTCTCCCTCTCACATTTTAGGTTTATGCTGTCCTACTTTACATCCTTATATTTTGTGAATTCCTTGACTTATTCTTATAAATAAACTTAATTTTACTACTTTTGAGTTCCTACTTTTCTTACTCCTGCTATGGCCTCTCCTCTCCCTCCTTTACATTTCTTATTAGTGCTGGTTTGGTGGCAATGAATTCATTTACTTTTGTTTGTCTGGGAAACTTTTTATCTCTCCTTCTATTCTGAATGATATCCTTGTTGGACAGAGTATTCTTGGCTGCAGGTTTTGTTCTTTCAGCACTTTGAATGTATCATGCCATGCTCTTTTGGCCTGCAAATTTTCTGTTGAAAAATGAGCTGATAGACATATGAGGTTTCCCTTCTATTCAACAAATATTTAAAAGCAACATATGAGGTTGCTTTTAAATATTTTGTTTGTCACTACTTTTGACCATTTTAAATACTATATGTCCTGGGTGTGGATTTCTTTAGGTTGATTTTGTTGGGGGCTCTCTGCGCCTCCTGGATCTGGATTTTTTTCCAAATTTGGGAAGTTTTCAATGATTACTTCTTCCAATAAATGTGCTGTCCTTTCTCTCTCTTCTTCTTCTGATATATTTATAATGTGAATGTTATTATGTTTGATGATGTACAACCCAGAGTGGCTGTACCAGCTTGCATTCCCATCAGCAATATTAGATGGTTCCCCTTTCTCCATGTCCTCCTTAACATTTGTTGTTTCCCGACTTGTTAATTTAGCCTTTCTGATTGCTGTGAGGTGGCATCTCATTGTGGTTTTAATTTGTATTTCCCTGATGCCCAGTGATATGGAGCATTTTTTCATGTGTCTGTTGGCCATTTGTATGTTTTCTTTAGAGAAATTCTGTTCATATCATTTTACTATTTCTTGACTGGATTATTTATTATTTGAGTGTTGAGTCTGATAAGTTCTTTATAGATTTTGGCTACTAGCCCTTTATCCAATTAGATTTACAAATATAAATGTCTTCTTCCACAAATGTCTTCTCCCACTCTGTCAGTTGTCTTTTGGTTTTGTTGACTGTTTCCTTTGCTGTGCAAAAGATTTTTATCTCGTTGAAGTGCCAATACCTCATTTTCCCCTTTGTTTCCCTTGTCTTTGGAGATGTTGCTGTGGGCAAGGTCACAGAGGTTGCTGCCTATGTTCTCTTCTAGGATTTTGATGGATTCCTGTTTCACATTTAGGCCTTTCATCCATTTTGAGTTTATTTTTGTATATGGTGTAAGAAAATTATCCAGTTTCATTCTTCTGCATATGGCTGTCCAATTTTCCCACCACCATTTGTCTTTTTTCCATTGGCTATTCTTTCCTGCTTTGTTGAAGATTAGTTGATCATAGAGTTGAGGGTCCTCTATGAGAACCTCATAGAGTTTCTGGGTTCTCTATTCTGTTCCATTGATCTATGTGTCTGTTTTTTTTTCTTCCAATACCATATTGTCTTGATGATTACAGCTTTATAATAGAGCTTGAAGTCTGGCATTGTGATGCCATCAGCTTTGGTTTTCTTTTTCAACATTTCTCTGGATATTTTGGGTCTTTTCTGGTTCCATACAAATTTTAGGATTATGTGTTCCAGCTCTGTGAAAAATGTTGATGATATTTTGATAGGGATTGCATTGAATGTATAGATTCCTCTGGGGAGCATAAACATTTATTAATATTTAAGATTGTTCTTCCAATCCATGAGCATGGACTGTTTTTCCATTTCTTTATATCTTCCTCAATTTCTTTCATGTGTGTTCTATAGTTTTCAGAATACAGATCCTTTACCTCTTTAGTTAGGTTTATTCCTAGGTATCTTATGGTTTTGGGTGCAATTGTAAATGGGATTCATTCTTTAATTTCTCTTTCTTCTGTTTCATTGTTAGTGTATAGAAATGCAACTGATTCCTGTGCATTGATTTTATATCTTGCCACATTGCTGAATCCTGTATGAGTTCTAGCAATCTTGGGGTGGAATCTTTGGGAGTATCATGTCATCTGCAAAGAGTTAGAGTTTGATTTCTTTGCCAATTCAGATGCTTTTTATTTCTTTTTGTTGTCTGATGGCTGAGGCTATGACTTCTAATTCTATGTTGAACAACAGTGGTGAGAGTGGACATCCCTGTTGTGTTCCTGACTTTAGAAAGACTCTCAGTTTTTCCCATTGAGAATGATATTCACTGTGGGCTTTTCATAAATGGCTTTTATGATATCGGGTATTTTCTCTATCCTTACACTGTGAAGAGTTTTAATCAAGAAAGGATGCTATACTTTGTCAAATGCTTTTTCTGCATCTATTGAGGGGATCATGAGGTTTTTGTCTTTTATTAATGAAGCATATCATATTGATTGATTTGTGGTTGCTGAACCACTCTTGCAGCCCAGAAATAAATCCCACTTGATTGTGGTGAGTAATCCTTTTAATATACTGTTGGATCCTTTTAGCTATTATGTTGGTGAGAATTTTTGCAGCCATGGTCATCAAGGATATTGGTCTACAATTCTCCTTTTTGGTGGTCTTTGTCTGGTTTGGGGATCAAGGTAATGCTGGCCTCATAGAACGAGTGTGGAAGTTTCCCTTCCATTTCTATTTTTTCGAATCAGCTTTAGAAGAATAGGCATTAATTCTTCTTTAAATGTTTGGTATGATTCCCCTGGGCAGCCATCTGGCCCTGGACTCTTGTCTATTGGGAGATTTTTTGATTACTGCTTCATTTTCTTTACTGATTACGGGTCTGATCAGGTTTTCTATTTCTTCCTGTTTCAGTTTTGGTAGTTTATGCATCCCTAGGAACACATCCATTTCTTCCAGATTGCATAATTTGGGGGGATATAGTTGCTCATGATATGTTCTTATAATTGTTATCTTTGGTGTTGGTTATTATCTATTCTCTTTCATTCATTATTTTATTAATTTGAGACCTTGTTCTTTTCTTTTTGATACATCTGGTTAAGGGTTTATTGATCTTAATTCTTTCAAAGAACAAGCTCCTAGTTTCATTGATCTGTTCTGTGGTTCTTTGGTTTCTATTTCATTGATTCTACTCTAATCTTTATGAATTCTCTTCTCCTGCTGGATTTAGTCTTTATTTGCTGTTCTTTCTTCAGCTTCTTTAGGTGTAAGTTCAGGTTGTATATTTGAGACTTTTGTTTTTTCCTGAGAGAGGCCTGTATTGCTATGTACTTCCCCCTTAGGGCTGTCTTTGCTGCATCCCAAAGGTTTTGAACAGCTGTGTTTCATTTTCATTTGTTTCCACGATTTTTTAAAATTCTTTAATGTCCTGGCTGACCTGCTCATTCTTTAATAGGATGCTCTTTAACCTCCATGTATTTGTTTTCCTTCCAGATTCCCTGTTGTGATTTAAAGTTTTAAAGTATTGTGGTCTGAAAATATGCAAAGAATAATTCCAATCTTTTGATACTGGCTGAGACCTGATTTTTGGCCCAGTATATGATCTATTCTGGTGGATGTTCCATGTGCAGTCAAGAAGAATGTGCATTCTGTTGCTTTAGGGTGGAATTCTCTGTATATATCTGTGAAATCCATTTGGTCCAGTGTGTTATTCAAAGCTATTGTTTCCTTATTGATCTGCTTAATCTGTCCATTGTTGTCAGTGGGGTGGTAAAGTCCCTTACTATTATTATATTATTAGCAATGTGTTTCTTTAATTTTATTGTTAATTGGTTTATTTAACTGGCTTCTCCTTTGTTAGGGGCATAAGTATTTACAGTTGTTAGATCTTGTTGGATAGGTTTTTTTTAACTTTAACTATGATATAGTGGTCTTCTTTATCTCTTATTATAGTCTTTGGTTTAAATCCTATTTCTTCTGATACAAGAATTGCTACCCCAGCTTTCTTTTGATGTCCATTAGTATGATAAATGATTCTCCAACCCCTCACTTTCAATCTAGAGGTATCTCTGGGTCTAAAATGAGTCTCTTGTAAATAGCATATTGATGGGTCTTGCTGTTTTATCCAATCTGATACCCTGTGTCTTTAGATTGAAGCATTTAGCCTATTTAGATTCAGAGTAACTATTGAAAGATATGAATTTAATGGCATTGTAATATCTATAAGGTCACTGTTACTGTATATTGTCTCTGTTCCTTTCTGGCCTATGTTACTTTTGGGTTCTCTCTTTGCTTAAAGGATTCTCTTTAATATTTCTTCCAGAGCTGGTTTAGTGATCATAAGTTCTTTTAATTTCTGTTTGTTCTGGAAGCTTTTTATCTCTTTTTCTATTTTGAATGACAGCCTTGCTGGATAAAGTATTCTTGGCTGTATATACTTCTCATTTAACACCCTGAATATATTATGCCAATCTTTTCTGGTCTGCCAGGTCTTTGTGGACAGGTCTGCTGCCAGCCTTATGTTTCTACCTCTGTAGGTTAAGGACTTCTTGTCCCAGTAGGACTTAATAAAAATCAGTAGACTCGATCTGGGAAAGCCTGAAGAGTAAGAGGAAAATGAGTTATCACCCTTTATGAGTACCTATTGCATTAATCTGTGAGATGAATAAAATTATTTTAATAACTGCTCAATACTAAAAAGGATTTTGTTCTTCTTTAAAGAAAGTATCAGCTCACTCTTCATTGACTAAATCTAGATCATGAAAAAAATGTTTTTTACTCATAAAAAAAGTGAAGGAAGGAAGGGAGTGAGGGGGGCAGGGAGAGAAGAAGGAAAGAAGGAAGGAAGGAAGGAAGGAAGGAAGGAAGGAAGGAAGGAAAAGGGAAGGCAAGGCAATGCAAGGCAATGCAAGGCAAGAGAAGGCAAGGGAAGGGAGGAAGGGCACAACAAACATCGATGCAGAGATAAAGCATAGAAACTGCAATTTGAAAAATGCCTGGGGTATACAGGAGGGATATTTGTTTGCTAATCTCAAAATGTGTGCTAGAAGGGCAGAGATATTTAGGAGACTGCCTCAAGAACAAAAGAGCTTGCAGCAGTATTTCCCTTCCCCACTCCCAACCTACATACACAGACACCTGTGGGAACCAGCACAATGAGGATGCTCTCCACCTATCTTAACAGTATGTCCCGTCCCCACACATTTCTGTAGTTCCCCTCCCTCCAGCTGGCCTCTGGAGGAGATTTGGGCAAATGCAGGTCCCTTCCTATAGCAGACCAGCATACCCCACCTCCATGCTCTCCTGTGGACCTACCCCCTCTAACCCACCCTTGGCCAAATCCCATCCAAAGCAGTGACACAAGCCTAGTGGTATGCAAGCAACCCCAACAGGGACCTGCGCCACTCCAAACTGCCATCTGCCCCAGGGAAAGGAGAAGATAACCACACACCAGTTCAGCTATGGCTCTAGTAGTGGGCTGGAGGCAGATACCTGGTATGACTGTAGGCCCCACTCACCAATGCAAGCTTCCCAGGGGACAACACAGAGAAAGAACCTTGCAGTTTGGTGCTTTGCATCTCTGTCAAATGCTTGACCTGACTCAAAATCGCCCACTAATAACACGGGAACCAAACCTTGCCACAATAGGCAAAGAGAATCATGCAGACAAGTGGACTGTCGCGGCCGGCGCGAGAAGGTCCGGATTCAGGAACCGAGGGCAAGGGGATGAGAAAGAAACAAGAGACTAAAAGTTCATGGGATAGGAGGTTCCATGCAGCTGATGGCCGCAATGGACAAGCTTTATTTTTGCATGTAGAGTTTATATAGCCTCTGTAAGCAGGCAGCTTATTTCTTTAAGGAGAAGTACATCTCACGCACAAACATACATTGTTTTTAAAAACTAACACCTGTTATTTGTTTAAGCAATAGAGCATGAAGGCCACATTTAGACTAAACAGTGAGGTTTGTTTATTAAGTAATGTCTGCCAAGGTGGTCATGTGTCAGGCCACCTTCTTGCTTACTTTATGGGAACTTGTCTCGATAACATTTTAAAGGAGAAGCAAATATGTACTTTTACTTCCATAAGGGGGAAGAGTTAGGTGCAGTCCCAGCGGGTTGGCCAGGTATGACAAGGAGCCTTTGCTCAACCTGGAACCTTGCCTCGCACCGCAGGACCGCTCCCAACAGTGGACTAAAAGTCAAAGTGGCTCAGCCACAACAGTAGGGCTTGCACAACACACATAGAAGACAGCTCTGAAGTGCCATGTTCTGGTGACCAGGGGGCATTGATATAAGACCTCTTCTTCCTAAGGCCACTACTTTCAAGAGCAGGAAACATAGCTGACTTTTTGAAGACACAGAGGTAGATGAAATGAGGAGACAGAGGAATATTTCCCAAATGAAAGAATAGGATAAAATCACAGCAAGAGAGCTAAGCAAAATGGAGATAAATAATATGCCTGATAGAGAATTTTAGGTAATGATCATAAAGATACTCAATGGACTTGAGAAGACTCGAAGAACTCAGTGAGACCCTCAACAAAGAGAAAGAAAACATAAAAAAGAACCAACCACCCAGAGATGAAGAAGTCAAGAACTAGTGGAATAAGTCAAGAACTTACTACACTAGTGTAATAAATAGACTAGAGGAAGCAAAACGGATCAGCTACCTGGAGGATGGAGTAATGGAAAGTAATCGGGATGAACATGAGGGAGAAAAATCATACTAAAAAATGAAAATAGATAACTCAGTAACACCATCAAACATAATAACATTCACATTATAGGGATATTTACCCTAAAGATACAAATGTGGTGATCTGAAGGGGTATCTGCACTCCAATGTTTATAGCAGCAATGTCCACAATAGCCAAACTGTGGAAAGAGCCCAGATGCCCATTGACAGATAAATGAATAAAGAAGATGTGATATGTATGTACAATGAAATATTACTCAGCCACCAAAAAAATGAAATCTTGCCATTTGCAATGACATGGAAGAAACTAAAGGGTATTATGCTAAGCGAAATAAGTCAATCAGAGAAAGACAATCATCATATGATTTCACTCATATGTGGAATGTAAGAAAGAAAACAGAGGAGCATAGAAGAAGGGAGGGAAAAATAAAACAAGATGAAATCAGAGGGAGACAAACCATGAGAGACTTTTTAAAAAAATAAAATGCTTCTAACTTTTAAAGCTTCAATTATTTTCTTTCTTATTATTTTTTTTAATTTAAATTCATATAGTATAACATCTAGTGCTCATCCTATCAAGTGCCCTCCTTAGTGTCCATTACCCAGTTAGCCCATCCCTCCCACCCCCTCCCCTTCTGCAACTATGTGTTTGTTTCCTAGAGTTAGGAGTCTCTCATGGTTTGTCTTCCTCTTTAATTTTTCCCCACTCAGTTTCCCTTTTTCCCCTTATAATCCCTTTTACTATTTCTTATATTCCCCATATGAGTGAAACCATATGATGGTTGTCTTTCTCTAATTGACTTATTTCATTCAACGTAATACCTTCCAGTTCCATCCACATTGAAGCAAATGGTAGGTATTCATCCTTTCTGATGGCTGAGTACTATTCCATTGTATACATAGACCACATCTTCTTTATCCATTTGTCTGTTGAAGGACATTGTGGCTCCTTCCAGTTTGGCTATTGTGGACATTGCTGCTATAAACATTGGGGTGTGGGTGTCCCATCATTTCACTACATCAGTATCTTTGGGTAAATACCCAGTGGTGCAATTGCTGGGTTGTAGGGTAGCTCTATTTTTAACTCTTTGAGGAACCTCCTCACAGTTTTCCAGAGTGGCTGCACCAGCTTGCATTCCCACCAACAGTACGAGAGGTTTCCCTTCTCCATATCCTCGTGAACATTTGTGGTTTCCTGTCTTGTTAATCTTAGCCCTTCTCTGACTTCAATCTAGCTCTTTCTACCCTCGATAGGTCTTCTCAGCACAACATCTCCAAAGAAACGAGAGCTTTAAATGATACACTGGACCAGATGGATTTCACAGATATCTGCAGAACTTTACATCCAAACTCAACTGAATACACATTCTTCTCAAGTGCACATGGAACTTTCTCCAGAATAGACCACATACTGGGTCACAAATCGGGTCTGAACCGATACCAAAAGATTGGGATCGTCCCCTGCATATTCTCAGACCATAACGCCTTGAAATTAGAACTAAATCACAAGAAGAAGTTTGGAAGGACCTCAAACACGTGGAGGTTAAGGACCATCCTGCTAAAAGATGAAAGGGTCAACCAGGAAATTAAGGAAGAATTAAAAAGATTCATAGAAACTAATGAGAATGAAGATACAACCGTTCAGAATCTTTGGGATGCAGCAAAAGCAGTCCTGAGGGGGAAATACATCGCAATACAAGCATCCATTCAAAAACTGGAAAGAACTCAAATACAAAAGCTAACCTTACACATAAAGGAGCTAGAGAAAAAAACAGGAAATGGACCCTACGCCCAGCAGAAGAAGAGAGTTAATTAAAATTCGAGCAGAACTCAACGAAATTGAGACCAGAAGAACTGTGGAACAGATCAATAGAACCAGGAGTTGGTTCTTTGAAAGAATTAATAAGATAGATAAACCATTAGCCAACCTTATTAAAAAGAAGAGAGAGAAGACTCAAATTAATAAAATCATGAATGAGAAAGGAGAGATCACTACCAACACCAAGGAAATACAAACGATTTTAAAAACATATTATGAACAGCTCTACGCCAATAAATTAGGCAATCTAGAAGAAATGGACGCATTCCTGGAAAGCCACAAACTACCAAAACTGGAACAGGAAGAAATAGAAAACCTGAACAGGCCAATAACCAGGGAGGAAATTGAAGCAGTCATCAAAAACCTCCCAAGACACAAGAGTCCAGGGCCAGATGGCTTCCCAGGGGAATTCTATCAAATGTTTAAAGAAGAAATCATACCTATTCTACTAAAGCTGTTTGGAAAGATAGAAAGAGATGGAGTACTTCTAAATTCATTCTATGAGGCCAGCATCACCTTAATTCCAAAACCAGACAAAGACCCCACCAAAAAGGAGAATTACAGACCAATATCCCTGATGAACATGGATGCAAAAATTCTCAACAAGATACTAGCCAATAGGATCCAACAACACATTAAGAAAATTATTCACCATGACCAAGTAGGATTTATCCCCGGGACACAAGGCTGGTTCAACACTCGTAAAACAATCAATGTGATTCATCATATCAGCAAGAGAAAAACCAAGAACCACATGATCCTCTCATTAGATGCAGAGAAAGCATTTGACAAAATACAGCATCCATTCCTGATCAAAACTCTTCAGAGTGTAGGGATAGAGGGAACTTTCCTCGACATCTTAAAAGCCATCTACGAAAAGCCCACAGCAAATATCATTCTCAATGGGGAAGCACTGGGAGCCTTTCCCCTAAGATCAGGAACAAGACAGGGATGTCCACTCTCACCACTGCTATTCAACATAGTATTGGAAGTCCTAGCCTCAGCAATCAGACAACAAAAAGACATTAAAGGCATTCAAACCGGCAAAGAAGTCAAACTCTCCCTCTTCGCCGATGACATGATACTCTACATAGAAAACCCAAAAGCCTCCACCCCAAGATTGCTAGAACTCATACAGCAATTTGGCAGCGTGGCAGGATACAAAATCAATGCCCAGAAATCAATGGCATTCCTATACACTAACAATGAGACTGAAGAAAGAGAAATTAAGGAGTCAATCCCATTTACAATTGCACCCAAAAGCATAAGATACCTAGGAATAAACCTAACCAAAGAGGTAAAGGATCTATACCCTAAAAACTATAGAACACTTCTGAAAGAAATTGAGGAAGACACAAAGAGATGGAAAAATATTCCATGCTCATGGATTGGCAGAATTAATATTGTGAAAATGTCAATGTTACCCAGGGCAATTTACACGTTTAATGCAATCCCTATCAAAATACCATGGACTTTCTTCAGAGAGTTAGAACAAATTATTTTAAGATTTGTGTGGAATCAGAAAAGACCCCAAATAGCCAGGGGAATTTTAAAAAAGAAAACCATATCTGGGGGCATCACAATGCCAGATTTCAGGTTGTACTACAAAGCTGTGGTCATCAAGACAGTGTGGTACTGGCACAAAAACAGACACATAGATCAATGGAACAGAATAGAGAACCCAGAAGTGGACCCTCAACTTTATGGTCAACTAATATTTGATAAAGGAGGAAAGACGATCCACTGGAAGAAAGACAGTCTCTTCAATAAATGGTGCTGGGAAAATTGGACATCCACATGCAGAAGAATGAAACTAGACCACTCTCTTTCACCATACACAAAGATAAACTCAAAATGGATGAAAGATCTAAAGGTGAGACAAGATTCCATCAAAATCCTAGAGGAGAACACAGGCAACACCCTTTTTGAACTTGGCCACAGTAACTTCTTGCAAGATACATCCACGAAGGCAAAAGAAACAAAAGCAAAAATGAACTATTGGGACTTCATCAAGATAAGAAGCTTTTGCACAGCAAAGGATACAGTCCACAAAACTCAAAGACAACCTACAGAATGGGAGAAGATATTTGCAAATGACGTATCAGATAAAGGGCTAGTTTCCAAGATCTATAAAGAACTTCTTAAACTCAACACCAAAGAAACAAACAATCCAATCATGAAATGGGCAAAAGACATGAAGAGAAATCTCACAGAGGAAGACATAGACATGGCCAACATGCACATGAGAAAATGCTCTGCATCACTTGCCATCAGGGAAATACAAATCAAAACCACAATGAGATACCACCTCACACCAGTGAGAATGGGGAAAATTAACAAGGCAGGAAACCACAAATGTTGGAGAGGATGCGGAGAAAAGGGAACCCTCTTACACTGTTGGTGGGAATGTGAACTGGTGCAGCCACTCTGGAAAACTGTGTGGAGGTTCCTCAAAGAGTTAAAAATAGACCTGCCCTACGACTCAGCAATTGCACTGTTAGGGATTTACCCCAGAGATTCAGATGCAATGAAACGCCGGGACACCTGCACCCCAATGTTTCTAGCAGCAATGTCCACAATAGCCAAACTGTGGAAGGAGCGTCGGTGTCCATCGAAAGATGAATGGATAAAGAAGATGTGGTTTATGTATACAATGGAATATTACTCAGCCGTTAGAAACGACAAATACCCACCATTTGCTTCAACGTGGATGGAACTGGAGGGTATTATGCTGAGTGAAGTAAGTCAATCGGAGAAGGACAAACAGTGTATGTTCTCATTCATTTGGGGAATATAAATAATAGTGAAAGGGAATATAAGGGAAGGGAGAAGAAATGTGTGGGAAATATCAGAAAGGGAGACAGAACATAAAGACTCCTAACTCTGGGAAACGAACTAGGGGTGGTGGAAGGGGAGGAGGGCAGGGGGTGGGGGTGAGTGGGTGACGGGCACTGAGGGGGGACACTTGACGGGATGAGCACTGGGTGTTATTCTGTATGTTGGTAAATTGAACACCAATAAAAAATTAATTTATTAAAAAAAAATCTTAGCCCTTCTCACTGGTGTGAGTTGGTATCTCATTGTGGTTTGGGTTTGTACTTCCCTGAAAATCAAAAGAGACTCTTAACCATAGGAAGCAAACTGAGGGTTGCTGGTTGGTTGGGGGTAAGGGGAAGGGTAACTGGACGATGGACATTAAGGAGGGCACGTGATCGAATGAGCACTGGGTGTTATATGCTGATATCTACCTCTGAAACTAATAGCACACTACATGTTAATTAATTGAATTTAAATGAAAATTAATTTTTTTAAACCCTTGCTGATTTTAACAACTTGCAAAAGTATGCCTTTCTGGTTTTTAAAGTTAAATGTTATGGGGATTCATTTTCCCTGTGCAGGTATTTTTGTGCCTGGGATGCCCAGTGTGAGGGTCTGTTTCTTTCCCCTCTCATGCCGGCTGTGTTCCTTCTTCTGCTGAGACAGTCCTGGGGGTCCATTTAGCTCCTGACAACATTGCCACCCTCTCTACCCTTTTCAGCGAGCTGTTTTCTCTACATTTAGCTGTGTAGCATGTGTTCGGCCAATCTTTGGGTCATTTTCTGGATTATTTACACTGATGTGGGTGTTATCTCATTGTATCTGTGGGACACACTGAGATTAGGATCCTCTTACTCCATCATCTTCCCCGGAAGTCTGAGTTTATTTGTTTTAAAATCATAGTTACTGTTAAGAATAAATCCTCCAGAACTAGAAAGTATGGCCTCTTTAAGCTATCTATGCTCTAACTCCGTGCACCCAAATATTAGATTCTTGCATATTTAAATTTTCTAGAGCTCTGCTTCTCTTCTTCACTATTTGATGAGCTTTATCCAGTGCCCTTCTCAAGACTTCTTGAGGAAAGATTCAGAGTCACAAAACCTTTACCTTTATGATACCTCTTTGTAAACAAGTTGTTTGGGTTTATTACAGATTCTTCTCTTCATGGTCAGCATAGGGAAAGTTTTTGTTAACTTTTCAAATAATCAGACCTGTACATTTTGGCCATATTATCTGGCAAGCTACCTCCAACTACTTCAACCTTTCTGAAATTCTTCATATAATAATAATAGACACTCAAGTGTGTTCTAATCACAACAGGAAGAACTATATAGGGTTCTTGGTATGGCCAACACTGAATGTGGCTTTTAAATTCCTTAGGTATATAGTTTTCAATCTGTAGAGTGGGAATAAAAATGGCAATGTCTTTCACAAACTGGGAAAAAAGGTCTCTGGAATCTGATAGCAGCCAACATAGGCCTTCCAGTAACACTATCCCTCCAGCAAAGGTCACAGGACACAGAACAACCTCTGCTTAGATCAGTGTAGCCTCCTGATTCCCATAGCAACTGCTCAGGCTCTGGTCCAGTTGTTCTTCCCTCATTGCTTCCTTGAGGCCTCTTTCCTCAATATAGAAATTAAGTAATTGATATTTCTTTACTCACTCCTTGCTTTACTTTCTACTAGAGAGATCTTAAGTACCAAAATAGTATAGCAATAGCACTAATAATAAAAATAATAACTTATTTTTAAGAGATCCCTAAATGTCAGCATTCTAGTAGATCACTGGACCGTGATATGAACTGAATGGTAAACTGGTATGAAATTGTGATTTGAATGAAATTCCAGATCCACCATATTGGACTGGATGTACTAGAACAGACTATTTCTGAGTTAGGCTTGTTATCATCCATTGAAAGGCTTAGAGCCGTATTATATTTTCATTAGTGGCATCATTTCTCCTTTATTTTGTAAAGCTTATTTTGTGACCCCTACAGTAACTGCCTCTCTAATTAACATAATAATACAAATTTAAATATTACGCCAGGCTCACAGGGTTAAGTGTCAAAAGAAAAATAAAATGTAGGATACAGGCATGATGGAAAACAGAATGGAGGTTCCTCAAAAATAAATAAGTAAACAAAAATAGAACTACCATACAATGCAGCAATCTCACTTCTGGGTATACATTCAAGGTAATGAAAACGGGATCTTGAAGAGAGATCTGCACTTCCATGTTCATCACAGCATTATTAACAATAGCCAAAATATGGAAACAACCTTAAATATCTGTCAATAGATGAATGGATAAAGAAATGTGATACACACACATTATTCAGCCATAGAAGAAGGAAATTATCCCATTTATGACAACATGGATGAACCTAGAGGACCTTATTTTAAGTGAAATAAGCAGGACAGAAAGACAAATACTGTATGATCTCACTCATATGTAAAGTCTCAAAAACGGTCAAATTCATAGAAATGGAGTAGTTGGTGGTTGCCAAGGGCTGAGGGGTGGGGAACTTGAGGAGATGTTGGTAAAAGGGCACACACGTTCAGTTATAAGATGAGTAAGTTCTGAGGATCTAATGTACAGCATGGCAACTATACTTAATCATACTGTATTTTACACTTGAAGTTTACTGAGAGAAGATCCTAAGTGTTATCACAACAACAAAAGGGTAACTATGTCAGGTGACAGATGTGTTCATTAGCTTGACTGTAATAATCATTTTGCAATGTATACCTAAGTCAAATCATCATATACACCTTGCATATATATAATTTTTATTTGTCAATTCTACCTCAATAAAACTCGAGAAAAAAAGAAAATGATGTAGGAAATGCTGGAAATTACCGTGGCCTTATTCCTTTACTCTAGGTACATCTATAAGCATTCTTGTCAGTAAATTGGGAAGAGAAATAAAGATAGGGATGACTGGCTTAGCATAGATTGGGATATGAGAATACATGAGGCAGAAGGTGCTTGCAGAACAAATGGGACTTGCATGGCTTGGAAAGCTTTCCTACTGGGTTACATGTGAGAGCGCAGGAGAGTGCTCAAGATTTCATCTTCTGGTGGGGGAAGAAAGGTTAGAAAAAGACTCCTCTGTGATCATATAGTATTTTGTTAACTTTGTGTGTATGTTCAGTTACATACAATTTTCACTATCTTTATTTTATGTGCTTTTGTTTTAGCAAAAACTGACTAGGGACACATAAGTGGCCAAATTGGTTAAGCATCTGACTTCAGCTCAGGTCATGATCTCAGGGCTCTGCGATCGAGCCCCATGTCGGGCTCGGTGCTCAGCTGGAGTCTGCTTGTCCCTCTCCCTCTGCTCCTTCCCCCTGCTCTCTCTCTCTTTTACAAATAAATAAAATATTTTTTTTAAGAATGGCTAAAAAATACCATGCACAGATGTTACATGGTTGGTTTATTTTGAACTCCATTTATCAAATTATGGAGAGCTGTTTATGTATTTCTATGGAAATTCCTGTTATAGTTGCCAGAAGATTTTTATGTTGAACCCTTCTGATATCATCAGTCTAAATCAATGATTCATAGACGTATACAGAGTTTTTGTACATATAGGGGAGGATTACTTTGAAGCTTCCAGAAGCCACTTCCAGAGAAAACACCCAAAACCTTATCTTCACAGGATTTCCAATTTAGGTATAATTCCCCTCTCTACTCTGAAACATCCAGGCTGTGGAAGCACAAGGAGAGATAACAAACATAAGTTCTTTCCTTTCTAAAAACAAAAAAGTGAAACTCAAAAGGTGAGATTTATGACGAATGGTAACTAATATTATCCATAATTCCATTACTGAGCTCCTGATTGCATAAAAGAGTACTTTGCAGAAGCTTCTTTTCAGAAACCTGATTATTATATTTGTTTTTCTTTTAATGTGCACATGCAGTGGGAGAACATGCATGGAATTTATTAGGCCTGGCTAACTTTCTATCAGTTCTAGGAATCCAAGATTAGCCATGTGCAGTTCATAGCCAGCACTGCAAAAAGAGAAAATGTCAACTAGAAAAAGCAAGAAGTGCTTTGTTCCTTAAAAAAAATTAAAGTAATACAAGATGTAAAATATCACAGTACTTTGAGAAAAAAACTAGCAAAATTTCCAGAATCAATCAGCCAAAGATAATTGTGTTATTAAGAAACCATTTGACTATGTATAGATGAAAAGCCATATTTTGCTCAATCTCCAAAAGCTTTACAGTGTATCTGAAACATCTAAATTACCTTTATTAATAAATATAAAATGTGTAATTTTGGGTAGTATGCCTAACAAAGTAAGTGAGTCCCATGAGCATGCTATGCAAATCATTTTATAAAAGGTCACTTTTATTAGCAACAGTGGTCAAATCAAATATGCAATTTCTGGAATAATGTGGCCCATAATGTGCTGATACATTCAAATACTATGGATATTAAACCCAACTATGCCATATTTTAAGAAGCGAAGTATAAATTAGTTGAATCTGAATTATTTGTGATTTACTTAGCATTCACTTACTCTATAAATGTTCATTGATAATCTACTGAGTGCTCAGCACTGTTAATTATACAGTCAACTTCTTTGCTTATTCTGGCCTTTGCAGCCATCAAATACTTGATCTCGAGACATCTAGCACATGGACATATAGGAGGTTCTCAATACGTAATTGCAATTCTCCCTCGTGTGTGACTGTGGAACATGTACCAGGTACAAGATACTGCTCTAGGTCTTGAGAATATGATGGTGAACAAGACAGGAAAGGTTCCCACCCCTATGAAAACCATCCTCCAGTGGGAAAAACCCCCACTAAGAAACAAATAGGATCACCTCAGAGAGCAATAACTGTCTGAAGAAAAGTAGTGAGGCAATAAGACAAGTGCAGACAATATTCGACAGAAAGACCAAGCAAAACTCCTTGGAGGTGAAAACTGACCAACCAGGAATTAGTCACACAAAGATTTAGAGGAAGGCCACTTCAAGTAAGAGTTGCTGATACAAAAGCCTATGCTTGAGACCATTTTTAATAAAAATAATTTCCTTAAGTATGGAGTCTTAAAACCTCAGGTGTTTCTTACCACTCTCTTAAGAGAAGAGGTTCCACGCTGGCAACCAATGGGCTAGGTGTGGTCTGCAGAGCTGCTTTGTTTGGGCAGCACAAAGTTCAGTGGTTGTTTTGTTTTATTGTTTTAGGCCAACAACCAAAAGTTGTGAGGTTTCTGATGAAAACCCAGATTTCTGACTTTCCTTGAGAAACCAGGTCCAGAGTCTTGCGACCTGAATTTCAGCATGGTGGATGTGGGCTTTATGGCTAGTTGTGTTCTTCAGATAAGGAGTGAGGTGTTGCACTGCCTTTTTTTTTTAATAATAAATTGATTTTTTATTGGTGTTCAATTTGCCAACACACAGAGTAACACCCAATGCGCATCCCATCAAGTGACCCCCTCAGTGCCCGTCACCCAGTCACCCCCACCCCCCACCCTCCTCCCCTTCCACCACCCCTAGTTCATTTCCCAGGGTTAGGAATCTTCATGTTCTGTCTCCCTTTCTGATATTTCCTACCTACTGCCTTTGCCAATGTCTTGCCACTGTCTTCTTTTGCCCCAATCCTGAAGCCAAAGTTCACCTGCCATTCCTCATCATGCTCCTGCTATTG
The DNA here is from genome assembly GCF_905146905.1 of Nyctereutes procyonoides. NCBI lineage: Eukaryota > Metazoa > Chordata > Mammalia > Carnivora > Canidae > Nyctereutes > Nyctereutes procyonoides. Next base: position 15,445,450 of record NW_026575082.1, on the reverse strand, counting down.
GTTTTCTCTGTAATTATGTTTCCATCAAAAGTAGGACAAGAAAAGCAAGGTATAGACTGTTATGTGTTTCAAGAAAAATGGCAAAAAAAATACACAGATCAGTTTTTAAGTCAGCTGAATATAGCTTAGCTTTTCCTCTCATTTATATTTTCTTCCTGGTCGTATTAAGCATATGAGTTTGAGACATTTAAAGGCGGGTTTTAAAAATTAAGAGCATGGTCCAAGATTGTTTTTTGGAAAAATGAAATAAAATTAAAATAACTGCATTTTGGGGCTGCTTCAGTGGGACAAGTTAGGTATCCAAACTTATGTGAACTTGAACCTTAGCTTTAACACCTACTGAACTGATAATGGGCAAGTTAAAAAACTCTACTCATCCTCGGAATTCTCATCTGTAAATCTATTGATTTGGATACAAAGCAATCAACTTTGTCGCATTATTCTAAGACTTAAAAGTTAGCCTATAGAAGCACATAATACATGGTGATGATGAATGCAAAATCTGCATTATTACATGTATAATGTGGGGTTTGGCATAGTGGGCTCACAATGACTTACCTTATCTTGGTTATGTTCCAAAGTTCTCCTAAGGTGGTTAGGAAGAGGAGAGACTGGGGAGGTGAGAGAAAAAGAGGAGAAAGCAGTAACATTATTCATCGTATGGTGTGTGGCAGCTGTGTACCAGATTCTTGGCTCCCAGTATTCATATTGTCAGTTACCTCTGTTTTTACAGATAAGGAAGAGGAGATGCAAAGAAGCTGTGTAACTTGCCTTGGTCACACAAGAATAAGAGAGATGCTCGCATGCAAACCTTTCACCACCTTTCCGTTTTTTACCAACTCCCTGCCCCTGTATAGAAGAGTTGGAGAGCTACTTCCTTGAGCCACAGAAATGAAGGCATTTCCAGTATCAGTGGATTTATCAAAATTGGACATGCATAGGAATCACCTGCAGAGCTCATTAAAAATGCCCTACCACAAGGGTCTCTGATTCAGTGGGTGATCCAACCATTTCACCTTGAAAGGCACCAATGAGGGGATCCCTGGGTGGTGCAGCGGTTTAGCGCCTGCCTTTGGCCCAGGGCGTGATCCTGGAGACCCGGGATCGAGTCCCACGTCGGGCTCCCGGTGCATGGAGCCTGCTTCTCCCTCTGCCTGTGTCTCTGCCTCTCTCTCTCTCTCTCTGTGACTATCATAAATAAAAAAAAAAAAAAAATTAAAAAAAAAAAAAAAGAAAAAGAAAGGCACCAATGAATATCTTTCTGATCTCAGGGGCTAATTTTTAAGTGGAAAACGCAGAACATGGTGAAAATTTGTAAATGGTATTGAAGTACAGATGCTACATGAGAATGGATAAAATAGAAGCCCCTAATGTCACAGAGAAATCATTAAAATTGTCTCAGATCATTTTTTTTTAAATTAGGGTAGAGTTGAAAGGACAAATAAGGTTTGATAGAGGGAAATTTAATTAAAATAATTAAATTCCAATTAATTTAATTAATTACACCCTACATACAAGCCATTCACATTTAACCTGATTTCCACTGTACTCCTCTCTGACATGGGAGTTTTTAAATGCATCTACTACCAGTTTCATGTTATCTTTCCCAGTAAAAATCCTGATAAGATTCACTACAGAGAACAGCAGACACTATTGGAAATTACTGTCACTGAGTGCATGGCTGGAAACTGTTCATACAAGAGAAGTAAGGCTAGGTGTCTGTCTTCTTCCTTACCTCCCAGGTAGAATGAATTGTAAGATCTAAAATTTCAGTGTTGTCTTAACATCTTTGAGCCTCATGGGGCCCCAAAGGCCTAGACATGGGTTTACTGCTCTTGCCACATAGGCCCTTACGCTCAGCATGAAAAACTCCACCAGCTAGTCTTCTATCAGCCAGACCAGCTGCTCCTGCCCCTTCTCCATGGAAGGGATTGTACTTCCTCGCCAGGCCATAAAAGTACTCAAACAGCCAATCACATTCTCCTGCAGAAAGCAGAAATAGTGCCACCTTGGTTACTATAAAGCCGGCCTTCCACAGACCCTGTTAGTTCCTTCTGCTTTGTTAATTTGATTTTCTTTATTATTATTATATTTTTATTTATATATTTTTATGTTGTCACTAAATGTAGCTTATTTATAAATTGACTGGCCATGTCACTCGATCCTTTCTCAGCTTCAACGGTCTTAGTGTTTTAGTATCATCTTGAACTGACTCCTACAGTGGAAAATACTATATTGGTTGCAGGTTCTCCAATCTAGTTTTCATCTTTTTTCTTAATTATGTATTTTTGCCTTTTTGAAGTAAAAACCATATCTAAATTTTAAAATGTTTATGCAGATCAAATGTCCACTTTTTCTTTTTTTTTTCTTTTTTATTTTTTTGTATGCCTATGGTTGCTTTTAAACTAAGAAAGACTTCCATCCAGAGGTCAAATACTTAATGATGCATTATTCAAGTTTTCTCTGGTTTTGTTTTTTTTTTAAGTCCACGCTTCTGAAACTTCTCTTAGTGCGGTGTGAGGTAAGATTTCTAATTTCTGGCTTGGTATTTAGCAGATAAAGAATCTTAATTTGTAATTCCAAGTTCTTTTCTCCTTTTGATCCCTAGAGTCTTCACTTTCCCCATGGCCAAGTAGAAAGAGAGAGAAAAGATTACAGACAAGTGTGAAACACTGTATTGTTGTTTCCCTAATTAACATGGAGTGAGAGTCTTTTCCAGAGAATGAGTTCTCTGAATATCTTTGCATTCTGGTTAAAAACTTGATGTTAATAACTTGACTCTTGCTTGTTTGTAAAAAAAAAAATTAAGGCAGAAAAGAGATAGATGGACCAAAACATATGTAAAATACCAACAGGCAAAATGAGAAAAAAGGAACATGGTAACTCTCGATGTTTGCTAGAATCTGTCATCAATGGAAGGTAAATATAAATGTATGACTCTAGGTTATTAGCCAAAACCGGGAGCCATAAATATTTTTTAGGAAAATTGTGTAGGGAATGTTGGGAGAAAGTGGTCTAATGTCTGGCCAAATCTGGAGCATCTGACTGTGAGATGGGGCAGGAAATGATGTTAACAAAAAGGGTATCAATGAGTCAAGCAGAGGTAAAAACAACAGATTTCTGTTGCTACTCCTAAGGGCCAACAAGACTTGTTTTAGGCAGAATAATCCACCAGAGCTAATGAGGAAGAGTTATGTGGAAGTCCAAATCCAAATAGGGATTTCAGATGACTTAAGGATTTATGGGGAAATGCAGCAGATCAGTACCTTAACTGTAATCTCCGTTCATTCCCTAAGATCTTTCTCTAGTGGCAGCAAAGTCAATTAGAGGTGAGAGCAGAAAAGCACTTGGTAGAACAGAGCAGCCAAGACATTCCCAAATCACTGACTAGAAGGGTCAGAAAGAGGGAAGGGCACGATTAGGATTATGGGGAGACTTGTAGAGCTTTCAGGAAATATTTTTATCTGTTTGTGTCTTTTGCTTACTTGCTCAGTGTATTTGTTATCTGGATGTATGGACCAGATATTGTGCTCAGAACCAAACACAAAGAAGTCCAAATAGTCTAAAACTACATCTATCCACCAAATATGTGTTGAGGTCCTTCTATGGACCATCACCAAGTTTTAGGAGTTTGGAATACATGTAGGAACAAAACAGATATGGTCTCTGCCCTTATAGGAACCCTCATCTCTTTCTCTTGAAATATTTAAAAATAGAAAATACAGAAAATCATATATCATACATTTCTGTATTCCCTCAAGATTTAATAAATGGTAATATTTTGCATAGTTGTTTCAAAACATACTTAAACAAATAAAATCACCTAGCTACAGTTAGAGCTGCTTTGACCTATCTCAAATGAAATTTCCCTTCCTCTCTTCAGGGAAGTAATTAATTATCCTGAAGTTGGCATTCTTCCAATTATTTTAAAATATGTTACCACGTACATATTTGTTCATGAGAAATTTGTAGCATAATTTTGTATTTTGGAAATTATGAAATGATGTTTTTGGTACAAAATGATAACTTGCTTTTTATATCTCACATCAGGTTTTTGAAATAATTTACTTAATATTTATTAAATACCTACTGTGCCTCAGGCATCATCCTAAGTGCTAGAATAAAGCAGTGAATGACCAAATAATTCTGTCCTTATTGAAGCTTATATTGCAGTAGAGTAAACAAACAATAAACAGCAAAATATGAAATATTCTATATAGACTACTGTTAGATACTGAACTGAGACCCTCATACTTGTACGCTAAACTCTTAACCTACAATGTAACTCAGTTTGGAGATGAGGTTTATAAGGAGCCAATAAAGATTAAGTGAGATAATAAATGAAAGGTCTTAATTCCATAGCACTGATGTCCTTATAAGAAGAAGAGACATCAGAAATTCTTCTTTCTCCTCATGCATACACAGCATAAAGGCCATGTGAGGACAAGGACAATATCTGTAAGCCATGAAGACAGCCCAAACCAGAAACCAAATCTACTGGTACCCAGATCAGGAACTTGTAGCCTCCAAAACTGTAAGAAAATTTTTACTGTCTATGCCATCCCAGGTGTGGCATTTTGTTATGATAGCCCTCCCCTCACTAGTACAGCTGCTATATGTTGCTGAGCACTAACAAGTAGGAAAAGGGGAGATGGGGTGATGAGGGTCAGACTGGATTGGAATTGAGTGTCCAAGAAAGTCTTATCCAAGAAGTTACTCTTGAGAAAAGACTAAAGAAAGTGGAGGAGTTGGTCACTTGGCTAACTGAGGGAAGAGGAAGAAGCACCAGTGCAGAATCTGACCAGTGGAGTATGTGGCATGTTCCAAGAGCCATGAGGAGGTTTGGGTGGAGGGAGTAGAGGGGAAAGTGGAAGGAGAGGAAGAAGATGAAGCTGGAGGGTTAAAGGAGGCCAAGATCACATAGAAACCGTGGGAGAGTGTTTAAACAGAGGAGTGACAGGGTCTGACATTCATTTTAACAAATTGTTCTCAACAGTTCTGTTGAGAAAAGAAAAAAGTCCAAGGGCAGAAGCAGAGAAACCTCTTGTAAAACTTATTTCAGTAGTAAAAGCAAAAGATGATGGTGATTTCAATCAGGCATGTGGCAGTGGAGATGATGAGAAGTGATCAGATTGGAGATGTATTTTGAAGGCTCTGAGCAACTATAAGAATTGTCTTCCAGTAACACAGGTGAAAAATGAGGTCATAGGATCCTAAGTCCAAAACGTTAAGTTGAGATTTTGAATTCATGGGCTGTGAGATATAGGGGTCTGGAGTTCAGGGGAGAGATCTAGGCTGGAGATAAAACTTCAAAGTCATTGGCACACGGATGGTATTTAGAGCTATAAAAATGGATGAGATCACTTAAAGAGTAAATGTTGATAGAAAAGAGAAATTCAAGGAGAGGTTATGGAGATGACTAGCAATCAGTTAAGGAGACAGAGAGCCTGGCCAGAAATTTAGGAGGAGAACCAGGTGTCATAGCCTGGATGTTAAACGAAGATATGCTTCAAAGGGGTCATGAAATGGCTCAAATTCATCAATGTTATTACATGCAGAACAAGGTCACTAATTTACTTTCTACATAGTTTTCTAGGAGGAATAGAACCATTTTTATTTGTGCATTGTTATAATGGTAGATATTTTATTTATTTATGATATTTCACTTTTATCAGTAATGTAGCAATGACCATCTGTGTCCATGAATGATAGCTGCTTTAGGGTATTCCCTAGATGTCGAAATGGTAGGTTGTAGAATATGCATTCGTAACTTTTCCAGATATTGCCAAATTGCTTTTCAAAGTGATTGTGCCAGTGAATGCCCCCACCAGTAGTATCTAAGAGCTTACATTCTTGCTCACACAGGGTGCTGTTCAATTTATTTTTGACAGATGGATGTGAATTGGTATCATGTTGTTTTAATTGGTATTTGCCTGATAGTCCTAGTAAAAAGCATCTTATGGGGAATGCCTATTCATAGCTTTTGCCCATTTTTCAACTAGGTTGTTTTTCAATATTATTAATTTGCAGGAACTTTTTATGTATATTGGATACTAACCCTTTGCTGGTTAAACACATTGCAAATGAATGCTTCTTACACTATATTCCTCATCTTTTAACTTTGCTTATAGTATCTCCAGTTGTACATTAAAAAAACTTTAATGTATGTAACATAATTGGAAGGAATTAGTTTTAGAAGGAGAAGATGGGGGATGCCTGGGTGGCTCAGTGGTTGAGTGTCTGCCTTTGGCTCAGGGCTTGATCCCGAGGTTCTGGGGTCAAGTACTGCATGGGGCTTCCCACAGGGAGCTTGCTTCTCCTTCTGCCTATGACTCTGCCTTTTTCTCTGTGTCTCTCTTGAATAAATACATAAAATCTTAAAAAAAAAAGAAGGTGGAAGACTTACCAACAACTTTTCAATTTGATAACAGAATGTAGAGTGAGTTTTGAATCTGATAAGCTATTACTTTAATGATCAGTTAACCAATCCAAATAATCAATTAATCAGTCAAAAGAGCAATTTGACCATCCATATTATAGAAGTGGAAGGCTAGTTGGTAGGGTTCTCTTATGGAAAAAAGAAAACAAGTACCTACACAACCAAAGGAGTCTGGGCAACACTGAGACTGCAGTTGAGGCGTAAAGTACGACCCCACAGGTGCTCCTGTTTGTGCATTTGTTTGATTTTCTCAAGCTAGGATCAGCATCCGAAGTGAAGGCACACATTAAGTTCTTTCTAGCACTGAGGTTTTCTAGGAGTTCCTGAACAAGAGGCCCCCAAAAGAACAAGAGGGTTTACATGAAGGTGGAGGAGAAGGGATGGTTTGGAAGTTGCATGAAGGAGTGAGGATACAGCCACCATAGCTCCCTACCCAAGGTACATGAACTGCTATAGATGAATTATGTTCCCTGCCAAATTCCTACATTTAAGCCCTAATCCCTAACATGACTAAATATGGAGATATAATTAATTACCTTTACACAGAGGTAATTAAGGTTAAATGATGTCATAAGGGTGGGGTCCTGATACTACAGGATTAGTATCCTTACAAGAAGAGACACCAAAGAGCTCACTCTCTCTGTTTCTCATTGTCTCTCTTCACCATGAGAGGACACAGCAAGAAGGTGGCCATCTGCAATCCAAGATAGAGCTCTTGCTAGACTCTGACCCTGCTGGGACTTTGATCTTGGACTTTTAGTCTCCAGCACTGTAAGAAAATACATTTCTATTGTTCATGCCCTCCAGCCTATGGCATTTTGGTATGGCAGCCTGAGCTAAGACATGGGTAAGGGAAAATGAGCCACCTCCATCATGAGCCTCAGTGATTGTATATCAAAGGGAAGAGTAAGATTTCAACACAGATAAAGCCAGAGAAGACTTTCTGTAAGAACCTGGAGGTGGGGATCCCTGGGTGGCTCAGCAGTTAGGTGCCTGCCTTCGGCCCAGGGCATGATCCTGGAGACCCGGGATCGAGCCCGTATCAGGATCCCTGCATAGAGCCTGCTTCTCCCTCTGCCTGTGTCTCTGCCTCTCTCTCTCTCTCTCAGTCTGAATCTCTCATGAGTAAATAAATCTTAAAAAAAAAAAAAAAAGAACCTGGAGGTGTAGGTCAGTTTGTTTCCTGGGAAGCTAAAACTCAAATGGACAGTTTTCTTTACTCCTCAAAGGTGCCCCACAATACTATTGATATTTTTACTTTGAATCTTGAAACTCCAATTTATTAAAACAGAAATTTTAATATTTGTAATGGAAATATTTTTGAAATTTCATGTTTGGAATTTAAAAATCCACTAGTTTATTTTTTCCACTGGTTTGTCTTTATGATTTTCATATTATTTTTCTAAATGACAAGATATCAGAGTTTCTGGCTGCCATTCTCAAGTACGTAACATATTGTAGGCATAGATTTTTTTTTTAGTTCCAATAAACAAAAAAACCTAATGTCATAAAAATTTACCATATTTTGATTTTTGTCATAGTTTTTGATATATAAGGGCTAGATATTACAGAGTGATTTTTATATGATTAATATCACTTACAGATCCTGCAATAATTATATCTTGAAGTAAATTGGCAGACTTTACACTTTAGGCACTTTAACTTGTGTTTCAATATAAATATTCCTCTTGCTTTCTGTTTTTGTCGGTTGAGGTAAATGCATAAAAACGGAGCACATACAACAAATGATAATATTAATACAAAATTGTAAGCCATCACAACTACTGTATTAGCTATCGGTCTACTGGTAAGGGATAAACAAATTGAGTCATGAACATGCTGCTCTGATGTACACGCACTGCCAAGAACACTAACTCATTACATATTCAGTGAGTCTATAGTCATGTTTAAAAGAGAAAATAATTGTGTAGATTAGTTTTTATCAAAACAAATACTGAAACAGAGTTGGATGGGTGGCTCAGTCCCTTGAGCACCAGATTCATGATTTCAGCTTGAGTCATGATCTCAGAGTCATGGGATGGAAACCCACATGGGGCCGCACGCTCAGCAGGGAGTCTGCTTGATATTCTTTTCCCTTCTCCCTTCCCCTGACCCTCTCCCTGCTTATACTCGCTCGCTCTCTCTCTTTCAAATAAATAAATAAATCTACTAAAATAAAACAAAACAAAAATAAAAACCACATACTTAAACAGATGATGCTAGTACCTCAATATAAAACCAGCCTCAAGAACAACTTTCAATTTGTTGAGGTCACAAACCAGCCTTATTCAATTACATACTTAAAATTTCATCAGCATTCCCATTATTCCTGACTTAGACACTTGTATCTCAATATATTTTTAGGCGTTAGCTTCGTCATGTCTCCTACATGTATAGCCATGCTATACCTACAACCTGTCCATTTTTTCATAAATGAAATAACTTCTATTGTTTTTAATCACCATGATAATAGCATAAAGTTTGGACAGGGCATTAAGATTTCCTAGAGCTGGAATATGTATACGATCTCTGAGTGTGTAGCAGGAATATTTGATTCTGCTAGCGGTCTTAAAGCAGGAAATTATCAGTATTACATCATCCTACAATAGCTACTAATGAGCTCCATGGCTATAAAAGTATAATAAGTTCTAACAATTTTATGTAGAGATATTTTTCTCATTTAGAAGTTTGCCTTTTACTATCACAATGTAAATAGATCCTGTATGATAAACCTAGTTGCTCTTGAAGAGATTTAATATTTGTCTGTATGCCTTGCAAATACCTTATCAAAATGAGAAGTAGAATGATGACTTTAACAATCAACCTATTTTAATGCGCTATTTTTTCATATTAGATAAAACGTTGAGAAATTTAAAGACTAAAATATTCAAGCAAAAGTCATTTATGACAGTGAGAAAGAACAGCCAATGGGTTAAATAAATCACATGTAAAATTTTGAATTTAAAAATCTTTGATATTTTTCAACAGTTTGAATTTATTTTTGTTTATTTAGACTTAAAAGAGCAAATAAAATATTAAGTTGTGTACCCACAAGGAGCTCAAATGGGTAAAAAAGAACTCAAAGTTTGATTTCAATTTTTTTTTTCTCAAGTCCTTATTTAAAGACTTTTTCTTGTTCCCTTTCAATGGACTATTAGTGACATAATTAGTGCCAATGGCTCTTTATCAGAAACATGAATTACTTTTTACTCCTTTTTGTTTGTGTTGCATTTTGCAGGTTTGAGGAAGGTTCTTCCGCTCTTATAAAAGGCCTGTAAAAAGCCAAGAGGGCAAAAGAGAATGTGGAGATTACAGACAGGAGACCGGGGCCAAGTCTGTTAATAGAACATTTGTATCTGGCTGAGCTGACTGCCCTTGGAGTGAATGTAGCTTATAAACCTTGGGTCTACTGAGCAGATGTTCCCTCTCCAGATATTTAAAAGACCACACACCTCCCACTGCTCTCAAATAAAGATGGAAAATGTCAGAAGACAAGATGTATAAGCTTCCATATTCCTTCCGTTGTCTTTTAACTATACTAGATGGCCCAATGGTCACACTCTCTTATTTCACTACCTCACACAGAACCAAAATAAATATGGCCACATAGAAAATAGCTTCACCAAAAAAAAAAAAAAAAAAGAAAGAAAGAAAAAAAAAAGAAATAGCTTCACTGTTGGAATCTGTTTGGTTACTTCACACAGTCATTTAAAACCTGAAGGGTATTCCCTTCAGTTAAGAAAGAGCAAATACTAATGCCAATTTTAAAATTGATAATGATCTTCCAGATAATATTATTACCTTTGCAAAAAAGTATAAGGGTGTATCCTTAGATTGCCCAATTAGAGATAATGTGCTTGACAGTGAGAATGCTGAAATGATCACCTTTCAATGCGTGTGAAGAATATCATTCCCATTGTCAGTGTTTAATTCCTAATTGCTTTGGCACCATCAGGACTACGTCTCCAGAACATTTCATCTCCAGTTGAAACGATTTATTTCATTTTTATTCAGTTGGGAAGGATTTAGTACTAACGTTTCCCACAAATATTTTTGTGAGTTTCCTCACTCTGAAGGGAAAGCCCAACAGTTTTAGTAATTCTAAATATAAATCAAAAAAAATTAATCATGATGTTTTTACCAAATTTATAGCTATCTCATTTTCACTGGATAGTGACATTTTATTATCCTATGAAAACAAATTATAGGCATTTGCTTCCATGTATTTCAAGGACAAGAAAGAAAAGACAGTGTGTGACCTCCCAGACTGTAGAACACAACCAAAGGCAACTACCTACACACCTACAACTAAACAAATTTTCCAGCTCATGAACAAAATTGTTGCCTGACCCTCTGATAAATTTGCCATGTGGGTAAAATCATAGGGAATATGCCTGGGTACATTTTGAGATTGTTCCTAGGATTTTAGAGGAGGGGGCTTTCTTCAAATAATGTGAGAATTGTCATGTAGCAAAACTGCACGTTCATTCAAACCTTATGGAAACATCCCATATTGGGTATGGCAAAATTTTTACATTAAAAAGTTAATAAAAACACCCAAAGAAACTGTTTTCTCTGTGTTTTTTTTTCTCTCTCTCTTTTAATTGTGTTCTTAAATAAGTCACTTCCTGACAGGAAAAAAGTTGGGCTTATCACAGAAAAAGTTTAACCTGGATCATTTTGTGTATTTTATATTAAATAGAAGTTATCCTCTTCAAAATACATTATGTGATAATCATTTAGAAAAGCTCCAGATTAAAACTGGCTCTAATTTTCCCTGCTCAGTTTTTTTGCAACTTACTGCTAAAATATGAGAACTGGCAAAGCAAAGGAAGTAATTACTAACATTTCCACTGTTGCCAGGACCTTGTGCTTTGTTCCATTTCTTCAGGTGGCTGGCTCTCAGTTTAACCCAGGTGATAGCACGCATGTGCTACAGCCCCCTTATCACCCCAAGACTTAACCACTTTCAGAAATAGAAGTTTTCTGGCAAGGAGAAAGTCAGGAATTTGTCTTTATTCTGTGTGGGTATAGCTATTGCCCCATACCCATTAGCACTTCTCCTTCTATTCTCAGTTGAAGGGTAAAACTTCTAGAGAATCAATGGTTATGAAATAATACTGGGGTATTGCACTCTAAGAATTTTATGGTGATGGGAATTGGAAAAATTCTGAGTGCCTCCTAACTATATATATATATTTTTTCTTTTTCTTCTCCTGTTTAGAGTGAAAGAGACATGGACAGTGGGAAATGCTAATTTCATCATAGTTCAGGATAGTTACACTTGAAAAAATCCTAATAATTGACATTAATAATTAAGCTAAGAGCTGGATGTCTGGCCAAACCTCAGCAAGAGGATTTTCATCCAGTATTAAAATGCCTGGAGAATGGGACTAAAGGCACAATACATCCTTTGTCCATTGGCAGATGGTGGACCTTGACAAAACCTATCCATCTGAGAAGAAAACAAAGCAACAATAACAACAATAAAATAACAAAAAGGGGACCTATGTAATAACATGGCAGGAACAAAAAGGAGATTGTCATCTTAAAAGCTGAGAGAAAATGTACAAGGATCCAGAAATAATAATAATAATAATGAAAGAAAATTATAATAGCTCCTTAGATTCATTCTAGGATGTGAAACAATACAGAACCTATGATGCAGGTGTGAAATACACACAAAGTACAGGGTAATGTGGATATAAAATAGGATGTGATGAAATAGGAAGTGGCTGAGAAAGGAAGATTGGCAGAAAAACTCTAATACAATGAAAAAATTAAATTCATATTAGACATTAAAATCTACTTAAAAATCAAATCACTCATAAAATGTAAATCTCAATTCCTTTTTCCAGAATGCAAGAAAAAGGACCAAGAGATTAAAAAGAAGGGAGGCCAAAGGAAAAAAGATGATAGGCATGGATGATAAATTACAGAAGAAGAATTTTAGCTGATTTTAAAGAGACAAAAACCTTTGGAATATAAGTAGAATCTAAACCAAACAAGCGAACAAAAATCTGAGTAAGTGAACTGTGAAATCATACTATGCTATACATAAAATAATCAGAGTCCCATCCCTTAGACACTTTTGGCAAAATGTTTTAATTAAATGGTTAAAAAAACTTTGAAAGAAAACCCAGAAAAACTGACTGCCTTTATAGCTTTCCTCTGTATAACATACAGTGTTTTTAAAGGGAAAGGCTGTAACTAAAGAACTTCTTTCGTTTGTGAAGCCAACAAAAAACAATTCTCTTATAAACAAAAATCTAAAAATATACTAATCACCTACCCATCTTGGAAACAAACAATATAAAGAAATATTTCAGATGAGACAAAAATCAGAATTAACAATTTAAGAAGGTAGAAATAGTGATAGACATGGTAGAGACAAATTTGCATTATTTTCCTTTCTAGGAAATAAACCGAGAGGAATTTGTCTATAATATGGAGAAACATTTAAGCATAAAGAAACACATAATGCAATTATAGCATAACTATAAAAAAATTCCTATTTAACAATAGAATATCATTCAACAAGTTAAGTTTATGATGAATTTTAATCATATGGGTTAAGGTTATGATGAAATATTTAGCAAAGAGCACAGTATGAAATGAAACATCCATGAATTAACAACGTAAAGAAAAAGTATATGTGACTTTCATCTGTAACATTTTTATATCTTTAAAAAGAGATCTGAAGTAAACATTAAACAAAATTACTTCAAAATATTTTGGATAGTGGGTATGTGTTTATTTTTAAACTTTATTATATATAGTTTTTCAGAACTAATTTCTTCCAAGAAAAATCATAGAGGGATGTCTGAGTGGCTTAGTCAATTAAGAGTGGAGCCCTTGACTTTAGCTGAGGTCATGGTCTCAAGGTGGGGTGATGGAGCCTCATGTCAGGCTCTGCACTCAGTGGGGAGTCTGCTTGAGATTCCCTCTCTTCCTCTGCCCCTCACTCCACTCTCTTTTTCTCTCTCTCATACAAATAAGTCTTCAAAAAAATCATAGAAATTAGATCATAAGAAAAATTTACCAACCCTATTGTTTTTGGTACTGATAATATGCTTCTCCCCTGCCCTCTAATTTTGTGCTTTCCATTAGTTTCTCTGTATGTCCTACAGACAAACTGTACTGCCCCAAATGAGAGAAAATCATTCACCAAGCTTCAGAAATTTTCAAAAAACGCTAACACCCACCAATTAGTTAAATGAAATGTAACCTCCCTATCAATTTCCTCATTCATAAAATAAAAGGGTTGGCATTTCTGCTTCCTAGAATTATGAGGATTATGTAATAAAATGTTCTGCAGCAATACATCTCTCTAAGAAGGATATTTTCTGAACGAGTATCTTTTTTGGGAGGAGCTGATGTTGCTGGAAATAGATTAATTTGGTTTGTGGCTGAGAAACACAGCAATTGTTCTTATAGTAATAACTGGAATGAAACTGCTTATATGAAATTCTTTTTAATAGGGAGTGCCGTCCATTTCCCTTGGAAGACCGGGTAAACCAACACCAATGTCATTCTGTGACTTTGGCAACATTAAAGAGAACAACAGAGGAAGAAGCAGAAATTTGTTGCAGGGGGGAGGTGGTCGGTAAGCCCCCTGGTCTGTTCAGTAAGGTGGTGCAGGGTTGAATACAGAAAAACCAATCAGGGAGTGGGCTCCAGGGTGTTCTAATTCATCTAAGGGGCAAGCAGTCAGATCCAAAGAAGCATAGAAGTAACTGGCTAGTCACGTGACCCAATTCCTCTTCTTCCTCAACACACAGCTAGACTACATTCCCCAGCCTTCCCTGCAGTTAGATCTGCCCTTGGGATGGAGCTCTAGCCTGTGGCACATAAACAGAAGTGATGTGCACTTCAGGGTGATGTGCTTGACCTAGGAAACCTTCCCATAAATGGTCCTCCACTCTCTTCTTTCTTTCACTGGCTTGATACAGATATCCATGGCAACGAGCCTGGGTTGCGCTCACTGCAGAGGCAAGAGATTACCAGCTTCTCCTGAGTAGGCACTTTGGGTTTTTTATGAGCATAAAATAAACTTTTAGTGTGTTTATCCACTAAAAGTTTTAGTTCGTATGTCATAGCAGTTAGCATTGCTCTAAGTAATAGAGGTTTCTTCATACCAGGAAGGCAGCAAGTTGAAGATAATACAAAAACTGATGTCTCAAAGCCTGAGAGTAGAAGTCAAAAATAACAGGAGCCCTCAAAAAGGCCTTCAGATTTTGAATCCAGGCAGCAAGGGGGAAGTGTGGTCCTAGTGCACCGCCGACACTGAGCAGAGGTTAGTTTATTTTAATTGCCACGCTCTGATCTTCTCATAGAGCATCTGCAGGGAGCATAGACTCATGCCTACCTGGAAATCACAAGGAGTGTGATGTAATAATATTGCCACTAATGTACAAATATGTCCTATGGCTCCCACACTTGAGACAAAACAAAACAGAACACTTCCCATGATTCCATATCTTCCCTTTAGCGGCCCTCAATTTCTCTACTCTGGTCTCCAGCCAAACTTTGGGAAAGAGGAAAATGTCCACATATGCCATTTCCCATCACTTCCTCAGCAGACTTCACCATATTCCAATGTGATTTCTGCTGCCACCGTCCCAAAAATCCCTGCCAAGGTGGCCAATGACTTTCATAAAGGTGAATCTAATGGAAACTTCTTAGCCCCCATCAAACTAAATGTTTTGCCAGCTTTCAGGAGTATTAATGGCTTGTTTTCTATTTAAAACTATTCAGGGCAGCCCTGGTGGCTCAGTGGTTTAGTGTCGCCTTCAGTCCAGGTCATGATCCTGGAGACCGGGGATCCAGTCCCACATCGGGCTCCCTTGCATGGAGCCTGCTTCTCCCTCTGCCTGTGTCTCTGCCCCACTCTCTCTCTGTGTGTCTCTCATGAATAAATAAACAAAATCTTTAAAAATAAATAAATAAATAAAACTCTTCATTGCTTTTTCCTGAGCTCAGAATAAAATATACACATATTTAGCATAACCCGGGCATCTCCATGTGAGCTAGTCACCTGCTGCCGGATGTTATGCCTCGGCAATTTACAGTAATGGTTTAAGCACTGGGACTCTTCCATTCGAATTCTTGTTGGAGTCTTAGTTTCAGTTTTGATCTCTGAAAGTACTACTGTCTCCCTGCCTCAGTTTCCTTTATTTGTAAAATGGAGAACATCATGATACCTATGTGATAGATCTGTTGTGAGGGTCAAATAAGGTCACAAATAAGTAGTTACAACAATATGTGGCACATACGAAAAGCTCTACTATTATTATTACATTTTCATGGTTTTACACTAGTGAAATATCTTCCTGCCACATTGGATTTCTCTCTGCTCCTTGAGCCAATTTCATTTATTTCCCCTGCCCCTACCTTGGCCTTCCATATGCCTGGAATGCCTCATCCTCCTAATCTCCCTGACTGGCTTCTTTTCATTCTTCCCTTTGGGGAGGTTTTTTTGCTTATCTAAAATTGTTCCTCATTTTTATTTCTTAATGATGCTCCATTGTTTTCCTTCATGAACATAAAACAGTGTGTAGTTGTTTTGAAACACACTTACACCTATATATTTATTGCTTTCATGTCTTATTGTATTATAGACTTCACGACGTCAGTAACCATGCAGGCTTTGTTCACCTTGGGCCTATCACTGCGCCCGGTGCATATTAGGTTGCCAATAAATGTGTATGATGTGAATGGCTGAATGAATGTAAGTGCTTCTTATACAGGGCCCCAGCTTCCCCAGTGGATGAGCAGACCTGCTGCAAAGAAAATGAGGGGTGACGGATAGAAAGTGTCATAGACAGAGGAGACACAGAAGTAGTGGCCACAGAATGTGAAACGTTTCATATTTAGACATGATTATTTTAGTAGTAATCAAGAGCTACTTCATCTCAGTAATACTTATGACCTTTTTATACAGCATAAAGTGTATGTACATAAAATTAAATTCACCTTAAAAGGCCACAGAATCTTTGTTAGATCTGGAAATGGTTTCTGTTTCAAATGATATAAGCTCATTGAAGGCAAATCTTAAACAGCGCTTGGGACAAGGCATTAAATAAAGTAGATGCTCGATAAATACTTATTAATTACTAAATTGGTTAATAGTTTCCTTGAAGTGGTTGGGTAGCTGTAATTGCCTATTTGATTCTAAGTGATGCATCTAATTCCATATTTTGATCTCAGCAATCCTGCCAAGTGAAATTGGCTGCAATCTCTGGCTAAGCTCAGCTTACTTTAAAATTTTTGGCTTTTCCCCAAAATATTTATAGTTTTCTTTTCACCTTCAGTGATTTACTATTCAACCATGGTTCACAGAGGTTAAAAGCATCAACCTTAGAACATATACAGGGTTGCTGTCAATGTCTTGAACAAAATTTTCTCATTCCAAGGGTATGGCAAAGAATTTCCAAGCATAAATTAGATGCCCTCTTCTATTTTCATTTAAAGCATTTTTTACTAAGAGCATATTATGCACCAGACATTACCTTCAGAGTGACTTTGGGGGATCATGGAAAGAAGGATAAGAAATGTGCCTCCATATGACCCAAGAACCTTGTTCTTTCAGTTAGTGGTTTGCATGTTCCAGATGCCTCTAGACTTTATGAATTTTTGAGTCTATAGTTCTGAGAGACAGAAAAGTCCAGAGTGTTACTCGCATGTAACATGAAAAATTAAGTAGTAGTACTATTGCCATTATTAATTAAAGTGGTGTTGGGAAATCCTCTCCCAAAGGATATGCATCTTAAAGAGTAGAATGTTGTATGATGAAGACTCACCTCTATGGGGCAAGTTCCCTGAAGTTAGAGATTACATTTCAACTACAGTAAAATACTGAGGGGCTTGGTTCTCCTAGGACAAGAACATGCACATTTAGTTCCTCAAACAGGGCATTATGAGAATGAAGATTGCCTTTCTATGTGCCTCTTTCTCCATGTCTTCTTTTGCAGTTTTCGATCTACCCATTTCTTCACAAATCAGGTTCCCAGGGCCAGGATACTTTTTTTCTTTTTACCCGAAGTCCAAACATTGTATCTTGCAGACCCCAAAAACATATCCTTCCTGTTTTCCCCACCACCTTTTATCTCAGGACTCCCCATTTCATTGACTAACAATGATGACAAATCAGTCAGTCAGCTCTCTCTGTTATGAGTTCCAATCCTAAGGGAGGGGACGGAGAAACACAGATCCTCCATGCCCAATCATTCTTTTGCTTGTTTAGCCCTTGATTTCTTTCATTTTCTATGAATACTAAGAGCTTTAGTTTCTTCCCCCCACATTTATTTCATGTCCCCACAGTAGCAATTTAACCTTTACTAAAATAGATTAGGAAATTATTATTTTCTACTAAATTCTTACAAACTGTTTTCTTGTTTTAATCTGTTTATGGCTCCTCTCTCTCCTCATTTCTGTTTACCTTCTAATTAACCACATCCAATCTCTACGTATGCAAGCACAGATCCTAAACTAGACTTGCCAGTGTGAATTCTGTTAATATGGTGAAACATTTTCATTCATTCATTCAATAAACATTTACTGGGCATTCATGTGGCAGAAACTAGAGTTGGTCCCAGGGTAGTCAGAATTCTTGCCCCCTGTCTTGTGAATGAAGAGGCATATAAAATACATAGTATTAATAGTGAAGAAAAGAAAGCAGACATTGGCTTAGCTTGTGATTTGTTTCAATCCAAGCATGCAGTCAGAATATATATTAAAACTTAAGCCATTAAAAGAGCATTCATAGATGCTCGAGCATTTGTAATGTCAGGTTGAGACATACTGGTGAATTGCTGCCCAATCTTGTTTGCAACACAAAGAGAAGTAGGCTTTTGTGTGTGTGTGTGTTGCTTTTTTTTTCTTAGTACTAATATACACAGAGGAGGAAGAAAAGGCAACAATTCTGAATTTTCTGTATCATGAAGAAAAGATCCAATATCTTGCACTAACATAAAGTTTGTTGTTAGATTACTGGATTTAACTTTAGAATTCCAAACAAAAATCTCTATCATTGATATTCTTATGACTCTATTGAACCATGGATGAAAAAGAGCTCCCAAATTCCCAAGGGTAACATGCCACACCTTTCCATAGAGCCATAGAGTGAAAACAGGACACTGATCCAAAGTCCTGGTACATCTTATGCCTGGTCTCCCGCTGACAAGAATGGCATGCCTTTTGGGAGGTGTAGAACTACCCCTGATAGAAGAAACCAGGGATTAATTCTGAGGGTCAAGGCCAGCAAGCTCATAGAAGCTATTGCAGTGCACGGTAGGAGATGATTGCAAGTTGATGGTGAGTGCGCTTTTCCAGGCATGTAGAAGGGTTTTAGTACTGCAGGTGCAATTACCACTTAGCAAAGAATCAGCACCCTCTTACTGAAATTAGAACATAAAATGAGTCAGACTGGTGGACAAATTGCTGTACATGGCCCTGCTGTGTTAGTGACCTATATTCACTTTCCAAACTTAGTATGAAGCTCTGTATCTGCAGCTAGCAATTTAGTGGAAGGTGGCAAGGAAGGTAATGTGTTCAAGGGAGAAACAGGGAGAATTCAGCTTTATGACATCTCTTCAGATATCAAAAGGTAGGCTTAGGGTAGTGCAATCAACCTCCATCTTCAAACGTTACTAATAGTAATGCAGAGGAGTCAGGAGTGCAAGGATGTGGATTAAGAATTGGAACCCATGGTAAGATGACAGGAAGCGCAGGAAAGAACACAGAAGCTTGAATGCTATTAAAAATGGGTAAGCAGAGCATCTAAGTGTTCAACAAAGAAAAGGGAAATGACAGGTCTTGAGAATGCTGTTCATGGATGGTATAATTTTAAGGTTTTAATGTGAGATTTAGAGTAAGTTTACAAGTTCAAGAAACTTCTACTTTCCTTAGAGTGATCTTCATCTGAATCACCCTGTAGTTAGAAATAAGCAGAGAAATGGATTCCAAAAGAATTATAAAATGAACTTTGGCTAGAGGAAATGATTAAAGGAATATATAAGACTTCTCTAGACCCTACATTTATATTTCTTCTATATGACATTATATTTTGTTTCTATTCATTTTTACTTGGGAGTGTGTGTGTGGAAGTTTTGTAATTAATGTGAAGACAGGCACAAAATAAATATAATGAAAATAGGAAAACACTGAGATACAAAGGTACTCAAAAGTTTACTTATCATTGGAAGAATTTTTTAACTTACCTCCACAGGAAAAAGTTTTATTTATTTTATTCTTAAAAGATTATTTATTGATTTATTGATTTAAGAGAGAGAGAGAGAGGGAGAGAGAGCAGGAGCAAGGAGGAAGGGCAGACAGAGAGAAAAGCAGACTCCCCACTGAGCAGGGAACCTGATGCAGGTCTTGATCCCAGGACCCTATGATCCTGACCTGAGCTGAAGGGAGATGCTTAACGAACTGAGCCACCCAGATGCCTCTATTTTTTTTTTAATTTTTTAGTTGAAAGAAGATTTACTTTTCTTTTTCAAGTTTTTATTTAAATTCCAATTATTTAATATACAGTGTAATATTAGTTTCAGGTGCGGAATTTAGTGATTCATCGCTTGCTTACAATACTCAGTGCTCATCACATATGCCCTCCTTAATACCCATTATTCATTTATTAATAAAATTAACAAAATTGATAAACCCCCAGCCAGACTTATCAAAAAGAAAAGACAAAGGACCCAAATAAATAAAATCACAAATGAGAGAGAAGAAATAATAACCAACAAATAATTATAAGAGAAAATTATGATAAATTATATACCATCAAATTGTACAATCTGGAAGACATGGATAAATTTCTAGAAATATGTAAACTACCAAAACTGAAACAGAAAGAAATAGAAAAAAAGTTTTACAGATTTTTGCCTAATTCAGAGCATGGAGCCAGATTAAATTTTACAACTTATACTCATTTGACTTAATGCAATTCAATAAATTTACTAAGCACCATTATAGATATCAGGATTGAACAGACAGCATTTTAAAAGGCATTTAAAAAAAATTCAGTCTTTTCTGTTCCCCCCAAATTAAAAACTCTTTGAGAGCAAGGGCAGAGTAAGAGATGTAAGAGAATCGTGTTCAGGGATTTGACAACAATTGGAAGAGTTCTTTTTTTATAACACATTTTTAGCGACCACGTGGGTCAAGTTCTGACTCAAGAAATCTAGGCCTCTCAAAGTCCACACCCACCATGAAGGTAAAGTTTTAAGAAGTAAAACATGGGAAACACTGTAAAATCCTTCAAACTTTAAGGACCAGGGGAACTGAGAAAACATATACACAATTTGGCTATGAAGAGATAAGGCAGATTGGCAAAACTGGCAGCCAAATATAAGGATCGTGAAGAAGGCAAAATCTGCAGGAAAGTGGAGGCAATACATTCAGTTAGCTCTTTTAGGACACGAGGTGGTGAGAGTTGGAAGAACCAGAAGGGGACAGAAGCTTGAATGGCTGTGTGTATGTGTGTGTGTGATGCTTTCCTTATTGTTTCTTTACATTAAACGTTGAAATTTGGGTAGAGAGGTGATGAAGCCCACAAAGAAGGAGATACTGGAAATAAAAATAAAAGTGCAAATAATTAGTCATTAGATCCTCAGCGGGGACGGGGGTGGGGGGCAGAAATACAATGGTATGAAAAGCAGAAGTTAAAACATCCATGTTGTCTTGGAAGTGAAATAAGTAGTCCTTTGTCAACCTAGGAGGAGACGGTGGTCCTTCTTCAGATGGGGGTGGGGGATGAAGGGTAATGCTTCCCCCACTCCTGAGAAGGGCTGGGGTCGGGTGTGGGGGATGATATGATGGAGAGGAGTCTGAAAGGAAACAGAGATGGTAAATATAAAGCAAATCCTCTACTAGAGAGGGGTGAGTTGATGAGGTTTGTGTGTGGTGATCTTCATTCTCCTGATAAAGCAGGAGGCAGGCATGTCCAGACTGAATTTCTAATTCTGGACTAAACTGCAGGATCAGTTTTGATCTAACCATTCCAGGGGCACTCTGGGAGACTTTAGAGAGGAAAGCTGGTTAGATTAACACTAGATTTTGTTTTCATTATTATTTATAACACTAATTTCTTCTTTGGTACATTTCATAAACTACATTACGTGTTAAAGTATCCCTCTACCTTATAATATCTTCCATGTTTCCATTATTATTTCAGAGAGTGAGTCAGTATGTTAAGCAGAAAAATATATTTGTGTTAACTTTTCAATAAAATCAATGTTCAAGGTATGGGAGAAAGGGGAATAAGCTTATATTTATTGCCTAATCTCAGTGGAAGAGATGAGACTCTGAACTAAATCAAAATGACCCAATTCAATGAGAAACACATTAACTTATTATTGGAAAACACTTTTTTTTCAAAATAGGATATTTTAACAAATAGCATATTGTTCTACTAATCCAAAAGTCAAATGGGAACATTCTATTCTTAGACACTTGCCAAGTCATAGTTCTCAGTTTGTATTGTGGACATACAAACATCAATATCACGAATAATCTTGTTTTTGTTTTAGGTAAAAATATACTTCTACTTAAAACAAACCCAAATCATAACACTTCCTCTAAAATTTTCATTTTCAAGAAAAAAATTCTAGTGTTTTAGAGCAGTAAACTGATCTCTGAAGTGCTTCAAACAATTTATAGTCAATTTAAACAATTTGAATATTTATTCTTAAAAACTTTTCAGAAATAATCTTCTGTTATCCTTATGTAATAAATGAGCAAAGAGATACTTATACAGAGTAGTTTTCTCAAGGTCCTAATTATTTAAGAACAGACAAAAATCTGTAACCTTCTGTAACTCTTCCTTCATTCAGGCTCTTATTCATCTATCCATCATGCTTCTTGCTTCCACAATTGCTTTGAACCCAAAGCAGAGCTCTTCTTCAAGGAAATGTGTCTTGGAGGGTTTTGTAATGGTGTTACATACTTCACTCGCTCATTGGCTAACTGAAATAGACCGTCTTCCATATGTGGTGTTATTCTACAATTGTGATTTGGAGGAAAGAAGGGGCCAGGTGTGGAGATAGAAAAGAAGCTGGAAAATTATGACAGCATATGCTCTCAAAATTAAATGAGCATTTTTTTTTATCAGTCTCAGATTTGTGTTGAACTTTCAAGACTTTTACATGAAATTTACCACTTTAAGAAGAGTTTTTAGAGACTCAAAGTAAACAAACCAATGATTCACCTCTTAAGAGTAGCATCAGTTGCTTTCAGAGGCTAAGCGCTCCAACTCAGTGTAAGGCCAGTGATCTAAGGCCCCCTTCTGTCCTGGGAATACCAGCACTCAGCTAAGAGGTGGTGTTGTGGTCCAGAGACCATGAACTAACTGTACACCTGTGTTAGTTTCCTAGGGCTTCTGTGACAAAGTACCACGACTAGATAACTTGCAACCGAAACTTATTGTCTCACAGTTTTGGTAGCTAAAAGTCTAAGATGGAGGTATTGACAAGGTTGGTTCCTTCTGAGGGCTGTGAGGGAGGGATCTGTTCTAGTCTCTCTCCTTGGCTTGTGGAGGACAGTCTTCTTTCTCTGCCTCTTCAGATTGTCTTCTATGAGTCACTCTGTTCAAATTCCTTCTTTTTGAAAGGACACCAGTCATACTGGATTGGAGCCCAACCCTAATGACCTCACTCTAACTCAATTACCTCTGTAAAGACTCTATCTCCAAATAAAATCACATTCTGAGATGAGGATTTCAACATCAGAATTCAGGAAGGTGGGGGACACAATTCAACTTGTGTCAACTTGATAATCCAGAAATACTATCTTTTTTTTTTTTAGGTTTTATTTATTTATTCATGAAAGACACAGAAAGAAAGGCAGGCTCCACACAGGGAGCCTGGTGCAGAAATTGATCCTATGACCCGGGATCATGCCCTGAGCCAAAGTAAGACACTCAACCACTGAGCCACCCAGAAGTCCCACTTCAGACTTTTTCAATCAATATTGTACTATATTACATGCTAATGCATGTGCTCTCTCTTTCTCTCTCTCAAATAAATAAATAAATAAATAAATAAAAATAAATAAATAAATAAATAAATAAATAAATAAATAAATAAAAAAGAAAAACTCAGCCTGGAAACCATTAAAAGTGATGACTTCTGAGGTCTTGGGGCAGAGGAAGGGATCAATTATTTTCAGCATAGATTCTGTTAAATTATTTAATTTTTAAAAAGTATAGATACTTTGTATATACTTAAAAGTACTTTTAAAAGTACATATATTTTGATACCTTTTATATACTTGTATCCATGTATTTAAAAAGTATATATGCTTCGATAACTTTTAATTTAAACTAAAGATCTAAATTCTTGATGACTATGATTTGAATTGATAGTTGTAAGATAATAAGAATGGTCTGGAAAGACCAAGTAAAATGACCTCACCTGATAAAAGTTTGTATGATGTCCCTATGTAGGAGGTTGGTAGTTGATAGTAGAAAATGAGATATCACAGGAGTAGAAGGCAGAGCTGCCTTTTTTCACTGACAAAGATAGTGTCTAGTAGGAAAGCACTGTAGCAGAGGATAAAATTGAAAATATAGTTTCAGGATTGAAGGATAGAGAACAGGGCTGGGAGTATTCTAGATCTTTTTTTCTCAGAAACATCACTCACTTGTTTTATGGTTTTGAACAAGACACTTAACCTTTCTATCTCACTACAAATATTTTTTTATTGTCTGTAAAATGGGAGGAATACTCCTACTTTGATTTATAATTTGTTCTTTCCTCAGTCATTTTATTTTTAATAGTCTTTTTTCTTAATATTTGTGTGTATATATATATTATATACGTACTTGTGTGTATATACATGTATAAAAACTTACTTTGTTGTCAGAGGTAGTAAAATTTTATTGCCATACTGTAATAAATTCTCCTTCAAAACACTTCTAAACATCACAAAAACTCAACCTACTTCTGGTTCTACACAGCACAGTTCCTGTCATTGGAGTTGTGAAGAGGAAGTGAAAACCCACAACCCATTAGCAGAAATTAAACAGCAACCTATTGGTTCTGGATATGAAGTTGAAGTGTCACTAATAGAACAGTTTGCAATAACCCTGACTCCAACTGCTAATGAATTTAAGTGAGTTCCCTATAGGCAACAAAGAAAGAAAAACAAACAAACAAACAAACAAACAAACAGAACAAACAAATGTGTCTCTGCTCAATAAGACTCTACAAAGTCTATTCCTGCCGAGAACCCAGAAATTGAATTTGGAGAAGCTCTTTTCAAGCTGTAATGAGCCACCTGCCTCCAGCTATAAAACCCAAAGAAGAAGGACAGGAAACATGCTGAAAAGCAAGAGGCAATTTTAGCATTGTGCAGTAGGGGCTCGGTAGAGAAGTAATCTTTTGTATAATGTCACCAGCCTTTCAGGGAACGTGAGGCTATGTCTTGGGTTAGTTTATATCCTATCACTCCTTTAAGTGTTATCATTTACTTTTTAATGCATCATCAACTTAAACAGATGAAAAATGAGGTGCAAATATTATTTTGTGAAACGGTCATTAAATGATCACTAAATGTTAGTCACTATAGTAGGTGTCACAAACCAGAGGGAAGAGAAAGGTGGAGGGAGGGAGGTGCAGTTAATATAAAGCAGCCTTCAGAATAAAAGGACTCTTCAGGCAGAGGAAACCATCATAATGGATCATTGAGAAACAAAACAAAACAAACATAGGCTTAAACACACAATCTATCATATGGACATGTGCACTGCAGATTTTATTGTGTTTCGCTCTCCCTAGGAGCAGTTCTCTGGACAAAGGGCCATGAGGCCTTTAGAAAGGGGAAGACAGGAAGCAGAATGTCTCCTCCCACATTGCAAAGAATGACTTCATCTTTTTTAGTAGGCTGGAACGCCACTAGTCTTTTGCTACTGCAATGCCATTGTTGTATTATTTAGCTTTTTGAATTCTCTCCATTCTTAGTGCGATAGGGGACACACCTTTCAATTTTTAAAAATGTAGATAAACCTCATTAATTTGGGAAAAATAAGAAAAGAAAGCTAAAGTGATTTTTAAAGACTCAGTTTTTGTGGCATTTGAGGACTGGAAAGTATGTCATGGTAAAGTCAACTTACACATCGATTCCTTTGATCTGGATCCACCAATGCCACTGAAAATCCCTACTCACCATTTTAGGGAGTAAATTTACCTCGGTATTTTTATAGTTGTCATTTCCTTGTTTTTGTTTTTGCTGTTGTTTTTTTAATTTCTCTTAGCAAAGGATTGACATGATCTGGGGTATTCTTTGGGAAGATAATTCTGGCATTGATGAGAAATTGAAGGCATTAAAATTCATAAGTGATTAGATGATCTAGGTAATCTTACTGTGGAAAGTGGTAATAAGCCTGATAAGATAGCAGCAAATATAATATACATTACAGAGGGGAAGAAAATCAACAGAACCATGCTTTATTTATGGTTTGCCTTTCTAAAGCACCAAGGCAAGTGGTGTCCTGTACATTGAACATTTATTAATATAGGCTGCTTGAATAAATGAGTGCACTCCCATGAAAGGAGGAAATGCTTTCATATAAGAATGAACCAGTTAAAACTTACAGGATGGGGGTGAGCAAAAATGTGATAATGATAAAAGTACAGTTTTAAGCCTAATGGGTGGTCTTAGTTCAGAGAAATGATGCACTATTATGGAGATAAATTCTCATCAGTTTTGCAATTGTTGATTATCCTGGGTGAGACATTCAATTCTGGGATGCAGGACACAAAGAGTTTCCTAGTCTATGAAGAACAGACTGCATAGATATGATGTCTGGAGGATGTATATGGTTAAAACTGCAAACATAGAGACCCAATCATAAGATCTCCTGGGGAAAGAATATAGACAGAAAAGGAGCGAAAGGAAGGAAGGGAGGGGAAGCAGGAGCAGAAGCTTCAAGAACAATGTTTATGATGGATGAGCATTATATGACTATCAAGTGACAATGACACGGACCTCATCAGAAAGTTCTTTTCTAATGTACTAATTATGAAGAAAAACCTATTTCTCTAATATGAGGCTACTAGACTGGTAACGCTGTCCTTTCTTTTCTCTAAGAAAGATCTCACTTGTCCTGCTGGGGTTTTTTGTTTTGTTTTGATTTTTAAGTAGACTCCATGCCCAATATGGGGCTCGTACTCATGACCCTGAGATGAAGAGTAGCACGCTCTACTGACTGAGCCAGCCAGGTGTCCCTCACTTGTCCTCCTGTTTTAAAGAGATAAAAGAAAAATGTTTGAAGTAATCAGAAGATAACTGTCCATGTTAAAGGTCAGTAAGAGGGAACATTTTAATGAAGTCCCAATTATAACATGGAATGATTTTTTTAAATAGTGTTTATCAAAGATTCCCTTTTTGTGAAAATCACTGAATAGTATTGATACATGTGCTCATTCTGCAAACATAACTTACTTTTATATAAATAATGTTAAAATTTGAACTATTAGCAATACAAACATTTCTCTAAAAGCCCAAACTACCTTTAAACAGAAAGCTAAAATATAAAATTATTTATATATATAAATATATATATATATATTTATATAAAAATGGTTTAGGAGATTACTGCAATTAAAGCATTTAAGATGTTATGGATTAAATGGATACATAATGGAGAAACAAAATGTTGAGCTGCATTAGGATACATAATTTTTATCATTGTATTTTTATACATACAGAGGGGTCAGCAGTTATAAAATAGATGGAATGGGGAGGGGGTCTTCGAGAAACTTACATATTTTACAAAGGTAAAATCATTTGGAAAATGCAGTACTCCTATTACTGAATGATAGCAGACATACATGAGATCATAAATACCTACAGGAGAGCCAATCTCATTTATCAATAAGCTACATGATTGTAATAAGACTCTGATTTTAGAAGTAACTTGGCTCTTCCATGTGATCAAATTTTCCTGTAGTTCTGAGCTCTGTTTGGTCACTACTGCTTTCTACCTTGTATGCTTCTATATCACAAGGTGTATTTTTTTAATTATAAGCAGGGAATTTTCTTCATTGATTCAACTGTCTATACAGTGCCTAGTCCGGGTATATGCACCATGTGTGCAGAATAAGTTAAAAAGGAGGAGAAACAACAGGGAAGCTGTAGTGTCTGATTCTTTGTTCAAACAAAACCAAGTTAAATAAGAATCTTAGAACAGTAAAGCAGGAGATTAGAGAGATTGCCTGATGAACACACTTACCTCTCCACCAACATGTTTTTACAGCTGAAATCTCAAAAAGGTAAAGAGGTTTGCTAAAGTCACCAACCTAGTTAATTGGCAAAACCAACTTGGCATGCTTTCTTTGGGTGTGCGTGTGGGGATGGTGAGGTATTTTAGGGTTGGTGAAGAAGGAGGGGAGGGGCCAGAGGAATGGAGGAAACACAGGCACATAGTGCACCTTTCAAATTGAAAAATAAAGAAAATCTAAATATTTAATTCTCTTGATGCTTCAAGTCTTTTGATTTTAAGCTCACTGATGCTTCAATGAAATTTCATTCCTCAGAGAGTAACAGTAATCAAAACAGTATTCAGCTCTGTGAGATTTACAGTCCTCTTCTGCCTTTAGAATTCTCAATTGTGTAGAAAAAAAAAGTGAGCTATCCATAGTTTTCTTGAAACATAAAAAGGATAAAGTCTACACTTTCTTCATTTGCTTCTCATCTCACAAGCTTTTTTTTTTTTTTGCCTTCATTTGGTATGAGAACAGGTATTTGAGAACGTCAACCTCTCTATGACACATTGTGAAGTCACACACAGTGGAGAGAAATTTGGAGCAAGAGGGACAAACAAGCCATTAGAGCGCAGGATCCCATTTTCAGGTAAATGACCTCGCTAATGAAGAAAACAAAACTGAAATGCCAACAATGACTTAAATAGAATCCTCCCAAAATCCACTCTAAATTTAACTTTCTATATAAAGCCTTCTTCAAAATTTTCTATGACCTATTAAAACACTTTAATGAATATCATATTGAAATGGAAGGAGGCCATTATAGTGAACATCTATTGTGTGGGGAATTTGCATTAATAGCTAAAAAGGTATTGGTCTCTTGCTCCTTAGCAACTGCAAGTGATTTCTTGTAATTTTTTTTTCCCTGTTGAAGATGACCTTGTTCTTTTCCTTCTTAATTTATAGTCCCAAGGGGAGGATGGTCTGAGAAAATGGTTATAAAAAAATGCCAGTTTTATAAATGCACTTATTGTCAAACTAACATTCAGAAAAAGACAATTAAACTGTCCTCTCTCACTCTCCAGGCTGTTCTGAATGGATGAGATTGAATATGGGGGATTATATTGTACTAACAAAAAAAAAATCAGACAACGATAACAATGTCAAACATTTGTAGGGGGCTTAGAATGTTCCAGGCGCTGTTCCAAATGTCGTACATGTATTATCTCATTTACACCTTTTAACAACCCTACATGATCAAAAATGTTATTATTACTCCCATTCTGTATGTGAGAGAAGGGAGGCAGACAAGTATTATATAACTTACCCAAGGTCATACAACGACTAAGTCGTGGAACCAGGATTAAAATGAGGCAATTTGACTGTTCTTAACCTATAGGTTTCTCCTACCAGACCAGGTGTAGGTTCCATTTTCCAGGCTGGCATTTGCCCCCAGTTAATTATGACACAGGTATTAGCTCAGCATTTAGCTGCTCAGTGGAATTTGTGAATCCTCAAGTCCTGGAATATTAGAGTTAAATGTATTCTAACTATCTGTATTGATTGATTGGTTGATTGATTGATCTGAGAGAAGTGGGGAGGGGCAGAGAGCAACAGAGAGAGAGAGAATCTCAAGCAGACACTCCACTGAGCACAGAATCAGACCCAGGGCACCAACTAGGACCCTGAGATCAGGACCTGAACGAAATTCAAGAATCGGATGCTCAACCGACTGAGCCACCCAGGTGCCCTCCATTTTACAACTGAAGATCTGATGAATGATTAGGAACCTGATCCATGAAGGAATTAAAAGCAGTACCCAGAACCAGAAGCTATACTGGGTCTCCTAAAGGCATTCAGTCCTTCACTGGGTCTCAGAATCCCTTCAAGAGAGGGTTCCCTTGTCATATGTCTGGAAAACTTACTTGTACTGATACAGATCATTTCAATAAAATTAGTTTTATTAGCTGTTATATATTAGGCAATATGTTAAGTGTTTTTATATACAGTCTCTAACTTAGATTTATAATCTCACCTACTTTATTGGCAAGAAGTCTCTGATGACCTGGATTAAATGTTATAGGATGGTTTTCTGCCTCATTTAGTTCAGAGACTGACTCTTCCATTCTCCACAACCAGCTGTAAAGGATGTTATATTGCCCACTGAGATCCGTCTCAAGACCGAAGGTCTTACTCTCCCAAGCTACTGCCCTCAGGAATTGCTGAAAACAGAACGTGGCCAGCCCTTTGGTTATTCAAAGGATGTACAAGCCAATTTTCAAGCCCCATCTCAGTGTCCAAGCAACCTGTGGGTTGGAGATGTTGACTGGGGCCATATTGTGACTATGTGACAGACCAACTTCCCTGTCTCCCAGCCCTGCTCCCTTTACTTTTCCTCCCCACCAGCCCCGCAGGTGCAAATCCCAAAAGCCCTCCTTAGCAACTTGGCCAATCTCCATCTCCTAGTCTGAATTCAGGGGAACTGAACATGTGACATGGAACTGTGTGTTTCACTGGAACACACAATCCTTACCAAGGGACAAGAACAGGTTTACTTATAGGTGCAATAAATAAGAATATCAATTTATATAAATATGTATTAACATATATTTAGATTTTATTTATATTTTGTCCCAAATATAGAGAGAGAGAATACCCATCAATCATCTCTCTCTCTCTCTCTCTCCACTTATCCATTCCTGGTCCTGAGGCAGCAAACGCTTAAGACCAGAGCATCATTCCTTGGAATAGATGTGCATGTCAATGGCTTTTCATGTTCATTGTAGATCAGAATCTGACATTGCCGGGCCTATGTGTTTTACTACTTCACCTGTCCTCTGAATGGAAACTGGAAGGGGCCTAGCTCAGTTTGAAAACATCATGTGAACTGTTTTCATTTTCTAGAGCTGTAGCATCAATGTACCACAAACAGGGTCGCTTAAAGAAACCAGAAGTTCTTTCTCTCACAGCTCTGGAGGCCACAAGTCTGGAATTGAGGTGTCATCAAGGCCATGTTTCCTCTAATAGCTTAATAGCTCTAGGAAAGAATCTCTCCTGTCTCTTCCACTTTCTGGTGGCTCCAGGCATTCGTTGGCTGGTGGCAGCTTTGTTCTGGTTTGGTGCCTCTGTCTTCACAAGGACTTCTTCTCTGTGGGGCTGTATCTCTGTGCCCTTTCTCTTATAAGAACACCAGTCATTTGATTTGGGGCCCACTCTAAATCCAGGGTGATTTCATCTTGAGATTTTTTTTTTTGAGAGAGAGAGAGAGAGAGAGAGAGAGAGAGAGAGCACACAAGCAGGGGTGGAATGGTGAGAGACAAAGAGAATCTTAAGCAAGCTTCATGCTCATTAATTTATACGCTCCTAAGGCCCAGTTCATGGAGTGGTATTAGTCAGGTTTCAACCAGAAAAATAGAACGAGTTGGCTAATAAAGTAGGATAGATAGAGATTTGTTTCAAGGAATCAACTTACACGATTAGGGGGGCTGGAAAGTTTGAAATTTATAGACCAGGCCAGGAGGCTGGAAACTCTCAGGTAGGAGCTGGTGCTGCAGTCCACAGGCAGTTTCTTCTTCAGGGAAACCTCAATTTTGTCCTTAATGCCATCGACTGATTGGATGAGGCCCACCCTGATTATCATGTATAATCTCCTTTCCTTAAAGTCTGCTGATTGTAGACATTGATCACATGTACCAAATGCCTTCACAGCAACACCTATATTGGTATTTGATTGAAGAGCTGGGTACTTAAGTCTAGTTAAACTGGTAAAACTACCTTCCACAGGAAAGATGGTCTATTACTTGACTTTGGAAGGCCTTATTTGGCAATATTAGAAATCAGTGGGTTTGCCTGGGAGGTTATTACAGCTACAATGCAAAATTATTTTACCCATTGTGAAATGTTTTTTAAATAAAAATGTTTACTATTTGAACCCTAAAATTGTGTTCTTTTACAAGAGCAAAAGAACATAAAAATATTCACTAGAGGACAGTCTGTAAAACAGGCTGAGTCCTACTGTATCTTTCTTTATTCTAGTGAAAGTTAAACTTACCCAAGGATCCCAAGTGATGAATTGGAGAGCTTAGATTTGAGCTCACGCTTGCCTGATGGCAGAGCTCACTCTTATGTAATTTTACTTAGGCAGTAAAGCAGAAAGGCCAGAGCTAGATCTCAGAGTTCTTGACTGTCACTGTCCAGTGTTAGTTCTCTTTTACTGTCCTCACGAAGTTCCATGACCATGACATCGAAGCAAAATGGCACAGAAACTCACCAGGGGGAGAATAGACAGTATAATCTCAAAGTTATTTTTAGATGCAAAGTGCTATATTTTATTTGAAGTCTGGAATTCTTCAAATCTAGGCCAAAGCAAATCTATTTAGGTTTACACAGGCTGGTGTGTCTTGTGTGATAACAGCTAATGGCAGGAGGGAAGAATTATGTTCTGTATGAAAATCCATTCACGTACCCAGTTTATATGAGTTGAAAATTAGTCTTATTATGACTGGTAAATACTTACGAGTGTAATTCAATACTCAGCTCAATCTTCTTCTAGAAGAAAGCTCTCTTCTAAGAAAATTTTCTTAGGAGTGAAGAAAACTGTGCCTTAGAAACAAAAACACCTTACCATCAGGTCCTTAATATTTCTAGATGTGTATGTTTTTTTTATTTGACATTAAAAAAATGTTGAAGTACTTCAACAGGCTTGCACAAGAAAAACTTATTAACAGATTTCAGCCTACTGTAATGTATCTTTCATGGTCAGGCAGCTTTGTGAAGCAAATTGAAGTCGACTCTTGTCAGCTTGGACATGTTTTTATAATTCTTATTTTGTGCCCATTGTTCCCTGTTAATCTCCATAGTTCTAAAATTTGACAGCAGTTACCTGAATAATCATATTAATTATTATCACAAGGAATATTGCTTACAATTTAGTGTTATTACTTAGCTCTTTAATTTTCTGTGAAGCCAATGGGATTTTAAATGATCAGCAGGAATGCATTATAGAATTTAGAAGGTCTCTCAAATTTCCTTCTTTTCTTCTTTAGTCTGCAAGAACTTAACTAATTTTCGTATTCGAAATTGGTCTCCATCGGTAAACAGTCACTTTATGTCTACGAATATTTAATAGCATTTGCCTTCCTGACATACTTCAGCATTGCATTCAGTCCTGTTTTTCCCTAGGGGTGCAAATCCCTACCTTGCAAAGTGCTGATTTCAGCTGTGCCACCACAACAAGTTGATCGTGAATAGAAATGTATATGCACATTATAACTGGGTGTGACAAATTCAGAGGGAAAGTTTAAAGCTTATCTGAGTGAATAGTATCAGTGAGAACAATGCACACTTTTACATAAGTTCATTTGAATAATAAGGGATTCAGTGCAGTTCTAGACTGAACTGTGTTCCTCCCCAATTCATAGATTGAAGTCATTATCTCCAATGTGACTGTGTTTGGAGATAGGGCTTCTAAGGACACGGTTAAAGGTAAATGAGATCATGTGGATTGACCCTAACCCAATGCGATGGGGTCCATATAATTAGAGGAAGAGATGCCAGGGATGTGCTTAAACAGAGGAAAGGCCATATGGGCACAGTGAGAAGGCCATCATCCGCAATCCAAGAAGAGAGGCCTCAGGAGAAGCCAGCCTTACTTGCACCTTCACTTTGGACTTCTAGCCTCAAGAACTGTGAGAAAAGGAGCTGAAGGGATTTCTCTGATCTCTGGCTGTATGTACAGCAAGCCAGAAGTGCCAGATATTAAGTTCTTGTCATCCTTAATCATCATCCATAGTTTCAGCACCTTTTGTTGGCTTCTTTCCATTCTCTCTCACCTCCCTCTTCCTATACTGGTGAGACCTGGGACCACCTTCCAGGCAAACTGCTTGCACTGAATACTTGTCTCATTGCCACTATCTAGGGAAACCTGAACTAAGAGAGCCACTACAAGCTACTGTGAGGACTAAAGAAAGTTCTATAGGAAAGTATCTACATCAGTACTTGATGCTTAATAGTGGCAGTTCAATAAATGCTGATTATTATAGTAATGTGGATCCCTAGCCCTTCTGAGCTGACTTGGACTCTTTGCTCCACCAGTGTAAATAATTCTTCTTCTTCTTCTTCTTCTTCTTCTTCTTCTTCTTCTTCTTCTTCTTCTTCTTTCTTCTTCTTCTTCTTCTTCTTTCTTCTTCTTCTTCTTCTTCTTCTTCTTCTTCTTCTTCTTCTTCTTCTTCTTTCTTCTTCTTCTTCTTCTTCTTCTTCTTCTTCTTCTTCTTCTTCTTCTCCTTCTTCTTCTTCAGGTTGAGAGAGAGAGCAGGTGTGAGCAAGTGGGGGTGCAGGGAGCAGAGGGGAGAGGGAGAGAGAATCTGAAGCAGACTCTGCTCAGCGTGGAGCCTAACATAGGGGTTGATCCCACTACGGGGAGATCATGACCTGAGATGAAACCAAGAGTGGGATGCCTAACTGGTTGAGCCACCCAGGCACCTCTCCTCTAGCTTGAATTCTTTTTTTTAAACGATTTTTAAAAATATTTTATTTATTTATTCATGAGAGACACAGAGAGAGAGGCAGAGACATAGGCAGAGGGAGAAACAGGCTCCTCGCAGGGAGCCCGATGGGGGACTTGATCCCCAGACCAGGATCATGCCCTGAACTGAAGGTAGATGCTCAATTGCTGGGCCACCCAAGCATCCCTCCTCTAGCCTAAATTCTATACTAAATTTAGAATTTATTAAGCATCCCTCTTTCTCTTACCCATATGTTAATAACAGCCTTCAAGAGTTCACCACCACAACTGGGAGCAGAGCACAAAATGATGAACCAAGGAGCAAAAAGGTGTCAAGGGACTCTGTTTGAAATTCTGCACATTAAGGCTGAAGATGCCAGGGTAGCTCATGATGACCCCTTCCCATAGTCTGTGAGGGGGTTCCAGTTCATAAGCTTGACAGGTTCCTTTTTCACTAACTTGGAGTCAGAAATGCAATGTGGTTGGACTGGGGGTTTCTGAGAGCAGTATCCTTTTGCATTCAAAAACCCTTAAAATGTTGAAAAATAAATTATGATCATCTGTAACTATTTGTCTAGTTGATGAGTGGTGTACAAAACCACAGAGTGCAGAGTCCAGACCCTGGATCTTCTTAAGAACTGTGTTTACCTTGGGCAAGTCATTTAATTTCCTCTGTGGCTCAGATTATTCATATGAACATCAATGCATACATTTAGGTTGTTGCAGACTTTTCTCAAAGCCCTAAAAACCTATGATTTGGAGGCAATGAATGAATTTTCATGATACATTAACCTGCAAAGTAAGAAGAGCTGGCCCAGAGCCAGAGTGTGAGAAAACTATGAAAAAAACTGAAGTGCTACCTCGCAAATTTGAAGTTTAGTTTTTAAAAAACTCATGCAACCAGAAAGTGCTTAGGATTTAACATGAGCAGAATATTCTAGATTTTAATATGTATCATCTGAAATGGTGATTTTTTTTTTTAAAGACGCTGATAGTGTGGTTCAAGAGGGCAGCCTAAACCATCTGCTTGAGCAGTAAGTCACTTGCAAAAAGCTGTGGACAAGAGGTGCTATATGCAATGGCACAAAATATGATATGTTGTATGGATTATTGGACCAAAAATCGAGAAGTTGCTCTTTTTTGTGCTTGTGCATGGAAATACAAAAGTGAAACTGACTAGAAATCAAAATGAAACAGACTTGCCTATTTCTGTTGACCTAGAGAATTAAAGAACAGAATTGACCCAAGAGCATATAAGATGAGAAGTAAATGGGTTTTTAAAGATTTTTTTTCAGCATTTGAAAGGCAACATGTGTCTTTTTTACACCCCCCCTTTCCCTAGTGCAGAATTACTAGGTGCTTTTTCTCATCTCCCAACCTTGAAACCTTAGAGCTGGCTATGCCAACTCCACAGCCTTCAGAGAATATGTAAGGAGATAAAAGGAAGGAGGTATCTCATCAAAGCAAGAATGCACATACCCTCCCTCAACAGGACAAAAATCCTGGCTCACTTTGTGCGCACACCTGGAGTTTTTTGTCCTCTGTTTTACCACATTCGACTTGTTTTCCCCCAACCTTTCCATCCAGAACCATTCAGACAGCAAAGATTGCAGCTCTCTCTCTTGCATCCCTTCCTTCCTATTTTGTGTCAGTAATTAAGCCTCATCTTAATTAAGCACTCATCCCTCAGACTTCCAACATATTCTCATAAGTCGAATTTTTGTCTGTACTAATTTCCCTTCTTTGAGCAATCCAAGAATGCATCACTGATTTAATGTTTAAATAACCTTTTAGTCATAGGTTTCTACTCAAAAGTGTGCTGCAACTCCCCATCTCCAACAGCCAGAAGACCAGATTTGTTACTGGAATGTTAAGGTCAGTTGTGACCAGGAAGTAAACTACCTTTCCATTTCCAAGTTTATGTCCCACTCCTATCTACACTACCTCTCAATCAATTCAATTCATCCTTCTTCGGGGAACTTTGAGCTTGTGGGCTTCTATTACTGGACTCTGTTCCTAATGCTCTTTTAATCCCTTTTCTCTATTTACTTGGCTCTCTGTGACCTCCAAATGCCCATCTCACAGAAAGTATCTTCTTCCAATAGGTTTTCCCTTTCTCCCATGGCTCAAAGTGAGTGCTCCCTTATGGGAGAGTCATTTAAATCTGCTGTGAACAGATCATGGCAATTTCAGACAGAGCAAAGACAAATTGAAGCTTACGTCCTCCTCTGACAAATGGTTGTAGTACCCAGCAGTGTCATTCAGAAAGCCACCCAATTAATGCCAAATATTTCCCTCAGTCAATATATTGTTAACTTAATCCCTTTCTAATCGAACTTCCTCCGTTCCAATATTGGCACATTAGGAATTATGCTCACTCTGCCTTTGCTGAATGCTTCTGGTATGAGGCTGTCCAGAGCCCTGCCATCCCCTAAGTGCAGCATCACCAATGACTTCTCCTACTGCTTAGACCATAGTAATGTATTCTAAAATATCACATTACATCTCTGTATGGTCAATATGAGAATCTACTGGAAGTTATCCATTCAATTTAACCAACTAAAATTAATACTCCTTTGTACACACAGTCCGTTTTCATTAATACTCTGCACAACCAGAGCCTGATCCCTTCAGTCACATAGCTTCCCTGGTTTCTCCTTTGGTCCCTACAACTTGTAATTAATTCTAAGTTTTGGGACCTGAATAAAGGTGGTGCCATGAAAAAAAATGCAAACAGTGATTTCAAAAGGTGGGTTTCCCTCTTTACTAAGCCAGACTTGAAACCTCAGACTCATGACTTTTGACTCTTAGTTCTTGACTGTGCAATCTGGTCAGATCCCCTTGCTTGCTCATTCCCTTGTGCAGACTTTTGTGGCACTGGCACTTCTTAGACTGGAGCTGCTGTTGGGGAGAGGGGTGATAGGGGTAAGCAAGGGAAAAGGAAGAAAGGAAGACAATCTGTTTCACTGCCCTCTCTCTTGGTTTTCCTTCCTTCATGTGGTACTTGGATTAGGTCTTTACACTTGAAAATGCAGGAAAATACTTATTCTAGTTGAGCAGGACTGCAGAGATCAAATCAAAGGTGGATCTGTTGTGGTTTACAGAAACAATCCCCAAAATTATCGCAGTGGACTAGGGGCTGATTTGTGGCCCAAAGAACTTGAGGATGGGTACTTGATCATACCACAAAGATGTTTAATGTTTTAAATTCATTGTTGAAGAAGTGCTGTGGACCTTTCAACAGAATAACAATTATGCTTGTAGAAAAGTACATAACATATGTACTTTACTAATAATAACCATAACATTATGAGTGGCATTATGTAATCTATGTATAGGCAACTTTCAGATTATGACATATCTTCCAAATCACAAGATATATTGATGAAGCACAGCAAAATGGTCTTTTAAAATTATTAAAATAGATTGAAGATTTTTTAAATCAAATTATAAAACACATAATAAAAAGTAGATGGTTCCAGTCCTAAGATAGATAACAAATATTTTGTAGTGTTATATTATTGAAATATGTGACATTGTTTGAAAAGAAGAAAACATTCTACGAATTATAATGGCATTCGCATCTAAAATCACTAAAAATTGCAGAGTTTGATTATCTAAAGAAATCAAGTGCCAATGATAAAATGAATATACTTGTATTTAATTGGGATATTGTGAAGGTTAATGAAATCAAACAACCTTGAAGGGATGTAGGTGCTGGTTAATATACCACTTTGAATTTTGGATTAATATTAAAAGAAAACGACCTGATTCATTTCTGTTTATTCCAATATTCAAACCCAGTCAGACTCCTGGGAATTATTAGGGAGACAAATTAAAACAACAGATGGACTTGCAGTTGCCTGCATAAGAATGCCTTTTCACAAAGCCTCCTGACAATTTCAGAGATTCTAAGGTGTTCTATTTAATTTTAAATAAAGAACACCACATTTTCCCCTCTTTCCAGGCTGTCAATCTCCGAAGGCCCCAAAGAAAATGACTTGAAAACATCATGAAAGTATTTTTTCAGGCCTTTTATTACACACATCTTGTAAGATAGGTATAAAATTCACTATTTTCTGATGATAGAAAGAAGAAGAAATGTAAACAGTTTCTATCTCTCAAAGTATGAATCTTCACTTAGGGTATTATATGGGAATAAGCATTTTTATGGAATACAATTTTGACACGGTTTATAGAAAAAAATACCCAATTTCTTACTATCTTTTTATTTCACATAATTAAAAGATTGTATCTTATTTTATGGATCACTGAGTTAAATCAGTCAGTCAAATAGTGGCTGTGTTAGTATTTGACTCTGTAAAAGTTTGCCCTAAGAAACTTGGGTCTATAGGTAGGTAATTTTATTCTGCATTGTTATTTAAGATTGATAAATAAATACTTAGGGCACTCACTAACCTAATTTTTAAAATAACTTTTTAAAATTTTGATAAAAGATTGTGCAAGCAAAATATATCATGGTGGCCTCTAGTGGGGAAAGCTAATTTCAAAGCATTTAATTGTACTGATTGCATTAAAAGTCCATGTAAAGGAGGCTGTACGGTAACAAAATAAATTTTCAATATGGGCACCAGGGATTTCTGCTTCCAGCAGTTGTAGAGTGGCATTTTGCAGACTAACTCTCCTTCTGAGAACAACTAGAAAGGTTGGTTTTTTTTGTTTTTAATCTGTCTGAAAGCATCAGAGATGTAAAAGGGAGCTTAAGGGCTCACAATCCCAGAAGGAATGAAAGTACTCAAAGAAATGAGTCCAACATTTGCCACTTTTCTCTTTGAGACACTTGTTCATTCTCTAGACGTGACAAAGGTAGAGAAGTGGGGCAGAGCTTCTGGCAATGTTATGTGACTGCGAGCAAGCAAAAATGTGAGTGTATGGTTCACGCTGATGAAGAGACCCTGGGAAACACTCTGGACTCTCCACTGGAATTAATGTTGGACTGTACCCTAATAAGGTGCATAAATAAGTGGATCAGTTCTCACTGACTGAAATCCGGTTAGAAATCACATCAATCCTCAATTGGATTAAGGGAATCTGTCTCTAGCTTAAATGTAACATCATTATCTCTAATGTTTTCATATACTATATGGAGCATTCAGTAAAAATTTACCATTTATTCCATAAGACAAAATAACAGAATGAACAGCAAAAAGAGAAGGAAAAAACATAGTAGGAACAAACACACAAAAATGGAGCCTGCTTCTCCTTCTGCCTGTGTCTCTAACCCTCTCTCTCTCACTCTCTCTGTCTCTCTCTCTCTCTCATAAATAAATAAATAAATAAATAAATAAATAAATAAATAAATAAATATTTTAAAAAACACACAAAAGATCTATATATTCAAGTCATCAGAGATGGAGTTTAAAATAACTATTGTTAATATACTACAATATAGATAGCATGATAGGGACTTTTTCCTGAAAAGTGGAAATAATAACCTAAATGAAGAATTCATAGATGAGCTTAACAGTAAACTAGACAAAAGAGAAGAAAGGATCAGTGAACTGAAAGTTAATTCAATAGAAAGTATGAATGAAACACAGAGGAGGGAATGGGTGTAATGTAAAGGATACAGTAAAAAAGGTCTAAAATGTGTGTTATTGGAGTCAGGGAAGAATTAAAAAGAATGGAGCAGAAGTAATATTTGAAAATACAATGAGTGGAAAATTTTTGATGATGATGCAAGTTAGAAAGCCACAGAGCTGGGATCCCTGGGTGGCGCAGCGGTTTGGCGCCTGCCTTTGGCCCGGGGCGCGATCCTGGAGACCCGGGGTTGAATCCCACGTCAGGCTCCCTGCATGGAGCCTGCTTCTCCCTCTGCCTGTGTCTCTGCCTCTCTGTCTCTCTCTGTGTGACTATCATGAATAAATAAATAAAATCTTAAAAAAAAAGAAAGCCACAGAGCTAAGAAGCTGTATATACGGAATCTACAAAGCACCAGAACTAATATATTTTGTTAGAAATCAAGAGTGTGATTACTTTGGGAGAATGGAAATTAGAAGAGAGCATGAGGAATGCTTATGGTTTGGGCAATACATATATATTTTTATCAGGGTGCTTGATCTATACACAAACTTTTATTTAGTTTGTGAAAATTCATGTGCTGCACATTGAAGATATATACCCTTTATATATACCCTTTTCTTTATGTGTTTTATACTTCAATTAAAAGTTTAAATGTTTAATAATAATGGTGATAATAACAATAATGCTATACAAATCCCCAAGCAAGAGTAATACAATGAAACGACCCCCAAGCACAGCATACTAAAATCTCTGAAAACAAAACTCAATCATTTATTACTTACAAGACATACTAAATGTGAGACAAGATTCCATCAAAATCCCAGAGGAGAACTCAGGCAACACCCTTTTTGAACTTGGCCACAGTAACCGGAGAAGGACAAACAGTGTATGTTCTCATTCATTTGGGGAATATGAATAATAGTGAAAGGGAATATAAGGGAAGGGAGAAGAAATGTGTGAGAAATATCAGAAAGGGAGACAGAACATAAAGACTTCTAACTCTGGGAAATGAACTAGGGGTGGTGGAGGGGGAGGAGGGCGGGGGGTGGGGGTGAATGGGTGACGGGCACTGAGGGGTACACTTGACGGGATGAGCACTGGGTGTTATTCTGTATGTTGGTAAATTGAACACCAATAAAAATTAATTTATAAAATTAAAAAAAAAAGACATACATCTTTAATAAAAGGACAAGGGTTTTTAAAAAAATCAGGCCAATATTCATCAAAAGAAAGCACATATGACTATACTGAAATCATACAAAATAGACTTCAAGGCATAAAGCATCACTAGACAAAAAGAGGGACTTTTCATGATGATAAATCAATCCACTAAGAAGATGTAAAAATTCTGAATTGGTATGCAATCCAAAGGCAGATTCGCCTAATGGGAGGTATTTTCACAATCTCTGTAGCTGATAAAATGAGCAAACCAAAAAATAAGTTGGACTACAGAAAATATGAACAACACATTTATAAATTCAACATGAATGCCAATTTTGACATATGTAAAACAAGATAAAGGACACATATTATTTTCAAGTACACACATAATACTTACCAAAATTGACCTAGCCATCTGATAAATGAAGAAGCTGACCTGACTATTTCTGACAGTAAGAGAAATGAAGCAATTGGCTCAAGGTTATAATTATCGTAATAGTATATATATATATATATATATATATATATATATATATATATATATAGAGAGAGAGAGAGAGAGAGAGAGAGAATCTGGTCCTCAGGATTACAGCCTTCTCAACTTAAATGAGCAAGACCAAAAGTATATCCTAATAAATGCTTTGCAACTGATCTTCTGGATGCCTAGATAAGAAGCAGCTGCTATGAAGATTCTACTATAAACATAAAGACCCTATTGGGTGTCACTTTCTACTTTAACTGGTAGAATGGTGTCAGATTGTAGGTAGATTCAATGTCATAAATACATCGAGAGGGGCTTTTAATTTATATTTGACAACATAATCAGGGTGTAGTGACTCCAAACATAGTTTACAATAAGCA
Organism: Nyctereutes procyonoides; assembly: GCF_905146905.1. NCBI lineage: Eukaryota > Metazoa > Chordata > Mammalia > Carnivora > Canidae > Nyctereutes > Nyctereutes procyonoides. The sequence goes on along the minus strand of NW_026575082.1, from coordinate 15,403,734 downwards.
ACTGTAATTTCTCCAGCTCACTCCAGTATACTATACGTGGTGAGCATGAATCTCCTAAACCTTAAACATCAAGCTTCTATAATCAGGTGAAATTTGACAGCAACTAGGAAATCTATAAACAGTTTGCTAAATATTTGTTGGACAACTCTACCTCTCTGCCCTAAATTTTTGTGCAAATAGGAACAGACATAGAACAAACAGTATATATTTTTGGTAAAATACAAACATTAACATTAGCTCCAGCTCAGAGAAATGCTGAAACTTATATGTGATTGGTCATTAGCTGCCATTTATTTGGCACTCACTATGGGCCAGGCACCGTTCTAGGTAATTTACATATATTACATATAATCTTCACAAGAAAATTTCAAGGTGGGTGTTAGCCTCCCTTTTTAACTAATGAAGAACCTAGAATTCTAAAGGTTTGAGTAATTTGCCCAACATCAACACACTGAGTTGGGTTCACATCATGTCTATTTATCTTGAATGTCTACTCCCTGTGTATTCTACGCTGTAATCTGATACAGAAAAATAATTATCCTGGGAGGACACTACTGTGAAAATAGAGAAGAGTGTGGAATACAGCACAATAGATAATATAGAACCAGGGTATTGATAAAAGAAAAGCCAAACAAAACCAGAGCAGACATGGGTCTGTGAAAATTGGAATATTAGTCAGAGAAATACACCTGACTGTGTATCTTTTAAAATTAACTGTTTAGTAAACTGTATTTTGTTTATTTCATGGTACAATTACAGTTGTTTTCAATTAATACTTTTATTATCCATCCCCACCCCCAAGTCAGTGATCCTCAAACTTTAGCATGCATCAGAGTCATCTGGGGTGCTTGGTACACACAAATTGCTGGGTCCCACTCCCAAGTTTCTGACCCAGTATGTCTGGGTGGTATTCAGAATTTATTTCCAATAAGTTTCTAGGTGGTGATTTATGATGCTGGTCCAGGGGCCACATTTTGAGAATATCAGTTGAGATAATTGTTGTAAAATAATCTGAAATTTCCAGGTAGAGATAAACAAAAAGCCAATGGTTAATAAAACTAAGATCTGATATTTGCTGAGCAAGTTTTCTTCTAGGTACCATTCTGAACGCTTTACATTGCCACCCTCACTTACTCTGGATAACAATCCTTTGAGGCAGGTCCCATTGATTTCTTACTTCATAGATGAGAATGTAGAGGTTGGAAAAAGCCAGGAAACTTACCCATGGTCACAGTGCTGGAAACATTTGAATCCAGCTACTCTAAAGTCCCAAATCTATGCTTTCAGAGTTCTCAAATATTAGGGTGAAAAAGAGAGCATCCAAGGAATTTTAGAAAAATTCATATTCCTGCATTCCATACTCAGAAATTCTGACTCAACATCTCTATCATGAAACTCGGGAGCCTGCCAATCCTAACTAGCAACACATCTGTAGACAGTGAATTAAGAAAAAAAAAAGAAAGAAAAAGAAAGAAAGAAAGAAAGAAAGAAAGAAAGAAAGAAAGAAAGAAAGAAAAAGAAAGAAAGAAAGAAAGAAAGAGGAAAAAAATATATATATATATTCTGTTCCCAGAGCAGGCAGGCCAGGTAAGTAGCAGAATTCATAGTATGGGTCGTAACGTCTTATTCTCATCTTTGGGTGCGGTACAGACTCCACATTTTATTAATGTAGAGTATTAAATCAGGTTAGAATTTAAACTTATTGTTTTTGTTTTACCATCGATTTAACAATCCCATCAACATTTAAAATGGGTGGGTCATTATCAAAAGTTCACACTGATCACATGCATCTTCTACTTGGTCAATTGCCTGGTCCAACCTACAGTACCTCCTAACACTGAAGAACACTAGAGGCCCGCAACAGTGAGGTTGGAGGGTGCTGTCTGCATGTTTTTGAGTGACAGAGATTCTAATTCATAGGACTGGGGTGAGGCTTAAATTATTATATTAGTCAAAACACTCTAGGTGACTCATGTCATCAGCCAGGCATGGAAACTACTGTTCCAGATCACTTTTTGCTTAGTTACTTCCAATTGTAAAGACCTAAATTACAGATACCAAATTGTGCCTTTTGCAGTTTTGAGCACATATTCTGCTCTGTTCTTTTACTCTTTTGCCTCAAGGAGTCACAGCTGGTGGTCCTGTCAGTCATAGCAACACAGCCAAAGACTAGATTGAGAGACAAGAGGGAGAGAACGAAGCAGCAGAGGGGATCTTGCTCGGCTGACCCCTGAGTCTGGTGCTCAGTTGGAAAAGTCGTAAGTTATTACTTCACTGATTTTCTTAGGCAGTCAAATAATTTCAAGTAGAAAATCCACCCAAACGGTTTGTGTAAGCAGTAGTTGCAAGAGCATGAAGACAGTTGTCAGAGCTGAAAAAAAGGTCATCCATTCATTCACTTAATATGTGTTGCACACCTACTAAGTGTCAGGCACTGTTCCCAGCATTGGTGACCCTGCAGGAAACCAGAAGACAACACCCTTACCATCCTGGCAGCTTAAACCGATTAGTGGGGTTGAAAATAAATAGGTAGAAAAAAGAATAACCATGCTTCCAACAGAGATAAGCCTTACACAGAAAATAAGACAGAAGAATGTGAAAGCAAGTGAGTGGGGATGAGATGGCACTACTTCGAGGCAGTGATAGGAAAACACTATGATGAGGTGTCATATGAGCCAAATCTTAAATGATGAAAAGTAATTAGCCATGTGAAGAAAAATAATAAGAGATAGTGGAAAGAACATATATAACATTTCTGAGGCTTGAACAGCCTGGAGCATCCCAGAACAGAAGAATGAATAGGTCAAAGAAGTAACAAAGAGCCAGATGATAGAGAGTTCTGGTAGCTGACAGGGTCACACCTATACATGAAGACTTGAATAAATGTAAAAGAAAATATTATTCCTAGATTGGAGGGCTAATAACTATATAGATGAAAACTTTCCCCAAGAAATAATGATAAATTATTTTTAACTTGATAAAATGACTCTAAAATTGATATGGAAAACTAAACAAGTAAAAAATTAAAAGGAAGATCAGTGATAGAGAATTAGCCCCTCTGTGTTTCAAAACATAAAACCTCAATAATTTGAAAAGTGTGGTATGGAAACATGAGTCATTTTTTTCATACATCATATTGAGCTACCAATGGAGCAGAATTAGAAGTCAAAAATAGATGCAAATAGATATAGAGCTTTAGAATATGATAAAGATGGCACTTCAAATCAGCAGGGAACACATATAAATCAATAAATTGTGATGAGACGACTGGATAGCCATCTGGAAAACATTTTAGAACCATACCTACCCATAGTGTGGGTTAAATTAATTTCAAAAGAAAAAATATATATATTAATATGGAAATGCAAAGTGGTACAGCTACTTTAGAAAAAAGTTTGGCAGTCTCTCATAAAGCTAAATATATACTTACCATATGACCCAGCTATTCTATTCTTATTCTCAGGAGAAATGAAAACATATGTCCATACACAAAAAAAACATGAATTTTATATAGGCTATAATATAGGTTATTATATATAACCGAAAAATAGAAACAACCGAAATACCCTTCAACAGGTCAATGGTTAAGCAAACTATATTGTGGCCATATTGTGAAACACTACTCACAATTGTGGTATAAACATCCATTAGAATATTATAGAACAGGGGTGCCTGGGTGGCTCAGTCAGTTAAGCATCTGACTCTTGGTTTCTGCTCAGGTCGTGATCTTGGGTGGTAGGATGGAGTCCTGCGTCCAGCTCTGCACTCAGCACGGAGTCTGCTTAAGATTTTTACCCTTCCTGTCCCTCCCTCCCTCTCTGTTCCTCCCTCTGAGTGCACGCTCTCTCCAATAAATAAATAAAATCTTTTAAAAAAAATATTAACTTAAAATAAATGGTAGTTATAAATATCACACATGTGTGATGAATATAAGTATCACATATACAATATTGCTGTATAAAAAGTTAATTGCAGTATGATACATAAATAAGTGATGTCTATAAATATTAAAATATCAACTACATATATTTTTACAGATATATACATATGTTTTTAAGAATATATACGTAAAGGCCTAAAGAGATGCATAGGCTTGATAAATATCAAGTTCAGCTTGGTAGATATCTTTGGTGTGTAAGGAAAATAATGGAATTAGAGTAAGATACCCAGGGAGATGGGACTCTATTGGTAATATTGTTCAAAGTGTTTGGGTGGTGGGTACATTGAATGTTTGTTTTATTGCCCTTTATACTTTTTATAACTACTATTGTTTATTGATGGATTCATTCACTTACTAAGTAAATACTAGGAAACTGAAGATTGATTAGATGGATCTCTTATGAAAAGATTCAAAGTGTAGTTGGGAAAAAAAGTCATGTGACTACATAAGAGTAATGGCAGTGGCAGCAACCATCACCAAGTTACAGTGCAGTGTAAGAAGTGCTATTATAGAGGCATAGATCAGATTTTATAGAAGCATAAAGAAGAGATTGGGTCCACCTGCCTGTAAAATAGAGGGGGAGGCAGAGAAGGCTTCAAGGGAGAACTAGAAATTGGGTAGGAACTCCCTCCACGTCCAAAGCATAAAGTCATTCCAGGAAGAACGTTAGATGCAGAAGCATGTAGCCATTTAAAGAAATGTGACTAGTTTTTCCAGTGGCCAGCACAGTGCTTTTACCTGGAACCCATGATTGAGTGAATTCACGCATGAACAAAGCTAAGCTTTGGGCAAATTTTTGGCAATAGTCTAAATCAGTGATTTATCATATGATTTGTTGGCCTAATTTGCTGGGTCTAGTTCACTTGTCAGCTCAGCTTTTGAGAAAGCCCATAACAAATTTTTTTAGTTGTCTAAGAAATCTATTAATAACATTCTTCCTTATGTGTGTTTCATTAAAAATCAAAATATAGGTTTCTAATCTTAGGTCTAAAGTTTTTTTCATAAAATTAATAGAAAATAAGTAGTTGAAATATCAGAAATATTAGGTTAATTTATTTGGCGCTATCATTTTAAAATATCAGCAATTATAAATTTAATAATTAGCATGATATTATAGTAAAAGGTAACTGACACTACAAAAATAATTTCTCTTTGGAGTAACTAAATGAAAAATATTAATATATAGATAGAGCTTTCTTTTTTTTTTTTTTTTAAGTAGACTCCATGGCTAGCCTGGAGCCCAGTGTGGGTCTTGACATCATGACCCTGAGGTCAAGACCTGAGCTGAAATCAAGAGTTGGACATTTAACTGACTGAGCCACACAGGTGCCCCTATAAATAGAGCTTTTTCAAAAACACTTTTTTATTTGACAAATTTGGCTAGGGGTAGACAAGGAGAAATGCTTGTACATGTCAAATGCCCTCAAGACATTTGTTTTATTTTGTTTATAAAATAAACATCTTTTTTTAAAAAAAGATTTTATTTATTTATTCATGAGAGACATAGAGAGAGAGAGAGAGGCAGAGACACAGGCAGAGGGAGAAGCAGGCTCCTCACAAGGAGCCCCATGTTGGACTTGATCCCAGATCCCAGGATCAAGCCCTGAGCCGAAAGCAGATCCTCAACCACTGGCCACACAGGGGCCCCTAAAATAAACATCTTTTAAAAGTAAAGGCATCTAGATGTTATAGGAATAATAAAATTAAAATATACTAAATTACATTTATTTTTGAAGTCTCCTGAGTAGACTCAGTGAAGGTAGATTAAGGGTTTTGGTCCACAGCTTCAGTGAATATTTTCAAAGAGCCAGTCCATGTAGCATTTCACTTCTGTTGAAACTGCTGATGTGAACCTTTGAATTTGCTAGATTGGTTCTTAAAGCATAATTACCAAAGCCTTCATAGTTTCTTACTTTTCTATTAGGTTGTTGCTAAACTTTAGTGAGCTTATATGTTTCCCTGTTTTGTTTGTTATTTAACATTGGTTGCCTACTTTTAGAAGAAAGGAGACCCAGTGATTCCTTATGACTAAACATGGTATAATAGTTTTAAAACCTATGTCACATACTCATAATACAATGGGATGAAGACTGCCTAACCTCACCTATTAACCTCGTACCAGAATTCCCAGTCTTTCCCTTATGATCAGAGCCTTTCCTTAAGCCAAAAATGAACTGCACTTTTCTCATCACCCTACACCTTCAGTTTCTCATGTTTCTCAATTTTACACTGATCCCACCATGTATTTCGTATAGCATCAACTAAATTTCAGTAGTGGCCTGCCCTAAGGAGGCTTCTACAATTCCCTGGAGTTACGGGTGAGCTTGGACGTTGCTCTGATCCAAAGGATTAAAAAGAACTGAATGTTGAGTTCTTTTTCCCTCGTTTCTTCCTCCCCACTCCTCCTACTAATAATGTCTATAGGTGATGAGTTTTTATGCTTTTCTTTGCCATTAAAGGATGTTTATGAGCAAACACACTTCCCTCCTGAGATAATTAATTTTTCTGCACTAGCATGACTTTATACCCTCTTTATTCTCCTTGTATTTTACAGTACATCCACCCCTGTTATGCTAAGGGTACTTATGTCATGCAGTATTTCCAAAAGACTAATTGAAAATGCTGCTGCTTGAGCCATCTAGATGAAAGATAGTATCATCACACAATGCTTTAATCTTGATAATGGGGCCCTGGGGGCAATGAGGGGGGAGGGGCAGGAAGGGGGTTACATTCAAGTCACCCTTCTACAAGAACTCACCTGCAGAGGTTCCATTTGAAAATATGGCTGTCAAATACCACTGCTCCTCTCTTCTCCTATTTCACACATTTGTGGCACTGGTTTTCTTGTTCCATCTTGTTGTTTCATGCTTCTATGCTCTTGCTCTCTGGAATCACTTTCCCACCTCCCTGGATTTGTCAGCCTCTCATTCATCATTCCGAAAACAGCTCCAGGTTGGGCTAAATGCTTCTCCCACTGTATCCTATGCAAGTAGGTTTCATGGCCTGTATACCAACACTCTGGTTTTCTGTTTCAGGAAACTGGTTCAGGGTAAGGAATGTGCTCCTTGCCCTTCCAAATTCTCCATTTGGAGATTTCAGAATCAACTCTGGATGTGCGATTTAAGAGAAAAATACCAGTCTCATTGATTCTGACTTCACAAATGTCACTCAACCCATTTGCTCAATTTCTACTGCCTCTACCTTACTTGGGCCAAGCCCTCATTTGCTTTTGCCTAGATTATTCTAGCAGCAGCTACCCAATCTTCTACTTCCAGAATCCTGCTCCAATTCACTTTCTAAGATAAAAACTAGGACTGTTTTGAACTAAATTTAACAATATCTTATGTCCTCTTATTTTATGTTAGATAAATGTTCTCCAAAATCTACCCTTGTGCAATTCCACACTGAACTATTTGCAGTGCCCAATAATTGTGAAATAATCTCATGTCACTCTGTCTTAGCTTTATCTGTGATACCCTTCCATTTCTTTAATACAAATTCAGTATGTGTGAGCCGTGCCTGGCACATAGTAAGCATTCAGATAATGATTATAGTGACAATGGTAGCAATAATAGCATATCCTGCAGCTTTCTTTGACCTCCTTAGAAAAGAGTAATTGTCCTTCCACACTATTTTACAAACAACTTTGTTATAGCACTTAATACATTGAATTCATCTGTGTCTTATTTCCCACCTAAGTGGTGACATTTCTAGAGACATTTTCTTTCTTTATGACATATATTTTTTGGCTTAGAGCTTAAAGAAATAGTGATTAGTATATACTTAAATAAAATACTTAAATAATCTATCATCCTCATTTTATAGACAAAAAAAAAGTTAAGCGACTTCCTAAAACTGAACAAATATTAGGGTGAGGAGCTAAATTTAAATTCTAAGGACAATGTCCAAGAAATTAATACATATTGCATTAGTTTCTTTGGAAAATAAAACAATTTGTGGCCCCTAGAAGCCGCTCAAAAACTAGTAGATTATGTTCAGTTTATACCTCTGATTCCATATTAACAATTTATTCATGCAACCCAGACCAGGATAATGACTGTCAGAGCAAATACTTATATGCAGACTACAACGTAGCAAGCATAGCCCTAAATGCTTCACATATATTAACTCCTTTAATCCCACATTTTCTGAAAAAGTTTTTTAAAAAGTTATTTTTGGCTTCCACAGTTGCCTTTGAGAAGACTGTTCTCAAACTATTATAGATAATCTGGCATTTCACTCTTTTCTTTTAAAATCTTCACTTTGTCTTTGGTGTCCTGTAATTTTAAGAGTTTGTGGATATGTGTGGATTCGTTTGTTTCTGCTAGGGACATGGTTTAATGGCTAAAATTGAGAATATACATCTTTCATTAAATCAATATTAAAAAACTTTTTTGGCCATTATATTTTTTAATACTCCCTTTCCTGAATTTTTGTCTTCTTTTCTCTGAAATTTTGATCAGGCATATGTTGAACCTTCTTATTTTTTTCTCATGCTTTTTAACATATTCTCCAACCTTTCATTCCTTTATTCTGAATTCTGAGCAAGGACTTCAGATCGGTCTTTCAGTTCACCAATTTACTCTTCAAATGTATATATTATGCTGTTCAATCTGTTCATTGGGTTTTTAATTTCAGCTTTTATATTTTTTAATTTTTGGAAGTTCTATTCAATTTTTTAAAAGTGAATTTTTTGTGCTTGTGTTTTTCTCATAATTTCAACATTTTCTTTCAGATCATTATTAGTAGAAGACACACTTATTTTCTGGATCAGTGGCCCATAAATAGAGGGGGCACCACTCTTCAGAAGGTATTTTTTTTTAATTTTTTTAAAGATTTTATTTATTTATTCATGAGAGACACAGAAAGAGAGAGAGAGAGAGAGAGAGAGAGAGAGAGAGAGGCAGACACAGGCAGAGGGAGGAGCAGGCTCCATGCAGGGAGCCCGATCCGGGATCACCCCCTAGGCTGAAGACAGGTGCTAAACCACTCAGGCTAAACCACTGAGCCACCCAAGGATCCCCTCCAGAAGGTATTTAGAAATGTGCAAGTGTTTGGGTTATCACAGTACCTGAGGGTGTTTGTAGAAGTGGGATTGTTACCAACTTTTAGCACCAAGATAGAGAATGCTAAACGACCTGCAGCACACAGGTGAACCCTGCACCAGGAAAAACTGTCCTGCTGCAAACTGAAAAAGTAATGCTAGAAAGAAAAACAGATTCAGTTAAAACTGATCATTCCCTTATCTTTAGGTCCTCCTGAGTCTCTCAACTCTCAGATATGATGAGTTTATTCCTTCTGTATTTTGTAATTTTAGTTGTGAGTTCATCCAGGGCAATTCATCTGTGGAAATTATTTGCTGGGATGGGTTGAAGGTAAATCTCTCCAGACTGATTTTATATTTACTTAGGTCAGGTGCCCCAGGAGTATTAACAGGGTAGTATGATATTTTACGTGAATTTATGAGCCCATGTCACACATGGACCATGTAAGTTTGAAAACTAAATCTGCATGGTGACTGGCAGGCCTGTGGCTACAAGATTGTAGGGGAGACTTTTTTTTTTTTTCACTCAGAATAGGAACAAAGAAACTTTGATGTCATTTATTTCTTGGGTAGGCAAATATTTTACTGGTCCATCCTGATTTTATATCTGTAAATACCAATTACAGCTTACCACTTCGTGTAGAACAAAGACCTTATCTCTGCTCTTCACATGGCAGCAAGCCCACCCTCCTCAATTATCTATCTACCTAGGGCAGCCAGAGTAAATTTGTTTATAATCCTGAGTTTTCAGAACTCCCTTCTATTTTTGACTCCCAGATATTAACTTTATAGTTTTAAATTCAGCAATGTATTAAGAAGGAAGCTGTGATAGTTTATCCAGCATTTTAAGTCTTATTATTACAATTTTTTCCCCAAAGAAATGCCAGTTTATCTAGTCTGACATACTGTCCTGTTCTTCATGTTCTGGAACAACTGGGCTTCTTCTGTTCTCATTTTAGAGAGAAAAAACACAGTCACACATAAAGCATAAATGTTGCACTGGTGGTTCTGGCATCTTTCTGGCCTTTTCAATATTAAACATTTAAACTTAAATGAAGCTTTGAAGCTCAGATGATATATCCTAAAGTTGGCTCCGTTAACAACAACACTTAGTATTTCTGATCATTTTTCATCTAATGGTTTAAGCTATGTTATAGCAGATTTCTCAGAGCTTGATGGTAGTATAGCTAATTGAAGTTACCGAGCTAATGCACTGACCCATTCACAGGATGATTATCCAAGATTTATGGCTGTCACAGAGCAGCAAAAACATGCTGATTTACTTGAGAAATTCGCAACACATGGAAATATGGAATGGTTCAATAAGAGACCATTACAGCTATCTCAATTTCTTGCCTTTTTGCATGGCAGTACACAAAACTGATCAATGCACATTTTCTCATCGCCTTTTAAAAAATAACAGCTTTCCAAATTCTAGTTAATGCACTCTTCATTTCCTTCTCAATCTGTGAATATGCCGTAGAATTACAGAATTTCAAAGGCAGATTGTCAATTATTTCCCAAATTTGAGTCCTTTAATTGTTCTACATAGAATAGTCATATTCAAGATAGATGGAAGTTAGAAGAAATTGCAGCTTAATTGATAGACTATAACATAGGAATAAGTGTTACTAGGAGAGAGTTTCAAATTGTAAATTACCAGATTGCAAACCTAGGATGGGAATGTAAATTCATTCCTTGACTACAAACTAAATTCCGCTCTCATGAAGGGCTGGTAAGTATCAGTACAATGTGAGATTGTTTTGTTCATTGGAGAAAAGTTGAGTACACGAATGGCATTCTCAGTTTTGATGACTGAAACATAGTAGGAGTGTAAAATACAGGTATACCATTTGAACACACATTTAATATAGGATTAAATGAAAGATCTATGATCACCTTACATTCCTAATATTGGTAACATGGTTATTAGGTGACTGAGCCTAATCTCAGAAGAAAGAATGGAGTTTGTGAGGCTGAAGAAACCAGGGAAGATGGGGCTGCTAGCCTGGTCCAGAAGTTAACAGGACAAGCAACACAGAAGGTTTGCAGAAGCTGAGGATAAGAGAGCTGAGGATAAGCTCCTCTTCCGGCATGCATGAGATGTTCTATGATCAGCTGAGTACAAGGGTGGTCCCAAAAGAATCATATGAACTCCCTCTCTGAATGTACATACAGGACAAGGCAAAGAGTTAATGAAGGAATCATAGTTCTTTCATCTCTTTAATGTAATGACAGAAACTGCAGTACTAAATAGAGCCAAGGAAACCTGTGTTTCCAAGACTGTATACTTTGAGTTCTCTGGTTGCTGCCTTTGTGACGAACTTGGCTTACATATCAATTACCAATGCTTGGGGTACCAGGCTCAAATGTAATTAAACTTAAAATCAAACTTTGATCCTCCAGCATTTAGAGCTGTTTCCAAGACCTGAGTGTCAGGCTCGGTGTTAAACTGAAGTGTAGTGTTAATTACTTATATATGACATGGTAAAAAGGGATCACTGTTGAGTTTCTATTTTAATCACCAAGGGCCTATTTGACCCTCAGTTGAAAGAGAGTTAACTATTCCCCCAGTTGAATTTAAAATAGATTTTATAACCCTGCCTATTTGAACACAGTACAGAGTACTTTCTGCTTGGTTGCATTTTTTTTTTTTTTGGTAGACTCTTGATGTTAATTTTCATACTGAATCACAGGTTGTAATCTTTTGGTTGTTTTAGCTTATATCGACATCAGCTGCTGTAAAAATGCTTTTGCCACAGTATCACAAAATTCAAGAATTATAATTGTAATTTGCTGTGTAAAGTATGTAATTTATTTGTTTTTAGATTTTATTTCTTTCTTTCTTTAGAGAAAGTGCACAGACATGGAGAGGGGACTGAGGGAGAGGGAGAAAGAGAGAGAGAATCTCAAGCAGACTCCCTGCCAAGGGCAAAGCCCAATGCAACATGGGCCTTGATTTCAAGATCCTGATATCATGACCTGAGCCGAAATCAAGAGTTGGAAGTTCAACCAACTGGGCCATCCAAGTGCCCTCTTTTTATCTTTTTATTAAAATAAAAAAAATTTAATAATCTCTACACCTAATGTGGGTCTTGAACTCATGACCTGAGCTGAAATCAAGAGTCGGAGCTTAACTGACTGAACCTGACTGAGCCATCTGGGGTGGCTAAAATATATCTGGGCACCAGATATATTTTATAGGGACACCTGGGGTATCCCCAAAATATATATTTTAAGCAATAGTGAGTTATATGTAGGATTATTACATTAAATGTATTTATGTGACTCTGTAAACAAGTTTTCAGGATAGAGTCTTAGATTTGACTGGGTTGTGGAGAGAGATGGAAAAGTGAAAGGAATCAGAGACAAAGGTAATAGCAGGTTGGGTGTGTGCATGTGTGTGGACAGGAGTGTGTGTGCCACTGCATGCTCCTATGTTGTTTATTTTGGAGATGATACCCCAAGGCCACATGGGGCCATTTCAATTAGGTACAATTATGGCCATAATTAGGTCAGTTAAGGGACATTATGGGGAAGGAGGACTATTTCCACATCAGTGAATATATCTAACCAAAAAACTATCAGAGAAAGTAGTGAATAATTAGAGTTAGTTCAGAAAGATGCACTACAGGGAAAAAGTGGTAGTTTTATAGTCTTCATGTTATAAATATATTCTAAAAGCTATGTGAACCATACATATTAACCTTTTTTTAAATCCGTTTGGTAAACAAATAATTCAACTTGTTATTGATTAAAGGCTCCAGAATCTTTCACCATTATTAATAATCCAGTTTGCCAGGCAGCTTAGTCTTTGCTGCCCAATCACAGAGAACTTCTCATACCATAAAACTGCAAAACCTGGTGTCAACAGCTAAATTTACTAAGCTGCCATTTCTACGATTGCTTCATAATCTTAAAAATGATATCTGGATATTACTCTTATGCATCCTCAATTGCCTATGTTTAGAATTACCATGAGACATTCTTATGCTACTAAGATCTTAATAATTTTTGGAAAAAGAGAAAAAATTCCATAAATACACGATTTTTATCATATAGGAGAGACTGACAACATTTAAGTAAAATCCTTAACATGATTTACAATGTATTGGAACCTACACGACCAGTCCCACATAGTAACACTCTTCTTGGCACATAGTAAATGTTCAGCAAATATTGTTGGATGATTGATTCACTGTAAGATATACTGCAAAGAGCACAGTGTCAAACAGACCTGGCCTCACATATTTTAGCTATATGACTTAGGTAAGTTATTTAACCTCTCTGGCTTCCAATTCATCCTCTGTTAATAATATGTACCTGACAGGACTGCTATGTAGTGAAATAAGACAACATAAATAAGGCACATAGGATATGCCCCTGACACAGTAAAGGTTCAATAAATATTAATTCCTTCCATCAGATGTCTCAGTGCTGCACATGTTTGTAAGTAACCAGCTGCATCTTAGCCAGCATATTTCTGGAATGATTTAATCTCATTTATTTAATTAAAGGTAAATGCATGTGCTATAAAATAACCATTACGTAACATTATAAAAATAGTAAGTTGTTATACATGAAAAAAATTCACCGAAACATCCTTAAGTTGAACTCGCTTGACCCAAAACTGAAGTGAGATAAGAAATGAAGAGTATCCAAGACTTGAGTTTCTATTTGTGTTTGGATACATATTTTGTCTAGGATGATGTTACAGGGAGCACATGGCTGTAAGGCACAGGTGTGATTGGGGCTGGCAGAAACAGAAGGAAACCGTCTGCTAAGATGCCCGGGCTACTCAGGGGACAGGAGTGGGAATTTAAGTGACCCACCAAAGGTCCCCACGCTGTTGGAAAACAGGCCATTCAAATCCTCTGCTTCCTCTCAGCCTCTCTTGCCAGAGTCCCCCACTTTGCAACGTGGCTTCTCCTCCCTTGACCTACTCATTCCTCAGATAGATAGAGCTGCCCCAATCCCAGGTTTCCAAAGCTTCCTTTCATTCAGTATCCAACAGCAGCTGTCTAAAGGGTCCACATATCCAGTCCAGACTTGGAGAGAAGCAATTTCACTGGCTCAGCCGAACCCCACACAGGCTCTCTCTGGCCAGCTCATCATCCCAGACCATATAAGAATGGCTCTCAGAAAAGTGGCAAAAGAGTGCAATAAAGCAAAGGTTGGGCATGACAGGCAAATTTAAAATTAATATTCTGAGTCTAAAAACCCCAATAACTATATCAAAAACATACAGTCTTTCTAGACACTACTCTAGAGTTTCACATATATTGGTCATTGCATTTTCTCAGCAATGTTGTGGGGCAACAGTCCTTGGTACCTTTGTTCCAGGTGATGAAAGCGAAGCACTGGAATGTCAAGTGACATTCTCAAGACCATATAGCCCAGAAGTGGTAGATTTGGGTCTCTAACACTGGCAGTTTAGCTTTGGAATCTGTCTTGAACAGCTATGCCAGTCTGCCTCTCCATGAAATTAATTTTACCTGTAAACAAGTTTCATTTTAGAGCTCCAGGCACTGTAATGAAGAGCAACATTTCTAGGATCTTCTGGCACAGAAGAATCCCAAGGACAGAACTGCATTTTCCTAACCCCAGATCCCCATCGGTAAGAATGTCCAAAGCAAAGCAGCTTGCTGGAATCAAGACAGAATCACCTGTTCCATGGGTTAATCAATGGAAAGGAGTGACAGCTCGTGTACCGCTAACAGGTAGGTACAGAAGGGTTGAAGGAACGCATTCATTTTGTCATTCAATTATCAATAGATTTATCTCACAGAAAGCCATTTTCTCTGTGAATCATCTATGAGGCAAGCCACAGTTTTGGCTGCAAATCTATAATAGATCCCACTGATTTTCTACTCTATTATTATAAAGAGGTGAAAGGAGTATTACCTATCAATCTCATCAAGATTATGAGTCAATTTCCTAACATTAGGATGAAAACGTTTGCAGAGGTATTATGCAGTTTGACAATCTGTCTGGCTAATGTTCACATAGTGATGAAGCTAAACATCCTTACATGACATTTGATTACCTCCTTTCTTTCAAAATTTATTTATCACTGAACACTACTAAAAATACTACTTTCAAATAAAGGCTCTCCAGAATATAGCAAATATCAAATACATTTTATTGTACATTTAAAATATAATTTTTAGAGTCTCAGGTAATTAACTCGATAGGTTATTATTATAAGTCCACTGTGTGAAACAAAGGGAATGTTTATACTTGCTAATGATTTCTCCATAAGCCGTGTGTGACAAAATATTTTTAAAAGACACTAAAACGTATCTTAGCAGTGTTTGAGAGGCATAATACAAAACTCCCGTCTAACAGATGTGCCTGTTACAGTAAAGAAAAATAAACTTCCAAATATTCATGGACATGTTTGCCCACCTTCCAAACCCACTGTGCAATTGCTGTATGCTCAAAAATCAAGCACCTGCAAAGTGGAATAATTGATTGACTGTGACTAAGGGCTGTGCCAGTTTCTGGAGCCTTCTTGAGGCTCCATAACAAAACACATATAACAATGGTTGGTCACAAAACTAACATTGACGATTAAGTTTCATGAACTAACTGAGATTTGCAACCTTCTGGTTTCAATTTTACAGTTCAGTTCTGCCAGATGGAGTAGGAAGAAAATAACATACATAATTAAAATCAATGAAGTTGTATCAACCCCAAACACTGGGGGGGAAAAAAAAGCAAGCAAGCAAGAAGACGAAATCCCAGTCATTTGTCTTCCCACATCTGTAGCCAAAATTAAAAATCTACAAGTCATAAATTGAAAGCCTTAAAGAGTAAATCTTAACCATGATGTAAAAAGCTTCAAACAAATCACTAAGATCAAGATAATATATAAGGATAAGATATAAGAATATAGGGCAGCCCCGGTGGCTCAGCAGTTTAGCACCTCCTTCTGCCCAGGGCATGATCCTGCGGTCCCAGGATCGAGTCCCAAGTCGGGCTCCCTGCAGGGAGCCTGCTTCTCCCTCTGCCTGTGTCTCTGCCTCTCTCTCTCTCTCTCTGTCTCTCATGAATAAATAAATAAATCTTTAAAAAATTTTAATTTTAAAAATTTTATCTTTTAAAAGAAGATAAAAGAATATAAACAATGATCTGTTAAGCAAAGAGACATATATTATCTGGATGGAGAAAAAGATTAGGTAGTCATGTGGCTATTTAAAAACAATAGTAGGAGGAACTTGCAATAGCAAAATGGAAATAAGTGAAAGTGTGCTACCAGGGCAAGGACAGATACACCTGTCAGTAGAAAAAGGAGATAGCAAGTTGCATAGCGGCTGGCACATAGTAGCCCCTCAATTAATTTTAGTTGATTAGTGGATTACTGGTGCTGTAAAAGACCCCACTTTGCTACAACAATCAATCTCTGGTAAGGCATCACAAAGGGGTAACTGACAACTAGACTGCTATCGGAGAATGGGAGGAGTCAAGTTATTATGACATTTCTTGAAATGTGTCAGATAATAAATTCAGTCAAAATGAGGTAAATAAATCTATAAATGTGAATAAATCTTAGATCTAGATGGAATAGGATTTATGATTATTTTTTAAGTTAAAAAGGAAAAAACATCTTATTCGGCCTACTGATTGCAACACACCATTTTTTTGGTCAAAACAAAAGGCAATCTACTGAATAGGAGAAGATATTTGCAAATGACATATCCAATAAAGGGTTAATGCTTTAAGTATATAAATAATTTATACAACTTGACACTAAAAAAAAAAAAAAACAAAGAAAGAAACAAAGACTGTGATTAAAAAATGGGCAGAGGACCTGAATAGATATTTTTCTAAAGAAGATATACAGGTGGCCAACAGACACACGAAAAAATGTCCAACATCACTAATCATGACAGAAATGTAAATCAAAACCACAATAAAAAACCACCTTACAACTGTCAGAATAGTTAGTTTCAGAAAGATAAGAAATAACAAGCAAGGATGTAGAGAAAAAGGACCCCTTATGCAGTGATGGTGGGTAAATTGGTGTTAGCTGCTATGGAAAACAATATGGAGATATTAAAAAATAGAAATGCCACATGGTCCAGTAATTCCACTACTGTGTATTTACCCAAAGAAAATGAAAACACTAATTTGAAAAGATACATGCACCCCTATGTTTAGTGCAGCATTATTTACAATAACCAAGATATGGAAGCAATCTAAGTGTCCATAGGCAGACGAATGGATAAGGAAGATGTGGAGCGTGTGTCTGGAATATCACTCAGCCATAAAAATAAGATCTTGCCGTTTGCAACAACATGGATGGATCTAGGGGGTGTTATGCTAAGTGAACTATGTCAGAGAAAGACACACACAGTATGATTTCACTTATATGTAGAGTGTAAAATACAGAACAAATAAACAAACAAACAAAGTAGAAATAGACCCATAAATACAGGGAACAAACTGGTGGATGCCAGAGGAGAAGGAGGTCAGGGATGGGCAAAATGGATGATGGGGAGTGGTAAGTCCAGGTTTCCGGGTATAGATCAGTAAGTCATGATTAGGTGAAAGGTACAGCATAGGGAATATAGCCAATGCTATTATAATAGAGTTTGTTGTATGGTGACAGATGGTAGCTATACTTGTAGTGAGCATAGCAATAATGTATAGAGTTGCCAAAAGAGAGAGAGAGAGAGAGAGAGAGAATCTTATTAAGCCTACTGATTACACATACAGGACACATTATGTCCTTCCCTGAAATTCAACAAAATTAGAAAATAAATATTTTTTAAAATTTCTAAAAATCAGACAAGTGTCAGAGGCTGATAAAATAGTAAGAAATTCTTGGTAAATGTGAAACTAGTAGGAAGAAGTGAACTCTTGACAGTTGCTGAGGAAATCTCAAAAAAGGAGAGCCACATGACTTTGAAAGTAATCTCCCCAAAAGAACAATATGCTATATTTATTTGTAAACGTTCAAGAAACCAAACATTGTTGAGGAAAAAATGATACTAGGCAAGAGAAGAAAAGCTAAGGACATAGAATTAAGATATAAAATAGATGAAAATCTTTATATAATAACTTCAGTAAGAGTCAAAAACTGCACACACTCATGTATACATGTATACAAACACATATTTCTCAATACGTGTTTATAAAATGAAACTATTAGTATTGGGGAAAATTGAAACTATTTAATGAAATAATTTGAAAAGTCTCAATTCCTAGTTAGAAAAACCAAAATATTTAAGCTTGATGACATAAAAGACTCTGCCAAACAGAAGATTTGGCAGATCTGTCTGTGTTAATGTGAAGTTTAGTTTATTCATGTTCACTGTTATATAGCATTACATTATATGAATACATTATATGGATTATGTGCTACATTTTACATTTAATTTTCGTTTCATAGACATAGAGGTATATTTCTATTATAAACAGTGTTACTACAAATATTGTTCTTATTCTTCTTCTATATTTTAGAGCTTCCTTTGAGTATGTAAATGGAACTGAAATTATGGTAACTTACTAGATATTTTCCAAATTGATTTATACTCCCATTGGCAGTATATTAAAGTTTCTGATGCTCCATATTCTTGCTAGCTCTTGGTATTGTCATATTATTATGTGTTTTAATTTTGGTGGTTAATTGGTTTCTTTATGCTATTGAGTCTCCGTATCTATAAACTGAACATATTTCTTCTTTTGTTTGGGTCTTCTTTAGTATCTTTCAACACAGTTTGTTATTTTTCATTAGATTTCTTTCCAGGTAAGCTATATTCTAAACTGTCTACAAAAAAATTTTTGAACCTACAAAAAAGTGGTTAAAGTAGTACCATATGCTTTTCATATGAATTGGACATTTTTAATACTTTGTCACATTTTCTTTCTTTCTTTCTTTCTTTCTTTCTTTCTTTCTTTCTTTCTTTCTTCTTTCTTCTTTCATTATTGCTTCCTCTTTCTTTCTTTCTCTCAAATATATACTAATATCTCTCTTTAGATTTTTGGGGAATCATTGGAAATAAGATGTAGCCATTATGAAAATTTACTTCTAAATATTTCAGTATGTATTTCCTAAAAAAAAAATTGCCCTACATACTCACAGAATCAATATAAATAATATGCCACTTAATAATACTTTCTAACCTAAATCATTCAACTTACTGATTATTCCAATATTATTCCTATTTTAAAAATCAGATACATATGGAATCACATATTCATCATCTGATATTTTTAATCACATTTAACCTAAAGCAGTCGACTGCCATTTTTATCTGAGACACTGACATTTTTAAAGAGTGAAAGTCAGTGGTCTTGAAGAATGTCACACAATCTGAATTTGTTTAAATTGTTTGCTTTTGATTAGGGTTAGATTATACGTTTTTGACAAGGATTTTTACATAGGTGATATACTTCCCATTGCATCTCACATAAAAAGTATTTTGTTCACTCTTTGGCAAATTAATTATTTGATCATTTGCTTAAGACAGTGTCCACAATATTTCTCCATTGCACACGGACATTTTCCTTTTGTAATTAATAAGTAGTCTCTGCAGTGAAACTTTGAGACTGTATGAAAATCCTATTCCCCAGTAATATTTTTGTCAACGGTTTAACAATTGTTGAAAACCCTTGATGAATCAATTATTATGCTGGATATTTGCAAGATCATAATTTTATAATTTTCTTTATTCTACATTTACTGTCTGTAATGTTTCTGTAAAGAGCTTTCCTTTCTCTTCCATTTTCTTTTTTTTTTATTTTAACTATGGACTATTGACTTTTTAAAATTCATTGATCTAAAATTCATTGCAGTCATCACTATTTCAGACTGCCCAGAATTTAGCTATTGGGAGCCCTTCATGCTGGATTCTGGATTCTGTCCTTTTGCCATGTATTCATCACTTTCTTCCATTCAGATGCAACAAGATGGTTAATGATAACTATTTGAGATTTACCATATTAATACCACTAACAATAATAAAAATTCTAAGTGAAGTTAAAAATCACTCTTGTTCATTATTATCATTCTCAGAATATTCTCATTAGGTCTTTAGGGCAGAGTACTGTATTCAAAAGCCATGCGAAATAATAATTTTGTTTCTGGTGGTAATATGAACTGTTTTTGTGTTTTGCCCATTTTTAATTGAGTTTTAATTTTGTAATTTTTATCTTATTGCAAGAGATTAGTTCTTCATCTGTGAAACATGTTGCAGGACCAAATCCAAGATAATTTCTTGCAAAGACTCTGTAATCTTCTGAAGTCTATCCTGCTTATGTCTCTTTCTCTCATTGTCTTTCTCTTTCTCATTAGCTTTACCTGATCCCACAAAAAGGCGTCCTTTTTTTCAGAGTTTTCTCGGGTAAAGAACAATCACTTTCCCAGGGAAGAAAATAAATCTATAACAGTTACATTAAAACCCCAGTAAAGAACCAAGTAAATACTACAAATTATGGGTGTTTCTAAACCTCAGGAAGACAGACATGAACTTGTGGCAGATTTGAGCATTCTGCTAGATTCTTTTAGTCCTGGACTACAGATCTGTATACCTAAATCAGTTTATTTGTTTTTTTCTCTCAGGTATGAAAAATTGTTTAAAAGCAGCAAGGGAAGATTAAAGTGACCCATATGTGTAAAAGCAATTGCCTTGAGAGAGCAAATTTACAGCAAAGAAAATTTCAGGAGCTTTTTAAAAAAGGAAATTGGATCGATTCAAAATTCTAAACCAAATAAAGATTAAAATAGGTGTTAGGAAATTTCAAACAGTATTCAAGAAAGGTCTTAATAGTGAAAGTAAAGGGAGACCTATCCTTTCTCATTATAAGTGTGCTTAAAACTGAATTTGGGGATGATGAAAACTTGCCAATTAGAAAATATCCCATATGTGGGTGAACATTTCCAGATAATCTTCAAATGTTAACAAAATGTAAATCAATACAACTTAAAGCTATTAAAATTTATTATAATAAAGCTATTAAAATAACCAAGAAATTTTACTTGTAAGGAGAGCTGCAAATACTACAAACAGAAGGCCACTGGAAGGACCACTGCTCCACATTGGGTGAGAAACATCAAGAATGTCTCCAAAACTGCCAGCAATGCCACTAGGAGGGTGGTATTAGTACTTCAATATATCAATTATAGAACTATAAATTATAAAACATGATAACTTCATTCATGATATGGCTGTCACAATATCTACCACAGGCCACTACAACTACAAAATATCAGACACAGCAGAGAAAAATTTTGAAGACACTTGAAAAACAAGATGGAAGGCGACTGGACTTGTAATTATTACAAGTATAAAAAGAGAGAGAGGGGGTGAGAACAAGGGTGAGAGAGAGACAGTGTGTCCTAAAGTAAAAATGAGTGGTGTCAATAAAAAAAAAAAAAAACCTGGAAAAGGTGAGACCAATGGTGTCCTACCAGTTGTAAAAAGCTTAAGGATAAATGGCCTTTATTTACTAGGTTGGCTACAGCCACCTGAGTAGTAGGAATTTCTAGCAATCCTTAAATTCTTTCTCAAATCCCACCTGTAACCTTTATTTTTGGATTCTTATTAGTAGAATGCCCCTTTCTCCCATGTGACATGATTTCCACTAGATTTAATAGACAGGAATTACATTACAAAATGGGACTTCCAGACAAAACACATTTCAGAGAAATTATCTTAGAAGTTTTTATAGATTTTCTTATACATATGCAGAGTATCATGGGTCTAGGCTGAATACTTGACTCTATTTATGGATCAAGCTATGGCCAAAGGATTAGCTATGGTCACAGTATCTCTATGGGCAAAAGAATCTGTAAGCATAGGCCGTCTAACTGTAGCAGAATCACTGATCCTGGATAATCACTATAGTATATACAGCAAATAGTACCCCCTCCCCCAAACTCATGTCAATCCAGAACATCAGGATGTGATCTTATGTGAAAATAGGGTCTTTGCTGCTATAATTCTTTAAAATTAAGTCCTACTGGCATCGAGTGGATGCTAAAACCAATGACTGACTCCTTATAAGAAAAGAAGAAGTCAAAAGAGACAAGGGTAGAAGTGGAGGCAGAGCTGAGACTGGGGGGATATATCTACAAGCCAAAGAATGCCAAGGATTGCAGGCCACCACCAAAAGCTCTGTGAGAGGCATGGAACCAGCTCTCTTTCAAAGCCTCTAGGAGAATAAAGCCATTTAACCCTTTGATTTTGAACTTTGAGCCTCCAAAACTGTGACAGAATGAATTTGTTTTGGTAATTTCTTACAGCAGCCCTAAGAAACTAGTACAATCATAGATCCTTCTTTTCATATGTGTATAAAAATGTAGACTGCTCAATAAGAGGCCGAGGCTGAGACTCCATTGCCTCAGAGCAATTACAGACCTCAAATAAACTAGTCAAAACATTTTCAGATCTTGTACAAGGATCATTATATCTCATGTTATTACATAGAGTGAATACCTAGTGCTAAAAGAAATCACTGGTATTTTTTCTATTAGTTACTTATCATGAATTATTGCTGTATTATCCTTCCCACAACACTGTCCACTTGTATAATACTCTTAAAGTGACACCTCCATAACATTTACTAGATACGGCAGAATTATGTGGGTTTGTTTTTGTGTGTGTGTGTGTGTTTCTTTGTTTTTGTTTTTCTTGGCTATTTTAGGCATGGACAGAAACAGCTATTTTGGAAACAGGTCTACCAAATCCTGAGTTAATGTTTTTTGTTCACTGGTCTTATCTTAAAAATGAAAAAAAAAAAGAGAGAGAGAGAGATATGAAGATACCGGATTGGTAAGCAGTATCTAGTCTCTTCGGGGTATCCTCCTCCTTTTTTTTCTTTTTAAACTGGGAGCCAGGGATCCCTGGGTGGCGCAGCGGTTTGGCGCCTGCCTTTGGCCCAGGGCACGATCCTGGAGACCCAGGATCGAATCCCACATCGGGCTCCCGGTGCATGGAGCCTGCTTCTCCCTCTGCCTATGTCTCTGCCTCTCTCTCTCTCTCTGTGACTATCATAAATAAATAAAAATTAAAAAAAACTCTAAAAAAAAATAAACTGGGAGCCAAATAAATTCAAACGGCAAACCCAATGTCCTTTCTAAGGCACATCACATTACTATATACTAATAGCTGGCATGTTTTTGGAATAATGTATTTCTTTGAAACGTTACTGAAACAAATCTCCTCGGGTACTCTATAAAAATGAACAACAAAAGTGAAGTATGTAATGCCTTGATGCTACCAAAATAATTACTGTCATTAATTAAAGACCCATTATGGATACTATGAGAATATTTTTAAAATACAATAAAAGTAACTTTAGAAAGACTACAGAAATATGTTAGCAGATCAGCACACTAAGCAAGCTGTTTTGATTTCTTACATAGGGAAAGAACCCCCTAAAAAGAAAAAAAATTAACAGGTCCATGAAGAAATTAAGCCATTCATTCTATTAGGAGTGTAAAAAGTGTGGCTCCTCGAACTCTGAGAAAGAAGTACTGGAGTCATTAAACTATAAGATCCATGAAAATAAGACCTGGCAAAAATCAGAATGGCTACTAGTTAACACGAGAAACACACACACACACACACACACAAAACTCTCAAATGAATGCTTGCCAAAATCCTCCATGAAGCAAACCATCGCAGTAGAGACAAATTGGCTGTAATATTAAATAAACAGCAGTGGGGAAACTTCTAGAATAGAAATTCATACCTCACTGTAACTAATACAATTATGGGAAAACAATAAAAGGGAGACATGGATAGGAACCCTGCCTAGAGGACAGTGAGCATCTCCAAATAAATTTTGTAAAATTGGTTCTTTCCACAGATTGCAAATATGAATTACTAACAACATGTTTATTTGGGGAATAGTTTGAAGCACTTTCCTTTCTAAAGAGTCACAGGATTTACAGTGTTAAAAAACATTTACAGTTCCTTAGCCACTTGGGACATTGCAAATTTTCTATCCAATGATATAGGAACATATTTAACTAGAACATTCTTGAGTTCTGCAAGGCTTTGCCATTTATTCAGGAGCCTCACTCACCTAATTACTGCTGAACTTGTGGACAAAAGGAATTTGTAAGGAACTTACAAAAGGAACTTAGCAGAACTTGTAAGTCATATTTTAGGAAAGAGCCTAAACTGAGGTTATTCAGAGTGTTAAGAAGCAAAATAATCCACTAACGTTGCCAGGAACACAAGATTCTCAGGGTAAGGCAATCATAGTAGCAAGTAGACAGCATCTCCTAAAACCACTGGAATAAAAGTATGCTAGGGGACATACTCTGATTGCATGCTATTGCTTCTTGTCCTTTTTAGCACACTTTTCTTCTTATTTAAACATTTACACTTCTGAGTCAGCCTATGATACTCTGCTCACTAATAAAAATGACCTATATCTAAGCTTTACTAGAAGCAATCATCACCCTCGCTCTATACTTCAGTTCTCCTGGCCAGTTTTAGTGCAACCAATTAAAACAATTATATAAAGATATGGCACAGTAACCTTACCAATAATGCTACATTACACTCTTAGACAATATGTAAGTAAAGGAAAAAGTCCTTACACTACAAAAAGTGCAACATGCAAAAAGGACTATTTATCAAAACAATAGGACTTAAAAGTGACTGAGGCTTTTCTTTTTTTTTTCCCCCTCTATCATGATCATGATCTTCAGTGGCAAAACAGAATGAAGGCTAATTATTCTGTGGAACTATCAATTAGATTTTTTCAAGCCTTAAGACTCTCCAATACCAATAATATCACCTTACAAAGAGTCCAAAGGAATAAAAGCCTTGCTGAGATTACAAATAATAATTGATGAAATACACTCCCAAAAGTGTCAATCCTACTAAGGGACTTGAAGATTTCCAGGTAGTCTTTTTAAAAAGTCACCCTCAATTTGGCTGGTATAGTAAACACAAGAGCCCGACACCCATAAGTACAGCAAATTGATTGCATATTTTTATTTATGGGTAGGAGTAGTACCCAAGTCGTTATTGGTAACACAGTAGAGCTGCATTTTCACTCGGTCAGTAAGCAGGCAGTCTGCACCGTTTCTAACACTTTATGTTGATCTGGATTTTCAACACCATGAGAGAGACAAAATATGTATGTGGTAAAAGGGCTAGTCTGTGGAAGTTACAAAGCCTTAAAGGCATTTGTTAGAAATTAACAAAATTTTTTTTTAGAAATTAACAAATATTTAAAAATGAATGAATTAACAGATCAGTTTAAGAAGCTAGAATAACAATAAAATACATTAAGGGAAGGGAAAAATAATGAGGAAAAAAAGCAAAAATCAATAAAATAGGTTTTGTCTATTTTTTCTGTACATTCTACAAAACAGTAAGAATGATAAAATGTTGAAATACATTTTTAAGTAGCTTTGTTTCTACTAACTTGTATTTTGCTCACTTAATTGTTTTACTTTCCACATGGATTCTTCTGCAGGGCTAAAGATCAGGCTTTATCAGATGTTGAGGAAGAAATGAAGTGAACAGACAACATGAAACACACTAAGCATATTAATAAAAAGAAATGGGATAAAACTACAAAGATAAGAATCCTACTCATGGTTCTTTGACACCTTGTTATCAATTCATATGGTCTTGGAGGTAAAATTTTGCTCTGTGGGAGAGCATTAATCCCAAAGTCCATGCAAATAGAAAATATGTTCGTGTCTGTAACAGTTAATGAGAGAAGCTGACATAAAACTAATCCTAAACTATCTGGGAGAACAAAAGTGTCCTATAATAATAACACACAATTTAGAATCATAATTGTTCTTGGGACATTTAGAGTATTGAATCCCCAGAACAGATTTTCACCAAGATGGGCTGCTGTTGCATTAAAAATCTCTCAGAATGACATCAAGATTTCTAACTGATTTTAGGGACGGCTGGGTGGCAGGGTGGTTAAGCATCTGCCTTCGGCTCAGGGTGTGATCCCAGAGTCCCGGGGTAGAGTTCTGAATCGGGCTCCTTGCAGGGAGCCTGCTTCTCCCTCTGCCTGTCTCTGCCTCTGTGTGTGTGTGTGTGTGTGTGTGTGTGTGTGTGTGTGTGTGTCTCATGAATAAATAAACAAAATTAAAAAAAAAAGATTTCTAACTGATATTAAACAGGTAAGGTAAGTTTTGAGTAAGTGAATAATCTTTTCAGAAAATACAGTTTTGGTTTTCAGCTCTCCTCATAATTATCTCTAAGCCACCTACATCACCATTTTGATGACAAATACTCCAGGTTCTATTAACTTCTTCAGAATTCATACCCTAAACCTTAGTCTGCAGTTGAAGCATGATTCAAGGAAGGAAGTTACATGTTTGCATAAAACCTAGTTCCTTTCCTCTCATTCTGTGTCCATCTCATCTCCACCTCCATTTCTGCCTCTACCCATCCCCTTCTCTGTAGCTCCAGAAGAACACTGGAGGGCTTCTAAGGAAACCTGAGTTGTAGCAGCAACCAAATCAGGGCAGCTCAGCTCAAGTCTTTCCAATGCACGGTAATACTAGGCCAGCAAGATGTCATGGCTTGCTATGGAGTACTGGGAAATTTCTACACCATCCAGTATGTTTAGAAAGAAATATCTAATCAATGTTCAAATTTTTCTTTTTAGTCCCAGAAAAGCTCTACAGGGAAGACAAGTTCCCTTCTAATGTTTCCTTTTAGGGTTTATCATCCACGACACGGGCTACCGTAAAGAAGCAGCAGCTGGCTAATCAGAAGATAAGTGATTAGCTTCAGGAGAGACTCGAGTGCAGAACCTATCAGAGAAATATCACAGAATAAGTAAAAAGCCCCTGGAAAGGATCCAAATTGTAAGGAGAAACATATTAGGGGCCATGAAGAAAAAACCTTAGACAACTCCTTTTGCAAAACGTTCAGGGAGTCTCATTAGAAAACATTTTCAACAAACTAAGATTAAAAATGATCTCAGAGTCATTTCTTCAACTCACTTGGCAAACTAAAGGACTTTGGAAAATGCAATTCTTTAATTCTGAAATAACCATAATAAAGAACTCGATCCAAACAGACATATTGATCAGTCGATTCCAGAATTGATGCTTCGGGAAGGTGACCTGAATGTCACTAGTGTGAATCACAATGAAATACTCAAAACGCAGCAGTCCACTGGGATTCCTTTTACAAAAATCACATTGACGATGAGTAAGAATTACTGTTTCGATCTGAAAAATAAGCCCCTGTCTGCCAAAGCATGGAAACAGTATGTTTTCAAAAACTCCATCGTGAGTATATCATTTTCCACCCAAAACACGACAGATGGCTTTACTCAAATAAATGATTGCACTGTGTAAGATAATAGTTGGAATGCTATTTCTCCTGGTACAGTTCTCCAGTTCTGCAGCTCCACATATCAAAGGATTTCACCTCTGGAGGACGCAAGGACGAACTAACACCCATGGTGTTTCCAAGATATACACGATACTGCCAAAGGCTTCATATGGTTGCATAAAGCCATTAAGATGAGGGTTTGTGGTCATCATAGACAGAGACATTTCTAGGCCAGGCCCAAATTTCCATTGTCAAGCTTTACCATGTCCTGGATGAAGCTGTAAGAAATAAGATGCACTTGGAGAAAAAGAGAAAGTCAGAGATTGGAGTCCATTCCTCCCGCCTCCCCCCCACCCCCCTTCCAGTTTGTTCCTTATCAGCTTGTGAAAAGCTGCTGGAAAGTAACACAGATTTTGCTGCCAGGTCTGAACTGCAGGGGTGGAATTGGCAGTAGTAAAACCAAAAAGATTGAGCAAATAAAAGATAATATAGATTGTCTCCTGTTGTGTCTGTTTCCAAATTACTGTGTTTAAATGAACTTCTTTTTTAGCAAACTGTCTTTAGTCTCTTTCTTCCTGGCCTCCAGTGACCTTTCACGGGCTCTTTATCTCCTTCGTGCCTCAAAGCATCTGAAACTTTGATCTTTCTCTCAAAAGCTTCATGTGAATAAAGACAGCAGACTTTCTGCATAAGGGGTTTGATCAGGTTTATGGACTATTTGGGCCACAAAATGTAATTCCATGTTACACCCTTAGTTAATGATTTATTAAAATAAAAATAATCAAGAAAAAAGGAGAGTAAAGGGCAAACGGCAAATCTAGTGCATTTTATCTCTAGAAGAGGGGTGATAATCATGGAATAGGACTGGCTTTTGAAATGATCTGTAATATCAATTTCAGCTTGTTAGAGTCACTTTGGAGAGAGTAATAGGATTCCTCCCCACAATTGTTTGATAAGGAACGATGTGTCTTCAAAACAGAAAACCAGCACTTAGGGAAGAGGAAATGCTCATCATAGTAATGATTCTTCTCAAGCAGCCTGGAAATGCAAATATTTGACCGTTGCTGAACAATGAGATACGGCAACAGGGTTCTAAGGTATTTGGAAGGACGAGCCCCTCTGCCCACGTGGTCCTTATTCTTTGTGAAGATTATCCTCGGCTATTTCTCATGTCCTTACTTAGAATTCCTATTACAGCTGCCCTGCATTTATGGAATCATTTGGAAGAACAGACATAACAAAGACATTGAGGAGTTGCATTAATCAATAGAAAGATCTCTATACCTATTCAGGTCATGTACGTTCTTGAAGAATTTTTAAAAATTCCTCCATGGGGGCTACATTTAAGCTTCCTGTGGCTGCCGCAGAAAATTACCACAAACTCTGTGGCTTAAAACAACAAACATTTATTCTCTCCCAGCTCTGGAGTTCAGAAGTCCAAAATCAAAATGTCTGCAGGGCTGCACTACCTTGGGAGCCTCTAGGGGAGAATCTATCAAGTTCTTTGGCTCTCGAAGCTTCAAGAGGCGGTAGGAATTCCTTGATTTGTGGCCTGAAGGCTGCACTGCTCCAATCCCTACCTCTGTGGTCACACTGCCTTGTCCTCTGCGTGTCTGTTCTCTGAACTTACCACAATCTACTTCAGGTTAATCTTGACTTAATTTTGACTTAATAGAGCAAATCTGCTCCAATATCCTGTCTTTCCCCCCATCCTTTTTCTGATATTTGTCCTGCCTACATATGCTCTAAATCCAATAATACGATGTTATAATTATTGCTTCCAACAACCTTGTGGAAAGAAAGAGAATATAGATGCACACACAGTCTTTTTGTCCACATGGCACTTGTATTATTTATGAGACTCTTCATTTTGCTTATAAAATCAACTTCCTGGAATGGGAGGGATCACTTCCTTTCACCCGGAAAGATTTCCCAGTTTCTTGTTTCTGGAAGGCCCCGTCTGCCATCAGTGAGTAGTCATTCTTCCCATTTCCGGCTCTTGGGAATGTCTTTATTTTCAACAAATAGTTTTGCTGGACCTAAGCTTTTTGGTTAACTCTTCTCGCTTTTGGCAGTTTGAAAATGTCATTCCACTGCCTTCCATTGTCCAGTTTTTCTGAAGTCAGCTAAGCTTAATCTTTTTTTCCTGTATGTGATGAGTCAGGTTTCCTTTCTTGTATTCAAGATGTTTGACTTTTGAGGGGTTGGTTATGATGTATCTAAGTATGGCTCTCTTTGTGTTTATCATACTTAAGGCTGGTTGAATTCTCTAGCCCTCCAGGTTAATATTTTTCATCAGTTTGGGGCCATTATTTATTCAATTTTTCGTCCCTTTCTCTCTGCCCACTCCCTTTGAGGTGACCCTTACACATCCCTTGATATTTTTGGTGTTTCCCACAGGTCTCTGGATTCCAATAGGTTTTTAAAATTTTAAAAAACAAAACAAAACAAACATTATTTTGTTTTGTTTTGTGGTAACTTGCCTAGATTTAAACTCTGGCAACTGCCTCCTGTGTGGTGCTTAATCTCTTGATGTTTTTACTCAGTTATTTTATTTTTATTTTTAAAATGCCTTTCCAGTATTTTTCCCTGTGTCTGCAAAGCTTCATGATCAACCAGTGAGTTGGGCAAAAGTTATACTCCAACACCTCGAGTCAATAAGGTTTCCACCACTGCTGGTCTGAGTCAGGGTTGGGAAGCACATTGAGAACTGAGCTATTTTGCAAGTCTCCTTTGGCTTTTATTTTCTGCCAGGCGCTCTTGGGTCTCCCTGCTCATGTAGTTTCTTAGACAGGTGGGGATATATGGAAAAGTGATTTAGTTCATCTATGGCTCACTCATCTCTAGGATCTGTCAAATTCTTGGTTATCCTGCCACTCACCCCAACTGAGACAACAACCTCAGGCTAACAATATTATAGGTTCCCTCCATTTCTTTCCTGTTTGTCACAGTTAGCTGACAATGTTATAGGTTTTTGCCTCCCATCACAAATCAAATCCACCCTCTCTAGAAACAAACTGGATAGCTTTTGCATGTTTTTTACCAAACATGTTGGTAAAACTGTTGTTCTCACCAACTGAGCTATGGATTGGGGGATGGGACAGTCCTATGTAAGAAGTCCCAAGTCAACAGATTCATAGCACTCTTACCCAAAGATGTAGCTGTTTTTAAAAAATAAACACTAAATTTCTTTTGTCCACCTTTGGTCAATCTCCAGTGCTCCTAAAATGCTTGTTTTTGATAAATTTACCAATTTTATATTTCCTTTGAGGGAAACAATTTCCTGATTTTTCTATACATCATAGCTGGTGATCACAGTCAGGAGTATAATTTTAAATTATTTCTGGTGCTCAATTCTATAATTAACAACATATAGATAGAAAGAGATATATATCTATATATTGTAGATAGATCTACATATATATATCCTATATATTTTTAGTTTTGTAACTGTTTAATATATAAGAAAACAGAGCTCTAAAAAGCACGATCTACATTATATCTAAGTTGAGTATGTGGTGAAGCCAAATGTGAAGTAAGGTTTTCCTAATTCAATGCTATGCTTTTTACTTTACATCACACTCCCTTTAAATCAGAATCCAATTAAAGACACCTGAAACCAAGGAATTAGTGTGATTCAAAGGAGCAGATAACTAACCAATAGAAAAAAACTGTACCTCTTATGTTGCCAACCTGATTGCTAGGACCCAAGGACAAACATAGAACTCTGTGTAGGAGAGGTTAGTAGTCTCTCCTTTTTATTTACTTCCATGTCTTTAACCAACTCACTTCATATGTTCTTTTCTCTTCACTTGTCTTACACCTCTAAAAAATTAGTCATAAGAAAATTCAGAGTTAGGTCTTCACCAAGCAAACGTTCAGTACTAATTCACGAGATAGGAAAAACAGAATTGAAAGTCACTCGCACTTTCACCCAGGGGCATCTGGGTGGCTCAGTAGTTGAGCGACTGCTTTTGGCTCAGGTCGTGATCCCGGGGTCCTGGGATCGAGTCCTGCATCAGTCTCCCCATAGGGAGCCTGATTCTCCCTCTGCCTGTGTCTCTGCCTTTCTCTCTGTGTCTCTCATGAATAAATAAATAAAATCCTTTAAAAAAAAAAAGTCACTTGCACCCGTGGCTTCACTGGTAATTATCAAACATAAATATAAACTTGCCAATATATTCTAGAATTCAATAAAAACATTGAATAGATGGACATATGCATGGACAGAAAGACACAGATAGATGGATAGATATAGATAGATAGATGATAGATAGATAGATGATAGATAGATAGATAGATAGATAGATAGATAGATAGATAGATAGATAGACTGACAGATAGAATAACCCATATAATGGGTCAGCCACTGGGCTACAAATGATCAGAACTGTTGAGTGTGAAACTAGGTCTCTGTTTTGATGGAGTTTGTCTCTGGGAAGCACTGGAAAGATGGGACAGTCAACTTATCAATTTTCTTATACTATCTAAATCATTTTCTGTTGTAAACATAGTCTCTTGGCTAATCCCTCAGCCATCTTCATTTTTGGAAAGACATAAAGAAATAACGTTTATACATAATTTCAAGTTCTATAGAGGACTGAAAAACCAGAGATCATGAAATTTAGTCTTGCTATTCTGTGTCCTCCTTTTTTATTTAATAAAAAATCTTGATATCTCAAGGTTATGAGGTATATGAATATCAAATAATTACATAAAATTTTACTATATATGAACATTTGCACAATTACATGTTACTTGCTTATAAAATCACTCAACAGGAAGGAGGGAGATGGAAAATTTATATAAATAAGCACATTTTAATCCAGCATATGAATACAGCCAACAAAATGCTAGACTGAACATTTATGTTTATTTTTGTACTCTTTATAGAGCACTCCAATGTTATAGTGAGTTGTCACTCTTTCCAAATTTTTCTCAAGTACCTACTGCCATAACAACTAAGAAATTAGGAAATACGTGGCTTTAGACTTGCCAATAATATTAGGTAGGAAATGCATTATTCACCATTAGTGTACAAGATGAAAAGCATCAAGAACAAGAGCGTCAAATAGGCTTATGGATTGGAAGAGAAGAATGATGATTTGGTCAAAGTTCAGCTCCTGAGATCCGCATCAGGCTTAAAGCACAACAGAGGCAGCCTACTCCAGCCCTGACGTCTTGCCTCCACACATCCAAACTGCACTGATTTACATCGACTCTGAACACCTGTTCCTGATGATGAAAAGGAGATTGTGACTTTGCAGACATCTTCTGTCTAATTTTGCATCAGTATGCAAGCTACAGTGTGAGTTCTGATGTCAAGTTGGTGATGGGCTCTGTCATTGATTAATATGCTTGCCCCAAACTTCACATCTTCTAGTGTATTTTTATCTCTCATTAGAAAATCAGAGGTATTTTCAGTTGCTATTTGGTGTAAACTGTGACAAAGGTGCAAATTATGAAAACTCCTGGGATTCTAAGGCATGTAAGCCCTTTATAACATATTGTGCTAATATGGAACCTGGATGGGGTGCAGTGTGTTTCCAATAGTTGTTAGCTGCTTTTCTAAACACCAACAAACCACTTTTAGGCTTTACATTTTCTTCAAGTACTGCCCACAGTAAATTCTGTACTTTTAAAAGAAAGTATTATTCTGCTCTGACTGCTCCACATCATCGATCTCTAATAAACTATTTGCAGGTAAACACTGTGTGTTGCCTCACATGAAATGCATTGTAAGGAAACATGCCCCTTTATTAACTTCCATTGCGGTTTTTATGAGTTTGAATTTTCCATTAATTTTCAAATTGTTTGCTTAAATTATAGGGCAGCTGATTTAAATTTTTCTTAAATATTGAAATTGTTTTGTCTGAGACTTCTTTGCAGCTAATCTTTTAGTTGGTAAATATAATCTCCAGCCTGAGTGGTGTCACTCATTTGCATTAGAAATATTCTTAAGGGATTCCTGGGTGGCTCAGTGGTTTAGCACCTGCCTTTGGCCCAGGACGTGATCCTGGAGACCCAGGATCGAGTCCTGCATCAGGCTCCCTGCATGGAGCCTGCTTCTCCTTCTGCCTGTGTCTCTGCTTCTCTCTCTCTCTCTCTCTCTCTCTCTCTCTCTGTCTTTTATTTATTTATAAATAAATAAATAAAATCTTTTAAAAAAGAAATATTAAAAAAATTTTTAATTGATCAATGAAATTTTCATGATTTATCAAAATGATACCACAATTACTTAGGTGTATTCACACAAGTGCATGTTTATATGTATGGATATGATATAATACATATAATTTATTAGATAACTTATATTAGGTAGAGACAGGAATTTGGGCTTTTCCAGCTTGACCAAATACTGTAACAGTAAATCATATGCACTTTGAGAACAAAGTTAAAGTAGGGTTTCCTGAATCTTTTTTTTTTTATCATCTTGCTAGGACCTAGCACAGTCCCTGCAGAGACTCCAAACAAATATTGGTGTAAATAATGATGAAGAGACACATGACCATATCCTTACTACTGATAAAGATATAAAGTATATTTTACCATGAGTCTAGATATTTGAAAACATATATTTTACTATTATAATTTAGAAAAGAACATTCTAATGTAAATAAAATGAACGTTTTTTGTAGGTCCTGCAGCACAGAGTATATTTGATGAAGTCACCAAAAACAATCCAATATCATGTACTTAAACCTACCTTGAAATTATCCTTAGGTAAGTACCATATTATTTCATCTTTATTCATGGAGATGATAATATGATAGACTCAGCTAGAAATAGAAATAAATTCTTCTTGATATGTATCCTGAGGTAAAGGATTTTCAAACAGATTTTTTAAACCCAGGTTGGAAGTACCCTTCAGCTATAGGTAAAGCTGGATGAAGTCCCAAGAGCATGAGGTTAATTCCTATAATACCAATCCTCTAAGAAGAAGGTACAGCTGGACACCTGGGTGCCTCAATGGGTAAGCATCTGCCTTTGGCTCAGGTCATGATCCCGGGGTCCTGCGGTCAAGTCCCACATTGGGCTTCCTGTGTGGAGCCTGCTTCTCCCTCTGCCTATGTCTTTGCCCCTCTCTCTCTCTCTCTCTCTCTCTCTCTCTCTCACAGAGAGAGGTGTGTCTCCTATGAATAAATAAATAAAATGAATAAATAAATAAATAAATAAAATCTATTTAAAGGAAGAAGAAGAAGAAGAAGAAGAAGAAGAAGAAGAAGAAGAAGAAGAAGAAGAAGAAGAGGAGGAAGAGGAGGAGGAGGAAGAGGAGGAGGAAGAGGAAGAAGAAAGAAGAAGAAGAAAAAAAATAAAATAAGGAGGTACAGAATGACAGGTTATTGCTCTTTCTGCATTCATTGATTCATTCATTCATTCATCTATTGACACATTTATTCAGCTTTTTCTATTCAACAATGAATATATTGTTTAATGATTTATTTAACAAATATTTATTGGTACCTGTTACTACAGGGACTAAAGATTCAGAAATAAGACAGAGTCCTTGCCCTCAAGGATCATATAGTTAGGAGAAATTTATTTATAAACATGCAATTATAATTCAACATGCAGATGCAGTGATAGTGATATGCAACAGTATATTTTCAATATCAATAAAGAAACCAATTATGTTTTAGGGGTAAAGCACAAAAGATGAGAGAAGGGGTCAGGGAAGCCCCTCCTTGAGATTATTCAACTCTGAGAAGCACGATCGCTTTCAAAGAGGTCACTTAAGCAGAGGATAAAGTTGACTCCGTGAACTTGAAGAAAGTGCTTATCTTTTCCAAACTCCACAGTTTCAAGAACATCAAACTGCCAAAGTTGGATGTGATTCTGAATTTGCTTCTGTTACAACATCCTATCATTCTAGAATAACAGACACACACACAAAAAGCCATCACCAACCCACACCTGACAGTCTCCAAGTTGTTCCTTAGGGTTTTACCACCACAGGTAGCTGGAGCAATAGCCCTCCCTCAGGAAGCTGGAGTATGCAAGGTGTTTAGGAAATTTAAAGAGATCACACATTGTTTGTACACACACTTGTAAAATAATTATAACAACAAGCACAGCCAAATTCAAACGAGGGAGGTGGGAAAAAATCAAAATGCACACAGAGGGAAACCTTGCTCAGAGGGAGAAGGTTAGCCAGTCAGCAAGGGCGTCTCTCATGCTGTAGTCAAAAGAGCTGTGCCAACAACCCACAGGTGCACACTGTTGGGAGCCGCTGGGGATGGAACCAGGAGGGGGTGATGGCAGCTCTGAATCAGCACGAGGCTCATCCTAGAGCACACTTATCCATCTGTTAGGCTGCAGCATACCCTTTCCATTAGTGCTTTTTCAGAGCACAAGTTGTTTTACTCTCTCCGAGAGCCACTGTAGGAGAACCAGCAATGAAAAGAAAATTAAGAGAGGGAAAAGTTAACAAGGCATATGTTCTTCAAATTGGAATCTCACCCTTCTCTCTTATTCACAACATCAAATAAGTATTTGTGTAAGTAATTAAGTATACATATATGTCTGTGTATTATCTATGTATCTATCTACCTACCTGTCCGTCCATCTGTCCATCTATCATCCATCTATCTATCAACTATCCTCTATCTATTTTTATAAAACCTTACAGAAAATTAGAAAACTAAGCAATCTTTCAAGATCAGGTAGTTTTTTTTTAAACTTCCCTTTTTACCACTGGTGCTTTTTAAGAGGTTCATTTCGTACTGTACTGAGATAATTTTATTTGGCTCCAACTCAAGTTGCAAAATTACCACATTTAATAACTTTAAAACTAAGCTAATTTTGAGTGCACATGAATCAGGGTGATGTCACATGGCTCATTTCAATAAAGCAGCTGAGGGCAAACTAAAGTGCAGCAAGGCACAGAACTGCGTGTTCTAGTCCATCAGTACTTACACATTCTGGAATGCTAAGGATAGCTACCAGAAACACTTTTTTTTTTCTTTTGTAAATCAGAACGATTATCTTTTAAGTAGCGCTGGAAAGAGAGCAGAGTGCAGTTGGCTGAGCTGTCATGGCAGCAGTGCATATTTATTACCAACAGCCCCATTGGTGATGATGATTTTAATCAGCTTAAAAAAAAAGCAATGAGAAAGACACATTAAAAGAACAAATTCAAAGTTATTTTTACTTTCTGTATTAAATAAGGACAGTGAAAAAAATACAAAAAAATAAATAAGGACAGTGACACCCATTAGAAGAAACTCAGTTTCCCCCCTGTGATGATAATGATAAAATCTCTTTTGATCTATAATACCTTTAGTCACTCATTCACTTGCTCATTCATTTAAAATAATGGCTATTAAGGGCCTACTATGTTTCAGACATGACTTGAATTATTTAGTGCTCAAACATAAAGATGGAGTTCTCTGCTTCAAGGAGGACTTCATCATGTAATGGAGAAAACAGACACATTTTCAGACCTTTACAAGATAATCTGATAAATGCTGAAGTGGAGAGATTTATAAAATGCAATAAAAAAAAAAAAGAAGAGGGCACCTGGGACTGTGTTGGGATGGGGAGAGGTCAAGGAAAATGAAAATATCCTTTGGATTAATACTTCAATAAGAACATTTCCAGATGGGGATCCCTGGGTGGCTCAGTGGATGAGCGTCTGCCTTTGGCTCAGGTCATGATCCCAGAGTCCCAGGATCGAGTCCCACATTGAGCTCCCCACAGGGAGTCTGCTTATCCCTCTGCCTGTCTCTGCTTCTCTCTCTGTGTGTCTCTCATGAATAAGTAAAATTTAGAAAAAAGAACAGTTTTGGATGGATGTTTCAGAAGCGAGGCTCACATGTGTGCTAGAAGGATCGGCATGTGCAAAGGAATGGAAGAATGACAAGGGTCAAAATCAGAGAAGGACAAACTGATATGTGAGAGAGGAGAGGGGGCTAATTTAATAGGTATGACATGGAGACCAAGGGACTTGTGCATCTTGCATTTACAATATACTATAGGAAGCTACTGGACAACTTTGAAGAAATATACACTTAAGTTTAGTCTTAGAAAGACAACTGCATTAGTTTCTTAAGGTTGCTGTAACAAAATACCACAAATCTAATGGCTTAAAACAACGGAAATTTATTTTCTCATGGCTCAGGAGGCCAGAAGTCTAAGGTTAAGGTGTCAGTAGGACTAGTTCCTTCTTGGAGATTCAGAGACAATCTGTTCCATGCCTCTCTCCTAGCTTCTGGTGGTTGGCCAGCATTCCTTGATATTCTTTGACTTGTATTAATGGAACTCCAATCTCTGCCTCTGCCATCACATAGAATTCCCTGTGTATCTCTGCCTCCATGTTCAAATATCACTCTTCTTTTAAGGACACCAGTGGTATTGGTCACCCTAATGATCTTATCTTAACCTGATGACATCTACAAACTCCCTATTCCTTCATAAGGTCACACTTGCAGGTACTAGAGATTAGGGCTTAAATATATTATATATATATATATTCCCCCTTTTTTTGCAAGGGGGGTGGGGGTGCATAGTTTATCCCACAGCAACCACTACTACAGCACACTAGATAGTTGATGGAGAGGAAAACCATAGTCAGTGAGTGAGGAGACTACTGGAACAGTATGGATAAGTCACTACCAGCCTCAGTGAAAGCAATAACCATGGGAACGAAGAGGAGAGAGCCCACAATATAGATATTTGGAGCTATAATCAAGAAGATTTGATGATTGGGATGCCTGAGTGGCTCAGCCGTTGAGGTCTGTCTTTGGCTCAGGGCATGATCCCGGGGTTCTGGGATCGAGTCCCACATTGGGCTCCCTGTGAGGAGCCTGCTTCTCCCTCTGCCTGTGCCTCTGCCTCTCTCTCTGTGTCTCATGAATAAATAAAATCTTTTTTTTTAAAAAAAGAAGATTTGATGATCAATTTAATAATGAGAATAATGATTGTGATCTGCACTGAATATTTGCATCTCTCCAAAATTCATACATTGGAACCCTAAACCCCAGTGTGATAAAACAAGAAGGTGAAGGCTTTGGGAGGCTTCATGAGGTTATAAGGGTACCTTATGAAATGGGTTAGTGCCCTAATAACAGATTCCAGGGAGCCCCCTCACCCTTCTGCTATGTGAGGACACAGCAAAAAGACACTCCCAGACCTACTAGTGCCTTGATCCAAGAATCACAGCCTCCAGAACTGTGAGGAAGAAAGGTTTGTTGGCCCCCAAAGCCATGGTATTTTTACTACTGTTGCCCAAACAGACTAGACAGAAGTTGGTACTAGAAGAAGGGCCTAGAGGAACAAAATTTTAAGGATAAGTTTTCTTAATTGTTCCTGGGGTTTCTGTAGTAGGATTATTAATCTGGTTAAATCTTTTTAAATATTTTATTTATTCATGAGAGACACAGAGAGAAAGGAAGAGACACAGGCAGAGGGAGAAGCAGGCTCTGCACAGGGAGCCCGATGCGGGACTGGATCCTGGGACGGGATCCCAGGACTCAGGGATCACACCCTGAGCCGAAGGCAAACACTCAACCACTGAGCCGCCCAGACATCCCTGATCTGGCTAGATTTAAAGATGTAATAACTTTATTTATAGTAGTAAGGTGAGATTTTTAAAAACTAATTTTTTAAACATTATATAAACATTATTTAATGTGAGAGTGTTTCCAGGTGAGACCAGCATCAGTGGACTCAATAAAGTAGGTTAAATAACCTCAATGTGGTTGTGCATCATCCCATCTCCTAAGGGCCTAAACAGAGCAAATGGTAGAGGAAGGATGAATCCTTCTCCCTTTTTTTCCCCATCTCACTGTGTTGGGAAATCTCATCACATATCCTGCCTTCAAGACCTGGATTTACATCACTGGCTACCCTGGTTCTCAGACTTTCTGACTGGTTCTGATTTACACCTGGCTCTCCTAAGTCTCCAGTTTGCAGATGGCAGATCATGGAAGCGCTTAGCCTCCATAACCACATGAGCCAATTCCAATAATCTCTTTTCTGCACATACTATTGGTTCTGTTACTCTGGAGAACCCTGACTAATACAGATGGGGAGATAAACACAACAGTTATTGCTTCTGGTTGGATTGGAGCCAAAAATAAACATTTACCTTATAAAGACCCATTTTTAAAACAATCCTCTTTATTTACTACTTTACTTATCATTGGGATTTTCCATTAAAAAAATTCTCAGTTATTGATTTAAGAAAAAATATTTTATGCTTGCATGATTCTCACATTCCTTTAGGCTACTTTCCTCAAAATGTACCCTCCTCATTGAGCTGTCTTTCACTTTTCCTATCATTCCTACAGTTATTTACCCTGAATTATTTCTTCTCAAATGATGAAGTGCATTAAGTCATCTGGGAAATTTGCTAAAATGCACATTTTTGTCCCATCTCCAAATATTCTAAATCATTAATTCTACAGTGGCAATCAGGAAATGGCCTTATAATCAAAGTGCATGTGGTCCTTAGTCACACTTGGAGAGAACCATTTACATCCTTCCAGTATTAGAACATGCCTCTCATTTTGCAAATTCATGGGTTATTATTTTTACTAATCATAAGGAAGCTGAGTAATGTCATTTATTACAAAGAACTCAGTCAGTATCAATTCAGCCATATCATTCAGTTCTACAGTGCTCTTATCCACTACTCTGTACAGTAAAACACTTTTCCTGATGGCATAAAATAGGTGTGATTTGTCCCGTGCAACTATTCAGGAGAAGAGCTATACATCACTGTGCTGTGTGTGCCTCTGTCTAGCTTCTATATCATAATACTCAAATCTCTTTCTGTAATGTAAAGTAGATCTATCAACATGCTAAACATTTAAGATGACTTACTTGTAGATTGCCATTTGTAAGTACACCAGAGTGAAGAATAAAAGAAATCTTGTAGAATTACAAAACTAATAAGTAACAGGCACAGATTTGCAGGCCCACGTGTGTTTCAAGTATTTCTTCAATCAACAACTTCCTATTTTACCAGTCAGTGTCCAAAATATGCACATACCACATACTTTTAGTTTAAATAAGGGATGGTGCTACAAAGAAAATAGGAAATTGCCCACATTTCTTGTAGTTTATAATCTTGCTAGGGGGAAGGGGTTTTTTTCTTTTTAAACTTTTAATGTGATTCTTATGGGATGCAAGCAGTAGTGAGATAGGAATTCAGAAAGACTATTCACATTACTGGATAGTTTCACAATTTTGTAAAGTCACCACATCCTTTCCTATTTAACAAAGATCTATTGAGCATCTGCACCATCATGAAACCAATAATAGCTGGAGTCTTGTCATAGTCAGTATACTTAGTATATTGCTAGATTCTGAGTTTGACTTTCATCACTGATGTATTGATTTGGTAAATATTTTTTGAGGGCCCACTATCTACTGCTTCTTTTCATGGCCACTGTAATCTAATTGGAGATCTCAATAAATTTATTTATTTATTTATATTAAAGTATATCTACTGCCATAATGTATTAGTCTGCCCATTTTTGCAATAACGCTGAGAAAAAAAAACCCAGAAACTAAAATTTTCTTTTCTTTTACATGGGGTCTGCAGTTGAGCCAGGAGAGCTCAACTTTGGGCTATGCTGTGCTCTAGTATCTCATTCTTCAACCAGTGGCTACTTGAGACATGCTTTTCTCTTGGCAGAGAAGGAGCACAGGGAGCCAAACTGGAACAAGCAAGTACCTATACCTCTCTGTCATGCCTGCTCTCATTTCACTGGGGGAAAAGATAAGTCACATGGTTAAGCCCAAAATCAGGGGAATGGCGAAGTAGGCTCTACCCATTGTAGAGGGCGGCACACTATTATAGAGGAAGATTGAGAGGCAGAAACAATCCATAAACTATTTTTGTAGATATCAAAAAAAGTATTTAGATGTATTTCTGTCTAAGCATTCTGTCTTCCTTTTCAGCATCCCACCCATCCCCAGACTCATTTCCTTCACTATTGCTGCCCAAATCTCCTCTAATTGCACCTCAGATCATGCTACCCACACCACAATCTTACTTCCCATTTTAATAGGCATTAAGTCTTACAGTCTCAATCCTCTTTTCCATCATGTTCGCTGGTCCTCTATTACATATGTAATTGTTCTCTATTATATCATACACTTCAGGCCTTTTCAAGTAACTTTTAGGAATTTCGATAACCAGCAATTTCAGGTCTCATCCCCCAAATCCATCAATAGCTCTCCTTGAACATTTCCTCAAATGTCATTGGAAGTCCTGAAACACCCTCCTCTTCCAACACTTAACATCTATATGTACTGAATTTTGTCCCCTCCAAATTCATATGTTGAAATTCTCACCCCCAAAGTGACTATATTTGGAGATAGGGTCTATAATGAGATAATTAAGATTAAATGAGGTAATAAGGATGGGGCCCTAATCCACTATAATTGGTCTTCTTATAAGAGGAGAAAGAAATTAGAGCTCCTCTTGTGCACACTCTCCCTACCCCCTACATGCAAACACCAGGGAAAGGCAATGTGAGGATCTAGCAAGAAGGTGGCTGTCTGTAAGCCAGAAAAAGAGCCCTCATCAGGAATTAAATCAGCCACCACCTTGATTGGACTTTCCACCCTCCAGAACTGTGAGACATTAAACTTTGTTGTTTCAGCCACCCAGTCTGTGTTATTGTGTATGGCAGCGCTAGCTGCCTGTTTTAGGATATGATTTTCATTA
Source organism: Nyctereutes procyonoides (assembly GCF_905146905.1). Lineage (NCBI taxonomy): Eukaryota > Metazoa > Chordata > Mammalia > Carnivora > Canidae > Nyctereutes > Nyctereutes procyonoides. Next base: position 15,361,783 of record NW_026575082.1, on the reverse strand, counting down.
TCCTCCTACCCTTTGTAAGCTCCCACAGAATGATTACATAGCCTGGCCTGTTATGCAATTCACTTTTATCTAAATCTGTAGTGTCACTGATTACCTTTGTTCACCACTTCTAGAAGAGATCAATTTTGTCATTTATATGGATGAATATATGCCTACACTTTAAACATGTTTATGAGTATGATCATTGTATTCTGTTACTAAATGCTTCTATATATTCACATGTATCCATTGCTGTCTGGATTTGATAAACTTCTAAGGCTCAGCAATAAAAGCAACTACTGCTCTTACTAGATCCTAGTTAACTCTCATGTATTATCTTTTTATTTTCACAACACACTTGCAGAAAGGGTTTATTGAATTACAGCCTTGAAAACTGAGTATCATACCTTCCCCACGTTGTAATTTCACCTGGAGCCAGGATCTGAACAAAGACCCTATTAGACGACTTCTTCTTCTTCTTCTTCTTCTTCTTCTTCTTCTTCTTCTTCTTCTTCTTCTTCTTCTTTCCCCTAGACTACTATGTCTTCAGAAGTTAAGGGTAATAATTATCTACAACCCTTGTGCTCATTCTGTATGGGGGAGGAGGTATAGAAAACATGTATTCTTATTTCTTTGGCTATTTGATAAAGATTATATCCATTAAAGTGTTGATTGGCCAGTGACAGTTTGTAAATATTTAACTGCAGATTCAAAACAATGATATGTTTGTATCTCTCTGTTGTGTATCTGTAAAATTGCCAAATTTCCGAGAGCTATACTAATAGAGGTATATAATGACTTTATTGCTACAGATGAAAATGTCAATTAATTTCATGTTTTGGAACAATACATCTTAGAATACTTGAATATTGAATTCCTTTCTGCTGTTTGACAAAGACCTTAAACTTGACTGATATCTACCTTCAAGCATTACATGGGTCTGTTAAAACTGGCATTTAAAGAACAGATTTATTGTTTGCTGATGAGATATTTCCTTTTATGTGAGTGCAGTACCTAGTTGTGCATTTTTGACTTTTTGTCTAAGGTCAAATGTAGGATCAATTTAAAATTTTATAAGTTCCTGTCTAAAAGTCTGTCCTACCATAACCATGATGATCTACAAGGCTGCTTCCATCTCTCATTTCAATATGTGAAAGTTCTATTAGAATTTTAGGTGACAAATTGCTTGCAGCATGAAGCTGCAAAAAACAAATTAGAGAACTCCATAGCAGGGCTGCTAAGGCATTCTCACTACCTATCAAATGGCAGAGCTTAAAATCAATTGGATTATATAAAATGCATTTTTCAGCTCCAGCTCATGTTTCTCCTTTCCATGAAAAATAAGGAAATTGAATGCAACATGGATATGAAACAAGACTAGAAATAAAAAAAAATTTAAAGTACTGAAGAACTGAAGACCTCATCTTTAAAATCTAACATGTCAGAAATTTCTTAATGTCATAGGTCTGCTGCTGTTAAAAAACGTGAAAAATGTCTCCCTTTTAGTAATGGGATGAAAATGTGAGTCATATTTTCCCAGTACACAAACTAGGTGCAATTCTAAGTAATGTACTTTTTAGAGCAGCATTAACTCTTTGTAAGTAAAAGGTTTTCTCTTTTCTGTTTCTTTCACTAATTTACTTCCTGAAGGTTAAACACTGACCTTGTGCTGGTTTTGTTCTTCTTACCCACCCATCCCACCCTATTGTTGCTTTTATGCATTTGTACAACCTCAGTTCTGACATCTCCCTGATTTATCTCTACAATGCCAGCTCTAACCACCCTCTTCACCCAGTAGTCTCATTTCTCTAATTGCCTGCTGTGCTTGACATTCTGGATTTCATGTGTTACCTTAAATTCAACTTATCTAACTCCAGTATCGTTATGTTTTATAGGATTAGTATTTCCTCCAAGGGATTCAATTCCAGCCTATTTTACTATTATGCTTCCAATCTCCCAGTAAGAGGTGGGGGTGATGCTTGACTCCATCATTTTATTCTCTCTTCACATTAGTTATTTACTAAGCTTGACTTTTTTAAGTGTAAAATCCCTTTCTTTTCCAAAAACACTCTATTTTTTAGACTTTCAACATCTTTTCATATGGATCATTTTATCATTTTTCCTAATACCTCACTTTACCCATCCCAACCCATCCTGCACATGAATCACTTATTTATCTTGCTGCAAAAAATGTGATATTGTTCCCATCGCACACTTGATTCAATGTCATTAATGTTTCTCTACTTCTTCAGTGATAAAGCTTACTCTAGGTATCTGACAGACAAGTCTCTTAAAAACCCCAATTCTATTTTTCTTTCCAACTTTGTCTCTCACTACTTCCTTCCACAATCTCTTTAGTTGATCCAAGATTTCTTGGGCATGACATACAACAGTAACCTCATCTGTGCTGTTTCTACTTCCTTAAATTATTTTTCCTTTTTTTCCATAAGGCCTCCCACAATTCACTCTAATGATTTCTCTCAAGCCTCTCCCTTATTCCTTATTTTCAATTTCTAAATCACTTTACTATCTGTCATATGTCTTCAGCATGTACACAATAACAGTACACCTAAATCTGTCTCTCCATGTATATTGTAATCTTCTGAAGGAAAGTCCTCTTCTTTTTTTTTTTTTCTTCTATTACCTAACATGATATTCTGTGTTCTACACAGAGTAGTCTTAATAAATATTTCCTTGGTCATATTGAAGATGATAATAAGGATGATATGACTGTATGAGTACATGCCTGTCACTAGAAACAATTTCATGGTAATAGTCTTGGGCCCTTTCCACATTCATATTTATCACTCCCTTATATTTGACTGAACTTGAATTGAACTTTGCATAAGTTAAGATTTAGAAAATCAGAGGAAGGAAGAGAGAAGAGAGAATATTCTTAGAAAATAAACCAGTACATGCAAAGGCATTAGGGAATGGACACTGGCTGGTGAGTGAAAAATAATTATTGTGTGAGTAGAAAATATTACTCACTTAGGATTCTAGTCAGATAAGAATTAGTTAATTAATACAATAAATATAATGGTCCAAGATTGGAAATAACTCAAATGTCCATCAAGTAGAAAATATAATCATATATTCAGACAATAGAACACTACACAACTATGTAAAACAATAAATGTAAAAACATGAATAAATCTCACAGACAAAATGAGCACATACTGTGTGAATTTATGTTAAATTCAAAAATAGGAAAAATTAATCTATTTCTAGAAGATAAAAGAATCATTACCTTCAGGGAAAAATGACTGAGTGGAGGCATGAAAAAAATCTTCTGATATTTTGAGAATGATCCATATTTTGATCTACATTATATAATGCATACAAAGTAAAACACTGAGCTATATGCTTAAAAGTTTTTTCTCTTTACTGTAAGTTATAACTCAATAAAAAAGCAGAAGAAAAAAAGAGAATGTAATATAAAAAAGTAAGTTATGTACTAGTAAAATATTGGTGCCATTTCTTGCTGTTTTAGACAGAATTCTGATATTATCAGAAAAAAGCATAATTTTAAGTATAGCTTTTTTGTAGATTCCATGCATTCAAATGAACTTAAGGATGGATTCTCTATTGTGAGGCTGGGGTTCAAGGTGGACTTGCCTTTCCCTGAATTTTTCGACCAGGAGCATTTAAAACAATGAGATCCAGACACATAAGCCTCAGGAAATTTAATTATACTACAGTTATGGTAAAGTAAGATCACTAATGTTCCGGTGAATTAAATCTTTGATGATATAGAAAGACTTTTTATATATTCTTCCTCCTCATCACAGCCCTCAATAAATAGTAGCTATTATTTTCTGCCAAATATTCTGCAATACATTCTAAATACATGATCTCATTTATCTGCCACAGCTACTCCATAAGTTTGGTACTACTATCCATATTTTAAAGATGAGGTAACTGAAGTTGAGAAATCAAGAAATTTTCCCTTTAATACAAATAGTAAATGGCAGATCCAATATTCAAAACAAGTCTATCTGAGGGCAATGCTTGTGTCCCATTAATTATTATACTCTACTGTCTCAAGACACTTGGAAAGTAAATGTGGATGAAAGTACTTTGGAGATGAATGCTGGAATAACAGTGTTTTACATTTCTCTCCTACCTCTGCCATTTCCCATATAATGAAATAATGAATATAGAAGAAAACTTCACTCATGAGGAAAGGACACATGCAGTTAATGTGTAACAGTTAAAAGCCAAGAAATTTAACTATAGACATTTAATGAAGGAAACTAAAATAAGCTTCAGAAAATTGCTCACTGAAAGAAGTTTTAAAAGGTGACCTTTAGAAAGAAAAAACAACTCCCAAAACAAAGGTCTGAGAGACAAAGGTGGGGTAGGGGAGAAGACGAACAAAGAAATTGATTAAAATGTGAGTAAATATTTTAAGAAAGTATTTTTAAAAGTAAATAATGAAAATTGTGTTGAATTTAAGAGTGTAAATAAAAGATAAAATAAATATTTTGAATAATCACATTTAAGATGGGGATAACATCAAGATGATACTAAGATAAAGATTTATTTATTTTTTAAAGATTTTATTTATTTATTCATGAGAGACACACACAGAGAGAGAGGCAGAGACACAGGCAGAGGGAGAAGCAGGCCCCGTGCAGGGAACCCGATGTGGGACTGGATCCCAGGTCTCTAGAATCATACCCGGGGCTGAAGGTGGCGCTAAACCACTGAGCCACCTGGGCTGCCCTAAGATAAAGATTTAAACTCTATGGTCATAATATTGTTTAAGAAGAGAGTAAAATATTTAATATCATTAGATATATAAAGTACTAGTTATAAAGAGAAAAAAAAACTAAAAAAAAAAAAAGTAGAGTAAGAGTACCTAACTTCCAAAGAAACAGGAAAAAAATTAAGACATAAAGAAAAGATGAAAACAAAGTTTTAGGAAAAACTTTTTAAAGAAAAGCACAGAATGACAGGAGGGAAATAAAATAAAAACCATTAGTAATCGGGACACCTAGGTGGCTCAGTGGTTGAGCATCTACCTTCCATTCAGGGTGTGATCCCAGTATCCTGGGATCCAGTCCCACATTGGGATCTCCACAGGGAGCCTCCTTCTCTCTCTGCCTATGTCTCTGCCTCTCTTTCTATGTCTCTCATAAGTAAATATATTATTTAAATAAACCATTAGTAATCATAATAAATATAAAAGGACCAAAATGATCAACCAGAAGAATCAGATTAACACTATTGTGAAGAGTACTGGATGCTCACCAAAATCTGTCCCCCTTTCCTCCTGGTTACAAAAAGACTCCACACCCCAGATGTCTTCTTCAGGTCTGTTGTTGATTATGTTCTAGCCAATGAAATGTGAGCACAGATTCTATTTCCAGGCCTTTCTCACAGGAATCTCACACATGAGTATTTCCACACTCTTATCTTTCACTGTCTGACATGAAGACAAAAAGGCCCTACAGAATTGGCCATGTGGAGTCAGGACTATTACCTGAGAAACAAATACACTTCTATTTAATACTATACATTTTTTTACAGCAATATTTGTCCTACCCTATTGATAAAATCAAATTGGATAAACCCAAAATCCAGTTACACATCTCTTAAAGGAGACACATCTAAAATAAAATAACACATGTATGTTTGAAAGTTAAACATTTGCCAGGCAAATACTGAACAAAGAAAAGCTGATAGAGCTATACTAATATTAGAAAGAATAGCAAAAAGCATTCTTAAAGATAAAAGCTATTGGTACAAAAGGATAAATGTTTCACTTTTCCAAAAAGATACAAAAACTTAATCCTATGCAGCCAACAAGTTAGAATAACTTGTAGAATAACTACATGGGCAAATTAAGCAGTCCATCATTATGGAAGCAGTTTAAAACATATCTTATAATTGACAAAACAGGCAAGTTCACAGAAGATTGTAATAGCATAATTGTGAATAAATCTATACTCAAGTTGAAAAATAACAACTATATTGCAGGCACACATAAAACTTTTATAAACATGGGGTTTTCATAGGCTTTTAATATGCTGTTAGATCCAGTTTGACAGTATTTTAAGATAATATTCATCTATAGTTTTCCTTTCTTGTGATATTTTTGTGTAGTTTTGGTAGAGTAATGCTGGTCTCATAAAATGAATTGCGAAGTGTTACCTCCTCTTCTGTGTTTATGAAGAATTGGAGAAGGATTGGTGTAAATGTTTAAGTAACTGGTGAAATCCTCCAGTGACGTGATCTTGTCCTGGCCTTTTCTTTGTTGAGAGGTTTCTCATTATTGGTCAATCCCTATCATTATTATAAGCCTGCTCAGATATTCTATTTCTTCTTGGGTTAGTACTGGTAGTTTGTGTGTTTTTAGGATGCTGTGCATTTCATCTGGTTATCTAATTTCTTGGCATACCGTTGTTCATAGCATTCTCTTATAATTCCTTTTTTCTTTATTTCTGGAGGGTCAGCTGTAACTTTCCAACTTTCATTCCTGATTTTAGTAACTACAGTCTTCCTTCTTTTTTTCACTGATCATTCTTGCTACACTTTTGGCAGATCTGTCAAACTCCAAAAAAAACAATTTTTAATTTCATTGAGTCTATAGTTTTTCTATTTTCTTTTTTTAAAAATCTCACTATAATCTTTATTATTTCCTTCCATCTGCTGGCCTTTGGTTTACCTTACATTTCTTTTTCTAGTTCCTTAAGGTGAAAAATTGTATGCCTGATTTGAGATTTTTGCTTTTATTTTAAGTTTTTACAGCTATAAATTCCATTCTGCTGCATCCTGTAGGCTTTGGTATGTTTTGTTTCATTTTCATTCATCTCAAAATATTTTTTAAATTTCCTTTGTGATTTATTTTCTTTGATCCATTAGTTGTTTAGGACTATATTGTTTACTTTCCACGCATTTGTGAATTTGTCAGTTTTCCTTCTATTATTGATTTTTAGTTTTATTCCATTGTGATTTGAAAAGATACTTTGAGTGATTTTAATTTTTTTTAAATTAACTGAGACTTGTTTTGTGGGCTACCATAAAGTTTGTCCTAGAGAATATGTGCACTTGAGAAATCTATGTGCACTTGATAGAAATATGTGTTCTGCTGTTTGGGGGTGGAGTTTTCTATATATGTCAATGAGGTCTATTTGGTTTATGCAGTCATGCAAGTCTTCATTTCTTTATTGTCTTTTGTCTAGTTGTTCTACCCAATATTGAAAGTGGGGTATTGGAGTCTCCAAGTATAATTGAAGAACTATCTATCATTCCTTTCAACTCTGTCAAGTTTTTCTTCATATTCTTTGGGACAATGTTACATTATATTACATATGAATATATTCATAATCATGTGTTATTGATATATTGCCCCCTTTATCAATATATAATGTCCTTCTTTGTCTCCTGCAACATTTTTTTTTTACTTAAAGTCTATTCTGTATATTACTATAGCCACCCAATTCTCCTTTGATCACCACTGTGTGGAGTATCTGTTAAACTTATTTGTGTCAAAAATAAATAAATAAATAAATAAATAAATAAATAAATAAATAAATAAATAAAATAAACTTATTTGTGTCTTAGGATCTAAGGTGAGTATCTTGTAGATAAAAAAAAGGCTGAAACATGTTATTTTAACCATTCTACCAATCATAGACTTTTGTTGTTGTTGTTGATGCTATTAACTGTAGTACTTCTCAGGCTTTTTGTTCCAATCTATATATATATCACTGTGTAATTTTAAGGTACACCGCATGATGACTTGATTTACATATTTTGTAATCATTATGAAATGATTACCATAATAGGTTCATCTAACATCTATTTTGTCATATAGATACAATAGAAAGAAAAAGAAGGAAACATTTTTATCCTTATGATGAGAACTCATACGATTTATCTCTTAACTTTTTCCTAGATACCATGTAGCAATGTTAGCTACAGTAATCATATTGCACATTAATATGTATTAGTAACCTAGTATCTAATTATCTTATAACTGGAATTTTGTACCTTTTGACCATTTCCCTCTAATTTCAATCACAGCCTTTTAATTGAACAGTTTAATTCATGTATATTTACTATGATTACTGATAAGGAAGAACTTATTTCTGTCATTTTTAAATTTTTTCTATATGTCTTATACCTTTTTATTCCTTAATTCTGTTATTATTGCTGTCTTCTACGTTTAATTAATTTTTGTGCTGTATTATTTTGATTCCTTTCTCATTTTCTTTTCAGTATATTTGTTAGATTTTTTTCTTACAACCTACCCAGGGAATTAAAGTTAGCTTCTTAAACTTGTAACAATCTATTTTAAATTAATAACATTTTAACTTCAATAATAAACAAGACTCTGCTCATATACAGTTCTATCCTTCCTCCCTCATGTTGTCACACATTACATCTGTATACATTGTGTACCATTAATACATATTATTATTTTGTATGCATTTGTCTTTTAAATGACAGGAAAAAGGGCAAAATTGAAACAAAAGAACAGTAACATTGACTTTTGTATTTATCTATGTAGCTACTTTTTTTCTTTATTTCTTCATATGGTTTCATGTTACTAGCTAGTATCCTTTTATTTCTGCCTGAAGGACTTCTCTTAGTATTTCTTGTAGGAGAGTTATAGTAGCAAAAATTTCCCTTAGCTTTTGTTTATCTAGAAATGTCTTAACATTGCTCTCATTTTTGAAAAATAGTTTTTCAAGATACAGAATTCATTATTAACAGGATTTTTTTTTCACTTTAAATACATCGTTATCACTAGTTTTTGGCCTCTCTGGTTTCTTTAAAAAAAAAACATTTTTTATTTATTTATGATAGTCAGAGAGAGAGAGAGAGGCAGAGACATAGGCAGATGGAGAAGCAGGCTCCATGCACCGGGAGCCCGACGTGGGATTCGATCCCGGGTCTCCAGGATCGCGCCCTGGGCCAAAGGCAGGCGCCAAACCGCTGCGCCACCCAGGGATTCCGGCCTCTCTGGTTTCTGATGAGAAACCAGCTGCTAATTTTATTAAGTATTCCTTTTATGTGACAAGGGACTACTCTTTTTGCTTTATCTTTGAATACTTATAATGTGTCTTGATGTTGATCTCTTTGCATTTATGTTTCTTGGAGGCTCTTGATCTTGTTGGGTATGTAGATTATTTTCTTTATTTCTTTTAATCACAATTGGTAGAGTGTGGCCATTATTCTTTAAGTGGCTCTTTTGGTCATCCTCTCCTCTCATCAAAGCATGTTTGATGGTGTCCCATAGATAGATCCCTGATATTCTGTTTTTTTCTTCTTCCTCCTCCTCCTCTTCTTCTTCTTCCTCCTCCTCCTCCTCTTTTGCTTTCTTCTTTTTATTCTTCATCTTTCTTCTTCTTCTTCTTCTTCTTCTTCTTCTTCTTCTTCTTCTTCCTCCTCCTCCTCCTCCTCCTCCTCCTCTTTTGTTTTCTTCTTTTTATTCTTCATCTTTCTTCTTCTTCTTCTTCTTCTTCTTCTTCTTCTTCTTCTTCTTCTTCTTCTTCTTCTCCTTTTCTATTTCTTTCTTCTTCTTTTCTGTTCCTCAGACTGGTAGTTTCAACTGACCTTTCAGTTTACTGACTCTTTCTTCTCCTTGCTCAAATCTTCTACTGAAACCCCTTAGTAAAATTTTCAGTTTTGGAATGATATTTTTTACTCCAGATTTTCTGCTTCCTTTTATAATGTCTCTTTATCAATATTCTCTATTTGTGGAGATATTATTCTCTTAGTTTCCTTCATTTCTTATTTCTTTGTCCATGGTTTCCTTTAGTTCTTTAGTTATATTTGAGATAGTTGAGTTAAAGTCTTTTTCTATTAAGTCCAATATCAATGCTTCCTCGGTGACAATTTCTGTTAATATCTCCTGTGATTGGGCCATACATTCTTGTTTCTTTGTGTGCTTCATCTTTATGTGTTGAAAATTGGAAAATTTAAATATTATAAAAAGGTAACTCTTAAAATCATATTCTGCCCCCGCCCTCTCAGGGTTTGTTTTTGTTGCTTGCTATGAGTTGTGGTTGTTTGTTTGGTTAGTGATTCTTAAATTATTCTTATAAGTCTGTCTTCTTAGTTATGTGTGGTCTCTAGAATATTTATCTCTTAGTTAGCTACTGTTTTGACACAGATTTTCTTGAATTTCTGAAGCCAAGAAAAAGAAAGAAAGAAAGAAAGAAGAAAGAGAAAGAAAAAAGAAAAGAAAAGAAAGAAAGGAAGAAAGAAGAAAGAAAAAGAAAGAAAGAAAGAAAGAAGAAAGAAAGAAGAAAAAAGAAAGAAAGAAGAAAGAAAGAAAGAAAGAAAGAAAGAAAGAAAGAAAGAAAGAAAGAAAGAGAGAAAGAAAGAAAGAAAGAAAGAAAAATTAAAAAGAAAACAAACCCATCTCAGTCTTTGTAAGTTGGCTCTGTGTTGGGGCACTTCTTCAAGTCTTAGCCAGGTCCTTTATACTCTGCTGTAGCCTTCACTTTCAGCTTGTGTGCAGTGTAGAGCTCAGCCGTAAGTGAAAGTCTAGGGTCTAGACTTACATCTTTTCTGTGTTTGCATTCTGTCCTGGGCATGTATGTGGCTTTCTAAATTTCAGGTGTATGTTAGTGCTTTTTAATTCCCTGATTTCCCAAAGAAACTCTCTCTTACTTTTTCTGCAGGCATTGGCATGTCTATTGCTCCTTTCAACTGTAATCTTTGGCTCCAAGCACTAGCAGGTTTTTCATTTGCCTTACAATGTTTATAAAGAATATATTTTGTATAGCTGCTTTACTGCCCTGAGAGGGTTCCAAGTCAAATAAAACAAAAACAAGTCCCTTGCTTCAGTTCTTTAGATAGCCCCCAGACAGGTAACACAATTCTTTGAGAATAAGGTAGGTCTGATCCCAGAAATCATGATCCCACACTGGGAATGCAGGCTGCCATATTCAACACCAGTTTTAGGTCATGGATGGGGCAGGGGTGGGGGGAGACAGGGCAAGTGAAATTGCTACAAATCTTCTTACTATCCTAAAATTATCTTTCCTTGATTTGTCATTTGCTTGGTGGCTGTAAACCTTTGACTATTTTCCACAATTCTGACAAAGTTGATTCTTATAGTTTTTCCTCAGTTTGTTGATTTCTGGAGAGATATATCCCTGGAGTTATCTATTCTACCATTTTCACCAACATCCCAGAAGCATCATTTGGAATACAATATTTTCATGACAACATGTAAGTTGCTCTACAGTGATGGAATTTTTTTTTTAGTATTACCAGAATTAAATGTCATAATATTCTAAAATTATATGTATATGCATATAAAACTCTTTATTGTGTTTCTGTATTATCATAAAAATATTTGCCAAATTATTCAAAAAGAAGAGTGGAATAAGAAGGTAATTAATTAACTGTTTTGCTACCAAAACTGAGGTGGTCTAGTATACTGGAAATAACACAGACACAGACCTGAAAAACTAAAAACCCTGGTTTCGAATTGTAGCTCATAGCCTAATTAGCTACGTGGTTCTAATTTAGCCTCTCTTTTTCTCAGATTCTTCACCTATTAAATAAAATCATTGGATTTGCTGATCTGAGAAGTCTTTATCAGCCCTAAGTTTCCACTGTCAGAGATGTCATTTATATGCTTCACAACATATGTTTTAAGAGAATATTGAACAAGCTTACATATAAATACAATGCATCATTTTGGGGCAAGAAGTTCACTGTGTGCCTTCCTAAGTCTGCTTCAGAATTGGGTTGAATACTCAATGTTATCTTGAATCCATTTAACATAGTTTCTAATAGTTTGCAATGAATATTTAATTTGCTAAGTGTCAATATTAATTAAAACAGGCCAAATTTTGAATTTGCAAATAGAGAAAAATATGTAAATAGCAAATTTTGAAAGATTTAAAGAGATTTGTGATTTTTTAATAAAAAGAACATAGAAACATATAGAAAGTGGCCTAATGAAAATTTACTGATATGCAATTGAAAGATAAGCAAATGCCTAATCACTTTTAAACTTTTTATTTGAAATTGAACATTTTATTTAGTTTCACAAAGACCAAAATGATGCTTCTCAGATATCTATAGATCTGTTAAACTCCATATGTTTATCTTCGAAATTTATAATTTATCAAATAAATATGTGTAGATTTGGAAACTGAGATCTGATTCCACAATGTTCTCTAAAGACACAAGAGCTACAAGATTAACAGCCATCTGCCAAGTAAAGCAATATTTAAGTTAGAGAATTTGGTGAGGAAAATGTTTATTTTTCAGAAGCTTTTCTGAAAATACCTGGTTCATATATAAGTAAGATTATATCTAAAGACATTTTCTTATAGGAAATAAATAATTAAGAACTTGCATTCCGCATAATTTTTGGTCACAGTGGATATTAAATATAAAGTAGCATCAAAAAAATCTCTGTCTGGGGCACCTGGGTGGCTCAGTGATTGAGCATCTGCCTTTGGCCCAGGTCCTGGAATCAAGTCCTACATCATGTTCCCCGTGTGGAGCCTGCTTCTCCCTCCACCTATGTTTCTGCCTCTCTGTGTGTGTGTCTCATGAATGAATAAATAAAATCTTAAAAAAAAAAGTCTGTTACTACCCTACTATGAAATGAATACTTGATTGGTTACTGAAAAATTCAGTCAAATGCAAGTCTTCTTTAAAATACTAAATGGCTTATAGTTTAAATAATATTTCTATGAATAGAAGGTAATGAGAGAGCTAGCTAAAATAAGAGCAACCACTGTTTTTGGATTCTACTCTCAATAGGCTTTGTGGTCAATTCTTAGACACATTTTTATTTAACCCTCACAAAAACCATAGAAAGTGGGTCATATTATCATCACCATTTTACAAAGAAAGAAACCAAGGCTCAATGAAGCAAACTGCATTGCACAAGCATTCATACAAAGTTGGACAGGAGTCAGAATGATAAAATGCAGAGGACCAGTTTATAACCCAGACTACACTGGCTGCTTGACGTTTACAAAGTGATTTTTTTTTTTTGTCTGTTTGTTTTTTGAGGCTCAATTTAGTCCTCCCACCTATACAAGGAGAGCAGCAGCATTTATATTGTACAATTGTCTAAAAATCAGCTAAAATTTCCATGAATTGCCTGTCATATGAGAGGTACTTAGTAAGTAAAAGTAATTCTTATCAGAGCAGCAGAGAGAGCATTCAGTCCCAGGTCTGATTGCCACAGAAGCTCTTTTCAGCATACCGTGTTGCTTTTTCACTTATTAACAAAGCAAAACAAAACAAACACAATGCCCAGTTTGGCGGCATCACTACAAGATCAAACAGGTGGTAGGAGATCCCTTGGCTCGCCACTGGCAATGTGTAATCTTTTCCTAACTGGGCCCTAATGCACTAAAATAATTGTGTACATTTGGAAACTCACGACTTCTCCATGATGCCAATCCTTGTCTAAAAGGAGGCTATCATAGAATTTTTCCTGAGCCCTTAACAAGGTTATTGTAGGTGTGAAATAACTTTAAATATTAAAATATAATTTTGATAATATAATTTTATAATACAGCATAATCTCTAGAATATAGATATATCCTTATATGATAAAATTATGGCACATAGGACATAAAAGAAGAAATCATAATCATATTATAAAATTATAATTACATCTTCAATAAATGTAAATTTCACATTTTCACCTAAAATTTGACTAAAAATGAACAAATCAAGTAAGAGAACCAAATAAAAAGCATTTATTTCATTAAATGACTCTTCTTAAGTGTACTTAACTAATGGCAACAGTCGCACTTATTGAGTACTTACATGCGTAGGCAGAGATCTAAATGTTTTATATGTTCATTTAATCATATTCATATATCCTAAAAACTGGAGCGTTCAGTTTTCTCTTATAAAATATTTGTGAAATGCAGTATATTGTGGTATACATTTCCTTGCTGCATTTAGGTAGGTAATTAAGGAACGAAAGGTTGGGCCAGATTTATTAGTCATATTGAGGTTACTTTATAATTTGACTTCCACGGGGGCACCTTTCTTCATATGAGCCAAGATCCCTTTCACTCTCATTCTAGAATCTGTCAAGATAGATGCTGATAGGTCACAGAGAGGTTTTCCAAACATATGAAGCATCTATTTGAGAGCTCAGCCAACATTCCCATTGTCAATTTATTTTAATGACAACCTTCTGGCTGAGTGACAATGGATGTCCAATCACAACTATATTTGTCTTCAGGAGAGCACCTGCAGGCTTAAAATTTTGAGTCACTTTAAAAACAGTAGATGCTACAATTTGACCGCAACTTATTATCAGACTTAAGGTATCAACACTGATTATTAAAGAAGATTTTTATATGTTAGGAGACAGTTTGAAAATTTCTTTTCTAAATGTAATACCACTACAGTAGAGGACAGACCTACTTATTCATAGTTACATATTTCATTTATATATTTATTTACATGTAAATTCTTGAAGGTCATAGGAATCATTTTGCCCACTCTGAGAATATGGCATCTTTTAACTCAGCTGCCCAGAAAATTGAGGCCAGGAATCTGCTATCATCCAAGGACAGGGTATGACTGAGCAAATTTTTAATGGAGGAAAGACACAGGAAATCTCTCCTTGTGCCAGCTGAGGCTATACCACCTTCATTCTTGCCTTACCGATTTTCTCTTATTCCCGTTTGTTCCTTCCTTCATGGCTTGATTTCTAATGTGTGCAAGTTACATACAAAGATCTAAATGTTCAAACAAGAAACAATTCAACGCCCTGCCTCCTCATCTGGTGGAAGCATGGGAACAATGGACTGTAATGCTCGCTCTGCTTTCTTTACAAGTTTGCAGTTTTTCAATGAGTTCAAAATGCAGAATTCTAATCACCCAGGAACCATAGTATATACATATCAAATTGTTTTGCCTAATTAATAGAGCACATCAGTACTTCTTTTAAGTCTCTTAACATTTTCTCATGTCTTCAATACATATTTATATATGTCAGTTCAGCTATTAGATGGCAAGCTTAAGCTGATTCATTTGTGTACTTCCTACAACAATTATCCCAATGTGCTTTGGAGATACTAAAAAAATGATTTACTCAATGAAAGAAGTAAAAAAGAAAATGACTGAATTTCAGGTTATTTGTGGCTGGGAATGGAATGGCTTTTATTTGCATTTCCCTGATTTGTGATGCTGAGCATCTTTTCTGTACCTGTTGGCCACTTGTATAGTCTTCTCTTCAGTCCCTCCATGCATTCTAATCAGATTATTTGGACTTTTGTATTGAGTTGTAGGAGTTCCTTGTATATATTGGGTGTTAACCCCTTAGCTGACATATGGATTCACAAGGATTTTCTCCCATTCTGATTGCCTTTCATTTTGTTTCTTTTGCTGTGCAGAAGATTTCTGAGATTGAAGTCTTGAAGTCTCCTGTTACTGTCTTCAAATCTGAAGTACAAGTCAACTTCCCCAGTCTATACTGACTAACTTCTGGACAGGAATACCTTTTTGTTTCTCTGCTAGGGATTCTGAGGCTTTCTCAAACCTGGGAATAAGGCTGTTCCATGATTCTCGCTCCCTCTTGTGGCAGTATTTTAGGTTTGGATAATTTCTCTCCCTCTTGCAGTGCACCAGACCACATGCCCACAATCTCTCTTTTGCTTTCCCAAGGGCAGAGCCAAAGCTCAAGTGTGTGGGCTCTTCCTGGCCCACAGATTTAACTGGCTTTTTGAGCATGCTTGGTAGCCCTGGGCCAAAGCTTGCTCTCACCTCCATTAGGGGTGTGCACAGAGAACTGGCCATAGGGTTGGGGGAGCATAGGTATGGGTGAGGTACACAGAGCTTGGGGGTTGCATGTGTGCCATTTGGGGGGATCTGGGAGTGAGGCATCCCTAGCAGCTTATAGGTGGGCTTCTTGATGTAATCTGCTTCCCTTTAATGTCCTCTCAGGGCTCTGTTTCACTACCAGCCTGTTCCCCAGTCATCCAGCTCAAAACTCAGTATTCTGGATGGGGCCAGAAAGAAATGGGCCTCTCATAGCTCCCCACAGGGCTGGAGAAAAAAAAAATCACAGGCTGAGAAGGATATCTCTTGGCCCTGAGCTGTGCCACCTTGGAGGAAGGGTGATGTGGACAAAGTGTTCCTCTTACCCTCTCCAATGTGTCCAAATATGTCTGGTTTTGCTCCAGTGGTGCACTAAAACTTCTCCTCTGGAAACCTGGACTTCCATAAAGGCTCTCTCACCCATGGCTAACTGCCTGAGACAGCATTCTCCAGGGCCTTCCAGACTACTGCCAAGAGGGGCTGGGGATGGTTTACACAGGACCCACAGCTGTGCCTGAGGTCTGTATGCCCATTACCCAACACAAGGGTGAGCAAGAGTCCCCTGTTCCCTCGGTGTGTGGTGCTGAATCCCAGTGCTCCCAGAAAGGTACCTCTGTCCATGAATGGATGCCAAATTGTTGTTGGGGGAGGATACAACTGAGAGTATCTTATTTGGCCATGTAGCCAACTTCACAAAATGAAACCACATTCATTTTTCAAAAGATGTGTTTAGCTCCATAAACACATCTGATGTGTCCATACAGATATGGACAAAAGAATGATTTCTTTTTTTTAATAAATTTATTTTTATTGGTGTTCAATTTACCAACATACAGAAAGCACCCAGTGTTCATCCCATCAAGTGCCCCCCTCAGTGCCCTCCACCCATTCACCCCCACCCCCCGCCCTCCTCCCCTTCCACCACCCCTAGTTCGTTTCCCAGAGTTAGGAGTCTTTTTTTTTTTTTAAGATTTTATTCATTTACTCATGAGAGATACACACACACAGAGAGAGAGAGAGAGAGAGAGAGAGAAAGGCAGGCTCCATACAGGGAGCCTGATGTGGGACTCGATCCTGGGTCTCCAGGATCACGCCCTGGGCCAAAGGCAGGTGCCAAACCGCTGAGCCACTCAGGGATCCCGAGTTAGGAGTCTTTATGTTCTGTCTCCCTTTCTGATATTTCCCACACATTTCTTCTCCCTTCCCTTATATTCCCTTTCACTATTATTTATATTCCCCAAATGAATGAGAACATACAATGTTTGTCCTTCTCCAATTGACTTACTTCACTCAGCATAATACCCTCCAGTTCCATCCACGTTGAAGCAAACGGTGGGTATTTGTCATTTCTAATGGCTGAGGAATATTCCATTGTATACATAAACCACATCTTCTTTATCCATTCATCTTTCGATGGACACCAAGGCTCCTTCCACAGTTTGGCTATTGTGGACATGGCTGCTAGAAACATCGGGGTGCAGGTGTCCCGGCGTTTCATTGCATCTGTATCTTTGGGGTAAATCCCCAACAGTGCAATTGCTGGGTCATAGGGCAGGTCTATTTTTAACTCCTTGAGGAACCTCCACACAGTTTTCCAGAGTGGCTGCACCAGTTCACATTCCCACCAACAGTGTAAGAAGGTTCCCTTTTCTCCGCATCCTCTCCAACATTTGTTGTTTCCTGCCTTGTTAATTTTCCCCATTTTCACTGGTGTGAGGTGGTATCTCATTGTGGTTTTGATTTGTATTTCCCTGATGGCAAGTGATGCAGAGCATTTTCTCATGTGCATGTTGGCCATGTCTATGAAAAGAATGATTTCTATGCAAGTGGAGCTGTAGGTCCTGGAGAGTGAAGCAGGTGCTCAGGGAGGGTCTCATGAAGGGGTGATTCCCATGACCCTCAGTTTTACAAGTTCAGGAATGAAAGAAGTCAATGAATGAGGCATGCTGATAGGTGATTTGGTAACTTATTTCCATTTACTTCCTCACAGGCATATCTAAAGAGAAGTGTTATCTCAGTTTGTATAGATTAAGAATCTGAGATTCCTAGAGTCTCCTCATTGCCCAAGGTTATGTAGTTAAGGAAGAGGAAGATTTGGGATGCAAATATGGGTTTATCTGACACTAATGTCACTGTTGTGTTATTGCTGGGTTGTTGTTGTGTGTATGTGTTTTAAACAGCTTTATGTATGTGATTTGTTTGATGTGGAATGGGCTCCAGGGGGTTGTTTTCTTTTGCCTATCAAGAGGGAAAATAAAAAAGAAGAAAAGAAAGAAAGAAAGAAAGAAAGGAAGAAAGAAAGAAAGAAAGAAAGAAAGAAAGAAAGAAAGAAAGAAAATAAATCAAGCCAGCAAGCACCATACTGAGTAGCTGTGGATTCCTCTACAATCTGAGTTTCGTACCTAGTAGTCACTCAGTTTATCTGTACAGTGCAGTGTTTTCTAGTGCCTTTCCCTGGGCAACTAACACTGGGACTTCCTATCAGACTCTTCAGGCTCTAAAAAGCCTGGGGTTCATAATTCCACACACATACATCAGCCATCTGTTCCAATTGGTGTTTTAAAGCTCATCAAAACAAGATTCAGTTTCTCCTTATTAATATTTAGGATCTGAGGGAGTATATTTAACCTTTCTCTCCACTCTTGCAGAACTTCACAAATGCCATCAGAGAAGCTTCCAAGGGGGAAACTAAGATCAGAATTACTTCTATAAAATGGGCAAAAACATAATGTGCAGTAATTTCTTAGCAATTTCAAGGAGATTTTCTAATGTAAATAATAAGGATAATCACATCACAGAGAATTAGCCTACAACCGCTTGTCAATTTTGGACAAACATTTTTCCCCCTTACAATATAGAACCTTAGCCTCTAAAGTATAGAACTAAAGTTTCTGGAAAAAATTATGATTTCCCACACAGATAGAACTAACAGGAAACTTAGTTGAAAGGTTTTGTGCAGGGGCACCTGGTTGGCTCAGTTGGTTAAGTGTCTGCCTTTGGCTCAGGTCCTGATCACAGGATTCCTGGATTGAACCCCGCATCGGGCTCCCTGCTTCTCCCCCTGCGTCTCCCCCGGCTCATGCTCTCTCCCTTTCTTCCTCTCCCTGTCAGATAAATAAATAAATCTTAACAATAAAAAAAAGGTTTTGTGCAATTTCATACCACACCTCAATCTCCAAAGGACAAAAAAAAAAAAAAAGATATGGCTTTTAAATTATGCACATGGCCAAACCCATTCAGCAGCGAGAATAGAAAACTAACAGTTGAAATGGGCTAAGGAAATGACAAAGATGCACCTTGAAATTAATGAACACTATATTTCACCTTGAAATTACTAGGCCCCCTGGACCCTCTGTTTTGCTTTTTTCCTACTAAGTCCAACCTTTGTTGCTTAAAGCAATGTGCGTGGCTGATTTCTCACTTCTTTAAATAGCACTTGCAGTGAGTGATATTATAACAACACAGGGCACAGTGTGAACAGCCAACAAGAGAATCATTTAAACAAATGGATTTGTAAAACATGATTGTTTTAAGCCTGTCCATGTCAGGACTGCAATTTGAATTAAACATAAGGTGACTTCTTTCACTGAATCAATAAGTGCAAATAACATCGCTTGCAACCATGTTTTGTTTCACAGACAAAAATGGTTCTTAACAGCTTTCTGAAGGCTTTGCTTCAGCCACCTGCTGATAAAGTTGTTTGCTTTTTCTTGCAAAATTTGTTTTTTTTTGTTTTTTGGGTTTTTTTTTTTTTTTCAGGATTAAAACAGGCAGACTTGCAGTCAGCTCACTTGGGGTTAGAGTCCAGGGATGTTTGAAAGGCACTTTTCTTAATGAACACCATAATTTCCTGCACCCTTTCTACTGGCAAGTCAGAATAAGAGGAAGCACAGAGGGGTTTGCCTGAAGCTAATTTGCCTACCATACTTAGTAGTATCAGCTGACTTGTAGTCAGAGGCAATTTCTCCCACTTTCACAAAGGGAGTCTTCTAGTGGTCCATGTGAGTTTACAACTTCTAAAAAATTGCTTTTATTGGCATCTAATAGGCTCCATGGCAATCCTGGTTAGGAAATCACACTAGTGATGTCATCTACTCTGTCCTTATTTATGGCTTCCATTTTGTAAAATGAAATAGAGACCATTATAACATTTCTATGCATGTAGTTATTGAGTGTGTGGGAAAAAATAGTGGCATTGAGTGCAAAAATGCCCATAGCTATTTTCAGCTTGAAATGTTGAATGATTCTTGGAGCACAATCTGGAGGAGGAAAGGCTAATTAAAAAAGTATTTTATCATCTTCCTTTTGCTTGGCCAAATTCATAGAATTAAGTGTTACTGATTTTCATATCTTATTCTAATCCTCAATTTTTCTAAAATTTCCATAATTAATACCTGAAAAAAATGAAGTCACTGATCTATGGAATTACTGGGGGAAAAAAAAACAAAACACAACAGGAGGACTATTTCTTAGACGTTAATGCATATTTGAGATGGGTCATTCTCTCAGTGCTTTGTTTTTATGATTTGGAGAGCAATGTGTATTCTGTGCAGAGTGGAAGCAGAGCATTTGAAATTTAGGCTGAAAAAAAAGTGGAATGATGAAACAGGAAGAATATTAAAGAAGTAAAACTAATACTTAGTTCATAAACATTTCATGGATGCTTTGAGTATATTTTTAATAACCTGCATTATTTTAGAAAGTTGAATATAATCCTGAAAATTTTATATAATAGTAATGTTTTACCCCAAATAAACTCATCTCCTCCCCTAAAATAGATTACACCATTCAAGTTAAAATTAAATTTTGGTTTTAGACATATGAAATAAAATATATACAGATATATTAAATTAAATATGTACAGATATATATTTGGGAAAATGGTGGCTTGGTGCGGTAGAAAGTATTCTAAGACAGATCTCCTATGATTCCTTCCCTCTGATATTTATATCTTGAATAATCCCTATCTCTTGAGTGTGACTAGGATCTGTGAATACCTTCTGGCCAGTAGAAAATGCCAAAGGTGAAGAGATGTTGAAGAAGAAGAAAACTCCCAAATCAGCTGAGTTTGAATTCATCAAAAGGAATATATTTCTGGGATGGCTTGACTAAATAAAGAGTTCATAAGGGAAAATTTGGTTCTTGAGATTAGAGACTCATCTTGCAGGCTTAATGAAGTAAGCAGCTACACTGGAGAAGAGCATCTGGCAAGGAACTGTGGGCAGCTCCCAGGACCTTCTTGTGGTAAACATCTAACAGCCAGAAACTGGTGTCCCCAAGTAGCTGCAAGGAATTGAGTTCTGTCATCAATCTGAATGATTTTGGAAGTTTAGTCTTTCCCAGTCAAGTCACTAGTCGAGAATGCAGCCCAGCCAACACTTTGCTGCTTTGTAAGACAATAAGCAGTTAGAAGACCTAGTTAAGGTGTGCCTGGACTCTCAACCCATGGAAACTGTGATATTATAAATATGTATTGTTCTAAGCAACTAAGATTGTGGTAATTTATTATGTAGCAATAAAAAAGGAATGCACTTTTATATATGTGCCTAACTATCCTTATATTGTCTGTTGCCACACCTCCTCACCCCCCTTCACACAATAGAACTCAATTCAAAGGCCCACGTGTATTTTTTTAAAAGAGTTATTTTAGTTAATGCTAGAACCTGTGTAAGGTACCACCTATAAGACAAAAAATTTAAGAATAAACACTACATGATTTTAAGAAATCTCACATATTCAGAGAAAATTATAAAAGACAAATTTTAGTTATTTTTCCTTTGAAGAAAGTGCATTGACACTGGCTATAGGAAAAGAAGATTTAAACATAGCTCTTGGTTTGAATGACCAGGTGCTGAAATGAAGAAAGAATACAGGGGGTGGGATGGGAAATTATTTTGTTACACAGCAGTCACTGGTCATACTAAACTTGGGAATGGTAGGGGTTCCCTGTGACATAGCTTATCTCTTATGCTACACAGAGATTTTCCAACAGGCAAGGCAAGACTGGGAAAGATATAAAACTCACCATGTAATTTAATCTCAGGCTAGACCAAAATGGAAACTTGACCCTTGGTCTAGAGCTTTCACAAAAGCAATGAAGAAACTACCATGCAGATCTGAACTTCCTCCCTTGGCACGATCTATGGTCCTAGTTCCTCCCAAATTCTTTTAAATATGATGATTTACCCATGCTCCAGTTTAAGATTTGAAAGAAAATTATAATAGCATCTAGATGATTTTTCAAAAGGATTCAAGGAGAATCCATGCACACTATTTTGCGATGAATACCACAGTGGAAGAAATACAAATGGTAAATTAATATTTGAAGAACATTTATACCAGTAGCATTTAAAGTGATGCAAAATCATACAGCTTCTTGCATATTTATAAAATTCATAAAAGTCCATTCTTTTACCAATCTATCACAAATTGCAGATATTAATATTTGCTTATGACTAAATGTTTAATATATTGAGCAGGGATATTTGCACATGGCTTTTTGAAAATCTAAAATTACATTACTGCACCTTCCTTTATGAATGCATTTTTCCCCTCTCAAAAACAATAGCACCAGGACCGATTACTTATAAAAGAGATTAAATAAAACAGAAACAATGTAACAGAACTTAACACTGAAATATAATTTTGGGTATCTTTTTCTGATAATTTTGTTGGATCTAATAACCTATCTTGAGATCAGACTTTTAAATGTGCTTTAAAATGTGTCCTTTTATATTTTCTTGCAGTTAACATATATGTTAAAAGAAACTGCTAATTTTAATTTAATGAGGGCCATGTGATCATGAATTGACATGATCACACATGGATTGAGAAATATTTTTGTTACTATTATTTTTGAAAAAGCTCTACTAAATACCAAACATTTCCAATACCAAAACTTTTACATGCCATAAACATGTTTACATGTGAATTTGATTTCACATGTCTGTTTAAAAAAATTAAGTCAGTGTTTGTCCCCATTGAACAAAGGAGAATTAGAAAATATTATTTAAACAGAACTACTATTTCCTGGTTTCAGACAAACCAGAAGCTGATTCTACTTATTACAGGTTGGTGCTAAACATTTCTTCTGAACCCCTCATGCTCTTATGCTTGCCTGAGACTATCAGCTTACATAGCAGATTTTCTGTATTAAGTCATTAGAAAATAGGGTGATTCAAGAATATAAGATTTTCCATGTCCGCCAACCTAACAGCAGCCTCTCAGGAATTCTGTCACAGACTTATTTTGATTTTATTCATAACTTTATTGACTATCAAATATTCTCTGATTTATTATCTATTTCAACTAAAAACATCAGCTTCAAGAAGGAAACTTATTAATGCCCTGTTTAACACTGAACTGTGCTTAGCACATGACTAGGGGCTCAATTATTATTTATTTAATAAATGAATTACAGTTCTGGTATGGAGATAATATTCACTCATATAAATAGATTCACGATCAGAGCATTTGAAAATTGAGCCAGCCACCAAGCTAAAGATTACAGACTGGAATTTCATAGATTGTTAGGCTGACTGCAGCTCAGATAGCGAATTTGGTAGGAGATAGTTCAGCTACCTATTGGTGTACTTGATGTGGTACTGGCCATGCCACTGAACATCAGATCCAAACCTGATTCTGTCAATAAAAAAAAAAAAAAAAAAAAACTACTGCTTTTGACAATAAATCTTCACCTGCTACAGTTTCTATTTCCTTGTTAAAAAATTCTCCTGAAATACAATCGTCTTACTCTACTTGCTCCACAACACAACTCCTCATGACAAAATAACTTTGGGAAACTCATATAACAGAGTTTCTCATTGGGGATATCCAATTCATATTTAACATATTAAAGGTCTTGAGAAACCCAGAATAAGGCAGTTTTTAAATTTTTTGTTAGCCAAAATTAACTAGGCAAAATTATTGGAACATTAAACCTCTTATTTTTCTTTGTAAACCTGTTGAAATCTCCACGGTACTGGTCAATACTCTTTGGTAGCCTGGAGGAGGCAGTTTTGATTCTTTCAAAGAACTTTCACCTACAATATGATAAAGATATACCACAGGCAGGACAGAAGCAATTGAAAATTTTGACAAAATGAAGTATTTCATTTATACTAATAAAAATGTGTAGAACTAAATACTATGTTTAATAAAGAAGATATACCTTTGTATGACTGTCACTGAAATAGTTTATAAGTATGAAAATATATTATTCTATAAGAAAAACTTTAAATAAATTCCATAAGGGAAAGTAAAGCAGTCCAAAATTTATGATTAATATGAAACAAGACTATAAATTAGTGAGGAAAACTCCCTGATCTGAAATTTTGGGAAAAATTTCTCTAAAAAATCTTGAATTTAAAAAGAAACCAAAATAAAAATTACATACTATGGGAAGTGGCTAAACTTGTGCACACAAAAGCCCAAAGCTTTAAGTTAAGAAGATATGTTTTATTTTTTTATTTTTATTTTTTAAAGATTTTATTTATTTATTCATGAGAGACACAGAGAGAGAGAGAGAGGGGCAGAGACACAGGCAGGGGGAGATGCAGGCTTCATGCAGGGAGCCCAATGTGGGAGTTGATCCCGGGTCTCCAAGATCAGACCCTGGGCTGAAGGCAGCGCTAAACTGCTGGGCCACCCGGGCTCCCCCAGGAAGATATGTTTTAAAAAAAAAAAAAACTATGTATTCCACACAAAAACACTTGAAAAAGGAGAAGCAAAATAAACCAAAAGAAAGTGGCAGGAGAGAAGTAATAAATATACAAGCAGAAATGAATAAATAAAAACAATGACATTAATGAATGTATTCAGAATAGTGTTCTTTGAGACAAAAAGATCAATGAATAGGTAAACTTAACTTTAAAATCCAGGAAAAAGGACAAAATCACAAAAATCAGGACTGATAATGAGAATGAACCATAGATACAGAGGAAATTAAGATAATCATTGTTTAAACATTATGAAAATATATTTTAAAACCTGAATAAAGTACATGATTGTCTAGGAAGATATTGTCTAATAAGGTATTAGAAAAAGGGCAAGAATGAGGAGATTAAAACGATGAATGTCTTTTGTTACATATTCTAGGGTCATAGGCATATTATAGATTTCCTGATATCATTTGGGTGATTGTCAAATATTTTAAAGCTTAGAAAACAACAGAAAATAAAACATGAGTCCAGTAATGCTTGTTCAGTCAGTAAACTAGACTGCAGTCCAATCAAAATGCATTTTAAGGCCATGATTTCACTACTCTTAGCCAATTGTGTTGAGTCTGCAAAAGCAAGCAAGGGACATATAAAAGAAATAACTTGAACATAATGATATTGAGAAATTACTGATGCCTTAACTAAAAGATTAAATGCCACTGCCAAGATTCCTATTTTCAGTGTCTTTACTTCTCCAGGCTGTAACTCTGTCTCTCTTTGGTGCTTTACAGTTGGCAACTACTTTAGCACCTATCATTCTGCACCATAATTATGTATTTATATGTGTGTCTCAATTCCTGTTCCTTGAAATCATTGACTGGTTTTATTCTGTCTTCCAAAGATCTGCTTTGAAGTTTGGCTCATTGCAAGGATTCAATGACTACTGAATTCATTTTTTCATTCAACAAACCCAAGTTTTTGAGTTTTGACTTTGGTTAATAAAATAACTGCTAGCACAATCCTCCAGCCTTGAAGTTCTCCTGCAATCCAAGCCTTGTGATCAGCCAGTTATTTTCTTATAGTCCTTCCCACATTGGTGAGGAAACCTTAGGAAAGCATGTTCACTTGTCAGCTCTAGGTAAATAGAGCTCAGTCATTTGGGGAAAGGTAGTTTATCAGAATTCCAAAACAATTAGAAGAATATTACATCTGGGGTGAAGTATTGGTCACATTAAAGAAAAACATTAATGATAGAGTTGAACACAAGACAAACGCTAGGGGGAGGAGCCTGGTCTAGTCCATTGACAAAAATTCCTCTAAGAGATGGTTAATACATCTGGAGGTAATAGTATGACATCAGAAGAAATCTCAAGATTAGAGATGCTTTTTTACTCAGCATAGGTTTAGTCTTTTTATATAATAACTAGCATCTCTTTAAAAAAACAAAACTTCCTCATCGGTATGGCTCACTCAGTCCATTAGGAAGAGGGACATTCCTAAAAGTCTGAGTGACTTTCTCAGGAGAGGACTCACCAATAGGGTGACCAGTGCAAAGGCAACATAACTCCCTTAGCTGTTCAGGTGCCATTTTCCACAGACCAAAGATTGGAGACAATTTGAGGAAATATATTACCTAGATTGTGCACAGATTGAATATTTTTTTTCTCCAAGTCCACAGCCTAGATTATGAAGAATGTCACTGATACATCAAACTCCTTTACCCAATTGGTTCCATGTCCTTCTTAATTGGGGACCCTCTAACTATAAGAGAGCTTCAAGTGATTTATTAGGAAAAGACAAAAAGGCACAAAAAATGTTCTTTCCAAAGTTCTGCTTTGAGGTGGAGCTGTGCCCAATGACTCACTATTATTCTAAGTGAAGGGAGCACAGGGAACCCATCAATCTTCAGAGTGCAGAACTATTTGAGCTACCCAGGAGGCTGATGCCCACTTCTGAACACAATGGCATTTCCACAAAGATCTAGTCAATGCTCCCATACTGTTCCCTTCATCCTCCTTTTATTCTTCAATTTCTGTCATCCTTGAGTTTATCAGAAAGTCCCTTATGCAAAAAAAAAATTCTTTTAAATATTGTACTTTTATTTTTATTCAACCTATTCTAAAATAAGTCCTGAAATGTGAAATTAATTTTTAAAGAAGTAGAAAAAATAATGTGAATATAGAAAATATAGAAATATATTACATCTGAACAGTCACAGTTCTGGCACGGTAAAAGTACTCACTAGATATTTGTTGAATGAATGAATATTAATTTCTTGTGAAATCAGCTGAGCCCTTCATACAGCCTTTAAAAAGTAAACAAAAATAACTTTCTCTAAATGTGCCTGATATTTAAACGCTATATCTGTTTGTTTGCATGAGAAAAAAGAAGATAATGAGTGTGACATTTGTTATCCACAGATAAGCTAGATTTGTAGGACATGTTGCCCAGGACTTTTTTTTTTTTTCATATTAGAACTTAACCCCAAGATAGGTGCCACCAGGAAGCACCATTGAGGATAACATAAAATCTTAATTTTCCAAGCCTCTCTGTCTCCCTCCGTCTCTCCCTCTCTCCCTCCCTCCTTTCCTCCCTTCCTTTTTCTCTTTTCTTTACAAGGTTAACTGAAAGAGACATGAAAATACATTATCCAGTGATGGGTTTGATTCTTTTTCCCCCCGGAAACAAACCCTCTAATTGTCAAAATAAAAACATCTAAAACTTTAATATCTACATTTACACCTTATATTAAGAAAATACCATTTGAAGCATAATGATAAAAACTAACATCAAAGCTGGAAGAGCAGCCACGTTAAACTTGCATTAGAGCTGTCAAGAGTGTGTTACAGACCAAGACCATGCAGGCTCCTAGGGGCTCCACTTCAGTTCCTCCTGTCTAAATTCTTCTTCCCACCCAACCCTGGTCAGACCTACACTGCACACTGCTTCCTGGCTCTATTTTTAGAACTGCTCCCAGAGTATCTGAAGTGTATGGAGGCTTATCATTTCTGCCTACTCCAAATTTCTGTTAAGTCCAGGATTCTGTTCACCCAACCAGGCACCAGGGAGGCTCTTGCTTGGCAACTCATCTTATTTGCATTCAGACTTTATCTACAGCAGGGCTCCAATTAGTCCCTGTACTGGTGAAGACACATGGGAGTCACTGTGACACAGAGAATCAAATCTCCTCTCTACGTTGAATTTCACCTTCAAAACTTAAAAACTAGCAAGGGATCTGTAAGACTTTACCACCAAGTGTCTTTCCTTTTCCTAAAGCTTCCTCTTTCTTACTTGAGGCCTCATAGACTGGATGCAGCCAACATTCCCCTCATTTGCAATTAATTATTAACCTCTCTCCTCTTGATTAACCTCTCCTGTCTGATCAGTGCTATAATTTGGTTATTCAACAGTCAGGACACATCAGAGGGTCATTGCTTTTTACTCTAGAACTTTTAGACATTTGAACATTTGTAAGTTTTTAACATTTAACATTTTAAACATGAAAATACAGTTTTATGCAATGGTTTTCTCACTCTGGGGGCGGGTTTCATCTGATGGACAAGTACAGGAGCTCATACCCAAAGAGCACCTGGTGTTCTAGCACTTGAAGCTTAGCAACACTCAATTTGCATTCCAGCTCAAATCTAAGTGTCCTACCCCAAATCATGCAGCAAGCTAAGTCTGCTCCCTGATTATTTTAGTTGTATCTTTCCTATTACACAAGGCTTAAGCTCACCATGATTTCTTCATTAGTTTTTGCTTGAAGAAATATAAGTGCTTAAGCTATCTAATAGAAAATTAGCCTGTCTTGCAATGGTATTTGTTTTCTAGGCTAGCGAAATATAAAAGAAAGTGCAAGGAGGAAGAACATAGGCTGAATAAGTTTTAAGACATTGGGGTTCTTGTCCTGATTTTCTTATGCCCTACCATTTGGTGTTTGATCTTTTATTTAATAACCTTGACTTCATTTTTCTGATAAGTGTCGGACTAGGTCATCTCTAAAGAGATTCTTAATTATAACATCCTACAAAACTCTACTATTTGGCATATACCTTTAGAGCAAAAACAAACTCTTTGTTAACTGTTCTATACTACTATTTAATCTAGTGTGAGTGGGGAGAGAGCTTATTCTGTGCTCTTCGACCTAAAAAAAAAAAAAATTGACCTCTCCTTGGCTCACTAAGGAAAGACATGGAATATGCTTTACATAAATATATGTGACAAAAGGGAGGAAAGAGGAAAGAAAGAGAGGAATGGAAATAAGTAAGCAAGCAGGTTTCTCTTCAAAATTGAGAACATCCGCATTCACCTAAATTTTAAGAGACAGACAGAATTATGATCTTTCCCTAGAAACTAACAACCTTCACAATTTGTTTTCATTGGCACAGAAAAGCCCCCTTCCCTCCCCCCACCCCAGTCTTTGGCCTACTATTTCTTTTCTCTCTTTAAATTATGGGAATAATGTTTTCCCTCCAATACTGGTTCTCCTCTGTGCTCTTAAGCCCTGCAGTTATTCAGTATAATTGACTGCGTGACAACTTGAGATAGAAGTAATGTTAGGTCAGCAATCTAAGTCACATATCAAACTAAGAAGGTATTATGGGACAAATCACATTTTAATCAGTTGGAGCTTAGATAAATGCAGGAATATTGATAGCATTTATGGTTTGTATAACAGCCTGTGGTGTGACAGAGCAATAGCACTTTGAAATATAGTCAGTGGATGTTAATTAACGGTAAATCATAATGGAACTCCTGTGGTATTACATGATGTCCATGTGAATTCTCTAATAATTTATAATGCTTGATGTGATCCCACAGCGTGTGACAAGAAGTGTGATTATTTGCAGCTCTGCTTAATCTGCAGCATAAAATCTACTTTGCAGGCAATGGGATATGTTGCTAATACACACCCATTGTCAGGAGTATTCCTTCTAGAGGTGTTGCAAGTCTTCCAGAATCAAGATACGGCGTCAAGTGCTCAACTGAACCATAATTGTACAGCAACTAAACATGATCTCACAGGAAATACATAAATACATTTTTTTTCCGGGAAGTAATAAGTAGAAAGTAGTTTCTTAATTACTAGTTCATAGCTGCCTGGTCTCAGATGCCATGGTTTTGAGTCCCTAATGCTCTAATCTTAGACTAATTGCATCCTTGACATCTAATTGTTCTGTTCCAATCCTGACAGCCACACTGTTCTTTCAAATGCTTCCTGGGGAGGTGTGAGAGGGAAGGGGAAGAAGAGACTTATAATAGCAGACTAAAAAATTTAAGGATACTTAGCCCCACTCCCAAAATTTCCCAAAGCTTTTAAATTTCAAGAGTAGAAGAAGCATGCCACACGTTAATGATACGTTTCCTCTACATTATTAAAGTGCTCCCACCAGTGTTATATTAGGTGACTGACAAATGAGTCAAAAAATGCTAAAAAATGCTAATCAGATTCAACTGGCCTTTTTTTTTCTAATTTGTACCCATAAATTAGCTCTTGTTAATCTCCTTGTAAATATCGGTTACAAAAATATGAGAAGCAAATGAACAGTCTTTAAACAAATGGTGCACACTTTTTCCAGGACCATCTTTCCATTTCCCTGCCCACTTATCCATACATTGAAATTGGAGCTAGAGAGTGAGAGGCAGAGGATTTCAGCTGGAGTGAAGGACTTCATTTATTTCTTTCTGTGTAAAACCAACAGACCCTTTGCCTGTAAAACCAAATACAAATTTCTTCTTTTTGAAAATATCACAGAAGCAGCTGCTCCTCAGCTATTTTGAGTGGATTTTCTGAGAACAGCTTGTAGCTGCAATATTGTATATGGTGGATGGTTGGCAAAAGCCTGGCTGTGGGAGGGGAGGAAGGAAAGCCTAAAAACCAGTGCAAACTCTGGTAACTGATAAGGGAGGGGTGGGAGATGGAGAAAAAAATCCACACACAGCCCCCCCAAATGGAAAGAAATGGATGGGAAGTCACAGTTACCTCCATGACAAAAGTGTGGGCTTTTTTTACTTACCTAAGTCAAGCTTAATAGTTCTAATTTGTTAACATGATTTGAAATGAGAAAAGACAGATTAAGGGTAAAGACAACAGAAAGAATCCAAAAGAGTAAAGAAAGAGAAATCAATTCAGATGGAAATGCAAGGTGCAGCGAGGCGACTGGTAACCGCTGCCTCACCCATCCACTGGGTTTGATGACAAGCCAGCAAGGGGAGCGGGTACAGGTGTTCTACACTGGCTTGCATATCATATCTCTCTGGCTCAGGGCCAAAATGTTCTTAGGTCCCTACTCTGGGTTCATAGTTGCTAATTCCCCTGTGCAGCAAGGAACCATGGTTAACCTGTGGATCCTAGTTAGTGGCCAAAGTGTCATCAGAAGAACATCAGTATTTGAAGTCAAGCTGAGATAACAGAGGCTCTTAGAACCCATGTTCTTTGTAATCAGAGAGGATCAAAGCAGCAGTTGCTCTGAGACTTCAGGCTGCTAGAAAATATGCTCATGACCTCCGATTTGTTATTCCCCAAGTCCCACTTGCCTTTATCCCAACACTCACTCTCCACATCTCAGGTACTTAAGTCTAGTTTCACCTACTTTTTTTTCAAAAATTTAGATATTAATAGCTGTCCTGACCGACTCACACAGCTTCTTCATTTTTGATACTTATTTTTTATTAACCCCTAACCCTTACCCCTAATGGTATCTTTGACCACATAGAGATACTTAATTTGAAAAACAATCACAGATTGATCAGTCATCTATGGCAATGAGTACACTCCAGGGTTCTGAAAATTTTGAAACTCCTCCATAAAATATACCCCCCAAAATGCATTTATTAACATCGGAAGAATTATTCTTAGTGACCCTTCTGTGGCCTCTAGTGCTTTAGAAATCTGAGGATCCCTGGGTGGCTCAGCGGTTTAGCGCCTGCCTTCAGTCCAGGGTGTGATCCTGGAGTCCCGGGATTGAGTCCCACATCAGGCTCCCTGCATGGAGCCTGCTTCTCCCTCTGCCTGTTCTCTCAGTCTGTGTCTCTCATGAATAAATAAATAAAATATTTTTAAAAATCTGAAAGGGTATTTTGATTATGGCAATGGTTGGAGTCATTTGTGGAATTTAATGTAGAAGGGTCCGGAATATTAGATGGCCAGAAGTATACTTAAGATCCTGTACAACTGAAGTATTACCTTACAGTTTGCAAGACTTTCAGATAGCCCACAGGACATTCTTAGAGAAAAGATGTCTGTTTATAATTTCCTAAATTTATGGTATAATTCTGTTTTAAGTGTACACATAAGATCTTGGTGTGTGGGTTTAACTTACATAAACTTTTCTAGGAATGCAACCACTGTGTAAATAGAATCAAAAGACTGTACCTTCTTTAGATCCTTACCAAGAGTTGACTGCCATTTTGTAAAACCAGTAGATCCTTGGAAATGCCACTTATGAAATGTGAATTGCAACACAATGCACCCACATCAGACTGCCAATCTGTAGCAGTCACACTCATGGTGGTTCTACCTATAGGTGCAAATACCTGACCACTTGGTTAGCTCTCCCAGTGTAGTCATGTCTAAGCATTTGCATCTTGGGAATATATATTTACTTTCCCTCAAAGAAACCTCACTAGACCAACTATGGACTCATCTCTAATTACTATTTACTTCATTTGCAGAAGATTTTTCTTACTACCATGTAATTGTCACAAGGCAGAGGGTCTATTTCTTGGACCTCCATGAGTGGTGCATGCTTAGGTGACTTAAGATGAGAACACTTCACTCTCTCTACTGGGTTCTATATATACTGTCGTCTTTGCTGCTCTGAGTCCTGTAGTCAGAGTCTGTCACTTTTCTCTTGTGTTTACTTTTCTCTCCTTGTGATCTAACCATTTTTTCTGGAATTTAATAATTTAACCCCTTCTATGTCTACTAGTTAAGCTTGATACCCCCCCTTAATAATCCCCTTCTCAGTCAATATATAATTCTTGTTCTTAGATGATAAAATTATCCAAATCAAACCAAAATGGGCTCCTTTTACTTCAGGAAAGTGGATATAAGTGGATATATTGGCATAATACTCAAAATTCAGTACTTACAGCAAATAGATTCCTATAATAGAAATGCATACAGTAGACATCACAGCTATTAAAACCAGTCAATTTACCTTCCCTTTTCCTGACTCAATTGGTTCTAAGTAGCTTGTTATATTTTGCTTTCTATATAGAATTTCTTACAGAGGTGAAACCAAATTGATCAATTGGCACAAGTTTTGTGTGCTCTTTGCACTGATATTAATCACTATAAATCAATAAATTGACAGTCTTATTTCTATGTAAGTCTTTTGTGAGTTTAGTTATCCTCTTCTGTTCCCTGAGTCCAGTTAAGTCTGAGTATACTAGCAAAATAAAAATTCATGGAGAAGGAAAATTGAGAATCAGACCATATATCAAACATTCACTTTCAAAACTATGAAAGAACTAACTTCCTGAGCACTAAATAAGTCCTAGTGATCTAATGCTTAGTCTAGTGAATATAAACAACAATATTGTATTATAATCACCAAATATGCTAAGAGGAAAACACACACACACACACACACACACACACCAAAGGAAGAACATCAAACTATATAGAGGCAATATGCTGTATGGAGGACATTTAAAACACAAACTTCATATGAAAAAAAAATTGAAATTTAACCCAGGTTTAGACACTCATTATGGCATGACAACTGTGTTACTGAAAGCAGCTGTGTTCACCACTATACCACCAATGCAGCCTACACATTATTGAGATAGTCCCTACACTTAATGTAAATGCTTAACACACACATAGATGCCCCCCACACACACATTAACTTGGTATTTGCTCTTTTTTAAATTCTTAGATGGCACATGTGCTCTGCTGTTTGCACTAATAAGAATGGATTTTCTCATAAAGAAAATGGTCCTCATTCTAGAATTAAAGGAATATCTAAGGAAAGGATACATAATAAGGGTGTGATCTTTGTATATTATTTCACCAGCTCCCATGTTGTCCTAGGATGCCAACTGCTATTATATACAGTAAGGCAATCCCAGACATTTCCTTATGTTTGAAGTATAGAAAATTGCTGACTTCATCACCATTCTCTCCTTCTTATTTTCTAGCAATTAGAATTGTACTGTCCACAGGACATTTTTCAGTAGCAGCTACTGTACTCCCCCAGTTCAGTGGAAACTATAAAAGTGACCCTTTGGGCAACATCCACCATACCTAGAGGGGTCACTAGAGTTAGTGACTAGTGCTTTATATTTTAGCTGACTGCCAGTGCATCAGATTCTTTTTATCCTTCTATGGTGAGCCTTATAGAAGCCCAATGTTGGATGGCCATGACAAGAAAATGTCAGGTGACAGTCAGACCCCACCAAGCCACCACAAGCCAGGATGAATCTCTGCTTTAAGAGTACACTATAGTTTTAGTTTAAAAAATAAAGCTTTCTTGTTTAATCATTAGAGCATTGCAATCATTGCATTTGCTTTTGGCAAATCCACAGATCTTAGGGTGAAAGGAATTGATCAAACACTGTCAACATTTAAAAGGCTGCAGTTTTAACAGGAATCCCCCTAAGACTCATCAGTTAAAACAGGTATGATATTATCTACCTTACAAGGTTGTTGTGAAAGTTAGACATAAAATTTATAAAGGGATTTGTACATAGGAATTTAAGACATGACAGCTTTTATACTCATTATTATAAATCAGAACTGGCCAGGATTTTCCACTCTAGTAAGGAGAAAAACTATGGCTCACTCCAGCCACATGCTTATGAATAACACTCATTTTTTTGTCACATTTTAATTGTAGAAAGTTTTCAAAGCCTATTCATATAAAGCAAACAATAAGTTTCTCATAAACCATAATCATTTCCTAGATTTAGAAGTACAGGTATCTAGCCTAATTGACCATATTTTAGGAAAACTTCCAAAGAATTAACAATAAAGCGATGCCTGGGTGGCTCAGCAGTTGAGCATCTGCCTTCAGCTCAGGGTGTGATCCCGGAGTCCCGGGATCGAGTCCCACATCAGGCTCCCTGCATGGAGTCTCCTTCTCCCTCTGCCTATGTCTCTACCCCCCCCCCATGTCTCTCATGAATAAATAAATAAAATCTTTAAAAAAGAATTAATGATAAAAGAAGTCCCTATATTAAAACAGAGTTAATATAAATGAAATTCATGTACTATTGGTATGCTATTGAATTAGTATAATATATTTGAGCCATCATTTAATAGGTTGGAGAGACTGAGGATGTAGGAGAGAATATGTACTTTGAGCTATGTGGCTTTAACAATTGTGTGGAATAGATTCACAAAACAATTTATGTGAATATTGCGTATTTCACTCAAGTACTTTGTCATGTTTCATGACCTTCAGCATGTGTAGGAAAAAAACACAAAAGACTTGAGTGATCAAATCCTGAGCATATGTATACTGAATCCATGCAAAGAAATAGATGTTGGTTACTTCTGTGCAACTGTTTTAGAATATGCTGTCATTAGAAATATGGTGGGGGCGGGGAATCCTACAGTGGGCAATCCCTGAGGAAACAGTACTACACTCTAGCCAGAACTGTAATAGAATGCCTATCAATCCATGAAACTTTTATGTTGTGCTATATTTCAAAGGTGAAAAACCTGAAAAGGAAAAAATAATAATGCCCTTGAAGGAAGGATTTTAGGTGTAAGACATTGTCTTTTGGTGAGAAACAAAATACAAGAGAATTTATCTCACAGTATATACCCCGCTTATTTCTTAAAAACAGAAGAAAACAAATAAACCAGACTCTTTACCTACCATAACAACGCATAAAAAAGATTCTCAGTTTCAACAATGTCAAAAATTTGACAACCTGACATACATAATGAAAGACAGCCCAAACTGAAGGGATACAATAGATTAATGCTCAGAGAAGAGAAAGGGAACCACGTATTTTATTACCCAGAAGAAAGTACAATCTCAGAATAAGAGTCATCCAAGTGGATAAATATTATGAGATAAAAATCTAATGAGATACAGGTACAAAGAATCAAGTAAGGAAATACATTTGGAGGTGCGTAGTTCTTTGGAATTTAAATATATCAAATAATTATCATAAGTCTTAAAAGTGAAAATTATTTGAACTGTGCCTTCAGAAATATATGAAATAATAACAGACTTAATTATTTAGAGAAGTTTTAGGTTCACAGCAAAATTACAAGAAAGGTACAGGAAATATATTTCCAAATACCCTCACACATGCATAGCCTTCCCCATTATTCATGATTTTCAAAATGTGTTGGGGGGGGGCGGGTAGTGGTAATAATCACTACTGAAAAGAATATCCACAACATAAATGTCCACACAACTTGAAAACAAGTGAAACCCACTAACATATGGGATAAGTCTTCTTTACAAAATAAGATAAATGATTTTATGAAGATATGTCATGGAAAAAAAACAAAACCAAAGCATAGTATGATCACACCTAAGAATCCTGAAAAAAATTCCCTTTACTTTTTTTTTTAACATAGTCTCTACTCATACTGAATATCATTTCCTGAAATAAAAAAAAAAGATGCCACATAATAATGATTGATTAGTCCCCTTCTGATAGAGGGGGAGAAGAGGCCCCAAATGGGGGACTCCAGCATTTGATGAGTGAACACAGCTATCAGAGCCACTGTGATCCTTCAAGTAACTTCTTCCCTCAGTTTCAGATTCAACATATATACTTCTGACTATAATTGTTTTTTATAGACTGGTAGAGAAAAAATTGACCATTCCACACAAATTTCCAGCTCACTTGCACTTGCATTTTTCATTATACATTAATTAGTTGCATTCCAGTTAAAAATTATGTATTCACTTGAAACAAATTCTAAAGGACATAGATTTGTTTTTAGCATCTGCATATTTACAACTATGAAGAGTTAAAACAAAGTTTATTTTATAAGAATTTTAAGTAGCAACAAAAAGTGTAAGAAATGCATGATTAAATGTCAAACTAACTGTCAGTGGTATAAGAAATAAACTAAGAGGTATGTCTTCAGTATGAACTTGGAGAGGTTAAGAAGAGACAAAAAAAATCTTCTGAAATGTATATAGGATTTTGGTTTCTATTCTATTGTAGAGAGCTCGAAAGAGCATCATTTCTACCCTTATCCCAACAACAAATTCGAATTGCCAAGTTACCAATTTCTTTTGAACTCATCATAAAACTTAGGTTGCAAGGTAATAAACTAGTTCAAAATCTAAGGAAAGGCAGGTATGTACAGGGAGACATAGATTAGAAGCAGCTGTTCAACTGGGACATCTATGGCCAGACAGTGATACAAAGAACTCAATTAGAAATGTTCCCAAACTGGTGTATGAGACTGATGAGAGTGTGGAGCGTCCAGGGAAGTTTTCACCCATTCAAAAGCTCTTCTCAATGGACCTCATCGAGTGAGTTCAGAGAAGACATTCCTCATGGTGCAGGCTTAGGGCAGGAGAACAGCTGCTGTGTGGAGGCAGCACAGTCCCACTCAAATTCTTCTCATCTGTATCCCCTATGGTCCAAAGCATTAAACTGAGGAAAGGGCAACAAAAGCCATCATCTTTAGAGCACTGCTGTGAACTCACTGATGTGATAAAGAGAGAGAGAGAGAGAGAGAGAGAGAGAGAGAGAGAGAGAGAGAGAGAGAGAGAGAGAAAGAAATACTCCTTCTCCCTGGCTGAGGGACGGGAATAGAAGCTAAGCCCAGAGTTGGAGAATGGGACCAGTAAGCAATCACTCCCAAGCCAGGGGCAGAGTGCCTGCTTAGGACTGAGATCTCTCTTGCTCCAACCAACCTAATGAGCATTAAGTCACAAGTATCAGTGAAATATTGCTAGGAGAGTTATAGGAGCATGAATAGAGACCCTCCTAGGAGAGCACAAAGGAGAGACCTAAAGCTGGGTGTGGAGGAGCTACTGAGAAAAATCTGCTGGAAGTCCATGACTAACCGTTTTGGAGCCTGAGGCAAAAGAAACAATGCGTCCCTATTTACACTCATCAGAATATCCTTTCATATTGTGAACCAAGCGGAAAAAGTAGATAAAAGCCCAGCAATCAATACATATGACTATTTATAAAGCCCAAGCTGCCTTGAGTTTGCACATCAAGGTCAATGTTCATTAACCCACCCAGCAAGGAATGCTGGAAACCACAGGCTGTTCCCAGGGACAATGACATAAAATAGTAAAACAGACAAGAACTTGTCTTTAAAGTTTCCTATTGTTCACATAGATGTTTTTCATTAATTTAATTTTTTTTAATATTGAATTAAAATATTATTTATCGGGATCCCTGGGTGGCGCAGCGGTTTGGCGCCTGCCTTTGGCCCAGGGCGCGATCCTGGAGACCCGGGATCGAAACCCACATCGGATTCCCAGTGCATGGAGCCTGCTTCTCCCTCTGCCTGTGTCTCAGCCTCTCTCTCTTTCTGTGTGACTATCATAAATAAAAAAAAAATAAAAAAATAAAAAATAAATAAAATATTATTTATCTTGATGACTGAGTTTTTGCATGTCCTTAAATTTTGCACCTGAGGCAAACTTTCACTTCCCACACCCTAATCCCAACCCTGCCTTCTAGCAAACCAGCCACTCTCCTTAACACATATCTTCAAAAATTCTGAACTCAATATATACTGAGAGAGTACCACAGCAATGACAAATTTCAAACCCAACTCAGTTCCTATTTTCGTACAAATACCCAACTAAGGGCTCAGCAAAAGTAAAAGAGTGCTCATTATTAAGCTCTAATGGAAAAGGTGGAGTATCGGCAAGATCACATGGGTAATTTTAGCAGAGATGGGTATTATAAGGAAAACATCAAGTGAAACTTTTGAAAATGAAAAACACAATAACACAGATGAAAAATGAGCTCATCAGTAGATGTGATATAGATATAGATTCCTCTTTTTACTGAGGAAAAAGATCAGTAAATATGGGAATAAGTCCATAGAAATTACTCAAACTGAAACAGAGAGGGAAAAAAAAACAGTTTAAGAAATAAAATAGGGGCACCTGGGTGGTGGCTCAGTCAGTTAAGCAGCTCACTCTTGGTTTCAGCTAGGATCATGATCTCATGGGTCATGAGATCAAGCCTTGTGTGGGGCTCCACGCTCAACAAGAAGTCTATTTGGGATTCATTCCCCTTCTTCTCCTTCCCTCTCTGCTCTTGCTCACATGCACTCTCTATCTTTCTCTCTCTCCTGCTCAAATAAGTAAATAAATAAAATCTTAAAAAGAAATAAGAAAGAAAATAAAACAACAGAAAAAATAGAATATTCAAAAACTATATGGCAATATCAGGTTTGCTGACATAAACATAACTGAAATCCCAGAAGGAGAAGAGAAAATGAGGCAAAAGAAATACTGGAAGAAATAATGACTAATTTTCCAAATTAAATAACAATCTATAGATGCAAGAAGCTCAAAGAACACCAAACGGAATAAATACCAAAACAGACAAAAAACAAACAAATACAAGTGTGTCGTATTTTATTCATTCTACTGTAACAAAAAGACAAAAGAGATTATCTTCAAAATAGGGGGAAAAGACATGTTCCCTACATAAGAAAAAAGACCATATTTACAACAGACTTTTTATCAAACATGATTCCTAGCAGAAGACAATAGAAAGAAATAGTCAAAGACCTGAGAGAAGGAAAAGAAATTCCAGCCATAATTGTATATCCAACAAAAATATATGTTATAAGTAGAAGAGGAATAAATACTTTCTAAAACAAAGAACTGTCTGCAAGAGGGAGGAAAAGCGGGCAGGAAAAAGGCAGAGGACCAGACCCTCACACCATGTACCCCAGGGATGGGAAACCCAAAGGGAAGATGAATCTCCATAACAATTGACTTTGAAAAGCAGAGGGACAATTGGACATCCACATGCAGAAGAATGAAACTGGACCACTCTTGCACCATACACAAAGATAAACTCAAAATAGATGAAAGATCTAAATGTGAGACAAGATTCCATCAAAATCCCAGAGGAGAACTCAGGCAACACCCTTTTTGAACTTGGCCACAGTAACCGGAGAAGGACAAACAGTGTATGTTCTCATTCATTTGGGGAATATGAATAATAGCGAAAGGGAATATAAGGGAAGGGAGAAGAAATGTGTGAGAAATATCAGAAAGGGAGACAGAACATAAAGACTTCTAACTCTGGGAAATGAACTAGGGGTGGTGGAGGGGGAGGAGGGTGGGGGGTGGGGGTGAATGGGTGATGGGCACTGAGGGATACACTTGACGGGATGAGCACTGGGTGTTATTCTGTATGTTGGTAAATTGAACACCAATAAAAATTAATTTATAAAAAAAAAAAAGCAGAGGGACATAATACGTTAAAGTCAGTAGGGCTTAGATTAACACCTGGAATTTTAAAAATCAGTGGGATCAATTCTGGGAGAGCCAGGAGGGTGATAAGAAACTAAATCTCCACCCTGAAAGAGACAGTACACCAAACATCCCCACAAAGATACATCATAGAAGCAGCAATTTGAAAAGCACCTAGGGCATACCAGAGGGAGATTTGTTTTACTAATCTCAGAGCATGAGCTGGAGGGATAGTGATCTTGGGGAAACTCCTCCAGGAACAAATGAGCTAGGCCATCATTTCCTTCCTCTGGCCCCTGGCCTAGACACAGGGGCAACTGTGGGAACTACCAGAGTGCCAGGAGGCTCCACCCACCTTGCTAAAGGTGTGTTCCACCCCCACTCCCTTCAGCATTTCAACCCTCTTGAACTCTGTGGCAGTTTTTTAAAGAGGCTTCAGGTACCCTCCCACAGCAGATCTACTCAAATTTTGCTAAAACCATACACTCAGCC
Source organism: Nyctereutes procyonoides (assembly GCF_905146905.1). NCBI lineage: Eukaryota > Metazoa > Chordata > Mammalia > Carnivora > Canidae > Nyctereutes > Nyctereutes procyonoides. The sequence goes on along the minus strand of NW_026575082.1, from coordinate 15,321,480 downwards.
CCTGAGTTTTCCTGTGGACCTCCTTCCTCCAATACACCCTTAGATCCCATCAAAAGCAGTGACACAAGCCTAGCAGTGTGAAAGCAGTCCCAACAGGAGCCAGCACCAGCACCATACCAAACTGCCTAATGCCCTAGGCAGAGGGGAAAATAACTACACACACCAAACCAACTGTGGCTCCAATAGTGGGCTAGGTCCCACTGAGGAATCTGGTCTGACAGCAGGCCCCATCAACCAATGCAAGCTGCTCAGAGGACAACACAAGGAAGATACCTGCAGTTTGGTGCAACTACATCTCTGGGCAAATGCCTGATCTGACTGAGCTCAAGCCCAAAGCTGCCACAGACTGGCTCACTAATACCACAGGGGCCAAACTGATCACATAAACAAAGAGAACCATTGCAGGCAAATGAGAACTGAAGGTAAAAGCAGCTCAGCCACAAGAGTAGGACACACATAATACCCACAGGAGAAACCCCTGAAGTGTCAGGTTCTGGTGGACAGGGGATATTGCATGGCAGGGCACTATAGGACCTCTTCTTCATAAAGGCACTACTTTCAAGAGCAGGAGACATAACTGACTTTTCTAATACATAGAAACAGACACAGAGATTTAGATAAAATAAGGATATAGGGGAATATGTTCCAAATGAAACAAAAGGACAAAATCACAGTAAGAAAGCCAAACAAAACAGAGATAAGTAATATGCCTAATAGAAAATTTAAAGTAATGGTCATAAAGGTATTTAATGAACTTGAGAAAAGAGTGGAGGACCTCAATGAGACCCTTAACAATATATATATATATATATATATATATATATATATATATATATATATAAACAATCAGATGAAGAACTCAAAAACTAAAATAAAAATACACTAGTGGGATAAATAGTAGACTAGAGGAAGCAGAACAAATCAGTGATTTGAAGGACAGAGTAATGGAAAGCAATTAGCTGAAAGGGAGAGAGAGAAAAAAATAATAAAAATTGAAAATAGGGAACTCAGTGACATCATCAAGCATAATAACATCCACATTCTAGGCATCCCAGGAGGATAAGAGAGAGAAAGGGAGTAGAAAATTTATTTGCAAAAATTATAGCTGAAAACTTCCCAAATCTGGGGAAGGAAACAGAAATACAGATCCAGGAGGCACAGAAAACTCCCTACAAAATCAACTCAAAAAGGTCAAACCAAGACACATAGTAATTAAAATGGCAAAAAATAGTGATGAAGAAAGAGTTTAAAAGCAGCAAGAGAAAAGAAAACAGTTACATGCAAGGGAAACTCCATTTAGCTATCAGCTGATTTTTCAACAGAAACTTTATAGGCCAGAAGAGAATAGTAGGACTATTCAAAGGGCTGAAAGAATAAGAACCTACAACCAAGAGTACTCTATCCAGTGAGGCTATCATTCAGAATAGAGAGAGTTTTCCAGACAAACAGAAGTTAAAGGAATTCATCACCACTAAACCAGCCCTACAAGAAATGTTAAAGGAGACTCTCTGAATGGAAAGACCATAAGTATGAGTAAGACAAGTAGGAAGGAACAAAGTTCTAAAAAAAAAAAAAAAAAAAAGAAGAAGAAGAAGAAGAAAGAAAGTCTGTAAAAATCAATCACGGAACTCACAAAATAAAAGGTTGTAAAGTATGACACTATATACCTAAAATGTCGGGGGAGGAGAGAGGATATGTTCTAACTTAAGTGACCATTAACTTAATATAGACTGCTATGTGTACATTATATATAAACCTAATAGTAACCACAAATCAAAAACTGATAACACATGCAAGAATAAAAAGAAAGGAATCCAAGCATATCACTAAAGAAAGCCAGCAAACCATGACAGAAGAGAACAAGGGAATAAAGGAACAGAGAAGAACTATGAAAGCAACCATGAAATAAGCAAAAACAACAACAACAACAACAAAAAAAAAACAGTAAGTGCAAATTTATCAATAATTACTTTGAATCTAAATAGAATAAGTGCTCCCATCAAAAGACAGGGTGATGGAATGGACAAAAAAAATACTATGAAATTAGAAATCAGCCACATGAGAAAATCTTAAGAGAACACAAATACATGGAGGTTAAATAACCTGCTATTACACAATGAATGAGTCAACCAAGAAATCAAAGAGGAAATAAAAAATACATGGAGACAAATAAAAATGAATACATAATGGTCCAAAATCTTTGGGATGCAGAAAAAGTGGTTCTGAAAGGGAAGATTATAGCAATACATGCCTATCTCAAAAAGCAAGAAAAATCTCAAATAAAGAATCTCACCTTACAACTAAAGGAGCATGAAAAAGAACAAGCAAAGCCCAAAACCAGTAAAAGGAAGGAAATAACTATTAGAGCAGAAATAAATGAAATAGAAACTACGAAAACAATAGAACAGATCAATGAGATCAGGAGCTGCTTCCTTGAAAAGATCAACAAAATTAATAAACCTTTAGCCAGCCTCATTAGAGAGAGAAAGAGAAGAATCAAATTAAAAAAAAAATCAGAAGAGAAATAACAATCAACACCACAGAAATACAAAGAATTATAAGAGAGTATTACGAAAAATGATATACCAATAAATTGGACAATCTAGAAGAAATGGATGAATTTCTAGAAGCATAAACCTCCCAAAACTGAATCAGGAAGAAACAAAATTTGAACAGATTCATTATCAGCAATGAAATTAAAGCAATAATGAAAAAAAAATAACTCCCACAAACCAAAGTCTGAGCCCAGAAGGTTTCACAAGTGAATTCTAACAAACATTCAAAGAAGAGTTAATACCTATTCTTCTCAAACTATTCAAAAAAAAAGAGGAAGGAAAAATTCTAAATTCATTCAAGGAGGCCAGGACTATTTCAATATCAAAGCCAGATAAAAACACTACCGAAAAAGACAACTGCAGGCCAGTATCTCTGATGCATATAGATGCAAAAATTGTCAACAAAATATTAGTGAACTAAACCCAACAATACATTTAAAAAGGCATTCATCACGATCAAGTGGGATTTATTCCTGCATTGCAGGAGTGGCTCAATATTCACAAATCAATCAATAGGATACATCATATCAACAGAGAAAGGATAGAAGCCAACGATCATTTCACTAGATGCAGAAGAAGCATTCGACAAAGTACAACATCCATTCATGACAAGGACCCTCAACAAAGTAGCGCTACAAGGAACATACCTCAACATAATAAAGACCATATATGGAAAAACCTACAGCTAACATCATATCAATGGTGAAAAACTGAGAGCTTTCCCCCTAAGATCAGAAATAAGACAAGGATATCCATTCTTACCACTTTTATTCAACATAGTACTGGATATTGTAGCCACAGAAATCACAGAAGAAAAAGAAATAAAGGCATTGAAATTGGTAAGGAAGAAGTAAAAGTTCCATTACCTGCAGATGACATGATACTATACATAAAAAACCCAAAAGACTCTACCAAAAAAACTTCCAGAACTGATAAATGAATTCAGGAAGTTCTCAGGATACGAAATCAATATACAGAAATCCACTGCATTTCTATACACTGATAATGAAGTATCAGAAAATGAAATTAAGAAAACATTTCCAGGGCAGCCCGGATGGCTCAGCAGTTTAGCATGCCTTCGGTCCAAGGCCTGATCCTGGAGACCCGGGATCAAGTACCACGTCAGGCTCCCTGCATGGAGCCTGCTTCTCCCTCTGCCTGTGTCTCTGCCTCTCTTTTTCTGTGTCTCTCATCAATAAATAAATAAAATCTTACAAAGAAAGAAAGAGAGAGAGAGAGAGAGAGAGAGAGAGAGAAAGAAAGAAAGAAAGAAAGAAAGAAAGAAAGAAAGAAAGAAAGAAAGAAAGAAAGAAAACATTTCCACTTAACAACTGCACCAAAAAGTGTAAAATGCCCTAGGAATAAACTTAACCAAGGAAATAAAAGACCTGTATTCTGCAAACCATAAAACACTGATGAAAGAAACAGAAGATGACACATATAAAAGGAAAGATATTTTGTGCTCCTGGCTTCTAAGACAAATTATTATTAAAATGTTTATACTACTCAAAACAATCTATAAATTTAATGCAATCCTTATCAAAATACCAATAGCATTCTTCACAGAACTAGAACAAACAATCCTAAAGTTTATATGGAACCACAAAAGAACCCGAACAGCCAAAGCAATCTTGAGAAAAAAAAAGAACAAAGCTGGAGATATCAAGATACACTAAAAATCTGTAGTAATCAAAACAGTATGGAACTGACACAAAAACAGATACATAGATTAGTGGAACAGAATAGAGAGTCCAGAAATAAACCCATGATTATGTGATCAATTAATCTTTGATAAAAGGAGGCAAGAATATGCAATGGGAAAGATAATCTCTTCAACAAATGATGTTGGGGAAATTAGCCATATGCAAAAGAATGAAACCGAACCACTTTTCTCACATCATACACAAAAAATCAACTGAAAATGGATTAAGGACCTAAATATGAGATATGAAACCATAAAAATCCCAGAAGACAGCCAGGCAGTAATTCCTCTATCTTCAGCATAGAGGTATGTCAAAGATAGGTATGTCTCCTGAGGCAAAATAAACAAAAGCAAAAATGAACTTCAGGGACTACTTCAAAATAAAAAGCTTCTGCACAGTGAACAATCAACAACAATAACAACATGGATGGGAGAAGATATTCACAAATGATATACCTGATAAAGAGTTAATATCCAAAATATATAAAGAACTTACACAACTAAAAACAAAACAAAACAAAAAATAATAATCCAATTAAAAAACAGGCAGAAGTCAAGAATAGACATTTCTCCAAAGAAGACATGGGCCAAAAGACACATGAAAAGATGTTCAACATCACTCATCATCAGGCAAATGCAAATCAAAACTACAATGAGCTATCACTTCGCACCTGTCAGAATGGATAAAATAAAAAGCACAGGTTAAACAAGTGTTGGCAGTGATCTGGAGAAAAAGGAACTCTCTTGCACTATTAGTGGGAATGCAAACTGGTGCAGCCACCAGGGAAAACAGTATGGAGGTTCATCAAAAAATTAAAGACAGAATTACCATATGATCCAGTAATTTCACTATGAGGGATTTATCCAAAGAAAACAAAAACATTAATTTGAGGAGATATATGCAGCATTAATTATGTAGCCAAAACATGGAAGCAGCCCAGATGTTCATCATTAGATGGATGGATAAAGAGGATGTGGTATATATATACACAATGGAATATTACTCAGCCATGAAGAGAATGAAATCTTGCCATTTTTAAGAATATGGATGGACCTAGAGAGTCTAGAGGTAAGTGAAATAAGTCAATTGGAGAAAAACAAATACCATATGATTTCACTCATATCCAGAATTTAACAAAACAAATGAACATAGGGGAAAAAAGAGAAGCAAACCAAAAAAACAGGTTCTTAATTATAAGGAACAAAGTGATGGTTACTGGAGAGGAGGTGGGGATGGTGGTTTAAGTAGGTGATGGGGATTAAGGAGGGCACTTGTGATGAGCACTGGGTGTTATATGTAAGTGATGAATCACTAAATTCTCTACCTGGAACTAATATGACACTGTGTGTTAACTGGAGTTTTAGTAAAACTTGAAAGAAAATTTCCCACAGACATTTAGCAATCGTGTTCACAACAGTTTTAATGTTACAAGAGGAGTATTTTTCAAACAAATTATCCACATTTTATAACTTAATACCTCTGATTTCATAAAAAGAAGTAAAACATCATAAAGATGTGACGGTGTATGTCTCTTGAGTCCAAAAAGGGAAAATGCGTCAAGTAACAAAATGGTAATATTGAATATGAAAGCACTTAAGAAACATATATACAATCAGGAAACTTGAACAGTGTCCTGATTGAAAGTATTTATGAAATAGCTGTGCATATTAAAATCTATACATATGTACATATCTCTGTCCCTCTGTGTGTGTGTGTATGTGTGTGTATTAAACTGTTAAGAGAAACATCAACAAAATTTCCTACTGGTTAATACAAAGTTTTATTTTAAAGTTCCCACTCTCAAAAATAAATAAATTAATTAATTAATTAATTAATTAATTAATTAATTAATTAAAATTCCCACTCTCTACTACTAACATTTTTTAAAAATGAATCTATTATATTTACGTGTTACTTATATCAAAACAACAAAAACAACTAAAAGTAAATCCCAGTAATACTCTTCTTTCTAAAGAGTGGCTCCTATTTGAAAAATTGTATTTAAAATCTTTTAATTTCATTTTTAAACACTACATCTTCCCTCTTGCTGAGCTTTACCAAAAAATGAAACAGTGCTATTTATATTAATCTTATGACTTACAAAGCTCTTATGTATATATTTTCTCATTCAATTCTCACAACAGTTCTGCGGATTAAGTATTCATTTCCTCATTTATAAATTGGAATAAGAAGGTCCTGAGCAGTTAAATGCCTTTCACTTTTTCACATATTGAGTATATGGTAAAATCAGATTTAAAATAAGCGTTTTCCAATACCAAAGCCAGCATTCAATGTAGTTTTATTTTGTTTCTCCTACTCTGTTGCATATTTTAAAAACACATTGTCAAGTCCTATGGAAGTTATCTTTTATATAGATTAAGGTTTAGCCCTATTATTATGGCTAAGGGCTTAGACATTTGAAACTGTCTTTATTTGCACATAAAAACATTGTCTATGTAGAAAATCCCAGTGATTCTACAAAAAGTATCTCTAAAACTAAAAAGTGAGTTTAACAAGGTTACTGTTATACAAGGTCAAAATACAATCACGATACTGCCTTCTACCACAACTTGACCAGTGGGGGGTATCTACCAAATGCATTGGTTACTTGACATGGTCTGTCAATTTTGCTGTACCAGAACTCCAACATCTTCCCAGGATCTTCCAGAATTGTTCAGCTTCGGGTTTCCCAGTTGTTCTCCCAGTCTTTTAAATGTAGAAGCCTAGAATTCAGTAAATAATTTCAAGGTAACCTATGAAGTTTCAGCACTTTTCTATATAGTTTCCTCCTCTCTGATGACATTCTGCTCATGTTTCTGGCCATTTCAGCCACTCTCAACTTCTATCTCAGCCTCTACAATTCATTGAAACCTCTGCACTCTGCTTAAGATCTCCCAACCTGAAATGAAATTTAGTAAATGCTATAAGATAGAGGGATGATTGTGTGGCTTAGTCCATTTTTTTTTCCTGTTCTCTTAGGGATTACAATCATTCACTTCTTGCTTTCCAGTGTTTTAAAGTAGGTATTTCTTTTTTTTTTTAATATTTGGATGTAATTTGAACATTAGAACATTTGCTCTTTTTAAAAAAAAAGATTTTATTTATTCATGAGAATACACAGAGAGGAGAGAGAGAGAGAGAGAGGCAGAGACACAGGCAGAGGCAGAAGCAGGTTCCACGCAGGGAGCCCGACATGGGACTTGATCCTGGGTCTCCAGGATCAGGCCCTGGGCTGAAGGCAGTGCTAAACCGCTGAGCCACCCGGGCTGCCCAGGTATTTCTTATATTGTCCAGTTTTCTAGTTGTTTGTGGCAAGAAGGAAATCCAATCTGAATTTCTTCATCATGCCAAAAGCAAAAGTACAAACTTTACTTATCATATTAAAATAAATAGACCATTATACTTTAGTGCAATAGTTACATTAATAGGAAAACACTATGTAAGATCTCACAGACATTTAATGGCCACGTTACTATTGTTAGTCTCCATTCTTACTTGACCTACTGAAATAGAAAGTCTGAGATACTGGTTATGCTGATTAGCTACCTATGACTTTCTAAGCAGGAAAAAGAAAAAGTGCAGAGATGCACAAGCTGTTTTAAAAATGCTTTTCTACTGAAATAGTTTCAAATGTATACAAATGACATGAGGATAATCCGAAGAGCATCTGTTTACCTGTATCAGTTTTCTTTTATTTTAAATTTTTTTAAATTTATTTATTTATGATAGTCACACACACACACACACACACACAGAGAGAGAGAGAGAGAGAGAGGCAGAGACATAGGCAGAGGGAGAAGCAGAGGGAGAAGCAGGCTCCATGCACTGGGAGCCCGATGTGGGATTCGATCCCGGGTTTCCAGGATCACGCCCTGGGCCAAAGGCAGGCGCTAAACCGCTGCGCCACCCAGGGATCCCCTGTATCAGTTTTCTATGCTGGGTAACAAATTACTACAATCTCAGCTTAAATAGCATATACGTGTTACCTCATGATTTACGTGAGTCAGGAGTCCAGGCATAGCTGAGCAGGCATAGCTCTCCTGCTCAGAGTCTCTCAATCAAGGTGTCAGCCAGGTACTGTGCCTTCCTGGAGTTGGGGATCATCTTCCATCCTCACATGGCTTTTGGCAGAATCTGGTATCTTGCAGGTAAAAACGTGAGTTGCCCATTTTCTTGACGGCTGTCAGCTGACAGTCCCTCTCTGCTCCAAGAGCTCACCTGCCATTCCTTGCCAGGTGGGCTTCTTACAGACCCTCATAACTCAGCAGCTTGATTCCTCAACATCAGCAGAAGGGTGTCTCTGACATCTAGACTCTTCTTTACAGGGCTCAGCTGTTGAGATCAGACCCACTTGGGATGACCTTCCCTTTGATTAACTTAAAGCAACTGATTTGGCATCTTAATTACCTCTGCAACATCTCTTCACATTGGCCAGATAGCCTACTCTAAGAAGGGAGTGACCTCACAGGGTTCCTCGCCCTGAGTGACAGGGGTCACACCGTATGTATACAGCAAGGGGTGGGAAGCTTGGGGGATATTTTAGAATCCACCTGTGGTGATACCTTTTACACAGTTTCCCTATTTTAATATTTTGCCATGTTCACATTTGCCTTCATTCTCTAGGTGTGTATGTGTATGTATGTATATATGTGCATGTACATGGATGTAACTACACACCACATGAAGGTATACTGTATAAGTCTTGTCCATTTACCCCACAAAACTGAATGTAATTTGACTAAGAGAAATGGTATTTCCTTACATGTCTACAGTGCACTTTTTAAAAACAGGAAATTTAACACTGATATTATACTTTTTATAATTCATATCCCAGTTCCATCAATTGTCTCAATAATATCCTTTATAGTTTTTTTTTGCCATGAAAATCTAGCCCAGAACCTATGTATTGCACTTAGCTGTCATGTCTTTCTAGTTTCCCATGACCTGAAATAGCTCCTCAAACTCTCTTAGTCTTTCAATCCACTGTTTTTGAAGAATATTGGAAGTTTTTTCTAGAATAGGGATTGACAAACTACGTCCTACAAGCTAAATCTAGTCCTTGGCCTGTTTTTGTACAGCTCTAGGACTAATAATGGTTTCTATGTTTTTATAGGGTTTTAAAACAAAACACAAAAGATATGTGATAAAAACCATGTTTAAAAAAAAAAAAAACCTCTTTAAAAACTCCATAAAACCTTTCAAATCTAAACCAATTGGCCCATTTTATCCGAACGGTTTGGAGATAGCTGTTCTAGAATATCTCTTACTTTGAGTTTCTTTGCTTTCCTTATGATATGATTATATTCCAGTGATGAATTGTTTGGAAAACTGTGTAAGTGATATTATATTCTTTTCAATGCCTCATAGCTGGAGGCACGTGACATCTTTCTGCTCCTTACTGGTGCTGTTACTTTTGATCTCTTGGTTAATCTGGTTTCTTCACTCTGTAGTTAGTATTTTTTCTTGTGTAATCAATGAGTGATTTGTTGGACAATACTGTAAGGTCATGTAAATATTATCAAAACTTTCCCTTAGGTGGAAACTTTCCCTTAGGTATCTATTGATGACTATGAGAGTGCTTTCCAAATTCTATTACTCTGTTTACATTTATTGGTTGGCATTTTATCTACAAGAAAACACCTTCTTTTTTCCATATTTACTTACTTAGTTATTTGCTTATCTATTGTGAGTATAGACTCACAATTCTTATCTCATGGAATTCACTATAGTCTAGGATTGCCCTTATTTATCTTGGTGTTCAAATTTTTTTAGACTTTCCAAGTGAGAACCCCCTCAAGTGGGTTCCTATCTAATTTTGGAGAAAGGGAAATTAAAGGAGAATGATTTTCATGTGAACAAAATGATTAAATCCTTTATGCGAATCAAAACATATTTTATATTTGTTAACCTAAAGTTGCTGTAACGGATCCATGTCAGCTGTAAGTGGCAATGGGAAGGTTCGGAATGGCAGCAGGGGGAAGGTTATGGCTTTAAGTCTCAGTCATGATTTTGAGCCTGCTTTGCTACTTACATTTGTTTGTGACTTTTGGGAACTGATTTAGCCTTTCTGAATCTCAATTTCATTGTGTTTAGCATGTACATTTAGTATAAGGATTAAATGAGATTATGAATTTAAGGGCCTATAGGCAGAAGTATTCAATGAATTAAGTCACCGCGGATAGCTGCTGGTATGCTAACTGGGGAAATGTGATTTTGTAGCTTTAATGTTAAAGTAATAGCAGAATACAGGGGTGCCTGGGTGGCTCAGTGAGTTGAGCATCTGACTCTTGGTTTTGGCTCGGGTCATGATCTCACAGGTCATGAGATAAGTCCCTGATGGGCTCAGGCTCAGTGGGGCTCAGGCTCAGCAGGCAGTCTGCCTGAAGATGCTATCCTTCTGCCCCTCCTCCTACTTGTACTTGCATGCTTACTTTCTCTCTTTCTAAATAAATACAAATAATTAATTAATTAATTAATTAATTAATTAATTAATTCTTTAAAGTAATAGCAGAACAAATGTTTGGCAGGATTTGATGCCCAACCAAATAAGAAAATTTTAAGTATGATACTGAAACAGCCAGTTGGTTATTAATTCTAATCAAGGCTTCCAATGCATAGACAAAACTGATGTGTGTGTACTAATACTAAGAAGCGTGACCAAATCTGTGAGTGAACAGCTAATACAATAGCAGGCACTGGAAAAATCTTTCCAACTGCTGTCAATGTTCAGATCAAATACTGTTTCTATGAAAAATTATGTGAAATAGTAAAAAAAGGAGCACAAGAGAGAAGCTAATGAATTTGCATCATTATCTATGAAAGAATCAAGAACTTGTGAGAATCTGATCATGTCAAGCTTCAGAGAAAAATGTGGTTAATGACTTGTACTTGATAACTATTGGTATTAAAAAATAGAATGCAGAAGTTACTACAAAGAAAGAATATTTGTGATATTAGAATGACTGCCACCCCATCTCTCATGCTGACATAATCTCACTCAGACACAGAGAAATAATTGTGGGGACACCTGGGTGGCTCAGCAGTTGAGCATCTGCCTTTGGCTCAGGGCATGATCCCGGGATTCATTGGGCTCCCCACAGGGAGCCTGCTTCTGCCTCGGCCTATGTCTCTGCCTCTCGCTCTCTGTGTCTCTCACAAATGAATAAATAAAATCTTAAAAAAAAAAAGAAATAATTTTGTAAAATAAAGAAAAGCAGAACTTGGTTGTTACAATGCTAATTTAAGGACCATAGTGTTAAGGACCTGATAATTATTTTGATTGAAACCATGCTACGACTTCCTATCATCTTAATGTATATAAAAATATTAATTATGTAAAATATCATATTAATTATACAAAAATATAATCCCAGTATTACTGTAAGATAATTAAAACATTTAATTTTCAGTCAAAATTTCCTTAAATCTGATTCCTCAAAAAGAGCAATAAATTTAAGTCTTGCTCAAATGCAAACGTTGTTTAAAAGATCCAACTGGATGTCAGTTGTACTGACCTAACCAACAGGCATATTATTTGGTAAAGCAAATATAAATTACATAAGTAAAACAAACAAAAAACCACAGTATTTTCAAAGACAGTCCCATCATTCATGATTTAATAATAATATCAATATGCAACTGTCCTAGGAGATAGCTGTGAGTTTTGCTGGGAGGGAGGATTGAAGAGGTGTATTTACCCAGGAAAGAATGCCTCACAAGGGCAGCTGAGGCACACTTAAAATTGCTGTGATTTGCCCACAAATATTCTAAGATATTCAAGATCTGGTTTAAAAAAAAAAAAAACAAAAAACAGAAGGCACATTTAGAAGATGAATTAAGGTATTTTACAAAGGGTTTATGATGCAATGGGGGAGAGAGGAACTCTTCATTTATCCAAATGAATATTCATTTCTTGAAGATTTTTAAAGCATTGGACTAAAATTTAGCTAGTTTCTCCAAAATTCAGCTTTGGTTTGAAGTAATGACAAATGAAATCAGTCTGACTCATCTTTCAAAATGCTTCTCCATCTGTCCTTTTGCTTTAGACCTGACTGCCTCTAGCTTGGGCTCATACCTGGATGCCTGCAATCCTGAGATAAACCTGGCAGTCATTAGCACATGGTTTTTGAAGACAACGACGCAGATGAAACATTTAAGGCGGAAATATAATGTGAGGAGAGAAGCTGACCCAGAAATGAACCCCAAAGATTGACAACACTTCTACTAGAGAAGATGATGTTAGCAAAGAAGCCTGTGAAGGAGTAGCCAGAAAGGTAGGTAGAAAGCCAGTGAATAATGTGGAAAATGGACTGAAACATCAAAAAACTTTGAGAAATATCAATAGGATTTGATAATAGAGACGTCTCGTTAAATTTGCAAGACTGGTTTTGGCGAGGCGTTGGAGGCAGAAACCAGATTGAAGTGTTTGAAAAGTGAAATCCTCTGTGAGAAAATTAAGAATGTATACATGCACAGCTCTTTTCAGGGGATCTCATGGAAGGAGGGGTCCAAAGAAGCGCAAGTGGGGTATCAGAGATATAAGAACCTATTTAAATGATGAGAGAAAGTTAGAGTACAGAGCAGAGCTGAAGATTTAGTGTAGGGAAGAGATAGCACACAGAATATCTAAGAGGGCAGGATCAATTTAGCTCCTGAGCACACGCGAAAGGATTTGCTTTTTTGATAGGAGGGACATGGCATCAATTACAACAGCAAGAAAGAAAGGATATAAAGATGCAGTTAAATTTGTAGATTTAAGAAAGGTTTTAAAATTGACAATCTCCTTGCTCAATCAATACCTTTTAATTATAGAGTCACTTCAAAGTCTTCAACCAGACACTCAAGAGACTCCAGTATGTTTTTTTAAAAAATATTATAGCATGCATCTTTATATAAATATATAAATCTAGCCAGAAAAAAAGTTTCATATCCCCAAAATTCTCACCATAATTCTATCCTCCCTATTTCTTTCCAATGTCTCCTCGTATCCGAGTTTGATCTATCGTGCAAGCCTAGTGCAAATTCTCCCCTCAATAAAATCCCTTTACTTGTGCAGAAACCTATACCTTAGAGGTGATGATAAGCAGATGGGTGTTGCTCATTTAATTAAAAAATTACACTATTCATTTTAGAGTATAGATAGGTCAGAAGCCAGTAAGACTGGCTTCTTAAGGAGCTAAAGATGAGCTGGAATCTCTCATGATGTTTCAGATGGGAGGAAAAGCTTGCTTAAACTTAGGCAAGGAGGAAAAGCTTGCTTAAACTTAGGCAAGGAGGATGGTAGAAATGGCTGGACTCGAGAGACATTCAGAAAACATATTCAATTTTATTGTATTTGTCAAAAATTGATGATAGAGTTCATGAGAGAACAAGTAGAGATGACTCCCTCTGTTCTGTTTAAAATTTGCCTAGCAGGTATTATCCACCTATATGTACTCTGTGAAGTGGAATTAGGGAAGATAATGCATTTGATTTGGCCATGGCGACTTGGGGTTCCTACTGATATATATCCAGGAAGGACCTCGAGAACTAGAGCTGAGGAGAAATCCAGGCAGAGGATATAGATTCGAGAATTATCACCATCTACCACTGACTTAATTTCCACGGGCAGATGTGGTTATGTTCACTCAAAAAGAGAATGTAAAGTAAATGGTGAGCTGAACAAAGAAAAATAGCACAGAAAAACAACAACAAAAAACTCCAGGAAGGAGACTATGAATAAAGACTCAGAAATGTGGGAGGGGAACGAGGAATAATGTCAGGAAATCAAGAGAAAAGGCAGTTTTGCAGAGAATATATTAGCTAATGTCGATTATTACACAAATAAGGACTAAATAGAGTTTATAGCTGATTGCCTTGAAAAGGGTAATTTCAGGGGAGAGCTGAGCATAGATTTCAAGCTGCCATGGGACATAATGAAAGGACAGCCATGCTTTGGAAATAAATGTCAGTTATCAATTACCTCTGCTCCAAATACACCTTTCAATATCTGCTTTGTGATAAACGACAGAATTCCTTTAACTATGTCTCCTTTCAAGTGAGCATGATGCTAATCTTTCTCAGTAGTACACATTGGAGGGATACTGAAAAAGGAAGGGGCTCTTTCATCATTTTCTTTTTTGGGATCTACAAGTGGGCTTAGTAGGTATGAAGACAGCTAGTGAAGCTTGCCCCAGCTGGTGGCCCTGTGAGACCTTGTAGCCTCAGCCCCGTGATAACCTTTCTGCAGCCCACACTACTCAGAAACCAGAGTCCTATACTCTGTGAGGGTGTCCTACCATCTCCAGTTCCAGAACTCCCACTATGACTTATATACACCTATGCCACCAGTTGCGGACCACCTGCTCCCTTCTTGCGCTCTGAAGCGTGAGTATGTTCGTTTTCTGTTGCAAATCTAACTAATTGCCATAAACTTAAAACACAAATTTGTTATCTCCAAGTTCTGCAGGTTAGAAGTCCAACACATCTCAGTGAACTAAAATCAAAGTGTCAACAAGGCTGGTTCCTTCTGAAGGGTCTCAGGGAGAATCTGTTTCTTTGTCTTTGCTAGCTCCTAGAAGCAGTCAACATTAGTTGGCCCATAGTCCCTTTATCCATCTTCAAAGTCAGTAATGGTGCATCTCTCTAACCATTCATGGGTTGCCACATCTCTCTTTGACTACAGGTGAGAAGGGTTCTTCCCTTTTGAGGACCCAAGTGACTGTATTGGGTCCACCCAGATAATCCAGGGTAATCTCTCCATCTCAAGGTCCTTCATTGAATGGCATCTTCAAAGTTCCTTTTACAGTGAATGATAAAATATTCATAGGTTTTCAGAATAAGGATGTGGACATCTTTGAGGAGCCATTATTCTGCCTACCACAGGGACTTACTGCTATCCCAGAAACTCCAGATCAACTCTGGCCTGGCTAAACCAGCAAGCTTCTCTGCTATCTGATGGCTGAACCATACCTTCTCCAAATACATCTCAACCCCTTCCCCTACCCTCTGCTATAGCCCTCATGTGCCATTTAGAATACATCTAATTTTATATCCTACTCTTTTATCACAGTCAGTACTTCTTTATATTAAACGTTTCCTGTTTACCCTATTGTGTGGTTCCTATCTTCTGATTGGACCTAAACTGCTACTGTTATATTTCCCAAAGTAACCTATAAATGGAAAGAAAATGCTTAAACTATAATTGGAGGGATGGAAGAAGAATCAAAAGTAATAGTTTTAGTTTGCTTTGCTTTGGCTTGGGGGAAAACAGTTCAGCATTGCAGTAAGTTGAAGGAAATAATTAATATGGACATAGGATGAAGGTACCAGAAAGAGAAATAGTTTTGAAGATGAGAGAGACTAGAATCTATTCTAGAAATTGAAAACACTGGTGTTCAATCATGAGAGGCTTTTTTAAAATTCCAATTTCCAGGCTCTGTCCTCATTCTGATCTAATTGGTCTTAATTTAATTGGAGATTCTGATTTAATTGGTCTTGGGTAAAGCCTGAGCATCAGTCTCTCTGATGACTAGCAATACGGAGGCAACAATGGGGCAGCTATGGGCAACTGTGTAGACATAGAGGGCTATGAGTTCCGCTAGATGCTAATGAGTTCTGCGAGATTATCTCAATTGTCTCTGAGAAATTGAAGGTGATAGCATATGTTGACAATGAGGCAGAAATTGTGAAAGGGACGTTAGGCCTTTGCTGACACCCACTAAAATACCCACTCTGTGTAAAACTCGGTGTTTAATAATATGCATTCAAATCATGAAACAGTTCCTCACCTCTCAAGTAACTTGTTCTTTCAGTTGAGAGACTGAACAAAATAAATATGTGAATAAAAATACCAAGTAGAATGTGTTCAGTTTATAGGAAGTCACAAAGGGTACATCACAGGCAAAAGCTTTCAAGGTATAGAACTTAAGAAGTATGCCTTGAAAAAAAAAAAGAAGTATGCCTTGAAAGGAATATAGATAGGATGAAGGCATACATTCTTGGTACTGCAAAGAATGTGCACCCCACTTCAGAGTTTCTGAGCAGATGAGCCTAGCTAGAGTGGACAGTTTAAGAGAGGACAATGAGAGAGGTTGAATATGGTCAGATTTAGTTTGTACATGAGAGCATACAACAGGGTAAGGGAGGCTGTAGATACCACACTAAAGAATTTAGGCTTTCTTTTGTGGGTAGTGAAAAGCCACCCAAAGTGGTGTCTTTTGCGTCCTCCTCTCTTTCTTCAGTACTCTAGTGAGTACTGACAATGTGCTGAAAATTGCTCATGCAGCCTCACTGTGGGGTCCCAGTGACATGAGGCATGGTTTTGAGTACATAATTAAGCAAAACATGTTGCTGAATACAAAATGTATACTTCAGAATACCATAGGTCAAAACACAATGTAAACACTTAAATACAGTTAAAGGTTATAGGAATGTGGAGAATGCTTTGAAATATCACATAATTTTCCCCTTCTCATACAGTGTTTGTTTTTCTCCTTCAGTTATTCCACATACAATAGACCATGAAGTTTGCTACCTTTCAAAAAGGAAAACAGACACAGCCAAAGCAGTGACGTTAGTCTAGCCTTCACCAGCCTTTTGGAAATCAATCACGATCTTTTTTTTATGCCCAGTCTTTTAAGAGAGAATTGATACCCATATTAAGAACAAAACTGGGGCAGCCCTGGTGGCGCAGCGGTTTAGCACCGCCTGCAGCCCAGAGCGTGATCCTGGAGACCCTGGATTGAGTCCCACGTCAGGCTCTCTGTATGATGCCTGCTTCTCCCTCTGCCTGTGTCTCTGCCTCTCTCTCTCTCTGTCTCTATGAATAAATAAATAAAATCTTAAAAAAAAAACAAAAACTCAGGACTCCCTAAAGAATCAATGCTGAAATGGCAGTGGGGTGGGGTGGGGTGGGGTGGGGTGGAGGGCAGGGGAGAGGACAGACAAGAACTTATTTCTGTTATTTAAGAAGTTGTGACTGACAGCAAGAAAACCATTTCCCTGGGACTATGATGGAGAAGAGGGACAAGAAGGGCTGAGATAGAAGAGTCCCAATTTTTAGCAGTAAGGATAGAAATCCCAGTTGGGATGGAATAAAAACATATCTAGATAAGTTTGGATGAATCTCCCCATACCTGGCCTAGGAAGAGTATAGGCCTTTCAAAGGAGTTCTACATTTGAAGCATTATATATAACATGCTACTGAAACCAAAGAGCAGAAATAGGATTAAGGTTTGGGTAGGTGAGCCTGGAAGCAGCCTTACCTCTCTGGTTTTGGTAAGAGCAGTGATCATCAGGGTAAGCTTGTCCCTGATGTACAGATAAATTTCCAAGGGCCATGGTATTTGAAGGCTTAATGTAAGATTTCCAGATGTTTGACTGCCAAATGTATTCCTTCCAAAATTTTACTGGTCTGAGAACTCACCAAGAACTCACTCCTTCTCTTTTTATGACAATTCTTCCATTTTACAAAACGAGAACATATTCTTTGGCACATTACCCCAGTTGTAAGAACCTATGTGACACAAAGCAAAGAGACAGTCTGAAAGATTGGTAATGCCTGTTGAGAAAATAAATGCCTCTAATAACGAAAATAAAAAGATTATTTTTTAAGTCAGGTGGTTATCTGTCTTTATGTTCAAAAATTCAGGTAGACTCTATAGAACTGTCAACTGTTAAATCATTAAAAATACTCATGATTAGAGATAGCTTTGTGAAATTTGGCTTATAACCAGGAAAGACACAAAACAATTGGATGGCATTGCTATCATAAAACTACTATCATTCCCATAAACTTATGAATGGGCAAGATTTCCAAACAATGAGCAACATGGATTATTAGTCTCATTTCATTCAACGTTCATCCATAAATTCTTGAGATAATTGGAAGAATCCTCATTTCTCTCAATATGGAATGGATTCTAAATGAAATTTTACCTTTTTATTTAATAAATATGCATTAAATTTGGTAATATATTTAGGCTCCTTAGATTAACTAGGTACTATTAATAATGGAATTGATAAAAATGAAGAAACTTTTTTTAAGATTTTATTTATTTATTCATAATAGACACACACAGAGAGAGAGAGAGAGAAAGAGAGAGAGAGAGAGGCACAGAGATACAGGCAGAAGGAGAAGCAGGCTCCATGCAGGGAGCCCGATGTGGGACTCGATCCCAGGTCTCCAGGATCACGCCCTGGGTTGAAGGCAGCACTAAACCACTGAGCCACCCGGGATGCCCAAAATGAAGAAACTTATTGTTTTAAATTTAGAGTTTATGGTCACAGACACTAAAACAAAACAAAACAAAACAAAAACAAAAACAAAACCACACCAATTTTAATAATATGTTATAGAAAACATGGTAGACTGAATCAGATTTCAGATTTTACAACACTAATGCATAAAAATCATCACAAAACCTAAATATCATAAGCAGTAAGCATGTATTTGTCCACCCAACTGGAGCAGCTGGAGGTTGGCTTGGTGACCGCCAAGCTGGCGGTCTTGCTCACACATCTGTATTGTCTGTTGACTGATCTAGGGGACACTCAGCTCTGCTTCAGGTGTCTTTCACTCTCCAGTAGACTAATTCTGGCAGTAGCGAAAGAGAGAAGACAATCCCCAACTCTCAGGGGTTTTATAAGCCCCTACGTCACACTTCCCAGCATCACACTGGCCAAAGCAAGTCACACAATCAATCCCAGAGTCAAAATGGGAAGATGGAACAAAGCAACACGGCAAAGGTGGGTGAAGTGTTAGAACCATTTCTACAATCTACTACAGGGTGATAACTAAAAGACTTTCAAGTATTAAAATATATAAGAAGGAATTCTAAAGGGGAAGTGAAATGCAAACATGAATTGAAGAAGTAAAGGGCCAAGGTGGAATTTGTGACTTTTCAAGAGTCTGTTCAGTGTTTTTAATATGGATGATGGTGAGTATCCAATCATTATGGATTCAATTACGCTGGATATATTTTTAAAAGTGATGCAGCCGTTCTATTTTAAAATGTCAATATTTATAACATACTAAACTTACATTCTTTGCAACTATTTAAATTTATGATGAAACTGAACTAAAAATGTGTGAGCAGTATATAGATTTCCAACAATGTTTTAGGGGTGTACAAGCAAAATAAATTAAATTCCATTGATATTGAATTTCCAGAACCCAAGGAGAGTGTGGGATTTCTCAAAGATAGAGAAGTGGAAGAGACCTGAGTCATATCAAAGCTCATGTTTGGGAATCTCATAAAAAGAGGTAATAATACTAGCTGGACACTTGTGGTAGAGTGTAGCCTAATCTATTTTGGTTAAGACTTGTGTATCCTATGGGGAGACCCTATACTAAGTCAAAATAGAAATTTCTGTATTAGACCTTAGGTGTGGGTATACAACTCATAGGGTGATTACAGGATTGTGATAGGAAGTGACGACATGGCCTCATAGATTGGTAGTCAGAAAAGATAAACACAAGGAAGTCTCATCATGGAACCATATCCTCTTTAAGACTAAGAACTGTTACTTGTATCATTTACCAAATCATATACCAAAGTTCAAACCAGTTCACTTCAGCAAATCAGGTCAGGAAAGGCATTGAACACACAAGCCAGATCATGTCACAGTGGATACAATGAGGGTTGAAGCTAATGACTTAGAACCCAGAATGCATAGCAACTTGACCAGAGGACAGCATAAAGATCAGATACACAGCCACCCCTCCCTGTACTGGGGGTTATCTTAGATTACCCACATCCAGGCAGCATCTTGGGAAGGAGAAGGGGTGAGGGAGATTCCTTAAGAAGTAGGTTACCTTCTGATACATGACCCACAAAAGAGAATGAGATGTTTTAATTTAAAAAGATTAAGTGGTTTCTGACAACCATATGAATGTATGCTTCAGAGCAAGATGTAATCCATTATAGGAAAACTCATGCTCTGGATCTAAGTTGTGGTGTCCTTACATTGATTTGGCCACAAATAACAATGATATTTATGAATACGGAAAACTATGTATATTATAAAAAGCCAAGCAAAATTTAAATAGTCTATTTTAAGTAACCATTTAGATATATTTTTTAAATATTTTATTTATTCATTCATGAGACACACACACAGAGAGAGAGAGAGAGAGAGAGGCAGAGACACAGGCAGAGGGAGAAGCAGGCTCCATGCAGGGAGCCCGACGTGGGACTCGATCCCAGGACTCCAGGATCACACCCTGGGCCGAAGGTAGGCACTAAACCGCTGAGCACCTGGGCTACCCCCATTTAGATATTTTAAGATTAATTTTATAGTACTTTCTTTTGTATCTTTAAAAGTATTTGAATCTTTGAAACAAACAAGAGAATATGTGTATTAACTTAAGAAAACAGTATCAATATAAAGTAACTTAGAAAAAAAATATGTAGATTTTGGGGTAAAAATCCTCCATGGACATAAGAAATTTCTTATCAAGTCATTATAATTTATAATATCTTGATTATAAAATACTTTCATGTACTCATTTTACGAATGTGTAGCATCTAGTTTTGATGGAAAAACTAAATTATGCCAGTATTGAGATTTAATCCTGCCTGAAGCAAGCAAATTAACTAAATGATTTCTCAATTTTCCTTCCAAGTCCTATGATTTAATGAGGTTATGTGAAAGATGACTAAACACAAAATGTGTGGACGGGCTGTCAGCAGTGAGTGTTCTCCCATAGAGATGAGGCTTCAGAACTTCCAGAGTAAGGGACATGTGACCCTTTGCTGAAGGACTGGGGCTCATTACATGTATTCATGAGGTTTTTACCAAAACCCATTAAAGCAATTGCTTAGACCTCTTTGTTGTGAGGTCAGAAAAACAGGCCAGGAAATAGCTTGAAGTGTTCTCCAGGACTGGCTTCCAGAAGAGACCCAGGAGTGGATATGCTGGGATAAATGACTAACAGGTCTGTGTCAGTCATGGTTCAATCAAGAGACAGGAATCAGAACAGTTTTTGTAACAGAGAGAATTCAATATGGAAATTAAGTCGGCAGAAATAATTGTTAACTATATTAACTGAAAAGGCAAATAAAACCAAGAGCCCTAAGACATGATGGAGGGAGCACCTGTAGCAAGCAGTGACCACAGCCTCCAAGGTATCTTACAGAGGGGCTGTTAGGGGCTGAAAAATCAGACTTATCAGGAGGGGACACTGATCCTCTGGTGCTGGTTTGGCAAGTGGTACATAAATTCCAAAACAGAGTTAATTGCTGCCTCCCCAGGGAACTGCTGCTGTTGGGGTGAAGAAGTAATACTAAGGGAAGTGGGGAGATGCTTAAGGATACAAACTAGTAACTAGTAGATAAATCAGGCCTAGAGATGGAACGCACAGCACAGTGATTACACACAACAATACTGTAATGTAAACCTCAAAGTTGCTAGGAGACTGGGGCTTAATTTTCCCACCACAAAAAAGAAACGATGCTTACGTTACATTAACTAACACGACAGTGGTAATCATACTACAATATATGCATGTATCGAATCGACATTATACACTTCAATGTTATATGTCAATTATATCTCAATAAAAACACATTAAAGAGAAGTGTGAAACGAAGAGGACAAGTCACTCCTTTCTCCTTCAGCTTTGTGGTCTGCATCTGGCATCCCTGTTGGCAGTCTTGCAAGGAGCTAACTGCAGAGCAGAAATGTGTTTTGCAGAGTCCCAGCTCCAGCACGACGAAGCAGAGCATGGAAGCATGAGTTTGAAGCTAAACACCAGGAGCTTAACAGTTGGGACAGATTTAAAAAAATAAGAACAGCCATTTATTTGTCTAATCTACAGAAAACAAATGTATGAAAGCGTGCATCTAAAAGACAACTAAAAAATATCCGAAAATGATTAAAACGGTAAAGCCCTAACATTTATATGAAATTATCTTTGTAAAGAACACATACTTCTGAGTTGTAAAAAGTACAAGCTGCTGCTGAGCACACTTAGTATCTTTATACTTAGAAAAAGATGCTGATATGGAGGGGTGAAAATTCAGATGGTTGGTTCAAAATGTATTTGGGGCTCAGTCTCACTCTTCCAGAGTGAGTAGAAGGGATGCTGATATCATACCAGTCTTGGCTCACTCAGATTGTCCAGCTCAGGAGTTATTTTGGGGGGCACTAAGCAGCAGTACACAAAATCATTCTGAGTATTCAGATAACACCTAATGAGCAAAACAACTGTCACTGAGCCTATCAGAAGCTGACAACCCATCCGAAAAACTTACGGTAAGCGTTACTTAGGACTGCCACAGAGCTGTGCTGTGAACACATCTATGATGGCACTCTTTAGAAATGACCTGGTGCCCATCTGGAAAACACAAGAGGGCATGGACACTGGAAAGTGTGTTGTGAATGTTTTCTTTTTCCATCCTGGTGATAGTTCTCTTTCACTTTTCTCTACTGTTCACACCACAAACCACATGCCAAAGAGGGTTAGATCCAAACAAAGAGTAAGAAAGTATGCTCTACAAAGAAATGACAACATTCTTTCCAGACTTACAAAGACACTGAAAGCTAAAAGTTAAGAATCTTTCCAAAAATCATAGACCTAAAACTACGACAGGATTATAGGACTATAATCCACTGACCCTTAATCCACAATAATTTCCACTGCATAATGTCACCTCCCTAATATCAGGATAAATAGTTTTAGAGATACCTTGAGGTATGCTGGATATAAATTAGAATTATTCCATAAGATAAGGAGAAGTCTAAATTGGATGCTGCCATGACATGAGCCATTTCCACTTCCAGGTGACCGCATACTGATAGGCCAAAGAAGCCCCGGTAACTAGTAGAGCTCATCAGCTATCTCTGTCCCCAGAACCACATGCTTCACTCTGGCTGAATTAATAAACATTGACTTACAGAAGGTGTATTATCAGATGCCATTTTCAGAGTACACAGGGATTAGGAGAACTTGTAATTCATTTAACAAAACCATCACCAGTTTCTAGAGTACCACATATATGGGAAGGGCTGAACTAATAAAATGAAAAGGACATAGTCCCTATCACCCAAGAATTCATATTCTCATTGAGCCATCATATCAGATCAAGAAGATCTATAAAGTATCAACTGTTACATCAAGATAGACACAAAATGCCATGATAGGTAGAGGGAAAACACTAGAAATCTGTGTCATCCCTACACAGGAACGAACTCTTTTTCTCATTTTTTCTTCAGTTGTAACACATACCAAAATCAATGTTAACCCCCATAATCAGAAACCACACAATAACTCCCCAAATTATTAGAAATTCTTTTCTTTAGTTTCATAATAGCTAATATCATTTACAAGTAGCAGACTTTCAAAACTAACTCAGGTTCACACACAAATATTGAAATTAGTTTGGGTAAACCACTTACAACAACAATGCCATCCATTTATAAGGCCTTTTCCGAGTGTTCAGTGGCACAAAATATACTGCAGACCCGTCAGCGTTTTTGTATATGTGAGAGGGAGAGAAGAATCAATGAAGGCTTGTAAGGCTCTGGCAAAATGCAGTGACATGACAGGTTACATGAGAAAAGAGGCTCAGACATAATAATAATAATAATAATAATAATAGGAATAAGTGATCCGTCTTGAAAACCCACTTTATCTTATGTACTATGGTTTTCTTCTATCTACCAGAGACCTAAAGCATACCAAAAACAGATGATGGGGAAATTTTTTAAAATATATATACTAGTTATAGAAATTAGCAAGCATTTGTTAGGTAAATCTCTAAAGCCCCATCACATAGATATTGTCAGTATATAATAAAAATTATGACAGTCTTCATTGCTCCTAGGTCTCTCTTTTCTCTCTCCCTCTCCTCCTCTCCCTCTCTCTCATAGTTCACTTAAAGCACACATCAGCCTGAAGGCAGAAAATTCTGCATGTTGAAATGCCAGAATAACATCATGAATACGCCTTTGCCCATTTCATACTGGCGTATCAGAGTTGAGCCTCTGTTTTCCAAAAATCAGGAACAGGAGGATTATTTCCAGTGGATTACATCTGAGCCAGAAGGACACTAACAGATTCTAAAGAAGAGAGAGAACCCAGCAACAATTTAAGATCTGTTGGTGAGTCAACCTACACAAATCCTCTGACACATAAAATCTCCATGTCTGTCCCCAGCAAGGGGCCTTGAAACTGCTGCTACTCTAGAGATATTCACAAACACATCAGTTTGAATCCTTGACAATTGCCTTCTTGATGTCTGCTTTCAATAAGCTCTTAAATAATTTGTTTATCACTTGGGCCATTTGGTGATAAATGGAGTTTATTCAGTGTGTCCTCTAATTAATTAGTTTGCTTTCCATGCTATTAATGGAGGCACAAGTATATCCATTAGCCCTTTGGGAGTTCTCTTGCACACAGCCTTTGAAAAAGGAGCATTGCACAACCTCTAAGGTGCTGACTCTTGGTAATGCGGTTTGGGCTGCAACAGGAAGTGGGAGATTCTCCCAGGTGATCAGGTTTTCCTTTTAGCCCAAAAGGGAAATTAAATATTCGCAGGATTGTGTTTCTTTTGAAGTGGCTATAGTTTCACTGCAATTTCCATCCGACGCAATGTGCATTTTGTCAGGCTGAGGTTCAGCCGTTAGGTTGCTAATTAAGTTAACAAGTGCTGTGTGCTGCTTAATTTGGCAACAAGCTATCCTACAGATTGCTCAATAAGAAAAGCAGTATTTCCGTAATGATTCTGTTTTTTAGCTTGGAATTAAGCTAAAAACGATAATGATCCCTATGAAGGGACATCTGATGCATGTGTTCAAAATCAGAAAAGGAGAATACGCCTTTTTCCACATTGGACACTCACACCTTTTATTTACACATTTACTGCACATTGTAGCTGAAATAGGAGTAATTGCCTGTGTACATTTTTAATTCATCATAATTCAAATAAAACGTGTTTCTCTGCCCAAATTCCTTCTTCCAGCTGTCATTTTGCCCAACTGCAAATTGACTTTTAGTAATGAATTCCACTGCAGTGAGCTAATTGTGGGTGTGATTTATTCTCTTATTATCCTCGGTTGAAGTGCCTCTCCTTCAGTTGTAGGGGTTAAAAAAGAAATTCAGTGGTTCATTCATTCAGTAGATATTTACTGAGCATCTATTGTGTGTCAGATATTGCACTAGGCTCCAGGGACTCGGAGGAAAAATTATGCCTAGGGGAGGATCTCAACAGAGGTTCTCAAAGAATAACCATCTATTTATTCCACCTAAGAAAACATAGTTTGGGAAGGAATATTCCTGGACTAAGATCTTGGAGACCAGCACTCCGGTGTATGCTGTATAAATATACCTAAACTCAGTCACTAACCAACGAAAGAAAATGAAATAAGCAAGTTGTCTAATCTCTCTGGGCCTTATTAGTTCATTTATAAAGTGAAAGGGGACAGCTTACTTGTTAAAGTCCCTTCCGGCAGGTTTCTTGAATAATCCAAAGTCTCTCATGACCTATACTCAACCAAATGCTATTTCCTCAACCTAGAGTTCCTTTCTCCTTCCCTCTTTTATTTATGCATACTAAAAGATTACTCAAT
Organism: Nyctereutes procyonoides; assembly: GCF_905146905.1. Classification (NCBI taxonomy): domain Eukaryota; kingdom Metazoa; phylum Chordata; class Mammalia; order Carnivora; family Canidae; genus Nyctereutes; species Nyctereutes procyonoides. The sequence goes on along the minus strand of NW_026575082.1, from coordinate 15,295,670 downwards.
GAAATCTGTAGTCTACTTAATTGCATTGTATCAGTGTCAATTTCCTAGTTTTGATGAATGTACTAGTTCTATAACATGGTACCATTAAGAGAAGCTGGGCAAGGAGTACATTGGATCTCTCCATGCTATTTTTACAACTTATGAGTCTGTAATTACTTAATACTAAAAATATTTTCAAAAAATACCACACAACCCATCTCAAAACCCCACAAACTTTCTCAAAAACAAAATTAAAACTGAAATCAATCTCTTCCCTTACTTCTATTATAACATCTTGACTGCCTTAGAGTTAGTTACAAATCCACCTGCCTCTCTTGATTTTCCACCCCAAAAGGTAGAGCTGCATCATATTTATCTTTGCATCCTCCACAGACCTTACAATATTTGCTTTTCTAATCCAGGTTCATTCAATTAAATTCAACAAACTAGGTTCAAAACACTGGTTAAAACATTTCCTTACATCTCTTGTCTCATCAGGGAAGCTCTGCCTTACATTCTGCTTTCCTTTAGTGGCGTGCAACAGGATCTGTATGCAGAACGTGTGTAGGCATAGCATTCACATACTCATTTTTCCAAGGTGCCTAGGAGTAAAATGTGACTGGTAGTAACACCCACATGGATACCAAGGACAAAGGGAGTTAATTACCCAGTGGTGGCGGAATATAGTACATAAATAATGGAGCATGACAGAAACAAGGGTGATGTTATACAAATTTTTAGATCCTGCAATAGCCTGTTCTGGATTTGGTTTTCAAATGGAAGACAGTTAAAATACAGAACACTTCTATTTGGTTCTGAAGATGCTTTCACTAAGGCTTTTTGAGATCTTGAGACTCCAACATTGAAACATACATATATAACGCAGACACCTGTAGATTAACATAAGAAGGGGCTCCAAAGGATCATTTCTACCCACTTATGATTTATATTTTGTAAAAGTTTCTAGCAGTTGGGATCAGCCATCTGTAGCTGCTAAGATAAAGACAGATATGCCTATAAAGTTTACAGCTTGTTAAACAGAGATCATCGTAAATTATTAAAATGTAATTTCAGTAAAGTTAAAATTGAATTAAATTAAAAAATTAAGTCAATGGCAACCATTCTTTGAGAATATAGGTAAGCTATTGAAAGAAAAAAATCCTAAGTGCATCCAGGATAGAACACCGTAAAAGCTAATAAAATTTTTGAATTGTTTTTAATGTAGGTATTTGTGCTTGACTTTGCCTCTAGGAATAACTGATGGATGTCTTGAAATATTCAATTATGTATAAATAGACAGAATATAATATCTAATCATTAGTCATTTTCCCCACATGGTGGGTATAAATATAAATTCCACTTGGGCAAAAATTTACATTAAAAAACAAAAAATATTTTACTGTTTATCTACTTTACTTGAATACCAATTAAATTATAAAATTTGTTTTATGATTTTAAAAGCTTATATAATATATGACTTTTATAACTTATGTAAGATAAATTACATTTTAAAACATATATAATTTTTATAATTTCTTTAAAAAAACTTTTATATTAGCAGTTGTTCCTTTATCTTTGATCAAAACATGTAACCGTGAAACTTAGACATATATACAAAAGTTGCTCATTTGACAAATTGGACCAATGTGACAAATGTGTCCAAAACAATGAATATAATTAAGTCCACTGATTTCTTTACTAATTTGAGCTATTTGGGTGACCTCAGTAAAATAAAGAGGTACCATACTAGATATATTAAAACACAACGTAGATTAGGTTTTGTAAATTAAAATTGATAGGAGTCAAATCAGAAAGCTAAAGAACTAAAATAGAATGGCAATTTTTATGCCAATATTAAGACCAACAGGAAACAAAGCATGATCTCCACCACTACAAGTTTATATGAGTCATTAGTTATCTGAAAAGCTGTCTTAAAAGTCACAAGCTACGTGACTTCTGTGGTAAGCAAGGTAATAGCACTCTAAATATGCCCATGCTCTAATCCCCAGAACATGGGAATATATTATGTTATATGACAAGGAAGAATTAAAGTTGCAAATATAAGTGAGGATGCTGATGTCCAGACTTAAAAATAGAAAGATTACCCAAGAGGGCCTGGTGTGGGCCCAACAAAATCACCAGGGTCATCAAAAGTGGAAGAGGTAAGAAGAGTTAGTATCAGAGTGAAGTGATGGGAGAGAGACTCAAGCAGTCAAGGCCGGCTTTGAAGATGGAAGAGGCCACAAGCCAAGGAATGCAGGTGGACTCGAGAAGCTGGAAAAAGTAAGCAAAGGGCTTGCTTAGAGCCTCCAGAAGGAACACAGCTATGCTGATACCTTGATTTTAACCCAGTGAGAGCCATTTTAGATTTCTGACTTTCAACCCTATAAGATAATAAATATGTGTTGTTTTTAAGCCATTAAGTATATGGCAACTTGTCACAGCAGCAATAAAAACGAATACAACTACACTTCCAGTTTCTGACTCTGCACATAAGGAGACTCAAAGCTGCAAAGTAGCAAAAAGCTGAGCAAATGGATATATCAACAAAATTCTAGGATACATAAGAGAGGTGAGGACACACAGCAAATCACTACCCCAGTGATTGGAAAGACCTAGAGCAAATATAGAGAATAACAATTTCCTGAAATAGAGGCTAACAAGTAGAAACTGCTTGCCTCAGGAGCCAGTTCTGGGGAAGGAAACTGAACTGTAACTGACATGTTGCTGGAGGCTCAGTGTAGACTAGTCTGAGAGTTAGAAGCCCTATGGAGACCTAGTCATCAGGAGGCCCCATAACTTCATGGGATTTACCGGTAGGGGCCTGAACAGGTTCCTACAGTAAATTTCTAATAAAAATTCCCCAGTGCTTCCAAAAGGGGTGTTTAAAAAGAGGAATCATTTTGAAATACACCAGAAGATACTGTTCTTCTTAACAAACCTGCTCTCGGTGGAAACTAGTTAAGCAGAGTCTGATATGCTGGGATATCATCAGAGCATACCAAAAGGCCAAAAGGACAATTTGAAAAGACAGAGAACGCATCAAAACCAGATATGGCACGGATGTTAGAATTATTGGACCAGGACTTTAAAATGCTATGATTAATATGCCAAGGGCTCTAATGGATAAAGTAAACAGCATGTAAGAACAGATAGGTAATGTAAGCAGAAAGAGGGAAATCCTCAGAAGGAACCAAAAGGAAGTGCTAGAGAGCAACAACACCAGAAAGTAAATAAAGAATGCCTTTGATGGGATTGCTAGTAGACTGAACACAGTCTGCACTTAAGGATACCTCAACAAAACCCTCCAAAACTGAAAAGCAATATAAATAATAGTGAAAGGGAATAGAGGGGAAGGGAGAAGAAATGGGTAGGAAATATCAGAAAGGGAGACAGAACATGAGAGACTCCTAACTCTGGGAAATGAACTAGGGGTGGTGGAAGGGGAGGTGGGGGGGTGGGGGTGACTGGGTGACGGGCACTTAGGGGGGCACTTGACGGGATGAGCACTGGGTGTTATTCTGCATGTTGGCAAATTGAACACCAATAAAAAATAAATTTATTATTAAAAAAAAACTGAAAAGCAAAGAGAACAAAGATGGAAAACAAAACACCTAACAGAATATCTCAGGGCTGTAAGACAGCTACGAAAGAGAACCTATGCATAGTGGGAATATTGGATGTTGAAGGAAGAGAAAGTAATAGAAGAAATTCTGTGCAAACAATAATGATTGAGAATTACCTTAAAGTAAGTCAGACAACAAAACACAGAATCAGGAAGCTCAGAGGACACCTAGCAGAACTACTGCCCCAAAAACTACACCCTGACATATCACTTTGAAATTAAAGAGAAAATCTTGAAAAGCCCTGAAAAGGGGTGGAGGGAAACCTTACCTACAGAGGAACAAAAATAAGAATTACATGCAACTTTTCCAGAAAACATGCAAGCAAGAAGAGAGTAGAGTAGGAGGTGCCTGGGTGGCTCAGTAGGTTAAATGCCCAAGCCTTCATTTTGGCTCATGATCTCTGGGCCTGGGATCGAGCCCCGTGTCAGGCTCTGTGCTAGTCATGGAGCCTGCTTAAGAGTCTCTCTCTCTCTCTCTCCCTCTCCTTCTATCCCTCTCCCCATAAAAGGGAGAGAGAGAGAAAGTACAGTAAAATATACACAGTACAGACATGCTTTTATTTTATTGTTCTTCATAGATATTGTGTTTTTCACAAATTGAAGGTTTGTGGCCACTGCACAGAGCAAGCCTGTCAGTGCTATTCTTCCAACAGCATTTGCTCATTTCATGTCTCTGTGTCACATTTTGGTAACTCTTGCAGTTTTTCAGACATTTTCATTATTATTATATTTGTTATGGTGATCTGTGATCAGTAATCTTTGATGTTACTATAGCAATTGTAGGGTGCCACCGATTGTGGCCATATAAAACAGCAAACTTCACTGATAAATGTTGTATGTGTTTTGACTGCTCTACTGGCTGACCTCCCCCCCCCCTCCATCTCTCTCCCTCTCCTCTGGCCTTCCTACTTGCTGAGACGCAAGAATATTAAAATTATGCCAATTAATAACCCCACAATAGCCTCTAAGTGTTCAAGTAAAAGGAAGAACCACACATCTCTCACTTTAAAAGCTAGAAATAATTAAGCTTAGTGAAGAAGGCATGTCAAAAGCTGACACAGGCAGTAAGTTGGGCCTCTTACACCTAACAGTGAGCCAAAAAAGGGAAAAGTTCTTGAAGAAAATTAAAGTGCTACTCCAGTGAACATGTGAATGATAAGAAAGCAAAACAGCCTTATCGCTGATTTGGAGAAAGTTTTAGTGGTCTGGATAGAAGATCAAGCCAGCCACAGCATTCCCTTAAGCCAAAGCCTAATCCAGAGCAAAGCCTTAACTCTCTTCATTTCTGTGAAGGCTGACCAGTGAGAAATCTGCAGAAGAAAAGTCTAAAGTTGGCAGGGGTTGGATCATAAGGTTTAAGGAAAAAGGGCATCTTACAATCCCACAGAGACTGAATCTGCAGACCCTCTCTAGGAGCTAAGATGGATCTTGTACTCAGTTTCGCAGATTATTATTTTTTTACACCATAACTCTATCCAGCCTGATGGTCCGAGGATGACCTCTTCTGATAAACTATTAGTCTCCAGATCAAGTAACAAATCTTGGTGCTTATATACTTATTTCATCTTTGCAACACTGAGTTATTATTTTGTCTGTGATCATTTATTAATGAAGCATCCATGTTTTTTAAAAATAAAGTCTATAGAGAGATTACATTTATTGTCCAATTACTGCCATAATTTAATAGTCCCACTGTTTCATTGTTTCTGCTAGAGTTGAGAGATTACAGCAAACTATATGATGACCCTGGAGAGTTTCCAGGTGGCTGGTTTGGGCTCATTGTTAGTATACTTCCCCTCCTCTTTTTCACTGATATGCTGATCTACTGGATTCATAGAGGCCTTCATCATAGACTTGTATATAAGCACATATACAAACCAAATCATCTCTGGAAGATTCCTACTACATTTGCAAGTTATGCTTTTCACCCTTTGGATGGCTTCCTTCAGAGTCCGCCTTGCCATATAGACTCTTTCATCCTTCCATTACACAAGGTAGTTTATTTCAGTTTGTACATCTTGATCAATATCTGGACAATTTCCATTCATGATGGCAATTTCCATGTTCTCCAAATCTTAAAGCCATTTATTAATGGCTCAGCCCATCATACAGACCACCACGTGTTATTTGACTATAATTATGGACAGCACTAGGACAGGCTGACTCTCTTGTTAAGGGCTGATGCAGTTGGTAACTTCCAGTAGAATGTTCATTTGCCATTTTGAAAATCTTAGGGCCCTTAAGAATTATGGTTTACAATATGGTTTGTATTTTAAGCCCACTGTTGAGAGCTACCACTCAGAAAAAAAATATTCCTATCAAAATATTACTGTTCGCTGATAATGCACCTGGTTACCCAAAGCTCTGATAGAGATGCATGAAATTAATGTTGTTTTCATGCCTGCTAACACAATATTCATTCTGCAACCAACAGATCAAGAAATAATTTTGACTTTCATGTCTCATTACTTAAGAAATACATTTCATAAGGCTATAGCTGCTATAGATAGTGATTCCTCTAATGCGTCTGGGAAAAGTACATTAAAAATGTTCTACAAAGTACTCATCATTCTAAATCCCATTAAGAACATGTGTAACATCTGTGATTCATAGGAAGAGGTCAAAATATCAGCATCAATAGTTGTATGGAAGAAGTTGATTCCAGCCATCATGAATGACTCTGAGGGTTCAAGACTTTAGTAAAGAATATGTGAGCAGGTGTGGTAGAAATAGCAAGAGAACTAAATTTAAAAGTGCAGCCTAAAGATGTGACTGAATTGCCAGAATCTAAGGATAAAACTTTAGGGGATGAGAAGCTGCTTCATATGAATTAGCAAAGAAAGTCTGACAAATGAACAAAGAAAGTGTTATTTTGAAATGGAATCTACTCCTGGTGAAGATGTTGTGAAGACTGTTGAATTGACAACAAAGCATTTAGAATATTACCTAAACTTAGTTGATAAAGCAGCAGTAGGTTTTGACAGGATTGAATCCAATTTTTAAAGAAGTTCTACTGTGGGTAAATGCTATCCAAAAGCTTTACATGCTACAGAAAAATCATTTGTGAGAGGAAGAGTCCAATGACGCAGCAAACTTCATTGTTGCCTTATTCTAGGAAAATCACTACAGCCACCAATCCTCAGCAACCACCACCCTGGTCAGCAGCTATCAACATCCAGGCAAGAACCATCATGAGCAAAAAGATTACAACTCACTGCATAATTTACCTCTGTGCTTTTTTTTTTTTTAAGATTTTATTTATTCATGAGAGACACGCAGAGAGAGGCAGAGACATAGGCAGAGGGAGAAGCAGGTCCATACAGGGAGCCCAATGCGGAACTTGATCCTGGAACTCACAGCATACCTTCATGTGGTGTGTATTTACATCCATGTACATGCACATATATACATACATACACATATACACCTAGGGAATGAAGGCAAATGTGAACATGGCAAAATATTAAAATACATAATGCTAGTGCAGAGTGCACGCTTAATAGCCTATAGTATAAATATAACTTTTATATATACTAGGGAATCAAAAAAATCATTCGACTTGCTTTATTGTGATATTTGCTTTATTGCAGTGGTTTGGTACTGCAAAATCTCCAAGGTATGCCTATAAACACGATGACCAAGTGGGACTTATCCCAGGTAGGCAAGCCTGGTTCAACATTCAAAAATCAATTAATGTAAGCCAACACATCAATATGTTAAAAAAGAAAGTGACATGAACATACCGATAGATGCAAAAAAAAAAAGCATTTAACAAAATCCAACACCCATCCATGGCAAAAACTCTCAGTAGACTAAGAATATAGGGAAATTTCCTTGACCTAAAAAAGAAATAACCACAAAAACCTACAACTACTGTCATACTTAATAGTGAGAAATGCAAAGCTTTCCCACTAAGTTTAGGTACAATGCAAAGATGTCTCCTTTCACCACTCCTTTTCAACATCGTACTGAAGTCCTAGCCAGTGCAATGAGATAGAAAAAAGAGAAGGAGGAGGAGGAGAAGGAAGAGGAGGAAAAAAAGGAGGAGGAGGAGGAAAAGGAGGAGGAGAAGAAAGAGAAAGAAGAGGAGGAGGAGGAGAAATGAAAGATATACAGACTAAGAAGGAAGAAACACACCACCTTTATTCACAGATGATCATGATCATCTATATAGAAACTCTAAAAGAGTTGACCAGGGCGGGGGGTGGGGGTGACTGGGTGACAGGCACTGAGGTGGGCACTTGACGGGATGAGCACTGGGTGTTATTCTATATGTTGGCAAATTGAACACCAATAAAAATAAATAAATTTATAAAAAGAACGAAAATAAATAAAATAAAATAAAATAAAATAAAATAATTGACCAAAAATTCCTGGAACTAATAAGAGTTATAGCAATGTTGTAAGACAGAGGTTTAACATACATAATCCAGTGATTTCCTCTATACAGAAACGAACATGTGAAATTTGAAACTAAAAACACAATACCAATTATATTAGTACCACCTAAAATGAAGTACCTAGGTATAAGTTTGACAAAAATGTGTACAATATCTATATGAGGAAAGCTGCAAAACTCTGATGAACAAAATCTAAGAACTAAAGAAATGAAGAGATATTCCACATTGTTGAATAGGAAGACTCAGTGTTATCAAGATGTGAGTTCTCCTTAACTTGATCTATCTAGTCAATGCAATCTCAATCAAAATCCTAGCAAGTTATTTTGGGGATACTGACAAGCTGATTCTGAAGTTTATAAGAAGAGGCAAAGGACCAGGATAACCACTGCAATACTGAAGGAGAGAAACAAAGTTGGAGGATTGACACCACCTGACTTCAAGACTTACTATAAAGCTGCAATAATCAAGACAGTGTTGTATTGGTGAAAGAACAGACAAATAGGTCAGCTAAACAGAAGAAAGAGCCTAGAAATAGACCCACGTACATAGAGTTGACTGATCCTTGACAAAGTTGCAATGAAGCAAAGATACTCTCCAACAAATGGTGCCGGAACAACTGAACATCCCCACACAAACAAATCAATGTAAGACACAGAACTTACATCTCCATAAATAAATAACTCACTCACTCACTCACTCACTCACTCACTCACTCACTCACTCACTCCTCTCTCAGTGGAACACAGACTTAAAATATAAAATGCAAAACTAAAAATAATTTCCTAAAAATGTTCTGTTTATGTATGTATTAGTTTTTTAACTTTATAAAAAGGACATTATGTTGTGGGTATCTTATAGGACTTACTTTTTCTGTTAATATTAGATTGCTTAGGGTCATTCATATTGTTGTGTGTCAGCCTAATTCATGACTTTTGACTACTATACAATAACCCATTATGTTTTTATGTTTCTAAGTAGACTACAGTGTATCTAAAAGAGTCATAAAGAACTTCTATTGACAGTTTAAACATTTTGGGTTTGACACTGAAGTATTTAATCCTTCTGAAGTTTCTTATACATTACATAAGATGGAGGTCCAAATCATCTTTCTCCGTATGTATAACTTTTTTTCCAGCTCTGTTTAGTGAACTGTCCCTCATTTCTCCTTTGATCTAAAATGCCTCATGTATGATATTCCGAAGTTCCATAGTTGTATAGGTCTGTTTCAAGATTCCCTGTTCCACTGGTCAATTGATTTATCTCTGTACTCAATATACTGACTTGCTTTTATTAGCTTCTTAGTAAATCCCAGTATTTAATAGGGTAAATTCCTATTCTCTTTTTCAAAAAATAGTATCCCTAGCTTTGGCTCTTTGCTTTTTCATTAAAATTTTAATAGCATCTTCAGTCAATAAACTATTTAGATTTTGATTGTAAAAATACTGGAAATGTAATGTCTATTGTAATATGAGGATCTATACCTTTATTCAGTTTTCCTGAACATGATCATGGTAATTCTCTATTTAGGGCTTTTTGTGTTTAAAGTATGTTTCATAATGTTTCTATAGATTTCTTGCACACCTTTTGTTATATTTATTCTAAGAATATTTTATATTCTCTGATACCATAATAAAGGTCTTCTTTAATTGTTTCTTCTTTTTAATTGTTTCCAAGTACTTTGTTACTGGTATATAGAAATTAAACTGTCTTTTTAATTTATTTTTATATCTATTCCTCTTGGGAAACTTTTTTTCTATGATTTCTAATGATGTGTTTATAGGATCTTTTGGGTCTTCATGAAAACAATCTTATCATCTGTAAAAAGTGGTATTTTAATTTCCTCTACTTCACTTATTCCTCTAATCCCTTTTTCTTATCTCATTATGCTAAGATTGCCATTAGAAGTCATCATAGGCACATTTTTTTCTCATTCTTAATTTTAAAGGTAATGCTTTGGCACATACATTGAGATCGATGCTTGCACTTGTTTATTATAGATAGTATTCATCTGGCTATTTCTAGGGAAATAAAAGTTTTTTGTTTAATAGTTATTTTATCAGATGTCTTTTCCATTTAATGGGATGATTATTTGATTTTTCTCTTTTAGTTTTTTTAATGTGATGAGTAATATTTATGGATGTTCTGATAGAAATTGTTCACGTGCACCCAAGGTAAACTCATTTATTTATGGTATATTATCTTTTGTATACATATTTGCATTTAATCTGCAATTTAATTTAGGATTTTTGGCATCTATATTTTAAAAATTAAAATAGGCTGAGCTTTTCTATTTTAATAAATCTTGTGTTGTTGTTTTGGGATGAGGGTTGTGTTAGCCTTCTTGAATGAGTTAGGTAATGCTTTCTTCTTTTTCTACTATGGAAATTTGGAGGAAAAAATATATCACTATATGAATTTTTTGTCTGGAATTGCACAGGAAACCTATTATAGTGGTTACCCTGGGGAAGAAGGATAAAGACTTAGAGAATAGTGTGATGACAAGGGAGAAGGAGACCTCTATTTTCATTGTAATCTTTCCGAGCTGTTTGGTTTATTCATCATGTTCACATATTACACAAAAACTTAAAGAAAAAAATGTTGAGGAATTAAAGTCTTTTATTTACCACAAATATAAACTCATCCCATCTGCACTTTTAGAGCATTAGAGGTGGCCTCCAGGGTACACACAGAGTCCAGGGTAAACACCTGGTACTTTGTACTTCAGATTTTTACTCTACCCCTCTTGTGTCTTATCCCCTATAGGGCTGTTTTATGTTTTGTTGCCCACCATCCAATGTTCGTTGTCCTAGTACCTAGTGCTGCCTCCCAACTAGAGGAACCCCAAACTCTCCTATTCTCAGTGCTCACAGCTGAGTGGGGTTCCACTTCAGTTTGAGGAATTGTTCACAATGCCCAAACCCTGGTGAACCAGCAAACAATCATTTGGCTGCCAATGACCTTTGCCAACCCAATCATGAGTCCCAACACTCTGGCTGGGAATGATGGGACCAAGAAACCCCACTGTCTCCTGAATGTGAAGAATGTAAGGTCTGGAACTACTCCATTTATTTTGCTACCTTGCCATTAGCATACTTGGGCGTACACAGGAAGACAGCAGGAAGATGTGCAGAAAGAGGCTGGGGCTCTGGTGGCATAACTGAAGTCTCTGATTCAATCTGTTTCTGAAGCTTCAGACTTATTCAGTGACACTTCACTACCTGAATAAACAAATCTGTTTTCTTTTTTTTTTTTAATTAATTTTTATTGGTGTTCAATTTACCAACATACAGAATAACACCCAGTGCTCATCCCGTCAAGTGTACCCCTCAGTGCCCGTCACCCATTCACCCCCACCCCCCACCCTCCTCCCCCTCCACCACCCCTAGTTCATTTCCCAGAGTTAGAAGTCTTTATGTTCTGTCTCCCTTTCTGATATTTCTCACACATTTCTTCTCCCTTCCCTTATATTCCCTTTCGCTATTATTCATATTCCCCAAATGAATGAGAACATACACTGTTTGTCCTTCTCCGGTTACTATGGCCAAGTTCAAAAAGGGTGTTGCCTGAGTTCTTCTCTGGGATTTTGATGGAATCTTGTCTCACATTTAGATCTTTCATCTATTTTGAGTTTATCTTTGTGTATGGTGCAAGAGAGTGGTCCAGTTTCATTCTTCTGCATGTGGATGTCCAATTTTCCCAGCACCATTTATTGAAGAGACTGTCTTTCTTCCAGTGGATCGTCTTTCCTCCTTTATCGTATATTAGTTGAGCATAAAGTTCAGGGTCCACTTCTGGGTTCTCTGTTCTGTTCCATTGATCTATATGTCTGTTTTTGTGCCAGTACCACACTGTCTTGATGAACACAGCTTTGTAGTACAACCTGAAATCTGGCATTGTGATGCCCCCAGATATGGTTTTCTTTTTTTAAAATTCCCCTGGCTGTTTGGGGTCTTTTCTGATTCCACACAAATCTTAAAATAATTTGTTCTAAGTCTCTGAAGAAAGTCCATGGTATTTTGATAGGGATTGCATTATACGTGTAAATTGCCCTGGGTAACATTGACATTTTCACAATATTAATTCTGCCAATCCATGAGCATGGAATATTTTTCCATCTCTTTGTGTCTTTCTCAATTTCTTTCAGAAGTGTTCTGTAGTTTTTAGGGTATATTTTGAGAACCATTTGAATGGTAAATGGTTCTCCAACCTTTTATTTTCAGGTTGTAGGTGTCCTTCTGTCTAAAATGAGTCTCTTGTAGACAGCAAATAGATGTGTCCTGTTTTTTTATCCAGTCTGAAACTCTGCGCCTTTTGATGGGGTCATTAAGCCCATTCATGTTCAGAGTTACTTGAACTTCTTCTTAAAGGGGAGTTTTCTATTTAAGTCAGTGTGAGTTTGGTCTTACTTTACTTGCTGTACAAACTTCCTTAACTGGAAGCACCTCTCCTTGTCATAGGAGGAATTTGCCAAGCAATTTCCATCCCTGGGAGAAAGAAAAGTATAAGCAAAGCAGTGCTTTCACATTGTGACATATATATATATATATATATATATATATATATATATATATAACTTCAGTGTGTATGTGTTTAGAATTTAAGACTGTATTACAGAAAGTGTGGCCTTTTCAATTGGTTGTATTGCTTTAATGAGCACATCTGGATTTTAAACTCCTGAGACATGGTTCTAAATGGCAGAGATAGTAGGGTCAGGTAGCAAGTTCATGATATCTGCTGGAATCCTGATGCTTTCACAGGGTGACCTTGGGAGATTTATATAATGTGTTTTGAACCCATTTTCATCAACTCTATGATAAGCATTATAACATCTCCTGGGCAGAGTTTTTATAAGACTTGTATGAGATAAGAAGTGAACACATAGAATAAGTGTTCACCAAATGACAGAACATTATGATATTTCTTTTTATTTAAAAAAGCAGTGTTTGTGCATGTGTCGCCTTAAAAAATCATGTGAACAGAAACAGCCCCAGGTTTTACTAGCCTGGGGTATTTTATGTTACAAATTACACATGACTTTTTTTTTTCAATTTGGTATTTTTCCCTTTTAGTATTTCCTTCCTCATCTAGAATGGAGAGAGACCTGAAGAATATGGCTCATGTGCACTCACCAGCCCCTGAGTCTGCTGGCTGGCTCCTCACTCCCACTGCTGGGACCCAGGCTTCATTCCAAGTGCTCCTTTGTTTTGGTCCCTGCTTGCACAGCTGCCACCAGGCAGCTCTGCACTGGCCCTGTGGCCCTCTCAGGGATGGTGCTGGCAACCGGACTCTTCTCTTCCCCTGGGTCAAAGCTGGTAACGCATTACTCACCTTGTTCATCTGTTGGACTTCAGTGCTGTTTTTGATGTTTGGATATTGCCCTTCCTGCTGCTGTTGGAAATATCACCCTTGCCACATCTCATCTGTTTCCAGCTGCCCTGCTTTGGTTCCACAATCAGATGTTCCAGTCTGTTCTCTTCCCCACCCCCACACTAAATAATTCCACTCCATACCCCTGGATAAAACCCACTGTGCTATTTTCACTAAGCCTCTACTCTAGTTTCAATCCATGAAATACCATATGCAATTTTAACAAAAGAAGCTTATCTTAGTCTCAGTCACTAAAACAGCTCTAGGAAATATTTCCTATTTGTGTATTTCCATTCTGTATTACAGCTTGCTTCTCTAATATAGTATGTGGCTATAAAGTAGTGGGTACAAATGTGGTCCAATTTATTTTTTCATGCAATAAATATGGATTTAATGTTTTATTATAAATTGCTGCTAGTGTAAAAATTTACCTCTTATAATAGCATACTTTATTATTTTTGAAGTTGCCAAGGTGATCTTTTATTTTATATAGTTGATAACTTTATTTTGCAATTGACAGAAATAATTTCAAACTAGAATATGCCTTCTCCACAAAGCAAATAAATAGTATTTTCAAGTGAATAAAAAGAAAGAATAGGCTTCAAATAAAAGTGGAATAATAGAGAGGATCATGTTTCAATTTTATAGCCTCTCTGTCCATGATACAACATTTGACTTGTAACCTTCCCTTTATGTGCACCATCTGCATACTTCTACGATACAGGAAATGGGAGATGAGTCCAGGTCGTTTGGATCTATAATATTAAGTATGAACATAACATCTAAATAGAATGAGCCCAGTCTGGGGCAGTGGACTAGAAGTCATATAATTTCTATCTCCCAGCCACCATTCATTTGTTACGTCCTTGAGCAAATCATTTAACCTTTCTGTGCCTCAGACTTTTCTAAGAAGTAGGATAATACTTATTCCCATCACAGGCATTTGTAGAAAAAAAATCAGAATTAAAACTGTCTGGCATTTTACATAAAATGGCTTTAGAAAAAAATAATTCCTGGGCAGTAATTTGCAAACAAGCTCTATCTACCTTGGCCACCACCTTTATATATGCAGATTCCTTGTTAACCTCAAGAGAGGGAGACAGACACATAACTCTCGCTAGGAGCCCAGACTAATATAATAATAACAACATCTATCAAGCACTTACTATGTGTCAGGCGCTGCTCTAAGTGCTTTACATATATTACCTCTATTAATCCTCACACTAACCTTATGGGGCAGACACTCTTGTTCGTTCAGTTGAGGAAAGTTAGGTAGTTGAGAGAAAGCAGACACTAAGGACGTTAAATAGAGTGCCCAAGGTTAGACCACTGACATGGGTTGCAGCCATGGTTAACTCTGTGGTCTGATGCAGAACAGTTAGCCCCACCCTGGAAAAACACAGCCCTCCTCACTCTTTGGGCTCTGTTCTTCAGACAAACTGAAAACTGTTTAGGGGGAAAACTAATTCCAACAGAAGAGATGACCAAGGAGCACAGATTTGGATCAAAACTCAATATTGTAAGTTGGAATGTTCTTTAGACCAGTCAGCCACTTAATTAGTCAATTAATAACTATTGAGCCCCTACTATGTTCCAGATACTGTTGTTACCAAGAACGACATCAGTGACCAAGAAATATAGAGTCCCCATCTTCCAAACAATGTTCTCTTATTGGGGTTGAAGAGGAGGGAGTACATAAGTAGTAAACAGGCAAACAAATCAGTAACTAGCATCATTTCAGATATTAAAAATTATTATGAGAAAGACAGAGGAAGGGCTTATTCCTGAGTCCTAGCAAGAGGACAAGAGAGTTAAATTAAAGGAGGTGTTTTTTTGGAAATCCATCAAGCATCATTCGAAGCAGAGTTCCTAACTTTTGTGATAGTGGTATGAGTGAGAAGGTACTTTTCCTACCTGAGTTGTGATGGGAGATAGCAGAAACAGCAGTCTAAGCTACAAGCCAGATTAGTCTTCATATTTTCATTCCTATTGGAGAATAGACACTACTTCATCCTAACAGGAAAATAAGCAAAGAACAAGAATAAAAACTCACCAAAAAAATAAATAAATAAATCAAATAAAAAAATAAATAAAAAAGAACTCACCAAAGAAAATAAATAAATAACAAACATGAAACAACAAATATTAAAGTAAGTCTCAGAGTAATAAAGAAGGGAAAATCAAATTGCAATGAGGTTTCTCCTTTTCTTAGCTTAGTATGGATTGTTGTTTTTTTTTTTAAGATTTTATTTATTTATTCATGAGAGACACACAGAGAGAAGCAGACACAGGCAGAGGGAAAAGTAGGCTTCCTGCAGGGAGCTCAATGAGGGACTCGATCCCAGGACCAGGATCAAGACCTGAGTTAAAGGCAGATGCTCAACCACTGAGCCACTCAGGTGCCCCTGTAAAGATGTTTTTAAAACAACAAAGTTTGGCTCTGTAGGTATATTTCCATCCCAATTTTCTTAAATGAACTAACATATATACATATATATATACACACACATATCAGAAGGCTTTATACTTTACTCCTATTTTGCTAGATTTCATTATAATATTTATTCATTAAAATGTAATGTTTATCAGTAAAGACGCTGAAACACATAATATATGTACAGAAGATATTTTTAAGGGAAGCATGCATTTTCATAATAAAAGGATAGAAATGTACAGACAGACAAAAAGTTAGATGCCTCCCATTTTTGGTCAGCACACTCTTCCATTGAAAAGTAATGCCAACTAGTAGACAAGCAAGTCAAGTTAACACAGCTAGAAAACAAATTCCAAGTTTTCACATAATTTGTTATTGTTTATTTTATTGGCATTTGTTTATTATCAATACAGTACGAAATAATTGTAGGTAGTAATGTTTCTATTTGTTGTAGACCCTGTAAGTCCATGAACAATGATTGGTTCATCATAAGCATCCAATAAATGATTGTCAAATTCTAAGACTCTCATAAAAGCTGACTTCTGATCCCTTAAACTCAAGAAATCTGCCTGGAAAAATGACAAATGCCTGAGGCCATTATGAGACAGAGGCAATCCTATGTCGAAGAACCCCAATTTGCTATCTAAAGAGAACATTCAAAGTGACTGCTAACAAAAATGATCATAGCTATGACTAAGTCTGATCTCTGAAATGGTATTTCTCCAGACATCACAGAAGACTTCCTTTAAGGATAATGTCACAGCCGAATAAGATCTCATCAAGGACCTCAAATGCCCATTAAAATCATTTTAAAAGCTCTCAGCTGAAGCCAGCAGAGCATCATTTAATTATGCAGGCTTTCTGATTGCCTATCATCCACCCTTTTCTCATTGAGCTCTTCACCCCCTATGTGTCTCCTGTAGGGAAAGTCCCCATCAATCTGAGCACCAGCTTTTGTTAAGCAAGATGTGAGCCGGCAAAAGAAGGGAAAGGGTTGATCAGAGTTTGAAAAATATTAGACCGTAAGCAGGTCTTTTTTCTAAAATTCCTATAACATTGCCTCATTCACAATTTGTTTTTATGAGTCAGCCATCTTACAAATTTTAAATTTTCTTTTCGTAACTGATAGTAAATGTTAATATATATCAAGTGAATGGGACTTATAAAATAGTTATATGTTTGGGAATGAAAAGGAAATGTCCCATAGATTACTGATTAAACAGGATTTAGAGATAACACTGGAAAACAATTTTATAGTCATTTTTCCTAGAAGGGAATGAGAAGTTATTTTATCAAATTTTCACAGGAAATATGTCTTATGTTTTGACATGAAAGACAGTAAAACTTCATTGTAAAACAATAACATATTTGGGGAGATAACCTTGAATTAGGTGATTTAAGGCTTCTCGAACAATGCCAAACGAAAGCTATTAAGTCAATACTTACCCACTCTGGCGTTAGTCTTACAGGTACTATGAGGATTCCAAATTTCAACAGTTGTTAGCATTTTGAGATTAAGTAATTTGGAAAGTGTATGTGTGCATGTATATGTGTGTGTGCATGTATTTATACAAACATATATATTTTTGTTATTCCTTTAAACAGCCACCCACCAAAAGAATAACTGTTCTTTAGAATTTAAAAGGAGCAAAAGATGAACATAAGTTCTCATGTTCATTTTTCTATTTCTGTGATATGGTGTATGTTTCCTCCCCATAAAGCAATTAGAGATAACTATGGACAAGCCAATTCAGATAACTTTTCAAGGAAACACATTAACTCTGTTTTCAGTACAGTGCCATTGGAAGTCATTGACAATTGATATTTGACAACCTGAAAGCATTTCTTGATTTGGAGCAGGTGCAGGTTTCAATAGGCATGCTCCACAGACACAACAACAAAGCCCTCCTTGATGTGATTACGCTTATTATTCTGTGATTGCCACTTCCTGATCAGAGATACATTCAGTCATAAAAAAAAGTACTATAGAATTACCCATAGATTATGCATGAAATTGTTGGGGAAGGGGAAGAGCACAAGAGAAGGCTCTCAAATATTTTCAGTTGATGCAGGGTGAATGACAGCTTCCAGGTGGAATTCCGTACAACAGAGGACCATGATTAATACATTGTATTTACTTAAAAGAAAATGGGAACATAGAATATAGCAGAGTATTTTTGAAGACACATTGTTTGAGGGAAGGGTAAATTGGTGTGAAATATGAGGCCCTCATTATTTGAATACCCATCATTTAAAAGAGGAGATGCAGATAGAACGCCAATAAGGGTAGTACTCAATTTTGCTGTGAATCTAAAACTACTCTAAAAATAAAGTCTATTTTAAAAAAGTAATTAATCAAGGTCGTGCAAAAAAGTCAAATTATAAACATATGACTCCACTGTAAATATACACATATATACAAGAAAAAGAAAACCAAATGATACACACCAAAATAAAATGTAAAGGGGATAGGAATAGGGATAAATTTTATTTTCTTCTTTTCCTAATTTTCTAGAATACTTTCACTAAATTTGTTTAAATAGAATATGTATCAAAATGCACTTCCTCAAAACTTTATAATTTATATCCACATATTTTATGACTCCTTAGAGCTATGAAATATGTACATTCTTCCCCACTTTTCGTTGGTTCTCCATTTTGTTCCTCATCGCTTTTTAGTATGACTGAGAACCAATATAGTTATTAGCATTTAAGTGTTTATAGAGCCATCTAATACTTTCTTGTTTCCAAAACCCAAAAGAACCAGAGAAATTCTAGAATTATGACGAAGGAAGAAGTGGCAAGTCACTAAGTAAGGGGAAGTTCATTCTCTTTCATTTTAGTCATGTAGCATTACCTGAAACAGCAATTTACTTTTGCAAGGGCCCATTAAATGAATGTCATCAATTTACAAGTGATGTCAGATCATGATTTGGAGAAATGTGTTGTTAGCCACAGGCCTGTAACAAAAGTGGGTCTGCATTATTCTCCTCCTCTTCAACCAGTGGCATATTTATAACATCTTATTTTTGCAAATGGCTGCTCTCTTTCTCATTTATGAGTATAACACAAGCCAACATATATTATGGTTCTTTGAGGGCAACACATTAGGTATTTGCCCTTGAAGCTCCTCTATCTCTTTGGCTAATACAGAGGGATTTGAATGCAACTAGTTTGTGAGCTAATACATTGAGGATTTTTGTTTTGTTTTTGTTTTTATTTCCATTTTTGATTTTGCATTAAATAGCATCAAATTCAATACCTGAATCTATAGCTACATATTTCATGTAGAATACCTTTCCCTCACATTCAAAGCTTCTCAACTACCTGCCACAAGGAGAGACCAACCAGTAAATCTGGATCGATAGCATCAATTACTTCCTCGAAGTCTTAAGATTTCCATCACAGTCTCTACTCCACTACTGCCAAGAAAAGTCCACACTCACCTTCCTGGCATTAAAATGTTTTCTCCTTCCACAGAGTTCCTTTCCACCCAAACCCCAGCACCCCCCCCACACCCCACAATTAGGAATTCCTGCTCTTGAACAGCAGGATTATCTATTCTGTCATCAACAAGACCATCCACTCTTCATCCTCTGCCACTACTTGTGGACAGGTCTCCTCCTGAAAGTCCACCGGCCCTCCCTACACAATGTTGAGTGAAATATTCCTATGGACATGGCAATGGAGCTGAGCCTTGATCCCAAATCCTGAGTAATGTACATTCCCAAAACATAGCACCTTGCTAACAAAGACAAGTAATTGAGTTTTAACATTTTGAAAAATACACAAAAAAGGAGGAACATTAATATAAGATCTTTGAAAAAGACAGAATAGGGTTTTGAAACCATAGATTATTTTTCTTTCTCTGACATTTGTATCTGTATTTAAACCCACTAAATTGACCTTGCGGACCAAATACATGCCTCATTTTTCTTTCTATGAAAAAAATGTAGGTCTGGAGATTTTTGTGGTATGTTTCAACAGATATTTAATAGGAATATGCAATTATCTACAGGGAATATTTGATGCATAGCTAGGGGCCAATATCCAGACCTCTACTTTGAAGAGGGGATCTATTAAATAAACACAGTGAGTCTGCATTATTCTCCAATCAATTGAAGGGTCAATTAAATAAATTCCAATCAAGTCCCCTTCTGTTCTTTTTGCTACAGTGTCAGTTGAATAAGACTTTGTGATGGATATATCCAACTGGTGAACCCACATGAAACTAGTGGCTGTGGTGTCAGAGAAATGGGTCTTCCATTTCAGGTGTTTTTATTTAAATATTACTAAATAGATTCTCTAAGGGATTTCTATAAAAAGTATGGGCAAAGAACTACACTTGATCCTTGAAATGAACTGTAGGTGTGTGCACACAAAATATATACAGAGGTATTTGTAATTAATATGCAGGATTGCTGTTAGCTTATAATCTTTTCTATAA
This sequence comes from Nyctereutes procyonoides, assembly GCF_905146905.1. Classification (NCBI taxonomy): domain Eukaryota; kingdom Metazoa; phylum Chordata; class Mammalia; order Carnivora; family Canidae; genus Nyctereutes; species Nyctereutes procyonoides. Next base: position 15,275,418 of record NW_026575082.1, on the reverse strand, counting down.
TCTTTCCTATCTTGGTATTTGCAAAGTGGAGTGAGGGTACATTTAAGTCTATTTTTTTCCAACTCTACACTAATAATAGTAGTAATAATAATAATAACACATAATGATCATTTACTGTATACACTATTCAAAACTCTATTCTCTGTCTTTTACTCCTTTAATTCTCACATTACTTCTCCCTTTTACTGATGCGAAAACCAAAACACTCTCACAATCATTCTCAATGACCCAGAAACTCTGAGATGTTCTTTGGTGTCCATGGAAAATTCATAGGGTTTCTCTCAGGCCTATTTATAACAAGACAAGATCTTATAATCTCAACTTCCCACTGCATTGACATGCTTGTGGGCAGGAATTCTGATAGGAACTTACCACAGCCTCTGGCTTCATTGAGGAAAAATTCATACAAATCTGTCTGACCCCCCCCATCCTGGCCACCCCATCATCAATAGGACATATATTAATTGCTCAACAGATATATGCTAAACAAAAAATTAACCAAATATATATTAATACAAGTGGGCTTCAAATTTCTGGAAAATACAAAAAGCTGAAAGGGAGTTAACACTAAGGTCACTACTGAAAAAGCAAGTGTTTTAGAAACAAATTTATCCATGCCTCATTTTTTCCTGGGACTCTCTCTCTTTTCTGTCCATGGGGCAGACTTATGCAGAAATACCATGAGGGGGTTTCACAGGAAGGAGTAGTCTTCAGGCAATTTCTATCACAGACAGCTCAATCTCAAATGATTTACGAAGTTTTGGTTGTTTATTGCACAGAGTTGCCTTACATGAAGGACATTTCAATCCAAGTGGATTTATTAGGGCCCTCATTATATTACTTAGGAGGCAAGAAGTGGTTTAATTTTACTGAGACATGCCTTTGATTGTATCCCCTCCCCAGAAATCCTGTTCATTGCAGAGCAGTTGAGGAGCACTCCACTTAGGACTCACACATGAATGTCTTTCCTCTCATTAACAAGCAAAATGAAGACAATTGGTGATTGCATAGGTAGCCATGCAGCATATCTAACGATAAGAAAATAATCCCCTGAGAACACAGGTAGTGGTCAAATTACACTCGAACATACCCTCAAAAATGCTCCACAGAGAAAACTGTTTTGTACTGATTTCTTCTGTGTCTCTCAAGATAATAGTGAACTTTCACCCATTTCCAATTTTTTCCCATAACTTATACTGTAGGAGTACCACTTTTTCTTCATCATATGATTCCAGAATTTTAGAGTTGGCAATGTCCACACAAATCAATGGTTCGGTGATATCCTTTACAATACCCAGCTTGATAATAGATGAGTGAGGACAGAAATCTACCCCCCCTCCTCACATACTATAATCTCTATAAGATCATCCCAATTAATGGGGAAATGATGAGATAGAAGAAAGTCAGTTAAATGAAAGCAAGTATGTCTTGAGAGTGTATCAATGATTATATTATTCTAATTAAAATAGATCCTTTTGTTTATCTGGTCTTGTCATACCTTTTCCTAGATCATTGTATTGTTCACAGCTCATTAATCAGCAACAATGTATTATTATCTAATAATAATGGAAGTAAATCTAACCATTATAATTTTCAAGAATCAGACCAACCGAACTGTCTCTGTAATTGTTATCACTAGTCCTAAGAAGAGTAGTAGTCTTGCATATTCGGTGATTATAAGCGACTTTAATTGAATTGATTCCTTACAACAAATTATGTAACAGTGTTTGTTGTTATTCAGCAGCACGTCACTATGGAGCTTTACAGAAGCACGCAAAAACTCAGCAGAAAAATCATTGATAAGCCACTTCTTTAATGATGTGAAAATTTTGACTAAACTGATAACTCCGAGTACTGTAAGCACTGAAACTAGATTTGATTTCACCTCAGGAAAAAAAAGCCAATATAACATCATAACAAGTAGCAACACTGACTATTATCAAATACTGATACTAAATGTGCAGCCTGATAACAGGACAATTCTTAAAATCTGGAAAAGCAAAAAGAAAACATTGCTCATATCCTAGGCAGATGTATTCTCTCTTTAAAAAAAAAAAGAAGCACACCACTTTTTATAACAGAAATATGTGAATGTATCCAAATTCTCTACCCACATGGTATTCTGGGGGCCTATAATGAAAACACGAGTTCTGTTAACATATAAGGAATATATCATGAAATTTCTGTGCATACGACTGGTATAGTAAAGTGATAAAACAATATGGAAATATATATCGAGGACTATAACATAGCTGCTGTTTTGAGTCAATGATCTTGCTTCTGAGAAATTTATATTACAAAAGTAATTACACAAAAAAGTCTGCATAAAGATGCCAATTGCAGTATCATCCACAATGTTGAAGGAAATCGAAATGTTCTACGGCAGATGAACAGTTCAATCAATTCTGGCACAGTAGCTCACTTGATGTAATATCATTTATCCATTGTAATTATAAAATCTATGTGAAAATAGAAAACTTTAATCGATGTTAATTGAAAAAATGCAAAGCACACAATAATGATGTTAGTTTTTTTTATCTGGAAGAATTTTGAAGGAGGATCCTACATAAATAGTACATTTGATTAAGGCAATAAGATGAGGAAGGATTTTATTTTTTCACAAAACATTCCTTTACTTCAGTGATTTTCTCCATTATCAAAAAGTAAAGAAAAACATTTGAAGCATAAATTCCAGAGAAAGAGAAAATTAATTCAAAACAAGAATTTTGTAATTTAAAGTAAGCAAAAGGTAAAGGTTACCTGCTATCAAGTAAGAGGTACAGTGTTTTCTTTTAGGTTCGATTCAATCATATAACCTAGGATTATCTTGTGAGCTATTTGTACAGGGAGAAAAATGGAAAGATGGCCTGCTGCATATTCTTACCTGTTAGGAAGACAGCTTAGGGCATCACTATAAACTCTGAAGATCATAGATAGTAATATTTAACTTGGAACAGCACAGTTTGCCATGAAACATGCTAAACTGCCAGCACTTTCTTGAAGTGTTGCACTGGATATTTGCTGTACCATTATGCTTCACACAATTTACCTTAACTCATCTCTTAATCTCCTTATACTGGCTTTATCAAAAGTGACAGTAAGACATCCTTCCATTTCTTGGCAAATGCCAAGAATGAATCATTACTAACACTGTAGCAAACACCTAAAGGCCACTGTGCGTTTATAGTTATAATAAAATGCTGTATCAAATGTAGAATGTTAGCACTTTCTGGTGTCCCTCTAATACTGAAGTGATAATTGCACCATTGGGTTGTTTTATGAGGCATTTGTTCACCTCCAGAGTAGATAAACTGGAAGAATGAAGGTTAGAAATTCCATCCCAATGGTGGAACTGGGTTATGGCTTAGAAAGAGTGCTAGAGTGCACGAGACAGTGCTGTGCATAGGTATTCTTCTCCAAGTGTGTTTTCCTTGGCCACTAAACTAAAACTTACAGTAAAATTACTGCCACATTAAATTAATATTGCTTAATAATACTCTAAAAAGAATACAAGAAGAAATTTTCAGGTGAGAAATGAATCCCAGGTAAATTGCAAAGAATGAATATGTGGCTTATTTGTAATTGACAGTGTGTGTCAAATTTAACAATGTTAGCTGTGGATTTCTCTTCCTTTGTAGGTTTAATTATGTCCCTTTGTACTCCCTGCTTCATCAATTACAGGAAATATGAAATGATTCTGAGTTTTCCTTAGAATAAGCAGCGACTAGATGGAAAGCTTGTACAAACCATGTGCTAACATCTTGAGCCTGTAGTGTTAAAATTTCACATGAATTGGCTCTTTGCTAAAACTTTCATAATTCTCAGCTGGAAATTTTTAAGAACAGCACGCCGAAGATAACATGTGATTCATAATTACTTTTTGAATCAAATTTTTTATTTCGGAACTATTTTAAATTTACAGAAAAGTTTCAAAGATAGTACAGAGTTTCTGTATATACCTTCACCCATTTTCTTCCATTGCTAGCATCTTACCACAATACATTTGTCAAAACTGAGAATCCAACACCGGTATATCATTATTAACTGAATTCCAGACTTTGTTTGGATTTCACCACTTCTTCCAACAACACTGTTCTTCTGTTCTAGGAACTGATCCAGCATAGCACATTGCATTTAGTATAATTACTTTTCATAAGAAAAAAAGAGGTGCATATAAATTATTTAATTATAAAATAACATTCGCACATCACCATTTTCCCTGCTTCATTTCACCTCTTCCCAACTGAACTTGTAGTCAATACACGTTATAAAATATCAATCATAAAAAGAGAAATATAACATTTAAAAATATACACGGATCATGTGCACTGTAGTGCACTGCCCAGAACACCAGGGACAGTTTTATGAGTGTTTTTTATTTCTCTAAATAAAAACTATGAAGTTCCTGCCTACAGAACTAACTGGCAGGTCCTGCTAGCTCTTTAATGAGCAACTCCACTTCCTGTATTTCCCCCCAAACAGACTCCCAGCTTATATCCAATCCAGTTTAGGAAAGATTTTCATAGTCTAGAGAAAGAACACGGATGTCTACTTAACCTTCTTTGGCTGTAGTTCACATGGCCTCCAATATCGCTGGTGAAGGTGGGCTTCCCAAAACAGAGCTGTTCCAGGGCCATAATGTAAGGTGCCTCACTGCTCAGACCTCTTGATTATTTTAACAGAAACTAAGAGCTCGGCCTCTGAGCTCAAATTGTTCAAACATGCTTCTTCCTGATTTCCAAGGCACCATTCCCTTATTCCCACATCTTTCCATTTAGGGATCACATAGTCACTCTAGCAAGGCAGCAGACACTGAAAAGTACTCAGAATGATTCTGAACTCAGACCCCTCAGGACGTAGAGTCTGTCCTTTTCTGCCACCAGCTTCATCTTTCCCTACCTTAACCATAGGAGTTGAGTGTCTTCTTTCTTTACCAGCACTAAAATGAAAAGTACTGACAACTACTCTGCTCTCTCAACTGGAGTTGAGACCCATATATTCAATGAAACCCATATATTCCAAACACAAGATCTTGTTGGAGGTTTTCTTGAGGGAGGAGGCTTGCCTGTTGCTTCACTTTGGGCACCAGGCAATAAAATTACCTTGTCCTTTAAGCTCTAGAGGGGGGAGTAGAGAGCAAGGACTAATTCCCTAACCTCACTAGTGAGGCACTATCTCTATTCCTAAAGTAGAGATAAAAAGCATTATTTAAAACAAAACAACATCATGTATTTATTACAATTTAAAAGAAAACCACAAAATTTAACAAGGTCTATGTTCTCTAAGAAAGCTAATTTTTTTTAATTCTCTTGAAATAAAAGTTTTTAAAAAGTTATTTTAATGTAATTGATATTCATTGAGAAGATGGTGGAAAACTTAGAAAAATAGGGAAAAAAAAACCCACTCTATCTCAGAAACACCCAATGATAACTATTACTATATGTGATTAGATAGGTTTCTAATTAATATACATAGTAAGAATCATAACATATTTATTATTTTGTGGCTGGCATTCTAATAACTTTAAAATATAATTTGTATGTCATAAAATTCACTCATTTTAAATGTACAATTCAATGGTTTCTAGCATGTTCACAGAATTTTACAACTATCTCCGTAATTAAATATTAGAACATTTTCATTATCTCAAAAGAAGAATCAGAAGTACAAATACAGAGAACTTATGGTTGCCAGAGGGGAGGTGGTGGAGGGTTAGGCAAATGGGTGATGTGGAGTGGGAGATCCAGGCTTCCAGTTACGGAATGAATAAGTCCCGGAAATAAAGGCACAGCATAAGGAATATAGTCGATGATACTGTAATAACAACATATCAGGAGAAATGGTAGCTACACTGGTGATGAACATATAACATAATGTATAAATCTGTCAAATCACTATGTTGTACACCTGAAACTAATAAAACGTATGTCAACTATACTCCAAAATTTTTTTTAAAAAAGGAAAGAAATAAAGAGAAGAAAACCTGTACCAATGTGTAGTCACCTCTTTCCCCTCCCTCCTACATGCCATCCCTTTAAGCTCATACAATCTAGACAATCACCAAACTCACTCTCGCTCTCTGTCTCTCTCTACATATATCCATGTATATATATATATTTGCATATTCTGGCTATATCATAAATCATAAAATAGGTGGCCTTCTATGTCTGGCTTCTTTTACTTAGCACAGTGTTTTCAAAGTTTATCCATGTTGTAGCCTGTACCAATATTGAATTCCATTTTAATGGCTGAATGATAGCGCATTGTAGAAATAAGACACATTTTTAATCCATTCATCAATTGACCATTCACCATTCAACATTTGCATTGTTAGGACATTTGGCTCTTATGAATAATGCTGCTGTGAGTGTTCATGTGCAAGTGTTTATGTGAACATATGTTTTCATTTACCTTGAGTACATTTCTAAAAGTGGGATTGCTGAATCATACAATGACTGTATATTTAGCATTTTGAAGAATTGCCAAATTATTTTCAAAAGTGGTTGTACCATTTTACATTCCTGCCAGCAATATCTGAGGGTTCCAATTTCTCCACATCCTTGCCAACATTTGTTGCTATCTTTTTCATTAACAACTATTCTAATGGATGTGAAGTGAAATATCATTGGGATATAAAGCTGTATTTCCCTAATGATTAACGACATTGAGCATCTTCTCATGTACTTACTGGCCATTTGTATGTCTTCTTTAGAAAAATGTTTATTCAAAATCATTTGCCCACTTTTAATTGATTATTTATCTGTTGGTTGTTGAATTTGTCAGAGTTCATTATATATCCTGAAAACAAGTCCCTTAAGAGATATATAATTTGCAAATATTTTATCCAATTCTGTACGTAACCTCTTCGATTTATGATATGCTTTGAAGCAGAAAAGTTTTTAACTTTCATGAACTGCAATTTATCTATATGTTGTCATATGTAAACCTATGTAAAAAAATTCATTGCCTAATCTAGGGTCACAAAGATTTACTTCTATGTTTTTATCTCAAATTTTTACAGTTTTAATTCTTACATTTGGGTCTTTGATTCATTAGGAGTTATTTTCTTGTACAGTGTGAAGTAAAGGTCTAATTCCATGCTTTTCAATTGTATATATCTAGTTGCTCTGGCACCATTTGTAAAAAAGGCTATTCTTTCCTCCACTGAACTTGTATTAATTCTTTAAGTGTCCCAGTAGGGTATAGAAACCTTACTCTTAGATAGTGCTATTCTTCTTTCCTTTATTTTTTTTACTCTTATTGTTTTGTATATTATGTGTATATAGGTTATAAACCTAATAATACATTGTTTTAATTATTTATTCACACAAAATTATGTCTTTTACAGAAGTTATGAGGAGAAAGGAGGACACAAATATTTACAGGTAAATTTTCTTATTTATCATATTTGTTTCTTTTTATTCAATTCCTGTTTGTTCAAGTTATCATCTGGTGTCATTTCCTTATTGCAGTATGGCTTCATTCTGCCCTGCTCCATTGTATTACTGTCAAATGTATTAGAGTTGGCTGAGTTTCCTAGTATGCAAATTAATGTTTCTTAATAAAATTATTTATTTATTTATTTGATTTATTTATTTATTTCAGAGAGAGAGAGAGCAGGAGGAAAGGGCAGAACAAGAGGGAGAGAGACTCCCAAGAGCACAGAACTCAACACGGGGCCCAATCCAATCACCCTGAAATCACAACCCAACCTGAAATCAAGAGTTGGATGATCAACTGACTGAGCCACTCAGCTGCCTCCTTAATAATTTTTTTTAAGTTTCCAATCATTATGTCTTCAGATAACTTTTGAATCCTTTTTTCTCTCATCTGCTTTTGGTATTCCCATTATGTGTATGTTGGTAGTCTTAATGATGTTCCACATTTTTCTGAGTTTCTGTTTTTCTACATTCTTTTTTTTCCTTCTGTTTTTCAGATTATATTGTCTTTATAGGCTTGCTGATTCTTTCTTCTATTACCTTAAAGCTATAATGAGATTTTCTAGTGATTTTTAAATTTCAGTTCTTGTACATTTCAACTCCAGAATAGCCACTTGTTTCTTTTTTTATAATTCTTATGTCTTTATTAATATTCACTATATGATGAGTAATTTTTATCATATCTGCCTCTAATTCTTTAAACATGGTTTCCTTTAGTTCTTTGAACATGCAATAGTTGCTTTGAAGTTCTTGCTAAGTCCAACATATGAGCCTCTCAAAGGCAGTTTCTATCATCTGCTTTTTCTTTTCCTGCATATGAACCATACTTTCTTTTCTTTTCATGTCTTTTCATGTCTCATAATTTTTGTTGAAAACCTGACACTTTCGACACATAGTATAGCAACTCTGAATCCTGATCAGTCTTCTCCTTCTTAGACTTCTTGTTCTGGTTACTGTTTGCGTGTTTATGACCTGGTAGGAATAAATCTGTGAAATTCACTCCTCTGCAGTATGCAGCCTCTAATGTTATAGCTCACTATTTTTTCTTTGCTTTTATCTTTTAGCCAGGCTTCATAAGTTTCTCCCTGGATCCACATAAATCACTTATTGGTCTGACTTCTGCTTAAGTCCTCAGAGCTAGTTAGGTTCTTTCCCTTTCTCATTGCATGTGTGTGTATAGCTTGGAGACTGCTTTTGTAATTCAGAAACTTTATGATTTTGACTCATTTTTATCCAGGGACTGGTAGCTTGGAGATTCTCTCTATAGCCATCTGTGTGAGGAAGTAGCCTTGGGCATGCACACAATATTCTAGATCACTAGAGGTGAGTGTGATTTTATTTTTAAGCCTGGCTTCTTAGAAGTCATCCATGGGTCAGAGTAGCTTATTTCTCAGTCTGAGTTTGGTCAGGTTGTTTTTCAGCCCCTTGAGGCAATAAGGCTCCAGGCCCGTTGCTAGCAGATCTGTATGTAACTCAGAGAAGGCCTTCAAATATATCTCACTTTTCACTTTTATTATTCCTCACTGCAGCCTGGCATCTGCACACACCCTTCTGGACCCACAGTGATGTGTGGTGTCCTAAAAGGCTCTTCTTACCTACCTGGTTCTCTGTTAATCTTCTGGTTGGTTTACTTTTTGCTACTAATATCATAGAGCTACCAAGCCCCTCTTAATTGCTTACCACCAAAGTCTTCACTGCTTTTGAAAATGCCCTTTTGGCATGGACTTGTCTAAGCTCTGTTCGAAATAAATAAAGCTCCTCAGGCAGAGTTGTGGAGATCTCAGTCCTTATGGCTTGCCTCCTTCTCTGGGGAAAGCCCTGACACTACTGTGGCATGCTGGGGTCAGAGAAAGTACCCAAAATTCTCATAGGGTGAGACTTCCACTCTGCAAATGGTCTGTATCAATAAGAAGACAGTAGCTGCTGGTCTTCTCAGCTTATCCCTCCCAAAATGGAACCTCCAATTTATGAGTAAACTAGACTGGTGCAATGGAAGTTCAGTATTTGTAACTCCATGTGTGGGATGGACTTGCACCCCACCACTAAAGGCTAGGTGGGCGGCACAAGGGATCCCAGTCTTCTTCTCCATGCCTGTATGGAATAGAGTTTTCAGAGCATGAAGCTGGTGTGAAGGTAGAGAGATGACTGATACCAATGGTCTACCCCTCCTAGGATTAAACTGTAGACCCAGACTCAGAATTAGAGAAGAGAGAGTCTCCATCTTCTTGGCTACACATTGCACGGTAGAGCTGCTATAACATGGGAAGTGGAGGGAGTGGGAGGAAGAATGGGAGCAGGCCCTTCCTCAATCACAATAGACCCTGACTGTTCCTACAGAAATTTAATTCATTTTTTTAAATAAATGCCTCTATCTGTTGTATGTCATTATGACATTTTCCAGAGACTTTAAATGGTTTTTGTTGTTGTTTAATTATTTAAATGTTAAATATTACCATTGAGATCCTCACGCAGTCATTCTTGACAGACCTAGTATGTATTATTTTTATGGTCCATAATTGTTATTTTATATTTCTCTTTAACAAAATAGTTATACAGGAAAAAACTATTTTGGTTTTTTTAACTTTCAAATGATTGGAGTTTTATTGCTTTATCTTTTAATTTCTCATATTGCTAGTAATACTCAGTTCTATTTTATTGTGATTAAAAATAATGGCTTTTTCCTGAAATGAATTTTAGGTATTTTCTATCATTTAATGAATGATTATATCTGTGTATTTTGGGGCATGGGTGGTGGTGGGGAATAAAAGTGAGGGGCAAGTTGTCCAAGAAACAAAAAGAACGTCTAAATTGGAAGATACTTATTGATAAATTAGTCTTTGTGCTGACTGCAGGTTTCGTCACAAACTAAACTGAAGAAAATCTCAACAAGGGCTTACTTTGCTAACAGATCCTAGCCAAGAAGCAGGTCATCTATGAATGACAGAGCCTCAATTTTGTAGAAAATTTATGGCGTATTAAATAGTGAGAGATCATTTTCTTCCTAGCCATTATTATTATAACACAGAAGCACAAAGCCATGGAAGAGGATCAGAAGAAGGGAAAGATGTGCCTTGACATATAGATTTTTGTACCAGCTGAATTATTACAGCTGATGATATAAATGTATTTAAATAGGCATGTATTATTATTGTCTTAAAACATACCAAAGAATATTACTGAGCAATGTGAATGGTATTAGAATATTCATTAAAGCCAGGAGAACGTTTATATACTACACTATGAAATGCTAAAGATATAGAGCAAGGTTGTTACAGTAGTGTTAATAAGCACATTTTTCTGTAAATACAACTTACCATTCAAAGAAGGAAAAGGAGAAGAAGGAGTCATCTGATGAAGCACTTGAAATTGCTTTTTCTTCCCTAATTTTGTGGGTTATGAAACTGCATGGCTTTTCCTAGGTTTAGGACTATCTCATGCCCTTCAGAGGAACATGGTAGGAAAAACTGGCATTACTTACCTCTGACTGTGTATCCAAAGCTTAGTCTCTCATGTTATTAGTAAGGATGAAAAATCATTTAAACTAGAAGCTTCACTGGTGGGCAGCCCAGGTGGCTCAACGGTTTAAGCACTGCCTTCAGCTCAGGGCCTGATCCTGGAGACCCAGGATCAAGTCCCACATCGGGCTCCCTGCATGGAGCCTGCTTCTCCCTCTGCCTGTGTCTTCCATTCTCTCTCTCTCTCTCTCTCTTTTTCTCTCTCTCTTTCTCATGAATAAATAAATAAAATCTTTTTAAAAAGAAGCTTCACTGGCCAAATTGCCAGGAGAATAATTTTCTCTTGCGCCAAAGAGAGGCATATCATTGAGAGAAGGGATAAGGATAACCTACTAATTGATAGTTAATAGTGCTCCTGAATGAGAATGGGGAAGGCTTGAGATGATCCTTTGTTGTTCATCTAAGATATAGCAGAAGAAAATCATCACCTTTTTGTCTCACAAATCTCAAAATAAGAATCATGAAAGTTGAAGGATTTGCTAAATTAAGATAACGATGTTGGATGGAAAATATGAGAGAGTTGGAAGCTTCAGAACCAGCTATAAAGATAGAGGTTCAGAGTCTAGGCTCAAGGGATCCAACTATCTTAGTAACTTGCCCTCACCCCTTATTCACAGCCCACTAGAACAACAGCAAAACTTCACCCATCTATGACTTAGCATATTAATAGCGTTGTTATAAGTGTTGAAGAGACATATTTATTTAAATTTCTTTGAACAAGTTAGGAAAATATTAGGAATTCAGTGAGTCATAGTTGTCAACATTAGAATCACCATCACCATAACACATCATTAGCAACACTAAGACTCCTCTAACTTGATTAATTAATTTAATGTTTAAAACAAAAGTTTTCAAACCTGAAGAAAATATCTCCTAACAGAGCTACGCCTAGGGATAGTTTCAGACTCATACTTGAGCAGAACAATTATTTTATCTGCCCAAGATTCCCTCTGAATAATTACCTTGGGATCCATAACTCGGTTTAAAATTAAACACCTAGCCTTCCAAAATGCCAATGATAAATGAAAATTAAATGTCTCTTAAAATCGAATAGTCCATGGTATATTTGACCTCCCCCACAGGGCATCAATAGCGAAGAAGGAAGTAGAAAGAATCCTCATTCTTTAATTGAGATTTTTTTTTCTCCTTAAGCATAAAATACAACAATTAAGTCCTTTTTTTTTTAACAATTAAGTCCTTAAAATACATTTACAACTATTATTATGCTGTATTCTAGAGTTGCCTACAAGTAGGAATAAGTATACCTGTCCTTAAAAAGAAAGACTATACATTCCACATGATTTTCTTCTTTCCACCAATGCTTATTCTGGCAAGTGTTATACTGTATCCTTCATCACTCTCCAGCACACTTAGGAGAAAACACCGGTGAACGAAACTAAATCACAAGTTATATGAACACTACACGTTTCAGGATTCCTAAGGAACTCTATGATTTTGTCTTTTTGTCCTGGCCTCCCCAGTCTCGGGTTTCTGAGGCTTCAATGTGCAGACCAACTGCAACTTTGCTAACCCCCTCTTAGGACCTTCAGAGTCCAAAGAAGCAGAATAGGAATCCAGCTCTAGTATATTCCCCCATCTAAGGTTACCTGAGCTAAACTGACTCTATCATATCCTTTAGGATCTAGGACCAGGTCCCACTAAAGGATCTAGCACAAGATAGAGGAATACAGCTAGAGAGTTCTGCTGCCTTGGGGTCACTGTGCAATTGCAGAGGATATGAGCAAAGGGTGAGTACGTTTCCCACTGACCATATGTGGAACACACAGGAGAGAAAGAGTGAGCATAAGGGACCCTGAGTCCTGCTCAGGAGGACCACCAAAGGAAGCCCATAAACAAGGAGCTGGAGATAAGCCGAGGGGCTGAGGCAGAAGGGGAGGTGACTCAACTGGAACAAAGCTGCATCTATGGAGATTAAGAACATTATAGATAGAAGGTCCCAAGAGGGAACTAATGAAAGTATCATGAAAGTGTCCCACCAAGGAAAGAAGCCAGTCCCGATGTCTTAGAACCAGAGTGAGAAGCCAGATTGCTAAGAATTGTTTCATCAAAGTACTTTCCAGTTTTTCCCCGATCTTCCCTTCCCATGTGCCAGTCACAGAGGGAATGAAACCTCAAGATTCCAGCTTTGGGAGCCAACAATGAAATACAAAGAAGCCGATTTACAGCCCTCTTTCCCACTACAAGCTTTCAACCTGAAACACGTGCAGCCAAGAGAAGAGAGAAGACCTTGATGCTATAACAAGTTTGGAGTTTTGAAAAACAGGAAGGAATAAGCATTCTAATTAAATACTTGAGCTTCTGTTTATGACTTAATATTAACCAAGAGCTCTTTGTCACCTACAACTAAGAAGAAAAGTCACCAGTCTGTAGGAGCATTCAAAAGGTGGCCAGAGAAGAAATACCCATTTGATATCGTAAAGGGGCAGTTAGAGACAAAAATAAAATGGTATTTTGAGTCATGAGTCATATTTATCCAATGACTAGTCCTACCTAGGTATGTGCTACTGTTATTTTTTGTGGAGAGGGGAGTTGCGGGCAGGGCTGGAGCTCCCTACTCTCTAAAGCCCCTCTCTCCCACTTCTCTTTGACCTCTGAGCTGCCCCCATTAACTCCTCTTGGTTTTTCAGAGCACAGTTTGAATGGTAGTCCTCTGGACAGCTCCACTGACCTTCTTACACCTTAACAAGTGTGTCTTCTAAAATCTCATCAATGCAGTGACATCTGTAAGTCTGTAGCTTAAAAATACCTAGGTCTTTCTCCTAAGTTTAGAAATCCAGTTCCTTGGGGCACCTGAGTAGCTCAGTGGTTGAATGTCTGCCTTTGGTGCAGGTCATGATCCTGGGATCCTAGGATCAAGTCCCACTCAGGCTCCTCATAGGGAGCCTGCTCTCCCTCTGCCTATGTCTCTGCCTCTCTCTCTCTCTCTTATGAATAAATAAAAATTAATTTTAAAAAAGAAATCTAGTTCCTCACTGCTAATATTCACCTGTATATACCATAAGCATCTCAGTCTCATTATCTCCTCTTAAATTTCCTTTTATAATTTGTGTTACTCAGGTTCTGTGAGTCCTCCTACAATGTGGAATCTATCTTCTCCCTTAATTCTTCCTACCCAATGCAGTCTAGCAATAAATTTTAATAATTTTCTTTTCTAGATGTTTCTGAAGTCTATTCTTTCTCTTCCAGATCCATATCCACAGTTTATATTAAATAATAATCATTCTTTCATAAACTTAAGATACTTCCAATATACCTTCTATATGGCTGCCAGGATGAAATGTCTAAGATAAAGTGTTCGTATCACTTGTAAAATTCCCCACAAGAACAAGTTACAATGAACTATCTTAAGTTCTTATACAGTTTTCCAATTATAGTGTGCACTGAAATCACCTGGAATCTGGTTGCGATGGCAGATTTCCAAGTTGATTCCCAGCGACTTAGATATAGGAAGTTTGAGTGATGTCTGAAACTTTGCGTGTTTAACATTGTCACAGATGATCCTGATGGAAATGTCCTGAGGACCAACTAATTTTAGATATTAGATACAGATACTAGATATACATGAATGTGTGCGCGCATATGCAGAGGATGGGGGGGCTAAGACACCCATACTTTACGATGTTGCTTTCCTACATTATCAAATGACTTTCCTGAATTAACCCTTTATGACTCAAAAGTCATTTACTTCCCAAAGATGTTACTAATCCCTCCTCAATCTGCCCTGAATAAATCTATCATCAGGATATCTTGTACATCTTTTCATTATGACATTTACACCTCGTATCTATATTATTTATTTACATATCTAGGTGCTAAATAGACTCTGAACTTTTTGGAGACAGTGATTCAATTTTATTCATCTAAATATCTCTAGGACCAAGCAAAGTAAATGGTATTTGAGACACTAATAACTGTTTATTCAATGAACAAATCAGCAAATGACCTGTGCCATCATGAGGTCTTCTAGATTCAGAATGAGGAAATTTACATTCAGTACTGCTTCCTCTAACTGAATATTCTGTTTTAGCATTTTTTCCCATTTGCTAATTCTCTTGGCCACTAGGCTAAAGTAAAATATGAAGGCACGAGAATGTTGCCTATGTGTTAGGAGACCATGGCAAAGTATTGAGATACAGGGAGCCCCTAACAAGATCAATCATATAGGACAGAAACAGAACGTTGAATTGAGAATGCATTTGTAACACCTAGCTCACTCACATAGGAATAAACTCTAGTAAGCTAAGGGGCATAAAGACAGTATCTATTTGTAACCATATGGGTATTCATCTTCAAAATTTTAGATGGATTAGAGAAAAGTGAGCTGAGAACAGCTGAAATCAGAACTATAGAGCAAATGTAAATAAATACCAGTTATATACAAAAATGACTACACTACATAGTTCCAATATCTTTCTCTGAGTCTTCTTACTAGAGAGCAGGTTAATTAGAAGTGGGCATGGTCAAGAAATTATCATTTCCCTTTACTATGTTCTATAATTGTTCTTCTTTTAGAATTTAAGTCTTATTATTCCTTCTCTAGTGCTCCACACACTTTATTTCACATGGTTTTGTGCAGGGATAATTGTTTCCTTATGGAAAACTCCATATTACAAGAAGTTCTTACTCTCTTAGTCATTGTTCAAACTAAAGACTTTTGGTATATATTTTTCATTAATTACATTTTTTAAAGTTTGTATATTATGCTAAGTACCTGCCACCAGATACTTTCAGCTTAGTCATGGCATCTTTTTTTCCATTTGCTTTGCGCTGGAACGCACTTCCTTATCTAGGTGTTTCTTCTCATAAACCTCTTTATTCATGCCCATGTTCTGTGCTCTATCCACGTAGGAGACAAGAAGCCATGTTTTTTTTGTCAGAAAACCTAAATTCCAGATTTATAAAATATGGATGCTACAATAGTTCTAGTAAAAGTCTATTAAATGAATTTCATGCTCATGAAGTATGCAAACCACAGCAGACCAAGCAGATCCGCTAATTTGAAGTTTGCCTTTTGAGTTAACTAGTTGACTTAACTGTTTGTACACCAGAACCTAAAGGTGTTAATTACTAAAAGGACTTCTATATAATTCACAATAAAACAGGGCACCAGCAACAGGATATATGAAGACATTACATGACCAGAGTTGCCCCTTTTAGAAGTCAAATCTGGCAGTGAGGTATAGGTGTGTTCAAAATGAGAAGATCCTAGAGGTCAGAAGATGAGTTCTAACAACCTGCAGCCAGAAAAGATGGCATTGGTCATGGTATCACAGAGGTGGAATTCACCAGACATGTGAACCTCCATCATTGAATGCTCCTTGTATAGCACTATTTACAATGGCACATTGAGTCCTCATACTCGTCGTAATGGTTGTGACTTAGAATTCAGAAAGCCTAACCAAGCACAGCCTCCATTCTCTCTCTTGCCATGCTTCTATGATCTCATTTTAGGCTTTTCTTTAGAAGCACGCACTTACAATAATTCCAAATCAGTAGGTAATCCACACATAAAATAAAACATCTAAATCTGATATCTAAGATGATTTCCTTTCTAAAAGGGCAAAAAGGAAAACACCACAGCCCTGTCAGTCCTCTGTTAATGAGCACTGAATTCACAGCTCCAGGTTCTGTAAACCTCATTTAGATGTGTCAGCAAGAGCCAGAGCTATAATAAAGGTCTGAAACAGGAACAATAATTAAGAAGGCTCAATGCCAATTCCTTTTCATCTTTAACTGCTGCTTACAGTTCGTACACAACAAATACTAAAAGGTCATCAGAACTTGCTTTATAATGAGTGCATATTTATATTTCCAAATTTTTTCATCGATAACAAAGGTAGCAATAATGGGCTGAAGAGAATTGGATTTGGCCATGGGGAACAGAAATCGCCCAGGACAGAAAGTAAAAGATCAAAAGCAGGCCCAGCCTAACTCTCCAAATATCCCTTTAGAATCATTCTAGAACTCCACAAGGAGCAGTTTACATATCATTTAGAGCTAATACTCTTAATATCAGGAATCAGGAGGGGTGCTTGGGTGGCTCAGTCAGTGAAGCACCTGCTTTCAGCTCAGGTCATGATCTTGGGGTCCTGGGATGGAGTCCAGGTCAGGCTCCCTGCTCAGTGGGGAGTCTGCTTCTCCCTCTCCCTCTGCCCTTCCCCTGCTGTGGGTGTGCACATGTGTGCTTTCTCTCTCTCTCAAATAAATAAAACAAAACAAACAAACAAATAAATAAATAAATACAATCTTTAAAAATATATCAGGAATCAGGAGATAATGTTTCTATCCCACTGCAGTCACTTTCTAGGTGTGGAAACATGAAAAAGTACTTATCCTCCTAGCATCTTGGTTTTCTCATCTACAAAGTAGGGGGAAACATCCAGTAATCTTTGCCCTAGGATTTAGCTCCTGGGATTCTGGGGAATTCTGGGTTCATCAAATGAATTAACTCATGTGAAGTGTTTTAAACTCATATGCTGTGTACTAACAGTTGACATGTTATCATTACCTAACGCTTCTCAAGCTTTCATTTTTTTCTCATTACAAAATGGTTTCCATTCCATAGTAGGGGATAAATTTGAGATTCTTTCTTCAGTGCACCAGAGGACCTGGACTGATTCATCCATGCCCCTCTCATGATTAACGAAGGACGTCTGTGACATCATCTATGTGGACAGTTACCATTACTAGTCACTTGCAATTATAGTTACTGCTGAGTTTCTGGTAGAGTTACTAACCACAAAAACAGGAAAACTGGCATTGCTATTACTCTCTTGCTCACATTAATGAAAAGGTGGATAGCTTCTGTTTTGTAATCAAATTAGTCTTCTCTGAACCAAGTCCAAACTCTTACAACCACCTACCATTTCTCATATGAGCTACTAATTCATCCTTATGCCTTACATGGCATTCCCCAGCTGGTATCCAGAGGATGTTTTCAAAAACTAAGTCAGGGGGCACCCGGGTGCCTCAGTTGGTTAAGCGTCTGGCTCTTGGTTTTGGCTCAGGTCATGGTCTCAACGGTCCTGAAATCAAACCCCAAGTCAGGCTCTGAGCTCAGCACAGAGTCTGCTTCAGATTCTCTCTCCCTCTCCCTCCCGCTCTCTCTCTCTCTCTCTCTCTCTCTCTCTCTCTCTCATATAAATAAATAAAATCTTAAAATAAAATCCCAAAACTAAGTTAGCATGCCCCCCTCTGCCCACAAAACTCCAGTGATACTTTTAGAAGTCTCGTATCAAGATGCAGTGAAACGCCGGGACACCTGCACCCCGATGTTTCTAGCAGCAATGTCCACAATAGCCAAACTGTGGAAGGAGCCTCGGTGTCCATTGAAAGATGAATGGATAAAGAAGATGTGGTCTATGTACACGATGGAATATTCCTCAGCCATTAGAAATGACAAATACCCACTATTTGCTTCGATGTGGAGGGACCTGGAGGGTATTATGCTGAGTGAAATAAGTCAATCAGAAAAGGACAAACATTAAGTGGTCTCATTCATTTGGGGAATATAAAAATTAGTGAAAGGGAATAAAGGGAAAGGAGAGAAAATGAGTGAAAATATCAGTGAGGGTGACAAAACATGAGAAACACCTAACTCTGGGAAATGAACAAGCCGTAGTGGAAGGGGAAGTGGGTGGGGGTTTGGGGTGACGGGATGATGGGCACTCAGGGGGGCACTTGGTGGGATGAGCACTGGGTATTATGCTATATATTGGCAAATTGAACTCCAATAAAAAAAAGTCTTGTATCATCACCCCTTGTCCTTTCTACCTCTCTCTCCTCATCTCCTTCACTGTTTCCCATCTTTCTTTCACTTGGCACCATGCCCGGTGACCTTGCTTTTCCTGCGACATGCCAAGCAATCCCCAGCAATCCCATTTGCTTTTCCTGTTCCTTCTCTCTGAAATATTCTTCCCCAATTTCAATTCAAGAGTCAGTGTCTCAGAGGTGCCCTATCATAACTGTGTCTGAAGGACTGCTTACCAACTGCTGCTTCCCACCAATTCCCTGTGTACTCCTTTCAAAGAAATTAAATCAGCAAATATTGTACATGCTTATTTATTTCCTTTCTCCCATACTGGAATGTAAGTCTACGAGGGCAGGTGCCTTGACTGCATTACTCACTATGACGTAGAATTATGATCAGCATGTAACAGGCATGTCATAACTGTGGAGAAGGAGTTCTAAAATCAGAAGTAAATGAGAAATGCTTTCTGAACATTTTAACTTGTATATCAGTATTGATGGGAAAATAGGGACGTCCATTCAAAAAAGGTCTGAGAAAGAGCCAAACATTATGAAACTGTGTTCTGTCTTATATACAGTTGTCCATATAAAAGTAATGGAACTGAGTGAAAAACGGAAAAGCTGTTAAGTTAAATGATTCCTAATCTGGAGTTGGAGTAGGACTCTAATCTGCCTGCAATTACTGCCACTGCTACTTCTATGTAGAAGGTGCACTGACAGTTGTGCCACATGTAAATGTTAGCTATTGCTACTAAATTATTATTATGATCATGATCATGATCACCACTATCATTAGTAGCATAACACCTGCTACTCCTGCAATAGGTGTGTATTTACCAAATACCTAAGGAGTGGAACATATTTGTCAAATTTTGCAGATATTATCTCACTTAAAAACCAGAAAAATCCTAGGAGATACGCATCTTACAGAAAAAAATGGAAGATACTTTTTGCGGTTGGTGAGTGGCAGCACCTGGACACAGATGTGACCCATATTAAAGACAGCCGTCTTGATCACGCTGAGAAATGCCCTCATGTGTAGAAAAGCATCCATCTCATGCTGTGAAACTGTGCGTGATCCTCCCATAATGTAAAATGAGAGGTCTGGTTTTGACTCTCTGGGCATGTACACAACAGTGAATTAAACGTAAGTTCCCTCAACATTTGTGAATAGTGACTGCTGGAAAGCGGTCCCATTAGGTAAAGAAATGGGCAGACCACAAATAAAATCATGCCCCATGCTTCCAAAGGACAGATTTAGTTCCCCGAATATGGTGTTTCTAGGTTAAAAATAAGTTTTCATTTCATTTTGATACCACAAATAGCATTGAATGAAACACTGCCTCCCAATAATGTTCTTACTATAATTACATTATTTTAGGAAGGAATTGTATGTTTCCCCTGATACAGATGTGTATTTTCTGACTTGCTAGTGGAAATCTTAACAAAAATATTATAAAATTCTGACTTTAAAGAAAGGTGGTAAGATTTCCCAAGTGAGCCCTTAACTCGCCTTGTGGTTGTTTTATTTGGTCCTGGATACTTTTTGGATTTTCTACTTCTAAGTTGCTCTGTTAACATTGTACATTTGGCTCACTCCCACTAAAGAAGCTGCTGAGCCTTTGAAAGGCAAGCATCTGGCATAATAAGGACATGTGGCGAGGTGCAGTCACAGTGCCCAACTGCCACTGATATGTTTTCACAGCCACAGGACTCACCATGAAAGTGGATGCTGATGGAGTTCTCAAGAGAAGGTTTGACAGAAATGAAAAAAAAATTAAAACTGTCTCATAGAAGTAAAACAAACACCAGAAAGGTGCACAGACCATAGAGGTACAGCCCGATGGATATTTCATAAGGTGAACATACCTCTGTTAATTAAAACTCAGGTCAAAAACAGAACTTTTATCTGCACCCCTTGTAAACATCAAACCCCACCTTTGGAAACTCTTCCAGTCTTCTCTACCCTTCAAGGGGAATCACTATTCTGATTTCTCACATCTTGGATTCGTTTCTGCCTTTTTTAACTTTATATATAATGCATAGGCTCTTGTGCTCTCACTATTGTGAGATTAATCCATGCACTGGTGCATACATAGGTGTGGTTCACCACCCTGGATTTTTTTTTTTTTTTACCACCCTGGATTCTTAAAAGCTTAAAATCTGACAATGCAAATGAGGATTCTACAGAAGACTCATTTCAGGGTCATAACTCAGTTGGTTCTTTCCAGTCAAGAAAAGTCTATACCATTTCCCCCACCCTCTATAGGTTGGTACCTTCTGCCCTTGCCGATCTGAAACAAGCATATTCTTTTCAGTGTATGCTAAGATTTTTAACATTGGGTGTCCCCTGAAAATGTGTATGTTGAAATCCTGACAGTGTGATGGAATTAGAAGGTGTAGACTTGGAGATGAGGAGGTTATGAGGGTGGAGCCCGGTAGAATGGGATTGGTACCTATAAAAGAGCCACAGAGAGCTTCCCTGGCCCTTCCACCATGTGAGGATGCAGTATAAAGACAGCCATCTACAAATTAGGCAGCAGGCCCTTATCAAGAACCTGCCCATGCCGACACCCCAGTCTTGAACTTCCAGCCTCCAGAACTATGAGAAATACATTCCTGCTGTTGATGAGCTGCCTTGTCTTTCATATGCTATTGCAGAAGCCTGAACTAAGACAGTGGTAATAGATGTCCTTGGGCCTATATTCTTACCTTTCACTCTCCTAGCAGCCAGCTGACAAGAAAAATTATGGACCAAATATTGGCCTTTACTAGAGATACCGCTTATGTTTTTCTATTTTCAAGTGTTGCTGAAAATGGAGATGTGTGCCATTTCCCCTTAAATGTCAATAATCTTCATGCCACAGATGGAAATACTGTGTTTTTTCTCAGCCTCATTGTAAGTCATTTGCTAATGTGTAAATCTGAAGTCCTTTGAGGGTATCAAAAATGCTCATTATGCCCCTGAGTGACCCATTTCTACATATGGATCTCTGTTTGAGCTAAAACGTAGCAGGGATCAGGGCAGAAGAAACATACTCAACTAGGGCATGTTGTAGTGATTTCACAGCTGCAGATGCTCAAGAGCACAAATTATTCCAGCTAAGGCTGGCATTAATCTAATCTCAAAATCCTTGCTTCGGTTCAGCCTATTTACAAAAGCATCACAATTCCAAGATTTGCTTTTAGCCAATTTGCCCCACTTAGTGAAAAACCATGTCTCTTTTTGGGGGATCCGTTCCACCTGAAATTCAGAAGTCATGCTCATTTAAAGACCTTCATTTCGGAAGGTTCTAAGCCTATCTGCAGCTTTGCAAATATATGCAAAGGATTTGGGCAGCTCTTTCAACTAGGTATAAGCTGTATTTTGGAAATAAATGTAGAAGCCTCCACGAATGTTCACTGTCCCTTGATACAAACAAGTGAAAAATGATTGTTCTTTGAAGTCAAGTGATATTTTGATGTAGATTTTCACTCTGACTTGTAAGAAACAGACAGACCTTGGCAATACAAAAGAGGTTGCATTTACATACCGCTTCCAGCAAATTCTTGAGAATGAAAAATCGCCACAAGAATATAAAACATGCAGACCACAGACCTATCATAAGCACTGCAATCAAATTGACTGTTCAGCAATCCATATAGAAGTAAAATATGCATAATGCATTTCAGAGGGGGATCTTTGGTCATGCCTCCAAATGGCCAAATGAACCAAACTGCTTGACATTTTCCATACATACTCCACTTCGATGCCTTTTCCAATGCTTCTTCCTCTAGCTAGATTTTTTTTTTCTCCCTCTTCTCTAGGAGTCTATATCCTACCCATAATTTAAGGACTATCTCATATTCCACATGCTTCCTCTGAGTCTCACTAAATGATCACATTATTGAACAATCTTACTTCTCAATAATTATAGCAGTAACTTCTATGGTCTGGATGTTTATATCCCCTCAAAACTCCAATGTTGAACTCCAAATGCCACTATGATGGTATTTGGAGGTGGGGCCTTTGGGAGGTACTCAGGTCATAAAAATGGAGACTCCAGGAATGGGATTTATGATCTTATAAAAGGGACCCCAAAGAGCATCTTCAACCCTGTGAGGATACAAGGAAAAGTCTGGAGCTTGGAAGAGGATCCTCACCCAATCACGCTGGCATTCTGATCTTGGACCTAGAGCCTCCAGAAAGGAGAAATTGATTTCTGTGGTTTAAAAGCTACCCAGTTTGAAGAATTTTGTTGTAATAGCTCAAATGGACTAAGACAATAACTAAAACAACAGCAGTAACGATAGAAGCTTCCTTGTTTGGTTGGTCATTTTTCTGTTTTTTTTTTTTCTTTTTTTGAGCTTCTTTGACAACTGGAATTTTATATGTCATTTATAGTAATCCTCACAATGCCCTAAAACAGAGTTTATAATCCTCATGTTATAGGAAAAGAAAGTTGAAGCTATGAAAGGTTAAGTAACTTGCCTTAGGTCACATAGCAAATATATAGCAGAATATAGGTCTGCCTCACTCCAAAACCCATATTCTTTGTCCAGTGCTGCACTGATTCTGTATAGAAAATGTTTGAAAAAAAGAAAAAATGTTTGAACAAGGAGGCAAGGGCTCAAGCTGTACCTGGGTAAGGCCCTCACTAAATTGGACACATCGAGCAGATCTGGTCCCTTTCATCTTCTTTGAAAAAAGAAATATTGCAAATTGCACACACTGTCACTGCATCAACCAAACAGCTTAAATCAAAAGATATTGCAAGTACAGCATATAAGTAGATGCTTCATGTTGTCCATCAAATCTTAATCACGCAGGAAATTATCCAATCAGTTTTTCCATACTGCTGTCTTGTCTTCTCCAGTTCCTCTCCTGGCCTTTCTTGCCACATGTGTATATGTGTCGATACATACACATGTGTGATTTTTTTTTCTACAATGGCTTAGTTTTTAAAATTTTTATCAGAAATTTGGTTTCTTCTGTGAAATACCTTACAGTATTAGAACAAGAATTCTATACTATACTTTCCATCAATCTCTCTCTCTACTGTGTTTACATATTTCCGTCTATTCTCCTGCACATTTTTCTCTTCATTTTTCTTTAGGAGAAAAAAAGAGGCACTTCTTGCTGTCTCTGATATATCTTTACATTTTCTTCTCCATCTTAAATGGTTTGTGCTTGGCACTGGCTCAGCCGAGGCTGCCCATCATTGGGTTTCCTCTGGTGACCACTTTTCCCAGTCCCTTTTCAATCCATTAGTTGACTTCAGGGAGCAACACTAAAAGCATTCCCTTGGAGTGTGGAGTGGTGCTGAGGTTCACCTTTTAACCAACTCTCTGAACAATGTAATTTTCTATTCATTTTCCCTCCAGAAATCAAGTTATTTTAGAGACAAACAACCAGCTTGCTGGCAGAGGACTTCCTTGGCCATTCTCTCCAAAATGAAACAAACTCAGATTCTAATTTGTGCCCTAATGTCCTTACCTTAAAGATTATTATCCTCCCAGTGGTTTCTGAACTGTCCTTAAGATGTGTTGATGAGTCATTTCTGAGGATGAAGCATTTGGTTTTTAATTCTTTGGTACTGAATCATGTGTCACAGAAAGTCATAGTAAATGACCATAGTTAACCAAACTTCAGGTAAGTCAAAGCAAAATAACTGTTTTCTGCATTGTCAGGAAATTACAGATGCTGATCCAAATACAATGGGTAAATGTGAAGGGGGCAAAGTTTGCCACCCTAGGAATCCCTCTTTGGTATACTGATTATTTTAAGCTGGTTATTTTTTAAAAAATCTCAAATACAGAAGAAGCTCTGAAAACCAAAGAAAAATGATGCTTGTGTGAGAGTAATTTATACAGGAATCTTCATTTATAAGGGTGTCTCCCTGGCTGTACCAAGAAGAGAAAGAGAACTACAAGTTTCTAGAAACTATTATCAGTGAAGAAGTCATAGACTTAAACCTACATAATAACTTCATTCTTGTTTGCCATGCTTTTCTTGGTACCCTCCCATAACAGACTCCCCACTAGATGGTATGTAAGGTGATGGCTTCAGTCATTTTGGAGAGTTATTCAGTTCTCCTCCTGAGTCTCTCCCATATATAAAGGAGTTATATGTGTTATTAAGTTTTTTGTTTTTCTCCTGTTAATCTGTCTCGTATCAACTTAAGTATTAGAGTAGCTAAAGAATCTAGAAGGAAAGAAAGAAAAATTTTCCATCCCAACACATGTTAAATTCACCTGTAATGTATTATCCTTAAGCCAAAATAAACACAGCCTGTTTTTTTTATGACAAAAACAACTTTTTTTTTTTTTTTTTTTTTTTTTACAAACAACATTTTGAATGGAAAATTAGCTTTATCTTCAGGGACTTGAAAAATAAAGCTGTGGTATGATACTAAACAGTGTTAAAGAGCAAACTCAATGAAATGAAAGAACAAATTTGACCTCTAATTCAGGCAGTAGATTATTCAAGTATCTGCTGTTAGAATAAACCATACAAAACAAGGTTAGAGGAGATAATAGCAGATCTTATCATTTGGATCTTGGTTAAGTGCAGAGCTGTGATTATTACAGACAGATAGACCTTCCATGTTTCAGATGATTAAAAACAATTTTGAAGCTCAATGAACAATGTGAATAACTCCACAAAAAGGGATTATTTTGAATACAATAAAGGATTCAATGAATTGTTCAATGGTTTTTGACAAAACATCATTTTTGATGATTAGTGGAGCATGGGCTATGCGTGAAAGAGAAAAAAACTTTACCTAATTCATCCAAAATATCATGTTCCTTACACATTTATTGCTTCATATCACTTTAAAGCAAAGAAACTATTGTTTGGAAAACACTTGTGCTTGAAAACTGCTATTCAACTTGTTAGGATGACCAATGTTATTACTGAGAAAACAACTTTCCTAAAAGCAAGTTCACACTGAGAAGAAAATGAAGCAGAATTTTGAAATGGGTGGCTTTGACTTCAGAGATGTTAGCTGAGCAGCAGTCTACAGTAAAGGGAAATTTTTTTTGTCTCCATTTAGAAATTGTTAATTTTGTTAATGAGACTTAACAATCAACACCTCATTCTGTGAGTAGCAACTGTTTAATACAGGGCTTTGTGTGGCTTGATTTTTCTCAACTGCACTGTATTACACCTGGGTCATTTGAATTGCGGCTGAGAAAGAAGAAATCAGTTGGTTTCCTCAATTAATTTTGCATGTGCATGGCTTCCCAAGGAAAACTAATGCTCTTCCAGCTTATCTAAATAAAGGCTAGTCAACATTGCACATTGTGCTCAACACTGCATGCTGAGAAAAATAGAACTCGTGAGTCTTAACAAATAAGAAAACCCTATCAAATAGTCATCTGATAGTTTCAAAGGAATGTTTTTGAGATATTCAAAGGCTCCAAGACACAGTCTAAGAAATTTGATGGACCCATTCACTATGTCATCACAACAGTGGATTCCACCTCTACTGTTTCAATTATGTACTCTACGAATTCTTCGTTAAAAACTATGCTTATATATATATTTAAAAACCCAAAGGTCTAGAACAAATTTAAAATAAAATTTGAAAAATTCACAGAGCTGAGGAAGTTTCCTGTTTTTTAAATAAGCATTGGGAGGATTTGCTGGAATAATGCAACATCTTAAATACCTGAGAGGATGTAATTAAAAATTTTAAATGTGATTAACTAAAATCTCCTGCATTTGTAAACATCAGATGTCACTGTGGAAGTTAGATACTCTCTAACAGGAAAATTATCACAATATCCACATCAAAGGGAAAAGGTTTAAATGAATTCTCTCAGTGAAATTACTTAAATTTCAACTTTCTTGTCACTTTTTTTCTATATGTTAAAAAAACAAAACAAGCATGTTGCTAGTGCTTAGAATCCCCTTACCAAAAGGTATCTTGCAATAAAAGAAAAAAGTATTTTCCATTAATATAACTTGTCGAAAAAAATTATTCTCTCCCTTTAAATATAATGATTTTGGGCAATCTAGATTTCTCATTAATTTTAAAAAGTAAACAAGCAAGGTTAGAATTGATGGGGCGGGGGGAAGTTTATCAAAAATATCTTTCTTTCAGGGACCCCTGGGTGGCTCAGTGGTTGAGCCTCTGCCTTCCACTCAGGGCGTGACCCCAGGGTCCTGGGATTGAGTCCCACATCCGGCTCTGGACGGGGAGCCTGCTTCTCCCTCTGCCTGTGTCTCTGCCTCTCTCTCTGTGTCTCTCATGAATAAATAAATAAAAATCTTTTTTTTAAATCTTTTTTTAGAACAATTACCATTTTTTGTGTGTTGTTTTTAGAAAATGTGTCAAATGTTGATATATTCACATTGTAATAAACTAGTAAACTCCCTGCTGAGTTGGTATTTATTTTGGTGCCCTATCTCTATAATAACATAGTATCATTAAATGATACTAGAAGTTTTTTTTTTCTAATATGCTCTTATCTTTGTAAAACTCTAAATGATCTCCAAATTCAGTAACTATATCCTGTTTAAAATATAACAGTAATATGTAATTTGGTAGAGACAAATGATTACACCACCTTCTCTTTTGAAGTCACAAATGAAAGCAATAGAATAGCAAGTATTTTTTTTAAATGAAGTACTTAAATTATTTCTCATTGCTGTTCATCCGGAACAACTATTCTTCTTAAGTGTCAAAACTCATAAAATTATCATCTGAATCAAGTAAAACTGTATGAAAACACTTAGCATAGTCCCAGAAATACAGTAAATATTTAAGATATTGTAGTTTCCCTCATTCTTCATTTCTCTATATGCAGAAACCATGTCCCTTTGAACGCTCCTCCCTTCTGGCAATGCAGACAGTACGTAACATACAAAAATGTACTGGACAAATGTTTGTTGAGTGGTAACTAGGCATCAGGCACTATCTGAAATTCTAGGGATATAGTCAGAGAAGAAAAACAATGTCTGTCTTTAAAAAGCCTTGCTTCTTGCCATATGGTGGGTGTGGAGACCACTCAATGATGCCACAAATCTAAGAGGCAAGTATCATTAGTGGATCACATCAGAGTTAGGATCCAACCTCCATGAGTACTTGGGTTTTAAAAATTGGACTAAAATAGTTCACATAATAATGTCAGTTCATCTCGGTCTGACTGATCTGTGTGACTGAGAGGAAACTGGGGGAAATATAGCTTCCTAAGGAAACAGTACAATAGTAGGTGGGACTTACAAAATGCTTGTGAACTAATTACAACTATTTAAGGTTATTGGTCAATATTGCTTTTTGAAGATCATTGACTTCTTAAGATTTTTCACACTACTCTCAATATACTTTATTCAAGTTAGAAATACATCTTTAAGGGTTCACTCTTTGAATTAATCAAATCTTTAAGTTCAAGCAGTCAAGCCGTGTATTAGGGTTCTACAAAGGAAAAAAAAAACAATAGGGGAAGTATGTGTGCATGTTTACTGAGAGAGGAAGAAAGACTTTTTATAAGGAATCAGCTCATGTGATTATGGAAGCTAAGAAGTTCCAAGATCTATAGTCAGCAAGCTAGAGACCCAGGAGAACCAACAGTATAGTTGCACTATGAAATCTGACAAGTGCAAGATCCAAGAAGAACTGATGTTTCAGTTTTGAGTCTGAAGGCAGGAACAAACTAATATCCTAGGTGGAAAGCAGTATGGCAGGAGGTGTTCCCTCTTACTCATGGGAAGGCCAGCCTTTTTGTTCTATTCAGGCCTTCAAACTGATTGGCTGAAGCTACTCAATTTAGGGAGGGCAATTTGCTTTACTCAGTGTAATTCAAATGTTATTCTCATCCAGAAATACCCTTAGAGACACACTCAGAATAATGTCTGACGAAATGTCTGGGCACCCCACTGCCTAGTCAAGCTGACACATAAAATTAACCATTATAAGCAATCTCTTATTCTATTTTGTCAAGTTCCACTCTTCACCTCTCCTCCTACTCTCTCACTTATAATAAGCAATCAGGTTATTAAATTTCAAGGATGGGGTATGAAGCTGGTAGAGTCTTCACTATGTCTAGCTGAATGCATGGGAAACATCTGGAATAGGTTTTTTAACGTCATTTCTAGTCTTTGAAATAATTTCATAGGAAATGTGTTAAAGTAATTGCCCTCAGATACCAAAACACTGAACTAAAAAATGCTGATGATTTATTTGCAAAGGACTACATGCCTCAACACAAAGGTTTCATCGATGGATGAGAAAAAAGCTGTGGAAGCTTTTAAGGAAGGCCTGGTAGTTGTAGTAATGGTACCTACCCAGTCCTAATCCATTCTCGTAGACCTGGCTTTCACACACATCACTGAAAACAAGAGGCAGACGTGGGTACTTGGGTACTTGGGTAGCCATTTATATTCTACATGAATATTTGCAATCCATCTTTTCCCCTGAACATAAGGTAATCATATCTGATCTGAAACAAGGAGATTCAATCTGTTGGTTTGTCAATAATCAGTCATATTCTTTCTTGAGAATATTAACAAAACCCAAGAAAATATAGAAAGCTGTGGTTTTTGAAAAGAAAGATCTTAAAGACTGGAAACCAAGTGGTTTTTCATGATCAATAGCAAAGGAATGGCAATATGCCTCCAGAAAGAAGCTAAACTCCTTAACTTGGCTCACAGGGCCCTCTAAGGTCTGTTCTCTGCTGGCCTAATTCTGGTAACCCAGACTAGTACTAATTCCCAAGCTATGTGTTCATCAAGTTTATGTGCCTATAAATATACATAACCTCTTTAGTGAGTCATTTAATATTTTTATTCTTTCTTATTCATTACTTACTCCCCATCTACCACCCAATTGAAGCAACAGTGGTGGCCTACAAATATTTGGTAAATGGATGAGTGAATGAATATGCAATAAATACTAGGCTGATTGACAGATCTATCAAAAGTAGAAATGAGATAAAGGCATGAGCTTTGATCCTTGAGCTTCCTGGTTCCTTGAATACCAGTTTCTAATAAGACTGGATGCATCTTATTGAGATATTGTTCTCTATCCATTAAATAACAAAGCTTCACTAGTTTGTGTTTGTTTCTATGCCTTAAACTAACATGCCCTGGCCAAGATAATAGGCTATCCAGGAGGCAGAGTTTACAAAAAGTGGCCAATTACTACAGATCCCTCATTTTTTCTCTACAAGAAAAAAAATTAGCAGCTGGAAAGGACCAAAGGTCAGCAGGCAATATTTGCCTTTCCACTAGGAATATCTGATATGTGTCAAAGATTATTAAATTTTTTCTCCCCCCCCAAGTAAGAATACTATCTAGATAGTAAAATTTAAACAAATAAACAAAAAAGAGATAAGCTCCTACAAATTTGCTTATTATCTTCTAATTTAATGGTTGCAAGATAGCCACAAAACACTTTCTAAATGAAAAGTCACTAGAATTCAGACACAGTGAAGGATAATTTCAGAAAATTTTAATGCCAAAAATATTCTTTCCTAGACGAGAATTTACCCAAAGTGGTCATTTATGCAGCTAAATCTCTCCTGTTTTATTATGCAATACATTTCTTGGAGTCAGAGCCTACAAATACAAAGGAAGAACATTGGCATGAGATCGTAACAACTGCAGATCCTCATAAATACAATGAAATCGAGACCAGAAGAACCAGTGCTTCCCCATTGAGAATGATATTTGCTGTGGGCTTTTCATAGATGGCTTTTAAGATGTCGAGGAAAGTTCCCTCTATCCCTACACTCTGAAGAGTTTTGATCAGAAATGGATGCTGTATTTTGTCAAATGCTTTCTCTGCATCTAATGAGAGGATCATATGGTTCTTGGTTTTTCTTTCTTTCCAAACAGCTTTAGTAGAATAGGTATGATTTCTTCTTTAAACGTTTGATAGAATTCCCCTGGGAAGCCATCTGGCCCTGGACTCTTGTGTCTTGGGAGGTTTTTGATGACTTCTTCAATTTCCTCCCTGGTTATTGGCCTGTTCAGGTTTTCTATTTCTTCCTGTTCCAGTTTTGGTAGTTTGTGGCTTTCCAGGAATGCGTCCATTTCTTCTAGATTGCCTAATTTATTGGCGTAGAGCTGTTCATAATATGTTTTTAAAATCGTTTGTATTTCCTTGGTGTTGGTAGTGATCTCTCCTTTCTCATTCATGATTTTATTAATTTGAGTCTTCTCTCTCTTCTTTTTAATAAGGTTGGCTAATGGTTTATCTATCTTATTAATTCTTTTAAAGAACCAACTCCTGGTTTTGTTGATTTGTTCCACAGTTCTTCTTGGTTTTTCTCTTGCTGATATGATGAATCACATTGATTGTTTACGAGTGTTGAACCAGCCTTGTGTCCCGGGGATAAATCCTACTTGGTCATGGTGAATAATTTTCTTAATGTACTGTTGGATCCTATTGGCTAGTATCTTGTTGAGAATTTTTGCATCCATTTACAATTGCACCCAAAAGCATAAGATACCTAGGAATAAACCTAACCAAAGAGGTAAAGGATCTATACCCTAAAAACTATAGAACACTTCTGAAAGAAATTGAGGAAGACACAAAGAGATGGAAAAATATTCCATGCTCATGGATTGGCAGAATTAATATTGTGAAAATGTCAATGCTACCCAGGGCAATTTACACGTTCAATGCAATCCCTATCAAAATACCATGGACTTTCTTCAGAGACTTAGAACAAATTATTTTAAGATTTGTGTGGAATCAGAAAAGACCCCGAATAGCCAGGGGAATTTTAAAAAAGAAAACCATATCTGGGGGCATCACAATGCCAGATTTCAGGTTGTACTACAAAGCTGTGGTCATCAAGACAGTGTGGTACTGGCACAAAAACAGACACATAGATCAATGGAACAGAATAGAGAACCCAGAAGTGGACCCTCAACTTTATGGTCAACTAATATTCGACAAAGGAGGAAAGACGATCCACTGGAAGAAAGACAGTCTCTTCAATAAATGGTGCTGGGAAAATTGGACATCCACATGCAGAAGAATGAAACTAGACCACTCTCTTGCACCATACACAAAGATAAACTCAAAATGGATGAAAGATCTAAATGTGAGACAAGATTCCATCAAAATCCTAGAGGAGAACACAGGCAACACCCTTTTTGAACTTGGCCACAGTAACTTCTTGCAAGATACATCCACGAAGGCAAAAGAAACAAAAGCAAAAATGAACTATTGGGACTTCATCAAGATAAGAAGCTTTTGCACAGCAAAGGATACAGTCAACAGAACTAAAAGACAACCTACAGAATGGGAGAAGATATTTGCAAATAACATATCAGATAAAGGGCTAGTTTCCAAAATCTATAAAGAACTTCTTAAACTCAACACCAAAGAAACAAACAATCCAATCATGAAATGGGCAAAGGACATGAAGAGAAATCTCACAGAGGAAGACATAGACATGGCCAACATGCACATGAGAAAATGCTCTGCATCACTTGCCATCAGGGAAATACAAATCAAAACCACAATGAGATACCACCTCACACCAGTGAGAATGGGGAAAATTAACAAGGCAGGAAACAACAAATGTTGGAGAGGATGCGGAGAAAAGGGAACACTCTTACACTGTTGGTGGGAATGTGAACTGGTGCAGCCACTCTGGAAAACTGTGTGGAGGTTCCTCAAAGAGTTAAAAATAGACCTGCCCTACGACTCAGCAATTGCACTGTTAGGGATTTACCCCAAAGATTCAGATGCAATGAAACGCCGGGACACCTGCACCCTGATGTTTCTAGCAGCCATGTCCACAATAGCCAAACTGTGGAAGGAGCCTCGGTGTCCATCGAAAGATGAATGGATAAAGAAGATGTGGTTTATGTATACAATGGAATATTACTCAGCCATTAGAAACGACAAATACCCACCATTTGCTTCAACGTGGATGAAACTGGAGGGTATTATGCTGAGTGAAGTAAGTCAATCGGAGAAGGACAAACAGTGTATGTTCTCATTCATTTGGGGAATATGAATAATAGTGAAAGGGAATATAAGGGAAGGGAGAAGAAATGTGTGGGAAATATCAGAAAGGGACACAGAACATAGAGACTCCTAACTCTGGGAAATGAACTAGGGGTGGTGGAGGGGGGGGGTGGGGGTGAATGGGTGACGGGCACTGAGGGGGACACTTGACGGGATGGGCACTGGGTGTTATTCTGTAGGTTGGTAAATTGAACACCAATAAAAATTAATTAAAAAAATATATAAGAAAAGCCATAATCTGTTGAGAAAATCAGCTTTAGTCCAGTTTTTCAAATTACTTTAATGAGTAGGATTTTTTTTTTACTTTCAAAGGAAGACAAATATATTTTCTGCTAGCATATGGATAGCCTTTTTTAAACAATAAATTAACTAATTTATACTTAGAGATCTCTATAAGAAACAAACTATAAAATGCCTATTCAAAGAATATCTCCTCTCACATTGAATCAAAGATAACAATATTTGACAAAGATAAGCTATGTTTTGCTGGAGCATAATACTAAATATGTTACAGAAGAGTGTGTACTGTATATTTATATGTGTTTATTGTGCCACATTAGTCTACGTTATGTTGCCTGTAATACCTAAGCGTCTTAAAAGCCCATTAAAGAAGTGCCTTAATGCATCAAGTGCATTATTAATTATTTTCATACTTTACTTGCAACAAAGATGCACATATGTTTTGTAAAATATTTAGGCTAGCACTTAACATAATTTCATTAAAATTAGTTACCAATAAAACATAGAATATTGAATTTTAAAAGCTGTTAGAAAAATATTCATTGGCACTAGAGACATTTGATTATTTCTTTCCTTTAGTATTATCCTATATGCAGTTATGATGAAGAGATATTAGAATTGCTACTCTACCACAATGTATTAGGTTTAAATATTACAGAGAAAGATCTGAGGTCTAATACATTCTGGGAAATCCATAAATCTGGCTCCAACAGTCAGGTGGTACATTAGGGAACTATAAATGTATCATTCCATACTCTGTGAAATATTCAAATGAGAACTGTATCAAGCTTACATAGGTCTATCCTTATGAGAAACTCAGCTAACACAGAAATATTTGGAGCCATCTTCTCCCAGTGTCTAATATATTCACTAAAGACCAATAAAGACTTTACAAATTTTATTATCTGTGTAGAATCCTTAGTATGGCACTTAGGATACTGCAACCCTAATATTTCAAGAGGATACTCTGAACCAGTCAACACACCTTCCAAATGTACTTTTGTTTTGTTTCAGCTTGTTTGTTTTAAACAAGGGGAAATTATATAAACCAGCAGAATCTGATCAGCTCTTTATCTAAATAACTTTTCCATTAGCCAAAGCCTCTTCTTGAGTAGCATTAACAATATTTGTTTTCTTCTTTCATATTCTCTATTTGTTAATTCTTTTTTTTTCAGTTTTACTTCAACTTTATAGTCATCTTTGGTCTATCATGGTGAGTGTTTAGCTATTCAAATACACAGTCTCTGCTTTTGTCTCTCAAACGATGTTAAGACTCGGGACATATTTTTAAAAGCAGTATCATTAAATATTATGTACCTCATACATGAGTACATAATTTGAGAAGTCATACTTAACAGAGAGTTCTGTAGAATGGACATTTTATTTAATATATATGTGGTGAGGAATTTATTTTCCAGCAATGGCAAAGTGAAATAGGAAACGAGGCCCAGCCTACAAATATAACTTGGTGAACCAGACAAGGCTGAAAAACTAATTTAACTAGTCAAAATTCCTAAGCTACATAAAGAATAATGCTTAGAGGCATTATTCTTGACATTAATGTGATATTTATTTTTCCCTTGAGAATCTGGCCAGGGATTTTACTCAAATTCAACAGCAACTATATGGACATGGCTTTAGATGTATTTCAAAAGAGAAAAGTCTTTCTACTGTAATGATTCAATATGTGTGTGCACTCACAATAGTCCTAACTTATTAGAAATTGTACGACTGGATAACAGGTCAGTTGAATTTTGCAATGCTTCTCTTTTTAACATGCTCAGGCTTTTTAAGTTGAAGCAACTGGGATTTGAAAAAGAAGCATTTAAAAAAAACAAAGAAAAAGAAAAAGAAGCATTTTTGTGGAAATTATAATGAGAAGAAAATTTCTAGAGAAAAGTATAAACAGACACAGGTAAACTTTATAAGCACCTCAAAACTCATAAAAATGTTTTTTCTTTATCCTGGGGCATTTTGGAAAGCATTTACTACTCTAATACTAAATTCGATATATGAGATATATTTATTTCAGTTCATTATTGCTTATCACTGAAAGTCTAATAGAAGATACTAGCAAATTTGCTCTTAACATCTAAAAATATATTTTAAATCATTTTAAAATTGCATTTTACAAAGTAGATTTTGTTTTCTGCCAAGTAGCCTAGAACCTTTGTCCAAAGCTTATTTTGCCACAGTTAAAAAGGCAGATTTCATTTGTCAGTTAAACACCAAAATAATATAATTCACTTTTTTCCATTCAATAAAGTATAGATTTCTAAGCCAAATACAACATTCAGAAATATATTTCACTAATTTTCATACTTTTAGGAAACACAGAAAACTTTTAGCAAGCTTGGTCTTATGAAAAAGTAATGATAAAGTTTTAGAACTGGAAAATTCTAATAGTCACAGTTCACAAATTTTATACTGATTTTTAAAACATGCTCAAACACAGAAAGAATCCATACCCATACTTGATTAAGGTCACGCAGGTTATAGCAAACTTGAGAGTAGATGTCAGATCATCAACTCATTTACTTGCCAACGTGACCATTAATGAATCAGACACTGTTACAGATGTTTGAGATGTACTAGTGAACAAAACAGGCAAGGATATTGTTTCATGAAATGTACATTCTAACAAGAAGAAACAGAAAATAAAGAAAAGATAAAATTAAAACAAATATATCCTATTTTAAATTGTCATAAGGACTATGGAAAAGAAAAAAGGGAAACACATAAAAAATTCAAAGAATAATAGAGAAGAAATTTGCAATCATAAATATGTTGAACAGTATAGATATCATTGAAAAGGTAAGACTGAAACAGAGTAGGAAGTGAGACAATTAATCCTGAGGATATCTGAGGATCAAAAGCTACAGGCAAAATAAACACTTCAATGACTGTAGGCTGGAGTAGGCCTGGGCATTTGTGGGCCACAAGGAGGTTGGGTGGGTCAGACAAAGGGAGAGAGAGGAAAGGACATGACATCTGAGAGGCCAGTTGGGTCCAGATCATATGTGGCCCAAAAGGTCATGCAATCTTACTCTGAGTAAAGAGCCTTTGGAAGGAAATGATCAGGGGTGACATGATAGGAATTTCATTTTAACTGAATCACTCTCGCAGGTCTGTGGAGAAGGTCCTAAAGATAAGCAAGGGAAGAGGCAGGAAGACCAGTTAAGAGTAGATTGCTGTGGTCCAGGTCAAACCTAATGGCAATCTGAACCACGGTGGTAGCTATGGAGATAGTGAGAAGTGGGTGGAGCCAGTGAGAAGGAAGAAGGTTCGAAATACCATTGGAGGCAAGTTAAGATCAATGAGCCTGTTGAATATGTAGCTGTCCCTCAGGCTGTTGACATACAGGAAATTTGAGTTGGTGGTTCAAATGTGGCAGTTGACAGTTTAAGGATAGTGCTGAAAACCATGGTACTAGATAAGTTTCATCCAGTACCATCCAGTACTATTCATGCAGCTCCACTGCATTTGTTGAAAATATTTAGTGCCCTGAGTCACATTCTCTCTGCCTGCCTTTTGTTTTCAGTCATTGCTGCAGCAGCCAGCTGTTGTATGGGTGCAGCACACCATGAGAGACTTCCTCTCAGTGGCCCTAAGCATCTTTTGCTTCTTTCCCTGGCATATCTTTGTGGCCACTCCCTGAGAGTCTGTGATAGCTTCTTTGGCCTTTCCAGTGTATGTCCACACCAGAAAGTTTTGAGGTTCAGTTCAGGACCATGGGGAGAAACCCTGACCAGTGAGATACATAAATAACTGCCTTCATTAGCACACCGGGGGGACTCC
This sequence comes from Nyctereutes procyonoides, assembly GCF_905146905.1. Lineage (NCBI taxonomy): Eukaryota > Metazoa > Chordata > Mammalia > Carnivora > Canidae > Nyctereutes > Nyctereutes procyonoides. The sequence continues at coordinate 15,238,680 of NW_026575082.1, read as the reverse complement.
TACTAGGTTCATTTTGGTTTGTTTCCCAGAAAGCCCACAGAAGGATCAAGTTCCAGCTATTCACAACAGTTATAACCAGCTTTGTAAATCACTCATCTTTTGGCTTCTCCTGCTTCCCTGATTCATGATTCTCAGCCCACCTTTCCCTTCTCTTTGGAATCACTTGATAAAAATAACTACTTGTAGGCAAGTCCTTTCAGACTTTGCATTTTGGGGAGAACCTAAGCTAAAGCAAGATTCTAATATTAAAGGCTTGCATAAAAGACGGTGAAGAAAGGACACACAGGGGAGGCATCAAGTGAGGGAGGAGAAAAGCCAACAGAGTGTGGTGTCCAGAAAGCAACCTGAGAAGAATGTGAGGAGGGGCACAGGTCATCAATACTGTCAAATACTACCTCAAGTTCAAGTAAGATGAGAAATGAAGACAGACTGCTGGATTTAACAACACAGAGGACACTGGACTTGCTGACATGAGCAATTCTGGTGAATAAAAATGGAGGCAAAATCCTGAACTTCAGAGACAGTGAGGGGAGAACTGCAGGGAGTGGGTGATATCACCTCACACAGGGGGCAAGAGATGGGTAGGTAGTTGGCAGGTTCAGTGGCTTCAAGCAGAAGGTTTGTTTGTTTGTTGTTTGTTTGTTTGTTTGTTTAAAGGGAGAAGAAATAAGAGGTTTGTGTGCTATCAGGAATGATCCAGAGTGATAAGTTAATGATGAAGGAGAGAGAGGGGAGAGCAAGCAGGTTAGAGTGGGGCTGAGTTCCAGAATCTACAATAAGAATCTATGAATCTATGATAATTTGTGAGAGAGGAGAGGGTGTGGATCAGATGCCTGTTAGTGAGGAGGTGTGAGGGTGGGCAAACCTGAAAGCTTTCTTTTGACTGATTTTATTTCCTCAGTGAATTCGGGGGAGGGGAATGGTCAGCTGAAAATGAGAGTGGGGTGGAGGAGAGTTTGAGGTCTGAGAGAAAAGAAGATACAAAATGGACAATGATGACAAAGAGAGATGGTGAATGTGTTGTTCTTTTAATTTATAGGGAGGGATTTCTTTGCATCAAACCATGTGTCTCCTAGGTAGAGAGACCTCATGTTTTCATTGATGAGTAAAATTCTCTCCAACATCATTGCTAGCTTTATGTATTAATAATGCAATGATAAGTGTAATAAGGCATCTTAAAATTTAAATTGGGCAATACAGGAAATGTTATTTAGACATTACAATTACTTTTTAAAATAAATAACTCTAGATACATCATAAGAAAATCTCTGAGAGTCATTGCTTCAAAATTCTTCTTCTGCTTGTTTCTCTGATATGCCCAACTGAATATACTCTGTAGATCAAAATGGCAGCCCTGGGTTAGAATATTTCACATGCTGGCCTATGCTTAGATTTTTCCTCCAATACTGTTCACTGCTGACCCTCACTCAGCCTTTCTTCCATTTTTAGAAGTATTCCCATCCTCATGGTGGGTTCTATGCCTGCATGTTTACACCTCATAGTAAAAATCAGTTTCAGTTCCTTTAACCACACTGAGGTGCAAGTAACTAATAAATCTTATGCCACCATTCACTGGGCAATCAGATTTATAATCAAATTGAAGCTTTCCTGGATCTCTTAATACTACACTATGCAAAGAACTGTTCACTTGGATCATCTGCCTAAGTGAAATGCCTTTTATCTCCTTATACAGAATCAGTCATCCTCTATATTTATATCCAATGTTCCATTATCTATAGATTTTTCCTACTGAGATATACAGCTTCTTACTGCATTACTCCCTCTAAGAAATACTTATAGTGGTACCAGAATCCAAATTCTGGTCTATGGCAGCAATCCAATTCTTGAGGTGTATATTGTTACCACTGAAGACTAACTCTTGTTTTTGGAGACAAAACCATTTTTACAATATGGTTAACTAGGACATTAGTTGAAGTGATTGCAGGTAAGCCATTAAGACCCTGATGTGAAACCGGTGTCTTCCATTCTTTGCCTTTCATAGACACAATCCCCTAAATGTTTATGGAATTTAAGTCCTTTATGCAGTTTAAAACAACATTATTTATAAACTTCTGGTTCAAGATGGAAGACCAGGCATGAAAGTTTGATTCTCAAGTTTCTGAAGACCCTCCTAAATAAAAGGAAGTAAAAATAAATTCATGCATCAATACAGAAATAAATATCTAAGGGAAATTAACTTGTAACTGTTAAGAAAGCAGAAGGTGGTGGTCACTAATTAAGGAGAGATTTCTATAGATTTCCACATTTGGAGACATTAAGGGCAGATGAAAAGGACAGTACTATAGCCCAAAATACAACACCAGAAGACCACCACAGATAGGGGCATAAGCCTTGCTGGCCAGAATCCTGCTGTTGGGAAATTAAGCTAAAAGTCAACAGGTAATATTAAGTTCTGAAGTGAAAAATGAAGCCCCAAATAGTGAGATTCACTGTAAGTCTGTATATGGTATATACAGGGTTCATTGAAAGTCTGTATAAGGTATATATGGAACAGGTATATCAATTAGCACCCCCACCCTCCTTTCCCTCACCAGCCCCCAGAAAAAAGATGGCCTTTATTTACTCTCTTATATCAGAAGGCTCACTCTAGCATCACAGAATTGAATGAAATATCTGAAGAAAGTTAAGGTATACAATTTGAATGCTGGATCTTCAGAAAGCCTTTACCACCTGACACTTGGAGTTTCAAAGGTCTGACAGCCAACCCCTATTTGCTCATCTTAAATGATGGTTGGCTAGTTCACACCACACCTGTCTTATAACACAGAGCTCCAAGGCAGAATTTCTACTCAAAACAGAGATCTCATTGGAAAGAATATCTGCTTATATAATAGCAGAAGGAACTCTAGTCATTTAAGAATATATACGGATATCCGGTGGCTCAGCAGTTTAGCACCGCCTTCAGCCCAGGGTGTGATCCTGGAGACCCAGGATCGAGTCCCACGTGAGGCTCCCTGCGTGGAGCCTGCTTCTCCCTCTGCCTGTGTCTCTGCCTCTCTCTGTGTGTCTCTAATAAATAAATAAAAACTTAAAAAAAAGAATATATACAGATATCCAAAGATTATCAGGCCTTTGAGCAGAGCAAGCAGCATAAGAAAGAAAGGGGGGAGGGGAAAAGAAAGAGTCATAATCTGAAGTGAAACAGATACAATTCAAAGAACAAAATTAAAAAAAACACTTTAATTTTCTAAAAAGTATTTCAGAAGTTGTTAGTGTAAAATAAGAAGAGGATGTTATGAAAAAGAAACAACTGGAAAAGGAAAAAGATATTTTAGAGACTTTAGAAATTTTAGAGAATTTTAGAGACTTTAGAGATTTCCCAATAGGGAAAGAGAAATGGAAAATATGAGAGAGAAGCCAAGACATATTCGGCTCAAGTTCTTTTTTTCTTTCTTTTCTTTTCTTTTTTTAAAGATTTATTTATTTTAGAGAGAGAGAGAGAGAAAAAGAGACAGAGAGCATGAGCAGAGGGAGGGGTGGAGGGGACGGAGAGGGAGGGGGAAGAATCCCAGGCAAACTGCACAGGGCACCTTGTGGGACTCAGTCTCATGACCCTGTGATGGTGACTTGAATGGAAACCAAGAGCCACTCACTTAACTGACTGAGCTACCTGGCTCAAGTTCTAATTATGAGGTATTCTGTAAGTAGAAGAGAATAAATGAGTAAGAGAAAACTTACCAAAAATGTTATAGAGGACTTTGTTGAACTAAAAGATACCGGTCTTCATATTGAAAAGTCCCTTTACAAGACACAGACAATAAATTAAAACACATATACATCTAGATACTTGCTTATGAAACTGAATAAACCAAGAATAAAAAATAAATTTTAAAAAATATCCCAATTAGGGGTGAATATTCAAGAAAATTGAGAACAAAAAATTATAGGACACCAACAAAGAATATTAATGAGATAAGCATCAGAACTCTCTTTACCAGCACTAGATTCTAGAAAACAATAAAAAAAATTCCTTAAAAATTATGAGAAGAAACTCCTGTTTGACCTATCATTTTATCTATCAAACCAGACTATTAAGTTTTACAGGGAAAGCAGACATTTTCATTGAGATAGGGACTCAGAAAATTTATCACATTGTTAACTTTTCTTAAAAGATGAGCTTCAAAAATATAAGAATAAATAGAAAATATGGAAGTATAGATGACTCCAATGCAGTAAATAAGAATGTCAGCATGACATTCTAGAGAGAACTTATCCAAATTTGCATACACACACACACACACACACACACACACACACAACCTCCCCCACCGCCAAAAAAGAAAACAACAACAAAAAAGAACTCTGAGAGAAAGGCATCTGGTAAAAAAAGAAAAGAAAAAGTCAATCAGTACTAGAAGTCATTACCAAGATACTGGGAGAAAAACATTTTGGAGAAATTTAAGGCAAATTGTGAAATATATTTTTAAAAATGCAGTTAGAAACTCTAGGGAGTGAGGAAAAAGGGAGCTATTCAAGGGAGCTATTCAAGAAATTCATGTTGCAAATATAAAAAACAGAGCAAAATAAAATGTAACATTATTTTAAGCATCTGATAAAGTGAAAGAAAGGAAAATCCAATGGATTCTCTTACTGTGGCCTAGTGGTTCAGATACTAGACATGCAGAGAAGGAAATGAAATAAGGTCATTGTGACGGTTTTAAAAAAATATTTGTAAACTATTTGACATTTCTTATATTAAGAGGTGGGAACCATGTCCCTTCTCCTATCCTTGATTCTGGGTCAACCATAGCGACTCCCACTTAACCAAGAGAACAAGGAAAAGTGGCACTGAGCAATTGCCAAAGTGATGATGGATGGCACACAGCTTTCTCCTCGTTCTCTTTGGACACTAACATTTGGACCCCTGAGCCATCATATAGGAAGTCCAAGTATTCTGAAGCCCAAGCCACATGGAAAGACTATATCTAGATGCTCTGGCTCAGAGCCCAAGCTGAGGTCCCAGCCTCAACCCCCAGAGATGTGCATGATGAAGACTTTGAAATGACTCCAGCTTTAGCCACGTTAATACTGCAATCACCAGAGAAAGCTCAAATGAGATCACCCCACTGAGACTGTCCAGCCTTTGAGTCTTTTCAGCTGAGACCCCACACATTATTGGAGAAGGACCAAGTAGCCCCTGCTGAATTTCTAACAGTACAGTCTGTGAGATTAATAAAATTATTATTTTATGCTATTGTGTTTTTATTTTTATTTTTATTTTTATTTTTTAAAATTTTTTTTATTTATTTATGATAGTCACAGAGATAGAGAGGCAGAGACACAGGCAGAGGGAGAAGCAGGCTCCATGCACCGGGAGCCCGATGTGGGATTCGATCCAGGGTCTCCAGGATCGCGCCCCGGGCCAAAGGCAGGCGCCAAACCGTTGCGCCACCCAGGGATCCCGCTATTGTGTTTTTAGATGGTTTTTATGTGTAACATTGGCTATGGCCCTATGGAGAAGAAAAGATGACTTATGTTGATGATGCACACTTACAAAATTGAACAGAAGAATAATAGCAAATTGTGAAATAGCAAATATTGGAAAAAGGAGAGGGGAGGATGGACTAGTGTAAGTGAACTGAATCCTTACTTTATATATCCAGGAATTATTAGATAAAGTTGGTAAATCAATGAATGAAGATATAAACGGATGTGAGCTATGGAAATGACCTATGGAAAATCTAAAATAGAAGCAATTTTTAAAAAGAAGCTTTTTCTGAAGCGTTATCACTAAGTTGGGATATAATGTTCAAGAAATAGCTCATACTCCTCATAAAATCATCTGTATTAATCGGTCATCGGGTACATGTATTACTTGAATAAAAAAAAAAAAAAAAAACCACTGTGTCTCAGAAACGCAGGCTGGGGGAATAGCCACCATCTGTGCCAGAAGGAGCGAGAGCTCTCTGGGATCCAGGATCATACATCAGCAATCAAATGTCCCAGCCCAGAAGTGACACACTTAGCTTCCATTCAGAACTCATTCCCCAAATCAGTCACACAGCTCCACTAAACCTACAGGTGCCAGGAAGTACAACCCCTACCTTGACTCCAGAAAGCCAAGAACTAGTGACTACCTCAGGTTTTTGCACTGATAGGCAGTATCTTTCAAACTATTGGTAAACAGAAAATATAAAGGAAAATTTTAATCTAAGTAAACTTCCAAGAACCTCGCCATTGAATTCATTTGATATATTCCCTCCCCCCTCCATTCCTCCCCTCTCCTGCTCCTTCTTTCTTTCCTTCTCTCTCCCTTTCTTCCACCTTCTCTACTATTGTTATTACTGGTAACATATAATCAGAATCATATATGATTATGCATATAACAGAAGCTTTTGCTTCCTTAATTAGTTAAATTTTGCGTTGACCCTGTTTGTGATTCTTCTCACTGTCGGCTAAAGCTGACTTCCATCATTTATCAGTAGAGAAAATGAGAAGTGAATGTCACTACTGACAGTGGAATCACATCCTCAAGGTGTAAAGTTCTCATGGTTGCTATGTGACATTTTCTTTAAAAAATGAATTTAAAAGATATATTATCAGACATGATAAAGGTATCTCTCTCTCATGTCTTTTGTCTCTTTCATTCTGCAAAGTACCACAAAATTAATCCTCTTAAAGTACACTTCTGATCATGTCATCATTGTACTGAAAATATTTCACCCAATCCACATCCCCTGCAGAATAAATTAGATTTCTCAGTCTGACATTCACTGTCCACAATAACCTGTCCTTAACTCAGCTGTTCAGCCCACCTTTCCACCATCTGCCTGTTAACATTCCAAGTTCATAATAACTGCCCCAAATATGGCTGACATTTTTTTCTATTTCCATGGTTTTACTTATGCAATTCTTTCTGCCCAAATTCCCTTGTCTCCAAGACCATACCTATTTCCTGAAAACTCAACTTAAAGTCTGCCACCCCATCAAACTTCCCTGGATAACTCTGTGAAAAAAGAGCACTTTCATCTCCCAAGACTGCACAAAACTTTATCCATATTTATAACTATAATTCAATAAAAAAATTAAATCTCAGAATGTTTCTTAAAATTTCTAATCTACATTACTCGGAGGTAGCTCCAGAATTTCTTTATAAGAGTGATTTGGGAAATGATGAATAGCCATAAATGTTCTAGGAAAACTCTTAAAACTTGCATGGTAAGGACACGCATGTTTTGGTTATTTTGGAAACTTGGTGGAAAGACATTGTAGGGAAGATAAGACTTAAGTCTCATAAAGATCACCTATGTGGCATCTCTGCTTCTATTAAAATGACAGAAAAAGCTTTGTTTATTTACTTCCTTTTTTTTTGCTTTATTTACTTCTTACACCCTCAAAGTAAGTGTTTGAATACACACACACAATCATATCAATACAAGCAGAAAATATATTTAACAAAAGCCAACACTCATTCATGTTAAACACTGTCACCAGCTGTAGACAGGAACTTTCTCAACTCATTAAGTTTGTACCTACAAAACACCTTACAGCTAACATGCTTAATGGTGAGAAACTCAAAGCTTTCCCACTAAGATCATATACAATAAAAGGGTGTTCCCTCTCACTACTTCCTTCAACATCATACTGGAAGTTCTTGCTAATGCAGTAAGGCAAGAAAAGAAAATAAAAGGTATATTGACTCAGAAGGAAGACACAATTTTGTATGAGTAAATTTGGAAGAATTGACCAAAAATAAAAGAAACAAAACAACTCCTATAACCAATAAGTGATTATAGCAAGTTTTCTTTCTTTTTTTTTTATTTTATTTATTTACGATAGTCATACAGAGAGAGAGAGAGAGAGAGAGAGAGGCAGAGACACAGGCAGAGGGAGAAGCAGGCTCTATGCACCGGGAGCCTGACGTGGGATTCGATCCCGGGTCTCCAGGATCATGCCCTGCGCCAAAGGCAGGCGCCAAACCGCTGTGCCACCCAGGGATTCCTATAGCAAGTTTTCAAGATACAAGGTCAACATACAAATTGCTTTTTTATATACGAACAATAAACAGATGTAATCTGAAATTTAAAACAATACCATTTACATTAACATTACCCAAATCAAAATACTTAGATCCAACAAAATGTATAAAAATATATATGTGTGGGATCCCTGGGTGGCGCAGTGGTTTGGCGCCTGCCTTTGGCTCAGGGCGCGATCCTGGAGATCCGGGATCGAATCCCATATCGGGCTCTCGGTGCATGGAGCCTGCTTCTCCCTCTGCCTGTGTCTCTGCCTCTCTCTCTCTCTCTCTCTCTCTCTCTCTCTGTGAATATCATAAATAAATAAATTTAAAAATATATATATATATGTGGAAAAAAAACTAATGAATGAAATTAAAGAATAAATAAAAAGAAAGCTATTGCATGTTCATTGATAAGAAGACTCCATATTGTCAAGACATCAGTTCTTCCCAATTTAATCTATAGATTCAATGCAATCCCAATCAAAATCTCAGTAAGTTATTTTATGGAATCACCAAATTGATTTAAAGTTATAGAGAGAGGTAAAAGTCCCACAACAGCCAGGAAAATATTGAGGAGGAAGAACAAAGTTTGAGGACTGAAGCTACCTGACTTCAAGACTTACTATAAATCTATAGAAATCAAGGCAGTATGATACTGGTGAAAGAACAGACAATGAATCAATAAAATAGAATGGACAACCCAGAAGTAGACCCCATACATATAATCAACTGATCTCTGACAAAGAAGCTAAGGCAATGCAGTTGAAAAAGATAATCCCTTTAACAAATGGTGCTAACAACTAGATATCCATTGTGCAAAAAAAGAAAAAAAAATCTAAATACAGAACTTGCCCCCTTCACAAAAATTAACCTAGATGCAAAATGCAAAACTAAATTTCCATAAGATAGCATGGGAGAAAACTTACATGACCTCTGGAATGGTAATGCCTTTTTAGATACAACACCAAAGATAAGATCCAAGAAAGAAATAATTGATAAGCTGGATGTCATTAAAATTAAAAACTTCTGCTCTGCAAAAGACAATGTCAAGAGAATGAGAAGACAAGTCATAGACTGGAAGAAAATATTTGCAAAAGACACATCTGATAAAGGGCTATTAAATGTTATTCAAAATACACGAAGAATTCTTAAAACTCAACAGTAAGAAAATAAACTGCCCAATTAAAAAATGAGACAAAGATAATAACAGATACCTCTTCAAAGAAGACATACAGGTGGAAAAAAAGCATGAAAAGATTTTCCACATCACACATCAGGGCAATGCAAATTAAAACAACAGTAAGGTGCTACTACATACCTATTAGGATGAACAAAATCCAGAAAATGACAACACCAAGTGCTGGCAAGGATGTGAAACAACAGGAACTCTCAGACATTACTGCTATGAATGCAAAATGGTAAGGCCACTGGAAGTCGGTTTGGCAGTTTCTCAGCAAACTAAGTGTATTTGTACCAAACAATCCAGAAATCATGTTCTTTATTATTTACCCAAAGGATTGAAAAACTTATAAAACAAAAAAACCTGCACAGGGATATTTATAGCAACTTTACTCATAACTGCCCAAACTAAGAAGCAACTAGGTGTTCTTCAGTAGGTGAATGAGTTAAATAAACTGTGATATACGCAGACAATGGAATATTATTCAGCACTTAAAAAAAATCAGCTATCAAGTCATGAAAAGACATACAGGAATCTTAAATGCAAATTACTAAGTGAAAGCAGCCAATCTGAAAAGAATACATACTGTTTAATTCCAACTATGCCATATTCTAGAAAAGGCAAAAATATAAAGACAATAAAAACATCAGTGGTTGGCAGGTTGGTGGTGGAGGGACACAAATAATCAGAACACAGAGAATTTTTAGGGCAGTGAAAATACTCAATGTATTACAATGATAGTTATGTGTCATTATACATTTGTCCAAACCTATAGAATGAATGTAAAATACCAAGCAAACCCCGATGTAAATTATAAACTTTGGGTGATTTTAATGTATCATGTAGGTTTATCCTTGGTAACAAATGTACCATTCTGGTTAAGTAATGTTGATAGCAGGGGAGGCTATACATGTCCAGGCAGGAGGTATATGGGAAACATTTGTACCTTCTTCTTGATTTTGTTGTAAAACTAAATCTTTATTACACACACACACACACACATTTATATATATATAAATATATATATTTATATATAGTATTTTTTTATTTTTTATTTTTATTTTTTAGTATCTAGTATTAATTTGTGACAAAATAAAACAAAACCCTTCAATCTAAGGACACCTGCATGACTTAGTGGGCACCACCTGACTCTTGATTTTGGCTCAGGTCATGAGCTCAGGGTTGTAAAATGGAGCCCTTATGTGGGGCTCTATACTCAGCAGGGCGTCTAATATTCTTGGCCTCTCCCTCTGCCTCCCCCTCTCTTTCTCTCAAATAAATAAATAAATGACATATTTTTTTTAAAAAAATCTTCGATCTATTCTGGCAAAAAGCAGAATGAGAACATGGGCTCAGATATTTAGGAAACACAATGAGTGTAGAACTCAAGAAATCAAATCAAATTGTTCCACTAGATTTCTATTTCTTGACATTTCTTTTCTCTATGTGGTTCTTCATTCTTAAAAGCAGCACTTCCTTAGGTGTAGCACAGATGCCTAAATGGCTATCAGCAATCCCAAGCATGTATCTTGGTCTTGTGGCAACTCTAGAAAAAAAGAGAGATGTTTCCTTAATAGCTCTAAGCAGACAAATCTCAGAGAGGACTTCAGTCTAGCATGATCATGGAAACCTGTCATTTTATTCTGGAAGATAGGGCCTCAGGGAAGACTCTGATTAACCAAGGCTGGGTCATGTGACTGAGAGTGGGACGTGATGGGTACAGAATGTGTAACCATGAGAAAGGGGGAATTTTGTTATCAAAACAAAACAAATGGGGAAGTGATTTGGGGTGAGCAAAAATGATAATTACACAAATATCTATATGTTAGCATATATGTAACTTGTATGCACACATTCATTTTATCTTGTGGGTATGCACACATGCAAGAATGTGTGTGTGTATGTGTGTGTGTGTGTGTATTTTATTTACCTTATTTTTGTCATTGCTTTGGTTTTATTTATGACCTTAGGCAGTTACCCAAATTACAATATATAAGGAAATAGTCCCCACAAGTCTGCCTTCACTTCTGATACCAATGGCAAGTTTGAGGATTTCTGAAAACCATCCTCAAATGTAGTGATTCACTAAAATGAATCACAAAAGTGACTGAAGTCTATTTTAGTCATGGTACAGTTTATTAGGGGAAAAGATACTAGTTAAAATCAACAAGGAAAGGGTGCCCGGGTGGCTCAGTCAGTTAAGTGTCTGCCTTTGGCTCAGGTCAGGATCCCAGAGTCCTGGGATCAAGCCCCATGTCAGGCTCCCTCCCTGAGCAGGGAGTCTGCTTCTCCCTCTGCCTCTCCTACCTCCCAGCCTATGTGCTCTCTCTCTCTCTCTCTCAAATGAATAAATAAAATCTTTAAAAAAAATCAACAAAGGAAAAGACACATAGGACAGAGTCCTGGAGGCATCCAAATGAGGAATTTTCAGCTGTCCTCTTCCTGTGGAGTCAAGGACAGTATTCTCCTCTCTCAGCTATGATGAGTGGCAATACACACATGAAGTACTGCCAACCAGAAAAGCTCAACCAGCCTTTGGTGTCCAGATACCATACTGATCACTTACCTGTATGGCCGACCATTAGTCTCCCATCTTCTGAGAGATCAGGATAATACCTTTAGTCTCTAGTTCCTCTGATGTCTGATATGACATGGGCCAAAGCCCCCATGAGAAATCACATTGTTAGTCTGTTCAGTGACCAAACCCCCAGCCAAAAAAAAAAAAAAAATACACACACACACACACACACACACTCCTACAGACAGGACATTTCAGGAACCTAGAGATCACCTGCCAGAAGCTGGGGGAAAGGCTTTGAGTCAGGTTCATTCTTTAAAGCACAACAGTCTTTTCAGTGCCAAATCCAGGCAATGCCAACTCACTTTCCTGAAATAGTAGTTTCATCTATTCTCTTAAATTATTAACGAAAAATAGTATTTTAAAACTTCTCTACACAAGTCCCTGGTTATTATACAATGAATATTTCTTGCTTTATTCCAATTTCACTGGTGTGTAAAGAATTAATGAGGCACAGCTCGCAGATTGATGTTCATATTTATTAGTTTTTGTTCTTTTGCTAAACATGCCCTGTGTAATCTTTGATAATCGCTCAAGTTATTGAAAAAGAGTTTGCACAGCCTTAATATTATTTGCTTATTAGTCTGTGACAAACCATAAAATTTGATATTTTCACCATGACTACCTCATGAAATTTGCTCACTTTGTCTCTGATTAGCAACACATTTATAATGCCAACAACTTTTAGAAGTATTTTTTAAGAATATATGAATATACTTTGTTTTCATTTGAGATATCCAAGAGCAACTGAGAATGTTCTTCAACAACATAATCACATACATCAGCTTTGCCTTGAGGAACTATATCTAATACTTCTTCAATCTCATCCTGCTAAGTGAAACACTAACAGATCTGACACCTACCAGTGAGACTCTTCTTGAGATAATGTCTCCACTGGAGATCCAAATTATGTGTTCAGCTGGTGCTAAAACTTTCCTTAAAATTTAGAATTTACCAGGGGCTTGAATGTATAAACCCCAATTCAATCGAGTCTGGCTATACTTCAGGTACTGTGAATTTGACCTAAAAGAGAGATAGGTAAGCATCTATCTAGAATGTCAGACCTATATGTGGCCTTAGAGATTATCTCCTATAGCCTTCCTTTTTTTTAAATGACTTTTTAAAAAGATTTACTTATTTATTTGAGGGGGTAAAAGGGAGAGGGAGAGGAGAAAGAGGCCCAGTAGACTCCATACTGAGAGTGGAACCCAACTGGGGGCTTGATCCCACGACCCTGAGATCACGACCAGAGCAAAACCAAAGGTCAGACACTCAGCTAACTGAGCCATCCTGGCACCCCATACAGCCTTCATTTTTATAAGTGAATTGCACAAGTTAGCTTTTGGCCAATAGCAAAGCCAAGAAATAAACCCAACTTTTTTGACTCCAGTTTTGTGCAGATACAAAAACTAAGGAGCTCTGTTATTTCTTTTTCCTGAACAAAAGGAAAGTAACTGAAGTCTGGCAATATTTACCAACCAGATAACTTTGTTAAAGCCCTGAGGCTAAGGATGAAGTTTTGGTTTGCTTTATTCAGACCCTGTATATAACGTACAGTCAGGCCTTACAACGTCACTTTAAGAGGCTCTTTTTGTGATACTGAAAGGAGCTTCTAAAGAGAAAGATATATTCATGTAAAACTTCCCAGTTCCATTGCCCCGTGTGCTTAAGAAATGAGAGATTAAACTGCTACATCTTTATTGCATAGCAAAAGGCATTTTTCCTTCTTTTTCTTCTTTTACTCAAAACAGGATTTCTCTAAGCAACGGTTATCATAATATGGGTGAACACATCTGTGCTTCACAGCTCATGACACCCCAGGGTGTGTTTATCTCCACTCTGCTTTTATGGCTCACGGCACTCCAGGGTGCAGCAAGTTCCTAATGGCTCTAGAAAGCACTAACAGTAATTTTTTACCACTTAAGACAGTTACTATCCCAGATGACGACTGCAAGTTAGATGGTATTCTGTTCTTCCTCTACAGGGCTTATCCCACATCATTTCTTTTCTTTTTTTCCCCACATCATTTCATAATGCACATAGGATTACAGTCCCCAGAGACGTACCTTTGGACTAGAAAGATGACAATTTTCACACAAGAAGGTACCCAAAGGTTCATATTTCTTATTCAAATTTCATAGTTCACTCAGTGTAGATCAGGAGCTGAGCTAGAAGATGGTAAGATACAAAAATAAATGAGAAGCAGTACTTCCCTCAAGATCTTAGTGGCAATGACAATGATGTCTAAGCGTAACAACAGAAACACATTTTTAGGATGGAAAGAAAGCACCTGCTGGAACTGGTGTTTGAGACTGACAGCAAGACAAGTGATTTCTTTTGTGTTTCAATTTTATTATATAATTCCCTGGGAAGCGTCCATGGACGACTCCTTGAGAGCTGTCATATAAAGTCATATTTTATATGTGTCCATATGCATGAATATATGTAATCTGTATGTATCTATGTATGTACACATGTGTGTTTATATATGGTACACATGTAAGCAGGGATAGTTATCATTTTCTAGGCAGTAGTTCTCATTTAACCACAGTTCAGCAGTAGCATTCTATAATGGCATCTTATACGACTGAAAGGATTATTATTTAGGACACTGACTTAGGTTGTGTCACCAAATTCATTTCAGCCAAAATGGTATCTCCAAAGCCCTGGAGATAGCCAACTAGAAATCTTAAACTTCTGTGATTCAGGCTTCAAAGTATTTAAATCTTTCCTTTCTAATTTATAACTTAAAAAAAAGATATCCAACTTTTCCAAAATCTCTATCTTCTCTTCCAGGCTAATTGAATTCACAATTTATTAAGTTTCATGTTACTTAAGTTAAAAACAATTATCCATTTTATTAACAAATGCCCACTGTGCATTTTTCCTCTCATTTATAAGTACACATTGACAACCAACAAATGTAATTATATGCCAATGGGGATATTTTGAAAATATTAAACCCCTCCAATTTAAATAGCCATTGAGCCTAAATGCTTAGTTTTTTCAGTCACCTTCTTATTCCTCATAGAATACACATTAGAAACATGAAAGATCTGGTAGTTATGAATGTCTACCACGACAAACAGATTTGCAGAGAATCAACTCTGTGTCCAGGTTAGAATCAATTATGATAATGTGCCCATTGAAATCAGAACAATGTGAGACTTTTCTGAAATTCCCTACAGCATCTAGTATTGGGCATGTATTGACAGTAAATACATAATTTTTAATCTTATTGGCTGAATAATGGAAATTGACTAAAGCTGATGAATGGTTGGCAAATGAATGAATACCAACAGATAAGGAGTGAATTTAATGGTTTCAAATCATTAAATTAGGATGGCTGAAAAGGAAAGTGTCTACGTAATCTATGCTATCTCCAGAGATCCATAGGCCAAAGAAACAAAAGTAGTCAAACAAGGAAATAATGAATTACCAAAGAGAGATCAGAAATCATTATTAATTCATGTTTGGAAACATTTTATGGATGGGTCCTAGAAAAATAATATCCAACATCATATTTACCAAAGTATGTGCTTTATCTAATTCAGGGTAAATAAGAATTAAGAAAGTAAACATATTTTCAAAAAGTAAAGATAAAATAAAATAGAATAAGCTTACCTGCTTATCTCATTGTTGGCAATCAAATAAAATAGAAGTTCTTGACGGTTTTCAGCCATTTCAGAATCTGAAGCAAATATCAAGATGACTTACTTAAATCCTGCATATGAGTGACTATTTCTCACATTGAACTTATATATAATTCTTAGTCTCTCTCCATGAGCTTCTTTTTCTTCCTCTTCTACCCTTTTTATTCTTCTTTCCTGAACTTAGATGCCAGTGCTCCCTTATTTGACAATATACAATATTTCCAAAAATAAAAGTAAGTCAGCAAGAAAGGAAGAAACAAATGAAACCAACAACTGCACAACACCTGAAGTCACAGGACATTCCTATAAGGAAAAAAGTGAATAGTGCTAGAAAGAAAAAAATTTAAAAATTGAGTCAGACAACTGGTAGGACTGGTATGTTTTCCCCTTGCTGACATAGAATCTTACTGGTAGTCATTGACCTGTGGCTTGTGCCCAGTGGGAACAGAGTCGGAGCGTGAGGAGGGGCCAGGCCGAATGAGACCCCAAGCAAAGCCTTGTCCCATCCCCCAGGGTTTAATATCCCTAGGCATACAGCCAAATGGCTATCTGCAAGTGATATAAAGATGGGTAAAGTCTCATTAGGAATTTGTCTGAACTGGTTTTTCCCAGAGAGCACATGAGAGAGTTTCTCAGTAGTACTGAGCCATATAAGTGTTATGTATCAATAGAGCTCCGGTCGCTTAGCAGCACTTTTGCAAGAATACTTCCCCTTTATGATCAATAAATTTCATAGAACCGGGTATTTTTACTTAGGGGACTTTTCCCAGTGAGAGAAATTCTATTCTTATCAGCTCCTTTTATGTATGTACATAAAGAGAGATGTTTGTGAGTCTATAAAAAGTACCCTTGATCTTGTTTGATAGACTATATCCTCCTCGGAGTGAACAGGCTTTCAAGTGGGTGACTTTGCATTTGCAAATGAATGACAATGTGTGTGCCAAATCCTCTCCCCAGCCACAAAAGTAATGGGATGAGAGTTTTATTTCTGGAAGAGGATTTCAAAACAGGTCAGTTCTCATTTACTCCTCAGCAGGTGCTGCTAAAAAAACTAGGAAAAGTAAGACGTTGTCATTAAACACAGCAGACAAAACAATATGTACATCAATCAATGCCTAGAAATAGGCTTTGAAATGTTATTTATTACCCATTGTCATCAAAAATGCATTACTCTAATGATCAGCATATTATGAAGACAGGCATTTTGGAGATAAATTATAAGACGGACTAAAAAAGATTGCTATCGTCTTGGCAAAGAAAGGTAGTTAAATTTTTTTAAATCATATAATTGTTATGGAAAGAATCTGTATAAATCAAACATTTCAGAGAGATCAGGTTTTTATCAGTCACAGAAACCCTCTCCAACTTTCCACACAAAATCCTATCAAGATACATAATAAAGTTAAATTTTAGACCGTTATAGTCAAAACCATGCCTTGTTCCTGAAGTTCTGCTCTATTTACTTGGCTGATATTGGTGTGAATAGATTAAAAGCGCCAATATGAAAGAGACTCTCAACCTTGTTTTCAGAAGTATTTATAGGTTGGCACCTGGAGGTTTGCACTAGCTCTTGGAAAGTCAATACAGAAATCTAGTGCATGTTCTTCTCTTCCTTCATTAGAGAAATTGACAGCTGAGAGGAGCCCTCTGGTTGTCTGACACCAGTACAAGCCATGTTAACAAATAGTTCTCACCGGAGGCAGCCACAGGCACCATAGCCTGAAATTCTCAGTACCACTTACAAATGATGTGATTCTGTTGCTGCTCCTCTGTCCATTTAAAATGTTAAATTAAACATCACAACTTGTCCAGGGCTTCCTCTTCTACATCCATTTTTGTGATCAACATTTTGTATGGCAAATTACATCCTTCTGCATAAGCCAAGAATATGATCTTATCCAGAGTCCTAAAATTGATGTGCATTTTGTTTCCAGCAGCTAGTGGCTACAACTAATTGTTGAGAATTAACAGACTTCTTGCCTCGAACTTCAATCCTTACACTCTTGTTCAGCTATGGGGTTTCTGACCTCTCAGTAAGCAGACAGTGTTCAGATGCAGGACAGGAAGATAGATGCGAACGAGGGGATACAATGGAACAGCTCTTGAGAGTTCCAATGGGGCACTTTCAGTAGAGGAGGGAAGATGGAAGAAATTGCAGGACTGGACTACAATCAAGAAAAACAATAAAGGGAATGAGCACTGAAACCTCCAATCACCAAAGAAAGTGTGACCAAGGAAGGAGAATAGGAGGAAAAAAAATGAGCAAGGGGCTCATTAAAAAGACACTAGGCTGGAAAAAATCACCACATCATGCATGTGTGCAATAAGGAAGAGCAAAACTTTTAGTAAAAATAAAGTCAGCAGTTTTTCTTTCTTGCTATCATTATTTAGTACACGTTTTATTTTGTAGTTCTAGATATTTTAAGTCTCCAAGTGTCTTGATGATCCAAGAAAGGATCAAATATTGATGAATGATCTGTAGCCTAGTCTGAAACCCATTTGCTCATTCCCCCTGATGTCTTCTGTGTTATATTTTCATGATAGTTTCCTTGTTACTTAATTAAGTCTTCCATGAAGCCAAACGTAAATTGGAAGGATGCTGACATTGGGTCATTAAGGTAACTTCTATGTAGAGGCAGTCTGCCAGAACTGTAAAGGAAAAGTCAAAATCCAAGATAAAATCAAAAAGGAGAAGGAAATTGATGCTTAGTTTTTGGAGGAAAAGAGAGTCCCTTTCCTTTCCCCCCTAATAAGAAAGAGAAAAATTCAGAAAGCGAGGTAAAGTAAGACATCTCGCTACTTAGAAGGCTGAAGGAGAATTAATATAAAATCAAGAGAACCTATTCATAAATTAGCCATGGGGCTCAGAGGGTTCTAGGCAATTGTATTAACATACATAGCCAGATTCCAGGCACCCTTATGACAAAGAATAATTAAGTATGCATCTAAGGAATGACATGGGTAAGTATATATTGTGATATGGTTATAATTACAATGAAATAATTAATGAGTTACATATAAGGCAACTAGAGTGCTCAGGACTCCCATCTTACTCCCCATCCTGTAAAGTCAAATGCAAAGCATAAATGGCCAGCATTATCTCCCCAGGCAAAACTGCAAAGGCTATTACCAAAAGGAAGCAAAATCAATGTTGGGCAAAAGTCACATTATCATGGCAAGCATTCTTTCCCCTGTTCCCTTTCCTACTGAATAAAATGCTATTGGTGTTAATGTTAGGTTGTGGAATGCAGTCTGTAGCCTGTTTCCTAGATCATGTAGCTCTACCTACCAAAGTGGCTCCTCACAGAGCTCCTTAGAGAAAATATCTAAAGAATCATCTTACTCTCCTGGTAGCTTGGAAAACCTGTATCTTTCTTAAGTGTGAATGGAGAAATAGGAAAGAAATGTCAGGTATGTGATGAAAACCAGTAGCATACAAGAGAAAGAACAAAATTAACAAGAATTTTCAGTGGTATTTTGAAAGGTTAAGAAAATTGAAAAGACCTTTGAGAACACTGAATGTAATCAGAATGATCAAAGTATTATATTTATAAAACAAAACATAAATCTATGAACAAAGAACAATCTGAGAAGATGATCTCAGAGATTAAACAGAAGAATGACTGGAATATAAGGTTGAGAACATCTCCCTGAACACAGTGCACAAAAGGTTAAATAGTCAGGAAACAGGAGAGAGATGGGGAATAAAACCACCTATGTTTTCCATTGTCTAGCTAGTAGGAATTCTAGAAAGAGCAAGAAAGTGGAGAGGGATACACACCAAAATAATGCCAGAAAATTATTTCCTAGAGCCAAAGGAGGACACATCATCAGATTGAAGACAAATCAAAAACGAGTCATCAAACACAAAAGGATCCATGCTTAGTACATGAAATTGCAAACCATTAAGAATAAAAAGAAGATCCTAAAAGGTTCTTTATGGAACAAACTAATTGCTTTCAGGGGAAAATGAGGCAATCTGGCATCTGATGTTTGGTTAGTCCACTGGCCACAAGATAATATTGGTGCAGCAATGCCTGGAAAACAATATGGAGGTTCCTCAAAAAAGTAAAAATAGATCTACCATACAATTCAGCAATTCCACATCTAGGTATAAGCCAAAGTAAATGAAAACAGGATATCAGAGAGAGATCTGCACTGCCATGTAATGGTAGCATTATTCACAATAGCCAAGATAAAGGAAACAACCAAAGTGTCCATCAATAGATGAATGGATAAAGAAGGTGTGGTATAAATATACAATGGAATATTATTCAGCCACAAAAAAGAAGGAAATCCCACCATTTGCCAAAACATGGATGGACCTTACGGACATTATGCTAAATGAGGTAAGTCAGACAGAGTAAGATGAATATGTGTGATATCACTTACATATGGAATCTAAAAAAAGCCAAACTCCTAAAAAGAGTATAATAGTAGTTACAGGGGCTGGAGAGTGGGGGATAAGAAAGGGTACAATCTTGCAAATGATAGTGACTGACTTCTAGAGATCCAATGCAAAGTACATTTATTATTACAACATTGTACAATATTTGAACTTGCTAAAAGACTATGTCTTAATTATTCCAATCACAAAAAATAAATAATTACACGATGTAATAGAGGTGCTATCTATCACTACAATGGCAACCACATCACAATATTTTAATATATCAAATCAACATGTGCACCTTAGATTAGCATCACATTATTTGTCAAATTTATCTCAGTAAAAAGATCAAAAGACATTAATATAGTTCATCAAAATAAATAAAAATGCTCTTTAAAATATGAAATGATGCTCAATTTCATTCATAGTAATAAAAATGTATCATAACTAAAATTGGATGCCATTTTTTACATTTCAAATTGGCAACACTGCAAAATCAAAGCAAAAAATGTTAGCAACACTTGTAGAAAGTAGAAATCCACATGCAAATACAATTAGGAAAAAAATTGGCAAAATTTATCAAAATTATACTTCTAGGAATATATTCTAATGAAAGCATTTTTTGTATTAGATTGATATTTGTGACAATACTAATATTTCATTATCTTTATCCAAAGTTAGTAATCTAATGTATTTCAATCTTATAATAGCAAAAGATTGGAAGCAATGTAAATGTTTATATATAAGGCACTTATGAAGTAGCCATTCAACAAAATACTATACAGTTGTAACTAAGAACCTGGAAGTTCTCCAGATATGTGAAAATTTTAAAAGTATATGTAAATAAAAACATGAAGCAAATCAAATGTGACATAATTTTAAACATTTGAGTGTAGGAAAAATAAAATTCATTTCATGTTGATATAAAAAACAAACGATGAAGAAAAGGAGATGAGATAATATCTTCATGATGCAAAATAAGATTGTATTTTTAAAATTTTATGTATCAAAAATTACAGGTTTAAGTCATTTTAAGTTATAAAAGTAACTAATAGAAAATTAAAAATAGTATAAATCTGAAACTTTAAGAAGGGGGAAAGAAGACAATGCAAATGGTTTACATCTTTACCTTCCATATCAGTGGCTATTAAATATTGCCTACTGCTTTTAAATGAAGGAAGGAGAAAAACAAGCATGTTTTCTTGAATCATACAACAAAGCCAGAAGAGACTGCCTTTAAGGAATGGATCTGGGAGTAAGGAAGGAAGTAGAACTATTATTTCTATTTAACTTGATTTGTTGCCAAACCCATGGACTACTTTGATTAAAAAAAAAAGTATCTTTGACAGAAGTTAGTAAATATAGGCAAAATTTCATATAACCCTTCGTGTTTAAGATTCAAGCAGCAGAAACTTTGTATGATCTTATCCACCACAAAGTTTCAATCACTTTGGCATAAATGTTAATAAATAAGACATAATAAAGAGCTCTTATCCTACAAATCTGTAAGAAGAGAATAGTACCCAATAGGAAAATAAAAGGTAAAATAGATAAACAGTTCAGAAAATAATTACATGTGGCTAATAAACGTGTTTAATGTTTAATCTCACTAATAATGCAAGTTAAACCTACAGTGAGTTGTCACGTTTCCCATGAGAAATTGGAGATGATTTACAACAATACATGCATGTATAGAAGTTGTGGTGAGGCGGAACTCTCATACATAACCAATTTAAGCATAAATTAGTTAAAACAACTTTCTTGAAAATATCAAGTACAAGTAAGAATCCTTAAATATTTATACTTTTGATGTACTACCCTTATTTCTGGAAATCAATCTCAATAAAGTAATCCAAGATACTATAAAACATTAATGTATATGTTTCACAGCCCTATTTAACAGAATGAAAACTGGCATCAATCTAAGTGATCAACACTAATATTTAAATAAATGATGTACATCCATTTTAGAACATATTATTTAATAATTAAAATGTCATTATAAAATGTATGTAATCAAATGGAAATGTCTATGCATGATTAATGAAAAACTCAGGATACAAAGGCATTTCAAAATGTTAATAATGGTTATTTCTGGTTAAATATATTACAAATTATTTTTTTCTATTTTTTCCATATTGTCCAATTTTTCTACAAGGAAGGTATTTTTAGAATAAAAACAACAACAACAACAAAATTACTTCATTAAAAGTTAATAGAGTTCTGCTCCTGGTGATAGTAGAGTAGCTTGTAATGGATGAAAACTATAGATGAAATTATAAACACTGGACATAACTGAGAAAACAAGTAATCAAAAGCTGAAAGAAACTGGAAGAGTCGATCTCTGAAATAAGAAAATGCACTTGGTAGGTTTGCATTTATGCAACTTTTCATGTGAGAGAACTCCTCATTCTACACGTTGTGGCCTGTTTCAGAAAGCCTGAGTCTTACTGGCTTGGCTTTGGGGTTGCCATACTATATAGAACATGCTAAAGGAAACCATGGAAAGGAAAGAGTATGGGAAAGTCCAAAACTCTGCATTTAAAATCTTCCCAACCCCTTGGCTGGCCCCTAATCTATTAAAAAACTGACCAAAAAAAACAAAAACAAAACTGACACCTGAGTGTCTAAGAAAAAAGTGACAGACTCTCAGTCATTTTAGCTGCTACCAACCACAAAGAAGCAAGCGTTTAGAGTTTGAGTCTAGCCAGAGTAATTCCTGATTAAACAACTATAAACACTGCAGGGGAGAGTAGCAGAATTTACTGTCTAGAGTGGTTTTATTCACAATTTTCTGTTTATAAACAAGAATTCCTAAATAAGGAAAACATCAAAAAATCTGATTCACAGGGAAGTGGAATGTCAGTCATCAGGAACCAACTAAAACATACAGATGTGGGCAGCCCAGGTGGCTCAGCAGTTTAGCGCCGCCTTCAGCCCAGGGTGTGATCCTAGAGATTCGGGATCAAGTCCCATATCAGGCTCCCTGCATGGAATGGAGTCTGCTTCTCTCTCTGCCTGTGTCTCTGCCTCTCTCTCTGTGTGTGTCTCTCAGGAATAAATAAATAAAATCTTTTTAAAAATAAAATAAAACATACAGATGTCACAATATAAAGCAGTTATTTTACTATAAATACGTTCAGAATAAAAAGATGGAGAATTTCAACAGAGAGATAAAAATTACCAAATGATGGAGACTCAGCAGTACTATATTTGAAATTTTAAAAATCAGTGGATGAGGTTAACAGAAAATTGGAGATGGAATTAGTGAACCTGAAGACAGATCAGTAGACACTAATCTCAAAAAGAAAAACAAAATAGAACCTCAGTTACATGAGGATAATAACAAACAGTCTCATATTTGAGTAGTCAAAGTCACAAAAGGAAAGAAAAGAGACTAGGACCAAAAATATATACACACATATATATACACAGAGACACATACACACACATATATGTATATTAAAATGTGTGTGTAATAAGGTTATAGTTGCAAACAATTCTCAAAATTCTTGAAACATAAACTTACAGTTTGAGAAAATCAGTAAAGCACAAGCAAAATAAATACAAAAAAAAATACTAGGGCTTATCATAGTCAGACTGTAGACAGCCAGAAAAAAAGATGATACATTACACACAAGAGAACAGTAATAGGAAGAACAGCTGACTTACTTTCAGAAAGAATAAGAGGTGTGTGTACATTCATTAAAATGTATTGAATTGTGCACTTGAGATGTGTGCATTTCACTCTTTGTACATTTAATCTAAAACACTATAAATAGATATTGAATCCTAGTTTGTAGGTTTGCTTTTTCCAACAGTGGTATGAATTAGCAATTTTAATGCCATATACCCTAGCTTGAGCAGAAGTGTAACTATAGTGACGATAATGAAAGCTAGGTTTCTCATCACTGGGGAGGAGAGTTACAAATATGGAAAGAGGAAACACTAAAATACACTCTGCCTGCTGGACTGGAATTAGAAATATGAGTAAAACATATAAAAACAGATATAGGGATAAATATAAATCTATACATATATGTGTATCTGTGTACATACATATATATGTGTTTATATAGATGTAGGTTCTATTTATATGTCTATATATGTGTGAATTTGTATGTGGGGGGTGTGCATGTATAAATCCCTACATATATATTTCCTAGGCTACCTGATAAAGGGACCTAGAAACAATGACCCATCAGTAGTACTGAGCATACCTAGTACCCAAATTTTAGTTTTTAAAGACTATTTCCACTAAAAGAGCAGGGAATTTTGCAGAGAAGTCTAGGATATCCTGTTGCATCATAAAGAAAGGAAGAGCTAAAGTAATGCTAGTGACATATCAAAAGAACACAGGCCAATTTGAAAGGGATCTCACTGGCCAAATTTTGAACAATTTGAACGTTAAAATAAATACTGATGGAAATGGCTTATATCCCATTGAATAAAATAAAAATCTATTCGTTTATTTGGTATAAATAAATAAGAGTACATACATTGATGGGGAAGAAGGGGCAAGTTCTTCCTTGCAGTAGATCTCATAAATATAGAAGGATGTTTAAACTAGTAGGCAGTGCCCACTTTGGCAGCACATATACTAAAATTGGAACAATAGAGAAGATTAGCATGCCCCTTGCGCAAAGATGACATGCAAATTCGTGAAGCATTTCATATTTTTGAAATTAGTAAAATGTGACCAAAGATTGAAATAATATAGTAGAAGTGAGAACCAGGAGGATGAGACAGATTGACCAGGGTTGGATATACGCAACTAACAGATCTACCAACAAACACTAGAACTCAGACTGTGTATAAGTGGACCAAGTAGCCAAGAAGACCATACGTCACAAAATACTAATATTAGTATTAGTAAAATATATAGAAAAAAGCATAATATAGAACATGCTTTGTCATTGAATATACTTTTAATTTTCTGATTTTTCTGAATCTATTATAAAATTAGTAGTTTCCAACCCTTGTTTTATCATTCATTTGTATCAGTAAAAAAAAAAAAAAAAAGGAAATGTAAAAAAACCTAGTAGGCAAAAATTTGATGAAAAGCAGTGTATTTGAGTAAGTCTCAAAATATCTCCCTCTCAGACTGCTTATTAATTTCAAAGGAAAAAATCGTATAAAACTTGACAGATACCACCTTAACCATGTGAAAGAACCCAATTGTGCAACTCTGATATGATACCTTGAGAAGGATACAACACACTCTTTGGTAGTCCTACTAAAAACACATCACATCAATCTCATGATAAAGAAACACCAGACAAACTCAAAACAGAGAAATATTCTACAAAATAACTCGTCAGTGCTATTTAGAAATATCAAGGGCAGAAGAGATAAGGAAAGAATAAGGAACTGCATGCAATGAAATGCATGATCTTGTCCTTCATAGGGGGAAACAGGAACTAGCTATAAAGGACTTTATTGGGGGCAGTTGATGAGATTTAATAAGGAATATAGATTAGATTATAGCACTATTGTATTTCCTTTTATCATTGTATTGCGGTTACATAAGAGAATGTCTTTGCTCCTAGGAAAAAACATACTTTTTTATGGGTAAGTAGCTACATCTCCAATTTGCTCTCAGGTGGTTTGGAACGTGGTATGTTTACATAAATATATGGGTCAGGGACACCTGGGTGGCTCAGTGGTTGAGCGTCTGCCTTTGGCTCAAGGCATGATCCTGGAGTCGCAGGATCGAGTCCCACATCGGGCTCCCTGCATGCCTGTGTCTCTGCCTCTCTCTTTCTCTCCCTCTGTCTCTCATGAATAAATAAGTAAAAATCTTTTTTAAAAAAATATGGGTCAAACATATATGCAGCCAATAATCTGTATTTGTGAATTTACATACTCATTAAATTTATTTGTAACCCTAATATCAATTTTTTTTAGTTTTTTTTTTAATTTATTTATGATAGTCACAGAGAGAGAGAGAGAGAGGCAGAGACACAGGCAGAGGGAGAAGCAGGCTCCATGCACCGGGAGCCCGACGTGGGATTCGATCCCGGGTCTCCAGGATCGCGCCCTGGGCCAAAGGCAGGCGCCAAACCGCTGCGCCACCCAGGGATCCCCCTGTAACCCTAATATCAATACAGTGCTTTAGCAATCATTCACAGACAGAGGCAAAGCAGCAAAGAATTTGAATCTCTTGACTTGCATGTTCCCAGCTTGTGCAGAAAACAGACACACTTGGCCTTCTTTCAGCTCTCATCTTATAAATAAGTATCCTTCTTATGGTCTCTTTAGTGATATGTTTTTTGCATTTTTGTATTTTTTTAGTGATTTTGATATTTAAAATGACCCTCCATTGCAGAGCAGAAGTCCTGTCTAGTGTGTTCCTCAGCTCAAGAAAGCTGTAATGTGCCTTTCAGAAAAATACATGCATTAAATAAGCTTCTTTCAGGCATGAGTGAATGTGCTGTTGGTCAGAGGTTCAGTATTAATGAATCAACATTGTCCATTGTATTGATTATCTTGCTAACAAATCAAATGTTTTAAATAATATCATTTATTATTTATATATGAAATAAGTTGCCTTTAAACAGAAACACACATAAAGTCAAATAACGATCATTTGATTAAAAAAGAAAAAAAAAAAAAAAGCTTGTGACCCAGGACTCATAGGAACCTAATCCCATATTTCCCCTAGAAGTGATAGTTCCAGATTCACTCACTCAGTGTTCATAGTGGCGTTAGAGGACATGACTAATACAAAAAATGGCAATTCACTATACATAAATGATAGCTAGATTAAATATAGATACATAATTGGCTATATATCTACACATAGACATAGAACAAATAGAACAAAAAGTCACAGTTGTTGCTGAATCTGAGGTAAAGGTATATGGCAATCTCTATTATATTCATGCAACTTTTCTGCCAGTGTAAAATGTTATCAAAATAAAAATTTGCCAAAATGTATAACAGATGCATTATTACAAGATGCTCTCCCTACAAGACACACCAATTGGATTCTCTCTGCCTAGAAATCTGAAATCATATGGGAATACAGTCGTCTGTGTGATATTTCTGGACAATTAGAGTGAAAAAGAAAGAGACAGA
This sequence comes from Nyctereutes procyonoides, assembly GCF_905146905.1. Classification (NCBI taxonomy): domain Eukaryota; kingdom Metazoa; phylum Chordata; class Mammalia; order Carnivora; family Canidae; genus Nyctereutes; species Nyctereutes procyonoides. The sequence continues at coordinate 15,211,815 of NW_026575082.1, read as the reverse complement.
GAGACTGATTTAATAAAAACCAGGCATTAGTAAAATTCTGTTGTTCATGCAGAAAAGATGAAGTAATCAAAATACACAAAAGAGAAGCAATGTTTTTTTGTTTTTTGTTTTTGTTTTTGTTTTTGTTTTTTTAGGTGGCTATTGGGGCTCATGGAATGTGCAGTCTGAAGAAGACATAGTAAGTAGCAGCATTGGAAATGGCAGTGGCCTTCTAGAGACTGGTTCTGTTGAGGGCCTACAAAAAAAAAAAAAAAAAAAAGTGGTGGTGGTTGGGAGACAAAGTCACAGGGAAAAAAAGGTCCAGGTCCTCAGAAAATGATGACAGGCAGTTGGAGGTTCTCTTTAAAGTACACATAAAATTAGCTTTTCCCTATTGAAGTAAACTGGCTTAGATTAGAGAAGTTCTATTTTGCCAAAAGGAGCTCTCTTCACTCATTCCTCCTTTCATTTCTGGGTGGCGACCATTAAAGCACTGATCACAAATAGTCTGCGGATTTTACTTTTAATTAAAATATGTCCCTTATATTATGGAGCCATTAGCTCCTGACATTAGATTGTACCACTCATTTCTAATATTAATGGATCTGGGCTCTCAGCACTTTGAGTTATAATTTTAACATTAAGACTCATCTTTTTCAAAATTAAATACCTATCCTTAAAAAACTTAGTTAACACACATATATAGTTTCTATAATGCCGAACATCTGATTTAAAAAAAAAAACTAATACTGTTGTTGTTTTCAATGTTTTTATTCATTGTTTTCACTTTAACTGATTATTTTAATAGATATAGCTCAGATAATTTCACACATATTGATTTTCCCAACCAAGCCTTGGAGAAAAAAATCATAAAAAATAATAAAAAATTAATAAAGTAAGTCATTCAACTTAACTATTTAAATGAAAAGATAACGATTTTCTTGAGACCATTGTATTAATATTGCAATTGAATGAAAGGCACAAGACTTAGGACTCTATTCTGCTCAACAAGTGTTTATCAACACTTACTATGTACTGGAAGGCCCCGGTCTTCAAGGAGCTCCCACAACATACACACATATACACATAATCAATCACATTGATCACAATTGTGATCAATTATATCCTAGCTAGCAGAGGTTGTAAAGAATACTGGGGAAAAGATTATTTAATGATCACCTATAATACACTAGCCTACGACACTTCATCTTTATAAAATCTCATGATGTCCTATTTTACAGATATGCTTTGAGGTTCAAAGAACTGAAATCATCTGCTCATGGTAAACAGAACTGAAATTCAAACCTCTCCCTACTTCTAATAGCTGTTTATATCTCTGTTTTATTATTTTTTAAAAAATATGCCATTGAAGTACAGATAAAGGAGTACTTCATTCTACCTTGATGACTTAAAGAAGGTTTTCAAAAAGAAGTGGCATGAATTCTGTCCTTAAAAAATATTATAATGATCGGGCTCCTGGAAAGCTAAACCACTATGGGATATTAGATCTGCATTCCTGAGGAAGAATCAACCTGCCAGTGTGGATCTGGTGGACTGTGGATAATTTGAAGTTGATTTGGAGGCTTCTAGCTCTAGAGATGTCATTCATTAAAGTAGGAACCACAAAATGAGAGCAAGTTTGTAGCAAGATAATTCACTGAAGTGAGTAACTCACAACCAATTATTATATTGACACATTGTCCTTACCTGACTTTAAGGGTAAGAAAGGTAATAATTGGGCACAAGAAGGAAATAAGAAAATTATGCTTTTATAAACTGAAATATGTGTAAGCCCTTGGGATTATCTGAAAGCTCTATAAGGAAATGCTTTATATGTATAAGTGGAAAAAATATTTTTCAACAACACAATTTTTTTTTAGCCAAAATTGCCTAGTTTTTGTTTGTTCTTTTTTTCCTACTGCATGCTGGGAAAACTGTCAGCAATTAATTGTCTTTTGAAGTTGCAGTCTTTTTGAACTGCAAGAAAATATAATGCAAAACATTTTGAGCCAAATAACACATTAATGTGACCCTAGATTTCAAACCCATGATTATTTAAGATGCCTGAAGTTATCCCACTCGGGTGTTTAAATTCTTCTAGATGCTCCCAAAATAATTCCTTCTGACCCCACGTTAATTGTCAATCTTCAGAGTCTGGCTTTTGCCAAAGAGAGCTAGGGGTCACAGGGAAACAGAGACTCCCAATACGGATTAACACACTAGAGTCTGTTAAACTGGGATCCAATTTCCCAGGTGTCTTCCCACTTCCTGTTGCTCTGACAACCTCCCTTTTGATTAGGGTGGAAGCAAGGGGGAGAAAGTTAAAAACAACAACAACAACATGAAACTTACTAAGGCAAAAATAGTATAAGATTACCATTCTAAGTCAGTCTCATATTTTATTCATAGTGTCATTTTTTAACCTAGAGAAGGAACAAGTGGTGTTTGGTAGTGGGGGAGATGCTACTGCCTTCCCCCTAAAGAGTAATCTTACGTGATTAGGTGAAGAAACCTAACTATCTCTATTCTGTCTTCCTGAAACCTCTATAGCCTTTTGAAGTAATAAATTCTGTGGCTTTTCTGTCCACAATGTAAAGCAGTACTTTCTTGTCATTCTCTGAAATTTACTCTTCTGGGTTTCAAGAGATGCCTCTTAGATTTAATATTCCAGGAACTATGAAAGCCTGCATTCACCTGACACTTGGACTTCAGTTATATCATCATATGAACTTTCAACCTACATCTATTCAGGTTTGACTCTTAATTATTTTGCTTTCAGTAATGACTCTACCACTTACCAGGTATGTGACCTTGGGCTAGCTGCAATGATCTGTCTGTGTCCCAGTTCCTTCATCTTTAAATACATCTTAATAGTATCTATCTTGGGGTTGTTACAAAAATTAAATTATTCAATGGTGAGAGAGACTTTGGATTAATGCCTTATTTCTATGATAAGTTTTCAATAATTCTGAACTATTATTTTCATCGTGGACAAAGGCAATGTCTAGATTTTATTGTCTGAAGTTAATGATGCCTAACTCTAGGGTGAAAAAATAGAAGAATTGGGAAGAAATGTGAAAAGAGTGAACTTGAAATTATATCTAACTAATAATAATAATAATAATAATAATATCATTTTATACCTATATAGTACTTACCATTTATCAGGCACTATTTAAAAAGTCTTACATATACCAAGTCATTTGGCTTTGTAACTCCATAACGGAGCTGGAATTACCCCAGGAGGTCTATGGATAGATTTAACATCCTTAACTATCATGTTATATTGTGTCTCATCATGGTCACTGAATAAATGTTAGTTATTACTTCATTAGGCTTATTACAAATGCTGCTACTTCTGCTGTTGTTGACCATCATCTTCTAGAAAAACCCAGCTCAGAATGACAACAGTTGAGAAAATGATGCAGAATATATCCTCCAAGAGCATCATGAGCATTGAAAGAACAGGAAGCCAGGTCTCTCTGAAGAGAGTTCCTGATGTTGGGAGGATGAGTTACAGGTAGGAAATCTAGCCAACTTTAGCTCTGACTTTGACTGGGCTTATATATTCACACACTCGCTAGCAAAACAGTCATGAGAATCCTAACTTTACAGTAAATGGCTCTGAACCCTCCAGTAAAACGAATAAGATGCAAAGAATATACAGATCAGAGCAGCTGAGTGGTCCAATTAGAAACATCAGTGGGGTGATTAGACCCCCAAATAAGGTGTAAACTATTTTAAAGGTAATGCATGAAAAGTACTAGTTAAGTCGGGTAAAGGGTGGTATACTGTAGAGGTTGGCAAACCTCAGCCTGATGCCTATTTTTATACAGTTCTAGGAGCTAAGAATGATCTTTACTTTTCTGAATGGCTTAAAAAAAAAGGAGGTATATAAGGATATGTTTTATAGCACATGAAAATGATTCGAAATTCAAATTTCAGTTTCCATAAATAATATTTTATTGGAACACAGCCAACCCATTTGTTTATGTATTGTCTACATCTGCTTTCTCACTACAAAAGCAGAACAGAATTGTCCCCACAGAGACCATATGGCCCACGGTCTAAATGTTTCCTATCTGGCTCTTTACAGAAAAAAAAAAAAAAACAAAAAAAAAACTGTCAACCGCTGGCATAGTGCAATGGAAAATAACTTAGTTTCTGCCAAAAAATATTTCTGTTACCTTGGGTTTCCTCACCAAAAAATGAGAGAATTTCATAGGTCTAGTGGTTGTCAAGCTAACCTCTCAGGGAAGCTGGAGTTGGCTAAGGAGCCATTGTTGAAAGTAGAAGAAAGAAGTTAATAGGAAAGACTTTTGCCCTTCTTATGATCACCCTTCTTCAACCAGAACCAGGACTCTTGGATCTGATTTTCTAAAGAACATTTCTAACAAACAAACAGCAGTGCCAAGAATAAAAACCAGAGCTGACCACTCCTGAAAGGGCCTTTCAGGTTGTAGGTAGGCCTCATTCTGCCTTCGAGCTTTCCTGTCTTGTCCCCATGCCCATAACAGGGGCAACCCTCTGGGTTTTCAGTCAGCAAGGCCTATCCTAGATCAGACCAGGCAGGTTCACGCTCTCTTACTGTAAAATCTATATGTTTATTAGGTGAAATTTTTAAGCCTTTTCAGCCACAGCTTTGGTTCTATATACTAATGGTAGAACCTTGTGCCTTGAAAATACTGAGAATAAGCCATTGTTTAGGTTACCCCAGGCTTTAACATTTCCACATGCATCAGTAAGAAAGAGCGGGTAGTCCCTTGAATAGAATGAAAGAGAAGGAAAGGAGAGTAAAACACTGAAGTAGCCTCTGAAGTTCAATCTTTTTATGCCAAAAAGGATATGCTACCTCAGAAATGGAAGATTCCATCAACAAAGTTGGTCAGGGCAGAGAAATGCGTGCATGATACTGAATAACCATTTACTACCCCCTCCTCATTGTTTTTCAACTTTGCATTGATCTTTTGATAGAACCATCAGATGACTGGCTGTTTGCTTCAATGATACAACAGACTTCCATTAATCCCCTCTGTTTCCAGAGGTTATTAAAGAATGGAGCATCTTCTGGCTCTGTGTAGATGAGTATCCTCTTATTGGGTGATAAGCGATACCGAGATACATTTTCTTTCTCCTCTTAGTGATCTTGCATTTAGGAACTCTGGTTATGTTATTTCCACAGACTTATTTTCACATAGAGATGGGGAAAATGCAACTTTATGGTTCAAAGAGAAACGCTTAACATGCCTTATAAAAAATGTATAGGACTTCTCCAACATCAAATAACTCTTCGAATACTACAGTGTGGTAGGCTAAGTGTAAATGAAATAGAAACATGCTCCAAACATACCTGAATTTAAAAATTAAAAGAGAAAAAGACTCCAGGCAAAATGTACCATGATCTTGAAAAGCCCTACTCATTCAGAAAGTTATTAGAAACATTTTGCTAAACACACCACAACTAGGACTTCTTGTCCCTTTGGAAATGTTCAGTGGGGTGAGGGGGGGGGAGTCTGAATGTGAAGATAACACACAATATTCTTGATGCCATGGTTTTAAATTGAAATAGTCTGTTATGCTTCCTTTCTGATGCTCCCATGTGCTCTTGCTCTGAGCTGTTAAACTCTGGCCATGGCAGAAGCAGCTGCATTGCACTGGGGTGTGAAATTATCCTTAAGCATATTTGGTGGAAGAGTTAAGTTTATTCATTGTCATCACAAAAGTAATTGCAAGAACAGTGAAGCAAATGAACAGGCCTGGTATTGTTTGGACAAAATAAGATTTCTTTGTTTCTCTCTTCGTAAATATATATTCTGTAACAATATTTATAATAAAGTTCTTTATTAAAATTTTTATCAGAGAGTAGAGCATTAAGAGAATATAGGATATTCTTTCTTTTTTAAGATTTTATTTATTTATTTATTTATTTATTTATTTATTTATTTATTTGATAGAGAGAGAGAACGGGGGGATGGGGCAGAGAAAGAGGGAGAGTCTTACACAGACTCCCTGCTGAGTGAGGAGATGCAAGGCTCAATCTCACAACCCTGAGATCATGATCTGAACCGAAATCAAGAGTCAGATGCTTCACCAAGGGAGCCACCCAGGCGCCCCTAGAATATTTTTTCAATTTCACTTTCTCTCTTCCTCCATCTCCCATCCCTTATTTCTAAAAATTGACCAAAGTGCTCCCATCCCACAAGGCTATTCAGAGATACCTCTTTTAAGCATTCTTCGGAGAACAGCATTATAGTCATTTGAATTGTGGCATAATTTAAAAGCAAGTGGAAGTCAGCATGTAGATTGTAACAAATGGTTATGGAAGTACCACCAGCATAATTCCACCAAGAGGCAAAATTCAGTGGTCCACTGACAGTACAAGTGTGGGGTTGGCCAGGAGTTTAATATGGAAATTAGAACAATGGATTAGCCTCTTGAATGAAAATTTTCCTTATCTACAAAGCAAGAATAACTACATAGAAGTGAACTGATTCCTCTCAGAGAATTGGAAAGCCTTTTCTTCCCCCTTAGTGAGAGTTTCGTATTTAACAGCATGCTTAAAAAGCACAAGTAGGAGGAAGCCAAGACTGAAGGGAAGGCACCTTCATTCTGACCCAATTTCAGGTTCCTGGTTTTCTTTTCTCACCTATGATAATTATAACTGCCCTGGTCCTCTTGATCTTAACCTGCTTTTATTTTGTGTTACATTTTTGTCTTGACATCTTTATTTAAATATATGTAAATATATGTAATGTGACTATTTCAAATTTCTGTGAAAAGATTCTATGCAGCCAACCACTTCCCTTCCCCCCCACACACATACACATCACACAACAGCCCAGAGTTAGAAATATTATTACTCCCATTTTGGAGGAAAGAGACCTTGCAAGGTTAACCAACTTGCTTAAGTGGCCCAAACACTGTCAGAACCAGGTCTGACTTCAAAGCCCGTATAAGTTCTTGAGGATATATGAGGGGCTTCAGAATTCTCTACGATACTGTTAACTTTTTTAAATAATAAAAATGTGGTGGAGAATGTGCATTCTCCATACACATCCAATAAATTTATATATGGCATGTCACAGATCACCTGGATGAAAAAGTTAAAATGAAGCACTGCCATAGTTTTAGTATCCACATCACAGTCCTTTACAACTCACTCTTTGTGTAGTAGCCAGACTTTTAAAAAATAACAATCCTAAAAAAAAAAAAAAAAAATCCTCCAATCATTTCCTACTACCATTCAAAGAAAATCGAAACTCCTTGCCTCACTTCATGACACTCCATATGATCTACTTTTCCAGCCTGGTCTTTTACCTCTTCCAGTCCACTCCCTCTCAGTAAGCTCCTAGAGGGGAAGTCCCTCTTTTGGATATTTTTCTCCTGTAACTGTAACAGCACTTCAAAAGACAGGACAGAACAAAACAAATGCTTTTGAATGAATGAATGCTTACACTGGTAATAGAAAATACAATTCTAATTGTTGCGAGCTTTGGAAAAGGAAAAAAAAAACACAACAAAAAACAGGTAGACCTAATAAGTAAATGATGTAATAAATCATGAAAAGGCCCAATCATAGCATATTATACTAACTGAATGAACACTTTTCAGGAGTTTAAATTTAAAAGGGTGAAAAATGTGGATCTTCCCACACAGTCACAGTGGTATGACATGTTGAAGAAAGATCCTGCCATAGTCACAATGCAAATACTGCTTTAATTTCTTCAAAATAGCATCATTAGTCACATTAAGTTAAAGTTGTTAATTTCAATTTGTTTTTATATTTTCATTTGAGTTCAACTTGAATTCAAATTACAATTTTACAGTATTATACACATATGTACTTATTTACAAGTTACATAATTGATGTATGCATTTATATATTAATATATACATTCTGTTAAAAAAACAGCAGGCCCAATATAGAGTCAACTGTGCTAAGCCCCAGGTCAGCAAATCAAGACTTAATACCTTACCTAAAAGCAGTTCCAACCCCTCTCAGGAATGTAATCTTAACAGGTTACTCAGGAGTTTCCTGGTCAGCACTAGTGAGGTAACCTGCCCGACAGACCCTTGATTATCCTCTAAAGGAAGATGACCTTGCCTGAAACAACCCACTCTTTTTTTTTCCTCCTTCCTATAAAAGTCTTCCATTTTGTACAACTCCTCAGAGCTCCTTTCTATCTGCTAGGTAAGATGCTGCCCAATTCATGAGTCTTTGAATGAAGCCAATTAGATTTTCACATTTATTCAGTTGAATTTTGTTTTCTAACAATATAAATTATAATTTATTTATAAATTATAGATTTATAAGCTACATAAGCATAACGAACTTCTCCTACTTTCTTAAAATATAAGCTAGTATTATTATACAAAAAACTTACATGGGTCCATATATTACTCAGGTCTGGGAAACACTGCTTAATTCCATGCTGTCTCCCACTTCACATCACTAAAATATCCTTTGAAATCTATTGTTTTTTAATTAAGTATTAAATATGAATTATGACTTAAAAATACAGCATATAAATTGTTGAAAAGAAGGACTTTAGTGTGTCTCAAAGAGTTTATCAAAGAGTTTATATTATCCTTCAAAAGCAATTTATGGTAAACATTCCAGGAGGGAGAAAGTTTGCACAATGGTTTAAATCAGTGGTTCTCAAAGCATGGTCACAGGACTAGCAGAAGTAGCATCTCCTGAGAACTTGCCAGAAATGCACATCCTCAGCCTCTGCCCCAGACCTACTGCACCCAAAAACTTACGGGTGGGACCCACCCAAGTGTGTCCTAATAAGTCTCCACCCATCGTGATTCGGATGCCTCCTAACCTTGACCTCACTCTAGGAGATACTGACTCGGATAATATTAAGAGATTAGCCATACAATGCAGAAAAAGCTTCTCCCTGAAAAGGGCTTCTTTACAATGGCTTTTTATTTTAATTTATAAAACGTGTTTTCCCTTTGATGTGCATCGTACCTTTCTAGTTTTCTTTCTTCTTTCCGTTTTCTTCTTTTTTACCTAGGCGACAAAGGTCAGTGCCAGGCAGTCAAAATACTGTTTGGATAAAAAGGCTGTGTTTACAAGATTCCAAATCAAGCAGTAAACTAGATCATCTAATTCAATTAAACACAAAAGTGAAAAATGAAGCCACTCATTCCACCTGTTTGCCTCTGCTCACAGCATAAGGAGAGAGGAAGCTTCACTTATAATTCCATGTCAGGTAGTCATACTCCACTACAACCATCTCAGAAACCAGGTCTGGAAAGTGCCCCAGAAGCCATGGTGCGGTTCAGGAATTTGTATTTTGAGCCTCATACTTTAGCCACCGTGCTGCCATCATTTTTATTGGTTATGCCCTCGACAACTCTGAAGTCTGTAATTCTCATAGAACAGGCGTCTTTAAAGCCAGGAAGCTTCCAAAGGGAGTGAGTTGTATTAAACTTGCAAATCCATTTCTCTTGAATTAGTCGAGGGGGAGAGGGGGGAATGGAAATGCAGTTTGTCCTCTAGAAAGATCAGAAAAAGGCCAATTATCCCTCTTCAAATTACCATTTAAAATAATAAATTGTTTCCCCACAAATTCCCTCATTGGGCCCTGAGCATGTCTTTGTATTGTTTCAAACAACAACAGAGAGTCTCTTCTCTAAAGGAAGACACCACAGGATGCAACAAGCACTCCAGGAGAACAAAATAACCGGTCGTTCATCTCAGAGGCTGGGTCCTTCAGCGGCAGGGGGCTTGGCAAGGAGGAACGCTTTTCCCACCAGGTCTCCCGACAAAATTATCAGCTGGGAGAGCAAAGTGGCTCCTGTTGTGCGCTGAGTCACAACACAGCTAGAAAACTGAAGCAGCCTCTCCAAGGAAGCTGCTTTTGTTGGGAAGTCTTTGCAGAAGGGGAGGATGTTGAAAAGAAGAAAGGAAAATGAGATCCAAAAGAAAATGCATCCTGGCTTCCCCAGACACACTCATATTGTGTGATATGTGTCCCTCTTCTTGGCTAGAACCTGTTTAACTATAAAAAGGCCCTATGTCCTCGAATCCTAAGGAGAATTTGTGAATACAAGTGCTAGAAAGCAGCCCTCTGACTAATCTTTTCTGGGCTGGCAGCAGTTGGAAGAAGCAGTGCTTACATATTTATTGAAACCGTAGTTAATGCATTTATCTGAGCTAGGATCACTCTTCTCTTTCTCCATCTCCAGGACAAATTATCCAGCAACCATAAATTTATTTCGGGATTCATGAATTCAAAACCTATTATGAGTTCAAAAGGTTTTCTTTGAACCAAAATCTATATAAGAAGTTCAATAATGGTGGAAAACCTATATTCTTTTCTAAGGAAAAAAGTTGCAATGAACAAGATAATTGCTGGCTGTACTTGTAGGGGGTAAGATACAGTTCAAGGTTTCTCTATGAGAAATAAAAACAAAGTAGTCATCCATGTCTTAAAGGGTTGACATGTTCAACACACATTTTCATAGAAAAGAAAAATAGCTGAAATTTCTGACCTTTGATGATTTATATGTAAACTCAAGAAAGAATGTTTTCTAAGAATCTTAAAAGCTGAAAACTTGTTTTTGGTAGTTATTTTAAAGTGACCAAATCAGAGTCATCCTCCAAAAGTAAAAGTGGCATCACTCACAGCATAGAAAAAGCATAGGTTTGCACACCAGGCAAGCTCTAATGATATCTTTGTTGTATGTGTTTGTGTAAGCACCAATATCTCTCTATCTGATTGATTCAGCTAATATTTACTTATTTAAGTGCTTACTATGAGCCATTGCAAGGCTCTTGGCCAACAGAAAGGAACAGCAAAGAGGCCAGTACAGCTGGAGGTGAATGAATGAGTAAGGGGAGCTAAGGCCAGGCCAGGCCACATAGCAGTACCCTGATGCCATCATTCAGCTTTTATTCTTCCCTTGGAGGGATTCCATTAGAGGAGGGCCAGAACCACTGTGCCTGCTCTGAGGGGTGGGGAAACCAGTTAGGAGGCAGTTGCAATCTCTGGGTGAGTGCTAATGTTGTCGTGAATGAGGACGAATGGTCACTGGAGGATATACTTTGAAGATAGAGCCAATATAATGTGCTGATGGATTCAATAATGAGTGTGAGAGAGAAAGAGAAGGGAAAGAGAACTCCAAGATTTTTGGCCTGAGCAAGTAAAAAAATAAAGCAGTCATTAACTGAGCCTGTGAAAGGAGGAGGTTAGAGTGAGGAAAAGATGAAATATCAGGAGCCCAGCTTTGACAGATTAAATTTCAAATGCCTGTTAGATATCTAAGTGGATCTGGCACCTTAAGACATAGGAGAAAGATGTTCAAGGACTAAGTCTAGTGGGACTCCCTCATTAAAGATCAGGACAGGAGAAGATAGGAAAAAAAAGACAGAGAGAGAGAAGGAACAACTGAAGAATATGAAAAAAAAAATAGGAGAGTCTGACTGAGTTTTCGAGAAGCCAAGTGAAGGAAGTTTTTCAAAAAGAGAAAAATGCAGAGCTCCAGGTGGCTCAGTTGCTTAAGTGTCTGACTTCAGCTCAGGTTATGATCTCAGGGTCGTGGGATAGAGCCCCAAGTGGGGCTCTGTACTCAGTAGGGAATCTGCTTGTCCCTCTCTCTTTGCCCCTCCCCTGCTCATGTGCTCACTTGCTCGCTCTCTCCTTCAAATAAATAAAATCTTTCAAAAGAGAAAGAGAGAATAATGCACCGTGTTAAATGCTTCTGACGTCAAGTCAGTGGAGACGGAGAAACAACTACTAGATTTAGCAATGTGAAGACCGTCCAACATTGCTCTGCAAGGGTCAACTCTTGATAAGAGTGCTTTCAGTGAGGTGAGAAAATGATGGCCTGATTGGAATGGTTTCAAGAGAAAAAGACAGAAATTGGGGTCAGCCAAGTGTAGAAAATCCAATTCAAGGAGTTTTGCCATTAAAGGAAACAGTGAGGTGTGCTTGGCTGGCTCAGTTGGTAGAGTATGTGACTCTTGATCTTGGGGTCATGAGTTCAAGCCCCACATTGGACCTTGGGCTTACCATAAGAAGAAGAAGAAGAAGAAGAAGAAGAAGAAGAAGAAGAAGAAGGAAATAGTGAAATGGGGTAAGTAGTAAGAGAGGAATATAGGGTAGAGAGAAGATGTTAAAATTTGTCTTAAGATTGGAGAAATAACATCATGTTGTAGGCTAATGGAAAGTATTCAATAGAGAAGAGAATTACTGATGCAGGGGAGAGAAATGAGAATTGCTGGACAGGTATCTTTGAGCAGCCTTAGCTGGGAACAAGACCAGTTACCTAGAGGATTGGCAGAGAAAGCAGAGTATATAGACACTGTTACGAAGTGAAAATGGGAGAAAAGAGGGGAAGATAAGGCACAGTCATCTAGCAGGTAAAAAAGTGAACGTAGTGAACAAAACACAGCATTGACTACCAGGCAGCATTCAGGGGTCACCCAGGCCCATAATGTTCCCCAGGAATGTCCGACTGCTCGTGTTCTGGGACAGAAAAGGGGACGGGTTAGTGTTAACCAAGGGAGTTGGCCAAACAGGTACAACCAGGTGAGGGCAGAAGGGAGATGAGAGGATATGCAAGAGAGTGATCACAAGGGCAGCTGGGGTGGCTCAGCATTTTAGCAGTGTCTTCAGCCTTGAAGACTTGGGATCAAGTCCTACATCAGGCTCCCTCTGCCTGTGTCTCTGTCTCTGTCTCTGTCTGTCTCTCTCTGTGTTTCTCATGAATAAATAAATAAAATCTTTAAAAAATTATTTAAAAAAAGAGTGATCACAATGAGCATTGAATATAAGCTGGGTAAAGAAGGAAGTGAAGACATGAGATGGGTGAAGGATTGTAGAAAGGGGATTGAAGATGGGAGTAGATACATTAAGGAAGCATAATATATGCATATGAGGTTAAACCTGGATGTTCTTAGGGAGAATACCTGGTCCGGGGATGTCAATGGGAACCAAAGAGGACTCCTCCCTCATCCTCTGATCCAGTGAAGATCTCTTTGAGGGAGAAAACAGCTACTCCTTAAGAGGGTTTCATGGTAAAGCACGAGGGAAGAGCCAGGTTCCCATTAAAACTAGAAGGAAACAATCAGTAGAGATTGAGGATATGGAGGATTTTCAGAGGTCAAATGGGAAAAGGGTTCAGAAAGCAATGATGGGTGCAGAAATGGGGTCAGGGAAGCTGGTGCTTCGAGTCATGTGGCGATTAGATCAAAGGCATGAGAAATGAGCTCAGGTGGCCTGACCTCACTAAATGTGAAGCAGCCATAATGAGAGTAGTCCCTGTGGCCCCCTACCCTTCCACCTGCCTACTGAGGACGTGAGCCTCAGGAAACATGGGAAGGAGAGAAGCATCCGCAGGAGCAGGACAAGTTATGGCGCCTGCCTGATTCCAGAGAGGTGATTTTTATCCCTAAAGGGCATTTGATATACTAATAACAAACCCAGTTCTAGCTAGGGTCTGCACTTGAAAGTAATAAAACACCATTTATTAAAACTTATTCTAAAAATCAAATTTGCCTGAATATGTGAATGATCATTAGTCGAAACTAACTTTGGCTCCAATTAACTTAGATCTACCTGTTTTATAAAAAGGATATCCTATTTCCTACATAATTACATAATTCTTTAGCCCTATCTCTTGCATTTTATGAATTTATTCTTTTCATAGAGCTGTCAGCATGATCTCCTTGATTGGGCATTAGCAATTTATTAATGTGAAGCACAGGGAACACTCAGGCAAAGCACTCATGCCACATTGGCCAAAAAAGATGCAATTTCCTTTGATTTCTTCTCATCTTATTTTCAATCCTCCTTTCTCACTTTCTGGCCCCCTAGTATCCTGAGGGCACGTATTGCCTGCCCTTTACTGTTTAGTCCTGCAGTTTCCTACTCAACCCGTCAAACTCTCTTGCTCCTCAACAGACTAATCTCAGGTGGTAGAAGACATTAAACCATATTAGAGTAATTAGATCTAAGCAATGATTGATTTGAAGGTAAAACTGGGTACTTTCATGAAAAGAGAGAAAATTTATTAATTCAAATACACTTTTAGTAGATAAAAATATTTATGTTTGTGGAGGAACCTGGAAGGCTCAGTCAGCTAAGCTTTGGCTCAGGTCATGATTTCAGGGTCCTGGGATCAAGCCCAGTGTTGGGCTCCATACTAGGTGGGGAGTCTGCTTGAGGATTCTCTCTCACTCTACCACTCCATCACCACCTCTCTCCCTCTCTTTCTCTCTCTCTCTCTCAGATAAATAAATTAATAAACCTTTTTAAAATGTATGTTTTTAAATTGGAGAGACTATGAAGAATGGATACTTAATAACGGCCTTCATCTACTCTAAACTGACACTATTCCTATTTTCATTACTCACTTGCCATATGACCATCCCAGTATACACACACCACACGTACCAAAAATCAGGAGTGTGACATGCCACACGTACTCCAAATCAGGAGTAATGATATGCCATTCCATTCTACAACACCGTTTCCTGTTCTAGAACAACCATCGGCTTCTAGCTTTTCCTTTTCACAGCTACTTTTTATCAGATGAAGAACATTCTTTTTCTTCTTCTTCTTCTTTTTTTTTTTTTAAAGCAAGTGCCATCAAACATTTGGCCGTATTAATCTCCCATCTGTAAAACACACTTTACTTGGATTATCAGCAGGGTATGTGTCCTCCGAATTTGTTTTCTGGGGAATGGGAATTTATTCAAGTAAATTAATTTGCAAACAGATACAGCTATTGCTGGATGAATGGATTTTCTCTTGGCACTTTGAGGTGTAGCTCTGTGGGTATCTGGGCTATTGGCAATCACTGAAGTCCTCAGATTGCCTGCCAGACCCATTCCTATAATGCTGTAAGAAAATGTATGTAACAATTTTGCAGCTCAGAACACAACTTAGCCATCCAGCTTCCTGCTTTACTATTTGAGTATTTAAATGGATTCTGTAAATGTGTCCTCTTGGATTTCTAGATGTGACAATTCATTTGCTTTTTTTAAATTATTTGTTAATATGGTACTTCCACCATTTCCAGGCCTTGCCATAAAACATTCTGAGGGTTCTACTACATGAAAACAGAACGCTCTGAGGTTCAGCAATACACAATAATCCATTTAGAGTTGGTCAATTCTGGAAATTCTTCAAACTCCAGACATTGAGAAAAGACTTTGTTATCATATCCTATTGCTCTGAATGTGATAAAACAGAGAGGCACTAAGTAGGCTTCCCACAAGCAAATAAATGATGTGTCTAAATGAATGGTTGGGGAGGGCCTTGATCTACTGATTGTGAAAACAAATGGATATGAGCCTTAATGTCAGTAATCTCCTTTGTTTATTTGTTTGTTTGCTTGTTTGTTTCTAATTGTACCCTTAGTGTGTAGTAGTAGAAACAAATTTCAACCCAAGGGATTGAGATAATAAGTATGTATTCATCAATCTGTAGAGAGAACTTTGAAAGAGAATGAGATGTTCCAAAATGCTTTCCACCATATGCAAAAATTCTCTTTCATACAATTTTCCATGCATTCAATAATATTATGATTCTATGAACATCGACCAGCTCAGGACACTCAGAAAGGAGGTAAACACTGATCATGTTTAGTCCACAGAGAGATACGACAGTAAAGACCCAGCAAGAACAGTCCTCAGTTTATACCAGGAAGACTGAAAACAAGAATATGGTGCCTGTTTCCTGAAACCAATTTTGCAAGCATCCCTTTTTTGCATTAAGCCTTGGATGCTCACCGTTCTGAGTCTCAGCTGTCACCATCTGTAAAAGGAGGAGGTTAGAAACAAATGAACTTCAAGTTCTATTTTTATGGTTCAGAGCTCCTTTATGATATCTGAGTTTTATTTTAACATTTTGTGAGATGTTCTCTTAAAAGCCCTAAATTAAAATTTAAATGTAGTAACAAATTCCCCAATTATTTTATTTTCCCAAAGTAAATGTGCATGCATCTCAATCAAATATTAAAGATCTACAAAAAGATTCTTTTACTAAAAGAATGCTCTTTCGGTAGGTCTCTCGTAGTTCAGAAAGAGGTCATCTTGATGCAGAGTTCCTGGAGGGGAAGAAAAGAGGCAGACGCCCCTGAGTAATCAGAATAAGTGGAAAGACCATGAGAGCCAAGTTGAATACTGAAAGGCCCACTCACAGCAGAAGGCAAATTTGCTTTCCCCATTAGCAGAAAAACCTGTTAGAGATTTTTCAGGCAGGAGGGAAAGGAATGGTAGGGAAAGGAAATTGTTTTTCCTGGTTTTCCATCTGCAGGACTCCTGTTCACAGGGAAAAAAAAAATCACTGGGAATAAAATGCTAGACTATGCTCCTTCCCTTTTCCTAGTGTAATATTCCTCTATCCTTTAAGAACATGGATGTTCTTGCCCCTTTTTCAAACTTATTAAAAATGAAACCTCAGGGAACGCAGAACTGGGTTGCTAGTTCACCCCTCACAAGGCTAATTCGCAGGTGCCTATAAAGTAGCTGAGTGGCAACAGTGACCGTTCACTATTCTCTTCTGATAGGTTGGTTCCAACATAATATCTTCCAAATGGCCCCTTGTGGGGGAAAAGAAGATGAAGGAGGGTGTAAATCAATATGACCAGCAACTCTTTAATCGTCAGAGCTTCTGCAATACTTAATGTTCCCATCCTCACGGGAGAGCAGCTCTTCAGATTCTTGTTAAAGGAAAAGCTGTAATACACTCCGCGAAATGGATTGATTAGTCAGTAACCAGATGATTTGTCTGTATTTACCTTGCTCATGTTATATTCTTTCCCCAACTGAGATTATTCTTAGGATTCTAAATTATTATTCTTCAATGACTAAGTTTTTAAAAATAAAGTTTTTTGTTGTTTTATAAACTATGCATGAGGCTGCCGTGAGTTAATCTACCAATTTCTGTTTTATTTTTTTTAAAAATCTTCATTTGTGCTTTCTTGTCTTAATCCTCAACACCTTTTGTAAAATGGCTGTTAGAGTCAATCTGGTATAATGTGTACTTACCGAGAGAGAAATTAGCCTCAGTAAGAAGTTACATGTATTTTACATGTTTTTTTCCTCATTTCATGCAGCACACTCAACAGGTAGGTAAGCTGTGCTGTCCAGCTGTGCTGTCCAGTTCAGTAGCCCCTAGTCACATGAAACTATTCTGATTAAATTAATAACAGTTCTGCAGTTGCCCCAGTCACATTGTTTAGTAGCCACATGTGGTTAGTGGCTATGATACTGCACACCACAGATACAGAACGTTTCCATCTTTGCAGAAAGTTCTACTGGATAGTGTGGGTCTATGCAACTTGGGTTTCTATGTACAGTAATGCTTAGAGGGGTTTTTTAACCAAGGCTTCCCAAAAGCCATAAAATATCTTGAAGAAAATTACTAACTTCATTCTCTGCACTACAATTAATATATGATTTATTTTAGAAGTAGTCTTTGTTGTTGAGTAAAGTTGCAATTTGACATCTTTTTTTAAAAAAAAGATTTATTTATTTATTTTAGAAAGAGAAAGAGGGAGAGAGAGCAAGAGCATGAGTGGAGTGGGGGAGGGGGGGAGCTAGAGGGAATCTCAATCAGACTCCCTGCTGAGCATGGAGCCTAATGCAGGGCTTAATCCCAGGGCCTTGAGATCATGACCTGAGCCGAAATCAAGGGTCAGAGGCTCAACCAACGAAGCCACCCAGGTGCCCCACAATTTGCCATCTTATACAATAGCCTTTACTGCCTTTCACAGGGTGAACTGTTTTTTATGTCTGCTGGCTAGTGATTTTTCCTTTAGCCTTTCCTGCTAGCCAACAACTTAGGTCAAATTCTGTCTCGATAGTGGTTTGAGCAATCACTCCAATATTCTACTAATTTTCATTCTAATATCATATTAAAATAATGAGACTATGAAAATGATAATATTTATCCAAAATCCAAAGCTGTGCATGTTTTATAATTGTAATACAACTTGAAAAGCAAGGAAGTTACATGCACCCAAAGTGGTAAACCTTCAGCTCAACTTGATTATTTTCTGCAGGATGGAAATATGTAATTAGGCATGTCCAGGTAGCAAATATTTAGCTCGAGTTGGGTCGTATATGAGTCAAGATAGGACACACTCAGTGGCATAACAGTGTAAGTCTTAATCTAGGGAATCTGGGGGTAACTCTGGGCTCTTTCCATCTCATGACACCACTAACCACTGTGGCTGCATGAAAAAGCTAGAGGGTCTTTCAAGCTCATTTCACTATCCAGGATGCAGTCAGTCCCCTGTCCCCAAACTACATGCAAGGAAACTTGGCGATTGTTTTTCTCACTGCCCATGAAGAGGAAATGTGTGTACTGACATATCACACTGTTCCTGACATAGTCTACCCATACAGAAAATTCCCAGAGATTTTCCTCTTATTTCTTTCTCACTTAGAGAACCCACTCATCCACCTCCCTAAGGGAGAAAACCCATCTCATCATTGCATCCAGCTTAGAGCCCATGATGTCAGAACAATCTGTATCCTCTTCCATATGGTCTAGAGGTGGCTTCTCTAGACGCGGCAATCTTTGGGTTAAAAATGGAAAGTTGAGGCTCTCTACACAGTCTCAGAGCATAAGGTACTGGAGCAAGAACAGAATTCATCCAAAGGAGAAGAATGTGGACGCAGTGATTGCTTTACAATTGGCTTCATAGCAACTTTGACATCCCTCTGGCAGAATCTGTGATGTCTCCGCACCTCAACCAGGGAACAGGAGAGGTTCCTAATGTAGGTAAGCCCTGATTCTGCTTTCTAGGAGGAGCATCCTGAGCCATTGTTATTAGTAGCTTCCGGCTCATCTTCTGGGAGGCTCTTCCTAATTCATTACCCTACTTGGCAACACCTGAAGTATGGGGGAGATGAGGATAGACACATGCCCTACTTGCAGTCTATTTATAGCCTTTGAAGTCTGCCTCCTGTTCACGGATGGTTGGAGGCCCAACAGGTGTTTTAAGTGTTGAACAAAGGTTTTACTAGGAAAGGATAATGGATTCTTTGTCAAAATGATTCAGTCATTAACAGTAGGTTTCTAACCCTTTTGCTTCTACCCAATTCCATGTAACTAGAAACTACAACCAAAATTCTTTCTACATGTGGTTCTCAATACAGCAGTGACCACCCTGAGCTTATACGAGACAGTAAGAGGAAGTGCCATGTCCTTAACCTGATCTTCTCCAAGTCACTTCATTCAGCTAAGTTCAGCTGGATCTTTGTCACTCAAAGCCTTTTAGAACACTTCCAGAGGCAGTAGCTTTTTCCAAAATTCAAGGTCCTGAACCTTGGGAAGCTCTTTTTTGGTGTCTGCCTGCAAATGAAATAGTTCTTTCCCAAATATCTTGCCAGTTCAGCTAATACCCAACAGCACATTTTTCTAGGAATTTCAGGAAGGAGCAGTTTTATTGTAACATTGGAAAGCTAGGGAAATTAAGATCAGAAGGCCACCTCCAACAAAGTTCTACGGCATCTGAAAGTGCCACCAACTGTAAATACCTTCTTGATAGGCTTCTTGATAGGCCTGAGCTGGAGCCTAATCCCGGGATCCATGCTGCCCTCATCCCACGTGCTCATCTCTATGCTAGGACACTCATCCCTTGCTTCAATGTCCACAATGAAGATTACAGATAGATCTTAGTCTTTTCTCAGGAGGTCTGACAAGGCTGCTTAATGCTACAGCTCTGTCTCTCGAGCCAGATTTCTTTGCCTGGGGTCTTCTCTCAGCAGCATCTACCCTGTAAGCTCAGCACCCATCCGAACTTGGTTATTTCTCCTGGTCCTGAGAAGGGACCCCATTCAAGCAGAGCAATGAAATGTCTTTAAAGCAACAGCAGTAGGACACATTGTTAATGGTCAATATTATACAGGTTACAATTTCAGAAATGGATAGTGGAAAAAAGATAAGTTCCCTTTGTTGGTAATACAAAGAAATTGTGACTTCAGCAAAATGAACTATTTTCTTTAAATCCCGTACGCCTTCTGCTAAATTGTGGCTGTTTGGCGTTCACAGCAATACAATCTGTAGAAAGCCTACCACTTTCTGTTACTGTAACAATTGACTTGAAATGTTTGGCAGTTACTTAGCAGTTAAACAACAAACAGTAAAGAGGGCTTATTAACAGAATAGAGTCAGTGATCCAGTCTTTCCAATATTCCAGCCTTTACAGAGGATTGAACAAAAGTAAAATGCATGGTTGGGGGGCGGGGAGGTGTCTATTCTTATAAAAATTATTTTTAAAACATATTAAGCAGTAATATGCCACCAAGGGAACCCCATGCAGTCTTTGCTTCCCCATATGCTGGGGAGATAACAAAATACCCAGTCTTTTTTTTTTTTTAACTGGCTTTATCATCATGGAGGAACCACACGCTACAGTTAAAATTCAAGAATGTTTCAATCACAAGTCTTCCTTTGCCATCTTACTCTGTACAAACCTACAGACCTTTCTAACTCTTCACAAACATATAGGAAAAAGTAGCATCATAGTGCCTTTATAGATAGCCAGAATTTTACTAGGGAAATAAAAGACATGAAATGAATGATGCAACATCAGTGGAGACCCCCAATGGTATTTGACAACCTGCCAGAGACAATGTCCAAGATGGAATTAAAAACAAAGAGCCAGGCATGTTGGTCTTCCACCATAACTATTGACACCTCCCAGAAAGAAATCTTAATTAACACATGTTGTTGTTTTGGGTTAGTTCTTTTTTTCTAGAAGTAAATATGGGAACGGATTTTGTTATTATATGTCAACTTTTTAAAAGCACACTTAACAATAATCCCCCCTCCTTCATAATGCAAACCAACAAATTTTTAATAAGAAAAGAAATGACATAAGGGATTCCAAAGAACGAAGGGCACAGTGAAAAGGAACGAGTTTTTCCCTTTTATCCTCTTTTATAATATGAGAGTAGAGACACTCAATGAAATTAGTAGGCAGTAAATTTAGATCTAATAATAGACTATACTTCATTAGCTGAGTATATGGAATTCTCTGCAGCAAGAGGTCATGAGATGAGTACAGTGGCTGGATTTTTAAAAGGACTGGATCATTTTATGTCCATTAATAACTTCCTGAGTTTGGCAAGCAAAGTTAATGAGAAAGGTTATCTGATCACTTGCATCAGAGTGCAAACCAGTTGCTTCAGTTGGTATTAGAAGGAACCGCTTCCCTCTTTTATAGGATACCTTACAATTGAATGAATATGTCATGTTTCTGTATGTCTTCCTCTGAACCACAGAGTTAAGTCATTACTAGAAAAATGATTCTACGCCCACTGAATCAATATTCAAGTGCTTAGAGCATATTATGGTAGTCCACAGACTTAAGACTTACTCTTAAACGATGTAAAATATACATTTATTAAACTGTCTAAGATCAACGGGAGTCCTCCTTCCATTCATCATCTTCCTTCCACAGTTGTGAACAGAGCAATGGAGCCAGAGCTGGAAATCCTGTACAAGTCACTCAGATACAAAATCTCAAAGATAAAATTAATCTCCTTTATATGCATCAGCATTACCATGAAGAAGTAATGGCAACTGCTGCTTCTTTTTGAATATTTTATATTAATGCAAATCAGAGAGGTAGTCGCAATATTTCTGAACACCCTTCTGTGCAGGCACTGTTTCTGGGGGAAGAGCCACAATGCAAAAGCAGCAGCATAAGCAGTGTCTTCAAAGAGCACACAGCACAAGGAAGAAGGCAGAGCCTTTTTTTTTTTTAATGCCCCAAATGCAGTGTTTCTTTTACTCTAGTCTCAGAAAAGTGAATGATTCATTCAGAGGTAGTCGTTCACCCAGTCCTCTCCGTAACAAGTGGGAGGGATAATTGGTCCTTTCACCCTGTCTCCATTGGAACCTGAGTTCATCATAGTAAACATCAGTGCATTATAAAACTGAAAAATAATGTTATCCTCTGGCTATAAAGGAAACCCTCTCACTTAACAAGCTAGATAATTCAAAATGCTTCCAAAAGCAGTCCAAATTTGTCATTTGTGTTGACAATTGCATACTATCTTGTCCTACTGAGTAAGCAAAACACAGTAGCTATATCCTAAACCCATAATACTCTTACTCACTAAAGGAACACATCTTTCTATTGAAGTAGAGTAAGGACTAAGGCAAGAGTTGAGGCCAGAAATGGAACAAGGTTGCAAAAATGTAATAGGAACAGATACGTTTTGAAGGCTTTATATACCCCAGCATAGGATTTGAGATTATCCTACGGCTAACAGGTACCATGGGAGGTTTCTGAGCTGGGTAATAACATCATTAAATGGGAGTTCTCAAAATATCACTCGGGTAGGAGTATGGATCTACTCAAGAAGATAGGGTCAAAAGATTTATGAAAAATCTAGTTCAGGATCTAGGAAAAATGATGAGTATCTGAAATACAGTAATGTCAATGAAAGAAAAACAAAGTGAGGTCTTGAAGGGTCACTTGAGAAAAGGCATCTGCAGAATGCTGGGATTAACTGAATATGAGGAAGGGGTTACAAAGAAGATCATAGAGGAACTCCAAGAGATCAGATAATGCCATGATTTGAGATGTGAAAATGGTTCTCTAACCCATCTGTATGTCAAAAATCCCCTGGGGAGTTTTTTAAAATATACAGATGCCCCAGAGCCACCCCTAGACATCATGAAATAGTAGGACTGGAGGAAAAGCCAGGCACTTGCAGTTTTTACAAATCTTATAGATGAGGGTGATGTGGAACCAGGACTGAGAAGCAGTGACACAGGAAATATGCCAAACATGCAGATTTGGCTACTGAAGGAGAAAGACAACTTTCTCTTTGAACAGAATGCAGTTTAGTTACTTATGGAAATGAAATCCCCTTGGGGGAAGTGGATCTCTCTTCCATGTTATGTGCCTAGCCCAATGCTGGCACACAAGGGCATCCCCTAAGTGTTTCTTTCTTTGAAGGAGTGAACATCAGTGGGCAATCAAAAACACAGAAGTAGGGGCACCTGGGTGACTCAGTGGTTGAGCGTCTGCCTTTGGCTCAGGGCATGATCCTGGAGTCCCAGGATCAAGTTCCGCATTGGGCTCCCTGCATGGACCTGCTTCTCCCTCTGCCTATGTCTCTGCCTCTCTCTGTGTGTCTCTCATGAATAAATAAAATCTTAAAAAAAAAAAAGCACAGAGGTAGATTTTAAAGTCAAGAATCCACCAAAACACAACATGTCACCATAGAAAGAGGATGGACTTTGCAAATAGGAGATAATCCCAAATCTAGCTCTGTCACTCAAGCTTTAAACCAGTTACTGAGTATCTCTGGGATTCAGTTTTCTTAATTTTGAAATGGGGAAAATTGTTGCATTTTCAATGCTTTTGAAAGAATTTACTCCGTGTTTATGAACAGTTGCATAACTGCATAAGATGATTAATATATAAGTCACCTAGGATTGTGTACAAACTCAATAAATGGTAATTATTGATGTATGAATCATTATCCTTACATGCCCTTTGAAGTGAATGAGATCTTCTAGGAAAGATTTGAGTGTTGAAGAATAACAATATAACCCTGAAGTACATGAACAGTAAAAGGGCAGGTAGGAAAACAAATAAAAATAGTAAGAAATCGTGACAAGAGAGAAGCAGAGTTTTAGGAAGAAAATAATAACCAACCAATAAGTGCCAAGTGCAGTAGAGAAGTGGGAATTAGCTGAAAAATGACCATTGCATTTGCCATCTAGTCACTGGTGACTACAGTTACACTGGAACTAAATGGGTTGAATTGGGAAATACATACTAGTCTCAGGAAAAATACTGAGAGTGATAGTTAAGGGAGGGGAGTTCAGAGCTGAAGATACACTGCTAGCTCTTGAGGACAAAAAACATATTTTGGGTTTTTTGAGGCTGAATTATCTATTTCCTCCTCAATGTCTAGAGCACTGTCCGCCACATTAATTCTAACTAGAGTTCTTATATGAGTGAATGTGTAAGATATTCAGGGAGAGAAGGACATAAAGGTGTTATCGGGTTAAGAAGAAGCTTAGTAATAGAGGATAGTCCAAAAAGTAGGAGGAACGAGGAGGGAAATAGTAAGTGCCAGTGTCACCTGTTACTGCCATACTAGGTTCTACAAATTTTGTTGGGGACTTTGGCCCCATAATAAACCCATGATCCCAAGATAGCCTCTATGAACCAAGAAAAAAATAACTTTGTATTGCTTCATTTCAGAACCTGTTTATTGATCTTCCTCCTTTGTGGGCTCCTGCATGCTACCTGATGGGTTAAATCCCCAATTTGGGCCTACAGCCCAGAGGTAAGGTTGTGAGCTTTCATCTTTGTGTTCATAGTTCTTAACTTGGAAGCCCGAGGAATCAAGACCAAAGGAGACACACCACATCCCCAGGGCCACCACCTCAGGAAAAAGCCATTAAGATCACAGATGATGCCAGCACAGGCAGAGAGTCAAGCTGGTCTCTTGTCACAATTCCTAAACCTGGAGCCTCATCTGCCCTCTATGATGCACAAACACTTTACGTCTAGGTACAGATGGATGAAAGAAGCCTCCTAAAGGTACCTTTATAATGTAAACAAAATATACAGAAATTAGAATTCTCTCTCTCACACACACACACACACAAACATGCACAGAAACACACAAACTTGCCCCACACTCCAAACTACTAACCTTTGCCGTAACTGGAGGCGCCATCAACTGAGCTTCACCTGCACCTGCCCCTATCAGCTGCTCACTCTGTCTAGAAGCATCTGCTTTAACACATCTATTCCCCAGCTGGCCCAGGGTCTCAATACAGCTAACCAAGCTGACGCACAAATAGATTTAGATTTGCTAATGATTGCAATCAAGTGACTGTTCTTCCAGGGAATGCCCTTAAAGTAAATGGGGTGACTGGTCACCCCGAGACATGAGAGAACCCTATCACACAAATTTCACGTATCAGAAGAGGAAGAAGATGCTTGGGGCAGGAAGACTTGGTGCATTACAAAGGCAGAGTCTGATGGAGTCTCCTATACTTTAGAGATGAGCGAATAATATAAAGAACACTTTGTTCGACTATGATAAGCATTCTTGTATGAATGAAAGAAATATAAGAAAAAAATAAGATGTGGTCCATTCCCACTAATCTGCAAAATCTTTTTCCTGAGAGAAAGTAAAGAAAGGATTATTCCCCTGGGATTCTATCAACTTCCTTGTGCTTCCAATCTGTTCTCATCAATCTCTGGTGAGAGAGTGAAGAAAAGGCAAGCATTTGAAACCAGAAAATGCTAGAAATAATTTGCCAAACACTGAGACATCTCTTTAGCAGCATCTTCAGTCTTCTCGGGCTTCTTTGGAAACTTTTTTTGCTACCAGTTGAGAGATTATTAAGGGAAAATGTATACAGAATTAGGTAGGCACCAGAGTTGAAAAGGCAGGATCAAAACAAAGTGCTTAAATTCTTTTTTAAAAAAAGATGAAAAATAAAAGGCTTTGAAATGTTCGCACAAGCTGGGCCAAACATGATCACAAAACATCCTGGCCGCTGCTAAACTAATTATGAGGTGGTGTTTTGCTTTGTGTTTAATGAAGTAGCCCTATAGCATTAAAGCATAAAAATGAACATTTTAAGATATTCATTTTGATACAGTCAATGATCCATTTTTGCAGAATCTTGCCCACCACTGGAGAGCTTTAAAAGTTTAGATGGCACATCACAGAGCCAACTAGCTAGAAAGGTCACCCTCCTGCCTTCTCCAGCTCTCTTAAGTACTCACTGCTGTGGGTTTTCATTTTATTTAGGAACTTGTATTGGGCCAAACTTTTTATTCTTCAGAAATTTTCCCCCAATTACTCTCACAGATTCATTTTCCTGAATCTTTAGAATTTCTGTAAAGAGCACTTTAATATCATGGTAAGCTGTTAAAAAATGAAAACTTTTCTTCCTCGTACTATGTGACACAAAACAAGCAGTTTTACCCTAAGAAATTGCAACTGGTGCTACATTTAGGTATGTGCTCCAAGGTCAGGATATGCTCTGCTCCTCCACTGTATTCCACATACTGAGCACACAGAGAGCAAAGCTGGTCAATGTGGTCATTTTAGTTCAGTCAAAGCTCAAACTTATCCCTCTAATTCTTATATATCATCCTCATAATTAAGTTTGCTAAATCATAAAGCATTATGTTAAAATTTAAAAGTTTAGCAATGAAAAAAAAGTTTAGCAATGACTATAATATTTTGAAAAGTGAAAAGCTTGCAATAACTAATTCCAAAAGGGCAGGTCTACATGTATGAGACAAGCAGAATATTTATCAAAGAACAGGGGACTGCATTCACACACACACACACACACACACACACACACAATTTGCATGTGTGTTGCTTTTCCCAACACAGAAATCAAATACCAATCCCTTTAATTTCCCTTAGCTCTTGCCACTCCAATAATGCTTAACCTTATCAGTGCAGACCTAAACCCCAAAAGTATATTGAGGTCATCCTCCACCAAAAGAGTTAAAGTAATCAGAAAAGTTATGAAATTCAGGAAACGCTCTACGACAAGTGCACAGGGTCACTTAACTTTCCAGGCTAATGCCGTTCCTGGGTGGTTTTTTTTTTCAGCAGTGAAGATGACTTTCTTGTCTTCTTCCAGATTAGGCACAAACTGATTCTCAGGAAGCTAGCCCAGGTATCTGTTGCAGCCAGGAGGCTCAAGTGGACAGGCTCAGGGCCCCAGCGGCTGTGGAATGTGGGACTCGCCTCGTAGCTCAGAGCTACCCAACACTGACTCTGAGGCCCTTAGACAAGTTTCTTGACTTCTGCCCCCTGTCATCGCCTCCTTAAAATGGGTGTAATAGGCACACCTGGGGTGGCTCAGTAGTTGAGCATCTGCCTTCAGCTCAGGGTGTGATTCTCAGGTCCTGAGATTGAGTCCTACATCGGGCTCCTTGCAGGGAGCCTGCTTCTCCCTCTGCCTATGTTTCTGCCTCTCTCTGTGTGTCTCCCATGAATAAAGAAATAAATCTTTTCTTTTAATGGGGGTAATAACAATAGTACAGCAGGTTTTGGATTAATTTACATAATCTATATACATGTCTCTCTATATATGGTCTTGCCCAGGGTAATATTCAAAAAAGGATAGCTATTATTATAAAAACCAGTTCCCCATTTACCACCTGGTAAAAGTTTACACATCAGAAATAGATAACTTTTGAAAACCAAGCTAAGTCAATGCTCACAAAGAAAAAAAAAATAGCTTACTGGCAAAAAGATCTCTGAAAGCAATTATCTGAAATTTTCTCATTTCTTTTTAAATTACAAAAAAGAAGAGTGGAATGAGAGCATCACAGCTGAGAATGGGGGTTTTCAAACTAGGACTTATGGGCCAAGTCTTCTCTGAACTTATTTTTGTAAATAAAGTTTTATTGGCACAGTCATTCCAGTTCATTCATACAGTATCCATGGCTGTGTTGGAGCCACAAGGGCACAGCTGAAGACTTGCAACTGAAACTATGACCTCCAAAGCCTAACATGTTTCTTCTCTGGCCTCTTATAGAAACAGCTCACCAGTCCCTGATCTGGAACACAGGTGAAATTACTTCTATTATTAGAGGAAAACTTCTATTACATTTCGACCACATCTATGATTGTAACATTATACCAAGCAGCAATACTGATGTCACTTACTGGAGGGGCTGCCCAGACAGACTCCTGTGGAGGGAATGGAGCATGAAGACTTTTCCAATCTCCAGAGGAGTCTGGGAGAAGAAAACAAAAAACCTGGCAGCAAATGATAATATGGGACGAAGGGAGAGAAAAAAAAAATCTTTACTACAAAGAATAGAAAGCAAGTTTTCCTCCTCTGGAAAATTTCATTGCTCCAAACAGGGCCAAGGCTTGGGGGGGGGGGGGGGGAACTAAAGATACTCATCTCAGGCACAAAATGTAATGGGGTGGGGACCAAAATCTTGACTCAGGATCAATCACCTTGTATGGATTCTAACAAACCAAAAGTAATGCAAATAAGTCCATGATGGATAAAATATCAAAATTTTAAACAAAGACAAGATCAGTGCCTCGTGCTCTAATATGGCACCTCACGGCCATGTCACAGCTTGATTCCCTTGTGATTGTACCAACTGATGTCTTCTGAAGCAGGATCCCAAAAGGATGAGCAGTAAAGCAACCAGAGAAACTTCAGGACAGGTCTATAGCTATGTGAGCAACACAACTTTATTCTTATCTCCCACCATCCTTTCAGACTTTATTCAATATGGGTGATCCGCAGCTGCCCCAGGAAGCAAGTCCCAGCAAGCTCGTGATCTTCCTGTTCTGTCTTAGGTATTAGGCAGTACTAAGATCTATTGCAAACATAATCTAATTCAGTAATTAGAATGACCAGTCTCATTAAAAATAAAAATAAACAAAAACTAATTAACGGCAACAATCTTCTCTTGGCAATTTACCCCGTTCTCAGGCTAAAAGCCTGAGATATAAAGGTGTACCCTTCTTGATTGCTCTGCCTTGTGATTCACCTCTGCCCTCAATTCATCCTAATTTGCTAGTTTTTTTCTTCTAACTATGAGTAGATGGAGGAAGGAGTAGGAAAAGCTAGAAAGTCGTTATAAATACCATTTAACACAGGCTTTGTGCAACCTTGGCCTCACAGGTTAATTAGAGACACTGCAGCCCCAATGCAGGTTCTCTGGACATTCCCCTGCTTAGCTTCACTGACTTCAGTTCACTGGACCTGGCTAGATGTGGAAAGCTGACTTAGGACTCCTTCCTCAGCCCCAAAGGATCCAGTATTTATTTCCAGATTCTCATTGTTGGGGACCCTTTGTTCTTCTACCTGTACTACTTTACCAGGCCCAAGGCAACCCCACCCATCTTTCGCTTCTCCCCATCCACATCTGGTCCATGAAAAATACCTCCTGATTTTTTTTTTTTTTTGCCTTGATAAACACCAGGATAGTAAGGGAATCCACCACAGCCACCTCTTTCCTCAGGCACAGAAGTGACAGCCCAGCCTCGCCTGTCTCCCAACCACAGGGGACATAGAAGTCTCTCGGAAACTCCCTCCTTAGACTGGAGGGTGGGGAATAGCATCAGAGCACTGACCATACAAAGAAGTCTCTTCCCAAATCCTTTCCTCTTTCCACTGTGACCAATTTTTATATCCTGAGGCTGGTTGAGGGATCCAAGAATCATAGAATAAATTCTCCAAAATTTCCTCTGTAGATTCTCCATCAGACAGTAAGCCTGATGCCCACTTTGGTATCGTGTTGGCACCACAGCAAAACTGAGGCAGGGATGGATACTTCCATTTTAATATCCTGTTATAAGATATTCCCAGAGGTACAGGGACAGGGAAACATGCTAGTGTGGTAAGGTTCCAGAAGACTAATAATAGCCCAAAGAGTTGGTGTAATAAACGCAATGACAACAGTCCATGTTCAGTATATCGCACGTCGAGTGCAGTTAGGGAAACTGTATAGCAGGGGCTCTTGCTCATCTTCCTGCTTAAGGAATGCAATATTTCTCAGGGGACAACATTAATGATCAGAGTATTTTGTTGTAGAACTTTGGAACTTAATCTACCCATATAGACGTTTTGGAGATGACTTCCTGAGTGCTTTAAATCTTAATTCCTAAATGCATCTTTGGATAACAGATGCTAAAATACATATGGTACAAATAAAAGTTTTCACCTGCCTGCCCCATTCTAACCATCTTCGTTACGTTTATCAATGCCACCTCTGTGCCTTCCAGACCTCCATTCTCTTTACACTTGCTTCCCACATCATCGGGCCTGCAGTCGAGTTTGCTCGGAACTGGCCCTCAAACAAATTCCAAGAAAATTCTATCTGAAGCAACATATGGAACTCTTATATTCTCCTCTAACTTGTTTTCCCAATGAAATACTTTTGTGTGATTTGAGTTCCTTTCTTTTTTTTTAAACTTTTTTTTTTAATTTTTTCTTTTTTTTTTTTTTTTTTTTTATTTATGATAGTCACACACACAGAGAGAGAGAGAGAGGCAGAGACATAGGCAGAGGGAGAAGCAGGCTCCATGCACCGGGAGCCCGACATGGGATTCGATTCCCGGTCTCCAGGATCACGCCCTGGGCCAAAGGCAGGCGCCAAACAGCTGCGCCACCCAGGGATCCCGTGAGTTCCTTTCTTGATCACAGGGGAGCTTTTAAGAAGTTTCTGCTGTGAGGTTTTCAGGGCCCATATCATTCATTGCCTACCTTTTATTACTATCATTATTAAGGAGAAAATATTCAGTCCTATAGGACAAAGGGACCACCAAGGAGATAAAAGTGTTAGCAGCAAGAGTAAGAAATGCAGTATGATTTTTACTTAAGTTCCCCTGACTGGATCCCTTCACATTGCTTTATCCCTCAAATTAATCTTCTCCATCATTCTTTACTTTGGAAGGAACGATGACATAACACTCAGTGCCTAGTGCCACAGTCTCATGGCTCCCTCTTAACATCCCTAACATCCAGGTCCGTATTGCAGGCTTTTCCAGGCAACTCTTCTATGATCTCCACCTCTCTGCCTGGAGCTCTGGAGACTTCCACAGGAATCAGCATGGTCCAGCACAGAGCCTGGCACAAAGCACATAACAGGCAACCCAGGAACATTCTAGAAATCCTTCTTATTCTGCAATGACACTCAAATATAAAAGCTTTGCTGCTGTTACATCTTGGTCTTAATTTCCGCAATGTCTCTGAAGATCCTTTTATCAATTCTCCCATTCCTTATTTCTAATATAAATGAAAACATTAGGGAAGGCAAGGGCAGTAAAAAGCCTTGATTGAGAAAAATATTTCATCTTCAATGCCTGTTTGGCTTTGTGAAATGAGGAATCCTTTTAAAACAGCCAGGAGGCTATCTACAGTCTTTCCATCTTGGTTTTCTTCACTCAACAAACATGACCTTCCAGTAGTTAGTAAGAGAGCTCATGAGCTCAGAAGGATCACAAAAGTGACTAAGGAAAAAGAATATGAAGAAGCCTTTAGAGTCTTTCTGCCCCGGACCATAACCATAGTACCATTAATCTTCTCCCTTTAAGTTAAAAATTCCTGGAGGCATTATTCATATTTACCTATTTCAGTCTATATCTTGTGTGAACTCGACTCGTGGACTATATTCAGAAACCATAAAATATCTGGGGGAAAAGAGGAGCCAGAATGATAACCAACGTTTCCAAACATCCAGAAGTTTGATGTCATGCAGATAAAGCAGCCAGGGGGTTTCTGTAGTCCTACCAGACACTTTCAAATTATGCACACTTCCCTCCAACCTTGGTTTTCCAGTGCTCAGGGACCTAATTCTTTGAGGTAGAGAAATTCAGAGTTGTAGTCCTGACATACTCTCCTCCCTCTATTTAGTTACCATTTCTTGGTTAACTAAAATACACATACAATGTTCTGAAAGTAATTTCTCCTCAAATTATGATATCACTTACAAAATATTTGCAATATAAAAAGGGTCTTGTGATTGACAAGCCAGACAAGAGGAATAAATAAGCTCAGTGTTCTTTGGAATATTCCCATCAATATTTCCAGCCCTAGTTTCTTGGGTCTGTCCTTCTTTTTACCCCAAACAAGGCAGGTCCATGAAGGCAAAGATCCTTGTGAGGGTGTAAATGTGCACTGAAGATACCTTGGGCTTACGTGTCAGCTATGTAGTTTGGTATGGGCTATGCAATGTAGGTGGAAAACTGCTGCATTATGTCAAGCTGTTAACTCTGAGGCTTAGCGTTAATCCAGGACTCACTGAAATTTTTCATTTAACCTCTACGTGCTAATCTTCTTGATATGGGATTGCTCCTTCGCCTTCAATGTTCACGACCTGGATACACAGAGCAAGTCTCATCCACAACTCATGGGCTCCTACTGATCATGGCTTATGTGTCTTAAACCTGTTAAATTCTTTTTTTTTAAACCTGTTAAATTCTAATGCTATAATTCCTTAGCTGTGTTTCCCAAACTATTATGTAATCAATCCAAATGCCAGCTGTCCAGGATTTACTAAAGCAAACGTCCAAAATGCTGCTTGGAGCAAAAAATGGTAGAGAGCACTGATCCCTCAGATGATTAAAACTAGCCTGCTGGTGTTACTTTGTATTTGTATTGTCTTCATTACTGTTGTCATGTCTTCACTGCAGATGAGAAGCACGAAAAGCAGTATATTCTTCATTCTATGCTTTATGGATTCACATGAACAGGTTGTTCAGCCGAAAGAATGTAGTCACAATGATAAAGGCAACAGTACAAATAGAGGGACGTGGTTCTCTAGTTAGGAAAAAAGAAGGAAAAAGAAAAACTCATTTAACGATGCCAACCTAAGATTTTTGAGAAGTAACAGATCTTTATGGATCAGTTGGTGGCAGGGGAGTGAAAACATTCTTGTGTGCGGCTGTTGTTTAAGCACAACACAAATGCTCTGTTTACCTTCTTTCTTTTATGAATACATGGCAATGACCCTAGGGCAGAAATATTGGAATCCATTGCTGGAGGACTGCTTGAGATAGCATGATTGATTAGCACTCCATCAACCCTCTATCTCTTCTCAGATCACATCTAACAGTGGCTTCTTCCCTTTCTCGTGCCTTTTAATTTTGCTCAGTTGCATTCCAGGCCTTATGGTTGAATGCATTTGTTTATTCTCCCCGAGATTTCTTTTGAAAATGATTTTCCTATCCTCTTAACCATACGCACTTTTAACATCATTTACAACAGAGCATCTTTTGAGTATGACATAAAAATACTCAATGTATTTGAGTATGAGCATAAAATATTGAATGGTAAATAATGTCCTGATTAACTGATTATATCCAGGTTGCTAAACAGTGATGTATGCTTAGCCATAGCATGGGTTCTCACGGATAAATGCATATATAGTCCCACACCGTAAGCTTGACGAAAGATTTTGTGTATTATAGTGTGTGCCCAGAATCTACTGTGTTATATTTTATGAATGACCTAGGTGTGCCAATGAGAGATACAGAGTCAGTTTTAAGGACTGAGAACCCAGTGATGGAAGCAGTGATACTCAATCATAATTAGACAGCCAGGAAAACGTCTCTCTTCTCCAGAGCAGCTACAGAGAACTGAGTAAAACTGCCCAGGGATATCCACCCAACCTCTTTTTGGAAAAAGCTCTGGCCTACCTCATTCCTTAATGCCAATTCTCACTCCCTATCCCCCCCCCCCCCCAGCTGTACTTTTCAACATGAGTAAAAGAGAGCTCATTGCCAAGGCTGGGGTAATGAAGAAGGAGGGCAGGAGGCAGAGGTCACTCATGTCTGGGGCCCGTCAGCACGTATCCTTGTCCTATCAAGTTGTAACTCAGATTTCATTTCCCAATGAAGCAATATTAGGACTGATAGATATGTACAGTTGGAAGAGCACTCCTAATATAATACCTCTGGTAAACTGTTAATTGACACAGATTTGTTGAGTGATCCGCAATTTTAATTTCCAAGAATTTTGTTGTTTTAAATAGAAAACCAGGTTGGCAGTACTGATAACTATCAAAATAAAGTTTTCATTGGGGAATGGAAAGTCATTTGTTGAATGACTACATTTCAGGCTATACTTTAAAAAGGCCTTCAATACAGGTATTATTATCTCTGTTTCATAAATAAGGAAATTGAAACTCAGAGAAGTTAAGTACATTGCCCAATGTGCCATCTCTAACAAGCACTGGAGTAGAGACTCAAATACAGCAGTTGTTTGTCTACAAACCACATGCTTTTCCAACCCTCCTGGCTGGTAATTTCAGAATACAACTTGTTCACGGATTGGAAATTGCCAATATTAAAAAAAAAATTGTGATCATGGCTTTATTTTGCCATTAATAAAAAAAATATAAAATAAAACAAAAAGAACAAATCCACAATCCTGCCAACAGAAAAAATCAAACTGTTTTCATTTTTCTGTATTTCCTGATGGGCTTGTTTATGTTCAAATTTTGACTCAGCAGCTTAAAACCCACAAGACCTTTGGCAAATTATTTAATTCCTTCATCTCTCAGTTTCTGCATCTGTGAAAATGAAGGCAGTAACAGTACCTTCCCCAGAGTATTGTTCTGAACATTCAATTAGGTAAAGCGTGTGAAGTGCTTGGATGGTCCCCGGCATATGATGCAAAGTCAGTCAGTGTTATGTTACCATTACTTGTGATCATGGCAGAGATTCACAGCAGTGTAGCCCCCTACTCCTACTCAGTCTCATTATATGACTGATCTATTTTCCTGTGAGCCTCCTCAAAATAAGTAGCAGGAAGAAAAATGTAAACTTGACAATTATGAGAAGTCTATGCCTAGTAAGTCAGTATCTTTCAGGTAAATACTGAGTTTTAGATTCCCCCTTATGCACACCTCTACCCCCCCCCACACACCCCAATATGGAAGTTGGGGTAGAGGGGTGCCAGTGAGCTCACATGTCCACAGGGCACTCTGGACTTGGAGTCCACATGGTGCCTCATTGATCACCGTTGATCTCCACTGAGAAAATGCTGGCCTGGTTTACTCTTGGATCCTGTATTAATTTCCTGTTGCCGTTGTAACAAGTTACTAAAAACTTACTGGCTTTAAACAAAGCAACCATATTATTTTACAGTTCAGAAGGGTGGAAGTCCTAAAATCAAAGCCTTGGCATGGCTGTATGCCTTCTGGAGGCCTTGCAGGGGAACCTGTTTCCTTGCCCTTTCCAGCTTCTGGAAGCTACCCACAATTCCAAGGCTCATGACCACATTGCTCTGACCTCCACTTCCTTTGTCACATCTTCTCTGATTCTGACACTCCGGCCTCCTTTGTCTTACCTTCTTTAGGGCCTTTGTGACTATATTGGGTCCACCAGGATAATTTCCATCTCAAGATCCTTAACTCAATCACAGCTGCAATCCCCTCCTTTGCCAGCTGACAGTGTATTTGCAGGTTCCAGGGATGAGGACATGGACACACTCAGGTACGCCGTTATTTCCCTACCAAATGCCCCTCACACTGGCGTCCACTAAGCAAGTAGCAGTGCATTTGTGTTTTGTTCTTTTGCCTCAGACAGAGTATGGAAACCTTCTCCTATTTTGGACCCCACCTTAATCTCACCCTTCTGGGTTTTAGTCACAGCTTTTAAGTAGCTCCTGATTGAAGCGCACCTCCCATGGATTATGTGTCAAGATCATCTCCACCTCAAAGCAAACCTTTCAGGAAAGGCTCTCTCTTTAGCTACTCCCTGGTTCTCGCACAGACATACTGGACATTCTCTCACTTCGGGGGCCATTACAAGCCAATGGGAGCCAATGGAGGCTCTCACTCACAACTGTGCCCCAGGGCAAGCTTACTGCATCACCACTCTCATCCTGCTTGGTCTGCATCATGTCACGGCAAGGTTATGAGGCATGGCTGACGTCTCCTTTCTCCCCACCCCAAGTTCCACCTGGAAAGTAGGACACAAAAAGCTCTTTGCTTTTGGCTTCCTCATTGTTGTAGCTGGTAACAGCCACTCCCTCCAGGATGTTAGCCTGGGGGGAGTCGAGAGGCCATGATAGGATGGCCTCATTATTTCACTTCCCTTAACTCTCTGTCTCCAACTTACCACACTCACAAGACATGTCCTCCATGTTACTTCCTTTTCTGAGGAGTTATTTGTTCTGCTCCAAATCCCAGAGACAAAATAGGGGTGGGAGAGGGGGATTCTATTGATAATGAAAAATCAGAAAACACTGTCTTTGTTACAGGGGCCATTTTTTATTTTATTTGCATTATTTGCTTCATCATACTGATGTTTTTTGGTTGGCTAAATAATCTCTGTAATTATTATTTCTAATGACTGCATAACAGTTCTTCACAGAAAGAGACATTTTTTAAGCATGGGAGTAGTGTGAGGGATATATATTATTGTACACAGAGTTATTTTTTAATTTCTCCTAATCTTTTTCCCCTCTTAGGATAAATAACCTTTAATTGAAATTACTGTATGAAGAGTATAAAAGTTTACAATTCTTTTTTTTTTTTTTAAGATTTCATTTATTTATTCATGAGAGACACAGAGAGAGAGGCAGAGACATAAGCAGAGGGAGAAGCAGGCTCCATGCAGGGAGCCCGACATGGGACTCGATCCCGGGTCTCCAGGATCAGGCCCTGGACTGAAGGCGGCGCTAAACCGCTGAGCCACCCGGGCTGCCCAAAAGTTTCCAATTCTTAAACCATATTTTCATATCGATTTCCAAAAAGCTTATTCTCATTTATACTACCAGCTGCAGTATGAACATAGATAGGGGCTTCTCATGGCACGTTTTTCAGCTTATTTAATCACTTTTTTAAATGTTGGGATAAAAATGATAACAACTATTGAGTCTTATTCTGAGCCAGGTAGGGTGTCAGCAGTTTTCATGTATGGCTGGTTAATCCCTGTACAAAAATACACGAGGTGCTCATAGTATCTGTGTCATATTTTTACCCCATTTAACAGATGAAACTCCTGAAGCAGAGAGATTAAGTAATTTTTCCAGGTTTGCATAGCTAGAATATGAGGTAATGTCATGGATTTAATTTCTTTGTAGCTTAGTTGGATATTTTTCCATATGTGTGCTAATTATATCTCCACTTAAGCAACTCTTAGGGGAGTTTGACTGTTTGTTTTTTTAGCCAAAAAAGTGAGAGCTTTTCATATAATATATGCTAACCTTTTGGCTGTTATTTTTGTGATAGATATTTTCACAGTCTATTATTAATAACTTTTTATATGTTTAGTCTACCTGCTATGCTAAAAATATGATTATCCATATAACCTTTTCCTGGTGGTTTTAAAAGAAGGAATATAAGGGGAAATCTTGTAGACTGATTTCTAAAAAAAGTAGCCTACTGGGACTTCCTAATACTCAAAATTACACATACTATCTAAAAGGACATTTCATCACATATAACATTAACTTTAATTTATATCACCTGGCATGCAATGAGCCATATTTCTTTCGATGGCTAAGTTGTTGCCAGCTTCTAAGTTAGGCCCCTTCTGGAAGCTGCATTAACTCTTTCAGGATAGCACTGCAGCCATGAGCATAACAGGTACCACCTTAGGAACGGCAAGGAGGTGATATTCGCTGGGCAGAGCAAGATCCCAGCCAGGGAAAGCTACAGCGCATGATCACTGGACACCTGCCATCCTAACAGGCTGCCTGCCCCCTGGGCTGTACACAGGGGCTGTTTTTGGTTCAGCTGTGAGGGGCAGCATAGCCGGCTGGCCAGTTGACTCATCAACACAGTATATACCTAAGAGGCAAATAGAGATAGGAAGCTGACAACATCCGGATGTGTTTCTGACAGAATGACAAAATGTGTGACGTCTGTTTATTCTACTGTGAAGCTTCTCTGTCTTCTTTGCCTCCTTCTACACCATCGGTTGCCCCACCTCTGCCGCCAAGCATCTAGGACATCCATACTCCTGCCTATCTCATCAAACTCCAGAATAGACTCTAGCATCATTTATCTGATCAAAATATTAATTAAGCACCTATTATGTGCCAGCACTTGAAACTACACTAGTGATCAGTGCCTGCCCTAAAGGAGCTTACATTTGACATCTTGGTGTGAATTGGGTCTATGCACTGCCTTCCCAAGAATATTAGGAAACAAACCTTATTTCTCATAAATTAAATTTCTGTATCAGTAATTAAGACACTGGTAACAGTTTCAGTGATGAGAAAGCTTTCATGCTGCCCTCTCAAATCTCTCTCCCCCCCTCCTTTATCTCTCTCATCTTATATCCCTACCCACGTTCTCAATCTCTATATTGAGACCTCACAACTCCCAGTGTTTTCTAATTTGTTATGGAAGGAAAAGTGAATTGAGTGTCAAATCCACCACACCACTTATCCAATGAAGAAATCAACAATAAGATGCTTTTCCAATGTAAAGTCTGCATTGCATAAAAATGAGGAATATCTAAATGAAAATAGAGACAGAACAACACTCTGGAAAATATATTTTGAAACTGTACACATGCAGTGAATAACTTATGACGGCTACAGACCATTCTAACCTTTATCTTCAGAAGGGAGCAATTACTCACAGCCGCGTGGTATATATAAATTATCATTACTCACTTGTGAAAGCAAACATGTAAATGCCACTGTAGGCAGTAATGGTCATGCAATATCACTCTACTTTTAATAGAATATTTGTGCTGATACAGTTAGTCAATTTAAAAAGATATCATTTTTATGCCATAAAGAACCTGTTAGATTACAAGGGAAAGGCAAAAGAAAGAAAAAATCAAAATAAATATGAGAGAAGACAGTAGGGAAAAGGATGAAAAGTAGAGAAGAAACATAACAAAACTCATACAGAGTTGGGGATGCTAGGTGTTTTTACATTAGTTACCTCATCCAATATTTATTTTTATATCCACGAAATAAATATTATTCTCCTCTATGTTAGTGTTCTCTGGAGAAACAATCAATAGAATATAGGGATGCATGTATGTACATACACACCGAGAAAGGCAGAGACAGAGAGAGATTTATTTAAGGAATTGGTTCACATGACTGGGAAATTGGACATCTGAAGGGCAGGCCAGAAATCTGGAAAATCCAGCAAGCTGCTACTGTCTGAAGTTCTGAGTTTGAAGGCCAGAAACTCAGGTAGAATTTCTATGTTGAGGTCTGGAGGCAAAATTCCTTCTGTTTCCAAAGACACCAGTATTCCTAGGTCTTCAACTAACTGGATGAGGCCCATCCACATTATGGAAGGTAACCTGCTTAACTCAGAGTATACTGCTTGAAATGTTAATCACATCCTAAAAATAACTTCACCACAGCATCCAGCTACACTGGTATTTGACCAAAGAGCTTGGCATCATAGCCTAGCCAATTTGACACATAAAAATGGGGAGGAAAATAGAGGCTCGGAGATGTATCCAAGGAAGATCACATAGGAATTTCAAGAAAGGAGCTGTGTGCAAGCTTTGGGAAGATGTCTGTCTATGAACACATCCCAGCTGCAGTCATTACTAGTCGCAGGAACCTGGGGAACTGACATGCCTGTGCCTTAGTTCTTCCAACTGTAAAAGGGATTATTTAGCATGCTCTTCCTGGTTGTTTTAAGGACTCAATGAAGTAAGTGTTTGATACTATGCATGGAACATAAAGAGGCCTGTGAGAAGGTGTGCTTCTACTTTACCATCCCTCACCTCCTTCTGGCAGGACCAGATTCAAATTAAGATTGACTAGCTTCAAGCTAGTTTGCTAATTAATAAAACTCATATCCCTATGTCAAGAATATATAATACTAATTTGTTTTGTGCAGAGTTATCACACACTGTGCATTTATGCTATTTATTTGGCAAACGTTGGCGTCTATCATCTTATCGGTACCTGAAGCCTTCCATCAGGTCTGAGAAGAGAAGGGGGACAGAGGGCAGCACACATGATAATAATAATAATAATAATAATAATAATAATAATAATAAATCAGTACGACAAGGTTATTACCCTCAGAGAAACTTACAGCCTGGTCTAGAAAACAAACAGATATTTGTATTATGTGAAGTCCAGAGTTGAACAGCTCAAGGGTACATCACCACCCTGTTATTAAGGCACATGCCACATTCAAATATCCCCTCA
The DNA here is from genome assembly GCF_905146905.1 of Nyctereutes procyonoides. Taxonomy (NCBI): domain Eukaryota; kingdom Metazoa; phylum Chordata; class Mammalia; order Carnivora; family Canidae; genus Nyctereutes; species Nyctereutes procyonoides. The sequence continues at coordinate 15,172,219 of NW_026575082.1, read as the reverse complement.
TCAAAATGATTGACACCAATAAAAAAGGGATAACAGGTCCAGTATCATTTCTGATATTTTTGTGGAAGCACCGTCTCTGCAGAGATATAAGGACCATCTCGGTAAGGTCCAGTAAACGAAACATACATGGCAAATAAAAGTGTTAGGCCATTATATACGTTCATGATACAACAGCAATAACCCGTAGAAATTACAGCGGTTAATGACCAGCTTGCTGTAGCCCTAGTGCCTGCTTTTTACTTGGGCATTAAATAGCAAACATTAACCTGCTTGTCATAATCTGTTCTGTTGGGACTATTATTTAGTAAAGTGTGCTTTTTGGTATACACAAAGGTAGTTACAAAGGTACAGCTCCACAATAAGCAATCTATTTTTTTCACTCTTTAGTTTAAATAATGCATGTAACTGGCATACCTTTCTGCATGATGTTTTAACCCATTACCTGCACAAAGGAAGAGGAAAAAAAAATAAAAGCAGTTAACTACAAATTTATGAAGCTCCCTTTCTAAAATTCCCTGACAGGACAATTTACCACTCTCCTCTGTGCTGTGAACACCTTCCTACATCTCAGGGGTGATGGCCCTATTAATTAATAATCATACTTCCTTGATATCGATATACAAAGTGGAATTTAATTCACAAATGTTTATGTTCTCTTGGAGCCTAAATTTATCACTTTTTTTAAAGGATTTTTTATTATTATTATTCATGAGAGACAAAGAGGGAGAGGCAGAGACATAGGCAGAGGGAGAAGGAGGCTCCCTGCAGGGAGCCCGATGTGGGACTGAATCCCAGGATCCCAGGATCCCGGAATTATGTCCTGAGCCAAAGGCAGATGCTCAACCACTGAGCCACCCAGGTGCCTCATTTTTTGTAGGTAACTAACTGTTTTGGTGCAGTCTTTGGCTTCCTGCTCTCACCTACCCCCTATCTAATCCAACATCTCTTTAGTGAATTTGTACTCAAGAGAGATTATTCCATTTTTCCCTCCTCTTCAAAGTTTTTTATATCTGTTCCCCCGAATCCACCCAAATGGTGGCCCTGATTCCTCCCGGTGCATATCACTTGTGCACTGCATGTCTTGGATCTGAAACACTATGCCACTCCTTTGTTACGATGCGGACTCTTCACAGACTGTATGTCTTGGGGCTAGAGATTGTATTTGATTCATTTTCTGTTCCCAATTCCCAGAGTGGATCTGGAATACATTAAGTAACTAATAATATTTGATAAATAAATGAATGAGCAGGGATAGCACAGTTGCTCCCAAAAGTGCTTCAACTGCTTCCAGCTAGTAGCTTTTACACTGGAGAATTCGTTGTGATGACTGTGAGTCTTGGAATCAGAATATTAGAGGCAGAAGAGACTTTAAGAACTATCCAATGCCTCATCTTCCAACTCAGAGAAATTAGGCCCTCAAAACTTACTATTTTAAGGTGACATGAATTGCAGGTGTCAGTGCCAGGACCAGAATTTATATCAGCTAACAATTTGCCAGATGCTCTTGACCCTCTACCATGTTGTCTCTCTTGGAAGTGAAGTAAGGTGCATTATTTTCTTTCAGAGATGTTGTATATTGACATATCTATTAATTTACAACAGCATCTTCTTACTTACAATCAGTGAGCTTCTTATTATAGCATTAATTTTGTTTTTTCCAAAGGTCATCACTTCTTACAAAGATCCCTTGAGATATAGTTTCTTAAAGAGATATACTCAGACTTTAGGGTTCCTGTTTTACACATAAATACTGAGTAGATACATGTCATTTTTCTCAGTAATAGGTAATACATGTATAAAATAGATGCATTTTACCAATCTTTTTAAAAACAATAGATGCAGCCTGATGTACTCACACTATATTGTGCACATAGGGCCATCTTTTGTTACTGTCTATTGTTTTAGCCTCAATTGTAAAAATAACAATTTCAATGAGGTAAATTTATCTGCACAGTAGAGATTTTCCAATTTTTGAAAATTGACTCCTTTATGATTTTTTTAGGATTTATTTTATATAAAGAGACAACATGAGTAGGAAGGGCAGAGGGAAAGGGAGAGTCTTCTCAAGAAGACTCCCCTATGAGCACAGAACCTGACATGAGGCTCTATCCCAGGACCCTGAGATCATACCCTAGCCCAACCCAAGAGTTAGACACTTCACCAACTGTGCCACCCAGGCGTCCCTGAGTCCTTTATAATTTAATGGCTAAGATAATCATCTCTAGGTCTGGTAATTCCACTCAGGACTTTGATTTCTATGTGTGCGCTGGCAAGACACAACAGTGACATGCAGGCTCCCCTCAGCAGGAATAGTTAGAGACCTCAAGATGATAGATGATAGAATGTTAGTGGGAGGATGTTATTTGAATTGTCAATTTCAAAAGAGAACACTTTTGTGTTTTTTTTTATATTTATATTTTTATATCTGTTGAGGTTTAAAAGTTTATATCAAGCCAGTTTTAAAATGAAAAGGAATGGTTGGCCTTCAAATAATAAATTAAGATGTAGGTTTGGAGTTGTTAGGATGTCAGTCATTCTGACTGACAAATTTCACTGCTGAATTAAGCTTTAAATTTCTATAAATTTGCCAGTTGGAAATGTCTGATGTGATCCCCAATTCTCTGTAAAAATGCTTTTCAATAAAGAGTCAAAAATGTTGTGTGGGTGGTAATGGTGGTGCACACGTGTGTCAGATTTGCCACTGGACCACTGTCCATGTCTTTTCATGAGGATAAGTGACCATCCATCCTTTCACTGACCTCAACAGAATATTTTAATTCTGAATACCAGCATCCTAAGAAAGCCCTGGCATAAAATTCTACTGTGTAGCACAGAAGATGCAAGACAAAAGAAACCATTAAAATTATCAAACACAACCCCCAACATAACACAAACAGAAGTGAATCAACACATCACTAGTTAGTGCCACAATGGGACCAAAACCGGGTTTCCTAATTCTCTCTCTAGGACCTTCTTTTTCACAACCACACCCTCATATGACAATACTTTCTTTTAAAAGTCTTTGGTATATCCCCTCTTTAATAACTTAGTAGTACCTATTTTAAAGTGAATAAAATAGCCATACCAACACTCAAACATAGAATTCAGAGATGTAATTCCATGCCATGTTTTGTGAGAGATTCTTGCTGAAACACTTAATATCAGTCTTGAAAAGCAAAATAAGAATAGATTTTACTTTTTCAACACATTTGATGAAATATATTTGTTTGTCCCTCAACAGTGAGTGAGACTGTTGGAATGGCATGACCTTTGGAAGAATCAGAATGCAGGGTAGTGACCATGAAATGAATTCCTGTCAAAGATATATCTTGATGATCTAAAAATTAATGTGCTTGTTTATAAAGCAACTAGAAGATAGCCTGTAAATATAAAGATAGGAGGAGAGGCAAAGAGTCACAATCCATGTCATCTGTATTGTGTTTTGAGCTTGAGAAAAATAAAAATTCTCAGTAGAAATGTAGAACTATATTTACAGATAGGTAAAATTAATCTAAAATTATTTTACCCAAGAAAAGGAAAGCTCAAGTAAATGCTTTGCATAGATAATTTACAGAGTACACACAGCTAGATGAAAAACATAGGAAAAGATGCTCAACCTCACTCCCCAGTGGGCAAAAGTAAAATAAAATACAATTTTTCACCTATCCTACTGCAAAAGCTATAAAGATTAGCAATAATTATTGTTGAATATTTTATGGAAAATCAGACATTTACAATTAGGAGAGGGTGAACATATAAACAGATAGAGCTTCTTGGAGAACCATTTAGTAACATCAATACAAATTTTAAAATGTACATACCCTCTCACCAAGGAATTACATTAGCAGGGGTATCTCCTCCAGAAATATTCACATGTGTACAAAGCTATGTCTTTAGAAATGGTCATTACAGTATTGTCAAAGTATAACTTTAAGAATACTCTAAACTGGGCAGCCTGGGTGGCTCAGCAGTTTAATGCTGTCTTCAGCCCAGAGCATGATCCTGGAGACCTGGCATCGAGTCCCACGGCGGTCTCCCTGCATGGAGCCTGCTTCTCCCTCTGCCTGTGTCTCTGCCTCTCTCTCTCTCTCTGTGTGTGTGTCTCTCATGAATAAATAAAAAATAAAAAAATATTCTAAATTTTTTCTGATAAATACCTTATTGTGCATATATGTGTAATAATATGAAGCTAGTAAGAGAAATGAGGAGGCGATACATATGCAAACAGATATGTGATCAAAAAGATATGTGAAACAAAAGCAGCTGCAATATAATTCCATTTATATATTTTAAAAATTGCACGTGTATGCCCACATCTATAATTTAAAAGTAGTGTTTCTATGAACCTAAGTGTATAGAGAAGGTCCTAGAAACATACAACTAAGTGTTAGTAATTGCTTTCTGAGGAAGAGAACAGAAACTAAGAAGAAACACATTCAGTTTTGCTATAAGAATAAATTGCCCTCATTTTTTACAAGCACTTATTCATTTTATACACACATACACACACATAGATTTAAACTACATTAACCAAGTGCTAACTGATCTTTCCAATTCATACAAATTATCAGTAATTCATGCACAAATTATTCAAATTTAACAAGCAGGGTCAAACTATTAACAGGTGCTTAAAACAAGTTTTCTAACAAGATTTATATATATATATAATATATATATATCATATATATATATGTATGTATGTATATTCTCTATGAGTTTGTTTCTACAATTTAGGCTTATACCCTATAAAGCATCTGTGAAGTATAGGGAAGTCTCTATTTAAATTCTGTCACCATTACTAAAGGTTCCAAATATCTAGAGCCAAGAATAATGGGAATTGACTGAAATGCTATCACTTGTACTTGTGGATATTGGTGAAAGAAAGGCCCTAACCTTGCCTGCTTAAAATATTTCAGGCTACAAAGTTTCCTCTAATATGGTTTTAGCCACATCCTACTTTAAAAAATCATTTGATTCTCCTTTTTGGCATATCTTTATCTCCTAGGTTGAGAGTGGTCAAACTGTTGACAGCTAACCTTTAATTATTCACCAAAAAAGACTAAAAAAGGAATTCAAACTGATAGGAGAGAGAAAAGTAATAACAATATAAATCACACTAAAACTGAAGAAAAGACCTAATTCTAAAACAATATCTGAAAGTTAAAAATTGAAATCTGTTTTTTTTCATAATATGACATAAAATGGTTCTCTTGAAGGATTAAAAGCATAGTGGAAGCCATGATAGAGTAACAGACAAAAGGAAAGTATTTGCAATTGATAGGTGAAAAGATAAACAGGAATCATCTGTGAAATGAGTACAAAATTAGGAAAAGATAACCTAATAACTCTTCATCAAAATCATTAGTGTGAGGGCTGAGTTAGCTCACTGCAGCGGCCCTTACTCCCCCTTTGTTTTACACCTGCGTGGTTCCTTTATCAACTACCTGGCCACTGAAAAAGCAGAACTATGTAACTCTGAGCAAAGCACATGAAGAAATTTATAGAAGAAAAACACAAAAGACATAAATAAACTCAAGAAAACATATATTATCTCTCACTCAGCTATTCGGCAAAAATAAAATTGTTGATATTAACCAATATTGATATGGTTGTGAGGAACACAGAAATCTTTACTTTATTGCACTGATGCCACCTTTTTGGAGGACATCTGGTCAGTATTTATTAAAAATCTTAAATATGCACCACCTTTGATCAAGAGATTCCACTTTTAGGTATTTACTCACAGAAATCATACAAATCCACAATGATACCAACTGAAGCATTTTTGATGATGGTAAAAAAATAAGAATAACTTTAATGTCCACCAAGAAGGGGCTGGCTGGATAACTTCTGTGAAATGAAACACTAACTCCTATTCAATCATTAGATATAATTAAATAGATCTGATCTATAACTAATCGATCTGAATAGATCTTCTATGGGAAAAAAATTGCAGAAAATGTTCATGGTACAATCTTGCCCTAAAGAAACAGAACAAGACAACTCTATTACAAACACCAAGTAAATGAAATACCACAGACTGCTCAGCTGGCCAGTCACAGGACCTACTCCTGCCAGCTCAGTTAATCTGCCAAATATGAACAGATGACTTTCTGGCTGGGGCTATCAGAAAAAAACTAGCCCCCCCCCCCAAGTGCCTCCCCTTTATGCAAATAAAAGTGCTCTTTAAAAATTCTAACCAGTGGGTACAAATAGTAAACATCTGAAAAGGTGATTATTCCACTGGCCATGAGGGAAAAGAAAATTAAAACCATAATGCAATCATATGCACAAGAGGATGGCTACACGGAAAAGAGAAAATATTTGTAAATGCTGGTAAAGATAATAGGCAACCAGACTCACACACATGATACAGTTGATTTAATCACTATAGAAAATTGGTTTGTGTCTACCAAAATTGATCACTTGCACATACTTATATTTTGGACATAAGAGCATATAATCAACCAAAATGTGTACTCTTCCAAAAACATATGCTAGAATACTCATAGATGCACTACTCCATTAGCCCCAAACTGGAAACTACAGAAATGTCTATTTGCCAAGAGTATAGCATATGGAGTTCAAAGGGAAATCTGTTATCTAGCTGAAGATTGAATACATAAGTAATTTTGATGATGACCTTAAGGAAGCAGACTTGAAAGGCTAAGTGTTTATGTCATCCTCTGGTCCCCTTACATAAAGATTTCTATGTGGCAGACCAATACCCTTCAAGGAAACACAGATCTGTACTAATAAACAATAAACAATGGAGGATTTCAGGGGAAAAGCAATATAAAAATCATTGCCCCTTTCATTTTCCATTTCTTCACTGTCTGTTCTACATACAATATGGAAGGGAAAGTCTAAGAACTTTTCTGCCACTTAGTCAACAATATCATGTATCATATGGTAGTTTCCCAAGTATCTAAAGGAAATAGTACGTATAAAGTAATCAGAGCAGTTCTTGGTACGTAGCAAATACTCACATTAAACATGAGTTGCTCTTCTCTTTCCTATGCTAAGATATGGTTGAAATAATGATTCGGGGATGGTTAGATTAGATTAGATATTGTTATCTTGTCATCTAACTCAGTTTCATCAAATCACCAAAAGACATACTCAGCAAGCTCTTTGCTTTCTGCTGTGGAAATTTCTGTCTCATTTTATTTCACAAAATTGGTCTCATCCATTGACTTCAAGTAACATCCAGAAAACACCTGGGTTTTGTGTGATGTTTGCACACCTACAGCGCACTGGACACTGAGAGCAAGCAGGGAACACGGTAGGGAGTGGCTTTGGACAATCTGTGTATTCTTCACGACTGGATTCCATTTAAAGCAACACATTTTCTCTTACACTGCCTGATGATAATAACCATCTTTATTTTACAATAAGGAATGAATATTGCATTAATTATTGTTACTTAATCATTTTAGAATACTATAAATGTTTCAATAAAAATTGCTATGCTAATCAAAATATTTTCTGTTTCATTAAAACTGTGAACTGTCCCTCATGACTGCAAAATGAGCAGTAAAGTTAGATAGCATGGCACAGTCAAGATGGCCTGTTGGATAAGGGCAATTTTTCTCAAAATGTGTTATGTGAATGCATTAAATATCTGGTGCTTAATAAAAGCAAAATAACATCCCTTTCCACTAAGCTGCCTCAAATACCAATTACATAAGAAAGATTTGCTAAACGAATTATTTTCTCAGTAGCCACAAATGCTCGTTTAATTCCTGATACTTCCTTTGTTCCTCAGAATGAATGTGAGTTGTTGTTCTCAATATTTAGTGGCATCACTTTTGTAGAGCAAGGATCTACTTAACCATGCTTTTTATTCTGCCTTGGATTTCATACTGATGCTTCTAACAATGAACTTACAGAAAACACTGCCTCAGACATGAAAGCATTAACACAAAACCAGGATCCTGTACCTCTCCATTCTAATCAAGTGATCTCTGGGCTGGTTTGTCTTCATCATATTTGAAAACATAACAGCATTTGTAAAGGATTTAGCTCCTGGTCTATTGTTGTCTGCAAACACCATCTAGTCTGTTCTCTTTAATAACTCACTTCTCGCATCCACCCCCTTTTGTAATCCTCTCCCCCTTTATTTCTGGGATTGGGTATGTCACTTTCTCTGGTCAATAGCACATCAGCAATTGCATGCAATGCAAACAGAAGCTAGTTAAGTGCTTGAGCATTAGGCCTACCTTTTGCGGGGAGGGGGACTCCTCTGCCATATGGAGAGATCGCATGGACAAGAACTAAAATGAGTTGGCTGACAGTCCCAAGCAACTGTCAGACATGTGAGTGAAGTGGTTCAGAACAGGCCAGCCCCAGCCTACCTGCCAAACAACCACAAATGCATAAATGAGTCCAGCCCACACCATGTGGAGCAGTGATGAGACTCTCCCCGCTAAGCCTTGCCCAAATTGCTGACCAGCAGAATGGGGAGCAAATAAATGGTTCCTGCTTCAAACCATTAAAAATCACAAGGCTTCCACTCTGTCTTTCCCTTTTTCTCTGAGCCAGAGTAGAGACATAGGACTGATGAGCAAGGCTCAATTACGTGAAAGAGGACAATGCTTGGAGGAACCTCTCAGGACAGAAACGAAGAGTGTTTTATCTGACCAAGATAGATCAGATACTGGGTGATGGGCATCTCACCCAGAGCCATTGTGAATAAAGCTGTCATCAGACTGGTATACTAATATAACCACTGAACACTTTGTCAATATGTCGGCCAACTGAAATTAAATTTAACTCAGTGGGAGTGACACCAAATTGTTTTAATTGTTTCTACCTGCTGAATCAGTTCTCAAAATAAAAATCAGGCTTGGAAAGATAGGGTTTTTTTCTGCACCCCTAGTTTATAGGATGACACTTATACAACTATATGTGCTTCAAGTGCCTAATTTCTCTAACTAAAAAATACAGTTATTGGAGGATATTTAATTCTTTGTATGCCTCCATTGTACCAACATATAACTGATCGATTAGAAAGATGAATGGATAAAGAAGATGTGGTTTATGTATACAATGGAATATTACTCAGCCATTAGAAACGACAAATACCCACCATTTGCTTCAACGTGGATGGAACTGGAGAGTATTATGCTGAGTGAAGTAAGTCAATCGGAGAAGGACAAACAGTGTATGTTCTCATTCATTTGGGGAATATGAATAATAGTGAAGGGGAATATAAGGGAAGGGAGAAGAAATGTGTGGGAGTTATCAGAAAGGGACACAGAACATAAAGACTTCTAACTCTGGGAAATGAACTAGGGGTGGTGGAAGGGGAGGAGGGCGGGAGGTGGGGGTGAATGGGTGACGGGCACGGAGGGGGACACTTGACGGGATGAGCACTGGGTGTTATTCTGTATGTTGGTAAATTGAACACCAATAAAAATTAATTTATAAAAAAAATAAATAAATAAATATAAAAAAAAATAATTGATCGATTATATGTGACAATTATTGACTGATCTTGGCAGTGCTCTCTATCTTTTTTATTCATTATTCCAAACATTTAACAATTATTTCCTGAGTATCTTCCACATGCCCCACATTGAGCCAGATGTTGACAGACAAGGTAAGAAAGGTCCTCACAGAACATCCATGCTGGAGGAGAAAAACAATTACCCTAAACATTTTATAAAAACAAGATTATTAAAAATCATAAGCGTTCTAAAGGAGTGAACCAGGGGTACCTGTGTGGTGCAGTCCGTTGAGCTTCCAATTCTTGGTTTCAGCTCAGGTCTCACTTTAGGGTCATGAGATTGAGCCATACATTGGCTCTGCATTCACCGTAGAGTTCTGCTTAGGTTTCTCTCTCTCTTGCTCTGTCCCTCTCCTACATGTGTGTAAGCTCTCTGTTTCTCTCTCTCTAAAATAAATAAATAAAATCTTAAAATAAAATAAAATAAAACAAAAAAGGAATGAAACAAAGTGATTTTAAGAGAGAAAATGCTTAGAGAGATGGTTTCTTTAGCTAGAGGGGTGTGAACAAGGCCTGAGGACACAATATCTAAGGCCTGAAGAATGAGAAGGAATCATCCAGGTATAGTCATCCCAGATGACTGTAGGTCTAAAAGTTTCTATGATCAGGACTACATTCCAAATGTGGCCTCAGTTTTACACACTCTCAGCCAACAGCGAACAAGGTAGGGAAAGACGAGACCCTACTTCTATAATCAATGTAATTGATAATTTATTAAAAAGTATTTGATATTAAGTGATCAAATTACCTAGTTGGATTGTGTGGGGTTTTTTTCTTTTCCACTTTCCAACTAGTTGTGATGAAGTTTTATGAAAACACAAGTTTATCTTTGTGTTGCTATGTTACTTCTACCCAGTTGTCTATTTAAAAATGTAACTTACGATAAAGCCAGACTCTAACTCTAAATCAATTCACTTGCATGAATCTTTCCAATAAGCTTGAGTTGATGATACTGTATACATAAATGTCTACTGTGCCATTTTGCAGGTTAAAAAAATGAAATAAATTATGAGATGCCAATTCCAGAATGAGAATTGGCACAGGTCTGCTTTGAAGATAAAAAGAAGAGTCTAGAGCTCCTGACTTCTAACATTCACCTCATCAACCTGAACCTTTCCTCGTATTCTTCTTAAAAGTGTTAGTTTCACCCTAGAGAAGGATGTTATATTTATATTTTGGACATAAGAGAGAATTCTTATATAAATTTTTGGCTGAACTAAGTCCATAGAAAAGAAACATCCCAAGTGTAAAAATAGAGTTTGGTGGTAGAAGCAAGCCGTGTACAGTAATAGCTATTTCACACTTTCAGAAACTTGATTCCAGTATGGTTTGCAATTACAGGAACAGAGAGACATAAGCTAATTAGTTATTGAGTCTCTATGTTCTTCTTTAAAGAACGCCATCGATCTTTGCCCTCAGAAAGTTATTTTTACACAGTCACATGTGCAAGCTAGTGGGTGACAGACCTCCTGTGGGGTCCTACTTTCAGCTTTGGTCTTTGAAATGAAAATAATCATACTTTTATTTACCAAGAGTCTGAGTCTTCCACGTGGTCGGGAATATGGCTATAGGCACCAAGCGAACCATATTTAATTACCTATAGCTAAGTATTTGTGTAAGCACTCAAATGTATTTAAAGATTTTATTTATTTATTCATGAGAGACACAGAGATAGAGAGAGAGGCAGAGACACAGGCAGAGGGAGAAGCAGACTCCTCGCAGGAAGCCCAACGTGGGACTTGATTCCTGGACCCCAGGATCACACCCTGAGCCAAAGGCAGATGCTCAATCGCTGAGCCACCCAGGCATCCCTCAAATGTACCTAATATTACCACTTCAAAGCCACGTGGGAAGTCTTTTAACTGTGCCCCTTTAAATCTTGATAGCAAGGGTCCTGTGGCTATAGTTATGTGTATTATTACCTCCAAAATGCTGATAGGAGAAAAAAATCAGATAAGAAAGTTTAAGAAGAAACCAATTTGGCCACTATGAGCTTGTAAAGTAATAAGAGATTACATATGCGTTAACATCAAAGATACTTTTGTTCTAATATAGTTCATTTGAGACCTTATTGTGTTTCTAGTCCAAGTGTGCACTCATTATCTTAAATATTAGGCAGATAAATGTATTTATATATTCTGCAATCTGTAATTATATAAAATTAAATTTTCTTATACAGAATCTTGTAATGCATTAGGTTTCTAATCCTTTATTCTATTACGGTACTAAAACTTATGACTAATATTAAAGGTACAGCAATTGTTTCTTAGATTGTCCTTAGAAGTAGAATGAGTTCTGGGATCTGTGGCTACTATGCCTAGAGATAAAAGCAGGACTGTACAGTAGTCTGGTTCCCCACGCTGGTCGCCGGCAGTAAGAGAAAGCATAGAGAAGTCCCCTTAAGCCACCACTGGACTAAGCCTCCTTCCTCTGGTGTCTTACTTCCTCTGCCTGCTGAGCCTTCCAATGGCAAGACCAACTCCAGCCAGCAGGAAGCAGCCCATGACATTTTGCTGCGTGGGACTTTAACAGACTATATCAACTGCCAAAACCACATTTCACAGTGATCCCAGGGCTTGTACCATCTTTGCTATTCTCACAGAAAGCTCCATTCATTTGTGTTATAACCCAAATGTGATTCTTCATTGTTATTAGGGAAGTATGATGAGTGAGAAGGAGTCCAGGGCTCTCCCTCCTACAGTTCAGTGTGTGCATTGACACTCCTTCATATTGGGCATTTTTTATTCAGTGGAATGGTCTTAAAAAATAAGCCAGAGGTCTTCCTGTTCTCCTAAAGGGAGAAGATGGGTGTCATGTTCTTTTCAGCATCATGCAAGCTTGCTACTATAATGCCTGCACTGTTCCTGGATCTCACAAGATAGACGGTTCAGTCCCATGGATCTTTAGAAAAGTCTCTTGAAATAAAATTTTAATCTGCTTTCCAGGCTCTCCCTAAGTTTATAGGGCCACCAAGTCAAATTTCCTTCATTTATTTCTACCTCAGGTTTTAACTGAATCACGTTTATTAAGCAAAATTATAGTGTGGCTGAAAGACAACACCTGATACAACAAAGTATGCCAATATTCCCCATCCCAGGATACCACAAATCCTCTCCTTTTCCTGTCACTCCTTTGTTCCACAAAGAAACTAGTGTTCAACAATATCTTTGATCTGTTCATACAAACCCAAATAAGTATCAGAAATGGGCAAAAGCAGCTAACATTAGCATTTTCTTTACTGAATTCCTAAAGTTGCCCCTACTCCAAACCTACTACACCCACATCCTTTCCCACCTCAGGAGACGGTCATTCCTTCCTTACAATTGCTCACACCAAAAAAACTTTATTCCCATCTTTCTCTCACATTGCATGTCAATCCGTCAGCATTTCCTATTACTCTGCCTTCGATATATATCCAAAATCTGCTTTCAATATATACCCAAAATCCAGCCACTCCTCACCAGCTCCACTGTTACCCACCCTACTGCTACCACACTAGATAGAGCCTCCATCTTTCTACCCTTGCTCCCTTACACACAAACTCTACAAAATCGAGAATAATCCTTATAAAATATGTCAAATCATGTCATCCCCTCACTCAGATCCCTCACATATCTCCTTGTTTCACTTAACTAAAATCCAAAATCCTTACAGTTGCTGACAGTCTTCCTCAATACCTCTCAGAGCTCATGTTCTGCTACTCCTCCCTCCCTGCCATCATGGACTCTCCTATTCCTCTGATGTACTATGCATCTCTGTCTGAAAGGCTCACCCTCTCCATCAGGCCTCCCCTACAACACTAACTCCTCACTCATTCAGATCATTCCTTAAATGTCATTTCCTAAAAGAAACCTATTCACAATGTCCAGTTCAACACTGGAAACTGCACCCAGACCTTCACCATAGCATCCTAATGCCCCTTACCCTACTCCCTTTTTTTTTTCCCAACACAGATTTCTTTTTACCATATTTATTGTTTGTCATATTCCACTAGAACAAAAGTTCTGGGATATGAGGATCTTGACCACAAGTGCATAGAAGAGTGCTTGACACAAAGCAGGTACCTCCCCAATAACTGTGGATGGAATCTTCTCCTATCTGGCAGCATCTCAGCTTTGGGGTCATACCTCAGTTCCTGGATGGGGTCTGGGTCGCTTCTCAAGCAACAGCAGTCAGGAGCAATTGCAGCCCTGAACACTTCCATTGAAAGTTATGACGGACTCCTCCAAATTGAACACAATCTGTTCAGAGTTCCCAGGAGCTGTCAAAATACATATAAATAACATCCATAAGATTTGGAAACACACGCAATCTCAGAACTAAACATGATCAGTATAGCAGTCTGCAATTTGAGGATAGTTCTATTATTTTAAAGTCTAGACCAAGAAATCTCACATTTATGTTTGGTGACAATACTGGCAAGAGATGATTGTCACATATGCAGAGCACTTCCATTTGTGTGCATGAGATCATGCATAATTCCTCGCCTGATGACGCTATGCCAGTAAAGCTTCTCCCTCTGTCCTGGAACCCAACATAGAATTAAGAAGTCTCTATTCTGAACTCTCCTCTTTCATGTGAATACAGCAAGCCACATTATAGCATGTGAGCCTCTATATTCTAGGCCTTGATATATTCTCTGTGATCCCTAATCTTTGGCTCTTCTCTCAGAATTTCTTCACCAGAGTACAAAGTCAGACCAATTCCGCCATTACTATTGTTCATAAATGTTTTCCGTTTGCAATTTCCAATTACCAAAGTAAAGTCTCCACATTTTGTCCACATTTGGGTCAAATCCCTCTCCATAGGCTTGAGAGCCATTGCCACTTGCCATTTGCCATTCCACTTGTTTCTTCCTAAGTCTGCCCCCTAAGAAGCCAAGAGAAAAATGCATGATACTCCCCTCCAGCTGCTCTCCCAAACAGCTCCCAGCTGCTTCCCTCAGCTTCGAGATTCACTATGACATGAACAACTGTTCCGATTTTGATGGTAACACACACATTGCTAGTTTAGCCTCTTTTCCAGTGACATCCAGATCTGACCCTGCTTCTTCTGTGGTCTTCTGTCACTCAGATGTTACCTTACCCCTTCAGCCGGGCTTTATAAACCTTAACCCAACCATTAGAGTAGGAAGAGCCCAATCTTCTGAATCTGAAAGTCTCCTGATCTGTTTTTGCTTTCCCACAGTTCTGATATTGACTTCAATAATCATTTTCTCATTGCTCTTGCTTCTTTTTGAATTCCCAGAGCTCTCCTTTCAAAAACAAAGGAACAATTTTCTATGCACATGCAAATAACCATAGTTAGGGGCCAAGAAAGCATGCACAGTTCCCTCTACCTCTAGGAACTGGGACTCCTCTGTAGCCAGAAATCACACTTTCGGTTTTCTTAAAGTCCTCTTTGAACTGTGTATTATATTAAGTAAATTGGTGGTAAAAAGTCAAGAAAATCCCCCTAATAACAAAAGCCCCCAGTGGTGGACATTCTTGATACCCAAATTCGGATTCTCATGAACCCAGAGATGCCATAAAACATGATAATGACTACACACACGTCCACTTTTCCTCCCTGGCCAAAAGTTAGGAAAACAGAAAAGGTAATATAAGGTAGTGAAGGCATCCCAGTCAGCAAACCCAAATATATGCACAAGGAAAGTTTGCTGGTTCTGGGGTGAGTCCTCTCCGAAAAGCAAATTTCCATCCCTTCCAAGACAATATTCTTGCTTATTCCATGTGGGATGTTACCCAGCAAACATGCAGCTGCTCTTGCAGAGTCTGTTCTGGCACAGAAGATGAATCCCCATCCCTGCCAACATGAGTTTCTGCCTATCCTTTTCCCAGCACGAGAACTGTGTTTCCTGCATGTGGAACATTATCAATGAAACTTACAGTTGTTTCCATAGTTGGAGGTTCCCAAGAAGAGAGTCTGCTTCCCAGATTCCAGTCCTGTATGCATCTATCTGCCTTACGCTGCCCATCTGTGGCTGTCATGAGAATCCCAAACTCTCCTAACAGCTAACCTTGCTGCAAATTCTCATGGGGGTTGTGGTGAGGGCTCACAAGCATATTGACCCTATTCATGGCCATTCACGTCTTTGATCCCTAGCACCAACCAATGTGTTTAGCAGGCTGAATTAGACTGGTAGTGAACCACAGGAACTTCCTGACCCATTAACTTTAAAGCCTAGAGAAGAAATAAGCCAGGTAGTCACTTTGACCCTTCCCCTTAGGTCTCATAGGTATTCCTAGCCTTCTGAATCCCATTATTCTGATAATGACGGAGAGACATGGATACACTGGTAAAAACAGAGTCAAGTTCATCATAAATTAATTAAATTACAGTTACTTGGAGCCTTATCGATGTAAGAGTAAGGCTAGATTTCAGAGGTAGAATAAGATAAGCATAACCATCCTCAAGAATGCAAATTATTGGGGTGCCTGGTGGCTCAGTCAGTTGGGCATCCAACTCTTGATTTCAGCTCAGATCCTGATCTCAGGGTCATGGGATCAAGCCCCACATCAGGCTCCACGCTCAGCATAAGTCTGCTTGTCCCTCTCCCTCTGCTCCTCCCCCCGCCCCCACTCACACGTTCTCTCTCTATCTCTAAGGTAAATAAAATCTTTAAAAAAAAAAGAATGCAAATTATTGCCTATGAACATGTGTCCACTCCACTCCTCAAGCAGATCTCATGTATGCATTATATATGCATGCATTATAGATTTCTGAGGTGCTTACTGACAAGCTTAAGACTAGTGAGAAGAAACTGACAAGCTTAAGACTAGTGAGAAGAAACAAAGACATAGTATTATCTGACTTCCGCAAGCATAATGCTTACATGCCCTTCAGCTACCGGTCTTCCCCATCCTTTCCATGTGCAATGACTACTCAAACCTCTAATGTATTTGTTTAGTCATCTCTATTATTCCTCTTCCCATTCCCCAAACTGGAATCTCATGTGCATTCATTATCATGTTTAATGGCATCTCTGTATATATATATTCCATTGCCTACACTCGGAACATCAAAATCTCAATTTCTCTCACTCAACAGTTTATGCATTGATCAGTTATTTTCTGAGCACTATGTCAGACATGGAGATATACAGATGGAAGAGAACCATCTGGAGCCACACAATCAATTATTGTAACCCAACAGAGAAAGGCACTATGAGAGCACAAAGGGAAATTGCTTAACTCTGCCAAACAGGACAAAAAAAGACTTCCCAGGAGAGACAACATGTGAGGTGATGCCAGAATGAGGAGTTCAACCTACAGATAAAAGGATACCTACCATTACTGACAGAGGCAAGCATATGGCATGGGCATAAAAGCATAAGACAGCGCAACATGTTGGGGCAACTATAAGTACATCAGTCTGATTTTTGCACAAGTCACAGTGGTGAAAAAGTGGTAGATGAGATAGAAAAGGTAAATGGCAGAGAATGAATGGCCTTAGGCATCATGCTATGGGATTGGAATTGATCCTATGGAGACTGAAGACTTCTAATAAATTTTTCAACAGTACAGTGATTGAAAGATGCTTTATAAAAATCACTCTGGTCTCAGTATGTAAGGAGGAAGTAGGTTGGCAGAGACTAGAAGCAGGGCCTGAATTAAGGCAGTGGGAATGGGAAGCCATTGTGAACTGCAGGAAGGGTATTATTAAAAGGCTTATCATAGTTCATGTACAACTGGAATAACTAATTCTCCCCCTAGAATACTTCACTACTGAGCAAAAAAGCAAGAATATCCATTGATCTGATGACCCACATTTCTATAAAATGCCACCATATAACTTCTTCCCACCCCAAATCGATTAACCTTCCTTACTCTGTAGACTTCAACTCTGATTTCCCTCCTATATTAATGGAAGAACTGCCCTCCCAATCCCTTAAAAGAGAAAATCCTCAACTTGTACTTCAAATCCCACTCTGTCACCAATCCATGAACTTCTCTTCTATAGGTTTATCTTCCACAAGCCTAAGTCTTTCCCCATTTACCACATCACTGTTTTCAGCCTATAAACATGCTGTAAAAACAATTTTCTTTACACGTTTCTCCTAACTTCCCCTTTAGGTATGTCAATGCTCTACTTTTCTCCCCACAAAGTCTTCCTTTCTAAAGGTAGTTATATTTTTATCTCTAATTTATCTTACATTTACTTCTTAAAACTATGAAGTAGGTCACTATATAACAAATGATCTTTCACCATTACCCCTCAACCCCTCAACCCATGGGTCTCACCTCCCCATTGCTTACATGTATCACATACTCAAAAGCCTCGGTATTTCATTTGTTTTGTTATGCCAGCACGGAATGTCTTTTCAACTTTCTCTTCCTATGAAAATGTCATTAATAATTTCAAGTGTAGTCTACAGACCAACTCTTCCATAAAGCCTTTCTCAGTTTCTTCAGTTAGATTAATAATTTTTCTCTTTACTTGCTGCTTTTACTTGTGTTATTATGCCCTTATCTATTCTGCCTGGAATTACAGTTTATAATTCAAGGTTCAAGGTCGTATTTCAAAATTTATAATTCAAGGTCTTAAGTCTGACACCAAAAATAAATTATAAACTTGTAAAGGTGAACACTTATCTTCATTTCCCCCACAATAGAATCTAGGACTATGCCCGGCTTGTAACAGATGCTTGTTTACTTACATGGTTGTTAATTAAGTAGAGTGAATCAAGAGAAGGATGAAGATACACAGGTTACTAAGGAAAATTGTTTTTGCTCAGACTTTTGAATTTAATAACATTAGGTTTTCTATACTCAAATTGTTTGCTTCAAAGTGGTTCTAGATATTTAATACTGTCAAACTATCTGATCAAAATTTATCAAGTTCTTATTTGTTACTCACTGTCCTATTGGTTAATACTGAGCATAAAAAGAGAGACTGAGTGTGAAATGTTCTTCCAAAGGAAAGAGAGAGAGAGAGAGAGAGAGAGAGAGAGAGAGAAACTGACTTCCAAATAACCAACTAATGTCTCATCTCCAAGTTATAAGCCTATGCTTTAAAGCTGGGATAGTACTAAGCTAATCATTATTTCAGTCAATTCAGTTATATCTGAATACATTTAAACATGGTATTTATTTTTCAAGATTGATTTTGCTTTGTAAGTTTAAACAATGCACAAGTTAGCTCTGAATGCCCAACAAACTACCTCAAATCCAGGTGGTTTTAAAAAGTCAGAAATTTATTTAGCTAATGATTCTGTGGATTGGTGATTTGAGCCAGGCTCAGCAGGGTGGTTCTTCGAACTTAGCCTGGGCTTGCTTATGTGCCTACAACTAGGTCCAAGGAATGTTGACTGGTCTAGGATGACCTCAAGTGCAAAGATTCATTCCTGATCCCATGTCATCTCTCACCTCCAGCAAGCTAGCCCAGGATTATTCACTGGGAAGCTAGGTAAGAATTGCAGGGAGAAACTGGAGTTTGCAAAGTCTCCTGAGGCCTAGGTGCAGAGCTGACACATCACTTCTGATACATTCTCTTGGCCAAAGGAAGTCACAAAACCAGCCCAATGTCAAGGAGAGAGGAAACAGACTACTTCTAATAGGATGTAGCAAAGTCACATTATAAAGATGTGAATACAAGGAGGAGTAAAGGCATATCTACCACAAACAGCCAAAACTCCACAAATATATATTGAACATTTAATATATGAGATTGTTCTTAACTTAAGAAATTATAACTTAGTGTGGAAGACAGACATTTGCCAGGTAATAGTGTAAAAAGTGGTCTATGCTGTTTCCTCTGCTTAGAACACTCTTTCTCCTTCTATTCTCATAATATCCTCTTAAGATCCCATATAAATATAACTTCTACTGGAAAGCCATGACAGAGAACAATCTGGTCCTACCAGTCCAAATGGCCTATTTGGCTATTTCCCATGTGACAAATTCTTTCATCTGAATCCATACTGAATTGTCACTTAGAAGGTACAGAGAAAGAAAGGCCATTCTATTGCCAGAAATTCATTTTAGGAAGTCATAACAGAAAGAAAATGAAATCAAAATGTTCTTCATTCATTGTCATACATTACATCATATGAGTTTTGTATTTGTGCCATGGTAACACTATCTCCGTTAGAGAACAGATGGAAGGCACAAAGGTTTTAAACAGCCGGGGGTGTTATTTAATCCGATTTGTACATTAGAAAAATCACTTGTCTTGGATTTTATGCATGATCCATTTAGAAGCAAATACTATAATCTCAGTGAGAAATTATGAGGATGTTTGAAAACATAAAGAAATTGCAAATTTTGAGAGCTATGTATGATGCTGAATACACACGACATGACTGGCTGATTGGTAGTTGAAAGTGACTAAGGAAAATCCAGCAGTAATGACTTTCTGGTTCCTAGTTCAGGACACTGAGACCAGACAAGCCCCCGAGTGAGTGGAAATTTAAAAATATGTGTAACTTGAGAGAATACAATGAACTCTTTCAGAAAGAGTTAACTTTAAGATTTGAGCACTGAATATGGGTTAACAAATTTATGAACAAAATGTGGTTCATCACTGTCATCACTGTGATCTTTTATTGGTGATGGGCATAGGTCTTAAACTTTGGGGTGTTAGCTCTTTAGAGAACTTGATACAAACTAAGGACTTTGTCACCAGAAAAAAAAATATCATGAACCACACAACTTAATAAATTCATGAGACCACCCCTCACCCCACACACACACCCAATGAATCTTATGTGAAAATTCCCTGTTTGGGAAATTAGATGTGTTAACAACAGTCCAAGTGGGATCCCCTCCCAAGAAGAGGACATGTGTGAGTGAAGCATGAGTGAATTAACCCATTGGCCTAGTAGTTTTATAATATGATTTTTAAGACACTAAAAATATCTGATCCTATGCTTAATTTTTGTCATTTACTTCATTTTTGTTACCACCTTATTTATAATGAGATTTTGACTTAAAGATTTTTGGGTGTTATGGGCACTGAGGGGGGCACTTGGTGGGATGAGCACTGGGTGTCATTGCTATATGTTGGCAAATTGAACTCCAATAAAAAAATTTAAAAAAAATTCAGGAATTAAAAAAAAAGATTTTTGTTTAAAAAGGATTTGACCAAATGCATCTGTAAGAGTGAGCATCTGACTGTTTTCATGCTTCATCACCACTAGGCTCTCCAACTCCCTGAAGAAAGCATTTCTGGAAGTCTGTTGAATGTCTGTGCATTGAAAGCTTACACAGGCGTGAAGAAGGTGCTAGCAAACAGACTAATTCATTCTCCTGCTTGAACAAGAATGCTAAGGTTAAAGACACTAGGATTTAATCCTATAGAAATGCAACACTTTAACATACTAAATTCTATCAATTAATTATTGTATAAATAAAATAATTACTTTTCACATTCATGACCTAGATTCCAATGAGAGCACAGTATTACAATTTTAAGTTGTGCATCAAGAGCAAAACAGCCTTGGAAGAATGATAAAATTAATCAAATGTAAACCCACTCTCTAGCAAACAATTCTTTCTTTTTCATACAAAGTCAACAATATCTGGGTATGTTCAAGCAGAATTCACATGAAGTGGATATTGATAAATCAGGTCATTAAACAGGTAATCTGGACAGTCAGAATGTGGCTTCTATAGTGCCAAAGACACTGGCGGGGGCTGCTCAGTTCAATATTTTCTAAACCAGCTCACAGATGGGAGCTTTAATGATTGAATCAATGTGTTGAAAAAAGAGCATCCAGTTTTTAAATTATTGCTTTATCCAACATATTTATAATGCTTTTCCTTTTCCGTATATAAACTACCATGATGGCATACCACAATGATTTAGTCAGGAACAAAAAAATGTTCAAATCCCTCCCTTGTGAATTTCTATGTAAGGAATAATGAAAATACAGTCATTTTTGTTTGCATAGCTATTTCATGTTCTGTTGAATGATCTATAAGGGAGTTACTATATTTATGCTCTTTTTTTTTTCTTTTACAAAAGAAATTTCTCATCTATAATTACAGTTATATAGTAAAGGATTTTCTTATTGAATTTTCTTTTTTGACAGAATTGATTTCTTTATTGACTCCAGAAGTGAAAACTAGTAAGTAGACTCTGGCATAAAAGGAATATTTGGCCATATGCTTATATCATTTGCTATAATCTGATCTCAACCGGAATACTAATTGCTTTTGGCTTCCCATACAGATGTAAGGGCACATTTACCAATGGAAAAGTCAGTGACTATTCCAAACAGGTATATAAATCCACTCCAAGAGTCACTTGAATCTTTAACCAAAGAAATTATGCAAAGGAAAACCAAACAAGAGAGATGTACTTGGCACAGTTAGCACCATTGTGGCTTGAAGAGAATTAACACATAGTACAAGGAACTAGATACAGTGCTGTTCCTGTCTGCTTTTGTTATATGGCTTAGGAATGAAGACAATGAATGACTATGGCTAGGATACTGGTTGGCTAGAAAACAACCCAGGAGGTCCAAATAACTCCGCTCATTTCTGGACGCAGAAGGAGTGCCAAGATTTCTAACAAAGATGCATATTGAGTCAGAAAGAAGATTTGTTTGGAGACTGTGGATGTCTCAGTTTATCTCTATGATCATTGGGAAAACAATAAAAGGCAGTATGAGTACAACATGGAATTTGGAAGGTGGTGGTTGTGTCCAAGGGGTATATTCAACCTGTTAAATGCCAATTCCTCCCCTAGTTTAAAATGAGTTTGGTAACTCTGTCAATTTGGCAGTATCCAGTATTTCCTGAGATTGGTGATGATAAGCTTATTTGTAATCATGTGAATTCCTTCCTGCATTTTGACAGGCAAGCTCTGAGTTATTTCAGGTGATGAGGGTAATGATTTACCAGTGACATTTTACCGTCTGTTAAAGAAAAAAAAATGGCACAATTCTTACATGATGCAGACATGAAAAAGGTGCAGCCTGTTGAAGACAGTGACAGAAGAGGTCTCATAATAAATTAAAAAGCCAACCATGATGCACTGCATTTTGACTGTATTAATATTGTTATAACTGCAGTGTTTCTTTGTCTCTGAACTGGAATAGGCTCTGGTATAATTCTGAGACACTCCAACCTACAATGTCACATGTTTTCCTCCTAATGACAGTTATTAGCAATATTAAAAACTTCATTTACTGTTTTGACATGAAGCATTATAGCTAATTTTCCTTCAAAAACCTCTTGTGTCAAAAAAATTAAAGCCATTTTTTTAGCTGATATGTCCCCGCTTCAATACACAGATTGATTTTTCTTTTAAAAAAATAATATCTAAAATTTCAGGGGAGGAGCAAGTTAGGTAAAAGAAAAAAAAATAAGATGAAATACATTTTACTGAACCAAATAACAAAACATGTTTTTGTGTGTATTGGGTTATATTGCAGAATATTCTGTATCCACCAATAACTGTTCTTGTTATTTCAGTGGTGACTAGGAAAATGGGCAAGAACATAACTTTCTTATTCTACTAAAAGCATGAATAAATATAAATAAATCAGAACCTCAGGTAAAATCAGTACTGAGAATTCATTCCCTCTGAAGGGCTGGTCCATGTCAAGGTTAATTCTGGGTAAAAGAATAGTTTAAAAGTAACAAAAACCCATACGCCTCTCAAAAACATACCTCTCTGTGGAAAGTACTAGTGTATTAAGATCCAATCATCCTCAATAACATTGGTCCCTTACACAATCAGATAACATGAAACTAATACAAATAATATTGGCCTTCCAGAAGCTTAGAAACCATGTGTCTACTTGAGCTCCACTATACCACTGAAGCAATGTCTAGGTATAACCTGGAGCAAGAAAATTTAAACTTCATTAAAAATTCATGATCTATATTATTTCACTGCCTTCTTTATTTTCAATTAGTTCCTTCTATTAGGCTCTCGGAATACAAAAGGATCGTGGAATGAAGTTTCTCATATCTCCATGTCTACGTAACTTTGGATATCCCATGACTTTCAATACTGCCAAATATTAATATTATGCTTTAAAGGTCCACGTTTTTTAAACTCGCATATTAGTGAAGTTAGATTGACATGGAAAAAATGTAGAAAAGATAGAAGTTACTTTTTAAAACTAAATTGTTGAGGCAATAAATGAAAGAATCAACTAGAAGAATGTTCTGCAATAATATGGATACTCCAGGCTATTTTACCCTAAGTGGAAAATATCAAATGCTTAGCAGAGTAGGTGCAGATGCCAGGGGTTCATATATTTTTGCCTTTCTGTGGGCAAACCAATTCACTTTAAATATTGCATCTCCTTTTAACCTCAGTATTAATAATACCTATGCCACTTTTTTAAAAAGATTTTATTCATTTATTCATGAGAGAGAGAGAGACAGAGACAGAGACAGAGACACAGGCAGAGGGAGAAGCAGGCTCCATGCAAGGAGCAGGATGTGGGACTCGATCCCTGGTCTCCAGGATCCTGCCCTGGGCTGAAGGCGGGGCTAAACCGCTGAGCCACCGGGCTGCCCCCTATGCCACTTTATTAATACTTCTTCGCATGTGGTGTGAATCTAGGACATTCATGGAGGGGAAAGGAGGAAATAAAGAGGGCAAAGAATATTGGGTTTGTATCAATGGCATATCTCCAAAAGCACTAAAAGCTTTCAATTTTTTCAAGGGATTTTAGACCAAACAGTGAAGATTATAAGAAACAATCAGGACATCCAGATGTTCTACTGAGACGCCCAAACCAGCTATAGGTTCTAAAGAAATGGTTGAGAGAGAGAGATAGAGAGAAAGAACCTAGCACAGATTCTGAATTCCAATCATGATTTTCTACTTTAATGATGTCCCAGGATGGAAAAGACACAGATGTAGAGTCACGCAACTCTGTCCTAGAGATCATCCAAATGTGTTAGAACACAGAAATCACCATCTTTGAAAAGCAGCTACATTATAAGAACTTAAAATTTTTGGAAAATAGTTACTGTACAAAGGTCCCAATATCTGAATATAAATATCAACATTAGTGAACCAAATTTGGTGAATAGTATTACAATTTAATTTGAATGTTGAGCTTGCCAATTAGAAACCATTTATTTCTGTCCCCACATGTTGTACTTCTCAATTCACAGTGATCCCATATTCGGCTTTTGCTTTGAGGTTTGCCAGTACAAACCTGTAAGGGTTCTTCTGGGAATCCTGCTGGCTCCATATGCCCTGAAGCTTAAGTAAGTCAACTCCCACACTCAGTAAAGGAGCAGACAGTGGTAACATTTCATTGACAGAAACAATAGTCAGGTTTCAGCTATAAGAAAATAATCCTGAATCTTCCTTTCACCTGGAAAAAAAAATCTGTGTGAAGAAATGAATCCATGGAGAGTATTGTATAGCTCAATCTGAACAACAATCTGGATCCTCTATCTGTTCCCACTACCCATTTGGACCGCCATTGATCTAATTAGAGGAATATGCAGTACTGTGTGTGTATAGTGAGGACAGGGAAAAATGCAGACCAGAAGCCATACTCCTATCAAACTTTTTAGTCAACATCTAATTTAGTCTTCTGAACAGCATAGCACTTTTCGTCATTTGGGGATTTTCAACATTGCCCTCCAACCTTCTTCCAGAGTACCACTAGGGCTTCCTTGATTGATTCCTTTTTTTTTTTTTTTTAACTCCCAAAAAGTATTTTCTTTCCCTCTAAAGCAACAAAATCATTTTCCCTTCTCCATTAAAAAGCTTTTTCTCAATCTTTATAATCACAATGAGAATGAGAACACCTCCTCCGGTGCTCACTTTAATTTCTGTCATGATACAATAGCTGCACTAACCTTTGGAATGTTCCGAACAGGACCAACTCTTTTGATAGGGAACTTTCTTCTGGGTCAATATGATCTAGAGGCCTTGAAATAATGAATAAGCAGCAAGAAAATCAGGACTTCTACTTGATCCAGCGCAAAGCTCCCAGCCCACTTAGGTTTTCCCATTATTGGTTTCAAATAGCAACTCATAAATAATGTAAGGCAGCCAGTTCATCAGATTCCCAGAGTTGCTACATGCTCCTGGAGTTGAGACCTAACTTAGGAATTTTATCCAACCACATCAGATTCAGTAAAGCAAACACTCCCATCAACTAGGAAAAAACTTTTAGGGCCGCTTTTCACAAACAAGGTTAAGAACTACCGTTTTAATTTTCAAAAGGAGTCTTACTTCTTCTTCTTACCACCCAAATATATATACGTATATATCATTTCAGACAGTTCTTCAATAGAGCAGTACAGATTTGATGTCTTTTTCCAGCTGATGGCTTCATAGATTAACTGCCTGTCCCAAATGTCTTGTTGAAAAGGTTAATATAACCTGCTCCATCATCATGTCCACACGTGGGGTTTTCCACCTGTTTTACTCCATAACCAAGAAAGGAATCATACTATTTCTGTAATTCAATAACTTCAAACAAATATGTAGGCTACTCTTTCTTCCTGCCAAGAGACAATTTGGGGTGATTGCTAAGATTTAGTCACATGCACTACATGAATCTAAATGTTGCTGTATATCACAGTCAGGGGACAGTAAGAATCTAAAAGGCTATACCATGAGAAATGTTACAGAAATTGAATCTAAAACTAACTACTAACCCAAATGGACTTGAATGACTGATCTTGTATTAGGATTTGTGACTTACTGAAAATCATAAAAATGATACTGTAAATCAGGAATATATTAAGGAAACTTGCTTTTGAAGTATAAGCAGTATTGATTTAGGAAAACACATTTAAGATTCATCAAAAGATTTTTATTTTATTTCATGTAGTCCCTCCAGAAGTTAGACAGAAATTAATGGTGATAATGGGAGAGATATATCTTGGACCCGAATTTTTTAAAAATTTGGTATATATTTATGTACAATATGTGTGTGCAGTATGATAATTTCAAAAATAAACCTTTTCAAAGTAATTCATGTACTAAATTTATGTTGCATTCAAAGGTTTATAATGAAAAAAAAACAAAAAAACAAAAAAAAAAAGGTTTATAATGAAAGATGGCAAACCTTGTCCTATCCCTCCTCACTTCCGATTTCCACTCCCTCAGGCCCATGACTTAATTCTAATACTGTTTCTTCCATTATTTACTTCCATATTTTCCCTCCAACCCCCTTTTATCTCTCGCACACCACCATCATCCCACTTCCATTTACCCATCTACCTGTACACTCTCAATTAACCTATATGTGTATGTTAATATATTTGATAACAGTCATGTATATTATTAAAATGTAATTTAATATAGTGGCATATAAATGTTAATATATATTAAATTTCAGAGTTAATTTTGACATTATGTCTGGAAAAATAATATACATGGTCTTGAGTGACATCTATATAAATACATACATATACATAAAATCTCATGCATCATTTTGCTTTTTTTTCTACTGTAGTTTTCCTTCCAAAGCCTCTTAGAAGTTTATTTCCATCTGTACTGCTTGCTCTTTGGCCCTGCTGTACAATAGTGGTCCTAGGATTTTCTTTTACTGACACCCTTAGATATCCCTGTGTTGGATCACCTCTTCACTAATCCTGCATCTTTCACTTTTTTGGTTTATTCCTTATTCTGCTTAAGTAAAGCTTCCAGTAATTTTTTAAGAAAGTAAGTGTTAAAGTTTTGGGTTCTGAATTTTTTGCATGCTTGAAAATCATTTTAATTATCAATAATGTAACAATTGTTTTATTGTCTCCAGCTTCCAATTTCAGTGTTAAGAGATCTTGTTCCATTCAGATAATTTTCATGTGGACTATCTTTCTCCCTTCTGGAAGCTTAAAAATCTTCTCTTTATTTCTAGGTTACTAAAATTCCATAATATGGCTTACTTTTTTTTTTCCTCTCATTGTGCTGGACTTATCATTTGGAGACTTCTGTCCCTCAGTTTGAAAATTTTTTCTTGTATTATTTCTATCATAACTTCCTTCACTTCACTTTCACTGTTCTTTGTTTCTATAATCCAATTAAGACTTTGAACATCCCAAACCTCTACTCTAGTTTTAGTTTCCCTCTGGCCTTTTTTAATTTTTCTTGGAAATATTTCTTTGACCTTATTATCCAAATCTTCAATTAATTTTTAAAATTATTTTCCTATTTTTTTTTTTTTAATTTCCAGGGGGTTGTTGTTTTGTTCTGTCTTGTTTTTGTCAGCTAAAACATTTTTAAATGTTGCTCTTCAAAGACAATGTTAAGAAAATACAAATGCAAGCTATGGGGTAGGAGAAAATAATTGCAAAACATATATATGATAAAAGAGTTGTACAAGAAATACAACAATTATTGCAGTTCAATCATAAAATAAGCAGCTCTATTAAAAAGGAGTGAGATATTTTCTTCTTCACCAAAGAAGATACACAAATGACAAATAAGCACAAGCACAGAGCTATCCAACATCAGCTGTTACTAGGGAAATGCAAATGAAACCTCAACAATGCACCACTATATACCCACTAAAATGAACAAGTTACAAAGACTGACAATACTAAGTAATGGCAAGTGTGTGAAGCAACAAGTATTCATTAGCTGGTGGGAATGCAAAATGGTATAGACACTTTAGAAAACAGTGGCAGTTTCTTATAATGTTAAGCATATAATTACTATGAGACCAAAAGATCCTGCTCCTAACTACTTACCCCCAAATAAAAGAACCATGTGTCTATAAAAAGATCTCTACTCTAATGTTCACAGAAGCTTTATTCATAATAGAGCAAAAAACTGGGACTAAGCCAAATATCCTACAATTGGTGAATGAAAAGCAAACTGTAATCTATTTAAACAATAGAACACCACTCAATAATTGAAAGGATACTACCAATACATACAATACCATCGATTAATCTCAAAATCATTAGGCAAAAATGAAAGAAGTCAGACACAAAAGACAACATCTTGTATGGTTCCATTTATGCAAAATCTTTTCCAAAAAAGAAAAACTGTAATGATAGAAAGCAGGTCAGTGGTTGCAAAAGGCTGGAATAGAGAGAAAGAGGTGACTACACAAAAAACATAAGGGGATTTGGAGAGTAATGGAAATGTTTATCTCATGAGTATGGTGGCAGTGGTTATACGTCTGTCTCTGTTTATCAAAACTCATCAAACTGCACACTTAAAATTGGTGAATGTTACTATATGTAAATTACTCCTCAATAAAAGTGATAAAAAATAGAATGTAGGTCTTGCAACATATGGCCATGGAAAAGCATTTACAATATATTAATAAAGTAAGTGGATTTATCAGAAGACTGCCAAGAAATCGGTACCTTTGTCAGGCTGTTTAATAGAAGAATTTCATTTGTGGGAGCTAATTAATTAGGGTATTGGAAGAACTGAGAGGACAACTAGAGAAAAATAAACATCAGGAAGTCACTACCACACCTAAGGCAGAAAGAAATTTTAAAAGGGGGTAGGGACCTGGGTAGCTCAGTGATTGAGCGTCTACCTTTGACTCAGGTCGTGATCCCAGGATCCTAGGATCCAGTCCTGCATCAGGTTCCTCACAGGGAGCCTTATTCTCCCTCTGCCTACGTCCCTGCCTCTCTCTGTGTGTCTCTCATGAATAAATAAACAAAATCTTTAAAAGAATACATTAAATTTTAAAAAAGGATGTTGTTACGAGATCTTAGGAGTAGCACCATTCCAGAGGAGCTAGAATAAAAGTAGGGTTTTCCCTGTGAGAACACTAGAGAGGACGGAGCTTTCTAGAACCACTGCCAGAGACACTAACCCTTTCACAAAGAAGAATGGCAAGAAAGAATCCGAGTGTCTCCTTCTTCCCCCCTGCCCACCAGAACCTTCCTTTGGCTGGAACTAGCAGAAGCCACTTGGCAAGGCAGTCAATGAAGGAGTTTGCAGGGTACAGCTGCCTGTGACACACAGCAGAGCGGGGGAAGGATGGTTTAGAGATGCGCCGAAAAAAATGCAAAAATATGGCCATAGTTATCTACTATTACTATG
Organism: Nyctereutes procyonoides; assembly: GCF_905146905.1. Taxonomy (NCBI): domain Eukaryota; kingdom Metazoa; phylum Chordata; class Mammalia; order Carnivora; family Canidae; genus Nyctereutes; species Nyctereutes procyonoides. The sequence goes on along the minus strand of NW_026575082.1, from coordinate 15,142,758 downwards.
GGTAATTCTTAATTCCTTCCTCATGCTTTTTCTTTTCTTTTAAATATACATTTCTTTCACAATGAATAATGAACAACCTTCTAAAAATTCATTCAAGTGAGTTTGAAGAATTTTCTGTATTTTGATGAAATCAAAAGAACTGCAACAAAGAGTCTAAAGTTTTCCATAAAATTTTATTTTCTTGTCTTTAAAAATACAGAGATGAAGCTTTTGGGTTCAACTCAGACTTGACTCTAGCTAGTGAAGGCATTACATCTTCAGTCATCCCTACTTAATTACGTTATATGCAATGTTGTTTTAAAATGTTCCAGCAGAGCTTGGCACGGTGCTGCTTTCCCGTCCAGCCAGCTGGAAAGACCACCATTCCAGCACAGAGCCAGGAAAAGCTGCAAGCATGAGCAGTGTAATCACATAGGCAATTCACTCTGTGGCCAGATGCCTTTCACAGTTTAACCTAAGATGCTAGGCAAAGATGATGAATTAGGGGCCAACCAGATCTCAGAAAATATAGTTGGGTGATTTCTGCATAGATATATAAATATTATCTTCCTAATTTCACAAGCAATGATCATTGTTCTGAGCATAGAATGCATGTTAAATGAGGTTACAGAATTATCTTAAAATCTCAGTGTATCAGTCAGAAGTCAACCACATAAAAAGAACCATGAGGGGACACACACACACACACACACACACAGGTATACACATACATATACACATATGTACAGGCATACATATGCACATAAAGAGGGAGGGGAGAGAGAGGGAGATTTATTATAAGGAATTGGCTTATACCATAGAAGAGGCTGGCTAAGTATTTCTGAGATCTGTGGGCAGGCAGGAAGAGAAGAGCATGAGCAAGCTGGAACCGCAGAGGCACAGGCCAAAGCTGCTGTCACAGGCAGGCAGGGAAAACAGATCCCACAAAGAGAGAACAATTATAGTCTCAGCTGCTGTTGGGAATCTCTTTTTCCAGGAAGAGCCCAGTTAAGGGCTTTTAAGGGCTGATCTGATTAGGTCTAGCCTACCAAGGATAATCTCCATAGTTTAAGATCAGCTCTTTAGGAATTTTCCTGACATCTGCAGTACCTCTTCACAGAACCACCTAGATCGGTGTTTCATCAAATAACTGGAAGAGGGTATGTGTATGCTCCAGAACAGCTGCTGCCCTTTCTTTTGCCCCCAAAGTTCAACCTCGCTACATAAGTTGACACACCAAAAAACAGTCACACTCAGAAACATACATTTAAGAATACATATATACATACATATTATCATTTTATCATTATTTTAAGAATCAGAGTATCTCCCTACTACCAAACAGTGTCTGTCTTCTTCCTCATTGTAAGTGACCATAGTGCATGGTAGGTGCTCAATAAATACTGAATAAATGATTGAATGACATTTTCTTCTATACTGCTGCAACGTCAAAATGTATACTATATCCACTAATTTAAAAGTCCTCTTATTTTGAAAACATAATGAAACTTAAACTATGCAGATATAGAAAGAAGGAGTGGCGTAAAAAATGACATTCTTATGACCAAGAAGACTGCTTCAGCCTTTTCCTTCTGGTCCCATTCCCTTCTGCTTCATCCTGTAAGTCTATCTGCACTCTCCCAGCCTAGCTTGATCCAGGACATGTATTCCGCGTGGGCCACAGTCAGATGAATCAGTCAGATGCAGATTGGCTCCATCTGCATTCCTTTTCATAACCACAAAGTCTTTCCTTACACATGGAGTTTGATGTCTCTGAACTTATCCTTACTGTCACTTGTATCAAGCTCCAGCAGAATGGATCATTGACTGGTGTATCTCAGCCTCCTCTACCATTAGCTCTTTGTCAAGAGGGGCAATCTTGTTCACATGATAACCAAGAGCCAGGCTCCTGGAATGTACCAGCTCACTGAATGAGTGAGACAATGAACAAAGAATGAACTGTGCCCTTGCCTTAAACTCCTGAAGAACTCTCGCTTTAAATTAATAAGTTTCTGAGTAAACTCCTTCCTTCTTGCCTCAATCCCATCAATAATCCTAAAACAGGGACAAATATAAAACTCAACTGTCAGTGGATGTGTTATCAGCTAGGAATAGATCTGCTATTTCTCCAAGGATTATGCATATACCTGAGGATTTTTTTTAATTTTTTAAATTAAAAATTTCTCATCTTGATGAGCCCTGTAGACTCAGTGTGGAAAAGCTCAGTATTGATTAATAGAGGCATTTAAGTCTGGGGGAACGTGGTCAAATAAATAAACTCCAGGAAAGACTCAATGAGTAGCCTCATATATCAAAGATAATCTCTTGAGAACACAAGCCTGGATTATGAAAGCTTTCATGTTTGTCTTTCCTGTCATATACTCCAATTTCTCTCAGGAGAGCAATTGAAAAAAAAAAAAAAGAAAAAGAAAAAACTCAGGGATAGGAAAAACAACCTATAATCTATTTCAGACTTCTTAGTGAGAAGCACTAGCTAGCAAGCTTCATTCTGCTAACAAACTAATGCCAGTATAAAGTCAGGAAGAACCATCACACCTGGCATTCAAACTCCCTGCATTTTCTCCTGAAAGTTTTTTGAGACTAACCAGGTGAATATTTTATTATAATTCCCAAAGAGGATGACATTTTACCAGTTTATTATGAAAGTGGAAGTGCCCAGTTACTGATTTATAAATAAGCCCTATTACACTAAATGAGTTCCTTTGAGTTTTGTGGTATCTTATAGACGCCTAAGTAGTGAAAGCTGCTAGGGTCACAGGGAGAACATTTTCAGAAACAGACCTCTTCTTACTTTCCTAATTAAGAGATCAAAATGTTCTCTTCTGCTAAGGTTGGCAAGGAGAAACTTGCCTTTTTGCTCAGATCCTAAAGCTAAGCTCCTCTAGGCTCCCCTGCTCCCAAATACAATGCTGCTCCAGACTTCAGCTGCAGTCACTGAAAGTGGAACACCGAAAACACAAAGCAAAAACATACAGGATAGGGACTTCTAACATAGCCTCCTGTTCTTTGGAAAGTGGTGGAAAGTCCTGAGTGGGCCCTTTATCGTCCATCTAAGAACACTGATAGTGACAGGGCCCGGGGAGACACTCAAATAACCCAAAAGAGTAGCTACCAATCCATTCACAACTGATGCAGTATAACAAACAACCACAATCAATCAGATCATGCATCTTCTCTACCATCTGCCCGAATCATCTCCATGAAGCCTCCCCAGGCTTCTAGAAATCCAACAGTGTGTTGTAGGTCATCTTGGACTATTGCTTAATTGTTTTCCCATAGATTTCTCATTTTCCCAAAATAATTATAAACTTCTTGAGGATAGGGTAGATAGCATCTCATCCTTCTGTGTCTCCCAAAGTCCAGGAATGACAATGTCTTCTTAGAGTACAGGCTCCAGTACAGAAGTCTCAAAAGTCAACCTAAAACTGATGGTTTAATTATACACAGAATTAGAACCGTGAGAATTTATGAGACAGATACCTAAAACAAAAAGGGGAAAGGGAAAAGTATTTCGTGGAGAAATAAATGACCAATGAAAATGGATGTGTATGGATCTCTTGTTTTACCCAATTTATCAGCTCAGAAAATGTCAAATGTAGTATGGCATGGTGCTGAAACCTCCAAAAACCAAAAACCAAAAAAAGAAAAGAAAACCCAAAAAAAAAAAAAAAAAAAAAAAGAAAAAAGAAAAGAAAACCCCTAAGAGTCTTCTGGAAATCATTTCCCTTGGTACCTGGAGGAATAATTTTTAAGAAGTCTGATGTCTAGTTTCTAGTTGTTAATTTGGTTTGCGAATTTGTACAGATCTCTCAATCCTTTAGGCTTTATGCCTTCTGCAACTGAAATGAGAAACGCTGACCTGGATGATCTTACTGTCCTGTACAACTGTAAATTTCCAAGCTAAGGATTTCTACTCTCACTCACAGCTTAGGAATTTGTACAGTGCGGCACTTAAATGGCAAGCAGGGTGCTTCATGGGAGATGGGACTCAGACCATTGATGAGGGTTCTACACTGGACTCTCTGTTCCACTGGGCATCGTGCTTCAAGTGATTGCCCACAAAGGCAAGGAGACACTCCTTAATTAGCTTCCTATGTGCCCTAAGGTCTACACTGAGATTCTGAAAGCCTTCCTTCTTTTTCAATGGCCTAGTTTGTTGTTGTTGTTGTTGTTTTTCTTCCTAAATGTGTCTGCAGAGGAAAATTGTAATATTTAAATGCGTGTGCCTTCCAGATAAAGCCTAAGCATACCTTTTCATTGACTTGGAAAATGCAAACAAATAATGAGAAAATGCCAGGCAATAGTGAAGTTTTTGCAATGAATGAGAAATAATACAAAACAGAAGAAGATTAAAGACATCATTTCCCAGCTCCTACAGATCTCTAGCAGCTCTCTGCTTCGAAAAGTTTTTCAGAGGGATTCTTATGCCCTCGTTCCTTGCTTGTTTCCAATCTTAGAGAAGTTCATCTGGCATTAGATGGTGTGATAAGGTGTCACAATCTGACTGATAAATGTCCATGTCAAACAGAAAGCTTTTCAACCATCACTTGGCATTGAGAACTTGGGGGAGGAAAGTGCTAGAGATAACCAAATGTGTCTAGAGAAGGCATGTGGTGCAGTCAATCCCTAAATTTGAAGTGAAACCAGCAAGGAACATTATATTATGCCTGTTCACTTTTAAGCCCCTAAAGGGAGATTAGTGACAAAGTAAATACACATCAAAAATATCTTTACCATCCAAAAGGCAATTGTTTTAGGGGACAAATTCTTAAAGTTCCGTTATGACACAGAGTAACTCTGAAGTTGCCTCTGGTTGGCATCAGCTAGCTCTTGGCATAAAAAGCCAAACAGGACTTGCAGGGCACCCTGCTCCTGGCCTAAAAGGAAAGAACATCTTCTGTTGGGAAAACAAATGCTCGATAAGTAGAATGTTGACTTCGTACTGTTGAGGGCCTCTAGCTGCATCTATTTATAAAAGAGAGGCTATTTTTGAGCAAGTCAAACATGCACTCATTGCAGGGAGGCAGGGTGGAGATGGAAAAGGATAATCTCCCTGAACATCTGTCATGATTACACATAAAACCTTACTACAAAGTCAAACGCGATCTGTTTGGTACTTTGGACTGTTAAGCCCCAGCACTGTGAATGAGTGTTTGCAGTCACGGCTATGTGTTTTATCTGTTTTTATGATGCCTATCACTGGAGTCCCAGACAATCAGGGGAGGCATAACCAACATAATCAACAGGTCAATAGAGAAGATGCATTTGACCATTTAAGTCAGAGAATAAGGAACACATTACCATACTCTCTTGTTCATTTCCAAAAGGAGTCAGGCGGAGAAGTAAACATTCTTGCCATTATAGTAGCTGCCAATTTACTATGCCTTTCTCAATTGATGAAGCCACAGGCCCCCGTCACTCTGAATCTTGTCAGCAAAGATGGCAGCAGAAGAACAGCAGCAGCTGCCTTCTCTTGCCCACCCAGAAAGAAGGGAAAACAGTTCTCCCACAGAGCCAGCACATTTGGTGCTAAAGCAAACCCCAGCATGGCTCCTCCGGGCCTGGCTGCCTACCGCACAGTGGGGGTCTTTGTAATTTATTTAGATGCATATTGACCTTATTTTCTTGGCACTGTCATGTGAGAGCATGTTCTTTCGAAGGATTTGGGGAATGGGGGTGGGGGTGCCCGGCCCACCGGCTGGCTTTGAATTCACCAGGACGGAGCAGCTGGCCATCTCACCTCCCTCCATCACCATCAGAGCATCACCATCTATGCTGGAGATGGTATTTTCGAGCCTTCCAATTACGTCAGAACTTTAAAACATGAGGCGATACAAAATGGAATATTTGGGTGTCGTTTATTACCCTTTAGACACAAATACCCAGTAATGACTTTGGTTTTCCTTAAAGTGTTTGCTGGCCAGGTTTTTCAAAAACAACAAATGCTCCTGATTACAAAATAATTCTCCAAAATCAGAAAGCCACAGATAGTTGAAATGAAACTGTAATTCTCTTCTTGGACAGATACCCCATAATAATGAGTTTTAAAGGGGCATCCCCTGCACACTTGGTAAATAGACATCTTTTTAAGAATCATAACAGAGCCTGCCATTGCTTTGGAGTCAGTGTATCATCCTTTCTTAATTCACTGAAAAACATTCAACAAATATCCTTTATTTTTTTTAAGATTTTATCTATTTATTTGAGAGAGAGAGAGAGAGCACAATGGGGAAGGGGGCAAGAAGAGAGAGAGAGAAGCAGGCTCTCTGCTGGGCAGAGAACCCCACACAGGGCTCATCCCAGGACCCTAAGAGCATGACCTGAGCAAAAGGCAGATGCTTAACCAACTGAGCCACCAGGTGCCCCTCAAGAAATATCTTTTAAAAGGAGATCATACTTCCCTTATGATTTTTATTCTTTCATTACATTATGCTGCAGCTTATTACCTACAGGTAGTTTTAAAATTCAACTCTCCTCCTCATCCTGTATTCCTATATATTCAAAATGATAATCTTTTACATTTAAAGTATGGTGATTATTTCAGTTCATCACACACCATCCATATCTATATTTTCCTAATACGTCTGGACTAGGGCACGAGACAAAGACACATGTATCACACTTATGGTTGGCACCAATATCAGATTGGTGCAAAACTCTGATCCAGTGATAACAGAGTTAGAAGGGCCCCAGAGATTAGTTCCTACTCTTTCAATTCCTCCATAAGACACAGAAAAAAAAAATTTAAATAAACTGGCCAAAATTACACTATTAGTCTTCTGAATTTGGCCAGTATTTTCCATAACACCAGCATGCATGGCAGAGCCAGAACTAAATGTATATGTTGCATTAAGTCCTAATTGGAAAATTTTAATCTTAGCTCATTACCTCTCCCTCATTTCCACTGTTGCTCTCCAACCTCACACTGTTTTATTTTTCTTCACTGTTCTTACAGCGAAAATTGTACTGCATATGTACTCAGCTGCTTGCTCATTGTCCATCTCCTCCACTGGAAGAGAAGTGCTATGGTGGCACGAAGCACACCTTCTCCATTCTCTGCCATAGCCCCACCAATGAGAACAATGCCTGACACATAATTGGCACTGAGTAAATGCTTGCAAAATTCATCAGCCAACTCACAGTTGAGATTTTAGAAGGCCAGCTTGCACTTCACCAACCCCAGAAATCATGCATCAGTGCCTTACGGGGAAGCCTGGATTCTCTTTTCACCACCAGCTAGTGGCCTTCAAAGTCTAGCTTTCCATTCATATCAACCTCAACGCAAACCAAGTTCCTGCCCCCTGCCACTCCACTGAAACTGTGTACTCACGAGTTCCCCCAAACATTCTGATTCTAATTTTCAGTGGCCTTTTCTCCTCCTTGTTCTCCTTGTTCTCATATGCCATTTGCCCTGTTGGAACTTACCTGTGCAGTGGCCCCCTCCCTTATGAGTGGCTTCTGCTCAGATTTGCGTGATAGCCAATTATCTTCTCCTACTATGACCGTCAGAATTACCTCCAATTCCCACTGTTTCTCTCCCTTCTGTGCATGTAACCTCCAATCTCAGCTTCTGGCCCTGTCTTCCCGTGTAAGATCTAGAGCTTTATCTCTGAACTTCTGCAAGATATTCTTCTCATAGGTACTCCTGTCACCTCAAACTGTCTAAAACTACCTTTCATTGACATTTATTTTTATGGAAATGCATCTTTTCCTCCCAACCCAAATAAGAGGGCATTATACCTTTTTGGATTCCTATATCAGAAACATGTTTCATAAATATCTGTGCTTGGCAAATATCAAATATGGTGATCATTATAGTAGAATTCTGTCCTCAAAAAGAAAGATGTTAAAATCCTAAACTCTGGGACCTCAAAGTGAGAGCTCATTTCAAAATTGTGTTATTGCAAATGCAATTAGTTAAGATGAGGTCAAACTGAAGGAGAGGGGGCCCTTAATCTAATATGACTGGTGTCCTTACAAAGAGGAGAACACCAAGGACAGTGGATGCAAAGATCGGAGGGATGCATCCCTTGCATCTACCCTAACTAAGCCAAGGACTGTGGCAAAAACCAGAAGCTAGCTGAGAAAAGGAAGGATCTTCTCTATGTTTCAGATGGAGCATGGCCCTTGATTTCAGATTCCTAGTCCCCAGGATTATGAAAGAACACAATTCTGTTGTTTTAAGCCACCCCAATTTGTGGTACTTTGTACAGCAGCCCTAGAAAACTAATGCATGATTAAGCTTTGGGATCAGAGAACTCTGAAATCAATCCCAAACCTGTCATTTAATTATGTGAGCCTTGGAAACATTAACTTCTCTCTGTGTCTCAGTTTTCTTATCTGTAAAAGGAGAGAATACCTGTTTCACAGGATCTTTGTTAAGACTTAAATTTGTAATATATGTTACAAACTTTACGCAGAGCCTAGCACGGAGTATGTGCTCAAAATTGATGTTTTATTTGCCCTTTCAATTTTTAATTGAGCCTTTATTTACAGTAACTAGTACATTCATTCAACAAATATTTATTGAAAGTTGTCTTGGGTTAGGTATTGCTCTAGGCAGTTGGTATACAGAAGTAAATGACACAGAAAGACATTTCCTCAGGGAGCTTACCTATGAATAACAAGCCTTAATGAATGGATGAATGAACTATAACTGTCATTATATCTGTCCTAAACTGTGTTTCAAGGAATTATGTATTATGATAAGAAAAAAAGAGTGAATTTGACTATAAAGTTACAGTAGACCCTCTTCAACGTATCAAAATCCGATGGGCCATCATTATACAATATCGTGTATGCCATGGCATAAAGCAACATAAACCAAGATTATCTTTTCATAAGACACACAGGGAAGGAAAACAATTTTTACTATTTTTCTTAACTGCAACTCCACATTTTAATGAGAAGCTATAAGAAAACGGTTAAGGGCAGCCTGGGTGGCTCAGCGGTTTAGTGCCGCCTTGGGCCAGGGCGTGATCCTAGAGACCCAGGATTGAGTCCCACATCGGCTCCCTGCAAGGAGCCTGCTTCTCCCTCTGCCTGTGTCTCTGCCCCTCTCTCTCTTTCTGTGTTTCTCATGAATAAATAAAAAAAAAAAAAACTTTAAAAAAAAAAAGAAAGAAAACGGTTAAATTTAGCATATACAAAAAACAATTAAAAGGTTAAATCACCATTTGTAAACATACCTACAAGTAAATCTTCACCATCGGAAAAGAAGAACTATTACCCTTTATGTATTTTTCAATTATTAAAAAACCTCTCATGTAGTTATGATAACTTTTATCATTTTCTAAAATTTATTTAGTGACACCAGGTCAATGAGGAAAAATTTAAGTAAGGGCTGCCAAAAATATAAAACAGTATAAGTAACAAAGCAGCAACCAAATGATCTTACCCTTTAGAATAGCAGGAAACAATGGAGAATCAACATTTTTTTAATCCCAAAGATAAGGAATTCCTTTATAGATATTTGATATGATATATTTATCAACAGGAAGGATGTCCAAAAATGTAAATATCTGGTTTGAGTGTCTCAGGAAGCATCCCCATTGTGGATTATTTCCCTCATCCCACATCCCTGTGGCTCTAACTCTAGGGTTTTGCTGTCTTCCAGGGTAGCATAGCCATGCCCCACATGTGGCTACTGAGCACTTGAAATGTGACTTGTCTAGATTGAGAGGTACTATGAGGGTAAAATGCACACCAAATTTGAAGACTTGAAATGAAAAAAAGGAATGTACAAGTATATCAATTATATTTTCTGGTGATTACAATTTGAAATAATATTTTTGTTATATTGAGTTAAATAAAATATACTGTGCATTAAATTACATTTGTCTTCATATTTTCTTAATACGTCTACCAGGAAATTTCAACTTCCAAACATGGTTTACATCTGTAGCTCACATGCTATTTCTTCTTCTTCTTTTTTAAGATTTTATTTATTTATTCATGAGAGACACAAAGAGAGAGGCAGAGACATAGGCAGAGGGAGAAGCAGGATCCCTGTGGGGAGCCTGATGTGGGACTTGATCCCGGGACTCCAGGATCATGCCCTGAGCCAAAGGCAGACACTCAACCACTGAGTCTCCCAGACGCGTCCTTCACATGCTGTTTCTATTGGACAGTGTTGCTCTAGTTCTGGAGTCACAGTTATGGGGAGTAACAAGGGTTTATTGTGGTAAAAATCAGGAATCTAGTGATCAATTAATCTCCACCACAAACTGACTGATCCATGCTTTTCTGTGTGTCAGCTTTATTCAAACTATGAAGCAACTATGGACCAACTTCCTGTCACATGGAAACATGGAAACACACTGTGTAACTAATATTCCCTCATTAGGCCCATACACAAATCTAGGAAAGATCTCTGGCCGGATATAAGTCAGGTGCCAAGCATGAGACCAATAAACTGCAGCCAAATGGGTGTAATTAGTAGAAAACTGCAGGTCTCTGCTAACTACAGGACTGGAGTGAGGGGGAAAGAGTTTCCTAAGGAAAATGATGATGCTCCTAGCAGAAGCAAAGGTACAGGGCAAGCAATCTAACAGTTATCAATTACAGTATGAATGTGTTGATAATATTGCAGAAAAATCCTTGCACTGTGCTCCTATATGCGAGAAGCACATATTGTTGCTTTGACGCAATATTGTTTCCTTTGCAGAACAGAGTTGTTCTGTTTGGAATATTATTGTATTCCAAGTTGTTCTAATGAGGGGTCACAGTTAACACCCCCTTCCCCACCCACTGGGCAATGGGGAAGTGTGTTTGACTCTGACCTAGTCAAGCATGGTGCTATGTTCCCCTGGAAGCAACTATTGCTCCAAACGTAGCCCACAACTAAAAGACAAATCACACTAGAATTGAATTACAAAACTAGAAGGTAAAAGTTTTATTTCCACTGTGATTGATAAAATAAAAGGATGGGAATAGGACTAGTGAGGGATATCTTCCCTGGGCGCACAAAGGAGAACCGTCTTCAATAGGACTGAACAAAGACAACACACAGAGGGAAGCAAAGCTGATAAAGAGAGAGAAAAGAAAACAAAATAAAGAGAAGAAAGAGGAGGGGAAAAAAAGTGGGTAAGCCCTGGGAGCTAGCTTTGCCTGAAGTCTTGGCAATCTGGGACTTCCCAGTGCTATGAACCAGTGCATTCCCTATTTTGGTTGAGCTTACTTTGAGTCTAGATTATATATTTTGCATCAAGAAGCGTCTATTTTGATTATCCTCATGATCTAATCAATTAAATCCTTGACTTTCAATCTGAATGTCAGTGCTACATTGTTCTGAAAATGACATTTATTTTATTTAAAATAAATCAGAAGTCATAAAATATAGACAAATTCTATATACAGAAGGCAAATTTAAGTGTAATTTCCCTTACTTTGAGATAAGTAAGTTGCATGTAATCCAAATTGCCTCATCTGTGGTATCCCTACACATCGATCCCCGCACTCTGAAACCTGATGACATGTATTTATTTACGTGTTTATCTCCACTACTAGACTTTAAGCCTCTTGGGGGAAGATACTTTGTTTATCTTTATATAATGACAGCCTAGCAGCAACGAATGCTTATGGAAGTTGAGTGGAAAGGAATTAAAATAGAGAAAGAAAAGATACTACAGTTTATGCAAGTGGTTATTTGAATTATGCTCTCACAGATATAATTTCTTACTGTCTTTTTGTTTAACTACAGGTTTGTACCATAATATACCAATGGAGGGATGGTCTGCTCCTAAGGAAAGGAGACTGTAATGATCAGGATCATCATTGTATCACCTAATATTTTGTGTACATTTTCCGTATCCCAGAAACTCTGCTAATTGCTTGTGTTTTTTCTGCTTAGAATGCTGAGCTTGGCACTAAGGGGATGAAAATGCTTTAGAATACTTTATATCATAGAGCTTTACAGTAATTTACAGTTTGCAGAATATTTCCAGATATATCTTCTTGCTTGCAATTGTTTGCAATCCAGTGAGGTGGGTGGGAAATATTAATACCTCATAATTCATATTTTAAAAAACCTCAAGAACTTATAACACTTTTCTTAAGTAACAATATTAGTAAATCAGAATAAGAATCCAGATCTCATGAGTCCACACCAGCACTTGCTCCACTACAAAGAGAGCATCTAATATCATTGCATATTAACCCACAAAAGTCAGAACCTGGAGAACTTGTGAATTATACTGGTAATGATTTCACTGGTGCCCCTTAATTCCCATTTTCCAGACATTTTCAAGTTTCATTTCTGCATGAAAATTCTCCTCCTCCAATTCCCTCCCATCCTCTTTTCTCTTAATAAATCTACTTACTGGAATGAAAGCAAATGCCATGATTGTAACTACTGGAAGGTTTTGCTTGCAAACAAGAAGCAACAGACCTTTCCCTAAAAGTAATGCCTACTTCTTCTTAGTAAAAGACATTGAACCTTGAGAGGGAAAAGTTTTTCCCCATAATTTTAAAAAAAACAACAACACTTTTCCTTGATATTCCTGCTAAGGTGTCTGGTTCTGATTGTAACAAATAATGCCCAGATTCATTCTGGCCTCAATACACGGCATGGGAGAAGCCATAGGGTAAAAGGGACAGTTTGCCTTTTCCTAATGCCCTTGTATAATTCCTTAGGGTAGGTACATTTTTAGCCACATGATGGGTGCACCATAAAATCTCCTATATATGCACATCACACACACACGCACACGCATCCACGGACAATAAACACACACACACTTAGATAAATAAAAGAATATGTAACTTGCACAGTTCTTTTTATGTTGAAACTGAAATTCTATAAAATAGGTGAATAGGTTTCATTTTTCCTGATTTTTTTTTTTTTTGCTTTTTAATGATAACTTTTAGTTTTGTATAGCTGCAATGATTTTACCAGTCTAAATATTTCATTCAGGGAAGAAAAAAGAGAGGTGGCACTTGAGGAGCACTACAATAATTTTATAAGAGCTATATTCCTTTTTTTTTTTTTTCAAAAGACTGTAAAAGAGTGGGAATCCCATTTTAGCCTGCCAGGAAAAGAAAGCTTAAGAGTAAATTCTGGGAACAACTAAAATGTTTTTATCCTTCTATAAAGAGCATTCGGGCTGCTACTCCCTTCAGTCAAGAGCTATTGAGTCCTACTACGTGCCCTGTGTCTGGGGCTAGAATGACCCTGGTGGACACAACACATCTGCCTGACTCCTGATTTCATTTAGCTCTTCATTTAACAAATACTCCCAAACAGCTTGGATGTTCCAGGTATCACACGCCAAAAAGGCAGCTAAACCCTAAACCTTCATGGAATCGATATCCCAGAGACAAAAGAGATAATAAACAAATTATATTTTTTATTTTTTTTAATAAACAAATTTTAAAATGGACTATTTACATTCAGAAACTGATAAGAGAGGGGAAGGGAAGGGAAGGGAAGGGAAGGGAAGGGAGAAATCCAGAGTGCTGAGGGGAGGGGGTTCTAGCTAAGATAAACTAATTAGCAGAAACCCAGCAAGGGACAGTCCCTGAGTGAGCCTCCAACAATGGGAGGAATTAAGCTCTCTGCAGACTTAGAAGAAGAACACTGGGTCAAAGGTCCCCTCTGCCCTGCCTGGCTGAAGCGTACTGAGTGAGGGGAACAGCAGGAATGCATAACCCTGGAGAGCTGGGCCGAGGTTGAGGGGCAGCAGAACAAAGAAAAACCTTTGGACTTTATTCTAAATCTGATATAAGACCATTTAGGTCTTATAAAATGATGTGCTTGAGACCACTCACTGTAGGCAATGTATAAAGAAAAACCCATAGGTTTGGCAAGTGGAAGCAGACAGAGCAATTTGATGCTCTGCAGTGATCTAAGTAAGGGATAATGGTGTCTTTGATTAGAGTGCCAGTGACAGAGACAGTGAGCATCATACTAATACAAATAGCTACGGTGGCATCATGTTCTGTTCTACTAAATTTATATTTATTAATTTATTTGGACTCCCGTATTCAACATTTGAACCATTTAATAACAACCCTAGAAGGTACTATAATTATACCGACTTTACAGCTATAAAGAAGAAAGCAGGTGAATCTAAGTAGCATACTCAAACCTACACTGATTAGGGGGATCCGAAAGTTTAGCCAACTGAAAGGTCAGAGGGAATAGCCCACACATAAGACCACCTTCTCTTTGATACCAACTGCAAGTTCAGGGGAACCCCAAGACCACCTTGTGGTTCTATAATTCACTAGAAGGACTCACAGAACTCATTGAAGGCTGTTACGCTCATAGTTATGGTTTATCAGAGGGAAGAGATACAAATCAAAATCAGGCAAGGGAAAACACACATAGGGTGAAGTCCAAGAAGTACCAAACATGGAGCTACCAGGTATCATCTCTTGTGGAGTCAAGACAGGATTATTTGGCGCATCTGTGTCTGGAAATATACACACAGTACTGCCAACCAGAGCAGTTCACTTGAGCCTCATGTTTAGATTTTCAATTGAAGCCCCATCATGGAGGAATGAATGATTGCCCAAGTGGAGGATCTCAGTCCCCAGTCTCTCCAGAGATCTAGTGGTGCTGCATGACCAAACTTCTCCCCCAGTGCTGTATTACATTGCTAAAGTAACACAATATCTGCAATTTCCAAATGGTCTAGTAAAAATTAAAAGGTAAAAATAGGGACAGGACACCTGGGTGGCTCAATGGTTGAGCATCTGCCTTTGGCTCAGGTCGTGAACCCAGGGGATTCTGGGATCGAGTTCCACATTAGGCTTTCTGCAGGGAGCCTGCTTCTCTCTCTGCCTGTGTCTCTGCCTCTCTCTCTCTCTCTCTGTGTCTTTCATGAATAAATAAACAAAATCTTTAAAAATAAATAAATAAATGATAAAAATATATTTGTAAACACAAAGGCAATACAGTAAAAATGTGTTAAAAATTATTGAATCTAAGTGCACCATGTATGGGGAGTTCCCTGTATGTATTTGTTTCACTTTTAGTATTTTTGACATTTTTTATAATAAAATGTCAGATATGAAAAGAAAGGGTACTAATGACCAGTGCCATCATGTTTCTGAGAAATCCAGATAGTAAGGGCAGATGACAGACTCTTGGGATTTGGGATTTGGTAAAGTTTGTAAGAGACGGAAGGGGAAATGAGGAAGAAGGAGGGAGATTTTCTCTAAGGGAGAGGGAAGAAATTGGTCAAGGGACAAAATAATATAGCAAGAACCCAAGCAGAGTGGCGAAAATTGGATGGGGATAGAAGGAGGAGGGTTCAAAAGGAACTGACCTGTGAGGCATGTTTGCAAGAATTAGGAGGCTCCTACTGGAGTGAGAAAGAGGGAGAGGAATTCCAGCAAGAATGTGGGTAAAACCATGTCGGTGTGAGAAAGATGTGATATGATGGTTAGCCTGGAGGTCTACAGTTTGACAAGGATTGAGGCTGGAAAGATGAGTACTGATCAGCTCACAAAACAGCCAGATTTCATCCTCCAAAGGTCCCCAAATTGGGAATACCCTGGGGCGCTGGTTAAAATGCAGATTTACAATTGCCACCAAAGATGAAGACCCGCTGTGATCAGAATCCCTGGGGTCGGGGCTCAGGCTGGGAAGGTGAACAGGACTCATGTGACAAGGAGCATGTGTGTGCATCCTTCCCCATCGTCTGGGCTCCACCATCTTGGGCTCCACCATCTCCATCCATAGCTTGTCTATTTCTTTCCCATCCTGCTTTCCTGTGAGCTCCCAGCTTCTGCTCTCCAGAACTTTGGTTTGCTTTTGGCTTCCTCTTGCATGATACTGACTCCACCTAATACCTTAGTAACGTCCACCAGAAACAGACGTTTCCATCTAGACATGTCTACACCTTTTAGTTCCTATTACAGACAGAGAAACAGAAACAGAGGGAGAAAGAGGGAGAAAAAAGGGAGGAAGAGAGAACTGATGTTGTACTGAACAAACCACGAGTCCCCTGCAGCTTCGATGAGCAGGGACTCGGGCCAATCACACATACGCTCTCCTCAGCAGTGCTTCTCAAGATGCATAAGATCCCACAGTGAGGAAAGGAGCCTGTGCTAGAATGTCAATCAATGCACTGCTTCCTTCATCGATAAAGTCTTGCTATGGAAAAATAAACAAAAAGTCAGCTGAAATCAACCGAGTGTTTAGTGACACAGTTAATCTACCCTTGAGCGCCAGGGTACTTACTCAGGACTGGTTGGTAACAAACAGTAGAGAGGCCAGTAGCCAGTTCAAGGACCACCCTCTGAGGAACACCGCTTTCAAAAGAACGGTGGATAAAATAGGTGTGTAAAATAATGCAGGATGCAATACACATGGATGTCAGTGATCAGAAATTAGCCAAAATGTCCTTCTAGCAAAGCCATGAAAACAAAAGCATTCTTAAAAAATACAAAATTGTAAGACAGATTTCATTCCCTAGCGTGAGACCATATTTCTATTTTTTTTAATTTATTTATTCATGAGAGACACAGAGAGGGAGGCAGAGACACAGGCAGAGGGAGAAGCAGGCTCCCTGAAGAGAGCCCAATGCAGAACTCGATCCCAGAACCCCCTGGGATCACAACCTGAGCCAAAGGCAGATGCTCAACCACTGAGCCACCCAGGCAACCTGAGACCATATTTCTAAAAATAATGAGAAATTAGCTTAAAGTTGAGTTCTCCCCTGAAAATAACTCAGACTACCAGCAAGTAAGATGTATGTTTTTATAAAGAAAAAAGAGTGAGCCCCAAGAACATGAGAGGCAGGCCTTTAGAGCTTATTTTTATTCCTCTCCACCAGGTACAGTCACCAGAGTGAACTGGGGAGCATAAAAGTCAGAGAATATTTTTTTAAACTCTCCAGAAGGCTGTTAGGAGGTATAAAATACACACTCTGAGCAAAATAAATGTATGCACCTCAGGAAGGTAATAAATCACTTGTAGCTTTATTGTTGTCAGTCATTGGTTCTTGAAGGGCAAACTATACTTGATTCTTGACTTTCTTTGCTTCACTGATCAGAAACTTTTCTTAGAAGTTACAAAGCTTTCACTGTTGACAACTCTGGAATTCTTTTTAAAAGTCACATCATGTTTTCTAAATATTATTCTCTGGCCATATTGGTGTGCTATTCAATTCTACAAACTCCAATCGAATGCCTACTATGTGCCAGGAACTCTACCTCTCTACTCTAGAGGGAACACAGAGGAGAATAAAATGTCAATTGAGGAGCTCATATAACTTCTTGGAGGACACCAATGTGTAAACAGCTAGAAATTAATGTAGGCCGCAATTTGTGCCATAATTGGGTAGGAAAAGGGAATGATTAATTCTGACAATGGGAATACAAGAAGACTTCACCTGAGTCCTAGAAGAACAAACAATATTTCAAGAAGCAAGGAAAGAGAGAAGTAAAGAACATCCCAAACAGAGGAAATAATTGGACTCAGTCTTGGAAGATTGTGATTCATTCAAGAAACATCAAATAACCTTCTAACATGAGCCCATAAAATATGTTGGGGGGAAGGATGGGCAGAGTGAATAAAAGCATACAGTCTTATAAAGGCAACTTGTGTTCAGGGAATTGTGCACAGTTCAAGGTTACGAGATCAAGAGGGGGTGGGGCCAGATGGCAGAGGAGTAGGGTCCTCACCTCACCTGTCCCCACCAACTTACCTGGATGACTTTCAAATCATCCTGAAAACCTACAAATTTGACCTGAGATTTAAAGAGAGAACAACTGGAACGCTACAGAGAGAAGAGTTTGAGCTTCTAACAAGGTAGGAAGGTGTAAAAAATAAAAAAGAATCCAGGGGAGCCGGGCTAAGACCAGGGCAAGAGCCTCGGGGACAGGAAAGCTCAGACCCGGAGAAGCACCAGATTCTTCCCGAACAGAAAGGCGCTCAGCAGGAAAACCAGGGAGAACTGCAGGAAGGGCAGTGGAGCCTCCAGTCTCCCGGGGTCACCAGGAGAGGAGGGGTGCCCAGGGGAAGAGCGCACCCAAACCATGGCTAAGCTCAGTAAAGGGCTGGAGTGCACCCAGGGAGCCTCAGGAAAAAGCCGGTGGGTCAGGGAGTGCTCTGGGTGGAGGGGGCTGCACCCTACTGCCTTCAGAAGCTGAAGCCCCAGGAGCGCAATTCTACCAGCGTAGGCTCCGGATCCCAGGACACTGGAGGGCACAGCCCAGGATCCTGTGGTCCCCCCGGGACAGGAGGAGGCGGGGAAGGCACAGGACACCGAGGACTCTCCTGCTGCCGGGCGCCCCCAAGCCATGCAAATCAGCACCCAGCCCTGGAGCATCCAGGCCAATGCAGACTGGTTGCTGCGGTAGTTACTGCAGGAGCTAACTCCAGGGCTGGAGAACTGGCCGCCACCAGTGTGGTTGTTCCTCCTTGTGTCACCCTGTGCCTGGGAGGCGTGGGGCCCCAGGGGACAGAGGCCTCACAGGGTAAACAGCTCCCACTGAGTTGTGCACCTGACAGGGGGCAGGGCAGCGCCCCCAGGTGCACACACCTGAGAATCAGCACAGCAGCCCCTCCCCCAGAAGACACACTGGAAAGACGGAGGAAGGGATCCCTGGGTGGCGCAGCGGTTTGGCGCCTGCCTTTGGCCCAGGGCGCGATCCTGGAGACCCTGGATCGAATCCCACATCTGGCTTCTTCCGGTGCATGGAGCCTGCTTCTCCCTCTGCCTGTGTCTCTGCCTCTCTCTCTCTCTCTCTGTGTGACTATCATAAATAAATTTAAAAAAAATAAAAAAAAAAAAGGAAAGACGGAGGAAGAGCAAGTTCCTGACCCAGCAGCAGTACTTTAAGCTAAAGGGGAAGTCGAGGGATTTACAGTATATAGAACCAGAGGGTACCCCTCCTTTTTTTCCTTCCTTTCTCCAGTACAACTCATTTTTATATCAGACTGTAAATTTCGATTGTTTTTCTCTTTTCCCACCTTAACTACAATATTTTACCACCTCTTCATTTTTAAGATTCTTCCTTTTTGACTTTCATATTTCTACAATTACAGGTCCTAGATATATTTTCCACTTCTAGATTCCCTTCAACATACTCAACTTAATTTTGGGAGATATACAAGATATGTTTTTTTGTTTTGTGTTTTTTGTTTGCTCTGCCTCATTTTGTTCTACAATGGTGGAAGTTAATACCTTCTAAAACATGACCAGCATGCACCCAGAACCAAGTGGTATACCATGCTGGTTCATTCTGTGAGATTCCTCATTCCCATTCTGCCCCCCTCTTTTATCTCATTTATGTTTTGGTGGTCAACATTGGGGCCTTCTACAAGAATTTCTGGTTTATATAAATCTGGGGCTGAGCATCTTCTAATATACTTAATATACTCAGAAACAAGAGGATAACCCTCTAGAACCCATCAGGTAGACTACATTCTCCCTCCACTAATATACTCAGAACTTAATATACTTAATATACTCAGAACTTAATATACTCAGAAACAAGAGGATCACCCTCTAGAATGCTTCAGGTAGACTACATTCTCCCTCCACTACAACTTCTTCACCACCACCATCTCCCACTGCCCCCGTTTTTTTTCTTTTTTTTTCTTCTTTTTTTTTCCTTTCTTCTCTTCTTTTTTTTTTTTTTCTCCTTTTTTCCCCTCTTATTCTTTAGGATTCCTGGCCTCTTATTTTTTTTTTTACTAGTTTGTTTTAAAATTTGTTTTTCACTTTAGTGTCCTTTTGTTTTATTTTGATCTGATCTTTGTTTTCAATTTCTGGTCTCTGACCTTGGCAGAATCATCTAGGGTGAAATTTACTTAGGTCGTGGTTGATACTCTTGACTCAGCCTGCTCTATACAGCCACTGTGCACTGAGCAAAATGACTAGAAAGAAGAACTCACCACAAAAGAAAGAATCAGAAACAGTAATCTCTGCCACAGAGTTAGACTTTGGATTACAATTCGATGTCACCAAAAGATGAATGGATAAAGAAGATGTGGTTTATGTATACAATGGAATATTCCTCAGCCATTAGAAATGACAAATACTCACCATTTGCTTCAACGTGGATGGAACTGGAGGGTATTATGCTGAGTGAAATAAGTCAATTGGAGAAGGACAAACATTATATGGTCTCATTCATTTGGGGAATATAAAAAAATGGTGAAAGGGAATAAAGGGGAAAGGAGAAAAATGAGTGGGAAATATCAGAAAGGGAGACAGAACATGAGAGACTCCTAACTCTGGGAAACGAACTAGGGGTGGTGGAAGGGGAAGAGGGTGGAGGGTGGGGGTGACTGGGTGATGGGCACTGAGGTGGGCACTTGATGGGATGAGCACTGGGTGTTATTCTATATGTTGGCAAATTGAACACCAATAAAAAATAAATTTATTAAAAAAATAATAAATAGGAAGGGGAGGGGCAAGATGGCGGAAGAGCAGGGTCCCCAAATCACCTGTCCCCACCAAATTACCTAGATAACCTTCAAATCATCCTGAAAATTTACGAATTCGGCCTGAGATGTAAAGAGAGACCAGCTGGAAGGCTACAGTGAGAAGAGTCCGCGCTTCTATCCAGGTAGGAAGACGGGGAAAAAGAAATAAAGGAACAAAAGGCCTCCGAGGGGGAGGGGCCCGCGAGGAGCCGGGCTGAGGCCGGGGCGAGTGTCCCCAGGACAGGAGAGCCCCGTCCCGGAGGAGCAGGAGCTGCACCAACCTTCCCGGGCGGGCGGAAAGGGGCTCGCAGGGAGTTGGAGCAGGACCCAGGAGAGCGGGGATGCCCTCGGGCTCCCGGGGACACTAACAGACACCTGCGCCCCGGGGACAGTGCTCCGAGCTCCCTAAGGGCTGCAGCGCGCACGGAGGGACCGACCGGAGCAGCTCGGAGGGGCTCGGGCGGCGGCTCCGCGGAGGGGGCTGCGGGGCGGGAGCGCGAATCCCACAGCGCAGGCCCCGGAGCACAGGGCGCCGGGACCCAGCCCAGGATCCGGCCTCCCCCGGGACAGGCAGAGGCCGGGAGGGCCCAGGACAGCGAGGACGCTCCTGCCCCGAGCTGAGCACATCAGCGGCCCCGCCCCGGAGCCTCCAGGCCCTGCAGACGGAGAACCGAAAGCCCCGAGCCCCGTAGTTCCTGCGGAGGCTGAATCCAGGCTTCCAGAGTTGCCATAGCAACTGCGGCTGATCCTCCTGGGGCCCCACGGGGTAAACAACCCCCGCTGAGCCCTGCAGCAGGCAGGGGCAGAGCAGCTCCCCCAAGTGCTAACACCTGAGAATCAGCACAGCAGGCCCCTCCCCCAGAAGACCAGCTGGACGGACCAGTGATACTCCCCCGTGTTCCAATACAACTTGTTTTTGGCCACTCTGCACTGAGCAAAATGACTAGAAGGAAAACCTCACCTCAAAAGAAAGAATCAGAAACAGCCCTCTCTCCCACAGAGTTACAAAATCTGGATTACACTTCAATGTCAGAAAGCCAATTCAGAAGCACTATTCTACAGCTACTGGTGGCTCTAGAAAAAAGCATTAAGGCCTCACGAGACTTCATGACTGCAGAATTTAGATCCAATCAGGCAGAAATTAAAAATCAATTGAATGAGATGCAATCCAAACTAGAAGTCCTAACGACGAGGGTTAACGAGGTGGAAGAACGAGTGAGTGACATAGAAGACAAGTTAATGGCAAAGAGGGAAACTGAGGAAAAAAGAGACAATCAATTAAGGGACCATGAAGACAGATTAAGGGAAATTAATGACAACCTAAGGAAGAAAAACCTACGCTTAATTGGGGTTCCCGAGGGCGCCGAAAGGGACAGAGGGCCAGAATATGTATTTGAACAAATCATAGCTGAAAACTTTCCCAATCTGGGAAGGGAAAGAGGCATTCAGATCCAGGAAATAGATCCCCCCCTAAAATCAATAAAAACCGTTCAACACCTCGACATTTAATAGTGAAGCTTGCAAATTCCAAAGATAAAGAGAAGATCCTTAAAGCAGCAAGAGACAAGAAGTCCCTGACTTTCATGGGGAGGAATATTAGGGTAACAGCAGACCTCTCCACAGAGACGTGGCAGGCCAGAAAGGGCTGGCAGGATATATTCAGGGTCCTAAATGAGAAGAACATGCAACCAAGAATACTTTATCCAGCAAGGCTCTCATTCAAAATGGAAGGAGAGATAAAGAGCTTCCAAGACAGGCAGGAACTGAAAGAATATGTGACCTCCAAACCAGCTCTGCAAGAAATTTTAAGGGGGACTCTTAAAACTCCCCTTTAAGAAGAAGTTCAGTGGAACAATCCACAAAAACAAGGACTAAATAGATATCATGATGACACTAAACTCATATCTGTCAATAGTAACTCTGAACGTGAATGGGCTTAATGACCCCATCAAAAGGCGCAGGGTTTCAGACTGGATAAAAAAGCAGGACCCATCTATTTGCTGTCTACAAGAGACTCATTTTAGACAGAAGGACACCTACAGCCTGAAAATAAAAGGTTGGAGAACCATTTGCCATTCAAATGGGTCTCAAAATATACCCTAAAAACTATAGAACACTTCTGAAAGAAACTGAGGAAGACACAAAGAGATGGAAAAATATTCCATGCTCATGGATTGGCAAAATTAATATTGTGAAAATGTCAATGTTACCCAGGGCAATTTACACGTATAATGCAATCCCTATCAAAATACCATGGACTTTCTTTAGAGACTTAGAACAAATTATTTTAAGATTTGTGTGGAATCAGAAAAGACCCCGAACAGCCAGGGGAATTTTAAAAAAGAAAACCATATCGGGGGCATCACAATGCCAGATTTCAGGTTGTACTACAAAGCTGTGTTCATCAAGACAGTGTGGTACTGGCACAAAAACAGACATATAGATCAATGGAACGAACAGAGAACCCAGAAGTGGACCCTGAACTTTATGGTCAACTAATATACGATAAAGGAGGAAAGACGATCCACTGGAAGAAAGTCTCTTCAATAAATGGTGCTGGGAAAATTGGACATCCACATGCAGAAGAATGAAACTGGACCACTCTCTTGCACCATACACAAAGATAAACTCAAAATAGATGAAAGATCTAAATGTGAGACAAGATCCCATCAAATCCCAGAGGAGAACTCAGGCAACACCCTTTTTGAACTTGGCCACAGTAACCGGAGAAGGACAAACAGTGTATGTTCTCATTCATTTGGGGAATATGAATAATAGTGAAAGGGAATATAAGGGAAGGGAGAAGAAATATGTGAGAAATATCAGAAAGGGAGTCAGAACATAAAGACTTCTAACTCTGGGAAATGAACTAGGGGTGGTGGAGGGGGAGGAGGGCAGGGGGTGGGGGTGAATGGGTGACGGGCACTGAGGGGTACACTTGACGGGATGAGCACTGGGTGTTATTCTGTATGTTGGTAAATTGAACACCAATAAAATTAATTAAAAAATAATAATAAATAAATAAATAAATAAATAAATAAATAAAATAAAACTCTTCTAACTGCCAAAAAAAAAAATACAATTCGATGTCAGAAAGCCAGTTCAGAAGCACAATTATAAAGCTACTGTGGCTCTGGAAAAAAGCATAAAGGATTCAAGAGACTTCATTACTGCAGAATTTAGTTCTAATCAGGTCAAAATTAAAAATCAATTAAATGAGATGCAATCCAAACCGGAGGTCCTAACGATGAGGGTTAATGAGGTAGAAGAAAGCGTGAGTGACATAGAAGACAAGTTGATGGCAAGGAAGGAAGCTGAGGAAAAAAGGGAAAAACAATTAAAATACCATGAGGAAAGGTTAAGGGAAATAAATGACAGCCTCCAAAGGAAAAAATTATATTTAATTGGGGTTCCAGAGGGCGCTGAGAGGGACAGAGGACCAGAAAGCATATTTGAATAAATCATAGCTGAGAACTTCTCTAATTTGGGGAGGGAAACAGGCATCCAGATCCAGGAGATATAGAGATCCCCCCCTAAAATCAATAAAAACCATTCAACACCTCCACATTTAATGGTGAAACTTGCAAATTCCAAAGATAAAGAGAAAATCCTTAAAGCAGCAAGAGACAAGAGATCCCTAACTTATATGGGGAGAAATATTAGATTAATAGCAGACCTCTCCACAGAGACCTGGCAGGCCAGAAAGGGCTGGCAGGATATATTCAGGGTCCTAAATAAGAAGAACCTGCAGCCAAGAATACTCTATCCAGCAAGGTTCTCATTCAGAATAGAAAGAGAGATAAAGAGCTTCCAAGATAGGCAGAAACTGAAAGAATATGTGACCACCAAACCAGCTCTGCAAGAAATATTAAGGAAGATTCTGTAAAAGAAAGAGGAAGCCCAAAGAAATAATTCACAAAAACAGGGACTGAATAGGTATTATGATGACACTAAATTCATATCTTTCAATAGTAACTCTGAACGTGAATGGGCTTAATGATCCCATCAAAAGACGCAGGGTTTCAGACTGGATAAAAAAGCAAGACCCAACTATTTGCTGTCTACAAGACACTCATTTTAGACCTAAGGATACCTACAGCCTGCAAATGAAAGGCTGGAGAACCATTTACCATTGAAATGGTCCTCAAAAGAAAGCAGGGGTAGCAATCCTCATATCAGATCAATTAAAGTTTATCCCAAAGACTGTAGTAAGAGATGAAGAGGGACACTATATCATACTTAAAGGGTCTATCCAACAAGAGGACCTAATAATCATGAATATTTATGCCCTTAATGTGGGATCTGCCAAGTATATCAATCAATTAATAACCAAAGTAAAGACATACTTAGATAATAATACACTAATTCTGGGAGACTTCCACACGACACTTTCTACAAATGACAGATCTTCTAAGCACGTCTCCAAAGAAACAAGAGCTTTAAATGATACACTGGACCAGGTGTATTTATTTCACAGATATTTACAGAACTTTACATTCAAATGCAACTGAATGCACATTCTTCTCAAGTGCCCATGGAATTCTCTCCAGAATAGAACACATACTGGGTCACAAATCAGGTCTCAACTGATACAAAAAAGATTGGGGTTGTCCCCTGCATATTTTCAGACCATAATGCTTTGAAACTTGAACTCAATCACAAGAAGAAATTTGGAAGAAACTCAAACATGTGGAGGTTAAAGAACATCCTGCTAAAAGATGAGAGTCAACCAGGAAATTAGAGAAGAATTAAAAAGATTCATTGAAACTAATGAAAATAAAGATACAACTGTTCAAAATCATTGGGATCCAGCAAAAGCAGTCCTAAGAATGATATACATTGCAATACAAGCATCCCTCAAAAAATTGGAAAAAACCTCAAATACACAAGCTAATCTTGCACCTAGAGGAACCAGAAGAAGAACAGCAAATAAAACCTACCCCAAGCAGAAGAGAGATAATAAAGATTCGAGCAGAACTCAATGAAATAGAGACCATAAGAACTGTAGAACAGATCAACAAAACCAGGAATTGGTTCTTTGAAAGAATTAATAAGATAGATAAACCATTAGCCACCCTTATTAAAAACAAAAGAGAAAAGATTCAAATCAATAAAATCACGAATGAAAAAGGAGAGATCACAACCAATACCAAGGAAATACAAACGATTTTAAAAACATATTATAAACAGCTATACCACTAAATTAGGCAATCTAGAAGAAATGGACACATTTCTGGAAAACCACAAACTACCAAAACTGGAACAGGAAGAAATAGAAAACCTGAACAGGCCAATAACCAGGGGGGAAATTGAAGCAGTCATCAAAAACCTCCCAAGACACAAAAGTCCAGGGCCAGGGCTTCCCAGGGGAATTCTATCAAACGCTTAAAGAACGTTTATTCTACTAAAGCTGTTCCAAAAGACAGAAAGAGATGGAAAACTTCCAAACTCGTTCTATGAGGCCAGCATCACCTTAATTCCAAAACCAGACAAAGACCCCACCAACAAGGAGAATTATAGGCCAATATCCCTGATGAACACAGAGACAAAAATTCCCAAGAAGATACTAGTCAATAGGATCCAACAGTACATTAAGATTATTTACCCTGACCAAGTGGGATTTATCCCCAGGATGGTTCAACACTCGTAAAGCAATCAACGTGATAAATCATATCAACAAGAGAAAAAACAAGAACCATATGATCCTCTCAACAGATGCAGAGAAATCATTTGACAAAATACAGCATCCATTCCTGATCAAAACTCTTCAGAGTGTAGGGATAGCGGAACATTCCTTAGCATCTTAAAAGCCATCTATGAAAAGCCCACAGCCAATATCATTCTCAATGGGAAAACACTGGGAGCCTTTCCCCTAAGATCAGGAACAAGACAGGGATGTCCACTCTCACCACTGCTATTCAACATAGTACTAGAAGTCCTAGCCTCAGCTATCAGGCAACAAAAAGAAATAAAAAGTAATCAAATTGGCAAAGAAGAAGTCAAACTCTCCCTCTTTGTAGATGACATGATACTGTACATAGAAAACCCAAAAGACTCCACCCCAAGATTGCTACAACTCATACAGCAATTCAGCAGTGTGGCAGAATACAAAATCAATGCCCAGAAATCAGTGGCATTTCTATACACTAACAATGAGACTGAAGAAAGAGAAATTAAGGAGTCGATCCCATTTACAATTGCACCCAAAAGCATAAAATACCTAGGAATAAACCTAACCAAAGAGGTAAAGAATTTATACCCTAAAAACTACAGAACACTTCTGAAAGAAATTGAGAAAGACAGAAAGAGATGGAAAAATATTCCATGCTCATGGATTGGAAGAATCAATATTGTGAAAATGGCAATGGTACCCAGGGCAATGTACACATTTAATGTAATCCCTATCAAAATACCATGGACTTTCTTTAGAGAGTTGGAACAAATCATCTGAAGATTTGTGTGAATCAGAAAGACCCCGAATATCCAGGGGAATATTGAAAAAGAAAACCAGAGCCGAGGGCATCACAATGCCAGATTTCAAGTTGTACTACAAAACTGTGATCATCAAGACAATGTGGTACTGGCACACAAAAAGACACATAGATCAATGGAACAGAATAGAGAATCCATAAATGGACCCTCAACTCTATGGTCAACTAATATTCCTTGAAGCAGGAAACACTATCCACTGGATAAAGGAAGTCTGTTCAATAAATGGTGCTGGGAAAATTGGACAGCCACGTGCAGAAGAATGAAACTAGACCATTCTCTTACACCAGACACAAAGATAAACTCAAAATGGATGAAAGATGTAAAAGTGAGACAAGAATCCATCAAAATCCTAGAGAACACAGGCAACACCCTTTTTGAACTTGGCCACAGCAACTTCTTGCAAGATACATCTATGAAGGCAAGGGAAACAAAAGCAAAAATGAACTATTGGGACTTAATCAAGATAAAAAGCTTCTGTACAGCAAAAGAAACAGTCAACAAAACTAAAAGACAACCTACAGAATGGGAGAAGATATTTGCAAATGACCTCTCAGATAAAGGGCTAGTATCCAAGATCTATAAAGAACTTATTAAACTCAACAGCAAAGAAACGAACAATCCAATCATGAAATGAGCAAAAAACACGAACAGAAATTTCACAGAGGAAGACATAGACATGGCCAACAAGCACATGAGACAATGCTGCGCATCACCTGCCATCAAGGAAATACAAATCAAAACCACAATAAGATACCACCTCACACCAGTGAGAATGGGGAAAATTAACAAGGCAGGAGACAACAAATATTGGAGAGGATGTGGAGAAAGGGGAACCCTCTTGCACTGTTGGTGGGAATGTGATCTGGTGCAGCCACTCTGGAAAACTGTGTGGAGGTTCCTCAAGGAGTTAAAAATAGAACTGTCCTATGACCCAGCAATTGCACTGCTGGGGATTTACCCCAAAGATACAGATGCAGTGAAACGGCAGGACAGCTGCACCCCAATGTTTATAGCAGCAATGTCCACAATAGGCAAACTGGAAAAAGCCTCAGTGTCCATCAACAGATAACTGGATAAAGAAGATGTGGTCTGGGCAGCCCGGATGGCTCAGCGGTTTAGCACCGCCTTCAGCCCAGGGTGTGATCCTGGGGACCCGGGATCAAGTCCCACATCGGACTCCCTACATGGGGGGCCTGCTTCTCCCTCTGCCTGTGTCTCTGCCTCTCTCTCTCTCTTTTGCTCTCTCTCTCTCTGTCTCATGAATAAATAAATGAAATATTTTTTTTAAAAAAAGAAGATGTGGTCTATGTACACAGTGGAATATTACTCAGCCATTAGAAAACGACGAATACCCACCATTTGCTTGGACGTGGATGGAACTAGAGGGTATTATGCTGAGTGAAGTAAGTCAATCAGAGAAGGACAAACATTATATGGTCTCATTCATTTGGGGAATATAAAAAATAGTGAAAGGGAATAAAGGGAAAGGAGAGAAAATGAGTGAAAATATCAGTGAGGGAGACAGAACATGAGGGACTCCTAACTCTAGGAAACGAACGAGGGGTGGTGGAAAGGGAGGTGGGTGGGGGGATGGGGTGACGGGGTGACTGGGTGATGGGCAATGAGGGGGGCACTTGACAGGATGAGCACTGGGTGTTATGCTGTATGTTGGCAAAATGAAGTCCAATAAAAAAATACATATACAAAAAAAAAAGGTTACAAGATCAAGGTTGTATGGAAAAGTGGTGGACTCCAAGACTGGGGTGTCTATGAGGACCACATTATGAAAGGCTCTGGATGTCATGAGGAGGAAGAAATGATATGAGATTTATGGCATTGTAAAATAGCCTTTGTGGCAGATTATAATATTTGGAATGTTTTGTTCTCTCCTTAAAGCAATTTTCTCTGTGTCGTTGCCTTTGGCCCCAGTCATGTGATCTGCTTTGTTTTGTGATTTTCTAACAGAGGAGAACATAAGCAGACATGCCCTGTATCACCCTCAAGTGGAAACTTGCAGAGGCAGTGAAGATTTCTGCCAGACTATTTGCTTTTGTGCCACTGCCATGGAGAAAGTCTGCTTCTTTAGCCCGAGTCTTAGAATGAAAAGAATCTTGGAACAGAATTCAACTTCTATAGCCACAGATTGGATAAGACCCTTATCAGCTGACTGGTGGTCACCAACATAAGTAAGGAAGAAAAAAAAGTATCTGCTATTGAAATCCACTGAGATTTCAAGATTTTTGGTAACCCAATATAATATAGTGAAAGGTAATTAATTTGCCCTTTTAAAGTCATAAAAATAATATATTTTTATTGTAGAAAATACTAAAAATTTTAAAGAAAAATAAAATTACCTATAATTACAATCTCCAAAGATAATCACAGATAACATTGTGACCAGACCTTGTGCTACATATCAGTCCAGATCAACCATAGACCTAAATAGGAAAACCAGAGCAATGAAGTTTTTAGAAGCAAACACAGGAAGATATCTCATTATCTTGGGGTAGATAAAGATTTCTTAAACAGGACATAGGAAGTGCTAACATAAAAGACTATGACATTGGACTACACTAAGATAAAAAATGCCTACTAACAAAAGACACCAGGAAAAGTGTGAAAAAGCCAGCCACAGAATGGAACTGTATATGGATAAGCTCTATGTCCAACCTAAAATATCATACCCAGCATGTGTAAAGAAAGCAAACATGTTAATAGAAAAATGGTCAAAATAGGGGTACCTTGGTGGCTCAATCTGTTAAGCTTTTGCCTTTGGCTCAGGTTCTGATTCCAGGGTACTGGGATCGAGCCCTGTGTTGGGCTCCCTGCTCAGCTAGGAGCCTGTTTCTCCCTCTCCCTCTGCCCCTCCAACACTCCCACCCCTGTGTGTGTGCTCACATGCACACTCTCTCTGTCTTTCAAGTAAATAAATAAAATCTTTAAAAAAAAGAAAAATGGCCAAAACATTTGAACTGAACCTTCAACTAATAATATGTTATTTCCTGTTTCAGTGAGGGTTACACTGGTGTATTGGTGAAAACAAGTGGAATTGTATGCTTATTATAATCTGGGGGAGGGGGGTTGGTGGGTGGGTATGTGACATGGGAAACAAAGACAGAAGAAAATGTAGATAAAGTAGAATTTCCTTATAACCTGCAGCCCATCGGTGATTACTTGAGGTAGGCAGACTAGGACGTTCCTCCAGAAACTCCCACTTGTCTTATTGTTGATGCTTTGCTAGAGGGAAAGACAACCTTAGCTTGACAACAGCTGGGCCTCCAGGATCCTGTGAGTCTTCTTTCACAAAGGAAAGTCCTTTTGGAAACCTCCCTTTGTCATTATTTCTCCCAAATCCAAAGCATATAATCAGTCAACACTCTCAACCCCAGTGAAGCTCTTTCTGCCCACTGGTCCTGTCCTCATGCTTTAACAAAGCCACTTTGTGCCCCAAAGAAGCTTCAAGAGTTCATTCTTGGGGCAGCCCAGGTGGCTCAGCGGTTTAGCGCCACCTTCAGCCCAGGACCTGATCCTGGAGTCCGGGGATCCAGTCCCAGGTCCGGCTCCCTGCAAGGAGCCTGCTCCTCCCTCTGCCTATGTCTCTGCCTCTCTCTCTCTCTCTCTCTCTCTCTCTCTGTCTGTGTGTGTGTGTGTGTGTGTTTCTCATGAATAAATAAATAAATAAATAAATAAATAAATAAATAAATAAATAAAATCTTAATAGATCTTAATAAAATAGATAAATAGATAATATTAAAAAAAAAAGTTCATTCTTGGCCGTCAACTTGGAACCCCAACATGCCAAACCACATCGGGAGTGTGTATGATGTTATACCTCAATACAAATATACATTAAAAATGATAGTATCCAAATTGTTGTGTGTAGACTTAAAGTCTTAACAAACAACTTCTCAATTAAAAGGGGCAGGATCCTTTGAAAGTATCAATGGAAGTTATCTTCAAGAAGATTCTTAGTGCAGAGCACTCTCGGCTAGATTATAGATTTCTGCAAAACTTCCTAACTGCCAGCATAATATTGGTTGTCAGAGATCTTGACATCTTACCCAGTTGATTTGAATGAATATAATTTGGGGATATATAGCAGGCTTAAAAATCCTATTATGTTCTGCCTAAAACTAACCCTGCACAATACCCCAGTCAGATATTAACAAATATGAAAGATAAATTCCCTTTTCATTGGCCTCAATTTTCCATTAAGGACCACAGAAATCATATTTCAATCAATACATCTGATCTTTTCAAATTAAATTATCTCCTTTGAAAGAGCCCAAATAAAAGATGTTTTGAATGGATGAGGCAATTTGGTTTGTTTTACATTTTTGTAATAAATTCTATTTAAATGCAATTCCTTTACCAATTAAATTATGCTACTAGTTGTTGTTAGTTGTTATTCTTTTAAAAAAATCAAAACTAAAATTCAAAATGATATTCCAAGATTTTATGACTTAATAGTTTTGAGAAAAAAAAACTTTTTCACACAATAAAAATTCTTTTTTGATAGATTTAGGCTGTTACAAATTAATTCTTATGCTATCTCACTCATTTGTTACCGTCCTCTTTTACATCACTGGAGATATAATGTAGGTAATAACCATAAAATGATTTATTTATTCAAAAAATATTTTTTCAGTGTCCAATGTGTACCAGAGTTGGGAGCCTAGGGATAAACCAGGAGACAAGATCCCCTTTCAAAGAACTAACCTTTTATAGGAGGGAAATAATTGGGAAATGTAGAAGGAGGGAAACTGATGTGTGAGAGAGGCCATCTGCATTACACAGACAAAGATCTTCCAAGGACCTGGAACCTGGATCATAGGACCAGCTATATCGGTTTGCTCAGGCTTCCAAAGCAAAGTCCCACAAGTCGGGTGGCTTAAATGACCAGAGTGAATTGAAATCAGAGATCAAGGTTTGGCTAGATGAGGCTCCTTCTGAACCTTGTGAGGGAGAACCTCTTTCACTTCTCTCCCTCGCTTCTGGGGGTTTGCTGAGAGTATTTGGCTTTCCTTGGCTGGTAGAAACAGGATTTCTGTCTTCATCTTCACGTGCCGTTCTCCCTGTATGTATGCCCATCTCCATGATGAAGGATAGTTGGAAGAAAGCTAGGCAGGGAAAAGGGGCCTTCGCCCAAAGAGGAAGCCACACTTTACAGGACTTTATACCACCCCAGAAGGAGTCCTCCCCCCCTTCTATGTGGTAGGTATATGACAAAAACCTGATTGGGTATCAGGCACAAGGAGTGTTAATCAGATTAAAGCAGCCCACCGACAAGCTCTTAAAAACCCCTAGACTTAGAAACTCTGATGGCAATCCTCTTGAGTCCCCTCTTTCTTCAGCAGCGCTGTCCTATAGCTCAATAAACTTTGCTAAACTTTACTATCACTCAATAAACTGTGCTTTGCTGCCCACAACCTTTTGCCTGGTCCATCCCTTTAATCTTCGAAGCAGTGTGACCAAAAACTGTGGGCACCGAAGGAAAAGCAATCCTGTAACATCCATGTCCAAATTTTTTTTCCTGCCAATGCCTTGATCTT
Source organism: Nyctereutes procyonoides (assembly GCF_905146905.1). NCBI lineage: Eukaryota > Metazoa > Chordata > Mammalia > Carnivora > Canidae > Nyctereutes > Nyctereutes procyonoides. The sequence goes on along the minus strand of NW_026575082.1, from coordinate 15,110,328 downwards.
GAATTTCCAGTCTCCAGAATGGTAAGCCAAAAGACTTCTGTTGTTTTAAGTTTCCCAACTGGTGGCATTTTGTTACAGAGGCCCTAGCAAATTTATACATGGTCCAAAAGTTCGTATTATACCATAATTTGTCTTTTAGAATTCCCCAAACTAGGAGAATTCTAATGCAAACTTTAAATACCTTGTAATCTCAGATATGTCCAAAAGTTACTGTCTGGGAGCAGTTTCTCTAAAAGGCAAATAAAAAATTCTTTTGAAGAAACAGCCTCTCTATTTTGGGTTCTTCAAATCAATGGATACTTGTCATTATGTTGATGGTAAGATCATCTATTTGTTTTTCATTCGGATATTTTGATATCAATGTAGACACATTCTAATTGTGCATTTCATAATTAGAATAAGTTAGTGGAATCATTAGAGTTCATGTATTTGCCAATAGTAATTTAGATATTGAATAGAGTTGTTACTCTTTATCTAAGCCTTTTTATACTAAATTGACATATCCTGCTGACCACATGAAAGCTGTTAAAACAGTGACAACAGGCCCAAAATGGAGTTGCTTGTGCTAAATCCACATCATCAAACCAAGCTTTAATACCTAACCAACAACTTTCTCCAGAAATGTAGTCTTAACCAGTCAGTCTGGAATTTTCTGGTCAGCACCAGTGAGGTAATCTGTCGCACAGACCATTTCCATCCCCCAAAGGAAGAAGAGGTCATCTGCTTTCTCCTTCTATCTATAAAATCTTTCCATTTTGCACAGCTCCTCTGGGGGGTCCTTTCTACTTGCTAGATGGGATGCTGTCCAATTCACAAGGCATTGAAAAAAGCCAGTTGGGTCTTTAAATTTACTCAGTTGAATTTTGTTAGTTGACAAAGCTAGGGATGATTTTTAATTGCTGCCAAAATAGCAGTAAAAGAAGCCTCAACTATCATTTGCCAGTGAAAAAGCCAAATTCTATTATCTCTGAAACCAAACCCAAACTATCACCACAGAAAGTTCATGAACATGGTTGAATTAAGAGTTTAGTCCTTGCTATTTTCTTTGGAGATGGCCAGTGGGGATGCCAGGTAAAACTGTGACCACCCCTTTTCCCCTGGCCAGGAGATCCTGTATCTGATCCATTAATAACAAAGTGATTGTTCTTTCCAACAAGCCACAGGATGCTCAGCATCAGGCAACATGGAGATTTCTCTCAGAGGTTGCCCCTGGGGCTCTCTAAAGCCGGGTGAAAAACTGTCAACAGCAAAAAAAAAAAAAAAAAAAAAAAAAACTCCAGAGAGTTTCCCTTTTTAAGTGTTGGATCAATATGTCTGTCATCTGACTTATTCTAAAAAAATGAAAGCTCATGAATCCTAGGGAGCACAGTCACCCTCTCACACCATTCCACTGCTCAAAGCAGCTACGACTTCATTGCCTCTAGGTTGGAACATCAGTGTCCGTAAATGGAGAGATGTGTAGATCTGTCTCTTAATTTCTGACTAAAATTCTTTTGTCTTTCCCTACTCTCCGTGACAAAGGCTGTATAGTTCTTCTGAGATGAATAGCAGAAGACAGTGCAACAAATTAATACAAATGAAGTCATTCCTGAGTGACTCCATCTGCTTTAGAAATAAGGCTCGGACAATAATGTGGCCAAGATCCAGATAATTAGGCCTGACTCCAAATGAAGGCACACAGGTAACTTATAGCTTCATTAACTCTCTTCAAGAAGGCAGACATCCAAAAACTAACCTTAATAGAGGCAGCATATGATCCATTGACAATCTGTTGGATATTAAAAAATGAACTTTGTTTTTGCAACGTTGCACGAGCGGTAGGCAAATAACATATGCAAGTCAAAATACCATGGACCAAGGCATGGTTTAGCAGCCTAGATGCCAGTCTCAAAATTTAGAGAACAAAGACCTTAATTTGTGTTTACAGAATTTAATCAAAAGGCATTAATAATCTAGCAACTAAGAAAGGCACATAAGGTGTCTGCAAGTGTATTTTTCCTGTAATCAACAGGAAGATTATTAGGTAATAACAAATGTTATTCATCTTCATAATGGCTAAATGACAGCCTGTTTAAAAATAACAAATGACTACTCCTCATTGACTATTACAGGGTGAGCCTGACCTTCACGTGTTTTAAGCAAACAAGTCCCCTTTTCAAAGACTTCAGGAGTCCTTTAATTGATAATGATGAGATGTTTTATCTTTACCAAGGGATGCTAAACCTTTTAAGATGCTATTTAAATTGAGATGATTTTATACAGCCCCCTGAGTTAGAAAAGACCCTGAAGGTCTCACAGTGATTTTTTTTCATAAACAAGATATTAATGAACCACAAATGGAATTAGCTGTGTATAGAAACTTTATACAGAAATGTTTCTTCTTAAATGTGTGGGAGATATCAGAAAGGGAGACAGAACATAAAGACTTCTAACTCTGGGAAATGAACTAGGGGTGGTGGAAGGGGAGGAGGGCGGGGGGTGGGGGTGAATGGGTGACGGGCACAGAGGGGGACACTTGACGGGATGAGCACTGGGTGTTATTCTGTATGTTGGTAAATTGAACACCAATAAAAATTAATTTATAAAAAAAAATACATAAGAAATGTTTCTTCTTTGTCCTTGATGTTTCTATCGTGAAACAGTTGAGTTTTGAGTCGCAGGTCAAAAATATAAGAAGATTTTAAAACTAGATGTTTAAAGAGGATGTTTCTTCCCTTTGAAGTACAAGCCTTATACAAATCTAGTTTCTGCAGATATCAGGGCTTCAACTGAAAGCTCGAGCTCGCGATGGCTTCCAAACAGTTGTGACAATCACACCATGCATAACTCACAAACATCTCTTACAGGACTCTGGTTTCAGCTTCCCACGTCCCCCAACCTGATTTTTAGAGATATTACATGATAAGTTGCTCCAATGTGACACACCAGCTGCAACACACAGAGACCAGGTAGGGAAACCTTCGAGGATAACCTACTGGTCTTCCTGACACATAACCAAGTAGACAGAGCAGCTAAAACAACCACTGCCACCATCACAATATACAGGCCAAGCTGCCCGCCCTACTGGAGGCCCCATTCCTTTCCCACGGCCTTACTGTGGTGAGCAGAACAAAGCCCCCCGCCCCCAGAGGTGTCCACATTCCAGTCCCTGAAACCTATGAATGCCTTAGCATTGTTACCATGATGATAAAAGAGACTGCAAATGCCACTAAGTAAACGATCCTGGGATGGAAGAAGGATGACATGATGTGTTTTGAAGGAGAAGGAAGGAAGGGCCCACAAGCCAGAGAATGCAGATGGGTTCCAGAAGCTGGAAAAGGCAAAGAAAACAGATCCTGCCTGCAACCTCCGGAAGGAGCACAGCCCAGCAGGTGTCTTAATTTTAGAGCAATTGTGACTGATTTCAGACTTCTGACCTCCAGAAATGTAAGATAATAAATCTGCATTGCTTTAAGCCACTAAGTTTGCGGTAACGTGTTGCAGCAGCCCTTGGAAACCAATACACCTACACACGTCTTTGGACTCAGAACCTAACAACTAGCCAGTGACTGGGCCTCCTAAATAGTAAGGTATTCCTCCCTCTTGGTGACAAAAGCATCACCATATATATAGCAGTAAAGCAATGGCAAAATTCCACAGAGGAATGTTTTTTAAGCCAAAATTAAGCTACTTGTTTCCTTTCTACCTCCAATGCAAATCTTAAAGTGTCACCAAACTTTCTTTTGGATGCTGGAGCCACTTAAACATATTATAAGAAAGAAGTACATGTTTTCTCCAACAATAGGCAAGACACTTCACATTTTAAGCCTGCAGTTCCTCTTCTGTAACTGACGGGGTTCAACCAAATGTTCTCCAGGTTAATTCCGAAGGTTCTAACTTACACCGGAATCTATGACTAATTTCTATGATGTGCAAATATATATTACTTGTCTTTTACAAAGAGGCAAGCTTTCCTTTGTGCTTTATTTGGTGATAATCTTGATGATTTCACCTTAGGTCCCATTTCCTCCAGAGGGAAATTTTTTGCTACAAATCAGCAAAGGTTATTTATCATCGACCTGCCTTTTCTTGGGGACTGAGTATACACATTGATTTTTGTAACACGGCTATCAAATTATCTTCATAAATCAGCTAATAGCCAAACAAATAATGTCACGAGCAAAAGTAAAAGATATCTGGGTCTTCGCAGGAAGTAATGAGCTTTTATTTCCAAAAAAGCTATGTGATGTATACCAACCACTTTGAACTAAAAGCATCTCTAAAGGTCCTTGTCCTGTACTCGGGACAAATTGGGAGACTGTCATCCTCAAGTCTGTGCCTTTTCTAAATTAATATATCTAAAGTAGCATGCCAGCTGGGAGATGGGGAAGGAGTTGTTTTCTGATAAAGCTTTAGGCACATAGTTTAAGTTAACGAGACATGGCGAGAGCAGGTGGGTAATTCGATGTTCACGCACTGTAATGGGCCAAAGGCTAATTACTATTCACTGTAAAATGAACATAAAAGTAGCAATTATGCCTTCATCCTAGTGGATGTGATGTATTAAAAACTATCAGCTTCACCTTCTGTAATAACAACTTTTGTCTGTTTGTACCAGGATGTGGGAAAATAAGACGGATGTGGAAAGGGGGAGCTCTGTGGCTTTGCACAAGAACAAACATTGGATTCTCACTGTCCCCCCCGCCTCCCCCCTCCCCCCAGGCCGCCCTTCTGTGCTCAAGACACAAAGGACAGATGAAGCCCTGTGGCTTAGAGATCATTTGCACGTATGATGCTTTCCTGCCCCAGCAGGGAAATGCTGCCGAACTAACTGTTCCCATACAGATTTTCCTGCATCTCCTCCTCAAGTCGCCTTGAGCCACAGATACTGAGTTCACAAGGGAAATGTCTCAACCACCAAGTTCAAATTGTCAGAGTTAGGGATGCATGTGAGTAGCACTGGTAGGCTGAGGTGAGGGTCCATCGTCCTCATCTTTGCGGAAAGCATCCAACAAACAGGACTAATCAACCTTCTTATTATTTTCATTATTAATGAAAATCTGTTGAACAGTACCCATCGAAGATATAGAAAAGAAAGATAAAGGGTAAAGTTCAGAGATGCCAATAGTGTGGAATCAATCATATTTGGTACTAGAATGAAAATCTTAAGTGTTGTGACAGAAAAGAAAATCATGATCTTCCCAGTAGAGAAAAAGAATGCTGAATAGCTGAACCTGAATCGCAAGGGGAATTCTTACTTCCAGATCAGGGAAATGAAAACCAGCTTGGACCTTGTCTGTCAAGACCCTACCGCATGAATACTTCGGAGACTGACCTATTTAGTGCATTTCTAACCAGACATGAAAGTACTATTCTGTGCAACCTGGGTGGGCCCTGCTCCCATGCTTCAGTCTGAGTCCGCTTGTTCTGTGATTAACCCTCAACTTTTCAACCAGAGCCTCTCTGGGTTTATAGAGAATCTCCTCTGAAATATTCCAGTATCACCAAGAGGAACCCTCCAGCTCTTTGTCATCTCCAGCTAGACCTCGGGCTGGAGACCTGCCCCTCCAGCAGTCCTGGCAAGTGAGGCCAGTGGTTCCAGTGCCTTCCCACGTGCCGGAGGACCAGGGACTCAGCAGACAGTGGAAACTGTACATGAAATGCCAGCTCATTTGTGAACCGGGAACTATCGCATATTATGGTGATAACACACCACCTACCTAGGTACGGGTAGGTGCAATGCTTTTCACTTAGCCCAAGATGTAACTCCCCAAACAATGTGATGATGACTTTATAGGAAAAAAAAAAAAAAAAGCTTAAATTTAGTATTAAAAGACATAGGCCTAGAGTAAGGATTCTTATTTCTATCTTTGCTTACATCCACACTTCTCTAGGACTCTTGATTTTTATGGCCAGGTTTTAAAACAAAAGTCCAAGTGAAATTTTCTGAGGGGGATGCAGTTTGACATATCTTACTCTCAAAAGCTTCGGGGGATTTCAGTATAGCTCCTCAGAACTCTGGGATGGGTTTAATACGTCCACTCTGAGATAACAGGGGCAGGGCCCTGAGTAAGGTTTGATCTGTGCCAGGAAAACACCAGGGCCAATGATCCCTGACCCGCCTGGGATTTGTTTGAGTTCTCCTGGGCAGGCCCCCTTGCCAAGAGATATCCCACACTGCTGTGCAGCTGCCAGCATGCCCATGTCGCAGATCTATCCCTTAGGATAAATAAAGTCAGAAAATGTGATGCCCCTAGAAGCTTCTCAGAGACACATGCAAACCCCACTATTTTCATTTTGTCACTTGCAAGACAAGTTGAGAGGGTTGTGAATATGTCTACGGTACAAATCATATCCCCATGTTCTAATGCATTCTACTCTGTGGGTGTTGCAATCCAATATTGATTTTATTTAGAGCAAAAAGAATTATTTGATGACAAAATTTAAATTTATACTACATAAAAATTCCATTTTTTAGAAAAGCTTTACTTCCAGATATATTACAACTACTCTGCAGCTACTGGCTTCCGACTTCCTTAACTCCTTCCCTGCAATGATCTGAATCTCAAAAGCAGTTAATGACTTCTGTTAGGCCTTTACACAGTGATCTCCCTCATCAAGATAAGGCTGGAGACCACTCAGTGTCTCCTGACCTCCCCAGTCTAATTATGGTTGCATGGTTTTCTCTAATCTTACTACTTTTAAATTTTGTCTGAAACAGGCCTTACAGCATTTGCGTCCCCATCATTCTCAGGTTGCCTCCAGATTTTATGTACCCTTGTCTGCTCAAGGAGATTACTAAGGTTACTGATGTGTTTTTAATGTAAATATTCTCCTTTGTCATGAAAAGGAAGAATTACAAAGATGTCAAGTAATATTGAATGTAAATAAGCCTTTCTCACCTCAGCTAATGCTGAATTTCTGTCACTTAGTAAATAAACTGGTATCAGAGTAGGATTAATGTCAACAATCCACTGAAGGTTGCTAGTTTGAGGCAAAACAATAAAGCAAAGACTACAAAATACTAAACACTCTTCTGGGTGTCGGTGCTGCTTGCTTGCCACAGGATTCATAGATCTAAATTCTGTCTTTCTCAGAGTAACACGGCTGTGGACCATTAAAATACAAACCCTGGTAACTTACAAATAAACAACTATCTGGGGATCAGGTGCATGACCCAGGTGTCAGCAGTAATGCTGAGCCTCGTATTTTCAGTTTATTCCCAGAAATTTAAAGGCGCTGAAGGGTATACCATTCATTCTGGGCCAGCCATCATTAGCGACTAAAAGCTAGTGAGGGACACGTAGGCATTAGTATAAAGACACACAGGTGGGTCAGAAGGGAAGGCAAGCGGAAAGGTGTCCTAAACCAGCGGTCAGCAAAGCCTGGAAGCCTTGCACACGGCCTGCCGAGTCCAAAATACTTACTCTCTGAACCCTGCCTACCCCTGTCCAGAGCCCTCAAACCTAAACGTGGAAACCAGTTTATGTATGACCCCTGAGCTGCAGAGAACCAGGGACATGTTGCAGAGTCCAAGCCCGGGTGTGCGGGTGTGCCTTACGAAGGAACCCCCAAAAGCAGACACTGATGTGAGCGTTTTTGTGCAAGTGATTTCTTAAGGAATGCTCTCAGGAAAAGCCGGTAAGGGAGGGGGAAGCAAGACGGAGGAGGGAAGGAAACAATGGGAAATTTCAGGCCCAGCTGGATCCTGTAGAGACTTCCGGAACGTTGCTCCAGGCCACTCTGTTCTCTCTGGGAGTAGGGCAGCGCAACCCCATGACACCCAGGGTGGGGCTCCGGAGACAGTGGCAGGTGTCAGTCGAAGCAAGGCACGTGGGGGCTGGAGGAGGATCACGGAAGCCCATGGAACATTAAAGGGCTCTGGGTGGAGCCCAGACCCAGTCCAACACCAGGTGTGCGCTGGCACATGCTGGGGATGCAGCAGACGAGCCCCGGGGTTGAGTGGCATTTGGTTGTCTTGACCCATGTCCTTATCAGACGCACGGAGGGGCCTCTGCTCCCCGCTGTCATAGTGATGCACCTCTGTTCCAGGCTTGGAGCACAGTGATGATACCACCAGTGGTTGATACCCCTTGAGCGCTGTCAAACTGCACTGCACTCTTTGCATATTATTATTTTGTTTCATCCTCATGGCCACTCTTTGAAGTTGGTATCATTTTCTCTTATTTAGGGATGAGGAACACAGGACTCAAAAGGTTCTTTAAATGACCCAAATAGGGGCACCTGGGTGGCTCTGTGGGTTAAGCCTCTGTCTCCCGCCTGATGAGGGAGCAGAAGGCTGCCTGAAGACAAAGCACAAGCTGACACCCTGCAACCTCCCGCCTTCCCTGCCACTCCTGGGGGAACATGGGTGATGTGCTTCCCAGAAGCTCCCAACTGTCTAAATGCTTCACGAGAGTGAACAACAAATGGCAAGGCCTCCAGTATCTTGCAGGTCTTCTTTAACTTAGGAAAATTCTTTTGAAAGCCTCCCTTCTTCCTAACTTCCCTTAACACCATAGTATATAATCAGTTGCTCCTCACCTCCCCCTCCCCCACAGGGCCCATCCCCAGGCTTTAATACAACTACCTTTTTGCACCAAAGACATCTCAAGAATTCTTTCTTGGCCGCCGGCTCTGGACCTCACCCCACCAAACTTCACCTATATTCCAAAACTGTATCAAGCTCAGGTCATGATCCCAGGGTCCTGAGATAGAGCCCCGAGTCCATATCCCTGCTCAGTGGGGGGTCTGTTTCTCCCACTCCCTCTGCCCTTTGCCCCTGCTCCTGGGCTCTCTCTCACTCTCCCTCTCCCCCTTTCTCTTTCTCTCAAATAAATAAAATCTTTTTTAAGATAACTGTTAAAATAAATGACCCAAAGACACTCAGAAGGGAAACAGGAGAGATGAAATGTGGACCCAAGGCTGTCTTACTCTCAAGCCGTTAGCCTTCCTACTCTTCCACCTCTTGAGCTTCTAAAAATGAAGAATACGTCATTCCCTAGAACAGCTGAAAACAAATCTCAACAAGTACCTCAGTGCCATAGTACATGTGAAAATCTGAGAGGATGGAAGCACAAAGAGAGAGAGAAAAAGGAAGAGCTGCTTTACCCATCTTGTTCAAGAGGGTGCCCGGGCTCCAAGGGCAACTAGAATGGGACCACTCTACTGTGCTTTGGGCTTTTCAAACTATTTTTAATACACAAAATCTATTTCTTATATGATTCAGTTTATAGGTTTGTACCAACTCCTAAAGGAAAAGGCCTGTGCGTGTTTTAGAGAAATGGTTCTCAAACTTTGATAACATAATCCTGAATTACTCTGGGAGTGCATTTCAATGCATGTTCCCAGACCCAGCTCTCCAGGACTCCATTCAGTTTGTGTAGGTGAAGCCCAGGCATCTGAATTTCTTACAGGAATCTCAAAGCAGATGGTACATAGATTGCTCTTTGAAACACACTATTTCAGAGGAATAGGCAAGAATACAAAAAGAACTCACTCTACCCAGGATTCTTTGCCTGACCCGATATTGTGGTAATTTCACAGATGATAGATAGACAGATAATCTATCCAGACTGACCAGTCAGGTATGGTAAGAGTTTCCACTTACAGATGAGTTAGCCATATGTGACCTCTCTGTATGCAATCTAATTACTGATCTAGAGTTGAAAATTAAAGTTGTTAACTTCTGATATCAAGTGCAATGGACTAGAGCCAGGTATATTTTTGAATATAAATATGTGCACCAATTTAGTGGTTTTTTTTTTTTCTTTTCAGAAATTCCAAAATGAGTAGGAGGAAGAACAATTTGGCGAGCCCGCCAAGTTCTATTCTGGGGTAATTAAAATCTGCCTACTTAAAATTCTTTTTGTAAATTTCAGTAGCTATAGGCTTCTTCCTCACTTCCTGTTCTCAAGGCCCATAGAGTGGTGCTTTTGTTAGTTCACGGTGACACTCTCTGTTGCAAATGTAGCCATGTGTAAATTCAAATATGAGTCAGATAAGCCACTAATATCAACATATATACAGAAATATGTGCAGTTAACATGTCCATATTTGGCTTTGATTCCAAAACCTTAAAAAGTATACTTCTAATGTTATTATATTTGGATCTCATAAGGATAACTTGATAGAGCCAAGTAAATTCACACTAAATTAATATACATGATTTATTGAGAGTGCATCTCATTATCTAGATAAATAGCAACTTGTCATAGAAAGGGCAATCTTGTGCTTTTTTTTTTTTTCTTCTTCTTCTCAAATGGTTCCAGTGTGGCCTTAGAATGTTTATTCAGAATAAGAGGCTTATGTCCCTTCTCTTTCTAAGGACTTTCAAATACTTTGCACACAATAGTGATTGACTCTGACAATGTCCCTAATAAGACTTAAGTGGATGAGAGCGGTGGGTAAAATGAATAGAGAGAGAGAAAAAGAGAGATAGAAACTATCACGTGGTCCATAAATGAAGAGGAAAGAAAAACATGCCACCAGATGGCCAGTGGGGCAACAGCCGTTTGCAGCCATTAGAAGCAAAAGCATTCACTATAATTTCTGATATTGTATTTCTGTCTAAATATGGCGATAAAGCCTCTTTTGACTGGCTTTAGCTTTTGTGATGCAGCAAGAAAATTTGTTTGGCAGAAGGAGAACCCGCAGAAGAAACAGAAGGCAAGATCCCACAGGGACAACGCGGGTCTGCCAACACAGAAATCAAACAAAGGCAATAGATTTAGATGGCTGATTTGGAAATGCTGCAGAGGACAATCTTGCATTATAAAATGGAAATTCACAAAACCTTCAAGATAGAAGCTGACTTTGCCACCACTGGTTCAACTTACTCCACCTTGTATCAACAGGCTTATTTTAGTCAACACTAACCCTCAGAGGTGGCTTTCAAGAAAACAGCCTATTGCTCTTCTGAGCTCTTTTGCAAAATTAAGCTTTTCAGACATCTGACCAAAGCTATTTTTTAGCAGCTATGACGTTTAAAAAATCTAAGTACACTTCATGTCAAAATAGAGTATTCTAATCTAGACATAGATGAACATAAGACCAAAAGGGAAGCAAGTTTAAAAATCGAAAGACACAAAATTAAAATCACATTAAAAATTATAAAAGACTAGAAAATATCTTAAACATCTCATTTTGTTCATATCTGTAGAGTTTTGCATTTTAGAGGAATTAATATTTTTATAAGAAATGACACCACCTAATTCTAACAAACACAAAATGTTTAAAACATAAAAAGGTTGAATAGAGGACTTCTGGTTGAGAAATATGCAGCTTTTTATTTGAAAATGCTCAGTAATGTCTTGGTTGATTGAAATTGCTAATCAAGGTAAAAGATGTATGATTCAAGCAATTACAGAGCAAATATAGTTTCTTATTTTCAAGACACACAGCGGATACTTAAACAGGATTTTAATAAATGTTTTTGCAATACTTCACACCTTAGATGTTTTCAACTATTTATTATCTCTCCTTTCTTCCTTTTTTCCCCCTTTCTCTCCCTTTATCTCTACTACATGACTAGCTAGCTAATCCTGAAACAGTAGGTCCAAACTTCCAATACTCTGGCACATACTAGAAACCAAGAAGTCTTTGGGACACCTGGATTGCTCAGTCAGTTAAGCATCCAACTCTTGGTTTCAGCTCTGGTCATAATCTCAGGGTCATGGGATTGAGCCCCATGTTGGGCTTTGCATTCAGCGAGGACTCTGCTTGAGGATTCTCTCTCCCCCTCTCCTTCTGCCCCTCCCCACTGCACTCTCTCTCTCTCTCTCTTTCTCAAATAAATAAATAAATAAATCCTTTTTAAAAAACAAACCAGTAAGTCTTTGGTACATAAATAAATAAACAGTGAATGACTGATGGTTGATAAATGGATAGATAAGTAAACAGAGGAATAAACAGGCAAATGAATGAATGCTGTCGTAGGTCAAGTATTATGGGGTACAGACCGAGATGAAATTTTGTGTGTAGGAAACTGACTGATGTGTGCTCAGTCATTAAGGAGTGAGGAAAGATGAAGGAGTTAAGCCATGATGTAGTTTCAATAGAGGTTTTCCTGTAGGTCTCAAAAGAAGCCCTTGAACTGGGACAGTGTGTCAGAGCTGCCCCACATTGAGGCACAGGGCATGGGCCTTTACATCCCATACCAACCAAGAGAGAAGGGGGCATAACTTTGGACAAGACAGGTCCTTCAGTGGAGGGTAAGTCCCAGAGAATGACCCAGCTGAGAGGCACCATTAGCCAATGCTCCTAGAAGCTGAAGAATGAATGTCTTGACCCTGAAGGGGGAACAGGATGGTGTCCAACAGGACCCACAACTGTACCTACCAGTGAATCTCTACCAGAGATAAAAGGGACTAATGAAAACACTAGAGTTAGCAGCATGTCCAATTTTCCAGGAGCAACTAAATGCTGGCTTTGGAATGGGGCAGCTTCCATGTTTTACCAGCAAGGACAGTACTACTTGGGCTTTGGACTGAAAGACTCAGGTTTTAATCCCAATCCTCTAATTTACCATTGATGGGATCTTGGAAGGTTATGAAAACTCTCTTAGACACAGTTTCCATGATATATAAATAAGATAACTTAGGGAGGTTTTTGAAAACTAAACAGGACAAGTTATGTAAAATACCTAGAACATGCTTACATAGAGCAGAAGCCATAAAAATATTAGTTCCTCTGCTTAAACTACTATCAATTCCACTGCTTAGTGGGCATGGAGCCATTGATTGACTATCATCACAGATAATGGCCTCCTAGTTAATTGAGGTTTTATTACATAATTGAGAATTTATTGTATTCTTGTATCCAAAGATAGGATGGATAGGATAGGATAGGATAGGATAGGATAGGATAGGATAGGATAGGATAGGATAGGATAGACAGATGGATAGATATTACATCAAGTAGATACAAGAATGCAATCTCTGTTTTAAAATGTTACTAGAAAAATGTATCTTATTTAGTTACACTTCACTCCACAAAGGATTTGGGGTGGGCTTCAGGAAAGCCATACCATAATATATAAACATACGTATACATTCCTGCAAGCACACATACATATATAGGGACCAGACAACATATAAATTAGTATGGGAAACAGAAAAAGTAAGACTGTAGCAGATCACAAAGTCTTTCAGCAGAGCCATAAATCACATATATAATTTTACAGAATGCCAAACTGAGGCATAGAGAAATTAGATGACTTAACCCAGATCCAGTAACAAAGGGATTCACAATTCTTTAAAGTTATCTTAAATTATCATAAGGGTAAGGGGCATTTACTGTCCCACTGAATTAGTGCGTGGCTGAAAGGCTGGGAAGTAGTTTTAGGCATAGGTGGAGCCAAGGTTTCACACCACATCATCAGGATCTAGTATTTTTCCATCTTCTACTTCCTTTTCCCCCATTTTGGCTATATCGGTAGGATCTGTACTCACAGTGACAAAAGGGCTACCAGTGGCTCAAATGTCATAATTGGCACTACTCTAAAAGAATAATATAAAAGCCAGTGCCTCTTGTTTTTCTAGAAGTACTAAAATTAGCTTTAATCGAGTCACATCCCCACCCTTGAACCAAATATTGTTATAAAGTGTATGAGATATTCTGATTGGCCAAGCCCCTTCTCGCATGGGAAAATAGAATCAGCTCCACTCCAGCCACATAAACTAAGGGTAGAATTGGTCGATGGATACTCAATTAGATACAATTCGCATGTGAAATGGTTATGATTTCCAGAAGTAGGAGGAACAGGTAGGTATACAAAACTGTTAAGTGTTCACTTTATAAAGAATATTATGTGCTAGAGCTGGATCCCTAGCTTAGATTTATCTGACTTCAGATCTTTTTTTTTAATTGCTTGCTAACATTTTTATTTTTTTTATTTTTATAAATTTATTTTTTATTGGTGTTCAATTTGCCAACATATAGAATAACACCCAGTGCTCATCCCATCAAGTGCCCACCTCAGTGCCCATCACCCAGTCACCCCCACCCTCCCCGCCCACCTCCCCTTGACTTCAGATCTTATAATCAGGTCTCATAACAGCCCTATAGCAAATTCAATAGCAGTTTCAATAGTCAAGCTTTTCAGCAGTATCCTGAAAAATTCAGATAGTACAAAATGGAACTCAGTCAAAGCAACTGTATGATTACACATGGAACTTTTGGAAATCATTTGGAGCCCAAGTGATGGATGTCTTAAATGTATGTCCTCTAAAAAAAAAAAAAAAAAATCCTTAAAAGTGGTTGCTTACTCTACATCATGAAACAAGGATCGCAATCCAACTCTGCACACCTAAGATCAAATGAATGCAAAACAAATATTATTATCACTCTCCACCTGACTTTAATAAAAGCCTGGCAATTTAAGATCACATCTTTGCCAACAGCCCAGGTGAAGCATCTATATGCTGGTAACTGAGGACAGATCCACACACTGTGATAAACAATAAAAGAGTAAGATAAACATTCATGGATGACCTCTGAGGAATCTCATTGAGCTTCTCACTGGCATGGATGGACAAGGAAATACCTACAGGCAAAACCAGGATTTTTCTTAAGAAACAATTCTAGGTCCATTCTGCTTCTTGAGTGAACAATCGATGAGCCCTCAAAATTTGGAAGATGGCCAGATGATTTTAGTCTGGAAAGGAAATTGCACCTTGTAACCCCACATAATTGTGAGAGCAATGATGAAAGCACAAATTAAAATCAGATTATTAGTTTTCTTCCCTACATCATTGGTTGCCATCCATGATTTGAAGACATGACTCTTCAGTGTTTCTAGATTCTAAAGATTATACAAGGCCACAAAGCAAGCAGCCTTACTGCAAATTATTTAAACCACACACATATAATGTTTTTAGTAATAAATCGAGCTACATGTAACTTCAATTTTTAAACTGTGCTTCTTTATAATATATAATCATACTGTAAACTATACCTGTTATAGTTTTAAGTAACCAAAGAGCAGTAAAAATCCACCAATGGCTTTGAAGCTTGTGTGACTTCGCTATAACCCCTGTGTTCAGATGAACACTCAGAAACTACTGCAGGCTAAAAATGAGAGGTTTTTAGTGCCAGAGGCTCCTCTGATTTGAACCGTAGGTTTAGTTCACTCCAGGATGAAGCCATGCCTCTCCAAAACAGGTAACAGTCTGATATTTTACAACCTATATTGCTAATGAAAGACAAGCTCACCCAGTACTTTCCAAGGTAATCAGCACAATTAAAGGGAGATAAGAGTTGGAGGGAGGGGAGAGTAGAAGGTTAAATCACACAGATCCACATACAGGTTAGACCTTGGACCAATCACTTTATTATAACTACACCATTTCCAGAGACACCTCTGGAAGGTGAGTTTGTCTTAATACAAAAAACCTTCCCAAAACCTGGTACAAAAAAATCCATCATTTGCTATTTGTGAGCAGATTAATTCTGCCCAGATATGAGCCTACATGAATTATACCTAAAGTTCTCATTACAAATCTTTTTCACAGAGAGTAACACTTCAACATATATAACTTGAAAAAAAAATGAAAGTACGTGGAGTTATTTGGTATGCAAACCCAACCCTAACTTGCTGTCATGAAGAGGTGATTTGTGGGTGACGCTTCTCCTGGCACTCCAATTCTCCTAATCACTACAAATTCTAAAAGAGCCTAAAATGACTTAAGTCTAGATTCTCAGCCCAACACTATTATGATCTATTCATCAACCAGTTACTGCAATTATTATATGTAGGAAATATTAGCTCTAAATGGTCTCCATGTTTCTGTGTTATCTAAGTGATAATTCTACGGCTAATTCCTTTCCTTTTCAGGTGGTATTTGGGTGGCACAAAATTCAAATGCAGAAATAAATAATGTCACAATTAGGACACGTTTTCATTTTCATTACCACTAATTTCAATCCTGAAATCATATATGTAAATCTAAAATACAATGAAAGATTTAGTTTTAAAGTCACCAAAATAGAATGAAAGTTAGTAAAAATAAAGCTGGCAAATGCCAACCATTTTTGCTTCAATGTCTAGGCTATCAGAAATGTTTTTTGCTTTGTAAAAGTGTCTATTTAATAAAAATAAAGAGAGATAATTTACCCTGGACTACAATAAAATTCTGAAAATACCTTTGGAATCGAGTATCACCTCAAATAAGTTACTGAAGATTAACGTTACCACTGAGAATTCTAAAATAAATTACTGGAAAAGATCAAATTAGGGTAAATGTCTTTTATCCTTAAGATAGTCTAGGTAACCACATAATTTTTTTCCTGTTTTAAAATGCAACAGTAATTAAAGCTTGAGAGAGTTCCCTGGCTTCCAAAATTGATCCTTCAAAGAATGCCATAAAGGTTTAATATTACTCGCAATAGAGAGAGCAACTGATGGCATTGTTTTGTATTAGTTCCTTTATCAAATAAGTCAAATATAAATGTTATATGTTTGCAAGTTCAATATATCCCTGGGCTTGCTGACGTTAGAATGTCTTCTTAGTACGTGGTGATCAATTATTGCTTGTATCAAAGAGCCAAAGTAAACAGTGTCCAATTGTTTGCTCAATTTAGAAGCATCTAACTCATAAACAGAGGGATTATATTTCCAAAGAATGATTATAAATTCCTAATTCCAAGGACAATGGTGCATGATTTCTCTATGGAAAGTGCAGGATACAACAGTGGTCACACGGGTGGATGAAGGACACAGACTTGTTGGATTCGAATCCCACCATGGCTACTGATAAGCCTTTAAGACCTCTATGAGGTTATGTAAGCTCTCTTGGCCTCAGTTTTCTCATTGTTACATGGGATAATAGCACGTGACAGATAATAATCTGCTCCACAGAGTTGCGAGGACTAAGTCAATTAATATACGTAATGTCCTTAGTACAGAACCTTGTGATCAATAGATGTACATGCTCTTTTAAATACAAAACATATTTCTTTTCTACTTTAATGCATCTGACTCGAAAACTCAGAATAGAAACTATTGCACATATGAAATCACTGACTTTATTTTAAATGTATACATTACCCTCCCTGCCTAATAGTTGGCAGGAATCAAGCAAGAATGAGTCAACTTTGAACCTCCTCTGAGGCTGTTTGCCGGTGCCCGTAACCAGGATCATACCTAATTATGTCATATGTAAGATTCAGTCTTGTTCTCCATTTTAGTAACTGTGCCTCTATCTTTACTCCCCAAAAACTGAATTTGTGCCTTCATTTAGGTCCAGAACATTCCTAACCCTGCAGGCCTCACACAATGTGAACCTTATTGCTAATCAGTCCTAGTTCAGCTTTAAGTTATTTTGATACTCTCTGGTTATTTCTCCTAGCATCAATTCATGGGTTCAACCACCAAATATTTATTTAGCATTTATTATGTTAAAGGGACTGGTTTAGACTCAGTGGTGTGAAAAGGAAGAAGCCAATGCATGGAATCAAGTCTCTTCCTGGAGGGATTTGCCCTCCTAATTAGATAGCAACCAGGCACTAACCCCAGATGCTCCCAATCTGACTGGCTATCCAGAACCCAATCTTTGCTTGCTTATGTGATATGTCTTAATCTGTCAAACTAACTTGTTGCAATTCCTCCAAGAAGTAAAAGTCCCCTTCGATGCCCTCGAAGACAGGCAATGGACTCACATGGGAAATCAATGTACACAAGGGGACAAATGTGGCTTTCTACTCTGCATCTAGACTACTCAGACTTCCTGGAGTTTGGGACCAGGGCACTGACTGCTTAAACATGAGTGGAATCTGCCCACTGGCCTGCTGACACCAAATCACTCCAAACCTCTGAATGTATCCACTGTTCCTCCTCTGCTACGAAGCACTGGGCACTGCTAGTAATGGCACCTTCACCCACCTGCATTCCCCTGAATCCCAAGCCCAATGAACCATCTTGATTCAAAGGCTATCATTATCACCTAGGATCATGGGTACCCACAAAGATGAGTCTGATGAAGTTGATGACCTCTGCCCTGAGCCCAACTCTTTAGAAATACAGGGATTCTTAGGAAGGGGTCCAGATAGAATGAAACACAGTAGCTTTGCCACACTCCAGGGAAGGAGCCTTTCCTTTTGGGAGCTCCTGTTGCCCAAGGCATATATAATTCAGCAAAGAAACACTGTCCAGGGCAGCCCCCGTGGCGCAGCGGTTTAGCGCCGCCTGCAGCCCAGGGCGTGATCCTGGAGACTCCTGGAGACCCTGGATCAAGTCCCACATCAGGCTCTCTGTATGATGCCTGCTTCTCCTTCTGCCTGTGTCTCTGCCTCTCTCTCTCTGTCTCTATGAATAAATAAATAAAATCTTTAAAAAAAAAAAAAAGAAACACTGTCCATCACAGAGAGTGAGCATGTGAGAGGCAGTGTAGCATGAGGGAAAGCAGGTTTATGTGGACACATCCCAATGTGCACGGACTTGTAATTGATGTGATTCATATTAAAACTCACTTAATCCTCACAACACCTTGAATTATATAGATCAAGCCACATTTTTATTGAAGGAAGAGACTCAGAGACATAAGCAGTTTGGTCAAGGCCACGTAGATCCTGAGTAGCATAGCTGGGATTCTCTTTCCTCAACGTAAGACCACCTCCTGGGAAGAGTACAATCTCCAGAGGGCAATGTTTTATTGCGAAGATGAGCCAGTGATTAACTCCAGGGGCTGAATGAAGCCAAAGGGAGTTCGGATAGCTGCATTATAAAAATAATTTGGAGCTTCTGGGTAACAGAGACATTCCAGAGTCATTATCAGTTTTTGCCTGAGCCTGCCAATAAGCATGACGCAGACTGGTCCTATCTGATCAGTAAGAAAAGAAATAAGAGGAGCTGGTTAACAACCAGGTTCAGTTGTGCTCCTCCAAGAATGCACACAAGTCTTAGAACTGTTTCCCCTACATCCCCTGAGCAGCACTGGCCCCCAATTCATATTTCAAACATTGTACCTCTACAACTTTATTTGTGCATTGATCAATTTAACAACCAGCAAGCGTTTTGAGCCATGATGGAGGCTCTTGGGCTTTAGAGATGAGATAAACAAGACTACAACATCCCCAAAATGTTGATGTTCTAATGATGGAAACAAGCAACTGAATAGCTAAGCGAGGTATCATTTGAGAGGTGTCACAGAAAAGGCATGAGCTATTTCTGTGGAATCAGAGAAGAGTTGGTTTGGGGAAAGCTACAGTAAAAGGTAACATCCAAGCTCTACGCTGAGGAAGAGTTGAGGCATGTGATCATTAATTTGGGTCTTCTGATAGCGTTTACAATCTCAGGGATCCAAGATAAATCCCAAGCAGGGTGGCAGTTTTCTTCAGGAACATCTTTTTTTTTTTTTTTTTTTTTTTTTTTTTAAGGAACATTTTAACATACTTCTTATCTTGAATTGAATGGAGCTGCAAGTACTCAATCCATTTTTATCCCAAACTCTACAGCACACTCACCAAACTCTGTAACTCCGGCTAAGGTAACACTTGGAATATCAGCCTCAACAGCCCACACAAATTTAATCTAGGATCCAGCTTGACACACTACTCCTTAACTCCAGAGCATATTTATTTCCATAGAGTTTCCAACTTAAAAAAAAAAAAAAAAAAAAGGAAGAAAGGGAAAAAAATAGTTTAGGACACTTTTATGTAACATACTCAAATAAAAATTGTCTTTTATCTTGGTTTAAAACTTTAAAACAGACTGGCAAATATTTCCTGGCTAAAAGATAAATATTTCAAGTGTTAGAACAACAAATGCAAAAGCTTTAACATTAAAACCTATCTGATTGATGCTGAGAACTTAAGAGGTTCTTGACATGGCAGCTGTAGGGTCTGTACTATCTGTAGGGCCTGGAGGTACCAGCCAGACCTCAGAGTTCTAAAGACTGAAAGATAACACTTTCAAATCACCATGAGCCTTCCTGGAAGGCAAGGTAAATTCTCCCATGAAGAGAATATATGCAGATTTAGCTGGTTTCCGAATGGAAAGATGAGCTACAGAGCTTTATACCATTGGAGGTTATATTTGCCCACTGGGAAGACCAGTTAAAGGAGAATTACAGAAGTTTAAGCTTGAAAAAAAGAAAAAAAAAAAAAGGAAAGCAATGAATCAACACCCTTAGATTTTGAGCAGTGCTTTTAGGCTAAATGTTACAGTATATTATTTTTCCCCCAGAGGAAAAGAAATATTTTAAATTATATCATTACTGTGATTCATAAATAAGAATAAGGCACTGGGTTATTTTAATCTGACACTGATGCTACCAGCAACTACTATTTCCCACTGCAGCAGAACAGTGCTACTATAAGAGGTAAGAAAAGCTGGCATGAATTGTGTCAATTTATTTGTATTTTGATTGTCTTTTTTTTTTTTAGATTTATTATTTATTTATTTTAGAGAAACAGAGCACAAGGTGGAGAGGGCAGACAGAGAAGGAGAGTTAAGGAGGCTCAATGCTGAGCACAGAGTCCAACACAGGGCTCGATCTCACGACCCTGAGATCATGACCTGAGCAAAACCAAGAGTTGGGTGCTCAACCGACTGCGCCACCCAGGCGCCCCTGATTCAGTCTGTTTTAAAAAAGAATTAATAAGAAAAAAATAAATCTAGTCATTAAGGATCCTGATGTTCTACATAATGTTCTATGTAACTAAAGACAACAATATTAACGCTATTTGATGTATATGCTATATGGTGTATCATGTTCTCATTATCAGATTAAAAGCACCCTGGGGTCAGCATGGTCTTGATTTTATTGTTGTTGTTGGCTCTGTCTGCTTGCTTGTTGTTTCTATTCTTACTTGACTGAGTTGGTAAGGGAACAAATAAAAAAGGGAAATGATTATGGTCTTGACAAAGTTCGAAGTTAGTACCTTCAGGGTCTGACTTGACATTGGGGACAAAGGTTCTAATTAAGCCAGAGATTTCCAAGTAAAGCCAAATTCAGTTCAGTTCTTCAAGTTTTAAGGACTGCTTTTGTCCCTTTGCTTAGCATCCTAGTTGCCTGATTGTCAAGTGGGTAACCAATTTTTATAGACATTGAAGATGCTGACGTAAAGCCAAAATGAACTCTTATCATCAAATCTATTCCACACGGATCAGGTAGTTTGGCTTTCAAGATTTGTGCAAAGTTAACACTATAGTATTTTTGAGTATCCTCTGTCACTACTCTGTTCAGAATCCAGAAACTTCCTTATCTGGATTTCTCAATGTGCCTTTGTGGATTCTCTTTATCAATTCTCCAAAGAACTAAATGCTATCAGCTATCAATGGGTGATTCATCATCCATAATATAAATTTGATCAATGTATGAATCTTTTTCAATAATTGGAAGATTTGGGATCCCTGGGTGGCGCAGTGGTTTGGCGCCTGCCTTTGGCCCAGGGCGCGATCCTGGAGACCCAGGATCGAACCCCACGTCAGGCTCCCAGTGCATGGAGCCTGCTTCTCCCTCTGCCTGTGTCTCTGCCTCTCTCTCTCTCTGTGACTATCATAAAAAAATAAAAAAAAATTAAAAAAAAATAATTGGAAGATTTAAAATACACAGTTCATCACTTTTCTCAGCATGGGGGATACTATTTCAAGGAAGCGGGGTGATAATGCAGGTCTGCCCATACTCACTCCTGTCAGAGTAGAATGAGAAGAGAGGAGAGTGTTCAAAGTCAGATTAGAAGAGTTTTCTCTTATGGTAATGATGACTGCTACATTGCTGATGTTGCTACATTAGAAGTAAATTATCCAGATGTACATGTGTCACCAAAAAAGCACTATCTTTGCCCAAACAGGCCCCTGCTTTAGTACTAGCCCTGGGTTTCAAGTAGTTCCTTCTTTCTGCCCCCTTCCCTTTTAACTCCACATGAGGAAAGAAATTGCAAGGACTGGATACCTACCTGAAAAAGCAGGAGGGAGAAATGTAAGGAGATAATAAACAAACAAACCAACAAATATCTCAGTAACAGCATATCTACCTCTATCATATCTAAAACAATGTCCAAACCCATGACCACCAAAATTACCCTTCCACTCATTCATTCAACAAGAATGAACCAAGTTCTTCTTGTGGACTCAGCATGGCTGAGGTTCCTGCTCTCAGAGACTTCACTGTCTAATGACAGCGAGACAAGTCAGTAAGAAATAGAAGACAATATAAAAGTGCTGTGATGGGAAATATATGGGGAATTCTGAGAGCCCTGGAAGGGACAGTGAAGCCCAGACATAGCAACATCTAAATAGAGTGACATCTAAAACACCCCTGGACAAAGAATCCACCACAAAAAGGAGAAAAGGAAGAGATAAGAGAGAAGGAAAGGAAATGAATAAACAAGGATTTCAGGCTTGAAAAATAGCCTGTGCACAACAAGTTCAGAAGTAAAGAAAAAATAAAACCAAGAAATAGCCTTTAGCCAGGTAAAACAGTTTGGGCTTCCTACTGAGAGCAATGGGAGCTCTTAAGCAAGAAGAGCATCCTAGTCATGTGTAGAGAATGCCTTGGCAGAGGCAAAAGTAGAATCAAGGAGTCCAGCATGGAGGCAGTGACAGCTGTCCCAGAGAGGGATGATGGGGCATAAACTAAAAGAGTGACAGTGCAGATGGCAGAAAGGGGAGGGATTCAAGAGATACAGCAGAGTAAAGTGACTGAACCAGGATCCTACAAGTTTCCACAAAGAGGTGAGGGGTTCAGATTAATCCACCCACTTAAGAAATATTTACTGAGTTGGCATGCCTGGGTGGCTCAGTCTGTTAAGTGTCCAACTCTTGATTTCACCTCGGGTCATAAGCTCAGAGTCATGAGATAGATCCCTGCATGGGGCTCCACACCAAGCGTGGAACCTGCTTAAGATTCTCGCTGTCTCTTCCTCTGCCCCTCCCCCACTCTGCTCACATGTGTGTGCACATGCACTCTCTCTCTCTCTCTCTCAAAAACTTACTGAGCACCCACTCTATGCCAAGCACTGGTCCATGTGCCAAGAATACAAGGGTAAGTGCCAGAGTCACACTTCTAACATAAAAGTGTTAATAGAGTCACATACTAAATCTATGACCATAAATAAATGTACCATTAAAATTCATATCAAGGGGCACCTAGATGGCTTAGTCGATTGAGCATCTGCCCTCAGCTCAGGCTGTGTGGTCCTGGGGTCCTGGGATTGAGCCCCGCATTGGGCTCCCTGATTAGTAGTAAGTCTGCTTCTCCCTCTCCCTGGCCCCATGTTTTCTCTTGCTATCTCTCTCTCTCCTTCTCAAATAAATAAAATCTTTAAAAAATAAAAATAAAAAATAAAACTCATGTCAAGAACTATAAAGGAAAACTAAAGAATATGGTAAGAGATCATAACAAGGGGCCAGATTAGATTAGAGATTTGGCTGAAGGGGTAACTGTTAAGCTGAGTCCTGAAGAACTGGGCCAAGTGACAAGAAGAAGAATGCCCAAGGCAGAAGAAATAATGTGGAGAGAAGCAACAGCACTGAAATTTATTCAAGAGGAGAATCACTCTACCTGGTGATAGACTGGATGTGGAAGCAAGGGAAAAGAAAGCCTAAGGGATGACTCCCAGCTTTCATCTATGAACAGCAATCGGATGGTGATGAGCCCTCTCCACACATACTCCTTCTTCATAACAAATGCCAATCACCAGGCAC
The DNA here is from genome assembly GCF_905146905.1 of Nyctereutes procyonoides. NCBI lineage: Eukaryota > Metazoa > Chordata > Mammalia > Carnivora > Canidae > Nyctereutes > Nyctereutes procyonoides. The sequence continues at coordinate 15,086,702 of NW_026575082.1, read as the reverse complement.
TGCTTCCTCTTGAGGCCATTCTCTGCCCTATGATGCAGCCCCTTGTCTTCATAAGGTTGGCCAAACTAAGAGTCAGGGAAACATGGGTACAGATCTTTTCATCCTCCTATGGGGAGCTCAGCCCTGTCCTGTCAGGTTTCCTCCTAAGTTTGACCATGTTACCTTCCTTAAGTCTCTACACATACAAGGACCAAGGCCTTCAACCCAGCTCTAGACACTTCCAAGCCCTATTTGGGAAGGGTCTAACTGGTAACAGCCAATAAGGTATTAGTCTTCCAGGATAAATAATTTACACTTTACTGGAATAGTCTATGCCTTAACCTACTAATTTTCACACATTTTAAACAGTAGAATCCTTTTATCAAACATACAAACTTATTCTTACAAAGACACCCAACCTAGAGAACAGATGCAAAGGGAGGTAGAACCTGCAGTGAAACGTCCTGAGCCTCATCCACTCTGCTCTTTACCCCCCCAACACCCCCAGATCCCCCAAAGTTATCCCTTTGGAATGTTGAGGCTTTGGCTCCATTCAAAATTAAGTTTGAGAGTTTGTGCAAAACAGTTTCCCAAATCCTAACATGACAGAAAGAAATAGAAGTAAACCAATGATTTCTACTGCCCTTTTCTCATTAAGAAAATATTTTAAATTAATATTTTATTAATTTTTATTAATATTTTAAATATGCATTGTATTTTTATGTGCTAAATGACAAAGTAGATTATCAATCAGGGTCTTGGCAAAAGGTAGATGGGATTCCGACAGGTAATCTGAGGGAAGTTTAATAAATGTGTACAAAGGTGTGAGAGACCACAAGAGATAACAGGGAATCCCATTAGAACAGGCATGAGTGCCATCCCCAGGTGGTGAGGAGAGGGCCCTGCAGGAGCAGCATCCTTAGTTGGGGAGCAGCCAGCGTAGGGAGCCACTCAGGATAAAAATACCCCCATCTCAATCAGATTCCCTTTCTGCCCTTCTGTGTCCAGAAGCCAGGAGACAAGGAACCCTGAGACAGACCCTCAGAGAGGAATGAGGAAGAGTGGAAGGAAAATCTGGAACAACAAACAGGAAAAACGCAGCACAGTCAGTCCGCCTGATTTGTAGGCAAGTGGATATTTCAGTGCAATTTTCATCCTTGGATTACAGTAAAATATAACATCACTTAGCATGTGACATAATATAAGATGGCGATTTATATGGTGTTAAGTTCAGGAAAATGATGTAAGCCCCTAAGTGCTCCAAATAATATCTTTGACATCACAGAACAATGATTCGGGTTTTTAAATATTTCTCCCTGGGGTGTCTAGGAAAACTTTGTTTGATCTTTAGTGAAAGACTGTCTCAGGAAGACAACTGATTGTATCTGCCCTGAAAGGCGAGGAGCCTCAAGACTGTTTTGTGGCCCAGTGGCTACAAAGAAGCTTCATCTTCAGGTTTTTTTCCTTCAAGTGATGTGGTTAAAAATGCAGGTGACAGCAACATCGCCAAACACCTCCAAAAAATCCCCCCTCCAAACTTTGAGGGCCTGAGGACTTCAGCTGCTTTGTGAATGGTGCCAGCATGCACGCACATGTGCCACATGCACACACACACATGCCACTGCCATGCTGACCAGGCACATGGTAGACGCAAGTAACATACAACTGATTTTTTTTTTTCTTTCCCAACGTTCCTTTGGATTTGCTAAGTGGGGTGATCCTCCCCAGCCCAGGCTCAAAAACTCTGGGGGGCCAGGACTCTTGCTGCTCCCTCGGCCAGGAGCCAGCCACCCCCCACACACACACACACCGGTCCTACGGAGGCAGAGAGCTGGCGTGTGCTCCTGCACTGTTGCACTGTCCCCCTGCTCATCTCCTCCCCACTCTCAGGGTTGAGACTGGGAGTGGGGGGAACGTGGAGGGAATGGCCAGGAGGGCCTCTCCGTCTGAGAAGTGCTGCAGCAGGAAACAGACACCGAGCCCTCTGCCCCCCATAGCCTCATGAGGCCCACTCATCCTCCCTTGGGAGCTTCCTGGGCTTCTCAAGATAATCCCAGCCAGAGCCCTGTGACCAAGGCCCTTCTGTCCTGGCACCTGGTCTGCTTTGTAAACAGGCTCTGGCTGCTGGGGGCCCCAACCGACGGCACTCTTGCTTAGGGCCAGAGGGGCATCTGCAGGCAGCTCTTCTCCCACACACCCATGGGAGTCTTTGGGGAACCCTTCCCATGGGAGGTGGTTATCCTCCCACCTCTCTCTCTCTCTTGTTCCCTCCTCTCATTTTCTGCCCTCCTCTCTCTCTCTCTCTCACACACGCACACACACACACACACACACACCCCACTGTGTTGTTTTTCCTTTCTCACATGCAAGTCCAGCACCAGACCCCAAAGTCCCAGCCCCAGGAAGCTGGGCTTCTCCAGCTTACAAGAGGAGACAGCACTGTCACAGGATGGTCACGGAGCTCTCCAAAGAGATCTAGTTGGGAACCCCATTCCCCACCGTCTCCGCCCATCCCACCAGCTCTCACTGAAGCTGAAATTCCCACGTGGAACTTGGCACTCCATTTTCAAATCTCACATCTTTTTTCTTCTTGGAAGATTTTATTTATTCATTTGTGAGAGACACAGAGAGAGAGAGGCAGAGACACAGGCAGAGGGAGAAGTAGGCTCCCCGTGGAGATCCTGATGCGGGACTCTATCCCAGGACTCTGTGATCAAAACCTGAGCAGAAGGCAGATGCTCAACCACTGAGCCCCCCAGGTGCCTCTCAAACCTCACATCTATTCTATCTTGGTGCCATGACCCAAACTTAAAGATGCATTCACACATACATCTGTGTTTCATTTTACACTCTATACTTATACAGCTTTAGGGTTTAAGTAGTTCAACTGTGGAACTCCTCAAATGACAAAAAATCACCATCCAGTGGAGGCTTTTGTAAAGTAAATAGGAGCAAAACAGAAACCTGCCTGCCTATTTATCCACGATTTCCTACCAAAGGAATTTAAAGAAGGCTGCAAATAATGCAATAACACATTTTTCATGGGTGAAATTAGGAGAAAGTAAGCAGGAAGTGATTTCATATAATCCTCTGAGTTTGGGTTGCATTATATTTAATGACTTGAACAGAAATAATTAAATAGGTGATTATTCTGTACCATTGGTTCTTTTGCATATAATAAGAATCACGTGGAGGCCATTAAAATTAAGATTCCAGGGGATCTTTCCAAACATCTAGATTTCAATAAGGTGATTCTGTTGCATGAGTTCAAAGAACACATTTGAGAACGTCTGCTGTGTCTCTGGCGAAGGACAAAAATAGAATTGTAGGTACCTGTGGGCATGACACGTGAACACCTATGTGCCTCCATACACCTAAAAGAAGCCCTCGTACCTGCCTCAATCACTATCCTGTCTACTCAAGAAAATCATTTAAAGCTTAAATCACAAGAATCATTTTAAAAATCTACAGTTTAATTTGAAATATGATATTTATTTCTTTACCAGTCTTTCATTATGGGGTGAAGCCTCTTTTTTGAGTATGGTTCTTCCGAAGATGTTCTAAAAGACCATTCTTTCCTGAACCATATCCCTAATGCATTCTCTGCAATTCCCAGTTCTGGCTTCTTTAAAGTAAAGTCTTAATCTAAATACAAAATTAATGTAAAATCCTTCTGGATTTTTAGGATTTCCTTCCAGGACTTTATGGTTATATTGCATATGCCCACTTTCATGCCAATATGTTCCAGTCACTCACCCCACAACTCTACAAAATATTCAAGTTTGTCTTCAGGAAGACAAAATTCCAAGTCCTTATTTCTTTATTGAATTCACAATAGTGGTTGATACACACACAATTAGGTTAAATGATTGCAATAACAAGAATAGCTGGCATAAACAAGTTTGGGAAGGAAAACCACTGACGCTTGATAAGGACATAACTCACTGTAGGGGGAACGAGCACAGAGTTGGACTAGAGCAAGGTTGGCAGACCATCACTTACAGGGCTACACAGTAAGTATTTTGGACCATCTCAACTACTCAATTCTGCCTGTGGCACAAAAGTTATAAGTAAACAAGTAAGTGTGGCTGGATCTCATAAAACTTTATTCGTAAAAACAAGCAGCTGTCCCTCAGACGATAGTTTGTCAATCTCTGGACTAGAGCAGTGATTCTCAAACATTAGCGAGCTTCAAAATCAACTAGAATTTTTGATTCGGTATGAATAGCAAGGCTCTTAATGCCTAAGAGGTGGCATCTCTAACAAATCCTTAGGAGATCTGGATACTTTTGATCCAAGGACCACACTTTGAGAAGCACCGTATTATAGTTGACCATAGTGGCTTTGGGTGTCTAGTGTGCTGTGAGCAATGGTCAGTATTCTTAATGAAGGTGTTTTAGCTCAGATTCCCTTGAAATTTGAGCTCCAGAAGAAACTTATTAGCTAATACTTTGGGGAATGAAGAGGGGAACCCCATGGAGGCAAAAACAAGGGAAAAAGAGAAGTGATGGAGAAGAGAGAGAGCAAAAACACAGGGATGTGTTACTGTCCTGGCCACAGCTTCACAGCAAACACACTGCTTGCTCAATCTCTCCAGTTGTCTCCATAGAGCCTGTGAAACTGTTCCCTGAAAAAGTCCTTGATGGAAAGGAAGGACAAGAAATAGATCTGCTGGCTCTCTCCTCCTTCCGTGTCTTACTGGTTGAAGTCCACAATAGGTCCAGTTTGTGTTGCCTTGGCCCTCTATGCAGCTGCAGAGGTAGCTATAGCCTCCCAGGTCCTCTCCCGTCACTGTTCAGGGGCAGTGGACACCATTGTGATGCCATCTATACCTTAAAAGCTCTGTCTCTCCTCACCCATTATGTGTAGCAATTCCTAAAAGATTATGTACACACGTTAAATTCATTCTTTCAGTGATGCTATCCGTTCTCATGACTTCAAGTAACATGGCTCCGGGACTTATTCAGATGACTGCCTTTAGCCCTGATAACCTGATACTTTCCCAAGTATATAAGCCAGTGCAAGCCTCAGCATTTTGTCAGGCCTGGAGCAATTCTAAGGGAACCTGTTCTTGATGTTCAGAAGGTTATACTTTGTATCACGTGATCCTGCCACCTCTGGTCAGAGCTCATCAGACCAAAGGATGGCACCTGACCCAAAGCAATCACTTCATAGGCTGGCGGTGGCCGCTGCCTTGTCCTGATGAGAAAAGATAGGATGACCAAGCAGATTCCTCCAGGGAATGTGATTATTCAATGCCCAGAGGCTAAGCAGTGGGCGTCAGGGGTTGAAGCTGACAGGATCCAAAGAGATAAAGTCAAGATACATGAACTCAAAAGCAAGTTGAAGTGAGAAAGGGAAAAGAAACGATGAGCAGAAAGGAAACCTGATGATGCAGAGCACAGAGAAGTGGGGAGCAGTCTGGAGCCCATGGCTCCCAGTGGTTTCTGCACCTGGGACCCATGATGGCCGGTCATACCCTAATCCACATACCCTAATCACCCCCTACGCGCCAGCAGGGCCCCATTAGAATGCATCACTCCCTTAATACAAATTGCCTCATGCTTTTGCCTACATGGTTTTCCTCTTCCACTGGCCGCTTCCACCAAAACGCAAAGGCCACCAATTAAAAGTCTCCTCACACTGCTTACGATCCTTCCTTGTTAAACCAACATAAAGCAACTCCTGTTTCCCTCCTCTATGCTTTCAAAAAACCCGCTCATTGGGATGCCTGGGTGGTTCAGCGGTTGAGTGTCTGCCTTCAGCTCAGGTAGTGATCTCGGGCTTCCCACAGGGAGCCTGCTTCTCCCCCTGCCTGTGTCTCTGCCTCTCTTTCTGTGTCTCTCATGAATAAATAAATAAAATCTAAAAAAAAAAAAAAACTAAAACAAAAAACCTGCTCTTTAGTACTCCATATGTATTATCTTACTTAGACCCCACAGTAGCCCTGTGTGGTACTATTACTGTACTACCCTCATTTTGTTGGCAAGGCAAGTGAGAGGCTAAAATTTTAAAATAACCTGCACGACATCACATGGGGCAGTGGGATTTGAGCCCAGGTTGTCAGGTATCCGAGTCTGTACCTGTGGCCCCTATGCCATCCTGCTAGGCAGGGGCTTAGGCTGCAACGATCGAAGTGTGGTCACTTGAGGATGGGCACTGATGGGAAACAAGACACGTTGGTATCAGAGAGAAGATCCACAAGGCTGTATCAGATAAAACTGTTCACATTCCAGCCAGGTGCCAATAACCTGGGTGATACAAGCATGATATAGAAAGCAAAGACACAGATAATAATGGGCCCTGGGTAAAATCCTCTCCTTCAGTATGCAGGGGCCCCACTGACCACCTGCCCTAAAACTAAATTCATTTGGGGCTAGAGCAGTAGGAAACAATGTCTGAGCAGAGTAGATAACCCCAATGTGTTTACTCTCTTTTCTTGTCAATAAAGATCAGAATATTATATCCAAATTCCCAACATCTTTGCATGTTTCCTTGGAAACAGTCCAGCCTGGGGAGGGGGGCACTCAGGAGCAGCTGCTGACAATAAATCACCTGGCACAGCATTGTATGCATTTAAATCCCTCCCACCCATCCCCACAAGCACTTCATCCTGGAGGAAGGATGGATACCCACACTGTTTTGACTATGGGCTCTTGTTTCATCACTCCAGCACCCTTCCTGTTGGAGGGGGTGGACTTACACGAGTTAAATCATGCATTTTGTGGATCTCTTATCTGGGCTAGAAGAAGCTTACTTAATACATGATAGCTTGTTATCAAGCATCTAAAATGTTCTAGCTACTTCTGCCTGTGTAAATTTGAGAAAACATATTTAACCTCTCAAACTTAGATTATTTATCTATAAAATAGAGATAATATCCACTGCTTATGGTGTGAAAAAGCATTAAATGAAATAACATAAGTAAAACTATATTTCTTGTTAGTTGGTAGGCATAAGGTAAGGTCAACCAATCCTAAATTCTTCCAGGTATTTGTTCATAGACGAAACCTCAGTGAAATTAGTCTACTCCTACCAGTCCTTATGCAAATCCTCCAGTTTATTATGGGGGGGTGGGAAGCATTTTGAATGTGTTTTCTTATTCTTGAGAAGCCTGCCAAAACAATTATTATAATGAATGCAATAGGCTGGTTCAAAAAAAATCTGCCGGTCACTAATTCTCTATAAATGTTTTGAGTCATCTCCTGAATAACTAAGTGCTACTGAAACTTTTTTAATATCAGCAAATCAAGCACTTGATTAGATATTTACTCTTATGTATTAATTTCAAACAAAGAACTTAGAACAAAAGCTTTGAGACAAAAGACACTGAACAAACAGCTAACAACCAGTGCCTTGAAAACGAAGGAGAAAAAAAAAATCAGTGTTTGCTAACCAGGCGATACATCATTCTGCACAAAACTTCAGTTTGTCCTCAGAATATAAGGAAAAGAATTATCACAGTATTAGATGTTTAGACTTTGTTCGTATTTAAACAAGCCCCATAATGCCCATTGATCTGCATTTAGACAAGTTCTGCATTTAGACAAGGGCCAGCATCTGGGCGGAAATGAAGAATCGTGAAACAGTAAATTAGATCCCCAAATTGCATAACCTCTGTTCTTTGGGGCTCCAGAGGAAGACAATGAGCAATTACATGCCTATCAGATGTTCAAGATAAAGGCAGATTACCAGAAATCAGGGAGATTGACTATTTTGTTGAGTAAGATCAGACACAGAAATTTACAAATGAAGAAGGATAAAGATCAAGGCTTCAAAAGAATAAAAGACTACCATAAAAATCCTAAGCCATTTAAAATATTTACTAATTTTTAGCTCTCTCTACAGGCACTTCAAGGTCATCTGAACAAAAACTAAAATCATGAAACTACGCTCACAATGTGAGAGCTTTCTAGTATAAAGCAGGATTTTAAAACAGCAATCCCAACACAGGAGGGTGATACATACAAACCCCATGGAAGAGACAGCAGGGAAGTTATGAGAAGAGAAAGGGGTGCTACAGGCAGGAATTAATAGCTATGCTTTTTCTCAGCCCCAAACATTCTGGTCTCAAAGCTAAATTAATTAGAAGATATAAAAATGTTTTCTTTATGTCCATAACATAGGGAGGTGAGATTAAAACCTTCCATGGCTCAGAAAAAAAAAAAATCATTACAAACTCAATTTCCGGTTCAGGGTGGCCCCTGTCTTCCTAGCACAGACCCTTCTGATTCGGGATGCCTGGGTGGCTCCATGGTTGAGCATCTACCTTTGGCTCAGGTGTGATCCTGGGGTCCTGGGATCGAGTCCCACATCAGGCTCCCCACAGAGAGCCTGCTTCTGCCTCTGCCTATGTCTCTGCCTCCCTGTGTGTGTCTCTCACGAGTAAATAAATACAATCTTTAAAAAACAAACAAACAAAAAACAACCTCCTGACTCTGCCCAAGCCATTGGGCTCCACTTTGAATGTTCCCTTCAGGTGGCTTGCTCTCCTTTTCACCCTGGCTTCTGTGTCTGAGCAGGAACTTGGTTCAAAACTCAGAGCCAATGATTATTTTGCAATAATGTGAGAAGCCAATAACTGCATTGATCAAAATGGCCTTAACTTGCCCTCAGCTTGACAAACTTCTTCCTAACTATAGGCCCCCCACCTCCCTTTTCTTAGAACATTTATTTTAGAAAACCTGTAATTGCAAATTCTTTCTCTGCCCCTTTGAAATGGAGATAAATCTTGTCCCAGCCTCTTCGGTTTCACAAACCAGGAATTTCTTTCTCAAGGACGTGGGAGCGATCCCTTTGAAATGTAATCATCAGGAAAGATAGTGCCCCAATCTCTGTGGGAGAGCAGCCTAATTTAAACAAGACAATTTGCCAATGGGAATGAACCAATTGCATTAAACAACCCCCCCAAACATCCTCCAGTACTTTGCCAGGAGCTCCCCCCAGAGCTTAAAAACCATCCCATCTTTTGTTTCTGCAGAGATCAGTTCAATTTCTCTCCTTTATTGCAATATTTTTTTTTTTTTTACTATTGCAATATTCTTGGAAAAAAAGTCTTCCTTGCCTGTTTAACTCCGTCCAGTGCAATTCTTCTTTGACAACATAACGGATTTCTAACAAGTTGCTTTGAGGTCTTTTGCCCTGTTCAAAGATTCCATAATTGAATAAAACAAAAAATATTTAAAAGGTATCTGCAAAAAAATAAAAAATAAAAAATAAAAGGTATCTGCAGTAATACATTTCATGCCAAAATTTTAACAGACAAAAATAACTAATATATATTGAGTAGTTTTGTAACAAAGTATAAGAAATGGTCAGTTGTCTATCAAAGAACAGAAAATTGGAGGCACCTACGTGGCACAATCAGTTAAGCATACAACTCTTGATTTTGCCTCAGGTCATGATCTCAGGTCATGAGATCGATTCCTTAACCAGCTCCACACTCAGCATGGAGTTTGCTTGAGATTCTCTCTCCCTACCCCCAGCCCCCATTGCTTAAGCACACACACTCTCTCTCAAATAATAAATAAATAAAATGTTTTTTTTTAAAAAACAAAAAACAAAGAACAGAAAAGTGTTCTGTCTGGAAAGCCAAGAGGGTAGAGAAATTTTAGAAATGTGGAGAGATCATGCAGAGTGATATGTACAGAACCATCCAGTAAGAAAAGGCAGAAAGTGACTGCTGGGGTGACCTGTGCAAAAGCAATTCCAGTTAAATGATGCCACTGAATGGAAGACAGAAGAGGAGAGAAAGGAGAAAAAGGAATAAGCCAACTTCCCATGAAAACTGAATTAAGGATGGATCTAGTGTTTTTGTCCTGGGTCTGGAGTGAATGATAGCACCCAGAATATGACCCTCACATGGATAAGCATGGGCCATATTTCCAAACAAAGCAACTAATAATCAAAGTGAGATACTTTGCACTTTTCTTTCCAAGCCAGTATACAGACAACAGAGGTAACAAAACAATTGGTAAAATAATTGAGTGGGATGGAACTGAACACACCCAGAAAGGAATAGAAGTTTGGGCAGATAGTGAAATTTTAACAAATAACAGAAGGAAAAAGAAACTGGTCGATTCTGTTGCTTATAATTGTTCCACAAAAGAGATTGATCTCCAGAGTGATACCACCAAACAAACATTGGTAAGACAGAAATGAAGAGATTGTTGGAGAATAGCTGAGAGTTCTAATTCTCTCCAGTGAACAATCCAACAGGGACCGAGTGCAAAAAACCATTCTTGAAAAGCCACAAAAAGGGCACCTGAGTGGCTCAGTCAGGTAAGCATATGCCTTCAGCTCAGGTTATAATCCCAGGGTCCTGGAATCGAGTCCCATATAGGGACCTCTGCTCAGCAGGGAGTCTGTTCTGCCTCACCTTCTGCCCCTCCCCCATTCACTCTTTTCTCTCTCTCTCTCTCAAACAAATAAATAAATGAAATCTTAAAAGAAAAAAGAGCAGACTTCAAAATATTGCTCCACAGAATAGATTTTAAGTACAAATGAAAAGATATCTTCACAGTGGACAAACCAGGTAGAAACCACCTTACCAAGAGATGAAATTAAAATCACCAATCATTAGATAAACATGCCTGTCCAGTCATGTAAGGACACATTACCTCTGCAGCATTTCTGCCAAAAATGTTTAACCAAAATCTGACCATTAGGAAATAATCAGACCAATACAAATTAAGGAACATTTTGAAGAACAATGGGATTGATCCCTTCATAAATCTCCAGTGTCATGAAACATGTAAAAGGCAGGGGAACTTCTAGACCAAAGAGGTATGACAACTAAATGCAACATACCAGGTTATTTGGATCCTGTTCCAAAGAACATCACTGTGGTGATGGGTGAAATTTGAATATGAACCATATATTAAATAATATACTAATGATAAACTTCTTGAGAGTAATAACCATAGTGTTATATAAAAAATCTTCTTTGTGACTGTCTTCCTCATTCTCAACAGTGCTGCAAAATTATATAGATGCATTGTTAAAAAAAAAAAAAAGAAGTAACAGGCCCAAAATGGAGTTACTTGTGCTAAGCCCCACATCAGCAAGCCAAAACTTAATACCTAATCTAATACTGTTTTGAGCCTTTCCCAGAAATGTCACTTTTAGCCAGTCAGCCAAAATATCACTACACAGAATACTTTTTAAAATATTTTATTTATTTGAGCAAGAGAGAATGAGTGAGAGACAGAGCACAAGCAGGGGCACTGGCAGATGTAAAGGGAGCAGGAAGCCCAACTTGGGGCTCAATCCCTGGACCCTGGGACCATGACCTGAGCCAAAGGCAGTCACGCAGTCACTTAACTGACTGAGCCACCCAGGTGCCCCCATACGGAATATTTTTAAGTACAAATGAGCAAAGGTAGTTTTTCTGGTTAGTATTGATGTGGTAATTGACCTGATAGACCCTTGCCTTCCCCAGAAGGAAGGTGACTTTGCCTGAAATAATCCTTTCTTTTGTTTATGACTTCCTTGTCCCACCCCTTTAAACACCTTCCATTTTGTGCAGCTACTTGGAGCTCCTTTCTACTTGCTAGATAGGATGCTGCCCGACTCATGAATTATGGAATAAAGCCAATTAGAACTTCAAATTTACTCAGTTGAATTTTGTTTTTTAATGGTACATTATGCATTGTAATCTTAAGCAAAGTTCTATTTTAAAACTAGTTAGCAAGAACTTATAAGAAATCATGTTTACTAGAATCCAGCTCCATGTTTACTAAATTAAGTTAGGACTAATTTTTCAGAACTTAGAAGACAAGATATTTCAGGGAAATGGAATAGAATTTAGTGTTTTTTTTTTCCAAAGGCAATTAACGTCTATCTTAATATCATGTAGACAACCTAAAGAAATATGAGTTGAATGGTCATATGACAAAGTGAATTCAATCTTATCTGCATGGACATAATTCAAAGGATTGACATTCACCTGGAGAGAGCTCCTACTATTAAGATACAGGATTCTAGCCATCAATTGGATAAGAACATGAATGGCATGGTAATAAAACCTGTTAGTGACAATAGGAAATACTCTCAGTGACACAGTTATGAATCCCAAAGATCCTGATGGGCTAAATGGGTCAAAACCAACAACATGGTATTTGAAGTTCCATTATTATCAATTAGTTGTTAATACACGCATTTTGAACATGTTCCAGAAACTGGAAATTAAAAAGTAAATGAAAAGGTCATAAAACTCTTAATCTTGCTTGAAAATTTATATTTAAAAAAGTTACAAGTGATGGGTACCTGGGTGGCTCAGTCAGTTAAGTGGCTCAGGTTGATCTCTGGATCCTGGGATAGAGTGCCACCTCAGGCTCCATGCTCAACAGTCTAGTCTGCTTGAGGATTCTCTCTCTCTCCCTCTGCCCCTCCCCTTGCACATGCTATCTCGTTTTCTCTCTCAAATAAATAAATAAATAAATCTTAAAAAAAAAAAACAGAAGTGAGATAAGTTCATGAAAATGGAAGCACAGAGCCTTGGAAGTGTGTATTAGAGAGACCTAACAGAAACAGAAATTTAAGAAAGCCTGCCCATTGGAGACAATGCATGCATGGAAAATCTTAGACTGCTCTAGGAATAACCAATCAAATGAGAAGGCATCACAACAGAGGGGTAGGGGAATCTGAGCTGGAAAATGAAGCATATACCAGCCTACAAGAGGGAGTACATGTGCAAAGGCCCTAAGCAGAACTGGCCCTGGCATAGTAACCAGCTGAGAGTAATCCAGTATACTTAGAGCAGAGGGAGCAAGAGGAGACAACCTCAAAGAAATATAGTATATAAGAGATGATCCTAATGGCTGCATAAGTCAAAAAGGGTTATAGGTTTCACTGACTCTAATTTCAGTATGATTCAATAATGTAATGTAGTTCTTCAAAGGATACAATATCCCAGACAAGGACAATGAGGTCTTGTTCTGCTCATTGCTAATCACATCGAACTCTAAATCTGTACTTAGTTCAAATACATCCAGAGCAATCTGTATGTTGAAGCCAACTGAAATCCTGACAAAGTATTCAAGAAATTGGAAGTAGGTCATCTAAGGAGAAGAAGAGGGAAGATTCCAGGAGGCATGATAACTATCTCCAAATATCTGAAGGGCCATCGTGTGAAATAGAAATAACAGCTGGTATGTATTTACCAAGAGTTAATGAATGGGGGTCCTAACAATGCACATTTAGCTCAATCTTAGGAAGTCTCCTAATAGATCCTGGCTGAAGATGGAATGGCTGTCTGGGGAAATGCTGAATCTCCAAGGCTGACTGATAAATAGACAAGGCATTTATAGAGAAAATTCAAGTCCTTGAACTAGATAATTAATAGGCTTTCTTCCAATCCTGATAATCCATAATTCTACGACAGTACCATTTCCATTACATTGGCAACATACTAAAGAGCTATTCAGAATATTCTAGTAGGAAGAATTTGAATAGGGCCAAACTGATTAATCTGTAAGAATAAAGCTTAAAACTAACATCTGTACCACAAAGTTAAGACTGAATCTTAAGAGATGCCTGGGTGGCTCAGCCGGTTAAACATCTACCTTTGGCTCAGGTTGTGATCCCAGGTCCTGGGATCAGGCTCCCTGCTCAGCAAGGAGTCTGCTTCTCCTTCTGCCCCACTGCCTGCTAGATCTCTCTTTTTCTCTCTCTCTCTCCTCTCCTCTCCTCTCCTCTCCTCTCCTCTCCTCTCCTCTCCTCTCCTCTCCTCTCCTCTCCCTCTCTCTCTCTCTCTCAAATAAAATCTTTAAAAAACACACAGAGAGAGAGACTGCATCTTAAAAGTAACTTCAAGGCACTCCTGTGATTCAATGGTTGAGTATCTGCCTTTGGTTCAGGTCGTGGTCCTAGGGTCCTGGGATCGAGTATCACATTGGGATCCCCGCAGAGAGGCTGTTTCTCTCTCTGCCTGTGTCTCTGACTCTCAGTCTGTGTCTCTCATGAATAAATAAATAAAATCTTTTTTAAAAAGTAACTTCAAAAAATAAAACCTGAAAATGTAAAATAAAGGTAAACCTCATTTTTGAGATGAAAGTAGCCTAACCATTAAGAACACGGACTTTAGAACAGAGTGAGTCTCTGAACAAATTTCCCAGCCTTTATGTGTCTTGGTTCTTTACCTGTGTAATGAAGATAATTTTTTAAAGTACCTGGCTTATGGGATTATTGTGGGAATTAGTGAGTTGACAAATTTAAAGTGCTCAGAACAGTCCCTGGCACATAATAAACACTATAGAATTATCTGAGATCTGTGATCAATCACAGTAGTTAGATGAGAGATTCTGGAGTCAGACAAACTGGGAGTAAATCCAAGTTCCACTGCTAACTAGTTGGGTGACCTCTCCCTCCCTATAAAATGGGGATGAAATTATCCACCAGTCAAGATAGTTCCAAATATCAGAAACCATCCTGGTCAGCATAAGCAGATGCAGACTTTGTGCGGGGAATTAGGAGGTTACAGAAGTTTGCGAGGGAAGGCTGGAGGAGCAGGACCCAGACTGAGCTTTCAGGCCAATACCACACCACTGGTCCTCCAATGGAGCTGCTGCCTCTGGCATAATTTGAGATCAAGAGAATGAGGAACCCACTGTCCCAACTGCTAAATCTATACTTCTTCTGCTAGGATCTGGAAATCCAAAACTTCTACCATGACTGTAGACTTCCAGAACATATCACCAGAAAATGGGTGCTTACACTCCACGTCTCTACAACAACCCTGTTGTCATTGTTGCAAAGCCACAAATGCTCTACCAAAGGACTCACAGAGGCAACAGAGTGTAGACTTCACTTCATGTTTGGATTCCAAACTGCATGGGGGACCATCAGTTCACACACAAGCCTGAGTTGTAAGAAAGTCTGAAAAATGCAGACTAACTTTTCCACTATAGCAGCAACCTAACATTCTGAAAGTGGAGATGAAAGGGATGATCTGCAATATCTATCATCCTATCTCTTTATCACTAGGGTAACTTGCCATCAGATATGATATAAGGGACAGCATTTAGCCCTCTGGTTGGCAGACAGGAATCATACAATCAGTTACTAATTGACTTCTAATATAAACCTGGCTGAGTAAGAATTACCTTTCCATTTCTTAACCCAAAAGTCAAAGAAAAAAAAAATGAACACAACTTAAAACTCCATCTTCAGTAAAACTAAGAGAAATACACAATTCATAAAGACTTCCAAAATTAGCAGAAATAAAACAAAAGCCACAGAGGAAGATGGACAGACAGGAAACGCTGGGAGTGCTGACAGGGCCTAGTGACCCCAATCAAATCAAGTGCTGGAAGTGAAACCTCACACCAAAGTGCAAAAGGATATACCTGGTTTGTGAAAATGGGTGCAGAAATTGAAGTGAGAAAGCTGACAAAAGGAACGCTCCTTGGTTGACTTTCATTTTATTTTGAGAAACAGGGAGAAAGGCACCCCCCAATGATTCACTTCCAGGAGCACAGCTGCAAAAAACAGGCCCTCTCTGTGGCAGGAGAGGGCTTTTAGATTGAGAAGCCAGTAAGGCTGCCATGAACACCACACATGCACACAGACACACACACACACACACACACACACACACACACACCACATGCACACACACATGTACAAGTACAGGTCTATAGAAAGAGACAAGGAAAATTCAAATCATTCAATGAGTAATATAAGAAATTCCCACAGAATATGAAAATATGATAAGCAAACAATCTGGGGGGGGGAACCAATAAATTTTATCATTAGATGAAGAACACTTACCAAACAATGAGGAGATAAAAAACAACTAAATAATAATGTGAGAAAAATTTTAAAAATAAGAATTCCATAAAGTTGTGGGCTGAATTGTGTCCCCCACCAAAATTTCTATGTTGAAGTCCTACTCCCTAGGACCTCAGGATGTGACTGTATTTGGAGATAGGCCCTTTAAAGAGGTAAAGCTCAATGAGGTCACTGGGGTGGGCCCTAATCAGTATGACCAGTGGCCTTATGAGAAAAGGACATAAGGACACAGACACGCACAAAGGAAGACCCATATGAAGACAAAGGAGGAAGATGACCATCTGGAAGCCAAGGAGAGAAGCCTCAGAAGAAATCAACCCTATTAACACTTTGACCTTGGACTTCAAGCGTCCAGAACTGTGAGAAAGTGAATTTCCATTGGTTAAGCCACTCAGCCTGTGACACTTTGTTCTGGCAGCCCTAGCAAACCAAAACTTCACCTCCAGGAAGAAAGATCACAAGGGAGAAACGCAAAACTCAGTAAGAGATGGTGAGACAATAGAAGAAAACAAAATGTGTGCTGACAGAACTTATCAGGTAAGTAAAAGGGAGGGGAAAGGCAACCGTGGAATAACCAAAAAACAATGAACAAACAAAACCTACAGAAAACACTGTTAGGGACACATAGGACAGAAATAATAAGATGAACAAAGTTCAGAGGAAATAAGGAAAAGATTTTTAAAAGGGTGAGAGGGAAGATGATTATGGAAAGCAGCCAAGGCAAATCTAACGTGTGCATCATCAGAGGCCAAGGACCACCAAGACAATTCAACAGAATAAAGATTCAAGCACACAATTCAAGAGAAGTTTCCCGACTCTCTCTACCAAAGTGCTCACTATGTGTCCGTCAGTTCGGTTAGCAAGATACATCCCTGTGAAGTTACTGGAGTATAAAGATAAAGATAGACTCTTTGGGCAGTCAGGCAAAAAGATTAAGTTGTTCACAAAGGGAAAAGCTGCAGAGTGATCTCAGATTTCTCTACAGCAACACACAATACCAGAAGTGGGGCAGCACCAACAAATCGGAAAAAGAGTGTGAATGGAGGATTATGTGTGCATCTACTCATGGAAGTTTTGCGTACACAGCTGCAGACAAACAACGGAACATGCAAGTGTACAAGGAGTATGACACTCACAGGTTCTTCTTGGGCACTTGACCAGAAAACCAATGTCAATCAACCAAGAAATGCCTAGGAAAGAAAAAAGAAAAATAGCAGCTGGCCATGAGAACCAAATACACTTAACTGTAAAATTCAGGCTAAAATGAATGTGAAAAATAAGGTGATAAAAGAAAATGTAAATATTACATCACCCCACAATGTAGTAATCATACAACTATTTGGAGAGAAAAAGAGGTTAAAAGGTAGAATGTATGGGAATTTCATTGTTTCACCTGCATAGTTAACAGTCAAAGGATTTCATTCAATAATGCCACTAACATGATAAAATATAAGCACGGTTAACAATACAATGTAAACACTAAGAAAATAGTAATAATTAAAATTGAGTTGTAAAAAAAGAACATGGGAAAGGAAACATGACGAAACATAAGACTAAGACTGTTATTATATAAAGATTTAATTATAAAGATAACCACTAGAACAAAAATACAAACTACTCTAAACTCCGTAAGAAAAAATCTTACACACATACAAACTAATAGGCCAATAGGGAACATAGTTAAGACTTTAAAAGCTTACAAAATAGAAAATATTACATAAAGTAACATGACAAAACTAAGATCAAATATAACTTCTGTGTCAAATTCAGTAAAATGTAAGTTTAATTTGCATATCAGAAAGGAAAAAAATAATGATTTTTTAAAAGATTGTATTTATTTATTTGAGCTCATGCAAGAGAGACAAAGAACAAGGGAGGTGGAGGGTCAGGGGAAGAAGCAGACTCTCCAATGGGCAGGGAGCCCGACATGGGGCTCCATCCCAGCACCCTGAGATCATGACCTGAGCCGAAGGCAGATGCTTAACTGACTAACCACTCAGGTGCCCTGAAAAAAATAACTTTTAATACTACATCATAGGGTGCCTGAGTGGCTCTGTTGGTTAAGCATCTGCCTTTGGCTCAGGTCATGATCCTGGGACCCTGAGATCAAGCCCCACATTAGGCTCCTTGCTCAGCAGGGAGCCTGCTTTTCCCTTTGCCTGCCACTCTCCCTGCTTGTGCTCTCTCTGTCATATAAATAAATAAAAAATCTTTAAAAAATAAAAAAAACACTAGATCACAAAAGAAACCCCAATTCCTGATTTTTATAAAAGATAAATTAAAACAAAATGAGACAGAAAGATTGAAAATGAAACAATGGGCAGAAGTATACTGGAGATGAATGTCCAGCTGCAGCAAGGTGAAGAGTTCAGCAAATATTCTTCACACACACAAAAAAATCATAACTGGTCAAAATCATAAAAAATAACTACTCCAGGGCTCTGGAAATATACCTAAAGCAAACAACACTTTGGAAGAGTACTTGATCTTGAAAAACTACTATAGCTTCAGGTAAGAACAGTCTATGGCCTCATTGCCTGGGGTTGGTTGCATACCCAATCCCCATTCAACAGACAAGAGAGTGATCTTACAACATTGAGGTTGCTGGAAAACCAGCCACTCCGATCTGAGAAGGGGCAATCTTTATTTGGGTTGGGGGTAAGGTGGTGAGAGTAGGGAACTCATGGCTTTCTCCCTAAAAATTATGGGCCTCAAATAGAAAGCATTAAGGAAAAAACTATCTCTTTTCTAGCTTGAGTTTGTGCTCACAGATGGAGTAAATGCTGGAAATGAGAAAGTCACAGAAGGGGTCAATAAGCTTTCCTTCCACAAATCCTTGGATTGGAAGACACAAGAATGTGCAGGGGAAATCCAAGAAAGTCCAATGGCAAACAAACACCAAAGAAATTTAAAAATGGCTGAGCTCTGCATTTCCAACCTCAGCAGAGGGTTGAAGTCTTACTGGCTCAAAGTGTATGAGCACAGCCTTTGCTAAGTCATTGGCTGATCAATAAATTATGCAGACACAGGTGTCACCACTCTAAAGTCTGGCTAACGGGATGCCTGGGTGGCTCAGCAGTTGAGTGTCTGCCTTTAGCTCAGGGTGTGATCCCAGGGTCCGGGGATTGAGTCCCACATCAGGTTCCCTGCATGGAGCCTGCTTCTCCCTGTGTCTCTGTCTCTCTGTGTCTCTCATGAATAAATAAATAAAATCTTAAAAAAATAATAAAGTCTGGCTAACAAGTGAAAAAGAGAATAAGCTGACCAAAGATAAAAGTGTCTGCATGCAATGGAGGAAATGAGATTCCACAGATTAAGTTCAGGTAATTTATTTAAAGAAAAGAAAAACAAAACCAAAACCAACCAAACAAAAGAAATCAGCATCCTGAGTTGCTACACAATGTTAATTAAACTCTCCAGGATTCATTCAATCAAAAATTACAAACATGCAAAGAAACAAAAAAAGTGTGACCCATACTGAGGGAAAAAATCATTAAAAAAAAAAAGAAGAAGAAAAACTGACTCCAGGTAGATGGAGACATTGGATTTATTAGACATTAAATTTCAAGGCATTTATTATAAACATCTTAAAGAATTTTTAAAAATATGACAATGGTAACTCAACAAATTGGAAACTTCAATAGAGAAATATAACCCATATCTTAAAAATGGAAACTCTAGCATTAGAAAGTAGAATAGCCAAGGGGCACCTGGGTGGCTCAGCATGCAACTCTTGGTTTCAGCTCTGGTCAATGATCTTGGAGTCCTGGGACCGAACCCCACATTGGGATTTGCACTCAGCATTGGGTCTGCTGGAGATTCTCTCCCTCTCCCTGCATTTCCACCCCTCCTTGGCTCTCTCTAAATAAATAATAAAATCTAAGGGGGAAAAAAAAGTAGAATAGGCAAAATGTAAAATTCACTACATGGGATCAACGGCAGATTGGAGATGAGAGAATAAAGTATGAATGAACACAAGACAATAAAAGTTATCCAATCCAAAGAACAGAAAGGAAAAAACACTGAAGAAAAAATGAACAAAACCTCAGAGACCTTAGAGTCAAGATTGAGCATGCCAATTTACATGCAACAGGAATCCCAGAAAAAGGGAGATAAAAGCCCAGAAAAAAAGAGACAACGGTTTCAACCTCAAATTTGCTAGAAAACATTAATCTACATATCTGAGAAGCTCGACAAAGTCCAGATAAACACAGAGATGCCCACACCTAGACACACCATAACCAAACTTGTGAAACCCAAAAACTGGGGGGAAAAATAGCAAGAAAGAAATCTTGAAAGTAGGAAGAGAAAATAACTTATCATTTAAAGGGAATATAATATGAATAATGGTGAATTTTGGCTGACTTCCCATCAGAAAGTATGGGAGCAAGAATTCAGAAGAATCATCTAATCAAAATGCTAAAGAAAAACTTCCACTAAGAATTCTAACTCCAGCAAAACCAGCCTTCAAAAATGAATGTGAAATAGTGACACTCCCAGAATAAAATAAAAATAATATGAAGCCTGTTGCAAGCAGACCTGCCCTACAAGATATATTAAAAGAAACCCATCAGGCTAAAGGGAAATTACCCTAGATGGTAACTCATGTCCACAGGAAAGAATAAAGAGCACTAGAAATGGTGAGTAAATATAAAAGAACCACCATCCAGGAGAAACCTTAGCATACTGACTATCCTGGACTTGCATTAGCTTCTTCAGAAGCTACTCAAAGCAGCCAGCAATTCAACCCAGAAATGCAAGAAAGTTAATGTCCCCAATAACATACTCCAACCAATGGAAAATCAGACCAAAAGAAGATAAACTGGTCATCTGTCTACCTCGCACCCACCCTTCCTTTGCAGAGGACTGCTCTGAGAGAAGACTTGTAAATGCCATCTGTTTCCAGCTGTGTTCTTGGGAAGCTGTGGCTTCCTTAGTAGCAAACTCCCTTGTAATTCTTCTGCTTTCTTCATCAGTTCACTCCCCTTTCTCCTTCATTGTCACTTCTCTAGGATGACAACGCCTTCCCAAGAAGCTCTGTTTTTTCACGAAACCAAGTTAAGACAGCTGTTACCAAGAGTGGGCCTAGAACTCAACACTCAACAGATTCGGATTTTGGAGTTAAATTAGCAACCTGTCTGGAAATAATAGGAAGTCCTTCTCCAGTGGTCAATGTGGTAGTAACAACAATTATTATTATTACTATTTTCTATTATCCTGCACAATAATAGCATGATCTTTCACTTGACAGTGTATTTTTTATATTTTCAATATTGATGTATAATGAACTTTCTCATTCTGTTTTTTTACAGTAATGTTCTTTTTTATTTAAATACAATTAGCAATATAGAGTACATCATTAGTTTCAGATGGAAAGTTGAGTAATTCATCAGATGCACATCATATACAGTTCTCATCACATCACCTACCCTCCTTTATGCTTGTCACCCAGTTACCCCATCCCCCTACCCATCTCCCCTCCAGCAACCCTTTTTCTTTCCCATAGTTAAGAGTCTTTCATAGTTTCTCTCCCTCTCTGATTTCTTCCCATTCCATTTTCCTTCCCTTCCCCTACAATCTTCTGTGCTGTTTCTTATATTCCTCATATGAGTGAAACCATTTGATAATTGTCTTTCTCTGATTAACTTATTTCACACAGCATAATACCCTCCAATTTCATCCACACAGATGTAAATGGAAAGAGTTCAGCCATTCTGATGGTTGAGTAATACTCCACTATAGATATATACACCACATCTTTATCCATTCATCTGTTGATGGAAATCTCTGCTCTTTCCATAGTTTGGCTATTGTGGACATTGCTGCTATAAATACAGGAAGAAACAGAAAACCTGAACAGACTCATAACCGGCAAGGAAATTGGAGCAGTCAGCAAAAATCTCCCAACAAACAAAAGTCCAAGGCCAGATGGCTTCCCAGGGGAATTCTACCAAACATTTAAGGAAGAACTAATACCTATTTTCCAAATCTGTTTCAAAAAATAGAAATGGAAGGACAACTTCCAAATTCATTCTATAAAGCCAGCATCACCTTGATCCCCAAGCCACACAAAGATCCCACCAAAAAGGAGAATTACAGACCAATATCTCTGATGAACACAGATGCAAAAATTCTTATCAAGATACTCGCCAATAGGATACAACAGTACATTATAAGGATTATTCACCACAACCAAGTGGGATTTATTCCTGGGCTGCAAGGATGGGTCAACATTTTCAAATCAACCAGTGTGATACATCACATTAATAAAAGAAAGGACAAGAACCATATGATCCTCTCAATAGACTCAGAAAAAGCCTTTGACAAAATACAGCATCTTTCTTAATTAAAACTCTCCATAATGCAGGATAGAGGGAACATACCTCAATATCATAAAAACCATATATGAAAAGCCCATAGCAAATATCATTCTCAACGGGGAAAAACTGAGAGCTTTTCCCCTAAGGTCAGGAACATGACAGGGATGCCCATTCTAACCATTGTTGTTTACCATAGTACTAGAAGTCCTAGCCTCAGCAGTCAACACAAAGAAACAAAAGGCATTCAAATTGGCAAAGAAGAAGTCAAACTCTCACTTCTCTTAGATGACATGATACTTTACATTCAAAACCCCAGACTCCTCCCCAAAATTGCTAGAACTCATACAGGAATTCAGCAACATGGCAGGATATAAAATCATTGCACAGAAATCAGTTACATCTCTATACACTAACAAGGAGACAGAAGAAAGAAGTTAAGGAATCAATCCCATTTATAATTGCACCCAAAACCATAAGATACCTAGAAATAAACCTAAACAAAGAGATAAAGGATCTGTACTCTAAAAACTAAAGAACACTCATTAAAAAAAATGGGGAAGAAATGGAAAAACATTCCATGCTCATGGGTTAGAAAAATAAATATTGTTAATATGTCTACACTACCTAGAGCAATCTACACATTCAATGCAATCCCTACCAAAATACCATCCAACATTTTTTACAGAGCTGGAACACATACTCCTAAAATTTGTATGGAACCAGAAAACACCTCAAATATCCAGGGAAATGTTGAAAAAGAAAACCTGATGGCATCACAATGCCGGACTTCAAGCTCTATTACAAAGCTTGATCATCAAGACAGTGTGGTACTGGCACAAAAACAGACACACACATCAATGGAACAGAACAGAGAACCCAGAAATGGACCCTCAACTCTATGGTCAACTAATCTTCAACAAAGCAGGAAAGAATAGTCAAAGGAAAAGAGTCTCTTCAAAAAATGGTGTTGGGAAAATGGGAGAGACACATATAGAAGAATGAAACTAGACCCTTTTCTTACACCATACACAAAGATAAACTCAAAATGGATGAAAGACCTAAGTAGAGACAGGAATCCATCAAAATCCTGGAGGAGAACACAGGCAGCAACCTCCTTGACCTCAGCTGCAGCAACTTCTTGCTAGACACGTCTCCAAAGGCAAGGAAAACAAAAGCAGAAATGAACTATTGGGACTTCATCAAGATAAAAACCTTTTGCACAGCAAAGGAAACAGTCAACAAAACCAAGACAGCCTACAGAACAGGAGAAGATATTTGCAAATGTCTTATCAGATAAAGGGCTAGTATCCAAGATCTATAAAGAACTGAACAAACTCAAAAAACACCCCAAAAACAAATAATCCAGTCAAGAAATGGACAGAAGACATGAACAGACATTTCCCCAAAGAAGACATACAAATGGCCAACAGGAAAAAATGCTCCACATCACTAAGCATCAGTGAAATACAAATCAAAACCACAATTAGATACCTGTCAGAATGGCTAAAATTAGCAATTCAGGGAACAGCAAATGTTGGCAATGATGCAGAGAAAGGGGAACCCTCTTACACTGGTGGTGGGAATGCAAACTGGTGCAGCCACTCTGGAAAACAGTATGGGGGTTCCTCAAGAAGTTAAAACTAGAGCTACCCCATGACCCAGCAATTGCACTAATGGGTATTTACCCTAAAGATACAGATCTTAATCTTAAGGGGCACCTGCACCCCAATGTTTATGTTAGCCTTTGTTTCATTTTATTACAAGAGTTACAAAAGTTACCAGGATATTTATTTGTTTATTTTTATTCATCATCCAATAAATATTCACTTATTGATTCCCTCATGCTCAACACTGGAACTACCTGAGGGGAAACAAACAATCACCTCCTTGGTGGAAAAAAGTCCTTATCCCCAAGTAGCTAACAGCTTATAAGAGAGCAATGTTTAAGCAGACTTGGACACGCCAGTGAAATGATGAAAGCAATGGTTTTGATTACTGACATGCAATGGCACCATGATGTCTAAAACTTTCACCTGTGGTTAATCGGGATGATATGCAGGTGGGAGGTAAGGCACTGGGCTACCAAGGGGCTGCTACATATAATAGGTATGGGGCTAGGATGATGACAGGAATTATGGAGAGGGTTGTCTGCTTTTTAAGGAATTGAAACACTTGCAAAACAAACAAACAAACAAACTGATATGGTCAGCAGTGCAAATAGCATAGACAGTAAAAATAGAAGTACAACATTCAGAAATAAAAGCTCTTTCAACATACACACACATACACCCCACATGCACACAACGGGGTTAGCTGATTCCAACACCAGGCAGCGTCTTAGCGCAAGGAGAGAGGAAGACTCAAACAGATCACACTTTTCACCTCAGATTCCCATAACCTGCCACGAAGGTCAGAAAAGATTATCTAAAGTATTCAGTACAAATACAGCCTGTCCTGGCCTTCCAGAACCATGCAGAACAGATGAGGTATTATGCTGGATGGAAGTCTGGACCAACACACACGCAAGCACGCACACATATACACTGGAAGTTCACTTGGAATTACGAGGGTGATGATGAGTATATTACAATGTGTTCTACAACAGGTGTAGCCGTCAAAACTGTCACCAGCGATAAACAACTAGAAAGACTAAACCAGGGCTTACCAGATGAAAATGAACTTCATTCACTGCTAATGTATTTCCTGCCTCAAGTGAACTTCTGAAAAATCTCACAGGTTCCCAGTAGTCGAACCTAGAGAAACTGCCCAGTCAGAAGAAATGGGCTGAGAAGCAGGGGCAGGGACAGGAGCAGGGGCGGGGAGGGGATGGGAAGGGGGGCGGGGCTGGGGCAGGACCGACAGGGGAAGAAAGGGAAGTGCAAGGCCAGGCCTCCCTGCTCCCAATGAGGACTGGTAGTAGCCACCCTCCTCCTCAGGTCTCTCACACTCAACAGACTGCAGCCCGGTTGCCTGCATTCCTCCCTCCTCCCCCAGCTGCTCATCTTTCCTCCTTAAGCCCCACACCTTCTAAGGGTCCTGCTTTCTCTCTGTGCTCCTTCTCTCCTTCAGCTTCATGTACCATCCGTTTTCAGGTGATGACCTCAGTCCTCACTTCACATTGGCTTCCCTCCTTCATTTCTGAGCACCGGCAGTCTTGGATAAAGAGTATTGCCTGCAGAAAGTTCCCCATCCACATCGCCCTGGACTTGAGGATGGACTCCAGATATAAGTATGCCAATTGAATTATGAGCAGAGAAGTAAAGGACAAAATGGCTTTGGCCTAGAGCAGCAGAAAACAGATCCAGGAATTCTGCAAGGGTGGTTTTTGCACAGATTTAAGAGCTAGATTTATGTGAACCCAAAAGTTATTTCCTAAATAGTTCTACAGATCATAACAACTTCTCTAAAAAATGAAGTAGCTGTCTTATTCATAGTAGAGCTATAACTTCCCAATATGCCCTGGCTTCAGCTATTTATATATTTAACCAGGGCTCTCAATAAATATTTGTTGAATGGTGAATAAATGGGTGAATGCTTGTGGTTCTGATTAGACAGATGATAGCAGTTGGTCCTTTTGTGGCAGTTGAAAGAGATAAGAATGTCATGTGGCATTATTTTGAGACTACATCTCTGGAAGTACGGACAAGGGAGGCCTCAGACCTGATGTGCCAAAAGACTCCATCAAAAAATTGGATCCTTTGGAGCTGGCGACTTCTACACCAACACATCCACTCTGGGGATCACAAAATCAGAAAAGTAGCAATGTGGATGATTCCTAGCCCTACTTTAGCCTGTCACTACAATTCATATGTAAACCTTCCTCCTGGCTCCCCACACAGACACAGGCTGTCTTATTCCTCAGCCTCCTGGACTTACCATTTCTTTTTTTTTTTTTCAATTTTCCCTCCTCTACTCCGTATTTTAGTTATTTCCATGTAAAGACTGAATCTTCTCTACCTTCTCTGTCCTTAAGATCTTTGCTCTGCTCTCCAACAGCCAGTCATCTGTCCATCCTAATGAGGTTTTCTTTTAACGAGGTATTAATTGCATTATTGGCCCATAGCTATGCGTTTTTGCTTACGCCTCTGGCAGCTAGTCCTTCCCAAGGACTCCCTGGTGTGATTCCATAGTCAACAGGACCATTGGCAAGCCAGACATCCCTCTAAAACAATGCAGAGGGCAATAACTATATGGCATGTGAACCCAAATGTGGCTTCATTCTAAATGTGACAATTCTGAGGAAAACACATACATCTAACCAATAATTAAGAATGAATTATAAAGCCTCTTGTGACAGTATAAAGCTTTACTTGGTAGGAAAATATCTGTTGATTAAATATCTGTTGACAAGAGACCCTGTCTTGGAAAACTTGAGGCTATCAAAAATCTACCAAAGATCTCTTTTTTTTTTCTAGTTAACATTCAAAGTCATACAGTTACCAAAAATTTTTTTCTTATGATGAGAACTTTTTAGATCTACTCTCTTAGCAACTTTCAAATATGCAATATGGTAATATATTTTTTAAGATTTTATTTATTTGTTCATGAGAGACACAGAGAGGCAGAAACACAGGCAGAGGGAGAAGAAGGCTCCCTGTGGGAAGCCTGATGCGGGACTCGATCCCAGGACCCCAGGATTACATCCTGAGCTGAAGGCAGATGCTCCACCACTGAGCCACCCAGGTGCCCCACAATACAGTATTATTAGCTATGGTAACCATGATGTACATTATATTCCCCTGACTTGTTTATTTTATAAATGAAGTTTGTACCTTTTAACCTTCACCCAGGCACACTAGGAAGATACATCCCTATATTTCCAATGTTAAAAGAGTGCTAGATTAGTACAGTGGTTAAGTGTGCAAGCTCTACACCCAGAACCTGGATTTGAGCTCCAGCTCTGTTGCTTCCTTGGTGAAGTTGCATAATTCTCTTTGCCTTAGTTTCCCTAGCCATAATAAAATGGAGATAATAGTAGCACCTACTTAAAAGTGTTTTTGTGACATGTAGATAAGTTAATACATGCAGAGCACTCAGAATATAGCTTAGCACTTAGTAAAAATATGGGGATCTGATACCATCCAGCAAATAATATATTATTTATTTGTATGTACTACAAACATGGCACTGTGTGTTAGGAAATGGAAATATAATAGTGAACAAGACATAATGTCTGTTCTCCAAAAGCCTGTAGTCTAATGGCTTCATAGGAGATTATTTTCTTATATTAAAATAATATCTAAGCACCCAGCAATCTGTCACAAACGCTACAACTATTTCTAGGACACTCTGACCATGAAAAAGATGAGCTATTTTTCATAAGGAATCTTGAAAGCAAATGGGAGAATTGCAGTTATTATTTTTGCCCATCAATGAAGTACAGAATATTTCATTTAGACCCAAATACTTTTCACCTTAGTCACTTGGAGAATTTTCTGAGTCCCTACTTCCTAGGGCATGTATGAACCAAGTTCAGGAATTCAAATGCTAATTCTTTATACTGTTGCCGATTTCCCACTAAACTTAAACTTGTAAGAAACAGAATGAGATTGGTATGTCAACCCAAAATTTGTGCAGGTATTGAAAAGAAAGATAAAATTTCACATAATCCAGCTTCAGTGGGAGAAATCCCTAGATTCAGACATAGAGCTCTGATTAACACAGTTATAGAAAGAAAGTTGCTAAGTTAAATTAGGGAAGATGACATGATTGAAACCTCTAAATCCAGCACTTCCCTCCTTGAAATAATAAAATTGTAATTACAAAAATGAAAATGACTAAAATCCACTTATCTTCAGGGTTTGGTTTACAGATTATTCCATAACAGGCATACCAAATGATCTCAGCAACTGAAGCTGTGACAAGGTCGTAGTAAATTGGCCTCCTACCTGAAATCTCCAAAGACGTAAGAAATCATTTCTTTCAAATATAATAATGCACAAATGTGCTAAATTGTTATAAATGTTAGTATCTGAGAACCAAGTTAAACACAGAATTTTGTTCCTCAGCAACCTTTCCCTGCCTACCGATAAACAAATTTGCTGTAAGAGATGTTATGATACCTCTTTCATGGGAACTGTCCTGTAAAAGCACAATTTTCCTGTAGGACTAAGTGTTGGGATGTTGTAACTGTGGTGCTGCCAGTTCCAACCTGCTTAAGAATTCCCTTTGGTAATTTGCTCAGCAACAGAAACAGCAAGTCTATGGCTTAAAGGGAGAGTGCAGTGGCCTTGAGAGGAGGAAGGATGGTGCACCTACCTCTCTAAGACAAAGGAGCGGGGATCAAAAGAAACACTCCAGGAGACTGGGTGTGAAAGAGGGACACTGACTTGTCACTCTCAAACTGCACACTTGGAGAAGTACAGAGGGCCTCCCAGCCCTGTCATCAGAGCAGAAAGCAGCAACAGGGTTCTTGAGCAAGCTTGACATGGATACTCTGGAGTTTGGGCATATATGAGCATAGAGACTCATAGGTCTCCTTGTCTGGCAAATTTTGAAGGGACCCCTAACAACACAACAGAGAGGGCAACAGTGGGTCAGTCTGAACTGCTACTATGGAGTACAGCAAGGATGATCTTGTTTACCTTGGGTCAAGTAAATACTTAGAAGGTAGCAGGGCGGGGCCCCCACTGTAGGTATCTCATCCATGAGGGTGGGGGTGAGGAGACCTCACAGTTGGAGGTTACAGAACACATTCCAAGGGACATAAAGCAACATTGTTTGCAGATTAGTCAACCAGAGAGTGTGAAGCCAGTATACTGGAAGTGTGCAATGTGGTGGTCTTTGGAAGGACTTCCAAATTATCCAATGAATTACCCTGTCCATGTAGTTGCCCACAAAACAGCCTACCATACAAAAAGTCACAATTACAGAAAAGGGAAATTCTATAATTTCCTCATTATAGAAATGAGATCAAAACATTATATAATCTGCCTAAGGTGATCAAGAGGTGAAGAACATCTTATATGGGTTGAAAAAATAATAAAGCCATTTTCTACTAGTTGTCTAAGACTCTCTCATAATCAATAAATCAATCAGGAAGTTTTTATTGAGCACAAACAATGTGAAAGATAGCGTGCTCCCACACAAATAACTTACAGTGCCTTTACCTTATTTGGCGAAATTGGGGTAGACAGTGAATAGAGCTATACTGCCTAAAGGTAGAGCTACCCCACTAGTTCTGTACCTGCATAACCCTATCCTATATAAATGAAGATCTGCTAAGGGGGAGGCACTTGCTAGACTGATATTCCTGAGACTGTCTGCACCAGTACAGTGCCTGAAATGAATGTGCCTTCTAAAGATGGGAAACTTTAGGTCAAAATTGATGACAAATGTAGAGGGGAAAAAATAGTAACTGAGGGTAAAGGAATGAATAAGTGGATATGAAACAAGGGAGATCCAATTTTACATTGGTGGCCTGATAAAGATTCAGAGCAAGAGAATGATATTGTCTCATAGCACAATTATACCAGATGCCCGAAACAATGAAGCCATATGGTTGCCAAGACCACCCCTGCTTTTGGAATCTGACAAGGTCTAATGGCAGCCTAGAAACCTGAATGGCATCACTCTGGGAAACATTCTGCTCATACAATATGATGATGAACTGGACAAATTATTGATGAGGTTGGAACTCCAGTAATGTGCCAATATCTTTTGACTCCCACTTTTCAGGTAACATATACTATAATTGATATCACTTGGGAAGAAATTTCCAGTCACTAGGTAGTCTACAGCTTCTGACAGACTGATCACTGTGCAACTATAAACCTTGCACATGCTTAGAAAGACCCCTGGTCATAATGGAGGAAACAGAGCAGCTGCATGCCTGACATGCCACCATGAACTATGTACAAGTACATATTGTTCTCATTTTTGTGGGTGAAAAACTATTAACCAGAATAGAAGAACCAATGGGTTTCTGATGAGAATTAAGCAGTAGGCTTCATGCTGTGGGTCCAAAATCTCCTGGGGAGCAGCCCAACTCTGAGATGAGGAAAGCTATGGGAAGCCATACAGCATATTCAAACTACCTCATATCTAGGCATGACTACCACTCATTTAACCCAGCATTTGAGAGACTCAAATTTTGGGGCACAAAATATGCATCCTACCAGCACTCAGGCCACCAGTACACAATGGCAACAAAAAGTGTAGTAGGTTAAACAACACTGGCCCACAAGACAGAAGTGTTTTAGAGGAGATGGGTGCCAGTCTAGACATCACGGAACAAGATGAATTCACTTTTAGTGAGGAACAATATTCAAAGGAAAAAGATAAATTTACTAGAATAAGCAGATTAGAGGGCATTCTCTTCCAGGAGGAAGGTAAGGATTGGGAGCCAGCCTGAAAAGATGACAAGGATTTAGTGAAGTTAGTTAGGCCAACTCAACAAATAATGCTAGATAATGCTAGAACCTGGCATTGAGAAAAGTATTCCTTGTATTCCAACCCACCAGTACCTCTTGACTATTTCTTTAAGATTTTATTTATTATTTGAGGGGAGAAGGGAAGAAGGAGAGGAGAGAATCCTCAAGCAGATTCCCCAATGAACACGGGGCCCAATCTGGGCCTCAGTCTCATGACCTCAAGATCAGGACTTGAATCAAAACCAGGAGTCGGATGCCCAACCAACTGAGCCAGCCAGGTGCCCCTCTTGACTATTTTAATACAGATTAGGGCTAAAGTAACTATGTGGCAATGACCTTCCACTCTGCTACAGAGGCTTAAGAAGTGCACTGATGGGATGTTATGGATCTCCAAACCTAGGAAATTTCTCTGTGGCAATTTAATTTACACAGATGCACCTGACTGCTTTCACTTCAAGGATAGATCAGAATAAAAATATAACCTGTAGTATGGCTAGCAGGAATCAGAACTATTCCAAGTAACACTTGCGTCCTCTCCACAGAAGGAAGTGGGCTTGGCTATAAAAGAGCACACAATGGACACCTCTCTTGATACAAAACTTTTTAAATGAAGGTGAGGTAATTAGCTCTGTCCCTAACTGACTTAGAACCCAGAAATAGTCAAACCATGGCCAATTTTAAGGATTCCTGTCCACAATAATATCTGCTATATGGGCAAGAACCAGTTCTGTTGGGAAGACATTACAAATACCAATATACTTCAACTGACTTGTTTTGTAATAAAACTGAATTGTATCATGACTATATTCAATATAATGTAACACTGGCATTGCCAGTAAGATTCAACCACTTTGTATCAATAAGTTATATAATAATACTTATATTAATGACCAAATGTTTCAGAAGTTAGAGATAAGGCCTCTTCAGGATATAGTACTGATGAAAAATGACCAGCCAGAAGAACTGGATTTAGCTAACCATCAGTTAATCACTATGCTAAGTAGTACTGCATACATTTATCACAAGGTACAAATAACAATAGATCAAGGGGAATAGCAAGTAATCAAATTAGCACAAATATATGAAAATTACATATAATGCCTTCCACAGGATGGATTGGTTGTTCCTTTAAGTTCATCCTTACCCCTCACTAGATCCTTGAGGTGTTAGGTATATTCATGCTGACATGATTGCTGTGTTATGTAAATACTATACTAAATGTAGATGCTCATAAAAGTGTGATTCATTTTAGGAAGAGAGCCTAAGCCAAGGGCCAGGAGTGTAGGCTTTGTGG
Organism: Nyctereutes procyonoides; assembly: GCF_905146905.1. Lineage (NCBI taxonomy): Eukaryota > Metazoa > Chordata > Mammalia > Carnivora > Canidae > Nyctereutes > Nyctereutes procyonoides. The sequence continues at coordinate 15,054,945 of NW_026575082.1, read as the reverse complement.
GAAAGAGATAACTCAGTAGGCTTGGGTTGCTCAAACCCTGCACATGCCCAAGTACCTGCCTACTTCAGGACTGGTCCTTGGCTGGCTCCTAGAAGACAAGCTTCGAGCCCTTGGAATACTCTGCCTGGTAAGAGTGTTTGTATGCCTCAAGCCTTGGGTCACCCAGTACCAGTTTGATCAGATAGCTTATGTTAACAATGTGATTTATGTTGATGCCCATTTTTGCTCTGGGATGCTGGAGGCTGAGTGGTTGGGGTCAGCTGCTTAAGTGACTAAACCCCAATAAAAACTCTGGAACACCAAGGCTCAGCCCTTCCTCTGTTAGCCATATTGCATGTGTCATCACACTTGATTGCTGAGAGAATTAAGCACATCCATGTGATTCTCTTGGAAGAGGACACCTGCAAGCTTGTGTATGGTTTCTTCTGAACTTGGCCCCTTGTGCCTTTTTCCCTTTGCTTATTTTAATCTGCATCTTTTCACTGTAATAAACTGTAACCATGAGTATAACAGTTTTTTCTGTTCCCCATTAAGTCTTTCCAGTCAAGCATAAAGCTTACGAGTGATCTTGGGATTCCCCAACCTATGGAGCAATCAGACTATGTGATCTAGTCAGTAAGATGTGACTGAGACTCGAAGGGTGGGTAGATATCCAAAGGAAAGATAGATCGCTCAAGGCAAGAGGGTGGTTAGACATGTAAAAAACAGTTCTCTCGCACAACAAAGAATCTTGAAAGGGAATAAAGAATTCCACTCACCAGAAGCCGTTGGACTGCCTACTGCTTCCTGGATATCTCTTTATGACTACTTTCTAACCCTGGCAAAAATAATAATAACAAAAACTACACTTTTTTATTTTCTATATTATGTTTCCTAAGTTTAGAAGCTTATCATGAACAATTCTCCACTTCATTCATCCTCCCTAAAGCAGAACTGCAACTTTTTTCTATTTTGAATGTTGATAAGTTGTGAATTTTATTTTTCACGGAACCTAGATCTTTTATTTTTACAGATAAAACCCACAAACACAGGCCTCCGTTGACTGTCACTTTTTTTTTGAGAAAATTCACAAATTGTGCCACATGATAGAACATGTACTATAAAAAGTTATTCCACGTCAGCTGTCGCCAAAAACATCTGAATCCTTTTTGTTTGACCGAGGCTTTTTGCCAAGCAGCTAAAAATGTTCTATCGTGGACACTTGATTTCCTAATAAAACTTCCAGTTCATATCTATGAAAAAGCTCTATAAGTTGTTTGTATGATCTGGTCCAAATTTGCCTAATGTTCTAATCATGCCAAGGTCTGCACCACAAAAGTCTTCCTCTGGATATTTCTTATCATTGTTGCTAGTGGTCTTCTCTCTGACCAACTCCTAGTTTGAAGAAATTCTTTCTTGGTTCTCTAGCTCCCAAATTTTGACTTGGAGCTGTCAAAACAAACACCATCCACAGATATGTCAGAAGTTTTTTCTCTGAAACACCATGAAAACTCTGGCTAACTTCTCATAAAAGTTTTTCTTTGCATTATATCTGGAAAAGTATAAAACAGGAGTGAAGAAAGGAAGTAAATCTATAGTAGGCAGGCAACTGCAGAGTATTTCTCTTGAAAAAGCATGGAGCTCAGATGATTCCTTTGATTTGCTTCCTATTTAAGATGTACCTTTCAAGAACCTAACAATTCTCTCGAGTTCATACAAATAACATGACTTACAGGAGCATAAGCCAGCTGGCTAAACAACAGATTGGAAACTCCAGGCTATTAGTTCTCATTCTTGTATTAAAATATTATAATTTGGTTCAAGTCCAAGGCTCTCTTTCTGCTTTTGTATACTCAGGTGTGAGACAGTGCCAGGAGTCCTAACTTATCTCACTGGATTCCTTGAAAGATTATTAATGATGGAAATTTCAAAGAGTTTTCCTAGGATAAAGCATCATACCAATGCTAAGTAAAAACACATGAATGATTTTAAAACAGCATGGTGAAAAGTATGCTGTAGTAGAGACTCTAACAGCCTCTCATATTTTGTGTTTACACTGGCAAGAATAATAATGTTGGCATATAAACTTTGTGAAAATAACAATAGTCATCCAAAGGCTTGCCTTGAATCTTGAAGCAAAGCAGAATGTCTTAGGTTCTTCTGAAGCTGGCACTCTCAATCCACAATCCATCCCTAAGCCCAGCAGATATATCTAACATGTGTGAATTAATTGAAATGGAGGGCATTTTACCTGAGACTTTTCCTAGCAGTGTGATTTGTTCTGTTCCTTAGGCACCTGGCACCTGACAGACTCTAATTTCAATATTTTAAAATCATTAGTAAGATTGCGCTATGCTTTAATTTAAATTGCCTTTAATCACTTGGTAAAATCTGTCTCTATAAAATTTTTCTATTTTTAATACCTTTTGGACTATAAGGAATGAGTGAGAAGCAGCTTCTCTGCCCAACATTTATCCAGAGCATTTTTTCATGAGAAAGATAAGAAACCTGAAATTAAGCAAGCATAAACAATAACGGAAAACAACACTATTTGTGTCAAAAAAAATTGAAAATCTAGGATCAGATCATCTCTCCACAAGTCAAATTCTCTTCTAATGCTTCCTTTAGTTTCCCAAACTTGCAAATGCAGAAAGCATTTGATTCTGAGCTCTACCTGTACAGAACATACTTACTGAGAATGAAGCTCTTTTCAATCACATGAGGATCCCTACAGTGACTACATTACACCAATGGCCATTTCCAAACTGTGTCACTAAGGAACTCAGCCTTAGTAGGGAAGACTTAGTAGATTGACACGCCAATAATGTAAATGTAGAAAAAGTGGCCAAGTGCACCTGCGCTCCCACAGCTCTTCCTGCAGTCCCACTTCCTCAAGCATGGGAGATGTTCTGCTCATCCATCATTTACAACTTGCTGCCGTGGTTCTGCAAAGTCAATACACACTCCTAACCCAAAGAGGAAGAAAAGGAAATTGAATTCTCTGTAATCTGTACACACATATACATAGTACACACATATGTGCTTGAACATGAATGTATATAAGCAGGAATCCCAACTTAGCAAGAGAAGCAAGTGTCTGAGCCAAAAGTTTACTACATTTCTGCTGAGAGTGAGGTACAGGAAGGATCTTACAGGGACGAGAAGGGTAGCAAGAAGTAAAAGGGAAGCAATTAGTGAGAGGTCTCTGAGCTCTTCATCCTGGGTGCAGTGCACGTGCCCAGAATGGTTTGATTTTACCTAAAAGCACAACTTAACACTATATTAAAGTCTTTGGCTCCAGCTTTTATATTTGCTGACGGCTTTCACATTCCACCAGTCCTTCTTCTCCTTCTGCTCTACATCCGAGCAAGCTGCTAAGAAAGCCTGAGTGCATCCTGCTTTAGTGCCAGCAAGAAGTTCAAATGTGTAAACTCCAGCCCATGTGAGCAAACCTTCACCCCAGCCCCAACCCACAACCACAATAAAAAGCCAAACCAATCTCCTCTCCTAGCTCTCTCATCCCATTTTCAGCTCTGCCTGGACACTTGCCCTGTTCTCTTCAGAAAGCCTCAGTGCATAATAAACCTTTTCATAACCTCTTGGTGCATGTGTGACATCAATCAGTTTCAACATCAGAACCAAATTTTGAGTGAATGGAAAAGCACAGCCTGTTTTTGTGCAGGAGACCAGAAGAGGCTCCATCTAAGCTAAGCAGCTAAGCATGGTCATTATTAATTGGATGAACTATTAAAAGGGTGAACTAGGAGAAGAGTAACTTCTACTCCCACTATTCAGTCCAACATTTTTATTTGTCAGCAGAAAAACTGGTAACAAGTATTTTATAGCATTATCCATGTAAAACTAGTTGTAGCCTTTTCATCAGAAGTGACTAAGGGAATAAGTGCCCCAATCTGTCCATGGATATGTCACAAGTACTTCAGGTCTCTGCCCAGATATCTAGAGAAACTTTATTGGGCAGCCCAGCATTTTTGCATCTGCATTGCAAAATACACAAAGAACAATGCATAAGATGGAAGCTTTCGGTGAAATAAAATCTAAAACTAGTATTATATCATCTCATCTCATATCACAACCTACCATATAACATTTTTTATACCAATTATTAAATTACTTCCAAAGCATAGACAGGCCTTGATAAATACAGAGATTATCTAGAGCTATTGACAATCAAAGAAAATGGGCTTTTATGAGATCTCAATCTATTTGTATCTTAATAAAAGCAGAAAAATCCAGAAAGACACAACAGGAGATACCTAAGGACACAGGGCAGCTCCTCCTGCGCCCCCATGCTAAGTGTTTACAGAAAAGGTGATAAAAGGCTGAGAGAAATTTGAAAAGCTAACTCCAATACTACCCCCTTGTAGGGCTGCAGAAGTGCCCCTCTTCATTAAAAACCTGAGGCAAGAGTGGTATTGGGTACACAAATCAGACCAGTGACAAATAGCTTGCAGAGTATGAGCATCATCCAACTTTAGGTATTCAAAGTGCCTCCTGAACCTGGGCACTGCTTAATTAGAAGTTAGTTGCGACTGGGTCCATCTTTCCTACATCCAACTCAAGCTCTTAAGAAGTCGTGATAATTCAAGTCATAAAGAAAGTTTGGCTTGGTATAACTTTTTTATTACCCTGTCATTTGTCTTCTTGAATACCTTTGCATGTTTGCAACAAGCAGATGTTGTATATTTGTTAAAGAGAACTAAAAACAATAAATACAAGTTTAAAGGGGTCTATTTTGTCAAGCTATGAGAAAGGATTTTCTAATTAGAGCTGCTCTTCAAAGAAATGGGCTTTTTCAACAAAAGATCGAGCTTCTAAATCCTGGAAATGCTCAAGTAGAAGCCATCTGTCATGGGGTTGTACACAGTATTACTGCATTGGGAAAAAGATTGGAATGCATGATCTGTAAGGCCCCCTTCCACTTCCAAAATGTGATGTGGACAGGAAAAACAAATTGTGAATCAGAGAATGATTTGTTCCTCTTAAGAAAAAAATGTCTTAATCTCTTTTTCAAAATGGCGTCCTAAGGAATGTGACAATGATGGTCTTCTAGAGGAAGACAACTATCTCACCCTGATTTCTCTTCTCTAAAACATAATTTCTTATTAAGAGCTGGGACTAGATCCAACCTGCCTGTCTCATTTGGTTAACACGGTTTTTAAAATTATTCATTTAGGCACTTAGGCGGGATATATACCTCTCCATTCCCCATGCCACCACTCCTCATATTATACCAGCCCAATTCACATATTTACATCAAACACCTGACATTTTTGGCAGTGGTATTTTTGAGATCCTAATCTATAATATAAAAAGTTAATAGCAACAATAACAGCATAAGTAGGTATACAGTTACTTTTAAACAAATATCACAAACAAGAAATACTACAGGGGTTTTGAAGAGGGAAAGATCAGTATGAGCTGAGTCTTCTTCAAGACTTTATGGAGAAGAATTTAAGTCATCTTTACACCCAACATGGAGCTTGAACTTACAACCTCGACATCAAGAGTCACATGCTCTAATGACTGAGCGAGCCAGGTGTCCCCTAGGAAGGAAAACTTCATCTGAGTTTTAAAGAACAGAAAGGACTTACGCAGAAAAAAGAGGAGAAGCCATCCCACACATGATAATGACAGGAAATCAGTCAAGAGTGAGAAAGCACAACCACAGCTGGGAAGAGGTGCTGAGAACAGTGGAAAGTAGAAGAAAAAGGTGGAGGTCAGAAGTAAGATTTGATCAAATTGTGGAAGGTTTGAAAGCCAAATCATAGTAATCAAAAATCTTGACAGAAAGTGACAGAAACCCAAGCCAAAAGTCTGTTCAAAAATAGGAATTTATTGGCTCCCCCAATTGATAAATAAATTCAGACACAGCTGGGTCCAGGCACTCAAATGATATTATCAGCATTTTCCCTCTTCTCACTCTTGCAATTACTTCTAATTCCTTCCATGTGTTCTTTGTTGGGTTTTTTTTTTTCTGTCTCATTGCAGATGGGCTAACACTATGAGACCAGGGATCTTGGCCTTCAAGAGCCTCAGCTTCTCCAGCTTCATAACCCAGCAGAAAGAAAGGCCCTTTTTCTCTGAATATTCATTTATGAGCTCAAGGGAAGAATTCTGAGTCCAGCATATGCTAACCACTATGGTCAGGGAAAGTGGGCTTATTAACAGTAATGATATATGTGCGCTGAGCAGTCACAATAAAGGAAGGTATCGAGGTGGCTCACCCAGGTGCCTCCAGGTTATGGAGATCCACTGAAGGTTTTAAAACCTGAAACTCACATGACCAAATCACTGTCTTCAGTTTACATGATGAATTGGAGGAAGAGGCAAAGGAATACAGTGGGCCAGTTAGAAGGTGCATCCAGAAGCCTAGGACAGAAGACATAAAGTTCGGACTAAAATGGAGAAGGATTATGAAAATTACATGCAAGAAATATTTAGGAGGAAAAAAATCAAGAGAATATGGAAACTGGATACAGGAAAGGGAGGTTTCACTGATACTTCATTCAATAAAGCATTCCTTCTGTTGCAGCTACTATTCCAGGTACTGGTGAATATGGTAGACAAGATGTCTGCATCATGGAGCTCATGCTCCTCTAGGGAATATGAAAGAGGGCACATAACTAAAAAACAAGTCACATCATTTCAGTTCCTAATAAATAAATGTTCTGAAGAAAAAAAAATGTGTCCATGGCATAGAAAGTGATGAGTGGAAGGTGCTATTTAGATGAGGAAGTCTGAGAAGGCCTTTTAGAGAGTGACACTTGAGCTAAGAACTGGACAGTGAGAAGGAATCAGCCACATGAGGCTGTAGGGGAGAAGCTGTTCAGGGAGCAGCACCTGCAAGTGAAGATTCTAAGCCAGGAACAGGCTTGGCAGAGGAGCAAGACAGATCACCTGGTAGGAGGAAAGTGGACTGGGGGAGATGAGAGGAGATGAGTGCTGGACAGCGCCAGATCTGGCGGGGCTGCCAAAGCGATGGAAAGGAGATCGGATTTTATTCAATTGCCAGAAAAATTCAGTGGAGGATGCAGAGCAGGGAAGAGACATGATCTCATTTGGGCTCTCCCCAGACCACCCAGGCTTCAGTGTAGAGGATGGACCACAGACAAGAACGAAGCAAGAAGAATTATTATCAAGTCTCTACAGTGGTCCAGACGAGAGAATATGGGGCTTAGGCTAGGGTGTTAGCAGTGGAGAAGGCATCAGATGGCCAAGGAAATACAAGGTTTTGTGCCAAGTGAAATATGGTTTTATCATGAAGGGAAAAACAGAAGTGGTTAAAGATTTTTCGTACTTTAAACCTGAATACATCTAGTACTCAGGAGATGTCTAAACTGTTGGAGGATACTCCCTATTCAAGAAGAGCAAGGGTCCACAAGTGCTTCCTTCCAACTATGCAGAGAGGGAGAAACATGTGAGCAGGTGCCTTAGAACTGCTTCTGACTGAAAGTTTTAACCAAGAGTGGAAAACTGTTGACAACAGCTATTTCTGTCAGGAAAAGCCCTAAAGAATGTCCCCAAAGAAAAAGGAAGGACAAGAAAGGAATATAAAAAATAAATCAAAATGGAATTTTTAAAAGAAAAATTATTTCACACAGGAATTCTTGAAAACTTCACAGAAAAGAAAAAAACAAGTTCCTTTGGCCTCTGGCTTTTACAAATTTTGTACAACAAAAAACACATGATTCCCTCCTACTTCTTTGCTTTCTTCTTTCTATTGAAATGTTGGTGATTTTTCAGAACAAAAAATAGTACAGAGACATTTCTGTACATTCGTGTTTAAAGAGTTAAGTATCTACAGATTTTCTGAAGGGGGTTTGGGCAGAATATATGAGTAAAACATATTTATATCCTTTATTTGTTCTTCCAGTTACAGAAATGTATCCTAAAGAAACTCAAATATCAAAAATACTTATAAAAAGTTATTAATTACAGATATTTTAAAAGGATTTATTTATTTATTTATTTATTTATTTATTTATTTATTTAAGAGAGAGAGAGAGAGGAATAGACACAGGCAGAGGGAGAAGCAGGCTCCATGCAGGGAGCCCAATGTGGGACTCGATCCCAGGTCTTCAGGATCACGCCCTGGGCTGAAGGCGGCGCTAAACTGCTGAGCCACCTGGGCTGCCCCAGATTGTTGTATATATAGTCTATATATATAATAATATACAGACTAGGGGCATCTAGGTGGCTCAGTGGTTGAGCGTCTGCCTTTGGCTCAGGTCGTGATCCTGGAGTCCTGGGATCGAATCCTGCATTGGGCTCCTTGCAGGGAGCCTGCTTCTCCCTCTGCCTGTGTCTCTGCCTCTCTATGTTTCTCATGAATAAATAAATAAAACCTTTAAAAAATGTACACAGACTACAGAGACTATATATAGACTGCATTTGTGTGTGCATGTGTGTATCAATTAAAAGTGTGAAATAATCTAAGTGAACAATACAGTACTGGCATGGACACATAGATAACTTTTCTGTATCCTTTTGTGTTATATTATAAACCCACAGGAGGGAAACCTGGAGAAAACCAAGAGAAAGACCCTTCTCACATTTCACTGGGTAAGTAAACCCTTCATGTGGTACATGGTTCATGATCCTACAGTAGCACTAAGAATGTAAAATACTGGCTTTGCAAAAAAAAAAAAAAAAAAAAACTTGTATCTTTGTTATTTCAGACATTAAATTCCAGTTTGGGAAACAAAATACCCAATAAAAAAGATAAGACAAAAAAAATAAATTAAAAAATCCTGTGAACCCTGGGTCATGATGATTTGAGGATTGAAGACAGCAGATCAGCACTTCAAGGCTAAAGATGTAGAAGTTCTGTTGCACTTTTTTCTGGAATCATCTGCGTTTCCCAATGTTGCTCTCCTCATTCATTGTTTGGCTCCATCAGATTCCTATCACTATCTTGTTCCTTAAAATGTCTAAAAATCTTTAGTATCATCTTGTTTAAAGAAGGGACCCAAAAAGCCACAACGAAGAGGATACAAAGAACTAGTTGTCCCTGCCTGCTTAGGTTTCATACTGAGAGAGACAGAGAGACAGGGGAGACACAGGCATGAGAAAATGAACAATATCATTCTGCAACTATGTCAACAACAGCACCCATCTCCTTTGACCATCTCAGAATTATTTTTCACAAATTAATGGGAGATCTGAAAAAATAAATGGCAGAAAATTTCATTGCAGGTGCTAACCCTGAATACAATACATAAGGCAGAGAAATTCGTGTGATGGCTTCATATTCTGAACCAAAAAAAAGGAAGAAAACACCATGTGTTTATATTTTGACATTTTCATTTTTAATTAGGGACTTCAAAGATTTTTAACAAGACCATGTTTGGCCCCTCAAATATCATATAATTTTAATCAGCTTCCAGATTCCTCCAATAGTTTAAAGAATGTGTTCAGGGTTTATTTTGTGTTTTGAGTGACAAACATCTAAATACACTGTGACACAACCCACTTTAGAGCTTTTAAAAAGATAAATGCGTTGTAAAGTAAGAGTTACATTTTGGTGACTCTGGTTTTAGATTTATTGAGAAGGTAACCACATGCCCTCAGTTATAGTGACATTTATACCACATTCATTTGGCAAAATTCTCCAGAGAGATCATTTATGTTTAAAAAAACACGCTTGGTACAATCAAGGCTGTATTTTAATGTCCTCATTTGTGGCATTGTCTCAAAACGCCAGCCTCTGCTTCGGACACACACACAAAAGAAACAAATAATACAGATCCCACTTTTTTCTTCTGTTTCCTCTGACATTGAGCAGTTTGCCATGATTGCAAAACATGACTTTTTGTTTCTTTAGATACGATGATGCAGGCTCTGGGCCTGGAGACTTTTTACATCGGCCTGTTTCCTGCTCCAGGAACAGTGAAAGGATGCTAACGCTGCCATGGGAGTGGATTCTGGGTCCTTCTAGGTGTTTGAGGGGGCATTTCCAACTTGATGACAGAAATGCATCTAATTCTTACATTAAAAGGAAATGAACAAGGATAAACCAAGTTCAGCAAGAAAAATAATAATCATTTAAGCTGTGTGGGCAATTCTCCTCAATGTCACAGAAACACTAATGACTTCATTGGTTGAAGAAGCAATGACCCAAAGGACACAGTGCTCCTACAGAAACAAGATAGCCAAAGAAATAAAAGCAACAGCCAGATATGATAATAGCTTGACACTGGCTAAAAAATCTGAAACTTCCCTAGCATGGCTTGAAAGTATTTATTTGAGGAAATACACTGGTGACCGACTATGGCCATTAGCTTTTTCCTTGTTGTGATCCTCCTCCCCCCACCCCTTTTGTGTGAGATTAATTTGTGACTGAGATTTATTTGCCTAAAGGAGGCTGGGGTTGATGAGATTTTGCTGATATACTGTGTAGAACACACATCAACTCAAAGGGAAAAGATGAAAAATTGAAATGATAGAGTTGCATTGCTAGCTTGTTGCTGAGGTAATTGAAGTGGCTTGTGTTGTGCTGTGCTGTGATGGGTAGAAATAAAATGTGTACGAATTTATCTAGATCATCCTTCTGAAGAAAAGGACTACAAAATACATTCCCTCTCTATTTATGTATTGAGAAAATCTCCCAATTCTTTTTTTGACAGTGATATTGAAGCAAAACAAAAATGAAACCCATTCAGAATGAGCTCCAAAAGTGAATCCCGCTTGAAGTTATCCATGGAAATAGGCATAAGGGTTAGCATAGATAATTGAAATATGAGCATAATGTAAAAACGGCATTTTGTCTATTAGGTGAAACCACAACTCCATATAATTTCTTTTCTAAAAGAACCGAAATAGCAAAATGAATTCCATTTTTTTAACCTGCCCAAATTTCCATCTGATGGGAAGATGCTAATTACCAGTGAAATGCCTAAAAAATACATACCAAAATATTTTAAAAGGAAGTTAAAAAAGCAAGGGCCATGGCATTCATAAAGCACTGGAATGTTGGTTTCACAAGAACAGGAATCTTTACCTCATTGATGTGTACCACGTGTCTGGAGTTGTGCTTGGCATTGGAAGGTGCCCAGTGGGCCTTTGGGAATTAACAAAGTGCATAATCAATCCTTTACCATTGAGAACTGACTGGCTGGTGTGGGTAAGGCCATGTGTATGTCTTCCTTTTGAGAATTGTCTGGCAGATAAATGCATCACATGGAAATCTGGCGCTCTATAGCAATTCACCAGAATGTGATCCTAGAGAGTGGACCACAGCCCAAGTCTAGTGGGCGTGGGTTTTCCTGGAAGGTGGTATGAGTGGAGAGGAGACATTCCCCCTATGTGTACCACCTGCACGTGGCAGAGATTTCAGAGCTAGAAGACTGGCCCTCTCCCTCTGAAGCCCATGATGATATGTCAGGACTGCTCTACGCCTTGACTCCCTAGCTCTTTAGTTCACTCAAACATGTAACATCACCCAGGTATTACAGGTCCTTCACAGATTTGGGCAAATGAGAGTCCCGGCATCACTGTCCTCTCCATCCCTTTTTCAACCTACAGTAGTTCAGACACAAGTAAAATAAAGTTTAAGTCCAGGGCGCCTGGGGGGCTCAGTCGGTTAAGCATCTGACTCTTGATTTCAGCTCAGGTCATGGTCTCAGGGTCTTGAGGTCTAGCCCTGCATCAGGCTCTGCACACAGCACAGAGTCTGCTTGTCCCTCTCCCTCTGCTCCTCCCCCCTGCTCATGCTCTCTCTCTCAAATAAATAAATAAAATATTTTTAAAAAACAAAGTTTAGGGGGTGCCTGGGTAGCTCAGTTGCTTAAGCATGTGACTTCGGCTCAGTTCATGATTCCAAGGTCCTGGGATCAAGACCCACATCAAGCTCCCCACTCAGTGGGGAGTCTGCTTCTCCTTCTCCCTCGGTCCCTTGCCCTGCTTCTGCTCTCTCTGTCTCTCTCTCAAAGAATATCTTTAAAAATAATTTTTAAAAATAAAAATAAAGTTTAAATTGGCAGAATGCCTCAAAGTAGGGGAAGGCACAAAAGAAAACTTGAGAGTGATTTGTAAAAGCTAATGTGCTTCACTTTGGTGGGGAGGGGGTGGGAGCTATAACAACTGATTGCATATATGAGACTCCAGATTTTACCACTGGGAACCATCTCCTTCCACTTCAGACTGCCCTCCACATCACCTTGACAGCAAACCAGGAGTCTCAGTAGAGACTTGCAGCACCCTAAGGAAAATTCTGACCTTAATCCCAAGAAGAATCCACCACTGTTTTAGTATCTATTTATTATGGTTCTCCTCACAGCACCTGTGCTCCAAAGAGCATCTGGAACATGCTTCACATTTTGCACGAAGGCTCAGGCGGCACCAAGGGCCCCATTATGGCCCTGCTCTCTCCAGAGACAGCACCATTGAAAATAGGGAATATCCAAGACGTTCTTCTGCATCAGTCTTTGGAAGGGCATCAAAGTCTCAAACTGCCACAGACTAAAGAAACTTATCACCCACAGAAGAAGGGTGAGGAGCACTCACTTATTAGCTGGGTGACCTTGGGCAACTCACCCATTGTGAAGTTTATTCTGTTCATATATTAAATGGAGATACAACAGAACCCACCTCCAAAGGCTGTTGTGGTAATTAGTTCTGTGTAAGATATTTAGCACAAATAAAGATACATGCTACAACTTAGATGAGCCTTGAAAATCTTTTGCAGTGTGGAAGACACCAATCACAAAGCTCATATACTCTATGATTCCATGAGTGAATTGTAAATAAGTGAATTATATCTCAATAAAGTTGCCTTTAAAAGATATTTAACACAGGGTCTGTCACATAATTAATATTTGAAAAATGCCATTATCATTTATTAACTCAACAGATATTTACGATATTTATTAAGTGCCTATTATAAACTGCCACTGTTCTTATTCTCATTCTTCTTATTATCTGTATACCATTTTTACGTTTTAAACTTGAATAATGCTGGAAAACTCCCTTGTGCTATTCAACTAAAATTCCTCACTTGAAATGATAAAACTAATTTAGGTGAATGAAATGTTTTAGGTGTAAAGTTTTTACCTGAGAAAAAGTCACTGAAACCCTGAAACCACACAGGTGTCTTGAGAATACCAACAAAAAAAGTATTCATTTATTCAAAACCAGAGTTAATTTATTTATAGTCAACTTAGAAAGTTTTCCAAATGAGAAATACATAATTTAGTGACTGCAGAGCAGAGAGCAAGATTCCATGTTTCTGTGGATTGGAGCACTTCCCATTTAAGAAACACAGACATGAAATTCTGCATTGAATGGTTTAGGCCAAATAACAACATCTAAAAGCCATATTTGAATTTCAGAAGACATTACACAATTACCCTAAGTAGCTCTACAAATGCCATCATCCCTACTACGCTTTCCATGACTTCTGCAAATTCCACTTCCTCTTGCCTTTCACTCTCAATCACCCTCATTTCCATCTTCCACCAAAGATTCCAGGTAATAGGTAAAATAATAGATGTGTAAGCAAAACATTATAGAAAAGAGAAGCAAAAAGAGGACTCTCAAAATCTATATCCAAATGGGAAATTCGTTTACAAAAAACATTTGGATCTGCTTCAGCAAGTGCAGAGATTTAAATGGTGTTGGGTTATGCCAAGCCGGCCTGTGTGCCAGCTCAAAGCGGGTTGTTTTAACCATAATTGGGACGAGACACTGAGCATGAGACAGAACAAAGAAACAAACTAAAAGACAAAGCAGCCAGCAGCCAGACTTCCCCTGTGAAACCCAACTCCTTTTTTTTTTTTTTTTATTTCAGGTCAGATAACCTGCTCGCCAGAATGCTCCCTTGACTTTCTAGTAAATTCTCAGAAACCAGGGCTGAATAGAAAAGCATTGAAGGCACCTGTTATAGCCCGTTTCTCCTAGCGATCCGTTGATACCTTGGCTGCCAGGGCTCGAATGCAGGTCAGAAAAGTTAAGTCTGCACTGGTGAAGGATTTTTTTTTTAAGATTTTATTTATTTATTCATGAGAGACACAGAGAGAGAGAGAGGCAGAGACACAGGCAGAGGGAGAAGCAGGCTCCATGCAGGGAGCCCGACATGGGACTCGATCCCAGGACTCCAGGATCACATCCTGGGCCGAAGGCAGGCGCAGAACCGCTGAGCCACCCAGGCATCCCCGGATTTTTGTTTTAGATAATGCTCTGCCCACTGTCCCCCCTTTCTCCATAAACGCTCCATGGGTTTGTTCATCCGCGCTATGTTCTAAACCACCAAAAGCCATTGAAAAGGGAGGGAAAATTGCCCTAAAAAATCAAGTATCCTAGGAAGTATCTTTCTTCCTTCCAGGCACATTCGGGATCCCTTCCCAAGCACACATTCTGAAGCAAACCGAAGGAAAGAAATTAGAAAAACACTGAAGGAGGAAGAATATACTGAAGGTCTCTAGGCAAATTTCCATGAGGATCACACTCATTTCTCTTCTCCTTAAACACATGGCTAACTTACTTAGCCTGCTATATTAATCACACAGTGAATCTAAATCAGTCAAGAAATTTAAATTCTTCATAGAAGAGAACTGTTGGTTTTATTTTTATAGATAGACAGTCAATATAAAGCAAAGTAGTAATAATACATTAATAATCACAAAGGGTTTTTTTCTTCTATTAGGATGTGAATTTTTTGATGAGTTAACTTTCCTGTATTACTGATATAACTATGTCCTTGAAAACAGAATTACGTTACCTGAATACAGTTATTTGTCCGAGATTCTTTTTGCTGTTGTTGTTAAGATTTTATTTATTTATTCATGAGAGACACACAGAGAGGCAGAGACACAGGCAGAGGGAGGAGCCGGCTCCCTGCAGGGAACCTGATGTGGGACTCGATCCCCAGATGCCAGCATCACGACCTGAGCCAAAGGCAGATGCTCAACCACTGAGCCACCCAGGTGTCCCATTGTCCAGGAGTCTTCACAAGTGCCTTCCTCCTATGGCTTTAGCTTTATGATAGCTTGTGAGCTGAACGCAATGTTTCTTGAGGAAAGTGACTATTTCTCCTTATTGACTTATTTTTATCCTTCTTACCTCACATGGTATCTGGCGCATAGTATGGATTTAGAAATTATTTGTGAAATAAGTGAATTACCACCTGAGTTACTAATGCATACGTGGCATCATTTCAGAGATCTATAACCAATTAAGGCAATTTTTCTCATAAAAAATCAGCCTAAACCCTTACAAATTTTTATGGAATGATGCCCAAATTATCATTGAGAAGGGAACTTCACTATGCTTCCCCTGTTGGTAGGTTTCAATAGTTGATAGGAAAGAGAAAAGTCATTCATGGTCATTTTATTCCATTTCAGCAAAATCTTTCCGTTACCTTTGGGATTAAGATATGATGAGAATATCCTAGCTGGTCTATTAACTTCCCCCCAAATTGCACTTGCCTGCTATTTCCCGTTTGGCTCCCAGGTCCAGAACCCCATCGTCGAGGACAACCAGATCAGAGGAGACAGATCTGGGGACACATAGGCTCTTATTCCTTGATTACAAAGCCACTGACAGTGAGCCTGGGCTGGATGGAGTGCACACCCAGGGCTTCTGACAGTTGCTGGACTCATACCCTGTCTCTCTTTTTCTTCCACATGTTTCGTTCTTTGCTTTCTGTTAAAGATATGTATTGACTTTGTGGAACCACTGCAGTGAGCTGTAAATGATGCATTTAATGAAAAATCCTTGCCTAGTGCTCTGAGAGAGAGCACAAACAATGTAGGGCAATCATTGCCGGGCAGTGACGAGTGTTGTAATATCACATTCATCTGCTTCACCGGCAAGACAGATGTACCGTTGGCAGTATTTCAACAGTATGCATATAGTAAAAAATATTAACTAATATGTTAATCATATTCATTATTTGTTGTTTCTCCTGTCCCTATCACAGTAATCCCTTATTCTTAAAGATCAGTGACTCTTTTGTCTGAACATCCCAAATCCCGTATCATGAAAAGATGCACAAAAGGATTTTGAATGATTACTTTTTTGGAGGGAGTATATTAAATTTTGATTTCTGCAGAGCTCTGTAGTTATTGCTACCATCCTTGTATTTTAATACTGAACTTCAGGTTATTGAAAAGACTATTTTTCTTCCGGTTTTTCTCTTTGTCTCTATTTCTCTCTTAAAAAAAACAAACAAAATAAGCAGGATTTAACCTTTTTCAACAATGCCCAGAAGTACAATTCAAGTGACA
Organism: Nyctereutes procyonoides; assembly: GCF_905146905.1. NCBI lineage: Eukaryota > Metazoa > Chordata > Mammalia > Carnivora > Canidae > Nyctereutes > Nyctereutes procyonoides. The sequence continues at coordinate 15,038,722 of NW_026575082.1, read as the reverse complement.
AAGTCTAATTGAAATGGGTGCCTATGATAACAGAGAATTTCATGGCAGGGCCTGGCTTGGAGGAGACTGGAGACGCTTCCCCAAGGGCCCCATGGCTCCTGCCCTGTAGTTGACACTAACGGTAAAGAAAATGCTGTCTCTGGATTCCACATTTTCCAGGATGACCACATACAATGGCTTCATATGCTGAGTGTGCATCTCCTGCCATAGCCTGACAGGCAGCCCACCAGCTGGTGTATTAAAGGAGGCCCCACATTGCCTGGGGTGGCTGGGTCAGTTAAGCATCCAACCCTTGATTTCTATTCAGGTCATGATCTCAGGGTCATAAGATCAAGCCCTGTGTCAAGCTCCGAGCTGGGCATAGAGCCTGCTTCAGATTCTCTCTCTCCCTCTGCCACAACCCCACCTTCTCTTTCTAAAAAAAATAGAATAAAATAAAAATAAAAGGGCTCCACACTGCTGAACAGCTCTGGGACCAGAGCAACACAGCACAGCCAACAACTGCCACTGCCACAGGGTAAGCAGCCCAGGACTCTTCCAGCTAGCTTTCATCCCCATCCTGCTGACGTGGAGCTCTGTGGGCTGAAGACAGAAGAGCTGGCTTAGTGATAACAGCCGGCAGGTGCATAAGCCTGCTCATCCTGTTGGAACAGGCTGTCTAGTTGTCCCCTGTGATTACCAGAAGTCACGAAAGTACCAGTCGACTTGTGTTCACATTACCTGAGGCCCATCCTCCCGAAGACAGTATCTTCCTGTGATGCTCTATTTTTTAACTACTTATTCCTGTAAGAGACAGTCTGTCCAGACTGCAGTCCAGTGCTTTTTCTTTATTGGAATTGCTATGCCCTATACTCATTACAGAACAAACTCTCTAATGGGATTGAGGTTTTTGGTTTTTGTTTGTTTTTGCTTTTTTTTTTTTTTTTTGCATAATCCCACCAATGTCCAAGTGAAGATAAAAATATTCTCTATATGATAAAGAATTGGCCAATTCTAATGGGGAAAAATTAGTCAACCGTGGTCTGGGTGTCATATAAATGAAATAACTTGTTGACAGGATTTGGTTGTTGTTCTTTTGGGTTGACACAGATACAGTTTGAGTTATAGAAATGGTTACTCATTTTTTTCCATTTCTGTCTAACTTTGACAGGCTTCTTGGAGTCTCCAGAATGGCTTACTGCATCTCCAGCCATCCTAGAGCATATCTGGGTCTTCAGAGAAGCCTAATTAAAACTGTGGTTAGAAAAATCCTACTTTTAAACATATCTAATCCTAGAAATGTTGTCATGTAAAGACCATACAGGATGCCTAGGATCCTATTAATTCCAAATATTAGAGAATTCTTCATGTTTTTACTTATTAAAATGACTCCCTTAGCAGTTCCTGGGTGGCTCAGTCAGTTGATGATTCCAAGGTCATGATTCCAAGATCATGAAATAGCTCAGGTCATGATTCCAAGGTCCTGGGATCCAGCTCTGTGTGGTCAGGCTCCCTGCTCAGCAGGGAGTCTGGTTCTCCCTCTCCCTCTGCCCTTCCCCCCTGCTCATTCTCTCTCATAAATAAATAAATAATCTTTTTTTAAATAAATAATCTTTTAAAAAAATAAAATACTAAAAAAAATGAGTCCCTTAATTTCCTACCACTGAATACAGTATCAAGACAATATATTTAATTTATAAATTTATATTTTCCCCAAACTATATTTCTAGAAATATGCCATATCAATGTCTTATAAAATCTATATGTTGGTATTCCATTTTATTTAAACTATCACTTGTTTTATCTTTATTTTTCTATTTGTTTCCACCCATCTTACTAGTACTTCTGGAGTCTAATAAATCCCTCATAGTTTCCCATATTTAAGCTACACCAGGCTAAAGAGATATTACCAACTCACATCTTGTTTCCATGGTCATTCCCTTGAAAAAGAACCTTCTTCCATCACTTTTGTGTGCTTCCTCTTTCCCTGATAATCTTGTCTGCTTGAGTCCAAAAATATTTTGCTGCATGATATTGGGGGAGATGAGTTGTTTCATCATTTTCCCCACCACTGCTCCTGGATGAATGGGATCTCCTTGTGAACATTGTGGGCTTTATGCAGAAGCATCACATGTGACATCCCTAATTTTGCCCTACTCTTTCGATTTTCAAAAGCTTTTGAAGGATAATTTGAATGTTCTCCCTCTAAATCCCTCTATTCCTACCTTATAAGCACAAGCCTTCTTTGACACTTCTTTGGAAAACTTTGCTGGCTTCCCTTTAAGAAATTCAGCCTTGATCTCACTGTTCCATCATCTCCCTGGTCATATCCCTCCTGCCCTCCAACTCTTCCAGCTTTTCAAACATCTGTTCTCCTGCTGATATTCCTTCCCATCAGGCAGGTAAAACAAAAGTCTTGCCCCCCAGTTTTCATGTCCCGCTCTCCTCACTGAGAATCATACAAAATCCAGTAACAACTCACCACTACTCACATCCTATAGCAAAACGTTTCATTAAATTTGCCCCGATTTTCCATAAGGCTCAACATAAAATTTTCAACAAACAAAATTAATTATGTGTTCTCTAATAATGGCTTGTGAATGCCCGATTTTTTACATTTCTACATATTTATTTTCATTTCTATTTAATTTTGCCTCTTTTAATCACTCTAAACTCCATGCCCAAACTCTTACCATCCTTGCCCACATTGGATGTATCTTCGAGACTTTCCATTTTGTTACATTTTTAGAATTTTTCCCTATGTTTGAGATCACACAGTCCGTTTTTCTGGCATAATTCTTACACCTCAAATACTGACTCTTTTTTCTCTTATTACCAGTGGGACACTCTCTGCATATGTTATAATATGGGATTTACGCTACCCTACTGTTTCTTTTCTATCTTTAAAATCTACCAGCCTTAAATAACAGTTATTTCCCTAGGAAAAAAAAAATCAGAAATCCACAATATAGCAAGAGCCATGACAGCCTCATATTGCTATAGGTTTTTTTCCTCTCCACCATTGAGAATGAAGATGAATGTCTTTCACGTTTGTATAGACTCTTCATACATTACAGTAACTTGGCTGGTACCCACAATTTGAATGATCTTAGAGAAAAACTGTGTTTGCTGATCCAAATGTTGTTCTCGGTCTAAACCTAATAAAATTCCCTCCTTTGGCACCTTCCCTTGTTTTTTCCCCTAAGATCAACATCAGTCATTGGTCTTCCGTCGCACAAACAAGATCTGGGGAAGTGTTCAGAAACCTGTTTAACAGTCTTTGGCTTTGGCAAGCTTCTCGTAGGCAGAATTCTCCCATAAATTCTTTAATCAGCATTCAAAATATCAATGAAATCAAGTTGCAATACCTGCCTTCTCCTTCTCTGTACTGGTCATCTCACTTCTCTTCCATGTGCCATGAAGTGCTGTGAATGTTTGGCCACTCAGCCTTCAAAAATGCAGAGTGGGTGCCTGGGTGGCTCAGTGGTTGAGCATCTGCATTTGGCTCAGGTCGTGATCCCGGGGTCCTGGGATGGAGTCTCGCATCAGGGTCCCCGCAGGGAGCCTGCTTCTCCCTCTGCCTGTCTCTGCCTCTCTCTGTGTGTCTCTCATGAATAAATAAATAAAATCTTTATTAAAAAATGCAGAAAGAAGTCACCTAAGTTGGAAATGTTTGTTATCCCTACAAGCTTGATCACATTGCTAACATAGAGCCGTAAATGATATTTCAAAAGATACTACCAATTACATTCTTTGTAGAACTGTTTCGTTGGCAGAAAACTAATTGGCTTTCTTCAAAACACACACACACACACACACACACACACACACACACACCTTACACAATCAGACCCTCTTAGGTTATTCTCTCTTGTTGATAATGCCAGTCTTCTAAGTCTGCAGTATCCGGGCTTCACGTTATGAGGTGAGCTGGGTGTGGCCACTGAAACCAGTGGGAGACCAGGAGAATCCTGAGGAGCAGGTGCTTCATAAGCTGAGTCAGGACAAGGCCCAGCTGGCCCTCCTCTCATGGAGAATCTATTCCCTCTGGCTCTCAGAGGTTGGAGGTTTCTTTGCCATTAAACACTTTACTTCTTTGGTCTTAACTCTGTCATTTTTCCACATCCTCTAATCTCAGGATATAGTTCTTCCTGCTCTGGAAACAGTTCTTAAAAGTACTTTATTATTCACATTATCTCTTTCAGCACCATTTAATCTACTGGTGCTCTATAGTCGAGCACCCATTCTGTTCTTGCAAATCAGATGGATTTGCCATTGCTTGACTTCTTTTCTATCAACTCATCCTGTATATAAATTATTCAGTTATTTGTTCTTTGATTCCTGTTATTCATGCTCTGATTTCTTCACTGTTTTCCTATACAAATAAGTGTCTTTCTGAACGCCTTTAGTCTCATCTCTTTGTCTTGAAAGCAGCCTCTCTCTTGCTTCATTACATGTCCCAGCCCTCTGCAATGGTTTTAGATGGAATTTTGGCTTACATTTCTTAATTCAACATATTCTAAAGTGAAATTAGTCCTCTACTATGGTGGAACTAACTAAATTTTCCAGATTCTGCAAATTAATCTGTTATTCCCTTAAAATTATGAGGGAAAAGCAATTTTCATTCAGATGTTAGGAAATGTTTTTCAAACAATATTTACTTAATATCTCTGTCTAGAACATACTTGTTTCGTGCTGGTCTCAGCCTCTCAATTACCAGTGTTATGGTTGGACCAGCCCTTGTGGTTCATATTATAACTGCTGGATGCTCTTCAATAATAACCACTAGGAAACTTTGAGAAAATAAAGGTTTATTACTTACAGGACCTGGAAATTACACAGCACACCTGGGGCCACACAGTCAGGTTTCGAGTAGAGAGAGAGCACAAAGGCTGGGGTCCTGCTTTTACTGGGGTTGAGGGTGGGACCTAGGGTTTCTCAGGCTCACTCTTTTTTGTTGAATTTAAGACATAAGAGTGGGAATTTAAGGTGCAAAAAAAAAAAAAAAAAAAAAAACAGTGGCCCAATAGTCAATCAAAATCAACCAAGATCTGTAAAACAAAGATGGTGGGGGGGTAGGGGGGTGGAGGTGGACAGATTGGGGGGTGGAAGTGGACGGGTTGGCGTGTGCAGCTGACCTGGCTCTTTCTCTGGTCAAGTGACTGACAATAAGTTTATTCAAGATAGCCCTCTTTGAAGTGGATGCCTTCACAATCAAAGCCTAAGTCAGGCACTCGCGTTATAAAAAGAAAAGCCAACGCCAGGGCTTACACTACAGTACTGTGCCAGACATTTGGGATATACAGACACTTCTCTCCACACTCACAAGTTCAACATCTACCTGTGGAGCTAGGTGTGCAAAGAAACAACTGCATCTAATGAAGCACATACCACCATGAGGGTAGGTCCAAAAGGTCTCCATTGGTAGGAAGTGATCAAAGAGATTCCAAGAGAAGAGAAAAGGGAAGTGTTAAAGGAGGAGCCTGTTTGCCAATTGGCAAGCCACAGAGCTAGTGGGAAAGTGGAAAGGAGAGAGCGTTGCACGCAGAAGGAAAAAATCATATTCAAGTCAAAGATTAAAGAAAAATGTATTTAGAGAACTACATATGCTAATTGCCTTAACATAGTTAAAGCCAACTATGCAACCAGTCTATCAACAACAACCTCTGTTTGTGGAAAACCTGGCAGTCCATGTTATCTCATTTAATCCTAACAATTTTGCAGTTAAGACATCGTGTCCATTTTATGGATGAAGAAACTGAGGCTGGGGAGGAACAGCTGGTGTGTGATGAGAGACTGGGACTAGGGGGCAGTGGGACCCTCAGCAGAGAAGCTGAAGCCAGGAACCATGGTAAGGGGCAAGGGCATGAGGGCAATGTCTGCAGAAAAAAGAGTCAATAATTATAAAAATAAACTTTAGTAATAAAACACACATAAAGAATTCCTCTAAGGTATTACATTAAAAGGTAGACTTTACAGGATAGCATAGAAAATAAAAAACCAGGAAAGCTCAAAAAACAAATTTTTTTTGATTTTGAGATTTTGAGATTTTTTTTAATGTACCCAACCTCAATCAGTCATTAAATGATAGAGTCAGAAATGAATTCACCTGTGTCTGATTCCATTGCCCAGACTTCTTCCACTACACCAGTATCTCTTCCAAATTTCATTCTGTAGGTGCTGGAGAACCAGAATACAGTTTTATATAAAAAGAAGAACTTGATCAGATTTGCCTTTTGGAGAAAACTGGTTTGAGAAGGGATGAACTGTAGGTAGGGAGTCCTTTAAAAAGACTATTTTGGGGGCAGCCCAGGTGGCTCAGCAGTTTAGCACCACCTTCAGCCCAGGGTGTGATCCTAGAGACCCGGGATCGAGTCCCATGTTGGGCTCCCTGCATGGAGTCTGCTTCTCCCTCTGCCTGTGTCTCTGCCTCTCTCTCTGTGTGTCTCTCATGAATAAATAAAACCTTTAAAAAAAAAGACTATTTTGATAACCCAGGGAAGAGATGATGGGGATGTTAATTGGGATAGGGAGCGGTAAGGGTAGAAAAGAGGATGTAACTTCAAAGAACAATTAGGATTTAGAATGGACAGCCCATAATGATTGGCTGAGCCTTGAGGATGACTGAGAGGAAAGCATTTGAGCAGTGTCTCTTGGGTCTCTGACAGTACCACTTGGTGAATAGTTGTACCATTCTCAGAGGCTGAGAAGAGAAATGGGTGAGAAAATGTGAGAGATGAGCTTGATTTCTTTCGCCAGACTGGCCATGCGTGGGACAGACTAGGGTGTCCAACAGGCAGTAAATCTCTAGCTGAGGAGCAGAGGTATAAGCACACCTGGCTCCGGGGGTCCCAAACACACAAGGTTCGGCCGCTAGCCACAGCAGGATCCCAAGGCAGAGAGATGCGGGGGCAGTAAAACAAGAAAGCTATTTATTTCGGTGACGCCAACATGAGGAAGACAGCAGACCAGCATCTCAAAGACAACCTCCAGAGTGCTAAAAGTACTTCCAGGTTTATATAAGAAAACATGGGACAAAGGTCGGTGGGTACATGCAGGTGGCAGTGAGAGTCGGGTCAAATATTGTCTTGGGGTCAATCACACAGGGTCTTGCTGGCTCAGGGCAGCCCTTATGGCTTGAAGACAGAGTTTCAGTTCCATCAGGGGGATGCGCCCCCCAAGTCTTTGCCTGAATAAAGAGATATGCTAGAAAAGAGAACTTCATCAGTTACAAGTACAGACTGAGGTCAAAATGGAGGTGGTCGATGTCCTCTTTCAAATCAGATGGGGGCTCAAGACTGAACTCAGAGCTAGAGATAAAAAAATTAGTAATCAGTATATGTCTGAAGTCATGGATATGTAGAATATTGAGTAGGAAGCACATAAAGTATGGCGGGGGATGGGGGAGACATAGAAGAACAGAGCAAAGAGGTGAGAAGAAAAAGGAAAGTCATTAAAGGAGCCTAAAGGCCATCATCAATGTAGGAAGAGAAGAAGAGGAGGGCGGCGTTGGAGACCCAGAAAGAGGAGTGGTTACTACGGACATGATGATGGTGGCAGCATGATGCTCCCCAAAGACTCCCGCCATGTGTAATGCTGCTCTCTCTTGAGTGTGGCCTCAATTCAGCAGCTTGCTTCTAACTAAAAGAACACAGCAAAAGTGAGGGAGGCTAGTTTATTAAAAGATCGCCACTTCCATCTGGGGCACTCATGCTGGTGGAAGGCAGCTGCCACGTTATGACGTGGTCGTAGGGAAAGAGAAACCTGCTGCCACGTCAGGAAGCCTGTGGAGAGGCCCATGTGGTGACCTAGCAAAACCTGCCGGCAGCCACTGGGAGTACACTTGCTTACAAACACCCCCCCTTCCCCCCCCCCCCCCACTGGCCTCCACTCCACCTTCACCTCTGGAAAGACTCTGAACCAGAGCCACCAGCTTCATTGTTTCTGGCCCCTTGACGCACAGAAATTAAAATAACAAATATGTGTTGTTTCAAGGCACTAAGTTTGAGATAATTTGTTGTGTCGCTATTGATAACTAATATAATCACCCAGCAAAGACAGCCCAAAGTAAGAGAGGACCAAAAGGACCCCTGCTGACTTAGCAGTCAGTGCTTTGGTTTTTGTTATACATACACCTGTCAAATTTCTTTTTTAAGATTTTATTTAGTTGAAGGAGAGAGAGAGAGAGCAGGAGCAGGGGACGGGGCGAGGGAGAAGCAGATTCCCCACTGAGCTGGGAGCCCGATGCAGGGCTCCATCCCAGGACCTGATCTGAAAGCAGATGTTTAACCAACTGAGCCACCCAGGCACCCGCATCTGTCAATTCTGAGGTCTCCTTCATGATTTTGGTCATTCATTCTGGCCTGTAAATAGTGCATAGGTATATAGTGAAAAGCATTACGGGGTAGCGGTAAAGGGCACAGGCTCTGGAGTCAAATTCCTGTATACCTCTGATTCCTGTGTAGCCTTGGGCATGTGACTTTACCTCTCTGGCTTTGTTGCCTTGATTTTTTTTTTTTTTTAGAGAGATTTTATTTCATTATTTGAGAAAAAGAGAAGAGAACAAGCAGGGGGAGCAGCAGGGAGAGAGGGGGAAGCAGGCTCCCTGATGAGTACAGAGCCCGACTCAGGGCTGGATCCCAGGACCCTGGGATCATGATCTGAGCTGAAGGCAGATGCTTAACCAACTGAGCCACCCACGTGCCCCTGGTGCCCTGATTCTTACGAAGGATATTAAAGCCATTCCTGAAGTGTTATTAGGAGGAAGACGTGAATTAGTACTTGCCACGCTCTCAAAACAGTTCCTGAAGCGCTACAGATACTCCATCAACACTAATTACTATTAATGGGGTTGGGTGTGAGTGTGTGTGTGCATGTGCAGAGAGAGAGATCCGTCAATTTATAGTTCCATACTGACTCAACTGTCACCTCCCTTGGTCACTCTTTATTTTCAATTCCATCATGTTTTCCCCCTGAGATACAGTTCCTTATTCACTATATTTACAAACCCCACCTTCTTCTTCCTTGGCTGAAGCTCATGATCCTGGAAACTGCCCCAGACTTCCCTTCATACACTGTTAGAACAGTTCCTGACTTAATCCTGACCCTGCACCTAACCAACCCATCCCTAACCATAAACTTAATCCCATCAACAAGTGTTATAAAACCACACACCTAAATCTCTCACTATGCAGGATTCCCACTGTTGAACCCTGTGCTTATTCCATACTTTGCCAGGGGGCTGCCCACACAGGCTGCCTCCAGGAGCCGCCAACCATGAGTTACCTGCTTTACCCGTTGTACAAAGGTGCAGATGACTTCCCTTAGGTCCCCAAGGCTTCCTCCGTCTTCTCCTCCTTACTCCAGGGCATATGCTATTCCTGTTTCCTTCGGGATTCGGGTCCCATCCGGTGCATATTAAGCAGGTCTACTGTCTTGGGTCTCCCCAGCTCCTGACAGCCACAGGCCCCTCCTTTCCTTTCCTCCACCATGGCCCTGCCCTTCCTCCTGTCCTTGGTGGGGCAGGAGCCCTCCTCATCACGCGGTTGCCACAGCTCACGGGGCCTACCTCTAAGCAGCCTTTCAGCACCCCTGCTCCCTTTTCCTCCATCCTGCGTTTCCCCCGGGGTTCTGGGGCCCCTCGCACGATCTCACCTTCCACCTGTAGGTGGCACCCTTGCATCAATCAGGGCAGGTAGGACGGCTGGGGCCTCTCCGGGTCATCAGCTGCCCTCTGAGGCAGCGGCACCCCAGGCCCTTCTTCCTCACGAAGATGCTCTGCCACCTGCATGAAGACATGGTGGCTGGGCCCTTGTCCCCACACCTGGAAGGCTTCCACTAACGGCATATTTCCTGGAATGATTTCTTCACCTGCACCTGTAATCTGTTTGCTTTTGGGCTCCGGTAAAATCCCTTAACCTCTCAAAGCCTCACCATGGTCATCTGTGGGGTTGATAATAATAGACCCCTTCAACTGCGGGGATGCTGTTTAAGGGACATAATATATGCAAATGCAGGCCCACAGCAAACAAGCGATATATGGGGGAGTGCTGTTGCTGTCATCAGCCTCCAGCAGCTCTGCCACTCTGTCCGGGAGGTAAAAAAAAAAAAAAAAAAAAAAAAAAAATCTAAAATCTGGTTTAACTCCATCTTTCCTGGGGTACAACAGTTGCATATCCCCAAATAGGTCTTCTTCTTTTCCAAAAATATCACCATCCCAGAAGAAGCCCTGATTGCTTCAATCCCACTATTCTATTTCTGGAAGGAATGGTGAGCATTTTTCATCCTCAACGTGCTAAGTAAAATCACAACAAACTCCTTCTAAGGGTCCTGTCCTTCGTTCTCCTAAATGATCTCCAAAACAAATCCATTTGCTCTCCAGGCCTGAAGCTGAACATCAGACTTCTTACTGGGAAGAATCCAGTTTACGAAAGAGATTTCCCTTAGGTAGACTCTACCTGAACTGCTGGTCGGGGTGCCCCGCCAGGTAAAAGTCTCTTAGTGCATAGTTGCTTCCGTCTCCCATAAAAAGATTCCTCGCAGCCAATGTGCCTTCGATGGCACGTTGGTGGGGCTCCCTCCCTCTTTCACAGACTTCCAAGACGTTCTTCACTTCTCTGCTTATTTCAGTCCTAACTACCTAGGAGCTGTGTGAAAGGCAAAACAGACATCATTCGCTTCCTTTCCCCCCTTCTCAGTCTCTTGTTCTGGTGCCTTCTGCATGCAACAGGCCCTTCCACGTTTTGCTGTCTCTGCCCCTTGCTAGGTCCCACTGCAGTGGACTCTCATCAGGCTCACAAGTCATAACCCAAATCCTCCGTCACTAAACAGGGTACTTGTGCTGATTACTGACCCCAAGAGGCTTTAAGAATCAGACCCACCCCTGGCTCTAACTGCCCTGGTCGGCCTCTTAGACCACTTTCCCAACTGAAGTCACATCAGCAACTCTTGGCTGGTTTCTCTCTCCCAGATGCCTCTGTTCTCAGCTCCTGACCACCCGGGGAGTTAGTTTGATCAGGATGTCAGTTTTATAGATGAGAAAATGCAAGCAAAAGGAATGAAGAACTTGCCTGGGGTGTATTCGATGTGTAGAAACAGGGACAAGTTCACGACCCCACTTTTCCTATAAGAAAAAAGAGGGCCCTTTCCAAATATTCTCAGTGGGACGGTTCTGTGAACGCTGCCCTCGTTTGAAAAACATATCAGTTCCCATGCTTTTGTCTCTATCCCTCTTTGTGCCCCCACACTGACAAAGTTCTGCCACCCCTGGCAAAAGTGAGAATGAGACTAATTGGTTCTATAAAGTTGATTTGTTTCATGAACCCACACAAAAAGGAGAAACACCCTATGTGCGCACAGAGAGGAAAAAATGCTGTGACTTTGGACAAGTCCCCTGGACTATACCTCAGTTTTTGTCAATAGTAAAATTAGAGGGCTAGATTTGGGGTGCCTGGGAGGCTCAGTGATTGAGCATCTGCCTTCAGCTCAGGTCGTGATCCCGGGGTCCTGGGATCGAGTCCCACATCAGTCCTGCTTCTCTCTCTGCCTATGACTCTGCCTCTCTCTGTGTCTCTCATGAATAAATAAGTAAAACCTTTAAAAAAAAAGAGGGGGGGGGATCCCTGGGTGGCGCAGTGGTTTAGCGCCTGCCTTTGGCCCGGGGTGCGATCCTGGAGACCCAGGATCGAATCCCACGTCGGGCTCCCGGTGCGTGGAGCCTGCTTCTCCCTCTGCCTGTGTCTCTGCCTCTCTCTCTCATTCTGTGTGACTATCATAAATAAATTAAAAAATATATATTTTTTTTTAAAAAAAAGGGGGGAGTAGATTTGACTATCTTTAAGTTCCCTTATATTCAAAAAATTCTGTAATATTCTTATGTTAACAATGGTACGAACAATATAAAGGGAAATATTTCAATCTCCTTTCTTGACAAAGAGGACATTAAAAAACATAAAAACACACAGAGATTCACAACTCTTATTAATAATAGTGAGCTTTTTTTTAATAGTAGGTAATCTTTAATGTATGCTTACTATGTGGCCATTGGTGCTGAACAATTGTCATGGATTCTCTGATTTAATCCTCCTGAGAACCCTGCGAGGTAAGTAGTACTATTTACACCCACTTTACAGATGAGGAAATGCAGGCACACAACAGGACTAAATAATTTTCTCAAAATCACTGGGTAGTAGCAGAGCCAAGACTCACACACAGAGGTGAGACTCCCAAGATGCCCTCTTAGCCACCTCGCTCCCCTGCTTTTGCTTTCTGAATGCTTTTTAAAGAGAGAAAAATATGTAATTAGTGGCTATTACTTTTCCAGTATAATATAGCACTAATTTACTCATTTAAGTCATCTACAACTTTTCCTTTAATAAGTTATCAATAAGCATATTTAGAGCTGTTTCTTGCAATTATTTGTTGCATACAGATTTCAGAATAATGTCAAGGATAACAAATAGTTTTTACTTACACAGGGACTTGCAAATTGAGTTTCCATCATCTGCAAAACCTCTCCACATAAAATTAGTCATCCTATTTTATACTTTATTTTTAGGCTGCTTTATGTTCTCTTAACATTTGGTTAAACATCAAAATTCACAGCAATCTATCTGTATGTGAGGACTTACTTACCAGAGGCTCAAAAATTAATTTATAGTCCATGCTAATTTTAGGAATTAGTGTGTTTTTAAATAACACGCACCTTGCCCAGCTTTTAAAGGATTTGTTATGAATAAGAAGTGATTATTATGCATATGTGTCATGCTGAGTGTACATGCGAATTTAACAGTGAATATATTTCAAGCATTTTTTCCTGCCATTAACTCTATTCTTTGATAAAGCATCAAAACGAAAATAATAAGCCAAACCCACACATTGCTAAAACACTAAAAGTGGAGAAATTCCTACCCCAGTTACTGGCAACTTATATTTTTTATATGAAATGTAACTTAATATTATATTACATTCATTTTTTAAATTATTAATCATCTCACATGACATCCATAATACCAATAACAATAGCAAAAGTAAAGAAGAAATTATTTAAATGCATTCTTTCAAAGGATATGCCACTTGAAGATGAATTATAAAAATGAACATTTAAGCATGATTGTTTTGTTTCAGCAAAGCACAAACTGGGTGAGGTGAACAAGGTTATAAACACACATTGTGATTTTTGAGCATTCGTGCTGTGTTTCACAACTCTTGAGATGCTAGTGTCACATCTAGGAGCACTGTCTGAGAGACTGCATGGGAAGCTTAATTTAAAACCATCGGCCTCCTCACTGCACACAGTATGACATAATCAAAGAACATACGCTCTGACTTCACACCACTAATGCTGTCATGTAGATTATATTCAGACCAAGAATTGGAATTTCATAACAAAACATATTTCTATAGTTGAATCTAGGACATCACATAAGACATAGCTCATGGAGTCTGGGGCATGACGGACACCAATATGTGATAATAAATCCGAAATAGAGAGCATGCTGGTTATCCTTCTGGATTAGTTTTCTATTGCTGTTGTAACAAATTACTGCATCATTAGTGGCTCAAAACAGCATCAATTAATGATCTCACGGTTCTGTAGATCAGAGGTCTGGTGTGTGTCCCACTGGGATAAGGTCATTGTGTCAACAGAGCCGTGCTCCCCTCAGGAGGCTCCCAGGGAGGGTGTTTCCTTGCCTTTTCCAGCTTCTAAAGGCTACTCTCATTCTTCTGCTTATGGCCCCTTCCACCATCTTCAAAGCCAGCAACCGCCAGCAGAGTCCTCATGTCGTGTTACTCTGCCTCTGCCTTTTTTGCCTACCTCTTTCCATTTTTAAGGACACTTGTGATTACATTGAGCCCCCTTGGATGATCCAGGATAATCCCCCTAATGGAACGTCAGTTCTTTAGCACCCCGAGTTCCACTTTGCCACATAACCTAACACAGTTATGGGTTCTGAGGATCAGAACACAAACACCTCTGAGAGACCGTGGCCAGCACACCTTCTAAATGGTTAAGAGGAAACCTTGATAAAATGCCCTGAAGTTCCCGTGAGTTTTTCTCAGACCTCAGAGATGTGTCCTAGCCATGAGGTTTTCCAGCTGTACCCAGCAGAGGCTCCACCAGATTTTTTTCATCTTCTCAGGCATTTCTAAAATCAGAAGTCATCGTCAGCCCCAGACATGCTCTTTTTTCCAATGCCAATTAATAAGGGGCATAGAGAATTTTCATAGTTTGCCTACCAAACTCCAGGACAAGCCAGAATCAATATTTTGCAATTCCTCATTTTCTCTGACACCCCACATCAATTGTTTTTTATTCCATCCAGTAAACAATTATCTAGTGCCAACAAAATGCCTGGCACTGTGCTAGGTACTGAGACACAGAGAGAAAAATGCGAACTATGCTCTTGAGGAGCTCACTGTGTGTGTACCGCATATGTACAAACGTGTGCATGCATGTACATGAACGTGTACACATGTATACGCATATTTGTGTATGTACGTGCATGGTGTGTGCCTGTTGCATGCGCACATGTGTGTGTGTGTGAGAGAGAGAGAGAGAGAGAGAGAGAGAGAGAGAGAGAGAAAAGGAAGGCTGTTGAAACAAAAAACATCCAGGACAGGCAGAAAAAAAAAAAAAAGACCATATTTGCATGTATTGCAGACACACCTGCCATACTGCTTTTCTGCCTCTCTCCCCCTCTCAGGTCCTGCTGCCACATCCCTGGCTCAGGCCATTTTCACATCTCGCCTCAGCTGCTGCAGGTCTCCCAGCTGGTCCCCATCCCATCAGTCTCCCACCTCCAAATGCTCCACACTCAAACATAAGCACAGCTGCACTATGGCACTCCCTGGCTCCAGAGCAACACCTTCCTCCTGGCCTAGGCTATCACATACACATTAGTCCACATGGCATCCAAGGACCTCTGGGCTCCACCTACCCTTCCAGTTCTAGCTCCTTTTAATGTCATGTGTACTTGGGTTAACCCCTCGGAATCAGCTTGTGCTTTCCCGGCCTCTCCCTCTGACCACTGACCATAAGATCCAAGGAATGTCCGGTCTTCAGAACCCGACCAGCCAACACTCTTGCCACTGAGCATCCTTCCATCCCATTCTTCTGTCTCCACTGGGGGAAAAAAATCTCTCTCTAATTGGGCCTCCCATGGTACTTCATTTTTTATCCTTTGATAGAAACTACTCATTTCTGCCTTAGTTCTACTTTGCTAACTATCAAGGCCCTTCTGCCAGATTATAAACTCCCTGAGTGCAGTCACTGGTTCTCTTTCTCTTTGAAACACCTATAACTAGCACAGCACCTTGCCCACAGCAAGGATGCTGTATTCAGGTTTGTCAGATTCAACGGAATGGATCAGCAGCGTCAACGTCCAGAATGTTGGCATGAGCACTGAATGTTTCTACGGCTAGTTCTCCTTGGAGGTGATGGTGGCAGGGTGCGGGTTCCTCCTCCCACAAATACTGTGACACAGACAGGAAGTGACAGGCATCAACCAGTGAGGGAACTGATTTCTTCTGAGAAGACTAAACGTTACTGATTAACCTACAAATTCAAAGGACAGAATAAATATATTGTACGTTACACAAAAACAAAAGTAAAGCAACACAGAACTGCAAACGCCCTTAGTAAAACCAGTATAGAAACATCATCCGACTTGTACATCAATGCTACAGAGAAGAAGGAGCCTGTAGAGTAAGAGGAATTGCTGGTTTTGTGAATATGTCTGCGTGTTTTTAATATAACAACAGTTCTGTAATGAATATTTAAGGGAAGACAGGCTATGAAGACACAAAAGTGTTTTTAATGTTTTAATGTTTTAACGCTGTCTTCAGTTCTACTAAGTAATTATCACTACAAATCCAAAAAATATCTTGAATGGATAATACTGATAGTCTAGATCATGGAATTGCATTGGAAGGATATTAGCTGACTCAGGAGACTCATTATGACGAAGTATTGAGCTGCTTACCACTCATCTCAATTGTAAAACCGTAAACCACACTGGATGGGCAGTGGCTGCCAATCAGGGTCAGTGTGAGGTAGCAAAAATAATACTGAAGGAGGGTCAAGAGCTCTAGCTCCGTCGTTAGCTCAGTGACCTTGGGAGCTCTTAATAAAGATCATCCCACAGGAAAAAAGCAGATCCCTTCCTTAGAGAAATACAGCTATCCTGGCAGCTGAAGCTGCTCATTCTCAGAAAACACCCTTAAATTGCAGAAAGATTACACACACACACACACCCTACACACATTCACTCACCTTTCCCAGACTAATACCTTCTTGCTTAATGGGCCAGTTTAGTACTACTATTAACCAGATGATTATAATTTGAGCAAGTGTTATCCATCCATGTCCTAAATAACAGTAGCTGACATAAAAATGACCAAACTGCTTTCTCACCCATAGAATGTATCAGCCAGAGGTCAAGGCCAAAGTTACTATATTTATTTCTGAATCTACTTTTGAACAATAATAATATTACTACATGGTATTTTTAAATTTCCAAAGCACCTGCCAACTATTTCATCTAATCCTAATAGCCTAGGAAAGTCAGAGACACATTTTCTGCAGTGTGAGGAACTGGTGTTGGTGGGCTCTCTGAGTGCCTCTCCCTAAACTGAACTTGGGGATATGAAAGCGATTAAGACAAGGTTCTTGATCTCAGGTTGCTCTTGGTTAGTGGTAGAGACAACACATTGTGTTCTAATTATTTCTCTGTGCATCCTAGACATCCTAGGGGAGTACAAAGAAGAGGATTGTATTTCTACTGGAGAAAGAAAAGTGTGTGGGGTGGGGGGAGTCTGGACAGAGAAAGATGTAAGAGATGGCTTCCCTGAGAAGGTGACTTTGTCACTGGATCCAAGTCCCCATTCTGTTTCTAGGAGAAGCTCAGAGTGATACTGAATCTCTGTGAGCATGATAGTCCTTGTCAATTAAATATGGGTAACAATGCTGAATTCACAAGGATGGAATTACTAGGAGGATGGAATGAGACAGCATATGGGGAAGCAATTTGTAAACAGCAAAGCACCCCGTAAATAGAGTATTATTATTTCTGCTTTGCAGAAGTACTAACTTGGTTGGCTCAAAAGGTGAATGGTTTGCCCAAGACTGCCCCACATTCCAAGCCACTGTTCCACCTCATACTCTGGTGGTCCTCCCCAGCACTGCCCACTGAAATTCTGGGGGACATTTGGAAAGCATTCATCCTGAAAACATTTTATGGCCCTAAAATCATGTTAACATTTTCATATAAACAAACGTTCCAACATCTGAAGACTTCTACTATACGTTTCCTCTAAATCCTAAGAGGATACTCTCCATAAAAGCAAGATCCAACAGAGTATTGTAAGGGAAGAATCATGATGGGGAAAATCTTAAATATTTAATACAGGGATAAAACAGTATATACCTTTTTTTTTTACAAAGGATTTTAAACTACCCAAAGTTTCAGA
Organism: Nyctereutes procyonoides; assembly: GCF_905146905.1. Lineage (NCBI taxonomy): Eukaryota > Metazoa > Chordata > Mammalia > Carnivora > Canidae > Nyctereutes > Nyctereutes procyonoides. The sequence goes on along the minus strand of NW_026575082.1, from coordinate 15,021,274 downwards.
GAATAAAATATGGCAGACCTTCAACTGTTTTAAGTGATTTGACTGTGAACTTCAATAGAAAATGTTTGAATAGAAATGTGCCTTGCATCTCATAGGTACTCAACAACTGCTGAATTCAGAGATTTAGCCCCATCATTTTTACTCCTAATATTGTAATATTTAAATTTCTCCCCTCATATATCAATAAACCTTGCTTTAAGCAAACCTATTATAACCCATTGTTGAATTCTTCAAAGGCAATATTTTTATTTAAATCTGATGAAGTCTCATCCATATAAATAGCTATATATACAATTGTTCCTCCCTTATTAATAATGGGTCTAGAAAAGCTTAAGTTAAAAAATGTATATTTATTGTATACTACACAGTATGTATTGGTAAATGGAAATATTCAGACATTCATGGGAAATTCACAAATAGTAGTATTAACTGAAGGCATCCAACTCTATTAGTCAGAGTTCCCCAAAGAAATAGAACCAGTAGGTGACAGATAAATAATAAAGAATTGACTCATGCAATTATGGAGGCTGGCAAATTCCAAACCTGCAGAGCTGGTGTCCATCACAGGCAGGAGAATTCTCTTATTCAGAGAGCCAGCCTTTTTTTTTTTATCGTATTCAGGACTTCCACTGATTGAATGGGGGCCCTTCCACACTGGGAATAGCAATCTGCTTTATTTAATCTACCAATATAAATGTTAATCTCATCTAAAACACCCTCACAGAAACACCTACAACAACACTGACCAAATATTCAGGCACCCTGTGGCCCAATCAAGGTAACACACTAAACTACCGTGGCCGCCCCCCACCTGCCACCCTGCCACCAAAACAAAAACAAAAACAAAAAACCCTGTTTTGTTTTTTCTCTAAGTTATGGTAGGGAATTAATCACCAAGGAGAAATCGCTTCAACAAAACATGAAGATAACGGTTCTCTTTTTAGATACAAGGCAGTATAAACACCTGGGGACCTAAAGACTCTAGCATATGGATTCGGCTGCTCTGAATCAAAGTTCATCTTCCCCATCGTCCCCCATTATATATTTTGGGTACCTGTCTGAGCCACACCTTCCTCGTCCATTAAAATGGGAAAATAATAGTGCCTACTGAGCAGAGTAGTTGGAAAGATGAAATGAGATGACTCCGGTAATGTATGCCTGCCACATAACAAGTTCTCAATAAACACCGGCTGCTGTAATAAGAGTTACTGTTGTAACTGTGAGTTCCAATCCTAGGCCTTGCCAAAACCTATTAAAATATGGCATAACTGCCTTCACCAGGATATTTCTTTCTATGGCGCACATTTGGGAATTTTATCAGTTACTGATGCGCACATACTTTTATCAGTTGTTGTTAATACATGTAGATCATTTGGCCACGAGTACAAGTAAAACGTTTAGTAACCAATCAATTCAATCAAAATATCTTTCCGTATTTAGAAAATCAATGGTTGGGGTGGAGGGGAGAAATGCTAGAAGTGTTGCCCCCCCCCCCTCCAAGGACTGTAAAAAGAGAGAGATGTGGATGTGGATCTGGGCTGAGGTTCCCCCTCTACTCACCGGCTAAACCTAAGTTGTAGTCAATAAATAACCTGCGAAGAACTTGGCATTCAAGGGTAGGAGGCAGGACAAAGGAGACGCTTGTCTCTCCTGTCGACCTTGTCTGACCCCACAACCAAAAAGCCTGGACTAGAGTCAGAAACTGCCCTCTGGACCGGCCTTGTCACGGTGACTGTGTGATTCAAGAAGGCTCTCTCCACCCGAGGGTAGTCCCAGCTCCCTCCTCTGAAACTGCTGACCTTTCAGGTAACTCGGCCCCATCTCTACTTCGCACAAAGGTTTAAAACCCTACGGGGCTGCTGAGGACAAAGGGGGAAAATGGGAGCATTGGGAGAAATTCCTCCAAGTAAATGATAGAGCTTTTCCTCTCTGTCTGCCATGTCGCCCCACTTCTACTCCTGGAAATTCTGTCTGTGGCATCCTCAAGGTCAAGGTTAAACCCAGGTTCCTGTTCCTCTCCTTCCCCATCCTGTTTGCCTCTCTTCCAGTTCTCAGGAACTGCCTCTTCCAGAATCCAGGATCTATGCAGAATAGGTCACTTCAACTTCAGGGGGCGTTGGGGGGTGGGGGGTGTAGATACACCCCCAGCCCACCCCAGGACGACCTACCTCCCTTCCTCTTGCTCCCCCTCAACACTTCCCTACTCTCTCAGCCAATAGAGGAGTTTAAACATTTAAATGTGGTATCTAAACTGCATTTAAAGAATTAACCCCTTTTGCCCCTCACTGCTCTAAAGCGCGGGGTGCCGACCGGACTCTGGTTGCCTTCGTCTGGTGGGGTTCCAGACAGCTCCTCTCAAGGAAGGAGCGCACATTCCTGGCACCAATTGGCTAATTCAATTTACTTCCACGGCATTAGCCTCTGTCGGAATATTCATGAGCAGGGGAATGAGGACCCGCGGCGCAGGCGGGCGGCAGCCACTCGGGCCAGGGACCGCGCGCGGCGGGGGCGGCGGACGGCGCGCCGCGCTCGGGGGACGGTGACCGCGACCCGGGGGCTCTGGTCCCCGGCGGGCGGCCGCGGGGGCGCGCGGGGCGCGGGGGGCGCGGGGGGCGGGGCGGCGGCCGCGGGGTGGGCGCGCCGGGCACTGCCGCCCAACTCTCGGCGGCCGCGCGGACACTTTGCCAAAGACCCGAAGGCGGAAGAGCCGTGACTCCTTGGAGAGAGGGGGTCGGGGGGTGGGGGGCGGGGGCGCAGCGACCCCGCGGGACGCCGGCCGCCGGCGGGGCCGGCAGCGATGTGAGCCGGACGCCCGCCCCGAAGGAGTCTGCACCCGACGTCCCCGGAGAGTCGCCGGCCGAACCAGGTACAGGGGGGCGTTCGGGCGGGGCGCGGGGCGCGGGGGTCCGCTCGCTCCGGTAGCCGCCCCCTGGCGCTGCGCGCGGTCCCTCGCCGTCCCCGCAGGGAGCTGCCGCCGCGGCGAGTTGGACTTGCTCGGACTTCGGGGGAACGGGGCGTGAAGGGGCTGCCCCGGGCTGGGGAGCTGCTCTCCGGGGCCCGGGAGCTGCGCCCGGGGTCGGGGCAGACGGAGGACGCTGCGCCTGGGGGTGGGGGTGCGCGCGTGGCCGGGAGCTGCGCCTGGGGTCGGGAGCTGCGCCCGTGGCCGGGGGTGCGCCCGGGGCCGGGAGCTGCGCCCGGGGTCGGGGGTGAGCCCGGGGGCCGGGAGATGCTCCCGGGATCGGGGGAGCGCCCGGGGTCGGGGGTGCGCCCGGGGTCGGGGGTGCGCCCGTGGCCGGGGGTGCGCCCGGGGACCGGGAGCTGCGCCTGGAGCCGGGGGTGCGCCCGGGGGCCGGGAGCTGCGCCCGGGGTCGGGAGTGCGCCCGGGGAGCGGGGGTGCCCCCGGGGGTGGGGGTGCGCCGGGTGGCAGGGGCTTGGGGACCGAGGACCCGAGAGCGCCGAGGACCCCGGTTTGCCCCGAGGGCGGCGGCGCCTCCCTCCGGCTGCGGACGGGCGACGGCTGCCTGCGTCTCCAACCCGGGGATGCGCGCCGGGCAGGGGGCCCCGGGACCGAGGCTTCGGGGAGGCCCGGGCGCCTGCGGGGCCGGTCGCAGCCCGCGCCCCTCGCCGCGTCCCCGCTCGAGCTCAGCCGTGGGAGGAGAATGTGGTGGAGACTCGGGGCCCCGCCACCTGCCGGACATCGCCAACTCCCCGGATTTCCTGTCTCCGGGCCCGGACCCTCCGGGGAAAGCTCCGAATTGCGCGCGGGGTGTTTGGGCTTTGCTCGCTGTGCTCGCCGCGGGTGGAAGCTGGGGCGCGGAGGCTGCGAGCGGGGCGGATAGGGGGAAAGTTGCAGATTTGTAAAAGAAACGCTACCTCGGAGTCCCAGCCCCTTGGTAGCAGGAGAGACTGTGGGTTGGACTTAGGCTGAAGCAGGAGGCTCAGCAGGGCTACCCACCTTGGGGATGGGGGTGGGGGTTGGAACCTGGAGGGCAGCCTGGAGGCAGCGCCAGAGCCAGTTTGTGCGCTGAGACCCGCCAGAGTGAGAGGGCTGGCAGCAGGACACCTGGGCCGGGGGCGGGGGCGGGGCGTCGCCTGGTAGATTCAGGCTTTACTGCGCTTTAGTACTGCCATTGTCGTTACTATTACTATTGCTGCTGCTGTTGTTATTGGCGCAACCGCCGGGAAGTATTTTGTCTTCTGTTAATAGGTCGCCTGGAAACTGAGTCTGCTCCTCCCCAAATAAAATGTCCCCTGATCCCTTCTAGTCTCTGATGTCCTCCCACCAAAGGAAATTAGAGCTGTCGCGGCATCAGGGACACGGCTAAGGAATTAGATATACTTAAAAAAAAAAAAAAAAAAAAAAAAGTAGGCACAACTGTGTTACTGTGATTGCACCAATGCTAGAAATGGATAGTGTACTTGGATCATCAGCTCACCTTCTTCGGCCTCATTTGGCTGAGGTGCAGTGGGGTCATTGCCAACTGGGAACCCCATAAATGACCCGGCTCTTTCATGTATTTATACGATCTGTAAATGAATTGTTATGTTAGGGTGACCCTCGCAGCCCCACCAGGCATGGGACCTGGCAGGGGCAGGCTTCAGTTGCCAACACTGGAGGCAGCTACAAGGGCACCTGCGGTTGCCTCCTCTTGGCTTGGCCCCTGGTGAGAGCTGGCCAGCTGATGACGGAGAAAACAGGGCAAGAGTGTGGGAGAACAGCATGTCAGAGTGAAGCCAAGTACAGGAGATGAGGTCAAGCCTCCGCACTGGCCACATCCTTTCCTGCCAGGGCAAAAAGAGAGACAAATGAGGAGCAAGTGGGAAGTAGTATAAATTGGAAAACCAAGCACTCAGAGTCTACTTAAGGCTGCCGCCACTGACTTTGGTGTGACCTTTCCTTTCCAGGGCTTCTGATTTTCCCCTATTTGCCATTGCCAATGCACGAGTAGCCATGCCTTTCTAACAGGACAGTTGTCGTGAGATGATCTAATTCTGTATCCAAAAAATGCTTGGAGCATCCTGGGAAAGGACAGTCTATAAAATACGGGGTTTTCAATGTTTTGTGAAAAGTTTGCTACACTGCAGGTTACGGAGATACATTTTTAGCATGTGTGCCATGTGGCGGTGTAAAATTAAAATGGAAAAGGAAAGTGCAAACATAAAAATGACTTAGCATTCTTGACATTCTTGTGCATACTTGTAGAAAAATTATTTTTCATTTGGGGAGAGTTGCCCAGGAATTTAATCAGTGTTTATACTACTGAACCGCCCCTTTCTACCTTTCTCCCCTGTAAAATTCTATGACCCAGTTCTCACAGGAAAGGCAACGCGAATGAAGTGCTAGGGGCTGAGAGGCGAGATCCACGGGTTGTTAGGGGAACCAGCACATAGGGTTTGGAGACTGGAATGGGCAAAAAAGATGCCATCAGCCTCGCAGAGCAGGGAAGTGTTCTTCTGGAAAAAAAAAAACAGCTGAGCAGTGTAGGGCAGCGGACCCAGCCAGCAGTGGCTGTCGTCTGCTCTCAGATTCAGGAAGGACACTCCAGTCCTTCAGCCCAAAGAGGGCTGAGTGTTTTTTTTTTTTTTTCTCCTTCCTTGGGTGAAGGTATTGCCTTTCTCTTGTCTTTGCATTGGCAGTGATTTCTCTGTCCCTGACTGTACAGTGCAATAGTTTTCTCTTGCCATTTCGAAGAGACTCACACGTACTCTCTCAGCCCCTTATGTATTTGTAAATATTCCCCAAGTTCTGAAGCTTCTCAAAGACATGCAGCTGTTGGTGAATTTAAGTAAATAGTTGGAAGTAATCAAGAGAGCCACTGAAAAGTGGGTATGTTCTCCCCTGGTGGAGAAGTTATTGAATGCCTTTTGAGCAAGAAAATGAGCAGTTTAGAAAAGCAGGAGGGATTTCCTTGACTCGCCTCTCCCCATAAACCAGTAGTTGTATTATTCCTTCCCTCATAGTAGTGAGCACTGTTTGCTTAAGCATTTTTTTACAATTTTGGACTTAAAATGGGGTTTTGCCTGGTGGTGTTCTATGGAGAGAGGAAAAAATGTAAAGAGATACGGAAGGAAGAGCTGCAGTGGCTAGAACATAAATCAGTCAGAATATATGGGGGGGTGATGAGAATAGGTCTTTTCACCCTAAAAAAAAAAATGTCCACTTTGGAAGAAAAAGAAGTCTGATTATTGGCATCCAAGGCTGAAACCAAGGCAGCTGATGCCCAGAGGAGCCAAAGGGCAGTTCTTCTCAGTTTAGAAACAGCAAGACAGCCTCTGCCAAAGATTGCTGTAAACACGGAATAAAGATTTCATTGTGGGCTGCTGTGACTAGAATAATTAGACAGTTAATTGTTCATTCTGATCTGGTGGTGTTGGAATCAGTAGTGCAGAGCTGCAAAAATAAGAACAAGGGAGAAAGAGAAAAGTAACACATCACTTTTATCTTCACTTGTTTCACTGCAATGGTACTCTGGAAATCCTGGTTAGTTTGCAAAAAAAAAAAAAAAAAAAAGAAAAAGAAAGCAATATTCAGATCCCCAGAACACTGGCAACACTGTATTTGTAGCCCATTGCTGCCATTTTTCCCAGGTTCCACTCTGGTTATGGACAAAATATGGCATCTTCTAAGAACAGCATGAGGAATTAATGTCTCAGGTAACCCCCCTGTCAGGTAGTAGATTTTAGCTAGGTGCAAACCTTAGTAGCAGTTCAATCAGAATATATATGCAAATAACACCAAATTTTTGTGCTCCCCCAACATGTTTTTCACAGGCATCTTAAAGTTAAAGAAGTAAACATTCCATTTTTGGCAATAATTTTCTATTTTGCAACAAATTGCCTAGTGATTAATCTTTCACATTTAATTGAAGAGATAGCCTCCTCTGTATTTTCATGCTAATTTAGAGACAAAAGAAAACATATTTTAAGTGGTAAAGGTGATTTTAAACAGCTGAGCATCAGTTATTATAGGCAGTAGACTGTGACTTATTGCTATTTCCTAAAAGGTGGCACTGTCATAAATTCCTTCTAAAATGACTTCTGCAAATAAGAAATAAGTAAGGGATTGTGGAGAGCATTAAGTACTTGGTGTCGGGGGTGGGAAGGAAGAACGGTGTATTTATTCATGAGGTTTAAACTCTCCCTGGATCCTCATATTGACATGGAATTTGAAGCAAAGTTCTCATTATCCAAATTGAAAAAAGAACATCATTACATGTCAACATCAAGTATAATTGTCCCGTGAATAAAAGCCTATGTTATGAAGTAAGCAGAGTAAATTGCATAAGGTCATCAAGTCTCATGAAAAGGAATACTTCACTTCTCCAAGATATACATTCGGTCTCAGTTTGTTAAGGAGGTTCAGAACTACCTTTATTACCAACCTTTAGTTTCTTTGACCCATCCTGAATCAAAAGGATCGCAAAAGCAGAATACTTACCAAGTGTCAAGAAACATAAGTGGTACAAAATTATGGAACTCTCTAGCATTCGGATGACAATCTACTTTACGAAATGCACGGTCTACAGCAATTAAAAATAGAAGATCATATTGCCACGTTACATTATGGCAACAACCCATTTTAAAGAGAAATTTAATCTTTTTTCGTTTAATTGCTATTCGTGGTTTGCTAAATAGTTTTTCAGAAAAAAAACTGCCAATCTCCTGCTAACCAGGACTGTCTAGTTAAGAACGTTCCTAATTACATACGGATTGACTTAATTTTAGAACCCTAAAAATAGTCAACCCAAAGCATTACTCAAGTACAATGAAAACTAGAAATGGTCCAATCCCCCTCGAGGTATATGTAATTTTTTTTTTTAAGTTTAAGGAATCATAAAAGAGAGAACATTTGGTATGGGAATACATCAGCTAATAACTACCATAAAAGAGTAAAGGAAGCCATAAGCTGGAAGATCATTTTAAAATATTCAAAGTAAAGTTATTAACAATACCACTCATTTCTTCTTCCAAATCAGTAAGGGCCAGTCGTGTAAAATACCATGCAAAGTACAAATGTCAAATACATGCCCGGCACTGCCCAAAATGGGCATATTTTTGTTATTTATAAGAATGTTTAACAATCTAATTAAAAGTTTGGCCTTTATTCCAACTAATGCCTTGACCATGTTGACAGCAAGGATGTATCTTGCATGGAGGAGATATTTCTTTATCATTCTATAGCTCCTGGCTGGAATCTTACATATAGTAGATTCTCAATAAACATGGGGTGATTTCATTTTTTAGAAGAAAAATAAAATAGAATTGATGGAATTACCAAGTTAGATGAATTTATAACATTTTATGGGAAATACTTGGTCTTTGTTACTTTAGATTATTTCCCTAAATTAGTGAGCTATGCCTGTGACCAATAATAAATAATTATTAGCAGTGTTCAATGTGGTGTGGACCTGAGGAAGGTAAGAAAAGATTTGTTTTGGCGTGTTTTTGAGTTTTACCTAAATATTGAATATGCTTATGCATATGTAAGCTGTTAAAGATGCACAATAACTCTCCATAATAAATATGACACTTTATCCAAAGGGTTATTATTCCCAACAGGTAGTCACACAAATTCTACCCCTGAAGTACCGAGAGTATTCATCAGACCAATTATTACGAACTGGCTGCACATTCCCTCCCGTATCAACTAATTAAAGGGTTATTAATAAAATAATCATTGCATTCCATGGCAGTGGCTACTTCTGGTTGTCACTGAAGTTTGTCTGACATATGGCCCAACAGTCAAACCCAACCATGCACCTGTAACACTGTGCTCAACATCTGGCAGGATGCACTGAAATTACTTGTGGCCAATACGTTTACACTTCTCTGCTCTTCCGCCTGATTTATAACTAAAATAAACTAAGTGAACCTAATAGCAAATGAAAACCAGGTGCCCATGAGGAACTAAAATGTCCATTATAGGTAAATCATCAGCCTGTTTTTTTTTTTTGTTTTCTTTTTTTCCTTGTAGGTCTGACCTTAGTTGAATGAACAACGTGGTCTTAGTGTTTTCCTAGAGAACAGTACATAGTGTAATATGTTGGCATAATTGGGAGCTAGTAGTCAAGAGAAAACCAGGATAGAATTAGCATGAAGATTCAATTACCCCTTGTTCCCAGAGAGAGTTGTTTACTAGGATTCAAGTTGAGGTTGTGGTCAAAATAGCATGAAAAGATGAGCAGCGCAGCTTTCTTGTTCTCTAGCAGATATCTTTGCATGGAAGCAAACTTTGGTTTCCACTTTCCACCAACAAATTACAATGCAGTTTATTAATTAAATAGTAATTGATATAAATTGTTTGAATAGACATTTTTAAGTGTGCCCCTGAGCATACCTCCATGTTTTAGATGTATTTATAAAAACCTGTAGTCAGAGCTATCATATACAGGATATTTTCCTGAAGGAGTAGTGTAGATTTCCTATCATACTCTTTATCACTTTATTTTATAAAGTCAACATCTTTGAATCCCTTACCAAGTCCTATTATGTGGTTAATTTGTACATATCATGAATAATCAATGAACTTACCATCATTTGTTTTTAAACCAACAGAGGTAATTTCATTTAGCGATTTAATTAGAAATTGGCTAAAGGAATTCCATTTAGAAGTAATTTCTAAAGGCAACCTAATACATGTTTTTTTTTAATTTGAAAGATTATTAACATTCTGATATAAGTATCAGAACAGATGGAAGTAAACACTCAATCTCTGTATCTAAGGTCTTTTTCCGTGCAAATGTTTTGAACAGACAAGTAGAGTGCACAGTATCACCTACTTGCCACCTCTCCCGGTCAAGGAAAAACCACCTGGACATTTCAGCCATCTCTGTGCCCACCCACAAACAGGCCCAAAGTTGCCTAGTCTTCATTCTCTAATCCAAGAAACAATTCAAGTTCCAATCTCTCTCTTCTTCAAATCCCTCGATTCTCTGCATCCAAAGCCTCATCTGGAGTATGAATTTGCAAAGGCACCATCATCCCATCACTGAAAGAACCAGCCACTTGAGACCATAGGTCTTGTCAGCTTTTTTTGGATATTAAATAAGAATCTAAATCTGTGCCCATAATTTGCACAAACTGGCAACAACTCCCAAGGATGGTCATCTTACAAGTAAATATATTAAGCCACATCTTTGTGCTGTCATTAATATCACTACAAACTGTATTGAAAGCAAAAGATATCAAGCGATTGGAGTACATTTTCATTAAGGTCATAGTTTTGAAGTGTTAGAGTTTTATCTACCTTTACCCCTCGCCCAGACTGTCATCTCCATAACACTGGGAACATTATGTCTGTCTAAAAATGAGAGGCATACTGGTATTTGGACATAAAATTCTCAAGTAGTCATTAAAAAATTAATCCATTTGGCAGTTCGGCATCTCAGTGGAATACTTCAGGCAGCTAAGCACAGAGGCTATCATCAGATTCACGGGCTGGTGAACATTTGGAGATCAAATTGCTGAGGGCTGTTTCTTTAAACACAGGAAAACAACAGATTTCTTCATGATATAGAAGTGTTATCCATGTCTTTGGATACATCTCTATATACAGTAGTTAGCTTGTGTCAATTAAAATGTGTAGTATTCAGAGAAAAAGCAAACCAAACAATAAAATAACCACCATTTATTTAGTCCTTGCCTTGCACCAGACACTACACTGAGTGCTTCACAAGCATGACCTCATTAGTCTTCTTGCTGAGGATGCCACTGTTACCAACTTTATTTTGCATATGCACACCCTTAGGTACAAAGTTAAGTGGTCCCTGAAGGCAGATTTCAAACCCAGGACTCTCCAGCTCCCAAGTTTGTAGTTCTAACCATACAGCTACACCACCTGCCCTACAGCAGGGTTGTTTGTTTAAAGATGTATTTATTTAGAGAGAGAGAGAGAGAGAGAGAGAGCCCCAGAGAGTGTTGTCAGGGGGGCAGGGGGGCAGAAGTGGGAGAGGATCTCAAGCAGACTCCCCACTGAGCACAGAGCCTGATGCAGGGCTCTACCTCATGACCTTGAGACCATGACCTGAGCTGAAATTAAGAGTTAGACACTTAACCCACTGAGCCACCCAGGCGCTCCTAGAGCAGGGCTTTATAACTTCCACACTGACATTTGGGGCCAGATAATTCTTGTTTATTGGATGGGTAAGAAAGGAGCTGACCTGTATGTTGTAAGATACTTAACAGCATTTCTACCTGTTAGATGCCAGTAGCTTCCTTCCTCCCCACAGTGCACACCAAAAATGTCTCCTCTCCAGACATTGTCACTTGTCTCCTGGTGAGCACAGTTACCCCAATAAGAGAACCAGCACCACAAGAGCAAAGTGCAACATCCATGCATTGCTTATCAAAGCACACAGTTTCAATTTAAGGGTACATTCCATTGCCCAAATAATAATATAGATAATTTGCACAGTTATGCTAGCCACATTATAGATGACTTCTAAAAATTCACTAGACCAACTTAGAAAAAATTAGTAAGTAAACATTATTAAGTAAATATTATTAATATCTTTTGCTATTAAACTCTTTCCTTTGGGGCCCAAACTGGGTGATCAAGACATTGCTGTAATTAGATCTTTATACTGACAAAGACTGGTACAAAGACTGAAAACATTTTAAACCACAGTGCCCCAAAATGCCAACAGATTGTCCACTAGACTCTAGTTTCAGGAGGACAGCGATGGGAACTCTATTGTTCATCCTCACATCCCCTGCACAAAACATCATGCTTACCACATAGTCAGCACTTAATAAATACTTCTTGAATAAATAAATGAAATCATGGACAACCTAGTACAAGTTTTGAACGCTCAGTTATAGACCTGTGTTGGACTTGCCATGTTTTACATTTTAATCAGTGGCACGGATGTGCACATAATAGTATGCTGATCAGATTTATAAATTTAATGAAGCCAGAAGGGAAAGATAATACGTTAGATGAAGAAATGGGATCAAAAAGGTTGAGAAGATGGATTAGATCTAAGAAGATGAATTTTTCACATGCACAAATGCCTATGCGGAAAATAAACCACATGAGGGTTGAGTGGCATGCCCAAGGCCTCTGTCAGCTGGGGAAAGGCAAAGCTGACACTCAGACTCAAACCTCTTGATAACAGCTCTTCCCTGGCTTTATTTTGTCTTGGTCAGAGTACACCTGAGATTTCCCATTTTGTCTGCTCATCACACTCTGAGTCCTGAGTCTCTAGAATATATCCACTGGTCTATGGAGGTCCCACAAACATGGCTGTGAGATGAGAGAAATGGCTGAAGGTCTGCAAAATGGCAGACCTGACACAGAAAAGGCATAACACTCATCTTCAAGTATCTGGAATATCTTCATATAAAATAGAAATAAGTTTATTCTGAATTGCCATGAACAACTGAACCAGGGCTCCTAATGGAAACTATAGAGAAGCAACATAATGACAAGTTTCCTAATGATGAAGTGTCCTAGGTTGGAAGGGGCTACTCCCTTGGGGAGTCGAGCTCTTGGTCATCAGAGGAAAATATGCAGATGGCTGGCCTATGGGAGTCTGAGCCCAAACAGATGGAAAAATGTTCCTCCAGGGTGCTTTCTAGCCCTCTGTGTATAGGAACTCTTTCCTTTTAGTTATTTATTTCTTTGTTTTGAGAGAGAGATTGCATGAGTGCAGGGGAGAGACACAGAGGGAGAGGGAGAAAATCCCAAGCAGACTCCAGGCTGAATGCAGAGCCCAACACGGGGCTCAAGCTTAGGACCCTGGGATCATGACCCGAGCTGAAACCAGAAGTCAGCCACTTAGCCGACCAGGCCGCCCAGGCGCCCCAGGAACTCCTTCTTAATAGTTTATTATTGACCTTGTAAAACTACTCTGTGTAATCCTGTTAATAAAAGCAAGATCTAGGTTTTCTCTAACCCAATAACCTAATATCTAGACTTATGGGGTAAATAAAATACCATAATCAAGAAAGAGAATCTTACCATGTATGATCATGCAGAGCTAGAGTCACCTTCTGTGTGCCAAGCTTTGTGTAAAGTGTATCCCCCATCATGTCCCATCTATTCCTGATTGGAAGCCCATAAAGTAAGACCTGGTATCATCACCACTTCATAACCAAAGAAGCTAAGTCACAGAGAAGTTGAATAATTTAGATCACACAGCTACTAATTCCTGCCTTACTACGTGAAACTGAGTCAGTCCAGAGTTACAAAGTCTGTTTTATAAATATACAGCATACCACTTCATCCTTTCAACAGGGATACACTATTTTGTTTGAAATGCTGGCAATTTCTAGAGTTTGAGACATATGGCTATTTAAATGCAAATACCTAAAACATTTTCCACAGACTCAAATACAACATTTAAAAAATTATTTGCTATTTCCTATTATCTGTGATATTGCTCCCTTCAAATAGTGCAAATTGCTATGAGCTGACTTTAAGTAAACGAACAAAATAGGGTTGGGTTTGTTGTTGTTATTGTTGTTTTTTAATGTCTATAGAAGAAAAACTTGGTAATAGCATTTCAGCTACCATTCTGTAAATTAGAGTTAGAACCCAGGCCTCCAGGCTAGAAGCACTAGTGTGAAAACAGGATTGGTAACTCTGATTTACACAAATTCAGGAAATTTTCATGGTCAAGCTTTTTAGACAGTTATACCATTAGAGATTGTGTTCTCTTCTGATCCTAATTATCTTGTTGGATTATCTTCTGTTTCATGAGTATCTTTTTGGCTATTTTGTTAAACCAAACTGATTTTTAAAACTGCTTCCTATGCCTTTATCATTTCACTGCCAAAAAGATGCTGAGAAGCTCTAAACTCTTCTGCCAGACAGCACTAGATTCAGCCTACCTATAGTTCTGATTTCCTGAGGATAACCTCAACTTTGCAAATCCCGTCTGGCAAGGTCCTCTTCTCAGGGAGTGCTGCTCCCTGCCCACCATTCCAGACAAGAATCAGCCCAAGACTTCACACCCAGTTCAGCATTCTCTTTTTAAGCTGATTGCGGCCCTGGTGCTTATATGCATCTCAGCATGCAATGAAGTCCATAATTCGAAGTGTACCATTTTTGCAAAGCATAAAGGCAGTTGTAGGAAGGGGCCCAAGCACTTATCCTAAGACTGAAGATGGCATCGAATCCAGCTCTCCCCTGGCAGCACTCTTGCCAAAAAAGCAGAAGGCTTCGCTAGGCCCTGTGGCTCACAGAGTTTTCTTCCTCTGTCGATGATGGTGGTCATCTGTTGCTAGTGAAATATATGTTCACAGCCCACCCAGCACATGTCTATAATAACTGCCTTGTTGAACTTCATCCTATGACATTTACTTATCGGGGTACCATTCTTCTATGTCAAACTGTGGCTTGATGAATGTTTTTAAGGCTTTGTGAAGTGGAACGGACATTAGTTAGCACACTAATGTTTTATTCACAGATTTTTTCCCTAGGTTTTTATGTTATTCCACAGGGGGAAACTTATAAAAAGAGCATTCTCAATGTACTTCATGGAGGGAAATATTCTAAATCAAGAACTAAGATGCCTCCTAAATGAACATGAGTCACAGGAAACAACTCTACAACTCAAAGCAGTGTAGAGCATAGCGTACGAAACCACGAAAGCACATCTCCAATCACACATGAGCTGCCCAGAATGTAGGATCCCATAGGTTATTCAGGGGATTCAGACAGAATAAATCAGGAATTGACCTGAGAGAGAAATGTCCTATGAATGTTGAGGAACGTACCTGGCAAGTGCTGCTGCTAGTACCTTGACCCCAGACCTCCCCAGCTTCTTGAGTCAATGTATGTCAAAAGCCATGTGGCATCAATCTCTACCCTCATTCATAGTTCTCAGGTCATTGCCCTTACGTCATGACACCATTAGAAGTCACTAGCTAAGGAATCTGAATAACTAGGTCAGGAGTAAGTAATGTGGAGAGGAGAAAAAGAATGACCACTAAGGCATGGCTTTATTTATCATCAGGGTAGAAAGGAAATGTGCCATTAGTAGGAGTTTCATTATGATATGCAGCCTTTAAGTTAAAGAGATCTGTTACCTTCTCCTTCCCACCTAACCCCACCATCATTAATGTCCAATAGAAGATACCGAAGGGAACTCTTGTCTCTTTGAGATAGAAAGAAACCTTTCATACACTTGGTGCTAGGAAAAAGAAATATTTAAACCAAACTGAAGGCATCAAAAATAAGTAACTGCATTGAAAAGTCACAGCCATATTGAACAATAAACAATTTATGGAAGGAGCCCAGAAAAAAATTGTTTTTTAAAAAATTGAAAAGCGTGGCTTCTGACAAGTATTCTTTATTTATGAGTGTAAGTAGAATTTTCCAAGGAACACAAAAATACTAAAATAAAATGCAAGTTTGACACACACATTTTTCTTTGAGGGTTGCCCCAAAAGGGGACTCTAGATAGATAAGAAGTTAATTGCAGAGTTTAATTCATCATTATCTATACTAATTGAGAGAATAGACATAAGGATTATGTGAAACTATAAATGGTCCAAAATCATTTACAGTTGACTAAGTAAGTGTTTTGGGCCTTTGACCTGACTACAGGAATGCCCTGCTATCTAGCAATTCAGTTTTTAGAAGACAAGTCTAATAAGTGAAGTCCAGATGCTCAAGCCTAAAAACTTCTCTTGATCCTCCTCCTCTCTTAGCTCAGCTTCTCCCTACTTGTCCTGGGGTGATGGTGGGCCATACTCCCCAAATTAGTTCTGGGCTTACTTTCTGCTGGGTATGCCAGGTAACCCAACGGCCCATTGGTTGTGTTATTGCTCTTGTTCTCTGTTAGAGACCTTAGACCTCCAGTGATTGTATAAATGTATGAGTCAGAGGGCAAGGAAAGAGAGGGGATACTGAGAAGGTTAATCTAGGAAGTTTCTGCCCCAGTAACACAACTCCAGATCTAACATCCCAGACTGTTTACCACTATCAGATATGCAAAGACAAAACACTGTCTCTCTTAAACAATTCCCTGGTTTCGAAGCAAATTGAAATATGAATTGTTTCAAAAGGATTCTATGCATGCAAAGTGAATAGCTGTCAACAAAGCTATAATTAAGAAGATGAGATGCTGTCAATACACTTGAAATAATGATTTTCCTTGGAGCGGACACACTGTGTCTTATCTGTTCTCAACCCTCTTCTCATATGGCCTCCCTCCGGGATCATCTAGTTTTCTCAATATAATTTAGGAGGAGGAACTCCCTATGTAGCTCTTTAGAGACTTTGAGAAAGTCATAGACAACACTCTTCTTCCTGTTCAGATGGACATGTTCCTTTGTTTTCTTAAAATTCAAACTGTATGTTGGACCAATTATTATCAATTGTCCTACCTCCAGTGTTCCATTCATTTAAAGAACCCAATATAGTTTCATTGGTCAATGACTAGAGCAATAAGGATTACCTGCTGGGTGAATGAATAGAGCCTTGTCTTTGCAAATTAGTTTCACATGTGCTATTTCATGTTTTTAGCACCATCTGCCAACCACCCTTCTCCTAGCTGCAACTGATTTCATACTATTTTGGTCTACTTGGGACATTTTAGATCTCAACAAATGTTTTTAAATGGAAGTATGGACTTTCCCTGCCAATTAAGTCACTTTCCTTACTCTTCCACTCTTAGGAGCTGTTTCTACCACAGTCTTGCTCATATCACTCCCACTTCTTGAGGAAACCACATTTCTTTGGAACTATCTCCAATCCTTTTCCCCAAAAGATGACTCAAACCATCTCTTCCTGGATGAGACCTCAAACAATTAGCTATAGATTTCTCTGCCCACCTCCAAGCTTCTGTTGTTCTTCTTATACTAACTGATGTTTATGCACCATGTTTGATGGTGTTTCTACCAGTGATGGTGGTTGACTTGTGAACGTATTTTCTTAACTGAGTCATAACTTCTTGAAAGCAGAGAGGGGATGTGCTCCTTTCCTATGGCACAGAGTTCCCCACTCTCATGGGAAGTAGGAGAGAGCTCATTGATGCCAATGGCCTGGTGCTTTACCCCTGAAGCATTCCTCTGTGTCAGCTCCATGCTGGGACTAAGTTCGTTCTCCTGCCAGGTGGTTGTCTGACCTATGCAGCCACAGAAAGATGAGAACACCATATTGTCACTGCGATTCCAGGAAAGGAAGAACTGCAAAGGTTGAAGGAGAGGGGCACAAGAGCATAACCAGAGCCAAGAAAGGAATAAGGGAAGCGAGGAAAGGTGTTGGGAGGGAGATGTAAAGCGTAATTGTGAGGAAAAGGGGGAAAGTTTTCAGCTTTTTAAAAATATGAATAATTACATTTTGTTTGCTTCTTGGGATCTAGGTGTGGCTTTGTGATGTGTTGGGGAAAGTAAATTTATTTTTAAAGCACATGTGGGCTGTGCTTTACAGGTTGGAGACGGCAGGAGTTGAAATGTACTCTTTAGGAGCGGCTGTGAGAAACACAGGAATTACCAGAACTAACCACGACTCCTTTTTATGAATTCCAGGTCCCAGGTAGTATTTTGGCAAATCTGTTCTCTGTGCCCTACCTGCTGAAGAATCTTCTGTTTGGCTTTCACCATCTGCCTCCTAGCAAATCCAGCCCAAATCCAAAACAAATGGGTAGAATGAGGACCCGGAGATGGGCACTTTCCCAGGGAAGGTTAGAGCAGTTCATTAACTATTAGCAGTTTGAAAATACTCATTTGCGAATTGAACCTAAAACACTGTCATTCCCTGAATATGTCTTCCCAGGTTGAGATGCATGAATATGAGCTATCCAGGAAATAGGCTAATTTAGAAGGAATTTAAGTTCTTAATGAATGTTTCCTACAGATTCCATAATGACTCCATTCTGTTTTCACCGTGTAAAGAAGTATGCCCTTTTCACTGCTGTTAGCACACACGTCTTAGAAACTCACTCCTACGCAGAACAATGGCAATTATTTTTCCATGGATATCTATAGATTCAGCATCTAGAGGCTCTGCACTGAGAATGAGAGCATGTTCATTCAAGCCATATCTCTCCAAACCAAGCTGAAAAACCAAATGCGGCAACATCCCAAATTAGGCCAAAGTACTCCATAGACTCCTAAATTGCCACGTGCATATGATAAAAGAAAAGAAAGAGAAAAGTAAACAATATTAAAATTGGATGTTTTGATCAATCTCACATTGTAGCTTGCCACGATGTAATTTGGCACCTATCTCCCTAAACTAACAACAGCTGAAATTTGAAATGAATAACTAGAGGATCAGAACCAAAGGTGGCATATCAAGTCTATAGGGGTTCCAGGACAAAACAGCACAGACAGGGTGGCTGAAACAACCGAAATTTACTTTCTCACAGTTCTGGAAGCTGGAAGTACAAGATCAAGCTGCCGGGAGAGTTGGTGTTTGGGGAACTCTCCCCTGGGACCGAGATGGCCACCTTCTTATGGTGTGCTCACATGACCTCCTCTTTGTGCACATGTAGATGGGGGACAGAGAGAGATCTGCTGTCTCTTCTCATAAGAACATTGATCCTGTTGTATCAGGGCTCCATCCTGTGACCTCGTTTAACCTTAATGCTTCTTTATTCTAAATATAGCCACACTGGGAGGGTTAGGGCTTCCATGTATGAATTCAAGGCAGATACACACATTTGAGCCATAACAGTGATGCTTCAACCGTGAAACCTATTCATGTTTTTGTCACATTTAGATTGACTCAGGCACTAAGGAATCCCTGAATACTGTTTGAATCCACTGGGGATCTACTTGGCCACAAAGTAGTTACCCAAACTGAAACTGGATTCTAGGGCCCATGCCATTGGTTATCCCAGCACGATACAGTGCTCCACCTCACCCGCCACCTGCCACCGTGCCTTAGGTGGCCACTGCATTTCATGGTGTTTGGTAATGTCCGCTGCTGCCCAGTCTTAAGAAATACTGAAAGAATCCAGGGCTTTCTCTCTATTCTACTGGCTTTGTGTTCTAGCCCTTGTCATTTTTCTTTATGTTTCTAGCATGAAATTATCGCTGGTCTCCAAACCTTCAGTTTCTTCCAGCAGGATCCTTAACTTTCTGACAAGACTGAATTCCCTTCCATGATCCCCCTGGTTCTAGAACTAGATTCCCAGGGTCTCCAGTTGATGTGTCAAGGCAGTTATGCAAATAGAGGGTGAATCCAAGCAAGAGTCCTTCCCCAGTCAAAAGGAACCAAAAGTAGATGACTGAACTCGTGTGTTGGAAAGAGAAAGGGTGAATCATTTACTATCAGCAATACTTTGAGTAATACCTGCTAGCAAGTAGAATAAAAGCACCAAATGTCAGTGTTCTAACATGCTGGTAGTCAGTGCCTTGCTCACATCACAGTTCAACTTCCTATCACGCGGTCCTTCTGAGTGCTTTTCCTCCAAGAAATGACTCAGAAATTTATCAATTCCATCTCTTGGTTCTGCTTCACCTAAGGAGCAGAAATCTTTGCCTGAAGTCAGCAGAGGAGGAGAGGCAGAAGGTGTGGTGGGTCTCTCAGGATGTTTTATAGTTAGTCATGAAAATGGTGTAGATTGCTTCCAACTGCCTTTCATCGACCAGAACCCTGCCACTGGTCCCCAAGCTAACAGCAGGGGGACTGGGAAATGTACTCTTCCTATGTGCCCAGGAAGAAGGAATGGGATTCTTCCGCATGGGAACACAGTTCCCACCCTTTTCTTTTACTACTGGGAAGGATCTTGATGCTTAGATGAACTCACCAAATTTGAGGATACTGGGGATGGGGGCTTGGGGGAATGGGGAGTGGGAGAACTGACAAATAATTGTCAGTGATTCCACTTTATCTGTAACAACATGAATTCCAAACTCCTTAACAAGTCTCGGAAGACACAACATGGCAGTACTATATCATGGTTAAGTGCATTCTCTCTGGAACCAGACAACCTGAGTACAGCTGCTGCTGGTTCCAGGATCATAACCTACCCCACTTTCTGTGGGTGTGGATGTGGGTATCACTCTCGACATCTGACAACTAGCTCCTGGAGCATGGGATGGGGGTTTAACCAACAGACCTTGGAGTCCGGTTGGCTTTAGATCACTGTTCCTGACTCTTTCTGAGCTTGTTACTTACATTCCTGAACATTACATAACATTACTTCATCTCTCCGAGCAAGTTCACTCACTTGAGAAGTGGGAGTAATAATGCCAACCTCAAAGGAATTATATTTGATTATCTATATAAAGCACCGTGCACCTCCCCTAACACAGAAAACACACAATAAATGGTAACTGCAAATACAGAAGATGGGACCACATGCCTCTTTACTACCTCTAGCCAATAAAAATAACTGCAAAATCAAATTTTTTTAAAAAACATTTTTTTTTGGTGGTATGGGATAGTTTAAAAAGCAGCAGGTTTGGAATTCTTAAATCTATGTATAACCTGTGTGACTTTGGCTAAGTACCTTAACATCTCTTTCTTTAAAAATCTATTCCTACTACCCATGTCATGAGGTTGACGTCATGACTACATGCCATGACATAACACACAGAAGCATCTAGCACAATTCCTGTGACATAGTTGGGTACCAGATGCATAGTGAGGTACCAGAAGTGGAGTATGGGTTACCAAGTTCCTCTCAAATGGTTCTCCATCAGAAAGTAACATTTCAAACAGTGAGGGTGAGAAAATACCATCTTAGAAAGACATGTTTGGAGAGAATAAATGATTAGTTTAGTTTTCAAGCAGATGCTTATTATGGTGATTTTTTGATCTTTGACCTTTATCACCCCCCCGCCCCCATCTGAGAACAGTGTCTTGATGCCTCTATTCAAATGATAATCACTGTGCAAAAACTCAATGTCTCTCCATTCAGGAGCTTACAGTACACATCTTAATAAACCATAATGAACTGAAGACATGAAGAATCACTGGATAAACAGGCCTCTCTCTCCAGCTGTCATGTCTGTTTGTGACAGCGACTGGTATTTCATTGTAAAAGATGCTAATTTCAATCTAAGCTGTGGCAGTGTTGAGAGGAGCATAAAAGGAATTCTTGATTATCTATATCAGTAACTGTGGTCCCCAGGGATATGCTCGGAAACTTCAGATCACATATGGCAAGAGTGCTGTGATAAAATATGCATCAATGAGGCTTCATGATTTATGATAATAAAGAAATGGAAAGTTTTGCCCTTTATGATAACTGTTTGTGGCTGGTATGTCTCTCTTTCTTCCATTTCTGGAGGCTTTATAAATGACATTTGTTGTACTAATTATTGTATCATTCTCTACCTGGACCACCATCCCATTTCTGTAACTGTT
The DNA here is from genome assembly GCF_905146905.1 of Nyctereutes procyonoides. NCBI lineage: Eukaryota > Metazoa > Chordata > Mammalia > Carnivora > Canidae > Nyctereutes > Nyctereutes procyonoides. The sequence goes on along the minus strand of NW_026575082.1, from coordinate 15,000,003 downwards.
GCGTCAAATTCCTGGGGGCTATTCATAATACTGTTTCAACAGTGATGATTTTTTCCCAACTTAAATTTAAGAAATAATAATTACGTAGGCTGCTGGACCACATTAGCTGCCTATCGGAGTTAAACAAATGCTAATTATTATTTCAACTTAAATATCACTGCTTATTAGCACTGGCCAGGCTACAGGGAGGCCAAAGTTTTCAGAGATGCAAAGCATACATGATAGGCAGAAACGACTGGGGGGCCAAATCAGCATGGCCACTGTCTTTCCTTGGGAATGGGCCATTCTTTATTTTTAAATGATGCTCTTCCTCATTAAGGAGCAGGGAGTGATGATCTTTCTTCTCTTAAACCGTGTGAATATGAGATGATAATGTTTGGGGAAAGTTAATATTCTCACTTAGCAAAATTAAGAGTTATCAACTGCAACCCCTCTATTGCTGTATTTTGACCAGTCCTTGAAATCTCAAAATCTGGAAACCAGTTGGGATGCTTCCCTATAATCCCACCACAAAATCTTCAGGTGGCTGAGGCTTAGTAACCATTTTACAAGGTATCTGGTTCTATTCATGGAAGCTCTCATGATAAGAAACTTACTCACTTGATTGATCTCAAAATCTGCCTTTGTGTATTTGCAACCATCAGTCCTGTAGTGTTACATGGAATAATCCTCATCCCTTTTGTTAGAATAACTCTTCAAATGGATAATAAAGCCAGTGTGGTCTCCCAATTAGCTTCTAATCTGGTCAGCACATCTGTTGTTCATGGTTTCTACTTCATGATGACCTTAGTAACAGCTCTCCCTCACTTCCAGGCACCTCCATCATCTGTGCCCCTACAAAAGAAGGGCCTGATTCATCAACTTCCAACCTAGAAATATTTATTTAATTGTCCAGAGAACAAAGCCTGAAGGTTTTTAGAGCAGCACTGACTTCTTTACCACAAACTTTCCCTCCCCCTGCCTTCCCCTGGTGCAATCCAATACACACTTAGTACACATCCGTCTCTCTGCTCCTATCCTTTCCTGACACTGGGCCTTTTCTCCTCTAAATGCTGATATCTATTGCTCCAAGAGTAACTTATCCTTCAAAGCCCAGCTTTTCCACAAAACCTTCTCAAACTCATAGGTTGGTATTCACTTCTCCATACCCTAGATTCCCATAAAAGGGACCTTATATTGCAATACCAGCACTAATGATTCATTTACTTGTGTTCCTGTTGGTTTCAATAGGACATTATGAGATCTATAATTGCACAGACAGCCTCACTTGCCTTTGAATACCCTATAGTGTCTACCACAGTGCTTTGCACTTGGTTTAACGTTCATTAAAATTCCGTTCCATTAAATTAAATGGTCCCTTGCATGCACACAACCTATCAAATACCCTTCAACTGCCATTCCTCAGTTTGCCAACCCCAGACCCCACTGAGATCTCTCTTGATCTCAACCTATGCTGTCCAGTACTATAGTCACAAGCCATATGTGGCTATTTAAACTCACATTAATGAAAGTTAAACAAAATTAAATGTTCCATCGCTCAGTCTTACTAGCTACATCTCCAATGCTCTCTGTAGCCACATGTGGCAAGGAACTGCCATACTGGATGGCACAGATATGGAACATTTCCATCACAACAGACAGTTCTATTGCAGAGTGTGGATCCAGACACTATTCCAACAATAGAAGCACTACCTTCCTTGCTGTGTGATTAGCCACATCACACTCTTGCCAAACAGCATGCAAGCCTCTGGCTAATTAAAATCCCCAGGTCTTTCTTGAATGAAACAGCTTTTAAGCTCAACTCCCTTCATATTGTACTTAGACAATTACTTCTGGGGATCTAAAGATAATTTCCTCTCCACCACATCTCATTAACATTTTATCTCTTCTATTTTATCTGTCTAGCTTATCAATATCTTTGGTTTTTAATTCTGGTATGCTTTAGGCTATCCTACCCTAGGTTGGAGTCATCTAAACATTTTAAGTACTTCTGACTTCACATTAGTTGTTGATAAAAATGCTGCCTGTAAATAGGGGAACTATATGATTTGTCATCCAAACCAGGACACTTTTCAGAGTGAAATGGAGTGCTATACTGGGACTCTCCAAGACACACCAGGGAGGATGGAACTTTGCCCATGAAAGATCACATTTAGACCATCACTAGAGAGTCCTCAGATTGAGACTGAACTAATATTTAAAAATCTGTTAATATGCTGGCTAAATTTTATCTATTTTCAGGCCATAATACTCCATTTAATTCATGAAGCTATCATGAGAAATAAAAGACCTTAAGCTCAAATCATCTGACTCTTCTCAACCTTCAACAAATGCACCAAAATGACTTTTTCAGAAAAAGAAGAAAACATAATGTAAATGGAAAAAAAATGTAGGTATACATCAGAAAAATGTGAATGGAATAAATACACTTATAAAAGGTGGATATAGTATCTTCCTTGTTGCTCTGTAAGGACTCTAGAGGTCAACAAAAACCTGCTTTGTACATGATAGGTCAACAGTGACTTGAAGCTAGATTTTCAAACAAAAGGAAAGAATGGCAAAATCGTATATTACAATTTTTTGAAAGTGTCAATTTAGAGAAAGCCTATAGCTCATGGTGGTCACTCACTAGTACTTGTCATTCATCTATGGCAATTGGGCCAACAAAGTCCTGGTAAAATCCTAACAGAATCTGACGCCCAGATTTTGTAAAACAGCAAAGACAAAGACAAGTGTGGATGCTTAAAACATGAAAAAGTGGAAGTCACACTGCCAACCTCCCAGAAAGGAAGATAAAATAAAGATTTATGTGTAAGTCTGTTTTAGCGGATTTTATGTACAGGACTATGAATATATTTGGACCCAAAATTGGACAAAACATCTCATAAATTAAAGTAGCTAAAAGTCACATAAAGGTCAGTGAGTAAGACTGAAGGAGAGAAAAGAAAAATACTGGGATGCCTGGGGCAGGCGGGATGAGTGACCCCACCTCTCAAGGTCCCCAAGGACAGCCTTGAACCCAAGTTCTCCATCTTAAAAATCCTGCAATGCTACATGTAGATGTCAAAGGAAATACTTAGGGCTCCTCGTACCCATTGAAAACGTAGCTTTCATTTATAATTAAAAGGAACACGTTTTAGAATTGTCATTTATTTCTTGGATCTCCACAACATATAGTGAGTATCTACAATCCATCTTTCCTACTTTGAAGACATTTTTAGGGCACTCTAGAGAATTATTCCACCCATGTCTTTTACTTATTTTTCAATGTTTTTCTCATATAGATTACATTTCCTTAAACTTGAAATCAAATATTTGTAATTTGGCATAAATAAGTAAAATATTATTTCAACAAAATCTTACTTCTATCCAGCTAGAATACCAAAATGAAGATTATGTTATCTCTTAGGAAAATATTTATTTTCCTCTGCAGCCTAGATAGGGAAAAAGAACTTTCTAATCATTAGTTTGTGGGTTGAGTGTATGTTATCCTTTTATTTGGGTTCTTATTTTAATTCCCAAGCTAATAGCAATTCACAGGCAGTTAAGAAACCCAATTTGATCAATTTTGTAAGTCCCTTGTTTTTCATTAAGGACAATCCTTAAGGCTGGTGGCCTTCAATTAGTTTGGTGGACAGCTCTAGCTAATGTTTTAATGATCCCTAGCAAGGGAAACAAAAAGAGAGAGAGAGAAATAAGGTGGAGGGAGATTTACAATGGTGAGGATAAGCTCGATCAGGCAGGGAGACAGAGTACATAACCACTAATTAACTGTCGTCATTTCAACATCTGGAAGCTAAAAGGAGACACCCAAGTATCCCTGCACTGCTGACAAGTCAGTCCTTGAAGTGCGCACTACAAAGAGTAGCCCCTAATCCTATATTCCCAGACACTAGGAACTTGTCAAACAGCCTAGCTAATAATACTATTACAACATCTAATTTTTGAAGGCGTAACTACACCAGAATACTTGTAAAACAAATGGAAAGAACAACATAATCTCTTGCAGCAGCCTTCTCACTGTTCCCTCTGCTTCCATCTTGCCTCTCTACTGTCTGATTTATACCCAGCAGACAAAATACTCTCTAAGAACAAACTAGATGGTATCATTCTTCTGCTTAAAACCCTCTAAAGATTTTCTGTTGCAATTAGAATAAAGTGTAAAGCTCTTTACTGGGGCAATAAACCCCACATGATGTAGCCCCTGACCACTTACACTTTTAGCTTCATGACTTAGGAACCCAGTTATAATCGCTTAAACACTAGCACTTAAATGAGCAAGAGATGTAAGCACTTTACCCTGATCCAAGTTTAAGAGGTTTATCTTTTTCTCATGTTAACAGAAAGTCTAGAGATTGGCAGTGCAGGGCTGATATAGCTGCTCAACAAAATCAGTAAGGAACCAAATTTCTCTCTGTCTTCCTGCTCTGCCATCCTTAATATATGGCATTTGTCCCATATAGTTGCAAAACGGCTGCTCTACCTCTAGGCATTGTGTCTGTGTTCCAGGGAGGAAGGAAGAGGAACAAAGGATGAAAGTACTGCAAGCCAGCTGAGTTTGTACCTTTCAGTCAGGAAAACGATCATTTTTTTTAGGATCCCTACCCAGTAGTCATCATCTCCTTGCTCAAGACAATATCACAAGGCCACTGCAACATAAGGAAATCACACGCTGTGTGGTTTGTTTGTTTGTTTTTTACTACACTTCCTAATCTCTTCCCTCCATTCTCCATGCTCCAGCCATCCTAGCCTCTCTGTCCCTCAAAAACTTCCTCCTTCCTCTCTCTTGATCTTAGCGCTTGTGTTTCCTTTTGCCAAATTTCTTTTCTCCAAATGACTGCATGGGTCATGCCTTCACATCATTCAAGCCTCTGCATGAATGTCAACTCCTGCAGGGTGCTCTATCTGAGTCTCTAGCAAACACAGTCCACCCCATCTCCAGTTCCTCCTCATCTCATTTTGTTTCACGTTTCTTGGGGTGGTTTATTTTCTTCATAGCATGTCTTGATATTTGAAAGATTTTGTAGTGTTTGTTTATGTGCTTATCGTCTGCCCCCATGACAATATAACCTCTTAACAATGAGGTTTTTCCCTCTTTTCTCTCTGCTACATTTTAGTGTCTTCACAGGCACCTGGCACCGGACAGGTGCTGAGTTAAGAGCCTGCTTCTGACTTAATGAATGGATCAGTGGATTTCTTAACCTGTTTCAAATTTTCGACCCTTTCCTTCACTGCATTAGCCACTTTATCTTTGACTCTGAAATGAGTAACAGCATAATGGTGCTTGATTCTATTTGAATTTTTTAATTACATTTCAGTTTTCTTAAATTTCCATATCACTTAGCTGACTTTTGTAAGCATGATTTTTTTGGTCATTAAATGTGTTTGAGGAAATGATTTCCAATTGTTTGGTATATGCATTGGACTTTTGATTCCCCTATCATTTAGAAGCCTCTGCTTTTAATTATTCTAAATATCTGGGCCATGAACAACTTATTCACATTTTCTAAGTGACTTTATGTGTTCTAGGGACCATTATTCAAAGCTGATCCTGCACCTTTTTCTTTCTTAAAGTCCAACAGCATATATTAAACAATTCTCACAAACATCTCTAGATGCCTTATGAAGTAAACAATCAAAACATTCCATTTTCACATTCTATCAGACAAATCTCTAAATCTTTGACTATGAGTATTTTTGACTTTCTGATTTTTGTTCCTGCTTCAAACTTGGTAAATGACTTTAATGTGACTTTCCTGCTCCATCTCTTTTTGCATCCCCTAGAATACATTTTGCAGAGCATTACAGAGGGACACAATTTTCCTTATCCTGAAGATTTAACATTTATTATGCTCAGAGCTTCTAAAGATTTTTTTTGACGTAGATTTTTCCTTTATATTCATTTGTCCTGCTGCAGGGACAAAAAGCTAGGAGAGCAGGAAAAAAAAAGAAAAAGAAGGAAAGAAAAAAGAAAAAAAAATGCGCCAAGCTTAGAAATCTTTTTCCCTTTCCCTCATGGGCATAAATGAGAACCTTTTCATGACCAATCTTCTAAGAACTCATTTTTCTTTTCACTGTAGCTTCACTGAATAAGGGTGGGGAGCATGGATTATCTGAGTAAAGTAAAAGTAAAAATAGTGCTAAAACTATGTTCTTCTTGAGAAGCCCAAGGCATGGTACGTTAAAAAAGAAAGCCATCAAACTGTCCCATCCAGGTTTTTTTTTTTTTTTTTTTTTCTAAAGGGACAAGAGCATTTGGATACACTGAGCAGGAGAATTAAATGTGTATGAAAACAAAACCTGGGCCCTTCAAATAAACCAAAATTGATCTTTCTGGCCTTGTTCCCTGATGATCATGCATCATCTGTCATCACAACCATTCCTCCAGGAACCCTGACTCTACAGTAAGGGCTGGGCTGCCCTGTCGATGGCCTGGGTCTAACATCAGGCCCTGGCTCCGTCCCTGTGCAGAGTGACAACAGACAAGGCAGCTATCCCTGGAGCAAGGTAAACTCTTTCAGGAGATTACAGAATAATTGTTAGTAACATCCACACAGAAAGAGTGTTCAAATTTTAGGGTGTGCCAGAGTCACTGGAAGGCTTGTTGAAAATGCGATCACTTTTTCTCTTCACTCTACTTTTGCTTTTTTTCAAATTGATTTACTTATTTTAGGCGAGGGCAGAGGGAGAGGGAGAGAAACCCAAGCAGACTCCACACTGAGCGCAGAGCCGAAGGTGGGGCTCGATCTCATGACCTTGAGATCACAACCTGAGCTGAAATCGAGAGTCCTGCGCTCAACTGACTGTGCCACCCAGGCACCCTGCTCTTCATTCTACTTTCACTGAATAAGGGTAGGAACATGGAACTAACTGGAAGTAAAAACAGTGCTAAACAAGGACTCCATATTTGATAGGTGGGGGGTGCAAGGACTCCCTATTTGATAGGTGGGGGGTGCAATCTGGAAACCTGCACTTAAGTTCACCAGGGGATCTTGATGTAGATAACCCAGAGGCAACACTCTGAGAAAAGACACTCCAAACTGTTTAATGGGTAAAAAGGGGGGACATAGCTCAAGTCCTGACAATGAAGTCTGTTCTCCAAAACTGATGAAAATAGACATTAGATTATTGAACAGAAGAAACAAACAAAAACCAGCATGGAGGTATGAATGAACGAATGAAAGCCCTTATTCACTAACATTTATGGAGGGAATACAAAATGAAATAAAGACTCCATTCCCTGGAAGTACTCGGTGTCTTGACCAGAGCACCAGCAGCCACCATCGCCAGTGGTAAATGTACAGCGAAGGAGAGCTGGGCAGGGGCTGTGGACAGTGGAGCACTCAGATTTACTGAGCAGCTAGGCTGTGCCAAGCCCTGTGGAGACAGGGGCCCTACATCCTCTGCCCGATAGTATTGAGTCAGGCCTCAGAGCGGAGATGACACTTGAAGAAGGAATAGGATTTACCTGGTAACTAAGGGGGCACACATTCCAGGGAGAAGGAGCTGAGTGCCAAAGTATAGCCAGGCAAAAGGATCCAACACCTTTCCAATTCTGCTTGCACCAGGGGCTGGGTGCAGAGAGAGAAATGGTGGAAGATCATGTCCTTAAGTTGCCATCAAAGCCACAAATGTGTTTTCTATGCTCAAAACTTGCCATCAAAGCCACAAATGTGTTTTCTATGCTCAAAACTTTCTCTTATGTGTCAGTTGCAATTTGTGGAAATCACACCGTATTTGCCACACTCGTGTTAGCAATGTAGAAGCCACCATAATTTATGCCTCTGCATAAATCTCAGTCTGTGTCCTTGGCACTATATCAGTAAGGTGGACAATTAATTTATCATTCAGACAGACTCTTTCTTTCTCAGAAAGTCTCTAACAAGCCCTGTGTGGTGACTACAAGTATTTCAATTAGTTTGCAAAAGCAAGTTCCACTCATTTATTTTTTTCCCGTTGCTTCATGGTTACCTTTCCCCTCTGCTAGCAGCATGCTGCAAGGTAGTAACAGAAGCTTGGAGAAGGAGCTAAGGAGAAGGAGGTAAATGCATGCACTCAAGGACACCCCCACACCAGATTGAACAGGTTCCAGCATTGTCAGTGCCGTACACTTGAATGAAATTTTAAAACGAGAGGGAAAATTCTCTCCCTAGAAGATTGCACAGTGCTTTTTTGTGCTTGTTCCTACCTATGCTTTCTTTTTATTAGTTCAATTTATATAATTTTTGCTTATGAATTTTATCATCTCTATAGGTCAGTTAACCTCTTGAGACATTACACATAAAAGAAAATCTAACAATTGTTATGAACAGAAAATAATTTTTAAAAAAACACACCTCTCTGATCAGTCACTCGTTGATGATAGTAATCAAACCAGAAGAATCATTAGAGGCCAGCGAGGTGTCAGCTAGTGCTGCTCCATAACCAGCAAAGTACAGAAATTGGGAGTAAGTGTTCACAAGCTTTTATAGCAATTGGACAGAGAAATATTTTTTCTATTAAATCTAAAAATAAATTTTAAATTTGGGCTTGTATATTGTTTTTTTTTTCATTTCATTGTTCTATCAAGTCACTTTTATTGTGCTTTTTAGATGCCCTCAGAATATAACAGATTAGAAGATAAATCCAGTCAGCCTATCAGAACAGATGGTCTGAGATGCACTCATCTAAGATTATCCTCAGACCTATAATAATAATAATTATAATATTAATTTACAGTTACACAGAGCTATCTGTTTTTCAAACATTCCCTTAGTAGCATTCACTCGATAGTAACCTTGCTAATTATTAATTTCCATTTCACAGAAGAAAAAATTTGTCTCGAGAGAGGTTAAGTGAATCACCAAAGGTCACACAGCAAGTCTGAGGTAGACCTAGGACTGTGACCTGTGGCCCCTTATTTTAAGAAACTTTTTTTTTCTCCTACTGTAACTCAAAACCATCACTTAAAGAAGGATATTTTAGAAAATTTAAGAAAATCTACCAACATTAGGAAGTAATGTTTTATAATTTTGCTAGGGTGTGGTTCAATATACTGTTTAAAAATGCTTCTCTGTTTATGGAGGATTTTAATGGTGGCAGAGACATTAAGGATGCATGACTTACATGCCTCCCCTCATATTATACAGATGGGAAAAAAGCAACCTAAAAACAGAAGTGCTACTTATCGACAGAGCCAGGGGAAAGAGATGGTACATCTCCTGGCTCAATGTCCTTTCCACTCGGAAGCACAGCCTCTGTCATTGATTTATTCAATCCTGATGTATTCAGCGCCTACTGTGCACAAAGGCCTAGCCAAGTGCAAAAGATACAAACGAAAAAAAATCCAGGCCCTTTTACAGCTTACATTCTAGTGGGGACAGACAGGTGACAAACATTCAAAATAAGTAAATTCATCATGCTAACAGTATTACACAGGTTAAAAAAAAAAAAAAAAAAGGACGAAAGGAGCCTTGAGAGCAAGGGAGGCAGGAGTTTTAAGTAATCAAGGGATACAGAATAGTCTTTGCTCAAATATACATATTTTTATTTTATATGTGTGTATATATATATATATATATATAATATTTATTCAGAGTTTCTCAAAAATGCCATTGCTTTTAGCCAATGACAGTAGTGCATTCAGAGCAAAATCACAGTTCACTAACCTTCACAGAAGGTAAAGCCTTTGAAACAAAAGACTTTGAAGATTTAAATGCCCCCGAGAAGTGTTATGTCTTATTCTTGCATCTTCATGATCCAAGGGACAGAAATGAAAGAAAGCAGATGCACCTTTTATGATTAATTAACAAATGTTTATCCTGCTCCCCTAACGTGCTTGGATCTGTGCTTGAATTGTGGAGAAAACAGAAAGAAGATATTTGGTCCTGTCTTTGGGGAGTTTACAATCTAGCTTGGGTGATTAAAAAAAAAGAGAGAGCACACTTAAAATATCCCAGAGCCACTTGGGTTGAAAGTCAGCAAGAGTGGCTATAAGATGGAGCAGGGATGCAGGGAACATTGAGGAAGCTGATCACAGAAGCCCTGGGTGGGAATCTCTACCGGGCAGTAAAAAGTTTTACAGGCCTCAAAGTTCTCCTACCAAGGAACTCTACGGGTCTATCAAATAATAATGTAACAAGCATGCTCTAATATCATCTTTTCCTTTGTAGCTAATTCATGGAGAGGCGGAAGTCTTCCTCAAGGATAAGCACTAAGACCAGGGGACACCTGGGTGGCTCAGCTGGTTGGGCATCTGCCTTTAGCTGAGGTCATGTCAAGGTCCTGGGATGGAGCCCCGTGTCAGGCTTCCTGCTCAGCAGAGTCTGTTTCTCCCTCTGCCTCTGCTGACCCCCCAGCTCATGCATGCTCTAAAATAAATAAATAAAATCCTAAAAAAAAAAAAAAAAAAAGGCACCTTGGTGACGCAGTTAAAGCATCTGCCTTCAGTTGAGGTCATGATCTCAAAAGTCTTGGGATCCAGCCCCTGCATCAGGCTCCCTGCTCAACAGGGAGTCAGCTTCTCCCTCAGCTCCTCCCTCTGCTCATACTTGTGCTTTCCCTCTCTTTGAAATAAATAAAATCATTTTTAAAAAGTAAAATTAAAATTATAAAAAAGAACTGAGACCAAGAAGAGTAAGAGACATCAGGAAACTAAAACTACAGCATTCCTTTAATGCATTTAGTATTATATTATTTTTTAAGATTATCTATTTATTTGAGAGATAGAGAGAGCACAAAAGTGGGGGGGGGGAGTAGCCAAGGGGGAGAGAAAAAAAATCTCAGTAGACTCTATGCTGAGCACTGGAGCACAATCTCACCACCCATGAGATCCTGATCTGAGCCAAAACCAAGAGTCACATGCTTAACTGGATGAGACACCCAGGCGCCCCACATTTAGTATTATTTTAATTACGTAAAAATCCATGCCTCAATACACTTGAACTATTTTTATTCTTTTGGCTGAAAGAGTGTAAATCTTTAATATCCATGTGTCTTAACGTGATGCTTATTTTCTGGACTTGTTCTACATGTCACAGAGAGAATAATGACTTATTGTGGATTTATGAAGGAGGTCTATAAAATTTTATTTTATCTTACTTAAAACAAGAGTCAGGGAATTCATCCCACTGGATGGTAGTAACAGCTTTTTATTACATCAAAGCTGGTAGTAGCTTACAGAGGAAAAAAATTGGCCTTCAATGGTGTCTAACTTCATGACCTAAATGAAATGAGATAGATAGTCCTCCCCTGGCTGATTCTTTATATTGTTTGAAATAGAAAAAAAAAAAAGGTAAAGAGAGAGAGAGAGACAGAAACAGCGAAAAGAAAGTACTACTAGTAAAGCTCATCTTCATACAGCACAGTGCTGTTGAGACCACACAGTTAGGGCCAAAGTGACATAGCATTAGCATTGGGGATGATTTAGAACAAGTGCACCTCTACTACAATTCCCATGGCCATCTCTATCATTAGTTTAAGTAAATTATAATTCCTTAAACTTAGTGAACTATTAGGCGAAAACAAAACAAGGCCAAAAACATGATAAAGCTTTGGAAATATGTGGGAAATAAGTCATTCTAAATCACTAAGCTAGAGTTACACCATACATCTTTAATCTCTAAGCATCTACACTATTTTTCTTATTTTAATTTGAATAGAAATCCCATTTTCTTACCTGAGGAATGCATTTACCTCCATAGCATTTTGTCTTCACTTTCAGGGCAATTAACATACCACCTACAGATTACTTCTTTTCACATCCATCCTCCATCCCAGTAGACCGAAGGCACACTCCCCAGGAAGAGGGAGTGTGTTTCATTCACCTTTTGCACAGAGTAGATGATCACTAACCTTTGTGGAATGAGTCAGCAGTGGCCTTACCATGACTAGAGCAGTGCCTTCAAAGATTCTTTCCAAGAAAAGTCAGATGTCATGGTGAATAACCATTATTGAGCCGAACTGTAAAATATTCCCTCAGGTCTTACTCCAGACTGCAGGACTGTTTGCCTCTATATTAATCAGTCCCAGACACTGGGTGAGGGGGGTGGGTATTCCTATTCCATGTTTCAGAGTTCTGGTTACTTCTAATCTCCTGGGACACCAGACCAAGATACTTTTTTCAGGTGCCTTGGCATAGTAATGGATTTCCAGTGACAGTCGCAGGACTAAAAAGTGAGTTTCACTAGTGAGTGAAAATATGAGTTGTAATGAAAGAATTTTGTGAACTTTCTTCTAACAACTCAGAACTTCCCCTCCCACCTCATTTTTAAACTGATTTTTTGGTTCTCAAATATGTATCAGAAAGATGAGGCTGGTGATTGCATAGTTGAGATGTTATATTTTCCAAACCTAAAAACTCTTGTAGGTATACAGATTCCTGAAAATTGAGTCTCTTCAGAGGTAAAGGTTTCCTTGGAACTCACAGATTCTACAACCTTATGAGCTACTGAAATAGTAAAAGTCATATTTCAACATGATACAATATGTGGCCACACACTAGACATTACACATCTTCAGTCTTCTTACAAAACAGAATGGAGTTGAGGATTTTTGTTAATATTTATAAAGTATTTAAAACTCCTTAGATATAAAATTTTTGGTTGAATATTGGAGTTTTATTATTTCATTTATAACTCTAAAAAACAAACTACTCATAACAATGCCCATTTTAAAACCTCTTATGGTTTTCACATACATTATCTAACGTGATCCTCATGCTGACCACTCATAAATATAGGCTGGTGTGAGATCTTTATCAGCTAATCTGCAATACTAAATTCTCAAATTTCATTTGGTTCTAAAACTGGCCTCCTGAATTCTCTTATCCTAGATATTATTCATTTCTTGTGTAAATGTCAGGGGCCAGAGAAAAACAAACTCACATTCTGCCATTTGGTATGAAGCAAGGAATCTAAACCAACATCATTAGTGTACTAAGTATCAGTGGTTAAGCACTGCAAATACTGAAGATGCGTTTTAAAGTTAGAAGGAAGGCTTCTCCTCCCCTCAAGGCCTTCTTCCGACCATTTCAAATTTCCTTAGACTTTATTAATGTACATCATATGTTGTTCAGAAAATTTAATGTTTGTGATATGAATGTGGCATTATTTCTCTAAGATAAGCACCGAAGAACTGGACATGTCCATAAATAAATAGGTTTTTATTATAGGTATCTGATATTTCTTAAAAGAACAGCAGCTGGTATAACTGACAAAAATAATGGGATTTGTATTTCTTAATTTTTAATGTGATATTAGTCTATAGTGAGTAACCAGCATCTCTGATTTAGGCATGCCTTAATTATAATTTTAAAGCATTTGTTATACAGCTCATTCTAGACAAATCTGAATGTTACTTGGAGATTTATAATGTTGCCACACACAGACACACACACACAATTTTTCATAATTTTCTAATTTCATTTCCAACAGTGAAACAGAGAGTGTAAAAAAAAATCTCTTCTTCCATAGCTGTATTTTACCTCCATATTATCTATTAGATGTTACTTTACATAATGCTAAATTACTGTGAAAACTGTGGAATTACAGAGGAGGCTTGTGGGGATACAAAATGAATATATTAGGACTCAAACAGGTAAAGTCAATTCCTAATTCTTAGTATACTATGGCCATCCGTGGTGTGACTTAAGAAGTACATCCAGGATTATAAAGTAATTTCAGAGAAGAAGAGAAGAATAAAAAAAAAAATGGGTCTATTGTATGTCTTACTATAAAGGGCTTCTCAGGCCTTTTTAGAAAAGGTACACGTTTTTTAAAACATTTCCTGTTATGTAGAGCAAGGGAATATCCTAAAAGAGTTTGCAATTCTTAAGAAAGGGAGAAGAAAAGCATGACAAGTTCCTTTAAAAATGTTTTACATGTTCTCTAAAATAGAAGACAGGGAAAAATGAGCCCCAAAGCTTTGAACCCATAAGAGATAAAACCAGAACAAAAAGAAGCCAAGCAGAATCCTAAGGAAATGAGATTTCATACCTAAGAGAAATTAAACTCACTGTATAGGGTTTCTATAGTTGCTGTAACAAATTACTATAGTTGACCCTTGAACAATGGGGTGGTGGGGCTGGGGCGCCAACACCAGCACAATCAAAACTCCACAAATTACTTTTGATCCCCCCAAAAAAAACTTAACTACTATTTTGCAGACCAGATGCCTTACTGAATAACATAAACAGTTAACACATATTTTGTATGTTACATATATTATATGCTGTTATTCTTATAATAAAGCAATCTAGACAAAGGAAAATGCTATTAAGAAAAATCATAAGGCAGAGAAATGCATTTATAGCACCAGACTGTTTACCCCCAAAAATCCACATATAAATGGACCCATACAGCTCAAACCCTTGTTGTTCAAGGGTCAATGGTATTTAATGGCTTAAACCTATCCACATTTATTGTCTTATAAGTCTGGAGTTCAAAAGTCCAAAATGGGTCTCACCATGCAACTTTTTTTTTAAAAGATTGATTGATTGATTAATTGATGATAGACATAGAAAGAGAGAGAGAGGCAGAGACACAGGAGGAGGGAGAAGCAGGCTCCATGCCGGGATCCACTCTGGGATCGCGCCCTGGGCCAAAGACAGGCACTAAACCACTGAGCCACCCAGGGATCCCCTCACCATGCAACTTTTGATCTTGGAGTTGTGAGTTCAAGCCCCACACTGGGTGAGGGCTTACTAAAATCAATCAATCATTGTTTGGGGCACCTGGCTGGCTCAGTTATTAGAACATGTGACTCTTGATTTCGGAGTTATAAGTTTGAGACCCACGTGAGGTGTAGAGATTACTTAAAAATAAGGTTTTTAAAAAACAAATAAAACAAAACAAAATGGGTCTCACTGGCCCAAAGTCCAGGAGTCAGCAGAGCCACATTCATTCCTTGCTGGAGGCTGTATGGAAGCAGCTTTTCCTTGCCTCTTCTAGCTTCTCGATGCTGCCTACATTCTTGGTTCAGGTCACTGCCATCTTCAAGGTCATCGAGGCAGGTCAAGTCTCACTCAACTAGGACTCTATATGACTCTCCTGCCTCTCTTCCACATTTAAAGGACCTGCTTTAGCTTGCTAGGGCTGCCACAACAAAGTACCACAGACTGGTGGCTTAACCGACAGAAACCCATTGTCTCTTCCCTGCGAGGAGCCTGCCTATGTCTCTGCCTCTCTCAGTCTGTGTGTCTCAGGAATAAATAAATAAATCTTAAAAAAAAAAAAAAGAAATGTATTGTCTCACAGTCCTGGAGTCTGGATGTCCATGTAAGGTGCTGGCAGAGTCTCTTCCTTCTGAGGGCCGTGAGGGTGAGATCTGCTCCAGGCCTCCCTCTCTGGCTCGTAGACGGCGCCTTCTCCCTGAGTCTTCATACGGTCTTCCCTCAATACCCGTCTGTGTCCAAATGTCCTCTTCTTATAAGGGCACAGTCATATTCGAGTAGGCCTCACTTTAACAAACTTATTTTAACCTGATTAACTCTACAGAGGTCCTATTTCCAAATAAAGTCACATTCTGAGATAATGGGAGTTAGGATTTCAACATTTGAATTGGGTGAGGGTGTTCAACTCAACCCATAACACGACCCTTGTGATTACACTGGGCCCACATGGATAATCCAGGACAAACTCCTCTTTTAAGGTCCCCTAATTAACAGCCTTCACTCCCCCTGCTTCCTTAATTTCTCCTTTACCATATAAAATAACATTTTCACAAATTCGAGGGAGAAAGATATGGATGCCTTTGGGAGGGGCATTATTCTATTGACCACACTCACTTTATATTTTTTATTTAATGGCAAGTTTTGCTTGCTAAGAAATCTGGTATATTTGCTATGTGTTGATGCCTGGGTATTTTAGACAATAAGTGCTATTAGGGAAAAAATGCTGTTTCAGCTATACAACTGATAAACATACGTAGAGCTACATACATTTTAAACAGAGAATTCTAGAAATCATAAATACAGATGTAAAATATGTAGTATTTTTTTAAATAATTAAAACTTTAAATATGTGTGGACATAGCCAAAAATCCTAGAAATGGCTTTACGTTTTATTTTGACAGTATATCCAAAAACCAGATAATACCTAAAAATTTTTATTATGTCAGTGTTACATACCTTATCTCATAAAAACAAATTAGTAGCAATTGCATTTAAAGGACAACTATACCATCTAATAAACTTCTAAAAACATTGTTGTGGGGAAGAAAACAAATTTTTTTCAAATGTCAACAAGGAGTCAAAATTTATAACCAAGATGCAGAATTCACATAAAGACATCCTGGAAAAAAAGAAAGTAGGAACTAGTCCTTTTTCAAGAAAGAAAATAAGTTCCAAATTAGCTGGGGGTTCTATAAATCACATTTACACCCATTCTACTAGTCCCAGAGAAAAGCTAGGCCTGACATTTAGTAATATAAAAGCCTAACTTCTAATAAATAATAATTTTACTGAAAACAAATAATGAAACACAAATAGTTCCTGGGACCTGAAAATGTTCTCTAAAAATTATAACGTGGAATTTGGATTCAAACAAAAGAGCAAGAGGAAAAAGTAGCAGTACAACTTACTATATAGGTTTACTGTGCATGAGATAGATACCTACATTTCAAAGAATGAACCTACAGGGTAGGTAGGTAAGTAGTATTTTAAAATGTGGAAACAGGGCAGCCCCAGTGGCTCAGTGGTTTAGTGCCGCCTTCAGCCCAGGGTGTGATCCTGGAGTTCTGGGATCAAGTCCTATGTCGGGCTCCCTGCATGGAGCCTGCTTCTCCCTCTGCCTGTGTCTCTGCCTCTCTCTCTCTCTCTCTCTCTCTCTCTCTCTCTCTCTCTCTGTGTGTGTGTGTGTGTGTGTGTGTGTCTCATAAATAAGATATTTATTTATTTATTTTTTATTTTTAGATCTTTAAAATAAAATAAAATGTGGAAACAGGGGCACTTGGGTGGCTCAGCTGGTTAAACGTCCAACTCTTGATTTCAGCCCAGGTCTTGATATTAGGGTCATGAGATTGAGCTCCCCTGAGCACGGTGAGGACTCCCTCTTATTCTGCTCCTCCCCCCGCCGCCCCCCTTCCCCGCTCATGCTCTTTTTGCCTCTAAATAAATAAATACATAAGTAAAAATAATCAATAAAATGTGGAAACAGGCTCAGAGAAGTTTTATGATTTATCCAAACTCAAACACCTTGTAGGGGCAGAACTGAAATGTGAACTCAATTTTGTGTCTGACTTGCAAAACTAACTTTCTGCTCTATGCAAAGGAAATATGCTGTATGGATTTCTAATCTCTGTTTAGTTACAAGATATACTTTTAATAGGGATATGTAAGCTTACCTATGATATATATTCAAGTTAAGTATTCTCTTAAAAAATATATCCAGCTCAAATGTTAATGGTTGTGGGCTGAACCTAGCTGTGTTAGGTAATATATTTTAAATCCTATGGTTAAATTTTCATTTCCAAGAGTTGTCTCTTAATTGTGAATTTTTATAACTAAGAATTTCTGCTCTCATCAGGACAGTTAAAACTTTATGGGGTGCTCATTCTGTTGTTTTGTCCATTTGATTTCCTTAGTAAGCACTTTGTGTTACAGCAGTAAAATGAGGGATACTTGGGTGGCTCAGCAGTTGAGAATCTGCCTTCAGCTCAGGGCATGATCCCAGGGTCCTGGGATTGAGTCTCAATATCAGGCTCCCTGCGAGGAACCTGCTTCTCCCTCTGCCTGTGTCTCTGCCTTTTCTCTGTGTCTCTCATGAATAAATAAACAAAATCTTTAAAAAAAAAAAAGGCAATGAAATGACACAAGGTCTCTCATCCTGAGCACAATATTGTTGTTTATCAGGATGCTCTAAAGTAGATGGGATGCTTGCTGCCTGACATACCTCTTCTAAATGAGATGCCGCGTGTTAATTGATTTTGTAATTCAAGTCATTTAAGAGTGGGTATATCTATGCTTTCAGTCCAGGTAAGTCTAGTACCTACTGAATGTAGGATAGTTTTAATAACTGATGTTATGCCATCACAGTATTACTTTTCCAGACTTTTCTTGGCAATATTGGCTTCTCCAATAGTGTATTACTTTGTATCTACTTTGAGGTTTGGATTCAAACAAAAGAGCAATGACAGATCAATTTTTAACTTGAAAATCATAATCAGGACATTCTTCTAAAATTAACAGTGGAATTTTTCTCCAGCTAGAAAAATATTAGATGAGGCAGGGAGCTCCAGCAATACTTATTGTTGGATAACAAAATCTACCAAATGACGAAAGTATCCTTTTAATCCAACTCTTTATTGATAGGGTCATGATCTCCAAAATGATCTTCTGAATTATGAATTAATTTTAAGAGCAAGAAATATTCATTAAAAGGAGAGATCCGGGGCAGCCCGAGTGGCTCAGCGATTTAGCGCCTGCCTTCAGCCCAGGGCCTGATCCTGGACCCTGGGATCAAGTTCCACTTCGGGCTCCCTGCATGGAGCCTGCTTCTCCCTCTGTCTGCATCTCTGCCTCTCTCTCTCTCTCTCTGTGTGTGTGTGTGTGTCTCATGAATAAATAAATAAAATATTTTTAAAAAATAAAAAAATAATAAAAAGAGAGATTCAAAGAGAGAGAGAGAAATTGTATTGCCTTGTTCCGTGTTTCCTAAGTTTGAAAAAATATGGGGATTAGTAACCTGCAATTAACCTGCTGTATTTGTGCACTTCTCATTAATCAAAGTGCTTTCCATTGTAACCAATGAGACAGAGCAGTGGGGCAATATTTCTTCATTAGTGCTGGTTGGCTTGTTTTGGGTTTTTGTTTCCTACTGAAAAAAAAATTAACTGGTGATAATGAAATGGTGTCTGTCTTGTTACAGGTGTTGTATAGTGAATCACCACAAACTTCTTTGGGATTGCTATCCATATTATTGGAACATGACATTTACTAAATCGAGGAAGCTAGACTCAAGGAAATGAGGTAACACATATTTTGTAATCCATTTATATGCATGGATATAAAATATACATTTCCTTGGATATAAGGAGAAAAAACTTCTTTTCAACAGAACTAAAGAGAAAAATGAGGTATTTTCTTTCCAAAAATACCCATGCCCTATGTGTCATTACACAATAATGATTGACAGCTGCCCAGAGGGCTTAGTCTCAGGAAAGGCTAATAAATGACCAAAAGAAAATAGCTCATTAGGAGCTAGAAAGCAATGACTTTTTATATCCTACAGCTAAATTTGTGACAAACATGATTATTGGCCTTACATTTTCCAAATGGTCTCCCTT
Source organism: Nyctereutes procyonoides (assembly GCF_905146905.1). NCBI lineage: Eukaryota > Metazoa > Chordata > Mammalia > Carnivora > Canidae > Nyctereutes > Nyctereutes procyonoides. Next base: position 14,980,743 of record NW_026575082.1, on the reverse strand, counting down.
CTTTCATTACAGTACAGAAATACACACTACTGCAAGTCAGCATGTCTTCTAGATGATTCCAGTAGAGGAATACTACCTGTAAACAGCTTGGTTACTCAGAAATGTACTGACTTTAAGAACAGTATTTCAATCCCAGTCATTCTCTCCTCATACTTGAAGGTCGTGTTCTTAAAAATCCCTGTGGGAGTAAAACCGCAAGTTAAAAAACTCTCACTGTAGACAAGATAAGGCTGGAAGTCACAGTCATGAAAGAATCTATAGAAGTCCTTATACTTTCATTCACTAGATATTTGTGTGTGTGTGTGTGTGTGTGTGTGTGTGTGTGAGAATATGTGTGTACAAAGAGTGCACAGTAAATGTAATTAACAAAGATGTTTCACTGGTTTTAAAATTTTAAATAATAGCTATTATACTATTAATTTTCATTTGTCTCTCCTAGCTCCCCAGAAATTTCTCAGAATCTTTTTTAAATTTTATTTAATTCTAATTAATTTAGATTTTAAAAAATATATTTTATTCATTTGAGAGAGAGAGAGAAAAGCAGATTCCCCACTGAGCAGAGAGCTGTGATCCCAGGACACCGGGATCATGACCTGAGCCCAAGGCAGATGCTTAACCGACTGAGCCACCCGGGAGCCCCTCTCTGGATCTCTTTTCCCTATGACTTCAATGTCCTAGGTTTTGTTTTGCTTTGTTGCACAGAATACTCATGCTAAAAGATTTTCTGCATCTGCTGATCCATTCAAATGTTCAACTCATCTCTAGTTTGATAATGCCTTATAAGTAAAAGAAAAATATTTTATGATAAAATAGCATATATTTAAACATGTAAATGCTCTAGAAAGACTTCAACTAGAAAACAAAAAATGCCTCCAAAGTTTCCCAGATGTTCCCTCAGGGACAGTATCTGCCCCATCAAGCACCTTTAACTTGGGCCAGAAGTTAGCAAACTATGGCCCACTGCTTATTTTTTTTATATTTGTCTATATAATACTTTATTTTTTTACAATCAAAGTTTTACTCTAAGTCTTCTCATCTAAGGTCTGAAGATTTACTGTTTTGTCCATTAGCAATCATATGTAAAATTATACTAATTTTATGCTTTTTATTCTATTATTGTTTAAATTTTAATTTCAATGTAGTTAACGTACAGTGTTATATTAGTTGCAGGTGTACAATACAGTGAGTCAGCACTTCCAACTGGTGCTCATCATGACAAGCTCACTCCTTAATCCCCATCACCTATTTCCCCACTTTCCCTCTGTGGACCATCAATGTGTTCTCTGTAGTTACAAGTCTGTTTCTTGGTCTTTTTCTCTGTTTTTCCCTTTGCTCATCTATTTCATTTCAAATTCCACATACGAGTGAAATCATATGGTATTTGTCTTTCTCTGACTGATTTTTATGCTTATTTTTTATACAGCCTGCAGCTTAAAATTATTTTTACATTTATAAAGTGTTGGGAAAAAATCAAAGGAATACTATCTGTGACATTAAAAGTTACATGAAATTCTAGTTTCAGTGTCCATAAATAGAATTTTATTGGCACACAGCTATACTCATTTGCTGATGGCTCATCTATGGCTACTTCTGTGGCACAACTACAGAGCTGAGTGGCTGTGGTGCATTGGCTGGCCCACAAAGCCTCATGCCCTTAGTATCTGCCCTTTTACAGAAAAAGTTGGCCAACCCTTGATTTACACTGCAACATCCCCCAATACATCAAGGTACACATTCTCAGCCCTGTCCATGATGATCCAATGAACAAATCTACATCATCAATCCACCCCTCTTCATTGATACAATGTAATTCAAAGGCAGGATTTTACTTTGTCTTTTCTTCTTTTGTCCTACCCCAACTCAGTTTGTCTAACTCTTCTGCTTTGGGGTTTGGTTATTTAGGGACTGAGGTGTAGGGGGGGGTTGTATTTTTGCTTTGTTATTTTGTTTCAATTCCCTCTAATAAGAATGGCTTTTATTGTACCTAAAACCCATATATTCCTGACCCCAGTAGGTCATATTTATTTTATATCTAATTACTACTGTGTGAAATTCCTCTACCCAAATACCAGAAATTTGCCCCCATCAGATTCTCCTACCATTTCTCAGGCTGCTTTGTTAATTTAAGAGCTCCCAGTAGATTCCATGGGGACTTCCGTCCCACCACAAGGAGTGCCATTCTGCTGACCAGATATACCATCCATGGCCACTGCTGCCACCATGACTGAGTTGTTGACTGATCTTCTCTTGGCTGCTCTTTCCAAAGCATGGGACATACCCTGATTCCCTGCAGTGCTTATGAAACCAAGCCTTTAATAAAGGCATAGGGATGATGGAAGAAAGTATAACAAAGAACATAACTGACAACTGCTACTAAAGTGGCTGCTTTTAAAGCCTAGGGCCCTAAACTTGCTGGACTAGAATCACCCGTTTCCAAAAAGTCACCACCTACCACCTTGCCTTGGTATCTGGGACCAATTGAGCCCCCATCAGACATGGAGAACGTTGCCCTTCTAAATCCAAGGCCCATTTCATGTCTTACTCCACGTCTGAAGACATTAACCTTCCCCCAGACATTCATTCTTCTCAAGGGAAACCATGTTGTCAAAGACTAGGAGACTAATTTGGCACCGTGGCCCAGACAATAAAAGTCCAAGTCTGTCAGTACAGTTTTCCCAAAAATTCTGAATTATCTTCCACTCTCTGCTATAATATTTTCTCTAAGATGAAGTGACAAGAAAATCAGATGTGTCTTTCTCTCTGAGTCCTGGCTTAACTTGAAATCCTATCTAGCTCAAATTATAATTTTCAAGCAAAGAGCATCTGTATTTAAATTTAGAATGTGCGTGTTGGGGGGCAGGGGTATTCACCAACTTTACTCCATAAAACCATAAATAATACAGCAAATCTCCATTATTTAACACAACTCTTAACACTTCAGTGTAAAGCATTTTTATTGAATTGCCTCACCGTCAACACATCCTGAGAGGTAAGGGTTGGTATTTGCTTTATTTTCACATAACTAATAATATCCGCCACAGTTGAATATTCCATGATTGTATATTATATATTCTTCCAAGAATAAAAGGATGGTCTGTTCCAAATGGGGGGAAATTCCTACAACTCTTTAAAGGGTAATTTTTCAATCTAAAAAACAAAACCATAAAACTTTAGGTTTTAGTTTGAACAGAAACTGTAACCAAAAATATTACTATTTTCAAAAAGAAAATATTGATGTATATTTTCATCAAAAAGAAAATATTTATGTGTATTGATGTAATATCCACTGATGTATATTACAATTTCAAAAAATTGAACATGTCTTTGGTAAGAAACATTTTTATATTCTGCTTACATCTGTTTTTCAAAACACTAAGAAGAGATCAATTAGCATTTTACAGAAAATTATCTACCCCCCCCTTTTTAAACTCATGAAAAATTTTGTTTAAATCATTTCTAAATACTTTCAGAGTTTTTAGATTCTCCTGTACTTGAAGATCTGAGCTGCCAGTTATCTACTAAAGGCAGATTTAGGTCAGTAGAGATCTGTCTACACGAAGCAAGTACAAGTGAAAGACATGGGTCTTACACATTTTGTAGATGTGTTCATTTCCTAGCCTACCCACTCTGGTCTTACTGTTATCATTAATAGTAAGCCATCTTATTTTACTATTTATCAGTTTTATCCACTCCATTTAGGTGTCTTTAGCAATAATAATAATAATAAATATTAATAATATTAATGAAAGCCTTAATAAAGACAATAAAAACATTAGGTTACTTAAGAATGACTAAACCCATAGTGTAGGATATATATTACATAATTTATTAACAAATATTTATAAATATATATAAATCAAGTAATATACAAATCAGTCATAAACCAATAAATACTGTCTGTAACTCTGTAACCTCTCAGTGGGGAAGCAGTCTAGCCTTAAATCACATCCAGGGGGAACAGGAAAGAGTTACTCTTGACTTAAGAAAAGTATCTGCTGAAAATATGATTCACTTGATCATAAAATACATATTAACATATTATTGGCCAGATTTCAACCATTACCCCATTGATATAATATATTCTTTAATATAATGAAGTTCTGGCTTACAAATATTTTTTAAAAAGAAATTTAGTTTAATAATAGCACACTAACATGTGCTCTCTATCCCTACAATAGAGTAGAGCCACCAAGATTTTCTGTGGGCCAATTATGAGGTGTGAAATCAGCTCATCTCCAAGTCAATTCCAGCAGATCCTGTTCACAGGTCAAAAGAATGCATAGATCTACACATATCAGTTGGTTCCTTATCCTGATTTTCCTATCAAATGTATAAAAGATAAAAGGCAACAGTACTCAATTCTCTATAGGCAGCATTTTTAGGAAAACCAATGAATTCCTTTCTAAAGAAAAGGAATCAAGGCTGTATAGCTATGCTGAATTTTTACATATACATTTGTATGGGTTTTGATTTATATTTGGTTATAAAATATCCTCATGCATCTATTATTTTTCCATCAGAAAGTCACTTTCCTTTTTTTTTTTTTTTAATTTATGATAGTCACAGAGAGAGAGAGAGGCAGAGACACAGGCGGAGGGAGAAGCAGGCTCCATGCACCGGGAGCCCGATGTGGGATTCGATCCCGGGTCTCCAGGATCGCGCCCTGGGCCAAAGGCAGGCGCCAAACCGCTGCACCACCCAGGGATCCCAGAAAGTCACTTTCCATCAAACTACTAGTATTATTTTTGTTATTATCTAAGAGAGATTTCTAGCATTAATATAAATATGTTATAAGAAGCACAGCTTCTTAGGTGTTGATGCTCTTGAAAACTGAAGTTTTCCAATCTAACCTTTCCTTTTAAAAAGGACATTGCCTCTTATGAATCTGTGATTAGCTGTCCTAATCTAATTATTAAAATATACACAGAGTGAGTGTATGTGTGAAGGAGTCAGAAAAACGGACACAAAGACAGGCAGAAGGAGAATGAGAAAATAAATATGCTAAAAAGCTTAAGCTTTCATCTTCCACTTTCTAGGCAGTTTATGAGTAAAATAAGTTTAGTATGTATACATCCTTTTGGAGGTGTAGCTTTCACTTACTTACAAGATTTTCTGTGTAACATATGAGCTATTTCAGGGCACAATAGCCCCCAAAAGATCAGCAATCAGGGTGACCGTGGTGAGGAACAGGTGTGAATGCAGGCATAGAGTTAAGTTATTGATGGAGGAGAAGTATCAGGTAAGCCTAGAGATTCTGCTAAGGTTTCATTAAGCTAATTAAGTATTAGCAAGGCTGAGTAAAGATTAGCTGATATAACAACAACAAAAACACAGACTGGAAGTTTATTTCTCTTTTATACAGAACATGAGGCAAAACTGCTCCCTGAGGCCATTCACAGACATGCATTCCTTTCAACTTGGAACCCTTAGAATTGACACAAAGTTGAGTTCACCCCCACATCCCTTTTCCAGTCTATGGCTCTCACCGGAAAAGTGGGAAAAAAAAGAAGTTTGGAACAAGTAATATCTTTCTAGACAATCACTTGCAGAAGTTGTACTTGGCACATCTATTTACATTTCACTGGAGAGAATGGGGGAGAGAACGGAGTCTCATGGCCACATCCAGCTGCAAGGGAATCTGGGAAATGCAATCTCTAACAGGGTAATCATGTACCCAGATAAACTCTATTACAATGGAACAAGGGACAACCAGCAGGTCCTTATCTGGGCCCTTTACCTTGGGTTCCCCAGTATTACCATTTATTTGTTTTTAGACCATTGGGTCTAAATCTTGGGGGATGAAACTATATATTGGATCTGTGTTACTCTTCCCCTCAGAAACCTATGCATATTTGACATCCCTGCCTTCCTTGCAGATCCCCAAGGGCCAAAAGGGCTCTCTTACATCAGAAAAGACTACAATGCTAAACAGTAGATTGCTCACCATTGGTTCATTCTATCAAGATGAGATTATATACTTCGTGAATATTAAAAAAATCTTAACACAATAGTGTTATGAAATAGCTTCATTTTCAACATTATGTTGACTTTGGTTAGCTGATGTAGTAGACACAGTTCTCCAGAGAAAAGAAGCAAAAGAGTACAGGTATATATTATAAGAAATTGGCTTACATGACTATGGAGGCTGTGTAAGTCCTGAGATCTGCACTTGGCAAAATGGAGGCCCGGGAAAACCAAGGGTATAAATTCTAGTCTGAGTTCCTGAAGGCAGGAGAAGACCCGTGTCTCAGCTCCGAGACACTCCGAAAGAGTAAGCTCTTTCTTACTCAGCCTTTTTGGTTCTGTTCGGGCCCTGGGTGGATTGGAGGCCAACTCACATTGGGAAGAGATACTTGCTTTACTCTATCTACTGATTCAAATGTTAATCTCATCTAGAAACATCCTCATAGACACACCCACTTAACCAAATATTTGGACACCTGGTGGCCCAGTCAAGTTAACACACAAAGTTAACCACCAAGGATGACTGTCCTTATTCTCTTTAGTAAAACAGCTCTGAGTTAGATCAAATATGACCAAAATAATCAGGTAGATATGAGAAAAACAGTTCTGTGTTGTTGTTGTTGTAGTTGTTTTAGTTTCTAAAGGCCCTGGCTTTTGGCACTTGAGCTTAAGTGTGACTTGGGATGTATTTTAAGGAAACAGCCACACTCCAGGCAGAATTAATATGAGACACTCAGGGCTACTTACCAGGAATAGAATATATACTGCAAATAGTCAGTCTAAGAGAGAATATGTAGCAATTTAAGAAGATCTTGTGATAAATTTGGATGGTGGCCTTTTTTTCCTCCCCCTAGTTTTCCCACAGTATTAAAGACTTTCTGAGATGCCTAGATAAATATAATATAAAATGAAAATTTAAGAATAACATCCACAATTAGGTTTTTTCCTTTATAAAAAACCTAATTTGCAAGCTTTTAGGCTGTCTGTATCCCTTGAAATGATGTATAAAAATGATAATGACTCAGAAAGTGTGACACAGACAATCAGTTCAGATAATTACAGCACAAAAGTGGATTTCTTTTATTCCAATTGGCTATTTTAATTGATCAGATAAGCCTAATAATCAAGCAATTTCTACTTAATTTGTGCTAGGCACGTATAATTTCAGCAGCTTTGAAGCATCACTACACTCCCTCAAAATTTTTGTTAAGGCTCTTTGCAAAACTGTAATGTCGAGTTTTAATGGCTTTATAGAGGAGAGCAAACCTTAAAACATGAATAGAAAAAAATCTCTTCATAGTCTCACATTGGTTTCCCTGGTTTTGAGACCTGGAATACACAAACTTAGCAACTCTTCTCTTTCTATTCTTTAGGCTCACAGCGTTAAGCTTAATAAGAGTGAAGAAAAACCAACAAAATCTTCTTGAGGACCAAAGAGACAGAATGTCTATTATTAGTTGATAGTTGTCAGTACCGTTAGATAGTTCCCAGATGAATCCCTAAGATATCAAAGTTTTAGAGCGCTCTGAGTAGCAAAGAAAATATCAGAGGAGAGCCTCAACTTGTAAAACTGTAGACCTGAGATTTACATTTTCTCTCTTGTCTATTGTCTTTGGTACACATCAAATGGTTTATTGGGGTTCTAACGTGATTTGTTGACCAACTCCAAGGGTTTTGTGTACATGAGGTAACCATTGCCACCGAGAAGGCTGCCAGGAGGGAGAAAGTGGTGGTGGAAGGGGGAGGAGTCCTTTGATGATTTAATTTGGATTGTAACGTCATGAGCCCTTCGCAGACCTTCCCTGTTCCCTCCTCTGCTACTGGACCAACGCAATGAGCAGAGCGCTTCTAAGGACAACTGACTCATGGCTGATATGGGCAAAGCATCCATGTCAGGATTAGTCATGCAGGCGGACAAGAGGATGTTTATTTTAGATCATTCGTTCTGACAAGACTATGGATTTGGAGTTGCTGCAACCATGGGTTAAGGGAAGTACTGAAAGTGGCTACAGGCAGAGAAAACTTCCAAAGGGGGGCTTCTGGGGAGGAGCGTCAATATCCTGATGAAAAGTCTTAAATTTATCCATGGTTAGCTGTGAGCTTGCAAAGTCAAAGTGTACTTCCAGGACTTGCTGCAATAATGTAGTACCTGTAGTACCTTCCTGCACTGTACGGAGCCCAGGGGGGTGGGGGGGGGTGTGGTCTCAGACTGAACGGGGTGTATAAACACTTTAGCAAAAACACTTTCTCAAAACGAAAGGAGAAAAACATTGGAAAAAGTGAAGCATGTGAAGAAGAGATGACAAGGTACCGGATGCTTTCCTTGGTTCACACATTAGAAACTGAAGTTAATTCACATTTTCCTGTTTGAGTTTCTGCAGTTTTTGTCATGAGAATTAACCAGACTGGGGCTCAGGAAGAATCAGCACAGAATCAGCACACAAGGGTCCTCTTGGCCGGGCCATGGCACGTATCACTGAATATAAGATAAATGGGCTCTGATTTCGAAAAGCAATTATTCCACTGAAAGGATACAGCCATCCCTCCCCTTAGTGCGACGAACAATGTGTTTACTATAAAATGCTAATTAGCCCTTAAAGTTATTAATGTAATTACTGTTCATCTAAGGACATAAATCTGACAGCCCCTGAGGACAGAGGCATTGCTCATTTTGAAGAAGCAGGCAGGAAGCCCTTTTTGCTTACCTATTTGCTTATTTTAAACTAAATCACTCTTAAAGACAAAAATAAAATATTATCAAGTTGCCAGCTATTCGAAGAAGATAAAGATGTGGAGAGCTGAAATAAGCAGTTATAAGACACACTGACATTTGTGTTCATAAGTAAGGCACCACTTTTTAAGCCTAATAAGAGCAGATCATGGATTTAAGGGTATGTGTTATGAATGCCTCATTTAATCTCTGATAGGGCAGCTTACTTTGAGTACTATCTGGAAGAATCATTTGGGCAGGGAAAATGAAAAATACTGTTTCTCTATTCACTAAGTATAGAAGATTTTAGAGGGGGCCTATTTATATTTCTCACAGAACTTCGAAGTTACATGTCTCTAGGGCAATATAGCTATCTTGTCCTCATTGCCTTCTTCAAATAGAGAGGTATTCCTCTAGTTGTCTGGAGTAAATAAAAGTTCCTTGCTACAAAGATAAAAAGCATATTAGAATTTTACCAATCATGTTCAACACTATTTAACTGAAAATGAGGTCAGTCCTCCTCATTAGGGCAGAAAGAAGAGGCCTCATTGCTCAAATTCCCAATGCTTTTACTATAAAAATTGTTCATACTGCATGTAACAGAAAACCTAGCCCAACATGGCTTAAGCAAAAATAGAGAATGGCTTTTCTTTTATAACTGGACACCCTGCAGTATAGGCAGCTTCAGCTACAGTTTGATCCAGAAATCTACCATAAACTCAAAGCTCCCACTATATTTTGCATTCCCTACTCTTGTGTTGTTGTCTTTTTCCTCAGGTGCACTCCCTTCGGAGTGGCTGCAGCAGTTTTAGATATCAGTTTTAGATATCACATCATCCATAGAAAAAGAGTGTTTATAGGTCTCTTAGAAGAGCATGGAAGTTCTTGCAGGAAGGATGCCCCTGCAAAGTTCTACTTGTGTCTACTAAATCATAGACCCAGTGAAACAGACTATATGTTGCCTATCCAATAGCTGGTATCCCCTTCCTCCTTGATAGCAGAACCTTGATTTTGTTCAAGTATAGAGCAGCAGTCAGCTCAGGGAAGTGAGCCACTCCCTCAGTCTTAAGGGATAAACCATAGTTGGACTAAGTCAATCATAATAGTACCACTGCTTTTTCCAATGACTGCTTTAGGGCTTGGGCAATTCTGCTCAATAGAACCTTTAGAGAAGTCTACTTAAGACCTCTGGAAAAGATTTTCCTCTTAAAGAGAAATGTAAGTAGACATCTACTCTGTCTACCCTTCTTTGGATGCTGTTACAGAAGGAAGTGATTATTTGAGACTGTGGCAGCTATCTTGTGACAATGAAAATCTTAGGCTGATATAGAGATTGACCTTACTGAATCATGGAAAAAGCCTTGGAGCTGCCTCCTTCCAGAAATCTTCTTGGGAGAATAATCTCCTAGTTCTTATGACACTTTTACTCAGATACCGTGTTATTTGCAACTCAAAGCATCTCAACTGATAAAACCAACCCTCAGGAGTCAGGAGATGGATGTGGTAAAGAGCTAAAATGCTAAAGGCCTACCTACTGAGTAGAGGGTATATCAATCCCATTCAAAGAGCCTGGCTGAGAATGAAAAAGAGGAGTTCTCTAGAAGCAGATCTGAGTGATTTTAAGAAAGCCCAAAGGGAAAAAGAATGCTGGAGAAGCAATCCAAAAATGTTTGATACACATGACAATCCACCTTCATCAAAAACACCAACCTGCTCATCAGGAACCTGTAGAATCCCCATTAACTATGACGATAATCAGAAAATAGGCCCTTTTTGTCAGATTTCAGCTGAGCACTTCTTTCTGGGCGTCCCACAAGTTCATCACACTTCAATGTTTAAAATAAAACTCCCATCCATTCCCCTTTAAAAGTCATTCCATCTGTTATATTCCACATCTCAGGGCATAAAATCTCTTTCACCAATTCAAATAAATCAGAAATTTAAAAATCATTCCCGACCCTTCCTTCATCACCACTTCCCAATAAGGTCAAAGCTTCTGTTCATTCCATATCCAAAATGTCTCTTGGTTCATCTCTTGCTGGTCGTTCCCATTTCCTCACCCTCATCCGTGTCCCATGCCCCATAGCAACAATGCCTGGTTGGACCTCCAGAGTGTAGTCACATTTCACTCCAATGTTTCATATCTATTGGGATCACAAACATGACTGAATGATGTTTAAAACAACCCTTCAAAAATCTCTTATACTGTTTCTAATATAAAGCCTCAGACCACTTTGTGCTCTAAGTCCACACTTCAAAGCATGTGTCTAAATGCACTGTAGTAATTAAGCTAACAACAAGCAAGGTCATTTCAATCGAAATAATGTTTGTAAAGAAAACAGAGTAATACTTAGGGCAAAAGGGTAGAATGAGAAAGCCAGGGCTTTGGAGTTAGCATGTCCTGCACCTGAGTTTTAGCTTATTAGCTGAGTAAAAACTGGTTAAGTCTCTTAACCTCTCAGAGACCTCCTTCCTTCTTCTGTTATTATGGGGAGCATGATCCCCACTTTAGGAGCTGTCAAGGATTTGACATAAGGAAACAGAGGTTAAGTATCTAGTACAGCATGACAGTAGATACTCAACAAATAACTATTAGTATTGTTTTTATTACTTGGCACTTAGAAAATGCTGGATTTCCTTCCTTATCCAGAACCAAGACTTGCAGAGATTAAAAACAAAATCCACAGATTCCGTGTACTGTTGCTCATACAATTTTTGCATAAGAGAGCAGCAAGTGGTGACAATATGCAATTCTAATCAGCTTTTTTAATGCTGATTTCCCAAGTCCAAATCCAAGGAGTAGCAGCAAATTAAAAGGCAGAAAGGGTGAAAACAGAGAGAACTAGTAGATGGCAGCAGGGAAGCTTAAGGAGACACCTTCACATACAGATGTAACAACACAAAATGCACAAGAGCAGAGCCAACAGCCTTCACTAGCTCAAGGGACCCACCACAAGAGGGGCAGAGAAGAGCAGCACGTGGTGGCTAACGACACAGATTCAGAACCCCGCTGCATATGTCTGAACCCCAGCTTTTCTATAGGCTACTTTACAGTCTCAGACAAGTTTCTCGACCTCTCTGTGCTTCAGTTTCCTCTCTGTGAAATGAAGACAAACACTGTACCTATGTCACAGGGTTGTATGGAAATAAACGTGGAAGTAAATTACTTGAAGCTGCAGGGGACTTAAAACGGTACCTGACCCATAGTGAGAGACCAGAGAAGCACTCACTTCTATTGTTACAACATGGTATCAGCAAGAGTCTTATCTGAAAGACTGAATCATCAAATATTATGCTCTGTAGCGTCTCCTTTTAAAGACAAGTGGCAATACCTTTGATAGTGAGTCTGGTGCTTATGGTAGGAAAATTTTAGGAATCTGAAATATTTACGTGTCTGTAATCTCACCAAGACTACCAGAAAAATGAGATACTACACTGAGATGCAGCACTTTTAAGTGGATGTTATTTTCAGTCCATTAAAAGAAGTCTTTTCTTTCCCCCATACCTGTGGAACTGCAAAGAGACAGGGAGAAAGACAGGTTCTTTTAAAAGGACCCAGCCTCAGTGCATGTTCCCCAATGGGAAAGAGCTGGACTCCATCCAAAAGTTTCTTTCTTTCTTTTTATTTTTTTTTTAAGATTTTATTTATTTATTCATGAAAGATACAGAGAGAGACAGAGACACAGGCAGAGGGACTCCCTGCAGGGAGCCCAATGCAGGACTGGATCCCAGGACCCCAGGATCACACCCTGAGCTGAAGGCAGCCGATCAACCACTGAGCCACCCAGGTGCCTCTCCATCCAAAAGTTTCCAAGTGATATAAAGATTCCAGCCTTGTGGTTTGTGAGAATGCCAGAACAAGGCTTCCCTACCTTGTCTTCTCTTTGCAGAAAAGAAACCACATAAGACATTTATTTATTCCTATTCCCTTAACTGACAGAAGCCAAAAGCAGCGGTTCTTGCATTTTTTAGAAAAAATGGGTGAAAATCGCTTACCAGATTTTTGTCAGTATGTTGTGTCAGGCTAGTAGGTATGTTCACTTTAGAGATGCTTCTAAATAGTAAATCACTCAGAAAATGCTGCACTCAGTTTTCAGTCCAACAGGAGATTAAAGCCATTTATCATCATCATTCATAAATTGTTCATTGTATCTCATCAGGAGAAAGAAAACAGAACTTCTAATTCAATCTAATTTTGACAGTAAGTTCATATAGTCTTCAATATTGCAATCCTTGGAACAAATCTTCTCAAAGTGGAAGTGCCAGCCTTCTGCCATGAAAACATAAAGTAGGGGTCTGTGCAGCCCTCACAGTGTGCCATCTTTTCTCATGTAATTATTCCCATAACTTAGAAAACCTAACCAAAAGTGTGACTAGGCCGTTGTGGCCAAGATGACTGCCTAACAATATTTTTCAACTGCAGCTGTGAGCAGTAAGTAAATAATCAATACATCGATCAATAAGGTACCGATTTTATTTTCTTATAGAATCTTCAGGATTCTCTTAGCATTTAGGGATTAACTACAACTGATCAATTAAGTTAGTAATTTGCAGCTAAAGGACTATTAAAAGCTCCACATTAATATTTACTCTGAAAAAATAATTAGAAGCAAATCAAACTTGAGAACATAATAAAAATAACATCCCAATGCAGCCAAGTACTTTACTGCATCAATGTAACAATCTATTAGTAGACAAGTGATAAATCTGATAGGATTTGCTCAAGAGATACAAAAAAATTGTTTCAGGGGCACCTGGGCGGTGCACTCAATTGAGCCTGTCCGACTCTTGGTTTCGGTTCAGGTCATGATCTCATAGGTTGTGAGATTGAGCCCCATATTGACCTCCATGTTTAGCATGGGCCTGTTTGGATCTCTCTCCCTCCTTCCTCCTCTTCACCTCCCCCTGTTCTCTCTCTTTCTCTCTAAAATGAATAAATAAGTCTTTTAAAAAAAAAGTTTCACAGAATTCCTACATTTTCCTAACATAAGTAAAAATAATAGCTATTGGATCAAACACCTCGTGTGTGTCAGACCCTACGTTACAGTTTAGACCCTCCTTTCACCATCTCATCACCATATCCAGAAGATGGCATCACAGAACTCTATGTAAAAATGAAGGTCTAGAAATGTAGAGGAATTTGTCTAACACCTTATTTCCAAACCTAGGTTTTAACTCATCATAATATACTACTTATACACATCGAAGAAAAAAACAAAAAAAGACTATTGTCTTAATGTGATAATCTATATATACTTAAACTAAACTAACAACCAATAACATATTTATGACAATCAAGAAATCAATGACTAAGAACATTAAGACCCCACATAAAAGATGTTAACAATTTATATAGAAGACAAAAGTAGACAAATATATGAAAAAATATAAATAGTATAATTTCTTAATGTAAGAAATCTTTCGTGTTTATCAAAAAGAGCAAACATTTCACATATAACACTCAGCTTGTTTAAGAATGTACTAGAACAATTACTCGTGGAAGGGCAAACATCTATAACTTCTTGGATAGATATTTGTCAGTAAATACTCTTAGACAATTTATTACCTTTTGTTCCAATAATCCCTATGTTACGTATTTACCCTAAGGAAATAATTAGAAATTTATACAATTTATAATAAAGAACATTCTTTGAAATGTTATATCTAACACTGAGAAAACTGGAAACAGCCTGACTATGGAATAATAGAGGAAGGATCAGGTTAATTTAGTTCATCCTGATGACAAAATATTAAGCCAATTTCTAAATGTTATTTGAGTATTCACCCAACTTAAAAATATTTTGTATCAAAACATAGCCAGCTATGTTAAATGAAAAACAGGATAGCATTTTTATATCTAATACTATCCTAATTGTGTACCTATGTATTAACTGAAAAAAAAAACCTGAATAAATACATGACAGTGTTGGCAGTAGTTATTTATTGTGGTGAATGTATGGTTGATTTTGATTTATATCTTCACACATTTCTGCATTTTACAAAATCTCTACAAGGAACTCAGATAAATGTTATATTATTTTAAAATGTTATAAAAAAAAAACAAGAGGGTCTCAACTAATGGTATCCTATAGGTATAAAGTCTGAGACTATTTCCATTTTTTTCAGCAAGAAGCTCCAGTAGTAGTGATCTATCTTCACCTATACTTGCACTCAGCTTTCACAGGTTAGACAGGCCCCCGTCACACTGTTGATGTTCATTAGAGTAAATGAAGACCAATAACCATCAGTGGGGTCCCTATGGCAAATACACCTTTCTCACTGTTCCAGAGCCTGGCTTTCTTAACCTCAGCAATCAGTTCTGCCAGAAGAAGCAGGGAATGGAGGAGTGAGGAGCCTGAGGTAAACAATTGTCAGGGTGTGTGCTCAAAGTGTTAGCAATTCGTTCTTAAGTGTAATGATAAAATGGTCACTGAGTCATGGTTCTTGTCCCAGTCACCCTCAGACCATTAACTGTGAGAACCTACAGGAAGATGCAGTCCCCCTTTGGGATACATGTCCAATTACTCAGTTCAATGAAGAGCAGTTCTCATTTGGCAAAAAGGTTGGAATTCATGCAACTCTGCTAAATTTCTTGATGAGATTTCCAGAGTCAAGGGCCTTCACACAATACTTTCCAGACTTTCTAGAGTGCTTTCTAGACAAGCTCGTCCATCCTCTGAGCAAATTCCCCTCTGCATTCTAAATAGACACAGAATAATGTACACAGACATAGAACAGACGTAAATATATGTCTGCCAGGTGGCTACATTGGACATCCAGAGTCAGACAAGATAGACTTATTGTCTTCTACTGCCTTCTAGCACCAACAACACCTACCCAACTAAAGTCAATATCTATTTGTCCGTGGTGGGGGACTATCAGGAAAAATTATTTCAGATCCTAAACACTGGTTATATTAGGGCAATGAATCAATGGAATTAATCTTTTCATTGTAACTTTCTGTAATTTTTCCAAATTTTCTCTCCTTGAATATATAGTACCTTTATAGTAGGGGGAAAAAACAACTTTAAAATGCTTAATGTGGGGCACCTGGGTGGCTCAGTGGTTGCGCGTCTTTTGACTCAGGTGGTGATCCTCGGGCCCTGGGATCATGTCCCCCATCAGCCTTCCCACAGGGAGCCTGCTTCTCCCTCTACCTATATCTCTGTCTCTCTCTCTTTTGTCTCTCATGAATGGATAAATAACATCTTTAAAAAATTAAAGTGATTAATGTTCTCTGCCCTGGCAGAAATTAAAACCCAGCAAGGAGGACAGTTTTACAAGTAGCTATTTGACGGTATAAAGAGTGCTACCCACACAGTGCCAAGGTTTGGGAGTCCCCAGGGAAAGGAAAGTAATTCTGTCCAAGTAGAAAGAGAAGCCATGATGTTGAGTGAGCTTCAGAGAGAAAGCAGCTTCTGAAATGGGCTTTGAAGGATGAGTAATATCTTTCTGTGATTGAGAAAACACTCCAAAGTAGAGGTCAGCATGAGAAAGCTCAGACATGAAAGTCCAAAATACTCTAGGGCATTTAATCTGGGGTGACAGTCCTTATTTATGTGGCCACCCAAACTGTCAACTATTCCAACCCAATAATTAATCTTGATTAACTTGTAAGTCTTGTATATGCATTTGGGTTAAAATTGATTTTTTATTTCTATGTTTTTACACTAAATGAAACTATGTGCTTCATCTGCCTCAATATGAAAATTATTTAAAACATGAAACTGATTTCAAAATTAAACAGATTTCAAAGTTCAGTCAATTCATTTAATTTGCATTTTAGAGATTTCTGTTGAGAAATTATAATGGTTCCTCACAACTCATTATTTCTTAGCTATTTGATTAAAGGTTTTGTAACTTAGCTAAATCAGGTGTAGAACAACATTTAGGAAAACATATTTAAGTGGTTATATGACATATGTGAGGATGTGAACTGTATTATAAGCATACAGCAATAGTTTCTGGTGGAAATCCTCTCAGTTAGTTTAACCAGAGACTCCGCTGAATCACCATAAAGCCAGTGGGGGAAATCATCTGATAGTGACAAAAAAGACTGCTGGAACAAGGAACAGAGGACTGGGGCTTTGGCCACAGTTCCTCCATTTACCAGTCATGAGATTATGGCAAATGACAAGCTCTGACCCTCAGTTTCCAAATCCATAAAAGATATAATAATACTATGTATTCCTTACTTTTTAGGATTATTGAAAATCACATGAGAATGTACATTCATCACTTATGCAAATGTTAAAGACCTTAGAGATAACTATTAGGTTTCTAGATTTTGCTTCATCTGGGGATCCCTAACAAGATGCAGGAAGAATGGAAACAGGATGAAGGACATTGCTGCGAATAAATAGAGTCCACTCTCTAACATCCTCATTTTCAGCTGAGCAGCCTGAGATTATCTGCATTACATTTTGAGCTCCAGAAGTTTCCATTTGAAAAAAATGCCCAATGGTTTAAAAGGATTGAAAACTAGAGATTTATTCCAATCTCCTCATATTAGAATGAAAAAAGTAAAACCCAGAGAAGCTAAGTAATTTCTCCAAACTTAAGTAACTAACTATAAAGCAGCTAGGCAACTAAGAAAATCCAATTGAGCCACCCATCCCAAAGCTCAATGCCTTGTCTGGTAACCACATGGAAGAGTCAAATAAACATGACGTACTGACACAGAAGTGTACATGGGAGCTGGGACATCACCTGTACAGTATGAAAATTCTGTTCGGCAATTATAGTTCATTCACTAATCTGAGTATTTATTCAATAAATACTAAATGTCAGATGTGTGCCATACATTGTTCTAAGCACTGGTCTAAACACTAAATACAATTCCGTTTCAAATGAAGCTATGACATCTCAGCTTAAAACTGGAATACAACATCCATTTTGGCTGAAATTGATGAATGACAGGCAAAGTATTATAAATTTAATTACTGTCTATCCAAAAGCACCTGTAATTCCAGTAATGAAATAAACATTAATCTACTTGTTTCTGGGGCCACCCTCCCTTAATTTCCTCTTATAATTTCTTTCCTTCTATCAAAAGCTAACACTCCATGTGAGAAGTACATTTCCTGTACTCTTACCTTCAAGGAATTGGAACCTGCAGTCACTTCCTTTCTCCTCTATTTATTTTTTTCCTATCTAGAGATCATTCAGCAGCAGATAAATATGTTCCACTGTATTCCATATTAAAAGCAAGACAAAAACCTCTCCCTTCATGACCAGCTGCAACTCGGTTTCCTTTCTTAGTTTCAAAGCAGTTGCTTCTGGAAAGAGTTGCCTTCAGCTACCACAGCCTTTCCAACCTTACCACTCCCATCCCACATCTATGGTAGAAGACAAGTTCCTCTGTTGCTCTCCTCAAGAACATGAGAAAGGAGATCCTGTCACTATTGCATCCCCAGCACTAAAACACCAGCTATCATATGCCAAATTCAGTAAATATTGTTGTATATGAATAAATCATATAGAACCATACAGTGATTTAGTGAATTATATACCATACAGCTTGCCAATTTCTCATGTATTTCTGAAGGAGGGTCACAACATATGCTTTACTTTTGACTTGCTCCAAAATTAAAACACTTCAATCAGTATTCGAAAAAAATTTATAATGACCCATAATGCTAGAGCAAAAGTAATCTGCAAATGCAGTTCAATCCGTACCAAAACCATAATAGGATATTTTTGTAACTTGGCAAAATAATTCTAAAATCCATTTTAAAAGAATAAATATTTTTAAATAACTAGGAAATTTTGACAAAGAAGAATAATGCAAGCAAAATTGCACTACCAGATATAAAAATTGCATTGCAAAATAACAGTAATTAAAACAGTGTGAATCTGGCACAGGATAAGGGATCAGAAACAGAATACAGAGTTCAGAATTGAGCTCAAATATATCTGAAAGTTTTGTAAATAAAAAAGATAGCACTTCAAATCAGGGAGGGAAAGAGTGGCTATTCAATAGAAGGTCTTGGGACAACTGACTAGCTACTTGCTAAACAAGTAACCCTTCCTTACTCCTCATACCAAATTCCAACCAAATTCATAATAGAAAATAAGGACTGGAAAATAATTTTACAGCCTTGGAGTGAGGAATGCCTTTTGAGTATATCAACAAAGCTATCATCATAAAGAGAAGCGCTGACTGATGACAGACCTAAGTACTTAAAAGTGAAAAAATATATATGGTAAAAACAAAACAAAATAAACTAGGAAATTCTGTCAGTGAGATTAAAAGGCAAACAAAAAACCAGCAAACATTTTTGCATCATATATATAAAAAATGTTACAGAAGAGTGATGCTAAGTCAACAGGGAGAAGAATATCCTGATAGATAAATGGGCAAAGGAAATTAAAAGTAACCCACCAAAGAATAAATATAAATGGTAAGTCAGTAAACATGTGAGAATATAGTCAGTGTCATCAGGAATCAAAAGGATGCATGTTAAGATATTAAATTTCCTTTAACTACTATCTTAGCCAGCTAAAATAAAAAAATATTGACAATACACTGGGTTGGCAAATGGAAAGCAGAATTCTTAAACTTTTATTATGAGCAAATAAACTGACAAAGTTTCTGGGAGTTCGTTTGGCATCAAATGTAAAATATCCATTAAGGGAATAACCAGACATTAATACATAAAGGGTATTCTTTGCAGAGTCATTTATAATTGAAAAAAAAGTCTATCAATAGGATATTATTGAATATGTCATTATTGATCCAGATGAACTACTATGGAAACCTAATTAGGTGAGCCTACATTTTTGAAATGTAGAAAGATAATCCACAATATGTCAAGTGGAAAAAGTAGATTACAAAATTATTCCACCTCCTAAATATTTCTTAAATCAGTCCTCTTCTTTCATCTCCATTGCCACTCTGGTGCAAGCTAATATCCTCTTCTCTTTCCTGCTCCAGTCTGCTTCCTGCAACATCTCCCAAGGCAGCTCTGAGACTGTTTTCCAGTGCTAAGACTTGCTTATCTTACTGCTCACTGAAAAAGTGTCCTACCCCTTGGCCATCTGGTTCCTGCC
Source organism: Nyctereutes procyonoides (assembly GCF_905146905.1). Classification (NCBI taxonomy): domain Eukaryota; kingdom Metazoa; phylum Chordata; class Mammalia; order Carnivora; family Canidae; genus Nyctereutes; species Nyctereutes procyonoides. The sequence continues at coordinate 14,961,017 of NW_026575082.1, read as the reverse complement.
TACTCCTCCAGCTCTCTTGCCTCCTGCTGGTTCTAGGTACCCCAGCCTCAGTGGCCTTCTTTTTGTTCTTCTGTTACACCTGGCCTACTCCAATCTTGGTCCCTTGCACTTTTTCTGGAACCTTCTCACCCACCGTACAGCTAGCTCTATCTCATGATATGCCTGTCGATGCCCCTGCCTTTTCAGAACTCAGCACAGACACCATTACTTCAGGAAAGTCTTCCCTTTCCATACACTATAGGTCAGCGTTCTCTTTATACACTCTCATAGCTCTCTTACCTTTTCTTTGATCACCTTATCACAGTTTGCAATTTTTTATTTGTAGATTATATCATTACTATCCATCTCCCTCCAAAGGTCAAGGCAAAGACCATGTCCATTTGCTTTATCATTATATGTCACTGACATGTATTAAACACAATTTAGAGACTGCCATGTATCATGCACTGAAGTATCTCATAAGTGAAGGAAGGAAGGAAAGGAAGGTGAGAAGAGATAAATGAGGATAGTGCTGTTACTTGAAAATCAATAGAAAGAGCTAAAACCACTTCTTGACTATCATAATTAAAAATGTACACATTCATCATAGATTTTGAACCATGAAAGTAGTACACAGACACCTCACCTAAGAAGATATATAGATGGCAAATAAGGTTTTTTTTAAGATTTTATTTATTCATGAGAGACACAGAGAGAGAGAGAGACAGAGACACAGGCAGAGGCAGAAGCAGGCTCCATGCAGAGAAGCCTGACGTGGAACTCAATCTGAGGTCTCCAGGATCACACCCTGGGATGAAGGCGGCACTAAACCGCTGAGCCACCTAGGCTGCCCTTTTTTTTTTTTTTAAGATTTTATTTATTTATTCATGAGAGATGCAGAGAGAGAGAGAGAGAGAGAGAGAGAGAGGCAGAGACACAGGCAGAGGGAGAAGCAGATGGCAAGTAAGTTTATGAGATGTTCTGTATCATAGGTCATCAGGGAAATACAAATTAAAACAATGAAATACCACCACTGCATACCTATTGGAATGGCCCAAATCCATGACACTGACACCACCAAATGCTGACAAGGACACGAAGCACTAGGAACTCTCATTCATTGCTGGCAAGAATGCAAAAATGGTACAGCTAGTTTGAAGGTCAGTCTAGTGGTTTCTTACAAAATTAAGTATACTCCTATCATACAATTTAGGAATTCCACTCCTTGGTATTTACCCAAAGAATTTGCAAACTTAGGTCTGCACAAAAACCTACCCACGATGTTTACAGCAGCTTTACTCATAATTGTCAGAACTTGGAAGCAACCACAGTGGTCCTTCCATAGGTGAATAGATAAACTGTGGTACTTCCAGACCATGAAATATTCAGGGATAAAAAGAAGCGAGCTATCGAGCCATGAAAAGATACAAAGGAGACTTTAAATGCATTTTACTAAGTGAAAGAAGCCAATCTGAAAAGGCTACACACTGTATGACTCCAACCAAATGACATTCTGGAAAAGGCTAAAACTATGGAGACAGTAAAAATATCAGTCGTTGTCAAGAGTTGAGGGGAGAGATATATGAAGAAGTGGAGCACACAGATTTTTAGAGCAGTGAAAATACTCTGTATGATACTACAATTGTGGGCACATGTCATTATTCATTTGTCTACACAACACCAAAAGTGAACAGTAAGGAAACTATGGACTTTGGATCATAATGATGTGTGTGTGTCGAGGTAGGTTCATCAATTATAACAAATGTGCCACTCCAGTGGGGAATGCTAATAGAGGGAAGCTGTGCATATGTGGGGGCAGGGTTGATATGGGAACTCTCTACTTGCACTCAATTGTGCTATCAACCGAAAACTGCCCTAAAAATAGGCTCTTTTAAAAAAGTACTAAAGGGTTTTTTTCCCGTATTTATCCTTCCCAAATCAGAGGCTCAATGATGCATTGCCTGGTTATGGTTCCTCACTGCCACAAACGAGATGGCAAATTCATCTCTAGTGGCTGGATCACTGTCTGGGTCAACTTTATGGGACTTTAAGCATTCCAATGCCAAGAATCAGACCCATCTGTAACCCAGGGCCCTGATGTCTTAAATGCTGTCAATAACAAAGCCAATCCTACCTTCCATTTGCATAAAATAAACCAGAAATTCTATTTTGAATCAATGATTCCAGATTTCCACTTCTCACCCTCTCTTGCCCTAAGATAGTTCCTAAGATAATTTCACTTTCCTAGGGAAATTTCACTATATATCCAAAAGGGTAAGATCAATTTCCTCTTCATCTTCTCTTTTTTTCTTACGCTTTCTACACCATACACCACAACACCTACCAAATCCTAACCACCTTTAAACTCAGGGCAGACATTTTGCTCCCATGGTTATCAAGTTCTAGTCCATGGATCCCAGCTCCACATTGTATTTTTCAATATTGCAATTGCATTGGCAATAATCAACGTTTATCTGTTGGTGCAATAAAGAGTCCAGGTCTAAGTGCAGAGCCTAGCTCATTTCTCCTAGCTCATTCTGACCTCAATTAGGAAAGATGAATGCTATGAAGGGAGCAGAAGACCATAGTGATTCAAGGTGGTTAGTGATTTTATTTTTAAAGGATTCAAGAAACTTACTGTGCATTTTGGCATCAAATATATATGATATAAACTGTGTATAACTGTAGGCAGATTGGCACCTGTGGATAGTGGGAGGCTGAAGATTTACAGTCAATATTTAGTCAACAGCTCAGTCACTTTGCTCTGGATATAAATGTCTCTGACTTCTTTCAAACATTATTTTTCACTGTGTTTACAAGCTCATGTAATCTTTTTCCTGACCAGTTATATAAAAATAATTTTTTAAGTAATACATTTCAAAGACATTTGACATACTAGAAAATGGGTCTGCAAGTGTGCTTATATACATGGTGTAATTGAAAGATTACGGTAGGGAAGACCTTCAGGAGGTCGTTTGACATTTCGGAAATGAGATCCCTTGCCTGTATAATCAAAAATAAGCCAAATCAGCTGCAAGACTTCACCTCCCTTCTCAAATCATCTTTTAATTTATGTAAGTAACAATCTGCTCCTATCTCACATAGCATTTATCAGATTCTACTCCCGTTTTTGTTATCTGAGTTTTTCATACTCCACTGGTTCCTTCTACCACCACCAACTCCAGGTCCCTGAAGCCAGGGATGTTGTTTCATTCTATCAGTATATTCCCTGTTATACCTAGTAAAGTGTCTTGAATGCTCAGGTACTCAGAATGAATACTGAATGAATTGGGGTGTCCAGAAGTGAGCAATGTCCCTGACACCCACTCTTCTGGCTTGAATTGTGTCCCCCCAAAATTCATATGTGGAAGTCCTAATCCCTGGTACCTCAGAATATGACTGTATTTGGAACTAGGGCTGTTGCATAGAATCAGTTAAAATGAACAGGGTGGGCCCCAATCCAAAATGACTGGTATCCTTATAAAAAGGGGAAATTTGGACATAGACACAAACACAGAGAACAGCATGCAAAGATGAAGGTAGGGATCTCAGGGATGCTTTTACATGTCAAGAAACACCAAAGATTCTTAGCAAACTACCAGAAATTAGGAGAGGGGCATGGAGCAGATTCTTCCTCAGAGTCCCCAGAATGAACCAATGTGGCCAACACTGTGATCTTGAACTTCCAGCACCCAGAGCTACAGACAAGTAACTTCTGTTGCTTAAGCCATTGGGTTTGTGGTTCTTTGTTACATCAGCCCGAGCAAAGTATACCCACTGCATTACCAATAGCTGCCTCACTTGTAGTTATAAAGGGAACCCCTGAGGCCACAACAGCTGCTAGAAACCCAAGCCCACTTGGCCAGTATCATCAAATCCCCATCTGTACATGGTCTGTACACCTGACCACCCCCCTTCCCCTGCCTACCTGTCCACCTTCCCACTGGGCCTGGGAGACTTCCCATATGCTTTACCTTTTCAGAGAATGCTCCTTCTACTTCCTTGCCTTAATGGAAAACTCTGCTCCCCCCAGAGGAACTGCTGTCTGGAACCTGCCACTTTCTTAAATGGAGACTGGTTTGTCATTAGTGCCTCTCATTCCGCCAAGCCAAGAATTTGAGTTGCCCAAGACTACCACTTCCTTTTCCCTTTGCAAACTTTCCTGCTTAAGTTGCACACTATACCCTGTGGCTCCCTGTTACCTGCCATGTTACCTTCCCATTCACTGACAGACCAAGGTGGTTAAGAATGTAGGCGCTAGAGCCAGACTGCCCAAGTCTGAGAACCAGTTATGAGACTCGCCAGCAATGTCACTTGGGCAAGTCCATCAACTCTTGTGAGCCTCAGTTTCCTTGTCTAAACCCAAAGATGCCATTCTCAGTACTTACCAGTCTCTTCCATCTTCATCTGCCTCCAGCATTCTTCCTCTCCATTCTGGTACTCAACCAGGTGAATACTGCTAAAGAAAATTATAAAATAATTTAAACTGGTACAGTAGCCTTGGCATTTTAAAATATTTCCCTCCCTTCCATTAGTTATCCATACAACAGCAAGGTTGTTCCTTTTAAATATGCTGATAGGCCTGACTCTGTTGACTCTCACACAACTGGATGCATGAGCTGTCTCTGGCTGCTGGTTCCCAGTTCAACCCTAGTCATGCTCATTAATCTTGATAATGGATGGCTGTTTCAAGAGGCAAATGGGAACCCTCCAAGCCTAACCTCAACTCCTAGGTTCTCTCCTGAGACTCCCACTCCCCCAAACAACCTATTTATGGCTTTACTACTAGGTGTGGGATCTAGTTAGGAGAATAGTCTATGAAAAAGTGTTCATTTCTTTTTATAAAAGGAAAGCAAAACATTTTTTTCAGAAGAATAACAGGTACCTTCCCAATAGACCGAGAAACCATCCATCCCCCTCTGAGATTGTGCACCAGCCTTGTAGTGAAGCTGGATTCCCAACTCTCTCCCCAGGCGGAGTATCTCCACCCATGACTCTGTGTGTGTGCATGTGTGCATGCATGCTTGCATACATGTGTATATACAAGTGCATGCATCATCAGCAAATTAGGAGCAAACACCACTGAGGGGGTATTGAATTCACTTTTTTTTTTTAAGATTCTATTTATTTATTCATGAGAGACACAGAGAACGAGAGAGGCAGAGATACAGGCAGAGGGAGAAGCAGGCTCCATGCAGGCAGCCTGATGCGGGACTCGATCCCAGGACTCCAGGATCACGCCCTGGGCCAAAGGCAGGCACTAAACTGCTGAGCCACCCAGGGATCCCCCTTGAATTAATTTTTACCTTGATGGCCATTTCTCAGACTAAAGAACAGTATTCTGACTTTAGCGGGTACTGCTAAAAAAACAACTATTCTTTAGAATAACTATTTTAGAAAAATCACAGTTCAAGTTAGAAGCCATAAAAATCATTTTCAGAATTCACCTTTTCTAGGTATTCTTCGTAAAACCAGTAATTTAAATTACTAAAAATGTTCTTAAAAATCTAAACCTCTGAGTACCTTCACATTGTCTTTCTTCTAAAGAACCCCTTTTAATCTGCCCAGAGGGTTTAAAACTTTCTCTTGTGTTTTCTCAAGCTCTACCTTATGACAGACCACAGTTATTTCCAAAACCTGCAGTGATTTCTGAGTTGACCTCCTCTCTGACAGTTCTCCCACAGTTTACACTGGGTGCCTCCAAGCGACTTAGCTTTAATTCTAGAGTTTGTAATCAACCCACAGTGTGAATATCTGCTCCAGGTGAATTTTTACCAAACCTGGAAGATGCCTCCATGTGAAGCAAGTCAGAGCCTAACTCCACAAACTCAGACGTGTAAGAGATCAGCTTTATTTTTCCATTATTCCACTTCTGTTCTGAATCTCCATTCTGTGGGGGTACCTGGGAGTTCATCCCTGGCATTCAGTAACCCCTCCTTTTCCTGGGATCAGTCTAACTTTCTGGGGAGAAGAGAGAGCTTTCATAGTAGTAAGATACTGTTGAGGGCATTTGCCATTCATCTACACGAAGTCTCTCGAGATATCCCTAATGGCTGTGTACATGATTACTTCAGCCCTGGCTGTTCTCTCCACTGTGTTCCTGGGAACTTGGGAACTGTTTTAGCTTATTTGCCATGCTGGGACACCAGAGCCTCTCTGATGATATACATGACCCCATTTGCCTGGCTCTAAGATACTGCCGGTCCCTCTGTTTGAGAAAGGGATTGATGCTTCCATGGACATCAATCCAGGACATACGAACAGATCACCTACAGCCCTCAGCATCTTTGAGTCTCTTGGTGGTTGGCCAAACCCCTGAGACTTTCTGGGACCCACCTATCTTTCTGTCCTCCTTACTTCCTCTCCATATACTTCCCCATCCCTGTCTAAACTCCCCATATTCCAAGAAATATTCTCAGCTAAGCAAATAATTTTCTCTGTTTGTTGTCTGTGTCCCCTCTGGACTGAAAGTTCCAGGAGAGAAGAGACTTGGTATTAGGAGCATGAGCATGGACTTTGGAGCCAGCCTGTCTGGATCCTAATCTCAGCTCTGTGCTTACTAGCTATGTGACCTTAAACAAGTTACTCAACCTCTCTGTGACTCAGATTCCTTTTGTGTAAAACAAGGGAAACATACCTTATAAAGTTGTTAAGACAATTAAGCGAGTCAATACCTGACACACAGTACGTGCTATCACGTGTTTATTAGACAAAGTACCTAACACTTGGTATAATGCCTAAGTCCTATGGGATGCTCAAAACATATTTATTGAATGTAGAAATAAAAGAAAAAAAGAATGAATGAATACCACAAGGCCAAACATTATCTATAACTCACTTGTTCTGTGAGCTAAACCACAGTGCAACAAGATCAAGGTCATTTGCCTGAATCCTGAAAAGGGCAGCAAAATTTATTGTTGCATAGCGACTGAGTACATCTCTAAACCTGTGTAGCTGTCCAGCAATTGAATAATGCTGTCTTCAGCTAGAATGAATAAGAAAGTCTGAACGGGTCAATGTTTGCTTGTCACAGTTGGCATCCAAATCATACACAGGACATGTCCTATTCACTGCAGCTTCACAGTTTCACCTGCTTTATAAATGCTACCTCTTGTTTTTAATCATCCTGTGAGGGCAGCCCGGGTGGTTTAGTGGTTTAGCGCGGCCTTCAGTCCAGGGCCTGATCCTGGAGACTCAGGATCAAGTCCCACGTAGAGCTCCCTGCATGGAGCCTGCTTCTCCCTCTGCCTGTGTCTCTGCCTCTCTCTGTGTCTGTGTCTCTCATGAATAAATAAAGAAAATCTTAAAAAAAAAAAAGAAAAAGAAAAAAAGTAATCATCCTGTGAAAACTGCTATTTTACCAACAATAATCCTAGAACCTGGAAAGAAAAGAGTAATAGCAACTTAATTCTGGTCTCCTTAGGATTATTTGCACATGTATAAAGTTAATATATCTATAGTGTACATATTTAACTCTATATCTGGCTATGTAATCAAAATTTGAGTCTTGGTATACCAAAACTTGGGTCTTTCAGATACCATGCAAATATCTGAAAACCCTCCTACCAATCCCCATGTTGATATTTTTTTCAATGTCCAAAACAAACAAGGAGAGGAAAAGCATGTAAGAAGATACAAAAAAAAAATGCTCCTTAAAGATGGGCCATTACTATGAATTTAAGATTATCTCCACATCCAGAAAGTGCAAGTGTTCCTGTTTTATTTCCTTTGTGGGCTTTAAGGCTCTTGCATAAGTACTTTTCCCTTTGCTTTCCCACTGTCCATTCCAGGTCATTATAAAGAAATCATTGGTATAAAAGTTGGTCTAGCACTGCCCAGTCAGAAAGAGAATTCTCATATCAGAAAGTAGAAGTGAGTTAGAAGTCTATGCTTACTATGACAAGATCCAGACTACATAAGTACGTCTTGGGTAACTAGCACTCTTTGTCCAAGGAGAACAGGATAGTTCCCTTGACTGTCTGACTAGGGGAAAAATTACTATTTCCCCAGACGCAATCCATTATCAGTTCTCGAGAGCAGAGCCGTAATGGATAAAGGAGAGTCCCTCAATCTGTTTGTTTATGCAGTACACTTGAAATTTAGTCAAGCACACAACTTTTATCCACACAACTAATGGAATAAAGATATAAGATAGACACATTTCATTATGATGGATTCTGACCCTAGAATCATTCGGTATTCAGCGCTAATTCATGTTGAGTCCTCAGCTATATTCACAGAGCACTGGCAGTGGTATGAAACTCTACTAAGTGGAACATCTGAGACGTTTTCTGTGATTAATGTGCCTAACAGCAAAATGTTCTATATTCCACCACTAATTCCATGATGTACTCAAGTAGCCTAACTTATAACACATATGTCTCTTTTCTGCTTTCCTTGGGTTTTCATGCCCCAATTTTAAAATCTCTATGGCTATCAGACCATATATAGAAATGCTATCTCCCAGTTACACTTGATTTTGTGCCAATACCATGATTCATTTTATACAGGTAGCTCAATCTGGCGTTTCCTCTCCAGCCTAAAATCTCATCGTGTTTTGTTCAGCTCACTGGATCAAAAATATATTGCCATATCATTTTCTCCACTGGAAAACACTCTTACTATCATTAATTTTTTTTTCATAGAAATCAGGCTTTATCCTTTGCACACTGTTCCTCCTCTTCCCTACCAACAGCTCTCTCCATTCCTGCCTAAAATTGTTCGCCATTCCAATAAAGTGATATACTGGAATGGAAAAAAAATTGGTTTCAGTCTTGGGGATCAATTTATGATAATCTTAAATAAGCCTCTTTTTAATTGATGAGTCTATTGCAAATTGCATACTTTGGTTTACCCTGTAAGGAATACAATTAAACTAAGGCAAAGCTGGTTATGACTCATGTATAATGAAATGAAAACAGTATCATCATTAAACACCAAATAAAGCCATTGATTCCGTGTATTATTCTGTCAGTTTTAATTGAATTGCATTTTCCCCCTTTCAGTTCTTAATTATGCAGTTCATGCTGAATCTTTATTTTTATGCACAGAATGGGATAATGTTCTCTTCCTCCTTACCTTAGTGTCTAAAAATATAAGCCTATTGAGAACAGAAAAGTCTTTGTTGGTCTTAATTAAAGCAAAACACCTGCTTTTATCCTGGGAGCTGAATGTGTTGCTTTTCTGTGAGACTGTTACCAAGTGAGAGGACAATAGGGCTGCTTCCTGTTGCATGTCCCTCTCCCCGACCTCTAGTCTCAACCTCTTTCCAAATTCTATCGCAAGAGGGGAAACCGTGACATCATACTGCCCAGCAAAGCAGATCCAGGACCTCTCCAGCCTGCTAATGAGCACTAACTCTGTCTAGACTGTCAGGTCTAGACAGTACAGAGTAAAGCATATACTGTCTAACATGGGGGTGGATACAGTTAGTGAGATAATCATCTAAAAATTCATTCTCCTCTTTAGCTCACTTGTGAAAGATTTTTAAGGCAAAAGCTGGACTCTCTTCTCCGATATATACCACATAACTGAGATTATATGCAATTAAAACCGAACAGAGGAAGATGGAGTAAGTGTAGAACCTAGATCTGAAGGAGATCTTGCTACTATGATGTAAAGCCTATAATTCAGAAGAGGCAGAAGGAAGACACCCTCTACTCTTCTCTCTTCCCTCAAGGGTGTTGCCTATTTCTTAAGTGCTTCTACCAGATTCAAGTACACACATCACTCTAATATCAACACAATTTTATTTCTAAGGTTCAATTCATGGGGGCCAGATGTTCTTGTCTAGAAGTATCAACTGATAACGAGTAACGAGCAAGTTATTTTTTGTAGAGCATATAGACAAAGGCAAAATTGTGTGTTTTCAGCTAGCACAGTGTCCCAACAGAAACCTAGTTTGGTGAATAAATCTAGGAATTGAGGGATGCCTGGGTAGCTCAGTGGTTGAACATCTGCCTTCAGCTCAGGGCGTGATTCCGGTACGGAGATCGAGTCTTCCATCAGGCTCCTTGCAAGGAGCCTCCTTCTTCCTTTGTCTATGTCTCTGTGTCTCTCATAAATAAATAGATCTTAAAAAAAAATTAAGTTTTATTTATTTATTTTATGATAGAGAGAGAGAGAGAGAGAGAGGCAGAGACACAGGAGGAGGGAGAAGCAGGCTCCATGCCAGGAGCCCGACACGGGTCTGGATCCCGGAACTCCAGGATCGCGCCCTGGGCCAAAGGCAGGCGCCAAACCGCTGAGCCACCCAGGGATCCGCTAAAAATTTTTTTTTAAATACATCTCAGAATTGAGAATCCAGGGATCACCTAAGATCAGTCTTTGATGTCCCAATGGCATCCCATATGAACTGAGTAAATAAAGATTGAACAATTATTATCATAGCTTGGAAACCCAGATGACCTGGGCCTGAGTCATGGATAGAGGAAGTGGTTGCCATGCGGATGTATCCCCAGAGTCGACGGACTGGCCTTCTTGGGCTGAGAACATCTGATGGGTGGTGAGGAGGTGGCTCTCCCTAGAATATCTCCTAGCTCTGGCATATCAGACTCTGCCACCCGTGCAGCTGCATCTCCAGTATTCATGCTAATAGAGAAAGCTGTCTTGGAATGAGAAGAGGCACTAATCATTCTTGTACTCATTTTACCCATGTTGAAACTCATCTGCCAATATTTCCCTGTATGATGCACTGCTAAGCATTCTAATAAGCTTATTCCAATTCCATCCTTTTTATTCCCAACTTACCCTTTGATAGAAGAGAGGAGAGAAAGGAAATGCCTAAGAAATGAGAAGGGCGATGTAGACTAGGCTCTGGGAACTCAAATGTATCAAATTCCCTTTATGTCATAGGCATATTTGATTTTTTTTTTAATCAGTGACCAGACTTGAGATTTTTTTTTTTTTACATCACTGGTAAGTTTTTTTAAATATCAGTTTGTATGTAGGATTAACAGGGAAGTAAGTTAATGCTACTTCGGTACTTAACAGCCAAGGGTTAAATGTAAATGTGAGACATGGATCTCCACATTTTATAATATTCCTGACTCAGATTCTACAGTAGTAGGTCATTGGTAAGTCTATAAATAATGTTGATTTTCTATGTTCATTGTTTCTAATGTTGCAAACTAATGCTTATGCCATGGTACCATCTATTTCAAATCGATTTCCTGCAAATGCCTTTCACAACTATATTGCTTATATTAATAAATTAAAACACGGCATATTTTGGCAATGTTATTTTTCTTGTTCCACACAACTATGCAGAGATCCAAAAAGATTATGCAGGAGATAAAATTGTTGTTTACAGAAACTCTTCTTCAGAAGGGTTTATGAAATTATTCTTCCACTATTAAAAATGAGAAATCACAAAACAGGGAGATTATAACAAATCCTTGGCATAAATTCACATGAAGACTGCCTGCCAACATTTTAATTAAGGAGAATAGGTTGGCTTATCAAATATAATTGAGAGAATATTGACCAAAGATTGGTTTGTCTAAAAGGCAGTTGATGGGACATGAGGTTCTAGACAAGCATCTCTCCTTGTTCCCCCTTGACATCCATTAAAAAGGAACATTTTCCTTTACTTGGCCTTCCAAGAGCTGAAACAGTTAAATCAAAATGCCCAGCTGGATCTGACAGCCAGGTTCTCTGGAAGTATAAAGCCTTCTGATGCGGAAGGAACTCTTTCAGGGTAGATACCAAAGGGATTCCCAGGCCTTTGGGGACCCAGGAGGATACCCATGCAGGAGAAGGGTTCATGCCCCACCCTGGCTATAACTTGGGCCCCAACAAATTCTCTGATTAGATTTGCTGAACTACTTCTAAATGCAGAACGACATAGATTTACCCTGCCAGCATACAGAAATAACTTCCTGAGATTAAAAAAATGACATATATTCAAGAAAAAAATGGAAATCGACTGACAAAAATACCCTGTGAAATACATCCCCTGATTCCTTAATGTCGTCCTCTTTAAGAACCAGATTTTCTCACTGCCTAAACTACTCCCTGATTGTAAATTAAGCACCATGTGGATAACTTGCTTGACAGTATTCTAGTGATCTCAGGTTAACATTTAACTATTAACAGAAAATAGGATTCCAGGTACTATGGCCTGGGAAGAGTACCATTAGGGTACCATTTAGTGAATTCTGTTTAAGACTTATAATAAAGAAGTAACTTAAGTGCTGGAGGAATCTGAGCCAATGAAGAAATTGATGTGAAAAGAATTTATCCCTTGGGCTGGGGTATTTTATGTTTCAATATTGAAACTTGAACATTTTTTTGCATCAGAAAAGTTATTCTTAGTTGTTGGCAGAGTAAATCCATGTTATCCTGCATTCTGAAGTAGTTCAGCTGAATCTAATTAGAACATCTGCAGATTTATGCAGCTTTCTGTATATTAAAGTCCCTACCCTTGTGAAATAAATATTTCTCTTCAATCCTTTATTTTTACCCATCTGAGTGTTAATCAGACTAATATGGTATAAATTTTAACAACCACTTTTATGATCCTAGGATGAATGGTGCACTACAAGTCTAAAATATCAAGACCTTATAAATAGTGTCAGTGTGCACTGGATTTCAATGCCTTCCTACTGGCCATCAATTTTGGCTTAGAGAAAGGGAAACAATTATGAACTCAGCCTTTTGCTTCTTGTTATTAGTTTTTCAGAGATTTTCAAGGTGATCCATGCATTCCTAGAATATTAAGGAAAACCTCTTTGGTTTCAGTGTCTGTTGATAAAAAAATTCATTGACTCAGGTAGGCAATTAGATCAAAAAAGGTCAATTTGTTTTTGCAACTTAGATAAATTACTCAGACTCATAGAGAAAATGAGTGTTTTGCTAGAGTTAACTTTAAAATACTCCAACCCTCTTGGTAAGCAAGTCTGCCATGTTTCTTGAGTAATACACTTAGATGCTATACTTCACATTGGGACCTTCTTTTTTCCTTTTTTATCTTAACCAACCTTCTGTATCAGATCAGGCTCACCTCAAGCAAATGAGTAACTTCCTCCTTAGTTGTATAACACCTCAAGGTGTTACCATTTAGTCTGAAATTAAAATTAGTCTGAATTTTTCTGGCTGAGAAGCAGCACAATCAAAAGAGGCTTAATCCTCAAGTTCAGATAGCCCTGTTGAAATTCCAGCTTCATCACTGAGTAGGTTTGAACAACTGGACAGCAATCAAACAATCCTGAAGCATAAACTCTTCCTGGGTATAATGGAAATAATAATATTTAATTTGATGTGTAACCATAAGAATTAATTAAAAAGATGGATGTAACTAGGACATATTCAATAAGACCCAACATAAAGACCTGGAGGCCTGAAAAGAGGAGCACAGAAAAAAGAGATCCTTTTTCTTGGCAATTAAAAAGAATGTAACCTTTGTTTAATTTTTTTAAAGACATTATCAACTCCCCAAAAAATTGTTATAAACAAACTCTATCAACTTCTTCTAGTCAAGCAACACTTTAAACCAAGGACTCTCAAAATACAGTGCCTGGGCCAACAGGAGCAGCACTTGAAAAATTGTTAGAAATGAAAATTCTTGGGCCCCATTCCAGGCCTATTAAATGAGAAACTTGGAGGGTGGGGCCCAGCAACCACTGTTTAAAAAGCCCTCCAATGCATGCTCAAGTTTGAGAAACACTGTTTTAAGCCTTCCTTCAAATGTCAGCATAACCTCTAAGGCTTCCCCTATAGGGAGGTGAAGATTCCTAGTAGACTTGCTAAAGGACCTGAATCCCCACTTCCTCCCTCTTGGCAGTCTTCTCCTGCTCTTTATTCAGGACTAATTGATGTTCACACTGGCCAATTAGTCAATGCTACAATTCAAATAGCCCCAGCTGGAGCCAAAATTAACATGAAAGCTTTCCTAAAATATTTGCGTGTTTTTTTTTAACATTATACATGTTCCTATTTGAAAAACAAGGATTGGGGCCTATTTTTATTCAAGTATGAAGGTATGTTCATGGGTTACTTCCTCTCTATAACCATGTTATATGCTCATCAAACACAAACACTGCTAAAAGTAGTTTAAGACTTCTCTACAAGTAGAAAATAAATATGATAAAAGTAGATGTACATCTTCATTATATAACCACCCTAATGTGCTGATCATGTCCATCTTGTTCATTCTATTCGACTAATAGTTATCAGGCACCTAACAGGTGCTAGCACTATTCTAGGTAGGTATAGGGAATTCAGCTGCAAACAAGAGAGACTGGTTGGGGGTGGAGGAGAATCTCTTCCTCCTAGACCTTGTACTCTAGCAAAACAAAACACACTACAAAAAAAGTCAACAAACCAATAAGTTACTCTGTAAGATATATGCAGGATGATGTGATAGCCTGATGTAAGCAGTGGCTTCCTTAGACAGGGTGGTCGGGAGGGCCTCTTTAGGGACATCATACACAAGCTCAGTCAAGAATGGAAAGAACCAGTTTTATAGAGAGGTAGAAGAAGATGGAGGGTTTAGGCAAAAATCAGAGCCAGTAACAGTTTGGGATTTTTCAAGACATGAAAGAAAGCCACATTGAGTTAATGGAGAAGAGTGTTGGGGAAATAGAATTAAAAACAAAATCTTCTCCCAATCCAGGAAACCTCTCCACAAATGTAGATGAGAAAGAGAACAGTTTTATAATCGAACAAGCATTAAGTCAGAATGTGACACTCATCACAAGCAATCCACTAAGTGATTCCAAAGACTGCAAGCCATCTCACCCCTCTACATGGCCAAGTAGATACAACCCATTACATACATATTCTTAGGATAAACAACTAGTCAAGTAAGAGGACTTGACAGCACCATTTGTCACACAGTTGCTCCTAAATTTACTTAGTAGTGGGGTGACCATCTGTGTTAGCTAATTGGCTTTATTCAAAGGAAAAATAAACTTCTCTTTATGACAAGAAGTAGTTTTAAAACTTGGAATGAGGCGCCTGCTGCAGTTAAGTTCTATCCTCCCACAGACTCTGGGAGTTAGGTAAGGGGCTCTATCTTCCTTAATGATGACATTTCAAAGAGATGGCTCCCAGGGCCTTGAGAAACACAGTCCTGGGTCCTAAAGCTAGTAAGAGTCTCTATTTTAGCTTTTACAGAGATTTACATACATTTCAAACAGACAGTGGAAGAACTTATGAGTTTTTTTAAAGTAAGTGTTCTAAGATTAGGGAAGGAAAGGCAGTCCCATCCCTTATTTTCAACACTGAGAATGAAACTCCTTTTTTTGGTTTGTTTTCGCCCTTCCACAAGGCATGAATTAAAGTACACAGGGGCTAGAATACACAGTGTGTATTTCCTCAGAGAGACGGAAACTCACTGAACGTTTGTGGCAAGACCTATTACACTTACAAGACACTCAGACCCCCGCCGGATGTTCTGTGAAGAACAAACACATGACTTTGGTGACGATTCTTGCCAAAAATGCATAACTTCAACCTAATGGTAGAGAACAAAAGACAAACCTAAATTGAGGAACATTCTACCAAAGAACTGACAAGTACATTTCAAAAATGTGGAGGTCACAAAAGACAAAGAAAGACAGAGGACCCATCATAAATTGCAGGAGGCTAAAGAGACAGGACAATGAAATGTAATGTGAGGTCCTGTACTGGATCCCTGGACCAGACACATTAGTGGGAAAATTGGTATCATCTGAATAAGGTTTGTTAGCTTAGTTAATCGTACCGCATCAGTGTTAATCTCCTGGCTTTCCAAGATGGGTAAAGGATATAGAGGAACGTCCTGCACTATTTTTGCACCTTTTCTCTAGGTATAAAATTATTTCAAAATTAAAAATTTTTTTAGAAATGTAATAGATCATTTAGGCTACTGAAAAATTGATGGGGAAGGGGCTGGTGATAGAAGTAGTGAGCCCAGTTAGGAGGCTGATGAAAAAAAGTCCAGATAAGAGATCATAGTTTAAAGATGATGCCAGAAAAGGAGAAAAATAGGAATGAAAGTGTATTTTTAAGACAGAACTGACAGTATTGAAAATCTACTGAGTGTGAGAAGTGAAAGGGCTTGTTTCTAGGAGTTTGGTGCAAGTAACTATTGGAGAATGCCATTTGCTCAGATAGAACTAAGGGAGACCCAGGGTTTTGGCAAGATGATCTATGGTTCCAACCTCTCCTCTAAAATGTCACCTTATAAATCCAGCTCCCTGCAAACAAGGAGAGGAGGACATTCATCAATGCTATAGTGATCAATATATGATTCTAATATTACTGCTCAGACAGGTGGCCACAGATACTTCCAACCCTAGTTTAGACCTATGGACAAAGCACAACCTGCATAAGACTTTTTTCTTACCAATATTTGATTTCATATTTATTTTCTTTCCCTCCACTCCCCTCAGATTATCCCTAAACCTTAGACAGCAATCTAGTAAGAAAACAGAGGTAACCAGAACCCAACTGAACCCTTTCTTCCTCTTAATTTAGCCAACTGTGGAAGCCAAAAGAAAACTGCCACCTGCCTATTTTTTTATTTAAATCGTCATATTGCATCAGGTAAAATTTAACTAGTTTTAACTAAACTTCACAAAATCAGTAAAAGTGGATAAAAGATACTATTAGTAAGAAAATGCCAGAACTAACATTTCTAATTCTAGTATCTGCTCGCCATCTACCACATTACAAGCTTAAAAGTCAAGGCAATTAAATCAGATAAAGCAGTAACAGCCTCCTCTGCATTTTTTTTTAATAAATAAGTAATTACAATCTTCCCTTCCAGATGAGGATGCCTTTTCACAGAGACAGAGAATGTTACCACTTTTCACAAGGAACTTAGAGGCTAGGCCACCACAGCATTTTGAGCATTTTAAAATGGTTACTTAGAAATGGTTTCAATATACATGGTTTTTGTCACCAAAAACAATGCGAGTCTACCTCAGAGTTCCTACCATGGAAAAGTGAGTCTCCAATAGTGCTTCTGAGGCCAGCCTCCCCACCTCCACTTTTCCAAAGACTTTAAGACCCTGGCTTTTAAAGGGACAGGCAACTGTTTCTACCTTTACTGTCCTGCCTTTGGGGCACACTCCTTCAGCAAGTGCCCACAGCTGTCCTGGGGAAATTGCAGCAAACTGAGGAGACCCTTCAGTGGAAACATCTGGACTCCAAAGTCACACTGCCTGGGTTCACAAGGTGGCCCGGCCACTTATCAGTTATATGGCCTTGACAAGTTGTGTATCAACCTGAGCCCCCATCTTTCACTAGAAAGTGGGGGCTGATATAATGCCTCCCTCACTAGTGATGCAAGCGATGCTAAGGGGATTTAATAAGCCCCAGGATATAAAGTTTTCAGAATAGAGCTGAATAAAGGTTGGCTACTATCCTGGTCCCCTAACGGGACAAGTCTCCTGAGCTTTTGGTTTCAGAATTGTCCTGGTCCTGGATCAACCACTGCTGTCCATAGTTAAGGCAAGCTGTTAGTGAAACATGAGCACATTGAACTAACCTGAAAATACTGAAAAATAATTGCAAAACTGAATAACCGTAGGAAAAGAGTTCAGCCTTACTACTAATCAAGGATAGTACAATAAAGGTTTCAGATACTATATTTCATCTACCAAATTGGCAACTTATAAAATATATGTAAACTATATGCAATACATATGTACAAGTATTAGTAAGGTGAAGTGAAATAAGCGCTTGCATATACTGCCTCTGAGAGTGTAAACTGGTACAGCTTTTCTGGACTCCCCCAACCATGAGTAAAATTATACAAAACAATTTCCTTTGAGGAAGTAAGTAAAGTTTTTTTCTTCCTTTCAGATGCAAAACACATTATGAGGCTATAATAATGAAAACCATATATTATTTGAGCAAGGAATAGAGAAAGAGATTCAAATAAATATGACAATTTATATTAAGCTGGCACTTGAAATGAGTGACAAGAGATGGTACAAGAAAGAAATGGTTTAGAAATAATTGGATATTTTGAGGAAGAAGCAAAAAGATTTCCTCCTCATACCATTAAGCAAAAAACAAATTTCAAATGGGTTCAATATCTAAACATAAAAAAAAAAATGAACTATTTTATAGCCCTTGAGAGGAGAAGGCCTTTCCTAGCAAAGGCATAAAAGCTAGAAGCCACACATAAAATGGCTAAAATTTGGACAATTAAAAATATTTGTACAGCAAAAAAAAAAAGCCACAACTAAAATTAAAGATAAATTAAGATGGGGCACCTGGGTGGTACAAACATCTGACTCTTGGTTTCAGCTCAGGTCGTGATCTCAGGGTCATGAGATCAAGCCCCATGTTGGGTTCTGTGCTCAGAGTGGAGTCTGCTTGAGTTTCTCTTACCTCCTCCCTCTGCTCCTTCCCTCTGCTTGATCTTTCTCAAATAAATAAATAAATCTTTAAAAAAAAAAGATGAAGATTGAAAGAACACATTTGCCAGACATTTTAAAAAGGGTTAAAAGTTTCTATAAATCAATGAAAAGACATAATTTAATAGAAATATACACAAATGATTCAAACAGAAAATAATTCACTGAAATGGAAATACAGTCAACACACATTGAAAAGATTTTTTAAATTATTAAGGCCATAAAAATTAAGTTATATGTGAATTTTTTCCCAATAAGGCTGACAACATTTTTTTATAATGCTCAAGAAGATGTGGGAAAATGGAAATTGACATTGTTGTTGGGGGTATAAACTGGCACAACTTTTAATATAATACTTTGGCAATATATGTTAAAATTTTAAAAGCCACACAATCCTATTACTGGAACATTTCTCTTACAGAAAGCTATACTACATAACATACTCTACATATGCACAAAGATATGTGTCCAAGATGATTACAGGTGTTTTGTTTATAACAGGAAAACAAACAAACAAACAGAGATAGCCCAAGAGTCCATCAGTTGGCGAATAAGGGCACATAGTGACTCAGCTGTACAATCAAAAGAAAATTTTAAATAGCAATAAACAAAAAACTAAATATAACATGTCGTAATCAAGCTATTGCTTTAAAACAAATGTCTCCTCTATAATGAAATGCTTTGTAGTCATTAAAAATGATGCTTTAGAATATTTACTTAGGCAACATAGAAAAGGGCTCATCATCAGCTGATTAGAATGAGGTTACAATACCACAAGTTCACTATGACCCATTCTTGTGACATATACACCCCAGAGGAAGGACACACACCAACATATCAACAACAATGGACATTTCTGAGTGGAGTAGGAAAGGGCATTCCAAGGTTTCCAGGGTAGCTTAATTTATTCTTTTTATCTATACTTCCCAATTTTGTCACTATTCACAACTGAATTTTGTGATTGGGGGAATAAAAGTTTAACAAGAACAACAAGATGAAGTGTTAGGAGAATTCCAGAACGAAGGCAGAGTGCTTTATTTTCTATTTCTTTCCATCCAAACCCTAAATACCTAAAAGGAAATGTTTTCTGCTTACTTTACACATCTAAATACAAAATGTTTTAATTTCATCTCTGAAACATCCATAGTACCATCCACACTCACAGCTGTCAATCCTTTATACAAGGGGGTTGGGAATTTAGATGGTGAGATCTATGAACTCCACATTCTGCTGTCAGGGTTAACACCAGGGGTTTTAGAAAGTAGCATGAATAAAATGTGCTAACGCTGGCCTTGGGATAGAAGCATTCCACAAAAGTGTTTGTTTTTTATTTTTTTTAACCAAAGAATGAATACATGTTTCAGCTGCTATATATAAAAATATTCACTTTTCAATATGAAAGCTCAGCTGCAATGGGAAGAGAATATAATGCATTGTAAGAAAAATTTAAAGTTATAAGCTTGTGTGGCCATGCATAAAAACTCCTAAAAACTGTGACCATCCAAGGGTTTCTCTCTGAATGGGTCTTTTATTCCAGTGAGTTGGCACAGTGAAAGATACACTGCATTGTTCTGACATCACACCAGGGTGAAAACACACAGTTCTGTTGACATCAATACAATGCACTACAATATATTTTTTATATCCTCTGTAGGTGTTCTGAAAGGACCCCATTGGTAGAAATGTTTTTTTAAAAAATTGCAGGAAAATCCCTGCAATGAATAGAGCACAAAAGCATCTCAATTTCCTAGGAAAAACTAGAGTCTACTTAGAAATGTGACAGTAACATGAAGCATACAAATAGAAAGAAATTTCAAAGCGAACATATAAAACACTTTTCCTGTGTCACAGTTCATTATGCAAACTCCATACATCTTAGTATAATGCAGGATATTTAAGAAAATCAGTTTATCAGGAAACTTGTTCATAATAAACCTCAGCAGATCAAGAGAAACTTAGTTTTCATGTAGACATGGTTTTATCTCTCCCTGTGCTCTGTGGTTCTCATGCCTCCTGACATGAGACAATAAATCTGTCTTTATTTGAATTCTTATAAATGAGCCTTCTTGTGGACTTCACCGTCCCTCCACCAAATTCTAGAAACCAAAAAATAAAACATTACATCTAGGTGTGGATGGTAATATGGATAGTGTGGAATGCAATTAAACCAGTGGGAAACCAGACAAGTAAGGAACAGATGCAAAGCTTGAACCCCAGTGGGTCTAGGATACGAACATTCAAATGTAAGAATTCAGAATCTTGTTACATGCAGCTTGACTCAGAAACTGGAGAAATACAAAGGAAGATCTCAGCAAAATAATTCTTCCCAGCCCTATATATGACCCTCACATTGTAAGCCTACGACCCTCACGTTATACAAAACAGTAGCTCCAAAAGAACTGTGGGAATCAGAGTACTTAGTCATTTGCTAGCTTAATTAGATATTAATTATAGATTGGTATTAATTATAAATAATATAGTGTGCTCAAATTGATATGGGATCCATTGTATAAAAGTGTCAAAATGAGTGATTTGGGATTCTATATCCTCTATCTGCTTACTTCTGTGAGCATATCCACATAGTACAATATCTATATAAAAGCAATTCTGTCCAAAACATGTAGAATACCCCAAATAAAGGCATGGGTAAGAATAAAAGCAGTCATTAAGGAAAGCGTTTTGTGGAAGGCAATTTGTGTTTTAATTTAACTAAATTTTTTAACTTTTAGTTTTTTAAATTTGCAGTAAAATATAAATAACAAAAAAACTGACCATTTTAACCATCTGTATATGCACACTTCAGCAGCATTAAGTATATTCACATTGTTGAGGCAAACATCACCACTATCCATCTCCAGAACTTTTTCATCTTCTCAAAATGAAATGCCATGTTCATTAAACAGTAAATTCTCAGAGTAAAAAAAAAAAATGTTAATAGAGGAAAAATATCAACAAGTGTTGATAAATGACAAAAACATCATTTAACAAGTCAAAGACCAAATAAAGAATATAGGCTTTCATGTGATGTTTCCCAAACCATACAGGTAATAGTCTCTTTTGTGACTTTTTTTTTGTTATATTCAAGTACTTTTAGTAATTAGTATTTTTATGAACTTAATGTTTATCATCTAACTAGTTAGCTGTTTCTACTTAACCCTTGGCACACCAGGAAAAATAGCATCATTTACCATCTGAGTCAAATAGGCCTTTTAATATTTTATATTTTAAGTCATTTTACAAAAAATTTACAGAGGTAATAAAAACTTTATTTAAAATTTCATAAAAATTTAAACACACAAAGTCTCAAACAAGTAAATGTTGGTGCTCAAGCATCACAGTAGTTGAAATAGTACCATAATACACCTTGTTTGTGAGTCTTGTCACAAAATATTGGTATATTGAAGTCCTTCCTGGTTTAATGACAAACTGAATAAGAACATCTTATTTTTTAATGTATCCTTAGAAATATATTGTCTTTCATCAAACTAGCTTTTCAAGTTAGAAAAAAAATTCAAGATGGACATCTCCATCTGAAAACTCATAATTTCAAATTTGGCTTATATGATTAATTTCCCCATCATCACTCAAGACTAAAATGCTACTCTCTGCCTTTTTGCATTTATCTTTGGATTCATCTTATATTTTGAACGAGCTTCCTCTATTTCATCCCTTCATCATTTTGGAAAGAAAATGTAAAAATCTGTATTTTCAGATCTATTGTGATCATTTCTACTAAAATCATTACACTATGTATCTGAAACTAATACAATATCATATGTCACTTATACTTCAACAAAACAATTTTTTGATAAGCACTTTTTTTTCATTTTTTGAAAGAAATATGATGCAATGCTTTGGACAACATAATAAGAAAGCTGAAGAATGGTGATTTTACTTATTATATCATTCTTTTGAGGGCCTCAAATTTAGGGTATTCTATCATTCTTTTTTTTTTTTTTTTTCAGTCTTGTTTGGCCTAACTGGCCTAGTTTGGTCCAGTTAATAACTGATAATGATTAAATAATTCCTCATATGATGAATTAGCACCATGTTCTAAGATCTAAAAAATAGTGATAACAAGGTCACTAAGATCTCATAATATATTGTAGATTTACAAAAGGGTTTAATGGACTCACATAGTAACTACAAGATTGAATGTATTTTTTCCATTTAAGGGAACTAGCAGGGGCCCCTAGATGGCTCAGTCAGTTGACTCTTGGTTTTGCCTCAGTTCATGATCTCATGGGTTGTGAGACCGAGCCCCAGGTTGAGCTCCACACACGGTGGAGAGCCTGTTTGAAGATTCTCTCCATCCTTGCGCATGCTCAATAAAATAGATAATAAATCTTTTAAAGGAGAGAGAGAAACAGCAAATTTTTCTTTGTTCTTTGGAAGACTTTGAAGAAAGAATAAAAGTCATGAAGTATCAGTTAAATCTACTAAAAAAATTAACTCCAAAATTAGATTGGATCCAATACATACCAGTGAAACAAGTTTGTTGTAGAAGTAAATTTTGACTCACTGACATAATTAGAAAAACCAATTATATTTGCTGTATCAGTTTGGATTGTGTTGCTTTATATACCCACCTAAAATAATAACAGCTAAAACAGATAAATCTCTCATTCAAAAGTAGTCAAGACATAGGAAATCCAATCTTAGCTATGGCAGCATCATAGTAACTAGGGACCAGTATCCTATTTTTCTGCTTTGCCTTTCTTAATATGAGTCCTTTGTTCTCAAGATTGCTTAATGTTCCAGTTCAGCGGCTGCTTCTCTAGCCACCTCATCTATCTGAGAAGCAGGAAGGAAAAATGGGGCTAGGGCAGATAGTGTGCAATTCTCAGATAAACAAGCACTATTTAAGCATCCTTCCTGGATATCATACATGGCATTTCTGTTTATTCCACTGGCCGAAAACCGAGACACATGACCACACCTAGCTGTAAGAAGAGGGATTTTAATTCTTTAGCTGGCACACTGCCACTATCAATAACAAAGAGATTCCTTTAGTAAAGAAGAGGGAGTAATGTATATTGAATAGGTAACCAGCAGTTCATACTGCAGCCACCAAAAACAAATAGTAACCATGACACATTCAAGAAAAACAAAATAATATTATTTACCTATATGTATTTGTTGATAAGTTCAAAGCTCAAAAGCTTCTTGCACTTGCTTTAAAAAAGGGAAGTATCAAGTACTAGAAAAACATTAACAATTTTCTTCCTGACTCCAGCCAAAAGTACTGAAAAGGTCGAAAACTATTTTCCCCCACTGATTTGATAATTCAGTGATTCAATATTCTTTAATGCCTTATTTATGTAAGCACTCAAAGTCACCTCTAGAACCACTGGTATGCCTCCCACACTTTGGGAAACATTGGGCATGGAAGAAATCATGAAAGGAAATAAAATTATAGAAGTAAACTGAGGATATGGGGAAACAAATGACTGGTTACTAAGTCAAGGAACTCTAAATGAGAATGGTGGAATATATAATCAAAAGGGCACTTAGACGTTAGCTGGCCCCAGAGTCATAAACTCACAAAATTGAAATTTATTTTACTAGTCTTTCCCATTGACTAGGATGATTCTTTTTAGAACATCTTGGGAATAGTTAATAATTAACTAAGCTCTGTTTCAACCCTTCCAATGAGAATGGAGCTAATAATTGACAACCAATTCCATTTTAAAACATTTCTAGTCCTAGAAAATGCTTCCTTATACAGAATTAAAATAAGCCTAATACAACGGGCCCTGTTTCCTCTCTGGATCTACATAGAAAAAGGAATTTAACCGTTTTTCCATGTATAAATCCTCTAAAATTTTAGTTATTTACATTTATTCATTTATAACTTCCACTTATTATTTGTTCCTATTTTTTAAACCACTTCAATATATTTTTATGTAAAAATTACAATTTATGCAAATAAGGAGCCCCTTGACCCTCCCTGAATCCCAAAGAGGGGACCATTATTGTCAGCTTGTTATAAATTATTCCATGTGCATATCTGCATATCTCTTTATACATATAAGGGAATGTATCTTTTTTTTTAGGGCTTTTCCATACATACCTATTATACTCAGCATGCTATTTTTTTCCACTTAATAAATCTTGATGATATTTTGTCTATCAAAACCTAGAGATCTGCCTCTTTCATTTTCACTGCTGCATGGTATCCCACAGTAATATCAAGGATACAACCTAACTATGATAAACCCTTAGGATATTTCCAAGTTGGGGAAATTAATAAAACTGCTAAATACTCTTGTAAATTTCTTTGTATATGTACTTTTGCACATATGCATTGTGCACAAAATTTCTCTAAATTACCTATAGATAAACATTGATTTAATCAATTGTGCCAAATTGCCTCCCAACACAACCATAGCATTTCACACCATTTCCTCAAATTCTCAGCAGTACTAGATACTGTCAGTATTTATAGCTTTTCCCAATAGAAAACAACCATTTTTTTGAGTCATGCAATATCTCTACAACCTTTTCTTTCCAAGCCCAGCCCTCCAGTTCCTTCAGTCCTACTTTCATAGGTCATGATTTTCAGATATTTCACTATGGCAGCTTACCTCCCAGAGATGCTTCAGTTTATCACTGTTACTCTTAAAATGTATTTCCAAGAATTGATTACAATGGTGCAACTATACTTTGACCTGATGTGTATACAAATAAGACTGTTACTGATCTTCTGAACTGGTAGATCGTAATATTATGTGAATCATTGTTCTCATTAAGAATTTAATAAAAGGGGGATCCCCGGGTGGCTCAGCGGTTTGGAGCCTGCCTTCGGCCCAGGGTGTGATCCTGGAGTCCCAGGATCAAGTCCCACATCAGGCTCCTTGCATGGAGCCTGCTTCTACCTCTGCCTGTGTCTCTGCCTCTCTCTGTGTCCCTCATGAATAAATAAATAAAATCTTAAAAGAAAAAAGAATTTAATAAAAGGTAAGAAAACTTTCTCCTAAAAAAAAAATACACATAGGTGATGCATACAGTATCAGAGGTTTCATGAATCACAGACCCAAGGTTAAGTATGTATTAATGCAGCCCCAAATCATATTTACATTTTAGTGATCATATCAGGTTATTGTTGGTTCACACTGGGCTTGCAATCAAACTACATTGCAAGTGTAATTTATATTATATATTTAATTACCGGAAAATTCTATTTTTGTCAACCTATAGTTTTTATACTTTTTGAATCTGGATGCTAATAAGCATTTGCATTATTCTTTTAATATTTCATCCTTTTATAATCTATCTACTCCATCAGCCCCTTGTGTTCTGTGTGAACTGTAAGTCTGCTGTCACCTAATTTATAAATGTCTTCATTCATCTCAATGAAGAAGATTTAAGTAGAAGCACCACAACATGCCATGCAGCTACTCTCCAGAGGCTTCTTTCTTTTTTTTCAACAGGTATTTTTGGAGTGACCACTGGTCAGGCTCTAAAGTAACTAAGCTGTGACCTAACACATACTCATCTTCCTCTAAAAGATATCATGTACAAAATGATTAATATCTTGCTGAAATCCAGGTATACTTTATGGGTGGTATCCAGTAGTCTCCCTAAACATCAAAACAGGAATTGATATTAGTTTGCATTGCCCTAATTTGTTTTATTCATTCTTTCAAAAGATTTAATGAATGTATTCCAAGTGAGAAGTGCTTTCCTGGGGCTGGAACTACAATGGTGCATACAACAAAATGATGCTTCCCTGTACAGAGCCTGCAGTCTGGTGAGGGACTGCTTTGCTCATGCTGACTCCATGTCATCCTCACACCCCTTGCTGAGTGTTCAAAAACGTATTCCAATGGATAATCCATTTGAGTACTGTGCCGACTATAAAAAAAAAAAAAAAACAAAGGGTGAGGGGTATTACTTGCTCTTTCCAAACTTAAATAGCTATCTAGCAATTGTTTGGCATTATCTGATCAACAGTAACAGTGGTGAGACTACCAAAATACTACCTAAGAAAACATTCAAGAATTCTTTTTGTTAGTAAATGAAGCAGAGCAGAAAAACAGAGGCCATCAAGAAGATTGTAGAAATTCGGAACATTAAAAAGTAGTGTAATCTAATCTATTGAACATGAAGATAAATTTCACTTAATGAAATTCATATTATTCTCTCTTATTATCTTTGCAAATTCACTATTATCACCAGAGGCATAAATTCCATTTGCATATTCCAAAAGGGAAGCCCAGGATCTAAATATGAGTCTCTGGCAATCAGCCTGAAATGTTTGCCACTGTTTAATCACGTAGTCCATCAAAAGGGCATATGGTAACATAGAACTGACAATTGCACTGGAAAAATTGAGTTTGGTTTGCTTAGTTTCAATGAGTTTAAAAAAAGAAAAAAGTAGTTTTCATCTGAATAGTCACAAATTCCATTTTCAATAGTTCATATCATAAAATGAGCTCATTTTCCAAGCCACTTGTCAAAAATCTATACACTACCACGCTTACTGTGCTTAATACCTAAAATAACAAAAGAGGCATATTGATTTGGGATTAACATGGTTTAGGCCCATGCATTCATGACCTTAATCAGCATGGTAATATAAAAATAATTCAGGAAGCACAATGTTAAATTAACATGAGTAGTTCTTTAGTTCTGTAGGATAGAAAAGTGATTTCCTACATAAGCTTAAAGACATAATTAAACATATACTTCATTTCTCTTTCAAGAAGATTCTTTTGACCATGTCTGATACAGCTGCAGGGAAAGAAGTTGGCAGTTGCCAGTCAAAAAGAAAAACTATTGTTTTTTTATAAGCTACTTTACAGCTTTTCAAATTCTCTTTTTGTCTCTCCATCTCATCTTCCTCTGTCTTAATGTTATTTGTTGAATTATAAATTAGTGTTTTACCAGAGAAAATAATGTTGCTACAAGTAAAAGCAAAAATTAAATACTCAAATTAATGATGATTTTCCTAATTGCTTTACAGTTAGCCAGGATTTTTTGTTGACCCCTGCTCTGTTTTTGAGAGAAGCTGTTATTAGAAGAAAACTACATAGCTGCAAATTACATTTTTAAAAAATTGAAACTATTTGTACATCTCAGAGAAATAATATTACCCAGCATGGGAGCCAAGATTCTGAAAAAAGATCATCATACTGTGAGTTTCTGATTACATGAGATTTAATAGAAATTATTCATAGCATATGTCATAAATGAGAACAAAAATACATTATTTGTTAAATGGCATATTTATATAAGTATAGTAAATATACATACTTATAAACTTATATATCAAATGTTTCTAAAATTTATATAAAGTCCATATTTTATAGATATAACTAGTAAATGGGAAAGAGCATATAACCCATAAATAAAATTGCCCATGATTCATCTATTTAACATTAATGTAACTCTATGAAACAGTAGGGAAAATATGTTCAAACAATTATAGTATTTTGCCTTTGACTATATTCAGATGTGAATTCTATTACACAGAGAACAATGTGTTTTTTTATTACTTTTGCTTATTTATTGTCCTGGGTCTTTAAACATTATAACAATTAGCAAAGGAGGAAACATTTTCTGTGAATTTTAAACATTCAAAACTCTTCTTTACTTTTTTCTAGGCAAGTTAACTTTCCTGAAGTAGCAGGAGAAATGATAGGGAAAAATACAACGGGTAATTTTGTAACTTAAGTCTTATGGATAGATGATGGGCTTACTAACTAAAAACACAACTGTATAATCATCAATTGGTTTTATTGCTTCTTGCTCTTTCCTTTTAACCAACATCACAATCAGCATTAGCTACTACACACAATGGTTACCCACAGCATCCATCTTAAGCAAAATTATGAAACTGACAATCATGTTTTAACTTTGGAAGATGTGTAAACCAATGTTTGGCAAGTCAGGCAGCTGTTCAAACTGAATCAGCAAGCACAGAGGATATGCAATGACTTTGTCCAGCGGGAAAAGTTGGTACAGGGACAAATACTGAGCAGACCAAGCATCAGATGAAGAGTGGACCATGAAAGATGTGGTCAACAGGCTCAGGTCAGCATCAGAGCAACAGAGGACGGAGGTATTTGAAGCACAGGGAGACTGGTTTGGGGAGGTCCCCTGCGTCCTCAATGTTCCTCTTGTCAGCCCTGCACTCGCTGTTGTGTAACACAACCCAAATCTTCCATCTTGAGCTTCTCTAAGTGTGTCTGAGGACTCACTCCTTGGTGTGGAGAATTCACTGTGCTATGAATACTCGGACAGTACAATCCCACCAGGGATAATCTATATGTATGTCAGCGATCTCTGCTTTACCCCCCATGGCCAAGGCCCTGTCTTACCTATACACTGACTCCCCTGAATATCATGTACCATAAGTTTGAGGATCCACTAAATCCACAGTGATTCTCTCTGGAAGCTTCTTTTTCTTTCTAACTTGATAGATCTGTGCCACATTATAACACCCAGTCAGTAGGAGCCACTGTATGATTGTGATGTGGTTTAGACTTCCTACCTTTCTCCCCACAAAAATCCTTAAATTCAAGGCTCTGCAATCTGGTTCTATAAATCTGGAGTTCTGTAAAATTCTTTTACTTAGCATAAATTGTCTATATTTCACTTCCAAAGCTAGAAAATGGATTGTCTGTGTTTCATTTCTAAACGCTACATTAAATTCTTTCAAGCTGACAGTGCTTTATTGTTTCCTAAAGTACCAAAATTAATTAAAGAACATAACATGTACAGAGATAATGATCTCACATTCAAAGATTTTAATCATGTCTAAAAGTTTGTAATTTTTTCCAATCTATCTTTCTCTTATTTTCTGGCAAGTATACCCTTGTTAGCCTAGTCTTCCTATACTCATCAAAAAAAGGTGGGCAAGACAAGCTCCAGAACTATCTCCAATGCAAACTTGAGTTATATGCCCAGGTCTTTCAACTCACGTTTACAAGCAGTGTGCTGGAGACACTGAAGTCTTGCTGGTCACCTTATACAACATTTATTAAATGAAAGGCCAACTGAAACCATAAAAATCTTTTTTTCTCTGGGCATTGGGCAGCATGGCAGTATTACACTGATTATTATTTGTGTCTGGATTAGATTTAATTTGCTCTAGGCTAGAGAATATGCCTTTCCCAATCAGTACAGTATCTGTCATACTATGGAAGCTTATAAACTATAGAGAGATTAGTGACATCTCATCCATCTAGACTTTTGTTTATACTAATATTATTTAATGTCAAATAGAACCAGTTTAAAATTAATCAATCTAATCTTTCAGTGTTTTTTTTTGTTTTTGTTTGGTTGGTTTTTTTTTGATATTTGCTTTGAGGTAGCCTTCTTAAAATCACTGGAATAATACTGGAATCCAAACTGTTATAAGAACCTACTTGCCACTTATGTAATTTTAAATCACATTATTTCTTCTTCTTCCTTCAGTATTTTTGCTTTCTAACAGTAAAAAAAAAAAAATAAATAAAAAATAAAGGTAGAAAAATCTGGCCATTGACCACAAACCATTTAGGGGAATTCCTCAATATTCTCACCCCAATTTCTACCCAAGCAATGAAAAGTTCATCAATGACAGGGTTAACAATTAGATCCCAGAGCTTCTAAAATATCTCCTATTATTCCACAGTCCCTTTCTCTTTCTCTCTCTCCCTCCCTCCCTCCTAAAAAACATCTTACTGTAAATGCAAGACAAATCTGAGGAGTGTCATTCTGAGGACAAAGCCAAAGTCCTAGGGATGCACTTACTTCAGACTGTGGGGCCGGTATTTACATTTCCCTGACTTCGTTATTCAGATTTGTTCTCAAGCAGAGGAAGATGGACAGGAAGTAGTAGGAACTTCTAGTGATGACCCTGCCATTGCCCCACAGAACAAAAAGTAGAATGCTATGCTGTCAGAGAATAAGGGAGAAGGGGCATAAGGGGCGGCTGAGGGGCAGAGACCTAAGTGGCATTCCCTTCGTTGCTCCTCATGCGGTGTTGAGTAGGTGACCCCAGCAGACACCTGCCAGGAGCACATTCACCCTACAAGTTCCTGAATCACTCTGTGCCCCAACTTAAAATGGGGATAAGGTATTTCCTAGGGTGGTTGTGAAGATCAAATGAGTTAACATACATAAAACTCTTAGAAAAGAGCCCAGCATACTGTGAATCCTCAATAAATTATTTAAGACATACAGTATGCATACAAGAGGTCCAAGGACATAAAACTTAGAAAGGGTTTGAAAATGGTTTTGTAAAGCCTTGTGGGAGGAGAGGCGTTATATGAGAACGGTGTTCTTTATCTTCTCAAAATCTACAATTTTTAGGAGGCCTAGCAAATGGTCCAGGGAGCAGATTTTTTTAAATTGGTTGTTTTGTTTTTTGACAAAACATAAGTAAGACTTTCTAACTCCAGTCTTATAGTAAATCAGTTCCCTCATATGGGCAGAGTCTGATGGAAATTAAAACATGTTGTCCATTCTTGCCCACTGTTCTTTCCATGACAGGTCAATATTGCTTGTCCCACAAGGACTGACTTAATGGCCTGCATCAGCAGCATATTGTGTGATTCATTTTCTTTGTGGGAAAATCAGTCATCATTTTCATAAACATTTGCAGTCACCGCTCATCTTTGCTGCAGTGTTCTTGTGACACGTCCTCATTGTTTTGTTAAACAGCAGAGTTGGTGCTCGTCAGGAGATCAGCCAGCCCAGGTAATCTCTGTGATGACTCCAGTAAAGAAATGAAAGCCCCAGAACACAGAACAGAGCAGTAATTCCACTGTGGTCAGGGGGGAAGCAACACCATGACACAGATGTGTTCTACAGTAAACAGTGTGAGGAGGGCACAGAGCAATTAGGGAGTCAGCACAGGGTGAGGAAAGAGTATGAGAGAATTCAGAGAATATGATCATTGTTGGTAGGGGAAGATTTGAACTAAAGAGAAGAAACCACGAGAACATAGAATCTGCTGAGATGTCCAGGGACCCAGGTCTTTCTCTGAGTAGCTGTGTAACCACAAGCAACTCTCACCACTTCTCTGAGTGTGCTTTTCATCCACAAAAATAACAGAGGCCAGTAATTGTGCCACATTCGCTACATGGCAAGCCCTGTTCTAACGGCTTTATGTATGTGGACTCGATCATCACAACCACCTCAGGAGGTAGGCACAAAAAAACTGTGTCTTCATCGTAACCCATTTTTACAGAAGAGGAAACCAAGGAACAGAGATTAAGTAATTTCCCCAAGATCACCCATTTAGAACACAGAAGAACCAGATTCCCACTTGGGTAGCCTGTCTTTATGCCACGATGCCTCCCTGAAAAGGTGGAGAACCAAACTATAAATATGTACTTTGAGGTGGGAAAGAAGACAGACCTTTTTGTCTCTTTCATTCCCAATCCCTCGTAAACCACTATTGTAATACTGTCACAAATATGAAGTACTAGAAAAATGATCACAGGACTAGATGTTTCTGCAATGTCAAATACCATAAAAGGTTCTAAATACTTTCCGTCTCTGTACTTACCACAAACCAATGACCAGACCACATCATCCCAGGATCGATCCACCGATCACACTGTGTGCAGTCCTAGACTGATGGGTCTCTAAACTCCAGCTCTGTGGTTGTGAAGGGCAAATTTTGAAAAGCTGTCCAGGTATCCCCCCCTTCTGTACAAAAACAATTTCACTAGAGATTAAAATTCAACCTGAATAAAGCACCTAACGCAGTGCCTGCTTTAGGTTATATATCTTCCATTCATTCACAAGCACTTGCTGAGCACGTGCTTTGTTTCTGCTGTTTTAGCACATGTGGAGGATATAGAGATAAAAATATAGTCCCCTCCATGAACTTCGACTCTAGAAGGGAGGACAAAAAAATACATCCCAGGTGATATAAGATTGCCACGAGTGCTGAAGACATTTAAAGCTGTAGGAGCTTTCCTCTCTCCCTTCTACCCTTTTCAAGGAATAAAAAGAATGAAATCTGTTTCTCAAGTCATCCTTTTTACCAGCTGAGTACAGGATGGAGAGTGTCAGGGTGGTATAAAAATGGAATTTCTAATCAAGTAAGAGCATCAATTGGGCTCTAGCCTTATCCATGCAACTCTGGCTCTCTCTCCTTTACATTACTACCAACAAGGTCTGTGTGGCCCCAAGGATCTATGTGTGCCCTATAACCAATCTTCTTGACACCATGGCACATCATGGTCCTTCTTTGTCCTACCCTGATCTAGTTCTGTGTGATGATGTCTTGTGCATCGCATATAAGTGATAGTTGAACAACCGATGGCCACTAGTCTCCTACCCTCAATATTGAGGGCCCTGCTATAGGGTCTAGTTCCATTTCCCATCACCAAAAATGAGCACCATCAAGGCTGATGCTTGTCATCTCATATCTCAAATCTCCTAACTTCTACTGTTCTTTCCTTGTGCTTGCCTCATTTCCCTTGTACAGACAACCCAAGCCTTAGTTCAAAGGGCCGTGGTTGGGAGGACACTGATGAACTCTACAGAGAATCACCAACCCTCTCAGACACTAGTCCAAGGCTCTCTAAGATGCCCATTTCACCTTCCCTGCAAGATGAAATCATCACAGTTCCCTTAGTTCTTTCCAGTAACATGGACCCATAAAGGGACCACCCACCTGTTGTCATACATGGCTGATACAGGTTTAAGCTAGAATAACTGTTCAAGATGCCCGTGGCTCAACAACAAGCCCCTTGCCCTTTTCTTTAAATGATTACCCTTGTCTGTGCCAGAAGGCTTCCCAACTTCAGTTAGCCTGCACAACACCACTCCTAGTAATATACCTTGGTGCAGGCATCAGTGGGTTATATGAGTGTTATATGGGAATCCAGGGAGTGATGGGGGTTTTAACCAAATCTCTTGGAGGTATGGAGGCGTGCAGAGAATCATGAATGAATGGTAACTTCTTTGCAACACACAGGCAAACAAGGGAACTTTTTGGAAAACAATGCACTTCATTTTTTTAAATGCCAATTCAATATCTTTTGACTTTTGTTGCTCTATTGTTCTCCTTCCAAACACAAACCATGACTGATGGTGACACGGTGACTACACCTGGGGATTTTGCAGAATGCCTTCTACACCTCAGAGTTCTATTTCCTCTCTCAATTGTTCTACTTTATCTAAAACTTGGCTTTCAGACACCCTTTCAGTTGTTTATAACCTACAAATAATTACAATTAGTATGAGTGTTGTTAGAATACAGCCAGCCAACTTAACATCTCCCACAATTCCTGCTTTGAAGGGAAATCCTGTTCTTCAGATGCAGTCACAACTTAATTAAATTTTTTTATAGTTTTCTCCAAATTTGACTTATCTTCCCCAAACCACCTGGAAGAAGTAGTAAATACTCTTTCCTCCTCTTCCCTCCAGCTCACCAGGATGGCCTTTCCTCCCCCAGATTCTCCCTAGCACCAAAGAATTGAACTATCACAGCAATTCCTTCAAAGTCTTAGGAACATACCTATCAAATTAAGAGCAGAGAGAAACTTGGGGGAGTTCATTTTGATACGTGAATCCTCACTAATCCCTTCTCAGATAAACAATGATAGTTTACAATTATTATTTCTTGTTAGGAATTAGGTACTCTTCTCTCTCTTACTTCAACAGACTTCTATCCCTTTGTAGTTGATACTTTGAAAAAAGTCTATGGAATTCTCTACTCCAGCTCCTATGTTTTTGTCACATACCACACGTGTACTGTGAGGAAGCAGCAGCTTCAGAGGTGACCAGTGCAGATGCTGTGACAACACACGGCACCTGGAAGGGCTCAGTAACCAGAGTGGAATATTTGGCTGTTTGTCCCAGGTATTTTGTTTGTTTGTTTGTTTGTTTGTTTGTTTTTAACAAAAAATGCCTGAGTTGTTTTTCAGGTTGATCATTTACGGGCATAAATCTCACAATATCAAGGTGCCTGGGTGGCTCAGTTGGTTAAGCATCCAACTCTTTATATCCAATGCTCAGGTCCTGATCTCAGGGTGGTGAGATCGAGCCCCATGTCGGGGTCTGCATTGGGCATAGAGCCTGCTTAAGATTCTCTCTTTCCCTCTCCCTCTGTCCCACCCTTCCCTCTCTCTCTCTCCCTCTTACAAAAAATAAATAAATAAAAACCTCACAATTTAGATTGTAAACTCTCCGTGAATAGGAATACATCTTTGTTTTTTAAATTTCAAATAATGATGGGTTCCCAACGATTATCAGTCATCTGTTTTCAGAGGTAAACCATGAACAAATCCCTTTTTAAAACATCAAGAAAACATGTCTAATGAAGAACTGAATTTGCAGCACTCACCCATCAAATGTTTTGCTTCCCCATTACCATCAGCTACAGGTCTGCAGGTGAGGGTTGATGGGAAACGTTGGCTCTCAATCGTCTGCAGGGGGTAATGAGGGCTGCTGATTTGAGTCTGTGTTCTGCCTCTCAGTGCTGCTACCCTCCTCTCACCTGGGGAATCTGCTCCTACCTTCCCTGCCTTGGAGACTAAACTGATACTCCAACCTTTGACCAGCTGATACCTTTAAGGTTTTTGACATAGTCTACCTAAGTGCCTTCCACAAAGGCTGTACCAACACTCACACCAATAGCACCAACAGTGTCAATTTTCTAACACTCTCACCAAAACTGAGCATGAGGAAATGTGTGGTGGGTGGTGGAAGTCTCTCACTGTTGAAACGAAAGGTTTCAGCTAAGCAAAGTGAGAAGCTAGAATGAACCATGCAGTACTGGATGAGAATCAGCCAGAAGTATGAGCCCATGTTTAGCTTAATACAGACACAGATGGATACAGACAGAGAAATAATTTCGATATACAGGTACATGTGTGGTAGTATAAACACATACTAGTTCACAGCACTATACCCTAAGTGTGCCTAGAAGTAACAACACCCAGTAGCAATAAGCACAGCTAGGGCCCAGATCTTGGTATCTAAAACCTTCTCTAGGAAAAGGAACCAGAGCTTCTTGAGAAAATGGCTGATTCTGGGACTGGGACATTAAATATATAAGATGGGCATGGAGCAGGATGCCTGGGTAGCTCAGTGGTTGAATGTCTGCCTTTGGCTCAGGGCATGATCCCAGGGTCCTGGAATCGAGTTCTGCAACAGGCTCCCTCCAGGGAGCCTGCTTCTCCCTCTGCCTGTGTCTCTGCCTCTCTGTGTCTCTCATGAATAAATAAATAAAATCTTAAAAAAAAAAAAAAAAAGATGGGCATGGAGCATTTTAACAGTGCCAGAAAGTAGGGAAGTGCTCAAAAAAACAAATGCTGGGGGCCTGCCTGGGTCTCACAGGGGCCAACCTGAAAGGAAGTTAGGACAATTTGACTGACAAAATAAATGACATAATATTGGATTACAACCCTAAGTATAACATAAACATCCATAAATCCATGCTAATATAAATAATTAAATGAGGAAGAAGAGACACCTCTCTGTGCAGAAATCCAAAGAATTATGTAGATACACCACCCTCAAGGAGGTGGAACATAACTCCCCACTCCTTCAGTGTGGGCTGCATAGTAACTTCCTTCCAAATAGTATAGTATGGGAAGGGGAGGAAAAGAGTTATTTACAGTGAAGAAATCTGACAATACTACCAGCTGACCAGAGCTGACATCAACAGTGATGAGCCATGTTGATAGTACGTATCCTGGATATGAGGATGATGAGGTGATGAGAATAGTACTTTACTTCTGTGGTCTTCTTCACAAAACCCATAACTAACCATAAGGAAAAACATTAGACAAACCCAAATTGAAGAACAGTCTACAAAATACTGATCAGTACTCAAAATTGTCAAGGTCATCAAAAACAATGAAGTGTGAGACACTAAGGAGACATGATGACTAAATGTAATGTGACAGCATGAATGGGAGAAGAACATTAGATAAAAATTAAGGAAACCCAAATAAAGTATGGACTTCAGTTAAAAATAATGTTATGGGTTCATTAGTTGTGACAAATGTCCCACAGTATTGCGAAAGGAAACAAAGTATATAGGGTATATAAGAACTCTCTGTAATAGTCTTGCAACTTTTCAATAAATATAAACTTATTTTAAAATAAAAAATTGTATTAAATTAGGAAGGAGGTATAGAAAGTACCTGCATATACAGGAGTTCAATAAATAGTAGCTCTGTTATTTTTTAAAATGATTTTTGCCATTTTGAAAAGTGAAAGGAAACATTCTTGTTGTTGTAATTTTAATCTCTTTGGTTACTAATGAGGCTGGCCTTGCGAAAACATTTGTCTTTGCTTTTCATATTCATGTCCTTTATCTGGTTTTTGTAGTTTCTGGATCCTTCTGATTTATCTGGCCTAAGATGATCAAACTTCCCAGTTTGTCAGGGACAGGTCTAATTTATGTGCCCTGTTCCAGCTAATGATTAATAAGATCCCTTTTAATTGAGAAAGTAAATTGTATGGCCACCCTCCCATGTCCCATTGCTGCCCTCACGTTGTTTGTGTTCTCCCACATAACTGCCACTCCAGCTGCTAATCCACACTGTCCCTTTCCATTGCTGGCACCCAAGATACACCTTGACACTTGAATGGGGCGAGTGTTGGGGAGCTAGTAGTCTTCTGCCACAACTACACTTTACAGAAGATAGAATCTCAATATTAATTACAATTCACTTCAATACCCAACCTTCCACCTTCCACGGTGTTCTAAACACCTGCGGGTCCCCTGCCCAACTCTTGTGTTCTGAAGGACAGTTTCCTCTGCTCCTGCCCTCTCTGCTGGACTGCATTCAATGCCAGGCCCAACCCAAAATGAGGCAAGACGGTACAGAGCTGTGGACACGCGTCCCCTCAGAGCCACCTTAGGAAGACATCCTTCCCTCTCATCCCTCCTCTTTCCTTCCTTCCTTCACTCCCTCTCCCACCTTCTTCTCCCTCCCCTTTCTCTTCCTCTCTTTTATCTTACTTTCTTGTTACCTTCCCTTCTTTCCTTTCTGCCCTATCTCCTTCTTTTGTTTTGGCAAAGAGGAAGTTGTTTATGGTTCAATTTCTTTCTCCCCCTTCATTTATGATGCAAATAAGCTCACTGAAAAAAATCAGAAAATACGAATAAGCTAAAAGAAAAAAAAATTCCACACCCATGGATAACAATTACTATCATTTTTTAGAAAGATTTTATTTATTTATTTGAGAGAGACAGAGAACAAGCACACAAGCAGGGGGAGGGACAGAGAGAGAGAGGGAGAAGCAGACCCCTTGCTGAGCAAGGAGCCTGATGGAAACTCAATGCCAGGACCCTGAGATCATGACCTGAGCCAAAGGCAGATGCTTAACCCACTGAACCACCCAGATGCCCCAATTACTAACATTTTTATATATCTTAGCCTCTGTCTTTTAGGAGCAGTAGATCAATATGCATAGTACTGTTGGAATCAACAGCTTCCCAGCTCTCTCACATTTTGGCCATGTGACCTTCAATAACTTACTTAACCTAAGCCTCAGTTTTCACATCTATAAAATGAGGATAAATGGTGTATTTTTTATTATTAAAATACATATTATTATGTCCAGATAAAACAAGACAATATATGTAAATCACTTAGCACAGTGCCAAAAACAGAACAGGTGCTAAATAAATGGTAGCTTTTACTAATAATACATGTTTTGTCAAACATGAGATCATACTAACATTTCAAATTTGGTACCCTGGTGTTTCGCTCAACAAAATACATAACTAATATATGACTAAATATAGGTCTGCATTCTCATTTTTGCTATGTATTTCTGTGCTGCATTTTTATTTTAAAATACAATGAGGGAGGCACCTGGGTGGCTCAGTTGGTTGAGCATCCAACTCTTGGTTTCAGCTCCAGCCATCTTCCCAGGGTTGAGAGATCGAGCCCTGCATTGGGCTCTAAGCTCAGCTCAATGCAGAGTCTGCTTGAGATTCTCCAGCTCCCTCTGCCCCTCCCCCAACTCATGCTCACATGCATGCTCCCCCCCCCTCAAACAAATAAGTAAATGAAATACAGTGAGAAGGGACGACTCGGTGGCTCAGCGGTTGAGCACCTGCCTTCGGCCCAGGGCATGATCCCAGAGTACCAAGACTGAGTCCCATTTTGGGCTCCCACCATGGAGCCTGCTTCTCCCTCTACCTATGTCTCTGTCTCTCTCTCTCTCTCTCCATGTCTCTTATGAATAAATAAATTTTAAAAAATACAATGAGGAAAAGTATATGTTAAAAAATAACTATTGGGCATGACGTATTCCCACTACTTTAGAAACTTCCTGGGGATTCTCCTTTCCCCACGAATGATCACTATTCTTTTACCTCAGTCTCACAGGAAAATAGAGCCACTTCACATAGCAGAAAGGCTGGGCCAGTGGAGTCCTCAGTAGCCCCTTGCTCTCATGAGCAGCAGGCCCTCAAACCGGATGAATCTTTGGGGCCACTACTGAGCCAGAAGCCTAAGGAGCTCCAAAGAACAACCTAAGCTAGAACTAATGGTGGTCTTCTTGTAATGTGATTTGAACAATCGCCTCTTCTGCCCTCTGCTGTTTATCTGGGGGGAGTGTGGTTTCTTCGTGGCCATTGCTGTGGTTGTTTGTGCTATCCAAGAGCCAGAGGTTTGGCCTGTGTTGGCTTTCATAATTGAGGAATAAGAAACCAGAAAACAGGAGAGAAATGTAATTTCTGTATACTCTCAGAAAATGGAACCCTGGAAACAAATTCAGGAGTAGAATCAATGCAACACAAAGAGAAGGTATTGAGTTCCTTGGTATTTGACTAGATTTTCCCTAGAGAAAAGTCTGGGCAGGCTGATTATTTGGGGACATTCATATGTATGTGTACTCTTGCAGGGTTCCAACATAATAGTAACAGCCGTTTACATTATGATATACAATATATTTCATAAGTAGTCTGTATGCTTCTGAATATATTTTCATATTACATTCTGTATGTTAAAAAAATGTGTATTAACCAATTAAAGGAGCCTTGATGATATAAATCTTCCCATCAGTTAACTGGTCCATTTCATCTGGGGACTTAGAAGTCCCCGACAGGGACAGGAACCACAGTGCCTGGCATACTAGGCAATGATAAAGCCCTGTTGACTGATTTGAAGGTAAACTGCTATAAAATGTGGTATGAAACTCTGTATTTGCTTACAAGTTATGTGGAGAAAGGGTCTTCAAAGGATCCCTCGGTCTGAAGCACATCTACTGAGGGCTCACTAAGTCCCTGACACTGTTTGAAGGTTTCACATCCTGGCTTCACTTTATCTCCTTGGACACCTGTGAGGGAGCTATTATGATGGCCTGAGTCTCGCACACAGGGAAACTGAGGCCTGTAGAAGTTACATCACAGACCCAGGGCCTGCACAGCTAGCAGGTGGCAGCCTGGCACCAGAAGCCCACCCTCAGCCACCTGTCTGTGCTGTGGGACTTGGCCTGGCACTGTCTTGGACAATCACTGGGCAGCCCAAGCACCAGGATCAGACCCTGCCTCCTAAGTCTCTGGGTGTCATGGGGTGTCCTCCTGTAGCTCACTAATTACTGAGCTAAGACTGATGAAAAGGATCACTATAACACAAATGAAAATCATGACATATGAAGACATTTTGGCCCATAAAGTAAACAGTTATTGAATTCATGCCAATGTTTGTATAATTCCACAGTTCTTCCACTCATGCTTCCTCTTAGGTGTCCACAATGAGTATGAGAAAGAAAACACAACCGAGTTCCTGTGCTTACCCCTTAACTGAGATAGGGTCTGAGGACAGGACTAAAAGTCCAAATAACAATATAAGAACAGCAACAAAGCCCTCTCACCATATTTCAGACAACTTTATATACAGTCGCATTGTATCTTCACAATCCTTAGAAGGAAGTGTTCCTATCTTTTTTCTATAGATCGGAGAGAAACAGAGAGACTCACAGAGGACAGATAATTATTCAAATCACCCAGCTGGGTTCACAGCCTGGCCTCATTATTTACTGTCTCTGGGACCTTGAGGAAAACTGTCATTCTGCCCAATATATCGAACTGCCTCTCGCGGTGCTACTACTACCTAGCACACCCAGGCTGATAACGAGGGAAACCGAGATGTGGGTAGGATGCCTTCAATACCGCCTGTTAGTCCAAACCTGGCTCTTTTCCCTTCTTTCAATGCCCCCATTTCTCCCAGGTTCCCAGGGGTCTCCTCCTGTCCGGGTTCTCCTTAGAAGGCAGGAAAATGCTACTGCCCTCCCAGGATAACTCACCTCATAAAATGGGTCACATAGGGTCTAGGCATGATGCTGGATGCAGGTGGACAAACATGAATAGGAAGCTGGCCCTTGCAAAGAATACACAGTCCCGCTGGGGAAAGCAGCAGGGATGTTATTATCGTAGGATGAGGGATAGGTAGGACAAGAAATCCCATACATGCTAGTCAATGCCCCCATTCCCACACACCTCCTACACCAGCCCTAAGCAACCACTGCTCTACCTTCTGTATCCATAGACTGGCCTATTCTGGACACTTACATAGATAGAATCATATAATATGTGGTCTTTCATGTGGCATCTTTCACTAAACATAATGTTTTCAAGGTTCACCCGTGTCGTAGCGTGTATCAGCACTTCACGCCGTCTTATTGCTGAATAGCATTCCATTGTATGGATATATAACATTTTGTTTTTCTCATCATCAGCTGACCAACAGTTGAGTAGGTTTCCACCTTTTGGCTATTATGAACATTCATGTACAGGTTTTTGAGTGGACACAGGTTTTAAATTCTGAAAATATGCCTAGGAGTAGAATTTTGGGGGTATCTGACAATTCTATGTTTAACCTTTTGAAGAAATACCATGTTCATTTCCAAAGCAGTTGTGCCATCTCCCATCCTCCTTCCCCTCCCCCCAGCAATGTATGGGGAGTTCTAATCTCTCCATATCCTCACCAATGCTTGTTATTGCCTGTCTTTTTTATTCTAGACTTTCTGGTAGGTTTCAAGTGCTATCTATCTCATTGTTTTGATTTGCATTTACAAATGAGTGATGAAGTTTAATTTTAGACACTTTGAATGTAAGACATCTAGAAAACTTCCGGAATGCAGCTTTAAGTTTGGTAGAAAGTCTAAATTGAGGAGAGATGTTGTATTTACTCTTGGAAGTCATCAGTGCAATAATGTAAAAGAAAGCATTTTTATTTGTGGGATTCAAGAACTGTGGTATTAGGTGGAAACTATCTGGGATATGGGATTTTCCCAAGACTTATACATGGTACCACAATGGGTAACTACTTACTCTACTCACACCCAAGACTAGTCTTGGCTAAACAAACTAGGCTTTTCCTGTTTTGCGTTAGGTTTAGAGGCTTTCTGATGGTGGGGGCAGGCTGCATGCCTAGGGGTTAAAAGCTCAGCTTATGAGATCTAAATCCAGACTTACACATCACATAGCTGCATGACTGAAAGACATTTTACTTCACCTCCCTAAGACTGTTTCCTTTGCTGAACTGAGGAATACACATCTGTACCTACATCCTAAGGCTACTGTGAGGAATTAAAAAAAAAAAAATGGAACAGTGGCATGGAGCACCTGGGGGGGCTCAGCTAGTTAAGTGTCTGCCTTTAGCTTGGGTCATGATACCAGGGTCCTGGGATTGAGCCCCGTACTGGACTCCCTGCTCAGCGCAGAGCCTGCTTTTTCCTCTACACTTCTCCCCTGCTTGTGATCTGTCACTTTCTCTCTCAAATAAATAAATAAAATCTTTATTTTAAAAAAAAAGGACCTAGCACATAGTAGGCATCCAAACAATGATTGAATGCATGCATGCAAGAATGAATCAGTGAATAAAATGGAATAAATTAATTAATGAAAAGTACTCAGCACAGGATCCTGCACTTAGTAAATGTTCAACAGTTACTCTTATTACTCCATACATGCAAGCAATAAAGATTAATGCGCAGCAAGGGCAAACATTCCTTTGCTACCATCATCCTCTGACCAGAACAAAACATGAATGGTAGATGTCTTTATATGTTCGGCCCAGCTGGCAGGTGGCTCCCTGTGGGCCTCGTCAGACAGGAAGAATTCATGTCCACAGTCACTCAGCTCTTTGAGCCGAGTAAACGTGATTTGTGAGCCGCCATGCTCATCATCCTCTTCCATCAGGCCATTTATGGCCCTTACAATTTCACTCTTGATGAGAATGCATAAAATATTATTGGCCCTGTGTGCTTACTGTATAATATACGGAACTTACAATAGACATTATTAAATATTGTTAAATGAAGAGCTGAATAGGCACAGTAAAATGCATGTTGGAAAATTCGTTAACCCCGCTGATGCCACAGACAGTATCTGCAATATTTCTCTGATATCTCCTTGCACAGAAATCATCGTTAGCTGGTTCAAAGGGGCCATGCAGAAAGGAAGTTCTGGGCCAGGAGCACTGGTCCTGGGGTCAGGAGCCTGGGGTCGCTCCCGGCTCTGGCATTCACATTACCTAGGGCAAACTACTTTACTTCTCTAGACCTCCATCTCCTCTATAAAATGAGATGCTGGACAGTACAGTTTCTAGATTCCTTTTAGCTCTGGCATTCCTGAACTCCTCAGAAATATTCAGTGTAGAATTCACTTTTACTACTCTCTTCTCCCTTCAGCAAATTCTCTACTCATTTCACCCACACTAGGTTTTGGGGCAGGGTTGATGAAACATTAAACACAGAGAGCCTCAGGTTAGAACTGCCTAAACTGCTTCCACTCGGCACACACGCTGCAACCGAGCCCAGGAGACCTAAGCAGTAGGGTGAAGAGCGGTGGAGAACTGAGAATGAATATTCTGAAGCTGGACAGTCACATCAGTGGCATCTCAACAGGAGCATTTCAGCTTTCTGAAACATTCAAACCTGCTTATGCCTCTTTCATCTTCCCAGTGTGCTGGTCTCTGCACTACCACTCCACCCCGAGTGCCCTTTTGCCTGTATCTCTTGCTTTCTTTCCCCTGGACTCTGTCAACACAGATTGCTCCCGAGGGAACAACACATTTCTTCCCTGGCATCGTATGTGCTCAGATACGAGGATGGAGACAGGAAAGAGAGAGGAGCTGTTTCAGCAAAGACAGGTGAGGTGGAGAAGAATTCTGCAGAGGGCCAAGCAAACGTGCTCCTGAGAGAGGGACTTCAACACATTTGATACAGGGAGAGGTCATCTTTAAAAGACATATCCACAGGGCAAACCAACCAAAAATATGTACTGTGCTTCAAGTTTTTCTTGCAGTATGTTATTTCAAATCAATTTTTCTGATAAACACTTGTAGATACTGAGGTACTGGTATATATTCATTTTTAACAAAGAAAGGGTGTGACTTTTTGTGACTGTCACACTTCCTAAATAATAAAATAGCAGTATTCAAGGGAAGACCTATCAAAGAAAGAAGCAATGCTAACAATCAACACAAAAAAACAATATCTAGATTCTAAAGTTTTCAGAGAAGAGTGTGACATACCTTATATAATACAGGTGACATACCATATATAATAGGGCGTTTAGACACTTTTCTGCATGGCCTATTATGTACAAGGTAGAGTACTACATTCCTATAATAAAATAAAA
Organism: Nyctereutes procyonoides; assembly: GCF_905146905.1. NCBI lineage: Eukaryota > Metazoa > Chordata > Mammalia > Carnivora > Canidae > Nyctereutes > Nyctereutes procyonoides. The sequence goes on along the minus strand of NW_026575082.1, from coordinate 14,917,118 downwards.
TTATTCTCTCATTTAGTTCTTTCAACTCATTTTACAGCTCAAACTAAACACCATTTTTATACTGTTCTTTCCTATTTCTCCAACACTGTAAACCCAAGGGAACCTTACTAAAAGGGAAGTAGATAAAGTTATAAAACCAAGCGAAGAAATATCACAGAACCCCCAAAGGTAGTGAGCATAAACAGGAGCTGATAGGTGAGCTGAACAAAAATATGAGAACATTTTTGGCATATGCCTTTTCCAAATAATGGATGTTTCAAGAAGAAGACGTAATTCCATATTCATTCCAGCATATTCACTGCCGCAAGTCTTTCATAAGCTATTTTGGCTTTTTCTGCAACAAACTCTTTATTGCACTAATGAGTTTCATCAAGTATTTTAGAAAACAGTTTCCCTCATTTTGCCTTCTCAATAGTTCTCCCTGTGGTCAAATATGCTTCCTGGCTCTTCATTTCTTTCCTGGAATATGATTACACATCATTCTCTTGACATCTGACTTTGCTGGGCCTCTAGCAACCTAGGTAAACTCCACACTGCTCCACTGACTTCTGGCTTGGCCATGTGACTTCCTTTACCCAGTAGAATGTTAGCGGGCATGATGTGAACAAAGACTTTACATTCGTTGCATGTTTTAGCTCAACTCTTGTGTTTCTGCCATCTGTCATGAGAAAACCATATTCAGGCCAGCCCTTGACCCTAGAATGAGGGACATACGGAACAGTCCTGAATCCTACCCTCAGCCCGAAGGAGCCAAACTCAAATCTGTGAGGAGAAATAAAAACAAAAAAGAAATATTGTAAACCATTAAGAATTGGGAGTTGTTTGTTATACAGCTTTACTATGGCCAAAGCTGACTATGCATACCCTCTGGGTCACCCTTCCATTGCCACAATCATACCCTATAAGAAAACAACACAAACACATAAAACAAAACCCACTTATTGTCATTCCTAAGACTAACATCAGCTGCCTGGCTCCAGCCTCCGCTGGTTCAATGAAATTTACTCATGCATCTGTAATCTGTAGTCAGCTTCAAGGCAGCTAAGAACCTTTTCTGATCTTGGCTAGACTCTTCGGCATATCTGGGAGCTTGGCTGCACAGATGGGCTTTACTCAGCTCTGCCCCACAAGGCCTCTCACCCTCCAACAGACCAGCCTTGTTCTCATAGTACAGTTGAGTTCGGGGAGAGAGAGAAAGCTTATAAGGCCTAGCCTTTGAACTTCTGCGTGAGGCCACTGTCACTTCTCTGCTTTCTACTGAACAAAGCAGATCATAAGGTCACCCAATTCCAAGTAGAGGAAGACAACTACACCTCTTTTTTTTTAAGATTTTATTTATTTATTTATTCATGAGAGGCACAGAGAGAGAGAAAGGGGGGGTGGGGCGGAGGGAGAAGCAGGCTCTATGCAGGGAGCCTGATGTGGGACTCCATCCCAAGTCTCCAGGATCAGGCCCTGGGCTGAATGCAGCGCTAAACCGCTGAGCCACCCCTGGTTGCCCTAAACCTCTTAATGGGCAGAGCTACAGTCACATTACTGAAATTATGGATGCAGGGAAGGATGGAACTTAAGAAAGAACCAAATTAAGGGCTGAGGCTCATTCAGGTACTGTCATTTTTATTAGGTGAACCAACTAAGCAATAAATATAAACTTTGTACACAGTGTTCAAGAAATTACACTGAAGTTCGTGAGACAAAGAAACACTGAATGGTCATGCTGACAGCAATGGGACATAGTACCTTCTGTAAAGCCACCTTCTTTTAGGTAGTTAATTGCACCCAATTTTGATTCCACCTTTATTTTGTGTCTCTTTGACATTCCTGTATTCTGTTTCTATCAAAGAATATTTTACATTTAGTGAAAATGCCTTATTTTTCACTTCTACATTTATGTTCTTTTCATATTCTCTCACCTGCCTTGCTTAAAATTCTAAGTCCAACTGGCTGTAGACTGAAGAAGTGATGACCCCAGCATCCTATCTCTCTCAGCTCAGGAGCCATAAAATTTTACGCTATTTTATACTAAGTAAATAAATAAAAACAAAACAAAATGCAAACAAAACTCAGCACCAAGCAAAGGGCTGGTCATGTGGTCATGGGAATTTGCCAGGCAGGGTTTCTGTTTTAGAACATCACAGTGGTTTCCAGAACTTTACCCAAGTCTGGCTAACTGAAGACTTACTCAAAACCAAGTATTATGCATCACAAATACTCTCTTATAATTCCCAATTTCAATTAGTGTATTTCATATGGCACAAGAAAATATATTCAAGGCTTTAAATCAATGAAAACCTGGCATCAAGAAATCTGACTAGAACTGGAGACTAGTGTGTGCTTTCAGAGAAGTCAGATCAAAAACCATTTTGTAAAATTTGTAAGGATTAGAGGGAGCAGTGAAATGAGAATCTTTGTAACAAGAAGATCATTGAACCATTAGAAAACCAAAAGGCAGTTTCTAAAGCAGGACTTTGATATAACCTCCTCTCTCGGGAAGGTTAATGGTAATTCATCTCTGAGCAGTTAGCAGTGGTACACAGGGCTGGGCCTCTGAGACACCCTCTTACCCTTCGCTGGTTTGCTCTCAGGTCTATAGATTTAATAGCTCCCCAGGTTCCTAAAAAAACAGTGCCTGACAGATTGGCACTGGGGCTTTGCTGTGCATGAAAAAATTTACGCATATTCACTTTCCCTCAATTCTCCTCTCCCAATCTCATCACTCAGCAGGTTCAACACAAAGTTTGAATGATTTTATGATGAAGAGGATACAAGACTCCATGAATGGATGGAAGAATAAAGGAAAGAAAAGGAGGAGCATTCTTAATCACAACCCAACCCAGTCCTTCTCCCTCCTGGGGCCGAGTTACAATCATGCTTGTTCAGTGACCCCCCACGATTCTTATAGGGTATCGAATCAAATGCCTCTAAGGGCCAATAGGCAACATAAATAAACAAAGTGGGCAAAATGGGTCCCTTGGGTTCCCTGAATGTACATGCCCAGTATAAAAGGGATAGTCACTTCTCAGTTCCATCAAATGTTGCTGTGTAGGAATATGGGACCATGAGGCTTCAGATGTTGAAGGAATGCAAAGCAAAGGTGTGATTAAGAGGTGTTGGAAATGTAGAATTTTATGCAGAATCTTTCCACTTAAAATGTTGACAACAATAACAACAACAAAAAATGTTGACAACAGTGTGCAGACCAGGTACAGTAACATGGTTCCCTAATTTGCAATTTACACTTAAGAGCAAGCTACTCAAAGTGTGGCCCACAGACCTGTCTACAAATTATTTGTTCCCAATATGTGACAAGATAGGAATCCAACATTAGAATGCAAATCCAGTAAATCACTTAGAAAACCATATAGTTCAGCTGAGATTTTTCTTTATAGGGGACACAAAGCACTGATCTCTATTCTGGCACAAGAAGCTTCTTATCTCATTGCAGGTGGCATTTTGGGTACCATTACTCTCTGGAGAAACTTTCAGGGACCTTCATTACGGTGCTGTCTCAGAGACTTGAATAGACCCATACCTTGGCTCCTTGAAACCCAGTATCCTGTATGGGATAGAAAGGAGAAAGAAGAGAGGAGAATTCTAGTAGGGTCTGGGAAGTTGCTTGTGGATGGTCCAAGATTAAGTCAGGGAAGTAAGACCGGCTTGTACTCCAATGGATCTGAGTGTACAGTATGGACAGGCAGGATGGCAGTCAGCATTCCAGGCCACTTAGGCTTTCCTTTCTCTCTCTCTCTCTGAGATTTTATTTGAGAGAAAGAGAGGTTGTATGCCAGTGGGGGGAGGGGCAGAGGGAAAGGGAGAGAATCTCAAGCCAATGCTACACTGAGTGTGGAGCCCAACACAAGGTTCAGTCTCATGACCCTGAGATCATGACCTGAGCTGAAACCAAGAGCTGGATGCTTAACCAACTCAGCGACCCAGGCTCCCCTTCCCATTAACATACCCAACACCTGCACTCTCTTAGGCACATAAGAGTTTTGTGCAGGTAGCTAATTAAGATATATTGTATGTCATGGATGTTCTTTCTACTAGGACAGGTCTATTTGTTTGTTGTCTATCTTCTCACCACTGCAACCCCTTCCCCAGCCCCACCACAGATTACAAGTTCCAGGAATATAGGGGGTCTAGACCAGTGGCTAGTACATAGTGGATACTCAGTAAATAACAAGCAAATAAATGATATTATAGCAAAGGTATAGAAGACAGATGAATACATCATGCTAATTAGATAGGTAAAATAATTTTTAAAAAATGTTTCCAGAGGCTGACATAAACCTTTCTCAGGAGCTGTTAAGTATATACCTTGTTACTATGTCCAGGCCAAAAGAGATGTTCAATAGGCATTAACTATGGAATGGGACATGTTTAAAGGGCAAGATTCCTGAAAAGACATAAGTCAATAGACATGGGAAGACTTTGGGATATTGAGTTAGTAAATTACTGATTGATAATCTTTTGAGGAAAGAATAACTTCCCATTTAAGAAAGTTTGAGAGAGATTCAGCCCAAAGGTGGAGGATCTCAAGTCCTATGCAAGCTGAAGTGTGTGGCTAATACGAGAGACAAGAACACAGAGCTATGGCCATGAGTTGTCTGTTGAATGATGGAGAGACTTAAATCTCCCCCTTCTTTACTGAAATTCTTAAAAACTAATCCTGCTTATCAATCATATTACTTTCCTTTCAGTCTCTCCATCTTACTTGTCCCCTCAGAACTTCAGATCCATTGTGGTGGAGTTTTGTGGCCTTTTCTAATATTTAGAAACTTATTATTTTTCTAATCTTCTAAGCCTATTTCCTCCTATTCTCAGCACTAGTAGAAGAAAGAGGATGTTCTAAATGCTTTTTTGAAGTCTTTATCTTACTCTCATCATTCAAAAGTTTCTTCTATTGAAACTTATACTACTTATTAATATCATCCTTCCCGAAATTTCATTACTGTCTCTACTAGAACCTTCCTCCAACTGCATGCAAGGCTTCAGTGCTTGTGTCAGAATTTTCTAGTCTGCCCTACTCTGGCCAGTAGTCATAATAAATTCAGGGATATCATACTAATTATCACATTTATAATTAGTATATTACTACTTGTTGAGTACCTACCAGGTGCCAGTCAGTTACTATGCAATTGCTAATCTGTTGTACAGACACAGATTCTAATTTCCATCAACCCTGGAAGGCAGGCTTCATCCTCCTCTTACACAAGAAGAATGCATGATTCAGAGAATTTCCATAACTTGCCCAAAAACCCACACATTTAGTTAGCAATGGAACCAGAAGATAAACACAAATGTAACTGATGCCTGATGCCACAGCCCAAGCTCCTCCCAGGCTTCCCTAACAATAAACAGAAGAGCTGCCATTTGTCAATGGCAATCACTTAACAGCTACTGACTTTATACCAATTGTTCCTAAACTGCACAGTAATCCCTGAGGTCCAAATCATCTCCACTTTAAAGACAGGATAAATGGAGCTCAGAAATGGTCACCAAAGATATGAACTCAGATCATCCCATGTCCAACAACTTTGCTCTTTGCATAGACCACACTGATAGAAACATCTCTGTTGATGACCTTGCTAAAACCCTACTCCTCTTTTCTGTAGCTGCATACAAACCACCAGCTTTAGTGACTTAAAACATAATAATCATACATTTTCCTCACAAATCCACAATCTGGACAGGGATCAACAGGATGAGGCTCCTCTCTGTGCCGCATGGCATCAGCCTGGATGGTTCAACCAAAGGCTTGAGGATTGGCTTCTGGGAGGGTTCCTTCCAGGACTGCCAGAGTACAGCTGGATTCAGCTGGGAGCTCAGCCCAGGCTGAGAGTTGGTTCACAATATAAGTGCCTCTCCCCGTAGATCTTTCTATGTGACCTGGATCCTCAGAGCATAGTAAATGGGTTCCAAAAGCAAGCATCTCTCAAGAAAGCCAGATGGAAGTTACACTGCCTTTTATGACCTGGCTTCACAGGCTACACAGCATCACTTCCACTGCCTCGTTAGAAGCCAGTCACTGAGACCAGCCCATATTTTAAGGGAAGTTTATTCAATCACACCTCTTATGAGAAGAATATCAGAGAATATGCACACATTTTAAAACCACCATACACACTGCCCCATACTCTCTTACCCAATTTTATCTCTGTTCTGCCAACCCAGCCACAAAAATAATGCACTTGAACCACCTCAGCATCACTGAGGAAAGCATCAAACACAAGACTTTGACCATAGGGCTCACCTTCTTCAAGTGTCTCCTGCTCTCTCCTCTCTCTCTCTCTCTCTTACTAAGTTACTGCTCCTGAACTTCACCAGAACTCTAACCCCTTTCTCCACATTTTTCAAGTCCTTCATCTCTCAGCTTGGGCTCCATAGTCAGGAATTTCACTGCTGCCCCTTCCAGCATTTTAGAATTTTTCACATCCCCTTCATTATCTATATCCTTTCCATCACCTTGTCATCTGTCTTCCTTTCCCACAATTCCTCTCAAGTTATTTTCTCAGAAGTTACCGATTCTCCTAATTCTCCTTCTAATTACCTTCTCCCTTCTCTCATTTTCCTTCCTATTTCTGCATCACCAGACATGGCTGTCTACACTGTCTTTAAGTTTTGCCCTTTTTCATGTCCTGGGGTATGTTTGTCCTTGCCTCAATTCATTTCAGTTTAACAGAGGAGCCCAAAACTAACAGGAAGGCCAGTCCTAAAAGTAGAATGAAGGGTAAGCATATGATGAATGATAGCACAGCAAAGCAAGCTGCCATATGTGTAAACCAAGGAATTGTGTTATCCTCACAAGAGGCATGAGACTGAGGTTAAGAAGTACTACAATAGCCAGGATTTGCAAGTCTGCACAGAGTATCTGCCCCAACCATTGGGATCATGATCAGGGAAGAGTTCCATCTTCAGGAAGAATGCACAGTAGCTCTAAGCTTTTCTTGAGCCATGGACCTTTTAAATTATCTATTGAAAGCTTTAAATGTTACCTTTAGAATAAAAATATCTACAGAAAAAAAATCTACAGAGACACACAAATGTTTCAATAAGGAGGCTTAGTGTGTTCATATGGAGCATATAAGATTTATTGATTTTGAGGTACCCATGGGACTCCAAAATGGAGTTATACTAGGAAAAAGTTGGACATAGAGTTACATGCTCAGGAAAGAAATTCAAACTAAACTAGAGATTTTAGAAACAATAATTACAGGCTAGTTAATGCCACTGGGTGCAGTTTCCAACCCCTAGAACATAAATACAGTAGATTGACATGTATGTTAAGGGTAGACAGCTGGGAAACAATAGAGGGTCAGGAGAAAGTGGAACACGGACAGCTGGGAAACAATAGAGGGTCAGGAGAAAGTGGAACCCGGAAGAGACTGGTGAGGAGCAGCCAGTAAGTTGAGGGAAAAATCTACAGAGAGTGGTTTCACAGATGTCAGAGAATTTGAAAAGGAAATGGGTTTGTAACATTCAGTGAATATTCATTAACTGCCTTTGTCTTATGGCTTGAAGATGCAGCAATAAAAAAGTTGAGCAAAGTCCACAACCTATGGGGTGAACAGATATTTAATTAGTCATTATAAGTGTGATGAACTAAACCAACAGTTCTCTTTTGGGAAGAGATATTTAAATGTAAGTTCACGTCGTGACTCTAGTTCCTGTTCTGTTTCCCTACACAGCCAGTCTGAAGGCACCTTACCAACCCTCACAGGTACATGAGCCTCCCTGTTCATCCCAGTAACATTGTCCCCCTCAACTTATACCTGCCACCGCAACATATGTCCCGAGCAGCCGATTGCCACCCGTGTGAGTACGTTCTCAGAGTCCTCTGGTACTCTAGACCTGACAAGGGCTCCATGCTGGTTTACATCCAGGCTTCACTGTTTACCAACCTCATAACCCTGAGCAAGGACTTAACCTCTTCTATGAACTTCAGTTTTCTTACCTGTAAACTGAAGATGATGCTAACTTCCTCCTCTTGAGATCACAGGGCATTAAATCAGATAATGTAAAGCACAGAACACAATGCTTGGCTGAATCCTCATTAAATATCAAAACAAAAAAAGGGAAAAGAAGACTAAAGATGTACTTAGCATAATCCAACCTCCCTTGATTTAGAGGGGAAATTACAGAAAGCCCAGCCCTCCCCCATCACGACATGTAAGGGAAGATAACAGGAGACCATGTATTTTGGAATAGGTGTGAGAACCTTCCACGTCTTTCAAATACGAGAGAGAGGTCAAATCATATAAGCCTGAAAAGTGTCCGCCAACTGGGCAAGAACACCTTGGGTGAGTTTCAAAACCCATTTCAATTGATTGGGGAAGGTAAAGCCAGATACTGCTAAATCGCAAAGTGAATGAGAAGTGAGAAAGTGAAAGTTATATAAACTTCCAAGGAAGTGGGGCCATAGCAGGCATGGGGAACTGGGCACTATTTAATTTTAATTAGCTTGTACTCCTCTACAATCACCTGAACCTTCTCTGAATAGAGATGAATTGGTCTTCTCGGCCTTATTTGAACAAAATCTCATTTGTTTTCTCTCAGATATGGAACGAGTTAAGGTTGTTTTAAATATTCATCTTCTTCTAGTTACCAGCTCTCTCTCATCTCTGTCCTGCCAAGTTGATGACATCTCTGTATCAGGAGTGGCTCAATATCTCCCTTTCTAGAGGTGTTTAAGAAATGGATAGGCGTTGTTGCCAAAAGGATTAAACTTTGCTTTAAACTAGGTGACCTTTGAAGTCCCTTTCCCAACAGCACAAGTCAATGCTCTTTGAGCTTCTCTAGCTAAAATCAATTCTAAGCAGCTCTCCCAATCTCTTCGCTGAGAAAGGACTGATATATTCTTACACCGCATTCCATTTCTGATGGTATCAGATGTGCACCCTGATGCCAGGTACTTGGAGAGGCCACTGATGGCTTTCAATTCCACTGCCCCATTTATATTTTGCTTTCAGTGCCAAAAAAGTCAAGAGGACCGTATTCACATAGCACTTTTCTCATTAAAGCCAAACATGAGCCTGAACCCCCCACCTTTACCACTCAAACCAATAACGACCTCATTTAATTCCAGCACCGAACAATGTCTTTCACTTAAAATTAATGTCTTGTCCACATAAAATTGAAATACAGAATGCAGCCTTCCTGATGATAAGTAGAAAGCATAAAGGTGACTTTTAAGGAGATAAATTTATTCTGTCAGGGATGGAATAAAAACCTTTTGTTATTCACCTGTGACTTGAACACTCCTAAGCAATGAGTTCTTCCCTTATTTGTAACTAAATATGATCTGTCACTCAGCCTTCCCTTGCTGTCATGTGTTAAATTAAAATATATCATTAATATATACATCGCTTCTGATCCTCACATGGTTAATGGCTCTCTATTAAAAGACCAGGGAGTGTGTTGGCATCCGATAGCCAGGCATGCCGAATAATATACCATACAAATGGATAGGTGGTAGGGAACATGGTCTTTAAATTACTTAAAATAGCATAATTGTATCACCTCCATTTACAGAGAAAATCAAGCAAGGCAGTGCAAATTGTCTTGAGTTAATGGAATAATAAAGAATTCTAATGATCCAATAGAGATTTCTGGAAATAAAATCATGTAGAAATATTTGTGTTGTTTAATATGACAGCTCAGATTTTAAAACAGGAAAATATGTTAGATAATTGAACACAGAAGAGGTGTTTTCTCCAGTGAGTCAAAATCAAGAATTTTGCATTCAACCCTCCATTATCTTGTTTCTAGATATGAAATGAGACTAATTTATGATATCAATTTATTTATAATTTATAAGTTATATTGGCCATTCTCTCAAAGAAAACTTAGTTCAGGCTGTGTTTTTGTTGTATTACTGCCAGTGTAGATGTACTTACATTTGGTGAATACTTACTAGGTGCCAACTATTTTATTTAATCCCCACAACAAGCCTTCGGAATTTATTTTAGCATCATCATCATCATCTTTTTTCAGATTGGGAAACCAAACAACATAACATCTTAGTAATTGGCTCAAAATCACCAGTAGTGGAGAGCATGGATTAGAATACAGTTGATTCTGCTTCTCAATAAGGAAAACAAGACTCAGAATAGACAACCATCTCAAAGTCAGAAATGAAATCAAACAAAAATCCAAACCCCTCTTTTTAAAAAATTTTTTATTATGGGGATACTGAAATAGACACTCAACTAAAGAAAATGGTATTATGAACCAGAACCAAAAAACAAGACTTTTATTTCCAAATCTACAATTCTAGTTTTCCTAGAACATGTTTCATCTATGAGATAGAAATATTTATAGAAGTATTTATCTCAGAAATTTTTAATAGAAAAAATTTCAATGCTATTTTAATTTTAAAGGTAATACATGTTCAGTATAAAACCATTCATTGAAAAAGACAAGAAATAACAATTGTTGGAGAAGATGTGGAGAAAAAGGAACCCTTGTGCACTGTTGGTGGAATGCAAACTGGTACAGACATCATAGAAAATAGTATGGAGGTTGCTCAAAAAATTAAAAATAGAGTTATCATATGATCCAATAATTCCACTACTATTTGCCCAAAGAATACAAAAACACTAATTCAAAAAGATATATGCACCCCTATGTTTAGTACAGCATTATTTCCAATAGCCAAAATTGGCAATTTTACAATAGCCAGGTGTCCATCAATAGATGAATGGATCAAAAGATGTGAGCTATATATACATATACATGCACACACTAGAATATTACTCAGCCATAAAAAAGAATGAAATCTTGCCATCTGCAAGAACATGGATATATCTGGCGGGTAAAATGATAAGTGAAATAAGTCAGACAGAGAAAGGCAAATACCATATGATTTCACTCATATATAGAATTTAAGAAACAAATCAAACAACAGAAAAAAAGCGACCAAAAAAAATGGACTCTTAAATATTGAGAACAGATCAGCGGTTGCCGTCTGTGGGGGTGAGTGAAACAGATAAAGGGCATCAAAAGTACACTATTATGATGAGCCCTAAATAATGTATGGAATTGTTGAATCATTATATTGTACACCTGAAAGTAATATAATACAGGTTAATTGTGAATCAATGAAATAAATAAAATAAAAAAGATTAAAAAGACAAAAAACATTCATTCAGAATAGAAAGGTCTGCCTAATAGCTTGTGCAATTCCTTCTAGATTTTCTCTACTCATACAAACACATGTATAGAAATATAATTATTTTTTACAAGATGGAATCATACTATGTGTACTCTTAAAACCTACTAATTTTGTTCTTTAAATGTACAATTGACATATTTCCATTTAATAGACATTTATCTATAGCTTCATTCTTAATGTTTACATTGTGTTCTATTGTATCAATGAACCATCATTTACTTAACCAATCCTTTGTTAATGAATATTTACAGTTTTCAGGGTTTTTCAGGGTTTTGTTACTATAAAAACATTGTGGCAAATTTCCTATCTTATGTATCTTTCTATGTTTGTAAAATTAATTCTTAGAAGTTCCTGGCACATAATAGGTTCTCAATAAATTTGATGAATTAATGGATGAATGAACAGTAAAATGGCTTGGACAAAGAACTGGTAAATCTTATTGCTATGTATGGCTAAATTACCTTCTAGAAAGCAATGAATCCATCTTCTGTTATTTACATTTTGTTGTTTTAACTTTGTTTATGGTTTGAATATTTAAGGAAGTTTCAAATCTTCTACTTTGTGGTTCTGTCTTAGGGACAGTGATGTGTAGGAGTGAGATCCCAGTATCTTGTGAAAGCCAAATGGTGAATTTTCAGAAATTTTGAGAACCAGCTATAAAATGTAGCCATTATTTTAAAATGTTAACTTACAATTAAATAACTTATGTTTAAAAGAGGTAATACTGCACTTCTTAATTATTTTTCTATGTTTTACTATTATTTACACTCTCAAAATCAGTTATGAGTAAGTATCGTATTGTCAACCAAGAGGCAGACCTGAAATCAAACAAAAGTATTCATTTAGGGTCTCAGAATTATAATCGAGGGAGCACAGATTTAGGTAGCAATAGGTAGACTAGGGAGCAAAAGTTGGGTTTTTTTTTAAAACAAATGGGAACGCTTATATGTGTTGTTTACAAAGAACTTTGGTTGGTGTTGGCGGCAGAAAACTAATCTTGGCTAAAAATAATTGGTTGCTACAACTATCACTAAGCAAAAGCCTGTTACTGTGGCAAGTTGCAGATGTTCCTACAGTCTTTAGATGTTTGGCTCAGTTCACATGATTTCACTCAATGAGGACGTGCATAAGCCCACCTCCTACAGGTCTCTCAGCTCCATTTTAAAAGCCCTTGACATGAGTGACTTCATTTATTTCATGTTTCACAATATCTGGAGGATGGAAATAATAGAGTGATGTGCTACTCCGATCTCTTTCCAACTCCATGTTCAGTGACTTTATGTTGGTAGCTTGAAATTGGTCATGGTAGGAGTATTTACCTTGGAAATCAGTAGGTGCTATAAATCAGGACTTGATTTACTGTTGAAGCTGAAAGAGTTTTTAGTTTAATTAAAAATTTATATGAGGGTGAGAAGAAGTCTAACAATAAGCCTTATATCAGATTTAATGGCAATAAATCTACTGGGAAAAGAGCAGACTGAGACACAGCTCCCTATGTCAAATCATAGCTGAATACGCCTGCAGATTTAAAGTTAAAAAAAAAATCAAGAAAAGCATTATGAGAAAAACAATTGACTACATGAAATTATATTTACAATAAGAAGAATTGTGAACTTTTAAGTTGCAAGTTGTGTGCTATGCATCCTTTATATTAGTAAAATCTATAATAAATACATGTACATACATATAATACTTTTTTCAAAGAGTTGGTTGTTAAACATTTAATGGCACATTACCTTTAGGGTCATATACTGAGAAGTTTTCCCTTTATAAAAACTGAAATACCACGTGTACTTTATTTTAACCTTCTACATGCAGTCAGCTATCTCTCAAATTTGTGTTGTTTCATTGATCTTTCTGTATTTATGACCTTAGTAATGATTGAATCATACCTTTAAAATGCATTTAGACTATGTTGTATACCTGAAACTAATATGGTATTGTACGTTAACTAAGCTTCAATAAAAAAATTATAAAATATATAAAATGCATTAGGTATCTGGAAAGGCAAATACACTCATGACTTTCCCGACCCCTGTCCATATACCAGATGAACTTTAAAAAACTCTTTCCAACAGTACACCAGTGACATTTCCTTTCATTCAGCTCTTATTTTATATTCATTGTTAGAATCTTATCATTTGGGGATCCCTGGGTGGCGCAGCGGTTTGGCGCCTGCCTTTGGCCCAGGGCGCGATCCTGGAGACCCGGGATCGAAATCCACGTCAGGCTCCCGGTGCATGGAGCCTGCTTCTCCCTCTGCCTGTGTCTCTCTCTCTCTCACTGTGTGCCTATCATAAATAAATAAAAATTTAAAAAAAAAAAAAGAATCTTATCATTTGCTTCGTATATACCCTATATATTTCTAGTCTTCATAACTCTACATATTTTATATCTTTGGTGTTTATGTACTTCATACATGGGATTTTTAATATTTTTGAAATTATCACATGAGCACTGAGTAATGTATAGAGTTATTGAATCACTATATTGTACACTTGAAACTAATATAACACCATATGTTAATTATACATACATGGAAATAAAATATATATGGAAATGAGAAAAATTATTTATCATAGATGTTATACTACTAGTTAGAATTATTTCAAAACTCTTTCATGAAAGGGGCACCTGGGTGGCTCAGTGGTTGAGCATCTGCCTTTGGCGCAGGTCGTGATCCTGGGGTCCTGGGATCAAGTCCCGCATGGGGCCCCCTCACAGGAGGCTGCTTCTCCCTCTGCCTATGTCTCTGCCTCTCTCTGTGTGTCTCTCATGAATAAATTTTAAAAATCTTAAAAGAAAAAAAAAAAACCTCTTCCATGAAAAACCAAGTTTAAAAGAATAGTTGCAAACCAATTCTAACAGGACGATGGCTGGGTCCTTGTTCAGTTTTTACCATCCTCCCGGTAATTCTCAATTTTTTCCACCTAGAAACTGGTTATGGTTATTTTCTTTAAAATTCCTTTCCTATAGAAAGAAAAGTATGAGTTGTTAGAAGGAGAGTTCTAGAATGCCAGCATTAAAGCATGAATGTTTTATCTGTACCAGGAATGGCCATATACAAACAAGTACAAATATGCCATCTCTAATAATTATCCTTTCTATACTGTAGAATATGAAAATAATATTAGCATTACAAACATACTAGCACTTGAATTTCTTGTATTTTTTTCTTCTACTTAACATGTTTCCCTCTTGGCTGTGACTAAAAGGCAGCACAAAGCCAAGTTTATGTCTTAACAGTTTCTTCGTTAAGATGCACACACGATTTTACATTCTCCTTCCCTCTCCCTTTTGGTAATAGTGCCCTAATAATACATGAATATCTACTGATTTAAAAATTCAAACAAAAAAATTTTCAGGAAGTGGTAGAAACATTTCCCCTCTTTAATATCTGGCTATGCCTAATTTTAAATTATTTTTTTATTCTGAGATAAATACAGCTTCACAGAAAGTTGTAGGAAATAATTCAGAGAGACCCTGTGTACCACTCAGCATCTCCACCATCATCCCCCATGGTAACTTCTTTTAATGATAGCACAAGATCACAAGCAGGTATTGATATTGATACAAAGTACAGACATTTTCCATCATCAAGACCATTCCTTATGTTGCTCACTTAGAGCACATCCACTTAACCTCCTGCCTCTACCCATTCTTTAACCCCCGACAACCATTAGTCCAATCTCCAGGTCTATAATTTTGGCATTTCAAGAATGCTGTATTAACTGATTCATACAGTGTATGACCTTTTGGATTGGCCTTTTTTTTCACTCAGCATAATTCTCTGGAGATTCATCCACAGTACTGCATATATCAATGGTTCCATATATTATTGCTGAGTGGTATGCCATGGTGTATATGTGTCATTTTGTTTAACCACTCACCCACTGAAGGACATCTAGGTTGTTTCCATTTAGGAATTATTATGAAAAAAGCCACTATAAACATTCATGGTCCTGGGTACAGCACCAGGACCATTTGCCAATCACATTATATTCAAATAACCATCTTGTAGAATCTCATATTTTATCTGTTCTTTTATTATAAGCCACCTCAAATCATCTTATAAACAGTCCAGGTAGACACGTCAATCCCACCAGAACTGTATTAACTCCATACTATGTGAACGCTATCCCAGAAGCATAAACAGCATCATCAGGGTTTGTGGGTCCCTATGTGTTAAGGCGTTGGATGGGCAAATATAGAGGGATCATTTTCATGGTGCCTTGAAAAAGGATCAGGTGTGTGATAAAAGAACTGAGTACTAACCCTGGCCCTGTAACTGATCTGGGGGAAGTCATTTAAACCACAGAGGACTTGCTTTCAATGCCAATGAAATCAGGAATATGGACTAAACAATAATATGGCTTCTGAGGTTGTTTCCAGGTCCTAGTTCTTTTATTTCCATTAGAAAAGTATGAGAATTTCACCAAAAGGTATGATCTGAGAAACATCATGCAAATCCAAACTGATGGGCCTTCTACAAAATACCTAAGCAGTACTCTTCAAAAAGTGTATCGTGAAAACCAAAGAAAGCTCAGGAAACTGTCACAGATTGAAGGAGACTA
Source organism: Nyctereutes procyonoides (assembly GCF_905146905.1). NCBI lineage: Eukaryota > Metazoa > Chordata > Mammalia > Carnivora > Canidae > Nyctereutes > Nyctereutes procyonoides. The sequence continues at coordinate 14,901,371 of NW_026575082.1, read as the reverse complement.
AAGAGACATGATAATTAAATGCAATGTAGGATCCAGGATTAAATCCTGGAATAGAAAATGGACATTAGTGGAAAAATTGGGGAAACCTAAATAAAGTCTGTAGTTAATTAAAAAGTATGATTGATGGGTAAAAGTTTTAATAGGACAGTTCGCAAGATAAAGGTTCTGGAGGCATTAATGAAATTATTTTTTGGAAAAGAGGTCAACTCTTCTTTTTAAATGTGAATATGCATATTTAAATAATCTTATAATGACACAGCTTTTGAGTAATTTATTCCATGTTTTGGGTTTCTTCGATATGCTTAATTATAAAATCAATGGACGGTTACATTATATTATTAATATTCTTTTGGCCACATTATCATCTTCTAGGAGATTCTACAAGTATATAATTAGTTGTCAAACGTGGGAATGTGGTTATGAGAACTTGAGTTAGACAAGCAAACAAATCAACCAACCCCAAAATGTTACCTTTAAGAACAAAACTCGTATTTCTGTGCTAAATGGCATCAAAAAGATGCCATTTAATTTTATTCTTAATTTTATCTCAAATTAGTATTTGTTACATAACTTGTGCAGTTAATATCATCTCAATGATGAGCATCCCTTAGAGTTTTTAATGAATTACTGAAAAATGTTTAAACAAACTGACATGAGTTTAAATGCTGGACCCCTCTTTGCTATAAATTTACCCCCACAGAGTTCTAAAAAACGAACTACTATGACCCTATCATTTATTAAGCTTTCAGCTTGGATTGGCCCCATTCCACACTAAGTTGCTAACCTCGATCCTCTATGTATGTATGTATGTATGACGATACATAGATCATGTAGTTCCTCTCATTTGCTCCAAGGTGGGTGTGGGATCTGATGGCTGTAAAATAATAAATTTTAGTGCATTCAATGATAGTAGGCTCAAACTTCTTCTTCCCTTCTTTCAGGTCATCAAATGCAAAGAATGAGTTGGCCTGGGTATTCTATGTTCTCCATAGGATTTATGGAATACCTCTCTGAAGTTTTCCCAGATCTAGTATTGTCTTTATTTGTTATTCATGGGTAATACCACTAGATGAAAAAAAAAATACCACTAGATGATGCACTTTTCATATTTGGTAGGTAAGACCTGCAAACCAAATCTCTTTAATGCTTAAAAGATTCCTAATCTACTTTAATAGAGTCGCTTTTATGTTTCAAATATAAAAGCTTTTCATGTCTAACAGAATTATGTAATTACATAACACTTAAAAAACAAAAACCAGGTTCAGGAGAACATGGCTTGAAAGCAAGACAATTTTAGCCACGAGTTTCGGGTAGGAGACATTTTACAATGGAAACAGTCTATCTTTAAAAAAAGAGCCCTTTGAGGAGCACCTGGGTGGCTCAGTCAGTTAAACATCTCACTCTTGATTTTAGCTCAGGTCATGATCTCAGGGTGGTGAGATCAAGCCCCACATCAGACTCTGTGCTCAGTGGGGAGTCTGCTGCTCTCTCTCCTTCTCCCTCTGCCCCTCTCCCAGAGTGCTAACTAAAAATCTTTTTTAAAATTTATTAAATTTTTTTTAATTTAAAAAGACCCCTTAATAAAGCCATTTTTGACAGAACATCTTCCAATCACAGATTCTCCCAAACAGATCCTTGCTCTCCCTGAAACTCTGTTCTTGCTTCCACTGTAGAACATCAGTCTTGTCTGTGAAGCATTCCCAGAATCTAAAAAGAGGTGGTGACCTCTGATTATCCACTGATGCTTCGGTGGTTGCCTAACCATGGCTTACTGAAACAAGCAGTGGCTGTGAATCCAGAAAACCTGGTCTGAATAGCTTAGTCTAGCATTAATAATTATAATGATAGCTAGCATTTATCCAGCATTTAAAGAGTTTTGTCAGACACTAGTCTAAGTGCTCGCTGTACTATTCTATTTAAGCTTGACAAGAATCTTGAAAGTCAGGTATTCTTATTATCCTCCCATTTTGACAGAAGAGGAAATTATGGCACAGAAAGGTTAAATTACTTGCCCAAGATATCATAGTGGCAGGGCTACGCCACGTTGAGCCACTATGAATATTACTACTCATATCCTTCCTCACGAGGTCACTTTCCCTGGGCAATTAAATTCCAGTCTGTTTCCTTATCTGCCTTTTGATTAGATGGCCTCGGAATTAATGCCCATACCATCTACTTCACAAACTAGCTGGAAAGATCAAATATGATGGCAAAGCAATGTGTTTGGGTTTTTCTTTTCTTATTTGGGACTGTTACAAAAAAAATACTGAATACTGAATGCAGAATATATAACATACGTGGCAAGATCTTAACTATTTGGATGGAAGTGGAGTTCTTTCTAGAGCTAAATGAACACTGAAAACATGAAGTGGAGCTCCCACTGCAGGGCAATCTACTGCCGTTTCCTGGTCAACCTCACATTGCTGCCTCTCCTCTGTCTAACATTTTAAAATGCAGATCCTCCAATGAACAATCTGGGTTCTCAGTCAACTCTTTTTGTGAGCAAAGAAACTAGACTCCCTTCAAACGCTTGTACAAAAAACACACATTGAGCATAACACAAGTGTTTAAACAAACACAACAGAATGCCTTTCAGCTCTGCCTCTTTGCATCTTCTTTCTGTGTCTGTTTCTCTTTCCCTCTGTCAGCCCTGTTATTGGTATCACATCCTCTCCACCTAGCTGCCTTCCCATGCTCTAAAATCTCCTTCGTAATTCCACACTCCCCCACGCTCTTGATTTACTATTATATTGAGCCAACATATTACCTATTATTTACTCTATTTCAGAATAGGCTTTTCCTTAGGTAAGAATAGTGAAATATTCTAAATATCCATTTTCAAAAAGAATTGCAAAATACCTTAGGTTGTCAATGATTTATTTAGCCCTCAATTCTGATTTATTAGGCCCATTCCCACAATATTTGGGGCCAGGAAAGTAACCTGTCAAAGAGACATCTTGGAAATTATCTTTCCACATGATGCCTACCAAAGCCCCCTCCCTTTCAGAGCAAAGCATCTACCAGACGAGAGGCAAAAAATTGTTCTCCACAAACCTCTTTGATTCTGCATACATCAATAGAGCCTCCCTCGGGCTTGGAGAATCAGGCTGAGAGGCTCATGATGTCTGTAACCTGTGATTCCTTCTGGATCCGAACAGAAGCTAAAGGGCCCATATGCAGTAACTTAACTTGAAGGTAGATTGTGCATAAGCATCTGAGACCAGAAGTCAGCCCTGCAATGGTATGTGAATTAATGAAGCCAAATTAGCCTGGGATTTGTGTTTGTTGTGTGGGAAGGTGATGGCAGAGCAAATCTTCCAAATTTAAGTATATTTTATGTTAATTGCATAAAGTAGCATAGATTTGTTGCTTTAAATCTCATCCACTGGGAGCTGGAATTGGGCTTGTTGATTTCTTTTATTATCCACTAAAATGACTCCAGTCCTTGTTTGTATTTACTTGAGAAGCACAGATCTATTTCAGAATTGCTTTACAACTTTAAGTGTTTTAAGAAACTTCTTTTTAATACCATCCAGTTAATTGTACCATGATAGCTCCTAAGTGGAACATTATATCTATCAGTCTTAAGTGCTCCTGTGGATATAATAGCTTCGGTCATATTAGTATAATCTCTTTTATTTAGAGCACTTGGAAAGCTAAAAATTAAATATGCCTCAATCTGCTATCATTCTATTACTTACCTTAGTGCTAAGTAAATACTAATAAAACTCTATCACCTCTGATACAATTATATTCTGAATTCTTTCATGATGGAATGCAAGTTCATTGGAGACAGACATCTTCCCTTGTTTCCCCTCTCTCTACACAGTTAGAAATGTTTCCCCTATAATGGCAAGTTTCTGTGTGCACTGATTTTTTAACTTAATTTGTGCACTTAGTGGGGGGAAAGAAATAAAGCAGAGAAAGGGGAAATGGTGGAATTACATCCATGTGCTAAATCCTAATGCATTTAACATATCAAGCCCAGAAATTTCTAAGTTCTGAGAGAGGGCCAGATAGAGCCAGAATTCCTAAAGGAGGACAACCTCCTTGTTACTCTAAATGTAGTCCAACACTTAGCATCTGTTTGCAGCACCTACAAGCTTTTTCAGCAATGCAAAAGCTCAAGCCCCACCCCAGGCTACCCTAATAATGTCTGCACCTGAACCAGACCCTCCAGGACTCCTATGCATCATATGTACTTGCGAGTCTAAGAAGCCTTGTTTGTAACTCAGCCCAGAGCCTCCACTGGAAAGATGGGAAAGTCCACACTAATTAACATCAGGAATACTCTAGTCATTCCCCACAGCAGACAATGATGCTACACTCCAGTCATTCCCCTCAGCAGACAGTGGTGCTATAGAGATCGTGGAAAGTACAAAGCTGCAACTCTTTAAAAATCAAATCAGCCACTGAGATCTGGTGGCAGGAGAGATAGAGACAGGGAAGCGGGAAAGTGTCACACACTTAAGCCCAACTACTGAAAGAAAAAGCTCTTGTTGGAACCATTCTACCCTCCTCTCTGCATGATGTTATTGGATTTGATTTCCTTTCTTCTAGAGAAGGACAAATTGAAAAAAAAAATGACCTAAATTCAGTATTCCATCCAGATGCTTTCAATTTGGCAAGCGGGAAGCAAGTTTTGCATAGAGACTGAGCTCACTGAAAGGGATTAGAATTTTGAGTTGGAAATTCCAAAGGCATTTTAAAGTCAAGAAACTGTTTAGGAAAAGAATAAATACAAGCGACCTTGATATAATTCTGCAATGATATTCACATCTCAGAGTCAGTCATCTTAGGGGACCTTTGTAACTACTCTGGGGACCTTTGTAACTACTCTTCCCGGCACTGAGTTCAAAACAACAGACTCATGCTAACTTTCATTCAGACAAGAGACAAAACGTAGTAGGATCCTGAACACACCTCATTTAAGAGGAGGAGCCAGTCACAGAAAACTCCTGCATACAGGGAGGTCATAAGGTAAACAAGGAGCTGTCACCACAAAGGCTCTGCTTACCCAGCTAATGGTGTCTCAGAACTGGCTGCCCTCTCTGAGTCTGACACATACCTGGCTTTCACACCTGGCAGCCCCCCATGGAAGTGACGTGGGCAGCAACACCTGACTTCCCTGAAGGTAATCTGCAAGGCAGACTGCCTCTGGTCTGAGGTTTGAGACTTTGGCATCCCTTGACCATATAGTCTAGTACTGTGTTAGCTATTTTGTTGAGTTTCCTTTTTCCTTAGCCATTTGTGTTCTCATGTTTTGCCACTTCTTTCAATAAGTAATATCTTAGACACCACCAGCCGCTAACATCAGACAATATTTAAATACTTGTTTTTCATTTTTCTCAAATAATTCATTGGTTTAGGAGTAAATACAATTTTTGATATTCTTTAATGAAAATTATTTAGACTATCTCAGGTAAGTGCTAACGAGGTGTAGGACATCGTTAACTTACATTGTTTCCTCTAAGGTACACAAATGAGGTTTTTAATTCTAAAAGACAAATAGCAGTTTCATCATTTTATGAAAAGGTAAATTTGAACCACAGCATATACAGATCATATAAAAATTATGCAAGTGCCGATACAAGCAGGGGATCTGAATTTAGTATTAATTGGGAAAATGTTTTAGTTTCTTTAATGACTCTAATGACTATTCCATCTCAAATAGTAGTATATGAAACTAATGACCCTATTTAAAATTAGATCAAAATTACTAATTATAGAAAAATATTTAAGCATGGTATATTAGCTTTCTAGGCTGCCATAACAAACTAGATGCCTTAGAACAACAGAAATTTACTCTCTCACAATTCTGGAAGCTAGAAGTCCAAAATCAAGGTGTTGGCAGAGCCACAGTCTTCCACATCACTAGAGGAGAACTCTTCTTTGCCTTTTCCAGTTTCTGGTAGCCCCAAGAGTTTGTTGGCTTTATAGCAGCCTCCACATCCTCATGACCACCTTCTCTGTGTCTGTGTCTTTTCTTTTCTTATAAAGACATCAGTCATATTGGATTAAGGGCCCACCCTAATGGGCGGATCTTAACTTGATTATATCTGTTAAAGATCTCATTTCCAAATAAGGCCATATTCACAGGTTCCAGGGGTTAGGATTTTTTTGGAGGGGGACACAATTCAACCCATACCATGTGGCTAGGATTTTCTCAGTGAGGGAATGTAGACTCTAACTTTACCAAAATCATAGTATCATTCTGTTTCTGCTCCAAAAATTCTAACTTCTTTTCACGTGCCTTCACAAAACAAAGGAACAGTCAGAAATCACGCAGCAGTTTCTAATGTAATGTGTCAACAAGTATTTGATAAACAAAGTATTTGATAAAGTTTCTCTTAGAAAAGAGAAAAGGGCATCCAAAGCATGTCAGGGATAGGAGCTGATGACTTAAGACCCTCTGAGATTTTTGAGAAACTCATCTCCCTGGGTGGCAGAGGTAATGTGCCAAAGAAAACAAGGTAATGATAACTTCAAAAGATTCATCAAGGGGAAGAGATAGAAGACATCCTAAAGTTACTTACTCTATAAATAATTTAGCATGACGAATCTTTGATACCAGTGAATATTTAGAAAACATAATCGATGCTAAGTTATGATGTACCATTCAGCACCTAACAGATTATAGTAAACAACTGTTGTTATAGTCTGTCCCTGACTTTCTTCTCCAGACTTTGGATATGCCCACCTTCCCCTTGGGGTACCACTTCAAGGTCTCTTTCCATTGTCTCTTCCCCTGTGCGAGCTCTCTTTCTCTCCCTTGTAAGCACTCATAGGTACCTTCACAGGCACCTCTCTGCATCAGTCCTAGTCCTGCTCACTGGCTTCCTCTAATCTCAATGCCCACTCCCTACTCCTATGCTGGTATCTTTGATACACATCCATGCTTCTCAAACTTGAACGTGGGATCTTGTTAAAATGCAGCCTCTGATTCAGTATATCTGGGGAAGGGCCATCCTCTGTTTCTAACAAACTCCTAGGCAATGACCACACCACTGGCCCATGGACCACCCTGATGGATGGCCCTCCAAGGCCCTCTCTATAAGCCCTACCACCTTCCCCAGCGAAGCTTCCCTTCCTCATCAAAGGCTCATACTTCAAAATAATTTTTTATCACTACCACCCACCTCCTCTCATCAGCTCCTGTCACCTCAAGCACATCTCAGGTACTCAGATGATAAAATAACCCTACTGAAGAATGAAATAAGATGCACTCTCCCTACAGCTCCCCCCTGTCCCCCTCCCAGAGATTTTCCTTGGTGGTTTGTATGAATATTTTAACCAAGTAGTTTTCAGGGCACCTGAGTGGCTCAATAGTTGAGCATCTACCTTTGGCTCAGGTCATGATCCCAGGGTCCTGGGATCGAGTCCCGCTTTAGGCTCCCCCATAGGGAGCCTGCTTCTCCCTCTGCCTATGTCTCTGCCTCTCTCTGTGTCTCTCATGAATAAATGAATAAAATCTTTTAAAAAATAAACAAACCAAGTAGTTTTCACTTGAAGTGTCAACATAGGTACATTTTTCTGGGACGTGGAATCAAGATTGTTATCAGACTTTCAAGTAATTCTCTAATCCCTTTACTTTAGGTAGTAAAATATCAGGTACTGTCAATAAACGTATTTTGAAGGGCATAAGAGGGGTGTGGAGGGGCCTCCTCTTGGAGCACACCACCTGGCTTTCTTCCTTTCACTTCATGAGACTATTCATGGGAGAGGAAGAGCAGAGCTGAGAACTACAGCAGTTTCCTATTCACACTCCCTCAAACTCAGGGAAGGAGCTGCTTTGGGTTGTGTTTCCTTATATGCAAACAGAATTCCAGTCTGCAGGCTGGAGCACAACTCCCAGCCCTTAGTGAAACCTGAAGGTGAGACAAGATATAGAAGGAAGCAGCCATGTCCTCACTGCATCCAACTGTAGCTAAGACTATAGGGCCCAGGAAGTCCAAATTCTCAAACTGGGGAGAAGGCAAAGGATCCTGGACCACTGGGAAAATATATGCTTCTGACAAAGAAAAGAATCCTGGGTCTTCCAAAGGACCTGGATGTGTAGCCTCTGCTTCCTCCAGCCACGGTGGACCCTGGAAATGCCTTGTTTAGCTACATATTAAATGAGATAACATATGTAAAGCACCCAGCATGGAGCCCAGCAGATATTAAGAGTTCAATAAATATTAGTTCCCTTCCCTATTAAAAGTAACACCAGCTACACGGTTTATGTGATTTGCTCGCCGTTATTACCATACAGCACAGTGAGAGGCGTGCATAATTAAATATGTACCACTATGGTAATTTCGGTTTTTTAATTTTATTGATAACATCATTATATGCTTTATATAAGCTCAGAGTTTTCTGCTTAGCCAGCATGGTCAACTATCCTAACTTTCAAAAAAAAAAAAAATGCAAAGGACCTTTCTGAGGGAAGAATGAAAAACAGTTTACTGGTTTAACAAGGTAAAACAAGTTTAACATCTTCCTGCAGGGTGAAGTGTCACCTTCCTCATGGATCTTCTTGTGCTAACCCAGTTGCAGCCCTCAACCCTAATACTCCCCACCAGCTCCACACAACACCCCTCCCTCTGTCCTCCTTATAAGGCAGCAAAGACCAGGCAATCTCCAGGGATATCTCCTCCCATAGATGCTCTGATTCACACGCTGTCCAACCCTAGCAGTTTGGCAACACCAGCCAGGGCATGGAGCACACAGGAGCTGACTGTTGCCTGGCAAAACTATCCTCATTCAGGTCCCTGCTGGCACAAAGGGAATGTGGGTGGTGCCTTGACACCACATGGGAGCTCAAAGCAATCACACCCATTTATCGACATCTGGGACCAGGAGGAAACATCAGCACCAGAGTGAAAAAGAGCCAGAGCCCTCCTACTTGAAAGCAGACACTCATGAACCAAGCACAGAGCTGAAGTTGAAGTTGAGGTTGTAATGAAAGCTGCTGGAACCTCCATCCTGGCCTGGATGTGAATCGCTAAAATGTCTATGGAACCACTGAACCTATTTAGAAAATCCTCAATGGCATTTACCACTGTAGGACACTAATTCTGATTTGTAACTAACTTTAGGAAATTATAATATCTACAAATGGAATCAATCATTTCAAAATAAGCCTTGTCACAGCAGACAACTTCAATTCCTAAGTAAATCTTAAAGATGTCATCATGATGCTCACTGGCCTGGCCTGGTTGCCCACGAACATCACCTGATGTTTTTTTAAAACTGAAATTGAAAATAGGGTCATTGTCAACAGGCTCTGGCACTCATTACTCTCCACATGTGTACTCCTACAGCTACTAAATAAACAAGGCATAAAAAACAAAGAACACCAAATCTATTAACTGTACTCATCCTTTAGCCTGCTGACTTCTCTCAACCATAAATTTGCATCTGATAGTTACAACTGCCATTTTCCTACAAAGAATGGCACAACCCCATCTTCTGGCTGTGTGGACCTTTTGCTAGTAACGCACAATATTTTCCATCACAGTAAAGAAAATAAAACATAAATGGCAATAAGAACCTGGATTGTTCAGTTACCAGGTTTGCAAGAGTGAACTGACATCTGATTTCCAAAACATCTTTAAATTTTCATATTTTGGGGATCCCTGGGTGGTGCAGCGGTTTGGCGCCTGCCTTTGGCCCAGGGCGCGATTCTGGAGACCCGGGATCGAATCCCACGTCGGGCTCCCGGTGCATGGAGCCTGCTTCTCCCTCTGCCTGTGTCTCTGCCTCTCTCTCTCTCTCTGTGACTATCATAAAATAAATAAAAATTAAAAAAAAATAAAAAAATAAAAAAATAAATTTTCATATTTTGGAAATAAAATGATACTTAATGTTCAGAAAAAATTAATGGCCTGGAATTTTGTTATCAAATCAGGTGAACTTTAATGGCTCATTTTAAAAATTAACATTGAAATGAAACGAGAAATTTGAACAGCATATTAGATCAAAGCACCCAGAAAACAGATGGAAGGTGATGTTTAAGTGCAAAGTCAATAAAAACTATCCTCATTCTAATTCTACAGAAAAATCTCAGTAACCCACCCACATACATGAGGATCTGCCCTAAAAAGCAGGTGTACTCATCACTTACACAATACAAAGCTGAATAAAGACATATTCCCTAGGAGCAGCAAGCAGTTCTTTTCACCATTTGAAGAGTAATGAATCACTTTTTGAAATAAATACAAATAAAAGATTCACAATCTGTAAACAACTCTGAGTGACTGTCTACCCACATTAAAAAAAAAAAAAACCTCTATCCTTGTTATCTTAAAACATTCAAACTTATTTCCTAACATTTACAAGAGAAACTTTGTTTTATTTAAATGCTGTATCATGGTATGCTTCTTAAAAAATTAGTATTCGGGATCCCTGGGTGGCGCAGCGGTTTAGCGCCTGCCTTTGGCCCAGGGCGCGATCCTGGAGACCCGGGATCGAATCCCATGTCGGGCTCCCGGTGCATGGAGCCTGCTTCTCCCTCTGCCTGTGTCTCTGCCTCTCTCTCTCCCTGTGTGTGTGACTATCATAAATAAATAAAAATTTAAAAAAGTATATATTTAAAAAAAATAGTATTCATAAATCCTTCCATGAAATGTTCTAGTCATGCAAAGTTACAGAATATGTAGCTCATGACATCACTGCCATTATCCCAAGGCCATCTTGTTATGACTCTACCTTCTGCAGGTCATCATATTAATAAAGGTGCTCATATTAATAAAGGTGATCAAAACAATTGAGGGGGTGGGGAAGAGGATTAACTCTATGAAAATCTCAAAGCTAGTTTTCCCACAACTTGAGGCCAGTTTTCCATGAGACAGAGATAACTCTTACAAGTAAAGTTTTGGTCTGAGAGAACCAAAACTGGCTTCCTCAAGTTAGTTTTAAGGAAAAGGGGAAAATGAGTGCATGGTTACGGTAGCACTTCACGATATCCAAAGACAGGAGGCTGAAACAGCTCAGCCTCCCAAGAGAGAGGCCCTGTGCCTTCCCTTGAGTCTCTCTCTTCCCTGCCAGTCTTCCTTTGCACAGCCTCCGTGGGATACAGCATCCTATTCCTCCCTGCACATCCCAGGTCCACATCCCCAGAAAACAGAAGGTATTTAGCCTACCTTGACTCAAACAGCTTCAGCCTGGGAGAGGGACTTAGCCTTTTGTTATGAACAAGTCCGCAGAAGGGTCCCAGGCTTTGAGACAGGGACAGTTCTTAAACAAGACAGACATATGCTACACAGGAACCCTAAAAGACATCTGGGGCAGTCTTGAATAAGAGGTGCCATACATAATGGTGAGCCTGCCATTTGGGAGACACATTGCTAACATTTCCTTGTCAGATTCTACTGTTAGAATTATGTGCGAATTATTTCATTGGAAAATATGCTTCTCATTTTTTCTATATTTGGAGAGACTTTTGTGGCATAATTTTCCTTTCTCTCCTCTTGAGAACCTGACAGTTTCTACACAGACACAGTGAAGAAGCATGTTTATGGTGTTTTGGTCTGGTTTTTTTTTTTTTTTTTCCAAAAAAAATGTCAAGAATAGTGTGTCCTTTTGACAGGCAGAACATTACAACTCATCTACAAGTGTCCATTTTCTGCTATCTACCCAATATAGGAATTGCAACTTCAATGCCTTTAGGGAAATATCCACTCCTGACTAAAAACGGATATGAAATCCCAAGTTGGATAGATTAATGGCCCCTCCTCCACCCCAAAAAAACTCAGAAAAAAAGATGCAAACAACTATGAGAAAAGGCTTTATAGTTTGTACCAACCACAGGAGTATTGTCTTTTCGACTTTCGGAAAGAATTAAACTTTACTGAGCAGCTATTTATGTTTTTCATACACTATGCTTTGCATATTGCAGACAGGAGATGATTTCAACCTTAGAGCAACCCTGTAACACTATAGATTGGAAAAACCCTCTAAGTCTCAGAAAGATGAAATAATTTGGGGGGGGGATATCAGAGGTAAATGTAAACCAATCTGCCTGTTCCCACGGCCCATGGTGTTTATCCCACTAGTACGAATAGCTAATATTTATTAAGGACACTGTGCCAAGGTCATTCAATGACTTAGGCAGCAGATACACAAACCAGCTACCATCAGCTCCATTTCTTTTTATTTCTTTTTTAGATTATTTTTATTTATTCATGAGAAACACACAGAGAGAGGCAGAGACTCAGGCAGAGGGAGAAGCAGGCTCCGTGAGGGGAGCCCAATACAGGACTCGATCCCAGGACTCCAGGATCACGACTTGAGCCAAAGGCAGATGCTCAACCACTGAGTCACCCGGGTGCCCCCCACACCCATCAGCTCCATTTCGTACACGTGGACAGAGAAACACATAGATGTTTAGTGTTTGCCCAAATTCAACCAGCCTGTAAACAGTGGAGCTGAGATTAGAACCCAGGCGATCCGGTTGCATGTCACATCCAGTTGCCTCCTCTAGAGAATCCGATCATGTAGACAGCATACAGCCCTCCTCAGTGATCGCTCTCATTATTAAGTTGATAGGCCGTAATTGTGTCTGTGAGAACAGCCATGATTCCATCAGAAGTTCAAAGTAAAACAGAGTTAAAATTACATAGCTCACCTTTTCATCACATGCGTGCAGGATGGAAACGACCGTCTTGGTAGGCAGGCAGGATTCTCCGATCCTTATTTCACCCTAAAGCAGCTCTTTTTCCTTATATCTTCTAAAGATTCAAGACATCAAGACATGCTAAAGGTTTTACGGGTGGGGGCAATCGCTTCATTTGTGTGTAGGGGTGCATGTGCATGCACATGCGTGTGCACGTGGGTGGGGGTATGTGTTTGGGGAGGAGGAGAGCACAGTAGTAAAGAATATTGGTGACTCTCTTCTAAAAATATTTTCCTTACCTCTCCTTTTAAAGATAAGCGTATGTGGTGTCTCTGCCAGGAGACCTTAATGGACTGCTTTCCTCCAGTAGCTTCTTTTCCCCCTGCTTGCTCCATTAAAAGTCTTCTGATTTCAAATCACTACAGCGCAATTGGTTTAGATAATGTACTGTCATCCGCACCTCATACATCGTGTCCAGGGGACTCCCCTTACAGTAAGCATCACTTCAGTTGCAAGGAGCTGGCCATGAGCCATGACCTGTGGGGGCCCCCGGTGGCCATTTATTGTAAACTATAGCTTCTGGGTGATGCTAATGAAGTTCTTCAAGAAGTCACATTTGCATGACTTCACATTTTTGTCTCCTTTAAAACTGCTAATAAAAGGCTGGCAAACATGTTCTTTATCATTCGTTACCCCATTTTCTTCATCTCTCTGTACAAGGGAAACCATTTCCATGCATCACAGTGTATCCCTTCATGACCACCAAAAACCAAACACCTCCCTGAAAAAAAAAAATCACGAAAACGTAATGTGGTAACTGCCTCCAAATCTGGAGCTTTATATGCAAACTGTTTATGACATTTACAAAACTGGGAAGACACTGCAATGGCACCGTGCTTCTGGAAGGATAAGGCCAATTTCAGAATCCAATTTTTAAAAGGAAATGCCATGTTTGTTTCATGTCAGCCTCTGCTTCAGACCAGGAAAAAAAAAAAGGCGGTTTTGCCGAACAAAGCAAAAACCGTTGGTCTGGCTAGTTATTTCCAAGCAAAGCAGAGGGCAGATGGAAAGCCATTCAGTTGGCTGTAGCCCCTTGTCTTGTCTACTTCCAGTTGCTTTGGAAGCAGCTGAGAAAAAGCTTAACCCCTTTGAATGGGGGCTCTCACTCCCTCTCTCTTGCGCTCTCTCTCTCTCTCTCTCTCTCTCTCTCTCTCTCATACACACACATACACACAAATGTTTATTTAAATAGCAATATTTTTAAAAATATAGGCTGGGCTGTCACATGGACAGGTGGCCTGGCTGTGTTCGCAGTTCTGCTACACCAGGCTGGCTGCCCAGTTTGTCAAAAGCCCTGCCTCCCAACTGACCTGTAGTGACGACACCATACACATCCGTGGACGCACAAGATACCCGCAAGCCCAGTGTAGTCTCTTGCTAAGGCAGCAAAGATTTCCAGAAGGGAACCCGTGGCACTCTGTAAATTTAGAATCAAACTTTGGAGTATGAGTGTGTGTAAAATGGAAATCACCTCTGCAATTTCATTTTGCATTTACATATGTACATTATAGTTTCCAGCTACAACCATATATGGGGAATTAATGAATGAATAAAAACATGTCACAAACACAGACACATAAATATATACTAAACACAGAGAAGGAACTAGATACACTGCAGATATCGTATATGATATCAGATATCAGTGCACCTAGATACAGAGACGATATCACTTATCATACATAGTTCATAGAGATTCTGATAAAAAAAATCTGTATGAGAGGGATGCCTGGGTGGCTCAGCAGTTAAGCATCTGCCTTTGGCTCAGGGCATGATCCCTGGACACCCATGATCAAGTCCTGCATTGGGCTCCCTGCTGGAAGTCTGCTTCTCCCTCTGCCTATGTCTCTGCTTCTGTGTCTCTCATGAATAAATAAAAAATTTTAAAATCTTAAAAAAAATTTATATGGGAAGAAATATATAATCGACTTTTAAATGAATTTCTTTCCCATATATTCAATTTTCTTACTGAAGACTATTTTTCTCATTGCTTCTAGTGTAAAACAATCTGTGTATTGCCTCTGATGGTCTACACAGTGTGCAAAAAGAACACAGGACCAACCAACCAGCCACATCTATGTTTGCTCACATCTGTCAACTGTCTGTGTATAAAGCTCACTCATTCCCCTGCCTGCTGCTGTATATGTAGATCATACATAGCAGAATGCCCAGAGCGTGTAGGGGAAACAAGACTCAGTTAGCTTGATGATTGTGGGGGGTCACATCTTATCATCCCTGCTCACAACATATCCCATGACTGTTGCCTGCAACACGACTGGGCACTAGCTGTATCCAATCTATTTCTACGGTGTATTGTCACTGGTCAAAACTGGCCTTGTTCTCCCATTCCCTCCATTTTCCAACTGAAAAAGGAAAGGAACTGATAAGCCTGAGCTCAATTTGTTCTGGCAATTATTGCAAAGTTCCTACTGTGAGGGAGGCCCTGCCTGTTGGTGCGGAATGACACGCAGCCATCCAAGGTCCAGACAAAAGGAGACCCTGCTTTTCTCCAAGTGTATTCAGCCATATATAGACATATTGGCTGAGATGCCTACCCATTCACATCTTAATGGGAAAAAGAGAGAGACAAGAACCTGCAGTGGGGGGAGGGGAGGAGAATGAAAGATTATCAAGTGACACCAGACAACAAAACGTGAACTTGGTGAAGAGGAAGAAAGGAAACGATTTTGACCACAGGACAGTAAATCACTGATAAAATGTGGATGCAGGTGTTTTAGTACTATCCAGCTAAATTATGCTTTTATCACAGATAAAGGTTACTCTAATGATACTGAAATATGAAGTTGAAGAAAGTTACACTTGGAGGTTGGATTATGTGACTCTCACTTCTATTCTCTCTCTCTCCTGCACATTAATTCAACCAAATGAAACTGTTGGATGAAATACCACCAAGCTGCATTCTAAAGTGTAATTCCTCTGAAACAAGTATGTAGCTTTATTAGAAAACCAAAGTACCGGTCAAAAGGTGAAAAAAACAGATTATATTATGATGAAAAAGAGGTCATTTAAGAAAAGGCTGAAATAGCACTTCTTTTTGAAATGGCATATGGAGGCTTTTATAATACTGAAAAAAAAAAGGTGACTTTTTCTTAATATTTGTCCTTATTCTCTGCTTATGAACAGAAAGAAAATGTTCGACGATAAGGTCACTTTAAATTCTAGGCCATGGCACATGTTCCTCTCTGGAGCTGAATGCCCTCATCCTTCCCCCTTTCAACTATATCTAATGATAATTGTCCTGCCCATCCAACACCCCTGTCTACTAGGAAAACAGATGACAAGAAGTAATGTCAGAGTTGCATCTGTGACATACCAGAAATCATTTCTCCCAGCAAAAGTCACTTATTTCAAAGGATAAGTAATGAAATGAGCAGGGGAAAATTAAGTTAATTTTAAAATCCGTTATTAGTTGCTTCTCTTTAGTCATAATGGAAATAGGGGGGGAAATTACAGATTCAATAACATCCATTTTTTCCATTACGGAGAATGGCTAATTCAATGGATGAATCATTAGAGAAAGATCCCTCTGGCCTTACACAACTCCAGACAGAGAAACAAAAAGGAAAAGTTTAAGATATAAAATATACTATAAAATTGTTGGGAAGAGTGAGCTACAACCCCCAACGAAATTGCCTCTTCTGGCAATTAAGAGCCCGTTTGTTAGAGCATTAATAGCCTCAGGCAAACTAAACAAACCCATTCCTGGCTGCCGGTAATGACAGATTTCTTAGGGAGTATTATTTAATTAACAATAATTTGAAAGAGCAGCTCAGCTGAGACACTGCATGTACTTACTGGAAACACTGAGCAATGGTAGTGGAAAAGACGTGCAATTTGTTAGCCTTCCCATTATCTCTCGTTTCTGAAATACATAAGTAGCTGATAGGTATTTGCCACTAGGTATTTTCAGCTGCCTGTGAGGCCATCATGTCCAAAGAACTTTAGCTCTTACTGTACAAGGCTGCTAATAGTCCTCTGCTGTTTGATTCTGTTAAGAAATCCCCCAGGGCCTCAAATGTTCAGGGACAGCATTCTTTGTCCTTCCCCCTTCTAGACAAGGGCAACTGCCAGCCCCCCTTCCCTGTGTATGCCAGGCTCCCTCCCACCCCCATACATCATTTGCTGCTAATCACCTAACATAAGTGATGCCTTTTGTTCTCCTTCCCTTCCCAAGTAGCTTTAGGTTGCATCAGCAACTTGGTAGCTGGCTGGGCCTTACTCCCCCCAGAGACGCCTTCCGACCCTAAGGCACTGACAGAGGAGGGAAAAAGGCTTTAGCCAGGAGCAGCCTTCTCCCCTCCACGTTACTGGACTAAATCCCCACCTCCAACAGCCTCCTTTAGAGCTGATTATCATTTAAAGACCAATTTCAGAATGGCAGAGGGAGGACCACTTTAAGTTGTTCTGACAGACAGTGGGAGCTGACATGAACTCCATGACTAAAGTGGCAAGCTCAGGAAAATGCAAAAATAGTGCACTCCCTGGAAGAAGGAGAAAAGTAAGTTATAAAACTTTCCATGTCGTATGTTGTTTCCATGACATAGCTTCACAAAATCTGGTTTAAAATTGGTCAATGGCATAGAAAGACTGTGTTGGGAAGTGAAAGTGTTGATTTCGTTCTGTGGAAGCCAAAAGACGCTAGCTAAGACAGTATTTTAAATTATTATTGGATGGCTGTTAATTGTACTTACCAGTGTCCATTAAAATTCCTGCCAACATAAAAATCTTTATCTTGACTTGATTTGTGAGAAGCTTAGGAATGAATTGTCAGTGTAGAACATGGTTACTAAGCCAAACAAACTTGTTTGTAGCTTCTGAAAAGACAAATGTGAAATCCCAACCAGATAGTTCATGCTTAGGAGAGTAGATTAGGACAGGGTATGTGCAGAGCACCAGCATCCATAGTGGATGAAGACTGATTGCAGGAGCTAAAGATTTTTTCTTTGATTCTTCTGAGTCCACGGTAGTTTTTACTCAAATAATATCAAACGCATCTGATTAAACACATCTCCCAGAAGGATTTTATCGTAGGACATGCTTTATTGTGTACAGTAGGATCAGATTGATATCATATGGCATCAGCCAGTGAATGCCTTGTTTTGAAACAACTTGCGGAAATAGATTTTTATCCCCTTCTTTAATCCTAATTTGATACTATTAACCAATTCCATTATTTAAATTGACTATTAAGATTAGAATCAGTTTGATTTATCAGAATGTATTTCCCATTAATAAGGTTTTCTTTCTAGTATTCCCTTTTAACCTTCATTTACTTTTAGCACTTTGAAGAGAAACATTTACAAAATCTTTTTCCCTCGTATGGATTAAAGCATGTGGATTGGTTCCTGTTAAACTATTCTTAGCCTTACGGTATAAGAACAAAACCTTGTAGAGTTTATACGCATTTCTTTTAACGATTTTTTACTGCATAGGGGAAAAAAATGAAAGGGATTATAAGAGAAAGAAATAATAAATTTTGCAAAAGATACATAAGAGCATTTTCCATTCCAAAGAAACCCAATTCCTTTACTGACATAGAAAAGAAATATACAGGAGTTTTAACTGCTAATGCAGTTTCCACTAGTAACATCTGAACATCTTTGTGGCACTGCTATATAGTATTTAAATACCAGAAAGGGGAGAAAGTGCCAACATAAAAGCAATGGAGACACACAATTTTTCCAGACAGAGCTAACAATCCTATCTTGCCACAAGTGTTACCTGAGATCAATCCGCAAGTCATTAACAACAAAAGAAAGTTTTTTCCTTTAACAGATCCTTTACAGCAAGTAAAAGTAGAAATAGGTAGTAGCAAATATCATCACCAACTGACTAGAGAGAAGGACTGCTAGTTCCTTGCATTGTATGCTCATAAATTCAGCATTTCTTCTAGGCAAGAATGAGTGAAATGCTGCAAATACTTACTATGATGTAAAGTCAGCATTTGAAAATATCACTGATTTGTGGAATTTGCAAAAGGCCTTATGTCCCTTGGGTTCCATTTCCACCTTTGGAAGACCTACTTGAGTCTGTGGAAGCATCCCCTTCTGCAGTCTCCTGCCCGTCCTCTCTCCCTGACCAAAAAAAGGCAGATTTCTCAATTTCCATAAGCAACCTGTCCCAGTTTATGAGCATAACTGTTCAGGAAATCTTTGTTTAAATCTCTTCCTCTACTGATTAAGGACATGGTCCCTGCTCCTGATTCCGAGGAGATGCCTATCTTCAGTGAAAATGAATGTTTAAAATCTGGATGCCATTACTGAGCTACACCTTGACTTTTTCTCCTCTAAGCCTTTCTCCTCCCCAGCCTCCTTTCCTGGGGTGCCTGGCTGGCTCAGATGGCAGAGCATGCGACTCTGGGATGGACTCAGGGTTAGGAGTTCAATCCCCATGCTGGGTGTAGAGATTACTTAAAAATAAAAAAAATAAATAAAATATTTTTTTTAATTTCTTTTCCTTGGACACTGTTAGGTTTCATCTTTAAAGCCTTGAGGACTCCTCTGAACCTGATCCAAGCTTCTACCCTCACTTCGCAGCCTCCTTTGGGTTGCAACTCTCAGACATGGAGAAAGCTCTGGTGAGGAACCCAGTCTCACCTGGCAGATCCTCAGGATCATACTCTGTTAACATTGCCATATTCAGTGCCATGATTTGCACTGAAATGAGAATGTTATACTGCTAAATCATTGTTCACTTTTTGTTTAATTTCATTCTATTCCAATTTTTATTAAATTCCTGCTTGGTGCTGACACTGTGCTAATCCTGAAGACACAAGGGTGACAGTCACTGCCCTCAGAGAACTCACAGGCTAGTGGGGAAAGCAGACCATGTGGGCTGACCAGGCATAATGGACAGAGTGGCATGGGGGCACAGAAGACAGGTCTCGTAATTAACAGATGCTTCCTGGAAGAAAGGTTGCCAAGTAAAGGGCCTGGAAAAAGCATCTGTTTGAACAAAAGCATGAAGGTGTTAAAATACAGGGTCTGTAGTTTATTTTAATGAACGAAAAAATATGAGAAGGGAAATGAGGCTAGAATGGTAGGCAGATCATGTAGGTCCTTGAGTACCTTGTCAAGGAGTTCAGTTTTATCAGTTAAGAAAAGAGGAGCCATTAGAGACCTTTTAGCAGGTGAGTGACCTGTTAAGATCTCTCCTGCTGATAGAACAGATTAGAACAGAGACACCACGGAGGAGGTAGCTACAATGGTGAAAGTGTAGAAGTTACTGGGGCAGCTAGAGACAGAAGGAATCTTACATTAACTTCTGGATTCCTACTTTGATGGCTGGAAATGCTACCTGTTCCATGGCTAGCATAAGCAGAGCAAGAGACCCAAAGAGGAAACAATGAGAAGTCAAACTGGGAGGAAATGATATCCACTATGACCCACCAGTCTTGTATTTCTTCAATGAGTTCTTATTTCCAGATATTACTAAATTTTATTTTATTCATTATTGCTCTGCTTATATTTTAATACTTCTTCAAAGAGCCACATGTCTACAGCCAAGTCACATCCTTTTCTACCATCTCTTTAATCTGTTCTACTTTGCAAAAATCCCAATACTTAGTGATCATGACTTTAATATCCTTAAACTGTGAATATTAAACACCTGATACAGAACTTACTTTACTACTTGTCATTGTACTAAAGTTGAAAATGATCCATTGATAACAATTCTCCAGTCACTCAGTAATAGAACCATATTTCCTTATTTTTTATGCCTGAGCAGTCTTATGCAAAAGTTGTGCATCTATCACTTATATAGACACACCCAACCTTTACATACACCCATCTCTACCACAACAGATATGGAAATTAGGCCATTCAAACAGAACTTGCTCTCTATGTTTTTTTTTTTAAATCAAAGAATGACTATTCCCCCACCCCCTAAATCCCTTTCCAAATACAAAAACTTGCCTTTGCTCATCTGAAAATGCAAAAGTTCTTCCACACTGAATTCAGTGGTCCTGAATAGCTTGACTGATGAGCCAAGTGTAAGTGTATTTTCTACACATGGTCACAATAATGTCCCATCCCACAGGCTCTCCTGGGGCCTTGCCACTCCCCTTCAAGAGGTGGAGTCTAATTGCCTTTTAAGTGTGTGGACTGGGAAGTGGCTCACAACCAACAGAATATAGCAGACATGAAGCTTGAGAGGATTCTAAGGTTGGGTCATTAAAGCTAATGCATCATATGCTTTGAGAATGTACCCACCTGAGAGCCCTGACCACATACATAGCCCAAATGCTTTCATGGACGCCCCCACGCTACGAGGAAGCCCAAATTAGTCCATGTGGATGGAAATCGCATGTGAACATACTAAATGAGACTGTGTGAAGAGACAAGAGATGGCCCAGCAGGCTCCAGTGACACCAGACCCCTGCTGTACCAGTCTAGCCACCATTTGACTGCAAATGCCTGAGAAACCCCATGCCAGAATCATCTAGCCAAAACACATCCAAAGTCCTGACCCATAGAAACCACAAAAATTAATAAAATAATTGCTGTTTCAAGCTACTACATTTTGAGGTGATTTGTTTCATAGCATAGCCAGAAAACAGGAATTAGTGCCAAAATGATCCAGTACAAGGTCTTTAATGGAGGACTAGTAGTCAAGATCCCTCTTACACCTCATTGTATGAGGCTATATATTCCTATGATTTGTGCCTCTTGACCCAGACCTGAAGCTAGTCAGTGATCTTGATGCTGACACTAAATTGGGTTCTGATGACCCCGAAATGACTAGAAGATCCTATATTGAAAACAGTTCTCGGGATCCCTGGGTGGCGCAGCGGTTTGGCGCCTGCCTTTGGCCCAGGGCGTGATCCTGGAGACCCGGGATGGAATCCCACGTCGGGCTCCTGGTGCATGGAGCCTGCTTCTCCCTCTGCCTGTGTCTCTGCCTCTCTGTGTGTGTGTGTGTGACTATCATAAATAAATAAATTAATTAAAAAAAAAAAAGAAAACAGTTCTCACTCTTCATGAACCCAATGGTCACTACTGGAACCCATGAGGGCTCCACTTTGCTAGTTTTAGACCAATGTATTTTGCTTGATCCATTTGGGAATCTTCTTTTTAATACATCCCTTGTTATCTTGATAAATGTCCCTAAGAAAAACAACAAGCTTAAGTATATATTCACTGATTCTATTAGAAACTAACTGGACTAGATTTTGGGGGAGCAGGGGGAGTCCATTCAGAGTTCACATTAAGACCAACTCACCACACATTTGCTTGAAACGTGGTTCTGTTACTGAGCTACAGAACACTACTGAAGAACCATCAGGGAATAAACATAGCCTAGAAAGAGGAGGATATCAAACCAATATCTGCCCCATGATTGTATCACTATGTTATAATTAGAGGGGGGCTAATGCTAGAGATTGCAGATCAAATAAGCATTCTTGTTACATATGCATGGCTATCTGCACATGGCTGGGCGTGGTCTGGTGGGGATAGCCAAGAGATGGTGGTATCAAGGAGGAGTAGAGAATATTGAATCTCAAACTTAAAGACAATGCCTTCTACCATTACGCTCTATAAAGGTAACTGAGGTCTGTAAATAATGGATAATAACCAGCCTATGATCAGCTAATTCTAATATAACTTGACTCTCAGTATTATTTCATTTTGAGGTATTTCTGGGGTAGATTTCCCATTTTCTGATAAAAACTTTTTTTTAGAACAGCTTTCAAACCAATTGTTGATCTTCCCTCAAAAATAGAGCTGCATGATATTCCTTCACATGGGTATATCATAGTTTTTAAAATCATCTATCACTGGAAATCTGGATTAATCTTTCTTTTGCTATAATAAGAATACCATAATAAATACAAATAGATTTAAATTCAAATAAAATCTCTATCAAAATTATTTCCTTGGGATCAATTAAATACTCATTTTCAAGACATGACCCATATTGCAAAACTGCTTTCAAGAAAGCTTTTGTCAATCTACACTTCTATCTGAAGTATATGAAAATGTCTAGTTCTCCACATTCTCAGCAACATAGGTTTTATAATGTTTTCCAATTTAATAGGATAGAAGTAACTCATTTTCTTCAGCTAATTGCAAAAGTAAAATTTTATCATATATTATAGGTCATTTTATTTCCTCTTTTATGAATTTCTCTTACTGTCATTTGATCATCATTTTTAATAATGAGTATAAATGCTCTTTAGTATGGTAAGGGTAGTACCTCTATCTATCCTCTATCATTTTGCTAAAACACATGAACTTTCTCAATGGTAATACAGAGTTCTAGAAGACTGTTTTCTCATGCATGTTGCTGATTTTTAAACTCAAAATATAGCAATGTCTAGTAATTATTTAGTTCAATCTATTAACATTATCCTTGATTACCTATCATGATACTTTGGGAAGCCTTCTTCAACCCAGTATCATAAAAACAATATTCACCTATATCTTCTCTTAGTATTTTTTTAAAATATATTCTACTAACCTGCATAGTTTGATTTGTCCCATTTGACTCTCCAATGAAATGGAAAGTGGATGGTGGATGGTGAAGGACAGGATACAGCTTTTCCAACCACAGTTAACCAACTTACTGAAGACATCTGCCTTGCCACATATATAATATAGATTAAGATGGAGCTTAGTAAAGAGGATACAGTAATAAAGAAAAGGAGAAATAAGACGAAGGCAGAGCCTAGCAATTTTACCTTGAAAAAGCTTCAGAAGACCAGAGTTCTGAAAAATCCTGCACTAAAGGATTTCCACTTCCTTGATCCTATGAAAACACAATCAGAAATATAGGTGCCAGGGATCCCTGGTGGCGCAGCGGTTTAGCGCCTGCCTTTGGCCCAGGGCGCGATCCTGGAGACCCGGGATTGAATCCCACGTCAGGCTCCCGGTGCATGGAGCCTGCTTCTCCCTCTGCCTGTGTCTCTGCCTCTCTCTCTCTCTCTCTGTGAATATCATAAAAAAAAAAAAGAAATATAGGTGCCAGAACTGGGTGTTATTCTATATGTTGGCAAATTGAACACCAATAAAAAATAAATTTACAAGAAAAAAAAGAAATATAGGTACCAGAAATATAACAGTTAAAAAAAAAAAAGAAATATAACAGTTGCAAGTTTTGGCTGGGGGAGAAAGGTACTAATGCATAAATGCTAATAATGTAAATAGTGTAAACACTAATGACTTTGGTCATTGTAAGATACATTCTGATCTCAGAAACACTTAAAAGTTTTTTAAAAGTCCTAAAAAATACAAAATATATTCATTAAGTCTGTTTGGAGGCTTTCTTTTCAGTTCTTCAACATCTATTTTATTTTAAAATGCTTTTAAATTTTTAATCAGTTTTTATTTTATTAAAAGTAAAATATTTGTATCGGTCAAAAACAAAACAATACAGTACTGGAAAGCTTATAATAAATGGAAAAGCAGTGCCTTGTCCCCCCCAAAACCCAATACCCAAAGGCAACCCCAGAAGTTCTTTCTTCAAGTACCTGCTCATATATTTCTAAGTAATATGCTTACACAGATATTTCCTCAAATATCTATTTTTTAAAGATTTTATTTATTTGAGAGACAGCTCAGAGGAAGAGTGAAAGGGAGAGGCAGACTCCTCACTGAGCGGAGAGCCCCACGTGGGGCTCGATCACAAACCCCTAGGATCATGAGCTGAGCTGAGGCAGACATTTAGCCAACTGAGCCACCTAGGCGCCCCATGAAATATCTATTTTAGATATTAGCACTTGACTTCCCAGTACAGTAGTTGAGGATTTAATTCTCTCTAAATATTCCCACCCATTCTCTACTCCTTCACCCTCTCAACACAGTTCTATTTCAACTTTCACTAAAAGAATAGTCAACACATACCTTATTATGAATGAATGTTGTTTCCTATCATAAGCAAAGTTGTACATCAAGATTCTAATTCTTGTTTTCCAGAATAGTTTTGTATTTCTGGATTAACGACTGCCTATTCTTTTCTTTTCTCCTCTTCTTTATATCTGTGTCACTATTATTTTTTCAAATGTTCAAAAGATCTGTCTCATGCTTATCGATAATTTTAACAAATACTGCAAGAATTTCTCAAACCCACTAATACTAGCTTCATTTTTTCCCTGGAGCCCTCCCCACTCCCACCCCCACCCAGCCTGGTTTCTGTATCTAGGCCTAGTACTTAACTGTTATCCTAGGCCTTCTCCTTGCTGGTCCTCTACGTTGGATCTCCTTTCTCTGGGATCCCATATCTTTTTCTCAGTCTCCTCTATCATTTTGCTAAAACACATGAACTTTCTCAATGGTAATACCGAGTTCTAGAAGACTGTGGAGCAATTTTCATCAGAGACTTCTATACATAGCCAAACTCAACAGAACAAAAACATTTTATTTTGTTGTTGTTGTTGGTTTTGGTTTTTTGTTTTGTTTTGTTTTTTTAAGATTTTCCTTATTTACTCATGAGAGACACACACACAGAGAGAGAGAGAGAGAGAGAGAGAGAGAGAGAGGCAGAGACATAGGCAGAGGGAAAGCAGGCTCCATGAAGGGAGCCTGACGTGGGACTCAATCCTGGGTCTCCAGGATCAGGCCCTGGACTGAAGGCAACGCTAAACCGCTGAGCCACCCGGGCTGCCCTCAATAGAATAAAAACATTTTAAAAGGAAATGTAAATATGGTCATGTGGTGAAGACTGGACTGATAGGATCTAGGTTCAAGAAGGAGGGGGCTGTCAAAGCATTGTTGACCTTGAAAAGAATTATAGAAATCTTCTCATATCAGCCCCTTTCCCCCTGAATTAAAGAGATAAAAAAGCTAAACCATCAGAGATAACTTTGTGGTCATATCCCTTTAACTAGACAACTAAAAAACGTCCCAGAATTTTAGACCACTGTCATTTTACAAACCCCAATTCTCTCATAAGTTTTCTTAGCATCTCTACAAAGGATTCCTTAGCTTCATATTAACAACAAATGATGCCAAAGTCTAGAGCACTTGTGACCTATCAGGGTTTATTTTATTTGCTGTCCAAGAACAAAACTATCATGTGTAAAAATCTATTCTTTTCTGGAATTTTTTGCCTTTATACTGTCTAATTATACATGCCTCTTAATACATTAGTGGTAAGAACAGATATTAAGTATGAGAAAATATTAAACAAAATTAAAAGAATGAGGGCAGAATGAATAATAATATCAAACTGTTAAATACGTTTTTACAGCTTAAAAACACATTGGCACTCTATTTACTAAACACCTGGGATGTGTCAAATATTGTGCTAAGTATCCAGTTGATAGGGATAAAAGACACTATCTGTATCTTCAAGGAACTTACAATATGGGGAAGAGAGAGGTAAATAATTACAATATCGAATAATTAAGAGCCAACAGAAAATGCAAGAGGTACTGTGAGAAGAGAGACAAGAAGGGGAATACAGAGAAAGTAAAAAAATAAAACAGAATTTGATCTATAGTATTAGGTCATGATAATCTTTGACAACACTTTAAACTGTTAAACCTTTAAGCCCTTTGAAGAAGATATCTGAGCCTCAACAAGGTTAAGCAAACACCCAGCATCACACATCGAGGGGCAGAGCCAGAAGTTGTCTTAAGCCAAAATGTCCTGAGTCCAAATTCTGCATCATTTTCCAAAAGAGGGGTGTTTTTTTTTTTTGAAAACAGATATTAGAAGTTTTTTCCTTTAACAGAAAAAATAAATAAACATCACTGTGATTTTTGTTTTCTTTTGTTCTTGTCTGTTTGATTTTTCTTTTGTTTTACCAGGAGTTTTTCTTTTCCTTGGACAGAGTATCCAGTTGTCCTCTATGTATACAATCCTTACACGTTAGAAAAATGAAAGCTAAAATACGCATAATTCCAACGTGAGAATGGGTATTGTGTAAAGGGAACATCTGAGAGGTGACAGGTCAAAAGGTCCAGATCAGTTTCACCAAATTGGCTATAGGAAGCCACCTGGAGCAGGTCCAGCCCTGGGTCAGGAGCAGGGGGCCTGGATGCAGTGTGTGCTCTGGAAGCAGTCAGAACCACTCTCAGGGAGAGGATGCAGATCACATTCTTTATGTCCAAAGCTGCTTTAAGGTTTTGGACTAAAAAGAGAAGGAAAGTTCTTGCCTCTTTAAATATCAGGCATGGAAGGATGAATTTTTTATTCCTAAATCTAAAACTAAATTTATTACCTTGCCTCTAATGAATGCCTGCTCCCAATTTCCAGCCATAACCTAAGCACAAACCTTCCTGTCATTGTTTCATTAGCCTCCCAACCCCCGTACCCACATTCCTGCACATCGATTCAGTTTCCCAATGATGGAGACTCTGTGTCCTCAGGGGTTCAGACTCCTCACCAACCCTTCTCCTACCCCCGGAGTCCTGGTCAAAGTTCTCCTTCCAGGTTCCCCTGGACTCTCCACTGACTCTCCCATTGGCTCTCCGCTACAGTCCAGCAACGTTACTCAACAGTGACTGGACTGGCTCGTTTGCATGCTCAAAAACCTTTCATTGCTCACTATGAACAACTAGATTCAAAATACTTCAGCCTGGCAACATTCACAGCTCCTAGCTACTGTTTTCTGCCTGTCTTTCCTGCCCCATCTCTCACTACTCTATTGAATGGGCCTCGTTCTCCACTCAATTTCAAGTTATTTTTCTCCTGACAGGGCTTGCATTTGCTTTCACTTGGAAGGTCCTCCTTTCCATCTTTCAAGGTTTAGTTCATATGCTACCTTAAACTCTTCCTTCCCGACAGAAATTATTGCCCCCTCTCCTGACCTGGCCTAGGACTGCTTTTAGGGGTCTGGCAGGCATCATCACCATCAGATCCATGTCATGGTGAGTCACATACGAAACATGCCATAGTTACTCCTGAGGAAGAATCCAAGATCACCCGTTCACTCTCCCCATAGCATCTGTCAAGAGCCCTAATGTCAACACTCACATCATGGCCAATTTAAGATGCTGCAAAAAGATGTGCCAATCAGCTCTGGTGAGAGCTGGTGGGATCCTAGGAGCCATCCCAGCACACCAGTATTGGTTTGTCTTTGTGTCAAAGGGGGAAAGTATACCTTTTCCTGGAATTCTTGCAAAGACTTAATAATAAAGGTACAGGACTTAACAAAGGCTGGCATCAAGTGAACACTCCATGCTAGTACTTCCGCCATCACTGCTTGTTATTCCTGCTGCTACAACACTGTCATCACTGCCACTAGTGATGCCATAATGCCTACTCCTATTACTATTTCTACTACCAGCTTTAATGGCAGTATCTCCCCCACTACACTGTAAACTCCTTGAGAGAGGAAAAGAGAACTAACATGGATTAAGCACCTACTGTTTTTCAAACACAAGGCCATTGCCCAAATACCATGCTAAGAGCTTCATGGACATTTTCCCACTTAATTCTGACAATCATCCTGTGAGACTCTATAATTATCTCTAGTTTGCACATGAAAAACAGACTGAAAGAGTGTAAGTCACTGGCTCAAGATTGCACAGATAAAAAGTGGTAGGGCTAAAACTGGAACTCTATTTCATTTGGTTTCACAAACTACTATTGATTAAGCATATCTGGTGCTCAAGTATTTATCAAATTAATACATTAAGTCTTAATTTTAGACAGCAAACTGACTTTTGCCAAAAACTCTTCTTCCTATGGTTTAACCATTATGGTCCAGGAAAGACTACAGATTTGTCCTATTTCCCTAAAATTCTGTACAAAGACAAAGGTATAAGAAAAGCAATGAGTAGGAATTATTTGCAACTTCAAAGAAGAACTTTAGCCAGATAATTACTTAATTTAAAACACACGCTTTTTAAAAATGAACAAGTGCAAATTTAGTGCAATTATAAATGCCACGTAAGACTAGAAATCAGGGAACATGTGAGACAACTCTGAAAAATCAAAATTGATCATTCTTGTCTAACTGGAGTCAAAGAAATTGCCCATGGACCGAACTGTACTTTCATTAGCTTGATTAAAAGTGAAAGCCAGAGGAAGCATAAAGTAGGTCAAAAACTTCCTGACTCCTTTGGGATTAAAACATGTACTAGATACTAAGTATGCGTGAAAGGATCCGTAAGAATCTATTTGCCATTCTTGGAAGATATGGAAGAAAAGAAAGGGTATCCTCAGATGGAAAAATTAATTATATTAGGAATGAAACCACAGAGGAATTGGGCATGAACTCTAGTGAAAGGATTTCTAAAGTGGAAATGCCTCTATTCGGGACCTGAGCTGGGGAGTTTATAGCCAGAGAGTCAGCGTATATGTAGGATGCACGAGGCAGTTTTTATTATGGGCCTGATCAGGTTTTTCAAAGCCAGCTCCTAATCATATAATTCATACTTTCTCCCATTTTTTTTTGTTCTACTCTTCACCCACATGTGGACACGCACACACACACACACACTCTCTCTCTCTCTCTCTCTCTCTCTCTCCTATAAAACCAAATACTGTTCCTAAACTCCATTCAGCCACCCTACACCTCCCCCTCAGCTGTGTCTCAGCTCCACGCTTCCATATTTGAACTTCTTAAAAGCACTCCCGCTCATCAACTAGTTCCGTTGTGGGAAAGAAAAGGAGAGAAAGAATAAGAGTGGTGAGAGAAGGAAGATTTCAGAGATAATAATAGCAGAGTGATCATTTTAACAGCTGTAGCCTTAGGCTCAGGGTTTCCAGTTTTTGAGGAACCAGGAGAAGTGGGGGTTCATAGAAATATAAGAAAATCTGAATAAGTGAAAGTGATGACCACCTTTTTGAACAAATCCGTGGAAATTAGTATGCTTTGTTTTTCTTCTGCTGCTCAATTAAAAAAAAAGGCAATACCATAACTCCTCAATTCTAGACACACTATTAATTTATTAATAGCCTCTCTGAGGAGGGGGGAAGGAAATATGACCACATTAAATGTACACACTGACTCTAAACTGTATCCATTTCAGAAATGCTAGCTTTGGGGTTGGGGACTATGTCATGAGGCAGGTAAGGTATGCAGCAGGGGAGTGGAAGGGAAAGAACAACCCAAATCCAAGAAATCTAGTACTTGGACAACCTCTTCTGGCTCTGGGTAGGGTCAGTCGCCTCCACAGATTGGCAGCTTTGCATAGGCTGGTACGTTGTTTCTGTTCACTTAATGACCATCCAGGAGGAAACAGAGGATGGCACATCTATAGTAAATAAAAAAAGACTTCGGGTCAGAGAATGTCTCATCTTTCTCAGACTACAACACCAGAATAGACACCCTTTCCAAAACACATCTACGGTGGTGGGTGGACTTGGGTCAGCCAAGGCATTCACACCCAGAGGCAGAACGAAAATATCTCCTTTATAGGATTCCGCAGTGGGAATCTTATTGTCTGTGAAGTGTACATATTCAAAGACATCACCATCATATGAATTTTTCACTCCAATTTATACCGCAACCACCCGCTTTTTGTTCTCTCTGGGTTCTATATTCTATACTGAAGAATTGGGACTCCTGAATAAAATATGTTTGCTCATATTTCTCAAGTGAGACCCTTGATTGAAAGGCAAGATAGCATCGTGACCCTGGGACGCGTTCTGATTTAATGTTGCTGAACGTCCTGGTTCTATAAAGTAAAAGTGATAGCTTAAGAAGTTTAGCTCCCCAAAACCACACCACTGTCTGTATTTACCTCTTAAAGCCAATCAAAAAATTAAAACACCTTCCCTCCAGAGAGGGAGTCAGCAGCAAAGGCAACTGACTTTCTGCTTCTACAGAAATGTCTTTTGAGCTTTACTGAGTAGTACTTCCATTAACCATGAAAAGCTCAAGAAAATGGGAATAATGGAAAAAGAAATCAGAGGGAGACCATAACAGCCCAGTTCATTTCAAGGAGAAAGTGGTAACCATCCCTTCCCCCTACATTTTAAATATCACAACGAATTTAAGTAATGAAATAAACAATTCACCAAAAGCACACTTTATCTACAACTTTAATTTCTTCCTACTGTGTTCATTACCAGGCTGTTTGCTTTCTTCAGGCAGGATGGGGGAAAAACTTTTAAAAGACTCATTTAACACAGAAGTCAATTTCCACTAATGTATTCTTTGTGTGGCATATGTGGTCTTTCAAAGCAGATCTATACATACAAATACACATACATTAGTCTCTTCCTTGACAAGAACGACAGAAATGA
Source organism: Nyctereutes procyonoides (assembly GCF_905146905.1). Classification (NCBI taxonomy): domain Eukaryota; kingdom Metazoa; phylum Chordata; class Mammalia; order Carnivora; family Canidae; genus Nyctereutes; species Nyctereutes procyonoides. The sequence continues at coordinate 14,870,552 of NW_026575082.1, read as the reverse complement.
ACCCACCTTCAAACATCATCACTACGATTAGCCCGTAGGAAAGACACAAATGAGAACCATATTTTTTATAACGCATCAAAGCTGTTAGTATTTCTGATAGAACTGACTTCCCCGCACTTGCATAAACAGCCCTAATTGTGAAAAGAATAATGTACCTTTTGTATAACCCAGAGTTTACTTTCTGAAAAGTTAGGCAGGGAGGATTTTTTCATGCATTCTGCCCCGAGGAAGCAGGAATACAGTGCTTCCCCCATCAACTGTAGCTATCAGGTTATTTAACACAGTAAGAGTTTACAGGTGCTGCGGGCTCTGATATTTGCTGTTTGTGAGGGGGGAATGTGAAAGGGGCACCCAGACCACCTGAGCTTTCACAGGATCACCAAGGGCTCCACAGATCCTAAACAGCCAAAAGCCACTCTCGTCTGTGTTTGGCGAAAGGCTTTGCACGCATGTGTAGGAGGCCAAAGTGGGCAGGAGAGAGAGATGAAAGCTCAGGCAGCTGCACCACCTACAAAATATTCATCACAAAGATTCCAAAGAACATCTTTTTTTTCCCCCTGGCGCTCTTCAGATCACACTGAGGTAAAGACAGGGGGTTTAATTGGCAAGAATGCATGTCTAGTTTCTGAGAGATGAGAGAATATAAGGGACAGTATTTAAAATCCCTCAAAATGGCCTCAAATCTTATTTGAATTGTCCAGAAAATTTAGCCAGTACAAGCAGGAAAGGAGACATCTGCACACCCCCACACCCAAACATGCAGGCACCTAAGCACTCAGAACCCAACAGTGAGATGCTAAAAGTAGCCAGAGAATATATGACATAGTTGAAAAATAATGCTTAGGCAAAAGGCACACATGTGAAACACAGATGTGGAAGGAAATATATTAAAGTATATATATTGAGTTTTAGCTTTGATAAATGCAATCCAAAAAGATAATTTTTCTCTATTCTACAGAATTTTCTAACTAGTAGTTCTTCATTAAGTTCACTTCTACAGGAAAAAAAAAATTGTGGTTATTACAAAATTAGGCTAGGCCAGAATCGAATACTCCAGAGTACTTATCCCAGATGCAGAAATCTGTGAAATGATATATATACATTAGGCCCTTCCGGAATGGTGGTCCAAAGAGTGCCCACGAAACATGGTGTGGGCTCGGCTTTGTCATTTTTACACACAACTCAGCTAACTTCTCCTCACGTGGCTGGCACCTCAGCCATTTACAGTCCATCTTCTAAGTCCCAAGAACAGCATAGCTGTTTCTCACCAATCTTTTTAATTAATCCATCTCCCTGGGTTAAGACTCCTTCTTCCAGAACATCTCTTCCTAGACAGGGATCAGAGAAACATGAGCTGGGTTTTTGTCTATTGGTCCAAAAAGGAAAACCACTAATACTTGGTACCTGACCCTCTGGCACACCATTGTTCTTTATTAACAAACATGTCACCCTAAATAAGGCACACCTAGCTCCCTTTTACTTAACAGTCAATCCACATTTAAGAGCTAGAACTTGAGGCACAGCCTCCCCATTCAGTTACAGAAAATCTTTAGTCTCCCCCAGCTTGTCGTCTTTATCAGTTCTCACTGAAGGGATTTCTCGCACAGAAATGAAATGGCATATTGTATGAAATGATTATAAGATCTCTTTTTTAATTCTTTTGTTCATTTCAATAGTGGGTATTTGAGAGGACGCTAAAACGAGTTCTGGTGGCGACAGGTAGAAGGTGGTAATTCAGATACCATCAAAGCATTCACTTTAAACCACTTGTAGAAATGGAGCATTAAAAAAAAAAAAAAAGAAAGAAATGGAGCATTATTTAGTTGCATGGGTCTGAAATCCCCAAACACACATTGTTCTGAGACGATGACAGCAGTTCTCTACATTAACAGTGAAAATATTAAGCCCACAGAAGCCATTTTGGTTGTTTTGACAGAGTGGTGGGAGTGCTGTGCCGTTTCATTATGCCTCGCCAAAGTAAAGGAAGAAAAGGTGGATGAAGAAAGGTGGATGACCTCACTCACAGCCCAGGAGTGAGGTCACCAGCTAATCTGCCTTCATAGCAACAAAAGAAGTTTGACTGATGAAAAGGTGTCCCCAGGGTAGAAGTCAACATCCTTTTGTCTAAATGAGTCTTTCAGATCAGGAAAAAAAAAACGTGTTGGCTAGCCTCTCTTCACATGCCCCCAGTAGCATGTGACTAACAGCACTTTAAAGTCTGTTGTGAGTGATACAATGATTAACTGACCATTCAAACTCTAGAAAGGTCACATTAGCAGCCCCTCTCAGAGCTTCAGAGCCAAAGCAGTAGAGTGTGAAACTCAAATTCTACCAGGAGCTCAGAGAATGATTAAAGTCCGAAGTGATCTGTGGCTGCTTATAAATGAAGTCCGAGCTTTCTAATATTATCAATAACACAGGGTAGACACAAGATAATTGTAGGTGGCAAAAAAGATAGTTAGATTTGCTTTTGGCTTTTTTAATGAGCCAAGAAAAGCGGTTGGGCTAATGAAAATATTAGTTATTTGCTATAAATTTTGGAAATGAAGGCTGTTTCTAAGAGTTTAGGAGGCTGTCTGACCATAAATATTTCAAAGAGCACACTATTAATTCAAGCCAATCAATAATACAGCATAAACCCTCCAGCTATGTTATCAATGAGAAGAAATTTATTCACCAGTTTTATTCCCGCTGAAATCCATATCCAAAGGTTTGGGATTGATTACAGCAAGATAAGTTGTCTTCTTTTTATTAAAATATTATTTGTTACTCAAACATTTCTAAGGCAATAACATGTTATGACTCTTTAATTCGCTGAGTAGAGAACTGGATATTTACTGACATTTCTTGAAAACTTGCTATAAGCCCACAGGAGAGAATCTGACATCATCACAGTGTGTTCTCCTTAACTTGACAGGAAGTCAACTTCAAGCAGATTGACTTGAATCGAGATCTCATTTGAGAAGCGTTAAGTGTCCGGTAAACCGCATTAGTATTTTTTTACTTGGAAAACACTCAAGTTCCAGTGGCTTTATCATCTTGTACTTTACTTTCTGAAAACCTGGCAATCCCATGTGGACTCCTGGTAGAATGAGCAATGCAAAGAGCTGGCTGGGACTTGGCATGTCCTTGTACTTCTGGGGATTGATGGACCTTACGACCACTGTTCTCTCGGGCACACCAACACCACCAGGCAAATTAGAAGCGCTCCTGCCAGACAAGCCACAGTCACACTTGCGGATAAAGAGGAGCTGGGTTTGGAACCAGTTTTTTGTTCTGGAAGAGTACACTGGAACTGACCCTTTGTATGTTGGCAAGGTAAGAATGGCCACGTAGACACATTATCAGAATATCGAATATTGAAAGGGAAAATGACATGAACTGAATATGAGAGATCACCTAGCCTGTGTTTGAGTCCTGAGAGCAATTTTAACTAGCGGTATGTTACTTGACAGCTAGTTTAAATCTAATTCTGGCTTTGTCAGATACCAGTCAGAAACGGAAAGATTTCTCTCCTTGTTCAAATCTCTGTTCTAAGTGGGAGAAAACAAGGAATTGGATTTTGGAGGAAAAGCCTGGGACCTTGCAACAGCCAAGAGAGTCCCAAAAGAGGCAGTGGCAGCAGCCTGGAAAATAACAGGATGGGGAAGAAAGAAACTGGGAAATGCAAAGAGGAAAGCAGAGGGTTTTTCCTTTTGTTTTTTGTTTTTTTTAAAAAGCATTTCCACAGGTATTGCCTGGGGCCTAAATTTAATGGGAAAAAATGATATATATACATTATATATATATATTATATATATATATATAATTCTTCATTTCAGAAGATCCTAGCATGTGCTTTAGAATAGTTGGAGACAATCAATGAATATATTTATAAACTTTACACTCAAATTCCCTTGATTTATCTATCATCATTTCATTTTTAATCCAGGCTTTCTCCTGTGTTTACTTTATTTGGATGTTAATCAGAGACCATTTTGTGAAAGCAACCAAGTGAGAGAAAATGGGAAACAAGGACCTAATTAGAAAATAAATAATTCATTCAAATGATAACTTAAACACTTGTTTAGCACAGCTAAGAATGTGGGTTTCAGAGTCAAACATATGTGGGTTCAAAATCTGGCTTTGCCAAGCACTTCTAGAATGACTCTGGATAGGACATGAAGCCCCGTTAGCCTGTTTCCTCAGACATCAAACCAGATTAACAAGAGAACAACTTCTCAAGAGTTACCTGCAAAAGCTCCTTCCTCAACTCCTACCCACTTCTGAATCAGACCTGACTTCTGCCCACTGGATTAAAGCCATGTTTTTTCAGTGCTGCCAAGAGCCTCCCAATTACCAAATCTAATGGTTCATTTTATGGAACCGCTCAACACAGCCTCAGACACTGCTGACCAGTCCCCTCCTTCCTGACTCACTTTCCTCTCTGCCTCTTGACCTTCACAATCCTGTTTTTCCCTCCTTCCTTCTCAGCCTCTTTGCTGGTCCTCTCCCTCCACACGACCCCATCTGTTAGTGGTCCAGTTTGTCAACTTTGCTCCAGGCCTCTTCTCTACCCACATTCATTCTCTCTGGATGGATTTGCCATCCTCATAGTTTTAAACGCCACCTCTAAATCCATGAATCCAAAGCCTCCATCTCTGGCTCAGGTCATTTGTCTGGGTTCCAGACTCATAAACCCTACTGCATATGGGTTGACCGCTCCACACTTATGACCCAAAGCCCTCCCAAATGTAGCATACCCAGTAAGGAATTCTTGGTTTTCCTCCCAAACTGAGTCTGCCCCCGTCTTCCCTATGTTACTAGCATGGCCACCACACAGTTTCTAAAACCAGAGACAAGGTGGTCATTCTTCCCTTTCTTGGCCGCTCCTCCAAATTCTCTCCACCTGCAAATTGTTAGTCCTTTGCAAAATACATCCCAAATCCTTCATTTCTCCACCTCTACTTCCACTGTTATCTCTCACCTGGGCAAACACCTGGACCAATTTCTGTACTTCTACCCACACTTTCTTCCAATCCATTCTCCACACATGAGAGCCAGACCATGTCACTCTGCTTACACCCTACAATGTCCTCCCACTGTACTTTGAGTCACCCAGACCCCTCCTCACACAGCTCCCAAGGCTTCCTCGCTGACCTAGCCTGCCTCCTGGCCTCCCACCACATCGCAACCCACCCTTTCTTTCCCTTGCTCTCTCGTGTTTCAGGGACATAGCCTCCTGGCAATTTCCCACAACAATTTCCCACATCAGACCAAGCTTTGCCTGATTGTTCCCCCATAATAAAATATTCTTCCTCTGGCTTCTCTCATGGTTGGCTTCTCCCCACTCTTCAGGGCTCACTTTGAATCTAGGTCTTCCTTGACCATTCCCTAAAATAGGCTTCTCTGTTAGACTCTCTCATGACCATTATTTTTTTCAGAGCTCTAATCACAACCTACAATATCTAATTCATTTATTTACATGAGTCTTGTCTGAAGCCTTGGCCTAGACTATAAGCTCAGTGAGGGCATAGACAGAGCTCCCATTTTATCCCCAAGGCCTAACCCAGCACCTGTCACATAGAAGATGCTCAAAAAAGATATTTAATAAATGGATGCTTCATGGCAGAGTAAGGATTAAATAAGGTAATACATGCAAAGTGTTTAGCACAGTACTTGGTCCAGAGTAAGATTTTAATAATCATTACTCTGTAATAATGGTAGTGATGGTGGTAGTGATAGTAGTGGTAGATAGGGATTGTGTTTGGGAAATCAGCAGCTCAGTAATATTTAGTTATTATCATAACATAATGCGGCTGCAAATCTCTTAGCCTAAAAATCTGTGACTTCTCTTTGACTTCCTCCTTTCCTCACACAAAACCAGTCACCACAACCTGTCAATACCCCCTTGCCAGTTTCGCTCAGATTCACCTTATCCTCTCCAGGCTCTGTCATTACTGTGGTCCCTCTGCTCTTCATGATTAGATTAACTGAGCAGCCACTGCTCATCTCCCTGTAGAGAATCTTCCCAGTTCTCCCCCAGGACTCAACACTTTCATCTCCTTGAAGCACCCTTTCCATCATGTCACTCCTCTGATTAAGAAAGCATTGTAGCAAAAAATGCTTATCAGAGCTCTTAGCATATAGTTCAAGGGCTTGAAGAAAATGAGTCCTCCTCCCTTATCCAGCCCTCTGCCTACAGATTTCTCAAATCTAATCCTGATCCCAACCTTACTGGTCCTGACACACATACCATGTTTGTCCCTACCACAGACATGTACCCATGCTACTGCCCTGTCGAGGACACACCATCACTGCCTCTCTGTTCAATCACATTCCAATTTCCCAGGGCCTCAGCTCAAAAGCCACTTCCATCATGAAACACATCTTCTATCCGTTCAAAGTTCCAAAGACTTGTAGCTACTCATCATTTGTATAATCTTTCTTCCAACTAGACATACATGGCTACTACTAAAATAAGTTTCATGAAATACATTTGAATTCAGTAACTGCTTTGCAGGCTTGTACAATCTAGAGCCCTCTTCCCCTCTCCTAAGGATAGAAGTTGAGATGCCATCCTTAGCCTTACCTACACCTCCCCAACACTGAGTACCAGCATAGGGTTGGATATACAACACTGCAGAAAGGCGAAGGTATCTAACATTTTACTGGGCTACTATAGGACTATGTGTCAGTCACAGTCATACAGAACAGATCGTAGAATCATCACAACAGTCATGTGAGGTAAGTGTGATTCACCACTTGTAGATAATTAGCCTACGGGACACAGCTCACAGAAGTTAAGCTTATTGCCCAAAGTTACAAAGAAAGTAAGAAAAAATCTGACTCTGTAGCCATGGGCTTTCCTTTTCATTGCCCTGAGACTTAGTCCCAGGTACATGGAAGAGTCAATGGTATTAGGGCAACAGGAATCCAAACAAGCCTGACTGCTTCTCAATGCTGGGAATACACTCGTGATTAGTGCCCACCCTTTCCTAATCACCCCAACCCAGGACAGAGAACACCTCTTGCATCTCTACAGTCATCTTGTTCAGCCAACACTGTGCAGCCAGTGAAGTTGGGTGTTACTCCACATTATATATTCACTGACCCAGGCACTTTCCCTCCTTACTTTGTTTTGAAAGAGAATTCATCCACCTTTCATTCCCTCTCCCAGGGGTATTTAGCTTTTCACCTTGAGCTCTGGAGAATGTCTGTTTAGAGAGCCTGCCTATGTATTTGCTTATTTCAGAAGGAGTATGGCAACAATTATCAGATGTAATTGGTATGGCCTTATAAAATCCACACTGGGCTTTCCGGGGACAAAGCCATGTCGAGTTAAAGCTAGATTATATTGACATATGCAAAGAGTGGGATGCAGAGAGCTTGTGCTTTGGGCACGAAGCTGTGGTTCCAAGGCATGCTGAGGTTAACAGCTACATGGAAGCTTCCTAACCACAAAGTCTAAGCACTACTGCACTCTGGAATCATACAGTACATTATGGAAGATGGCAAAAAAAAGAGTGAAAATCACTCTTGTTTTTAAAATCCTAAATCATTAAGATTTTTCATAATTTACCTGGACTTCCCATAATTCACTACTCCTCTGGCTGAAGATCTTATTAACTAAAGCATTAGTAAGGTAAGTAGGAAATCCACCTGTCTTATTAGATTTTGGGGGAAACATTTTCCCAAGATGGACATAACCATGTGCTGCCATCTCCATTCCAGAAACTCCTTACCTTCTTCTGAAGAGCTGATAGTCAGTGTTAGTTGAATTAAACATAGATAGATATAAAACACATTTTTATTAAACTGCCAATTTGCTTGGTGACTTAGGGAAACCTACCATTGTGTCCTGTTCGCAATTGTTGTAATTAAATGTGTGTTCTGGGCTGGCAAACCCTAATATTAGATGCACACTACCATCAACAAGTAACTTACTCGTTACTAAGCTCGTGTCTCTCAGCCCTATGTTCACCTTCCCACACTCCCCATAGTGATGTCAGTCACTGGGACTCTGCAGTCCATGGTGTCTTCTTTTCCAAACAGCTCCCCACCGGGTTCTGATAGCAGAATGTACTAGAGGGAGAATCAGAGGCAGGAAGAGGGAGAAGGGACTTTGTCCCTTTTCCCAAGCCCGCAGGGGTTCCAGTTTCTGGATCCTCCCTATGCTCCGAGCACCAGCCTCATCACACCCCCTCAGAAAGATGAACACAACTAGATGACAGCCCCTTCTCAGCAGTCTAGATCTGAAGTCTGAGAGATGTAGGTGCTGGGGGAACCTCTCCTTAAGCTCCAGCCCCCGGTGACACGACTCCCTCCTCAAAGGCCTCAGGCCCAGCCTCCAAACACCCAGATTCCAGGAGCCCCAACTGTTGCCTTCTGCCCAAGCCAGAGAGATACTAGCTATTTCCTGGAGTTTCTAACACTCCAAAATTTCAGTGTTCCTTTTTTCGCCTTTTTAATTCTCCATATTAAATTCGCTCTGCTGAATTTTTACTGGTTTAGGTTATGTTCCCTGACTGGATCCTGAAACGATACAATTCTATTCCTCAGAAAACAGTTCTGCATAAAGCAGATTCCGGTCATGTCCATAGCTGGTTCCCATTTGTTTCTGGTCGTAAGAAGCCCATCATGCTTCTCTGGGGATGTCCTCTCGCCCCCTCCTCCCTCCCTTCTCTCCTTCTTACACCCACACTCACAAATACACACACAAAAGCTATCTGCAAGATGCTTGCTAGCTTTTTTAAAACAAAGGGAACATTTGACAAAAAGCTTTAACCCTATTCCTATACCCTACATCACTCATTCCATACAATTTTATTGAGCATTTGCTACATGTGAAAACCCACACGAACATGAAAGCCACAGGGTTCCTGCTTTCAAGGAACTTACTATCCAGAAAGTTCCTCAAATTCTTCTCCCAATACAGACAAAAACAAAGACAAGAGATCTGATCAGCCCAGGCTCTACTGACTTCAGCAGCCAGATGGCTCCTGAGGAACCAGAACCTCTATAGCAGCAGCGATTTTATTAGCCTTCTAACTTACGCACTCTCCAAGTCTGGCCTATGATGACAGCAAGTACATTTAGTTTTTTTAAGGACCACAGGACAAAATCTTTTAGATAATAAATAGAATACCTCAAAACAGTCCTGAGGGGATCCCTGGGTGGCTCAGCGGTTTGGCACCTGCCTTTGGCCCAGGGCACGATCCTGGAGTCCCGGGATCGAGTCCTGCGTCGGGCTCCTGGCATGGAGCCTGCTTCTCCCTCCTCCTGTGTCTCTGCCTCTCTCTCTCTATCATAAACAAATAAATAAATCTTAAAAAAAAAAAAGTCCTGAGTACTTTCTTTATGTCAGCTTCTATTCTTTTTCTTCCCCCTAAATAATCTGCCATGCCCTAAATGAACCTATTTCATTCTAAGTAAAAGTTCTATGCCATGTGCCTTAGGATTACATGTCTTACACGGATAAATACACAGCAATTTTTTTTAACTAAAAAAAAAAAATCCTGGGGCCCCAGGGCAGCTCGGGCAGTTGAGCATCTGACACATTTTCGGCTCAGGTAGTGATCTCATGGGTCATGAGATCGAGTCCTGCCAGCTCCAAGTTCAGCGAGGTGTCAGCTTGAGATCCTCTCCCTCTGCTTTCCCTCCCCTGCTCCCTCCCCTGCACACACTCTCTCTCAAATAAATACATAAATCTTTCTTCAAAAAATCCTGAGCTGCTTCTCCTCCTCCTCCCAATTCCATTCCTTTGTCTGGAAACACAGCTCCAAATGGAATGGATTTTCCTTTCTTTGTGACCAGGTCCCAATAAAATGGCTTTCTATTCTACACAATAAAAGCTGGGCACCTCTGGGTTTTTTTTAACTGCATAAATAGAAGATTTAGATTACAAAAAAATAATAATACTATATACAGAATGAGGAAATGTGAGAACTTCATATTCTAAATAGAATTCTTTATTTATTTATTTATTTATTTATTTATTTATGATAGTCACAGAGAGAGAGAGAGAGAGAGGCGCAGAGACACAGGCAGAGGGAGAAGCAGGCTCCATGCACCGGGAGCCCGATGTGGGATTCGATCCCGGGTCTCCAGGATCGCGCCCTGGGCCAAAGGCAGGCGCCAAACCGCTGCGCCACCCAGGGATCCCTAAATAGAATTCTTTAGGTAGAAAAAAAAATCCACAGCTATTTTTTCGGTCAGTTTTAATTCTCTTATTTCTCCTCTCTAGATAAGACACAGCTGAATTCCTCTAGGCAGCAAAATCGCTACCTGCGTGATTTGGCCATGAGTCAATGTGAGATCAACTCAAAGCCAGCCACAACCTCCAAAACCCATCCTTGTCTGAGGATGTTGTGAATACATTTTCAGGTGTCCTCTCGGAGTCTGTGCCATTTAATCCTCAGAGTAACACTGTCCTAGCAATGCTTCAGGCAGTCTTCTGCAGGTTTCACCGTTACACCATGCATAATAAAAAAGCCAACAGGTTGTTTGTACCATCTCTGCTACACTCCTGAAGGCTTGAAGGGAGCAGAGAAGAGATGGGCATGTTAATACACCTTTCTTTATGCATATCATCATCATTATTATCATCATCATAATCGGCCCCATTTATACTGTTCCTATTATGGGAGAGACGCTCGCTGTGCTAGGTGCTTTACATACATTAATTTCTAATGATCCCAACAACCCTTCAAAGTAAGTATTAATGGTGTTCTCCACATTTATAAGATCAGAAATTTGAAAGTAATAAACATTCAATACTTTGTCAAAGGCCTCAATTTATAACTGACATTGCGTTTTAGGCCAGATACATCTGTCCCACTAGCCTAAGCCTAACACTGGTTACCTGTTCTGTAAACGAAACTCTGAACTATGCAAAGCGCTAAAACCCACTTTAGAGAGAAACTGTTACTTATTTGATGAAAAAAAAATTCAGGATTCTTGCCATAGAACATTATCTGTAATTAGAGATGCAGAAATGTATTTCTAGGCCTTAAATGGAAATAGTGCCCTGAACTCCTTTTGAGAGTACAACATTCATTACAAAGTAATTTGGAAGAAAATATAGTTGGATGGGCAGATAAAAGCATGTCCCTAACTCAACTATCCACATATATATTTGAGTGATTTCAAGTACAGGCCCAGGAACTGGTCCCACCAAAGAGAGATACACTGATGCAAATAACAACAACCAGCCGTTAAATGCATTCTGACACCCGAAACATAGGCACTCATACAGAGCCCTACTGAAGGAAATTACTGAATAGGGACCACAGAATCAGAGTTGCAGGAGTCCTTGGAGGTCATTTAACACCCAGTACAGTGGCCATAACCTATTTATTAAGTATTTCATTAGTTTTTCTCAAATACTTATTTTAAAATGTTAAAGTTTGTCCATATTTTTAAAGTGGAAATGCTAGGCTCCTCATTAGACCTGTTCCTATTTCTCATTTCCAGAACTCCCGTTTTTTAGAATTCCCAGGGAAAGGAACCTAAAAATATAGTAGTAAGTGCAGGATACTGAATGTGATATGGGATAACTTTACTTATTCATCAATCTATATTTGGTCTTTGATACAATCATGTTCAATGTATGTTAGTTCTTTGTAGAACAACATTTTAAACATTTGAGTGAAAAACAATTCTTCCTGTTTGAAAGAAGGTCATGAGTTTGGACCAAACTGAAAATCAATCTATTTCCAACACCTGTTCATATCCATAATGAGATTTCAGGGTTTGTTTTTTTTCCCCCAGCTTCATTCAGACATGGACAGGGGAGATGGATCCATCAAATACATCCTCTCAGGAGAAGGTGCAGGTGTCGTGTTTACCATCGACGACACCACTGGAGACATCCATGCCATTCAGAGGCTTGATCGGGAGGAAAGGGCCCAGTACACTTTAAGGGCTCAAGCCCTCGACAGGCGGACAGGCAGACCGATGGAGCCGGAGTCAGAGTTCATCATCAAAATCCAAGACATCAATGACAATGAGCCCAAGTTCCTGGATGGACCTTATGTCGCCACTGTGCCAGAAATGTCACCAGTGGGTAAGGAGGAGAGTCACTGATTCTCACAGACAGCAGTTCTACAGAAGACCCTCCCCTCTTATATATAAAGAAAGAATGTGCAGAACCGCTCACAAATTTTAAAACTGCACCAAAAATGACAACCAAGTCCTTAGGCAGGAAACTTCTTAGACACTGAAATCAGATATACTAAAAAATAATAGCCATAATAAGCCTAGCATTGTTATTCAGCTCTGATTCTTAGAAGACAGAGGATAACAGATAGGTAAATGTCTGACTCATAATGGAGAAGCATTCTGGCATTATCAAAAAGAGCAATGAAGAACCCAAAGGCTGTGTTGTTCTTACTGGTTACTAAGAGTTTAAAACACAAATAACTCCTATCTCACTAGAGAGGCACAAGTTAGGAGCTATGGAAGCTTGACCTCAAAAAGGGTTCTCCCAAGGAAGCAAAAACAACAATTGGAAATGTTTTAAGATTGCCTATTCAGGATTGCTTCCAGCCTTTAGCAGTTCAACTTGAACAGGTTTCACCATCTCTCTTCCTCAGGGACCTCAGTTATCCAGGTGACAGCCACAGATGCTGATGATCCAACCTACGGCAACAGCGCCCGGGTTGTGTACAGCATTCTCCAGGGCCAGCCGTATTTCTCTGTGGACTCCAAAACAGGTATTTTATGTATGCCGTCAGAGGTGGTTGCTTTATTCCCTACTAATTCATAACTGCTACTTATGACAAACCCAACTATCCTTTTCAAGGACTCTCTAGGGACTGTATTAGTTCAAGAAGATTGTTACAAGCTTTCAAACTAGCACTGCCCTGGTGGGTAAGAGCAGCACTATGTAGAGACAGTGTATGGAGTCTGGCTGGCGTGGCCAAAAGGCCTGCCTATACAAAGATGCATCCTCACGAGCCTTCAATCACTACTACAGTTGAATTTATTCCCAGGGACTGTCTTTTATCACTCCAAGAAGACCTGAGAGGATTGACATGTTAACCTGGACTCCCTAGAGGACTAGGATCATTGATTTTGAAACTATGAAGAGCCTTAGGGGAATCATTCAGTCCATTACCGGTCACTTAACAGATAAGGAAATTGGGAATTGCAACCTAACAAAGTGCTTCTATTTGTAGATATGTTCCTTGACTTCTGGTCTGATGTTCTTCCCACTGAACCACCCTATACTAAGTAGAGAACACAGAATAAAGGGATGCTGGGACACAAATATTTTGCTGAAGAGGGAAAGAGTGTAGGGCATGCGATGTGGCCCCCCAAAAGGCAGGTTCTGAGTGGGAAGCTCTCACAGAGAGGACAGCATAAAGAACTGGACGGGCAAGGAGGAATGTGGCAAACAGGACACACTGACAGAAGTTTGGTTTTCTCTTTTTGTTTTGTTTCTTTCCAGTTTTACCTGAGAGCTTTGACTTCAGAATTTATGTTTTATCATTACTATCCTGCACTTGGGCCAATCTTCTTTCCTTTTAAAATACTTTCATAGACATTACCATATTGGAGCCTCCCATTATTCTTATGTACCTGTGAAATACATGGGAGTTACTGTTATTCCCATTTTACATACAGGAAAACTGAAGACCTAAAATGGGGTTAACACTCAAAGTCACCTCTCCATCTAAAAGAGAAAAGATACATTTCTATTAGCAACCTGATAGAATTTTTTTTTCCCAAAAGTCCTAAGGGAACCAGCCATTCAGAAGACCTAAAATGGGGTTAAAACTCAAAGTCACCTCTCCATCTAAAAGAGAAAAAATACATTTCTATTAGCAACCTGATAGAATTTTTTTCTCCCAAAAGTCCTAAGGGAACCAGCCATTCAGAAAATTATGTCATAAAAGCGGAAAAGTAAGGGAGTGTAAATTAGCAAGAGGAAAGAAAAAAGGTTGCAGTGAGGGACTTCTAGAAAACAGTAACTTTAACAATTCTACAAAAGGGGGGTGGGGGAGTGGGGAGATGCCCACAGGAAAGAAAAACACAGACAGGAAGAGGGTAATGTGTCCTTTATATCCTAAGAGGAACCTTACATTATTTTGACAGCTCCCAGGGGGCATCTTTAGTGTTAAGGTCAAAAATACATGAAAAGGTAATTATATCTATGCCTCTAGGGCATTTTAAAAAGGAAAATGCTGCATATTTCACTTTAGAATGTTGTTACTATAATGCACTATATACAGTATAAGAGTAAACTGGAGACAGGTTTGTGGTTCTCAATCTCTTCTCTTTGCATGCAAAAGGTCTATTTAGCCAAGGGTCATGCTATAAACTTGTAATAAACAAGCCTTTAATCTTTGCCTGGAGCGCAGAGAAGTCAACTTTTCCACGTAGCTGGGCTAAAAGGGAGATAAAACATTACAGAAGATCCTTGGCAGGATCAAAACAACACATTTCACTAGATTTTGATTTAGACCCTTCTTGAATGCAACCATATCATCACACTGTGATTCTGCTACTTACTGTTTGGGGGAGTTCCTCCCCTATGCATGTCAAAAATGAACAACTCAACAGAGCAGCTTTCATGTCCCAGCTCATGGAAATCAGTGAAGCACAGAAGTAAGCAGCATATAACAAAACTGAATGAATATATAACAAAAGGAAAATCAAATCATAATTCTAATCCTGCTTACAGGTACCGGGGAAGCAGGAAAAAAGCAAGACTAGAAGTGAGCTGCCTAAGGAAAAGTCATGCACACCACAAGGGCTCTAGGGTCTGAAGAGCGAGCAAGCTGAAAGAGAATTATCTAAAATCACAGATTTGCAGACCTATGGGCTTTGTTTTCAGGACCTGGAGCCCCAGTTTTCTTTGGTACAACAGAGAGCCTTGAATTCGGCCTTGAATTCGGCCCTAACTCTGTTTGAGAACCACTGCCGCCACCTCCTGTTCTCTGGCAGTAATGTTGCCAAAGAAAATGGGCCCCCAGCTCCTCCTGCTGGAATAGTGTTTACTCACAATTTGTTTAAGCGCAGCGCTGTTTTGAAGCTAGAATTCTGACCTCGAATTTGGTAAAATACAGATGATTTGCATCTCGACTCTAGCTATTTACAAATGCACAAGGGAGAAACCTAGAAGCCAATCCTAAACACTGGATTTGTGGTTTTGTTTTTAAAAAGTCTTTTCTATCCTGCAGGTGTCATTAGGACAGCACTCATGAACATGGACAGAGAAGCCAAAGAATACTATGAAGTGATTATCCAAGCTAAGGACATGGGAGGGCAGCTTGGAGGATTAGCTGGGACCACCACAGTCAACATCACCCTCTCGGATGTCAATGACAACCCACCCCGCTTTCCCCAGAGTGAGTACCCAACCAGAGAACAGATCTAAGGCCAGACAGACGTACCTATTACCAAAGTGGAAGAAAAAGACCAGCCTGAGTTACTCTCTAAGTTCAACTATCCATGGGTCTCCTTCCTATATTTATCACGTAATTCTCACATAACCACTTCTCTTCTGGGTCCCAACATCCCAAAGCACTGGACCAGTGTTTCTCACTTGTTTTCATTATCGCCTCTCTCTGGAGCTCTTTCAGACTTCTTTTTTCTTGACTGACATACCCGGCACACCACCGCATAAAACTAAGTTCTAAGGAATAAGATTTTGTTAGGTAGGGCTTAACTTTAGAGAGCCACAAACTACTGTAGCATCTAAGCTTTTTGTTCCTATCTCCCCTGCCCCAAACCGATGTTTGTCCCCTAGGAGACAATACTGGCCTGCTGAGAACACACATAGAGACCAAGCCAAACTGTAGGTGAATACAGAGTGGCCCACATCTGACTACCTTATCCAGTGAATTCACAAGAGTACCAACCATCTGCTTTCTAACGGCCCTGGGCATGAGGGATACAAAATGCTTGAAACCTAGTCGCTGTGCCTGTGCAGCTTAAAATCCAGCTGGGGAGTATGTATCTAACTCCTCAAAAGTTAGCCAAGAAGTAGCATTTGCTGTACCACTTTAGTAGTGCAGACCACTTTAGTAGTGCAGAATGAAATATCCACCATAAGCTATGATGAATGAAGACAGTGTCAAAGGAGGACATTAACTAATGGGGACTAAAGAATATAAAAGATTTAAATAGGAAAAAAGGAAAACATTCCAGAAGGGGGAAGGCATTTATTCATTAAAAAAAATGTTTGCTTCAGGCACCATCTTGGTATGGCATAGGGAGCAGTTGGTATGGCATAGAGAGCAGTTATTTGTTGTGTAAAGATTTTATTTATTTATTCCTGAAAGACACAGAGATAGAGGCAGAGACACAGGCAGAGGGAGAAGCAGGCTCCTTGCAGGGAGCCCGATGTAGGACTTGATCCCAGGACCCCAGGATCCCAGGATCATGCCCTGAGTTGGCAGCCGTTCAACCACTGAGCCACTCAGGTGTCCCAAATGTGTTTTATTTCTAAAGGAAGTCCCTGAAAAGTTTTTGAGCAAGACAGAAACATAAAGGAAGGCTAACCTGATAGCCATGTACAAGATGGGTTGGCAGGAATGGAAACTAGATGCTGGGGAATCCATCAGGGAGGCTTTCAGAATGGTCAAGATTTGAACTGATAAGGACTTAAGTAGCAGCAGAAGGAGTGCAGTGGGACAAATCAGAAAACATGGATTTCTGCCTCCTGACTTCTTGGCTGAAGAAACCAAAGCAGAGGGTGGAGTCAAAGATGACTATGATGTTTTAAGTCTGGGTGACAGGGAGAAGAATTGTAGTACTGACAGAAATAGAGGATACATAATGGAACTCGTGGCAGGGAAGGAGAAAGACAAATTCAGATTTGAAGACAAAGTGACAGCAGAACAATGATTGAATATCCTTAAGAAAGGTGGAGATATATAGCTATACTGTGGAATGGAGCCCAGGAATGGAGATGTGAGTTTGAGAATCAGATGTCTCAAGGGAGCAGGTGGGAGAAATGAAAATAGCAAACACAATTCCAGGTGAAAGACTTGACCAGGAATATCAGGTCAAAAAAAAAAAAAGAAGAAGAAAAGAAACTAAAAACAGAGTCAAGCCAGACCATCAGGTTAACAGCTATATTTTGAGTATACCTGACCAAGTGAGTCATCTCTTTTATCTATGTAAAGACAGGAAGGAAGTTCAAATATTCCCTTACAACTGGTATAAACAAAGACCCCATGATATTTCATGAAACAAAAAGGCAGATACTAGATAAGTATTTCACAAGTGGTGCAACCAAGTACACCACTAAGTTAATAGGTTCTACGGTACAGAATGGCAATGTAGCATGGCACAGTTTGTGAAATGCCATGTGGACTGGTTTCTTACTTTCTGTGGGTTCTATCTTTATTACTTCATGAATGGCTCACATTGCACACACTGTAGACTATAGATTCTTGAAGATCCTTGAACTACCTTATTTGGCTTTTTAAATTTGACAATATCTTTGATGAAGACAGAAAGGGCAAAAGAAGCAAGTTATTATATAGCTCATAAGTATATGGATTTAGACAAACTGCCTTAAAGTCCTATCACCCCCAACATGACAACTTTACAACAGCATAACACAACACAATGATAACCAGGGTTTTCGTCTTGCCCCCACAAACCAACATCTTAACATTCAATCCAAAGCAAACATTTTGAGTTGCCACTTTTTCAAAATAATGGACAATCTGGCATAGCACAAAAGCATGGACTATGCTGCACAGAAGACAAAATCTAAATGATAAAAATAATCTGCCTGAAAGCATTCTTTGCATATTATCTCTGTTCCCTCTAAAGTTGTTAACTATTTTGGACTTTTAAAAAATCGTCTTTAGGGATGCCTGAGTGGCTCAGCAGTTGAGCATCCGCCTTTGGCTCAGGGCGTGATCCTGGAGTCCCGGATCGGGCTTCCTGCAGGGAGCCTGCTTCTCCCTCTGCCTGTGTCTCTGACTCTCTCTGTGTCTCTCATGAATAAACAGATAAAATCTTTAAAAAATAAAAATAAAAAATTGTCTTCACCTCACCATTAAATGTTTTCCCATCTATTTGCTAAAACAAAGTTTCAATGACCTATTTCATAAACCTATCTTGGATAAACTCTCTGCCTTATTATCTTCTGACTGCTCATTTTAAAAATTCAATTTTCCTTCCTTTCTATAAATATTACCATAACTGATTATGGGATGTTGGCAAAATAACATTCCTATTATTTTTTTATTGAACAAGTTCAGTTACCTTTAACTAAACCAAATATAATGGAATATCAAGATCTCAGGCTATTTCTTTCTAATATAATGCATCATGTGTAGAAATTTTATGTAAATGCTTATTTAAACACAGAACAAATAGCTTTCCTGTTTTTTCCCAAAAGTTCTGCAATAGCAAAGTCTAATCCATTAACTTTGGTAGAGAATGGAAGGAGATGATGAAATCCAAGTGCCTGCCAGCTTTAATACAGACATTAGCAATTTCCTGACTCATACTGGCAAAGAACAGGCCTTATTTCTTCTCCTGTGCAAGGGAGGGTGCTGTGAGCTGGTTGGGTGCTGTCAACCTCCCCAAATCTTTGTGAAACTCAAGCCCTCACATCCCAGGCTCCCCTATAGCTTGAAATACGTATTAGAATAAAAGAGACCATGAACATATTGAAAATGTGATTGTGTGACTTTCTTCGTTATTTAGTCAGTCACATTTTGATTGACAAAATGAAGAAGAATGTCAAAAAGCTGAGCCCCAGAGAAGGTAAGTTAGCGAAGACATAACTCTGTGGAGACAAAAAGGAACTAAATTTAATTGTGAATCTGAAAAGGAGAACATTACCAACTCTGAGATTCTTACATTTGTGAGAACTTTGGGGTATTCTGTTCTGAAAAAAGATAACAAGAAACAACAGAGGTTTCCAGTAGGCAGAGCCAAGGGTAAGGACACACCACTGATGGACAACACATGGAGCTGGTGGGAGCTTGCTCTCTGCAGCTGTCCCTCCTTCATAGATCACTGATCACTGTTAAATTTGGGCAGGTGGCCACTGGGGTAGAAACTCCACACACTGGCCTGGCCACGAAGGAAAATGTCGGTATCTCAAGTTTGAACAGAATAAATGTGTACTTTGCAATCACAATGCTTTTTTCTTCCTCAGAAAGAATTAACATTTGAGGCAACAGTCCATTAGGAGGGACTGAAAGATTGGAAAACGAGGTAACTCCTTCCACACTGAGGGTAGATTCATGGAAATAAGGAATATTTTTGTTTTTATCTTGTTCCAGTCTTAGGATTATTAGGTCAAACTATCTTGGCCCATCCTTATCAAATAACCAGTAATAGGATAAGACTTCATACTGTTTGCTCAGCCTTTTGGGGTCTCAGTTTCTCTGTAAAACTCAAGTTTTAATTCTTGAACAAGAAAGATGTCTTGACCGACATGCCTGATATGATTTGATATTGTGGTATTTTTTACAGTAACAGATTACAAGAATGCCTGTTCTGACCTTTCTTCATAGAACATTATCAGATGAGTGTGCTGGAATCGGCGCCAGTTAGCTCCACCGTGGGTAGAGTGTTTGCCAAGGACTTGGATGAAGGAATCAACGCAGAGATGAAATATACCATTGTGGATGGAGATGGTGCAGATGCCTTTGACATTAACACAGATCCCAATTTCCAAGTTGGCATCATAACTGTGAAGAAGGTAATCCAACTCCTCTTTCCAAATCATGTTAATGGAGGCTCTGAATATATATGAGATGTTAGGAAGGGCTGTTGTGCTATTAATACATACAGCTTCAAATCCTCTGATAAACATTCTTTCCACTTCTTAAAAGAAAGAAACAACTCTTATTCCTTTTGCTTACATGTAACATTGGCTGTGTCATCATTTTACAGAGAGGGTACCAGATCACGATAAAAATATAAATATGTCCTTTCTCCTAGCTCACTACTTAACCACTTAAAAAACTATAGTAGCTTAATTCACTAATGATGTTAATGACTTGATCAATATTTGCAATTGAATAACACTCATTTTTACCATAATATGCCATAAATAACAATAAAACAATCTATATTATTATTTATGAATCAATAAATAACATGCAGAGATTTTTTTAATTGCCACTGGAAGATCCATAGATGCTAATTAGACTTGGAAAAGCTTTATCGAACATAACTGCTGAGTGGTAGTATCACTTGAAACTCCTTTGCTTCATAAATCACCAAGTTTTCTGAATATAAGCTAACAATATTTTCTGTGGCACAAAGCACATACGGATATATTAGGGTGGAAGATAAAACCTTGAAACACTGAAGTTTTAACATCTTAGTAAATATATGTGAAGAAATTTAAAAATTCCTTGATTTAATCTTCTTTCTCCTCTATTTTAAATATATCTAAAAACCCAAGATATTTTAAATTATTCATTCAACAAATATTTGTTGAGCATCTACCTATGTGCCAGGTATTATATTCTAGGCATTTAATGTTAAAGAGTAAATAAAATAACCAAAAACATCTACTTTCATGGAGCTTACATTCTAGTAAGGGGAGGAAGATAATCGAAATAGCAAGTAAATTGGAAGCCTGGGTGGCTCAGTGGTTGAGTGTCTGCCTTCGCCTCAGGGCATGATCCCAGAGTCCCGGGATCAAGTCCCACATTGGGCTCCTTGCATGCAGCCTGCTTCTCCTGTCTCTGCCTCTTTCTGTATCTCTCATAAGTAAATAAAATCTTAAAAAAAAAAAAAAACAGCAAGTAAATCAACAAAGTAATATACTAGAAAGCATTACATGCTAGGATGGGGAGGAGTAGAACAGAACAAAAGTGGTATTAGAAAAGTCAACATGACTTTGAATTTAAACTGGGTGCTTGGGGTTGGCTTTACAGAGAAGTGCCATTCATACAAAAATGTAAAGTGGATAGAGTCACAGCACAGAGCTGGGCAGGCTGACAATGCACAACCCTGGGAGGTACCCTACAAGTGACTTTCAGGGAGAACTGTACATGCAGCCCAGAAGATAGGGGAATATGCATGGAGATATTGAGGGAAAGTGTTCCAGGCAAAGGGACAACCAGTGCCAAGGCCCAAAGACAGGGCTCTGCCAAGTTTGTTTCAAAAGCAACATGGGGGCTGAGAAGGTTGAGTGGAGGGGAAGACCAGCAGGAGATGAAAGAAGAAAAGTAACAAGGAAGTCAAAGGCATAGGATCTTATAGGCTGCTATAAGTACTTCTTCCTCTGAGTGGAGAACTGGAAGGCTTTAAAACATAAATAATAGGGAGCACGTGGGTGGTTCCATCTGTTAAGCGTCCAACTCTTGATTTTGGCTCAGGTCATGATCTCAGGGTCATGAGATGGAGCCCACATTGGGCTCCATGGTCAGCAGGGAGTCTGCTTCCCTACCTTTCCCTATACCCCTCCCACTCCCTGCTCATGCTCTCACTCTCTCTCTCCATAAAATAAATAAATGTTTTTTTAAAAATTAAAAAAATAAAACATACATGACAGAACTGGACTTTCATTATAAAATAATTACTGTGTCGGCTGTGTTGAGAAAGGAATTCCCGTAAGAGGGGAGCAAGGATGGGAACATGCAGACCTGCCGGGAGACTACTGCAATAATCTAGGTAGATGATGGAGGCTTGGTCTAGGGTAGTAGGAATGGAGATAGTGAGAAGTGATCAGAATCTACATACATTTTGAAAGTAGAATCAAGAGAATTTCCTAGCAGATTGGATGAGGATGTGCAAGAAAGAGAGAAGTCAACTGAGCAACAAGGACAGAGCTGCCTGTACCTCAGATGGGAGAGTCTGCAGGTAGAGAAGGTGGCAGGTGGTGGCAAATCCTGGATTAAGTTCTGGACATGTTACCCAAGTGGAGATGTGTCACGCTGCTGGCTATAGGAGTATGGAGTTTGGAGAGGAGTTCTGGAAGAAAGCTGGAAATATAAAATTTGGGAGTCGCAAGCATATAAATGATATGCAGCCTTTAAGATGCAGTTTTATCTTATTTTTTAAAAGATTATTTATTTATGCAGAGAGAGAGAGAGGGGCAGAGAGAGAAGCAGGCTCCATGCAGGAAGCCCGACGTGGGACTCGATCCCAGGTCTCCAGGATCACACCCTGGGCTGCAGGCAGTGCTAAACCACTGTGCCACCAGGGCTTCCCTGCAGTTGTATCTTAAAACAAATACAAGAAAATACAAGAAAATTCCAAGGACCTGGGCATAGATAGAGAAGATAGTGAAATGAGCCCTGCAGCACCCCAACATGAAGAGGTCAGAGAGAAGAGCAAGGATAAGAAAGGAGACTAAGAAGGGGGGAGCAGGGAAACAGGAGGAAAATCCAGGGAGTGTGGTGTCCTGGAAGGCATGAAAAACCATTTCCAGGAGAAGGGAAGACAAATGCTACTGAAGCTCATGTAAGAACCCTGAAAACTGACCACAGACTTCAGAAACATGAAGATCACCAATGATCTTGACGAAAGCAACGGTCATAACTTAGAATGGGGCACAAGTTAATGTGCTTAATAACTACTATATGCTGTTCCACAGAGTTTAATTAACACTGCTTTTGAAGGGAAGAGTTCACATACATTTGTCCTATATTCACTTAAGCAATATACAAATGCAGCAAAAGAACAGATATATTCAGCATTTCACTGAGAAATCTTCATAACCAGCACACAATGACCTCAAAGCAGTGTAAAATGCTGATATTAACTTCACAATCATCAAATACATCTGAATATAATTTAAATATTAGTTTCTTATTTTATTCTCATTCCTTGAGAGTTAATAACATGTTAGAAATATAAAAGATAAAAAAAAAGAAATATAAAAGATGATTAGAAATAATACCAATTTGGTACATAGGATTGAGAACATTCCCCTATGCATGATATGCCCCAAGTAAGCAGTTAAATAATACATTGCCTATCATGACTGATAACCGTGAACAAGGTAAATATTTGCTCAAAGCTTAGGATAATTATTGTTTAACATAAAAATTTTCTTTAAAACAATTAAGCAATCAGAAAAAGAGCTTTTGGGATTCGCAACATATTTTCAATTTTATCTTGTATCTTAAAATAACATAATTCTAAATAATACTAATTTATGTCAAATTATTAGAATATAGTTTAGACCTTATTACAAGCCATTTATTTTTAAAAACATTAACTATTACAATTTTGTATTTGAAAGGAACCTCAAAGTGTTGTTTCTCCAGCTCCCTTATGGGAAGAAAAGATTAAGCTCCTAAGATACACTGCTGTCTTTCATTGTTATTACTAAAACTATATCCATGTTTAATCAAAACAGACATCAGTTTTGCCAAGGTCATTTGGATTTCTCTTCTGAATTTAGGAAGTGACAGAAAACGGAATTAAAAAAGAGGTCAATACATTGGGAGATGGACAAGTCAAATATAATAAATACTTTAGAGGCTATTGACTGCTCAGTCTATACTTTTGGAACAAAATTCACTCAGATGCCTGATCCACACCCATCTTCTACTTTGTCATTAATAATGTCATATAAAATTGAAACAGAAGTTCGGCTTTTGATTTATTACCCTAAGCCCTATTATTCATCTAAAAAGCACATAGTTTTTCAAAAAGAAAAATTAAGTTGAATTGATAGAATTGGGTCTTCATAAACCACACTGATTACTACCCAGTACCTTGGGTCTTTTTGGCTTTTAAGTAATCAATCAATTGATTTTCAGTCTCTTAACTTAAATGCTTGAAAGATAACTTAAAACACATATTTTTCAAATTGCTCTTTATTCTAGATGAGCATGCTGTTACACCATACTCCAATCTTCAGCATGTCTTCCATCTCCCAGCATACAAAAAGCAATTGTTTTGAGTCCATTTCCCTCTTAGGTAGTCCACAAAGAGCAAATCTAAGATGCCTGTGAAATGTAAATCACATCACTATTTTATATACTACTTTTAAAAAGAAGAAAAAAAATCTTGCAATTTAAATGATACAATGCCTTCTTCTTCCTTAGTTTATAGTTTTTGAAGAAGCTCTTGTTGACACAGACATATGTGCTTCACTAATAGCAGATTTACTTCCTGCTGTTGTTTCCATGCCATTCTGCCCACACAACAATTTTTGTTTCAATGTCAAATCATAGTACAATCTTTCTGAAGACATTTTAAAAGGCAATGAAGTTCAACACATGTAGTATCCACAATGTGCAGAACTCAACTGAAATGCATGCATCCTATTTCCTGGTGGGCCTAAAGTAATTTTAAGATGCCATCAATTAATTGGAGAAGCAATGGATTTCCAAAATGCCAAAATATGAAAAGATGCACACCTTAAAATCACTGAAATATTGTAACATAAAATCTGTATATATTATCACCCAACAAGTACTATTAATACCTGCACTGAAAAACTTTTTTACACTACTCAATATAACATTTTTTTTTTTTTTGCTGCCTTTTGGGTTTTAGATCCTTGGTAGGCACTGGGGAATAAAAATCTAATTCATAGCCTTTACCCTTGAGTCTGGTGAAAGGGACCAACAATGAAACATCTGTAAAATGGAATAAAAAGAACCATAATGTAAGTATGACAAAGTGCTATGGGAACAGAGGAAGGAATAATTAATTCTGCTTAAAGAGGCTGTGTTACTATTTTGTGCCACAGTTTTTTGTGACTCAATTTTCAAGAATATATTTGTTATATGTTATTATGTGCTCTAACTTTGAGAAATTTCTGGAATTTGGAACTTAGGTTTTGAGATTACTATTCTTGGCTTTACTATTATGACTATGGAAACAATTTCTTGATGTTAAAAAGTAAGTACAAAAAAACATTTCACGAGAAAAAAGTTAAACTCGAATTTCAATTGTGAGCAACTTAACACTTAGAGTATTTAGGACAATGTATTCTTAAAAAAAAAGGACAATGTATTCTTTCAATTTTAAATAATAAAATTATTTAAGTGAGGGAGACAATAATCTTAAGTAATCATCACTAGGTAACTTATTTTTTAAAAACGTTTAATAATTAAAAACTCACTTTATCTCTTCAACAAATAGTGTTGAAAAACTGGATATCCATATGCAAAAAAACCCACTTCACACCTCACAAAAACACATTCAAAATGGATTACATACTTACCTAAATGTAATAAACTAAAACTATACAATTCCTAGAAGGAAACATGGAAGAAAATCTTTGTGATCCTTATAAAGCAAAGATTTCTTAGATACAACACCAAAATCCCAGTAAGAAAGTGATAAATAATGCACATGGGTGACCCAGTCGGTTGGGCATCTATCTGCCTTTGGCTCAGGTCATGATCCTAGTGTCCTGGGATTGAGCCCTGCATTGGGCTTCCTGCTCAGCAGGAAGTCTGCTTCTCCCTCTGTCCTTCCCTCCCTGCTCATGAACTGTCACTCTCTCTCCCTCAAATGAATAAATCTTTTTTTAAAAAATGATAAATAAGGGCAGCCCTGGTGGCTTAGCAGTTTAGCGCCGCCTTCAGCCCAGAGCGTGATCCTGGAGTCCCGGGATCAAGTCCCATGTCAGGCTCCCTACATGGAGCCTGCTTCTCCCTCTGCCTCTCTCTCTCTATCTCTCTCTCTGTCTCTAATAAATAAATTAAATCTTAAAAAAAAAAAAGGAATGTTCTTTCCTTCCTAAAAAAAAAAAAGTGATAAGATTTCATCAAAATTAAGAGTTTCTCTTCAAAAGCACTACTAAGTCACAGATTGGTTAAAAAATATTTGTAAACATATGTCTGATAAAGGATTTGAATACAGAATACATGAACTCTAAAAGAAGATACATAAATGCAAATCAAACTCCAATGAGATACCACTTCATACCCACGAGGATGGCTAAAATCAGAAAAACTGATGAAATCAAATAATGACAAGGATATTGAGCAACTAGAACTTTCGTACATTGCTGGTGGGAATGCAACATGGTAGAGCCACTTTAAAAATTGGTTTGGGGGATCCCTGGGTGGCGCAGTGGTTTAGCGCCTGCCTTTGGCCCAGGGCATGATCCTGGAGATCCAGGATCGAGTCCCACGTCAGGCTCCCGGTGCATGGAGCCTGCTTCTCCCTCTGCCTATGTCTCTGCCTCTCTCCCTCTCTCTCTCTCTGTGACTATCATAAATAAATAAAAATTAAAAAAAAATAAAATAAAAATTGGTTTGGAAATTTCTTATAAAGTTAAAAATATACTTAATCATACAATCCTGCAATCCCATTCCTAGATTTTTCCCACATTAAATAAAAACCTAGGTTCACACAAAAATCTGTATACAGATGTTCATGGCAGCTTTATTCATAACCATCAGAAACTGGAAACAACTCAAATGTACCTCTAGTAGAGAACAGATAAATAAATTGTGGTACACCCATAAAATAAACAGAACTTGGCAATAAAAAGGAATGAACTATTCATTCACAAAACAACATGGATGAATTTCAAATGCATCACGCCAGGTGAAAGAAACCAGATTCGAAAAAGTATATACTGAATGGTTCCATTTACATGACTTTTTTTTTAAGATTTTATTTATTTATTCATAACGACACAGAAAGAGAGAGAGGCAGAGACACAGGCAGAGGGAAAAGTAGGCTCCATGCAGGGAGCCCAACATGGGACTCGATCCGGGGTCTCCAGGATCACATCTCGGGCCTAAAGCAGTGCTAAACCGCTGGGCCACCGGGGCTGCCCCCTAATGACATTCTTTTTTTAATGTTTTTTTTGTTTTGTTTTTTATGACAGTCGCACAGAGAGAGAGAGAGAGAGAGGCAGAGACACAGGCAGAGGGAGAAGCAGGCTCCATGCACCAGGAGCCTGACATGGGACTCGATCCCGGGTCTCCAGGACCGCGCCCTGGGCCAAAGGCAGGTGCTAAACCACTGTGCCACCCAGGGATCCCCCTAATGACATTCTTATACTAGGGACAGAGCATAGGTCAGTGATTGTCAGTAGGGAGGACCTTACCACAAAGGGGCACAAGACAAAGGGTAATGGCAGTGATAGAAATGTTCTATATCTCATCATGATGGAAACATGACTATGTAATCTGTCAAAACCTGCAAAATATATACTAAAAAAGATGAATTCTAATGTATGTATATTATACCTTAATTTTATTTTTTTAAATATTTTTTAATTTATTTATTTATATTTATTTATGACAGTGACACAGAGAGAGAGAGAGAGGCAGAGACACAGGCAGAGGGAGAAGCAGGCTCCATGCACCGGGAGCCTGACGTGGGATTCGATCCCGGGTCTCCAGGATCGCGCGCTGGGCCAAAGGCAGGCGCTAAACCGCTGCGCCACCCAGGGATCCCTATACCTTAATTTTAAAAAGAAAACAAATACAAAATTACACCAAATTAGAAAAATGACTTAAAATTAAGGGGAAACCAAACTTTACCTAGCTCAAGCCTAACATAAACAACAGTGCCCACTTTGGATTACCCATATTTAAGAAAGAATTTAAAGAGAACATAATATAATTTACCAGGAAACAATGAATGTCTAGATTTAGAGAGTAAGTATAAATCAGTGAAACTATTACTTCGAGCATATCATAATCTGGGTGGCAGAATTCCCTATTAATAAGATCTTGCTTTTTTTTTCAATTAATTTTTAATTTATTTTTTGTAAGTAATCTCTACACCCTATGTGAGGCTCAAACTCACAATCCTGAAATTAAGAGTCACATGCTCTACAGACTAAATCAGCTAGGTGCCCCTCAAACCTTGCCTTTTGACTAAAAACTAGGGAGACAAGGAAGTTGGTAAAATGGCTGCTTAGTTCCAATGGGAATGGCTGACTCCACGAAACAAGGAATATAATGCAGGGTGTACCTAATGCAAACAAATAATAACCAAACAGCAACAGCACAAAAAAACTGTTAGAATTTGAAAATGAAGTAAAAGCAAGCAACCTCTACTTGTTTCTCAAAAGCAAAGCAGTTAATTAAATGGACACATGCCTCTAACATAAAATTTGCTGACATTCAGCATATTTTATGAAAAAAATCGCCAGTGAATATTTAGTTAGAAAACTTTAAGTTGCTGCCAAGTGGACGTGTGACTTTTAAGCTATAATAACTGCTTCACTAACCACTGTAATTATCTTAAAGGACTAACTTTCTATGATCCTTCTTTACTATTGATGCTTTGAGGTAATTATTGCTCAAAACACTTAGAAATTTTGTCAGTTTAAAAAAAATAATAAATGGATTGTCTTAAGAGATACCATTGAAGTTCACTTTCTACCCTAAAATGTATTTACTTTGACATAAAACACTCTTAAGGTAGGAATAGAATTTTTAAAAAGGGGGGCAGGGACAACCAAAAAAATTGTATGTATAACATCGAATTTTATAGACAAAGTTAAAGGTTTGTGGATGACCTCTGAGTGAGGAATTTAAAAATCTAGAGCATTTCTACTCTGACACTATGTAGCCACGTCTGCTTAACCCAACATTCTCAGCCTTCTGTCTCAATCTCTTCACTGAAAATGAGGCACTGGATTAGGTCTTTTTTTTTTTTTTTTTTGGATTAGGTCTTTAAGAGGTTTTTAAAGGAGAGTGTCTATGGTAACCTTAATACACAAACACTAATCTAGCACATTATTCTGAGAACCCTTCTAAGGTGCTTGTGGTAGTTTCTTGAAAAAAATCACTATTGCCTTTGTACGGAAGAATTATTTTTAAAGAAGAAGATGGAAAAGACTAGGCCTCAATTGTATAGATATTCTGAAACTGAACTCAAGCTCTTAGTACTCATGACATCTTTTCCGGTAAACAAGCAGTTTAATGATACGGGGATTAAGCTGACTAAAGAACAGGTAGGTAAACCAGAGCTTGCCCAGAGTAATGGGATTTCCTGACCAGTACACTGGCTGCCTTTATCCTCTCAAGTATCCAGCCACATTCCTTACCTTCTTTACTCCATTTGTTGAAAATGACCTTAAGACCAAGAACTATTGGGGCACCTGGGTGGCTCAGTGGTTGAGCGTCTGTCTGCCTTTGGTCCTCAGGTCATGATCCCGTGGTCCTGGGATTGAGCCCCGATTCGGGCTACCCACGGGGAGCCTGCTTTTCCTTCTGCCTATGACTCTGCCTCTTTCTCTGTGTGTGTCTCTCATGAATAAATACATAAAATCTTAAAAAAAAAAAAAAAAAAGACCAACTATGGAACAAAGGAAAAGTTCCTTGTTTTTCCCTTTGCCTCTTTCCCACCATTTTAGTGAAGTTGGGAGTCTACCTTCCAGCCATCAATATTGGTGGCCCTTTAGAACCTTGATATATATGCTCATGGCTAATCAATTTTCCTGTCATTAATTTTCAGCCCCTGAGCTTTGAAAGCAAGAAAAGTTACACCTTAAAAGTGGAAGGAGCCAATCCTCACCTAGAGATGCGTTTCCTGAACCTAGGACCATTTCAGGACACAACAACAGTGCACATCAGCGTGGAAGATGTGGATGAGCCCCCCATCTTTGAACCAGGCTTTTATTTTGTGGAGGTTCCGGAGGATGTAGCGATTGGAACAACCATACAGATCATTTCTGCCAAGGACCCAGATGTAACCAACAACTCAATCAGGTTTTTCCATAGATTTCACCTTTCTTATGCCTCAGAATCTTCCCTCCCCTGGTATCTAATTTTCTAGCACTTTTTCCCTTTGCTTCTTCCATCTCTGAAGACTCTCCTATTTAGTTCTTGTTTAAATATTATGGCTTTTTCATGTTATTTAGAAGCAATGTATCATGTCTGCCACTTACTGCCAATTGGTTCAGCAAAAAACACATGCATACTTCACATACACACACACACCACACACACACCACACACACACACACATGCACGCGCACACGCACACCCCTACCTTACTTTTAATCATAGCCCTATTGACATTCTGGGATGGATTCTTTGTTGTGACAGGCTGCCCTGTGCATCGTACAATGTTTAACAGCATCTCTGGCCTCAACCCACTAAATGCCAGTAGCACTCCCTGAGTTGTAACAACTTAAAATGTCCCCACATATTGCCGAATATCCCAGGAGGGGGAAGGGATGGGGATCAAAACATCCCCAATTCGATAAAGCACATACAGACACATAGCACAAAAAAGTTAAAAACTGTCAAATCCTGGGGCGCTTGGGTGGCTCAGTCAGTTAAGCGTCCAACTCTTCTTGGTCTCAGCTCAGGATTGTGAGTTCAAGCCCCACACTGGGCTCCACACTTGGGGGGCATGAAGTCTACTTAAAACAGAATAACCTTCAAATCTTATTAATGAATACAAAAGTGATCACTGCACATTTTTTCAATTCTTATGAACCTTTGATTTTTCTACTATATATATATATTTCCATATACTACAAAAAAACATAGAAACTATTCCTGCTGTCAATGGCTTCAGTGGTTTATAGAATGGCTAGATAGACCTTTATATTTCAAGCCTACATAATAATCTCTCCAAACGGTGTTTTGTAGTTAAAGATTCCAATCAAGATGCTTCCCCAACAAGGCAGGGAGGAGAGCTGCTCTTACAGCCATGGCTATTTCCTTCTATCAACTCTGGAGCCAAAGTGCAAACCGCTGATAGGTTGACACCTCAACCTTCCAGAGCAACTGCCAAACCTCTAAAGCTTGACACAAAAGATCAGGATTCCAAGGCTGTTTGGGGGCCATCTGTCACATTAATTGTTGAAAGCCAAATGGCAAAAATGGATCTGGGGCTTTAGTACAGATAACACATTTTAAATGCACCCCAATTTATCAAATGCCTTTTCTATTGGATACTTCCCTTACCTAGTGCTACTTTGTATTTAATGAATACATGCTTTTTCAGTTTAACAAGGATGCTTCTCTCCTGAGAATAACTTTACTGAGGAAAAATCTGCTTCATCTAACCAACTAGTAAACATTTTACATTTGCAGGCATTAAAATGGCTAAAATGATTTTGTTTGAATTCTGATATTTGATTTTTAGAAGTCAACTAATCTTTCTAGTATGAATTATATCAACTTTATAGAAATGATATTTCAACCTTAAGCTTTTAAAATGTATAATAGGAGGGAAGAAGTTAGTAAAACCATATTATTCCCAAAACAACCATAACATAAATGAAACAGATTCTATAAATTCATATTTTCAGAAGCCAAGAAAAATATATTTATATCTTCTGATCAATTAGTTCATCTGTTCATGTTGGAAAAGATACTGTGGGGTAAATTTTATGGAGGGAGAGAAACAAAAGAGGCGTAAGCTTGAAAAACTTACGAGTCCATTTCTAAAACAGTCAATCAAATATCCAGTAGATACTTCTATATCTTCTTTCCCGATTCTGAATCTGGATTTCCACATAGTAAGCACTGGGAATACAGTTGTTAGGAGTTACACTGCTAAGTGACAAGCAAAAGAGACTGAATGCAGTCAGAAAACACATACACACACACACACACCCCTAGTGTGTATGTGCAGTATACAAGACTGAAGTCATCAACTCATGACAGACATACAAATAAAAGCAAGATACCAACAAGCCTACATCCACTCCTGCCATGGAGCAAAATGAGGCACACAAAATTAAGGAATCCTGTCTGGCTAACAGAAAATACTGCTTCAGATGACTGGCCTTTGAAAATCATCAGTTGGCCTGCATCATGGAGGCACACAATCGAGAAGTTTTCTATTCCAATATATCCCAGTCAGGAGGAATCCACAAGTGAATAGGCCAGAGGTAGAGAGCAGTGTCTCCTGGGCTTACTCTGGGGCAGAACTCTAGGGCCTGAGAAAGAAACTGGCCAGAACAGGGTGACAGTCACAGGCCTGGAGAGAACAAGATAATCATTCAGACAGAGGGGGAAAGAATCCCTCCTATCAGAAATGGAGATAATTCTCCTTCTGCCTTTTGGTTGCAAAGGAGAATTCATATTGCCAAGATAGAGGGGTCCTGACTCTGTACTGTCTGACAGGAATAAAGAATGGTTCCCTAGACTCAGATATATATTAGGAGTCCTGGATTCTCAGAGGGAAAAGCACATAAAAGGCAAATCTCTGGCTATCATTTAATAAATCCATTTGGAAATTACTGTCCTGTTATCTTTCCCCAAATTGCTCATTTTATCCTCATTTTTCCTATAAAAGTTAATTTCTTTTAAAATAATTTGCAAGTTATATGCTGCTTGGCTATCTAATTCATCTTCTGCATTTTTATTAGAAATAAATGAGATTTATATTCCTAAAAAGAAAACACATATTAAACTGCCCTAAAATCAATATATCACCTTAGGTTAAAATGTTATGGATAGGCCATTTAACTTTTTAAAAAAATTATTAGGACCTTCATAATCTCCTTTGTAGAAACTTTATGGCATGCTCAGGCATATAAACTGGTCATGATTCACTAGTAAATCCCAAAACCAAATCTCCAGATTTAGTTACATATACATGAAAAATATCATGTTTAGTATCTCCTGAACAATTTAGGATCTCCTAAATTTTTAATAAATGCCCAAGGCACTTCTGGCAAGCAGGAAATGGAATCATTTGGCACCTGAAATAGGCTTCTGCTGGTATGGAAACAGCCTGCCCTCCCAGAGTACGTGTGTGTGGATTTAGCAAGCCTGCCGATGACGCCCCACCTTCAAATTGCTCACAAATTCAGAATATGTCCTCAGCCAAGCAAGTAAGCAGGGAGCCCAACAAACACTAGCTATTGTTCACTGAAGGCAGTTCTGTATGTGAATATTATACCTATTCTGCCCATAATTGGTTGGAGTATTATGGTTAGAGAAAGGAAAACCACCTACATAATTCACTAGTATGTCCCAATTTCCTCATTTTCCATCTGTATCTACACCTTTAATTTGTTCTCCTGCCTCCTGAAAATTGGCCCAGCGTCCCACTCAGAGTAGCGAATGCCTCTACTGCCTCAGTTCAGTAACTTCTGATTTGGGAAATCGGAAGGGGGTTCCACCAGATCAGGAAGGCTTCTCTAAGGCAAGCTTGCACTGTTTCCTCTTGGTGTGTCACCAGGCAGTACTGTCATGGGTTCTGTTGGTTAGTCCCACCTCCCATACCACCTCCCATACCATCTGCGACACTTGCTATGGCACTATACATCTGAGTGTAGAAAGCCGGTTCATCATAGAGGCTAGGGGCTGCCTCTCCCCTCCACACCATGCCTACAGCATGGAGAGCTGCCATCAGGATTATAGCTCCATGGGCTGAATGGCTGGCTGAAAGAAAAGACCGTATTTTTTTTCCAAAGATAAATTCAACTCTTAAAATAGCCAGTGAACTTTAAAACTAAATCACTAATTATGCCTAGGAAAAAAATGCTCCAATTAATTTTAAATTAATTTTGTTCTTTACTAAGAAGTCAATGGTTTGTCATCATGGCTTAGTCTATTTCAAGAAGAGATAAGGCTTTGTTTCCTTCAACAATTGCATTCGTTCCATGTGCAATAAAGCAGCATGGAGCGGCAGTTAGGAGTAGGAACTTGAAACCAACCTGCCTAGACTTGATTCCAATCTTGGGAAATGACATAACCAATCCAGGACTCAGTCTCTTTACCTATAAAACCAAGATAACGGAACCTACCCTGTAACATGAGCCAATATAATGTAAAGTATACAGAGCAATGTGTGGCTACAGTAAGTGTTTATTAAAATGGGTCACAAGCAGAGAATGGCACTACTGTTCTTCCTTAAATTTCCCAACTCGTGGAGAATTATAAATGAGATGATTCCACTTCTCCAGGCCTTAGTGGTCACCTTTTCCCTTAATGCCTCTCTGAAAGGCCAACCTGAATCCCTACAGAAAAAATATATATATTTGGAACAAAACATTTTACCAAATTATACACACACAAGAATATACTACATATGTGTCTGTGTTTATATATGTATATATACCTACACACTTGTTCATATTTGGGGATTTTTTTTAAGATTTTATTTATTCATGAGAGACACAGAAAGAGAGAGGCAGAGACACAGGCCAAGGGAGAAGCAGGCTCCCTGCAAGGAGCCCGATATGGGACTCGATCCTGGTTCCTGGGATTACTCCCTGGGCCAAAGGCAGATGCTCAACCTCTGAGCCACCCAGGCATCCCAGTTGTTCATATTTGAAACAAAAGTTGTACCATCAATATTTACCCTTACTGCATGTGACAGTCTGGCATGCATATGTTGCATTTCATTTTCTTTCAACGCTAGTCATAACCTACCATATTGATTTCATAACCTGCAATTTAAAAAATAATGCACTAAAGAAACTTCTTACTCCCATCAAAATGACAGTTTCCTAGTTTCAACAACTTTAACATATAGGCTGCAATCCCTGACAACTTTAAATAGAATTTTGAACCCAATATGTTATAGTAGTTTTATATGCACGTATATAAACATGTTACCCCTGCAAATTATTAGCTGTTTAACTGTACAAAAGTGACTTCTCTTAGTTTTCTTTTCTGCTTACTGAGATAATATCTACCTCTTAGAGATTTTATAACAATTTTAAAAAGAAGCTATAAAACATCTGGTATTCCACAAATGGCAACTATTATAATTACTGGATGTTACCAAGGACTACACAGATTCTCAAGAATGGTTCTCAATCATGGCTACATACCATGGAGGATTTTAAACATACAGATGCCTGAATCTCCCTCCACACTTACTGAATCTCCCAAAATGGGGACCAGGTGAGAGAACACAGAGAGTTAGACTGCCAAATTAGATTCAACAGGAACTGTGGCTCTTACCCAGTGCCCAAAATAAATAATGACTCAAAGGATACAGACAACAGCAAAGTATGAGGCAAGCATTCTGTCCCTGGAGAGATCTAAAATCATCAGGTAAACATCCTTCTTTTCCTGTGTAAGGATGCATGTTGGACCATATTGAACATGAAAGATACAAGCAGTGAAGGACACCGCCTGAACAAAAAAGGAGCCATTTTGGTTATGGAACATCTGCTTTTTATACCCCATTAATTACATGGCTCACATGATATTTTCCAGCAAGCTGTACCCCATAAATTCATAAATTCCAAGTTTATTTACATTAAGCAACCTAGTCAAACCTGGTTCATCCTGCTAAAAATATTCCATGGATAAAAGGACTCTTTAGCTAATAAATACCATTACTGTTTGCCAGCAGGTCAGTCATTAGCACATTTACAAAGAACCCGATGGAAATCTTTCCTTCTCAATAGGTGATATGAATTACAAGGATCAGAACCACTGAACTATACCTTTTCCATTTCCAATCTAACATTTCAAAACTTAAAGGAATACGTTTTTGTTTTTTTTTTAAGATTTTATTTATTTATTCATGAGAGAAACAGAGAGAGAGAGAGGCAGAGACACAAGCAGAGGGAGAAGCAGGCTCCATGCAGGGAGCCTGATGTGAGACTCGATCCTGGGTCTCCAGGATCACACCCTGGGCTGAAGGCGGCGCTAAACTGCTGAGCCACCGGGGCTGCCCTACAATTTGTTTTGAACTAAGACATGTAGGGGTTGATATTCAGAATATCTCAAAAGCCTCAGGGCAGTATTAAGCTGTAAACAGCTGGAATTAATCTTTAATTGGTTTAAAACTTCCCCAAGGATTTGGCATCCTGTTTTATTTCATTTTATGAATGAGGAAATTCAAGCAGTAATAGTTTGTTTGTGTTCGTGTTTTTTAGAGGGTTTTTATTGGGGGACTGTTTCTGGACATGATAAAACAGCAAATGTGGTCTTCCAAGTGTCCTTAACTCAGAACTAGCTGAGCCATGTTTCACGTAGTATGCACTCAGTTCTCTCATGTAATATGCCGTGGTACAGTTATTCAAATAAAACAGTGTACTTAATCTGTGTTTCTGCAGATATTCCATAGACAGAAGCAGTGACCCTGGAAGATTCTTCTATGTTGACATTACAACAGGTGCCCTGATGACTGCAAGACCCCTTGATAGGGAGGAGTTTTCTTGGCATAATATCACTGTCCTTGCTATGGAAATGAGTAAGTAACACAATAAATTGGTCTCTGTCATGTGACAAAATATAAGCATTGTAGACTGTGGAAGTTTCTAGAGCTATTATATTCTTTATGGGAAGAAACACAGATTATGGTTTATGCAAGTGAGTGAATGCATTTAGTTCAGATACTTACCAACTCCTATATACCTAGTTCTGTGCTAGAAATTAAAAAAAAAAAACACTGTGCAAAAATAGCACCTTTAAATCAAGGTGCTAGACTTCTATATGAAGAAAGGGACAATTCCTGAGAAATCTAAGAGGTTTTCAATCTTTAATAAGATTGGGAATGCACAAATAGTATTCTCAAGGAGCAAGAACTCCTGTCCCCTCCAAGGGTCCTTCTAGCTGAACTAAGAATCAAATTGACATGAGACAGATTAACAAAAGAAAAGCAAATGTAACATGCATACATAAAAGGAATCCACACGGACATAAAAATTCCAAAGATAGGCAAAATGAAGTATACATGTCAGGCCGAACTATGAAGGAGGGGGTAGGAGTTTGGGAGTTTCCAAGGGCCGAAATGCATTTCACAGGACGGTAAGAGCAGATGTTTGATAATCGGAGGTTTGGGGCAGCCCAGGTGGCTCAGCGGCTTGGTGCCGCCTTCAGCCCAGGGCATGATCCTGGAGACCCGGGATCGAGTCCCACGTCAGGCTCCCTGCATAGAGCCTGCTTCTGTCTCTGCCTGTGTCTCTGCCTCTCTCTCTCTCTCTCTCTCTCTCTCTCTGTGTGTGTGTGTGTGTGTGTCTCATGAATAAATAAATAAAACCTTAAAAAAAATTGGAGGTTTGCCCTATCATACAGATGAGTCCACTCAGATAAAAATTTTCCTGTTAATAACTCTTATTTTGGGGAGGGGAAAAAAAACAATCTAGATTCTTCTGTGTGGGTTAAGGGAATGACGGAAGTTTCTCTTGAACCCTCAGGGGCTCAAGTGCCTTCAGCTTAAATAATCTGCATGCCAAAGTGTCAAATGTGGGGGAGAGACCCATTCTGTATAGGACATTACTGCTGGATGAAAGAAAGCACTTACATCACCCTCACCACACACATGCATACACACAAACATGAATACAAAAATTTGAGACATCTTACACTAAAAAGAAGATTTATGAACATAAAAATAGAATGGAAAACTACTAAAAACTAGATAACATATTTATTATAAACTGCACAAAAATTAGATTACTCACTACTACATTCAGTTTTTCATAACAGTGATGGTTAAGGGTTCAGGGAAATGCAGACCCCAATGTACTGGCACAACTATGTACAGTCATTCAGGAGGGCAACTGGGCAATTAAGCTTTTGTATTAAGATTCTCCAATATAGGAGGGGGAGGGGCAAGATGGCGGAAGAGCAGGGTCCCCAAATCGCCTGTCCCCACCAAATTACCTAGATAACCTTCAAACCATCCTGAAAATTTACGAATTCGGCCTGAGATGTAAAGAGAGACCAGCTGGAATGCTACAGTGAGAAGAGTCCGCGCTTCTATCAAGGTAGGAAGACGGGGAAAAAGAGATAAAGGAACAAAAGGCCTCCGAGGGGGAGGGGCCCCGGAGGAGCCGGGCTGAGGCCGGGGCGAGTGTCCCCAGGACAGGAGAGCCCCGTCCCGGAGGAGCAGGAGCTGCACCAACCTTCCCGGGCGGGCGGAAAGGGGCTCGCAGGGAGTTAGAGCAGGACCCAGGAGAGCGGGGATGCCCTCAGGCTCCCTGGGACACTAACAGACACCTGCGAGCGCAGGAGAGTGCTCCGAGCTCCCTAAGGGCTGCAGCGCGCACGGCGGGACCCACCGGAGCAGCTCGGAGGGGCTCGGGAGCGGCTCCAGGGAGGGAGCTGCAGGGCGGGAGCGCGAATCCACCAGGCAGGCCCCGGAGCACAGGGCGCCGGGACACAGCCCAGGATCCGGCCTCCCCCGGGACAGGCATTCCTGCGGAGGCTAAATCCAGGCTTCCAGAGTTGCCATAGCAACTGCTGCTGTTCCTCCTGGGGCCCCACGGGGGTAAACAACCCCCGCTGAGCCCGGCAGCAGGCAGGGGCAGAGCAGCTCCCCCAAGTGCTAACATCTGAAAATCAGCACAGCAGGCCCCTCCCCCAGAAGACCAGCTGGACGGACCAGTGATACTCCCCCGTGTTCCAATACAACTTGTTTCTGGCCACTCTGCACTGAGCAAAATGACTAGAAGGAAAACCTCACCTCAAAAGAAAGAATCAGAAACAGCCCTCTCTCCCACAGAGTTACAAAATCTGGATTACACTTCAATGTCAGAAAGCCAATTCAGAAGCACTATTCTACAGCTACTGGTGGCTCTAGAAAAAAGCATTAAGGCCTCACGAGACTTCATGACTGCAGAATTTAGATCCAATCAGGCAGAAGTTAAAAATCAATTGAATGAGATGCAATCCAAACTAGAAGTCCTAACGACGAGGGTTAACGAGGTGGAAGAACGAGTGAGTGACATAGAAGACAAGTTAATGGCGAAGAGGGAAACTGAGGAAAAAAGAGACAATCAATTAAGGGACCATGAAGACAGATTAAGGCAAATAAATGACAGTCTAAGGAAGAAAAACCTACGTTTAATTGGGGTTCCCGAGGGCGCCGAAAGGGCCAGAGGACCAGAATATGTATTTGAACAAATCCTAGCTGAAAACTTTCCCAATCTGGGAAGGGAAACAGGCATTCAGATCCAGGAAATAGAGAGATCCCCCCCTAAAATCAATAAAAACCGTTCAACACCTCGACATTTAATAGTGAAGCTTGCAAATTCCAAAGATAAAGAGAAGATCCTTAAAGCAGCAAGAGACAAGAAATCCCTGACTTTTATGGGGAGGAGTATTAGGGTAACAGCAGACCTCTCCACAGAGACGTGGCAGGCCAGAAAGGGCTGGCAGGATATATTCAGGGTCCTAAATGAGAAGAACATGCAACCAAGAATACTTTATCCAGCAAGGCTCTCATTCAAAATGGAAGGAGAGATAAAGAGCTTCCAAGACAGGCAGGAACTGAAAGAATATGTGACCTCCAAACCAGCTCTGCAAGAAATTTTAAGGGGGACTCTTAAAACTCCCCTTTAAGAAGAAGTTCAGTGGAACAATCCACAAAAACAAGGACTAAATAGATATCATGGTGACACTAAACTCATATCTGTCAATAGTAACTCTGAACGTGAATGGGCTTAATGACCCCATCAAAAGGCGCAGGGTTTCAGACTGGATAAAAAAGCAGGACCCATCTATTTGCTGTCTACAAGAGACTCATTTTAGACAGAAGGACACCTACAACCTGAAAATAAAAGGTTGGAGAACCATTTACCATTCAAATGGTTCTCAAAATATACCCTAAAAACTATAGAACACTTCTGAAAGAAATTGAGGAAGACACAAAGAGATGGAAAAATATTCCATGCTCATGGATTGGCAGAATTAATATTGTGAAAATGTCAATGTTACCCAGGGCAATTTACACGTATAATGCAATCCCTATCAAAATACCATGGACTTTCTTCAGAGACTTAGAACAAATTATTTTAAAATTTGTGTGGAATCAGAAAAGACCCCAAACAGCCAGGGGAATTTTAAAAAAAGAAAACCATATCTGGGGGCATCACAATGCCAGATTTCAGGTTGTACTACAAAGCTGTGTTCATCAAGACAGTGTGGTACTGGCACAAAAACAGACATATAGATCAATGGAACAGAACAGAGAACCCAGAAGTGGACCCTGAACTTTATGGTCAACTAATATACGATAAAGGAGGAAAGACGATCCACTGGAAGAAAGACAGTCTCTTCAATAAATGGTGCTGGGAAATTGGACATCCACATGCAGAAGAATGAAACTGGACCACTCTCTAGCACCATACACAAAGATAAACTCAAAATAGATGAAAGATCTAAATGTGAGACAAGATTCCATCAAAATCCCAGAGGAGAACTCAGGCAACACCCTTTTTGAACTTGGCCATAGTAACCGGAGAAGGACAAACAGTGTATGTTCTCATTCATTTGGGGAATATGAATAATAGTGAAAGGGAATATAAGGGAAGGGAGAAGAAAT
Source organism: Nyctereutes procyonoides (assembly GCF_905146905.1). NCBI lineage: Eukaryota > Metazoa > Chordata > Mammalia > Carnivora > Canidae > Nyctereutes > Nyctereutes procyonoides. Next base: position 14,830,487 of record NW_026575082.1, on the reverse strand, counting down.
GTGTGAGAAATATCAGAAAGGGAGACAGAACATAAAGACTTCTAACTCTGGGAAATGAACTAGGGGTGGTGGAGGGGGAGGAGGGCGGGGGGTGGGGGTGAATGGGTGACGGGCACTGAGGGGTACACTTGACGGGATGAGCACTGGGTGTTATTCTGTATGTTGGTAAATTGAACACCAATAAAAATTAATTTATAAAATAAAAAAAAAGATTCTCCAATATATTTATTCATACTCTTCTTCTCAAGAACCCTGCTTCTAATAACTATCTTAAGGAAATAATCATAGATGTCAACAAAGATCTATGTACCAAAATATTTACTGCAGTGCAATTTTTACATAGGGGGAAAAATAGGAATTACCTAAATGTCTAATAATAGGGGTCTGCCTAAGTAAATTGTTACAACCATACAATAAAATGAGACTATCAATCAGATATTAATATACATGTTTTCGAAGTGTATTTGAATGATATAGGATGATACTGCCCTAAAATATTAAAGTTTTAAATCCAACTTTTTAATTTTGCTTAGTTGCAATGCATGTGTGTCTGTGTGTGTCTCCCATATTTTTGGATATATGTAATAGTACATATATAATTGATATCTCTGGTGGTAGGTTTGGGGATCATATATACCTTGACATTTTTGGAGGATTTTCATTATTCCTTCTATAAACAAGTACCACAGTTATAACAGAAAAAAATTAAATAGGTCAGCACTTTGGTAACCAGGCAATAGAAATATTTAAGGGGAAAACATAGGAGAGCATAGATATTTCTGGGAAAGAAAAGATACATAAAGAAAAAATAAATCAGAAGAATAAGGCATTCTGAGATTTTATAAAATTATTTACTAGGAATAATTTCTGTGTCTTACAATTTCTATTTTATCTTCTTGGGATGTGGCCAAAACAAAAAAGGACAGGAGGGGCCCTCCAGGGGCTGTGAAATTGTCCTTGTGTGGCAATGCCAAACAAAAGACAGACCAAAAGACACATTTCCTCATGAGTGACTATGAGTAACTTCTCCTGCCTGAGCCAAAGATATAGATTGGGTGTGTGTTTGATCCCATAATATCTTCTTAGTCCCTAGGCAAAAATAAATGTGCAGTGTTACCTGTATTCCTGTGAATAACTTGAAATCTTCTGAAATATAATTCAAAGAACTGATTATTCCACAGGAATAAAGCCAAGCAATGCCACACAGTATGCATCCGACTAGAAATGGGCTGTTTTCAAGCCCAGAATACAGAACTGACCTATCTTTAATTTCAGAACCTGAAGTGTGAGCCAAGTGAGAGATTCAAACCCTCTTTTGAAGATGTATTTTGTGACACCTGCCCCCTCCCAAGTCATACTCGCCTCATCCTCCTGACATCACACCCTGACACACACCTCATTCTGCACATGCACCTTGTGTTACTCGACTGCACTCTTACCAGGCAGCACATGCATCCTGTTTCTCTTGCCATTTTCGTGTTCTTTATCCATTCCTTTAAAAAACCAAAGTGACAAGGTAAATACCTATTCCAGCAAAGAACCGCTTTCTTATACCACTGAACCCTCACCTTTGGTTTTCTCTGTGTTCTCTTTAGACAATCCTTCCCAGGTTGGAAGTGTTTCCGTCACAATCAAAGTCTTAGATGTGAATGACAATGCTCCAGAATTCCCCAGATTCTATGAAGCTTTTGTGTGTGAAAATGCCAAAGCCGGGCAGGTAAGGCAGTCGGGAGGTGTACACATTGGTTAACCTCCAACATTCAGAAATTACTGCTACAGATAACCAAATTTGCCATCAAAGAAGTTTAGACTTCAGGAACTAACAGTTCATGAAAGACTCCCTGATTTTTGTGTGGCATGTTGCAGTTTATTTGTTAGGACAACCATGGGGAGCCCCCATTACATTTTATGACCTCAACAATGCTTTGGTGGTAGCTTCATTCATAGGCTAACCTGAAGTTATCTACCCATCTTGTAACTGAACTGTACAGTACCAACTGCAGGAATATGTGCTCTGGGTCCTGGGAGTGAGGGACCATGAAGATCAGAAAACTCTTTTCCTCAGTTCAGCACTAATACCTAAAAATACTTGCAGTAAGGAAGGTTTATTTTTTATATCTTCCCACCTCCTTTTCTTAACTTCTGACAACAGGTAACTTGTTTAAGGACTGCCTATCCTATTCTCAGAATGCTTTGTTACCCAGAATACTTACTCACTCCTTCCTCAATTAAAAGACATTTCCTAATGTTGCTCGTGTCAGGTCAATTTTAATAGAAAAGGAATCTGAAGGAAAAATATTCTATTAATTTGAAATAACCACAGTTCTATAATATGCAGAGACATATTTGTACATGTTTTCAAGTATGCTCTTAAATGTAAATGAATAATGTGGTTGATCAAATTCCAAGTGGTGTAACTCAGAACTCTGCCTGGAGTGGCCATGTATTCATGCATACTCTGGGCTGCTGCCTACCCTGTGTCTACTCTTCCACACATCAGAGTATAAGCCTTGTCTTGTTTCTGCTCCTGCTTTTGTAAGATGCTTTCTTCTCTACCTATGACCCAACAGATCCCCTCACAGTCCTAATTTCTTCCCAAAGGATACTCTGTGGTCCTATTGATTCTGGTGCTAAGGCAAATGGGTCAGGATAGGTTTAATCTGGAAGTCATGAGTCTATGCAGTGCATATCTATAACGCAAGGATTTGTGCTTTGGTAATTCAGGTAGATTTTGCTTTCAGTTCTCTGAACATGACATCTTGCTGCAAAGAGACTAGTTAATACAACCAAACGTTATACTAGCATCCTGTACTCAGCAAAGATTAACACATCTTCACCATGCTAGCTTGGTCAAAAGAAAAAGTGATTCACATCAGCCACAGAAAGAAAAAAAAAAAGTCCTATAATGATTCTGATCTAAATCATCTCATCTACTGATTCTTGAAACTCAGTACAATGGTCTATAACACTCCTAAAAAATTTTTTTCAGCAAGTCTGGGACAATTCTACTTCCACATCTGTTGAATTTCTAGGAAGACCTAAAACATTATACAGCTAATAAAAGTTACAATGCTGACTTTACTGTGTAAGAAATGATCTGTGTTATTATAAGAAAGAAGGTATAAAAACTACATGTACATACTTGCAGTTATATAAAATTATGGCTACTTGTGAACAAAGACTGGTGGCGGCAGGATATAAAAACAGCAATAGTTACTGTGTTATGGTAGTTGAGGGTTGTTTTTTTTTTTTTATTTGAGAGAGTGTGAAGAGAGAGAGAGAGAACACAAGCAGAGGGTGGTGGAGAGCAGACTCCCTGCTGAGCAATGTGAGGCTCAATCCCAGGATCCTGGGATCAAAGGCAGATGTTTAACCAACAGAACCACCCAGGCACCCCAATGGTAGCTGAGTTCTGAGTGAGGGTGTTTGCACCTTTCTTTCAATAATTTCTCTTTTATATTAGAAAAAAATTTCATATTTATTATATAAAGAATAACATAAAATTGTGTTTTATAAGACTTCATTAAAACAAATATATATGACAGAGCTAATTATTAATCTGCATGATAAAGAAGGTGATAAGCAGCACATTAATCAGACTTCCTCTCCTCCAGGAAATGAAGCACTTACTTTCTTAAACATCTTCAGAATAGAAGTTGCATTCTGACAGGTCAATAGCACTTTACCTCTCTTGGAGATTTTTTTTATTTTTTTCTTTTTTTAAGTTTTTATTTTATTTTATTTGAGAGAAGGAGGGAGATGAGAGAGAACATGAGGTGGGGGTCAGGGGGCAGTTGGTCAGGGAGAGGGAGAAACAGGCTCCCCGCTGAGCAGGAAGCCCAATGCAGGGCTATATGCCAGGACCCGGGGATCATGATCTGAGCCAAAGACATTTAACAGACTGAGGCACCCAGGCACCCTGCGTTTTTTAAAGATTTTATTTATTATTTAGAGAGAGAGAGAGCACGCACACATGCATGAGTGAGAAAGAGAGGGAGAGGGAAAGAGAGCATCTCAAGCTGACTCCCTGCCGAGCCAGAAGCCCAACTCAGGGCTCAATCTCACAACCCCAAGATCATGACTGGGGCCGACACCAAGAGTCAGACACTCAACCAACTGAGCCACCCAGGTGCCCCTAATCACCTCTCTTATTTTTGGAGCACAAACACACATCTCCTGTTCTACATTTCTGTTCTATACTTCTAAATACATCTTTCTTTTTTATTTATTCATTTGAGAGAAAAAGACAGGTACAAGCAGAGTGGGGGGGGGGGGTTGGTTGGGAAAGGGACAAGCAGACTGCACTGAGCACAGAACCCAACACAGGGCTCAATCTCAGGAACCCAAGAGCCAATTGGACGCTCAACTGACTGAGCCACCCAGGCACCCCTCTAAATACATCTTCTAATGACAGTCCTTTGAAACACAGTTTGTGACTTAAAGTTCAGGTCATGCGCCACAAGTCTGTCACATTTATCATCTTTAGCCCAAGATACTAAAAACCCTACCCCTTGAGTTTGGCTCTGGGACATGTTTCAAACATTTTCAAAAGCACACTACTCAGTAGGCACACCTGGTTTATAACGTATCAGGCCTCCTTGTGTTAAATGTGTCAGATACTGTTGTCAGCTGTGTGCCTGTCAAGTCAGGATATGTGCTCTCCTCCTAGCAAGAAGCCATGAAGGAGACCCATAAAGAAATCAGACATTACCTAGCAATGGCTGAAGGCACAATGAAACCAGTTGAGCAGAATATTGCATGGCAAATGGGACTGAGAATAAAATCTGACTTGCCAGGAGACTGGACAGCAGGAAAGCAGGCCACTGTATTCCCAACAACCAAATTTTGTCTTTATGTGTCTGGCACTGTAGGCAAGATGGAAAGTATAGGATCTGTCCCAGCAGGGATGGGGTAGTGGGGTGGTAAGGTGGCCCTCGTGTGTAAGCAGTACTGACACCAGGCTGTGGGGCAAGTTCATGTTTAGTGTTCTATCAACCCCTCTCTTTTATACAACTCCATTTTCCCAACTTTTAGATTCAACAGAGGCCAGGTGCCAGTTGGGCTCACCAGAAGACATAACCAGAAGTGGAGTTCTGGCATAAGATGTTTATTGAGGAATGCCCTTGGGACCCAATGCCTGTAGAAAAGGACTTTTGCAGGACAAAGCAATATGAGCAGTCCAGCTATGACACAGACCCACTAACAAGCCGTGGGTGACTTCAGAGAGTTCTCAAATTAGAGTTTTTGCAAGTTGAGATGGGATGCCTGAGCCTTTTACTATTTCATCAGTCACTGGATGTGGGTTGCCCTGGAAGGATGTGGTAAATGTGGCTAGGTGACTCTCAGCAAATGAGGCAGTCCTCGAAGAGACAAGTAAAGGCTGAGGCATCAAGCCCTTTACTGAAGGGGGATCTGAGCAACACAGTGTCCACCACCAGACACTCCCTGACTGGGAGCCTCCCTCTCTGTTATTTAATGTTCAGTATACTGAGGGGTAGCATTACCTCTCTTAATTTACAAATGAAAAAGTAAAAACTAAACGAGCCTACCCGCCCTCCAACTGACCCTTGATGTTCTGGGTTCTACCCTGCTTTTAACAGCAGGAATGTCAAGTCTACAGGGTCAGGCCCAAGAGGGGGTAGGAGGTGTCTGTGCTATTGGTTGGCAGAGGAGGAAACATAGAGGAAGGTGAGCACCCTCTGAACTCTTTTTTCATATCCTTCCCAGCTGGCCAGCTAACTTTTTAATGGTGTATATTGCACTGCTTTCTTCAGCAGTTTTTTGTTTTGTTTTGTTTTTTGAGATAGCACATGCGTACACAGGGGTGGGGCAGAAAAGGAGAGAGAATCTTAAGCAGGCTCCATACTCAGCACAGAGCCCAACATGGGGCTCCTATCTCACAACCCTAACACTATGACCTGAGCCAAAATCAACAGTTGGGATACTAAACCCACGAGCCACCAAGGTCCACCTTCAACAGCTTTTATATCATGGCCTTCATAACCCTCATGGCAAACTACTACTTTGAACAGCACTGTGGAAAAGGCAAAGCTTGGGCCAAATAGCTCCAGAGAAAGCCATCCTTTCTTTTGTTCTCCTCACCACCCCGTAAGCTCTGCTTCTGACTCTAGTCTGTTCCATATTTCCCACCGTAGGTCTTGGGCTGTATACCATTCTTAATACTCCTTCCAGGCAACAAAAAACAACAGCCCTGTGACCTATCCCCTTCCATCTGTATTCCATTAACCTGACACAGATATTGATGTGTCTACTTCTCTTCTACGTATTGGTCATTTTTAAATAGGAGTTTCTCAAAGATAGCAAATTGACCCTGAAACATTAACCCAAATGATGAGGTTAAGTAGGTGAGATGAGAAAATGAAATACTGGCAGACAAGCAGGACCCTGTGGCATCCCATAGTTCTTTTAGCCCGTCTTCTATTTAGATTGCTTAACAATGGTGTTGGTGTGAGAATTGGTTATGTTGATGCTTAGCCCCGGACCATACTCAGGTAAAATTCACCATGTGCCTGTCAGTATACTCAGGCCCAACAATGAAGACCAAATTCCAGCCTGAGTTGGGTGATGGCACAGATACTTTCCAGGTAAGTCTCAGGATGTCCTTCTCATTAGGAAAAACAATACACTGTGGGACTCCGGGGTTTAGGGTCTCACTGGGCCCTGATGATTTTTCTTTTGACTCTGATGCACATGAATTCATTTCACTCCCACAGCTGATCCAGACAGTGAGTGCAGTGGACCAAGATGACCCACACAACGGTCAGCACTTCCACTACAGCTTGGCTCCTGAGGCTGCGAACAACCCCAACTTCACTGTTAGGGACAACCAAGGTAATCAGAAGGATAGGACTACCGATGCTTTCCTATTGCACCTGAGCTGGATACTTTTGGTTACTGTACCATGCAAACTGTATCAAAGGCTCTTTAGTAGCAGTAAAGACATTAATGCTAATTTGTAGCATCTTTACAAGTTTTGTTTAAACAGATCAAAGACAAAGAATGTCCTTTTCGGATTCCGAAAAATGTTTTTAGAGTTGGCTCTGTGTGAGACACTGCACCAGGCACACAGGCAAAAGCCTTCCTTCATTCCCACAGACAACAGCCATGTCTGTATGTTCTGTAACTATGAGAAGAATCAGAAAAATGACAGAAATTGAATTAGATAAAGAGAAAAACCTGAAGGAACATTTCTGAGCAAGCATCAAAGGGGATAACAGTGAAAAGCTCCCAGAACAAAAGGGAGACAAAGGCTAAGACAGCAAAGAACAAACAGGATCACAAAGTGTAGCTTTGGCACTGAAACACCTTTATTACTTTAGAATGATTTTAAAAAGACAGAGCCAGGTACGATTCCCTATTCCAGAAAGCACTCCCCACTACAACTTAACTGGAATGGAATTCTAGACCCTCTTTTCCAGTAAGCATTCTGATCGGCTAAGAAATCTATAGACCAAGCACACTCTTCCTTGGGCACAGATGGGAGGAGAAGGGACTTCCATTCTCTCACCAGATGATTTTCAAAGAAAGATCAGAAAAAATCATTTAAATGGGTCAAGTGAACCCCTTCTGTTGCTACCTCTGCTACTTGCTGTCTGACCTTGGGGAGAGAGGTCATCACTTCCCTGGACTCTACTAGCCACATTTTTATTCCAATTCTAAAATATTAGTTGTCACTGTGTAATGACCTAAGCAAAGGGTAACAAAAAGTCATGATTAGGCCTGCCTGGTCTTAGTCTCAAACATCAATTATTTGAGAATTAAAGTATTAAGTCCACCCCACACGATATCCTGCCATTAAAACTTGAGACTATTAAATCTGTTTTCTCTTAAAAGGAAAACATTCCTCCAAGTCTTTCCTTTTACCTTCTACAAGTTATCATAAAATCATTCTGATAATTCTAGATGGAAAGGTAATATAAATCATAACAGAAGCACAATTACACATCCCAATATTTTTATTGGATCAAATGTCGAATATTCATTTATCTGCTTCACAGGGGAAATCCTTCCTACAAAAAGTGGTTTCAACCCCCTCAGGACTGGTTTTACAATGGAAACCAAGGTGGGGATCATACATTATACTGTTTCTTCAAATTTTCAATGAAGTGTTACTCTATTCCTTCACCCCAATATTTGTCAGAATCAATGCAGAAACAATATGTAGCAACATGTTGCAAAGTTTTGGACTTTGGACACCAATTCATGGAGCCAGTGCTTTAAAAAGATGGGCCACTGGAACATGAGGACTATAAAAAGAAATGACTCATTTCTTGGAAGGTTTTCCAAAACGAAAGTCAGCACATCTTCAATAGAAAGAATGAACTCTTAATCTCCTCACAACAATTTATCCCATAAGTATCTTTTACTGAGGCTTATTAAAAAAAAAAAAAAACTGACCAACATCTGATTTGGTGGATCTATTGTCAGGACCCCAACTCCTATACCCAAAACATTACATCCTTTTATGAACAGAACAAGGCACTATCTAAAGTAGAGCCTTTATTTTTTTAATCCCCAAAGTATTAGTAAAAGGACTGTATGTATATAGCATTTTTCGATTTCAAACACATTTTCCCATACTTTGCTTTATTTGATATTTATAAGAATCCTCTAAGGTTTCGAGAATACTAATTACTACGATATTCATGGTCTCATATTCATGGTCTCATTTGATAGATAAGGAAAGAAAGCAAATGGCCCACGATCAGAAAGTGAGTAAGCATTAAGACTAGGACTGGAAGATGGGGCCTGTTTAGCCACACACACACACACACACACACACACACACACACACGTGTTTTATGTCTCCTTGGAAACACATATCGTTACTAAACCCCTATTTATCATATTCAATAAAAACTCAGCAAGTGGTTACTCTGCAAGTGGTTACCTCTTCTAAGACTAAACTCAGCAAGGGAAAGCTCTGATCTTTTTTCTTTTTCTTTAACCTTAAAGAAGTCTGAGATCAAGCATGATGTTTAGTACTTGATTAAGTGATAATGTAATACTTTTGTGAAATTCAGCTCTGATCAAGCTTTCTAGAAGTCTTACAACCTAGCCTCGATTAAACTGAAAAATAAAACAGATTTGTGTTTGAGAAAGACTTGGTTTCTGGAAAAATAAAATTAACACTGTGAAACAGAATTAACAGCACTTACCTACTAAATCTGGAAAAACATAAAAGCAAGTGGGTTGTACAGTAGGTAGAAATATTAATTTAATCCTCAGACTGGCAACCAGTTGCCATCTTCCTCCACAGAGAAGCAAATACAAGATAAAAAAATCTATATCAAAGCAGGGGCCTATATCAAAGCAGGAAGGGATTTCCATTGGCTGGAAAATTTTCAAGAGTTAATATCACGAAACCCAAATAGGCAGTTACACAGTACAATGGAAGAAATGTATATTTGGAGACAGCCCAGAGTTCAAATTTCAGCTCTGCTAAGTTAGTAACTTTGTTGTTGTTTCTTTTTTTTTTTTAGTAACTTTGAACAAATTATAACCTCTCTCTAGGCCTCAGCTCATCCCATGTAATAGTGTCAGATTATCACTATCTCACCAAATGTGAAAATTAAATTGGGTATAAAGACTAAGTACTTGGCACATAAGCACTCAGTAAACAATCACTGCTACTGTGAAAAGGCAGGGCAAGAAGGGGAAGAGCTCATGAAGGGATCATGTATTCATCAGAATAGACTAGCCTATGCTGCTGAACAAATGACTCCAAAATTCCAGTGGCTTAACACAACTAAAATTAATTTCTTGCTCACATAAAACTAATTGTGGGTGTGAGCAACAGGGACAGCTGTCCATGTAGCTCAGTGTTCAAGGCTGCCTGGCTCTCCCTCTTAAGCATTCTTATACAGTATCACACCAAGGCCAGAGAACACAGAGAAACACATACCAGCTGTTACAATGCTTCTGCCTGGAAGTGACACAAATCACTTTTGTTCATCTTTCATCATCAAAAGCAAATCATATAAACATGCCAAAATTCAAGAAGGTACAAAAGAATGATCTTTTAATATGTCCAAGAAGGGAAGGAGAACCAGAAATATTAATAATTAGTAACATTTATTTTGGGTAGGCTGTCAGAAGTTTTTGTCAAGTTCTAGATCTTCCTTGTGAAATGTAAAACACATCCAGAGGACCTTCTGTGTTGGTATTACCTTTGAGAGTCACTGCATGCATGTTCTATCACATCTCTCAAACTTTCCCTCTCCTGAAAATGATCTGAACTTCACAAAAAATATATGACTTATAATTCAAACCCACTCAAAAAAACTTGAAAACACAGATTAAAAAAATAAAAGATCCCAAAACATTACACTAGGCAAATACAAATATGCACCCACACACACACCACCTTTGTGGAAACCCATTAAATAATTTTTGCTATTCCCCTTTAAAACTGGAAGGGGAAAAAAAACTAGTATTGCTGATCAGTAATGGGTTTTCACCAAGTTCTTATGAACTGTGTAACCTAAGACCACCAAGTAGGGAGAAATAACACAGCGTATCACGTCATGAGGGGATTTCAAATAAGCTTCTGCTAAATGAGCAGATCCTTTACAACGCACAGGAGGAGTTGGTGACTGCGTTTCAGAGGCATGAAAGAAAAGAGCAAAAAAAGTGAATTCCAACCAAAGTGGCAAAAATAAGCAATTGGCCTGCTGAGTGGGCTCCTCAGCATTCTTTTCCTGGAGGCACAAAGCAGCCCCAGGGCCTTGGAAAGCTGCTGAGGGGGAACAATCGGGAAGCACAAGTGGCCAGTGATTGTTCATTCCTATCAAGCTTTCACAGGAACATTTCGGTTAGATCTGAAGTCTAACAGCTCGCCCTGGGCACTTTATGTCACAAAGGGTAAAATACACTCTCAGAAAGGGTTTCTCTCCTAGGCCTCAGGGTTTTGCCTAGAAGCCAGCAAAAATCCTGGTTTCAGAATTTGAACGCTGATCCAGACAAACCAGAGCCGGCTGTAGCCAACCGCCTCCAGGGAATGCCTGATGCTCCCTCTCTGTCCTTCCCACATCTTATCCCTGGCCTCTGGCTTTCCTCAATCCAAGAAATTAATTCACTTGCTGATTCTTCCATGTTCTTTTCCCTCCCACTTTTCCTCTCCCCTTTCTCAACCCTGGAATCCTGTCTTCTCCAGATAACACCGCCCGGATTCTCACCAGGAGGTCTGGCTTCCGGCAGCAGGAGCAGAGCGTCTTTTACCTGCCCATCCTGATAGCAGACAGCGGGCAGCCTGTGCTGAGTAGCACAGGCACGCTGACCATCCAGGTGTGCAGCTGTGACGACGATGGCCACGTCCTGTCCTGCAGTCCTGAGGCCTATATGCTCCCCGTCAGTTTGAGCCGGGGCGCCCTCATCGCCATCCTGGCCTGCATCTTTGTCCTCTTAGGTGAGCAACTGCCTCCTTTCTATTCTGTGGGGTCCCACAAGTGTTTACTTAGCTACCATTCTGCACAGCTGTTCAGACCCATTTTCTACACCATGCTTATTGAAAAAGTGACAGAGTAAGGCTGGGAAAGGATAAGGAAACTGAAAATAGTTATAGTTCTTTCCATCAAGGAACTCATGGCCTCTTTGGCCAGATCAAAGCAAATATATTTATCAAGCATCCATTATGGGCCAAGGTATTGCTCTAGGTGCTGGGATTAATAAGATCAACATGTCCCAGCCTTCACAAAGCTTACTTCACAGCAAAGTCAAGTTCATTCTGACACCACAGAATCCACATGACAATTTTGGGCAGGATATGATAAACATCTCCTTTAACCCTTTCATTTCAGATAAATAGTAGTTAAATCACAAAGAGACAGTGACAGGCCCAAGACCAAATGTCAGAGGCAGAGCCAGAAGTGAAATGCAGGCAGACCCTACATTGTACATCCCTGTACCTGAGTGGTAAGGCTCTTCTCTTAAATGCTCCCCCCCAAAAAAAAAAAATTCTGGAGGTGGATGGTGTTACAGAGAAGAGAAGGAAGACAGCATATTCTGAGGAAACTGGAGACAAGGGTAGATGTCATCATAAATGAGGTGGTCAGGGAAGGCCTTCCAGATAAGGAGACCTTTGAGCAAAGACCTAAAAGAAGTAACAGAATGAACCCCATGGCTATCTGGGAGAATAAGTTATCTGGGGGCATGAGCATCCCTCTGAGGCACTGTGGCCATCCAACAAGGAGCAGTGAGCACCCGGGGTTGTGTGCCACTGGGATGACATTAAAAGATGCGATGACAGGCTAGTGGGAGAGCACTAGTGAGGGAGAGGACCCTTTATTCCTCCTCTCAAATCATACAGCAAGGCAGCAACCCACTTCCCTTGTACATAAGGCTATTCTAGCAATTGGTTTTGAACTCAACGGTTAAAAAAACAAAACAACAAAACCACATAAATATCTGCACGTACATCCCAACTCTTCTAATTGAATTAATTCACTGCACATATAATTTGCTTAGAAAAAAGCAAACTTAGTAGATAGTAGTACTATTCAACAGGAAAGAAATCCCAGTGTTCTATGAGGGAAAATACAGCCCTGTGGATTAAAATTAGAATAAATATGCAGATATCCACACAACCCCTTGATCCCAGGTTTACCTATACACCAAGAGACTGAGTCAGACCCAAGAAACAAGGTCCTGAGTGCAAAATATCAGCACTTGACTGAATTTCTAGATAGGTCTGTGGAATATGCTTCTCACAAAACATTCACAAATACCACATGTGGTTTGATTTTGCTGTTTTAGTTCAGTGCTATATGGAAAGAGAAGCAATATAAATAAGTAACTTTTCTAAGTCCTCAGATCCCTGGATCAGAGAGTTGTTCCGGTTTCTGGTCCCTATCTGCATTGACAAATAACTCCTTCCTGCAATTCCCTGAGTGTCCATACGATGGCATTGAGAGTCCTTGAGCGCAGAACAGGATAAAATACAAGAGACCTTTGAAGAAATTTGCTCCTAGAAGAAAGTTCCAGCCTGGCAGTCCATACTTCTATCTTTGGAAAATGTCTACATTATAAGTTCACCCTTGCCCACAAAGAGTAGAAAAAGCCATCATTACAGAAAGATTGATTTAAAAAGACTGGCACAGAGCGGCTCTCAAGCTAGAAATGGTGTGCAAGGGGCAATTTATATGGTGCCTCCCAAACCCATTATGTCTTATCTTTTGAATTGTACAGAATGAATAGACAATTTTCAGAAACTAAACTGAGCAGAGCTTTATATGCAACTTTATATAAAATCCTCATAGTTTTAGGCATTCTTATCTCTAAGAATGCACATCCTAAATAAAAGAGAATTCATAAAACTGAGTTCAGATTGAATTGCAGTGGATTTCCTAACAAAATACTACATTTTGTGGACAATTAGATAAACACACTAATTTTGACTTTACAGAGTTTTTTTCATGTCTCTAGTATATATCTAGTTCCTAGAAAATCTCATAGGCCCTCTGCGTTGTGGCTGCAATACCTAAAGAACAAACATCCCTAGAATTGATTCTCTTCTCTCAGGGAAGCCTTTCATTTAAACGGACCACGTTTCCCAGACTCTGATTCTCAGGGCATTATCCAATACTTGTTATTTACATCAGATTCTCTAAAAAAAATAAAGTATTTGTATCTTATAAGATACATGTAAAATATTTATAAGATACATGTAAGATGGACCAGTCTTATAAACTACCCAATTCTCTATCATCAGAATTCTTTCCAGAAGATAACCAAGAACTTTTCTAATTTTGCATCCTAGCATTTTCTTAAGTACCACCCTACCATTCCAATACCATCTGTGTAAAGGTCTTCTAGTGCCCTAGGAAGAACCACCCAGCCCTGCCTCTCTATCCTCTTTGCAACACTTATAACCCTAGGATAGCCCTTATCACTGCCTGTCTTGTATGAATCATCATTGTCTATAAACTCCTTAGATTACAAGTTTCTAGAACCAAAAATCATGTCATATTCAATACCGTTTCTCTATTGTTTTGCATAGTGCCTAAAAAATATTTGAGTTTAGTCACTGTTGCCTGAACCCCACAAACACAGCACGTTCACTTAGAATCCCATTTATCCAGCCTATATCTACCCAGATCACGCCCCAGCCTCCTACACCCAGGTTAAGCCCCCACTTCCTTAGGGCCCTATTAGTCCACTTCTCTGAAATCCCACAATCCTGTAGTCCAGGAATCACATTTTGGCACACAGAAAATATACAAAGAGTATGTAATTGTTTCCTGTGTGTGCCTTTTGTCATCCAAGCTACTTGGAAAAATATTAGGCATCAACCTCATCAACTGCAATTTACAAAAAGCACGTTCTACATTCATATTATTTAAGTCAGTTCATAATTTTACTGGGCTTACCACTGCACTCCATTTTTCTCCCTCTTGGTAAACTGCAGTTTTATTCTGCTGTGTTGTCAAGTTGTTACCCTTCACCAGCTGTAACAAAGCACATGAGAGAGGGGGAAAAAAATCAATAAGTCAATAGCAGTTCTACAGCTAAAACCTCAACACACTTCCTGGAAAACATTTTCAGTCACAGAGATAAACAGTTCAATGGGATTATCTCTATCTCTCCTCTAAACCCCAGTGAACACATCCTGGGGGGAAAAAAAAAAACACATTTGTTGGGATAAAATTTTGTCCAAACCTGCAAGGGCACATCTAACAGTGTGGTGCTTCTTTGATAACATGATGAATCATATAAAATGTCACTGCTCGTTCCCTCCCTTCCACAAACCTCTTTGGGTCCAGAGAGTCACAACCACCTCTCTAATGGAAGGCTTTCTGAGGAATCTGAGCTCGCTGGAAAACGGCAATCACTTAGATAATTTTTTGAAGGAGGTATAAACAGACTAAGACTTTGATTCACACTTAACCTCTATGCATAGGTAGTAACAAGTGATTATATATGTACAGAGTGGAGTCCTGCTGAGATACCAATGTAAAAAAGGCAGGATTCCACCTACATGGTAAGATTTCCGTATTAAAGGGGCACCCGGGTGGCTCAGTGCTTAAGCGTCTGCCTTTGGTTCGGGTCATGACCCCGAGGTCCCAGGGGTCCCGGGATCGAGTCCCACGGGCTCCTTGCAGGGAGCCTGCTTCTCCCTCTGCCTGTGTCTCTGCCTCTCTCTGTCTCTCTCACAAATAAATAAATAAAATCTTTAAACAAACAAACAAAAAAAGATTTCCACATTATGAGGAAATCTTGCCCTAATATGGTCAGGGGACATTGAGCGCCTCAGCGCACACTGCGCGCAGGCCGTGGTGCTCTGGGCTTCATTAGTGGGATTTCACCTGGGAGAGGCTGCTCCCCCGCACACCCCCGCACGACCTCCGAGGGGCAGGCTGACGCAGAGAGACCTTACCCGCGACGTCTTGTGACCGAGGCAGCCGGGGAAACACACGGGGCTCCACCTGCCTCAACCCTCAGGCTGACCCGGCAGAGCGGGCGAGAACCGCGTGGGCCCTGCGCTCGGAACTACCCCCAACGCGGTCTCTGCGGTGGCCCCTCCCCTGCCCGCGCACCTGCGGCTGGTCACGGCCACTTCCGGTGGGGCACACGCGGCCGGGGCTCTCGGCTCAAGGCCCCGTCCTCTCTGTCCCCCGCAGTGCTGGTGCTGCTCATTCTGTCCCTGAGGAGGCACCGGAAACAGCCGTACATCATCGACGACGAGGAGAACATCCACGAGAACATCGTCCGCTACGACGACGAGGGCGGCGGCGAGGAGGACACCGAGGCCTTCGACATCGCGGCCATGTGGAACCCCCGGGAGGCGCAGGGCGGGGGCGCCCCCAAGACGCGGCAGGACATGCTGCCGGAGATTGAGAGCCTCTCCCGCTACGTGCCTCAGACGTGCGCCGTCAACAGCACGGTCCACAGCTACGTGCTGGCCAAGCTCTACGAGGCCGACATGGACCTGTGGGCCCCGCCCTTCGACTCCCTGCAGACGTACATGTTCGAGGGGGACGGCTCGGTGGCCGGGTCGCTGAGCTCCCTGCAGTCGGCCACGTCGGACTCGGAGCAGAGCTTCGACTTCCTCACGGACTGGGGGCCCCGCTTCCGGAAGCTGGCGGAGCTCTACGGGGCGTCGGAGGGGCCGGCGCCCCTGTGGTGACGGAAGCCGGGAGGCGGGCGCGCGTCCAAACCTAGGCGCTCTCGGGGACGCTCGCCGTGGGCACACCGAGCTGGAGGGCGAGAAGGGGTGAGCGGCGGAGAGGGCTCTCTCTGGATCAGCTTTACTCGGTCACATTAGGTTATCAAAAGGAAGCGCAGGAAGAGGGGGGGCAGAAACTCCACAATTACCTTTTCTTTTCTTTTCTTTCTTTTTTTTTTTTTCCTTTTTCATTTCTGGGACGCTGTATTCAAGGGCTTGGAGTCCAAGGTTCAGTGTTGAAGAGCTTGGCTTTCCCCTGCCAGTCGCCGAGGCCTTTGTCGCTCTGTCCCTTTGCCACTGAAGCGTCTCCGGCCTTACACAGGCGGCAGCTGAAGGAAAGTCTGACTCTCGTATCCTTTTTCTTTTTTCCTCCTCTTTTTTTTTTTTTTTTTTAAATCTTACTGTATTCTCCACTTAAAGAGCGTTGCTGGCTCATCAGACCGCACAAAACCAACCCACACAAAAGAACACTGGGAAGAAAAAAAATTTTTTTTTTTTTTGTTACTTGGTGAAATTAACCTGCTTGTCCGGTGATGGATGGGATTTCGTATTTGACCCTTTTGAGACCAGGTTAAGGCGGATCGGCCTTGCATGACGGGTGGGTGGGGGATGGGAGAAGGAAGAGGCATCGACTTCGTGCTCAAGTGTAACGGCTGAACCAGGAGTTGTTGGCGTTGCAGCGAATCCAAGGCCATCGAGTCAGAGCGCTCCGCTCTCTCGGCTCCTTGACGGCGCCCCTGCAGGATTGTTCACGACGAAACCGGAAGAATCTGCCTCTTTTGCACTGTACATGTCTCTTCCATGTGCCAAATGTGAAGATTAGATGCTACAAATGAAAGCCAAATAAAAAGAAGTATCTGATAAAAGCATGGGTTAGAGGGCTTTCCTAATCTGTGTGAGGTCAATCCAAGGGATGTTTACATACTGTAGATAACCTACTTGAACAAAAATCAGTATTATAGAGAATAAATGGATGTAAGAAAATTACATGTATAAGTTTTGTATATTTGTTAATAATTTTGGTAATAAATATGATGTACTGCATCTCAGTACCCTAGCACTTCTTTTAATAAAAGTTAAATAGAAGGGAAAGTCTATTGCACATTTGTTTAATTGCGGACCACAGAGATGGCCTTGTGATCTTGACCTAGCCTCCAGGTTCCTGGGGCTGGAGCTGATTCATAAGGCCAAGGCAGCAGCAGAGAAGTATGACGCTGTGCACTCTTTTTCAGTCACGGGACACAGGAGCGTTATGGTTCCAAATCTTAAGATTTCATGAACATGGGATCCCCAGGTGGCTCAGCGGTTTAGCGCCTGCCTTCTGCCCAGGCGGTGATCCTGGAGTTCCCGGATCAAGTCCCACATCAGGCTCCCTGCATGGAGCCTGCTTCTCCTTCTGCCTGTGTCTCTGCCTCTCTCTGTGTCTGTCATGAATAAATAAATAAAATCTTAAAAAAAAAAATTTCATGAACACTCTGCATCCCCCAATCTCCGAAGAGAGTAAAGGATGGTTTGATAATATCAATGACATAATAGTGAATTTTGCCCATATTTTTCATTTTGGGAGAGAGTTCTCCACGTAGCCACTAAGGAGACAGGCCACTATGCTACTTTTAACTCTGTTCTATTGGCAAAGCAAATATATACAAATATATACCAGATACATACAGTTCACCAACACTGGATGGGCTCACAGAAGGCTGGAACCAAATTTTATTCATCTGTCCTCGCCCCACAATTGATTGTGAACAAAATAGTTTTCTGTGGGTCTTGTTTATCAAAATGATTCTCAAGTTTTCGTGGGTGTCAGAATCTCCTGGAACACTTGTTGAACAATAGCTTGCTGGGCCTTACCCACCTGGAGTTTCTAATTCAGTTGGACTACGGCAGTTTGCACTTTCTAACACGTTTCTAGGTGCTGATGCCGCTGGCCCAGGGGTCACACTTTGAGAATCTCTGTGGTATTTTATGGTCTATTACATGATACACTAACAGCCAAGCAAGTTCTTATCATCAAACTTCAGTAGACTAACCTTTCTTCCCATGAAAGGCAGTTCGCACACCTCCTCTATGAGGGCAAGGTGTGATAGATATAAAAATAAGTAAACTTAGCAAAGAAAGAAAGAAAGCATCAACTTGAGTCCAAACCAGCCTCTACGACACATTGGATGTGAGCAACCAGCCTCTACGACACATTGGATGTGAGTAAATTACCCCTATAACATTTTTCCTTTCTGTCACTAGCCCTGAGGATAATTTTGCAACTATTTCACTTTGTATTGCATGTGTTAAGGACTGGGAACAGCTGTTATCCTAACCACAGGAGGTTATCATGCCCCACATCCTGCAAATGTGGTACCCATGATACTGGGCATGAAGCGATTAAAGTATCTCCCAGAGAGCTTCTGGTCTCTGGGAGGATGTTTAATGGTGTGATACAGGAAGTGTGGAGAGAAGCACAGAATAAGAGATCCATTTCTGCTCACACTCTAAGCTGAAAGAGACTCTTCCCTCCAAATGTGTTTTAAAATTCCCTTTCCACTGACAGTTTACCAGAAATGCTGGCCCCTGTGAAAAGAAAGCATTATCGCCACCAGATGGAATGCAGAATGTGATCAGGTTAGGCAAGAGAGCTGTAAAATTATTCAGCCATTGCTTTGTTAACAGGTAAAGGAGCTAGCCTATAATTTACATGTTGGGCAGAAACAGGAACATCGGTAGAAATCAATAAGACTGAAACAATTCTGGAACAAGAACACAAGCAGATAAAAATTATCCATGAGTTTTCTGGAAAAAAAAATCAGAATATCCCAACATGGCAGATGGCAAAGACAAAGATGGGATGGTTCACACAAGAAAGAATCCATAAATCCTGAAAACAAAATTCAGACAAGCCAAAATCAGTGCAAGCACATTGATTACAGGTTGTTACTAATTCACTTGTGATGCAGACCTGGACCTTGACATCAGAATTCGTGATACAGTCTTCATAGTGGTGGGACTACATTAACTTGTAGTTTTTAACTTGTAGGATACATTTTACAAGTAGTTCTTGTTGCAGATGGACTCAGTCTCAAATCCATTTATTATCTCCATAGTAGAGCTAAAGAACTTCAAATATTTTTATGAATAAATACCTGGATTTAAGAGGCTTTTGTTTGAATCTAAAGGTCAAAGTTCTGAAATAGGGAGTGGACAAAATTAGATCAAGGAATCCTCCTTTTAAAATGATCTACTAGGGGCAACTGGGTGGCTCAGTTGGTTAAGTGTCCAACTTCAACTCAGGTCGTGATCCCAGGGTCCTGGGATCAAGTCCCACATCAGGCTCCCTGCTCAGCTTGTGCTCTCTCTCTCTCTCTCTCTCTCTCTCTCTCAAATAAATAAAATCTTTTTTAAAATAATAAATAAATAAAAATAAAATGATCTACTAATGAGACATACCTGTCTCTAGTGATTCATGTTGGCAAAAACTATGAATACTAATTTATAGTATATGAAATTAACTATGACATTAACCCCAAACAAAATTCTTCTAAAATCTTTATTCCCAAGGCAGGAAGCTTGCAAATCCTACCCCATGTGTTTGGCTACACTTTGGGTTTTGAAAGGATTGTCAGGGGGCTTTCACTCCAATACATTTGCTACTGTGGCCACCTTTCTGGTACTTATGATGACAAGGGTTACTTCCCATCCCAGAAAGCCTTAGACCACTTCTCAGGAGTATCAACTCTCAAAAGCCATTAAAACTATCTATGAATCCTTTCCAATTTTTCAGAAAGGCTAGATCCTAGCTTCTCTTTTTTTTTATTTCCATGTCTTCCCCTTCCTCCCCAATACCTGTTTTGTGACTACTGCTGCATAAAAAGACCCTCCAAACTTAGTGGTGTAAATAGACAACAATTTTTATCATGCTCACAGATTCTGTGGGTGGGAATTCAGGAAGGATCCATCAAGGATACCATCTCTGCTCCATGAAGCCAGGACCCTACCTGGGGTGACCAAAGGCTGGGGATGAGTCATCTATCCTTTCTATATGTCTGGGGGTTGGTGCTGGCTATCCAGACCTGGGGCAGCTGTCAACAAGACATCCTCTTGGCTGTTTGGGCTTCCCCACATCACAGGTGCTGAGCTCCAGGAGTGAATATCACAAGAAAAGGCAGAAACTGAATCATCTTTTATCACCAGAAGTCACATAACGTAACCTCCACAATAGCTACAAGCCTCCCCATATTGAAAATGAGGAAACAAAAACAACTCCACCTCTCAACAGAAAGAGTGTCAGAGCTACATTGCAAGAAGAAATAACGTGCTCACTGTTGGAAATTGTGAACAGCCATGTTGTCTTTCTCCTTTTTCTGCCTGCCACCTCTCCCCATCCCAGGAATCTTTTTTGGTTCTGTTCACCATTCCCTTTCTCTCTCCTCCTCTCTATAGACCACATTCTTGTTCTATGGATATATTATTCTTCTCTGAAATTCACTTGTATCCCTACCACACAATACTCTCAGAAGTAAGTGAATATTCCATGAAAACAGCTAGCAAAATGTCCAACATATAACAAGCATATGTTTTTATTGAAGTATAATTAACATACAATAAACACATATTTAAGGTATATAATTTAATAACTGCTAACATACATGTATACCCATGAAGCCATCACCACAGTCAAGAAAGTGAGTATATCTGTCACCTCCTCACATCCCTTTGTAATACATCCTTCCCACACCTGCCTCTAACCCCCCACCAACTCTAATCAACCACTGTTGTGCTTTCTGTGAATTAGTTTACATTTTCTGAAGTTTATATAAATGAAATCATTCAGTGTGTACTTTTTTTTTAAGAGTTCATTTATCTATTCATGAGAGACACAGAGAAAGAGGCAGAGACATAGACAGAGAGAAGCAGGCTCCCTGCAGGGAGCCCAATACGGGACTTGATCCCAGGACCCCAAAATCATGCCCTGAGCTGAAGGCAGATGCTCAACCACTGAGCCACCCAGGTGCCCCTACAGTGTGTACTTTTTTGTGTCTGGGAGATCTGGATTCTTTCACTCAGCTTAATTACATTAATTACATTAAGATTAATTAATGTAATTAATGTAATGTAATTAATCTTAATTACATTAAGATTCATTCACATCACTGTGTGTATCGGTAGTCCACTGCTTTTTGTTGCTGAGCAGCAGTCTCCATAGATATACCACAACCGTTTATTCATTCATAATCCATCAGTCTGCTCAGGCTGCTATAACAAAATACCATAAACTGGGAGGCTTAAACAACAGAAATTAATTTGCTCACAGTTCTGGAAGCTGGAAGTACAAAATCAGGGTGCCAGCGTGGCTAGGTTCTGATGAGGACCCTCCTCCTGGTTTGCCAATGGCTGTTTTCTCACTGTGTCCTCACATGGAGGGGAGAAAGTGAGCTCTCTGGGGTCTCTTCTCCTAGACACTAATCCTATCAGATTAGCACCCTACCCTTATGACCTCCTTTAACCTTAATTATCTCTTACTCCAAATATAGTCACATTACGCATTAGGGCTTTCAGCATATAAATTTGGGGGAGATGCAATTTAATCCATATCAATTCACATGTTGATTGATGGACATTTAGATAGTCTGCAGATTTGGTCATTACAAGTTAAGCTGCCATGAATATATGCATATAAGCCTTTGTACAGATGTATATATTTTCTTCTCGCAGATAAAAACATAGAAATGGAATGGCTAGAATCATAGAGTGGGTATACGTTTTGCGATGTTTAACTGCCAAACTGTTCTCCAAAGTCTTTTTACCATTTTACGTTCCCATGAGCAGTGTGTGAGAGTTCCATTTCCTTCCCATGCTCGCCACCACTTGGCATAGTCAGTCTTCATCATTTTAGTCAGTACAGCAGGAGTATTACAGTATCCCACATGCTTCTAGTTTCTGATACCCCAGTGACTCAGAATGTTGAACATCTTTTGTGCCCTGTTTGCTATCCATATATCCTCTTTAGTATCCAGATGTATTTGCTCATTTTTGATTGAGTTGTTTCATCGTTGTTGAGTTTTGAGATTTCCTTATATTTTCTAGATAGACATCCTTTATCGGGTACATGCTTTGCAAAGATTTTCTCCCAGTCTGGCTGGTCTTTTAATTCTCTGAACAATGTCTTTTGAAGGGCAGGAGCTCTTGATTTTAATAAAACCCAATTCATCAATTTATTTTCTTATAGATTGTCCTTTGGTGTCATCTCTAAGAAATCTTTGCTTAGCCAAGGTCACAAAGATTTTCATGTTTTATTTTAGAGTTTTATGGTTTTAGGTTTTAATGCCTACGATCTGTTTTGAGTTTATCTTTGTAGATTAGCAGGTTTGAATTGAGGCTCTTTTTTTTTTTCACATATGGATATCCAATTGCTCCAGCTCCATTTACCCAATCATAATAGCTCTCTCTTTTTATTATTTTTATTTTTTTAAAGATTTATTTATTCATGAGAGACACAGAGAGAGAGGCAGAGACATAAACAGAGGGAGAAGCAGGCTCCCTGCAAGGAGCCTGATGTGGGACTCAATCCCAGGACCCCAGAATCAAGCCCTGAGCCAAAGGCAGACGCTCAATCACTAAGCTACCTACCCACCCCAATAGCTCTATTTTTAAAAGGCTATCTTTTTTTTCTTTTACCTGCACTGTCTCTAACTCTTATTATGAGTTGAATTGTGTCTATCAAAAGATATGTTCAAGCCCTAACCCTAATTATTTATGAATCTGACCTTATTTGGAAATAGGGTCTTTGTTTACAGATGTAATCAAGTTAAGATGAGGTTATCCTGGATTAGGGTGCGCTCTAGTCCAATGACTGCTGTCTTTAGGAAAGAGAAAGTCAGACAAAGAAACAGAGACACAGAGAGGGGAGCACTATGTGTCAACCAAGGCACAGGTTGGAGAGATGCTTCAAGAAGCATCAAGGAGGGATCCCTGGGTGGCTCAGCGGTTTAGCGCCTGCCTTTGGTCTGGGGCATGATCCTGGAGACCCGGGGTGGAGTCCCACGTCGGGCTCCCTGCATGGAGCCTGCTTCTCCCTCCTCCTGTGTCTCTACCTCTCTCTCTCTCTCTCTCTCTCTCTCTCTCTCTCTCTCTCTGCCTATCATGAATAAATAAATAAAATCTTAAGAAAAAGAAGAAGAAGAAGAAGAAGAAGAAGAAGAAGAAGAAGAAGAAGAAGAAGAAGCAAGGATTGCTGGCAACCACCAAAAGCTAAGAGAGAAGCATGGCACAAATTCCCCCTCAGAGCCTCCAGAAGGTACCAACTCTGCTCACCCCTGGATTTCATACTTGTAACCTCCAGAACGATAAGAGAATTAAATCCTATTGTTTTAAGCAGCCCCTTTTGTGGTAATTCGTTATGACTTCCCTGGAAAACCAACGCAAACCTCATGCAGTACATTTTAAAAGATATATTTTAACATAAAAAATAACTAAGCATGTATTCTTCATGTGCCCCCATCATTTTGTCTGGATCTATGACACATACACACCAGTTTACATATTAATTAACAAACTGATTTGTGTGTTTGCCTTGCGGGATTTTTTTTTTTTATTTCAACCGAGCCATTGCACATGTTCTGAGGGAATGGAGAAGGCCTCTGAGGATGCCCGTTGTCTGGCAGGCCCCAGGCGGCAGCAGCCCTCTTCAGCTGACTTGGCTGCGTGTGAGCAGCTCTCACAGCTCCAGGCAGGGGGTAGGGAAAAATGAATCACCAGATGGCTGAGAAGAGACACTTCCATTCATATGACCCCACTGATGTGGGCGGCGCAGAGAGGTTGCAGAGAATGGAAAGAGGCAGATTGCTTGCTGGAAACAGCACTAAGTGCCCACTGGTC
Organism: Nyctereutes procyonoides; assembly: GCF_905146905.1. Classification (NCBI taxonomy): domain Eukaryota; kingdom Metazoa; phylum Chordata; class Mammalia; order Carnivora; family Canidae; genus Nyctereutes; species Nyctereutes procyonoides. The sequence continues at coordinate 14,806,435 of NW_026575082.1, read as the reverse complement.
CTCATGCACCGCAGTAAAAGGACAACGTTCTGAGTGGTGTCCCACGCTCTGCTGTAATATAAAGCACAGGTGTAATACCAATGAATTCCCCCTTGGCTTGACTCTGTCGGTGAAGAGCTGTCCTGGAAAGTGAAAAAAAATTACCTTTAAGGGGGCCACATGGGGACGCCTGGGTGGCTCAGTGGTTGAGCGTCTGCCTTTGGTTCGGGTTGTGATCCCAGGATCCTGGGATTGAGTCCTGCATTGGGGTCCCCACAGGGAGCCTGCTTCTTCCTCTACCTATGTCTCTGCCTCTCTCATGAATAAATAAAACCTTTTAAAAAATAATAAAATAAAGAGGCCACATGGTTTCCTTCTGTCCCTCACACTGGATGTTCCGTGGCCGCCCCAGGAACCTGATGCAGTCCTCTGTGTTTCCCTGCCAGGCCCATAGGTAATGAGAGTCACGCATCCTGATTGGTAGCACTAACAGTCTGGCCTGGGTTTACCCCCAATAAGTAACCTCATCAACCTCAAATGTTTACATTTGCCGGTGACTTCTTGGGACTTCTACCGTTGGACTATAGGATGGTCAGTGCAAGAGGAGATTCTTTTTTTTTTTTTCTTTTAAGATTCCGTGTATTTATTTGATAAAAAGAGAGATCGAGAGAGCACAAGCAGGGGGAGCAGCAGGCAGAGGGAGAGGGAGAAGCAGACTCCCTGCTGAGCAGGGAGCCTGACATGGGGCTTGATCCCAGGACCCGGGGACCAGGACCGGAGCCAAAGGCAACCGCTTAACCAATCAAGCCACCCAGGTGCCCCTCAAGATGAAATTTTTAAGGCAGGGACACTGCCCAAGGGTGAATATTAATTCTCCCCGAGAAGGGACACGGGTCCTCACCAGCATCCTCCAGGCTGCCTGGCATCACCGCTGCCCAGCTGCAGAGTTTAGGAGCAAGGAGGGAGAAGGAAACCACCAAGGGTTGAGTACTGACGGTGACGAGCTACTGTGCCAGGTGCTTTCACATGAAGTATTTCTCACACGTGGAAATATACGTAAGTACAGACCCCCACATCCGAAAAGGAGACAAAGCCATGTAGGACACGTTCACCTTGCAGGCTGATGCCGTCGGCTCCTCTGGGGACTATAACACATAACGAGCTCTGCACACATCCTTTGTCGCTGATTACTGACATCCCTGTACACCGTGAGCCTGGAGAACCGAAGGCTGGCCTTCACCCTGGGCAGCGGAACCGGGTGAGGGCAGCTGACATGAGTCATCTGAGAAGTACTGAGCAATCAAGCTTTCGAAGTTCCAGGGTTGTGTTCTTTCCCGAAAGCATGATTTCACTACAGATGTAAGAATTTTTTAAAAATAGATGTCATTGGATAGGACTTCATTACCAGGGCCCTTATGTAACCCAGGTCAATCTCCTCCCAAAGGAGGAGAAATAGCAGAAGGCTATTTCTGGAGGACTCTGGCGCACTGCCATATTTACCATGTGTCCCGTACCTACAAACTGGGTACAAATTCTCCGTAAACTCAGAGCCACTTACCCCATCCAGACTCCCACATGGATCTAAGCATATGCCATGTACACCTCAGGCACATTGGGCAAAAAGATTATTTATGGGACTTGGCAGAGAAGTCTGTATTGGGGTTTTGAGTCACAGTCTCTGTGACAGCACCCACTGTGACAGTGAACAGGTAAAGTGAATAATAATACATCCAACTTGGAAGGTCAAGTTCTGCTCATATTTCTAATTATTAAGTATACCATTATCGAGAGCCTCTCTGTAGCAGTCTCCTACTGTGGAGGCTGTTCATTATTCAAAACTGTTATTTGCTGCAAACGTACAACAGCACAAGTGGAAATTGCTCTAGTATAATTTCTCTGTTTGGGGGTCGGGGGGGGCAAAAGACAGTTTTTTTTTTTCTTGAAAGGGAAGTTGCATGCTTGTTTCTTCTCCTTTCATTTCCATGTCCTCCTCACTGTTGGAGTTCACTGGTACACATGAGGCTCAATAAAAAAAAGAACTTGGTGGGGCACCTGGGTGGCTCAGCAGTTAAGCGACTGCCCTTGGCTCAGGTTGTGATCCTGGGGTCCTGGGATCAAGTCCTACAGAGGGCTCCCTGCGGGGAGCCTGCTTCTCCCTCTGCCTTTGTCTCTGCCTTTCTCTCTGTGTCTCTCATGAATAAATAAATAAAATCTTAAGAAAAAAAAAAGAACTTGATTAGGGACTATCCTTTAGCATCACCTTCATTGGTCTGTTGCCCTCCTGTCTAAACACTTTTCTTATGAGGGAAAAGAAAATGATGGGGCTCTCACATTTTATCTCGAAGAGAAAAAAAGAAACCCACACAAAAAAATTTCAGGTCGCAGAAATAGGAAATCACAGCACAGAAGAAGTCCCTACAGGCTCCCACTAACCAAATAGAGACTAGGCTCAAAAACCTTAGCACAGGAGAAACTTGACCATCTAAATGAGGGTCACATTAATTGTATTACTTGACCTTCCTTGGCCGAATTTTCCAATAAGGCCTAGATGGATAAACTAGATAAATAGCAAGCTTGAGAAGATAGGTTATTTTTATATCTTCTGTATTAACCAGCATACTTGGGATCCTAAATTATTAAATAGTAATCATAAGACGATTCGAGGGATGACTGCAAATTCTTTGTCCTTCAGCTTTTAAGTCGTTGCTTACAAATGGCATTATTACCCACGGCTGCGTCCTAAGAGTTGGCTCAGCAGCATACTCGGTTCTTTGTTTCAAGTTCCACACCATGGGGAAGTATGTTCTCCCTCTCCAGAGTGAAAGGAATGGTGATGGCAATATGTAGTAAGTGCAGAGCTAAAGAAAGGAAGCTGCAACTCCACGTGGGAGAGGAGGTTCACATATACTCTACTTCTCCCGGCAGACACACAGTAGGTCTGCACTTCTCCACCTTTCATAGTTAGACCTGGCCATGGGACTGCAGTGAGCTAATGAAACACGAGCAGGAGCCTTAACAGCCGATGTAGGATTTGGTGCATCCCTTGTCCCTGCTACAGTGATTTTTAAAGTCTATGTCAAGATGGAGCCTCTGTCTGCTTAGGTCCCTGGGTGGCTGGCTTGTAGCCAGAGACAGAAATGAAAGCTGTCCCATGACAGAGACATCAACTTTTGTAGTATTAAGCCACTGAGATTTCAGAGTTACTTATCAGTACAGTATAAACTAGCCTATCCTGACTACTACGACAATAAAAATTGTTGGGGAACCTGGGTGGCTCAGTTGGTTAAGCATCTGCCTTCAGCTCAGGTCATGATCCCAGGGTTCTGAGATCCAGCCCCGCATTGGGCTTCCTGCCCTACTCTGCAGGGAGTCTGCTTCTCCCTGTCCCTCTGCCCTTCCCCTTGCTTGTGCTCTCTCTTTCTCTCTCTGTCGAATAAATAAATAAAATATTAAAAAGAAAAAAAACACAAAATTGTTCATTTCTCTTGAGAAGAGAAACTAACCAACTGGTATACCTGCTACAACTAGAATGATGACATATGAGGGCTGATCAAGAATACAGTGCATGTTCCCTGTTGTTTTCTTCCACGAATAAGAATGGATTTCATTGACCATTTCATTTCACCTTCTTTCATTTTTCCTCAAAACAAGCAGTTCACATTTTCAAGACTAAAGGTATAAAACAGCACAGCACCCAGAAATGGACAGACACAAAGGCAATATAACCATGTGACCATACAACCATAAGACAAGGAATACCAAGGATTACTGGCAACCACCAGATGCTAGAAGAGAAGCAAGAACAGATACTCCTTTTGAACCCTCAAAAAGGAACTAATCCTGCCAATACCTTGATTATGAACTTCTGGCCTCCAGAACTGTGAAAGAATAAATTCCTGACGCTTTCTGCCACCCACTAATAGGCACTTGGTCAGGGCAGCACTAGAAAATGAATACAGTGACCTTAACTATACTTTCTACCATTCCTCAGTCTCCTTGGCATTTTTATGGTGAGTCTTTACACAATGGCTCTGCACATACCTGTATTTTAAACTGTGATGCTTTCCAGGCCTCTTCCCGAGTGGAGTAAAAATGGACATGAGGCCTAGACCCTTCTTTTACCAAATAAACCCTGTCAAACAATGTCTTGTTCATCCTTTACTCCTCCTCCAAGAACTTCTCAGAACCTAGCACAGCACTCGGCTGTCCAAAATATTTGTTTAGAAAATTACAGAACAAATATTGGATATCCCTCCTTACTGCACCTCTCATCTCATGCTAAACAGTGATTTAAGACAACTGAATTACTGCCTGTTAGTGTTGGCTCCCTTCATGGTCAATTACCAAACAATAAACTGGATCACTTTGGTAGCCAATCTAAATCAGTCCATCCAAACATAGTGCCAACTATTCCATGGTCCATTAATGCCATTTTCATCAATTATTATACCGAGTCAAGCTAAGGATCAGCCAATCACCAGAGCCAGGCTTAGGGTACTTGAAGTAACAGATCATTAATCACTAAGGGCAGAACAAGAAACCTGAGATTTAAGAGGCAAAAGCAAAAGCTAATCTGAACAAAATGGGATTCCATGTGCATATGGCCAACTCATCAATGATAGTGGACTCATGCCTCATCCCTCAACAGAATTTCTGTTTATTCATTTGTTATTTGTGTTCATGAGTTGGCTCACAGGTAAGATATCTGCTGGCTTCCATATACACTCACCTTTCTTTCCAAGCCTAAGGTAAAGCCAATTTTCTCATTCTGGCTGGGAAGGAGTCCTAATTACCTGAAGAACCAGCACATTTCAATCTCGTGAGGACTGAGTTTCATCGTATTAAAATGCCACCAACACACAGAGTTCTGTCTCACACACAGAGAAAGCCAAGTGAAGGTCTTCCCCCCAAACCACGTAATGCCTGAGAGAATCTCCAGTCAACTTTACCACTTGAAACCATGTCCCTTACAGGCAAACAAATGGTCTTTAGAGCATCCCTTTCACCATTAATCTTTCCAGTTTGTGGCATTTGGGAAAGGTTTTAATGAGCTCGGATGCTTTACCACTCCCTCAAGCATCTCCAGGTATCTGCTGGCTTACTACAGGTCTCAGGGAAATGGCCCCCTTCCCCAGAGGTGGCAAGGAAATCTATATTTACTTTCAAGGTTCTATGACAAGCAGTTCATCTTCCTATTTCCCTTCCACTGCTAGTCACTAAATGCTAAAGGCCTTAGGAAATTCTTGGTGCCCTGATCCACACTTAGATCTGAAACGGGAAAATCAGGTGAAAGGTAAACTATGGATGTTCCTGTACCCATTTTGGGACCCGACTGGTCACCAAGGTGGAGTAGCTGACTGTCTACTTTGGGTTCCAGAATGGGTCTCAAACTCACCAGCATTCCCCTCCACCCCCAGATCCTCTCGGAAAATGCAAGACACCTGAAGGAGACAAGCTCTCTTCATGAAGACATCTTTTCCCATTGCAGCATTGAACAGGGCACTGGGGTGATGTAATTTCTATAAAGCTGGGGGAAAAGGGTTCTGGTGGTGCCCAGGTCGGCACGGAATACAGAGCCAGAGAGGATGCAGAGAGGAGACAATAGAATCCATGATCCCTGATCAGATGTGACATTGTTATCTCCATTTCAGAAATAAGACGCTGAGTCCTTTAGAATTAAGAACGGTGCCCTGGGGATCCCTGGGTGGCGCAGCTGTTTGGCACCTGCCTTTGGCCCAGGGCGCGATCCTGGAGACCCGGGATCGAATCCCACATCGGGCTCCCGGTGCATGGAGCCTGCTTCTCCCTCTGCCTATGTCTCTGCCTCTCTCTCTCTCTCTCTCTCTCTCTCTCTCTCCTCTCTCTCTGTGACTATCATAAATAAATAAAAATTAAAAAAAAAAGAACGGTGCCCTGTTGAACAGCAAGAAGACACTAGACCCTTGAAGCTGTGTATGAGTAGAGGACAGAAGAAAACAGGAAAGGGCAGTGAGAAGATGCCAAATCCTAGCTGGCTCCTTCGTAACTGTGCCTGGAATTTTCCCCACTATGTGAAAATGTCAGTGCCACCTGCGAAGGTTTCACATGAAACCAAGACCAATCGTGGCTTTGAAGAAGTAGGACATGAGAGAAGGGAGTTTGCACGAGGGAAGGGGCACTACAACGGACACAGTGGTGGGGGTAAGAAGCAGAGGGATATCAGAGACATTGGGGGCTCTGGATATCTGGCTGAGGAAGTTGAGAAATGCGGAGAGCAGGGGTGCCTGGGTGGCACAGCCCATTAAGCATCCAACTTTTGATTTCGGCTCAGGTCAGGATCTCAGTGTTGTGAGATTGAGCCCCAAGTCCAGCTCTGTGCTGGGCATAGAGCCTGCTTAAGGTTCTCTGTCTCCCTCTCCCTCTGCTCTTCCCACCCCACCTTCACCCCCCCTCCCAGCTCTCTCTCTTTCTTTCTCTCTCTCTCTCTCTCTCTCTCCCTCAAATAAGAAAATAAATAAGGAGAGCAAAGACGACACTCACTTTTTTGTTGTTTGGAAGCTGGCCCTGATTTCATTCCTATATTCAGGATAGATTGACCAGTAGCAGAGGGAAAGAAGTCAAAGTGAGGTAGAAATGAGCAAAGCCAAAGCTTTTCTGTGTAAAATCCAGTGTTCCAAAACCTGTAGGGTAATGTTCCAGGTCAGAGACCCACAACTATACCCGCACCAGACCCACACTACGGTGGACCAGCTATGGATCAGTTCAGAGCATTTGTCTCTAAGTAGCAGAAAAGCATATTAATGGGGGCCTAAGCAAAAATTTCTTTTTCTCACCAACAAGAACTCCGTGTTGCCTCGGTGACTCAGTGGTGTCAGGGCCAACACTGCTGCAATCCGCAGGTCATAAGACAGCAACAGAAGCTCCAAGGAGCAAATCTCACACTGCGTTCAAAGGCAGGAAGCTGAGGACAGGGCTAGGTCAGGTGTTTTTCTGTACCTTCCCCTTACTAGACAGGAAAAATCTGTCCTGGGAGGTCCCGGCAGATGTCTTATATTCTTGTTGATCCATGTGACATTCCAGTCCTTAGATTAGGGACTGTGCCCAAATTCCCCAAAAAGAAGAGACCTCTAGCCTGCCAAGATAGGTTGCCCGTGTTGCTTCCTGCAAGCCTGGAAGATGAGGGCAGTGCCTTTGCAGGTGCCTAACTTCTATTGTTAATGGGGTTTAATTGGGGGTCCACCAAGCACTACCCTTGGAGCAGAGCTGTTAAGATCACCAGAAGCAGGAGACGGCTGGGACTTCCATAGCGAGAAAAGCATGCATCCCAGACAAGCATCCTGTCCAGATTTAGAAGCAAGAACTAGCCTTCCCAGAGGCTCCTTTGAAACTGTTAAGAAGTTATAATTAGACTTTGTGTTTCTGCTAAGCCTTTCATCCCAGAAGCTCAGGGCGCTTCCCTGCATCATCTCATTAATCTTCACACCATTCGTGGCAGCTGGCATCTACTGTCATCTTTATTTTCAGGATGAAGGAACTGAGATGTAGATACAGGTTAATGACTTTCCAGATGTCATATGCTCAGCAAGCCACCAGCCAGCTGGGGACTGGACCCAAGTCGATGGGTCCCCAACTATCCCAACTCACTAAAGACCCCAGGCAAGTATGTAGAGATCATTTACTTACCCAGCTAGCAAGAGTCCCAAAAAGGTGACTTGAGAATGTCAGAGGTCTGGAATAAAAAAGGCAAAAAGAAGAGGGTGCAAGCTGCGATTGACTGTCCAGACAACCTTAGGCAAGTCACTTGCACTTTCTGAACATTTTCCTTATTTAAAAACTAAGGACAGTAACAGCCACCCTGTCTAATTCACTCAGCTGTTTTAAAAAATGAAACTCGTGTTTCTAATGAAACCATGTGAGCTAGGACATTTTGTAAAATCTAAGTCCATTGAAGAGGCCGATAGAACCAACATTTAAAATCAGCCTGCTGCTTCTGGCTCACATAACAGTCCTAAATTGCAATCAGCCAATTACACAGAAGCCTTCCCAGATGACCAAGAAATTCCCTTTTGCCACTCAGTGTGCTAAGAACCCACTTTCAGCACATACCGTATAGAATACGCGAGGTGGGCTACAGGTGCAACCAGGCTGTGCCCCACGTCGTCTGGGAAATACAGCGTGGTGGTGAAGGCAGACTAACGAACCATGTATTTCACTGGGAGGCAAAATGAAATGCAAGACCTTTCAGGGACAAGAAGACTCAAAGGCGGAGGTGGGGAGGAGAGGTGTTGGGGGGCGGCGTTTGGCTCAGCCTGTTGGGGGGCAGAAGGTGAAGTGGAGAGAGGGGGCAGTGTCCACAAGCGAAAACAGAGAAAAATCCTTAGCTCTTCTTTTTCTTCCCCGGGGCGCATCATTCTTCCCTCTGGGAAAGGCAAGGTCAAGGTGGGAAAGCAGCAGAGGTGGTTTGCAGCGGTGGGCAAGGAGATGTGCAGAGAGAACGTTTCCTCCCGGCACAGGCTTCTTTTCAGACACAGGAGGGCGCCTCTCCTCCTCCGCTGCTCCCTTCTCTGCCCAACTTCCAACAATTGACCTGTCTTAAAGGAGCCAGGATAGATGTGCAAAAACAATGTGCCCTCTAAGGACAATAATCCCTAGAAAATTCTCCCACTATTGGGAGACTGTCTACAGGAAAGAAAGAAACAGATCCATCAAGAGGTGGAAACAGTTTCTCTAGCCTTGACAGAGAGATCTCCCTGTCCCAGGCTTAAAATAAGGTGGTAACAAATTGGCAGAGCAGGACGCCAAGTCCCATCCCAGGGACATCCCGTGTGATGCGAAGGGGGCCTACAGGAGAAAAGCAAGGGGCTTCCAAATCTGAAACACGACCAGAAAGGGAAAACAGTCATCTTTCATTTATTTTTGTTTTCATAGTTAATTGTTAAAATACCTGAAGAAAGGAAACTAATCAGGTTGGCTCTGTACCAGGCAAGAATTCCTAAATGACCCTAAGGTATAGCTGTTCCTCAAAGTTCCTTTGTTCTGGCCACACCCTCACCACCACCCTGTGTTATTTGCCTTCAAGGAATTGGAAAGAAAGTTTTAAGATAAGGCAGGATAAAACACTGACAGTCAGTTAGGAGTCTTTCATTCAAAACCACCCCTTAGAGGGGCTCCAGGGTGGCTCAGATGATTGAACAACTAACTCTTGATTTTGGTTCAGGTCATGATCTCAGGGTCCTGGGATCCAGCCCTGCAGTCTGCTGCAGGCTCAGTGTGGAGTGTGCCCCTCCCCACCCCCCCTGCACCCTCTCTCTCTCTCTCTTTCAAATAAATAAATAAATCTGTAAAACCACAACAACTACCTCTTGGCATTAATGAAGAACTGTCTTGTTTGGTTTTGCCTCCTGAGAGTTACCGATCCCATGATTTGGGATTGGTCGCTGGATTGGAGTGATTTTTGTGATAGAAACAGCCTAAACTTTTCCTAAACTTTGAGATGAACAAAAGCTATCACAGCACGTAAAAACAAAAATGACCAGCACACCAAAATTATCCTTTTTTGTAAAGAAAAAAAAGTCAGCTTATGAAAAAGTTTTAAAACAATCTAATAACCATATACTAACACCAAGTAGATCTAAAATAGTCTGAGAGATGTTTGAGCTAAACGCCCATAACTTGCTCCAGAATATTTATCAAGACACATGCCTCAAACATACTATATATATTGATAGGCGCTGTCAGATGAGTGGATCATCATCATCGAATCAGTGGTTTAGCAGCCAGAGGCTGACTCAGGTAGAGCCCATTGTTAAACCCTGACTTTTTTTAAACCTTTATTTGCTGAGCCTAGGTGCCAAACATTGGCACCTTGCTGCTTCCTGGATTGCCTTGGTGTTCCTGTGGACACGAAAGAAAGTCTCTCTCCAGTTCCCTCCCCACAGCAGAACACCGTGGATTAATTCTGAATTAGAGTGTAAGTGGAACAGCGTAGAATTGCGCCAAGTCCATCTATTTCTGGAGACATCTCTATGGATGTTATGGGCTAGTAGGAAAAACAATGATTCATGTGGTTTCATTGTGGTCACACTCTCCATAGGTTTGTGTTTCTGAATTCGCACCAACACCACCCACTCCAAGGAGATCTGAAACTAGAAACATTAAGGGAAATCAGATTGAAGAATAAAGATTATGTGATGGTTAATTTTATGCGTCAATTTTATGTAGCTATGGTAGCTTGGGCAAACACTAGTCTAGATGCTGCTGTGAAGGTATTTTGTAGATGTAATTAAGATGTACAGTCAGTTGACTTTGATTAAAGGGGATCGTTCTTGGTAATGTGGGTGGGCTCCTCCAATCAGTGTAAGGTCTTGAGAACAAACACTGAGGTTTAACTGTAGAAGGAATCCTGCCTCAAGACCTCTCTTGGGCTCCCGTCTTCTTGGTAGAGAGGATGCTGCCCAATTCTTGAATTGTTTAATAAAGCCCATTAGCTTTTCAAACTAAAACAGTGTACCTGGCATTCCGGTCTGCCCTACAGATTTCAGACTTGCCAGGCCCCATGACAATGGAGCCAATTTTTAAAAACCATTCTGTGTATGTGTGTATATGTGGTATATGTTCATATATACTATTGGTTCTGTTTCTCTGGAGAACCCTGACTGATACAGGTTTCAAGTATAGCATTTTATTTTGAATGCTATCTAAATTAAAACAATGAAGGCATTTAATAATGCTATTTTACACGATATTACACGTAGCAGGACTTCTGGTTTTGTTTGGGTACCCAGCCCCTCTCCATCAGCCCACCCACTTCACTAGAGGCTGACCTGACCCCGGCTGCAGGTGTGGTCCTGACTGGGCTGAAGGTGAGATGTCCCTCTTCAATGATTGGCTCAGAAGTGATTCTGTGACTTTGGTCAAAGGCCAATGAGCTATAAAAAGAGGTTTGTTGTCAACTTCCTGTAACGTTTGTCCTCATGCTTCTAAGAGGCTTTACCAAAGTAGCATTCTCTTTCTACTATTGGAGGAGAACAAGCAATCAGCAGCCCCAGATCGGTGCTGACAACCACCCTTCAGTGGGAAATAACCTGGCTCCCTAAAGCTGCTCCTGGGTCAGCTAGGCCCTAAACCTACATGGACTCTGGACTTTTTTTCAAGTACGCCAATATATTTTCTTTTAATTGTTCAAGCCAGCCTCAGGCTGGCTTCCTGTTAGTTGTAGCCAAAGGACCAAGTTTTCTTGTCCTTAGTTTTCTATTTGTAAGCTGGGAAAGTAGAACTAGATCATCTCAGATCTCCTCAAGTTTTCAATATGCATGAATTGAACATTTAGGCCCTGGTAGTAAGTGAGTAAGTGTAATTGTCAGTTATTGCTTGAAGAATCTAAATATTATTGTAGGTATCTTTCTAAATCCATCTTCACTTTTAGAAACAGCAACATTTGTTTTAAGTGCTTAAAGTTTAATTTGATGCAATTTTTTCCAGTGCCTTAACCCTAGTCAACTACCATCGGCAATAATAATGACCATGTCAAAAATAATAATAATAATAATAATGACCATGTCAGGGGCTTTTATTTATTTGAGAAAGAGAAAGAGAGAGAAGAAGCAGGGGCAGAGGCAGAGGCAGAAGCAGACTCCCCACAGAGCAGGGAGCCCAATGCAGGGCTCCCATCCCAGGACCCTGGGGTCATGACCTGAGCCACAGGCAGATGCTTAACTGATGGAGCTACCCAGGTGTCCCTAAAAAAGATGTGTTTATTTTAGAGAGAAAGAAAGGGGGGGAGGGGGCAGAGGGAGAGAGAATCCTCAAAGAGACTCCTTACTGAGCACGGAGCCCAACAAGAGGCTCAATTCCAGGACTTTGAGATCACGACCTGAGCCAGAACCCACTGGGCCACCCAGGTACCCGAATACCAATGAATCTTAAACCTTTGGGAAGATGTTCAGCCTCCCTCAGAGAGAGGGAAATGCAAATTAAAATGGCAGTGAGGGTGTTTCCTCACCTAAAAGACTGGCAGGTTATCAAAAAGTTTAATAACGCACTGTTGAAGATATAAACGAATAGCAACACTCATACCAATAATGAGACTTATCACCAAATCACCAAAGACCAGGATTACAGGAAAGAGTGGAAATGGTACAACTTTCAAGAAAGACAATTTGGCATTATCTGTCAAAACTACAAATGCATTCACTCTTTGTCCCAACCATTCTCCTTGTAGAACTTTACCCGACAGTTATATTTGCCCATATACAACATGATGTTATTTGTGATTGCAGTAATTGGAAACAAATACTTATCAGTGGAGAAAGGATTCAATTATCATGGATGCAGATAATAGGATAAAGACAGAGGCAGCTCTCCATGCAGTAAAATGGAATCATCTCAAAATTCTATGTTAAATAGAAATATAAAGATGAAGAACAATGAGTATTGTATGCTACTATTTATATTTTCTTTTAAAAAAGCTAAATGTATGTTTGTGTTGAGATCAAGTAGGAGACTACATAAGAAAATGGGAATTGTGGTTCTATCTAGGGGTTGTAACCCAGAAACTACAACACAGGGTGAGAGAGAGTTAATGTTCCACTGGATATCTTCTAAAATTTTTAACATATAAATGTACAGCAGTTATTCTAAAAGTAATAAACTTGGGGAGAAAGTGACATTATTATTATATATACATTTCCTGATTAGCTATCATGACAGTAATCCTGAAACTAAATTACCACGCTTGTATTTTTGGATAAATGATAATTAATGATCAGATATAAAACAATGATTTGGTACATTTGTTCTCATTTCCCCTTCTGTCTAAATAAGGGCAGTAGAAAAAGGATCTTGCATTAGGGAAAGAAAATGAATCTTATCTATAACATTACAAAAGTTAGTTTGCTTGGCATTTGGCTTTTCCACACATTTTGCCCCTAAAGTGCCTTATCTAGATGCCTTCTAATCCAGTGTCCTATCATTCACTCATAGCCACTCATTCGACAGATATTTACTAAATGCCTTCAGTGTGCCAGACATTGGGGCTGCAGGAGACAAAGCCACTAACTGTCATCTCTATGAGCTCAGTCTGTTCACTATTGTCATCCTTCAGGGCAGATGGGAAGACTGATCAATAAATCAATAAACGGAGAGCGACAGGTCCTAAAATATGGAGAACACACTAGCAGAAAAGATCACCATCATCTGGAAAAGAGGACAGCGAGAATTCACAGAGAACACTGTTGGTCCACAATAGCGGACCAAATCATTCTAGAAGGAATCTTTTCCACTAGAGGATTTCCATGACCCAGGAAGGGCTTACTTTAGGAAGAAAAATAAGAAGGAAGGGGGAAGAGAATAACAAAGAAAAGAATGGACCGAGCTGACAAAATAATGCAGGAGAAATAACCTCCGAGCCTGGGGTTAATACATTCATTAATTCATCCACTTGTTTAACAACTGTTTGCTGAGAGCTTACTATGTGCCAGGCTGAATCAGAGGTAAACAACAAGAAAAGCTAACACACAAGAGAGATAGATAATAAATCATTAAATGTATACTGTACTGGCAGGACTATAATAACTACTATGAATAAAGGAAAGCAGCATAAGGGTATAGAGTGATGGGCCACCATTTTAGATGGATGGTGAGGAAAGGTCTCTCTGAGGAGATGCTGAGCACAGATTTGAAAGAAGTGAGAAAGTACTTGGCAAAAGAGTTTTCTAGAGAGGGGAAAGAAGCCCGGTGTGGAAATGTACTTAGGAATTTGAAGAATCAACAGGCAAAAATGAGTGACTGTCCTCGTTGAGTTTAGAAGAACATAGCTGGGATGCCCGGGTGGCTCAGCAGTTGAGCTTCTGCCTTCAGCCTGGGGTGTGATCCTGGAGACCCCAGATCGAGTCCCACATCGGGCTCCCTGCAAGGATCCTGCTTCTCCCTCTGCCTGTGTCTCTGCCTCTCCCTGTGTGTCTATCATGAATAAATAACTAAAATCTTAAAGAGAGAGAGAGAGAGAAACATAGCTGAAGCTCAATGTCAGAGTTTCTTCCAGAAAACACACCCAACAGTTAACATAACTCCACACAGTCCTGGATCTTTAAAGCAAAAATGACATCTTATTTAGAGACAGAGTAGGAGTCTCCCTACATGAGTTGACACTTACAAACTGCCCTCTGACCAAAAAACACCCCCACCCCATGGTCCCTGACCCTTGAATTTTCTTCTACAGGAAGCAACATTTGGCATCCATATTCTTAGGTGAGCTTCAAAATGTAAAATGCCTTAGAAAGACAATGAACAGATCTGAATTCATACTAAGGTAAAAATTACCATGATCTAAAATAAATAAATAAATAAATAAATAAATAAATAAATAAATAACCATGAGAGGATATTTCTGTGAGCAGTATAGCTTTCTAAATACGGGGGGGGGGGGGGGCAGAGCGTTGAAAAAATTAAACACATATAACACAAAGACTGTAAGCCCCCAGATCAAGCTTTGGCTGTTGCACTATCTTCTCTCAGACAAGTGCTGAGCAGAAATATTCTTTCTCCCCAGAGAGAAAAAAAGGTATTTCTGTTAAGCTTACCATAGCTTGTTAAAAATATCCCTTAGGGACTGACAGCTCCCTTTGGAGTCTAATTATACATTCACCCAGCGGTGTTCTGATCTGAATCTAGCTACCTGGGAAATACCCAAGAAGGGAATGCCATTTGCAGGCAGCTGCACTAATGGCATGGAGTAAATTAATAAATGTATCCTGTTCTATATAATTCCAGTTCTGATGAATTTTGCAAGTGTGGTAGAGCCTAAGATTCAACTCTGAAACAACCTAATGAACATATGGCAGTGTCCCTGGAATTCCAATCTGTGAACTCCTTGTTTAGACCTCACTCTTCTAGAACCTCTCCATATTCAAAAGCTAAGGAAATTAACTTGCTGGTTGTAGACCATGGAAGGAAGAATCCATTCACTCTACAAAGGACACGAGAGTAAGCAGACACTCTGTGCCAGGTGCAGGACTTCTAAGGGAAAATGTGATCTACTTCTTTCCAGGTGAGACCATCCATGTCCAGCAGTTAAGCAGAGGGGGATGGAGACCCCAGGGCTGAGTCCCATCCCTCAGACTGATTGTCAAAGGGCAGGGAGGGAGCTCTCCCAACCTCAGGCTCCTTGGAGGGAAAAGGACTCCCTGTGCCTTATCCACCACCCCCATGAGACACACACTGAAAGGAGGTTTCAGAAATAGGAAGCAGGTATGCTTTGGGGCATTCAAAAAGAAAAAAATAACACTTGAATGACACTAGATGTTGGAAGTCAGAGAGGCAATAAAGAGGGACAACAGGAATGGACTCGATTGAACAGCTGATCTCAAAATCAAAATTTATATAGAGACCGTCTTTAGATACATAAAATTGCTCCAGTGAAAACAGCCCAATTTTGGGGAGTCACCATGGATATAATACTTCCTTGGTTAACTGCAAAGGGATAGCTCTGTTGGAATAAAAACAAAACTGACAGTCCCACCTGCCCACGAACAGTGTTATCGAGAGATAGGTTATTCAAAGCACAACTTAAAGTCACCTCAGAATTATAAACTAAACAAATTTAATGTTAATTATAGGTTTAGTATAGTTAGCATATTAGAAATGAGTCAAATTGATGATATGGTAAAGTTATATTTTTAATAAAACATATACAAGCGCTCTAGAACACATTTGTACTTATTTTATAATCAATATAGAGTACATTTATGTGTATTTTATGACCTCTAGTATAATTTTACTACTCATATGATTATACCAAAGGTTTATAGATATTGTGGCTTTACATGTATTGTATATTCTTAGTTTGGTCCATAATTTCTTTGGAACAAGAATATAACCTCCAAATCATTTAAGATAGACCCTGTCTTCTGCAATAATCTGCTTTATGGCGTTGTGTCCAGGGTCACAGAGCAAAAACTGAGCCCTGACCATTTACTGTACTTTTACATAAAATTTGATCTATTATTATAATAAAATGGTTGGAATTGTTGGCTGGGTTCTCCGTGAACCTACAAAATTTGAACTTTACAAAATTACGCACCATGGATGTTTTCCAAAGTTTATATTTTCCAAGATGTAAATATTCCATTAATGTTCGATCCTATTAATGTTTCAAATGTTCAGTTAATGACTGGGGGCTGAGATGGACATTTCTATAGTCCACCATAGGAAGAAGAAGCCAGTTAGTTATAGGAAGGAAAGGTGAGTAGAGAACATACTTGACTTGCCGCTCCACTACCCACCTGGATCAGTAGCTTACACAAAAGCTGATTGACCCAAACTTTTCCCATCATCGCTTGCCCAGTATGCTGCCCCCTAATGCCTGTCTCCTTACAGTGCCCCTAGGAGCTTAATGTTCTCCTCAGCCCATGTCATGCCTCTGCAGCCATTGATGAAAGATGTGAGTTGAAGACAGAAATAATTCTGAAATATATACCAAATCCATCCCCCAACCCCTACATTACTTGCATTTTCATGATTGCAACAATCTAAAAGCCTACCCTCCTGGTATTATGGGCTGAATTATGTCCTTCCAAAATTCATATGCAGATGTTGACTGTAGATGAGGACTTTAAGGTGGTGATTAAGTAAAAATAAGGTCATTGGGGGACACCTGGGTGATTCTGTGGTTGAGCATCTGCCTTTGGCTCTTTGCATTGGGCTCCTTGCAGGGAGTCGGCTTCTCCCTTTGCCTATGTCTCTGCCTCTGTGTGTATGTGTGTCTCTCATGAATAAATAAATAAAATATTTTTAAAAATAAGGTTATTGGGATGGGCCCTAATCCAACATGGCTGTTGTCCTTATAAGGAGAAAAGAGTTAGACTCAAACACACAGAGAGACCATATGAAGACACAGAGAGAAGATCACCATCTACAAGTCACACGGAGAAGCCTCAGAAGACATCAACCCTCCCAATACCTCAATTTAGAATTTTGGCCCCAGAACTGTGAAAAAAGTATTTTGGTTGTTCAAACCATCCAGCCTGTGATGCTGTGTTACATCAGCCCTGGAAACCAATATACTTGGGTAAACGTGAGTAAATTGATACTAATTGATGTGGAGAGCGAAGGCAAAAGAAATGCAGAAAAAATTAAATTTCTTTACAACTTGCAGCTCACTGACAAGTCCTTGGGACAAGCAGAGTGACCTTCCTCCAGGGGCTCAGTTGCCTCAATGTTAATGCTTTGCTAGGGGTAAAAGGCAATCTTAGCTTGACATTAGTCCGAACTCCAGGATCCTCTAAGTCTACTTTAACATATAAAAAAATCCCTTTGGAAACTTCCTTTTGTCTCTATCCATCCCCCAAGATATATGTTGGCAATCATCCTCCAAACATAGGGCCTACTGATCTACATCTGAAGGGTCTCATCACTAATGTTTTACTAGACAGTGGTAGATGACCATATCTCACCAGCAGCTGGCCCCTCAAGGTCCTGGAAGCCTTGCTTCCAAATTTCTTAAAGACTTACACTATTCCTGACCCCCTCCCAACTTGAAAGTATATAACCAGTCACTCGTCACAATCCCAGGGCAATTCTTTCCACCCATGAGTCCTGTCCTCGTGCTTTAATAAAAACACTTTTTTTTTTTTTGCACTGAAGATGTCTCAGGAAATCTTGACCATTCATTCCTGGACCCCAACATTATTTCATCTTATTAATCATTAGTATGAGGTACAGGATAATGTCCTATGTCCTTAGCATGAGCTAGGTCTGTTCAGGCTGACCCGGCTCTCCAGTCCCTGTGATCATGTTCCCCAGTGTCCCCACACTTCAGTTGGAGCAAGCCTTTCATCTTCCCTAACTACAAAAGTAGTCTCACCTCTTCCAGCCCACACTTTCCCATCCATCCTTCAATGCTGCCAAATTCTCCTACACATAAAAAGGAGGCGATCAGACTCCATTGTTCCTACTAAGCCTTAATTCTCCCAGAAACATTTCCATTGTTATGAGCAGAGGCTGGTTTACCCAAGTGAATCTCTAATTGGCCCCAGGCTTCTTGTTGCCCCTGGGTCTTCTCATAGCTCTTCCATCTGTCTCAAATGCTCTTTACTTTCCTCTCTGCCTAACAGAGAGGAAATATCCTAACATTCTTCGAAGCTCTGTTCAAACACTGCTGAGTCCTCTGGACCACGCCAGCCCCTATCTCTACTGTCATACCACCGTGTGTCATTGCTTGGTTTCACAGGACGCAAAGTCCAACATGCAGATTTGTGTGCAGGTGGTTTATAAGGGAGGGCTCTCAGTGTTGCTCCCTATGGGGAAGCAGGAGAAGCAGGATTGGGCAGAAAGAACAGTCAAGATGTGATACAAATTGTGATAAGAAATATATATTTGGTCTTTGTCCCTGTTTCTGGCACAGCGCTCCTAAAACCCTTGCAATTTCCGGAGTGAAGAAGGCAATAAAGGTGCTTCTGTTATGTTAATGAGGTGACTTTTGGACCACCAAGGGGTGGGGACTAGTTGCCAAGGGAACCAGAGATGGACAGAAGGTTGAAACTTCCAGTCCCTCCTCCTGATTTCTGGAGAGATAAGAGGGGCTGAAGGTTGAATTGATCCCTTACGGTCAAAGATTGAATCAATCATGCCTTTTAATTAAGCTTCTATAAGAACCCAAAAGGATAGGTTCCGAAAGCTCCCATGTTGGTGACTACATGGAAGTACGAGAGTCGTGTGCCCAGAGGGAGGCTAGAGGCTCCAGGCCCTTTCCCCATGCCTGCCCTCTGCATCTCTTCCATCTGGCTGTTTCTGAGTTATAGTCTTTAATAATAAACTGGTGATCGGATGAGTAAATGGGTTTCCAGAGTTCTGTGAGCTCCTTTAGTGAATTAATCAAACCCAAGGTTGTGTGTGGGAACCTCTAGTTAGTCAATTGGAAGCACAGGTAACAGGTTGGACTTGTGATTGGCATCTGAAGGAGGGGGTGGGGACAGGCTTGTAGAACTGAACCCTTAACCCGTGGAATCTGATGCTATCTCCCAGGAGATAGTCAGAACTGAGTGAAGTTGTAGGATGCCCAGCTGGTATCAGAGCATTACCTGTTGGTTTGGGGGGAACCCCTCACACACTGGAATTGGGTGTCAGAACCCCTCCACCAGCCCATCCAGTCAGAGCCCCAGCCCATCTAATGGGGACTTCTGGAGCTAATTATCCCTTTAGAATTATTCTAACTCGGTCCAGGATAGCCAGGCCTTAGATTCCCAGATAGATCACATTGGTCATTGGCTATAGGACAGAGAAAGGGCACAATCTTGGGTTTCGTGTTGGTGTGTCACAAATTTCCACAAACTCCTCAACTGAAAACACCACAAATTTATCACCTCACAGTTTCGGTAAATCGGGAATCCAGGAATAGCCTGACTAGATCCTCTGCTTAGGGTCTCCCCGAGCTGAGGTCAGGGTGTTGGCCGGGCTGCTGTTCTCCTCTGGGGTCTGACGGTCTTCTAAGGTCACTCGGGCTGATAGCGGAACTCATTCCTTGCCCCTGTGGGACTGAGACCCGAGCCTACTTGCCAGTGGCCAGCCGGGCGGCTCTCACTCCTCGAGGCCCTCCTCCTCCGTTGCTCGGCCGGTGACCCCATGGGCTTCGCCGTGTGGCTGTTCGCCTCCTTCCAGGCCAGCCCAGGCACATCTCTCGGACTCCAGTTCCCCTCCGGGAGCTACAGCGAGATGGCCTGTCGTGCCCGCCATCCAACGGGGCCTCCTCAAGAGAGACATGATCCCGCCATGTTCGCAGGCCTGCCCGCGCCAGGGAAGTGGGCACCCCAGGCCCTCCCCGCGCCCGGCCTGCATGGGGCTGGGGGCTCCGGGCAGCCTCGAGTCTCTGAAGCGGCTGACAGCTGGGGGCTGGGCCCCGAGGCCCCACAGGAGGGGGTCAGAAGCTCACTGGGTGTGACTCCCCCTGCGCTCCCTCTGGTGTGGGGGGGAGGCTGAACCTTCTGGACGGCCTGCTGTCCCCAGCTTGCCAGGACTTGTGGGTGCGCATAGTGTCTCTGTGGTTAAGGTAACACTCGCTCCTGTGACGGGGAAACCCTGACACCTCAGCTTTCTTCTCGCTGCCGTTCAGTTGGCCTGGGGGTCTGGCGGGCAGCCATCCCCACAGGCCAGTTAGAGACTCGGGCTCCCTACAGCGCAGGCCCGTCGCCCTCTAGACAGCAGGGTTCTTGTTTCAAGCCGGTATAACAGAGAGAGAGACAGAGACAGAGACAGAGAGAGAGAGGAGAAGACACCCATGTCTGTGTGGAAGTGACATACTTCGCTTCCACTCCTATCCCACAGGTGACAATTCGTCCTGGGGTCCCACCTGGAAACCAGGAGAGCCAGGTGCTGCAGAGCCTGGCTGGGGATGGCCTCCCACCATTGTACACTGTTGGGGGAGAGTGGGACTGCTGGGCGGCGGACTGGACTGTCTCTTGCCATGTTCCTTTTGTCCCATCCATGTCCAGTTCTGACTCTAGGCCCTTCAGGGGCCTCGAGTCAAGATTCAGCCTCCCACCAGCATACCCGGGAGCTTCAACGCCTTCCCTTCTTCTTTCCCTTCTTACAAATTCACCTTATCAATTCTGCTTCTGAATTCTGAAAACCCCAGGAGTTTGTCACGGTCAATCTAACAAACACACAAACAAAGCTCGGGGTGTGGAATGACGGGGAAGAGGAGCAGAATGGGCCACTGGTCTGTATTTGCCATGTGTGAGGAGGATGCTTCCTGTGGGAGGAACACACCCTGATGAACATCCACTCCCTATAGGACTAGGTGGCGAAACCAGAGGACAGCAGGACACACGGGTGCTGTGATGAGCTCTCCACACCCCGGGGAAGATGGACTTTTCAATACAATTACAAGGCAGTGTGAAACCCACCAAAATGGAGGTTTAGAAAGGCCTGCAAGTCCTTGGGGGCAGCAGGCTCTACCTTTGCCCAGAGTCGTGCAATGCTTCTCCTAGGAGGCCACACTCAAGCTGAAGATACAACTGCGCAAAGAGTCAAAAGATGCAAAGAATCCAAGCGTCCATCCAGAGATGAATGAAAAAACAAAATGTGGTACAGACACTTGATGGAACACTATTCAGCCTAGAAAGGAAGGAAAAATCCTGAGACGTGTTACAACATTGGGTGACCCTAAAATACATTATGCCCAGTCATAAGAGGACAAATATTGTGTGACTTCACTTAAATAAAAATACCTAGAATAGGCAAATCCATAGAGACAGAAAATGGATCTGAGGTTACCAGGGGCCGGGGCAAGAGAGAACAGGGATTTATTGTTTAATGTGCACAGAGGGGCAGCCCCGGTGGTGCAGTGGTTTAGCGCCGCCTGCAGCCCAGGGTGTGATCCTGGAGACCCTGGATCGAGTCCCATGTCAGGCTCTCTGTATGATGCCTGCTTCTCCCTCTGCCTGTGTCTCTGCCTCTCTCTCTCTCTCTCTCTCTCTCTGTCTCTATGAATAAATAAATAAAATAAAATAAAAACACTTTCTTAAAAAAATAATAATGGGCACAGAGTTTCTGATGAAAAAGTTTAGAAAACAGGTAGTGGCCGTGGTTGCAGGACCCTGGGAATGGAACTCATGCCACTGAATAATATACTTTAAAATGGCAAGTTTTATGTTATTTATATAGTTTACCACAATTAAAAAAAAGATGTGGGTGCATGAAAGAGCCTACAGAAAGGGAGGAAGTTTCTGGATGACCTCTATTTTTAAACATTGAAAGTCTAATTAAAGATCAATTCGGTCCCTGGTTACAGCCCACAGCTTCTTTTTTTTCTAAATTAAAGAGAAAGATTGACAAGGAACATCGGAAAAGGAGCCGTTCTCGGAAATTCATGCACAGACCAGCTCGGGTGAGATGTCGCCTTCTTTTTACAGGGTTCGCCAATTGTGGGAAGAGAAAAGCCTTGTGTGCTTCAACTATGATTTCCTTTTAAATGCTCTTTTCATTAGGCAATAGTCCATTAAATTAGATTTAATTAAAGCTGAATTGATTGATGGACTAAGACTTCATAGTCTCTCCAAAGACAACATAGGTTTGTGTCATTGATCCAAAAAACCCTCACATTTTGGCAACCACGTGGCACAATGATTTATTTCCATGGTAAAAGCAGGCAATCCTATTGATCCAAAGAAACATCCCTTCAGTTGTTCCTACGTAGTAGAGGTTCTTAACTGTTATTAAATCAGCTGTTCATTGGCTGACACATCACAAATTGAAACTACACACACAAATCACAGGGCTGAACTTGAAAAGCCAGACCTGTTTTTCTTGTGCAGTGGAAACTAGAAATGGGATTTCATTCTGCTGAGGATATCACATGGAAATAAAAAAAATGCAAAACATTCTTCCTTTTAAAAATAATAAAAGGCATAAATCATCTCGACAGCTGACCATTACACTGCAATATTCCAGTGAATTTTGCACTAACAAGAAGCTGAATTAGATTAATAACTGTGCATTCTCCTAAATATTTCAAGGAAATTAATTTAGCTCTTCATATGTCTGAACAAAATGCTTTGGAAATATTAACTACCTGATTCTTATCACCGAAAAAACATTTCCTTTACACCTATTTGCACATGGGGGATTTTCTATGCAATTCAAACTGACAGATTATATAATTTAAAAATGTAGTTTTCCTATTAAAAAGACAACTTAGAACTTGTTTATTTAAGCAGCAAGCAGCATTGACTTTTTTTTAAAGTTGGATTATTTCTGGTTATAAAAATGCAGGGAGGTCTTATTTCATACAAAGGATGCATCTCAGAAAACCTTGTGTAATTCGAACCTGCATAATTCAAGAACGATTTTCTCAAAGGAATAAATATAAAATAAGACAGATGTGTTCTCAGAGCACATTTACAAGTTGTAACAGATTTTTGCTTTAAACCCGCTTTTCCTGCTCCCAACGTTATATCTAATATTTCAGAATGTCATCTCCCACGTTAACTGCACCATGTTTCATTGTGGTTGTTTGCCCTTCTTCTTGGCATCTTATCACATATAACTTCCCTTCAAAAGCTATAGATTTGGGGGCACATTTTTCAGTGCAAGCACTTTCATCGCTATTTTATGAATACTTAAGTGACATTGTTATGGGTCGTAAAATATTTTACATGATAATAACAGTGAATGCTAAAATAATAACATAATAGTAAAACAAAACAAAACAAAAACAACTCACTTGTAGGAGTTCCATTGCACATAAAAAACCAGCATGGTTGAGAGGTTGCTGCAAAGCCAAGTTGGTATTTCTGTTTGTCACCTAAAGTGGCAAGTCATGTTATAATAGTGTAAACAAACTTTGCAATATTCATTCTGCCCACCTGCTTTGAAATTACAGGATTCTTGACAACGTTTTAAACATTTGATTGGATAGACATATTTTTACCTTTGTACATGAATTAAGATTTTATTGTTATTTTTAGTCTCATGTTTTCAAGTTTATATACTCCCCAGGGCTGCTTCGCCCCCAGAGGATGGGGGTGGAGCCAAAGAAAGTGGGAAAGGAATATTGCACTGAAGCCCAGGATGGCCAGTGAACATATTCAGAAGATGGAAGGAGGATTTCATCTCAGATCATGTCCACAAAGCAGGAGTAAAGGTCGCTCAGAACCCATATTCACCCCTAGCACTTTCTCCTATATCTCTGAGAGGGGTGGTGGATTTAGGGTGGAAAAAGAAGTCTGTGTTGGTTTTAGTTGCTGCTGCCCAACTGAGAGGGTGAAGGCCTTCCTTCTGAGGCCAGCCTGCAGCACCTGTGTCTGCAAGGGATGCTGCTCATCCCCCAGGGAGTCCCTCTGCTTAGGTGGCTGTGAACAGCAAATGAATAAATGGAGGGCAGCAGAACCAACAATCTAGGTATTCGGGGGCTTCTGTAGTTTGAAAAAAACATATTATTCTTTTTTAAATGGAAGAGCAAAGATAGAGTTGCCACTAGAAGTGAAAATAGACCAGATTATTTTTAAATAAACTTATAATTTATTATTCCACTACTAAGAACTACATTTTCTGAAATTATGATGTACTTTCCCCCTCCTTTTTTATGCCTTATTTCTTCCATTATTACTATAACATACACGATTTTTTAAAAAGATTTTATTTATTTATTTATTTATTCATGAGAGACACAGAGGGAGAGGCAGAGACATAGACAGAGGGAGAAGCAGGCTCTCCCCAGGGAGTCCGATGCAGGGCTGGATCCCAGGACCCTGGGATCGCAACCTGAGCCAAAGGCAGACATTCAACCACTGAGCCACCCAAGCATCCATAACATATACCATTTTTCATTCTATTTAAAAAAACTTACTTAGAAGCATTTTTCATGTCATTATTTCAAAGCCTTCCAAAACACAGTTGGAATGGCTGATTCTTAACCCAACATTTGCCTGTTGTCTTCTATTGATGAGTATTTAGACTGTTTCAGAAAATCAACATGGTAAATATATTCTCCAAGTGTAGAGAATATTCAGAATTTTTCTATTTTTCTAAAATCACAGTATGATTTTTATTTTTAAAATTTTAAATAAGATTTATTTATTTTTTTGAGAGAGAGAGAGAGAGAGAGAACATGCAAGGAGAGGGACAAGCAGACTCTGCACTGAGTGCACAGCCTGATGTGGGTGTTGAGACCATGACCTGAGCTGGACACTTAACTGAGCCACCAACATGCCTCCTGTAATGTAATTTTTAATTCATAAATTTAGGAGTTTGCTATACTCTATCACTAAATTCTTAAACTGCCTATAGTTTTCAGACCCTGATGATCCAGCAGTAACTAAATAACATCCCTTATGCAGCTTATATTCTAAAGGTTTGCCAAGACAGAGGGAAAAGAGATGAAAAAAAAAAACAAATATCAAACAAATGTATAAATCAGGTAGTAGGAAGTGCTATGGAAAAAAAAAAAAGAAGAAGAAAGGTACACAATGCCGGAATCTAAAAGACATTTGAGTAGAGAGCTGAGGGAAATGAAGGAATTTATTGGCACAAATATGTGGGGGGAAAGTACTGCTGTTATAGAGGGCAGCAGATGCAAAGACCCTGAGCAAGGGTTTGCTTAGAGAGTTGAAGGAATAGCAAGAAGAACGGGAACACCCAAAATAGTATTACAGCTGGAAGAGTGGTTGTGAATGTTATTAGAGAGAGAGTGGACATGTGGGGGGAAGATAGTCTAGGGTGTTTTAAATTATTATAAGAATTTTGAGTTTTACTCTGAATGACAAGGAAGCCTTGTAAAGATTTTGGGCAGTTGATAGACAAGATCAGTCTTAAAATTTTTTAAATATCACTCTGGCTTCTGTGTTGAGAATAAATTACAATGAGATGGGCAGAGCAAGGATGCCAATTGCAAAAAAACAGGGCACAAATCCTGGCCACTTGGACCAGTGTGACAGTGATAGAAATGGTAAGACACGGTCAGTCAGATTCTGGATATATTTTGAAAGGGATTCAGGCAGTCCCGGTGGCTCAGCGGTTTAGCACCGCCTTCAACCCAGAGCATGATCCTGGAGTCTTGGGATCGAGTCCTGCATCAGGCTCTCTGCATGGAGCCTGCTTCTCCCTTTGCCTGTGTCTCTGCCTCTCTCTGTATCTCTCATGAATAAATAAATAAAATCTAAAAAAGGGGGGGATTCCAATAGGATTTGCTAATAGTTGCATGTGGAGTACAACAGAAAGAGAAGAATAAAGGTTTCTTGCCTGACAACTGGAAGAATGGATCACATTTTCTGAGAATCGGACAACTGTCTGAGGAGCAAATTTGAGAGACGGTGAGAATGTGAGAATCAGGACTCCAGTTTTGGACACATTCATTTTGAGATACCCATTAGGGTTCTCCCTCCATCAGGTAGTTCTAAATCCCAAGCCACCTCAAAGCCCGATAGCTCATAGCACAGGAAAAGCACAATCCAGAAAAGAAAAAAAATTGATATATTGGATTTTATCAACATTAAAACCTTTTGTGTTCAGAAGTCAAAATGACAAGCCACAAGATAGGAGAAAATATACACAACACATCTATCTAACAAAGTATTTGTATCTAGAACATATAAAGAACTCTTACAACTCAAAGATATGAGGACAAATCACACAATTTTATAAAGGGCAAAAAATGTGAATAGACACTCACAAAAGAGGATAAACAATGGTCAGTAAACTTGGGATCTGCTCTAGTCTGGCTTAGCTGAGACCCCTTAGCTGGGAAGCTTTGCTCTAAAGTCTCTCATCCTCCTTAAGGGGGAGCAAATTACATGACCCCAATATATGCCGCTTTAGCATGTGGATTATTTTTGAACTGACAGCAACCAAGATCCAGCAGGTCCAAGAAAAACTTTTACTTCTCCTTTAACTACTAAAAGAATTTAGGTAGGGGCCCTGGCCCAGAAAGAGAGCTGTTACCAGAGATAACTTTTTATCTGTAAGACAGATCTGTACAATAGGGCAAACACCTAACTACCAAATGCTACTTTTCTTATCGTCCTGTGAATCACCCTCCTCAGCTTTGGAGCCCCTATACCCCTAACTCATTCCTTAGCTCAGGATGACATATAAGCTTCAATTTCCTAACTTGATAATAGTGAAAGGGAATATATAATAGTGAAAGGGAATATAAGGGAAGGGAGAAGAAATGTGTGGAAAATATCAGAAAGGGAGACAGAACATAAAGACTCCTAACTCTGGGAAACGAACTAGGGGTGATGGAGGGAGAGGAGGGCGGGGGTTGGGGGTGAATGGGTGACGGGCACTGAGAGGGGCACTTGACGGGATGAGCACGGGTGTTATTCTGTATGTTGGTAAATTGAACACCAATAAAAAATAAATTTATTATTAAAAAAAATTTCCTAACTTGACCTTGGGCTTCCTATTTCTTCTGAGGCTTCCATATATAAGTAATTAAATTTGTTTTTCTCCTTTTAATCTGCTTTATGTCAATTTCATCAATAGACCAGCCAAAAGAACACAGAAAGGTAGAGGAAAATTTTTCCCTCCCCTACCTTCTCTGAGACCACAGGTTCTAGCCTGGGTCTTGTACTTCTCATAGCAACAGCAGAACCACAAGAAACAATAAGTGAAAACACACACAGACTCTTGAGGAGTAGGCATAGAATGTGCACACCATGAATTCTGCGTCATCCTATTGGCAAAGCAAGTGACATAGCTAAGTCCAGAATCAGCAGGGGTTGTGGGAATAAACTTTGCCTTTCTAGTGAGACAAAATGTAAAGTCTCATGGGCAAAGGGTATGGCTATTGATGCAATCAACTTCAACATCCAAGTGGAGATATCACTGGGCAGTTGGAGATGTATGTATGGAATTCAAAGGTCTAGGCTGAAGATAAACATGTGAGGGTTGTCAAAATAGGAAGGTACTTGATGTCATGTGACTAGAAAAATCACCTACAGAGTGAATGTTGATGGATATGAAGACATTCAAGGTTGGAGGATGAAGAAGAACCAACTATGAATATTGAAGTGGGGTGCTGGTGAGGGAGGTGAAGAGTTGCAAGAGAAGAGTGTTCTAGAAGACAAGCTAAGAAAGAGTTTTAAAAGGGAGTAATGATCAGTCAGTGGTGGAGTAAGGAATGTTTCTTGAACTAAACAAAACTTTTTAACTGCTACAGCTTCTCCTTGAGGACATGTGAAACTATTGGGTAGATCACTGTGCTAAACTAGGAAATAGAATCTAATAAAGAAACCGGCCCCCCCACACCCACTCTACCTGCAGACACACGAACCAGGTGAGATTAGTTGAGCCCAGCTGAAAATGAAATCTTTTGCTGCATTCATTCACTGATGGGTCCTGGGGTAGTTTCCAACATTAGGGAGATCTTCAGGTAACAAACATTTATTGGGGTCCTAGTTTTGGCAAACACTGCTCTAAGCAATGAGGCTGTAACAGAAAATAAGGTAAGTAGCTTTCCAGCTGTCAGAGAGTTTACATTTCAGTGGAGGAACCAGACAAAACATAAACGAGGAAACATACAAATTAGCAAGTAATTTTAGATAGTGGTGAGTGTCATAATGATGATAAAGCAGGATAATGATTAGAGAATGACCAGGGGAATTACTTTTGATCGTCTGGTCGGTGACGGCTTCTCTAAGGAGATGACAATTGGCTGAGATCTGAATTATTCAAATTAGGCAATTTCTCAGTGAGTTTCATTACAGCTCTTTGATCTTCCACCACTCTTGAGCTGCAGCACAGAATGGTGCCCAGTATCATCCCGTTGTCCTCTCCACAGCCCCCTGGGAGCTGTAAATAAAAAGGAAGAGAAAGGATATCGCTTGACTGGCCATATCCCTCTGGCATCTTGCTATCAGAGAAGGGAAGGGAGGTGCTGGGTGATATATGTATCACATCTCCTCGAGACTCATCAACAAATCAGATGGTAGGAATCACTGTAATGAAGACACTGGCTCAGAGGCCCTAAAGAACTTACCCAAGGTCATCTGGTTAATAAGAGACAAAACCTGAATATGAGCAGCGAGAATATGAACCAAGGGCTGACTGTTTCCAAAGACCATGTTCTTTCAACTAAACGACCCTGCTGGGCTCCCACACTGGACATCAGAAAACATAAGCCATTAAAAGATACAGGGCAGAACCAATTCATTTGTAAAATTCTTCTAAAAGGGCCAAAGAGAAGGAGAAGAGATCTATAAGGCCGCGTTGTATTTTTAGTGATGGGCAGTGAGAACAGCACACAACAATTTATAGAAAAGGAAAGGAATTTGTATTCCCTGGGGCTGGGAAGTTGTTAGACATTAACAGCAAGAAAATTGTTAGGGAGATGACAGGAGGTAAAGGAAACGTCCTTGCTTTCTCCCCTGCAAAAACTTCACTGCAGGAAATGTGGAAGAGAAAACAGGATTGAAATCTGAAGTAGATTTGGGGTAGGAAAAAAAAAAAAAAACCACAGGAGGGAACTATGAGAAAATTTGAAAGAAAACAATATGAAAGGAAAGAATTTCCGAGTAAAAAGAAAAATAAGCTTACTATTGTTAAGAGGAGCAGAATGGCTAATTAACAAGGGGAATAAAAAATGGCCTGCAGATAATATTTATCATCTTTCCCAGTTTTTCTGTGGCTTTATGTATGCCCATCTGTCAGCTCAATCTTTTCCAAGTGTCTGCTGCCACGAACACAGGCCATTAATTTATTGAAAATATTACTGAAATTTGCTTCTGGCCTTCCTATTGTTTCATTTTTAACTTAAAAAAATGTGTTTATCTGTTTGCCTGTTTGTGATTTTATTTGGCAAGTGGGGTTTTATGCCCAGGCTTAGGAACATAGTCTCCCCAATCCAAAGCAAAAAGAAAGCTTGGGAAATTTCCCTGTGTCCAGAAGCAAACCCATCTAAATTTGCAAAAATAATTGTGCCAAGTGCACCTCTACACACAGCCCTGGGGTGAATAATCTATTAAACCTGAAACATTCTGAAACATACAAAGAAAGCAGTGGTGATGTTCCATTTATTTGCCATAGCAAAGAACATAGGTAAACAGGTGGTGCTTACTACAAACGCATCCAGGTTACATTTAAAAAGTGATCCATTTGACTCCCCTAAGAAATAAGTAGGAGGTACATTGAGATTATGCCCATTTTTCTTTAAAAATAGGGACAAAGAGGCTTTTGATTGACCCTGTGACAGACTAATATGAGTCACCTCCATTGATGACACTATCCAAGGAAGATGATTGCAACATTTTCAATGTGACATCATCAGATTTTTAAGTCGGGGATTGAGTGCATAGTATCAGAGCTGTGAAGAAGCAGCTCTGCAAAGGGCATAAGGTCTTGATTTGATTTCTCCAGCTCCCCAAGCTTGTCCCCAAAGAACAGACAGGCCACCCCAAACCTCCAGTTTGTCAAACCCGGCTCTGGCCCCAGGAGGGATTGATGAGTGCTCCACTTCAAGGAAACCACCCAGGCTGGTTGGCTGCTTTCTCCTTCACTCCTCAGGAAGCCTGGGTGCGAGAGCTCCGGCCTCCTGATGGGCAGGATGCCTGCCTCTTCACATCCCTGCTCACGCAGCTCCAGCCCCTCCGTCAGGCAATCACGGCCGCTCTCTGGCTCCCCTTCACTTGCAGACAGCCTGGTGTGCAAGACAGAGGGGTGAGACGGAGAGATGGAAGAAGCAAGCAGCTTTTGGAGGCTTGGTGGGGGAGGGAAAAAACTATTTTTCCCTCTACCCATCTCAAGTTCATTGGCTGAAGCCCTTGAATCAAACTTATAAAAGACAGATTAGCAAGAAAAAAACCATTTAATTACACGTGTATGCGCAGGATCTCACAATGAGACTCCAGTAGGCAGCCAGATGGTGGAGGTCTATATACCATCTTAGGCTAAACCAAGGAAAAGGATTTAGGGGTTCTGGGTGGGGGAGGCAAGTTATGGGAAGGTGACAGGTAAAAGTATGGTAAGCAAGGGTTGTTAGGTGTGGTTTGTTACACAGAGTTTAGTGGGTGCTGACTACATTGATGAGAGTTGTTAAAAGTTCTCCTTTCCACTTGGCACCTGGGTAAGGTTAAGGACAAGGATCAAAGCAGGACTCTACCGGATTCCAGATATGGGTGACTAGACCAGGGGGCCCGGGCAAGGGACGGATGAGGAAGTCAGGTAGGTGGGTGAACGAGAAGGGTCTGGGACTGGGCAGGAGGTCATTGAAAATTAGTTTAAGTTTAGAGGTGATGAATTCAAGAGGGTTATAGGACATCCAGGCTGATTATGTTCCAGGAAAAGTAAAAATGTTAGACGTGATCTGAAGTTAAAGTCTGAAACTCATTTCACGTGTGTTGAAGTGAGGGCTGAAGCTCAGAAATATGAGTGAGAGAGCCATATACGAAAACAGAGAATTAAAACTGAAGTATGAAATCCCAGTCAACACTTTGCATTAGGCAACTGAAGGAGGAAGAGAAGCCAGAAGAAAAGAGAGAAATTGCCAGAAGGGAGACAGAGAACCAGGACCCCACAGGATTATAATAGTTTACATATGAGTATGTTTATTTTCTAGTAACGAAATACCATAAACTGCTTCAGACAACAGAAACTTCTTATTTCACAGATCCGAAGGCTAGAAGTTCAAAACCAAAGGCTCAGCAGGGCCATGCTTTCTCCGAAGCCTGTAGGAGAGAATCCTTCCTTGCCTCGTCTTGCTCCTGGTGGTGGCCAGCAATCCATGGTGCTCCTCCTTGGCTCCCATCTCTGCCTCCATCCTCACAGCCTTCTCCCTGTGTATTTCTGTCTCTTTTCTCCTAAGGACACCAGTCATAGTGGCTTAGGGCCCAACCTAATGATCTCATATCAACTTGATTACCCCTATAAAGACCCTATGTTGAAATAAAGTCCCATTCATAGGTAATAGGGGTTAGGATTTCACATATCTTTTGAGGGGACAAAACCAGTAACCATTAGCAATCTCAAAGAAGGAGAGAATGATTAGTACTCTATGCTTTTTAAGGAGACTGAGACTGGCTGAGCGTCGTTTTTTGTTTTTTGGGTTTTTTTTTTTTAAGATTTTACTTATTTATTTGAGAGAAAGTGAGAGATAGAGTGAGCCCAGAGGGAGAGGGAGACTCCCCGCTGAGCAAAGAACCTGACATGGGGCTTGATCCCAGGACCCTGAGATCATGACTTGAGCTGAAGGCAGACGCTTAATTGACTGAGCCACCCAGACGCCCTGAGAGGGTCATTTTGAGAGCTGATGAGTTGACATTACCGTAAAGAGGTGGTAATGGAAGCCAGCTTTCAAGAGCTGAGCAATAAAGTCAAAGAGGCAATAAGCATAGCCTGGGATTTAGAATGTGGCCAGGGAGAGCACTGGGATAGGGCTTGCTGCGTGAAGAAGCCAGTCTTCACTTTTTGGTACCACTGTGGCCCCGATCACAGAAGAGCCCTTACCTGGACCCCCTCCATATTATTTTGCCATTTCCCTGCTTCAAAGTTTGTGTACTCCACCCACAAACACCTATTTCCTGTCTACCCTGGCTCACTTGTAGGGCACAGATAACAGACATGCCAGTGAATGACAAGCCCTGGGACCCAGCTACCCCCTATCCTTTCCTGGAAGGCTTTTTGGTGACTCACTGGTGTGTTATTCCCAAAGGAAGACAGAAGTTTTTCCTAAGATTATTAAATTATATTTTTAAGGTTTAAACAAGAGAACCATGTAACTAAGGGTACACACATTTAGACAGCAGAGTCACTTAACCTCAAAATTCCTATAAATTGTGCAAGGAGAGCTGATCAGATCTGTAAACCCAAGCAGGGAAGTTTAGGTGATGACGTGGACCCAGACCAGGGACAAAAAGGAGGACATGATGAGGGGTTTAGCCCAGCCTGAGGACGGAGACAGCAGCAGGATCCAGGCTACACAGCAAGCCCACAAGGTTGGTACAGATTCTCCCCACAAAGGGCCTCTCTCTAACACTGGAGATGGATTACAGATTCAGTTCCAGGATAATCTGTCCTCTGCCCTGGTTTTCCTCCTTTGCAACCTAATTTGTTATACATCTTCCTTATTCGAAAAAAAGGGGCACTGCTGATATATTATCCCCCAAATTGTGTTCATTTTCTTCGTGTAACATAAATGTGTGTTAACAAGGAACATATATCTGATATATGTAAAAGACTCAAAAGTGAAGAATTTCAAGTTGGATCAAATCTTTTTTTTTTTAAGATTTTATTTATTCATGACAGACACAGTGAGAGAAGCAGAGACGCAGGACAAAGGAGCAGAAGCAGGCTCCATGCAGAGAGCCCGCTATGGGACTGGATCCTGGGACCCCGGGATCACACCCTAAGCCAAAGACGGACAAGTTGGATCAAATCTTGCATAGCTATAGGCTCTGAAGAGGCCCAGAATAAGCTCCCATGGCATAAAAATTATTTTTGAGCCGAAGGCATCTGGGTTCCTGAAATCCCTTATCTGCCTAAAAGCAGAGCCTCCCAAAAGAACTTAACTGTCATAAATCCCCTCCCCAGAGTGGCTCTAAGTTTCTCTTCTTAGAGAATAGAAGTTGGCATCCACCCAAAGAGGCATTGCTACGAAACTCTCATATCTCCCAAATAATTTCCTAAGTGCCCATTTATTTTTCAAAAACTTCCTTTGTATTTCCATAAGTGGTCTTTATCCATTCTCCACTGAGAAGTCATTTATTTTCCCAGAAGTGTCCCTCTGTCTCTCTCCATTCCCTGTTAAAATGGTATACAAGCCCCAAATTTTAACTGCCTCCCTGAGCCACATTTCTCTGCAAACTCCCATGCATACATATGTAATTAAACCTATTTATTCCCCTTGCTAGCATTTTTGTCAGATTAATTTGCAGGCCCTCAATGACTAAACTTAAGAGGGTAGAGGAAAAGTTTCTTTTCCCTGACAGTACTTTTGAAACATATTTGCATTCCAGATCATGATAAAAGAGGGTTGGCTCAGGTGACTCCAAGGATAGAATTAAGTCAACTTGGGGGAAAACTTGGCAGCTGATACTGAGGATTGATCAGATTTTCCCTAGTGGGAAAGGTCATATTCCTACCACTCTTCTCTAAGACCTTTAGACCCTCCCAATCATAAAGCAGCTATCTGTACGTGATGGCTCATCAGCTGTCTTCGATAACCAAACAATGGTAGCCCAAACAAAGACCCTCAAAGATATCCAGATCCTATTCCCTGGAACCTACACATGTTACCATATATGGCAAAAGGGTTTTTGCAGATGTGATTGAATTAAGGGTCTTAAAGAGATTATCCTGCATTATCTACACTTTTACATGGGCACAAAATGTAACAAGTATCCTTATAAGAGGGAAACAGGAATATTTGACTATATAAGAGGAAGAGGGTGAAGTGAGGCTGGCGACAGAGATTGGAGTAATGTAGCCCCAAGCTAAGAAATGCTTACAGCATCTAGAAGACCAAAGAGGCAAGGAACATATTCTCCCGTGGACCCTTCAGAAGTAACTAGCCCTGCCAATACCTAGATTCTAGTCTCATAAGACTCATTTCAGACTTCTGATCTCTAGAACTGTAAGAGAATATATTTGAGTTATTTTTTTATTTTTGTTTATTTATTTATTTATTTTAAGAGAGACAATGCAAGTGGGGTTGGTGGGGGAGGGGCATGGGGGGCAAAGGGAAAGGGATAGAATCTTAAGCAGACTCTGTGCTGAGCACAGAGCCCAACATGGGGCCGGTTCTCACAACCGTGAGATTATGACATTGAACCAGCTAAGCCACCCAGGGGCCCCTATTTGAGTCTTAAGTCTCCCAAGTTTGTGGTGACTTTTTACAGCAGTAAGAAGCTAATGCACAAATCAGCCTCATATTTGGAAGTCCCCAAAGTCATCCTAAATACAACCCAGGCTCTCCCTATATGTGATCACTTAATCCTGTCTATTTAAGTTAAATGCCCCAAATTTCTGGTCTTCCCACTCTTGCTCTGATAGAGTCTTCTCTTTCTCCTTATCTCTTCTCTTTCTCCTTATCTATCCTTATCTCTATAAGTAGGGCCACCCTACTTATCCTTCTTCCTTTCCAATGAAAGAGGAAAGAAAATCTGTGTCCCACTTAATTGAGAATAGAGATAGCAAATAGGGACAAGAAAGAGACAGAGTGAGTTGCCTTTAGGATACTACAAACCCCAGAGGGGGTTATTAGTAATTAAGAGCTTACTGGTAAATGTTCTGGCACATTAGTAAAACTTTGGCAGGTTCATTACATCAGGTAATATGTTAAATACCATGTTTTATAATGTTCAGAAAGAGGAGTGCGATTTAGACCTTGCCAGGACCTCTTCTGAGAAAGCTGTGAGTTCTCAGATTTTTGGAAAAGGATTCTTCCAAATTTCTAGGGAAAACAAATTAAAGAAGAAAACAGAGCTGTTCAGCTACCTGACTTTTTTCTCTATTCACACCTTCTGATTATACAGGTTTGTGAAGAGGAGTCAGGAGTTAACCTCTTAGATCAGTCCTGGGCCCCTATTATCACTGATTAAATGTTATATTATTGTTATTGTTATTATTATCATCATTATTTTCTCTAATGATTCTGAATTAGCTAAATAATTATTCCCTCCTTCCCAAAAGATCCTTCAGGAATTTTAGAAAATCAAAAAGAGATGCATAAAGGTCAACCTTTCGGAATTGCCTCCTGCTTCAAGAACAACTTTTTACACATGCATCTTGCATTAAAAAGGGACGTTCTTTTCTTCTCTCATCTAGGTGAGAAGAAATAAACCTGTTGTCCTGTCAGAAATACTTAAATTGACCTCAGCCATGGATCACTCCAGATTTCCAAGTGATCTGCCTTGCCCACAGGCAAATCTGCAGGATTTATCCCAACAAATATGATAGAAATCTGGATTTGCCCAAAAATCCTAGAGGGAAAGCTTACGCAACAATATTCTACTCTTGGCTGCATCCAGGATCAAGACTTATTGCGATATGTGAAAACCCATGTGGCCTCACCCCACGTTTTAAAATTGACCGCTGGCCTGATCATGCTTTCCCTTCCCTGGGCAGTGGAGCCCCACCTTCTCCTTGCCCACATTGTTTCAGGATCTTCTGTCTCTCGACACACTCCCTTCCACTCCTCTGACTTTCCCTCCTCCAACTCCACAGTAGGTTTCTCTGTGCCTTACTCATTTTCTTCTAAATGAAGGGCCTTGGAAAAAGAAAAAGTAAAAAAGTAAATAGTGGTACAAGCCTGGGATTCATTTTTGACAACTGTATGTACTGTTAATGCATACATTTGTATGTATTAAACCAGGGTAGGGAATAGAGTCATGATAGATCATAAAAATGATCTTCAAAGTAAATTGCAGCATCTTGTATGACTCAAATCAACTTATAAACTATAAAGAAATAGGGGCACCTGGGTGGCTCAGTGGTTGAGTGTCTGCCTTTGGCTCAGGTCGTGATTCTGAGGTCCTGGGACAGAGTCCTACATCAGGCTCCCCAGAGGAAGCCTTCTTCTCCCTCTGCAAGTGTCTCTGCTCCTCTCTGTGTTTCAAATAAATAAATAAATAAATAAATAAATAAATAAATAAAATCTTAAAAAAAAACTATAAAGAAATGAATTAACTTGTTTTATTCATCCCTTGATTCTCACTTGCTTGGGGAATTCATGTTCAGCAAATGTAAAATGTGGAATTTTAAGGTACACAGACCATTCTGTGTTATCAAAGAACCTAAAATTTATATACAAAGGTGATATTCTCAATGGTCAGCTCTTTCACAATCTTATTCAGTCTGGCTCTTTTTCCTCTGAGGCTGTGATAGAGGCCAGCACTCCAGCCTGGAAATATAATGTCAGCTCATGATCTATCTCGGCAAGTAACACTGCACTTCCAGAGCACACCCGGTAGGAGCAATTACTTGCATTTCCAAGAAACCATATTTGTCTGAGAAATTTTCACATCTACTTTCTCTCCTAAGAACAATTAATATAAATTCTGAATGGAAAAGTGATTACTGTGTTTCAGTCTGCATCACCCATCTTCTGCTGCTATGTACTTCACTCAAGCATGACTCCTACGCTGCTATTTCCAGTTTTGTGGGAAGCACAGCTAATTCACTAGCCAAAACTTTAAAGGAGGAAAAATAATTCTGGATAGAAGATATAGAAACAACCAATCACAGATCTGTCCATTCCACTACTTTAAGACAAGGCTATTTTCTTTTCTTTTTTTTTAAGATTATTTATTTATTTATTCATGAGAGACATACAGAGAGAGGCAGAGACAGGCAGATAGAGAGGCAGGCTCCATGCAGGGAGCCTGATGTGGGACTCCATCCCAGAACTCCAGGACCATGCCCTGGGCTGAAGGCAGGCACTAAACCTCTGAGCCATCCAGGGATCTCCCAAGACAAGGCTATTTTCAAAACCTGCTCTGTAACTTGCTAATACCAAGTATTGGTAGTACTCCATACTCACTAAAATGTTAGAAGTCTACCTGTTTGAACTAGCTCTCCCCTGCCCCAGTATCTAAGTCTCTTTTCCAAATATTTTACTTATCTATTAATAATGAGGTAAGCTGAATAAGCTTTCCTTAAGACCAATTTAAATAAATCAGAAGATAAATGAACTATGTCCTTGGATTTAATGCCATGTTGAGTAAATAACCATGTACAAGCCTTCAGGAATATAGTCAAAAATAAGAATGAGTACACTTTCCCCAAAATGCCTCATGGTTGTCCTTGACAATTGCCTCAAAAAATTAAGAGCACACATCTAATCCCAAGACTCTCCTGTCTTCAATAATTCAGCTCAGTACACCTTTATCAATCATTTACCATGTACAAATGGCTGGTCTTGTCATTTTAGCGGACATAAAGATGAATAAGACATGGTACCTGCACAAGAAGAACTTACTCATTTCTCATCCATTAAGATATTGACACCTTTTTAGCATCCAATTTTATTTTCTGTTCCCAACAAGACTTGAATTAGGCAAAATCAAAGCCTGTCCTGTCCTTTGTGGCATGAGTTGAATCTATAGTCAAAACACTAATGTTAAAATAAAAGAGGAGGCAAATATTAACAATTTTCTTTCCAGGGACTCAGTTTGTGTTGTTTAGAATCTCCTCTCTTAGAGCAGTTTTTTCACCTAAAACCCTTAAATGAGTTCTCATTGTAATTTTGCTACTGGTTTGCTCTAAGACCCATACAGAAAATCTTATGCTTTGTTATGTGAGACTAAGGGAATCTAGCTTCCCTCTAAGGAAAACACAAAAACTAGTGAGAAAAGCTGTTGAAAGAATGAACTCCATCATGTCTTGTGAAATTTGGAGAGTTCCCCTTACGTTGAAATTTTGCACAGACAAGATGCTGAATAGTTAATGGCCAGACATAGCCAATTCTATGAGCCCTAAGGAGACCTAGTGTTTAAATTTGAATCAGAAATGTGAAGTAAAGAAAATGCTGCCCATATTAGGAGTTGGGGCTGGAACAAGCAGCAACCTTTTCTCTGATCCCTAGAGTCTTTTGCCTGGCTCAGCCATCAGGCCTGCTTAATGCACTGTCTTGAGAAAATGTTCTAATCTGAATCTGGATTTGCTTAAAGGCTACATAAAACCTAGCAGAGTTATTGATGTGTAGGGGAGGAAAACAATTTACCTTCTATCTTTCTTCATTCTTGGCTGGGGACCCTATAATAAAAGACAGAGAAAATAATAAAACCAGAGAAAAATTATATAATGTATAATGCATGTATACATAGGAGATACCCAGAAAAAAAGTGAGCATCTCAAAGAAGTGGCTTAGAACTCCAGCTTAGATATCATGGTCAGTGAAAGACAAAAGAAGTATGGTGGAGGGGATATCAGTTATGGGGAAGTTTCTAGGTAAAGCATGGCAAGCAAGGGTAAGGTTTGTTATTCAAATTTAAATCAATGCTTTCTCTGTTGACGCACACACAAAGATTCTCTTGTAATTTAAAGCCATCCTCTGTTCTTGATGGGGAGACGCCCCCTAAAAATGGAGACTTCCTTTTATAAATATAAATTTTCCTAACAAAAGAGTAACTTCTTTAATTCCATGTTTTCAGAATGCATTTTTTTTAAATTAATGACTTAATAACTTGTATTCAGGAAGGAAAAGTAACTGAAACAGTGCTTCATAAGGTATGTCACACAAGGCCTGTTTGCAGGGACAGTGCCCAAGTTCCACACTCCCCCTCAAGCACCCTATTAAGATGTCATCCTGGGTGGCCATGAAATGGTGGTAACATATCCAAAATAATACATTAGTATTAATGCACTAAAACATTTAGGGGACTGGGTGGAGAAGACAGAGGGCAGAGAAGACAGCAATGTTGAAACAATCAAATTTCTACTAACAGTAGCTAGCATCCTTCCAATTTTATATGAGACTATTTGATTTGGACACTCTTTTTCAACATAAAAACAGTACACATGAACACTTTACTGCTTTCTCCTCAGCTTCTCCCAATGTGCCATTTAACCATATGCAATTACATAAAATAAATTATTTTAAATGCTTTCCAAAAATGAGAACAATAAAGAAAAAAAGTCATGTAAGTAAGAACATCAATTGCTATATTTGCATGTATGATCCATGATACTTGATCAATAGGAAGACATTCATAAATATTCAGGACTGGAAGTGACCTTGAAATTTTTATTGAAAGCATCTCATTTTATCAGCTTCAAATACCAAAGCTTAAAGAGATTAAATTGCCTTCACTCATGCCTCCAGTACGTGGTAGAAGCTGCAATAAAAATCAATTAACTAGGGGCGCCTGGGTGGCTCAGCTGGTTAAGCATCCACCTTGGACACAGGTCATGATCCCAGGGTCCTGGGCTAGAGCCCCATATCCGGCTCTCTGCTCAGTGGGGAGCCTATTCTCCTCCCCCCTCTGCCTGTGCTCCCCCTGCTTGTGCACGCTCTCTCTTTCTCTCAAAAAAATAATAATTTTTTTTAATTTAAAAAATCAATTAACTAAAATGAAACCACTTTCCCAACATATATGCTCCAACTCTTTTACGATGAGACTAGCATTGCTAATGTCAGAGAAACTTCCACCATATTCTTCTTGCTCCAGCACCCTCTTTTAGAGCTCTGAAGGAGGAAGAGGTATTGAGACATCATGCTCCTTCTCCCAACTCTTCTCCCAGAAGTAGTGGGAATTAAGAGAAGTGAAAATACTATGCCTGTCAAGACCTGGGGGGATGTCTCCTTGTGTGGGTGCTCTCCTTGAGGGATGCAGTTGACATCAAAGAACAGGAGGTGAGAACAGGCATCCTGAGCAGGAAGTGGGTCGCGGCCCCTGTGCTACACAATCCCAGTGGGCACCATTCGCAGTGGCTCCCGGAGTTAAGCAATGGGGGCAAATTTGTGCTTTCATGGGGAACTATGCATCATCTAGACTCTAGAGGACTCTTCTGGAGCGATTTGACAACTGTGAATTGTATATGACTGATTGCAAGGCAAAATAATTCTTGGCTACAAACGTGGAAACTTAGTTCCATCCCTAGAGGTTCCATTGACTTCCTCCTAATCTAAAAGCTAGGTTGGGGTGCTTCTGCACATTCATTTTAACATTCTGTACTCCATAGGGTGGTACTTTTTTTTCCTTTAACTTTTCCATTGAACTGGTTGTAACATCTCATCAATTTGAGTTAAAAAAAAGTCTTCAGCATGTGCTCATTTTCATATCTGTATGGGAGTTATGATTTTTATCCTTTTTAAAAAATATTCTTTAAGAATTCAGGGGAAGCTTACCTGGGTCTTTCCTTGTGATCCAGCCAATAGCATCCAAAACTTGATAGAAGGGAAGCCGTAGCTGAGAACTATAGCTCACACCTGCTCAGGGTGTATTAGCATAATAATAGACACTTCAACCTGGAGGCTCAGGCTTTTTTCCTTTCTTCCCCCTGGGTTCCTTAGAGGTGAAAATCTATTACCCCAGGGAGGGTGTTTTAATTCACATCTAAGTGACTAGACCTCAAGCTGAGTTTGTATCCTCAATCCACTGGAGCCTGGATTCATTTGCAAGTAAATAAAATTTAACTTTCCTCTTCGAAAAGTCCTTAATGTCAGTGACAACAAGGAGCCATGGCAAAATTTTCATAACTAAAGGGTAAGTTTTGGCTTTAAATGTCAAGTAAGCTCTTTAAAAATAAAAATAAAAATAAAAAATCCTGGCCCCCTTCCTATAGTATATTACTTTCCAATCCTCCTTTTCTCCCTGTCTGCCCTCCTTCTATGGGAAGGCACAGTATTCTTGATATCC
Organism: Nyctereutes procyonoides; assembly: GCF_905146905.1. NCBI lineage: Eukaryota > Metazoa > Chordata > Mammalia > Carnivora > Canidae > Nyctereutes > Nyctereutes procyonoides. The sequence continues at coordinate 14,765,693 of NW_026575082.1, read as the reverse complement.
TTCGCTGAAATAAATGTATTTGGTATCTCAACAGACCAAAGCTCATCAGGAGTCTCAGCCTGTTGGAGGTACCTGGGGGCTCCTGGGTCTTTGGCGGAAACTCAGCCACTCAAAAGAGATGACACAGTGGATAAGAGAAGAACCAGGATCTAAAAATCAGTAGTTCCAAATTCATCCTTGGTTTTCCTACTATACCCTAAACCAAGGACAGTGGTTTCCAGAGGGAAGTGTAGGAAGCAATTATTCAAATTGCTACTTTTCTTTATTTTGAACTTAAAATGGTTTTTATTTTGTTTTCAAATATTTCATGTATATTCTGCAATATAGCAGGATTATAGGATATGTATATAATTGACAAATGAATTGTTGTGCCCAAGATTGCGAATCCGAGAAAACCACCAAGGAGCCGACACAGATGCAAACGCACGAGGGTTTATTTACAAGCTCGAGCTTGGGTCCAAGTGTGCCAGACACAGCAGAGCAGGGACTTGGACCCCGAGGTGGGTTTCAGCTTAGTTTTAAGGACTGGTCTAGGGGACCTCCAGAAGGGGTGGAGCAATTCCTCAAGTTCTGTTTACATTTTGATATGGGGCCTTCAAGGGCATTGAGCTCTGTTCTTATTCTAATAGGGGCCTTCCTGCCCTTGGCTTGGGCTCTGTTTTTATTCTAATATGGGGCTTTCTAGGACGTTTAGCTGTAAACTGTTTTCTTCCTGTAACCGGTAAAGTTCAGCTCTTGTTCACAGGGGCCTGGGATGGCTGTACTTGTGCTAACGCTGAACTTAAATTGGAATGGCCTTAATTTTCTTGGCCTCCACAAAATGAATAAATAAATATGTCTGGAGTATATACTCAGAAAATGTATGATAAGGATGATCAGTCAAAACAATTTACAGATTTTTTCTTTAGTAATACTGTTGAACATTAACTAAGTCCTGCATTCCCTAAAAGCAGGGATAGTAGAGGAATTCTCCTACCATTTTGTGGGAACCGCCCAGGTAAAAGCCATCTATGCCCTTCTTCAATGATTTACGGGCTATAAATAATGGTTAGGACCAAGTAGAAAGAATTTAAAAATTAGAACAAGCAAAGGTAAGTTCTGAGATGCTCAGAACTGATTGACCCTTAAATTGAGTTGTTGGGGACCCCTGGGTGGCTCAGTGGTTGAATGTCAGCCTTCAACTTAGGTTATGATCCCGTGGTCCTGGGATTGAGTCCTGCATCAGGCTCCCCACAGGGAGCCTGCTTCTCCCTCTGCCTCTGTCTCTGCCTCTCCCTCTGTGTCTCTCATGAGTAAATAAATAAAATCTTTTTTAAAACATAGAGTTGTTTTGGACTGAATTGTTTCCCCTAAAATCTATGCATTAACACCCTAATCTGCACTGTGCTTGGAGATAGGGACTTTAGGGAAGTAATTAAGGTTAAATGGGCTCTTCAGGGTGGGGGCCTAATCTTATAGGACTGCTGTCCTTATAAGAAGAGACACCAGCTATCTCTCTTCCCATTCCCGCTCGCAACATACAAGCCCAGAAGAAAGATCATGTGAGGACACAGTGAGAAGGTGGCTGACTCAAAGCCAGGAGGAGTGCTTTTGCCAAAAATTAACCCTGAAAGCACCTTGGTCTTAGACTTCAAGCCTCCAGAACTGTGAGACAATACATTACTGTTGTTTGAGCAGCATATCCCCCCTCCATCTGTGGTATCTTGTTATGGCAGCCTGAGCAGACTAATATATTTGTCCAATTAACCGTCATTGATCAAAAATTACTGTTATATGGCAACCCTCTCAGGCCCCTCCCTCTTTGGGAGTTTTGTACTATCACTCAATAAACTTTGCTTTACTATCACTCAACAAAACAAAACAAACACCAAAAAACTGTTACAGTGGACAGTCGTAGGGTCTCTAGGAGAACATTGAGGAATGGTTTTCCATAACAGAGAAATCCCCTGTGAGAGGCCAGGTACTGGAAAGGGGGAAAAAATCTTTTCCTTCTACCCATCTTAGATGTATTGAGCAAATCAGAATTGATGAAAGACGGACGAGACAAAGGCAGAGGTTTATTACATGAACCTCTCGTAGACATGTGGAAGTCCCCAGAGGTGAGTAACTCAAAGGGGTGGCTAGAACTTGGGCTGCGTCTTAACAAAAGTAGAGTGAGTTTTTAAAGAAGTGACAAAGGAGAAGGACTTTGAGTTTCTAGGGTGGCAAATGGTGGAAAGGCAACTATCCAGGAAACCAATGGAAGCCTAACCGGGGCTGGTTAGTCAAGTTTGCTGTAAGGATTCCTCGGGTGAAAGCTCTAAGGTTGTCTCTGGATGACCTCTTGTCCTTTCTGGTGGAACGGGGAGGGAGGAGACCTTTACAAACTCAGGCCCTGCTTTTAGGCAAATAGGGGGAGGGTAGAGAACTTTTCTTATATCTACTTATTCTCAATTGCCTTCACCTAAAACAGTCCTGTCAGAGTGGGGGACGTTGAGGCAGCATATTCTGCTACCCTCCGCAGGAAAATCTTCTCATCTCCAGAAAAATGTACTAAAATTCACTTAACCCTCCTATCTTCCAGCCCACAGTACAAAACACTTGTGACCTTTCTTTCAGTAATTATAAAGCAGCTCCATCCCGAAGGATTTCTTTTTTTTTTTTCTTCTTTTTTTTTTCCAAAGGATTTCTAACATCAAATTAGAAAGTGGGAGTCCTGGAAGTCAAAAGAGCAACCGTCTTTTAAAAGTCTAGGAAGGTAAGTGCAAGCGCATGTTTCTTTAAAAATATCTAAGCTGAGGGGCACCTGGCTGGCTCGGTCAATGGAATATGATGCTCCTGATCTCAGAGTTGTGAGTTCAAGTCCCACACTGGGTGTGGAGATTACTTAATGAAAAAATCTTTAGAAATTCTATCTAAGCTGACTAAACCTAGACCATCTTTCAACTTCTGTCATTTGGAGTCTACCCTGCCATACCTGTAGCTACTCAGGATTTCCCTGTAGCCTCCACGTCTTCTCCATTCCCAATCACTCTCTGCATGTTCCTTTCTTGCTCAGAACATTTTAATGCCTCAAGATCTTTACAGTGGGATTTGATACTGTCTCCAACTACCCTGGCTCACTATCCCTACTCAAACTCCATTTCATCGAGCCTTCCCTGACCTCTGTCTTGCATAGCATTGAGATGTCTTAGTTCATTTGGGCTTCTATAACAAAACACCACAGACTGGGTAGCTTAGAAACAGAAATTTACTTCTCAGTTCTAGAGGCTGGAAAGCCTGAGGTCAGGGTGTCAGGGTAGTTGTGTTCTTGCGAGAGCCCTCTTCCTGGTTCAGAGCCAGCATCGTGCTGTGTCCTCACACGGTGAAAGGGATGAGTAATCTCTCAGGAGCCTTTAAAAAAATTTTTTTAAAGATTTTATTTATTTATTCATGAGAGACACAGAGAGAAGCAGAGACATAGCAGAGGGAGAAGCAGGCCTCCTGCAGGGAGCCCCATTTGGGACTCGATCCCAGGACTCTGGGATCACAACCTGAGCCAAAGGCAGATGCTCAACCACTGAGCCACCCAGGTGCTCCAAGGGAGCCTCTTTTTTAAGGGCATTCATCCCATTCATTATGACCTAAGTACCACCAAAGGCCCCACCTTCTAGTACCATCATCTTTGAGGTTTAAATTTCAACATATAAATTTTGAGGAGGCACAAAACCTTTCCATTGGCCTACTGATTCCAAATAGAATCATTGTAAGTTGGGAAGGAAATATCCCCAACTGGCCCAGAGAAGCATATTTAGGGAAATAACTGTATTGCTCTTGGTATGGACAAGGACTGGGCTTCTGAATGACCAGAACTGTGAGGAGGTAGGTGTGTTGAAGAAATAGGATGACCCTTGCACACAGTCAATCCGTCTCTAAACCTAGTGTCTCTCCTCTAGTGACCTCACTTTCAAGGATGGTTTGATGTCCATTTTAATAGCACTCAGACCATTAATCTGGGCCAATTTCTTGTAGCCTTTCTCGATCCAAACTTTCATAATGTCTCACCCTTTGGATTAAATTTTCTTATTCTGTAAAGAGATGCGCTACCTCTAATATAAAATATCGGGCTACAGGAAAGGGCCCTACTATGGTCTAAGTAGCCAAAGCTCTGAAGATTGTGCTATAAGCAGCTAAAACCTAAAATTAGAACCAGATGCCCCACCTAGGACCCCTCTTGGAGGGATCACACCCAAATCACATGACCACGGTGTGCCTCAATCTTTTTTTTTTTTAAGATTTTATTTATTTATTCATGAGAGACACTTAGAGAGAGGCAGAGACATAGGCAGAGGGAGAAGCAGGCCTCCTTTGTGGAGCCTGATGCGGGACCCAATCCCAGGACCCCAGGACCATGAGCTGAGCCAAAGGCAGATACTCAACCACTGAGCCACCCAGGTGACCCTGTGCCTCAATCTTTTTATCCTGAAGAAGGGCACATTCACTCTTAACCTGGAAAGAATTTTATAGGCTTGGGTTTGAGAAGCCAATTTGAAAGCACTATTAATTTCCCCCTGCACACCCTGGTATCCAGGTCCGTGTTAATGCTTGTATGTGGCTTTCAGTCTCAGAAACCTGGCTTCTCATAGCCACTGTTAACTGGACTGAAACTATTACCTTGTGGGACCTATGAGTTCAATGTTGACTTTTGAGCTTTCGAAATGGAAGTTGACAAACTAGATGTGGAAAAATTACTTAAGATCTTCTCAAGAATTTCCATTCCTAGTTTGCAAAAGTCCTGAAGGAGAGAACCTCTGCCTGGTTTATTCTGTCGCCCTGCAACTCCCTCCCTGGAGACATGTTGCAAACTAGCCTTTGCCAGAGCCAGGCTGCCACATAATGCTGCTGCTGCAATGGCCATGACCTTAATTACTATTGCCTATTATTCAAAAACACTAATTGAGTCATGGTCCCATTGCAAATGTGACTTAACTTGCTGTTTTACTGCTGGCTCAGGCACTGCAAATAAAAAATAATGGCAGTTGTAATTAACTCAGACCCAGCTGTATACCCTGCCCCTCCGCCCGTGACGGGTAAAAGTTCAATTAAAAAGTAAAGTTATTCACAGAGTAAGGTTTGGTCACACATCTGTCATACAGAGTGTGACAGGACACAAAAAATTACCCCATGCCACTAGGGAGGGAATCCCTAAGGACCTGTGGTAACTTTACTCTGGGACTTTCAAGGTAAATAGCTCTCTGATCAAGCAATTAAAATTACTCCATATATAGGGTCATATGATTAGTCATTTTCCTAAAAAAAAGTCTTAATAGAGGTGTTTATTTTAGAGTTATGAATGATAGATCAGTAAACTACTAAAGTAAAAGAAAAAAAAGGATCATGAAGTAATGCTAAGAATATAAGAACCTTATAGAAATGTCTGCAAACTACCCAAAAGGTTAGTTATTAGAAACCTCTGAAAAGATATATGACACAATGAGATGTTGCCCGCATCCCCTAGGATGGCTGTCATGAGAAAGAAGGACAATAACAAAGGTCGACAAGTTCAGAGACCTCGTGCGCCACCAGTGAGAATGTACGATGGAACAGCCACTTGGGAAACAGTTTGGTGAGTCTGAAAAAGTGAAACAAGTGTTCAAACGACCTGGCATTTCCACTTCCAGATATATACTCAAGATTAAAGACATATGTCCTCACAAAAACTTGTGCACGAGTGCTCACAGCAGCACTATTCATAATAGCCAAAAAGCAAGAGCAACACAAGTGTCCATTGATGGGCAGATGGATGAACAAAATATGATCTATCCATACAACGGACTATCATTCAGCCAAAGAAAGGAATGAAGCAGTGACATATGCTACGATGTGGATGAGTCTTGAAAATACGCCAAGCGAAAGAAGCCAGTCACAAAAGGCCACACATCATATGATTCCTTTTTTTTTTTTCATATGATTCCTTGTAGCCGAAAAGACCAGAATAGGTAAATTTGCAGGGAGAAAAAGTAGAATAGTGGTTGTCAGGGGCTGAGAGATGGGGGTGCAGGGGAGGAAACACCTTTCTCATTGGCTGGGTTCACAAATCATATTGATAAAATACGATGAACCAGGAAAAAAATTGATTACGTATGTCTGCACAAGAGTTTCACCGAGAAATGAGATGCAAGGGGGAGGCCAGGGGACTGAGGCTTATATAACATCTGAGGCTAAACAAAGAAAAAGGGGTTCAGGCTTCCAGAAAGGTGGAGGGAAAGCAAGTTAGGAGAAGGCAAGGAATATATGGTAATTAAGGGTTGTCTTGTTATGCACACAGCATCTGTCAGGTGTTAAGAGCACTGGGTGTCATACTATATGTTGGCAAATCGAAGTTCCATTTTAAAAAAGCAATAAAAAATTAAAAATAAAAAAATAAAAAAACAAAGCAATCAGAATAATCACACACACACACACACACACACACACACACACACACACAAAGAGCCATCTCTGAGAGTAGCTCTCTTCCTGGTCTGGAAGCACCTTCACAAACAGGGAAATTCATGCTTTTTTTCTTTTTCTTTTCTTCTCTCTCTTTTTTTTTTTTAAGGCAATTAGGAGTGGGCAGTAAAGATCTTTGTTTCTGCTGGTTCTCCATTGTCTTTAGCACAAAATAATCTTTGTCCCAAAGGGCATTGTCGTTACCTGGCCTGTTGTGTGAACCCCGTGGCCCCTTACCAGGGCCACTTCGGGACAGACAGCTACTGCCTACAGGAAGCGGCGGCCACCAGCTAAGCAAATAACCGAGACAACGAAGACACAGCTCAGAGTGAAAACAGAAGGATATATATAGGCACGGTCCTTTATGTTCCTGCCCCGATGTACACAATCCATGAGGATTGCAAACTTTAACCAGCGCGTAGGGAAATGTCCATCTGCATTTTGTTCACCAGTAATCTGGCCTCCCGTAATTTTTTTGATTTAAAAAAATTTTAGCTAAATGTCCAAACCGGTTTAAAACTAAATCTGATCTGATCGTGTTAATGATGTTGTCGGAAGTTTCCAGTATGTCTCAGATAAAGGTGCTCTGCTTCCTCAGGTTTGTCCCCTGTAGACACCTGGACACTTGAGGGAAGAGTGACAGCCCTGCCAACGTTTCCGGACTCGGGTGGATCACGATCTGGTCTTTGATCTGGTCCTTCCAGGCTTGAGCGCTGCTCTGGTGCCCTTCCAGACTCCTCAACCACCAACTTGGCTGGACCCTCACTGCTGTAGATCTCTGGGCCTTTCTACAGCCAGCTTGCTATCCCGGGGGTCCTCTGCACTCGCAGCCCCCCGCAGTCCCAGCCCCAGCGCTGGTGGCCTTCCTGCCTACCCCATGTGTGGCCCTGGGGGAGGTCCCCAGCTCTCAGCTCGGCATCCCCAGCAGGGAGGGAGCCTGGGCACCCTACCAAAGCTGGGTCCAACAGAACCCCATCTAGGGCGAGCCGGGCAGGTCTGAGAATTGTTCCAGACAGATTTTCAGGGCTCTAATGAGCTTCTTGTTTCTACAGAGCCCTTCCTCTCTCTTTGGCTTTTTTATTTTTCTTTCCTTACTTGAGCCAAAGTGAAATATAAGGCAGAAATCTGGGCATACACAACCCATTTGGGGCCTCCTACCTCCCTCTGCAGACCTCTTCACAATTCCCTGAGGCTGGAAGAATCAGGCTTTCCCTGCTCCCACAAATCTCGGTTCTCACCATCCTATCCTGTCTACCGCCCTAGTGGATCTCTCTGCACAGGGTAATCCAGGATTGGGTTGTGTTAAGAAGAGAGGCATGGAGGTGGAATGAATTGGAAAAATCTTCTCTTCGTTCTCGTTTGCATGTCAGGGGCCGAATGCTGTCTCATCTTTCCTGTGTTCACATGATGATATGCTGAATCTCTCTGTCCTGTGTGCTCCCCTTCCCTTGAACCAGGACAAGTCAATGCTTGGGGCCAAGGAAACGAAAGCCTGGCACTCCGAAAGGCAACAGAAAAATGCACATTAATACTTTCCAAAACCTACCTCTTTGCCATGTATGTATGTGCCATTTGATGAGAGTGCTCAGTAGGTAAGAATATTAAGGAATCCTAGAATAGTATTGAGTACTCAAGTACTCAAAACATGGTACCATAATGTATCATTCTTCTAGATCAACAAGTGTATTTTATTGTGCTAACAGCAGATGCTCTTGTAGGACGATGAAATGTAGATGCGTATAAATGGGAGACGTGTAATGTAAGAGTCCATAGAGTACTCTGGAATCACATAGCCTGGGTTCAATTCCTGACTCTGCCACTTACTTTTGGTAAGTGCCAGTCCTGTGCTTTTGTTTCCTCATTGATAATATAGGGGTAACAATTTAGAAGGCGTTTGTAACAAATACAGAAAACACACATATAAGGAATGTGTGTAATAAACATGGCTTTAATATTAAACTTTTCCTTATTCTCCAAAGTCACCACAGTCCATTTCAGGAAATATAAAAATATATGCTTAATGCTTTGTACAATCCTGGTTTTTGGTCCAAACAAAACTGGATCAGAAAAGCCAATAAATTCACTTTAAGAATCCCCAATTTTTTAAAAAAGATTTCCAAATGGATTAGGCAACTTTGAATAATGGGATTCACATAACAAAATCTGAGACAAGGGATGCTTGGGTGGCTCAGTGGTTGAGTGTCTGCCTTTGGCTCAAGGCATAATCCCAGGACTCTGGGATGGAGTCCCACATCAGGCTTCCTGCATGAAGCCTGCTTCTGGCTCTGCCTATGTCTCTGTCTCTCTGTCTCTCATGAATAAATAAATAAAATCTTTTAAAAAAATAAAATAATAAAATAAAATCTGAGACAAGACTAAACAAAGAACAAACAAATGTTCTAACACTAGCGCCTGCCTTTGGCCCAGGGCGTGATACTGGAGACCCGGGATCAAGTCCCTCGTTGGGCTCCCTGCATGGAGCCTGCTTCTCTCTCTGTCTGTGTCTCTGCCTCTCTCTCTCCATGTCTCTCATGAATAAATAAATTTTAAAAATCTAAAAAAAATTTTCTAACAAAATTAAAATTTCAAGTTCACAGATTTGTGTCATGCCAAAAAAAAGTACAGAAACAAAATTGTATTTACACAAGTTTCATAATAAAATAATGAAAAAGGCAAGACAGGTGATAGGAGAAGGAAAATATAGAAATAGCATAGCATATAATTATTAAACGGAGAACGCACTAGATCTACTAAGCCCTTAGCATGGACCATTCTTTAATCAGGCTTCCTCTATCAGAAAATTTTAGTGCACAGTACACCCAACTCACTCACTTCACACATACACCAGCACAATTAGAGTAGAACGGTTCCTAGCATGCGGTAAAAAAAAAAAAGTAATAAATGTTGTTTGCACATACATAATGGTGATATGCATAGAATTGTGATGTGAATCCGACTCCCATATAGCCCAACAAATAGGGCCCGGGTGCGGTGCTAAGCAGGCAGTGCAATTCCGTGTGCAACAAGACAGATGAGTCCTGCCCTTGTGCGGGGCCCAGAGCTCAGGACGCGGACCCACACAGGCTCCTCAAGCTGGGCAAGATCGAGGGGCGCCCTCGGGGGACTCCCCGGTTAGCTAGAGTTGCACGGCTTCCCGGGGCCCAGCCGGGCCGCCCCACCCAAAATGCAGCCCCACTGGGGATGTATGTTCTTTGCCCTTCAGCTCCGGGTTCCCAGCTCCGCGCATCCCCATCCCACAGCTCCGACTTTGGTCCCCCCCAGGTGTGCGGACCGCCCCGGGGACTGGGTTCTTCCATCAGGGGAACACTAGGGGGCAGTAGAGGCACTCGGGTTTTAAGGCGGGGAGCCTCCTAAAACCGAGCCCTAAAAACAGAAAAAAATAAATAAAAAAATAGATAATAATAATAAAAAAAGAACATAAAAATGATGCGAGGCAAGGAAGGAAGGAGGGACGGGGAGGCCTGGGGAAGAACGGTGGGACAGACGGGGAGGGAGGGTGTTCTGGCCCGGGTCTCTAAGTGTGGGGTTAATGCCCCCAGGAGCCCCGGGGCCAGGGGGAGGATGCACGTGCCCGGGGAGGGAGGAGGGAAACCCGCCAGGAGGGCCTGCCCCCCGCCCCCCGCCCGGGGGCCCGGCAGGTGCTTTGGCTCCGGGCTGGTCCTTCCCACCCGCCCCAGCCGCCGCACCCGCCCCGCCCCAGCGCCCACAGTCCGTTGTCTTCTAAGAGCTTTACTACCAGGAAGCAGATAAGAGGCAACAAAAATAAGCAAGTGGCAAGATAAAGGCAATCTTTGACAGCGCCTGGGGTGGAACCTCCAGCTCTTCTTTTCTTTTCAAACCTAGATTCCTCCAGAGAGAGCTCAGGTGACCAGCTGTCCAGGTGTGCCCAGGTGTGCCCAGGACGGACGGGGGTCCCCGCGATGGGAACCTACCCCCAAGCCGGGGAGAGCCCCGCACGAGCCCGGGAGGAGCTGGCGCCCTGCAGGGCCCCCCTGCCCTCCAGACAGATTCCAGGCTCACACTTGCAGGGTCACCCAGGCGGTTGCAAGGCGGGCGTTCCGGCTTCCCCAGTCACCTGTCGTCTCAAGTGGGCACTTTACAGTGTACGCCACTCAAAACCATTAGGGAGGAATCACCCAGTAGGTGACTGTGTCTCCTGGGACCCCCTCGTGGTTCTGTTCAGCTTCTTCACCCAGATGGGAGGGAGTAGGGCAGGGCTCTTTCTGGGTGCTCACTTGGGCATTTTGGGGAGGAGGGGTTATGTTCTCCAACCCAGGAAACCCTCCCATCCCTGACGGCCTAACTGCATTTTGCAAACTATTTCCTGAAAGACTATCGTAAAAACCATCTCAAAGTCAAACAGGATCCTTGAAGCAGGACTTCCAGCACCGTGATGGGCTAACACCGTGCATTTCCTAGAGGGACTCAAGGATGCGGCCCCTCCCAAACCAGGAAACCCCAGACCTTCCTCCCTTTGCTTCTGGCAGTTAACTAGAACAGCTTCGAGAACCTGTGTTCTGAAGAGCATAGGACCCTGGAGTCTTTGATTCCACCCTGAGCAACTCTGGGGCTCTCTCCCACAGACACCCAGCACCCCTTTTCATGGAGAAATCACACAGAACGCTGGAGGAGTTTCACTGAAGTGGCCCCACTGCCAGCCCAGCCACTGGGCAGCAGTGTGTGCGCGCGTGTGCACGTGTGTGCGTGCATGTGTGTGCATGCACGCGTGCACACACATGGGGACAGTCTGCCCTACCCAGCTCTTTATGCCTAACCCAGTTGCATGTGGCATCTCAGCTGGCATGAGGAGGGCAATATGAAGTCTTCTGAAGGCCTCTCTGCCCATGTGACTTCCTACACTTTTTAGGTGCAAGTACTAGCAGATTGACTTCTCAGGATCATCCCCTTGTGTGCCAGCATGTGTAGGATTTACTTCAGGTGACTGAACAAAAGGTAGTTTTGTTATACTCTTGCTTAAATGTACTATCACATATGCCCATTTTATGGTTTCTAGTAGCATTGAAGACTCTTGCCTTGAGATCAGTTCAAAGCAACACGTATGTAATGGGTTTTCTTTTTTCAAATGATACGTCTTTTTTCATTTTTTCCCTACATTTTGTTTTTGCAAATTTTTAAATGGAAAAAAAAAACCACAGCAAGTGCTGATTTATATACTGAAAACAGGCTCTCTAAAAGTAAATTGGGAAATGCAGCTTGAATTCCTTAATTTATTTATTTTCCCCTCCAGCTAATGTTGCTTGTTTGTTATTCTGAATCTGAGTGTTGATGCTAAGAAAGAAAAAGGGTGCCCTCCTGCGGGGCATTTATCACCTGTAAATTTCCATGAGAACTTGTGCCTCTAATCTCTGAATTTGTTTCCTCCAGAGCAAATTGACTTTCATCGAGGTGACTTTGGAACCAAGTCGTTTTGCAGGTTCGGAGAGGTAAGCTCTGCAAGCTCTAGGTAAGCTCTGCAAGCCCTAGAGGTAAGCTCTGCAAGCCCTAGAGGTAAGCTCTGCCGCCTTGCAGAGCCCCCCACTGCCATCCCCCCTCTTCAGAGCAGTAGTTCCCCCAAAAAAGCAATCCAAGTTGTTTAATTAAAAGATTACCAGCTCCTTATTTCCTAAGTGAAACAGAATGGTAAGTGTCCCTGCTGTAATGTAAATAATGGAGATCAGCCTTTCCACACACATCCTGGTGAGGGAAATTGCTCTTAGAAGGGCTGTCAGCCTCTCCACCACTGCACTTTGGGCTGAGACTCACACATATGTGCTATTAAAGTTGATTTCTGGCAAGTGCTATTAGTGGTATTTATTTAAAAGACGCCAACTACTTAAATGGAGTTAAAACAAACAGGTCTTTCACTCCCTGAGCCCCAACCTACAACCTTTGGCTCAACCTTCTCTGAGTTTTGTTTGGATTTTTAAAAATTGACAACACCCTATAATAAATTCCCTCCTTCTGTACCAACTGGTCTCAACTGGCACTGGAAATGCTGAAATGCCAAAGAGAAGGTTGAAGCTGTCTAGGTGGCAGCTTGCTGAGAAAAATTAACCTCCCTTGGTTTCCTCCCTGGGTTTTAGACTGATTGAGGTCACCTTTTAAAGAACAACCTGTCCACTCTTACCACCTGCAGTTGGGGGTGGGTCCTACCAGCAGCTCACATTACTAACTGTGGCAGCAATGCTCCGGGGCCTGGGTGTTCTGCGGGCCCAGGGAGACTTGATGGAGTTAAGATTGCACAGTGAATTTCAATGTCAGGGAATGTGATGGCTGGAAGGGACCCTGGAGAAGATGAATCCCTATGTTTTCCTGAAGAGGAAGCTGGGGCCCAAGGCCACTGAGCTAGCTGATCAAGGGAAGGGGAACTAAGTAGTTGCTGCTTTTTGCCAACTCTTCCCTTGACCACAGACACTTACCCACCCCGTCTTCTCAGCTTAGATTTCTTTCCCCGGGTGGCAGGGGAACCAGGAAGGGGCCAGTGGGAAGGAGGCCTGATGGTTAAGGAAGACAAACCAGTCTTCCAAATAGCAGCCAGCACCGTAGGGGAGGAGAAGGCAGGACCAGAAATGACTGTGGGCTTAAAAATGTTTTTTTTTTTTTTTCAGGGATGCCTGAGTGCCTCAGCAGTTGAGCATCTGCCTTCAGCTCAGGGCATGATCCTGGGGTCCTGGGATCGAGTCCCACATCGGGCTCTCTGCAAGGAGCCCTCTGCCCATGTCTCTGCCTCTCTGTCCGTGTCTCTCATGAATAAATAAGTAAAATCTTTTTTAAAAAAATGGGTTTACTCTGCCTTCCCTTTTTCTTTTTCTTTTTGGATTTAATGTGCAAGGGTTTGAGTTAATTATGAACCTTAGTTCATGGCACATTATTATCTTTGTCCTCTCAATGACCCCTCTGTTGCTTTGTTTATTTATTCTCTTATCACCAAGCTCCATTCACTTCTGCTGATAGGCAACCATTCTCATTTGTTTATTGTGTATCTTTTTATTGGTACGTGTTCTTGCAAGATGGTATGATTTTGTGATATGCATGAACATATGGATAGATAGATCTCTATATGATATACACGAGTTTTTAATTTCATTTTGAAACAATTACAGACACACAAGAAGTTGTAATAAAAAAAATAGTACAAGGGCGCCTGGATGGCTCAGTCAGTTAAGCATCCAACTTGGTTTTGGCTCAGGTCATGATCTCAAGGGTCACAAGATTGAGCCCTACATCGGGCTCCATGCTCAATGTGGAGTCTGCTTGAGATTCTTTCCCCCTCCGTTTCACTTGCCCTCTGCAATTCCCCCAGCTCATGCTCTAAGATAAATAAATAAATAAAATCTTTTAAAAAATGATACAGAGAGGCACATAAAATGTTCAACATCATTACCCATTAGACAAATCAAAATCAAAACCACAAAGACCATTTCACACCCAGTAGGATGGTTATTATTTAAAACAAATAACCAAACCCAACCAAAGCAAACAAGTGTTGGTAAAAATGTAGAGAAATTGGAAACGTTCTGTATTGCTGGCAGGGAACTAAAATGGTGCAGCCACACCGCAAAATGGTGTGGTAGTTCCTCAAAAAGTTAAACATAAAATTACCGTATGTCTGATTGAGCAACTCCCCTCCTAGGTATTATACCCAAAATAATTGAAAGCGGGGACTCAGATAAATGTATACCAATGTTCATAGCATCATTCACAATAGCCAAAAAGTTGAAACACTTGAAGTGTCCATCAATAGATAAATACGGATTTTTAAAAATGTAGTATTTGCCCACAGTGGAATATCCAAGGGGGAAGCCCCTGAAACATCCAAAAGCTGTTTGCTTTGAAAAAGGCATTTTTGTTGCCAAAGCTGAATGACGGTGAGCAGATAGGCTGAGGCCGTTTGGAAGGAGGTGGCTCTGGCAGGTGTGGGCAGGACCAGGGCTGCAGAAGCAGGTGCTGCTGAGTTACATTCTGTCCAGGATGTGGTTCTAAAACAGGCCAGTTTCATCCATCATTAATTTTTACTTCCCTAAATTGTGCCATCTCCTGGTTTTCTCATGGTACCTTCCCCAAGAGGCTTCTTGAACTTCTCCACCAGTCTCCAGACACACAGCACCTGGATTTCCCATGTTTGAGAATATTCCCTGGACAACCATTCCCCACCCCAGATGTGATATGGGGAGATGACCAGATATAGGGTCCTACACACATGAAGCTCAACATACTTCAACATTTACTTTTACTTCATAAAAAAGCGAGACTGCATCTATATACCTTTTGTACATTAAGATTTTAATTCTTTCTTTCTTTCTTTCTTTCTTCTTTCTTTCTTTCTTTCTTTCTTCATACTCTCTCTTGAAAAAAGATCCCATGAAATAACTGAAAATGCTTACAGAGCTCTTGCAAATTTGGAGAACTCAATTTAGTGTAAGCGTTTTGTAAAGAATCCTCCCTTTAAAGGATGCCATTCATCAGTTTAACAAATGAGTATTGCCTATAATTCAAGGCACTTGGTGGCTGTATTTTTTAATGAAATATTACTGATAAGCCAAACTGATTCACCCCATTTATATGAAATTTAGCGTTTCATATTAGGTTTCACAGTCTTAGGGTGGGGACTCCACTGCAAGATATAAAATTTAAAAGCCATAAAAGAAAGTATGCAGGTGGGAATGTATCATAATTTTTTTGAAGGATTCTCCCTGGAAACAACAAAAATGAGACAAACAAGAGCAAATTAAAAGACAAGAGATAGACCAGGAGGAGATAGTGTATCGTGTATAAGAGATTAGGTCAATGGCCATATTATTCAAAGAGTGTCTACAAACCCGAAAATAAAGACCAAGAAAAAAAAAGGGGGGGGGGGGAATGGGGGATGAGAACAGGGAATTTATGAAGGGATTACAAATGGCAATAGGATTTGTGAAAAGATATCCAAGTTACTAAAGAAATAAAAATCTAAAGTATAACACTTTCCTCCTTAAATTGAGAGATTGAATGTGATTGTGGGAAACTGGAACTTTTATAAACTGGTAGTAGACATAGAAACTGATATTTTTCTAGAAGTCATTTTTGTAGAGCCTCTTAAACTTTCACATCTAGGTACCTAGGAATTTAGAAGTCCATAACTAGATACATATTCGACGCTAATGCTTACACATGCATATGCCAGTATGAATACAAGGAGCCTCGTCAAATAAATTATGATACATTCATTCAACAAATACCACATATCCCTCAAGAAGAATGGCGTGTCATATAAATATGGACCCGAGGGGCGCCTGGATGGTTCAGTGGGTTAAGAGTCTGACTTTAGCTCAGGTCATAATCCCAGGATCCTGGGATCCAGCCCCACATCGGGCTCCCTACTCATCAGGGAGTCTGCTTCTCCCTCTCCCTCTGCCCCTCCCCATGCTTGTGCTCTCTCTCTTTCTCAAATACATAGAGAAAATCTTTTTTTTAAATTTTTATTTATTTATGATAGAGAGAGAGAGAGAGAGAGAGGCAGAGACACAGGCAGAGGGAGAAGCAGGCTCCATGCACCGGGAGCCCGACGTGGGACTCGATCTGGGGTCTCCAGGATCGCGCCCTGGGCCAAAGGCAGGCGCCAAACCGCTGCGCCACCCAGGGATCCCGAGAAAATCTTTTTTTAAACACAACATTTTATTTATTTATTCATGAGACACACACACAGAGACAGAGGCAGAGACACAGGCAGAGGGAGAAGCAGGCTCCATGCCGGGAGCCCGACGTGGGACTCGATCCTGGGTCTCCAGGGTCACACCCTGGGTCAAAGGCGGTGCTAAACCTCTAAGCCATCCGGGCTGCCCGAATTATTGGTTTTTAAATCTTATTTTAGGACATAAGACTTTCTGTAAAATAACCTGCTGTAGGCCTCTCAGATCATCACATAACCCCACAGATAATGGAGCAAGTTCTTCAAAGTCCTGATCTGGAACATTCATCTCTGTATTCCCCAGATCCAGCTTGGCGGCTGACCTCATGAGAAGGTTGGATAAATGCTTGGTTGAAGACCAGGGGGCTTCACATTTCCCCACTCCATGCAGCTGCAGAGGCTAGTGTGGCTTTATCATGATGCAAGCTCAGCTCAAGCCTGCTCTTAGAACCAAGCTCCCAAACCGCTTGGCGAAAGCAAAAGTGTAAGGTGGTCAGAAACTCCCACCCAGGTGTGGTCCGGCTTCTCCTCACTCCAGCTGCAGCAGCGCCACCTGCCTGTCCCAGTCTGCAGACTCTCAACTCAGTTCCCAAGATAGACACCAGAGCTGAAAGAGGGAGGGGTAAGGTTGGTGGGGGCCAGAGAGGGGGTGCGAGGGGGGCAGACATCCAAAGAGGTGAAGCACGTGACGTGAAGGCACGAGGAATCTGCAGCAAGCAATCAGGAAGAGACACAGGAGATGGTACATTTCGTGTAGAAGAAGACCCACACCGGCTGGACGCCCTGGCCTTGCCTGCTAACGCCTCCTGCTCTTACGGATGAAGCCCTCTTTGACCACGTACACACACATCTTTCCTAAGGGAGAGTGGCAAACAGTAACAAAATAGACTCCTTGAAATAAATCTATGGATTTGCAAGCTTTGGCTCACAAGCACGAGCCACTCAGTGGGCTTCAGATGGTGTCTGACATCCAGCAACTTGCCTTAGTCTTCGGTCTGCCACCAAAATATCAAAGGCCGGTGTTTGTCCGGGCCTTACCACGTGCCATTACTCTAAGCCCTTGGTGTATAGTAACTCTTTTCATCTTCCCCCCAATACCAGTAAAGTAGGAGCCCTCTTCTATAGTTGTCGGTGCGGTTGAGTAATTACTCTGAGATCACTCAGTTACACCCCCCCCAAACCCTCCCACACCATTGCCTCTCCCACTCAGATGCCCCAAACCCCTTTCCTTTTTGTTTTGTTTTGTTTTTTTTTTTCAATTTGATTTGCAGGCCCTAGACTTTGAACTTGAGATTTTTTTCCCTCCCCTACACATCTAAGCTGGGACATTATGGCTCCCTAGGAGCTAGCCTAGCTACCGTGGATGGGGACAAGAGGCATGCAGAGGGAGCACAAGAGAATGCCCAGAAGTCAGTGAGGTAATACAAGGTATTCAAAGAAATTGTGGTCACCTATTGACTGAGGAGGACATAGTGTGGGGGACAGAGATGTGGGCTGTACCCAGTTCACCATGGTTTTTTTTTTTCAAAGATTTTTTTATTCATTTGACAGAGAGAGAGAGGCAGAGAGAGAAAGAACACAAGCAGGAGGAGCTGCAGGCAAAGGGAGAGGGAGATACAGACTCCCCACCGAGCAGAGAGCCTGATGCAGGGCTCCATCCAGGACCCTGAGATCATGACCCGAGCTGAAGGCCGAGGCTTAACTGACTGAACCACCCAGATGCCCCCTCACCATATATCTTAAAGGCCAAGCTTTTAGACTCCCCCAGCATGGCTGGGGGTCTAAGGTGGCGCAAAATCTTCAAGGAGTTTTGGGCACTGGGGTGGCTCAGTGGTCGAGCAACTGCCTTTGGCTCAGGTTGTAATCCCGGGGTCCTGGGATCGAGCCCTGCATCAGGTCCCCCCCAGGGAGCCTGCTTCTCCCTCTACCCGTGTCTCTGCCTCTCTCTGTCTCTCATGAATAAATAAATAAGATCTTTAAAAAAAAGTCTTCAAGGAGTTTTAAATGGAAATGGGAAGGCTGGGACCTCAGTTTCAGGACCATAGTGTGTGGAATAGAGTGTGTGTGTGGGGGGGGCGGGGGCTCCAGGTAGGGGACAGGTATCAGGAGGCTATCACGGTTATCCGCGTGACAAATGTCAGTGAACCAACCTGGGAGGCCAGCAGTGGGTTGCAGGGAAAAAGACAAATTAGAGGCATTTATTTATTTATTTATTTATTTATTTATTTATTTATTTATTTATTTTTATTTTTATTTTTTTAAATTAAAGGCATTTAAAAAGAGAGTGCTGAGTGCAAAAAATGAAGGACGAGAAGCTGCAAGTGAGAAAAAGACGATGTTAAAGACAATTTTGGGGGAAAAAAGATAAAATGACTCATAAGGATATAAAATGAACACATGTTAAAGATTTTATTTTACTCATAAAGAAGAAGCCAGGCAGATGTTATAAGTGGTTCCAGGGAGAAATTGAAAAATAGACACATTTATAGATGAGGAATATTGAAATGAATGCCCAAAACTAGCTTCTTCCCCAGTGAAGAGAATTCAGCCGACCTCTACAAGATAGAGCGGGATCTGCATGTCTACAGCTAAGAATTATTCTGCCATCTGTTACGTACGATGTACAGGCTTGTACAGCAGGCCGCATGCAGTCGGAGTACTCAGAGCTGTGTCCTCTAGACAATGCACAGTTTTCCCTGGAAGCACCAATTCCCCCTTGCAGCAGGATGACTCCATGATGTCTGACTTGGACACCCAGAGGGGTGGTTGTGACGTGTGTGTTCAGGGGATCTATATCCCAGGAGGAGGTTCTGGAAATGGAAGGAAGAGGGGCTAACCAATGGACTTGGTCACATTTCAGGAGCTAACACTCCCACCTGATGGGCAAACACGTAAAGATATGAAGGAGCTACTGAGAGGAGGGATTAACACAAAGGGCTAAATGTCTAAGGTTAGGAGTGGTTGTCCTGCTCTGATTTCAAGGCTAAAAGACCTGGGGCTCAATGGCTTCAGATTTCGGAGAGGCATTGCTGGAAGAGCCTCTCCTGCTCTCTACCACATTTGACCTTTATAAACACCGTTTTACAGACGGTTCTGTGTACAACACCATGGTATATTCCACACAGATCTTGCCTGGAAGGAACTTCCAGTGTGGCTGTTTCAAATTTGGAACGCATTTTTCACTGGAAAGAATGTCACCCACATGACCACTTTCCAACCCAACAACTATTGCCCTGTTTGAAGACTCCTCAATACAGGAATGGCTTAAAAAAAAATACAGGAATGGCTTTCCAAACCCAAAGTGGCAAATGTGAAGTGCAAAGATTGCCAAAAGACATATACACATATACAGATTATTTTTAAAAATTAAGTTGGTTTTATGACTTCCATGTATTGAAAGTAAAATAAAACTGAGTGCAACTTGTGGCTGCCCTGGAAATTTTAGATCATACAGTTAGATGCAGGGTGGGTTGGAGTGGGGGGTGGTTTGGAGAGCACACAGTATAAGACAATTTCTACAGACTAAAATTTCAGTTTGTCAAAAGGGATGACTGAGTAAAGAATAAGCCAGCTTGAGCCAAAGGCTCTCAATGTCCCTTGATGTTTCCACAGTAAATGAATCTCTGAAGAAAGGACAGATTTTGGTTTTGTTATAAACACTAGCGGTGCTCCAACATTTAATAGCATATACTGCACTTTGTGTTTGTTTGTTTTTACTAAGTAAAGCAATGTGGTGTATTAGTAGTAATTAAATATAACCAGAAAAGAGGAAGATGAATGAGAGTAGCAGTGGTTTGTGTAGATTCTGGAAGGATTCTATGTTTTTCGGCCTTTGTTCTTCTCCATTCCTCATAGTAAATGTTATCAGACCCTTACAAACAGTCCCGTCCCTCCCCTGTCTGGGATAGCTCTTAAATAGATGTTGTCTGGGTGCTTCTAGTTGTCCATGGTAGGTTCTGGGTCCTGAACCCAGCCACATAGACCTGGCTTCTAAAGGCATTGGAGTTCAAGGTCTATGAACAAGACCCACCTTGCTCTGGCCAGTCCCTTTCTCAAAGCCCTAACCTGGAGATTAGGACCCTGTCCCTGCTGAAGTACTTCTCTGAGGTCAGCTGCCGATCTTGCTGGACTTTGAGCACTACCTCCACCACTCTCTGCGGCCAGGCTCTGCTTGCTTATTGGAACATCCCGACCTCTGGGATCAGGCCTACCCACTCACCCCATGCTGAGTACCACCAGGACTCTGGCCTGCACTTGTATCCTTCAGATGCTCTGCCCTGGACTCTACACCAAACCTCAGTTCAACATCAGCTGCTGGGTTGCTGCCAAGCAGAAACACGGCCATGGTGGCCAAGTCCCATGACTGGCTCTGTCCAGCCCATTTCTCTGTCTACACACTGCTGGGTCATGCCTGTCTTCACTCTGAAAATCCAGTTAACGCAGGTTTGGAGCACTGCTAGTATTTATATCAAAACCAAAATCTGTCCTTTCTTCAGAGATTCATTTACTGTGGAAACATCAAGGGACATTGAGAGCCTTTGGCTCAAGCTGGCTTGTTCTTTACTCAGTCATCCCTTTTGACAAACTGAAATTTTAGTCTGTAGAAATTGTCTTATACTGTGTGCTCTCCACCCACCCCCTCCCACTTTCGCTCTGAAGATTCTTGGTCTCCAACATCAACAACCTTGCAGAGCTTTACTTTCCTCAATTTGTGTTATATAGATGTACTGTTTAGTTTTATACAAATAATTTTAAGTCAAATATTCACCCCTCTTCTCCCCAACATTAGAAATCACTGTTCCCCACACATGGATGTTTGTGTGCTCATGTGTGTGCTTATCGATAACATTACACTGGCAGTGGTTCAACTCCCCTTAATCTTCCTTTCCATAATAATATCAGAGACACCTCCAAAGTGCCAGGTCCTATGCTAAGGGCCTTATATGCACTCTCATTCAGTCTCCTCAGGCCCATGAAATAGGTCCTCTGATTGGTCCTAATTGTTGCGTGAGAAATAGGAGGCTTAGGGAGAGAAGCAATTTGCCAAGTGTCACATTTCAGGGGGGTGGGCAGAGCAAGATCTGAATCGAAGCCAGGTGCCTGTGGGTGTTCTAAATCTCAGCCTCATCATGGCTCGGGCACAGAGAGGGCCCTAAACGCATGCTTGTCCAGTGAATGAATGCATAACTCCTACTTACTTAGGATTTAACACCAGCTAGAGCAGATTATACATCTGTTTTGTACCAGCCACTGTGCTTTGACATGAAGTGGTTTATCTAAGATAATACCCCTAATTAAAAATTAGAAAACAATCATCATCAGAACCAAGTCTAGAATACACTTTTTATTTTATTATTATTATTATTATTATTAGTAGTAGTAGTAGTAGTAGTAGTATTTAATAAAACCACTAGGGCATCTGGGTGGTTCAGTTGGTTAAACATCTGCCTTTGGCTCAGGTCCTGATCCCAAGGTCCTGGGATGGAGCACTGAGTCAGGGTCCTTGCCCCGCGGGGAGCCTGCTTCTCCTTCTCCCTGTCCTCCACTCACACTTGCTTTCTCTCAGATAAACAAATAAAGTCTTTAAAAAAAAAAACTGCCATGGTGGGATCCCTGGGTGGCGCAGTGGTTTGGCGCCTGCCTTTGGCCCAGGGCGCGATCCTGGAGACCCGAGATCGAATCCCACGTCGGGCTCCCGGTGCATGGAGCCTGCTTCTCCCTCTGCCTGTATCTCTGCCTCTCTCTCTCTGTATGACTATCATAAATTAAAAAAAAAAACTGCCATGGTGACTCAGTTGTCCTTTTTGGCTTGGAAAGGGAATGATAAAGATGAAGTTAGAGAAAAGAGTCTGCTTTTTAGTGTAATGGAGGAAAACTGAAAAGGAAAAAAATAATCAAAGAGGGTGTATAGTAACCCACAGGATGTTAGACCTACAAGTGATTAAATTCAGGTCAGGTGCCAAAAAGGAAGCCCCTGTTTCCTCTTCAGGTAGTTTAAAATATCCCTCCCCTTGCCAAAGCTCATGGGGATCCCAAATTACACCAGAGAATGGCTACTGCGGGCAATGCTCAAGTGCTCTGGAACCAGCCCTGCATGGCTTCAGATTTCATCTCCACCCACTCACGGACTATTTGGCTTTGATGAAGGACAACAACACCCACCTTACAAGATTAGGTCTAAAACCAAGCATAGTTGATTGGCATTCGATACATAGTAGCTATTGTACTTGTTATTAATTACGACTACTTACTAATTAAATATGCAATGAAATTTTAAAAGCATTTTGAAGAGAAACAAAGTCTCCTGTGGAGGTCAGTTGACAAAGACCCATTATTCAAAGTACACTTGACATATTTGCAAAAGCAGAGAAAGCAGCCACTCCTGAGAGCCCTAAAACCAAGAAATGAATATTCCTACCCAGATGTCCTGGGGCAAGCCAATATGGTACAACCAATCAAATAGACAAAAATATCTCCAGACCTGGAGAAGAAGCAAATTCCAGGCCAGAATCATTTCCTTGTTGACACTAATTAAGAGTTCAAGCCAGTTCCTCAGTGAAGAGGAATTATTTGTAGGAGGACTCATTATATATGTCTGATAGTTCCTCACATAGAACACCTGAGAATAATCACTATTACAGAGTGTGGTTTCAGTCACTTCCAAATTATTTAATTTTTTTAATAAGATCTGGAGTCAAAAAAAAAAATCTGGAGTTTATCCCTACAGGTATTCATTCTGTCAGAGGTACCTCCTGTGGAGTTGACTTGCCTCTCCCAGTCAAGGTCCTACCGCAGAGGGGAAAAACTAGCTCAGCTTATTTCTGACTTGGAGTGAGACAAGTTGCATGGTGTAGGGGTGGAAAATTTTTCCCTCCTTCTCTTCTAGGTTCTTTGCCTGTTCAAACAATTAAAATGACGTAGGGCAGATTAACAGGAGAACAACAAATTTAATCGCATATAATCAGGATCTCCATAAAGATATGGAGACTCAAGAGGCAGTCAGGTAGTTGAAGCTTATATAACATCTTGAACTGCGGAGAGGGATGAGGGAAGGGGACACAACGGAGAAGGAGGCCATCCACTGGAAGGGAGAAGAGAGGTTTGAAAAACAAAGATGGCCCTATTATGTCCAGAAATTTTTTCAGTTGAGAGCAATCTCTGCTAATACAGGCTCCCTTTCCATTGGAAATTTAGGCAGTCAAGGGGGAGGTACACAGTTTTCCCTGAATCTGCTGGATTTTGATTGCCCTCAGCTCAAAATAATTCTTGTTTGCTACGGTGGCATATTTTGGGGAGATTTGTTCTGAACCGTTTCAATAGTCATGGGAGAAAGATCACCTAACTGTGAAATTCATGAAGCAGTCAGGGGGATAAAGTCCCTTTTTTATACCTCCCTCTCTGGGATTCCCATATTCAATCTATTACCAGGTCCTGTCAGTTCTCCCATCTCCGTCACCCTCCTTCCTCCCTTGCTCCATTTTTATGGCAACACCTCTCCCCTTGCTTCCTTCAAACCAGTTCTCCATTCAACAGAGTGATCCCTTTAAACCTGAACTCATCCCATGCACTGCATTGCTTTGATTCTTCGATTAATAAAACCCTGGAGTTCTTGCGTGGCCACGTGGCTCATGCTCACTCGTATCCCTTACCCTGGACTTCTTCCCGTTTGTCAGACAGACCTTCATACAGCCCGTCCCTTCTCCTGGGAATTCATTTTTTCCTACTTTCTAGATCCAACCTATTCTCAGGTCCTATTTCTAGTCACTTCCTTAGGAAAGCTTTTCCCAACCACCCCAGTTTAAATTAATCTCAATTTTTAAAAATATTTTATTTATTTATTCATCAGAGACACACACAGAGAGAGAGGCAGAGACACAGGCAGAGGGAGAAGCAGGCTCCATGCAGGGAGCCCGACAGGGGACTAGATCCTGGGATTCCAGGATCACAACCTGAGCCAAAGGCAGAGGCTCAACCACTGAGCCACCCAGGCGTCCCTCTCATTTCTTTCCTTAATATCATTCATCATAATTTGTAATTTGTGTGTGTGTACACATGCACATATGTGTATGTATATGTATATACAATATACACATACAGATACTTCTATATTAACATTTTCAGTTCATCGTCTCTGCTTTAAGACTAAATTCTCTGGAGGTAGGAACCATGTCCTGTAGTCACTACCAGGCACCCAGCACCTTGCACAATGTATGTGACCTGAAAGGAGTCAATAAATATGTGCTAAACAACTGGATAAATTCCTTGAAAAGGAGACAGAAAGAGGCAGGGATGAGCAGTTCCTAGCATTAACTACCAAGATAATGATTCTCCTAGGAGAGGAGGCAATATTTAACCAGCTGTCAACAGATGCAGGAAATTTGAAAACCAAGTCTTTTTATTTGAAACAAATTCTACAGGCTTTCTTTAACCATTTAGTATACTACACACAATTGAGAATTTGAAAGAACAGTAAAATGAAGCAATGCCATCACAATTCACAGGTGTAAATCCTTTATGTGCACATTTCTCATGCTTATAAACTCAGAAGAGGAGAGGAGTTGATGGCCAGGACACAGAAATTGCTCCTGAGAAACAGCTACATGCCGTTGATTTCTGTGTTTCCTGAGCTGTCTCACCAACAATAGGCTATTTTTGCTTCAGCTTATGAGTGCTAACCCAACACCCTAGATCTCATTGTTTTTATTGTTATTATTTTAAAGATTTATTTATTTTAGAGAGAGAGAGAGTACACATGTGCCTGTGCCGGAGGGGAAGGGAGGGGCAGAGGAAGAGAGAGAGAGA
The DNA here is from genome assembly GCF_905146905.1 of Nyctereutes procyonoides. Classification (NCBI taxonomy): domain Eukaryota; kingdom Metazoa; phylum Chordata; class Mammalia; order Carnivora; family Canidae; genus Nyctereutes; species Nyctereutes procyonoides. The sequence goes on along the minus strand of NW_026575082.1, from coordinate 14,740,753 downwards.
GAATCTTGAACAGCTGAGTGTGGAGCCCAACACAGGGTGTGGAGCCCAACACAGGGTGTGGAGCCCAACAGAGAGCTCCATCCGACAAACCCGAGGTCACGACCTGAGCCAAAACCAAGAATTGGATGCTTAACTTACTGAGCCACCCAGCTGCCCCAGATCTCACTGTTTTTAATGGTTGGCTTTGATGCTAATTTACATTCTACTCCTGTTACTGATAGACTTGGAAGCCAGCAGTGGTAAGTGCAGGCAATGTTTAGAACGCAGGATTCGGGCCCATGAAGGTGGTGACAATGATTCCCTTCCAAGAAGAACATTAGAAAAAAGAGAATTTTTTTCCCAATCCCTGCCCAATGGTTCTTTATTCCAGAAGCTATTAATTTTCTATACTCCCACCATGGGAAAATGTTTGGTCTCAAGGGAAACAAGCCAATTAAGCAGTTGCTTAAGGGTGAAACCAAAATAAGTTAGGAAATTTTAATGGTTCCACTAATTGTTCCTCCTGAAATCTAACGAGGAGGACACTCAGATGGAAATTTGGCAGATAGATACCATCACTGGCAGCCATGGAATGCAGTGACATACAGCCTGATGCAATCCAGCAGTCCGAGGCCAGGAAGGACTCTGCCCTCTAATAATGATTTGGGGGACATAAGGTAGAAAATGTGTTAAGCTGCAGACAGCACATTAGGTATTAGGTAAGCTGGGAGCACATGGGCTGTTGGAGCCCGGTTATCCAAGTCCGTGGTCTGCTGTCTCCTTCATGTGATGGGGTCTCACAAGGAAGAGGGCTTTGGCCCACTTTTGCTTCATGGAACATTCTCAACCTGCTGGACCTCTCATTATCTTCACTGATTTCTTGGAAGTCCAACCCCGCTCGAGGCTCTGCAGGGGTTAGGATCACAGTGGTAGGATATGTTCAGAATGCAGTGGAATGAAAAGCTGTGCAACTTTCCAAAATGTTCCAATGAAATGGAAAAGAAAATTAAAAATTTAAGCCTCTTACAATGTAAATAGTGCCAAGCACGCCTTGCAATTTGAACACTCTTGCCTATTAAAAAAAGAAGAAGAAGAAAGAAGAGAAGAAATCCAGAAAACTGAGCATGTATGAGATGAAGTACCAAGAATACTTAGAGTACTGAGGTAGAAAAAAAAGAAAGAGTACTGAGGTAGAAGTTGAGGGAGACCATGATTCTACTCCCAGCGAGGCATGATCAGCTCACACTATAACCTGGGGCCTCACTGTTCTCACTGGGTTTAATGTCACCCACCCTCCTCCTCCCATGAAGTTGCTCAGAGTTCTCAGTTCAAATCATCTGGATAACCCTAAGAGTGTCTTGAAAGGCATGAAATCAGGATCCCTGGGTGGCTCAGTGGTTTAGCGCCACCTTCAGCCCAGGGCCTGATCCTGGAGACCCGGGATCCAGTCCCACGTCGGGCTCCCTGCACAGAGCCTGCTTCTCCCTCTGCCTAGGTCTCTGCCTGTCTCTCTGTGTCTCTAATGAATAAATATATAAAATCTTAAAAAAAAAAAAAAGTTAAAAAGAAAAGCATGAGGGATCCCTGGGTGGCGCAGCAGTTTAGCACCTGCCTTTGGCCCAGGGCGCGATCCTGGAGACCCGGGATCGAATCCCACATCAGGCTCCCGGTGCATGGAGCCTGCTTCTCCCTCTGCCTGTGTCTCTGCCTCTCTCTCTGTCTGTGTGTGTGTGTGTGTGTGTGTGTGTGTGACTATCATAAATAAATAAAAAAAATAAAAAAAATTAAAAAAATTTTTAAAAAAAAGAAAAGCATGAAATATTTCTGTAAATGCCTGTTTATTAACCAATTAGCCCTGCCTGAACTGGAGGGACGAGAGAGAACAAGGTTTCAGGACACTCCCACCTGCCTCCTCTCAAAAGGCATAATTTCTCATATTGTAGGAAGGAAAACTGTGACTCTTGTCTCATCAGCCTGTTGCAGCATTTTTTTCTTGCTGTAACCAATCTCTGATACTCATACGGTGTCAGGCTTCCGTCTTAATAGAGTAGGTCTCTCTCTCACCAGGCTACCTGCAGAAATCTCTGAAGGCAGCGCTCAAGGGTCCTCGCTTCTCTCCAACCCATTCAGGATTAAATGCTTCTTCCAGGGGCGCCTGGGTGGCTCAGTCCATTGGGCATCTGACTCTAGATTTCGGCTCAGGTCATAATCCCAGGGTTGTGGGATGGAGCCCCGCATCAGGCTCCCTGCTGGGTGTGGAGCTTGCTTGGGATTCTCCTTCTCCCTCCAATAAAAAAAAATAAATAAAATTAAATAAATAAATGCTTCTTCCAAAGCGAATCCACATCCTGGAGCTCAACATCTATTCTGCTCGTCATTTGTCATGCCCTGTGCATCTGTGTATCCTGCTGGGCTGGGGAGGAACCTGGGGACCCAAGACAATGTCTTCTTTGACTTTGGTTCTTTCAGATTGGCCAGCCTGGTGTCTGGCATGTAGTAGGAACATGATCACATTTTCCCTTAGTTGAGCATAATTGTCTTTTCCTTTTTTTTTTTTAACACAATTCTTTTGAATTCTGGGCATAACAGCTAAAAGCAATATTTTGCTGCTTCACAATTGGAAAACTGGAAATTTGCCACTGAGGTGAACAGAAATTTCCACACAGTTATTTTTCTTCTTCAGCATTAGGAAAGCAGTGTTTCCTGACAAATACTATTCTGTGTGATGAAAGAATCGTAGAGCTGGAGCAGGAATGTGTGTGGGACAAACAACATTTGTTATTGTGACTTTACACAAATCAAAAGGACTTTTTTGGCTTCTCTCACCCAGGTGGCTCCCTGGCTCCACGGCTCACTTATTTAATGCTTCTGCAGCCAAAAAATGTAGTCCTCTTGTTGCTTAGCTTTTCCACATACATTCAATATTTACAGGATTTCCAAAATTCTTATCCACTTAAAAATAATACATTTTGATGAAAATTTTGGTAACAATGAAATTGTAGACTATGTGTACTATGATTCGCTTGTTGTTTACAAATAATAAGGTTTGGAAACATACATAGTCAACCATCAATTCAGTGAGAGGAGAAAAGGAAAACTATGGATGAATTTTACTTTTTGATTTACTTACATGTTTTTTTTCTGCATAATATGAAAAACTAAAATTAAAGACTTAATAATTGATAGACACTGTTTTAAGTGTTGCCCATGTATTGAGGCTATCTTTTAGGTTTTATTATTATCCTCATTTTATAAGGAGGAAACTGGGGATCCCTGGGTGGCTCAGCAGTTTAGTGCTTGCCTTGGGGCCAGGGTGTGATCCTGGAATCCCGGGATCGAGTCCTGGATTGGGCTTCCTGCATGGAGCCTGCTTCTCCCTCTGCTGTGTCTCTGCCTCTCTCTCTGTGTCTCTCATAAATAAATAAATAAATAAATAAATTAATTAATTAATTAATTAATTTTAAAAATCTTTAAAGATAAAAAAATGTTTTTTTATTTTTTTTTAAATTTTTTATTTATTTATGATAGTCACAGAGAGAGAGAGAGGCAGAGACACAGGCAGAGGGAGAAGCAGGCTCCATGCACCGGGAGCCCGATGTGGGATTCGATCCCGGGTCTCCAGGATCGCGCCCTGGGCCAAAGGCAGGTGCCAAACCGCTGCGCCATCCAGGGACCCCCCAAAAAATAAAAAATAAATAAAGGAGGAAACTAGGCGCAAACAGGATGGGAACCTGCCCGAAGTCACACAGTAGTAAATGACGGAGCTACAGCCTGACCCTGGAGCCAATTTCAGAATCCAAACTCTTAATCATTATGCTATATTGCTCTATATTCTGTACTAATCATAAAAGACTATGAAGAATTACCTAGTGCTTATAATCTAAATATCTTGGCTGAGCCATGTGACCTCGGTGGAGTCATTCAACTCCTCAGGACAATGTGGAGTAGAATTTGACGTTGGCCCAAAAGAGACCTGGCCTTTGCCGTTGGGTTCTAGGAAGTAATTGCTATAGGGAAGTTGTGGTTTAGAGTGGGGGGCTGGCCATCCCAGCAAGACCAACAATGTGATTTAGGGTAGGGGCTTTAGGTCATGCCCAGAGGGTGGAGACTAGCACCGAGATCCACCACATGGGCAATTAATCAATCATGCCTATGTAATGGAGCCCCAATAAAAACTCTGAAGCCCAAGGTTTGGATGAGCTTCCCTGGCTGGAAATTCTCCATGTGTATCATCACTCATCCATGCCAGGAGATTGATGTGTCCTGACTCCATGGGAAGAGACTAACAGAAGGTTTGCATTTGGAACCCTCCTGGGCTCCACCCTGTCTCTTCCTCTGACCATTGTATCTTATCTATATCTTTTCTCTGTAATAAGCCATAACCGTGAGTATATAGCTTTCAGTGAGCTCTGTGAGTCTTTCTAACAAATTATTGAATCTGAGAGTGACCTTGCAGTTGGTGTCAGAAGTGCAGGATACCCTTGTATGGAGACTGCCTTCTTAAACCAGATCGTTGGTCCTAGGTCCACCCAGTGCCTCAGTTTCCTCATAGTCTCAGTAGAATTATAAAGCCTGTTGTTTCCCAAATCCCAACTCATCAGGCCCAAGTGGTTGGATCTCACTCGACATTGTTTTGACTACTTGTAAAGTGAGGGCACCTGTTGCCCACTTTAGTCTTGTGTGGAGATCATTGGCCCCACACTCATCACTCCACAGACTCCAACCACTTCAGCTCATGACAACAGGTCCTGCTTCATGTCTTCACCAAAAGTAATAATATCAACAACCACCTTTATTTATTTTTCCAGGCAACGTGCCCATCATCATCTTATTTGATCCTCACGATGGTTTAACAAATTAGGTACCATTATTTGCCCATTTTTTTTAAAGGATTATCTCTTTTAGAGAGAGAAATCTCGAGCAGGAGGGGCAGAAGGAGAGGGAGAATCTTAAGCAGACTCCGCACTGGGTACCGAGCCCAACACGGAGCTTAATCCCACGATCCTGAGATCATGACCTGAGCCAAAACCAAGAGCTAGGCGTTTAACTGACTGCCTCACCCAGGCACTCCTGGCCATTTTTTTTTAGAGCAGGAAAGTAAACCTTAAGGCATTTAAGTAATTTACCCCTGAAAACAGTGTGGTAGACAGAATAATCGTTCCCCAAAGATATATACCGCCTAATCCTCAGAACCTGTGCAGGTGTCACCTTCATGGCAAAGAGACTCTGCCTATGTGATTAAGTTAAGGATCTTGAGATGGGGAGGTTATCCTGGATTTTTTAGGCAAGTCCAACATAGTCAGATGGGTTCTTAGAAGAGGAAGGCAGGAGGTCAGGAGGGCCAGTGTGACCATGGAAGCAGAGATTGCAGTGATGGGAGGAAGAGACCACAAACCAGGGAATGCAGGTGGTCCCTAGAAGCCGGCAAAGGAAAGGAACAGATTCTCCACTAGAGCCTCCAAGAAAGAATGCAGCCCTACTAACACCTTAATTTTAGAACTCCAGAACTGTAAGATAACACATTTGTGTTGTTTTAAGCTACTAAGTTTGTGGTGATTTGTTCTTGTAGCAAGGAGAAACTAATGCACATTGCTATTCGGTGGTTGATCAGGGATTTGAACTCAAGCAGTCTGCCTCCAAGGATCAGCTTGTACCTCAATATTCCCCTCCCCAGTCATCAGCCACATCAGATCTGGAATCTTACCAATATTTTCAACATCCAGTGGTTCCAGTTCTTCTCTGCAGCTTCCAGGGAGACCACAAAGTTCTGGAGTCCTGCAGCCAATATGGAGATGAGGAGGTTGGCAATGTCAGGCTGGACCGGTTGCTCAGGTTCACTGAACCTATTTCCTCCCTTATAAGATGGGAACAATGATGGTGTAGGCCCTGTGGGGCTTTTGAAAGGATTTAATGAAACAGCCCAAGTAAATCACTGAATACAATGCCTGGTGTAGAAAAACACACTAAAAATATATTATTCTCTTAAAACTTTATTGAGTGTTTAATATAATCTTCTAGCCTTTTTGCTAGGGAGTTTGAACTTCAGAATTTGGTTTGCAATAGACCCTCACAGGGATTTGTAAACAGAAAAAAAAAAAAGAAAAGGATTTCTTCAGTTTTATAGAATGCTTTAGGTTTAATGTTCAGTTATTAGCTGATGTTTCAGAATAAGTAACATAGTGGCTGGATAGGGTCTCTCAGAAATTCACGTCCGTCCAAAACCTCAGAATTTGACCTTATATGAAAATAGGATCTTTGTAGATGCAATCAAGGGAAGGATTGAAATAAGATCATACTGGATTCGGGTGGGCCTTAAATCCAGTGACAGTATCCTTACAAGAGACAGAAAGTGACATTGCTGGCAACTACAAGCCAGGGAGAAGCAAAGAAGGATTTTTCTCCAGTCTTCAGACACTTTGATTTCAGACTTGTAACCTCCTGAACTGTGACGGCCTAAGTTTCCATTGTCTTAAGCCCTCCGGTTTATGGTACTTTGTTACGTCGGCCCTAGGAAACTAATACAAACGGAGGTTTGGGGTGCCCCTCATGTTCCCCACTTGGGGGAGAGACCATTGCATCTCCTCCTCTGGGCTCACTCCCTCCTCCCCCACAGGGAATGGTTCTTGGTCCTCGCCACTTTGCAGCATGTGAGCTGCAGCAAGACAACAAGAACAGTAAAGGAGAAAAAATGAGTGGGAAATATCAGAAAGGGAGACAGAACATGAGAGACTCCTAACTCTGGGAAACAAACTAGGGGTGGTGGAAGGGGAGGTGGGTGGGGCAGGGGTGACTGGGTGACGGGCACTGAGGGGGGCACTTGATGAGCACTGAGTGTTATTCTATATGTTGGCAAATTGAACACCAATAAAAAATAAATTTATACAAAAAAATTAAAAAATAAAACCTCACATTCATAGAGGAAAAAAAAAAGTAATGCAAAACCAATAAGGATTTCTCCTCCAGTGTTGAAAGCACTCTCCACGGGAGGGGAGTAGCAGAAGGGCTACCCTGCTGCTCATCAGGTGGGTGATCTCAAAAGGTAAGGAGTAACTTTCTGAGGTTCCATTTCCTCAAAGGGAACTGGTTGAACAAAACATCCTTGAGGTTCCCTAAACTATAGGATTAATTAGCAGACAATGGCCTTATAAGCCCAAAGGGAAGACACAAGAGAATTTGAAGAACCCTTGGAACCCAGCATACAAATGCTTAGAGCCCATGTGTCACCTAGGGCTTCGGTCAGAGTAGGATTTTGGTCCTGCCACTGCCTACTTTGCAGGTCTGATGTAGCAGGTGGGTCCCAACAACAGACTGTCCTTTTAGATGCGGACACATCCTTTGAACTTGGTAGGCTGTAATGGTCCTAAGGGCTACTCACATCAACATTAGCATCTCAGGAAAAAGCCCTGGATGTGTTGCACTCTCTGCATCTGCCTACTAGGCAAACACAAAGCGCTCGCTTCACTAACTCCTGCTGCAAATCATGATCCTCAAGGTCTCCCCTGGGTGGAACACGTTGTCTCCCAGCCTTCCTGGGAAGCCACTCCACTCAGCAGGTTGAATCTTGCCTGCTCAACTTACAGGCGCTCAATACAAGGTTAGAGGAGATTTAATTAGAGAGAAAAATATAATCTTTCAATCTTTAGATTGCATATCAAGGATCAAAGTCTCCAAAAACTCTCCCTGGCTGTTTGCATGAGCTCATTGGCAACAGGGAAGAAACCAAGGTGAGGAAGAGTTGATTTCGGTTCTGGGCCACGTTAAAGTTGCTCTGCTTCAGTCCCAGATCCTCAGCCTGGGTTTACTGCTTCCACAGCCACATCATTTCTCCCCTTTCCCCCAAATCCCTGGTCCACAGCAACCAGCAAGCTGTGAGCTTTGTTTTGTTTGTATTCTTGTACAGCTCAACTATTTCATGTCCTTTAACACGGTCTACTTGAAGGATCGGTTGGAGTCACCAGTATATTACTACTTCCTTGTAGGTTATTAAAACTTTTCGACTATTTTCCTGCTTAAGGAAAATAAAATAACCAATAATATGTCCGCTTACACAGAAGGAAAGAAAGTGAGAATATTGGGGCACCTGGGTGGCTCAGTGGTTGAGCATCTGTCTTTGGCTCAGGTTGTGATCCTGGGGTCCTGGGGTGGGTCCTGCATTGAGCTCCCAGCAGGGAGCCTGCTTCTCCCTCTGCCTGTGTCTCTGCCTCCCTCTGTGTGTCTCTCATGAATAAATACATAAAATCTTAAAAAAGAAGAGAGAGAATATTGATGTTGGTACATTGCTCCAGGTGGAGCCGGGTGGAAACCTGAAGATTCTGGAAAAATCACGTGAAGGCAGACTTTAAAAAAAGCGATTCAAGTGCTATTCCTAACTCCTTGAAGTCTCTAACCAACAGGTTGAAACTCAAGACAGGTTCAAGTAAAAGGAAAGATATAAAAGCAAATGATCTAAAATAAATAAATAAATAAAAGCAAATGATCTAACAAAAGTGCCTCAGAAGGAAGACATACAGGGAGTGAAAATTCAACAATTGCTTCCAAGTGAGGATGGAAGGGGCCAGGACATTTGGGGACAGAAAGCGTGGATTACAGAAAGGGGAGGGGACCTTGCTGCAGGGGACATGATCCCTGGTGCCTTGTTCTTCAAACATTATTAATTAGACAGGGGTAACTGGTACGTGTCCTCTCTGGGAGTAGCAGGAGCCCTGCAGAGAGGTGGGGCCCCAACCAGCTCTCTCTTTCCCCTCGACCTCTCTCTCTCTCTCTCTTAGGTAGGATTCAGAACCGGTACGCAGTACACTCCCCATGCTGCCCCAGCCCCACCGAATCTCAGAAGAAAGCCCAGGTTACACAAAGAATCCTGTGGTTCTCAAATCTAGATGCCAAAGTAGGCCAGGCAGCAGCCAGCAGGGCCTGGTAACTAATTTATCAGTGCTCTGAGGATCATTTTTTGAAGATATAAATGAATGTCACTCCTTGAGCCCCACAGCTCCCCAAATATGAATCATGGGGCTAATCCAGCACAGGACTCCAGGCAGTGTGGGCTGTATTATTTGTCCTGGGCCCAAGAGAGAAAGCAATGATATATTTAAAGCAGGGTGTTTTCAGTGAGAGCATTAACACAGTGAATTATTTGGAGAATGCAAATGAAGGAACAGTGAAAGTGACCTTGAGTTCTCTATTTCAGAGGAAGTTCCCTGTTAGCTAATTGAGAACATCAGGAGCAGAGGTTACAGATGTTCTGTTTATTAAACAGAAAACATTAACAACTCGGTTGTACATTGAAACACACTAAAGACATGAAAACAAGCACAGGGCAAAGGGGAAAAGTTCAGTAAACTTCTCCTGAACTACTACTACTACTACTATTTCTTCTTCTTTTTTTAGTACTATCTCCGCCCTGGCATTTTTCAACTATAAGTCAAAGAAGAAATCCATAAGAGGATTTTTTTTTTAGAGCTGTTTTCAGCCCTACAAAGTTGGCAGTGTTAATGGAATCCACTCTACGAACTGCCCTGTTGAGATACAAAGCTATAGGTCAAATCTTGGAGAAAGATGGTAGAAAGAGGCCATTCCTTGGGGGAATAGCAGGGACAGGGATGATTAGAGCTACAGGGGACATTTCCGTTTTAGGGGAAAGGAAAGGAGAATGAATTCAAATGACTTGCCCATGATAGTGGTGGAGATACGTCTAGCACTTAGACTCTTGGCTATGCACAGGACATTAGTTGTCACTTACCACCTTTATCAAGTTTGGGCGGGCTACAGAGAAAATGGAAGAATGCCATCGCAAAGTTGCCTCTGGGTAACTGTGAGCCAGCTACAGCAATCACATCCCAGCCATTGGCAAATGTGGCTTACGTTAATGTCTTCGCCTTCAGGACTGAAGTGTTACCTGCACCTGGGACCCAAGCACTTCCCGTACTACCCCAAAACGTCTTCTGCTGCAGGTTGAAGTCTGCCCCGCCCCCCATTTCATCCAGACCTCTAAATTGGATCTATGAAATTTATTTCTGCTTGGAGAACAGGCTTAATTAATTGCCAGGTATTCATCGTCAGTCCCAGAGTCCTCTGGGAGGGAGCCTCTTTCCCTCTTACTGTTGGATGGAGCCCGCTCAACACTGAGCATCCATGAATGACTTAGGCAATGTGGGCAACTTCAGGCTGGGGAGATTCAAAGTTGATTGCAATGGGATCTCAACCTTATAGGAATTCACACTCAGCTCTTTTGCCTTTCGTTGAGAGATAGAAATCAGGCTGCCTGTCAGGCCTGAAGTTACGGCCTCGTTCACCTTGACAGCTGGGAAAGCAAAAGCTTTTTTTCCTCCCTTTGTGGTCATGGCTCCACTAAAGGGACCTAAGAGATTCAGAAGCATTGACATCATTTTGTGGAATTCATAGTTTGACTTCTTTAGGAGAGGTCAGGAGAGAAATCGAAGTTTGAGTCCACTTTCTCATTGATGCAAAACCTGTGGCTGGAGTTGAGCCAAGAATGAAATTCTAAAATTTAGCCAGCATCTTGCCCAGAGAAGGTGAACTGTAGAAACTGACTGTAGGGATGCTGAGATCTAGAAAGGGGCAGTCTCCAGAGCAATAGGCATTTACAGTCTGGAGAGGGTTTTTTTTTTTGGGGGGGGGGGTTGTATGCCTCCCACCTAAGCCCAGGCTGCACTTTGAGAATCTGTGCATGTCAGACTCTTGGTTGCCCTCAGAGAGTGCCTGGGAATATAAGGTGATGAGGTCCAGGGTAGGACAGGCCCATGGCCTTGGTTCATACTGGTTTCAAGCCATTGTGCCTTCATGGTCTCAGACAAAAGGGATTTATTCCCAGTGCCTTTAGGGAAGGAGATTTTATAGCATCTCATATTGGTGCTACTGGTTAATAATCTTCCAAAACCAAAATAAAGAGGAAAAAATGAGGAAGGTATCTACTAGCAGACCCAAGTACCTTGCCAAATCTCTGACAGATGGAAAGTAGGACTGAGAGACTCAGATTATATTCCCTGTTTCGCTTCTAAGAGCTACATGAGCTTTGGCAAATCCCTTTGTCCCAGTTTTCTCATCTATGAAACGGGCCTATTATTTTCCCAATTTCCCTCATGGGGCTAGTAAGAGGCTTACAAGAAATCTTTATATAGAAAGATCTTAAAAAGTGGCCAGTAAACAAGAGAGAGACTTATTAACAATAGACTCTTATCTATCACCCTTGCTCCCATGGGTGATTCTGTGGCATCCCAGAGTCAGCACAGCTACTATTAGCCTCTCTAGAACATGCCAGTTCCCAGCAGCTCAGAGGTTTAGGGCAACAAAAGAGTGGTTGCAGAATGGACATCTCCTTAGGATGTGACCACTGAGCAAGCCCTGGGACAGAAGTCCTCTCTCTAAGCTGGTGCTGAATTGGGCAGCAGGCATGCATTTCTTTAATTAAAAAAGTAAAAATCTTTCTACGTCCTGAGAACCTCACTCTACCTCAAAGAGTGCTTTCCTCACATACTTGCTGCTGCTTTCCTCACATACTTGCTGATTCAGCCTCTGGTTTACACGTAGATCAGATGGGTCAGAATTTGGAAACAGAACTGTGGTTCATGCAGAAATCAGGTCAACAATTAGCAACCGTGGCCGTTCATTAAGAGCTTCACCAAGCCTCCGTTCAGCTGTGTAATGAGATTGAGTAAAACCTGATGCTTACCTGGACTTAATCAGACTCACTCTCCCCTCCTACAGGGAGCTACTTCACAGCCCTTAGTTGTTTTTTTGTTTTTGTTTTTGTTTTCCTGTTTACTCATTCTAATACTGGCCTCTGTAGTGAGAACCTAGAGTATAACATTGGGAGCTGGGTAATGGAGGGCTGGCTCCTCTTCCCAAAGAGCTACTTTGAATCACTTGGTAAGTAAGAGATTAGGAGAAATTTGGAGAGGAAGAGTTCTTTTGAAAAAGGCCAATCCATACCTGGACTGGCTGCAGCCGCTTAGTGGAGCGCAAAGAGGAGTCAGGATCTTTGTATCCTGCCCAGCTGTAGCCACAAGTTCCTGAAAGGCGTATGCAGAGATGACCTGCATACTACTATTGTTGGCCAAGGTTTGGGCCATAAATCCTCAGCTGACTCTCATGAAATGGTTGTGACCATGAGTGAGCAAGAAGGTTCCTTCTGCATACATCAGATAAAGGTTTATGCATCATTTATCCTGCATGCCACCTCCAAGAGCATTTCTAGGGCAGAGGGCTCCTGCCAAGTAGAGGGAGACCCAGGCCCAGCAGAGCATCAAGAAAAAGAGGATAGAGACAGAGACAAAGATCGATGGAGATAGAGAGATATAGATATCATATATTGTGTTGAATTGTGTGTGTTGAATGTTGAGATAACATTCCACAGTGAAGCCAGAGCCTTAGACTTTTGCTCCATTTCCTTTATAAAACAAGGGGATTGCACTAAACTAACCAAGCTTCCTTTAGGTTCCAACATGTAAATAGTTTCCTTCAGATAAATGGCTGAGTAGCCACAGAGATCCTTCAGAATATGCCATATTCGAATGCTCAGACAACTTTTTACAAAATTCATTGAGGCTCCTGCAGTCTGAAGAAAAATCAAATTCAAAAAAAGATGAAAGAGTTGTCTGTGCAGGATGGCAGATATCAGCTTGTTCAGACAATCCTTGGGAGGTTGTTCTCTAACGAATAGGCTCCATATCAGCGAAAACATCAGGCCAGCAGTTAGAGCGTCTCTCACAGCCCTGTGATTACAGCACACAATGATGCCGCTTGCCAAGTCACTTTATACACAATAGCCTGAATAAGAGCAGCAGCGTCTTTCAACCAGAGAACAGATGAACCTACACAATGCTTGAACATGCACACTCAATATTTCTATTCTTAGAGAATCTCTTCTGCGGTAATATTTCTGAATTCTTTCAATAACGCTGCCAACTTTGAAAACATTTTGTTAAAATATTCTCCTTCTAAAAGGAAAATTACTACCCAGATGAGCTCATACACACCTAGAAGATTAATCTGATCAGACATCTATGGTCATAAGTAAATTGTTTTTTTCCAAAGTGGTGATAAGTACGTTTGAGATAGACGTGCTTTCAGTTCCTTTTTGTCACAAAAGGCACAACTGCAAATGATGACTCTGGGATCAGGGTTGTTTGGGGACCATTGGATAATGGTTTTATATGAAGCAACTGGTCTGTGTGATGATCAGACCCATAATTCTGATATCAAGTCGGATTATACTACTTTAGGCTAAAGGCCATTTGGCCAACACTCCTTCGACTTCATTAGTACATGCTCTAGTCATCAGAACTTGCCAACTGAAACCACAAAGTTAGGTATTATAGGATGATAAAGTGGATGATTTAAAGCCCTTTTTCCTTGATCAGCACATTGGGAGTCTGACCTTCTGCTGTGGCAATAAGAGTCAATATCACTTCCTCCTTGTTGAATATCGAGGCCATGGTTGGGGAAACTTCAGTTTAGAGCTGAATTTAACCTGTCTTAATTTTAGGTTTGAAGGGCAAGTGCCAGAAAGGAACAACACCATGTGTACCTGTATAGGAAGGAACATCAAATTCAGAATCTTTAGAAGTAAAATTCTAAAGTTAATGCAGAGATGTTTCTCCAAAAAACTGGAGTGACAGTGTCTTTTTTGGGCTCATTTTGCTGCCCAGCTTATGTCTAGGAGTATTGATTCCTTCACCTCCTTCTCTATCACCACAGTCCTCATTTTCTCCAACATTGTACTAGAAGAATTTTCCAACACACGGTAAAATTGAAAGAATTTTAGTGAATGCTCATGTACTCACCACCTGGATTATACTGTATATACTCTACTGACTTCAGCACATACCTATCTGTCTAATTGTTCCTCTATGCATTCTCCTTTTAAAATATATTTTAGGGGTGCCTGCGTGGCTCAGTGGGTTAAGCATCTGACTCTTGATTCCAGCTCAGGACATGATCTCAGGGTTGTGGGATCGAGCCCTGAGTCAGCCTCCCCCGAGCATGAAATCTGCTTGAGATTCTCTCTCTCTCTCCCTCTGTCTCCCCCCCCAAACCTCTGTTCATGCATGTGCATGCTCTCTCTCTTTCTCTAAATATGTATTTTTAATATATATAAACTGCAGACATCAGTTATAATCCTCCTACTTATGTCTCCTTTTTCTCTTCTCTGTTCAGTATTTGTCAGTTTTCACCAAAGAGTTTTCTCCCCTCTATGAAGAATTTAAGAAATAAGTTGACACAGAATTCCAGAGGTAGAGGGACACCTGGGTGGCTCAGTGGTTGTGCGTCTGCCTTTGCCTCAGGGAATGATCCAGGAGACCCGGATGGAGTCCCACTTTGGACTCCCTGCATGGAGCCTGCTTCTCCCTCTGCCTATGTCTCTTCCTCTCTCTCTGTGTCTCTCATGAATAAATAAATAAAACCTTAAAAAAAAAAAAGAATTCCAGAGGTAGAAAGTTGTGTTCAAACCAACCCTTGTGCCCCAGTTCTGAGTAGGTGTTTCTCACCACATATTTGCTCCTCATTTCCCCTTGTACAAATGCACTAGATTTCCCCTTACATGGATACCTGATTACTTATGTTTTCTAAAAACTAGAAAGCTGAATAACCTTCAACAGAGGAAAAAAAAAAAGCTCCCTATCTGTCCTTGGTATTAAAGATCTATTTATATATCTAAAAACATTCCTTGTCAAACAATAGCATTCTGTTTCTCTCTTTATTATTTCCCCCCCACACTCTTGGATACTCTCCATACCGCTTCATTGGCAGCATCAATTCTGATATAGAATTGGAGTATTAGAAAGACTTTAGAAGGTTAGTTAAATCTATTTAAATATGGCAGACTGAAAAAAATGTATCTCTGTCTCCTCCTGAAACACCATCAATATATAAGTAAAGGAATAAGACATAAAGTCAGAAGGACAAAAAGAGCAGGAGCAGGGATGAAAGCTGACAGCAGATGTCACCAAGTTTGGGCAGATTAAAAATGGGTAGAGGCGTGAAACTCATCTAGCCAAACAGAGAAAGCATAAATTCACTTGTTCTCACGGGAGGTGATGATAACAAACAAATCAGCTTGCTCTGCAAAACTCAGGAAAGACTCAGGGCTTGCTTGGATATATACGGCATCATGAAAGTGGCTTGGGGTAAAGACCCAAGGGTTAGCCAAAAGACCACATTTGGGTACCCTCAAGCCCATCCCCAGCCCTCCCCTCCTCTCACCCCAGGAGATTAGAACCTTAATCTGGAGAAAATTAATCAGAGCATCACCTCTGAAGTAGGGGACACTTAGTACAATGGAGAGAAGGTATGAGGACTGATTTTGAAAATAGGGACATTCAGTGAAAGTCTACATATCAAATAGTGAAATACTGTTCCTCTCTTTCTTTGCCCGCTGTCATAATGCTTGTAGCTAGGAATATTTTAGGATTTGGTCTCTGGAGAAATAATTATGAATGCTGACATCTGGGTTTTCCTCAAAGAAAAGACCAAGTCTCTATCAAAGCATTCATGTACACCTCACCAGTCACCAGCAAGAATACTCACCGCACACACACACACATACCTTCCACTCAGCTTTTTATGATTACTCTTCAATATGAACTAAGAGCTAAGGATCAGCAGATATCTGAAGAAAGTCTATAACAGAAAAGGCAAAACACGAAAGGAACAAAGAACATAGAGAAAACAAATTGAGGGAACAGAGAATATTTCCCTGGAAATCTATCATTAATATAATCAGAAAGATAACAGAAAACAGGACACTCATAATAAAGAATAGGAGGCTACAAAATAGGAATAATTTTTTAAATATTTTATTTATGCAGGGAACCCAATGTGGAACTCGATCCCAGACCCCGGGATCATGCCCTGAACCAAAGGCAGATGCTCAACCACTGAGCCACGCAGGTGTCCCCAAAAAAGGAATAATTAATTCCTAGTTATTTAAAATATTATAGCTGAAATAATAAATAGTGGTATTGGTATTGTAAATGGAGGGACCAAGTCAGGCCCCCCCACCTCAAAATATGCTGCTTTGGCATAAAGATTATTTTAAAAGCAATCAAAACCCAGTAGATTCAGGAAAAGCTCTTTACCTACCCCTTAACTACCTAAAAAGAATTTAGGCAGAGGACTTGCTCCAGGAAGAGAGCAATCACATAGATAATTACATTATTCTGTGAGCCAGGTTTGGTTTGGTGGACAAAGAACCTAGCAGGTCTCTTTGATCAAGTCCTTTGTGTCCCATGGTCTCTGAGCGCCCAGCAAACATGTGTTTACCAAATATTGACTCTTTTTATCTTCTTGTGAACTACAGTCCTTCCCTGGGAAGTCCAGACCCCTAGCCCCCCAACCCCCTTCTCCTTAGTTCAGAATGACACATACACCTCACTGTGCTTGTCATTGGGATTTCCATGTCTGTGTGAACTACCTGTACTTCTGCTACTAGATCTGATTTTCTCCCCTTAATCTTTCTCATGTCAATTTGATTCTTAGTTTGGCTAGCAGGACCTGGAAGGGGACAGGACATTCTTGCTCCTCGACATAAGTTCCTTAATAAGCCTTTGAGGATAGACAGTGGTAACTTAATGATGTACGTTATAGGCCCTGAAGCAACCGTTAAAATAACAAAATAAAGAGTCATAGCTAATAAAACAGAATTGTACAAAGAAGTTCAACTAAGCTAAAGACAGAAAAAGAGTAGGGAAAAGGATAAAAAAAAACTCCGAAGGCACAAACAGAAACACAGTAAGAAGCCAGAGTTCTAACAAACTATACCAATAATCACATGAAATCTAAAAGGTGGAAATCTTCCAAGAAAAGGCAGAAATTGTCAAGTTGGATTTTAAAAAAGACTTGAATATATGCAGTCTGTAAGAAATATATTTTAAATACAGAAAAAAAGATATACGATGCTAACACTAGTCAAAAGATTCGGCTGTATTTTTATCAGACAAAGTAGATCGCAGAGCAACGACGTTACCAAGCACAAGGAAGTTCTTTTCCAAACAATCCAGGGCTGAATGCATCAATAGGACACAGCAATCCTAAGTATTTATGTATTCAATAAAGAGTTTCAAAACCTATGAAGTTGGACTGAGAAGGCTGCAGGGAGAAACAGACAAATCCACATTAGAGTCGGAGATTTCAAGACGGAACCGACAACTGAGTCAGGGCCTCTTGCCGGCCTGGAATAGTCCACTCTCACGTGGACCTCGAGATCCTGAGGTCTTCTTGATGGACTTCGAGAAGTGAAGGAGACCTGAAAGAGGAAAACCTCCAGAAGGGCTGGACCAAGCAAACCCTGCTTGCCCTAAAGTTGCCCATCAGAGAACTCTTCCACGGGCCTAGGAGAAAAGCAGAGTCCATCTCCACTGAACCACATGGCCAAGGGAATGAAGGCTCTCCCTTGACGTGTACGTTGGAGATACTTCAAGGCAAGGTTTTAAAATCTGTACGTAAAAATAAATAAATAAATAAATAAATAAATAAATAAATAAATAAATAAATAAAATAAAATCTGTACGTAAACGAGTTGGAAGTTTCATTTTTCGTAACTAGGATACACAGTTGTTGAACATCCACTATGTGCACACGCTCACCACAGTAGGGCAGAAGGATAAATTACTACTCAGACGAGCACACAATGTTCTACAAAAACTTCACTGGTATCTGGCCTGGATTTTCAAAAGCCCCCTCTAAGGTAACGAAGTGATTAAAAATATCATGTGGTAGTTTTACACATTTGTTATTTGGATTGAATAGCAGGCTTTCCTGTTTCTATTTCAGGGTGGAGTTTTTGGCTGTAACTCTCTGGACACATGTCCTATTTACGTCCATGCCCGAGACCACCAAGCTTAACAAAGGCAATAGCGTTGGGGGGAAAAAAAACTATGAACATGGTCTACACTAAATTGATTCTACCTTTTTATTTAGTCATGACTCTAGATTAACTTCTAAAAAGTAACAGCGTAATACAAGCCTAGCAATTGTCTATCTCCAGTTCCCATTGTTTCCTCTACTCTCTTTTCCGCATTCAGTTTTAGATTGCCTGGTGAAGCTTACACTAAAATGTGTTGAAAATAGCAATGATGTTCCATTGGGAGAAACAAAGGAAAGAAATAAAAGTGGCATTTAAGGGATATAGAAAGAAATGACTTTTCTTTTCTGCTTCAAATTGGAAAAAAAAAAGTGTTGAGACTTGAAATAGTGTTTCTATTTCGAGCCCTAGAGGCTTATTTAACTTGGGTGGATTAATTTACTGGGGGTGGGATCCTGCTTTATCATCCATGGAGAGGTCATTTTAAAAATCTTTGACCTTGTCAGCTCGGGGGTCACTTCAGGTTGGAAGTGTTGTATCTGCTATGTCACCTCCAATTTTCAGGAATCTTTCTTGCCTCGAGATGTTGACCTTGCAGAGTCTCAGTATTTATTGCTGGGAGTTTTCTTCATATTATAATTCTTCCATCCTTTTGAATCTTTCATGCATTTTTTTTTACTTGTGAAATAAATCGTATTTTTCAATAAAGGGACTTTACTTTTAAGATAATAGTATGAAGAGAAGAGGAAGAGAACTAACAGTTTTTACAGTTAGTGTGTGTTCAACAGTGCCCTATTTACTTCATATATAATCTCATTTAACACTTAAAATAATCAAATACGTGGTCTTACTCCCTCTTACAAATTAGCTCAGTTAAGCAACACACGACCGAAGAGGCACAGAATGAGTATCTAAGCCCAAGTCCAATTTCAAAGACTTCTCCTTAGAAAAGATTTTTTTAAAAATCTATGCACATTTGATATGAATGTTTCCTAATTTAAAACCTCATGAAAATATACAGCTGTGCTGAAAATACTTTACACTCACAACAAGGTATTTTCTCTTTATGAATTATTTTTCCAACAAGCTCCCAAGAAACTGCCTTGGGTGATGAGCACCAAACTATTTACCTTCTTGGAAATTTAAATCTTAGTTCCTTCCTGTCCCTTCAAACTGGAATATCCACTTCTCAGGGTTTACTGTGGACTGAATTGTGTCCCCTGGATTCCTATGTTGAAGCCTAACTGCCAATGTGATTATATTTGGAGATTGGCCCTTTAGGAGGTAATTAGGTTTAGGCGAGGTCATGAAGGTGGAGCCCTCATGATGGGGTTAGAGTCCTTATGGAAAGACACACCAGAAAGCTTGCAAGCACCTGTGCATGCTCCCTCCCAGTCTCTTTTTCTCATGCTGTCTCTTTCTCTGCCACGTGAACACACAGTGACAAGGTGGCCGTCTGCAAGCCAGGAGAAGAGTCCTCACCAGAGCCCAACCATGATGGCTGGCTTCATGATCTAGAACTTCCAGCCTCCAGAAGACAGTCCAAAAATAGATCCTGTTAAGCCACTCAGTCTATGGTGCTTTATTGCAGCCTGAACTGACGCATACAAGGTTCTTCAGAATTCAGTCCAGGGGATTGTACTCTGCGGACATTACTTGACTTGTGTAAATCCTTCAACCTATTGAATCATCTTCTCAATGATCGTCTCAATGATCCCCTTGATGGGCCAAAGGTGAACCAAAAATGCAACAGTGTTCTTTCAGGTGTTTATGGGCAGTTTGAGCTAGCACTAGTCAACGGCTGAATAGAATTACTGAGATTCGGTATTACTAAATTAAATCACCATGTTAGAGTTTTCCAGGTCTACATAGTAATACCAATGGATTTTAAAACAGCAAAACTTTTAGTATCCATATCTATGCAGATACATAGAAGATATTTTCAGAAATGACACTTCATTGTAAGTTTTGAATCAGCTATGGTTTTGTTACTTTTGCTTTAAATTTTTTTTTGGAATAATTATAGATTCACAAATGGTTGCAAAGATAGTACAGAGAGGTCTGTGTACCCTTCATCCGGTTTCCCCCTTGGTTACCTCTTATGTAACTATAGCACAATAGCAAAACCAGGAAATTGACATTGGCACACTTCCCATGTACAGTTCTGTAACATTTTTTTTTAAGATTTTATTTATTTATTAATGAGAGACACACACAGAGAGAGAGAGGCACGGAGACACAAGGAGAAGGAGAAGCAGGCTCCATGCAGGAAGCCCGATGTGGGACTCGATCCCATGTCTCCAGGATCACACCCTGGGCCAAAGGCAGCCGCCAAACCGCTGAGCCACCGGGGCTACCCCAGTTCTGTAACATTGTTATCACCAGTGTAGATTTGTGTAACCACCACCATGATCAAGACACAGATCACAGATGGGATGAGCACTGGGTGCTATACTATATGTTGGCAAACTGATTTTAAATAAAATATTTTAAAAAGAAAAAAAAGGGCACAGATCAGTGCCATCAGTGTAAAGATCACCCTTACCGTCCCCTTTGTAGGCACATCCACCCCCTGCTCCCCATCATCATCCCTTACCCCAGTGACCTCTAATTTACTTTTCATCTTTGTAATTTTGTCATTTTAAGAATGCTATGTAAATGGAATCATACAGTATGTGACCTTTTGAGACTGGCCTTTTTCACTCAGCACAATGCCCTGGAGATCCATTCCAGCTGCTGAGAATCCATTTCCTATTGCACTGTAACAAATCACCACAAACTTGTGACTTATAGACACACAAATTTATTACAGAATGGCAATTTATTCCATTATTCCATTCCATTACAGTTTTGAAGTTCAGAAATCCAAAGCCACCAGCATTTCTTGGCTCTTGGACCCTCATCCCCCAACCTCTGTTTCTGTCACTACATCTCCTCTTCTAACACTCTGATCTCTCCCTTTCAAGGGCCCTTGTGATGACATTGGACCAACAGGATAACCCAGAATAATCTCCCTGTCTCCAGATCCTTAATTTAATCACATCTGCAAAGTCCCTCTTACCATGGAAAATTACATATTCATAGTTTGGAGATTTAAGAGATAAACATAGTTGGAAGGCCATTATTTTGCCTACCACACCGAGTCTAATAATAGTTTGTTCCTTTCATTTTTATTGTTTTTTAAAGGTTTTATTTTTAAGTAATCTTTACACCCAACATGGGCTTGAACTCACAACCCTGAGATCAAGAGCTGCATACTCTACTGACTGAGCCAGCCAGACACCCCAGTTTGTTCCTTTTTATTTCTGAGTAGTATTCCATGACATAGTAGCACATACCTTTGCCTGTTGTAGGTCTCCAACTTGGGCTATTATAAAAAACTGCCAGACGACTAGGCACAGGTTTTTGTGTGGACATGAACTTTCCTTTCTCTGGGAGAAATATTCAAGTATGCACAGCATAGGTTCAGATTTTTTTTGAACTGCCAAACTACTTTCCAGAGCGGCTGTCCTGTTTTACATTCCCACCAACAATGTGTAAGAGATTCAATTTCTCTGCAGTCTTCCCAGCATTCGGTATTGTCATTATTTTTCATTTATTTCTTTTAATAGATATCTAGTGATATCTCATCATTTTCTTAATTTGCATTTCTGTAATGGCTAGGGAGGTGGAATATCTTTTCATGTGCTTATTTGCCATCTGTATATTTTCTTAGGTGAAATGCCACTTCATGTCTTTTGTCTATTTTCTAATTGGATTATTTGTTTTACCATTGAATGTTTCAAGTACTTTATGTATTTTAGACAGGAGTCCTTTGTCAGATACAAAGTCTTGCAAATATTTTCTCCCAGTCTGTAGTTTGTCTTCTCATTCTCTTAACAGGGTCTCTCCCAGAGCAAAAGTTCTTAATTTTGATATGGTCAAATTGATCCATTTTTTAAAGAATAATAAAAATAATTATTTATTTTAGAGAGAGAGAATTGAAGGGGGTAGGCAGAGGGAGTGCAGGGGCTCCATCTCAAGAGCCTGAGATCATAGCCTGAGCCAAAAATCAAGAGCCAGATGTTCAACTGACTGAGCAATCCCGGTAACCCAAATTTATCCTTTTTTTAAAAAATGGATCATATGTTTAATGTAATGTCTATGAACTTTTCACAGAGTTCTAGGTACTCAAAATTTTGTTTTCTTTTGAAAGTTTTATAATTTATGCTTTATATTTAAATCTATAATTTATTTTGAGTTGCCTTTTTTTTGTGTGTATAAGGTTTGAGGTTTAGGGTTTTTTTATTGTTATTGTCATTGACATTGAATTTTCCAGCACCATTTGTGAAAAAGCTATCCTTCCTCCTATTACATGGCTTCTGAAAAATCAGTTGGTTATGGGACATCTGGGTGGCTCAGTTGGTTAAGCATCCAACTCTTGATTTCAGCACAGGTCATGCTCAGCAGGGAGTCTGCTTCTCTCTGCCCTGCCCCCACCTCTCCCTCTGCTCACAAACACTCTCTCTAAAATAAATAAGTAAATATTTTTAAAAAATCAGTTGGTCGCCGGGATCCCTGGGTTGCTCAGTGGTTTAGTGCCTGCCTTCGGCCCAGGGCATGATCCTGGCGTCCCAAAATCGAATCCCATATCGGGCTCCCTGCATGGAGCCTGCTTCTCCCTCTGCCTGTGTCTCTGCCTCTCTCTCTATGTCTCTCATGAATAAATAAATAAAATCTTAAAAAAAAAATCAGTTGGTCGTGTGGGTGTGTCTACTTGTGGATTCTCCATTCTGTTTTATTGATCAGTGTGTTCATCCCCTTAGCAACACCCTCATAGTCTTGATTAATATAGCTACATAATAAATCTTGAAATCAACTAAATCGATTCCTTCAAACTTACTCTTCTCTTTCAAAATTGCTGTAGATATTCTGGTTCCTTTGCCTTTCCATATAAATTTTGGAATAATCTTGTCTATATTTCTACAAAAAAAATCATACCAGAATTTTGATAAAATAGTATTAAAACCGTGTCAATTTGGGAAGAACTGACAGCTTTATCATACTGAGTCTTCCAATCCATGAACACAGTATGTCTCTCTCATGGATATTTTGTAGTTTTCGGCATACAAGTTCTTTACATATTTTGTTAGATTTACACCTAAATATTTCATAGATCCTTGCCTTTTAATGATAAATTATTATGACAACTCTCTCATCATTAATTTAGTTGTGATTTACTTAATCTTTGAGCAAAGATCATAAATTACAGTCCCTCTGGGAAAATTCAGCCTATAGAAAATTTCAATGGGCAGTCATTTCGTATTTAAAAAAACCCACATTTCTACTTTTTTTTTTGGAAAAATGGGGAAATCTGGGAACACTGGGCTTCATATTCCTACTCAGCCACATAAAGCTAGAGTTGTGTAGCATCCACCGCCTACAAGAAGCATGCTCTCTAGGTAACCACAACCCCCACGACACCCAGTGAATTTGTATGTACTTATGCTGGGCCTAATTTCCTTGTTGCTGTACCGGCTCTGGTAAGTTACTGAGTTTCCCCTTCTTGCCTTAAATTGCCTGGTGATGCATATTGGCATCAACAATATTTTTGGCTTATTAATTAGGCTTTCATAGGTTACCCAAAGGGCATATTATACATGTCAATCATCCATACTCTATGTATTTACTATACATATATTCTCTCCCAGCTCCAAATTGTCCTTGTTCTATGACATCTCATCATCACCAACTGTTTTTGCCAACTGGAGAAAGCAGAGTAAGTGTGGTCTCAGACTAGAGTGAAGATGGAAGAATTGGCCCAAGCAGACTTCTATACACGAGCTCTTCCCCATGGGTTGATATTTTGTCCCAGAGACTCACTGGGCAGAAGTAAACCTCTGGTAAACAAACAAAGGCTATTTTTCTAAGAGTGCTTTTTCAGCTCTGAACTTGTACTTTCAAAGGTACTTTCCTAAGAATTTATCTTGTGATAAGGGAGGTCACACTTCAAAGCTTCACCAACAAGACTCAATTTTTCTCTCAGGAGTGAGAAAAGTGGGTTCCCTCGGGTTGACTGAGTTTATTGTGCTTATCTCTACTGTTCATTCAAGTGTATGACAGAGTTAACCTAGTCCCTATATAACCTCTTAGCACCATCTCTATATGGCCAGGGAGGAGAGTTCATTTTTAATATCCTACTTCTCCAAATCCATTATCCATGATAATCCATTGTGTCCCCTGGGTACTTAATCATCAAAGCAACCATAAACCTCTTTTTGAAGATCAAATGGTTCCTTAATCCATTTACTTACAGCATCCTAAGTTACAGAAAATTAATCTGAAGCATAAGTGGGCCACTATTCCAAGTTTCTCATGGAGCCAGTTAACAAGGTAACAAATCGGTAATGGCTTATGTGCCAGGTGAGTCAAAATGTGGAACAAATCACCTTGGTTGGTTGCTTTTCCCTGTGCTCTTCATTCTAACTTAGCTCTTACTGCCTGCTTGGCCTGCTCGCCTTCCCAGAATCCCATCCATGAATTAACAAAACTCAGCCAGCCTGAGAGCTAATTTAAACTTTTCAGTGAGGGTGCCATTAATTCTCATCTTTCCTTCTGCATCAGGTTTGCTGAAACCATTTGGGGAAATCACCTTAGGTCTTTGAACTCTCAAAGAAGTAAGAAAGCAGTAATTTTAATTAAGCAAAAGCACCATGTTCCAGGCTAAGTCTCCCTTTGCCCTTCTTCACGTCCTCTTGCCTCATTACTGAGGGACTGTGTCACATTACCCCAAAATGGCTGTAGACATGGGTGGCCACTGTGAAGGCTCTTAGCTTCAAGAAAACCCCAAGGTCATTACTGTAGTTCCCTCTACATTTTTCACTTACCCAGTTAAGAGAAAGGATAATCATTTCTGAACAGCTCAATAACAGAAGTTGAGATTCCATATTAACTAGAAATGCTATATTGGTATTATCCTTTATAAGGATTTTCCTTTGCCAGGGAAGCTGGATTAACTTGAATATAGAAAACTCCTGACTCTGATCACGAGAAGAGGCTTTTTAATTATTCATTATGCAGTAACTAAGTGTTCTTTGGTTAAGAAAAAAAAAACAAAAACAAAACAAAGCAAAACAAAAAACGCGTCTTCTAAATAAAAATCCGCTCACAGGCTAGATGAAAAAAAGCCTTGCATTTTCTGTGCCTTTCCTGAGTGTCTACTCCACATAGGTTTTCTTCATGTGAATTATATGTAGGTGCAAGCACATTAATGACAGTTGAAACATTAGCCAGGGGAGTGGGAGAAAGACAAAGTATAATAAAGTGAACCCAGGGGCCCGAGGAGGGGACCAGTAACAAGGGAGAAGCAGGGCAGCCCCAGGGGCTCAGGGGTCTAGTGCTGCCTTCAGCCCAGGGCCTGATCCTGCTGCCTGTGTCTCTGCCTCTCTCTCTCTCTCTCTCCCTCTCTGTCTCTCTCATGAGTAAATAAATAAAATCTTGAAAAAAAAAAAAGGGAGAAGCAGCGCAGGGGAAGAATGCCACTGTGGACTCAAGAGTAGGTGGGGTGCTCATCAGGACGAACTGACTTCTGTGGATTGGAATCAGAACCTAAGTCATCATTCAGCACTTCTGCTGCCCGCCAGGGACAGGCTTAGTCCAGCTCAGAATGCAAGCAGGACTTGAAGAAAGAATGTCACTTCCTCAGCAAGGAGGACGTTTGTAGGACCCTCCTTAGGGCTTAGCAGAGAACCAGGAGAAATCAGATGCCTGGAGAAGGATCTAAGAGAGGAAGAGGCTGTTATGAACTGAATGTTTGTGTCCCTCCAAAATTCCTATGTTAACATCCTCTCCCATCCTGTGATGATGTTAGGATCCGGGATCTTTAGGAGGTGATTAGGTCACCAGGGTGGATTCCTCATGGCTGGGATCAGTGCCCTTATAAAAGGGACTCAGGCGAGATCTCTCCCTCTTTCCACATTATGAGGACACAGCGAGAAAATGGCCATCTGTGAACCAAGAAATGGTTCCTTACCAGACACTGAATCTTCTGGCACCTTGATCTTAGACTTTCTAGCCTCCAGAATTGTGAGAAATGAATATTTGTTGTTTAAGCCATCTGGTCTACACTGCTTTTGTTAGCGCAGCCAGATGAAGATAGCTGGGCGTGAGGATCCGGATGAAGTAGACAGCCCTTGAGACTGTCTAGGGCAGATTCCTCCTCCCTAAAGCTGGATGTGCCCCAGTCTTGCAGAACTGGGCTGGCCTTACAGCCACGCTAAACTCACTGGGGCTTCTCACACTGGGTAAGGGATTTTGTTGTGCTCTAAGCATCAGACCCGAGAAAGACATTGTTGAGGACTGTTAAGAACAAAATGTTTGTGGGGCACCTGGGTGACTCAGTGATTGAGCACCTGCCTTTGGCCCAGGGCACAATCCCAGGGTCCTGGGATGGAGTCTCGCATAGGGCTCCCCATGGGGAGCCTGCTTCTCCCTCTGCCTGTGTCTCTGCCTCTCTGTGTCTCTCATGAATAAATTAATTAAAAATCTTAAAAAAAAAAAAAGAACAGAATGTTTATGTACCTCCAAAATTTATAGGTTGAAGCCCCACCCCCCAGTGTAATAGTACTGGGAGATGGGACTCTTGGGAAGTCATTAGAGTTAGTCGAGATCATGAGGGTGGAGCCCCCATGATAAGATTATAAGAGACACCAGAGAACTTGCTCCCTCTCTCTGCCGTGTGAGGACATAGCAGAAGGCGGCCTTCTGCAAGCCAGGAAGAGAACTCTTGCCAGAAACCAAACCCTGCCAGAACCTTGATTTTGGATTTTCCAGCTTCCAGAACTCCGAGAAAATAAATTCCCATTGTTTAAGCCACCCGGTCTATGGCATTGTGTTATGGAAGCCTGAACTAAGACAATGGCTCATGACTGAGAAGGGGTCATGATCTAGGGGGCACTTGTCAGCCCAGCCAAGGAAGTAAGTCTGGGAAAGCAGGTCTAATGAATCATTATCTTTTCTTTGGTACACATTGTGGCTAAAAAGCAAACCTTTGTACAGGGCTTATTCTTCTCATGATTAAGCTCTACTCCAGGGAAGCCAGGGTGGCTCAGTGGTTGAGCGTCTGCCTTTGGCTCAAGTGGATCCTGGAGACCCAGGATCGAGTCCCACTTCGGGCTCCCCACATGGAGCCTGCTTCTCCCTCTGTCTGTGTCTCTGCCTCTATCTGTGTGTCTCTCATGAATAAATAAAATCTTTAAAAATAAATAAATAAAATAAACTCTACTCCAGGGGGCAAGACTCAGTGAAAATGTCCACAAGGGTAAAAACCAAAGAGAGAATGATAAGCCTTTAGGAAGAAGACAAGTGTAATGTCATATGATCACTGATGCTGCCATTGATCAGAGCTCTCTGTACACGAGCGCCCAGCCGATCTGTGGTCACATGGCCACCCCTCACATGAACCCCTCTTCACCCTCAGTTGCCCCTGCTGCAAGATTCTAGCCACCCTTGCTCTTGCTTAGCTCCTGCTGCTACAACACTGCTATAGAGAGTTTCTCCATCAGCCTGTGACTCACAAGGATCTGATTTGTTTTTTTTTTGTTTTGTTTTGTTTTTAATTTTTTAAATTCATTTATTTATGATAGTCACAGAGAGAGAGAGAGAGAGAGAGAGAGAGAGAGAGAGGCAGAGACACAGGCAGAGGGAGAAGCTCCATGCACCGGGAGCCCGATATGGGATTCGATCCCGGGTCTCCAGGATCGCGCCCTGGGCCAAAGGCAGGCGCCAAACCGCTGCGTCACCCAGGGATCCCAAGGATCTGATTTGGACTCAGTTTCCACCATTGACTGGGAGAACGACCTTGAGTGAGATACTTATTGACATCAATTTATAAGAGAAGCGTAGCAGCTTCTTCTTAGGTTTGTGGTGAGAATTAATGAAATAAGTGCAGAAGACATCTTTGTACAATGCTTGGCAAATTACTCATTTGATATCCTAAAAAGGGAGAGGAGAGGAAGTACAAGTGTGTAAGCGAGAGGTAGGTCTTCCTAGCTGGGAACAGAAGCTCTGGAAGACAGGATAGAAGGATAACATGGTACCTCCCTCCTTCAGGAAGAGATTTTGGCCTAGTCATCATGCTTATTCCTTGCGGACCTCTGCAGTGTCTCCAGCTGCCCGGAGCACGTCTGCTTCTCTTCTCGATTAGACAGGCAAGAGAGGATAGTCACAATCAGCATTTTCTAGTTGTTGCCTAAAAGCAACAATTTTTTATTATTGCCATTTCCCTTCCAATTGCTAGTGCTTTTAATGGAATTGCAATAGTAATGTTGTCCCAGGGTGATGGGCCACTACGATGGAATAATATCCCTGGATTCTAGGTCTTTTATTTAAAAAAAAACAAGTGGGACACAGGCCCATCTCATGAATGTTAATGTGATCAAGACTGTTGCCCACTGGAAAAATGTGTTTTAATTGAGTCGTGAGAAAGCGTGCTTTGCCACATCAAACAAAAGGAAGTCAATAGCCTTTAAAGGATTAGAGTTCCCAGAGGCTGGGTGGGACAAGACAAGTAATATTTTGTCTAAATAGTGTTTTTGAATTGTTTTTTTCAAAAAATAACCTTCATTTATAGGACTGGTTCAGTTAAGCAATTTTATTTTTCTTATCAATGAAGTGTCAAAGCAGTTTGACCAAATGCTGAGTGAACACTTGGTTGCAGTCTCATTACACATGCTCTACAAGCTTGCTTAATGACCAGATAGGTATTTTCCTCCAAGACTCAGTATCTTCCTAAATGGGAATCAGGCCAGAGTATCTAATTTTTACAGACTTAGCTCTCTTCTCCATCCAACCCCCTTCCCTCCTACCTCAACCACCACTGCCAAGTGTCTCTGACACATCAAGAGCCCTTCCCAAAGGAAAATCCGATTCCCACCTTTTTTTTCCCTCTGTCCTCCCATCTTAGCACCCAGGAGAGATCCCTGCAATTTACCTTGATTGTGCAAAATGAGAACCGCCATGGTCAGAGTGAGTTAGCAGATGCTCCCCACGTAAGACAGACAATACGGTGATGCAGACAACTAAGAAAGCATCTTACCAGGATGTGAAGTGCCTACACTGGGTTATTGATGAGCACATCTCGCCTTCTAATGAAACCAAGCAGCTGCATTGCAGAAACTTAATGTTAGAAGCCAGCAGCTTAATGTTAGCCTTGGCCCTCGTGACCCTGGGAAAGAAGCAAGTCAGAGAAAAGACCGTGCCCTTGCTCAATCACATATTGGTTGAGCACCACCATGTGCCAGCTAGAAGCTTCCTTTCTAGGAGGACAGGCTCTTACGGGCAGGAAAATATTTATGTTCATTCTTCTTGGCCACTAGGCAGTAAAGCACAAATTACTAAAAGCTGTACTGTTCAGATGATTGCACCCAGGGTTAGAAGTAGGAAATCTTTTGTGGACATTGAGATGGGTGTGACCAGATATGAAATCAGTTTTTATTACATGTTTCATCTGATTATTAGCAGCAAATTACCCAATTCTCTGATTCATCAAAACATTTCAACAGGTTCCCTGCTCGTAGAAAAAGGAAAAATTGTTTGAAAATCCAGCCAGAAATATTCAACTAAGAGTGACAAGAGGTCTCCAGAGTTCCAGACATTACTATGGCAGCTCTGTGGTTTGGAAGTCCAAAGATCATTCACAACACCTTTCCTCTTGCCTTCCTTTACTAACGAGGCTGGAAAGAAAATATTTCAGAGGCTTGCTTGTGGCTAACAGCGGCTTTGTGACAGACACAGTTCTAGCGGATGGATAAAATAAGTTATTAAGTCGAGCTTTCAAGGGGAGATTTTTTTAAAGCAAGAGGTTCAGCATAGCTCCTTGGGCCACTCTCCTTCCTTTTCTTCTCTAAAACAGGTATGATTCAGGGGCACCTGGGTGGCTCAGTTGGTTGAACATTTGACTCCTGGTTTTGGCTCAGGTCTTAATCTCAGAGTTAAGATTAAGCCTGGCATCGTGCTCTGCCCTGGAGCAGATGAAGCCTGCTGAAGATTCTCTCTCTCCCTTTTCCTCTGCTCCTTGACTTCCAGAGTGCTTGTGCTCTCTTTCTCTAATAATAATAATGATGATGATGATGATGATGATGATGATAAAGTAGGTATGATATCTGGGGTGCAGCAGTCCCCTGGAGGTCATGAAAATGAAAGCTACTTGCTAAGTATAGAAGAGGAAGCTAAACAGAACTTGGTCCTTGAAGACATTTAGAATTGCTTTCCTTGCCTAGGATGATCTACCTCCACACCTTTTGTTGCATATAACAAATGTGGCACATACACCCCTTGCTTGTTTAAGTCCTGTTTGCTCCTTGCGGCTCAATGCAATCTTAGTGGAAGCACTTCCTGGGACCATTCAACATACGCTGGTCCAGCTCTGTCGTTCTGTCATTTACCTCAGTGACAACTGTTTGCACCTGTCTTGGTTGACACTTCCTGGGTCCGCACTGCTGCCACAGCATCAGACAAAAATCTGTCTTCTGCCAACCTTTCTGAAGATAAGGGGTTGCAATGATTATTCCCACTTAGTTTGGGCTTTAAATGATGGAATCTTTGTTTTTACCATATTTCTTAACTTGGTGAGGTGGAGTTTGTGATTCTTCTGGGTTTATTCAAAACCTCTCTTTCCTAATATTCCACATCACTTTTGTAAACAAAGTTCTTACAATTTTCACCTACCGACTGCCATAGGGGCCAAGTCAATCTACTCTCTCAATCTCAAAGCTAAAAGATCTTTAAAGATCATCTTCTACATAGAACCCTTTCCAATGACAATAGTTTTCATCCAGAACTCTTATAATGGACTCCACAAACTACTTGAAGGGCAACGGCTCCTGTGAAAGGCCCATAAATATTTGATGGTCCAATCTTAACTCTTCCTAAAGATGAAATCACTTTGTACAGTATCAAATTGTCCCCAGAGACTCTTCTGTCTGAATAGTTGGCTGTAGCCACTTTACTTATCATTTGTGGCATCCCGCCTTCCCCTTGAGGAACTTCCACAAATCAATAAGAAGTAATTTGTCAGATGTAGAACATGTAGCTTATTTGTAATTATCTTAAAACCACTGTGTGCATGTCCTGTGTGTGTAGAAATGACTGAGAAGCACCACTACTTGAGACTGTAAAGTCATCTCAGAGAATGGGCAGAGCTCACCACTGTGCTGCCCCCGCCTTTCCAGAAAGAGCATCAGCAAAGAGAAAGAGTGACAATGGCAACCATTACATGGTACTACTATATGCCAGGCTGCTCTGAGAACATATTTATTTTTAAAGATTTTATTTATTTGAGAAAGAGAGAGAAAGCAAGGAAGGGACAGAGGGAGAAGCAGCCTCCCCACCAAGCTGGGAGACTCGGGACTCTATCCCGGGACCCTGGGATCATGACCTGAGCCAAAGGCAGATGCTTAACCGACTGAGCCACCCAGGTACCCTATTCTGAGAACTTTAAATAAAATAACTCCTTGGGATGCCTGGGTGGCTCAGAGGTTGAGTGTCTGCCTTTGGCTCAGGTTGTGATCCTTGGGTCCTGGGATTAAGTCCCACATCGGGCTCCCTGCATGGAGCTTGCTTCTCCCTCTGCCTGTGTCTCTGCCTCTCTCTCTCTCTCTCTCTCTCTCTCTCTGTCTCTCATGAATAAATAAATAAAATGTTTAAAATCTATATAATAACTCATTTAAATGAGAAAACCAAGGCAGAGAGAAGCTCAGATACTGAATGATGGGGCTGCAAGTTGAAAGCAGACAGACAACTCCATTGTCTGGGTCTTTACCACTGTGTTTTACTGTCTGTGGTGGGCAGGTTCTAAGACAGGTCCCCAGGGAACTTGGCCGCTTGATATTCAAGTCCATGTGTAATCCCACCACCTTGAATAGGGACTGGACCTGTACCTTGCTTTAGTTCACAGAATATGGCACAGATGACAGGATGTTGCTGCCACAATTGCATCACATAAGGAACTAAAAGTATCATCTGGCCAACTGCCAGCAAGGAACCGAGGCCCTCAGTCCAGCAACCCTCCAGGAACTGAATTCTCCCAACACCACATGAGCTTGGAAGTGGATTCTTCCCCAAGAAAGTTTTCAGAGGAGACTGAAGCCCTAGCCCACATACCTTGTTGAAAGCTCCTGAAGCAGAAGATCCAGCTAACCCAGGCCCTGACCCTGGACCCATAGAACCTGCGGAATAGCAAGCATGTGTTGTTTTAAGCTGCTAAGTTTGTGATAAATTTTTACACAGCAGTAGATAACTTATGTATTGCCTCTTGCTGTAGGTAACACTTTGGGATAAAGATCTGGCCCATCAGAAGTTGTCACTAAATGAGAAAACAAAATCATCATTGTTTTTGGCTAAAAGCCTAGGTGCAAAAAACATAGTTAAAGGGAATCTGGGTGGAAACATGGAACCAAATCAATGCTACTGTGTTTGTGAGAAGTAGTGTGTTGACTGCTCTCCATCACAGCACACCCCCTCTGACCTTGTTAATGCCTGACCTTGAATCTATAAAGATTACTGGAACAGATCATTAAAGAGATGTACCTTATATACTTTTGAGACAATTTGCTGCAGCTCAAATAGTTTCTAAAGTCTTTAAGAATTACATGATTTCGGCTGTCATGTTGTATTACGTATAATGAGTGAACATCTGGGACCTAAAAGCTACAAAAAAGCTGACAACTCAGAATGAGGGAAATGCACAGAGAAGTAAGTTACCCCAGCCCAGGAAGGGGTCAGCTGGGGTGGCAATAGACATCTAAAAGTAGGACGTCAGGGCAGATGTGCATGATCTGGGGTAGGTTCAGCGAGTCAGGCAGGTATCAAAGGTTGGATTAAGTCATTGGTTCACAATCCAGGGAGAAAGTCATTGAGTTGGGGACAGGAAGACAAAGAATGTGCAATAAAGGAATGAATTGAGATACACTGAATAATAAGCTCAGCGTACCAACAAAAAAAAGGCCTGGATGACTGAAACACCCTTTGGCTCTAGCCCAGTCACTGGTATCCACCTGAGACCATCTCAGGAAATGGTTCTTGCTGGAATAGACAGTATTAGCCAGAGAAGTCACTTTAAGACCAAAATACAAAGCAAGTCATTCCATAGTGTTTAGAGCTACTTACTGACAGGGGAACGGAGATGGAGCGGGCATGGAATACCGACGTCATGCAGTTATTCTCTGCTAAGCCTGGACCTTAATCCCCAGCTTTTATAGAGTGAGGGCCAGTGGTGCAGTCACAGAACAGTTAGGTGGAGTGGGGCCTCCTGTGTGCCAGTCCTTTGTACTAGTTAGCTAAAGTGGGGCCTTCTGTGTACCACTTCAGGGAAAACCAGAACAAGCCTTCCCTCATTCTGGTCTGGGCATATGTTAACTTCCATGGGGCTTGGAACATGTAACCCTGAGGGGGGGTGGTTCATGCACAGGCATGAACAAGATGGAGATGGAACAAAGATGGAGTCAGTGTTGTCAGGACCCTAAAGTCCTCAAGCAAGACTGGCTGAGAGTCTAATGGGGGAGAGGAATGAGAGCCTATAACTGGAGAAGATGTGCTGGTGATATTTTGCTTATTGGCTCTGCCAAAAGACTGATTCACAGAATGAATGATCTTTCTGAACAGTTCTTCTCCAGGAACCACAGGACAGGAGTAGAAGAACCAACCATAGCTTCTTAGCACTGGAATGGGTCTTAGGGGTAATCTCACCCTATCATCTCATTTGATAGACGAAGAGAAAGCAGAAACCTGGAGAGGTTGGTAACATGTCTAAGCTCATAGAGCAACTTAGTGGCAGTGTCGGAAGCAGGGCCTCGGCCAGGCACTCTTTGCTTGATGCCATGCTTGCATATTCATCAACGGGGCTTTGAGAGCCCAAGCCCTCAGCACTCAGCAGACAAGCAACACAATGTAGTTAAGTGCTAAATTGCACAGACAGGCTGTAAGTGCTAGAGGAGTTGAGAAGATAAATGAAAGAGGGGTAATTAGAGAGGCTTAAGTCCCACCTAGGCCATGAAGAATGAGGAGGCATGGTGAGTTTTTCTAAGCAAGTCCAAATTTAATCCGCATCACTAACCTCCTTCTCATCAAGACAAGGACCTCCAACACTGTAACATCGCCCCAAACTTCCCCCACTTCCAAATGTTTGTCTAATATATTATATGCAAGAGTTTTTAAATACAGAGAAGAATCAGCTATTTTCAACAATCAATCCAACACATTTTAACGATTTATTCACCATCTCTTCCTGATTCCCTATCTCTGGCTTCATTTTCCTCTCTCTGAAGCATGTATTTTGTTCAGTGGTTCTTTCAGCAAGGGCTCTGAGAGCCAACACTCCCAGCCCCGTGTTCCACCAATGTCTATTTTACCCTCCATCCCCAACAGCACTTTACCTAGGGAAAGACTCCCTCTAGCATTTACTCTTCGTGCTGTCAAGGCTGCTGTCCATGTGATGGCTGCTCATCCATAGATAGTGGGTCTTAGTGGGTTCTTTTGTTTTTGTTTTTGTTTTGTTTTTCACTTTCATGTTTTTTCACTTTCAAAGTGTCCTATTTGTTGTTTTTTTTTTTTAAGATTTTATTTATTTATTCATGAGAGATACAGAGAGAGAGAGGCAGAGACACAGGCAGAAGGAGAAGCAGGCTCCATGCAGGGAGCCTGATGTGGGACTTGATCCCAGGACTCCAGGATCATACCCTGGGCCAAAGGCAGGCACTAAACGCTGAGCCACCCAGGGATTCTCCTCAAAGTGTCCTATTTGGATGATAAATTACCAGGCCACCCAGCTAGAAGCTCGAGAACACGAGCTTCTTGAGTGTAGGGCCTGGGATCTCTTTGCCTATGTGCCTCAAGCACACAGTGTCTGACACATAAACATTTCAGTGTCTGTTGAAAAAATTAATGACTTTAAGACAGAAATCAGAGCAGAGCAGTTATGAAGGTAGTAAGAGATCGAAGATAATGCAATATTTATGAAACCAGAGCTTCAAGGAGGAGGCTGTGGGTCATAGAACCTAGTGTTCCAGGGAAAACGAGAAGACTAGAAGAAATAAAACGAATGTGGGCTTCTTGGAGACATGGCTAATTCCAGGGCCAGGAAAGTACAAGACCAGCATGGGCTACCTCAGGTCAGAAAGCAAGAAAGTGTTGAAAGACTAAGTGAGCCCATGTCAAAAGAACACAGGAACTAGTATAAAAGGGCTCCCACTGGCCACATTTGTGTGGATTTGAGCATTAAAGAGAATAATGAAGTCTATGGGTTAGAAAACAGAAGAAAGGAAAAGAAATCTTGGGTCTGTACTGGTATTGAACAAAAAGGAGCAGGGAAAGCTTTCTTTTACACAAGAACACCAGCCAATAAATGTAGAAGGAACTCGAAAATGGCCATGTTGCAGCCATAACGTAATAATTGGTCGAGGCGAGCATAATCAGAGCATGCAAAACCACTGAGTGAAACGTTGTCAGGAACAGGTTATTCACATAGTCTCAAAATAATACTTGTTAATTACAAACGAGGAAAAGACAATTTTATAATGGAGAAATTTGGCAGGCAACAACATAGTTACCAAGTGGATAATGGGATAAAATTGACTGGTACCTCCTGATGTGATGCAATTGGAAGTACACGTTTTTTTATATGGTAGCCTTGCCAAAACACAAAACAAAACAATATTTAAAGTGAATCTAAACTTGAGGAACCAATCAGATAAAGTCTAGAATGAGAAACCATTTACAAGACAATCGACCTGAACTCTGAAAATGTCAACTATCATGAAATTCCACAAAAGAGGATGGAACGTTCTAGAATATAAATTAAGGGAGCTTGGAAAAACAAAATCATCAAAGACAACATATGGAATTTATTTGGAGTCTGGATTTAAAAACAAGGACAACAACCAAATTTCAAAAGCCATTTTGGGGGACAACTTAGGGTGTTGAATATGAACTATTTATTAAACGATCTTACAGAATCAATGTTAAATTCCTTGGGAACAATAAGGTATTGTAGTGAATGACATTTTTTTTAGGAGATACCTGCTTAAGTATTTAGAGTGAAGCATTTAGGTGAAATATCATGATAAATACAAGCTTCTATCAAATTGCTCTGGCAACACACACACACACACACACACACACACACACACATACACACACACACACACACACAGGGGAACCGAATGTGGATAGTGTTGGTTATTTGGTGAAGTGAGGTGAAGAACATACGGGTATTCACTGTATTATTCTTTCAGGTTTTCTGTGGGTTAGAAAACCCAAAATTAAAAGAAGGAAAAAAAGGAAAAAGGAAGGAGGGAGGGAAGGAAGGAAGGAAGGAAGGAAGGAAGGAAGGAAGGAAGGAAGAAAGGAAGGAAGAAAGGAAGGAAGGAAGGAAAGGAAAAAAGGAAGAAAGGAAGGAAGGAAGGAAGAGGGGAAAGCCTGGAGGAAAAGCCAAGTGGTGACAATGAAGAGAGCATCTGCCAAGCTTCAAGGGACAGTTCATTTGGAGTGGTAGAAATCAATTGCCACAGGTCAAGGAGGGAACAGAGAAAAAAGAAGAGTAATGGCTGCCAATAAAAATGAGGTTGGAGAAATAAGACAATAACTAAAGGAAAATCAGGATCAAATAGAAGTTTTTTGGCTATTTTCTTATAGAAGAGTTGGATAATTGTTTGAGGGTAGAGGCTCCAAGTAGAAATGAAGTGGCTGCTGACAGCAAGAAGGCACAATGAGCCATGCTGGGAGAACAGCATCTTGGGCATGTGTGGAGAGGTCACTTTGGTAACCTGAGTCCCTCTTCCATGGGGACCAATGGTTGGAAGCCTGTTTCTTCTCTCTTCCACTGTCCACCCCTAAAACTCTACATTGGTATTTCCTCTGTAAATTTGGAGAGGTCATTGCTCATGCCCCCCTGGGGCCACCATATGCATAGTAACCCCCAACTCCATCTTCTTCAGACTTCTATGTGGCTCATCTAATGCTCATTTATGAATAATTCCCTGAAGGGGTCACTTACTCTGGAGATTCACAGATTCACAGAGGGGCACCTGACACTGTTTCCTGACCCTGTTTCAGCTTCTTGGTTCTTCATTTTTCCATGGCAGCCTTGAGTCGCAGCAGAGTACTCCCAGCACTAAATCCTTCATGCCATTCTTCCATTTCTACAGTTGTGAGGTGTGATGGAAGTTGGAAGCAGAGGGCATGAAGGCAGGTTGATAATGGAGGCAAGCATGTCTCAAGGTGGATTTTATGGTTTAAGGCCTATTGTCATCTTCCAGGATGTGTTCTAGAGGCTTCTGATGACACAATAGGTTGTATGGAGAGATTTACCTTGAGGAAAGGATAAAGATAGGACCAGGAGATTTTTAAGTTAAAATTTTAATACTTAACCAAAGTAATATATGTAATGATATGTGTACATAGTTTAAAAAGTCAAGTATTACTGACAAACTTGTGATTTAA
Organism: Nyctereutes procyonoides; assembly: GCF_905146905.1. Lineage (NCBI taxonomy): Eukaryota > Metazoa > Chordata > Mammalia > Carnivora > Canidae > Nyctereutes > Nyctereutes procyonoides. The sequence goes on along the minus strand of NW_026575082.1, from coordinate 14,703,483 downwards.
AAAAACAACAGTATTTTCCTCCCTTTTCCGTCCTAGTCTTGATATCCATCATTTATCAGCTGCTTCTAGAATCGACAATCATATTTTGAAATAATATGCTTATATTAATAGTTCTTGCTTAATTTTACTTATTTTCTGTTCATTTCCTTCCATTGAAGATAGCCTTTAGGGCAGCCCGGGTGGCTCAGCGGTTTGGCACCTGCCTTCAGCCCAGGGCATGATCCTGGAGTCCTGGGATCGAGTCCCACTTTGGGCTCCTTGTGTGGAGCCTGCTTCTCCCTCTGCCTGTGTCTCTGCCTCTCTCTCTGTGTCTCTCATGAATAAATAAATGAAATCTTAAAAAAGAAGAAGAAGAAGAAGATAACCTTTAATGATTAGAGTATCACCACCAACACCCAATCTATATGAACAAGCACACGCCAAATCCACTGTTCCTCTTCGCATCCTCCCCACATAGCTACATCACAACTTCTGGTTAAACTGGTAGCCATTGTCTACTTTTTTATTTATTGCATTACTTTAATAAGCAATTATTTATTTATTTTTAAAGATTTTATTTATTTATTTACTTACTTCTTTGAGAGAGAGAGAGCACGAGTGGGAGGAGGGGCAGAGGGAGAGGCAGAAGCAGGCTTCCCGCTGAGCAGGGAGTCTGATGTGGGGCTCGATCCTAGGACCCCAGGATCATTACCTGAGCCAAAGGCAGATGCTTAACCGACTGAGCCATCCAGGCCCCAATAAGCACTTATTTAATGTTTACTATGTGCCAGGTACTCGGTACTCTATAAATATTAATTTCAAGTCCTTATTAGAAATAGAAGTATTATTAGCCACTAAACCATAAGGTTTACTATGATGACATTTCATTTCCTGTAAGATAATTTTTCCAAGAAAATCTTTTTTCTCCCTTACTAGAATAGAATTCTTTGTCTTTCTATTCTACTTGGTGGGGAACTTTCTCAGCTTTACCTTTCTTCTTTCTATTGATTATTTTAAATCAATGCTATCATAATTTTGATATCCACGTTGTTCTGTTTCTTTTTTACAGCATTTTGACCTTATTTTATAAATTCAATATCTTCTCATATGTCTCTGAAGATATTAAAGCTTTGTTGGCACTGTTTCAAAGTTTTCTTTGCTCTCTGCCTTGTATGGGGGGGCGTGCATGTGTGTGTGTGTGTGTGTGTGTGTGTTTCTTATTTTGGGGGGGCTCTTTATGTTAAAAGATTTCATCAAATATCTGATGGCCTTTGGCTGTTAAGATTTAAGGGTAGAGAACCAAAAAGTTGATTTGAAGTCCTTTGTGCCCAGGATAGACTTGACTAACAGTGGGCCTCAACCAGTCATTTTCTTCCTCTCCTTTCCGATATTAGTATCTAGATATTTCTTCTTGGGCCAGTTACATTCCCTGTAGGGAACTCCTCCAGTCTCCTACTCGGGGACTCTATTCTGTATGGAGATTTTCATTAAATCCCATCTGGTCCCTCCCGTGTTCTGGCAGTGTGTGTTTGTGAGGAGGGGGATGGTAGCCTACTGTGTGGGGTGGAGAGCAGGATGCCCAGGTGTGTGTGTGGGAAGGGACTCGATGTGCCTTATAAAGACTTGCAGCCAAGTTCACAGCTCCATCCTGCTCCTCTGCTTTCAGAGGAAAGTGGTCCTTTTCTACCAATGCCGAGTTTCTGTAGTTATAATCATTCTGCTTCTTTGACTTGTACCCTTTAGTCTTCAGAGGAAGAGACGTTGATGTGTGGCCTTTAACTCCATGAGAGTTGTTTTCAAATTAATTGGATTCTGAAAGTGAGTTATTGTGGGAGCAAGCACAAAGTTTGATGAATTAGTTCATTTGGAAATGAACTCGTGATGACTTCAAACCTGCAGTAGGAAATCTTCTAGTACCTTCCTCCCAAATACCATAAGGCCCTACTGAGGAGGAGGTTAAACACAACTGGTGTTGAATTCAGGCCTCAGCCTCAGGACAGCTTTCCAGAGGAAAATGTACATCTCCAAGCAGGGGTTCCTTACAGAATATAGAAAATAACCTCCCCCTGCCACATTCTTTCATGGAACATGAGACTTTGGAGGCTTCCCTCAAGCAGGTTTTTAGAAATTATAGTCACATCACCTCAGAAAATCTATATCAAGATGAGGTGTTCACTCTTTTCTCAGCTGGGACCTAACTACAAAGCTCTGCTCTGTCAGAACCATGGCTTCACCCATTGTCTGGTTACTCTTCTCCCCCTCACGATCTCCTTTTCCTGTATAAATTGGTGAAGGTGGCTAATTTTCATTTATTCAAGGTCCGCAGGTACTAAGCAAAGATCAAAAGTGGCCTATTTGAGGGGTGCCTGGGTGGCTCAGTCCATTGAGCATCTGACTCTTGATCTCAGCTCAGGTGTTGATCTCAGGGTTGTGAGTTCAAGCCCCATGCTGGGCTCCATGCCTAAAATAAATAGATAAAATAAAAAGTGGCCTATTTGAGTATTCAAAGGATGTTTACTATAGAGATTTTGTAATGGCAAAACAACACTGAAAATAAAGCCGAAACATCTATCCATGTGGCACAGACTAAATAAATTACTGTATAATGACAAGTTAGACAGCCATATTATAGTAAAGTGCAAAAATCACAGCCCAGAACAGAATTTAGAAGAATATACACATATGCACATATACGTACACACCCTTGTATATGCACAGAAAAGTCCTAAAAGCACATAACCAGATGTAACAATATTACCTCAGGGATGGGAGTGGGTGCAAAGGACATAACTGGTCAGGTCTACCTTTTAATTTACACCCTCTGAAATTTTGTTTCCAAAAACACATACTACTTTGTATCATTTAAATTTTTTTTCATTTAAAAAATTGCAATAGGGCAGCCCTGGTGGCTCAGCGGTTTACCACCACCTTTGGCCCAGGGTGTGATCCTGGAGACCTGGGATCGAGTCCCACATCAGACTCCCAGCATGGAGCCTGTTTCTCCCTCTGCCTGTGTCTCTGCCTCTGTGTGTGTGTGTGTGTGTGTGTGTGTCTCATGAATAAATAAATAAAATCTTTACAAAAATAATAAAATCTTAAAAAAAATTAAAAATTGCAATAAAATACACATAAAATTTGCCTTCTAGCCTTTTTTTTTGAAGTACCCACAAAGTGAACAGAGTATGGAAGAAACAGCTGGAATCTGGCACCTTGAGCTGTGGGCCTGGGGCAGCTAAGTGGGTAATCCAAGTAAAGGCAAGGATGCCAGTGGAGGCAGCACCAGCTTGGAACACGGTATGGAACAAGGCATGGAACTCAGCATGGAACCCAGCATGGAACCCAGCATGGAACCCAGCATGGAGCCCAGCATGGAGCCCAGCATGGAGCCCAGCATAGCAAAGTATGGGCCAGTTGTTCCCACAGTCTGTAGCATCTGACTGTTCTGGGGATGGGAGAGGGTGAATTCACATTTCACTCTTGTAAGAGTCCACGCCAGGTAGTCTGGGTTTAGACAGCTGCTTTGGGGCTGACCAGCTGTGTGCCCAGGGGCAGGGTACCTAAATTCTCAGGGCTTCAGTTTCCTTACCTAAAATGGGAATAAAGGTAATATAAGTTGCATAGGTTGGTAAAAGGATGGAAACAATTAATATACATTATGGGCTTAGAGCAGCACCGGTGCATAGCAAGCTCTGTGTAGCTATCAGGGGTTGTGGGTGTTATCATTACAGGGATCATCATGATTATTATTACATGCTTCCTGTTTTTAAAAAAATCTTTAATTCAGACAACATATTCACTCAAATGAGTGACATCAGATTTCAACATCCCGATTTGCACTACCAGGTTTGTTCGTTTTAAGACAGACACACACATAAAAGCTGCTTCTCCCAAGAAATCTGATTAAGACAAATTTAAGAGAATAAATTATTTTTCATTTTACATTAGCACATAGACAGGTTCTTTAAAGTTTATGCTAATATGATTATTCAGGATACAATAACTGACCCTAAAGAATGAAGATTTGATAAAGAAAGAACGTTATGGCTTCTGTAAGTCCAGAACACTACGGCTGAGCTGCATGGTAAAACATGTGGAACTGTACCTGAACCATAAACAGTTTTTGCAGGTATTGGTGTATTAACATATCAATACTTCAGTCCACTTATCACAGAGTAGTGCCATAGTTTGCTTACCGTTTTTTACCTTTACTGACAATAGCACATGACATGGATGCATTGTAGTGTATAGCTGTTCCAGAGGAATCCACAGAAAGTGTTCACAGGATATCAACCCACCAGCTGAGCCTGACTTGCTTCTTCCTCAGGTAGGACCTTGGAGGGAATGCAACTAGCTCACTGTAATCATTTATTCAATATTGAGGGAGACCTCATCATCCGCCCAACCAATCATCTGCCCAACCTTCAGAGAACATCACATCCTCCTGTTAGTGCTGCAGTATACCCAGAAACTACAAACTGACTGTACTGGGTTAAGCAGTGTCCACTGAAATTCATTTTCACCTGGAACCTGGGAATGTGACTTATCTGGACATAGAGTCTTACAGATGCAGTCAAGTCGGATCAGATTATACTGCATTAGGGTGAACTCTAAATCCAATCCAATCTTATAAGAAGAGGCAAATTTGGATGTAGATACATATCCGGAGGGAGAAAGGCCATATGAAGATAGAGGCAGACGTTGAAGTGATGCATCTGCAAGTCAAGGAACACCAAGGATCGCCAGCAGATACTGGCAAGGAAGATTCTTCTCTAGAGCCTTTGGAGGGAACCCATCCCTGCTGACACCTTGATTTTGGACTTTGAGACTCCAGGACCATGAGAGAACAAGTTGTGTTAAGCCAGCCAGTTTCACTACTTTGTTCCAGCAACATCAGTAAACCAACTCACCAACCAAGTCACGGTCTGCTGCCAACACAATTCCACACCACTTGTCAGCTCGGTGAGGGCAGGAACCCTGCCTATCCTTATCATGATTATATCCCCACCACTTTCAACAGTGCGTGGTACCTACAGTGAACTTGATAAGGTTTGGTCAAAGACAAGAGGAGTGAATTCATTTGATCCTCAGAATAGCCCCAAATTACATCTGAGTAAGCATCAGCCCAAAGGCTCATAGCAAGAAGAGGGCAGGTCCAGGCCCCCAATCCAGCCTGTGTTTCCAGTAAAGAGCTGCCTGACGGTCTGGGCCCACGGAGTGCAGCGCCTTGTCTGAGAGTTTCCTGGAATGTGAGGTCAGCCTGCTTGCGGAGTTCCTCTGGCCTGTGGGAACTTGACCTGAGATAGCAGAACTTTCTTATGTTGAATAAGTGGCCTTTTGTGTGCCTGTGTTGGTCTGGCGGCCACAACCGGAGCTCCAAGTTCCTTAAAGGAGCAAAAATCCTTGGGTGACCAAGTAAATGCAGTCCCTTACCCCTTCCTAAACCAAGAATCCAGCTTCTATAAGACTTCATGCAGCTCCAAGTAAATGAAGTAAATGATGGAAGGAAAACAGGAACCAGTTGACAAACTGGGCAGACTTGCTCAAGAAAGTGCTGCGAAGGTCACCTATTACCCACAGCACTGGCCATGACACCTTAAATGTCACCAGAAACACAGGTAAATTGCCATGTTAGATAGTAAGTGCCAACCATCTGGACTTATTGTCCAGACTCTTGGCAACAGTTGACAACTTAAAATGTTTCAGATTGCTATGGAAACAGAACCAAAATACCAGTAATTGTCAGTAATTTCTTACCCTGAAACTCAAATCCAGCTCTGATTTCCATAATTACCTAGACATGGTTCGAAAAAGTGCTCATAAAACCCAAGGATCTTGTTCTGCCCAAGGCAAAGCCAAACGTGAATAATCCCTCTGGATACCTGCCTGCCAATGGTGCCTCTGCTTGTTCTCGGGACTCCCAGCCAGGAGAGGAAAATGCACTCACTGTGCCGCACAAGATGCTGGAACGGAGAGAAAGGATTGCATCATGTGTCAGAGCCAGGGGAGCCTCACACTCCCAGACAGACTTTGCACTGTTTAAGAGCTGGTTCTTAAAGGGCGTGAGTGATAAGTCAGCAAGCCTTTCAGCTAGAGGGTCCTACATCACCCAACCCTGTGCTCAGTCACTGAACTCTGGCCTGAATGACAGAAGGAAGACATGCTCCCAAGGCCCTCCTTTCCTCCAAAGCCATCAGCGTTGCCTCCACGATTCACCATCTCCTTTGATTCCTGTGATAAGGCGAGTTCTGTATTGTTCTGTCAGACACTAAGGGAAGGTCCAGGCCTGAAACGTTCCTTGGTCAGAGCATCCATTGTCTCCCCTCTGCTACCTGTTAAGGCCCCTCCTGTGGCTCTTTCTGTCTAGTGACATGCGTCCCTGGGTCTCTGCCCTGAAAGTAAAAACGCCCTCCTCTGAGCCCAGTCTCTCCCTTTGCTGTCTTTACAATCAAGTGTCTGGAAGTGGTGGTAAATACTCGCTCTGCACCTCCTCACCTCCATTCCACTCCCCCTCACCTCCATTGCATTCCTAGACCGCAGGATTACCCCAAGGCTGAAGGCTGCACTTAAATTATCCGTGATAATGACGGTGACTTAGTAAGGCTTGGGAAGAATCCATTGTACTTCTTGCTGATTACTCTTTTTTCACCTTAGGTAATAATTCAGATTGCTAATGACCCCCTGCTTTGAAAATCTCTTTCCATTTAGTTTTTGCATTACTGTTTCTCCTTTGTCCTCTGGCCACTGGTTCTGTTTCATCTGCTGATTCTTCTTCCATTTATTTCCCACATATTAGTGTTCCCTTTAGTTCCATGCTTGGTCTTCCTCTCCATGTCCTCCATCTATATCCTGGGTAACATCATCCATGCTCAGGGTTTTCTCTACCACAAGACAGCTTTGCCAACAATAGATAGCTTCTATCTGAGATCTGTCCTGGCTCTACACGCACTAGTCATCTGCCTGTAGGAGGTTTCCACTTAGCTATTGTATATACTCAACAAAACCAACAATGTGTTCAAGGCTAAATATTCTCTTTCCCACAATGCTCTTCTTCAAATGTCTGTTTTCTTTGTTTATGAAAATACTAGTCAAGCCACAACCCTGGAAGTCTTTTTTTGACTCTTCCACCAACTATACCTACCTCTCACCTACCCTAAATTGATCACCAACCCAACTTCCTAAAATAGTAAGCTCATCCCTCCATAACTGCATCAGTTCTGGTCTTCCCAACTTCTTACTGATAATCAATAATTACAACTGCCTCCTAGAGGCTTTCTCCACATACCATCTGGCTTCTTCTAGTCTATATTGCCAATAGAATTTTATTTCGAAAAATGCACTTTGGTTTAATGTCACTGCCAGCTCTAAATCACTCGGGCTCACCTCTATCTCTTCAGTATGTATTTCAAAGTTCTTAGCATGGCCATCAAGACCTTCATGATTTGGTCCTTATTAATCTGATCTCATGCCTCAACAACCCCCAATGCACCTGCATTCCATCCAAACAAGATCTACTGTCCATGTCTTTGTGTCTTTCAACATGCCCTCCAGCTGGTGTCTGTGACCAGTTCCTCTTGGCCAATGACTCAGTTTAAGCATCACCTCCTCCAAGAAGACTTTCTTTATAACCTACCTCCCAGATAAGGTAGCGGTGCTTTTTCTTTTTCTTTTCAGTTTTATTGATATATACCTGACAGCATTGTGTAAGTCGAAGGTATACATGTTGTTTTGATACACTCATATATCGCAAAATGATTACCAGCCTAGCATTAGCTAAAACCTTCATCACATCTCCTAATTACCATTTCTTTTTTGTGGTGAGAACATTTAAGATCTACTCTTTTTGCACTTTCAAGTATATAATACAGTATTATTAACTATAATCACCATCCTATACATTAGATCCTCAGAACTTACTCATCTTATAATTGGAAATTTGTACTCTGACGAACACCTCTCCATTTTCCCCACCCAGAACCTCTGGTAAACAACATCTAGTCTCTGTTTCTGTGAGTTCAGTTTTTCTAGATTCCACATATAAGTGAGATCATGCAGTAGTGAGTAGTGGTCTACCTGTGTCTGATTTATCCCACTAGTAACCACCTTTCTTATGAGAAGCTAGACACCCCGTTTTCACCTATGTTATAGGATATCCACCCAACATTGTAATTATTGTTTGTCTTAACTTTCCTCCTCCACTAGATTATTAATAAGTTGAAGACAGGAACTGTATTTTGTCTGTCCAGCTGTCCACCACTGCCTAGCCCAGTGCTTGGCACAGAGTGGTGCTGAGTAAACCTTCACTGAACACATGAGCACAGCAAACAAAATAAATATGGAGATGTATCAATCACTAAGAACACAAAGGATGGAAGTCCCAGAGAAGACTCCACAGAAGGTTATGTTTAGAGGGTGTAAAGTTCAAGCTACTAGACGTGGTGATGGAGTTCATTACATAAATAAACTGTATATCAGATTGCAATGATAACTACATGCATTGGCTCTCATTCTATACATAGTTAAATCTTAGTGTGAAAACCAGGCTGGCACTGTGGTTGCATAGTGAACAGAACAAACAACTCTGTCCTCCCCACTTCCACCTTATTCATGCAATTTACAGTTAATTATTTCAACATCTCCTCACAGTATTCCAGGCATTATCCTGAGTGCTTCATAAGCATATGCATTTTTTAAAAGATTTTTATTTGTTTATTCATGAGAGACACAGAGACAGAAACACAGGCAGAGAGAGAAGCAGGCTCCATGCAGGGAGCCCAAAGTGGGACTCGATCCCGGGACTCGAGGATCACGCCCTGGGCCCTAGGCAGACACTCAACCGCTGAGCCACCCAGGGGTCCCAGCATATGCATTTAATCCCCATAAAAGCCCTGTATGATTGTTGCTGTTCCCATTGTACAGAGAAAACTAAGATTCATGGAGCTTAGCTAATTTGCTAAAGATCATATGGTACGTGGTACAACATGGATTTAATCCAAAGTATGTCCAATTATATACTTTTTCCTGCTCTTAATCATTATACTCTAACAACACCACAAATTTAGCTTGAAGATCACTTGTATTCTTTTTTTTTAAAGATTTTATTTATCTTTAAGATAAATAAATATTTAATTTATTTATTATCAGGTAGAGGGAGAAGCAGGCTCCCCACAAGGAGCCCGACATGGGACTTGATCCCGGACCCCAGGATCATGCTTGAGTCAAAGGCAGATGCTCAACCGCTGAGCCACCCAGGTATCCCAATCACTTGTATTCTATTCAGATACTTGGTTATTGGGGCCACCATATAATCCTAAAAGTACGTAGGAAGTTTATTTCAACTTCTCCTTTTACAGATAGGACTATTAGTATAGGGAGGAGGATTTGTAATAAAAATTGATCCAAGAAAATATAGAAGTTTTGCAAGTGAGCATTTATGTTCCAAAGCCATGAAAGTATGGCTATTAGTGTGATTTATCACCCTCTTCTGGTCTTTGGAGCCTAGAGAATGGGGGTGGAATGGTTTTGAGAGGTAAGAATTTTACCTTGAGCAAATGCTGTGCTTTGGGTGAGCTCTGCCTCTTAATTTTCACAAGGGCAATGACACTCAGAAACAGCAGCGTGAATATGATGGGTATACAAGAGGCCACTTGGTACTCAGGGCAGCCAAGTTATTTAAGTTGTTCAGAAAAATAAATCTGTATCCCACTGAAATGTTCTTTAACAAATGAATTCTGCAGGGGGGGAAGTAGTTTCAATGCAGTGTTCATTTTGAGAGTTGAGATAGAGCCTGAGAGATTAAAAAAAAAAAAAAGAAAAAGAAAGGAAAGGAAAAGAAGAAAAGGAAAGAAAAGGCAGTGGCAAAACCAACGTTAAAAAGACAGCTGCTTTTCAGTGTGGTTCTGGGAAGGCTTTCCAGAACCCCCAGGTAAGGAAAAATTTGTACTGCCCTGGAAAACTAGACATGGTCTACAGCATACCCTTCCCCATGATCTGGTCCTGATTCTATGGGGACTATTTGACAGCTGTGCAGCACGTTAGGTAACTGAGAGCAATGCAGGATGGTTCCTGTCCAGAGACACACAGATGAGGGTGGAAGGACGCCCTCTCTCTTGTGGAAAAACCAGTCTGCTCCCATTTGCACATTGAATATTCCTTTAGTCTTCTTTATTTTTTTCTTTATCTTCTCCCTTCCTGGCTGTACCAGCCTGGTCTTCCTATGATGAGTAAAATAAGATCCTTGACACAAGTTCATGTTTATATCCTTTGGAGGCTATTTCCTTTTTATATCCTTTCGTATTTATCTTTATGACTGAGAATTCAGCAGGGAGGCTGTGCCTCTGGTCCTGCCCCTTCCCCCTTGACCCAGTTTTGAATCGAACTCCAAAGTGTGAAAGTTCCCAAGCACCAAGTGTCAGGTTATGACTCTTGTGCTTGGGAGCAGATACTGTTCGCCCTCTGTCAGCTTGAGAATCCCCACACCGCATCCACAGGTTGACAGATGGCTCCCCTTTGATGTCCTATTAAAAAAGGTGAGGTATGAAGCAATGCCCAGAAAGGCATAACATTTTCATCATCTTTATTAAGTATAATTTATACACAATAGGGGCGCCTGGGTGGCTCAGTGGTTGAGCCTCTGCCTTTGGCTCAGGTCGTGACCCCAGGGTCTTGGGATCCAGTCCCACGTCGGGCTCCCTGCAGGGAGCCTGCTTCTCCCTCTGCCTGTCTCTCTGCCTCTCTGTGTGTCTCTCATAAATAAATAAATAAAATTAAAAAAATTCATACACAATAAAATTCATCACTGAAACGACTTAAAAGTGTGTGCTACTTGATGAGTTTTGACAAATATGTATATTTGCCAACCAGCACCACAATCAAGATCTAGAACGTTTCTATCCCCTCCAAAAAGTTCCCTCAGGCCCCTTTGCATTCTATCCCTTTTCCTGCCTATAGGCCCTGGCCACACCATTGATCTGCTTTCTTTCACCATCAGGTTTGACTTTTCTAGAACATCATGTAAATAGGATCACACAATGCTTAGGCCTTAGTGTCTGGTGTCGTTCACTTAGCAGAACACTCTTGAGATTCAGCCTCTTGCATTAGTAGTTCCTTCCTTTTTATTACTGAGTGATATTCCATCGTATGGCTTCACCACAGTGCGCTTATCCATTCCGCAGCCGAGGGACATCTGGATTGTTTCTAGTTTGGGGTTTTTTTATAACTAATAATAAGTGGGATCCCTGAGTTATTTATACATTGGGTAAGTGTATATTTAACTCTAAAAGAAACTTCCAAACTTTTCCATTTTTAGATTCCCACCCACAGTACATGAGAGTTCCAGTCGCTCCACACCCTCACCAACACCTGGCATTGTCAATCTTTTTAATTTTAGTCTTTCTAGTCGATGTGTTGTGTTATCTCATTATGGCCGTAATTTGCATTTCCTTGATGATTAACAGCGTTGGGTGTCTTTTTGTGTATTTATTTGGCATCTGTACATCTTCCGGGGTGAGATTTCTATTTAGATTTTCTGCCCATGTTTTAATCAAGTTGTTTATCTTCTTATTGCTGAGTTTTTAATGTACTTTATTTATTCTGAATACAAGTCCTTTATGAGATGTGTGTCTTGCAAATATTTCCTCACAGTCTGCAGCATGAGAAAGCATTACATTTTGACAAATAAGAATTTTCTAATTCAAAATCCCTGCAAATGCAAACCAGCACACCATGTCTAGTCCACTGATGTCTGCAGAGCAGCAGCAGCCCGCCTTGTGGGGGAGGGAAATAAACAACACACAAGAAGTTCCAGAATTTGGCCTCGAAAGAAGCTGCTTTCTGCTTTCACACTACCCCCCATCTCTCGATTTTCCTGCATTTTGTTTTTTCCAGTTATTTTCTTTCTTGTGTTACTTGCCTTCTGTAGTTATTGTAATTTTAGGCAGCAACATGTATATGGAACATCCGTCTGTTGTTTCTTTTCCAACGCAAATGAATACCTTGCTTTGGGGTTTCACAGTGAGCTCCAAGTATAGTCTCACAGACCACAAAGCTGTTCATATGGAAATTGTTCCTAATTGCTCCCAATTCAACCTCTGGGTGTTATACCATTATTCTTCTAGAGACTGGCTTCTCTCCTCCTGGCTTTTTGGACAGATTGGAAGCCTATGAGGGTAAAGATTCAGACATCCTGGAAATAACATGAGTTGTTACTGTGAGAAACCCCACAGAAGCCCCATAAACCGAAAACAAAAAAACCTTTCTCTTTGGAGCTACTGCCTCCCCCGGCGCCCCCATCCCTTGTTTCATTAGTCTATGCTTAAGCTTAGGTGTGTGTTTTCATTTTCATGCATAACACAACCTTCTCTGCACCTCTAGCATGCTATCAGCACCTTCTGGAACAGTTCATGTGGGTCAGATTTGCATTAGTCACGTCTGTGGGTCTTGGGAAACAGGAACAGAGACTGGGAGCCTGGTTTTGAGTCTCTGATTAGCCTGTCCTTGTGATACTAGAAAGGACTGGAAGTCATTGTTCCTAGGAGTTTTCTGATATTTAGGAATGACCTTATGAAAAAGTATCCACTAATAGCCTGTTTATTTTCAGCTATCATATTAAACATTCCAGCAGAAAAAGACAAGATCAAAACCCCCAAAGTTTGAATGCCTGCTTCCTGGCTGGAGTTTCAGAACTGCTTAGGAGCCGATAGCCCCCAAATCCCATGGCATTAATAACCTAGGAAAGCGTAGAGGATGTGGGTCCCTGGGGGATCCCGTCTTGGGTTTGAAGGCACTTTGTACTCTATCAGGCGAAAGGAAACACGCATTAGCCAAATACAGGCAGACTGCTCAGATGCTAGAAAAGATTCCCACGAGAGCCCCTTAAAGCTTTCCTGACTGATCTTCGAGTTTTAGGTTATGCCCAAGCAGACGGTGCTGGAAGCCCATTTGCTCCAATGGGGCTGACAGCTCACCGGAATCAAACCAGGCCAGACCTTTGGCAGATCTCTTCCACCGGCTGAGAGGAGTCAGGGAGCCCAGGCTCCAAGTGTCTAAACCTCAGCCTGGGGACTCCTGGGACCCCCAGCCAGGTTGAAGCCCCAGGGATGGGCAGCCAGAAGCCAAGGGGTCTCATTTTCCCTCTGCTGACTGTCACACTGCCATTCCTGATACTATCTCTAAACATTTAAGCCAACGTGTAAGTAAAAATCAGCATTAAACCCAAGAGTGAGATTTTGGTTACACGCCTAGAAAGGTCATTACCAAGGAAGATGCAGTGACCTGACCCTCCAGCTCATCTCTGGGTCTGACGGTTTCTGAGGCATCATACATATTCTCACTTCATGAATCTTTTAATGTTCAGTGGGACCTGGGCTCGCAATCCATGGGATCTAGGTGTGCTGAGAAAGAGGACCTGGGAATAGCCCCCCAGATGGCCTACAGAAGTCTGCCTTCTGCCTTCCATGCCAGGTGAAGATGGAGAGGTGTCAGCAGTTGTGAAAACCTCTGCCCTAAGGGACTTCAGACAGGGACAGAAAATTTAAGGGACTTTGGACAATTGTTACCAGTAGAAGTCTGGGAAATGACCAAGGTCAGGTGTTTGCTGAGCTATTCAATGAGGCTGCATAAAAGCAATAGGAAGAGGTTCATAGGGTTTTAGTGTCACTGAGGTTTCCAGGGTAAATTAAAGAAAGCAGTGAAGTAAGAGGAGAGTGGATTTAAAAATTAACCTGTGTGTGAATGTACTATGTTCGGAACAGGAATTAAAAAGCAAACAAGGATTAATTGATTTCTCCTCCTTCCCCAGAAGCAGGACGCTGGCATTTCAGGAGCAAAATTGATTGGTTGAGAATACACTCTGCTGGGTAATTAAACAAGGAGGCCGATCAATACTCAGTAGCTGGGATTTAGATACCCATTGACAAGCTAACAGAAGAATCCAGAAGGGAACAGGAGAATAGCTATTTGGCTCAGGCAAGGTTGGATCTTAAGGTTTCTGAGTTGAAAAAAAAAAAAAAGAGCCTTGCTTTCCTTTCCTCTCTTACTTTAAAAACTCCTTTGATTTAGTATGAACCCAAGCAAAAATAAAGATCCCCATTCAGAGTATTTTTCTTAGTGGCAGGTGACAGATGTAAAGGGCCCAATTTGTGATTACATGGTTCACTTATGCAACCGCAATTAAGCTGCCTGTTATGTTCACGCAGCTAAATAAAAATTACAACCAAGTTACTTATTAGCTACCTTGAACCTGCCTCCCTAAGAGCTAGAGGGTTAGTGGAGAGAGCGAGCTGGAATGGTCTGCCTTGCTATCTGTTGTGGTTTTAAGTCAGCTGGGTCATGAGCATCCTGTGTGTGTCTGAACAACCAGCGCTGCCTCCAGACTAATCAGATTAGCGGGTCCACCGGCTACCTGCCAAGCTGCTCAGTTCCTAACCGGAGAGACCTGATCTAACTCTCCTACAAATAAGCGATGGGCCCTGGACCCTTCAACATCCACCGATGAAGGTGGAAGATGTCAGGCAGAGGACAAGAGTTGAAGCCGAAGGAGATTTCCTTCAAAGCACTTGGAGCCTTGTTACGGGGAGGGCATAGGGCATAGACGTGACCGAGGCTGTTCCATCTGTTACTGTTGTTTGTTGACCTTGGAGTTCTCTGGGGAGGAGGTGGAGTAGGAGGAAAATCTAGGGGTAACGGCTCACAGTTGGCCCAGTGACCGAGGGCCCCCTCTCAGGCACTCATTGGAATTTCCTGGGTTCTTGAGGTCTTCTGGGAGAAACCAATTTTTTCCGCTTCTTGCTTTGTAAACCCAAGGATTTCTCCAGATTCAGAAGCAATTTGGCTTTCTGGCTGGAAACGCGAGAGAGAAGCTGACCCTGTAGCAAAGGGCTCTTGGGGACACAAATGGATAAAACACAGGAAAAACACACCAGAGAAGACAGTTGATTTAATCCAAGAAGAGTCAGAGTTAGAGGATAGGAGTATCTTAGAGAAGCCATGTTATAAAATTCAAGAGTCATTCATGGAGACAGAAAGTAGAACAGTGGTAATAAAGGACTGGGGAGGGGCTGCCCGGGTGGCTCAGCGGTTTAGCACCGCCTTCAGCCCAGGGTGTCGTGATCCTGGAGACCTGGGATCCAGTCCCACCTCAGGCTCCCTGCATGGAGCCTGCTTCTCCCTCTTCCTGTGTCTCTGCCTCTCTCCCTCTCTCTCTCATGAATAAATAAATAAATAAAATCTTAAAAAAGACTGGGGTGTTCATGTTTAATGGGTAGAAAGTTTCAGTAAGGGATGATGGACACACTGAGATGGACAGTCATGATGGTCACACAACCATGTGAATGTACTTAATGCCACTGACCTATATACTTAAAAATGGTTGAAATGGTAAATTGTATGTTGTATGTGTTTTATCCTAACAAAAAAAAATTGAGAATCAGTAAGGACAATGTAACTTCCTGTATAATTCATATAAACAGTCTACTATTAAGGTTTCTCCACGTTTAAAACAACAACAACAAACATTTCTGAGGGACATCAAGAAGATGAAGACTTCAAGGTATTGGAGATGTGCGTGTATCCATTCAAGCTCAAGGCGTTCATGGGAAACATTTCCCAAACAACGTGACAGCCCAGGTCCCAGAGCCCTCAGCCTGCCGGGGTATCTGCCTATGTGCCCTGTGCCCTCCCCACATCCAGGCTGAGTTGCTCAAGAGCCAAAGTTTGTCTCCTTGACCCCCAACTACTGTCCCTTCTGCTTCTCTTATGCAATCATTTTCTCTCTCTCTCTCACACGTTTTTTCCGCATTTCAGAAATGGATCTCATACATTCATTCACACTGAGGTATAAAGGTCTAAGAACATCTATACAGCCTACTCAGGAATATTTACATATTACCTGGAAACTAAGTTCTGAGCAAGAAGAATTAAAATATAGAAATGGGAACAGATGTCTCCAACTCTTCCCCCCTCCGGCTCCTCCCAGACTATGTTTTTTGTGCTGCCTCAAAAGCAGATGAGGCTTCTAATCAGATTCTGCTACCCCTCTCACACAGCCTTAGAAATTTCTTTTCCAAAGTCTCTTTCTCTGGTCAGTTTCTTCTTCATACACAAGCCCAGATCATACTGTCACCTATCAGGTGGCCAAGAGTGGCCACAAGCCCCATGCATGTCAAATGAAGTTGTTCACTGGGCAGAGAAGTGTCTCCAAGGCACCTTCTACATGTCGTGGCCAATTTGGACACAGAAGTCTGAAGACAAATAGGAAAGTTGAGGGAGGACTCACACAGAACAGGCTGAGCCTAGGCCTGAAGGCAGTTTATTACTAATCCAGCGAGTGCTTCCAAACAAACGAGACCACATGGATATTGGCAAAGAGCACAAGGAAAGTTCTATCTTTACTCAAGCCTGTAGCCTGTCCTAGAACAAAGGAGCAAAGGTTCCTCCAAACATAAACACAGCTGACTCTCTGGAGGGAAAGACAGTCTCTCCTTTATATCTGTAAAACCAGAACCAGTAGGGGCCGGGCCCGGGCATCTGGATTTGTGAAAGGCTCCCCAGGAGAGCTGATGGTCTAAATTAAAGTGATGACAAATAAAAAGCCAAAGTAGGGTACTTTGTGTTAGCTTTTGTTGTATGGCGTGGCGAACATCAACAATAAGGAATGTGATATTTATCTTATTTATTGACTTGTTTTTTAAAACAGCAGAAAAATGCTGAGATAGGAGGCCATGCTCAACAAGGCAGCTTCAAATGCCCACAAAGCCCTCTTGTTTCATATTCCAAGGGTCACCAACTGTCAACAGTGACAAGCCCAATGAAAATACGGTCATGACTTTAGTTTACCTTTTCTTTCCCTTGATGCATAAAAAAATCCTTTTACCCAAACTAAATTACAGGGCAGAAGGCAAGGCCTTTTTGTTTCTGAATGGGGAGTGTTCCAGGGATGAAACAGAAGGTCCCAAGCAGAAGGGAGGATCTGAGGAAGTGTGAGAGCTGGAGAGTGAGCTATGGGAACACCTGTGGACCCCCACAGGGCCGACCTCAGATGTGAGGAAGAGGCTGACTCTGGTGAGCAGAGAAGCTGTGTCTCACTCACCAGGATGCCGATGTCAGTGGCCATCCTAGTCCATCAGTGCTGCTTTAACACAACACCACCAATGGGGGGTGGGAGGTGGCGCTTGGCTGAAAGTTACTACTCACAGCTCTGGAGTCTAGAAGTCTGAGCTCAGGGTGCCAGTGTGGTCAGCTGGAGGCCCTCTTGCGGGTCTTGAACTTCTTGTATCCCCAGTGGTGGAAGCGATGAGAGAGCTCTCTGGAGTCTCTTTTACAAAGGACACTAATCCCTTTCCTAGGGGCTCTACCCTCAGGACCTGATTGCTTCCCCAGGGCCCCACCTCTTCATATCACCCCTTTGGGGGGCAGGGGGTTGGATTTCACCATATGAATGGGGATGGGGGGCAGACCTTCGGGCTGTAGCAACAGCCATCACTGGGTGAAGGCCAGTCCGGCCTCTGTCTGAGGCCAGCCACCCTACCGGCTTCCTCCTACTGCTCCTCTTTCTCTTTACATCAACCCTGTTTGCTTTCTCAGCCGAGCTTTCAACCTCCCAGTCATCCAGCCTTGGAGTCCATGAAATATGATGAAAAGAGAAATCTCCTTGGGGTCTGAAAACCTGGGTCTGGATCCTCACCCCACGACGTCTTAACCATGTCACTCTGGGCAAGGCTCTATGCCTCTGTTTTGAGTAACTGCCCCATGCACCCCCTGGGCTATGGCGGGGATCTAACAAGCTGTTTGAGGGGTGCTTTGCCTATCTCCATGCACATACGCCCCTGTATCTGACACTCCTGCCCGCTTGCCACCACATGCCATCAGTCACCAAATCTTGCTGATTCTGACCTCCTTCGGGTCCCTCCCATACATTCCTGCTTTGCTGTTGCCATTGCTCACGCTGCCCTGGACCAGTGGTGGCCCTCTGTCACCGTATTAGGTTCCTAGCCTTCTGGCAGTCTTCCGTGGTTAGAGCGAGTGAGGGCCAGAAGCCTCCTCTCCCTCCACCCCTGGACCAGGTGGCCTGTTACAATGAAAGCGTGTCTCAGACCGGATCCTGACACGCAGAGACGCTTACCAGCCAGCAGGAACGAACATCAGACCACCTGGTTTGTGAGTTCGGCAGAGCCCCAGCTCTCCGTCTTTTCACTTGGAGCAGCTGTGACAAGAAGCTAGCAGCAAGATACAGTTAATTGGTCTGATGACAGGATTCTCCTTAAGCAGATGGACACAGGATTTAGCGGAATTCTAAAACCTGGAGGCCATTCCCAACGATATGAGCTGCTTCTACTCGGCTCATGCAAAGGCAAAGCTGCCTGTACAGCTCGTCTAACCAATCCAACAATTATCGCTCGTTCCACCAATGAAAAAATACAACCTAACACCGAGGATGCTAATTAATACACCTTCGGATATTCACTGGAAATAAATGTAATGAAGTGTTAGCATCGGCCTCTGGAATATAATAGAACTACCCCTAAGTAGCCCAAGATAACTAGGAAACCTCAAATGTTAAATAACTATGCCTAGGGTAGCAATTAAACAAACTTAAATACACACCACCATCACATTGTTTAAACAGAGTTCCTTCAAAAAAAAATTGCAGATAATATAACAGTGCCGTACACAGACTTTGACTTCTTATCAAATTGTCCTTCCTTCCTTTTGAACGTACCCCTCAAGCATTAATGCATTTCTCCCCTTCCTCTGACCTCAAGTGAGGCCTGATTTATCTGTAACAGTCCTTTATCCCATAAATGATGCCATATTACCCCTCCATTCATTTATTCAGCAAACACTTGAAGCCCTAACACAATAAAAATTCATGCAAGCCAGGAGGGGAGGGGCCAGTAACACCGTGCCCTGACTTGCAGCAGCTCCCAGTCTGGCCAAGGGTGGGCATTGGAGCTGACAGTGACAACACAGGACAGCAGATCCACAGACAGAGGTTACTATGGAAGCAAAAAGGAGACATTCATGGGAGGGAAGGTGTCCGAGGAAGCTTCCTTCCAGAAGCATATATTGTAATAACTGGATGGAACCTTGGAGAATGAGTAGAGGGCAAGACTGCGCCTTTTAGGCAGAAAAGAGACACACACAGACACACACACTCCAACAATAACAGCAAAACTCAATTACATACCTCCTCCCACTCCATGCAGCCTTCTGGGTGCATCACGTACCTCATTTCACTTACTCCCCAAACAATACTCGGGTTGATACAGTTATTATCTCCGTTTTACAGATGAAAAAGTGAGCATTTAAATTGCCTGCATCAGGTCATACAGCTAGGAAGTGGTAGAGGCGGGATTTGAACCCAGGGAATTCTGACTCCTAAGACATTACATTATTCTCTGTTCAGGGACTACATATAAGCAATCGAGTGGGTGTGAAATGTAAGTCAAAGACAGATGGTGCAATCAAGCTGGAGAGGTAAGTCAGCCAGAACAAAGGCTCATGATTCATTTTCTCACCCAGAGTGTAACTACCTGAGTCAGCTCCATTTCTCTGTGTCTACCACAGAGTTAAACACAGAGAAGAGGCTCAATAGAATTGAGTGACTGGATTCAGGGAGAAAGAGTTTCTGGATTAGATTCTTGCACCAACCCCTGGGTAGATTCACTCCTTCTTTGCAAAATGAGCTGGTGTGCCTTTAAAAATAGGGTTTTCAAAACAAAATAAATAAATAAAATAAAATAAATAAAATAAAATAAATAGAAATAAAAATAAAAATAAAAATAGGGTTTTCAGCTGGCCCAACATCAACGGACATTTGAGTGTCTTCCATAAAGCATGCACTGGGACAGGCAATGGGGATTCAGCAGGGAATAAAAGAGACAAGGTCCCTTCTGTTAGAGAGCTTAAAACAACCTTCTCCTAATGTGACCTCCCTGGTTCCCGAAACATGCAGGGAAATACCAACCACCGGCCACAGTGGCTCTCACAGTGGGCACCCCCAGAGAGACGCCCTACTGTCCCATGGTCCTGGAACTCGGCCCCACATGATCACCACCAGTCCCCTAGCCTCATCACCACAGCTGGATCCCTGCCCCCACGAAGCCCAGGACAGTCACTCATCTGGCCACCAGGAGCTCATCCGGGGAACACTGTCTGACTTTCTAAGGTGGCAGCAGCCAGGAAGCACCTGCTGATTCTGGCTGCCCAGAGCGCTGTATGCTTTGGCCTGAGAGCTCAGCCCTGGGCAAGGCAGCAGGATTTTTCCCCAAAGAAGAATGCACCTCTCTTCAAACTCCACTCTGCAGGGATGCCCACAGTGCCAAAAAGGAGCAGGGGGAAAATGGGGAGGGGATGCAAAGCAGAGCATGTTGACGTGAACTCTAGTTGTCAGACTTCATTGTCTTTCTTTTGCTAAACCCCACACATGCTGAACGTGGACCGTGACAAAATCCTCCTGACTGTGTGTGAACCGAGGTGGGCTGAGGGGAGGAAGGTGCCCAGAGGCGGGGTGTGATTTCTTCCCAGCTGCGGGGCTGAGCCAAGTGAGGAGAGATCGGTGACCTCAGCACTCAGACAGAAGGCGGGGGCAGAGGCCACCTGGGGGGCCCTTTGTGGCTGCTGTAGGACTGTACTGATCCAAAGCTCAGGTTTCTGTGGGAAGTGGCCTATCTCCTCAGCCCACCCAGTAGGAGCCGCTGGCCGAGGCTTTAGGCCCCACAGTGGGCTCTCGTCAGAGTGCTCTCCTATTTCCAGGCCTCCCTTTACAGATGTGACCTTGTCCCCAGGTGCCCCACTCCTGCTCCTCCCACAGGCTGAGCCAACTGTCCCTGCCAGAGGCTCCCTCCCGGGGATCCTGGGGCAGACGAGGCTGGTATCTGGGGCACCCGCGTCTCCCAGTCTTAGCTCTGAGACTGGGGCTCCTTTATGCTCCCTCAGCCCTCTGGGGGGCCAAGGTGAGGATGACTTGATCCTGAGCCGTTTGCTTAGCCTAGACACATTGCCAGATCTGGAGCACAAGCTGTACCCCTGGACTCGGAGCTGCTGGGTGCTTGTGACGCCTTCCCCAGGGCCTCTTCCTTCCTCCCCGACTGTGGGGTCTCGCGGCCACCATGGCCTAAGCCAGGGCACAGCACACTTTCTGTAAAGGGTCAGATAGTTAATATTTCAGGCTTTGTGCTCTCATCCAATCCTTGTCACGTATCCCTTTTTCTTTTTAATCCTTTAAAAATGCATAAAGCATTCTTAGCAGGGCCATAGTCCAGATTTGGCCTGTATTTAGCCAACACCTTTGTGATATTCTATCGGCCTTTCTGCAGGATGATGATCTCCCCGAGAGGTTTCTTAACATTCAAACACGCTGCTCCTTGGTGGTGGCTCTGCCTGGGTTATGACGATGTCGTGATCCAATAAGCAAACATCTGTGATCATAGTTAACTAAGAGAGACACTTAGCCAAGAGGGAAAGAGATTTTCCATCAAACCCTTCTTGAAAAAGAATTCCTTACCAAACTAGATAGGCTTAGCAACTTATAAAATAACAGAATTCAATAACAACCGCCACGCTAAAGATGATCACTAATCGCTGAGGACCTACTAAGTGCCAAATTCCATGTGCTGTGATTCCCGTGTGCTTTGATCCCTATGGCTACACTCTGCTGAAGAAACCAATGCAATCCAGGGGTTGGCCGAGGTCATTGTGTCATTTGAGATTTGAAATAAAATTGGCTTAATGCCCCATCTTAAATTCTGTGAGAAGGCCAAGATTCTGGCAAATTCTCAGGCAAGCTCCAGCTTGTTCTGAAGGCATTACTGGCTCCCCTTTCCACCATCTGTCCCCTTCCACAGCTCTCCTCTTTCCCCCCATCAGCTGTAGTCCAAGGCCTGGGACATGGCTCTTTCTATGATTTCCTTCCAAGCACATGCATCCGGTAGTTTTGTGTTGAACTGACCTCACTGAAAGTATAGGACAATGGAGACCCTTGGCCTTGAAGGGACACGATGTCAAAATTACCTGTATCCATAAAATCAAGCACGAATCACTTCGTTTTCAAGTCTTTGGGCCATTTCATCAAATATCAGAGGGATCCCTTTGGCCATATTTCTCCAGTTCTGCTCCCTCTCAAGACACTCTACACTATGCTATGATTTTCCTACGAGGATAATGAATCTAATTCTCCAGATTTTTGTAGAATCATATGATTCTATTTTCCTGCTTAACTTCTACTCTTTAGAGTGGCTGCTTGGTTGTGCTCTGGGCACACTGGGACATCATTATTGACCCTAAATGATTCTGATGAGTGTTAATGCACATTTTCCTCAGTGAGAAATCGCCCTGCCTGTATACAAGTTTGGGCAGCAGCCCCTTTAATTTCCTTAGGAAGTTCTTGTACAAACTGAAATTGAATATGACCATCCCTTTGGCAATTCAAAACCTTTAATATAGAGCTGGAGTCAGAAACAATTTCCTAAAGCACCTGTATCTCCTCTCATACAAAAGTTTAACTCATATATGTGAACACACACACACACACACAAACAAATAATTGATGTTTCTTGATAGATATTTAGAGGGACTTTCAGAAACGTCATACCACAGAATTTCAAGGCCAAATAACAAAACTTTCTGGGAGGCTGAGGACAGCTACAGGAAATTTTCAGTTTATGCTTTTCTAGCTCCTACCCAAGAAAGCAGGTCTACCAATATGTCTCTCCACTCAGGAGTACGCTGGGATCCACCTACAAATCAGAAATCTTCAGCCTTATGGGCAGATTATCTCATGGTCATTATCTAGGGCCACTGCAAAACCAGTACGGAGGCAAAACCCTGACAATAACCAGTCATTTTTCTTTCTGAATAGAAGATAAATTTCTTTGCCCAAATAATCATTTTTCTAGCTTCTGTGTGCATGTCTTACATTCAGAGAACTGCCACAGTTTTGGCACCAGAGAAAGGGAGAACCATCTGGCCCCTCTTCTGCTCCTTGGCTTGAGTTCCTGAGGTCATTGTTACCCTCCTTT
Source organism: Nyctereutes procyonoides (assembly GCF_905146905.1). Classification (NCBI taxonomy): domain Eukaryota; kingdom Metazoa; phylum Chordata; class Mammalia; order Carnivora; family Canidae; genus Nyctereutes; species Nyctereutes procyonoides. Next base: position 14,680,492 of record NW_026575082.1, on the reverse strand, counting down.
GGGAGGCCAACCACAAAGGCATTCCCCAGTGAATGAGAACAATGGGAGGTAGGTAATAAGTTGGAGCTTGTAATGGGAGGAAACATGTGAGCATTTAGAATCCTCCCTTTGAATAACCAACCACAGCTGTACAACCCCAGTGCCAGGACTGCGGACGCCTGGACCGTAGGAAATCTGGTCACTGTCTGGCAGTGAGGAACTGTAGTGTTTATGTAAAGATTTCTCTATCATGTGCTCTCTTAACCGATGGTTCTCGACCCATATGGAGGTTCTATGACCTATATTTAAAGGGGCAACTGATTTCCCAGTAGGGGAAGGAAAGAATAGATTCCTGCAAGGAAGGAAGGGGCAGAAAGGACAGCTTTGGAGTAAATGCTTTAGAGAAGCTAGATCCTTGGGGGTGAGGTGTCCCCAAATAATTGGTTTAGTACCTTGGAAATTAGCCACATCAGAGAAAACTGCCACAGAGATGGCCCTTCATAACACACATGCATGGTACGGTTTCCAGGTGGCAGTTTTCTTTTCCTTGAACCCTGTGAACCCACTGTATTTCTTGACAGACAGGGTCCCAGCAATGCAGAGAAGAAGTATCTCCTGCCAGTAGCCAGCATGGACTTATTTTTCATTTTCTTTGATGAGATTTGCCTGTGTACTTCCCGAGGGTAGGCAGGGTTCGTTCTGGAACTGACTCAAGGCTAAAGGCAAGAGTAGTAACAAGCAGGTCCCATCTGGGGGTACAGAGATCCTCTGATTCAAACCCCACCAGGGTTTCAGGCACCATTATGCAGTGCCCCCTTTGCCACCAGGGTGGCAATCTTCTCAAAGAGAAATTGGCAAGGAGGAAATTCACTCTTCTGGAACACGGTTCTGGAACGTGGACCACCATTCAACACTTCTTTGCTTTGGTGATTTAGGGGCTACTTTTACTTGTGAGACTATATTGTGTGCATTTCCTTCCTCTTCGCTCTTTGGCTGTGCGTATAGAACAACTGTCCTGATGTGGTCATTATCACCGTGGGGCAGGGGCAGGAAGCTTTGCCACAGCTATCATAATAGTTCAGGCTGGTAAACAGGTTGGAAGACAAAGAATGGGAGCATATCTCTGTGGAGCACTCCAGAATGTGCCAGCCTGGCACTTTATGAACATGATGTCATGAGTCCTCAGCACAACCCCCCAAACCGAGACACAAGTTCAAGGACACCCAGGAATAAAGACTGAGGATACAGAATTCCAGTCTCCTCTTTGGACAAATAAAAAAGATGCACTTTTACCAAATTTACTGTAAAAGCAATTACCAGTCCCTCTATTCTCAGGAAGGTTATAAAGGAGCAGAAGGTACTTAAGAGGACGGACAAATATTTTGCAGACATTCACAAAAAGAATTTCCTTAATTGGTGTCCTGTGCATTTATAAAGGTGGAGCTGAGGATCAAAGTAGAGTTTGTTACTCTGACAATGATGACTTCTCCTGCTACTTGCTGATAGTGGCTTTAAAGGCAGGAAAAGGTGGTAAATACATGTAAAGCGTGAACTGAAATAAACCCGACTCACCTTAAGTGCTTACGACGTGCTCTGCTCTGCTCTAAGCACTTTAGGTTGACTCATTTAACTTTCGAAAAACCCAGTGAGATAAGTACCATTAAACAGTCCTATTTTAAAGATAAGGAGGAAACTGAGGCACAGAGAGTTAGCCAGCTACCAACGGTCATGAGGCCAGTGAGCAGCATAGTCAGTATTCAAACCCAATCTGGAGGCAGGGTCTGTGCTCTTAATAACTACACAATTTAGGGGCGCCTGGGTGGCTCAGTCGGTTTAGCATCTGCCTTTGGCTCAGGTCATGATCTCGGGGTCCTGGGATCGAGCCCCGCACTGGGCTCCCTACCCAGGGAGGCTGTTTCTCCCTCTCCCTCTGCCACTCCCCTTGCTTGTGCTCTCTCCCTCTCTCTCTCAAATAAATAAATAAATAAATAAATAAATAAATAAATAAAATCTTTTTTTTTTTTTAAATAACTACGTGATTTTGCCCTTCTTCATGACTGACATTCTTTATGCCATAAAGAAATACAAAGCTCACTCAACAGGCCAAACTGAGCAAGAAAAGGCAGTTTCTGCCTTAGTTACCTTCCCATGTCATGGCCAAGAAAACCTAGAGTGACTGCCATCAGCACCAGGTGACACATGTCTAACTTTAAAAAAAAATTTAAACCCAGCCCGGGTTCTCTTACCTTGTGTTAAATTAATTATACAAAGAGGCCCTCTGACTGAAAGGAGGCCCTAACACTTTGGTGGCCCCTGTAAGCAAACCAAAACGTAAGCCTAGACATGCCGTGGGTTTATAAAATCAAAATCCAAGGACAACCAATCACAAATAACCAACTAGGCTTTAAGTCATAGCTGATCAAATAATTTCCTTTATTTTTTTTAAGATTTTATTTATTTATTCATGAGAGACACAGAGAGAGAAGCAGAGACACAGGCAGAGGGAGAAGCAGGCTCCATGTAGGGAGCCCGACGTGGGACTCAATCCCGGGTCTCCAGGATCATGCCCTGGGCTGAAGGCATTCAGCCAAACCATTGAGCTAAACCATTGAGCCACTTGGGCTGCCCAGTGATTTCCTTTCTTTGCTTCCACACCTTTTCTATAAAACTCTGTCCCCAAGCTTCTGATAGTAAAAGCGCCTCACCACTTTCAGGCCAGTGCTGTCCCATTCTCACCCAGTTTGCTCAAATAACTCAAAATGTTTCATGTGCCTCGGTTTACCTTTGACAATTCTAACCCTGGTAGGGCAAGAGCTCAGAGTTTAGTTGGAAATGGCCAGAGGTGAAGCCACAGTCACTTTAACGGGACCAATGTTCTGCTTTATGTTTCACTGGGTTTCCTTTTTTTTTGGGGGGGGGGGTTCCTTTTTTAAAGGAATACAGGAAGCACTCCTGAGGTCAAATATTTGAATAAACTTGATGGTGTTTGCTCACCCTCCCTTGCCGAGGGGATGATGCCCACGTGAAGCACGGCCTGTCCTCAGGAGTACAACAAGTACCAAGCAGTGTCTGATGGTGTCCCGTCAAGACTTGTTCCAGAAATAGTCTAGCTCTCCAGGTGCTGCCCTGAGAGTCTAGGCGTGCATATGAAGAGGTGACAGGCAGCCAGACACTCTGAGGGACTGGCCAAAGGAGCCCAGGGCAACCGTAAGGCATCCCCACTCTGCCACCCTCCTGCTATGGAATGATCTCCCCCTCTTTCCTTCTTGAGCAGGGAAGTGGGTTTGAGTGGCCAGTGATGGATCCTGGGCGGGATGCGCTCTAAGCAAGTAGACGAAACAGTTGGAGGTTTGCATTCTTTCCTTGTTGCTATAGACCGAACATATGTGTACCCTCCACACCCCCAAAATCCATATATTGAAACCTAACCTCCAGTGTGACGGTATTAGGAGGTGGGCCCCTTGGAGGGGATTATCAGGTCATGAGGGTGGGGCCCTCACGAACAGGATTCGTGCCCTTATAACAGAGGCTCCACACAACGTCCTGGCCCCACCACCATGTGAGGACACAGAGAGAAGAAACCCAGGAAGCAAGTTTTCCCAGACACCGAATCTGCTGGCACTTTGACCTTGGACCTCCCAGACTCCGAAACTGTGAAAAACAAAAGTCTGTTGTTTAAACCACCATCTATGCTACTTTTGTCCCAGCAGCTTGAACAGACGATGAAGACTTGCCTTTTATTTCTCCCTCTCTGAGGTAGGCGCAAGCTCTCCTCAGGAAGGCAGATGCGTCCTCCCCCCAGATGGGAAGGCAGCTGCTGGGAGTGGAAGCCAGGGAGCTGCGCATGGCACCATTGACTCACTAGCTGGCAGGGGTTCACCCTGCGGAGCCCCCCGACGCCTCTGCCCTCCCTGCCAGCTCCCTCTTCCTCCCTCTCTCCTGGGGAGAACTTTCTGTAAGGCTACCCACTGTGGTGGTTACAGGCTCTGAGGCCCAGCTGCAGAGTATGACGGCCACAGCCGGCAGCATCTGCCCAGGAACCTCCGGGAAGCCCTTGAGGGGGCCCATGGGCTCTGGGGCAGTGCCCAGCTTCCTTGGGTGACATCTGCAAAGACCCTCTTTCCAAACAAGGTCACCTTACATGTACCAATAGTTCGGACTTGAAAACATCTCTTGGGGGGAGGAGGTGGACACTACTCAACCCACAACATCCGGGTAACTAAGACAAACACCTACAGCAATTTCCTCACAGCCTCCGCGGCCTGCAGGGAGGCCACCTTGGGCTACAGCTTTCCTGCTTGTACAGGAAGGAGTAAAATTAGTGTCTTCCAGGCCCAAAGGCCTTGGAATCTGTGTTCTACTCTGCTGTTCCCTCCGCTTCCTCCTCTGGTTGGAGGTGAGGGGCTGGTGCCCACAAACCCGCCCTCCTTCCCTCCTCCTTGGGTTCGTGAAGCCTACAGCAGGGAGGGCTTTTGTCCAACATGGCAGGCCCTACCCTCCATTTCCAGTGCGACGACAGGACGAGCGGCCTCTCTGTGCACACAGATTCCCTCGGCATCTGCCTGGCCCGTGGCCCCTCGCCAGCTCACCCCCCCACACCCTCCAGCAGGCTCCTGCCCTGACCAGCAGGACCAGCACATGTCTCTGCTCTTTGGATTTACGTCTCAGGCCCTTCTCTCGTCTCACTGACACATCAGGTTTCCTGCCTCCCTTCCCCGGGCTTTCTTAGCTGCCTGCCAGCCCAAGTGCTCTATTCTCGGCCTTTCTCCCCACGAACACACAGAGGCACACTCTGTTGCCTGCAGAGGCACAGGCCACGGGCTGCAGGTGCAGTAGAGCAGCTGCTGGCTGAGGCTGGAGCCCACGAGTCCACCAGGCGTGCTGCTGCTGGCCCGGTGGGGCTGCCCCTCCCCCCATGCCTCAGTTTCCCCCGTGGCTAACAAAAGAGTGAGATTCGACAGGAGTAAGAGGCTTCTGACAAGTAAACAAAGGCAAGCAGGGGGTGTTAGATGTGCACCCTGTGACCTCATGTTTACCCACCCACTGCACGATAATGGGCACAAGGTCACTGGGTGTGGCTCCTGGGACTGTGAGCATGAGGCCTGGGCTTGCTTCCGATGGACACAGCACCCTCCCCAGGCATTGGCATCGGAGCTCCTCAGGAAGTAGCAACTCAGCCCAAAATAAGGTTTTCCAGAGACCCCAGCCCAAGGCTGCAGGGCCTCTAAAGAAGCAGAGATCTCTGCACTGAATGCAGAGCACTGGTCATCTATTTTGACTCTACATCTTAGGAGAAATTCTGTGAGTTGTTTTGTAAACTGCAGAGATAGTGCTGTGTCATGGGAACCGGTGTGGGCAAGATTTCCAGTCAGAGACAGTACTTATCCTTGCTACGTGAGCAGAAGGTCAACAAAATGGAAATCCCTCCAGAGCCTGAGAAGCAAGGCAAGGGTACAGGAGGAGAGGTGGCAGGTCCACCCACAGAGCCCAAAAATCTGGCCATACCTGGAGGAGGCCCTGGCTACCCCCGCGTCCTGGGTCTTTTGCTGAGCACATGATGTCCTAGCAGCCTCATAACTCACATTTTTGGTTTTGATTCCTCTGCCATCAGAGTGATTCTTGGTCATGGTGATAGAACATTAGAGCCCCCAAATGGCATCTTTTATTACGAAGTCTCCTGCACCTGATGCTAGAACCTGGCTACTCTCACTAGCTCCTCATCTGAGGAAGCTGAGTTTGGGAGAAACACCAGCCCTGCCTGGGCTCAGTGTACACAAATAGGCAGAGGCTCGGTGGAAATAAGAGCCACAGACAAAGGCTGAAGTTCAGTCTTGCAGCAGCGGGCTAAGGAAGGTGTCTTATTTTGTCGAGAGTAATAAAACCCAGGATTTTAAAGTGTGTTCCCTTACTTACCCTGGAGGGCTTAAGAACTCTTTCTTTTTTCTTTTTATGACTCTGGCTTTGCCTGTAGAAGTAAGTGGTGCCATAAATCCCAAATAGCTTCTAACCTGCTCTTCTTCCCTAGTGAGATTTGAAGTGGTTACTAGTAGGGTTTCGGGCCCTGTAAGATGATAGGAAACTTAGGGAGTTTGCTTTCTGCTCAGATTTACCAGGGAGAGAGGGTAATTTAAGTGGCATTTCATTATCTCAAAAGAGGCGGCTGTAGATACGTTCTGTTACCAAGAACAGACACTTAACTAATTTCTATTACTGGAGATCTCTCTATTGGAATTAGAGTAAGACACCCAAGTTCAAACGCTTTGCCTTTCCTGATTAGACGGCCTGGTACTAAACTGTCCCTCTTTAAGACCATTTGCAGTTGGAAATCATCATTCCTTTGGGCAGTGAATGGAGGTAGGAGAGAAAGGCCCTCAGTACCATACCTGCCCCAACTCATCTGCAGCCCCACTCATGCTGGACCATGGAGGGCCGCCTCTTCCCTTCCAGATGGAAGAAATTGGTTGACAGTCTGCAAGTTGTCTTTTAAAGAGGACAACCCCTGCTCTAGGCCCCAAGTTGTTGAGAAGTACACAGTAAGCCAGAGTCTCATTGCAGCTGTCAGAATTACAATGATTGACAGCTGGGGAATCTCATTAATGCCACAAGATTGCAGCAAAGCTTTGATTAGTATTTAGGCTCTCACATTTGCTGAAGCAGCATTTTTCTTTGCTCTTAAAGAATGTTTGCTAACACTCAACACCCAGCATGGAAACTCTGTAATGTGTTGAGGATGAGGCCAGCACCACGCAAAACCAAGATATGTTTTCTTTTGTGTCTCCTTGATTTTACCTTGGCTGGGTCAACTCTGGTTTTTGATGGGAATCAAACTCCATGGACAAAGAAGGAGCTGAACAGAAGTTACTCGGCCTGTGATTCGTTCCAGGATATGACGCAGATTTGCTCCTCACCTCCAAAAAACATTTCTAAATTCCTCTCTGTAACAGGAATGCATGGCAAAGCGGGTGGTTTTAAGATAAATATATCAAAGTGCCATCTTTACTTGCAACCAAGAAAGGTTATGTGTATACATCTGGTTAAATAAAACCCCACAGTTACAAGATTAGTCTGTGGTCAGTAAGGATCTTTTCAAAGAATCTTGACTTGATGTGAAAAGTCACTGGTGACTCATGGTGAAAAGTGGGATTTTCCCCCAAAAAAACTACTCCATGCAGCAGAGCATATGGTACTGTTGTATCATAAGGGAACCGAGTACCACTTACTGGAATAGTTTTTGGAAAAAGTGATTGTGTTAGTTATTAAGCTATTGCTTTTCTACTCTAAATCCACTATTCTATGTTCTGTTTTGTGATTCGGGGCCTGGGATACTGCAAATCCCATTTTGTCTTTTTTCTACTCTTTAAAATAGCCTTTAACTGGTATAGAGAGTTTTATTTTATTAATATCTATTCCACATAAAAAAAAGATTTTTGAAATCCATTATTTGGAGTGTTTCATTCTCATCAAAAGTCTTTCAAATGGAGCATTTTATGGAAATGGAATGTTTAATGAAGCCTCTAGGGTCAGGAACTATACTCTGGGTTAGACTCCTATCAGCAATAAGGAGCATAAAGTAGATCCCAATGTAGCAGTTCTGAGAAAGACCTGGTTACTTTACTAACTCATGTAGGTAGATAATTACAAAAAACTATTGCAAATCTCCAAGGCTGCATAAAACTATGTTCCCTACAATATCCACCTGCCACAGTCTGAATATTTGCATCGGCTAAAATTCATTTACTGAAACCTTAACCCCCAAAGATAATGACGTTAGACAATGGGGCCTTTGGGACGTGATTGTCATGGAGCAAGGGCACAGCCTTCATGAATAGAATTAGTGTCTTATAAAAGAGACTCCAGAGAGATTCCTAGCCCCTCCCACCAGGTGAGAAGGGAGAAGGCACCAGTTAGGAACCAGGGAGAGGGTTCTCACCAGAACACCATCACCAGAATGCAAGCATGCAGGTGCCTTAATTTTGGACTTCTGGCCTCCAGAACTGAAAGAAATAAATTTCTGTTGTTTATAAGCTCTCCAATCTGTGGTATTTTGTTAGAGCAGCCCAAAATGGACTAAGACACTAACCCAAATAACCGTTCTGAGTTAGGAAGAAGTAACCACTGAGAACTGTGGAAGCCTCTAGGGCCCCAAGGAATCGCCTTGAAAGGCTTGCACAACAGGACATGGCTGCTCAAGTTCCCATCAAGAGCGATCCATACCAGAGTCCTGTGCCCCATTCCTAAACCAAGGAAAGAAGACACTAAAAGAGGCTCAGGTGAGTCAATGGCCAAGGAGATAGATGTGAACCACTAGGTCAAATCCCATCTCCAAACTGAAATACCATCTTCCAAAACTGAAGCTGTTAATCCCCACATTAGCCATCGTTCATACGCCGACATTCATGATGGACAATTCTCGAAGCTTTCTCTTGAAGTTCCAATATTCATAAATGCTCCTGCTGCTCGGTAGGCCACTGTGGAATTTTCTCTATAAAATACATTGAGGAAACATACAGAAAGAGAGCCACACTGAGATACAGAAGCTTGGTAAGCCACTCGGACATGAGGGACTGACTGGTCCACACTCCAGCCTCCTAGGGTAAGGGATTCGGGACTTGCGCTATGGCCTAACATGTGATCTACGGCCATGGCTCCACAATTCAAATTCCTAAGTCACGGCTCTTCCAGGTCATTTGCCAATGGTTCCCTAGAAGAGCCTAGCAAATAGTCAAAGCCAAGAAAGTTAAATCTGCAAATGCCAAGGGGTTAGTCTGTATATTGACTTTTGTTCATCTATTTTGATTAAAATCTAGTAACTAAAGTTCATAAAATTGAGAATACAGCATGATATATTGGAAATAGAATGAAATTTAGAAAGTAGGTTTTACGTTCAAGTCCTGGGGCACAGCTTTTGACCTCCCTGAGTCCTAGTTTCCTTTTCAGTAAAATAAAGCTGATAATGATATCTACTTCCTCCTGTTATTGTGAAGATAAGTGCAACATTTTTATGCCCACTCTACATCAATGAGAAGCCATTTTAGAATTCTTGGATAACCCCAGGGGCTAACATATAACATAGTACCTTGCATGGGTGTTCAAGAAATGTTTGTTGACTAACTAGATGAATGAATTCCGTGATTTATTGAAATGTCCAGACTGCTCCCTTGTGCAATGAAAGAGTTTATATAGCTCTTAAAGGAGCCCATGTCAAGGAAGAAGCAACCCAGACATTTGAAAGATCTGCACCTAGATTGTGTGGTATTTCATTTAAATACAAACCTTATCCTGAGAAGCTTTATGAACTTTCCAGGAATTATATAATTAATCATAATTCCTTCTGATAAGACAGAATGCAAAAAAAAAAAAAAAAAGAAGCATGCCAGCTACAGCAGCTGTGTAACAGCTTGAAGAAACTGAGGCACAGCCTGCTTATCCCGATTAGGTACTCTGGACCCTGGGCTTTCTGGCACTCAAAGATCAGCTGTTTCCAGAAATCAGAATAAAGAATGGCAAAAACCTGTCTTTGGGCTTTAGGCAACCTAAGTGCTTTTCTGCTGGCAGGCCATATTCTTGTTTCTTCTTCTTAGCTCTTCCAGAAAGGAGAAAAGAAACTCATGCTCTCCACCGATTCCCAGTATGGATAACCTGATGGTGGAATTTGCTCAGTGAATAGAGTCCCAGGTTCTGGCTTTTCTGTACAGCAGACTCACTATTTAGGTAAAATAGGTCATGGAGATCACTCAACCAATAACCACTTAATTCTCTTCTTAACAGCCATGGTCTCAGCCCTGTGCTGCTCGAGTGCTGCAGGGAAAGAGAAAAGATGTACTTGTTGTTGGCTTCCCCTCCCCGTTTCACTACCACTCACAGACCCATTACAGGCCAGATGAATTTCTTAAGTGCTATCAGTGAAAATTTCCAGGAATCCAAAGATGCTTTTTACATTGCTGAAGGTGCTGAGCATTACACTTAAATGCTCGGCACAGCTATAAATGAAACTCGAGCCTCTTTATATGTGGCATTATTCCTCCTGTGTCTTCTTGCTAAGACACCAGGGAAGACAGCATCACCAACCCCCTACCAGCACCAGGAAAGGATGGTCCAGTCCCACTGCCACCAGAGGCTACTTAGGAGCATGAAATGTCATATTGAGATGATTCATTGTCAGAAACAGAAAGTAGAAAGCAACCTATAATGTAGGAATTGCAGAAAAAAATTAATTTTTTCTTATAAAACGGTTGCTAAAAATAATAGTTTACGGTTGTGTCTTACAGTCATGAGACATTTCACCATTAGGAAATCATTAGAGGGGCAGCCCCGATGGTGCAGCGGTTTAGTGCTGCCTGCAGCCTGGGGTGTGATCCTGGAGACCCGGGATCGAGTCCCACATCGGGCTCCCTGCATGGAGCCTGCTTCTCCCTCTGCCTGTGTCTCTGCCTCTCTCTCTCTCTGTCTGTCATGAATAAATAAATAAAAAATCTTTAAAAAAAAAAAAGGAAATCATTAGAGATTTCCTAATAACACACTAAATCTGTGGCTGAGTGTAACTTTGTGAGGCATGGTACAATGAATCGTCTAGATGCCTACCACTTCCACTTGGCCATGAGCCCCTTGAGCCCCCAACATCTAGTAGATGTAGGGAGAATGAAAGGAAAATTCAAGGGATCCCTGGGTGGGTCAGCAGTATGGGGCCTCCCTTTGGCCCAGGGCATGGTCCTGGAGTCCCGGATTGGGCTCTCTGCAGGGAGCCCGCTTCTCCTTCTGCTTGTGTTGTAGCTCTGTCTCTCTCTCTCTCTCTCTCTCTCTCTCCCTCTCTCTCTCTCTCTCTCTCATGAATAGATAAATAAAATCTTAAAAAAAAAAGAAAGGAAAATTTAAGTAATTGCTGTAAGTGTCATGTACCTGGAAATCTCCATTGGAGCACCTCTTTTGAGGATACAAAGGGCCATCTGATAACTGGGAGAAAAGGACTCCAGCTGGGGCAGAGGGAAGTATTGGCGGGGTGCATTATCAAAGGAGACCAGCCCCCTTGGAAAAGATCTGAGGTCTACTCAAGAAGGGTAATAAATGACAGAAAATCATATTTATGTTCAACATTTCTCACTTACTCTACCATTGTCTTAGTCCACTTGGGCTTCTAAATTATGAAAATACCATATTTTGAGTGACTAAAAAAAATGAGCATTTATTTCGCACAATTCTGGAAGCCAAAAAAAATCTAAGGTCAAGACACCAGCACATTGGGAATCTGGTGAGATCCTGCTTGCCAGTTCATAGACAGCTGTCTCCTGGCTGTGTCCTCACATGGCAGAAAGAGTGGGAGACTTTCTGGTGTTTCTATCATGAGGGCAGTAACCCCATTCCTGAGGGCTCCACTAATCCACCTAATCTCTTCCCATAGGCCCCACCTCCTAGTGCCATCACACCAGAGGTTAGGATTTCAACATACAAATTTGTGGAGCAGGGGCTGGATGGGAGGGGGGGGTACAGATATGCAATCCATAATGGCCATCTTTTCAGGACTCCCCATTAATCATCAATTCCCTTGGGCTTTCTAGACCTCGATGTTCTCTTTCACCCCCTCATAGGCAGAGCAGTGAGTGGAATCCCGGGAGAGTACCAGGGAATCCCAGATCTGTCATTTGCTGACTGTGGGGATATGAAAAGTTTCATTTCCTTGAACTTCATTTCTTCACAAGGATAATAGTAGCTACGTGGGAATCCTGTGAAGTTTAAGTGTCCAAGAAAGTCACTATCATAGTCTGTGGCACTCAGGCACTCGATTTAAAAAAACTGATTGGATACACGCTATATTTTAGCAACCTCCCACTCTACAGGCTTGGCAGGTGTCAGATTTAGTAACACACAAGGGATGAGTGGGAAGAAGGGTGGCCCAGAAGTGTTAAAATATAAGAATCACTGCAGTAGAGTGTATACCCTCTAAATATCCATATCACCGTAGTTATCACTCAGCAAGTATTCACGCTTTCCTTCTTCAGTTACAATAAGTGATTATTGTCACCCATGACTTCTTAGGGTCACAGAGTGGTGATTCAACAGAGCAAAAGACTCACAGTCACACCAAAGCCCCACTTCTCCTGAGAAAATTCAGACAAAATCTAGTGGGCCTCATCTAGGAGAGGCAAATAGAGAAGTATGCAAAAGAAGCCCCTTTAATCTATATGCTCATCACCTATTTAAATGATCTCAAGGGTCTGCTTAGAAGCACTGGGGAAGCATGCAAGGATCTGATAGGATCCTGGGAGAATTTGGTCAGAAGCAGTAAGCAACAACCTGGAACCTTGGGAAATGCGTGGGCCATGGAAACCAGACATATAGTTTCCTATACCAGCCCTCCTCTTACTGGTCATGTGGCTGTAGGCAAGTTCCTTAACTTTGCCTCAGTTCGTATCTCTATGAAATAAGGCCATTAATATAGACTTTGAAGGTTGTGGGGAAAATTAAATGAAAAGAGGCCCATTAAGCCCTGGGCCATAAACATTTCTTTTTCCTCCTTCTTGAATTCCTCTTATGATGGTATATCAGACTTAGGTCATATCATTGATGATTGGCTCCATCCATTCCTTATAATAGAGGCTAATAATTCTCACTTGGGACAATGTATACCATTATACAGCAAGTGGTTTGTCCCAGAGAATACCAATGGTCTCAACTGCGCTTCTAGAAGATAAGCTAGTGGGGGGCAAGGAAGATGTCTTACTCATCTTTACATCCCCCAGAGTGTCAAACATAGTACTGGTCCTGTAGCAGTGCTCCGTAAGTATTGTGGAAACTGGTCCGTTGGTCTTAAAACATTCAGATGTTCCATTTTGTTAATTCTACAAGGCATCCCCCAAATAAATCATGGTGAGTCTCAGTATTTGTAGGACATACCTTGTTCAGTAGTTCCCATCTTGAGTGTTTCAACTTTTGAGTTTTTGGGGTTTTTTTTAAGATTTTATTTATTTATTCATGAGAGACAGAGAGAGAGAGGCAGAGACACAGGAAGAGGAAGAAGCAGGCTCCATGGGACGTGGGACTTGATCCCGGGACTCCAGGATCACACCCTGGGCCAAAGGCAGGCGTTAAACTGCTGAGCCACCCAGGGGTCCCCCCACTGAGCCACCCAGGGATCCCCAACTCTTGAGTTTCTGAAGGGCTCTATGGAGGCAAGAAATTCAAAAACTATGATGTCATTTGTTCCTTTTGTGTGTCGTTCCCCCACCCATTGCTGGGCAGGGCATGGAGGAGAATCACCAGACAATGTCATGGGACAGCAGACTCACTTTCCATCTGTGCACGTGCATCATCTTCTCACACCTAGATTATTATTTTGCTCTTATCCAAACTTACTGAATTAAAACAAAATGGTTGGATCTACCATTCCAGAGGGAACTGCTGTTTCTATTTCTGTTCTTACTCAGCCAGGCAGAACCATTTTCAAGTGTAGGTTAAGAAGGCAGTAACTACAGGTCTTTGAAGTGTTCCCTTCAACCCAACAGACAAGGGAGTATTTTCTTATTCTCATTAGCTTACCCAGGCTTCCAAAATCCCCTGCACTAAAAGTGAAGGCACTGCCCATCTGCCATCCTCTTAGTCAACATTGACAGGCTCTTGGCTTATTAGTTTCCATAACCATGAGCAGAGACCTTCCTTCAGATCTCTGAAGGCACTGGGCCATCTTTGGTCTACCAAACTTTGAACTTCTTTCTCTTTACCTAGAAAACTATGTCATGGGACACCGGGGTGGCTCAGCGGTTGAGCATCTGCCTTTGGCTCAGGGCATGATCCCAGGATCCGGGATGGAGTCCTGCATCGGGCTCCCTGTGAGGAGCCTACTTCTCCCTCTGCCTATGTCTCTGCCTCTGTGTGTGTGTGTCTCTCATGAATAAACAAATAAATTTTTAAAAACAAAGAAGAGAAAACAATGTCATTCCCATCCTAAGCTCTATCATCAGCCCCTCTCCACTTTGCTGAATGAGTCCTACTTCTTATCCTCCAGGTTCCCTTTGTTCCAGGAAGCTCTGCTTGCTTCCTACATAGTTCCCATAGCACTTGTTTGTTTCCCCAATGTCACTAATTAATAGTCAATGAAACAAGTGCTATTGACGACTGTTCATGCCCCTTACACTGTAAATCTCATGTGACCAGGGATCTGTCTCACTAATCATTGTTTCTCCAATGCCTGCCACAATGCCACTTACTGTTTATAGTACTCACCCCGACTCTTCTTCCATTTTGAAAGCGTCTCCCTACCCAACTGCATATATTAAAGAGAACTTACTCTTTTTGTATTAGTGACATAAATAAATGTATACCAGCCTCCAATCAGCACAAATTAGGTTCCTCTCATTATAAGCAATAGAAACTCTGATTACAGCAATCTGTTGACAAGATGTCTGCTGGCTCAGATTATGGAAACCCAAGTCTAGAAGCATGGATTTAGAAGGGGAGGTCAGAGAGTTGACATTGCTACTTACAATCTTATCAGAATGCTGTATCTGTTAACCATGGGTAGCCAACTGTTCTTAGTCTTTTTCTCATTCTGCTCAAAATTTAAATTCCAGGGGCTTGGCCCCCTATCCCATACTTTGGCTAGAGGAAGACAGGACATCTTGAGTAACAGTCTCACTAACCTATATGGAATGGGGAAGAAATAATTTTCCACAAGGAACTGAAGTGCTATTACTGAAATTGGTCATGGATGCCAGATAGCCCAAAGTATTCTCACTTTGATAAAATATGCATTGTCACCACATTCAGTCAATTAAGTTATAATCAGAAGCAAATAAATTTAACATTTTTTGTTGGCCTGAGTAAGCTTATGATGGATAATGTTCTCAAAACAAAAATCTATTTTAATGCACTTTAAATTTAGCCTTGAGAAAGAAAAACTCAATAGGGTATAAGCAGAAAACAACTCTATTCTTTCCCTTCATTGTCTGTCTGAGCTATTTCAGCCCCACACCCTCTTGGATGAACTCTTGGCCGGCTCCCATATCTTTGTCAGCCACCCTTTGATAAGAAAAAGTTCCCTAGTCACTTTGAGAACCTGGGATAGCCTCCATTCAGTAAATTTCCTCTTCACTGTAACAAAACTGGGAACTTCATTGAAAGTTCCTGCCTTTGGCTTTGCTCTGCTTCTGGCTGGGAGCCTGCAGGGGGAGGGGATGGCAAGGCTGATGTCCTTCTGGTTTCCCTGCCCCTGCCTTTACTCTTCCTCTCTGCCTGAATCCTTCCAAATAAAACTTGAAGGTGGGACTGGGGGTCTAGCTACTAGAAAAAGAAGCACCAGAAAGACCTTACTTGGCTGCTACTGTCAATATCTGCTGAAGCATTCTATGAAGATGGGTGATTCCCTTGTTGACTTTCTCTCACGGAACACCTCCTAGAAACATCCACCTGCAGCTCTCTTGATGAAAAGGCAGGGCCTCTCCTCCAGCTGTCTTCTTAAAACATTTCTATTAGCTTCTGTATCCAAAAGAGCATCCCCATCTTTTCTTAGCAGGACACTATTTGGGGTGAGCTCCCCTCTGAGCGGTCCAAGTTTGGTCTACGCTGTGCCTTACCATTAGTGGAAGCCCAGCCTTCTCCCAATAGTGCCAGCAGGGCGAAGGGAAAATGTCATCACCCTTCAACACCCTTGTTTAAAGAAATTCTTCTGATTTTCTTCAACTTCAGTCCTTTCCTATACTTAAAGTCATGAGATAGTCTAACAGCATACCTCACGGGCAAGTCCTTCATAGGTAGTCAGCACTCCACTTTGGACTACGAGGGTACTTGCCATCTAGTATTTTGCTCTGGGTCTTTGATAGAATACCAGATTTTTTAAAAATTTATTTATTCATGAAAGACACAGAAAAAGGCAGAGATATAGGCAGAGGGAGAAGCAGGCTCTCTGCGGGGAGCCTGACGCAGGACTCGATCCCAGGACCCCAGGATCATGACCTGATCCAAAGGCAGACACTCAACCACTGAGCCACCCAGGTGCCTCTAGAGTACCGTTTTGACACACCAATGTACAAACATCTATTATACTCCTTGAATGTTGATCACACACCGGGCATTGCTAGTCACAGGGAAAGCAAACATGAATTGGGCTCCCTGCCCTCTAGAAGTTCTTAAGATACACTTCAAGGTAGAAAGAAGCACGTGTTTACAAAAATTGTAGTGATCAGATATTCTTAGTAAGCATGATCTTAAAAAAGCAATTGGTCCTTTCTGATCCTTAGTTTCTTTAGATTTAAAAATGAGGGCCTGGTTCCTCAAAACATAGAATCACCATATGATACAGTGATGTCGGTCCTAAGTCTACACCCCAAATAACTAAAATTTAAGACTCAAACAGATACTTGTACACCAACGGTCACAAGAACCAGAAAAGTGGAAATAACACAGGGTCCATCAGCAGGTGAATGGATCAACAAAATGTGGTATAGACATAGAATAGAATATTTTTATCTACAAAAACACATAAAATTCTGATACATAATAAAATCCTGCTCCAACATGGCTGAACCTTGAAAATGTTATGCTAAGTGAAACAAAGCAGACCGAGAAGGCAAAAATTACGTGATTCCACATGGATGAGGTACCTCAGACAGTCAAGCAGAATGGTGAGTACCAGTGGCAGAGAGGAGAGAATGATGGTGACCAGCGGCTGAAGGGAGGGGGAAGGAGGAGTTAGCTCAAGGGGCACAGAATCTCTGTTTGGGAAGATAAGAAAGACCTGGAAATAGGTAGTGGTGATGGTTTGCAAAACACTATAAATGTATACAATGCCACAGAATTGTACACTTAAAAATGGTTGAAATGGTAAATTTTATGTCACGCATAGTATACCACCATAAAAAAATGAGGGTCTGGGCATGAGAAACCCCCATGTTTCTGCTAGATTCTAAGTTCTCTTAAGCCCAGAAATTGCTACTACGATGAAATTATTTTCAGTTAATTAACAATCAAGTTTAATTTCCAGCTTCTCCCAGGAAAAGAAAGGAGGAAGCTGGATCTACCCCCAAATTCACCTGAACCATAAGAGGGAAGGTGGGAAATGGGGTCAGAAGACTAAACCAACGTCATTCTGATCCTCACAAACCACAACTATGAGGGAGCTCTTTTATGTATTCATGTACTGACTGTGAAAACCATGGCTAACGTCTGAAGTGCACCTTCTCATCCAGAAAGTTCGATGATACAGCGTGAAGTAAAGTGACACAGTGTTATCTGGGGCTGGGGGGTGAAGGTGAGGGAATTAGGGTTTCAATGGATTTGGGAAGTAAGCAAAATTAGAGAGTGAGACTTACAGACAAACCAAGAATGCCACTGGGCTGCCACCTGGGATCTGGGGGGCAAGGAGGCTGTTTTTATTTTGAAGGAAATTCCAAGGGACGGTAGGAGTGAGATCCCAGGAATTCGGCTAACCACAGAACCTCACGTCTTACCGCCTGGATGATGTGGGCGACAGGCTGCACGGAGGACTTCATTGACACTGAATACTTCGCAAGTCTCTTTTCCAAACACAAGCGTGTTAAGGTCACGGGTGTGTGAAATGTCACACCTCCGCTCCTCAGCGCAAAGCGAGGTGAGATGAGGCGGTTACCAGAAGATGGGCCACAGATGGAAGGCAGAGTGGAAACTGCGGGCCTTCGGACAGCTTTCCTCACAGAACAAGGGCCTGCCCAAAGGAAGCAGCATCTGCGGTGTTTCTAGGGAACACGTCACATCAGAAATCTCTGCCTCCTGCCAAATTCTTATGCCCCAAATCACCTGGGCTCAATTGTGTCTGTTAGTGGCTCACTACTAAAGGCTGAATTCTGAGAAGAGGCTTTCTTCTAAATGGGTGATGGTCATTGGCCTCATCTGAAGGGGGTTGCTGGCGCCGGAGCTCGGCCTTATCTGTGGAGAGCAGCCTCCCGACAGCAGGCCCAGCCTGTAGTCTGTCCAGCCCAGCGGCAGTTGGCTTTGCTGGGCCAGCCGCCACCTCACACCATGTCGACAGCACCACTCACCTTGGGAGCCTCACGTGATCCTGTTTTGTATTTCCACCTCCTCATTCGCAGATCACGCTCTATTCTATTTGTTTTGGCCACAGGTTCCCCCCTTCTGGGGGCTGCACACATCCGTTTGGCCTGAATATGGCTTCCATTTCTCTTAACCCTGTTCTCTCTCTCTCTCTCTCCCCCTTGGGAATCTGCGGTGACAGTGTCTATGCCTGGCCTCTACTGGATTCAAAGGAGCACCCCCCCTACCCCCCCCCATTCTCAAGTGCCTGAAGGAAAGCCCTGAGCCCATTTTCTCCACCTGATTTAGTCTTTATTTGATTTTAAAGATTTTATTGGTTTATTTATTTGAGAGGGAAAGAGAGAATGAGACAGGGGAGGGACAGAGGGAGAGAGAGAGAAGCAGGCTTCCCGCTGAGCAGGGAGCCCAGTGTAGGGCTTGATCTCAGGCCCCTGAGCCAAAGGCCCACCCAAAAGCTCCACCGAATGGGCCACCCAGGTTAGTCTTTAACGAGATTTTGGAACACAGGTTTGGAACGAGAGAGACTTAAGTTTCAATTCCAGCTCCGTCGTTTACTACTTACCTTGATCCAGCTACTTAACCTAAAATTCAGTGTTCCTTTTCTACAAAGTAGGATAATAAGACGCACCCCAGAGGATCGCTGAAAGAATTTAATAAAATGATGCCTGTCAAATGCCCATAAATGATCCATAAATGGTAGGTCAATCTCCTTATCAATCGAGGCCGTCAATACGCTCCCTGCCTTAGCAATTATTTGGAAGATTTGATTTTTGTTGTTTGGTGTTGCATTTTGTTTCATTATTAATCGTTTAAGCAAATGCCTTATATTCACCAAAAAGTATGTGCATGTGTAAGGAATAAAGAATAACAACACAGTGGCCCATGAACCAGTTAAAGAAAAAGATGGTCCCCATTACCTGGAAGTGCTTTGACTTCACCTCCACTTCATTTTCCCCACCCACCCAATTATTTTGAACTCTCGGCCCATCCTTCTTTTTTGGTTTATAGTTTTGACTTCATATTCGTAACCATACACAATACACCTACAGTAGCCTTTTAAAAGTTTTTTTCATGCATCCCGTGGGAGCTCAATAAAGATTTATTGAATTGAAAAAATAAATAAATAAATAAAACTTTTTTATAATTATAATCGTTCTCTGGGTATGCTTCTGAGATTTGCTTTTTTCATTCACTATTTGGGGTCACCCATATTGCCGTATATGCCTGTAATTCATTCCCTCCCACTCATTTATGGCATTCGATTATACAAATATGCTACAATTTATTTAACCATTCTACTGTCAGTGGAAATGCTGGTTGTTTGCAGTTGTTTTCCTATTATGGGGCTGCTATGAGCAGTGTTACGGGAGTTACTACTATCCACATGCAAAGGTTTCTCTAGGGGAAATCCCTAGGAGTGGAACGGCCGTGTTACTGGATATGCACATTTTCAAATTGGCTAAATCATGCCGGTTAGGTTCTAGTGTAGCTCTAAGAATTTACATGTCCACAAGCAGCATCTAAGTGTTCAAGTTAGTCTACATACTCATCAAAATTCGATCTTTATCTTGTTGGAGAAGTTCTTCCTAATAACAAGGTCATAAAAATATTCTATTTTGTCTCCTGAAAGTTTTATGGTTCTGCCTTTCATATATAAATGTTTAATCCACCTGGAATGGATTGTTATGTCCTATGAGATAGCTTCATTATTTTGGGGGTGAACCACCAACAGAATTTTAAATTATCAATTTAAAATAATCATGTTAGGGGCACCTGAGGGGCTCAGTGGGTTAAGCAACCGACTCTTGATTGCAGCTCAAGTCGTGATCTCAGAGCCCCAGTTCGGGCTTCCCCCTGAGCATGGAGCCTGCTTAAGATTCTCTCTCTCCCTCTATCCCAACCTCTCCCCCCATTCCCCTGCTCGTGGGAATAAAAATAAAAAATTTTTATTTTTTAATTTCCTCCCTAAAAAATAAAAATAAATAATCATTTTAAGCAATCAATCCTTTACCCCACTGACCAGAACTATTTTAAATAATTCTTTACCCACTAACAGCAGTGCCTAAAGTTTCTTTATATGAATCTGAGTCTGTCTCTGGGCACTTGATTCAATTTCATTGGTTAATCTGTCTTTCCAAAGTATTTCCAAGTAATAATTCTTGCTATGTTTCTGGTAAAGCAATGCACCCAGATTGTTCTTTCAGGAGTATCTTTGCTATTTTTGATCCTTGGCTGTTTTTTGTTTGTTTGTTTGTTTGTTTGTTTTTTAAGATTTATTTATTTATTCAAGAGAGACACAGAGAAAGGGGCAGAAACACAGGCAGAAAGAGAAGCGAGGTCCCAGCAGGGAGCCAGATGTGGGACTGACCCTGGATCCCGGGATCACGCCCTGAGTCGAAGGCAGACGCTCAACCGCTGAGCCACCCAGGCATCCCAATCCTTGGCTCTTTGATATAAATTTGTACATCAGTTCATCAAGTTCAGACAAAATGAAACAACCCAAAACTGTGTTTTCTGTGAAATTGCATTGTCTATATGTAAATTTGGGAAGACTTGACTTCTTTGCTAAATCTTTTCCCCCCAGCCATTACACAGTATATTCTTCACTTCCAGGCATCTTCATAAATGTGTTTCAATAAAATTTAATAATTTGGTACATTGAGATCTTGCTCTTCTTTTCCAACTGTTTTCTTCCTCAGTACTTCATATATTTTCAATGCTATCATAATTGGTATCTCTTATTAAATTACATTTTCTAAATGTTTATGGCTGAAATGCCCAAACAGATTAATGTTCATATATTAATTTTGCATTAAGCAATCTTTCTAAAGTCTGGTTAACCATAATAATTATTAGAGATGCTTTGGGGTTTTCTATGTACATAATTATATCATCTGCGTAACAAAGAAAATCGTGCCTTTTCTTTTCCAAATCTCACCGGTCTGACCATGACTTCCACCTTTGTCTTCTTTCTGCTCTTAAAGGAATTACAGTCAAACCTCATTGTTCATGGGTTCCGCATCTGCAAATTCACCTACTTGCTAAGACTCCTCTGTAACACTGAAGTCAATGCGCGCTTCTGTGGTCATTTGCAGCCATTTGCAGGTGCAGAGTGGCAAAAAATTTAAGTCCCCCTTCTTGCAGGTTCCCAGCTGAGGGCAAGCAAGCCTTCAGCTCTCAGGCTGGAAACATGTGCCCTTTTCACATCTCATGTTTCATGTCATGTTTTTTGCATTGTGGTCATTTTTTTGTCAGTGATTCCACTGCTTAAAAGGATGGGGAAGCCCAAGACTGATGCTCTGTCTAGTGCCCAGCATGCAAGAAAGTGGCTCGAGATGTAGGAAGAAAATACATGTGTTCACATAACTGTCTTTCAAGCCGATTTGCTATTTTTATTTCTGTGTAAATCATATTTTCCCAGGAACACGTCTATTTTGTTCAAGGTTTTAAATATAGTAGAATAAAATTTTTCACTATATTTTCTTATCTTTCATTTATTCACATTTTAAAAAATATTTTATTTATTTATTTCATGGAGAGAGCACGAGCCTAGGGGGTGGCAGGTAGAGGGAGAAGCAAGCTCCCCACTGAGTGGGGAGTCCGACATGGGGCTCAGTTCCAGGGCTCAGAGATCACGACCTGAGCCAAAGGGAGATGCTTAACCGACTGAGCCACCAGGTGTCCTTTTTCTTATCTTTTAAATCGGAAACACCAGGGCGCCTGGCTAGCTCAGTCGGTTAAGCGTCTGGTTTCAGCTCAGGTCGTGATCCCCAGAGTCCTGGGGTCGAGCCCCGCATTGGTCTCCTTGCTCAATGGGGAGTCTGCTTCTCTCTCTGCTCCTTACCTCACTTGTGTTCTCTCTTGCAAATAAATGAATAAAATCTTTTAAAAAAATCCTTGAAACACCTATAGTCAAGCCCGTTTCATATTTCTCATATTTCACTTGCGCCTTTTCCCCTTTTTATCCTCCATGTACATGGTAAGAGACATGCGGATGGACTAGTGATGCCCCCAGGTGTTAGGGGTCTCTGGCAATAGGAGCACCTGAGAAAGAGCCCTTACCTTATCCATGGCTATTGCTGTGCTCAACCTCAATGTCCCAGAAGACCCAGAGGACCACTGTCGGTGGCCCCAATCCAATTTCTCCCAAGGGCACCCATGCTGAGCCCTGTGGTTCTCAGGCTCCTCCCCCATGCTTACTGCCTCCTCAATGCTTTTCTCACCCTTGCAATTATAAAGCTGAAGACTAGCAGGTCTACAGTGTCCCCTACATTGTGGCAATTGCCCTCACTCACCTGCCATGTACCGTAAAATGTTCTGAAGATGGGGGAATGAGGCTGTGACCCAAGGAACGTGAGCAGCCTCTGGTACCTGCCAAAGGCAGCAAAACCAGATTCTCCCCTAGAGCCTCCAGAAGGAACACAGCCCCACCGATGTCTTCATTTTAGCCCATGTTGGACTTCTGATCCCAGAACTGTTTGTGTTGTTTGAAGCCACTAAGTTTGTGGCACTGTGTCACAGCAGCTATGGTGAACTACGTACCACCTTCTCTGCTGCCTTCTGACTTGTCCACATTTTTTTTAAGATTCTGTTTGAGAGAGACAGACAGACAGACAGACAGAACGGGGGGGGCAGAGGGAGAGGGAGAAGCAGACTCCCTACTGAGCAGGGAGCTCCACACGAGGCTTGATCCCAGGACCCTGAGATCATGAACTGAAGGCAGACGCCTAACTGACTGAGCCACCTGTCTTGCCCACATTTTTAATGTTTCTTTTTCTTTACTTTCTAGACTTCTTTGTGATTATGTTTCAATCATTACATTTTCTTCTCTATAGTTTGGAGGTTCTATACTTTCTATTCTTTTTGTGGTTACTAAAGAACCCTAGGGGCAGCCCGGGTGGCTCAGCAGTTTGGTGCCGCCTTCGGCCCAGGGCGTGATCCTGGAGTCCCGGGATCGAGTCCCATGTCGGGCTCCCTGCATGGAGCCTGCTTCTCCCTCTGCCTGTGTCTCTCTCTCTCAATCTCTCTCTGTGTGTCTCTAATAAATAAATAAAATCTTTAAAAAAAAGAATCAGATTATTCTATTCATTAACTTTACACTCATAATAAATAATGTAAGAAACATAAAACCACCATACAGCATCACCTCCCTCCCAAATCATGTGCTACTACTAAGTAGTATTTTAATTCTACAGTTCAACCCCCCAGATTAAACACTACCATTTTTTCTTTATATAATTAATAATTGTTTCATCTATGCAAATATCTGCCATTTGCTTATTATTCCTTACTGCACCTCAGACTTTTTGTGTAAGATTACTTTCCTTCTAGCCAAAGTAAGTCTTTCTTTAGTCAAGGATTGTTGTGGCAAATTCAGCTCTCTTTTTTTTTCTTTCTTTTTTGATTTATTTTTGGTCTTAAAATGTTTTTCTTGCCTTGTTCTTTTTTTCTGTTTACTACTTGGTTAGGATAGGATTTCAGTACAGCAAATTGCCCGTATTTAGAATGTACGATTTGACGAGTCCAGGAGATGTAAAAACCTGCGAAACCAGCACCACAATCAAGACACAGAACATTTCCATCACCCCCAAGGTCACTTCATGTCCTTGGCCCTCCCTGTCTCTGGGCAACCACTTTGTTTACTGTAACTATAGAGGAGTTTCTTTTTTTCTGGAGTCTTTAATAAGTGAAATAATTCAGTAAATAGTTATTTGGATCTGGCTCCTTTGGCCCAGCATAATTATTTTGAGATTGATTCATGTCATTGCATTTATCAACAGTTCCATTTTATTATTGAGCGGTGTTCAATTTTATAAATATGCCACAGTTTATTATCGCTTCCTTTGCAATGGGTATTGGGTTATCCTGAGTGTTTTGACCACTATCAATATGCTGTGGCCCTTTATGTACACATCTTTGTGCAAACACGTTTTCTTTTTTTTTTTCCAAACACGTTTTCATTTCTTTTGCATAAATACTGAAGACTGGAATGACATCTAATAAGTGTATTATTTAACTATTTAAGAACGGCCAAACCGTTTTCCAAAATGTGTGTGCCATATTAGATCCCACCAGTAGTTCCAAGTGCCCCCTATTTTTGCTAACATTGACAATGCATTTTTAAAAATTCTGGCCATTTTAGTAGATGTGTAGCGGTATCTCATTCAGTTTTGATGTGCACCTCACTGATGACTCATGTAGGCAGTCTCTAAGATGGCCTTTAACATTCGTCACCTCCTGGCATTCACACACGTGTGTAATTGTGTAATGGACTGAACTTAGTGAATTGCTCCTAATGGAGAGCAGACTGCAACACTGGCAGGTTCTCACTCCAGCAACGAGGTTACTACCATCAGACTGGCTTCCATCTTGGGCTTCTTCTCTCTGGAAAAGCAAGCCACTGAGATAAGTTCTCAGACGTTATCTTTCCAGGCATTTCCTTGGTCCCTTTTTTTCCCTCTTCCCTTTCTGGAACTCAAACGAGATGAAATTAGAACTTCTTCCTCTCACTTCTGTGCATCTTAACTTCTTTAGATATTTTCCATCTCTTTTTTTCCTGTGCTGTATTCTAGATCATTCTTTCGAATCTGTCTCCTGGTTCATGCTCCCTCCTTGGTTGTGTGTACTCTGCTATGAAACATAAGAGTGTTTTTCATTAGGAGGGCTTTCATTACTAAGGTTCTACAGGCTCTTTTTCATTTTTCATTTCTTACTCTTTGAGCATGCTTTTAATCCATTCTTTTATTTCTTTAAATATTCGGCAAACTTATTTTCTGTATCCAAAGGAGTTTTATATCTGCTTCTGCTGTCTGTTATTCCTGCTACCTTGCATTTGTGCTTTGTTTCCTTATTATTTTGTAATTTTTCACTGTGTACTCATATTCCTTAGAACTTCATCTTTGAGAATTCTTGGGGCCTGCTTTGAAAATGATTTCCTTGAGAGAGGATTTCTATTTCTTTTGTCAGATGCCTGCAGCACCAACCTATCCTAAGCTACTTTAACCTATTCTTGCCTTAAGGTTTTAGGAATCACGAAGTACGGTAAATTTTGGCAACAAATATGCATGAAGGGAGTCTTATAATTTTGAATTCCCAAGAAACATTTGTTTTCCGCTACTCCAAGATTCAAGAGAGGCAGTTTTCTTGCATCCCCTCCCCTTCCTTAACATAGGTACAGATTTATTTCCAATTCATTATTATCCTCAGGAAACAGTCTTCTGAGTCTCAGCTTTATGCAAGGGACCTATAATTAGACACTCCATGGGCAGTCTTGGCTTTTGTCAAATGTCACTGTCCCCACAAGGCTTTGAGAGCCAAGCTCAAGTTCACTGGATTTCAGTAAGGACACTCAAGGCAAAAGGTTGATTTAGTGCCTTACCTACTTCCATAGGTTAAAGCTTCTACTTAGCTTGTGGCATCAGGGTATTTCTACTTTCTTGCTAGTTCATTGATGCATTTGAAAATAATTTTTAAATAGTTTCGGAGGCAGAGTTATCAAGTCCAGTGTGCTGCCAGAAATGGAAAGGTTCCTTTTAATTTTTACAGGTTTCTAATGAAGTGTGAATTAATTTAACAATGTTCAACCATGCATCTAGTAAAATAATTCAAAGCACTTTGCCTTAGCCATTTCAAGCTGCTGTAACGGAATACCATAGACTTGGTGGCTTAAACAACATAATTTATTTCTCAGTTCAGAGGCTGGGAAGTCGAAGATCAAGGTGTAGGCAGATCCAGTGACTGGTGAGAGCCCACTTCCTGGTTTGCAGATGGCCATCTTCTTGCTGTGTCCTTACATGGTGAAAAGCAGAGAGCAATCATCTCTCTCAAGTCTCTTCTCATAAAGGCACTAATCATATTCATGAGACTCTACTCTCGTGAGTTAATCACCTCCCAAAGATTCCAACCCCAACCCCCATCACATTGGAGATTAGGGCTTCACTATGAATTTGGGGAGAACATAAACATTCCATACATAGCAGGCTTATTGTTTTCCATGGAACTTTATAGTTTGATCTAGCAGCTGCATATGTAGCTTTAAGTCAAGATGTGAAAGGTCGAAAGGAGGACAGTTGTGTTTTCTTGTCATCTTAAGTAAATTTTCCACCAAGATACCAGTCCTACTCCTCAACTTCATCCCAAGTCCCTCCCCACATGGAAGGGCTATTAAAATATTTTTGGACATCCCTAACATGGACGGAATGACCTTGAATCCCTCTGTTTCACAGAAAGTGAATTTATGTAGGAAAATATAAAAGATATTAGTCTAAACCTCTTTGGACAGCTTTTTAAGAAACCTAGCTATCCAAACCACCCTCATAAGGCCCTTTTAGGCTGTGGAATCATGGAGGTCTAGAGCCGGAGGTCATTACTCCAACATCTCATTCAACAGTTAAGGAAGCTGAAGTCCTAAGACCTCAGCCGAGGCTAATCCTGTGCCTTGTACATTGCCTTGCTCAGAGGAAGCAGCTGAGTTTGATTCAAGGGGCCTGAATCCTGGTCCTGAACTCTTTCCTCCAAGCTTCACTGCTAATAGTATTATTTGCAAAATCCAAGACTTGCTCTTTCATTTTATTTTAAGATTTTATTTATTTATTCATGAGAGACACACAGAGAGAAAGGCAGAGACACAGAGGAAGAAGCAGGCTCCATGCAGGGAGCTGGATGAGGGACTCAATCCCCAGACCTGGGATTATACCCTGAGCCAAAGGTAGAGGCTCAACAACTGAGCCACCCAGGCATCCCAAGATTTGCTCTTTCAATCTTAGGGGTTTTGTAGTGCAAGCACCCTACTACTCCCCCATAACCTTCTTTCCTTAGCCTAATAAAACATGTGGAAGCATTGTTAATTTAAGATTTAACATGGATTTCAGCTTCTAATAAGTGACATCTTCAATTGGCCACTCATAATTTTTATGTGTTATTTGTGCACTGTATAGCCCATTGGAAGCCTGTTGTAATGTACACAGTACATTTATGCCCAATTTGTTTCATTACTATTTTAATTAATCGAAGAGGTTAATAGTTTTGTATATTTGATTTTATGGCACATATTTTGCATATCCACTACACATTCGATATTGCATTCTGGATCAGAAATGTAACCCCTAATTGTAACATGGTTCCCATGAGAGAATATAGCTTGCTTTATGACTGACAGTCACTTTATGACAATTTCTAGAAATGAATTATGGTCTACATATAATCTGTAGCATCAAATTTACGAGTAATGGAATTAGAACATGTGATCTGCATGCTTTAATTTGAGGAGCACTGTCAATGGCAGCAGGAATCTTGACAATTTTCCATGGAAAACCACCATTACTTCAATATTATGATTTTATGATAACCTATAGAGGAGAAGGGATGGAAAATAAAGCATTTAAAGAGATATTATACATTATTAACTAATATGACATAAAATGTTCCCATCCCACTAATAAAAAATGCTGAATTTGTTATTTTATAGCAGGCTGTCTCCTAGAGAATAGCAATATTGGTAATATTTTTTTCACGGGGGAACTGGAACTTTTTGGTTACTTACATGATTTACAAGACTACTTTAGGAAAGGAACAATAACCACTCAGATGTGGGTTTGCCCTAAACTAGAGTAGTTACATTAGAGATTTAGAATGGTGGAAAACGTAAAACCCACACATCCTCACAGAAAAGGAGGCAATATGAAAATAAGGAGAATCATAATTTGTTTAATGGAATTCAGTCAAAGGGGGACTTAGCATTAAATACTTCCAGAGATCTGTATTTGATTTTGCTTCTTTTGTTGTACCCACACTCGTAGCAAAGACTTCTGTTACCATTTAATGTTAACAAATCATTTCTCAAACATAGTGGCTTGTTATGGTAATCCACGTTTGCTTAGTCAGCTGCAAAGTCCTTAACATGAATCATGTCCAAGAGTAGGTGGTTACGGATGAGGTAAGTTCCTCAAGAAGGAACTTGGACTCAAATAGTGGTAAGCTTAATCTGATAACATTGGCAGCTGGTCATCATTGCAACATGAATGATTAAAACCCATTCTGAACACCTAATTATTCCTTTTTCTTTTTTCAATATTTTATTTATTTATTCATGAGAGAGAGGGAGGGAGGCAGAGACCTAGGCAGAGGGAGAAGCAGGCTCCATGCAGAGATCCCAATGTGGGACTTGATCCTGGGACTCCAGGATCATGCCCTGAGCCAAAGGCAGATGCTCAAACGCTGAGCCACCTAGGTGTCCCCTAATTATTCCTTAATCTGATTATCACCACTCACCACATTCCTAAAAACGTCCTATGAGACGTTCTCATTTAAACCTAGTTGACAGCTAACTTTCATTATCAATAAGGTGGCCAAATAACTTTATCTGCATCTTTGAGATCATGAGCTGCCCAGTGATGGAAGTATTCAAAAAGGAGCCAGAAGATCTCTAGGATCACTTTCAAGACTCTGCCTCCCATTATGTGAGGGAACGTGTACATGACAATGACGTGCTGGGAGATGTTGAGATGGCTGGAGAGTATGGGACACAAAAAGCCATCAGGGTTGTGATTGCCACTCCGAGTTGAAGCAAATTTGACCTGAAATTGCTGATTATACCAGCGAAACATTCACCCACGTGGTATAAAAAGAAAAGCAATGGTTTAAAGTCAGGAGTTCTGAATTCAACCCACAGCTCTGCCACTAAATAATTGCCATGTTCTCTTAGTGCCTGGGTGGTTCAGTTGGTTGGGCAACCAATTCTTGGTTTTGGCTTGAGTGGGGGTCTTAACGGTTATGGAATCAGACCCCACGATGGGCTCCACACTCAGTGAGGAATCTGCTTAGGATTCTCTTCCTCTCTCTCTGCTTCTCCCCCCTCCCCATTCTCTCTCTCTCTCATTCTCTCTCCCTCTCAAATAAATAAATACATCTTTAAAAAGAATAATTGTATGCTCTCCAGCAAGTTTCTTCACCTTTCTGGGCTGACGTAGGACTCACTAGCCAGCCTCAACCTTTTGCTTATTACTTGCCTGTTTAAGCCAACTTATTTCCATTCTCAAGGAGATGGTTGCCCACCTCAAGGCTCACCACCTCTCTCAGCTGTCCCAGGTATAGCAGAGAATGTAGGGAAGATATTAAGAGATATGGGACCTGCATTGAAGAACTTTATAATCCAGCCCAAAGGTCAGCTGGTTTTCACCCACAGGGAAGGGAGGGTTAACCTGCAAAATGTTAGGTATAATAACTGCTGGGAGAATATGGAGCAATGGAGATGACTTTGTCAAAGCACAGAAGGCATACGGCTTGGATAACACTTGGGCTGGACACTCTTGGATCGACAGAGTTTGCTCAGGCTGAGAGCACAGGGAAGTTTATTTGAAACTGGGTGAGCAGCATGAATGGAGCCAGGGAGGCAAGAACAAGCATGGCATGTGGAAGAAATGGTGATTTGCTTAAATGAGGGAAAGGAGAGCATGGGACATAAGGCTGATTGGAAAGATAACAATGAACCTGATTATGAGGACATTGAAAAGTAACTCCAAGGGATCCCTGGGTGGCTCAGCGGTTTGGTGCCTGCCTTTGGCCCAGGGTGCGATCCTGGAGACCCGGGATCGGGCTCCCGGTGCATGGAGCCTGTTTGTGTCTCTGCCTCTCTCTCTGTGTGTGTCTCTCATGAATAAGTAAATAAAATCTTTTTAAATTTTTTTTAAAAAAATAAAAATGGCAAAGATGGTCACTTTTTCAAAAAAAAAAAAAAAAGAAGTGATCTTCCTTAGTGCAAGGCTCTGGATCCCATCATCCCCAGCCTTCTCAGGGGCTTCATTTCGCTTGCCATCCTATTTCTTTCTCTCTCTCCTTCACCCTCAAGCCCTCCCTTTCTCTCTCTCTCTCTCTGTCAACTCTTTCTAGTCAATATTCTTCAAATATTCTTCAAATATGTTGTAGAATCTACCTTTCACTCTTCAGCCACTACCTTCAGACAAGATCTGAAGATCTGATCAGACAAGTGGTCAACAATCTGCTTCTAAAATTAAACTCCTACTTCTTTAGTCCTTACCTGGCTGGACCCCCAAGCAAGAGATTATCCTGTTGACCTCCTCCTCTTTCAAATTATTTCTGCCCTTCTTCTGTCCCACCAAACTCCCCATTTATCTGCCACCTTTGGAGTCACTCCCTGATTCCCATTCAGGTTTCTTCATGGTCACTCTTCCTGTGTGCACAGTGCTGGGCGCCCCTGTTCCATCTTAGATTCTCTTTTATCTTTTTTATCTTCACACTCTTTGAGTGATCATATCCACTCTTTGGCCTCAGGTACCATCATATGTTGACGATGCCTAAGTCAACATGTACAGTAGAGATCTCCAGTACTTTCCATGGTCACTGGCCTTCTGGACATCCCCACTTGGATGCCCCACATACATTTCAAACTCAGCATGTCCAAACTTGAACTCATTCTGGCTTCTCCCCACCACACACATACCAACTTCTCCTCTAATGTGCCATGTGCTGAAATGATAGAATTACCATTAAAAACCCACACCAGGAATCCTGGGTGGCTCAGCGGTTTGGCACCTGCCTTCGGCCCAGGGCATGATCCTGGAATCCTGGGATCGAGGCCCACGTCAGGCTTCCTGCATGGAGCCTGCTTGTCCCTCTGCCTGTGTCTCTGCCTCTCTCTCTCTCTCTCTCTCTCTCTCTCTCTGTCTCTCATGAATAAATAAATAAAATCTTAAAAAATAATATAAATAAATAAATACCCACACCAGAAAGTTCACATCATCTTCCACTTTCTCCCTTTCTCTCATGCCCAGTTCCATCACTTACAATCCTGTCAATTATACAGATCCTGGGAAACCAGAAAATTCCCAGGTAGATCTGTGCTCTGAGCAGAGACTTACAGTGCCCTTCCCATCTACGGGGCCATTGGAAAGCTTCAAGTGTCAAAAAGAAATATTTTAATGATAGTTTGATCTCTGTGTTAGGAAAAAAGGATTTGAATTTTCAGATAAGTTGACTTTCATTACTAGTAAATGTTCTGGGATGTTGTAGTAACCCTGGGTTTGGGCATACTCTTTAAAGGCTGCTTTTGAGGCATTTGAACTGCATTTGTCGTAAAACCATTTAATATCAGCAAATGTGATAAGCTACTTATAGAGGAACCAGGAACAACATCTGTTGTTAGAGGATAAGGCATCAGTTTTCATGCCTCAAAGCCCTGTTGAGCAGCGAGAAGGCAGTCAAGCTGGAATTCGCCTGGGAGGGATGGTTGAAGGAGACCCTATCTCCCCTCCCAAAGCCAGTTGGAAGTTGATCTAGATTTCCAGAGCCCCCTCAAAGTTCAAACTTTGGCTCGCTCACTTCAAATGGGAAGCTACATCATCCTACCTGCCAGGACCCTCCTTCCCACACCACCTGGAAGGAGAAGGCATCTGCGGGGTGATGGCAATTAACACTCATGAAAGTGAAACAACACTGTTGGCTACTGTACTGTCTTCGCTGTGCTTGAAATCTCACAAAGGGTGTTGTAGATCCACTGTGTTTCCCCTCCAAAATATGTTCAAGTCCTAATCCCTGGTACCTGTGAACGTGACCTTATCTAGAAATGGTCCTTGTAGATGAAATCAATTTAAGATCAGGCCATTGGATTAGGTCCTAATCCGGTGACTGGTTTCCCTACAAGAAGAGAGTAATTTGGACTCACAGAGACACAGGCAAGAACACGAAGTCAAGACAGGCAGCAACTGGAGTGATGTGTTTATAAGTCAAGGAATGTCAAGGGTTGCTGTAAGCTACTGTAAATTAGGAAGGACACGTGGCACAAATTCTTCCCTAAAACCTCAGTGGGAGTCTTGGTTTTGGACTTCTAGCCACCAGAGCTCTGAGAGAATAAATTTCTATTCTTCTGAGCCACTCAGCCCATGCTTTTTTGCCACAACAGCCCTAGGAAAAGATAACGATGGGGAATTCTGGATGAGATAGAACCAAGAACCAGGAGGGAGGCCTCCAGAATGTTCGCCCCAGGCTTAAATGGCAGCCAGTCAACACACTGTGTCTTAAACAGCTCTCAGATCTGCCCACTTCTCCAAACTAGGCCCCCAAGCCAGCCCTCTTGCCTGGCTTCCCCAGGGGTCTCCTAACTGGTCTCTCCACTCCAGTCTTACACAAGGGTAGGGGAAACCTAAGGCTACCCACAGTCACGTTATCCAGAACTCTGTTCTCAACATGGTCAGAAGCAGCTGGCGTGCTGTATAAACGTGCAGGCACACTCCTAATGAGGATCCTCATCTCCTTTTAACTAAATCTTGACAGTAGTTCTGTGATGAGTAATACTATAAATCCCATTTTGGGGCATAGAGAGACTGCAGCCCAGGAACATTGAGTAATTAGCCGGAGGTCACACAGCTACCATTTGAGCTCAGGCCTGGCGAGCTCAGCACTCTTTCCTGGGTTTCTGTACTGCCTGGGGAAGAGGATGGCAAGCCACGGCTCAGGGCTCGAGGAGCACGCAGGGCCCCAAAAGAGGCGGAGTGCTCATCTTGAGACAGTCCTTTAAAACTGGGATGAGGTATCATCATTATTTCTCAGGGGAGACACTGAAATCTGAGAAACCCCAGTCTGGGCTGGGAGTAGGGCCCAAAGAACCTCCCGATCTGAGCAGGTGCTGTTCACCACAAACTCCTGGGTGAGCCAAGGCTGAGGCTTGCTTGCTCACAGCTAGTGCCTTACCAGTGACTTGCCCAAGAGCGCAGTGAGAGTTAATGTTTAGAAAGTGCTCTGAAAGCCTCTGATAAAAGACATTAAATGGCATTAATAGAACACATTCTGCAGGCCCCGTGTCTCACTCAGGCTTGATTGATATGCATCCCTCTTGCGCAGTAGGTGGACTCTTTACTTCAGATGAATTGAGCTCATTAATTAGGATCCTGTGTGCAGTTTATTGTGAAGGATGCTCGGTTATTACCGTAATTAGGACCCTGAGCCAACCCCAGACTATCTCACT
The DNA here is from genome assembly GCF_905146905.1 of Nyctereutes procyonoides. NCBI lineage: Eukaryota > Metazoa > Chordata > Mammalia > Carnivora > Canidae > Nyctereutes > Nyctereutes procyonoides. The sequence goes on along the minus strand of NW_026575082.1, from coordinate 14,647,521 downwards.
GTAAACATATGGGGGAGGGGGACTGTCTGCTTGAACCCATTGTGCACATAGTTGCTAAATTCGAGCCCATTATCTTGCACAGACAGGCACCCGAGGCTCTAATAAAATAGAGCGTCACTGATTTCAATGGGGCTCTTTCTTAGATGATTCTCCGGTAAGCACGTGATTGATGCATTGTTTAATAGTGATTCTCTATTTCCAGACATGAGCTCAACTCTGGTTCTGTAACACCTCTATTCATCATCTCCACTCAGCAGCAGATAGGCATTTTGAAGCAAAATCAAGCTTCTTTACCCATTTGCAATCAAGGGGCTCCTCCTATTAGCCAGAAAGGTGGCAGTAGTGCCCTTAACGCAAGTGTTCACAAACCCAGTTGCACATTAGAAGCCTCTGGGGAGCTTTAAGCAAATCTCAATGCCCAGACCCCAGCCTTAGAAATCCTGATTCTGATCCATGCTGGGGACTAGGCATCAATGCGTGTGTGTGCGGTGTGTGTGTGTGTGTGTGTGTTAGCATCTTTCTTTTTCTCTTCTTTCTTTTAATTAACAGACTATCTTTTTTAGAGCAGTTTCACATTTACAGAAAAATTGAGGCCAGTCCAGAGAGTCCCCATATACCCACACACATATACCATATAGAATATACACAGATTTTTAATGACCTGAGTGATTCAAATGTGGGGGCAGAGCTAAGAATTCAGTTTTTGTTCAATCATTACCTGCACAACTGGAACTCAACAGCTTTTTGCAAAATAATATCTGATTAAGCCACAGCCCAAACTGTTTCAGGTTTCCTCAAAACTTGTCCCTAGTGCAGCAGCCCAAGCTTGAGAACGGACTGGCGTTTATTCAAATAGAGATGACTCTGTTCATCATCGTGGTTTATGCCTTGTACAAAATGAATGGCCTTGTCAATTATTAGAAGCCTTGGAGGATTCTCTTCCTTGTTAGATTAAAAAGAATAGAAATAGAAATAATACAAGTTGTGGCGATCTAGACCTCTTTGGAATGGTTGATGATTTGCAGAACTTAAGGAAAATTAATATATTACTTCGAAAAAAAGTTATTTATTTTTGGTATTAGTAGTCTTGCTGTAAAGATAAGTAGAACAAAAGAAGTGATCTGTTTGATAGAGAACAGGAAATATGGGGCAGGGCAGGGGGAGGTGTGGTTTTTCATAATAGCCAAAAGGGAGCTACATACGCAAGCAAGTGTTTTGGGTCCATAACCATTCTTCATTAAACAAATTTTTATCGAGAATTTATTATGTTTCAGGTTCTAGGTGCTGTGGATAAACAGGAAATCAAACAGGCAATAGTGCTGCTCTTATAGGATTTATACTCTGGAGGCATATAAAAATATGTACTCTCCCACTTATCCAAATGCTATTGGCATTGGCTAACTAATAACAGTTGGATGCTTCTGGAAATGTGAAATATTATTTAAATTGTAAATACTATTGACACCACTACGGCTTTTCATTAGACTGGCATCAAGATAAAAGGAAACTCAAATTCACATGAAATACAATTAATTACGAACTTTTGACTTGAAAGAAAGTTGGTGTGTTGTAACAATTGAATTGTTGAAGTATAAATCATGAATCACATATAAAATATAGAAAAGAAATGAATTCGGGGCACCTGGATGGCACAGTCCATTAGGCATCCGATTCCTGTTTTCCACTCAGGTCGTGATCTCAGGGTTGTGGGATCAAGCCCCACATCAGGCTCCACACTCAGCACAGCGTCTGCTTGTCCCTCTCCCTCTGGTCCTCTCCCTGCTTGCGTGGTCATTCTCGCTTTCTCAAATAAATAAATAAATCTTTTTTAAAAAAGAAAGGAATTCAAGTTCCTTTCATAAGGTTAACAGCTTATGGGTATGTTGGGTCTATTTCAGTTAGTCATGTTTTAGAATTTTGTTAGGAGCAAATGGTATCTTTATCGAAGGGCACTGGTATCTATCACTTAGCTTATGATGCATAACAAACTTCTCTGAAATAGAGGACCATAAAACAACCCAATTTAGCTTTTATTTAGCTCGAGATTCTGTAATAGGCTGGAAGCCTATTCTGGACTGGCTCAGCTGAGCTCTGCTGGGGTCTCTTGAGTGCTATGGCTAGCTGATGAGATGGCCTCACCCCCTGATGGGTGGTCTAGTGCCCCCGCCCACCCCCACCCCAGGGATGGTTCATCTCTTCTCCATGTGGCCTCTCATCCTTCAGTCTCCTCCTGGTCTCCTTCACATGGTGACTGCAGGGTTCCAAAACACAAAGAGAGCAAGTTCCAATGCTCAACTAGTTTCCAAGTCTGTGATTAGGCCACATTTGCTATCATCCCCTTGACAAAAGCAACTCTCAGGGCCAAGCCCAGAGCCGGTATGGGAGGGCACTACTCAAGAGCAGAGAAGGAAATGATAGTGGCATTTGTGCAAACGATTCATTCCTCTATCCCATTGCTAGGTTTGGGTTTTCAGGTGAGACTCTCCTAGAAATTGCTATTTTATGAGAAGTTCTCCCTCTGATCGTGGGCCCCATATACACGCAGCTGGAACTGTGCGCAGTGACTACAGCCCAGGGAAGACGACGCCTTGCTGCCTCACTTCCTGCAGTCTGGGATCTGGAGTTGTGCACTCCTTCCCCTGGACCATGCTAGTTTCCACCTCTGGGGTGGCTTAACGTGGCTCAAATTAAAGTGGCTTCATAGATTTCCTATGCACCCCTAATTTCCACACAGACCACACCCCGGAATCTTTAAGAGAAGAGCAAGACATTTGTGACAGTGAATGTGCCGTGAATATCTCTCTCCCAAGACTTACACTCAAACTATCTTCCTCTTCCTTAAGCCAAAAGTATCAATGAATCATTGTTAGAACCACATGTCAGAGATTGGAGACCGAATTCACCAGACGTGGGCAAGAAAGAGGCTCAGGAAAGAGAGACTATACCTCCCTGGGGGGCAGCGGGGAGGGTATCTCAGATTGGACTCCCCCTCAGAAGTACAATAAAGGAAGTACAATAAAGAGAGGAAAGTCGGGGATCCCTGGGTGGCTCAGCGGTTGAGTGTCTGCCTTCGGCCCAGGGCTTGATCCTAGAGACCCAGGATCGAGTCCCACATGGGGCTCCCAGTGTGGGGCCTGCTTCTCCCGCTGCCTGTATCTCTGCCTCTCTCTTTCTCTCTGTCTCTCATGAATAAAGAAAATCTTTAAAATAAAAAAAAAAGAGAGAGAGAAAAGCCAGAACAGGTCTTATGGCACCTTATTTGGAATTTCATAAAATTCATTAAAAATTTTGTTTCAAGTTTGAATATAATTGCCGTGAGTAGCCCCTGTGGCGGTGCAAGAGGTAGTATAGACCAGTGGTTAGGAGAGCAGGCTTCCCTCAAGCCTTGCTTCCATCACTACTACCCGTGTGACCTTGAACGAGTTAGCCTAGGTTAGCCTCACTTGTTCCCTCTGTAGTGGTCACGGTTCTCCCAAGAAACAGAACCGATAGACAGAGATGGAGGCGGAGATCAATTTTAAGGAATTGGCTCCCTGAGTTGCAGGGCCTGGCGAGTCTGACGTCTGTAGGACAGGCAAGAACTCTGATAGTTGTTGACGTTGCAGTGTAGAGTCAGAGCTCCACAGAGCACAGGCTGGAAACTCACGCAGGGTTTCTATGTCGCACGCCTGAGGATAATTCCTATTTCTGGGGGTGGGGGGCATCAGTCTTTGCTCTTGATGCCTTCAAATGGTTGGATGAGGCTTCCCCAAATTATAGGGCATCATCTACTTTACTCAGAGGGCGCACTCATTTAAATGTTAATCATATCTTAAAAAAAAAAAACCTTCATGACACTAGATGAGTGTTCGGCATCATCGCCTAAGCCAGGTTGAGGTGTAAAATTAACTATCACACTATCCATTAAAGGGAAACAAATAGTATATATGTCATAGAATTGTAATGCAATGAAGCAGACGAAGCAGGGAGGAGGGCTCCCAGCATTAATCTTGGTTATCATTATTCCTACCCATACCCTGCAGAACCAGTAAAGGCTGGTCATCCACGTAAATTAGGGCTATCTAGTTTGGGGAAGCAGAAGGTTTGGTGGATTTATGGCAGATAAGTGGTTTTATTCCTTATAGAACCAGAGCGGGGCATCTGGGGTTAGTTTTAAATTGATGTTTGTTTTCAAAAGAAAAGGAATTTTAAAAGAGCTCTGATCCTTTAAGACTGAACCATTGCTTTGGAGACCCATCACCTAGCAACAGGAAGATAATACCTTCTCTCCTCCAACAGGTAAACCTCTGGCTTATCTAATTGAAATTTCAGGCTTCCTGCCACACTCCTGAAAAACCATCACTTTAAAGGGATCAAACTGTACAAGCCAAACAAAGTCAAATTTGAATGTGCTGGTTTTCAAATGGCAGGCTAATGAGATTTTCATTGGGAGAAGAGATTTGAAGCTTTACAGCTCATCATTTAAGTAGCTTTGTTCTATTGGCATTCATCGAATTTCACAAAAAGACGGCAGTAAAATTCCCTTTTTTTTTTTGACTCCTGTCTGGGGATCAAAGATAAGTGTTAGAAGCAGAAACAAAGTGTAAATTGTAAGAAAATAAAGAATTATCTAGACTTTTCACCAGGTGGAGTTATCTTTTATTCTTCCCTCCCTGTTCCCTGACCCTCCCTTCCCATGTTCGTTACACATGCTATCCATCCTACTTCTGCGATGACTGCTCATTCCATGCTTTTCCGTTTCACCGACACTGCCCTTTACAGTGCTCCTGATTGATCTCCCTGACCACACTGTCTAATCCATTCTTTATAGCATTGACCAGTTTATTTCTTTTAAGACACAGCCTTTCCTCCTTCTATTCTCTGCTCAAAAGTTTCAATAACTACTATTGCTTTCCTTTCAACAGAGTTCAAACTCCTCTGCTTGGCATTTAAGACCTTCTGTGATACGACCTCACATTATCTTTCCAAGATTCTGTCCATAACTCTATGCGCCAATTCTAGCCGAACACAAATTTCTGGCCCTGAGCCTTTTTGACTCCACACGTCTATTTATACTACCACCTCTTCAAGTGCCATCTGCTTGAATCCCAGTAGTTCACCTAGGCCCAGGTATGCCACTTCCTCCAAGAAGCCTTCCTTGATTTCCCTTCTCCCAGGCAGTAATAGATTCTCACCTTCAATCACATCTCTCTTGTGTATTTATCACATTTAGAGAAGTCAGTAGGACGTAGTCGTTAGGTGCCCAATTTTGGAGGCAGAGAACTGGGTGTGAGGCCCAGCTCTCCTGCTTCTTATCTGTGTTTCCTTGGACAAATTGCTTACATTCTGGGAGTCATAGCTTATGTTTGTCTTTTTGAAAAATGAGATAGCCAGTGGTTGGTGAAAGTTAAATAAGTTAAATCATGGAACGTGCCTGGCATGTCGCTGACAGTCAGTAAACATTAACTCTTACTTTTAAAAAATCACATTTAACCTTTATTATAGTCTATATAGTCCCCATCTCATTCCTCCCTTAGGAAATCCTTTGGGGATAGAATCTGTCATAAGCCCACTGTGTTCCTCTCCCCACAGTGCCTGACATGTATTAATATTTGAAAAAAAATTGTATACAAAATCAAGCTCGTGGTGGCCTTTCCTGGGTAGCCTTCCTAAAATGCCCCCTCCACCCCCACCAGTGCACCCCAGTCACATGGTGTCTCTTTACTAGACCTTATTTTGACATGACACTAATTCTCATTGAAGTTAGAGCATATGCCTGTTGTTTTTGTCATACATATATCTTATTGTCTTACCCTCCCCCCCAAAAAAATGCACTCTCAAAAAGACAAGGACTTTTGTGTGTTTTGATTATTGCTGAATCCCAGCACCTGGATCAGTGTGCAGAGTGGGCATTCAACAAATATTTGCTGAACACATGAATGAATGGGGATCTCCCTTCTCCCCACCCGCTCCCCCAAGTGGTATATCTAAATAAAGTGATGATGCCTATTGCCAATTCCTCAAAGCTAGGTTTATAAAGAACAATTAGACTTACAGCCAGATGATTTTGGTATAGAAGTGTCAGGGGAAGAAACCTGTGATTGGAAATGTGAGGTAGCAATGTCTACTGCTTACCCATTTCTTCTCTGCCTCTCCTGTGGGGCATGTGAGAAGAGAGCATGTCTCTGCTTCCCTTCCAGTTAGGCAGGACCATGTTCTAGAGCAGAAGTGAAGCAGGTCACTTCCAGACCAAAGCATTTAATTATCAGCGTGAGACCCTCTTTCTCTGCCTTGTTACCTAAGGAGATCACATGTTCCAAGAGGTACAGCCACGGGATGGTGGTCCCCCTGTTCAGCCTGGATCCTGCAATAGTGCATAGACTGAGTCACCTAGACCCACAAACAACTTTGTAAGAGTGAGAAATAAGCTGGGTGGTGCTCAGCCATGAGACACAGGGGTCGTTTGTTACTATGCATAACCTAGCTACCCTGACTAATACAAACTGTATTACGGTGGATTGTATCAAAAGCCAGAAGGAGGGTCTTGGCATTTAGAAACAAACTTATCAATGCAAAGTAGTCTTTCACCGGAAATATTAAGTAACACAACATATGCTCTTTAGTTTATTTCGGTGACCATGAAAATGTCCTCTCATTTTCCTTGATTGTCCCTCATTCTTTGTAGATAAGGTGAATGTACCAACCTTTACTGGACTTCAGTGGGGTCCTTGCTTTGCATGCTACCATATTTACCAAAACCCATGCATCTCAGAACCATACAGTCATGATTCTAACATGAATGTGGATCAATTAATGCTGTACCGTGCAAAGCAAGGACTGCCTGAATTTGACTTTACTAGAAAGCACTGAGCTATAAAGGGACAACACTTTGAAACTCAATTTCCTTACAGTTTTCTTTGCTTTTATTTGTTTTCTTTCCAGAACAAGAATGTTTTTCCTATAAATTACTGTGACTTCTCAAGAACAATGAACTTCACGCACTGTATCTTAATATTGCTGATTGACATGGTCTTCCTTCTTCATATCCAAACCACCGTTCTTCCCATCACATAAGTAATACCAGTTATTGAGTTATAATCATTATTTCATCATTGATTCACTCAAAATATTGCAGAATTAGTTTAAAAACGAATAGCTGCCATTTTCTTTTCTAAAAATTCCTTTACTGTCTGAGAGACAGCCTCCTTGTGCAAAAATAATAAGGCTGGGGATGCCTGAGTGGCTCAGTGGTTGAGTGTCTGCCTTTGGCTCAAGGTGTGATTCTAGGACCCTGGGATCCAGTTCTGGATCAGGCTCTCCGCAGGGAGTCTGCTTCTCCCTCTGCTTATGTCTCTGCTTCTCTCTGTGTCTCTCATGCATAAATAAATAAAAATTTTAAATAATAATAATAATAATAATAATAATAATAATAATAATGTCAACCCAGGAGCCATGAATTCTTCCCCAGGACTTAGGGATGGATTTGCATCACTCTTTCTGTCCTTTGAGCAAGAACAGTTTGGCCAGAGGATGAGGATGATCCATGTCCACAGGATGGGACAAATGGATTGACTTTCCAAGGGATGAAGTCCATGTTGTTGGCTGCATTAGCACAATACTCTCCACAGCTGAACTCATGAGTCATCTGTTTTGTTTTGTTCTAAGATTTTATTTATTTATTCATGAGAGACACAGGCAGAAGGAGAAGCAGGCTCCATGCAAGGAGACCGATGTGGGACTCCATCCCGGGACTCTGGTATCAGGCCCTGAGCCAAAGGCAGATGCTCAACCACTGAGCCACCTGGGCATCCCGAGTCATCTGTATTCTTAAAGAGGTTCCCAAACCTACTGATTCATTTTTGACACCGACCGAACCCCTGCTGGTGCTAGGAAAATCAGATGTTTTAAGGCATAAAGTCTATGGACTATGTCTTACAATCTAGCTTGGGTCTTGAGTGACTGTATCTTCTAAAGTAGAAAGTGAGAGTAGTGCAAAACATTTACATTTGCTGTTTCAGAAAATCTGGAACTTTCTGTCATGTCCATATTACATATAAAAGATAATCCACGATAAGGGCCAAGGATTGTGTAGGCCCAGTAAGTGCTGTAGGAATGCAGAGCCTCCAAGAGAGGGGATCGGAGGACTGGGTAGGCAGTTTTATTGAGGAGATGAGACGAAGGGCAGGTGAGACCTGCATCTGAGACAGGAACTCAAATGCCCAGGGAGCCAAGCAGACAACATGAGCGAGGGCAGTAAGAATGGGAAGTACTGATGGCTGTGTACGAGCATGAGGCCATGTTCCCAGGCCTTCAGATTTTTCAAGAAAAGTCAGAAATCCATATTTGTAAGAAATGTCCAGATTTTAAAATATTGGCAACCCAGATAAACACAATTGCAAGTCAAATAAAACCGTTTCTGGCAGGATTGGACTGCTGCCTTGCAACTCTCGCCCCAGGTCATCCAGGCAGGAAGCTTGAGAAAAATTTTCTTCTGCTCTCAGCCGACCTTTTGCATTTCGGATAACTCCACTTCTACTGTGTGCAGAATATAGTTAGCGCTGATTAAATTGATATTAGATATAGTGCATTTACTTTGCATAATTCCTTAATTTTGAAGAGGAAATTTCTATTTCCCCCCCTCCACATACATAATTCTGCTCTGTCAACAGTAATTGTCCTGAGCCGCTGCCACACTGGGGAGAGCTGCTGAAGAGGCCTTGGCCGTGATTAATTAAATTCTATTTGCTGAGAGCAAATGGCAGAGTCCTCAATCACGCTTCACGCCTCTTCGGCTGCCTCCAGAGGAAGCTGTTGTCAGGATTATAAAACTGCAACTTTACTTATTTTATTTTTTATTGTGGTAATACATACCCAATATTTACCATTTCTAGCATTTTTAAGCATACCGCTCAGTGGTTCGTTGTAAGTGCATGGACAATGTTGTGCAACCACCACTGCCATCCGTTTCTAGAACCTTTTCATCATTCCAAACAGACACTGTTTACTCATTAAACAAGAACTCCCTGGTCTTCCCTCCCCACCAGCCCCTGGTAACCCCTATTCCACTTTCTGCCTCTGTGAATTTGCCTACTCCTCACACTTCATGTAAGTGAGATCACCCAAGAGTTGTCCTTCTGGGTCTGGCCCATTTCACGAAGCATAATGTTTCCAAGGTCTATCCATGTTGTGGCAAATATCCCATTTACTTTATTTTTTTGTTTGTTTGTTTATTTCCTCCATGTCTCCTCATCACTTTCCCTGCTTTAGTGGTAAATACATGCAAAAAAAGATGATACTTAAAGCATAAAAGCCACCTAAGGATGCATCATCCAGAGCTTTAATTCTCTTAAAAAGAAAGGATCCTAATTTGTCCAAATCTCTGGCTTTCAGACTGTCTGGATTTGAATCCTGCCACCATTAACTATTGTATGGCTCCAGGAATGTTATTCAACCTCCCTGTGCCCTGGAATTCTCACATAAAAAAAAAACAGGATGATAATAATTCACATATATGCTAATATCCGATGTTAGGTATAATACAGAAGGAGCTACCTATACAGAGCAGCTTTAGTCATTTAATTTTTTGGAAACATAACCAGGGACTGATTGTATATCTCCGTGTGTGTGTGTGTGTGTGTGTGTGTGATCTAAATAATTTATTTAAATGAGTCCTTGGTAGTGAATGTGGCCTGTTTGCTCACCAGGTGCTGCTCAGGGATCCAGGACTATGAGTGATGGGAGGAGAAGCTGCCACAGAGCCTCTGCATGGTGGTCCTCACGACAGACCCCTGGTCAGGGGGGGTCCCATCCCCAGCCATCACACTGAAATTTGGGAGCAGAGGACACCCCACACAACAGGATAACAGTGGCAACTCTCAGTGGGGAAGTTGACCAAAATATTTGGAAGTTCTCTGAAAGAAGGAAAAGAGAAAAGAAGGAACAGACCAGGGGTGGGTGGAAAGGTGGGATCTAATCCATTGAACAAGCCCATTCGGCGTTGGCGCAGAAATCATGGCATACCTCCTTTTATCAGCCCCAAGACCATCAACTTTTCTGATAGTCAAGCACTGTTCAAGAAGCACAGGTGAAAGAAAAGATGCAAGTGAGAATGTTCTCTGCAGATCCTTTATGCAAAGGAACTAGGTAAGATCCCTCCCTAGAGGCAGATCACAATCAGGTAGGAGAGAGAGGTCTGTAAGTCAACGGGCTCTATGAGAGTTCCAAGCAGAAGAAGAAAGGTCCATAAGATACCAGGTAGCGCAGAGAAGGGAGTCATGAGCCCTCTCACGGACAAGCAGAAGCTTCCTGGCACATGTGGCATCAAGGTTAGAAAACTACGTAGTTTCTCAGTCCGACCAGAGGGAGGGAGAGACAGTGTATGGGCAGTTGCATTCTGGGAACGTTTAAAATTCTTGAACACTGGTGGAGTTTAACGATAAGCTGGAGAGGTAGGGAGGGGGAGGAACCAGGAGCCCCGTGTAAGATGCTAAGGTACAGGGACCCTGGTCTTATTGATGAGATGGACCCAGTAAAAGTTTTCATCAGCAGAGGGGCAGGCTCAGAGATCTGTGGTTTCTGAAAGAACACACGAGCCTTGGTCAAGAGGACAGTAAGTGGGTAGTGGAGATAAAGCAGAAGGCAGGGCCATTAGCCAAGAGTTGATTGGAGTTCCCTGATGAGCATCAAAACCAGGGGAGCGGCCAGAAGAATGTAGAAGAAAAATAAACAACCTTGATACTTCTTTTATTATTTTTTTAGTCTTTTTTTAAATTTTTTTTTTTCTGAGAAAGCATTTATTGGGAGCTATGAGAGACTCTTCTAGCGTTATTTTTAAAATATTTGTTTAAATTCAATTAATTAACATATAACGCATTCTTGGTTTCAAAGGTAGAGATCAGTGACTCATCAGTCTTATATAACACCCAGTGCTCATTACATCCCTTGCCCTCCTTAATGCCCATCACCCAGTTATCCCATCCTCCCCACCCTCACCCCTCCAGCAACCCAGGTTGTTTCCTATGATTAAGAGTCTCTTATGGTGGGATCCCTGGGTGGCGCAGCGGTTTGGCGCCTGCCTTTGGCCCAGGGCGCGATCCTGGAGACCCGGGATCGAATCCCACATCGGGCTCCCGGTGCATGGAGCCTGCTTCTCCCTCTGCCTGTGTCTCTGCCTCTCTCTCTCTCTCTGTGACTATCGTAAATAAAAAAAACAAAAACAAAAACAAAAAACCTTTAAAAAAAAAAAGTCTCTTATGGTTTGTCTCCCTCTCTAATTTCGTCTTGTTTTCTTTTTTCCTCTCTTTTCCTATGATCCTCTGTTTTGTGTCTTAAATTCCATGTATGAATGAGATCATATGATAATTGTCTTCCTCTGATTGACTTGTTTAGCTTAGCATAATATCCTCTAGTTCCATCCATGTTGTTGCAAATGGCAGGATTTCATTTTTGATGGCTGAGTAATATTCCATTGTATATATATATACCCCATCTTCTTTATCCATCCACCCGTTGATGGACATCTGGGCTCTCTCCATAGTTTGGCTATTGTGGACATGGCTGCTATAAACATTGGGGTGCAGGTGCCCCTTCAGATCACTACATTTGAATCTTTGAGGGAAATACCCAGTAGTACAATTGCTGGGTTGGAGGGTAGCTCTATTTTCAACTTTCTTTGGAACCTCCATACTGTTTTCTAGAGTGGCTGCACCAGTTTGCATTCCTACAAGCAGTGTAAGAAGGTTCCCCTTGCTCTGCATTCTCGCCAACATCTGCCGTTCCTTGACTTGTTAATTTTAGCCATTCTGACTGATGTGATTTGGTATTTCATTGTGGTTTTGATTTGTATTTTCCTGATGCCAAGTGATGTGGAGCATTTTTCATGTGTCTGTTGGCCATTTGTATGTCTTCTTTGGAGAAATGTCAATTCATGTCTTCTGCCCATTTCTTGATTGGACTATTTGTTCTTTGGATGTTGAGTTTGTTAAATTCTTTATAAATTTTGGGTAATAGCCTTTTATCTGATATGTTATTTGCAAATATCTTCTCCCATTCTGTTGGTTGTCTTGATTTTGTCAATGGTTTCAGAGTTGGAACAAATAATCCTAAAATTTGTGTGGAACCAGAATAGACCCCAAATAGCCAAAGGAATGTTGAAAAAGAAAACCAAAACTGGTGACATCACAATTCCGAACTTCAAGCTCTATTACAAAGCAGTAATCATCAAGACAGTATGGGACTGGCACAAAAACAGACATTGATCTATATCAATGGAACAGAATAGAGAACCCAGAAATGGACCTTCAACTCTATAGTTAACTAATCTTCAACAAAGCAGGAAAGAATCCAATGGAAAAAAGACAGTCTCTTCAACAAATGGTGGTAGGAAAACTGGAGAGCCACATGCAGAAGAATGAAACTGGACCATTTCCTCACACCATACACAAAAATAGACTCAAAATGGATGAAAGACCTAAATGTGAGACCCATCAAAATCCCAGGGGAGAACACAGGCAGCAACTTCTGTAGCCTCAGGCACAGCAGTTTCTTATTAGACACGTCTCCAAAAGAAAGGGAAACAAAGGCAAAAATGAACTATTAGGACTTCATCAAAATAAAAAGTTTTATATATATATTTTTAAATAATCTCTACATCCAATTTGAGGCTCAAACTAATGACCCTGAGATCAAGAGTCACGTGCTCCTCTGACTAAGCCAGCCAGGTGTCTTTAATTTTTTTGGCTATAAAGCCATTCATTTAATAGGTATTTAATGATCACTCACTGTTATCTGAAGCTTTTCATTATTACATGTTATATTTTTAAGCATTTTGAAACCTTTTCACAAGCATTTTTACCATGTTTGAGCCCCAGAGTAACTATGCAAGAGAGTTGGTTCTATCGTCCCCATTTTATAGATGCAGAAACCGAGGTCCAGAGAGGTGAACCGATTTTTCCCAAGGTGACACAGAGAACTAGCTGCAAAGCCTCAGCTGAAACCAAATCTTACCCCGAACCACATGTACTCTCTGCTCTCCACCCCATGACGTCAATAGCTCAAAACCATTTCCCTGTTTATGCATCCTCAGAAAATGAAAGTCTGTTGGGCAACGGGGTTATTGGTCAAGGGAATGGAAAATTTCAAAGAAAGCCAAAATTTTTAGTGAACTGTAGAATTCTTGGAGTCATCGATCTAGATACAAATGACCCAGCAAATGGGAAGGAATGCAGGGCTGTTTCTGGTTTGTTTTTGAATTAAGTGGGGAATCCACTTATCCATTCACCCAGCTCTGGCACAGTTAATAACAAGGATTTATGGGGTGCTTGACAGGATGCCTTTGCCTACCTCCCGGGGTAAAATCTGTAAAATCTCTGTGTTAGATAGAAAGGCGGATGGGGCCATGAAGACCTGTCTTGATTGCTAAGGAAAACCAAAAAGCATTTGGTGACCCATTTAGGCTTTAATTTGCTTTCAGACTTCTCCACCATCTGTGGATGCCGGGGGGTGAGCCTTGTTTAGCCCATGAACACACATGGCTTCTGTTTGGTGTCTCCATTCGCCTGTGTCCCAAACATGAGGCCTTCAAAAAGGCAAAGTCACCTCTTCTGTCTCTTGCTAAGTTCGTCAGGTATTTGTGGCTCCCAGACCTATTTGTTGAAAAACATTTTCCATTCAGAGTTAAATCTGGCTGATTCCACCACTGTATTTATATGGCTGTAAAAAGAGATTAGTCCTGCTGTAATAATTTTTTTCCACTTTGTGGGCAGAGAGGCCCATTCGAAGCCACAATGTTTCCCACTTTCATCAAACTCTAAAAATGACAGATAGGCTCTGGGCACAACCCCACAATCACCTGGTAGGGGGAACAGCCTTAAAGAAGGCGACGGTGGCAATCTTTTCCTGAACCCCCATGAGAGAGGTTGCCCACACCTCAAGTTTCAAACCAAATTAGAGTCAACCCAACTCATGGGAAAGGATTGGCTGGAGAAAGAACAGAAATCACCTTGGAAATCACCTAGAATAGTGATCATCAAGTTCATTTCTTCTGTAGAACTCTTTTTTTTTTTTTAAAGATTATTTATTTGTGAGACAGAGAGAGACAAGGAAAGCGAGAGAGCAAGGATGAGAGGGAGAAGCAGGCTCGCCACTGAGCAGGGAGCCTGATGCAGGACTCGATCCCAGGACCCTGGGATCATGATCTGAGCTGAAGGCAGATGCCCTAACGAACCAGACCTCCCCAGTAGAACTCCTTTTAACCAGGCAGAAATATATGAAGGACTGGTTGACACTGACCTACTGTCCTCCCCTTCCTGACCTCCCCTTAGCCGGGACCAGCATCTTTTCTTTTTTCGCCTTGAACCTAGGTTGAATGATCTGCCCCCAAGCCTTCCCCTTTGTGAATCACAAGAGACCTCCAGAGGACAGAGCCCAGGCCTTTGCCTAATGGTTGGGGGGCACCTCCCCTGCCTCTGGGACCCCCCTCACTGCCCTGCAAGGGGCACCTCTCCGCCCCATCTTCACCCAGGGACCTCTCTCTTCTTGTTGTGTATGTCAAAAAAAAAAAAAAAAGGCAAGCAATGTGAACATAAAATGTCAAGATCAGAGAAAACTGCAAGACCAACCTGCTTAATCAAGCATTTCTGGAAGGGAAGAGTCCTTTTGACTAATGTTTTCAGACGGTTTTCTCACTGTCCATTTATCACAGGTTCTTGTTTGCCAATCCCAAGCAGATCATTTATATGTGCCCAGAATCCCTGGGTAATGGGCATGCTGTAAAAATAAATAGAATAAATAAATTAGTTCCTGAGCTCCTCGAATAAATCCAGTTGAATTAAACGCACCTAAAGTCACTCAGTCTTGAAGAGCAAAGTGAAGACTGTAATGAAACAGGCTTTTTGTTTGGGAGAAAGGGAGACAAGGGGAAAAAAACTTCCCTCAAAGGCATGAAAAAATTTAAGAAACAAAGGGAGTCATATTTGCACAGAGAGGTAGTCATTGTTATTTCCTAGAGGCTTTGTCTCCCAATTGCCTTTTACCATAGGCTCAATTCACTTTGCATTTCTAGAACGTTCCATTGAAATTTGAATGCAGGTCTTTTCAAAAGTGGAGTCAGTGGCAGTCACCTGACAGTTATAGATACAGATATAGATGATATAGATATAGATATAGATATAGATATAGATATAGATATAGATATATCCAAAGAGCAGGTAAGATTGTTTACCTCAAAAAATTACCCCTCTGAAAGGAGGAAGTAGCCCAAATTTTCACATTCCTATTGTCTTTTATATTATGAGTTTTATATACTTTAAAATAACAAAGCTTTACTGGAATGTGCATGACATCCTCATCCTCGATTGAGACCTCACAGCATACCAGGCACTGTTCGAAGGCCTTTATTTCCATTAAATGTTTTAACCCTCACAACAACCCTGTAAATCATGTAATATTATGATCGTCTCCATTGAAAAATGAGGAAACTGCTAGTTTTAAGTTTTTATAGAGGTCACCTGATAGAATTTATTTTAGAAGGCAAATAGCGAAAACTCACCTAAGATTTAAAATATATTGTACAATTAAGGTAAATTATATTTAAAGCAGACATTTGACATCTATGCCTATAAAAGTTGATATATTCAAGTTGACTTAAACTGCTTTTTTTTTAAGATTTTCTCACTGGGAAGATAAAGTATCACCTTGTAATTTGGATTATTTTCTACTTGAGCATATGCAGTGTTTCCTGAGCCCCTACTGTGTGTGGAAGACTGTGTGACTGTTGGGGAAACCGATGTGTATCTGGTGCTACCTTAAATCCAGTTCCAGTCAGTACTCATCACCCTCACACACACTCACCTATGCACACTTTTGCTCACCCACACTCACATACTCATTCTCACAACCCCACTCTCACATAGTGATGTACACTCATGCTCATGCTCACACATCCATGCTCATGTTCACATACCCACAGTCACACACATATTCACACCCGTGCACTCACTGATGCACACACATGCTCACACACACACGCATGCTCATGCTCACACTCACATACACACACTCATACATCCATGCTCACACTCACCTATTCACACTCTCACACACACAGTCACACTCACACATATCCTCCCTTCCTCCTCTCAGAGCGGAGCCCAGGCCCAGGCGGCAGAGGCTGCTCAGAGCAATAGCCTCCTTACATGTCCCACCGCAGTGGCTTCACCTGTCTGTTCATACTCCCAGCCCTGTCCTCTTCCCTCCTCATGCACAAACACACACATGATAATTAAATACAACAAAATACAGCATGGTCCTGTAGGCCAGTGGACTATGGGGAATGCACGACATCTGTAGATAGTCAAGTGAGACGTGACATCAGTTAATTCTGATTAACAAGTGAAGTCACCAAAGCAGTCAGCCTCGAGCATGAACATTTTGAGGAAGAGGAAATGACTGTATTGCAGGAAGACAGCTGAACAGGAACAGCTCATTAAAATGGGCTTGATGGGCAGGAAAGAGAAAGCAAACTATTCCCCACAGCAGTAGCAAGAATCTAAGTGCAGAAAGTGATGAGATCTGCAAAGAAGAGAATCCCAACCCCGGGTATTCCAAAACTGGCAGTGCATCCGAACCTGACGGAGCTGAGATATCCCAGCAGACGAGCTGACTCACATCCTCATTCATTCAGCAAATACGCACTGAGCCTTGATCGCTCCTCTGAGTGCTGGGGGTGCAGTGGTGAATGCCAGGCACAGATAGGTCCTGGTCTATCAGGGGTAAATCCAGGGCAGGATTAACATGATCCTCGCTGTCAGTGGTACCATGCTCAAATTCTCTTGAGGGAGCCTTTTCCCATGTAATCCCACATCCACTAATTCTGCTTCTCCAACATTTACATATTCAGGCTATCCTTTTTTTTTTTTTTTTGAGATTTTACTTTTAAGTAATCTCTACATCCAACGTGGGGCTCGAACTTACAACCCCAAGATCATGAGTCACATGCTCTACTGACTGAGCCAGCCAAGCATCCCTATCTTTTTTTTTTCTTAAGCAGAACACCATTTTTCAGAATTATATAAACTGAAGTCATTCTGAAATTAATGATAATTTCCATAAAAATAAAAGCCACCAAGTATCTGCTTTGGAAAAGGCTAGAGGAGCTGGGATGAAATTTGAGAAAGTGCAAAGCTTCTACTTTGGAATGAAGATTACCCTTTTGATGGCTGGGGGATGAGACAGACTAGAATGGGGTAAAATAAAGACCATTTCTTGGTTGCCTGATGTAAATCTAGGAAGGAGGTTTGATTTGTCCTAAATGGTGAAGAGCAGGCGATGTAATTTAATAGGGAACTTAACTGCACAGTGGGCCCAATTGTATTTAAAGTATAAATAAACTGATAGAAATCCATAGAAGCATACATTGTCATTATATTGCTTATATATTGAGTATATTGAAAGTAATTATTACATGAGCGCCTGAATGGCTCAGTCTGTTGTGCGTCTGACTCTTGATATTGGCTCAGGTCATGATCTCAGGGCTGTGAGATTGAGCCCTGCATCAGGCTCCATGCTTAGCAGGAAGGCTGCTTGAGATTCTCACTCCCTCTCTGCCCCCTCTTCCCCAACACCCCCCCTCCATGCTCAAACACATGTGTACGTGCTCTCTAAACAAATAAATAAAATATTTTTAAAAAAGTGATTATTACAACTATTAATTTCATTCCATGAAATTTACATTTCTATTAAAATGATAAAATAATTATTTTTAATTTGTGTTTTGCATGTATTTGTAAATTCCTTTATTTGTTTGCCTAAATCCTCTATGCAGCAGTTCTCAAAGTATGGCCCTCTGCCTGCTGCAGGGCCAACAAATCCTCCCAACAGGTTGCCCTTGACAATCCTAAAACTTTTTCTTAAGTGCCTGAATGAGATCAACTCATTAATAACTGTCTACGTATGTTTTGCTACATTTGGCATTTGGTATTTTTAAACTAAATTAGTGCTTTTTTAGACTTTAGAGAATTTAGGTATGGCTCCAATTCAGTATTTTACTAACACTGCAGGCTCCAGTTGCATGTGTGCATATGCAAGTAGTTGGATTCCTACAATTTGGGGGAAGGATACATATTAATTATCAGTACTGCCTTGAATAATCATGTTTTTTTAATTGCTGCTCTTCTTGCTTCTTAATAGCAAATTATTGTTAGTTTTGTTCATAATTATCAATTTAGTTTGTTGTGAGTTGTTTTTAACCCCATAGCATGTAGTAATGAATATTTATGAATTTTTAGGCTATAATTTTCCAAAATTACTCTGGTATGTATGCACTGTGTTCAAGTGTGAATCATCCATTCCTTTATTACTAAAGCAGATGTACACATATTTCCCCCATAATTTGCTAATATGAGAAATTTCATCAGTAATGTGTGTAGTGCATGGAGTTTTAGCATGCAATTTACAATAAAACATGAAAGTAAATCTAATATGAGCATTGGGTTTACATTTACGTCTTAAAAAGGGGAACATATGAGTAATGATTTAATCTTATTACATAAAAATAAGCACTACATATGTATATATATATTTTGGGGGCATCTTTTGAATAACTAGAGTAAGACAAAATTGTGAATCATTATTCAAGGTCAATAGTCTCCAAATTGTGTTTTACCAGATGTTAATAGGTGTTATGCAAATGTGGATTCTTTAGTCACATAAATTGGGAGAAAGTGATATCTATTATGTTTTATTATGTTTCCTTTTTCCAGATTTGCAAAGCCCTTTAGCATATTGTGATGGTGAATTTTATGTGTCAACTGGGATAGGCCTTGATGCCTAGATATTTGGTCGAACACTGGTCGGGGTGTTGCTGTGAAGGTAAGTTTTAGATGAGATTAACAGTTAAATCAGTGGACTTTGAGAAAAGCTCATTGTTCTCCCTAATGTGGGTGAGTCCATGCAATAAGCTGAAGACTTGAAGAGACAGAAATGCCTTTGAGGATGAGGGTATCCTGCCAGCATTTTGCTTTGGACTCAAGCTGTAACATTAACCCTTCTCTGGGTCTACAGCCTATGGCCTGCTCTGAAGATTGCCAGCTTCTACAGTTACATGAGCCAATTCCTTAAAATAAATCCCTTTATAGATACATATATGAATATGATAGATTTATATAGCTATGTGTATAAAGATACATCCTATGGGCTCTGTTTCTCTAGAAGACATGCTACACATGCTAAAGCCTTTAAAAAGTTCTACAATTCAAAAAAAAAATCCTCATTTAACCCACCGTTTTCCTGGTTTATTTAGCCACAAAACATTTTCACATAATACTTACAACTATCTCAAACAGAGCTTGGGCAAGGCTATTCCCAAGACTTGACCTCCCACAGACCTGATCTGTAGCCTTTGTCGGCAATATCAGACCCTAAACCTGTTCGATGCAGAAACTAATAGCATAACTCTCAGAACAAAAGGCTGGACATGGCTTTTGCTTCCACACCTGGCCCGGAGGGAGGGAAATAGCCACATTTTGTGGGCACAGGGAGGTGAAATATTCATTGTGGAACTGGTTCCACATAACGGTGACACTTGATGGAAATAACTACTGGTGGAATAGACCTCATAGCTGTGCTTTTGTAAAATGCTCTATTGTGGATATTTCTGGGGATTGGCGAGTCATACCAAAATATCATCAATTACAGGGCAATGTGGCATAAGGCAGGGCACGAATGGCAGGGAGCCCGACAAGAAAAGCCGGCTCTGCCTCCCTAAAAGGCATCACGCCTCCTCTGTCTCTTATTGTTCCTTCTTAAATGTGTTTTCATAACTGGTCCTCACTGACCCCAATTTATCCTTCAGATCTTATTCTAGAAGCCATTGCCTTTTCTGACTAATCCCTTACCCTGGATCCACCAACCAGCCTGCCCTCTTCCCTGTTATATGCATTCAAACACCGTGTCCCCCCGCATTGGACATAAACAGTGTTTATTAATGCCTGTCTTCCTTACAGGACTGTGAGGGCCAACAGGACAGGGGCCATTCCCATCTCGTTCATCTGGGCAGCCCTAGTGCCTAGTGGGAATGCTGCATGAAGGAACGCATGACCTGTGGAGGCCTTCCCAGGTGAGTCTATATAAATTATCCTTCCTTTGTAGCCCAATGGGTGTACTTTACTTTGATTTACCTCCAAAGATCTTCACTCTTTCAACCTTTAAAAAAATCTGTGCCAAGAGTCCATGAAAGGTTCACATGTATGTGTGCACACACATAATACAGACATGTGCACGCACGCACACGCATGCACATCTCTACATTCACTTACTCTTGCAAATAATAATACATTCATTTATCAAGCAAAGTAGTGTGGAAGTGATGGGGAATGCCAGGAACAGGCAGGAAGAATGAGAGACTGAATCCAATTACAGCTATATTATTTTCTGGGTCAAGCAGAATTGTGCAAAAGTCTTCAAACCTATAAAAAGAAGAGCAGAGACTCAGTCTGATTCCAGGGCCAGTTCCTCCCCTCCCCCCCACCCAGCTGCCATTTACCCCAGCCTAGTGCTGCTACGCAGCCTAGTGCTGCTACGCCATGTACACCGAACATGGGTATTTCTTCAAGAATTGTTATTGGAAACAAAAGCGTTGAGGAAGAAAAATTAATGCATTGGCAGATAAACAGGCTTTCATCTCCAGAAATCAGGCCGAGTATTTGGAGGGGACACATATTCAACGACTGAGAATGAGGGTGGCACGTGGTGGACGCCAGGCCTGGTTCCAAGGACTCCCTGTGTAGCCTCCACCATCCCCTCTAGACCGTCAGTTACTCACACGCAATATCCTTTTGCTGAGAGGGGTTGGAATGGCAAAGACCTTGGAGCTGACATAGACCCTCCCACCCCCTACTTCTTGCAACCCTACACCCAGAGACAGAAAACGTGTGCTATCCAAACAGTCTCATCTGAAGAGGTTGCCAATGTGGGCACCCCCAGGCAAGATGTGCGAGCAGGACTCGCCTGTGGTTCCCTCCCATTCACCCTAATTCCCGCGATGTCTAAAGAGAAGTCTCTAGATAAGGTTATAGGTACACCCAGCCCTGACATGGGAGGAGCTGAGACCTAGAAAAGCTAAGGTAGGTATTTAATAAATGCTGTAAACGCCTTTAGCCTTTCCAGTTAACTCCTCCAGCTGAAAGAAAAGCTCAAGCACGAGGAAGCAGTTATAAGGGAATCCCTCCCCAACCCACACATGTGCCTATTTACCCCAGCACCGGGAAAATCCACACAAGAAATTCTAAAATATGCCAAATAAATTTCACATTTTCAAAAATCTGGACTCCCTAATACAAAACTTGCTTTTTTGGTACAAGAAATAGATTTTGAATTACAGTAATCGCACACTTTTAAAACTATGGGGATTATTTTTTAATTGCCAGACAGAGCCAGGTCATGCTTATACTAGCATTGCATGCATGATCAGATCATTGATAACCCTTTAATTAGGATTAGGCCACTAGCTAAACTGAATTGAAATTCATTGCTGTAATCCAGTTACTGAAAGACCGGTTGATTAAAAAAAAAAAAGTCTCTCCCACTCTGTCCCACTGATGAAAACACATATTGAAGGATACCTTTCCAGATTCAGAGCCAAGAGGCAGATCACACTGCCTCTCACTGCACAGGGGCCACTGTGAATTGTTCTACACGTAGTACAATGAGATGGTCCACCTGGGGTCTGACGCATCCAATGCCATTTCTAAACAGTAGAAGGAGAAAGGTAGGGCCACTGGAAGCCATGAAAACCCAAGTTGCAAAACCATGCTTGGGCTTACTCATTACAAATGCGTTCTTTGGCTTCTCAGAGAAGCCACTTGAAGGTCACCTCCACTTAAAATTCTTGGCTCGGGAGCTCCTTGTTGCTTTATTACCCAAGTCTATTAAAATTCTTAGAGTAGCTGATGATGAAAATTCTAGCCAATTTTTTTTTTCATGAAGAGGAAGGAAAAAAAAAACCAACGCGTGAGTCTATTTGAAATCGTTTTATGAATTTTAATCATAGCAAATGTGTTTTAACAGTAGTCATAAAATCAACATTACCACATATACAAAGGACAAGACACCAGTTTGGCATACAAAAATACCATATATTAAAATTGGGTTCATTGGAAAAACTCAGGACTTGCTAAGACACCATCTACAACAGAGAGAGCAAGCAAGAATGCTTTTAAGACATTCAGATTTATAAACAGCAGCTTAATATCCCCCTTACAAAGTCAATTATTTGGCAACATTTGAACAATATTTTCTACACAGCCCAGCAGCTCATTTATCTGTAGGGCTATTTGGCCCTTTAAAAGAAAAGCTCCTAAAATAAATAATCCACATACTTGTAAATGAAACATGTCAAGGACTTGAGTTAGCCTCTAGAGCAGCATTAATCTAGCCATTTGACTGGAGTATTAGTTATCAAGAGGGCCGGGGAACCCACCAGTGGGCCTGGAAGAAATGGCGGGAACCCTGTTCACCAGCTGCATGGCTTGGGTTGGGGAGTTTGTACCCACCCCAAGCTGAAACCAGCCTCCCCACCTGCAACTGTCAAGTGAGGCAAACAGGAATAAAGAAAATAGAAGAAATGACAACAACCAGGATTGAAAAACGAAAATATTCTTGAATGAGTCTTCCAATACTATTGACCTACTCAGTTGGGAAACATCCACAGGCAGGGGCACTGCATTTCACTGGTAAGAGGGTGGTATTAGTTTGTAATGACTCAGCAACCAACTCTAAAGCGTCTAGTGTGCAGAGAACGCTGGGGGGCCTCCTTGCATTCTCTCATCAGCTGAACCCATTTCCCTATGTCTTCAACTGAAACATCTGGAATGGAATTTGGCAGGCTGTTCTAGAAGGACCAATTGTGCTTGTCTACATTACTCCTAGTCATCCATGACAGCTCTTTAGCTCCTATACATTTTGTCTCGACTTGTGATCCCATTGTAGATTTCTCTCCTTTTTGGCAAGTATCTTCTTACTGTCTTGGGCACTCTGCCTATCTATTTTGCTCTAGACCTGAGGCCACATCTCCACTGCTCCCAGACAGAATTTTTCTCTCCAGTTGTTTTCTGAAGCTCGGTGCATGGCAGCAGCTATTCTTGTCCTCCCACGATTTAAATACAGATGACATAGATTGAGGTTGCTATTTGCTCCCCCTTTAAGGGGGCATTTTTTTTCCCTCTTATCTCCTCCTTCCTACTGCCCATGCTCCTTTACCACCCTCACATTCAATTATCTACTTCCAGATTCTCAAAAAGCAAATGTCAAATTAAAAATTGAACATTCCTTGGAACTCCTGTTAGAATAACCCAGTAACTCACAGGGAGAATACAGAAAACTTGCACATGGGCTACCAGCCCTACATCCCATGGTGATGAATTTAGAGCAGTGTTCTAGAAGAACAGGATAACTATAAGAGAGCACCCCAGAAAAACAAAGAAAATGCATGCTGTTGCAGACTTCAAGAGACTCCTCTGTACTCTGCCCCAAATATTACTGATTGTCCCTAAAAAGATCATAATATGAATAGTATCAAAAATCTTAGACTAGAATAATAAAGTCCAGCTAACGAGATGAGGGTTTTCAAGCACCACTACATCATAAGTGAGATATACATAGTGGGATACCCCAGGCAGTGAATCCTGAAAAAAAATACAACAACCCATTGGCCCAACTGTGCAAGGAAACTTGTGCAGAAAAATTGGAGCCATGTTGCAAGAGTTCAGGAATAACGGTACTCTACCCATGATGCTTGAGCAGAGTCAAAAAACAAGCCATTTGGAAAATGGAAATTAAATGCCCCACTTACTTATGCTCTTCAATCATCAATGGCTTTCCAATAAAATGTACACAGTAGAACCCACCTTTTCATATGTTTGAAGTCTCAAGAGTTTATTTATATAGACTTTCCCAAAGGTGGTTGGTTTGATATAATGTATGCAACCTATAGCATTTGTTAAGAAATTAACATCTAAAGTCAACATTATATAACCCACAAATTGGAAAACATGACTAACAACATTTTTTACTTGATATTTAAACTCCTGTTACAGCTAAGTCGTGTGTGTATCTACATGTCTATACCTATGTGAAGATATAGATATAGATCTCTATACAGGGAATCATGTCAGAAAAAAAAAAATCAATGGCTTGAATTTCCACTTCTTTTTTAGAAGTATTTCATGCTTAATAAAATTTAACTGATCTTCATTGCCTTTGAGATAGATTACTATTTTCAACAGTTACTGAATTATCTGGATTACTTTGTTCTTTTTTGGAGTTTCTCTTTTGGTGAGGGTTACCTTGTAAGTGATGTTTTACTGGGAATGACGGAAATGGCAAGGAACAGTCTCTTCTTCCAGGTCAAGGATGACAGATCAACTGACTCGTGACACTTCTTATGTGGAAACAAAACACTGATTGATTGGCAGCATCATTCTTTTAAGAGAAGATAGAAATTCAAACCTTTTCGATAGTACTCCTCTCATACCAATAACCTCTGGACCTCTAAATTCCTCCTGAGTCCAAAGAAAAACTACCATTTTGGCAAAAAAAATATTAATAGTAATTTCAAAAGACAAGCTAAAAAGGTCATGCCCACCGACAAGTTCTAGAAAAAAAATTTACTCAATTGGGCTAAATTGAAATGAATGCAATGTTTACCTTATATTCAGAAGCAATGAAAAACAGACCAGCCAATTTTGACACAGCACAGGATTTCAGATAAAGCAATGGGAACTCTTCAAACCAAAATCTAGACTAGAATACACACCATACAGTCAGGAAGAGTCTCATCTTTCTATGAAAATATATCACAAACCAAGTCTTCTGCTTTCCTTTACTCACTTAAAAAGCAGTTTTAGTAACTTTAATAACCCTGAAGTCTTTAAATTCCATGGGCAATGTTTTTTAAGCCAAAAAAAAAAAAAAAAGCTTCTGTGCAAGGCTGCAAATTTCCAATTCGTTCAGTGATAAAGGGATAAAAGGAAAAACCAAACAAGACTAAAACAGTGTCAAATCTCACTCTAAAAACAGTACCTATGTTATAGTCTGGCATCTGAAAAAGGATGCCCACATATGCCCACACCAAACACAATGACAAGCCAGCAGACTTCAAGGGCAAACAAAAACCCTCTATGAGCACTGCAAAACATGCCTGCTTTTACATTTCACACCTTACTGATGCAGTGATGAAGTCTGGGGAAGATGCTGGAAGCAAAGAGGAATTTCATTAGGCGCTTTTTTTTTTCTTTTTTTCTGTAACATTTACTTTTTGGCCATAAGACCCTAGACACAGTTTCACAGTACAGGTCATGCATAGCTTGCAAGTCAAACGTTTTACAGCTACTGTCTAACTACTATTTTTGGACAACAGATTCACATGCAGCTAATGATCCCAGAAACGGGGCTTCAGAAAGCGCTCTTTAAGTTTCACTGACCATTCTTTGACCCAAAGTATGTAAGTAATAACCCCAAAGGGCAACAATGAATTTTTATTGTCACACTTGAGATCATATACTTTTTAAGCCCAGAAAGGATTTTTCAGCCAACTGCATGTAACTAAACCACAAACCGTCTTCTTAGCCTTATTCCATTAACACTGATGCTAGATTCCCCTGCACAACCCTCCAGAATCCCATGGTCCAATATGGTAGCCACTAGCCATGTGAGCGACTATGTTTAAGTAACTTAAAATACAAAATCCACCTCCTCAGTCGTACTAACCCTGCTTCAGCTGCCCACTAGCCAATGTGGCCAGTGGCTACTATATTGGACAGCATAGGTTATAGAACATTTCCATCATCCGAGAAAGGTCTACTGAACAGACTAGATCTCGAAGGCTGCACCAGCACATGGGTTAAC
The DNA here is from genome assembly GCF_905146905.1 of Nyctereutes procyonoides. Lineage (NCBI taxonomy): Eukaryota > Metazoa > Chordata > Mammalia > Carnivora > Canidae > Nyctereutes > Nyctereutes procyonoides. Next base: position 14,621,643 of record NW_026575082.1, on the reverse strand, counting down.
CTTCAAGGGACCTACTCTGAAGTCATGCAGAAGATTAAACTTAATTATATTCTCAAAGAAAGTACCTTTTAGCTTTCTAATCATAAAGTATGACTGAAACTGAGAACCAATTTGCCTTTTCATCACAACTTATGCCCCAGGTCATTATATGAAAATTTCCCAAAGACAACGCTTTTCGATAGCATACTTGGCTCAACTTAACATATTGAGCATTCTCTTGTTTATGTCAAGATCATTAATAAAGATGAAAATTCATGCTTCTTAAAGTTAACTATTTACACAACACTCATTGTCCTTTACATAAGGGGGGGGGAACCAATGGTGTGCGATTTTAAAAATTCAAATCACATCATTTTTATTAAATGTCTCTACTCGTCTTTTAATCAACCCTCCTTTCATTTCCCAGAGAGGTAGTGCTAACTAAAAGGAATATGTATATATATTAAAAACAACAACAACAACAACAAAAACCCACACAACCTAAAGCAATAGTTGAGTCAGTAAAGGAGTAAAGGGTATGCATCCACCCTCCAAAGGCTCACAGTCCGACAGAGATGTCAACAGGCATAAGAAGGAGCAAGAGAAACTCTAATGCAGTTCTCATCTCCCTTTTGTTGCAGAATTTCAAGGGGCCACCTACCTCTGTGGGCCTCCACGGGCTCATGTACGAAACAAATCCACTGGGGATTGCTTTCAGCTCTGACTCTGTGCTTTCAGTTGTGATTTTTTTCACTCATGTGCAACTGTGAATTCCGGTTGATTGGGTCACTGGACTTTTGTCACACGGGGTAGATGAGTTGTTCATGTTGTGAGGAAATGCCAGAAGAGGCCAGAGCAAGGGGATGCCAGCTAACAGTGAAACAGCCAGTCGACAAAAATTCTATCTGTAGGCTGAGGTATGACACGCACAAACACACGCGCACTTACACGTGTGCACAACGGTGCACCGTAAGAGGCAATGTACAGGTAACTGGAGGCAGAATGCATTTAAACAATATTTCTTAGGTCAGTAAGACTCACACAGGAAATTCTGATCTTGGTATTATTGTTACCTTAAATTGAAAAGTCAAGAATCTATCACAGAGCCGATTAATTTTGCACTCTCACCTGCAGCTCTAGCATGGGATTGTTTTTAAGTTACGTGGACATTTTTACTCTACTGCTTTGCACTAAGAAACACGGGGCTCTACGGCCACACGCATTAGTGTCTACATCTAACCTACTTAACACACAGAACTCGAGGACATACTACACTACAGGGCCAGTCACTTCATACTGTACATAAACAGATGCAGATATCATTCACAAAATTAACTCAAATATGGCCTGGCTGGAAATTGCAAAGGGGAAAGTCTATTTGAAATGTAGCATTCTTAATGCAACATTTTGGTGATTTTTTTTTTTTTCCCTCCAAGAGGAATAGAAATGAGGTCAGACATGCATCACGGCAGCCTGGCAGATTTTGAGAAGTTGACACTAACCCAACAGTATATTATGTTACATAATAGAGGATAGTATTCAGCTAATATGATACCTAAATTATTAATACCAAATAAATCCTAGATTATTTGTTGTATAATGCCCAATAGCTTACACAATAAAATGGCATTTTAACCTAATTTCTACTTTGAGCTTTCAAATATACTTGCTTCATGAATTCCATAAAAGAAATTGGAGAACTGTAAAAGCTCACAGCTATTTCTGAATGCACACACATTCAGGCACAGGAATTTACCGCTTAACGCCAGCAGATCTTTCTTCATGAGCATCTGTAGGCCACTACACATTTAAGAATATTTGAGAATTTATGATGAACTGATCCATTTAAATTGGGAATGTGAGTTGTTGGTTTACCTTGTCACTTTTCTCAATAAAAACATTTTGAAATACAAGAGATCGTCTCACTTATACCAGCAAGAGGAAACTAGAATCCTAAACGGTTTAATTCTCACAGCGCGACATCTTTTGAAAAGTAATCATGGACTGTCTATTAAAATGTCAGTCCGGGTTTGTCATCGACGAACAACACTCATATCTACTACGACTCCTCCAAACCAGGACAAAAGACAGAGTCTTCTGTTACTTTCCATTTGTGCCTCACAGAACACAGGACTTGAATACACAGAAGAGGAGCAAATGTTGGAAGTGACGAGTGGGTGACACTTCACAGAGCGGGTCCCGGTGCCCAAGAGGTGGCCACTGTGTCAGACCCTGGACTCATTCGGGCCAACAAAGTCTTACTCCTGGGATTCTTCTGAAAAGATTCAAAACCTGAGGTAAATCAAATGACACACACTCACACACACACAAATACACAATATTTACATTTAAAATCCTTATCTCATGAGATGGCTTGAGAAAAATTGGCATATAGGGTTCCTGTAGGATTAGGTATTTCTCATGATTACTCAGTTTATTGCTCCCCCGTTGGGCTTTCAGTTTAATAAACACGTAGCGAGCTCTAATTACAAGGGAAGAAAAATGAAGGTGCGTAACAAAACACAACACACCGGGAACACTTGTTCAAACATTTTCTTCAAAAAAAAAATGACAGTCCACTTCACTTACTTTAATTTGGGTGCCATTCAAAAGGTATAAAAAGCCTTAGCAACTAAACGAGACTGGATTTCCATTAAAAAGGGGAAAGAAACCAGCACTGCATGTCGTCGCTGAATTTTTACATGGATTCTCAGGTTTAATTCTACTTGTATACATAGCATCTTTGTTTTAATCTACCACATTTAGAGAAGATCACATTGTATGCACTTGCACGGTTTAACGTCTAAGTAGAATACGTCTATCTCGTAACATGATTTTGAAAAATCAGAAATTACAGTCCATTTAGTAAATGATTATGAGGATGCATGCAATCGTCTTCGAAGCTGTTGCCACCAACACTCAGAATGATTTGCCTGGTATCCTGTGGAGACCTCACGTCTGCCCTCCGCTAATCAAGTGGCAGCCCCGAGGCCAGCGCTGGCACCAAATGATCAGCGTCGGCCCCCTCCTTCTCGCTGCGATCCCATCACCAACACCTGCTCAACCCCTAGTTGGCACCCACGAGAGACTTCGGCAGGCCCGCTCAGCCACAGGATATCACAGTGAAGCGCTTAGAAATGCAAGACATGTTGTGCAGCACGATGCCCAGGAGGAAGACCAGGACGCAGGCCACAAGGATCACAGTGCACACCCCGGACCAGGTGGAGCTTTTCGCCGCGCCCCGCCTGTCTGGCTCCTCCTCCACCGCCTCCTGGGGCGGCCCCCCCTGCAGGGGCTGCTGTTCCCCGGGGATCGTCACCACCGTGACGGGCTTCTGCTGGCTCCCGGGCAGCAGGCGGCAGCCCAGGTCTCCGGGCAGCAGCGCTCGCTCCTTGGCGATGGGCAGGGGCAGCATGTAGCACCCATTGCTGGGAAGTTTGATGAAGACCGGGGTGTGCTCGGACGCGTGCGGGATGGCGATGACCGCCAGGACCTCGGGGTCGTCGGGGAGCTGCGACACGGAGAAGCCTGGGGGCAGCTTGGTGATGCCCCGGCACCACGGGCATCTCACGTCCTTCTGGCTCGTCCTCATCTGCTGGAGGCACACCGAGCAGCAGGTGTGTTTGCAGTCCAGCAGCTTGGGCCTTCGCCGGGGGCTGTAGTAATTGAAACAGATCTGACATTCCAGCAAAGAATCTTGGGAGAGCGTCTCCATCGTGGCCCGGTGGCGGGGAGGCCAAGGCCAAGGCCAAGGCCAAGGCCGGGCGGAGGAGCTTGTTCTCAGAGGCCGGCAGGCCCACGCCCTCCTCCTTCTGGTCTTTCCACGGTGGCCGGGTGACCCGGGAGCTCACAGGCACAGAGCATACTCAAGTGTGTTCATTTCTGAAGAAGACAAAAAAAAAAAAAATGCGGAAAAGTTAATTATTTCCAACAAGCTCAGATGTCAGCACATCTGATGGGAGTAGTTCAAAAGTCCTGATGCTGGGTTAAAAATAAATAAATAAATAAATAAATAAATAAATAAATAAATAAATAAATAAAAGTTTCCCACTCGAGATTACAGGATTCCCGCAGGTAATGCCCAGTGGAAGGTAGACGGGTTGTCTCAGGTGGCTTCTTATGGTAAATACTTGGTTTGTTTCTAAAGGGAATGACTTCGTGGGGGTACATAATGCCCCACAGTTCATAAAGAGGGAGTCTTGATTCTGTTTTACGTATTTTGGTGGACCCTGGCTTGTTCTAAAATCCACTGGGGAAATTCTCAAGCTTCTAAGATGCTTTGTAAAAAAAAAAAAAAAATTTTTTTTTAAATGCTTTGTAGCATCTCCTAAAAGTAAATTTCTTTCCTTAGACCCTCTGGTCTTCTTTTCCTGACTCAACTTACCCTCCTGTAAGCATTCATTGCCAGATTCAGGCAACGTCCCAAACCTAGGGATTCATAACGAACTAGTTCGCCCATTCTATACGGGTTAGGACTATTCCTCTCTCTCATCGGAAATTAAAACGGTGCTGCCCAAAGGAGCACGCACAGGCATCTGTTATTTTTTTCCGATCAAATCACTGAAACAGTAATTCTTATCATCTGGTTTTAAGCGACAAAAACTGGAAACGACAGCCTCAAAAGGCAGCAACTACAATGAGCCTTCAGGCAGCGGGGGTCACAAAGGCACACGAGGACCATTAGTATTTTTTCAGTCCTTTTAATCTCATTAATATTTAGGCTTGCACCAGATAATGGGACCATAAGCAAATACTATTCACTCACTAATCCTAATCAAGTGCGGTATAGCAAAAGGCTGCCAGAGAAGACCGGCAGGCAGACCCCACCATAAAACAGTAAGAGCAAAAATAACATGAGCCTCCAGGTATTGAAAGGCAGCAGAGTAACTCAGATGACTTAACCCGGGTTTGAGGAACCCCCTGGTGCTCTACTGTTTCAAGGAAGGCCGCCCAACCAACCTTTCAATGGTTTCCTATTGAAAGCATCCAAATTTACTCTCTCTGGATGGAGTCACGATACTTTGGAGAGAACTACCCAACCACTATTGTAGAAAAAATTCCTAGTCATTGAATACCAACCCACTCCCAGAGCCAGGAGCTAACATGGAAAAGAAGCTCCAACACATTTCTCTTAAAAAGCAAACCACCTTCTTCTAACTTCCTTTGTGAAATTACGAATGTACTCCTCGCCAATGATATGATTTGTTAAAATCAAAATTAGAAATGCAGGGGGCGCCTGGGTGGCTCAGTTGGTTAAGCAACTGCCTTCAGCTCAGGCCATGACCCGGGGTCCTGGGATCAAGCCCCACAGTCGGGCTCCCTGCTTCTCCCTCGCCCTCTGCCCACCACCCTACCACCCCACCACCTATACCCACTGCTCGTGTTCTCTGTCAAATAAATAAAATCTTTTAAAAAATTAGAAATGCAGCAAAGTTTAAAGTAAAAAATAATCATTGGCAAAAATTAACAATGACAGTCCAAAAGAGAAACACGGTGTCAAATATTTTAGCTGTAGTAAAGGTGCCTAAATTATCGAAAGTCAAATATAGTAATACAGCATTCAGAAAGTTCGTATCATAATCGACTGCTTATCTCTCTACTAATTCAAGAAGTGTTTGTTGAATAAATGAAATTTGGTAAAGGTAGAACTCAAATGTTTTCACTGGAAAAAAAAACATATGAGGTGATGGACATGTTATCAGCTGGAGGGGGTCCTTTCACAATGTACACGTAGCAAATCACCACCATGCACGCCTCAAATAATTTACAATTTTGTCAACTATACCTCAGTAAAGCCGAAAAAAAGTAAAAAATTAAAGACATAAGTATCTGTGGGGCATCAATCAGGCACAAAGCACAATGCTAGCTACTATAGGGCATAAAGATGAATCAGATCCAAATGCTACTCTTAGGTAATTTAAGGCTAGGTAAAAAAGAAAACGTGAATAGATTTCTTCTTCCATTCATTTATTCATTCCAGTTCTTATTGGACATCTGCCATGTGTCAGGCATGATGGTATTTGCTTTTGTCTCTTGTAACTAAGACCTTGTCACTGCCTATTAAGAGACTCCCAGCCTAGCCATAACCAGTTATGCATGCTAACAGTCGTAATATAAATATAGAGTGATACATGCCATACAGGAAGGGAGGAATCGGGGATGGCTCCATGAAAAATCTGGATTATGGAGAGGATTTAGACATGTAAAATTAGGGGGCACTTTTCTTTAGGTTCAGAAATCACTGTGAGCAAAGGAGAGAGGGTGAGTCATTACAGAATTACTTCTAGACTCTACCTGTGGCACTGGCCAGAGGATTGTTTTTTTCGTAATAAGAGAGTAACTCAAAAAAGCCCACCCTTCAGTTTCATAGTTTTAGCTTTTATCTTTAGGTCTTTGAAACGGATTCATGTTTTTAATTATCTTTTTTAAAGTTTTTATTTTTAAGTAATCTCTACACCCAACGTGGGGCCCAAACTTACATCCCCAAGATCAAGAGTCGCATGCCCCACGGACTGAACCAGCCAGGCGCCCCCAGATGCCTGCAAGCACCCTTCCCCTGGCCCAGCCGGGGAACCCAGTCCTGCAGGGAAGGAGAGAGAGGAGTGTGGCCAGGCCCAGACCACACACAACATAGAGAGCTTCGAGTGCCAGGCCAAGAATATGGGACTTTTTTTTTTTTTAATATTTTATTTGTTTATTCATGAGAGACACACACACACACACAGAGAGAGGCAGAGACACAGGCAGAGGAAGAAGCAGGCTCTATGCAGGGAGCCCGATGTGGGACTCGATCCCAGGACCCCAGGATCACGCCCTGGGTTGATGGCAGGGCTAAACTGCTGAGCCACCAGGGCTGCTTGGATGTGGGACTTTGTAATGGGCAATGGGTAGACCCCAGAGAGGGCAAGAGTATGGGAATGAGCAGCGCCTGGGTTGTTTACCTTCGGCTCAGGTCATGATCCTGGGGTCCTGGGATGGAGCCCCGCATCCGGGTCCCTGCTCAGCAGAGTCTGGTTTTCCCTCTCCCTCTGCCCCTTCCCTGGCTCATGCTTTCCCTCTCTCCTTCTGTCCAATAAGTAAATAAAAATCTTTAAAAAAAAAAGATTATGAGAATGACTCATTAGTCATATTCAAGATAGATTGGAAAGACCTGCTGAAAAGCTATTATAATATTAGACAAGAGGTAGCGAGTCGTTGAAGGAAAGACTGGCAACTGGGATGAAGATGAGAAGAGGAGGAGGGTGGGTGGCATCCCTAGGAGAAATGGGGATCCCGAGAGAGTGCCCCTGTCTGGGCCTTACTCCAGTTGAGATGTGAGGAAGATCCACGAAATGAGTTCTTCAGGGAGACATGGAAGAGCTGGACAAAGGCTGCAAGCGTGGAGCTGATGCTGCAGAGCAGAGTCGGGCTTGGACCTGAGAGCCAGGCGACGGCCACGGAAGGCCCATCGGCCGGACGACACAGAACAGAGGGACGGCTTGGGGAGCACACCGCTAAGTCCCCCCGAAAGGAAGAGCTGTGGCAAGGGAAGCCACCCCCGTGTCCCCGCGCGGCCCCGGCAGCAGGAGGCCAAGCAGCGGGAGGGCACGGAGGGGGCCGTGGGGCTCCGGGGACAGGTGTCCCTCAGGGCAATTCGGGTGGAGTAGGGGGTGCGATGGAGTGTGCGGGGCCCAGGATGTGGGCACCCGAGTCCCCACGAGGCAGTGGGGGGGCCACGGGGCAGGAGAAGGGAGGCAGGAGCGTCCAGGTCCCCCCAGGCCCAGGGGGCATGTGGGGCTGGGAAGGGGGCCCATAGGCCCGCGGAACGGAAATTCCCCGTGTCTTGGCAGCCAAGATAGAATCTTCTAGAATGGGGATGCCCGGGGGTGTGTGTGTGCAGGGGGGGCTCAGAGGTTGAGCACCTGCCTTCAGCCCAGGGCATGATCCTGGAGACCCAGGATCAAGTCCCATGTCGGGCTCCCTGCATGGAGCCTGCTTCTCCCTCTGCCTGTGTCTCTGCCTCTCTCTCTCTGTGTGTGTCTCATGAACAAATAAATAAAATCTTTAAAAAAACAAACAAAAAAAAGAAGCCCCTGGACAGAGTACCAGGGAACCCAGGGAGATGAGGGTGCGGCCGGGCGGGAGGGGGGCTCTGAGCTCTGGTGGTGGAAAGGATGAGATGGGGGATGGGTATGAGAAAAAGCACAGAGCCCTGCAACCCCTTCCTGAATTTGGAGACCACTTTCCTTCACAATGGCCCTCAGGACCACTACCTCCGAAGATATATGGAGCCGGGACATGTTTCCTGACCCCAGTACCGAAACAATGACCACCGATTTATTAACCTTCCTTCCTCCCTTATTATTTATCTTCTTTCCATATAAAAATGTGGGTAGCAGATTAGCAGAGTGGGAAGAGCAGGGACTTTGGCCTCCAAGAACCTTGGCTCAAAACCTTGCTCTATCACTACCAGCTGTGACCCTAGAACAGGTCATCCAGCCTCTGGAAGCCTGTGGATCACCAGCCAATGGGGCAAAATGGAAGTGTAGCTGAAGTCCGGTAAAGGGTGCAAGGAGCACAGGTTCTCTCTCTCTCCCTCCCTCCTGACTCCGCCTCCTCCCCGTGTGCCACCTGCCCAGAGAGCTCTTCCTGGCTCTCAAAGAACTGCCATGTTGAACAGCTTGGGAGGAAGAATGCAAGTGTTCTCCTTGGCCCTGCCCCAAGACTTGCCATGCCATCATTTTTCAACAAAACCAACATCCAATTTTATTCATGAATTTATGTTCCAAGTAATGTTCACTTAATTGGTGTTAAGCTCCCTTAAAACTACATTACAGTACTCAATTTCCAACTCTATCCAAGTAAGTCTAGGCCCTACAGTAGAGGCTGAACACAAATGCCAGATGGGAAAACAGTTCCTCTCTTCCTTGCTTAGCCACTCAAGCCGTCTTGACGGTGGCATCTCTCATTTATACATGGACTTGTTCTATCTTAAGCCAGCCTATACTGCATTCCAGTTTATTTTCTGTAGCATAATTAGTAAGGATGATGATTAGTTAGGTAAAGAGAAGGAAATTTATGAGCCTGTGGACCGAAGCTAATGATGAATCATCCCTTTTCCCTTTCTTCAGAATCTGGAAAGGTGTGAGTCAACCATAGAAGAAATGGTATGCGAACAAGGAAGGCCCACATAAGCTGAAAACAAACTCGGGTGCCCAGTCAAATGCATCATACACGAAGCACACGTTGGCAAGAGCCTCAGGAACCAGGGGTTGATGTTATTTCCTCACGGGAACAAGATACGGCATTCCACGGAAGCACTCGGGACACTTAAGGGGAAACGGCCCTTCGGTAGAATGTGTGCAAACAGGTGTATAGTTAAATACATTAGGATGATTTATTTTGAAAGAATCTGAAGATCAGAAAACATCAGAAGAAGAGGAAGAGCAGCTAAAGGAAGTTATTCAGGAAATAATTATGGCCTAGAAGACAGAACTTCTTTTCTTTTTTTTTTTTTTTTAAGATTTTATTTATTTATTCATGAGACGCAGAGAGAGAGGCACAGACACCGGCAGAGGGAGAAGCAGGCTCCATTCCATGTAGTGAGCCCAATGTGGGATTCGATCCTGGGTCTCCAGGACCACACCCTGGGCCGAAGGTGACGGCTAAACCGCTGAGCCACCCGGGTTGCCCCAGAACTTCTTTTCAAACATATTTTCATAAAATGGTATTTAGTTTCATAAATGATGTTAGTTGTACGATCAATGAACGAAGTAGTAATGCATGCCTGGGTTTAAAATGCCTTTTTAAAAAATATATATTTATTTATTTGAGAGAGCGAGAGAACGAGCAGGGGGATGGGCAGAGGGAAAGGGTAGGAATAGGAGCAGACTCCCCACTGAGCGTGGAACCCAATGTGGGGCTCAACAAGGGCTCAATCTCATGACCCTGAGACCATGACCTGAGCCAAAATCAGGCATCAGGCATCCAACCAACTGCACCACCCAGGTGTCCCTAAAACACTATTCTTGGTTTTGGCTCAGGTCGTGATCTCAAAGTTGTGAGATGGAGCTCCATATCGGGCTCTGTGATCCTCTGAGTGTGCTCAAGGTTTTCTCCCCCTTCCTTCCCCTTGTCCCCCTGCTCAGGTGCTCTCACTATCTCAAGTAAGTGAGTAAATAAATAAATAAATAAAACCTTAAACAAACAAACAAACAAGCAAACAAGAAATAGATTGAGATTTGTGTTAGTAGAGGGAGGCATGATTTGGGGAGGAAATGCCAAAAACTAGAGGCTTATGCATGTTGCTGTTGTTTGGGGGCAGTGGATATTTGATGCTTTCCAACACTGATATATTTTCACAATATAAAATTTTCCCCCTTTTTAAAAACCATGTAATTTTAAGCATCTTTATAAAAGTTGTGGGCATGATAAAGTGCTACTATGAATTTAGTGGGTGGTAAAACAAACAAACAAACAAACAAACACAGGTCTCCAATACTGAGTTTTTTATTTATATAAGTCCCAGTTGCTTTTAGAAGCCCAGGCATATGAGGATAAAAAAGTCAATGAAATAAATAATCCACATAGTTTTACTCTGCTTGTACTCTTAAGAAGTTTCATACATTCTGATTTAGATTTGTGACCGTGACATTAATTGGGAAGCCTCGCCTCAGAACCGTGGTATGAACTGATAGTTATTATATCTGGCTGACCTTGAACTGTTCCATCTGATGCTCCCCATCGTGATCTTAAATTTAATGATCATGTTGAGAAAGATCTCAAAGTCAGAGATTAAAGTAGACACTGTACTGGTGCTTTTCTTACTCTATTGAAATAGCATGTCTTTCTGATGCAGGTCATTTGCTTCAGTCTTCAAGAAAATGTAAATATTTGAAATGAGATTAAATGAAATAATTACAATTCCATTTAATGTGGTATTTCAGCGGCCAAGACCACTTAGTTACATTGGATCTTAGCAAACACTCTGATTAGTGGCAAGAATGGGAATTGCCTGGCAGTGACAGATGTGTCGCTGACTTCTGGTCCTCTGGTAGCCGAGAGCCATCCTTTCAGGACACGATTGCGTAACACATGCAGAGGCCAACTGGTGTTAACTACTATCTCTGATTTAATGGAGAAGGCAGTGGATTCTAGGACTCTGACAAGTTTTAAGTAAGAATTCCATCGGCCCAAACTCTAATGTTTGCATTGTCTCCTCCTATGAGCATCCCTGGTTTGCTGTATTTAATGATGTCAAGAATCTAGAAAGTGAAAGCTGTCACTAACGAGTCTTGGATGGCCAGGGCCATGCAGCAGGGAATGGGGACAGTCTAGACGCAGAGTGGCCTCGGTAGCAGGGCAGGCGGGGGGGACAGAGAGATCATGGCTAAACAGGCAGAGGGCAGCAGACCAGCCAGATTGCCATGGTCAGCCCCAAGGACATGCCACACAACCGAAGGACTAGCCCTGCCCACTGGGATAACTGCAGTCCCGACGGACTGGGCCACAGGACAGGTGCCAATTCTGCTACTCTGAAAACGCAACTAACCAAGCAGCTGAAGCTGAACCTTGGTCTCCAGAAAGATTATTTACTCAGAAGCATTTAAGTCAAGTTAGGAAAAAAAAAAATGAATGTGATCCATCCATAGTTTGGCAATGCATATTTAAAATCCAAATATATTGGAATCAAGACATTTTTAGGAATTCAAGTCAAATTTCAGAATGGCCATGAGTTGACAGTAACTGCTGGGTTTTGTGGGTTTGCTTCTTCGAATAGCTATTATATTAAACAATCATTGCTCTTAGGGGTCAGAAGATGAGGATTTTAGCTCTAATTCTGCCCTAACCAGATAGGCTGACCTGAAGCAAGTCCCCTCTCCACGAGCTGCAGCGTCCTCACCTATGAAGACACAGGACTAGATGGACCTCTAAAGTACCTTCCAGCAAACATAGCTCCTACCACGCGAACACAGTGCTGGGCTTCTGACAGCATGCCAGAGCTGTCCGGCTCTTTGTTCTGTGCTTATGATACCCGACAGATAATTTATAAGTATCACATTAACAATCTCACAACAATGTGCATCTATGTGCGAGAGTGGGCAGCTAAATAAACAGGAGCCCACTTACATTAGAAATTTCTTCCTTTGTGCCTCCGGTTCAACGAATGAGTCTAGGTAGAGCTAACGGGCTAACAGAAACAGCCACAATTTTGATTTGTAGCAACAACCCAAAGAATATCAATAACCTTAGATCAAGTAAGATATCGCTATTACCCAAACCTGTTATCAGGCGATGGTGGTCCCAACTTTCCCTTGAAAAGAAGCCGGCCCAGCTGTCCACCTCACACAGAGGTGAAATCACAAATCAGACACACCGCTTCACCTTCACTTCTTCTGATCGCCCAGTAATGGTGAAGAAAAAGTTGCAGATGCTCATAAAAGCAGGGGGAGCTAAAAAGGGCTGTCAAGGGACCCCCAGGCTCCCTGGAGAAAAGGGATAATAAAAGATGCCATCAGACAGACAGACAGGCAGGCAGGCAGAAGCGAGGGAAAATAATCAATTACCCCAAATCCTAGAATTCCGAGCACAGCCAAAGGAACTGACAAGTCAGGTATATAAGTAAAGCCAAAGAAATGAAAAACAAACAAAAATCCTAAGCCTTCCCACTGGCTGGACACCTACTGAGGCAAAACATGGGGTCGGTAAGCCAGTATTTATGGGGAATCCATCATGGGCCAAGCATCAGCCAAGACACGGAGACACGATGGCAAACTAGCGCCTTTGCCCTCAAGGAGCCTGGATGTGTTCCTGAGAGAGAAGCTAGGAGAAGGGAACCACAGAAGGGTTGGGGGGCAGTCAGAGCACTAAATGAGGGGCTTCTTCAAGCGATCCTGTGTGTTCAATCGATCATACACAGAGCTTAGACAGAACTAAGCAAACAACTAGCACTGCCCATGGGAGCCAGAGAAGATGCTAGAACTGAAGGCGGCTACCACCAGCTGGCCCACTGCTCTTTCTACTCCAATGACACTGCAGAACAGGAAAACTCAGAGGGAAGGACACCAACATTTCCTTTTACGATTAAGCATCACATCTGATCCATGCGGTCAGCACCCCAGACAGCAAGGTGGGCTCTGAGCCCACACACCCCAAGAGAAGCAGGAGTTGAGGGGGTCTATACCTCTAGGCAGTCTAAAGACAGCCCCAGGCCAGGGAGCACAACAGCTCTTCGCTGGAGAGAAGGGGCTGGAATCGTGCGTTCATGACTGTGAGGCTCCCAGTAGGCAAGCTCCCTGGAGGGCAAAGGCCCCTCTCTGCCGTGGGTCCCCACTGCCCTCCTCTTCCCCTGCAGGGTATAGGGGAACTCTGAAGGCCCCAGACAGACTTCCTATGTGTATATTTGCATTTCTATAATATGAGCCACGCATGTGCATTCCCCACTTGGTTTTTTCTTACCCAACCACCAATTCCAGCACAAAAAGAAACCTTCAGGTAATTTGTCTTTTAATTTTCCCATTATATTTTATCTGTATCAGGGACCCTCAACCTTCTTCTATAAAGAGGCTGATAAGTATATTAGGCTTTTAGGCTCTGTGAGTCATACAGCCGTGTTCACGAATACTCACCTCTGCAATCAAAGTGTGAAAGCAGTCATAGACAACAGACAAGGAACAGTGCCTTCACCAAAACAGGCTGAGGCTGGATTTGGCCAAGAGGCTATCATTGGCCGACCCCAGCTCTCCATCAGTTCCTCAGCTCTGCTCTTAAGCCCCTAAATCCAGTATTTTACTCCGGAGACATCCATTCCCATATCAGGGGTGGGTCCTTGCTCTAACATCTCACCTGCTGTCTTTCTGTTAAGCTCCAGAAGGCAAAATACTTTCATAGTCATTTAGGGGAGACAACAAGAGAATATTGGCTTTATAGATGCAACACCTTTTTAAATGACCATTTTCAGACCACAGGAAGAAAGAGAGGTGAGCAGAGAACATTGACAATGACCATCATACACTCATCTCAGCAACAGTAGGTACTATGACCATTCGTGAGAACATAAAGCTAGGGTTCCAAACTTCCTTCATACTTAGAAATATGGATCTATTAGTTTGACAAAATGGGCAGTAACTCTAGAATTTATTGTGACCACTCCAGGTTAAAGACAATCTCTAATTTGATGGAACTTCACAGACACAATGGTAATGCCACCTGTCTGAACTTTGGATACAATCCTGTGTTCATCTCCACAGTTATGGCAAGCCAAGACGTAGTGAATAAATGTAGATCTGGTCAGGTTAATCTCAGCTTTATGCTGCTATCCCATGGTGGTTCACCTTTATCAAGAAGGGACATGGAGATGGGGGAGGCACCTGGATGGCTCAGTCGATTAAGTGTCTGCCTTCAGCTCAGGTCATGATCTCAGGGTCCTGAGATCGATCCTCACAACGGGCTCCCTGTTCAGCAGGGAGTCTGCTTTTCCCTCTCCCTCTGCCCCCATTTTCTCTATCTCTCTCTATCTCAAATAAAATCTTTAAACAAAAAAAAAAAAGGAGAAGAAAAAAGGACATTAGGTAAATTTCCCAAACACATGAGAATTCCTTCAAAGTGCCACAGAATATGTATGATGATGAGAATCCCATTAATCTGAGGCACCCTGAGATAGAAGGAGGTATAAGACTGGAAAATCTTAGCTCAACTTTCTTTAAATTTTAAAGATTTATTTATTTATTTATTTATTTATTTATTTATTTATTTGAGAGAGAGAGAAAGTGCACGCACGCGCGCAAGTGAGCAAAAGAGCATAATGGGAGGAAGAGGTCCGAGGGAGAGGGTGAGAGAGAATCTCACTCAAGCAGACTCCACACTGAGCGTGGAGCCTGACATAGGGTTCGATCTCACAACTCACATCATGATCTGAGCTGAAACCAAGAGTCAGATGCTTAACCAACTGGGCTATCCAGGTGCCCCTTGGCTCAGTTTAAAAAAAAAAATCTAAATGTTAAAACTCATTTCCTTTTTGCACATTTAAAAAATACATATTTCTTCAGATTACCCAGAAAACCTAAATTAAACATTTGAAAAGAACAGCACATGAAAATCCTGGTGGGCTTTATGGATAGCTCTTTAAATAAATCTATTCAGAAGCCATTCATAAGATTATTTTCCTTGAGCAGAGAGTGTTTATTGCTGCAGTCTCCCCACCTAGCATCAATTTCAATGATTCATGACATAAGTGAAGTCTCAAACTGAAGTTGCAAAGGATCCCTACAGACACTGATACTAAACCAAACCCAAGAAGCGCCACGGGGAGCACGGGGGAGTCAGCTGTCCGTCTGCTTGTTACACTTCTGCTTTTTCTGATATCCAGCTGCAGTAACTCAACAAGACTTGATTTTCCACTGAGTCAAAGTAAGAAGAAAAAAGCACACCCCCTCCAAACTGGGTATCGAATGGTGGTACAACCAAACACCATCAACCATTAATCCATCTTTCCTAACCTAACAAGAAATCCAAAAGATCTCTCTTTTGCTTTCTTAGATTTATTTTTGAGTCAGCTCTGAAATTATATTTGACAATAAAATGCGCATATTTTAAACATACAGTTCAACGAGTTTTGACAAATATACACAGCTGTGTAACCACCATGCCAATCAAGCTATTTCCATCGCCCCAGAAGGTCCCTTTGTGCCTCATCCAGTCCACCCTCTCTGCCCCCTGCTCTGTTCTATCTTTGAATCTGTTTCTTTAAAAAGCTTAGCTGTAGGTATAGGCGTAGGGGAAGAGGCAACGTTCTGAGGGTACCTTCAGATGACCTAGGGCCATGTGTTGGGGAATAAGGCGTTGAATCAACCTCACATTCATATTTCCCAGAGAAAACCGTAGAGTAACAAATAGTACTCTGAATGCGTTCATTCAAATATGTACTGAGTACATGGCACTATTCTGGGTTTGGGGGATCCAAAAAGAAAAAGATGGGCCCCTCCCAGCAAAGATAACCATGTGATACGGTCTGGGCCTAATGCAAGGTAGGAGACAGCAATGGAAGAAAGAAGCCCCTGTGTCTGTCTGGGGAAGTCCGGAAAGATTTTTTTCAGGAAAAGGTGGCATTTAAACTTCAAGGATGAGGACACGGCATAAGCAAAGGCACAGAGCCCTAGATGGAGGCAGTACCAGTGGCTTGGAGCAGGGATCAGAACCTGTGGCCTCCAGCAGTACTCAAATGTCTGTAAAAGGTGGTAATAACAGCACCCACCTCATAGGTCGTTCAGATTCAAATGCGTTAGAACACACGTAAAAAGTCTAAGAACAGTGCCTGCCAGCCAGCTGGCTCTTCCCGGTATCGTCACTACCTGATGAGGAGGGAAAGGCGGGCATTGGGGTCTGAATAGTATTAACTCATCAATCAATTAAGTCCAGTGCTTCCCTCCAAGCTCTGAGCCCAATGGAGAGGCAGGCAAAGCAGCACGTGGGGGTTAAAATATAGCCGTGGCCACACTGCTCTAAAGCCAGACCGGAGGAAGGCCCCAAAGCCAAAATGGCACTTCCTGTTCCTCACATTCTGGTTCCAACGAACTCCGCAGCTGTCCCTGCTGAGGGAAAGGCCAACTCATGGGGGGGGGGCGGGGGGGCACAGGACATGCCCCAAGGAGGGCAAATAAGTCAGTGAGAGAGGAAGGGAAGAGAAAAAGAGCATGAGGAAGGAAAGAGGAAGGAGAGAAGAGGGGAAGGAGACAGAGGGCCCTTACCTCCTTCCAAACCCTCAGCGAGGGGCACTGAGAAACGCCCAGACCCCACTAACAGGCAGATTTTGTGGGAATCCAAGGAACAGAAGGGCAGGACCCTCCCCTTCTTATTTCTCAGGGTTTGGATTTGATCCTGGGAGTGACAGAGCTCGTGAAGACTCCAGTGGGGAGGAATATTACAATCATATCTGCACAATCTTTTTTTTTTCCTTCCTTTTTAACCACTTTAAAGTCCACCATTCAGTGGCATTAAGTGCAATCCTCATGTTGGGTAAGCATCATCACTACTTCCAGAAACTTTTTCATCATCCCAACCACAAACTCAAGTAGGGCCAAAGGCACCATGCTCCAAGATGGGCCACTTTGACATGAAGATTACTTTGCATTAAAAGCAATTCAAGGGCAGCCCAGGTGGCTCAGCGGTTCAGTGTCACCTTTGGCGCAGGGCCTGATCCTAGAGACCCGGGATCGAGTCCCACATTGGGTTCCCTGCATGGAGTCTGCTTCTCCCCCTGCCTGGGTCTCTGCCTTTCTCTCTCTCTCTCTCTCTCTCTCTCTCTCTCTCTCTTACGAATAAATTAAAAAAAAAAAAAAAGCAATCCAAACCCAGCAGATTCAGAAAAAGCTCTTTACCTCACCCTCAACTGTCTGCCTGTACCAGGAAAAGAGGTATTCAGAGACTTCTCTTTACCGAAGAAATTTCTCTGTATAACAGAGCAACCTTTGTTTTCCAAACATCTCCTCTCACCTCCCCACTAATGGTCTTTCTCCCCCTTTGAATCCTCAGAGTCTACCCTTCTCCTTAGCTCACCTAAGCCCCATGGCTCCTCACTGTCTTTGGGATTCCATGTCTGTGCAGATTCCCCATATGTATAAAACTACATTCGTTGTCTCCTGTTCATCTGTCTTGTCAACTTTTTTTAAAGATTTTATTTATTTATTTATTTATACATGAGATACACACAGAGAGAGAGGCAGAGACACAGGCAGAGGGAGAAGCAGGCTCCATGCAGGAAGCCTGATGTGGGACTGGATCCCGGGACTCCAGGATCATGACCTGAGCCAAAGGCAGACGCCTAACCTCTGAGTCACTCAGGCATCCCTGTCTCTTGTCAATTTGATGCTCAGTCCAGCTAGAAGGATCTTGAAGGGCAGAGGAATTTCTTCCTCCCCTACACTTGGTACTCCTGAGTAACAGTAGTAACTCCCCACAGCCCTTGGTAACCTCCATCCTGCTTTTGTTTCTCAAGGAATTTGCCTTATCCTGATGCCTCATGTAAGTGGAATCGTGTATTTGTCCTTTTATGCCTGGTCTATTTCACTAAGCATGTTTTCAAGGTTCACCCATGTTGGAATTTCATTCCTTTTTATCGCTGAGTAATATTCCATTGTGCATTATTTGTTAAAGCTCCTGGGGCAGCATCTTGGGGAATGAATGGGGAGGGGGAGGGGTCACTGCTGGAATGTAGGCAATGGGGATGAAGGGAAAGGGGAAAAGCAAAGAGAACTTGAGGCTTGTTAGAATTAGAGAGGAGTGTCAAGGAGCCCTCGTTCTCAACTATAGACCCCAACAGTGAAAACCAGACAGAGACAAGGCTGCTTAACTCATGCACTAACTGAAACCCATTATGCTTATTTCTTATCGCACTTCCTTGAGGTATTGACCACGCTGTTTTGCAATGACTGGAACTTTCTAACTGCCAGGCCAGAAAAGCCCAGATAGCAAGGTCATGCCTAGGAGACCACACCCTACAGGCCCCCTTCCGTGCCCATGATCATGTGCTGGAATACATACCAACCCCACCCGTGATCACATGCTCTCTGCCTGCTTTCTTGCACGTACCCTCCTGAGCCTCTTCTATAAAACTCTAGAGTCCATCTTGCAGGCATAGAGGCCGGCTATTCAGGTTTGAGCCTGCCACGTCCCCTGGCTTCCAGCACCCGAAAATAAATGTCTCCCCTTCTGTTTTCCATACCCTCATCTCTTGAGTGATTGGCTTGTCTTGCAACAAGTTTATCCAAGTTTGTTTGGCAACAGTGTTGGCCAACCCAGCCAGAAGCTACACTTTCAATTTGCCTGGCCTCTTTGGGTTCCCCGGAATGGAGCAGTTGGCCACAGCAGCGCCAAGGCTCATCTGTGGGTTTCCTGAACTAGTGACTGTGATAGATCATTTGGTAACATGAAGAAGGAGGGACAGATACCCAGGTTTCTGGTTCAGATGACTGGATGGAGATGAGATTTCTGAGGAGGGCTGCTTAATGAAATGCAGCCAGGGTCTGAGGATTCCAGAGATGGCCAATACATTCTGAATCTTGACATGTTCTAACCGCTCAAGTCCTGACTCTGGATGAAGTTAGGTAACCACTGGGGAAACCAGTATTACCACACACTTTTATTTCTATGAAGTTATATTTCACCAAGTCAATTATTAGACAACAAAGAAATGAGTATTTTCTTTTCTTTTCTTTTTGTTTTGTTTTAATTTTATCTATTTACTCATGAGAAACACACAGAGAGAGGCAGAGACACAGGCAGAGGGAGAAGCAGGCTTCCTGTGGGCGCCTAATGTAGGACTTGATCCCAGGACTCCAGGATCATGCCGTGAGCCCAAGACAGATGTTCTACGGCTGAGCCACCCAGGTGCCCCAGAAATGGGTATTTTCATTTCTAGGTCCTTTAGAAAAAACAAGAGAGGAGAAGTGACTGTGAACCACAAATGTTTAAGTTCACAGAGATTAAGCCTCAGCACTGTTCAAATTCTCATCTCTGCAAAGGCCCAGGGTAAAATACTTGTAAGAGGTTCTGTGGTGCAAGGCTAGAGCTATTAGGACATCACATTGTCAAATAATGACTGCCACCAGGCCTACAGCCATATTTTGTGTCTAAATTCCTCACTCTCTAAATCCTGGCTGTAGTGCGAAGAAATGCTCAGATTCACCACCTCTTTTTGTTGCTTATTCAGTCTGAGCTCCCCGCCACTCTTCAAACAGGCACAGCTTTACCGATTAATAAAGTTTGCCAAGTCCAGTAGATGGTATACAGTGGGTGCTCATTTATTAAGTAACACCCAGATAAAAGAGCATGTCTTCCTCTCACTGTCGTATTATCTCGATAATAAGAATATTCAACATCACAAGGAGCCCCAATCTGAAATGTGAGGTTATGGATCATCCAAATTTTTATAGCCAAGACCACACACAAAGTATTTAAGCTTTTAGAGAAAAAAATTAAGTAATTTTGGATGCCATGTTCACCCCCTACTCTAAGTACCCTTGAAGAAAAAAAAAAAAAACACTGTAAATTAAGCCTGTTTAATCTTCCAATTAACTTATTGAATTTCAGCTTTCATATCCTTTGTGAAAAAATTTCTCAGAACTTACCCAGAATAGTCACAAAACGTATCTAAAAGCAATAAGTTAATATTTTTATATTAACCCAATTCTACTTTTGAGTTTAAAACACAGAGCTGTAGCAAAATAGGAGTAAACCAACAAATACAGATTTAAATGAAAATAGATGTCTCACAGGCCATTAGCTAATGTAGGTCATGGGAATCAGATTATTTTGGTTTATTGAGACAGCCAGTCTATTTCAGAAAATAATTCTCTAATGCTCTCAAAGTTACTGAGTAACTTAGAATAAAACAAGGTCAAATTTAACCTACATTGAAAGGAGGGAAGAGGTAGCAAAGCCTCAAAGAAATTCCAATCTAAGGTGATTTACAGCATAGGCCCCGCCCAGCACCCCCACCCCTCCCCCACCCCACCCACAATCCAGTTCCACTCCTGTCCTTGGCTTTAACTGTCACAATCCCGCTGTGTTCCCATCAATGGAATACCAATGAGACCACAGAACCACAGACTCACACACAAATACAATTTCCTGAGGAAGTGATTCTAGAGCTAACATCACTGAACAAGAGGGCGGTCTGTTAGTCTCATCTGTTTGTTTTTCTTTAGCTGATGGGAAACATTCTAGGGTTCTCAAGGCCAAAGGGACTGTGCATTTTTTAAATGCCATCTATCCCTGAAGCTGGATTATAATAAGCAGATAAAGAGACAGAAACATCATGACAACAATTCGAAGAGGTTTTTCTTTTTGTGCATCAATCCAGAATGGGGCAATACATCATCCAGGTGACCCTTCCCAATTATGGCTACTTTCAAATCTGATAGCCATTTGCATTAAAAAAAAAATTCATCCACAAGATAAAATACCAAATACACTGGAACTACTGACTCCTTTTATTATGGGTGCAAAATGCTAATGCAAACCTGCTTTATTCCACAAATCAGCAAGTCATCATTCACACAATCAGCCATCCATTGAATTATTGAGTACCTACTCTCACCAGGCACTGGAGCAAATGATGTGGCCTTTGGTTATTTATCCAAGTACTTGCCATGCCCTGGCTTGAAATCCACCCTCCAGACACTCTGAGCCACTTGCACTTCTGTAAAAGCAACGTGCCTCTCTGCCTCTAAGCTTCTACACACACATCATTCTCTTAGCTTAGAACTGTCGTCCCCTTTCCTGGCCTGGAAAAATTCAGCCCAGATGTCCACCACCAATCTAAGAAAGCATCTCTTACCCCTCCAGCTAGGTTAGGTGCTACTCTTACATTATCATATTGTTTACTTGCGTCTCCCCCACTGGAAAGAGTGGAAGAAACCTACACACACAGTGTGTTTGACCAACTGAGGGGTTCAATGGATTCCTGTTTACCTGCATCTCCCCCAGCCAGAATGAATACCCAAGGACAGGGATTTGGCCTGTCTTCTAGTCTTTCATTAACAACTGCCATCCAGTAAGTGCTCAATAAATGCTTATAAAAACCATAATGGCTCTTAATCATAGGAAATGAATTGAGGGTTGCCGGAGGAGAGGGAGGTGGGGGGATGAGGTAACTGGGTGATGGACGTTAAGGAGGGCACGTGATGTAACAAGCAATGGGTGTTATATACACCGGATGAATCACCAACCTCTACCTCTGAAACTAGTAATACACTATATGTTAATTAATTGAATTTAAATTAAAAAAATAAATGCTTGTAGACTGAAAAACTAACTGAAATCAGGCCATTTTTTGAAAAATTAAGGACATGTGGGAACCAGTACTGTAGGCAATTCAGAAATCACAAACACAGTAAGATTCATGCATTAACAGTATGCTTTCATTTACCTCTTCCGAGAATGATACGTTAAAGGAAGGAGTTACTATGTAAATAAATGAACTCGGATGTTAAACTAGTGTTTCTATAAAATTATGTGAATCCATGCCTCATAATGTCCACTGAAGACTGAATAAATCGGTGCCTGGCAGTGGGGTCCCAATGTAAATATGTGCAAAAACCTCCCTGAATGATTGTCCTTCCTGTCAACTGAGGCTTGAGAGCCACTGATAATTCCTTACTCTAACTATGAAGGACTCTAACATCTACCCCACAACAGGCACTCTCACACACTGCTCTTGAGAGAACACAACAGCAGGAGGGAGAAGTGTCATTACCTAATAAACTGTATGTGATTTACCTGTCCACCGAGTAATTCCACTTCTAAGTATTCACTCCAGAAATACACCTCCATTCATACAAACTAAAACATTCACAAGTTAATGCACATCACCATCGTTTGCAACAGCCATATGCTGAGGAAAAAAAATATTTAAATTCTCATTCATAGAAGCTAATTGGTGTCTTATCCACTCAGTGCAGCAGTATGGGTATGTGGTCATACAAAAGAATGAGGAAGATGCTATGAACTGCTTTAAAATGACAGCCTCTGTGTGTGTCTCTCATGAATCAATAAATAAAATCTTTAAAAATAAAAATAAAAAATAAAAAGTAATTAAATCAAAAAGGATGAACAAAAATCAAACCCTGAAATTTAAATAAACAGAAACAACTGAATTGAGCTCGGATAGACAACATAACCATCATAACATCAACCAACATAATCAAAAGGGGGGAAATGCAGAACAAAAAGAGAAAGAGAGGAAGGGGCAGGGAGTTCTTTTTTAATGGAGAATCCCAAGTTGTATATGAAAAATGACAGATTGTTTTTAAAAAGATTTTATTTGAGAGAGAGAGAACACGAGCCCTGGGGAGGGGCAGAGGGAGAGGGAGAAGCAGACTCCCCACTAAGCAGGGAGTCAGATGTGGGGCTTGATCCTGGACCCCGGGATCGTGACCTGGGCCAAAGGCAAACGCTTAACGGCCTGAGCCACTCAGGCGCCCCAGCAGATTACATTTTTAAACCATCATTTTGCCATCTCCAATGTAGCGACTGATTTAGGCGAAGATCACTAATAAATGCCAAAATCACTGGGTGAAAGGTTGTGGAAGACAGCATAGTGTATCTATCTACTCTCCTCAAAAACCATTTCACACTGGGCAGCCTGGGTGGTTCAGTGGTTTAGTGCCGTCTTCAGTCCAGGGTGTGATCCTGGAGACCTGGGATCGAGTCCCATGTCAGGCTCCCTGCATAGAGCCTGCTTCTCCCTCTGCTTGTGTCTCTGCCTCTCTCTCTCTCTGTTTCTCATGAATAAATAAATAAAATATTTAAAAAAAACAGTTCACAGACTGCTTACTAACTGGTGAAGACAAAGTCCTCTCTACAATGGAGAAATCTGGCAGGTATCCCCTTGGCCAAGGATGTAGCTTAGCACCTCCCCATAATGGCACAGGCCAAGGGCACGTGCCTCCTGCAGGGTGCCCAGAAGAACCTAATTTTGCTTGTGAGGTACCATGCCAAAATGTTCATCTTGACTTTTGATCACAAGGAACAAGATGCGTTGGACTCCTAGGGCTCCTCAAAACTGGCAATGTTGTGGAAAGGAAACCAAAAGCAAGGAGACTGTTCTAGATTGTAAGAGACGGAGAAGATGCCTGAACCATGTTGGGATCCACAACTGGATGTGGGGGCAGCGGGGAATCTCTATGGTGATCAAGGGCGTTTTTAAATACGGACTATGTATTAGATGATATTCTTGAATTAATGGTGAATTTCTTGGGTGTGTTGATAGGATTCTGAAGGAGAATGTTCTCCTTGTTCTCAGGAGAATATGCCAGAATTATTCTGGCAGTGAAGTGTCATGACGCCTGAAAATGTGGTCAAGTGTGAAATTCATCTCCATTCCACCTGTTTAGTTATTCCTTCTATTTCTAAGACTATAGGTGAGAGGAAGCTAAATACAGCTATAGCAAGCCTCTTACGCTTTCTGAAAAGTTGCCTATCACCCTTCAAAAACATGTGAGGATTGATGAAAATAAAACCTCCTGACTGTTATGGGCTGAACTGTGCCCCCCATCCCATAATTCATACATTGAAGTCCTAACCCCAGGACCTCAGAATGTGACTGTATTTAGAGATACGGCCTTTAAAGAGGTGATTAAGCTAAAATGAGGTCACTAGAGTGGCCCTCATTCAATATATCCATGTCCTCATCAGGAGAAATTAGGGCACAGCCAGGTATTCCGAACACCACAGCAAGATACAGGGAGAAGGTGGACGTCGACTAGCCAAGGAGACAGGTCTCAGAAGAAGAAGCCAACCCTGCTGACACCTAGAGCTGAGACTTCTAGCCCCCAAAATGGTGAGAAAATAAACTTCTGTTGCTTAAGCCACCCAGTCCACGCCACTTTTGTTATAGCAGCCTAAGCAAACGAATACACTGACTTTGTGCTTTTTTTTTTTTATGATCCTTTTTTTAAGTAATCCCTACCCCCAATGTGGGACTTGAACCTACAACCGCAAGATCAAGAGTTGCATGCTCCACCAATGGAGCCAGCCAGGCACCCCTTGTGCTCTTCTTGATTAATTTTTCTATTTAGCCAGGCAAAGTGTCTAGCAGTGTTCCTGGCCCACAGCACCCAAATGCACTCTTTCCTTCAGATTTCACAAAAATGGTACCCGAGGTCCTTCAGTCCCATCCCCATTAATCACACAGCCTCCATGCCCGTCCCCCACTCTCTCCCCTAGGCCCCAGACACCCTCAAACTCCTGGTTCCTTGCCTTTGTGCCTTTCTTTTGTTATTTAAAGATTTTATTTATTTATTCATGATAGACACAGAGAGAGAGGAGGGTGGACAGAGACACAGGCAGAGGGAGAAGCAGGCCCCACACAACAGGGAGCCCGACGCGGGACTCGATCCCAGGACTCCAGGATCATGTCCTGGGCCAAAGGCAGGTGCTAAACCGCTGAGCCACCCAGGGATCCCTGCCTCTGTGCCTTTCTTTGAAGAAACACGCACCCTGTTCCTCCTGACCTGAAGGCTTCCCTCTACAGCCCTAACAAGGTTGGAGGTTGTCTCCTCCCTAGTTGCTCAGCTCTTTAGCAGCCCCTATGAAACCCCTTCCCATGTTGCCTTGTAACTAGTTGTTCATTCACAATTCTCCCCCAGCCTTGCCCCCAGATTTGATCACTCTAGGGCAAGAAATAAGTGTTCTTTATCTTTGTAAACCACAGCATTTAAGCACATGCTACACACCCATGTCTTTGGTGAATTAAATTAATTTGAAACATGAACAATCCTATATATTTGATTTTGGACTCCTAACTTTTCATGGACTTGGCATGTTCAAGGGAACAGAGAGAAGCAATCGCAAAAAGGACTCCACAAAGTTCAGCCCTATAACCAAAGGCAGAGGAGTAATACTTAAATCCTCACATTTCAGCCTGCGCTTGAAGCCAGCCTCATTTTCATTCCCATTAGCAGAAATGAATCTCAGAGAACCAAGATCAAATGAAATGTGCCTCGGTGTGAGCTTAAACCAACCTCTCTTTCTAGAATAAACTGTTGTAATCCTTCCTTAGTCCCTGGCAATCCACCTCTCCTGCCACCCCTCCCACCCAACTTGGCCGCAAAGCATCTACAAATAGCCACGGAGCATCCTCAGAGAGCATTAATATTCGTGGCTGGAGAGAGATGCAAGAGCCACCATGTACTAAGATGGCAGTGGAGGGTGGGCCAAGGACAGCACGGAGATCGACGCACGTCTGCTGTCCAAAGCCCCACTCAAGGTCCTCGCTTTCCCCTCCCCATCCAGATCAAAGTCTTACCTATCCTATTCTCATGACTCGCCTCCTTGCCTCCCACTAACTCCCTCCTGGGGGTCTTTCACCCTTTGTAGGTTGATGCTCCTTTATCTTAAACCACCTATACTTCCCATCTGTTCCTTTCTGGTCCCTACTGGTCCCTGCTTCTCTGCTAACAACATCAGCTGCAGACTTATTCTCAACCTTCCTCACCCATCATCTTCCACAACCTAACTATGATTACTCACTCGTAGGACCCCACTCTGTTGCAAAAAACAGCCTTCCCCATGACGTTTGATAGTAAGTTGCAGACCAGAGGTCCCATTATTGCTGTATGTTCAAAGTATTTCCTACCTAACTGCAGTACAACCATGAAAATCAGCAAATTTCGCCAAATGCCCCAACAATGCAAAGGGACGGGATCCAGGGTTACATGTTGTATTTACATGTCCTGATTCCTTATTCTTCTTCAGTCTGGAACATTCCCCAGTCTTCTCTTAATTGTATTATAACCCTGACGATTGGAAGATCACCAGGATAATGTCTGAACACCCCTCAGTCTGGGTTCGTCTGATGTTTTCTCATGAATAGATTCAGCTTATACATTTTATTTGGTGGGGAGAGGAGAGGGATTACAGAAGTACTTCTGGCAGGTGGTTATGTTACACTAAGTTGATCACTTGTCTCCCAGCTTTCTCCACGATAAAGTTACTCGTTAATCCCCCTCCTTTTGTATTTAACAAGCATTTCGTAGAAAGATATGTTGAGGCTATCTAAATCTTATTCCTTATGAAACTTCCATCCACCCATTTCAGTATGCTTTAAAATTTCTTGCATGAATTAACTATAACATGATGGTTGCCCGATGGTGATTTTTAATTCTGTCCTTTCTTCTACATTTATTAGCAATATTCTGTTGCAAGTAGACCACCATTTTTTCCTTATTTATTTTATTTATACTAGTATGGGCTCATTGATTTTATATTATTCAACCAGCTGTGACCCATTACTACTATATTATTTTGATGCTGTAAGTATTCTAGGTTTGGCTATCGGGGGCTCCTTCAGGCTGGTTCCTATGTCCCCATCACTCTTTGAGCACTTCGTGACACAGAAAGATATTTTATGCTCATCTGACACTTCCCTTGCCCCAGAATCAGCCACTTCTCCCAGGAGCCCATTTCTTTTACCTGCAGAAGGGCATTTAGAAATCAAGATCTTAAAAAAAAAAAAAATAGAAATCAAGATCTTAGTGGGGCGCCTGGCTGGTTGGGTCGGTAGAGCACACGACTCTTGATCTTGGGGTTGTGAACTTAAGCCCCATGTAGGGTGTAGAGATTACTTGAAAAAAAATTTTTTCTTAAGTCTTAAAAGAAAGAAACCAACATCTAGAAACCACAGGTTTCTAAGCATTATGGCCATCAGTGCTCCCAGGTCCTGTCAATAGACATAGCTAGGGCTGCGCTCCACTGGAGATGTCCAACATCTTGTTCTCATGCAGCAGACAAGCCTCAACATCAGTTAAATTGCCTAGGATCCTGCAACTTGGACCAATCTGCCTTTTCTTTATAGCCGACAACCCAAGGAGCTATGCCTACAAAATGGGAGTCCAATCCTGTTGCTCACAGCTCCCCCTCCTCTCCTAAAGTTTCATGCTCTGGTCTGGGAGCTTCTAGTCCTATCTGACTGTGTCTTCTTTGCTCTTTCCCCTTGTCGTACCACTCTGAGTGTTCACTTCTAACTTCTTGGCTTTCCATGGAGACTTTCAGAGTGCATGGATTCCAGGCAGCCCAAAGCCAGCCCTGCCCTGTGTACAGTCCATCCCAGATCCCAGAACCCCAGAAACATGTTTATTCCACAGGAGAATTCTCCCACTGAAAAACAGCACCAAAAAAATAATAATAAAATATTTACATTCTTCATGGTGATGATCCATCTTTCCCTACATTAACTTCTAATGGATTAAAGAAAAAAGACAAAAACATTTTAGATGGTATAGTAAAGTGATATGTACCCTTTTAGATTTGTGGAGGTGATATTTAGGTTCCAAAGTCAGGGCTACTCAGCTAGGCCTGCCTTTCTGAGCTTCTTCCCTTTCTCTACCTCTGACATCACAGTTTTTTCTAAAAGCACCATTATTATTCCTTCCTCTACTGCTCTGCTCAGCTTCCATCCCCAGAAATGTGTCCATCCAGGCAACCTGGAGATGAGGTATAAATCTTCTGATTCCTACAACCTACCGTAGTAGCCTAATCTGGGATGAGAAAGAGAATACACGAAGCAACACTCATGGGAAAGGCGATCAGAAGTCAGCCCCAGCCCGCTATACAGTCCATCTTCTGCTTTTTGGAAGTTTCTACAGGGTTCCATACATGATGGATATTTAATAACGTTGTCAGGCTAACTAGCAGTGATTTCTAGTGGCTATCCATAAGAAGTCACTAGAAAGGCCTATAATTTTGGACCTCAGAGCTTTCATTTTTCCAAATGGGATAGGCATGCAATAAATATCTCCAGAACCACAACGTGATATGACACTAGCTATTAAGGCTCAAGGAACCAATATCCATGAAACAGTCCCTTATCCATTAATAACAGTCACAAAATGTCATGCCCCACAGCTGTGCTGTGCTACAAATCTTATATTCTTTATTTAAGAATAGATAAATAAATAAGCAAGGGTTGGTCTGATGCTTCCGGGTGTAGGGAAGTGAGATCTTTGTAGTCATCACTTCAAACATGAATCCATGAGTTCTGAGTCAAGGCCTCCCTCTTCTAGACTAATGATTCTTTACTCTTAGGGGCTACAACCCTTCTGGGAAAGTGATAAAGGGCACAGACTCCTCTACGCCTGAGAGGGTAGAGGTGCAGAAAAACCCACATGTCTGCAAGCAGACGTGTGCCTATAACTGCATGGACTTCGATCACTGAGTCCCCAGCTGAAGAACTCCTGCCCTCAGCCAGTGTTTCTCAGACATTCATGTGCCAATAAATCACCAATGCTGCTTTGAGTGGCAAACTTCTAGAACAGAGGTCAGCATGCTTCTTCTGTACAGGGACAGATGGTAAATATTTTAGGCTTCATGGGCCACGCAGCATCTGCTAGAACTACTCGACTCCGCCATTGCAGTAGAAAGCAGCCACATACAATACCCAAGCATACGGATGTGCCTGGGTTCTAATAAAACTTTATTTACAGAAGCAGGAGACAGGCTGGATTTGACCTGAGGAATATGCTAGAAGGTATTACTTTAGACCCAGTAGAAGGACTATAATAGCAAATTACAAGACCAAACCCAATTCTGATCTTTTGAGGGCTCCCACTTATTTTTACTGCAAGTTTATCACATGTTCGCTTTGTTCTAAAACTTAACCAGCAACCCCCTTCACCACATTTTTTTTCCTACTGAACAATTTGTTATGAAGAAGCCATTGTTCTGTTTTGCAGGCGACACAGCAAGGGTCAGAATAACTCCACATTATAAACATTTCCTGAAAGACCCTCCTTGGCCTGCTTTTCTAACTCACAGCGCAGTTCTATTAATTGACAGCTGACCACACGCCAGACATAAAAGCAGAACACATTCTTTCGTGTTCCAAGCTGCCCGTTTCTCTTCTGAATCCTGCTGTCATTTTAACAAGCCTGGCAGCTGTCAGACTCAGGCCAACAGTCACAAGGGCTTTGTTTCCACAGAGACTTGTTTTCACAAAAATCAAGCCCTGCGCAAGGCTCTTCTCTGGCCTAACCCCGTCCTTTGTGGCAAAAGGGCAAATGCTGGACTATGGGGCATCTTCCTCCCAGGTAACCTGGAGCTACCCCGAATCCCTCCCCTGTCTCCTGACCACTGGTGGCAAGCCAAGGCCCTTCCACCGCAGCCACCCACCTCCCCAGAATGGAAGTGGCTTCGATGGGTTTGCCTCCCAAGGGTCCTGCACCTGTAGTTTGCACCTGGCCAGGTGCCTGCCCGCCGTGCTCTAGAGGAAGGTTTGCAGAATGACCTGTGTGAGTATGTGGCCATGTCCTTTTTTCTTTTCTTTTAAAGATTTAATTTATTTATTCATGAGAGACACACAGAAAGAGGCAGAGACGCAGGCAGAGGGAGAAGCAGGCCCCACGCAGGGAGCCCTATGTGGGACTCGACCCCAGGACCCGGGGATCATGCCCTGAGCTGAAGGCAGATGCCCAACCACTGAGCCCCCCAGGTGCCCCAGTGTGTAGCCATTTCCAAGTGACTGACAAAATGGTTTTCTTTTCAGCTCACGCACACCCTGACAGGAAAGGCAGCTCGAGCTAGAAATGATTTAGGTTCATGGGCATGTTTCTAGCCATTTTTGCTGGTTTCCCAAGGTAAGCCTTGCCAAATTAGATATTAACTTCTTCAGGATTGCCAGCTCTTGTCTAAACACCGAGAGCATGTAGGTGTCTAAACAGCACAAAGCATAAAACTCTACAAAGCACAAATGCTGGGGCAGCTGGCTGGCTCAATAGGTTAAGCATCTGCCTTCAGCTCAGGCCATGATCTCAAGGTCCTGGGATCGAGCCCCATACTGGGCTCCCTGCTCAGCGGGGAGTCTGCTTCTCCCTCTCCCTCTGCCTCTGCCCCTTCCCTGCTCATTCTCTCTCAAATAAATAAATAAAATCTTTAAAAAAAAAAACCCACAAACGATGCTTTTTCTTTTGCATGCAAGTCCAAGTCAAATCCCCAGCCTTTTGTAAAATCTCACACACTAATGGGAAATGAGTTATGAGTAACAGACCACTGGACATCATAAAAACAATATCCTGCTGCCCACCTCTCACTATGGCAAAGGACGTTCATCACCGGATCTGATGGAATAAGTCACAGTGGCTCTGGCGTTTCTCAGGTGTTTGTTATTGTTGTTTTTGTCTGAGAAAACACGTTTGGGACTGTAGGGCATTCACAGCAGCATTTCTTACCTGGAGGTCACACTCTCACTCTAAATCACTTGCACAGGCCGTCCCACAAGTTATTCATCTTGTGTCTACACGAGAACTCTACAGGTTAGCAGGGAATAAAAGTAATAATAACAGGAGTCTGTAGGTCATATGCACTTAAAACCTGTGTCTCCAATGAGGGCAGGGAATCTGATTTCTTAAGGGAATGAGCAAAATACATTTCACCTTAGTTTTTAGAGGCTGTGATGACCCTTAGCTCGTCACGGTGGCCTCGCAAAAAAGGCATTTATTCACCTACTCCCCTCGTGATGAACAATTTATGGAGGGCAAGTGACAAAGAGGCTACTTCGTTCACTTTATTCCCTGTTTCTCCTGGGGGCCATAAGTGGCTCCAAGGGCAGAAAAATGTTGGTGATGCTCTAGGATTTTTCTGAGTGAGGAAGCTGGGTTAAGAGGACTTGCTTAGTCTCTTGCAGAGGTGACAGTTTTGACTGTGCTGTATAAGAAGGGAAGGTTGGGGATCTCAGATAAAACCTAGTGAAACAAGGTAGGTGGCTGGAGTGCCAGACCTCCCACCAAGCCCACAGGCCTGCCCAGGGCAGCGGGGCACACAGCGCGTGCCCACCAAGCCACCTGCGAGCTTTGTTTTTTTTTTTTTTTTTTCACCTGCGAGCTTTGTGCTAGAAAACATCAACCTTCCATCCACGTAGGTGCTCAGGTGTGAAGCGGATAGTCGAAAAGGTTTCTTCCCTTACATCAGAGTTTTTCTTCTCTTTCATCTTACATGGGGTAGGTACATGGATCCTTTAAGACCCGGCCGGGTTTACGTGAGCACCCTCTAATGCACTCACTCCCCACCCAAGACACCAGCTGCCCAGCTGACATTCCTCCCAGTTAACACTGTCCTCCCAGTAACCACACTGAGAATAAACCCGCTCCAAATGCAGCCAAGCCCATGTGCTTGTTGCCTGGGCTTGCTCTTGTCTTTTTCCCAACCTTCCCCCAAATTATCTTTTTTTTTTTTTAAGTAGGTTCCATGCCCAGCATGAAGCCCAACGTCGGGGTTTGAGCTTATCACCTGGAGCTCAAGACCTGAGCTGATGGGCAGCCCCGGTGGCACAGCGGTTTAGTGCTGCCTGCGACACTTGGGGAACCGGGTTTGAGTCCCACATCGGGCTCCCTGCATGGAGCCTGCTTCTCCCTCTGCCTGTGTCTCTGCCTCTCTCTCTCTCTCTCTCTCTTTCTGTGTGTCTTGTGAATAAATAAGTTTAAAAAAAAAAAAAAAACAAAGAAAAGACCTGAGCTGAGGGGTGCCTGGGTGGCTCAGTCGGTAAAGCGTCTGCCTTCAGCTCAGGCCATGATCTCAGGGTCCGGGGATCCAGGCCCACATTGGGCTCCCTGCTCAGCGGGGAGTCTGCTCCCTCTCTCTCTGCTGCTCCCCCTGCTTGTGCTCTCTATGTCAAATAAATAAATAAAATCCTAAAAATAAATAAATAAGACCTGGCCTGAGAACACAAGTCAGGCCCTTAACCAACAGAGTCCCCCAGATGAGAACCCCCAGGGGTGATCTCAGATCTGTGACTGCTGTCGGTGTTTAAATGGCAATTATAAGGTTTCATTTTCAAATCATGTTACCCTCGGTGGCTGCCCCCAAAACTACCTTGAAGAGCAGCCATGGTATCATGAAATAGAAAGTCAAGAAATAGAAATACCGCAGTCGTTCAGGACTACAGAGCAGACCACTTCAGTCTACCCTAGACCCGCTTCTTTTCCCTCCCTGCTGCACCTGTGCAAGCCCCTCTAGCTGGTCTCAGCCCTGCGGCCTTTGCTGCCGCCGTGCCTGCTGCCAACAGCCTTCTTCCCACCTCCCTGGCTGGATAATTCTTTGGCTCAGAGGCTGCGGGGGGTAAAAGTGGTCCCCAACAGACCGATGCACACTCATGAAGCACCTGTCCCTTCCTCCTCACACTCTTCTCCCTCGTAATTCCTCACTTGAGGTGTGCTCCAGTAGAAGCCCTGGAGACTTGCTGCCCCCTGCCAACACCGAGCTCGCCACAGTAAACCTGTAGAAACATTTATGAAAGGGGCAGCAGGTGCGGAAATACGAGCGCTTCTTCATGGATAAGAAGGCCAAAGCAATGCACTCGCATGGAGAAGCACAACTGCCTGAAGGGAGGACTTTGCTTGGGCAGAGCAAAGGCCAGAGACCTTGGAAAGTCACTAACTGGAATCTCAACTCATCACCAATTAGCTACCGTGGCCTTCGGGCCAATCATTTAACCTCAGAGTTTCAATTTCCTCACCTGTCAGGCAAGAACAGTCAAACCTATCTCAAAATATTGTTTTTTGGATCAGAAGGGTACTTGGTAAGGTATCCAGCCCTCTACCCAGCACCTAATAGCTGCTCAGTAAACGCTAGTATTCTTTTCCCCTACTTGTGGTCTAACTTCACTTTGGGAGCAAACGTGACCTTGCCAGCAAGGAAACAGAATGTTCAGAAATAAATAAAAAGAAGTGGAGAGGAAAGCACCAGAACGAGGGAGCAGGATAATATTTAAAAGCAAAAAATAGATCTAGGAGGGCAGCAAAGTTTTAACACACAAGCAAACAGGAACTTTGCTAAATGTGCTATTTCCATTTGCATGAGGTCTGCTTCTGTGGCTGACTTGAGACCCTCACTGCATCGTGCCACCGCACACAGCTCTGCTCTAAAAAAGGTTTGGTGCAGTTATCGCAGGAGCTGGTAAAACAGTGCCAGAAGTCTCTTGGCTCAGAATAAATTCCCACAAGTGCCCTTGAATCTGTGAACGATGCAAAGACGGCTTTGCATCAATGGAAAATACAGGCTGTCTTAAGTCTCTCTCTCAAAATCACTATGGCCCATGGTAGAAACATCGCTTTTTCTTAAAACACACCTCAGAGAAAACCAGCCACCGAGGGTAACATAATTTGAAAATGCAACATTATAATTGCCATTTAAACACTGACAACAGTCACACATCTGAGGTCACCACTGGGGGTTCTCATAAGCTTCTCAGAGTTAACATGTCCAGGATGGAATTCTTGGTCTCCTCGCAACACACCCCAAAATCTGCTCTTCCCACAGTCCTCCCCATCTCAGTTACCGGCAACTCTATCCTTCCAGCAGCACAGGCCCAAACCCTCAGCATCACCCAGGCGTACCTCAACCTCATATCCTACCTACCCCATCAGTTTTGCTCTTTACAGGTGTCTGGAATCCCAGCACTTTTCCCTCCTCCCCTCCCACACCAGGGTCCTGGTCACCCCCTCTCCCCCCAGGAGCATTGACAATAGGGTGGTCGGGCTCCCCGCACCTCCTTTGCCCCCTACAGTCTACTCTTAGTACTGCATCCAGAGTGATGCTATTACAACAAAAATCAGAGCAGAGGACTCCTCCCCAAAGCCTAGGATAGCCACACATGGCTGAGAAGTAAAACCAAAGTTCTCACAATGGCCCGTGTGTGTGCCATCACACCCCCCCCCCCGGGGCCTCCCCTGGCTCACCCTTCCCAGGGCCTGCGACCTCTTCTCTCAGATACTGCTGTGTCTTTCCTCCTCGCCTCCTTCAAGTCTATGCTCAAATGCCACTTTCTTAAGAAGGCCTTCCTTGATTGCCTCTTTGCGAATTGCAACACCTCCCAGCATCCCCTCCCCTCTCCCTTTGGTTATCTTTCTCTAGACACAACATCCTCTAACACTGTAGGTAACTTACCTATTCTATTTTGCTTGGTGTCACCCCCTCAGTCCCCAGCACATGAGCTCCAGGTCTTATCTGGTGCTGCGTCTGCAGCATCTAGAACTGTGCCTGGCACATACCAGATGCTCCACTGAAAATCTGCCTCTGGGCCTCTATCACATCAGCCAACTAAAGCTCTATGGGGGGGGGGGCGGAGGCAGGAAGAACATGTTATCTTACTGACTCTGTTCTCTCTCTCTCTCTCTGCCACTACATCAAAGTTTTCTAGGTTTCCCAATATTTTTGCAGGAGACATCAGGCTTCTGTAATTATTCTGACCATTAATAATTACAACCACATGTTTGAATGATTCCCTAAAAAAGAAGTATGTATGTCAGATATGGTAAAAATTAAAAATAAAAATAAATTACTACCCTTCCTCTGCTATCACCTTCCTCTACTTAAACTGGAAGCTCGTAAGGGAATAGCAAGCAACACTCACATGCTTACCATTCTAATACACAGAGATCCAGTCTACATGACCTCAGCTGGACATTGCTACATTATTCTTGAGGGGTGTTGGAGGAGAGCTAAGGAAGGGACCATATGCAGGTCTGGGCAGGGGTGAGGGTCCTCTCCAGGCTGCCAGGGATTAGCGACAGAAGACCCAGAACTGAAAGGCAAGAGAAGGGAGCTGTCGCCACCATCCATATAAGCTTGAAGTTTTGGAATCTGGAAAATGGGCCTGCCCAACAGGAGCTGGGGGGAGAGGGGAGGGAAATGGGGCTCAGATGGAGAGGGATCATGGGTATGGGAAAGGGGAGGAGGGATCTGACTTCTCTCTTCTCTGGCCTACCATCTCCTGCCAGTAGTCAACCCCAACCTGAAGCCAAGAGGCAAGGGAGGCAGGGTGATGCAGCCCAACAAGGTCTGGGGAGACAGGAGATTGATCTGGAGGGAAGAATGGAGAATGTCCAGCACACCCGTTAGCCAGGGGAGATCCTGGATCTTAACCAGTCTGGGGAAGAACACAGAAGGGGAGGGGAGCCTGGATAGAGGTAGGAGCCTTCCTTACTTCCTGTTAGCTGTTGATCCAGGGAAATGCTGCCCTGGGTGGAAGGTTGGGGGGGGGGGTTAACAGCTCATAACCTAAACACTAAGTCCTCTGTCCAAAGCAAATGGTCTCTAGTACCCCACACACAAAAACTGAGATGCAACTGCTACGTAGTATGGCCAGAGGGTTTTTTTTTTTATAGAAAAGCTCCATTTCTGCTGCCTTGAAGTTGACCCTGAAGAATTTCCCTGGGCCTTTGACTAGTTTTGAGAATCCTGCTCTCTCTTCTAAAGTTCTTTCTAAAGCATAATAAGTAATCAATCACTGAGCAACTGCAGAGAACACAGACCAAGTTCTAGGTGCCCACTCCTCCCAACAGCCCCATAAAGGGA
Source organism: Nyctereutes procyonoides (assembly GCF_905146905.1). Taxonomy (NCBI): domain Eukaryota; kingdom Metazoa; phylum Chordata; class Mammalia; order Carnivora; family Canidae; genus Nyctereutes; species Nyctereutes procyonoides. The sequence continues at coordinate 14,585,844 of NW_026575082.1, read as the reverse complement.
AGTATTCACCGCTGAGTTGGCAGTAATCTGCCCCAACAACCCACTGAGCAGATGCCAAAGCCTGTGCCATTTTCCAAAATATGAAAGAAGTTTTAGAATTTAATCCAAATTAAAAAATTCTCAAACTTCTGATTTCGGATGACCCATAACAAAATGGATCTCTCCTTCATCGATGTATTTGAATTGATGTAGGTGGTGTAATCAGTTAGGCTGAACGTTCTTCACTGGAAGAGTCTGAAGAGCCGCTGGTTCCGGATTAAGTTCTATCAATGATTTACTTTGTGACCTGAAGCAATACTCAATTTCTCAGCAGCTCAGTGTCTCTATCTTTTTAAATACAATGACCCTTCATCCAAACCTGTCAGGGACATAGGGAGGTGAAAGACTTAATAGACCCTTCCCATCTCTTCTAGAGGCTCTTCTTCACCACCCTCCTAATGTGGATTTTGCCCAAAGCAATAACACAGTAGCATAGAAAGCACATCTGTCAGACCCATCTGGAGTCACACAGTAGACCTTTCAGTGGTGAACCATTTGAACTTGGACAATTTATCCAACCTTGTTGTGCCCTAGTACTCTTCATCTGTAAAATGTGAACACTAAGAAAGCATGGGCTCACACAGTTGCCAGGTGATAAAAGGAGAATATGTGTGCAAAGCCCTCAGGGTAGTATCTGGAATAGAATAACCACTTGAAAGCAGAATGTAATCATTATCATCATTATAATCCTCATTATCATTTTTCATATGTGGTTCTAAGTAGCATTGGTGAAAATACAAAATTTCTTTGAGCATTCTCCAGAATTATTCTATGATCTTAAAATAATTCTCCTTTTCCGTCTTTACAAGCAGAATAGAAAATAACACAAATGGGGGGGTGAGGTGCATCTGGGTGGCCCAGTCAGTGAAGCGTCAGACTGATAGGTTTCCACTCAGGTCATGATTTCAAGGGTCATGAGACTTAGCCCTGTGATGGGCTCCACACTCAAGGGGGAATCTGCTTGAAGACTCTCTCCCTCTGTTCCCCTACTTGTGCACACACACAATCTCTCTCTAAAATAAGTAAATCTAAAAGAAAAAAGAAAGTAACACAAAGGGATATCATGATCACCACCAAACTTGATTAATAGCGCTCATCGAGAGTAAAACCCATGATACTGAAAAGCAGGATTAAGCTACAGAGACTTGGTTAAAGCACAAGCAATATGTCCTGAGGGAAATCTTGGGGACAGAGGATTTCATTTTGGACTACTCTCTATGAAAAAAGTCTAAATCCATGACAACAAAGTAAACCTGTTTGTGAATGAATGGTACCCAAAATTTGGGTTAAAAAAAGAAACAATTTCATGAACCACAAAATACCCCAAAATCTTCTTTGAGCTCATAGATGTGGTGCAAACTCCCTGAAGCTCCCACCCAGCATTCACTCTACGTAAGCACCCCACTCCTCAACTGTAAAGTCTTCTGATACTCAGGAAGCTCCACTCGCAGGGACCAGGCCCCCCAGGGCAGCTGGCACAGTGCCAAGCACACAGAAATGCCCAACCACCATGTTCGCTTTGATAAATGACTGATTCTGTAGCAAAATGGATCAGAGCCTTATCAGCTTCCCAGGGAACCACTCAGAACATCAGCAACACGCCAATGACCTTCCTCTGTTTGGTCCCCAAGACCATCTACTGTTACCCACAATTACGAAGAACATCTTCTGATCTGAGTCGGGTTGGTACAGATAAGCCACGTGAAGTCTTACATTTCTGATCTAACAGAACCAGACAGGCTTTACTCGCCCAAGTCCCTCCCCCATCACCACTTTGTATCAATATTTAAAATCAAATTTTTAAACCATTAAAGTTCTGGACCACAGCGTCTACTCTGCATTAATACTGTAGCCACGGTATAGTATCTAGTAGGTATCCAATAAACGTTTATTGAAGGGAGGAGAAAAGGAGGGAAGAAAGAAAGGTGGAAAAAACACTGACCCAAGCTCCTAAGCTGCCCCAGATTCAAGGGTGAGGAAGTGGACACACCTGGAAATGGTACCAAGTTTTCTATGGGCCTCACCTAATCCTTGCAACAGTCCTATGAGAAGGTATCCCGTTTACCCATTTTAAGGATACAGAAACTGAGGTACAGAGAGATTAAATAGTTTTCTGAGTGTCCCCCAGAGAGTAAGCTTCAGAGCCAAGATTTAAACTGAAACAATATCATCCACAGCTCCACTTGAGTCCTGCCCTACTGTCTGGATACCTAAATTCACCTAAGGCAGCCTGAAGAAAGCCAATCATTAATGTTTTCATTTATAGATAAGAAAATTAAACCCAACTGGTTAAATGACCAATAAAAAAATATATCACATACCATCTAGAGGTACCAGACAGTGCTTCTATTTGGTCACTACCTTAGAACCCAGAAAATAAGGACCCTCATCTATTTTTATACATGAATATAGTAAGTTTATGCTATGCGCTATCATCTTTTTAACTTCAACCCAGAATCCCCACTGATAATACAACAGCAACATTTGCATAGCATCTTGTGATTTATAAAAAACGATTTTATCTACGATACCCTCCCTGTGACATACACAATGCAGATGACTTCACCTGCTGTCAAAGACCAGGGCCATCTTAGCGACAGGCAGCCCAGAGAGGCCCTCAGCGACACGACTCAGCTCAAAGCACCCAGGAACACAGGGAGATAACTTTCAAAGACCACAGCTTCTACCAACAATGACTGCCAAGGAAGAAATTTCAAAATGATTACTTTTTCCTCCAGACTGGAAACTTAAGGATGCAAAATATGAATAAAAACAATATTTCTCAATCCTCATGGGGATCAATCATTTAAGGAAAAGCTCTCCACGTCTTTCTTCTCTCTGCCTCACTAATACTTTTTAAAACCTTTGGGCAATACAAGGAGAAAGGTATTTACTTACTGAAACTGTGTCTGCCATCGGGGCACACCAATCTGTTTGCCGAACATCTATCTCAAGAGTTGTTGGCTCACTCATACTTTTTGCCTTTCTTGCCAGAATTATACCATAGCTCATACATTGGGAAGTCAATATCATTGAAAGATGTAACCTACAGTCCTTGGAAGAGCATCTTCCCAAAAACTCAAAAGAACATCTGGATCATCAGACCTCAGAAGACGAATTTAAAATCTTACTTCAGCATACACAATACCTCTGCAGCGGGTCTCATTCTTGGCTGAACACTACCAAGCTTTTTAAAGCTTGGATGAGCTTTAAAAAATACCATTGCTCAAGTGCCACCTGCAGAGGTTCTGACTTAATTGTCCTGGGGTGAGGCCTGCACACTGGGACTTTTAAAAGCTCTGCCAGTGACTCCACAACATGCAAGGCTGAGACTCACAAATACCGAAAGGAAGGCATACACCTGCCGGATCAAAAAAAGTGACTCACTTTTGACCTAATGACCAGGAACAATTTCACAATTTAGAAATCTTTGATAACATGGGTTTTACATTTTTAGACCCAATCTGTTTGTTCACTGCATAATGGAAGCTGTCCTCTTGGTCTTCCTGACATAGCTAGCCCACCTTCACCTGGAAATCTAGATGAATATAAAAATGCATTTTGAAATTACTAACACTTATGCAGCACTTTGAGGTTTATAAATATATAAATACAAAGTCACATTTAATCATTACAAGAGCTGTGAGACACGCGTTTTCTATTGCTGCTGTAACAAATTATCCCAAGCTTAGTGGTCTAAACCACATGAATTTATTCTTATAGTTCTGGAGACCAGATGTCTGAAATCGGTCTCCCTAAGCTAAAGTCAAGGTGTGGGCATGGCTGGTTCCTTCTGGAGGCCCGGAAGGGAAAATCTATTTCCTTGCCTAGAGGCAGCCTGTGTTCCTTAAGCTATGGCTCCTTCCAAATATTCCTCTGCTGCCTCCCTCTTACAAGAAAGGACCCTTGTACTTACTTTGTACAGACCCAAATAATCCAGGATAATCTCTCCCATTTTCAGATCCCTAATCACTTCTACAAAGTTCCTTTTGCCATATAAGAGAACACTCACAGGTTCCAGGGATTAGGACAAGGACATCTTTGGGGGGCCATTACTCAGCCTGCCACAGAATAAAATAACTGTCACCACTATCACCATTATGCCCATTCTCCCTGCCCATCATCCTCATTTTTTCAATTAAAACTAGGCTCAGGGTTGCATGACTTAACCAGTTCCCATGTCTGAGACAAGGTTGAATTTAAAACTGACCTTATAACTCTAAGTCCCACTTTCCCTCTGCCACAAGTGTTGGTTCCCCACGATAAGGTGATGTCTGCAATATTACTTTCTTTTCCCAGTTTTCACCACATTGTTAACAATAAGTGTTTTCACTCAGCTTCAATCATTATTTCTGTTCCTCAGCCAATACAGGCCATGCACTACTACCCCTGGTAAACAGGCCTTGAGCCAGACCCGTTCTCTATGGTGCAGAAAAAGCAGCAAGCCTCCTGAGGCAGTAATTCGTTATACAGACTACAATGTCACAAGTATCTGAGCTGCACAAGAAGTACATGGGGAGAAAAAGCAAGCTCTCGGTTTGAAGAGAGCAAAGCGATCTGAACTTGCTAAGGCACACTTACACACAACCACCTAGAGAAAAATTTATAATCCGTGATGTCCTTATCCTGCCTACTTCAAACAACCTATTCAGAATTACTTTCTCTCTTCTTCTCAACTGAGGAGGAGGTAGTGTGTATTTAGAAGCTCGGATGGCGTTCTTCTAGAACGTGGTATTATTTTAGTGGGGGTCATCAGGAAGCAGTGGGTACAGCTTTCAACACAAAGAACATTCTAATATGATGGTCATACTTCCACTGATGCTTTGGGATTTCACATACCCCTCCTCCCAAGCACATCAGGGAGAGAAGAACCTGGTGCTGAATCACAGCCACTTCAACAATGGGAGAAGGTAAACAAGCCAAGCAAATCTCACTCCCAAGCTTATACCTTGCCTGAGTCTGTGTTCAACCTGATGTGAAAATGGTAGGGAAGGAGAACGAGGAGAAGGAGGGGAAGGGGGAGAAAGAGGAGGAGGAGGAGGAGGAGGAGGAGGAAGAAGAAGAAGAAGAAGAAGAAGAAGAAGAAGAAGAAGAAGAAGAAGAAGAAGAAGAAGAAGAAAGAAGAAAGAAGAAGAAGAAGAAGAAGAAGAAGAAGAAGAAGAAGAAGAAGAAGAAGAAATCCATACCCCATCAGAATGCAAGTGGTATAATATCAGAAAGTCACATGATTTTCCAGGATTAAGAGAACTCATTGACTCTGTCTCCAGAACTATAAAATAACAGCAAACAGGGTTTTAAAGGTCATGTGGAATAAGTCAAATAACCAAAATATTATATTTTAAATAAGCTAATGTGGCAGAGGAGAGGAGGAATGCTGGAATATATTCTGTGGCTTGTATTCATGCCAAATCCATGTTCTGAAGCTATCATTTTATAGGATTACAATGAATATTTGCAATGATTCTTGGGGGAACCAAGATTCCCCGCCATCTAAGAGTCAGCTTGGGCCACTAACTCAGAAAAGTAAGTCAATGCATTTTTAAAGCTTTACAACAAGGTAGCATTACACGGGAATTCTGGTTTAGCAGGAGCCAACCATAAACTTGTAATAAAATTAGGACATTCTAGGGCAGCCAGGGTGGCTCAGCGGTTTAGCGCCGCCGCCTTCAGCCCAGGGCACGATCCTGGAGACCCTGGATCGAGTCCCACGTTCGGCTCCCTGCATGGAGCCTGCTTCGCCCTCTGCCTGTGTCTCTGTCTCTCTCTATGTGTCATGAATAAATAAATAAATCTTTAAAATAAAATTAGGACATTCTAATCCACATAATTTGGATATAACCTAACTAAAAGAGAGCACATCTGCTAAGTATTCCTTACTCCATGTCTCCCTAGATCCAGGTAGTTCAAGAGCCCTGGGTTCCTGTCCTGGCTCTCCATTCATTCATCTGGACCAGTCACTCAGCTTCTCCGGGCCTGAGTTCTCATTGGTAGGCTGGACAAAATGACCTCTAAGGGCTCCTCCAATTCTGACTCTAGAAGCTTCCAAAAGATCTATTAACAAAGTTTACTGGCTGCTTTCTATTTGCAATTAGATTCCAGTTGAGCTGATGAATAAGTGAAGATCATGAAACTGATGGTTAAGACTCCAAACAACTAGAAGCTAGAGAAGACCCCTAAGCTGGAGAACAACATGATGAAATATTAAATGGGTCCCCCTCCTGGGGAAAGCCTCAAAGCCTAGGGGTCCCAAGAGTTTATTTCAAAGACTTCTGAGGGTCTTATACTTAACTACAGGAGGGTCCTGCACTTTCATGCCGCCTCCAGTACTCAGAGCCTCCCAAGCACAGGCACAGAAGGGATGGACGGGAATGGGGGGAGGTGGTCACTCTTGGGACGGGAATTCCACACAAAACATCATCAGAGCATCATCACTAGGGCCCTTCTGGCCACATAGGGTCCGGCAGAGCATTCAAGGTTAGTCTGATGCAGGGATGACTATTCATTTGAGCTGGAGACTGAGTAGTTGGAGATTTGCTACACCTCTTTATCTGGGGTGGAGATGGGGGACAGTAGAGCAATCTTCCTCCTCTTTGAGGGTCTGCAAAATTAGCCACAGCAAATGAAAAGTGGATTCACAGAGCTGCTGAGCTCTCTCAGGATTCAGATCCCTGAACAGCTAGTTCCATGAAACAAATGTGCTTGCCTAAGTGGGAGAGCCCAGAAAAAAACTGACAGGAAAATTGAAGACTTGCTATAAAACTCATCTTCAAAAAGCCATAATTATCACAATCGTGTCACCTAAGCATTATTTACAAACATCCTTCTGCACAATTTCTCCTCTCGGAACAGCCCTTGTCTAGATATGGCTCCATTACTCAGGGTAACATTTTAGATTAATTAAGTAGTAAAACACGGAAAAACAAGCATTTTTCCATCAAAATTCTGGAGTGAATTTAATTAAAATAAGATGCAGGGGGACAGGCATAAAATAGAGATTCTGACTTTTTACCTTTATGCTGATCATCCCCGCTTACCAGTTGAAGAATATGTCCATTACCAGTGCTGTGTACACTACTCAATGGATTACCCCCAACACTGGAAAAGAGAGTGTAAAAGAAATTTCCTACTTTGCAGATAAGAAAAACTAAGACTTTCAGGAAATTAAATGATTCATCCAGAGTCGACTCACAACAAAAACCCTGATCACCAAACTCCTAATTTCGATGCCTCCCTCAGGACATCAAACACGGTCTAGGGGATTTCATTTTCATGGGGAAACTAAAATAATTTTTACATCAAAAGCTGCCACATATTTTGTCCGGGCCTTGCTTTTGACCCTTTTGGGCTTCAGAATATTATGGTTTGGGTCCTGGCAAAATGAAGCCAATCTTCAACAGCCACACAAACAGGGTTTTCTCTCCAAGCAGAGACAGGGATGCTCCTCACGGTCTGTTACACGTTACTGCAGTTCTTCTCATAACCTACTATTCCTTTTTTCACATTTCTATAACGCAAGTATAACTGATATACGGTGTTATACTAGTTTCAGGTGTACAACATAGGGATTCGACAATTGTATACATTACGCACTGCTCATCACGATATGTGTCGTCCTCATACAACATTATCATTCCCTGCGCTGTACTTCTCATTCCCGTGACTTATTTGTTTTATAATCAAAAGTCTGTACCTCTTAACCCCCTTGTCCCTCCAGTTTGATCTCTGTTTTTATGACTATTTCTGTTTTTGCTTGTTTTATTTTTTGGAGTCCACGTCTAAGTGAAATATGGCACTTGTCTTTCTCTGACTTGTTTCACTTAGTCTAAGATCTTCTAGATCCATCCATGTTGTCCCCAGTGGCAAGATTTCATTCTTTTTTTTTTTTTTTACGAGTGAGTAATATTCCATTGTGTGTACAAATATTTCTTTTAAATGCCAGGCCTCATGGTTCATGGCCGCATTCTGCTTGGACCAGGTACAGAAGTAGCAAACAGATCACACGATTTTCACGTCTTCTAGGCCCTGGCCAGCAATCAAACATAGGCCTGGGTGGGGACGCTTTGTTCATTCTGTTTGGGGATGGCAATATTAAAACAAAACACTTCGCAGTCCCAGCTCCGTTCATCAATAGTCATTTTAGGTACATTTGTCATGAGGTATCTAAACATCTACGTTTGGGTGTTTTCCAAAATAATGCACTTGCCCCATGATTTTAAGGAAGGAGACAACTAAAACAGCAGCAGCAGCAGGAAAAACAACTCTAGCTTATGCTCAGGTGGTAGAGAGGAGTTAAGCTTTATTCTGGGATTTCTGCTACTGAGCCTACTAAGTCTACTCAAATAAATGAAGCAGGGAGGATGATGGCTCCATCCCAGAAGTGGTCTGTCTCAACCTGGGGTCCAGCTGCTCCAGCCCTCGTTTCTCACAAATGAATCCCTCCCACCTACACCAGTTTCTAGGACCAACCCTAACCCTAGTGGAGACATGTGGGGACTTTTGGGGCAACCCCCTGGGGCCCCACCCAAGTCTCCCCAGAATGCCAGCTTGGCTCTGACTTCCTGCCCCAGCTCCCCTACCTACACTTGCGTTCTTTCTTGTTCCTTAGCCCTCAGGTCTGAAGCTCACCGGACCCCTAGCTGCCTCTCCCTCCCCCAAGCACCTGGACCTACCATCCCTTAAACCCCATTCCCTAACACCAGGACTCTGTCCCTGATACTGCCACTTCTGGCAATATTCCCCAATTTTACCTCCTTCAACTTCCCATTGCAACCCATCACCCCAAGGGGACACCCCAAGCCCCCGGCCTTCCCTCGGCCCTTCCATCGTATCTGGCAGGCGGGCTCCCACCCAGGGCAAGTCTCTCGCACTCCTCCTGGGCCTGGCAGGGCCCTGAGATACAAGACCAGCAGCTCCTCAACCGACCCTCTGCATTTCAGACCATGTTCTTATTTAAACGCCCCCGTCTGAGCCTAAAATCCATTTACTGGTGGAGACAGAGCTAGTGAATGACTGTCCTCATGAACAACCCCTATTTCCTTGAGGTCGGCCAGCGGCTTGCACACAGCAACCCATTAATTGCCCTGCAGACATCATGATGCAGCAAATTTCACTCTTTTCACACAGAGATGAGACACCGAGGATCCTGCTCTGGTAAGAACCGGGCCTAAGTTCCCTTGGCAAGACGGGGGCAAAACGAGGACTAACTCAGTCTGCTGGCTTCGTCCTGACAGTATGAACCCCCCTGGGGGCAACCACGTTTCTCATGCCGAGTTATGTCAGGCACCCAGCCCGGGATGGCCGAGCCCCTCTTCTGGCCAAGCTGGAGCTCCCTGGGTCCCAGCCACCTGCGCGCACAACGCCGGAGCCCCCGCGTGCCCGGCCCCGTGCATACGAGGGGCCGCCGTATGCACTTGCCCAAATTCCCAACTCAGTACTTCTGATAAAACTGATCGTTTCAAATAAAACTGGAAGGGGGGATCCCTGGGTGGCTCAGCGGTTCAGCGCCGCCTTTGGCCCAGGGCACGATCCTGGGGTCCTGGGATCGAATCCCACATCGGGCCCCCTGCATGGAGCCTGCTTCTCCCTCTGCCTGTGTCTCTGCCTCTTTCTCTCTATCATAAATAAATAAATAAAATCTTAAAAAAAAAATGGAAGGCCTTTCGCACTTCCCACTGGTACCATCGAGGCTTCTTGGTTTCAGGCTCAGGAGACGCCAGTCGTCAACAGAGCGTGAGAGAGGGTGGTTTGGTGCTAATCCGACCTCTGAGCTGCTTCCGAGGTGCAGCGGTGCTCCCAAGGACACACAGCCAGCAGGTCTGGAAAGATCGGGGGGCTACCTCTCTGTCCAGGGTGGTGAATGCGGCCCTTCTGCAAAGGAGCTTAAAGCTGTGGTGTGAATGAGTAGCAATCCACCTGTGTGTGTGTGTGTGCACGCGCGTGTGTCTAGGGGTATCAAAGAGGGTCTCCATGGCAGCCCGGGTGGCTCAGTGGTTTAGCACCGCCTTCAGCCCAGGATGTGATCCTGGAGACCTGGGATCGAGTCCCAAGTCAGGCTTCCTGCATGTAGCCTGCTCCTCCCTCTGTCTGTGTCTCTGCCTCTAATGAATAAATAAATAAAATCTTTAAAAAGGGATGCCTAGGTGGCTCACTGGTTGAGCGTCTGCCTTTGGCTCAGGGCACATGATCCTGGGGTTCTGGGATGGAGTCCCATATCGTGCTCCCCGCAGGGAGCCTGCTTCTCCCTCTGCCTGTGTCTCTGTGTCTCTTGTGAATAAATAAATAGAATCTTTTAAAAATAAATAAAATAAAATCTTTAAAAACAAAACAAAAACAAAGAAAGTCTCCAAAAAGTGTATGCTCAGGTCCTAGTCCCCTGTACCTGAGACTGTGGCCTTGCTGGGAAGTAGGGCCAGTGTACAGGTAGTTTGCTAATACAAGGTCATACTACTGGGAGGGCCTTCAATCTACCACTCATGTGCTGTCAGGAGAAGAGGAGACACCTGAGGAAAGGGGGTCATAAGACGACACAGGCAGAGAGTAGGTACATCTGCAAGCCAAGGGCCGCCAGCAACACCAGGAGTTGGAAGAGGCAAGGAAGGTTCCTCCCCTACAGGTTTCGGGGGGGCGTCGCCTGCTGACACCTTGAATTCAGACGTACAGCTGCCAGAGCCATCAGAGAAATAAATTTCTGTTGTCCTAAGCTACGCGATTCCTTGTATTTTGTTAGGGCAGCCCTGGGAAATTAATATAAGGTAGAAATGAAGAACTGAGGAGTCACAAATACCTCCTCTTCTTTTAAAGATTTTATTTATTGGAATGCCGGGGTGGCTCAGCAGCTGAGCCCCTGCCTTTGGCTCAGGGCGTGATCCCCGTCCAGGGATCGAGTGCGCATCAGGTTTCCTACAAGGAGTCTGCTTCTCCCTCCAGGTCTCTGCCTCTCTGTGTCTCTCATGAACAAATAAATAAAATCTTAAAAAAAAAAAGATTTTATTTATTTATTTGACAGAGAGAGAGAGAGTGCAAGTGCAGGGGGAGCAGCAGAGGGAGAGGGAGCAGCAAACTCCCAGCTGAGCAGGGAGCCCATGGGGGGCTTGATCCCAGGACCCAGGATCATGACCTGAGCGAAAGGCAGATCCTTCACTGACTGAGCCACCCAGGAGCCCCACAAAAACCTCTTGATTTGGAAGCAGCACCAACTAAGAAAGAGAAAATATATGGCTGTGCTCCGTGAAACCTCTTCTGCCCACCTCATGGAAATGGAGGAAGAAAGACAAGGCCCTGAGTCCCTCAGAGAAACCTTCCCTCCCCTAAGAAGTAAGACCTAATCAGATCCTGAGGGGAGGTAGGAGGAAATCCTGTTTCCTCCATCCTGAGCCTTTTAGCACCTCTCTGCCTCCCATACTATAAAAGGTACTAGACAGGTGTTTTCACATCCATGATCTCATTTAATGGTCACGACCATCTGTGTGACGGAGAAAGAGGGCAGGTATTATCATCCCCATTTTACACACAAGAAAACTGAGGCTCAGGGATCCCTGGATGGCGCAGCGGTTTGGCGCCTGCCTTTGGCCCAGGGTGCGATCCTGGAGACCCGGGATCGAATCCCACATCGGGCTCCCGGTGCATGGAGCCTGCTTCTCCCTCTGCCTGTGTCTCTGCCTCTCTCTCTCTCTCTCTCTCTCTCTCTCTCTGTGACTGTCATAAATAAATAAAAGAAAAAAAAAAAAAAGAAAACTGAGGCTCAGATGAGGTCACGGGCTGCCCATGGACAGGATGACCCTTCCAAAAAAAACTTGAGTGGACAAAGCAGATTTTCAAAAGAGGTGAGATGGGGGTGAAATCCCATCTGAAAAACAACAACAACAACAACAACAACAGTAACAACAAGTTAAACAAAAGTGCTAGACACCTTCCGTGTCCAAACCAAATCAAAGGGGCCTTGAAGCGCAGCCCCTGTACCTTTTTCTGAAGGTAGCGGCATTCACGCAACGTGGATGGAGACACAATCTGCCAATTCTCTGGCCAGCTTTTGACATTCAAGTATCTTTGAGTAAAAAAAAAAAACAAAAAACAAACGAACAAACAAACAAAAACCAAACCAAACCTGAACGTGTCTTCCAGGCCCGGGATATAAGGAGTCTGCGCCCCTCTCCCCATGTGCTCTACACTCCTCAAGCACTTGCTGTGTCACCACGCGGCCCCCGCCCAGTGGTCACCTGCACCGGGATGTGCTCTCCTGGAGCTGGACTCGAGGGTCCGAGAGGCTGGAGCTCTCCCAGGCTGTGTTCAACGGCCCCGATGACCGAGTGGGCTATCCCAAGGGACGGCAGGTGTCCCGGAAGAGGACGGGACAGAGAGGGTTAAGCTGGAAAGCACTGGAGATAAGGACTCTGGGCGGAGAGCTGGGACTCTAATCAGCTGCCTTTTCCAAATATTTTAATCTTTCCCCTCTGGAAAACACCCAGTCGCTGGCCACCGAGAACACTCGATTTCTTCTTTGCAGCCAAGATCTCAGGCACACAGGCCCCGGGACCAGCCACCAACCCCTCCGGGGTGGGGACGCCAGGCCGCGGAATGCCAGTCCACATTTTGTCAGCTTGAAAATATTAAACACCACTGAACAAAATGTAAGGTTTCTTTTTCAGACTTAAACGTCTACTTATTTCAAAATGAATTAGTGGTTCTCTGGGTTTCATAATGTTTAATTCATTAATGATAACTACAGCTCGAGAATTTGAAAGGAAATTGCTTCCAGGATAAAATTAAATGCGAAACTCTAAGCAGTGATTCATGGCTGTTCCTATCTAAATTACTAATCCGTGTGACAAACCTGGTTGGCAGCACAAAAAAAGCAATACTATTTCCCCCCGTTGCCTTTATAGACTTTGCTGAATTGTTTTGCAAACTGCCTAAACCCAAGTCCTAGATAATCCCCTGCTGGCAGCCTCCATTCCAGAGTGGGGTTCCGTACCCAGAGTCCCCGCTGCCTCGGAGAGGCTCCTAATGGACTAATACTTTCGTGTCTCGGAAAAGAGTTTTCTCAACATTAGGGTTTAGACGTATAATCCAATGGATTTTAAAAGAAACTCATTTTAAATTAAAGGCAAATATCCCCATGATATCTGTCCGCATCTCCCCGAAGAAACCTGCATAAAACTAAAAATGGCAATTTTCTTTTAGTTTGCAAGGAAGCCTAGCCAGCTGAGATCCAATTACGTATCTCCCCGTTAGAACAACTGGGGCACTAGAGTCACCGTGTCGCCCAAAAGACAAGATAATAGAAGGCTTCTGAAGTTGCATCAAGCCCAAGCTCCTCAGCCTCCTGAAATTTCTCTCGTGTCTCTTCCTGCCACCACCGCCCAGCAGGCCAGGCTCACGACGTGGGGTACAGAGGAGAAGCAGGCAAAGATACTGCTGACCACACACAGCCCCCCTCCAAAAGAACTCAGGCGACCAGCATCCCCCAGGGCACATCTCTGCAAACTGCTGCCAGACTGTCACATAAAAGCCCTGCAAACCAGGTCCCCCGTCTCCTGGCTGTGTCACACGCCAACCATCCTGTGCGCTGCTCCTCCGTGGCAGGTCACATCCCCACCAGCCCTCAGGGGTGCGATTCTGTGCCAGGGATTTACATATGGTGACTCCTTTATCCTTGGGACAACTTGGGGAAGGTGTCCTCATTGTCCTCATATAGCAGAGCAAGAGATGGTGGCAAAGACGTTCAAAATACCTGCCCAAGTTCCAGAGCAAGTAGTTGGCAGAGCCAGGATTCACACCCACGCTTTCTGCCCAATTTCCCAGGCTTTGAGCCATCTGATGGGGCCACAGCACAGCTCAGAATATTCTACTCACTCCCTACTACCAAGGGAGCAGGGCCCACACGGCCACCAGGCTCTATGGGTCCTTTGGGGATTCGGCTACATTTCCAGCCTCGTCTCCAGCTACCTCCCATTCCAGCTTTTCCAATCTATGGCACATGCTCTTCCCTCCACCTCTTCTCCTGGGACAGCCGCCAAGTCTCCCTTTGGGGTCTCTACTCCCCGCCTTTATGCCCTGGAGTGCCAAGCTCATTCCTTCGGCTTCCTACTGACGCTGGGGGTGCACGTTCCTCTCCCAGCCACAGCTCTGGCTTTTCTCCGACCTGCCCCCTGGGTTCCCACAGCTCAGCAGGGCCACGGTGACGTTCTGGAACCTTTGGAACTAATGAATGTGCTACAGCAAATCAACAGCAACACCTAAGAAAGAAAAAAAAAAACCCAAGCAGCAGGCTCGGGGCTTGTCCCAAAATGACTCAGTTAGTTCCCTGATGAGTGAAGGCAAGGAGAAGGCAGGACTTTCGTGAACTTTGTAAAAGCATATTTTTTCCAATCAAGCATTCAAACGTTGCAACCACATGAAGGCTAGAAAACCTAGCTATCTGCTCACTAGCTAGTGGCTTTCCGAAACAAGCCTGTTTTGGATTTCAAACCAACAAGAGATAATCTTCAGAATGGGAACTCAAGAGTTACCCACGCAGGACAAAAGCAAGGAGATGGCAAACTGAATCCACGACTCAGACTGGTTTTTATGGTTGCTTCTGAGCAGCAGGAGGGGGAGTGAAGAGACGTGTGAATTTTTTAATTTTAAGGAAGGAGTGTGTGCAACCCCTGCAGCTCTTCTGTTGCCCCCACCATGGGGTGAAGGGATGTAAAGCGGGCTCGACTGCCCCTATTCAAGGTCTTACCAGGTGGGCACCCATTCCTGACCATGAACTGGGCTTCACACAAACCCCAATACCATCAGCAATGCAGCATGAAAAGCGAACAGTAACTCACAGCAATCATTTAAAATATAAAATAGGGCAGCCCCGGTGGCTCAGCGATTTAGCATCTGCCTTCTGCCCAGGGCCTGATCCTGGAGACCCTGGATCGAGTCCCACATCGGGCTCCCTGCATGGAACCTGCTTCTCCCTCTGCCTGTGTCTCTGCCTCTCTCTCTCTCTCTCTCTCTCTCTCTCTCTGTCTCTCATGAATAAATAAATAACATCTCTTAAAAATAATAATAAAATAAAATATAAAATAATACTCCTAAACCCCATACAATGCTTAGGAATGTCCAATGCACACAAACTCTCTGGGGAATCCTGCAGTACTGTGAAAATACACAAAATGCACATAAAAATACAACTCTACTGTTAGGTAAAATTAACCTAAAACTAATATGCTAGCTAAAACACAGTAAACATTAAATCAGTTTTGCTCACCTTCTTAGAACTCAATGGGCCCCAGGGGGTGGTGGCAGGTGTGAGATTTGGATGCGGGAGCCTCCTTAACAAAACCCAAGGAGATTCATGGTAATGGGTGGAGCTGGGTTTTTGTCATCTCTCCCCATTTCCCTTGTGGCCAGCACAGGTGTTCAGAGGGGGCCCGCTGACTACAGCGGGGGGGCTCCAAGTGTCACTGCAAGTGTACAACACTGGGTTCAGAGGTGTTTTCCTCCCAGGGAAAAGTTGTTTTAAGATTTTATTTATTTATTTGACAGAGAACAAGAGAGCACAAGCATGTGGAGTGGCAGAGGGAGAGGGCTGAGCAGGAAGCCCGACGCGGAACTCGATCCCAGGACCCCGGGATCATGGCCTGAGCCGAAGGCAGGCGCTTAACCGACTGAGCCACCCAGGAGCCCGGGGAAAAGCATTTTTAAAATATTTTCTAATATTTCTCTCTCCCCCCAGCTTATTCAAGGTCTCAGACCCCACAGCTGCCCAGTGTCAGCTCAGAGAACACAGGATGGAGGCGAGCAAAGCCCGATCACCATTAGCTGCCCCTGGAGGGCACTTAGCTGCCCTGGGCATCCGGAAAAGCCACTTCAGGTCACAAGGAAAGGTACAGGCTTTACAAGCAACTTCGAAGCTGTCCACTAAATGAGTGAAAAAGCATAAATCAGCATTGTGCCCTGTAGTGATGTGGAGGAAAGAGGCAGAGCAGGAAAGCGTGTAGGAAAGTCAGGAGCAGGCCTTACAAAAGCAGCTGCGTGAAAAGGTCAGTGATATACAGGAGGCTTCGCAGGTGACTTACAGCGGGTTGATAAAGGACTGCCTATACCTGAGGTTCTCAGGGTTCCCGCTCTATTTTGGTTTCCTAAATAGAGGAACCAAAAGTTTTCACTGTTTATAAAAAGGACAGGTCTTGCATAAGCATTTGAAATTTTAGAAAAGATTTTTTTTTTTTTAGAACATTCTAACACCTTGCAGGTAATCTTTAGTTCTTAAGTTCTCCATTTCTTTGTAAGTAGGACTAGCTAAAGGAAGCCCCGGTCTTCACCATTTCAACTACCACAAAATTCTAATTAGTGAAATCCGCAGAAATGGGAAATCTCGGTCTTCAAATTTTAACTGCTAACTATACCATAATGATAGCAAGACGAAATGAGAAAGTTTGTAAGCATAGGACTTCGAACAGGAAACCACGACAGTGACAGTGTAACCAGGGTTCACTAGAAGCATTTGTATTTTCTGGTAGAGACATGCGTGGAGCTTGTTGACTCTGAATTTAAACCACGGGGAAAAAAAAAAAAAAAGAGGGCAGCCCGGGTGGCTCAGTGGTTTAGCATCACCTTTAGCCCAGGGCGTGATCCTGGAGACCTGGGATCGAGTCCCACATGGGGACCATGGATCGAGTCCCAATGGAGCCTGCTTCTCCCTCTGCCTGTGTCTTCCATTCTCTCTCTCTCTGTCTCTCTAAAAAAAAAAAAAAAAAAAAAAGAAAGAAAAAAAAGAAAAGAAAAGAAACATGGGTAAGTCTATCAACCCAAGGAAGGCCTCATCGTGTATCTTGTCATCTCATATCTTTCCATTGCTCCTAAAAAACCTTGCCTGGTCTTGGAAATAATTTGGAAATACGGAAATATTGTTTTATTGGACCTCATCTGACACTAATCCCCTGCTTTTAGGATTATAAAGAGGCTGGAGTGGGGGAGTGGGGCTCAGAGCGCAGCGGGAAGCCCTGGGTGGCCAAATGTCATTGCAGCCATGGCTTGGCCTACACACTCCAAAAGAGAAAACAGGCTTTCCGGATCAGTGTCTGAGGATGGGATTTATCACCACAAATAAACTCACGGATGGCATTTTTAAAAATCTTCATGTCAGACATTTCATCTCCTCGTCTCCCACACCGCTTTTTTCTATGAAGTGACCTCACCTGCTCGGGTTTTCTTCTGCCCAAGGAAGAGAAGTGTGCAGTGTTCTCACGGTCAGGGCCCTCGGCCCCTGGCTCTCCACTGCCTGCTTGCTTCCCCTTCAGGAAAGACTTCCCAGCCCTGCCTTCTGCACGGCTCCAGAGCCCAGGCTGGGGTCTGTGGCTCAGCCGACGATGACCCCAACGCCACTACTCCCTGTAGGCTTTGCTTTGGGATGTCACTCTTCTTTCTCTCCTCCTCCTCCTTTTTTTTTTTTTTAAGGAGGTAGATAGTTGAAGAGTTCTTTTAAGGTTAACCAAGAAGGAGTAAGGACCAAAGTCCTATTTTCCTGCCAGCATGTTTGGAGACCTCACGTCCTCAGATCCAAGAAAAAGAAAAGTGAAGCCAAAGTAAGGGGCCAGCTCCATACAAGGCAAAAACGATCCAGGTTAAATTGAGTGCTTCGCGGCCTGTGTCTGCGCCTCCCCTCCTGCCCTGGTTTCCTGCTCAAGTCAGTCTTCCCACCACCCCATCCCCGTCTCAGTGGGGCCAATCTGCCTGGATGATGTTACAACCTGTGGTCTTCTTCACGCTCCCTCCATCGGGCCCGCCCACTCCCCATCTGCACCTGCTTCCCAGCAGGGCTGGCGGACACTTGCACAACACCCTAGGGAGGTGATTGTTTTCCTTCACAAGGGCGCTCGCATTTTAGCAAAGGATTCAGGGACATGAAACCCAAAAAGGAAAAGGAAGGGATTTATAATGAACTGTCTACGTCCCAGCTTCAGAACCGAGACGCAGCATTTAATTTTTCTGGGCCTGCCTCTGGCTCCTGCCTCGGAGGGTTGTTCTGATAATTAAGTAAGCAAACCTATACGGAATACTTAAAACAGCACCTGACACCTCGCAAGGGCTTCTACCCACATCAGTTTTAGGAACCTTCTCCATGACCTTCTGAAATAAATACTACTGGTCTCGTCCTACATGAGGACACAGAATGGCCTGCTCAGGATCACAAGGCAGATGAATGAGCAGAGTAGGGATATAGCCCACAGTCTACCGAGCGACCCACAACCCCTGCTGTTTTTATCACAGCCCAAGGAATGAATCTCTAATGGTAAGACCATGAACACTCTGCAGGCCTGTGGGGCGAGATCCCACTGAAGGGGTCCTGTGGTGTGCTGATGGGGGACTATCAGAAGGAAAGGATGGGGCGCTGGGGGAAGTATTGAACAGCGCAGCCTGTCCTGCCAGGGCTAACACAAAGCCCACCTCTGAACCCCAGACCTCGGTCTACCAGTTCACCTCACTCAGGCTCTGTTTTTCCTGACTATAAAATGGGACATAAAAGGTACTTGGGATGTTGCAAGCTCCTGACCCCTGGGGGTGCTCAAGGCAGAAAATAAAACCTCTTGTGAAGGAAACTCCAGAAAGGGAGTAAGTCCTACAAGTGAGGGCAGCAAATCTGGGGATTTAAGTTACTTCCAATGTTAGAAATCAAGGCTTTGGGCAGCCCAGGTGGCTCAGCGGTTTAGCGCCGCCTTCAGCCCAGGGCCTGATCCTGGAGACCCGGGATCGAGTCCCGCATAGGGCTCTCTGCATGGAGCCTGTTTCTCCCTCTGCCTGTGTCTCTGCCTCTGTCTCTCATGCATAAATAAATAAAATCTTAAAAAAAAAAAAAAGAAATTGAGGCTTCACTGAACAACAGGCTGAAAATTAACAATGCTTAAAAAAAAAAAAAAAAGGAACAGAGCCAAAAATATTACTAATAGCCCTGGTGATATCTGGTTAAAAATTCTGAATTACGTCTGGGCAGTCTAATTTTTTATCTCCACAGTATTCCTGAAAACTCACCTATTTCCATTATAGGTTACAAATCCATAATTAGGCCTCTTTCCTTTCTGGCTGTTCTACATTTGAAAAGCATTCACTATTCATTCCACTGAAGCGGACTTCCCTCAAAATAACCTCATTACTCTATACTTGCACAATTATGTCACGGATGTAATTACCACCATCATGATTCCAGCGGCTATTTGTTGCACCATAATTTCCAGATGAATTTCTAGTGTAGAAATAAAATAGCCACAATAAGATAATTAATTACAACTCAATTATGACTACAGCACAGTGACCAAAATTAAAACTCTGAAAGTTTTAGTATTTCGTTTTTAATATCATGTTCATCTTTGTAGCCAGCAAATAATTACTATAAAGACGCTTATTGTTAGTATATTTTGTTTCTGATAGCAGCTGCTTTCTTCGTGTACTTTTCTATAACTACTACTGCAAAGTTTGGAAGGACCACCATATCGCGATGGTTGGAGGACCAATGCTACTACTAATCAGATTCAGGGTTTGCATGCTCCTTTTGCCCCTTGGGAGCATAATCTTGACCAAGCTACCAACTTTTTTGGGTCTCAGTTTGCTCACCCAAAAAAATGGGCTACAAACAGAACTTACAATTATTGTGATAATTAGGTTAGGTAGCTTATATAGAGATTTGCAAAATGCTTTGGATTCAGCTACTGCCAAGTAAAGTTAGAAATTCTTTAACATATAAATTCCATTCAAAGATATTCAAAATTTAAAATTTTACTCAAGAAGAGGCACCTGGGTGGCTCACCTGATGGTCTACCTTCAGCTCAGGTCATGATCTCAGGGTCCTGGGATTGAGCCCTGCGTCAGGCTCCCTGCTTAGCAGGTAGCCTGCTTCTCCCTCTCCCTCTGCCTACTGCTCCCCTTGCTTGTGCTCTCTCTCTCTCTCTCTCTGTCAAATAAATAAGATCTTTAAAAAATAATAAAATTAAGGGCAGCCCCGGTGGCGCAGCAGTTTAGCGCCGCCTGCAGCCTGGGGTGTGATCCTGGAGATCCAGGATTGAGTCCCACGTCAGGCTCCTCCATGGAGCCTGCTTCTCTCTCTGCTTCTCTCTCTGCCTGTGTCTCTGCCTCTCTCTCTCTCTTTCTCTATGAATAAGTAAATAAAATCTTTTTTAAAAATTTAATTTAATTTAAAAAAATAAAATTTTACTCAAGGGGCACCTGGCTGGCTCAGTAGGTGGAGCATGTGACTCTTGATCTCAGGATCCTGAGTCTGAGCCCCACATTGGGCAAAGAGCCTACTTAAGCAAGCAAGAAAACAAAAGAAAAGAAAAAAGAGAAAAAAAAAGAAAAGAAGAAAAAATTTTACTCAAAATGTTGTCACCTCCACACGTAAACACAGGTAGGCCTCATATGGTACAAGAGCAGGGCCCCCACCGTTTGCTTTTTTTCTGCCAATTGTACTCAATTCGTTCTGAACATCAGTCCACCTGATGTAGTCTCTGAAGGAATAAAGTTCCTTCCCAGAACCCAGAGAAAGCAGACTCATTTTCCGAGACAGTGGAACCGGCTAGAGCAAAGCGCCAGGCAGCAGATCTCAACTAATTGTCACTGATGATACTAGAGTTTTTGAGGCCGATGGCGCAGAGATTGTATTAGTAAACAGACCTCACAAACAGAAATGAAAGCCTCTCCCATCTTCAAAGTATTTTCCTAATCTACCTAAACAAGTAGTTTTATTCTGTGTATTTGTGACCACTCCTCGTGCCATACTAAGAGAATTTTGTCTCACAATATTTAATTTTAGAATATAAATATTTTATTTCTAAATATTTATTTAGAAATATAAAATTTTAGAAATAATTTTAGAATATATATATATTTATATACTAAGGCCTCCACTATTTGACCCACTTGGACTCCCAGTGTATTTTGGTTCCTGAAAACCTACGCCCAACTTCTTCCACGAAACCAAAGGCCGAACTACAGGCAACTTGCCCCAATACCGTCCCCTTGCTGCTAGTTTCAGAGTGCATTCACAGGCCAGAGAGAAGAATCAACCAAGACAGTCAATATGTCTTTTGAATAGCAGAATAGAAACAAAGCTGGTAGCCGTGACTAACATAACATATTTCTGATTGCCAACACAAAACTCGGCTACCAAGGCAGTGGCCCCCAAAAAGAAAACTTCTCGATGATTAACCGACCAGTAGCATGAAGATACCATATGCAAGATAGCATGGGATTATAAAAAAGTATTAATTATCGCAGTCTTTAAGGAGATTAAGAGCCAGTTGGAGATATAAGATAACAGGTTATGACAACATTTACTGGTAAAAAAAATAAGCCAAGTCCCTAGATGCAAAGATGCGTAAGGTAGGCATGGCCCTCACACAAGCCACATGCATCATCACTCAGCAGCCGGCCACCCCCAGCCCTACACTAGGTCTGAAGGTGTAGGAGGTGGCAAAGGTCTGCATCATCAGGGATTCAGAGATGGGCTTTGAGCACGGTACCAAAGGACTGGAACTGAGGGGCAGAGGAAGAAGAAAGCAGGCATCCTAAAGGAAGCCACAGGAGGAAGGCAGGCCAGCCTAAGTATGCCCAGGGCCCGGTGAGGCAGACCTAGCCACCAGTTCAGGTGAGCAGAGCATCATCCAACCAGGTTCCCAATATTCCAGGCAGGGCCCCCTGATGGAACCCTCTTCATTCATGGTCTGTAAAAGATTTTAAATATCTTAAATCTAGAAGAAATCATAATCGATTTGTGACTAATAAACATAAATTTAGCTACACTATAATATGAAGTCACACATTACCTTTTAGTTTTCAATACATGCAAGTGTCCTTTGTTCCAGAAAACAAATCTGTTTTCCTTGTTCCTACCTCCCTTTCGAGCTGCGTCCTTTCACAGAGCTCTCAGAGGCACTCTCTCCCACTTGGCAACATGGTTCAACCTCAGACTCACGATGGCCATCTGGATGTGGATTACTCTCAAAGGTACGGCTCCGACCTCTCTTCCAAATGCCATTGCCAAAGAGCATTGACTTCTTCCAAATCTGGACGCTTCCATGTAATTTTATATTTGTTACTATTATTCAACCAGTAACCCAGACTTGAAAACCTGTTTAGCTCCCACCTCTCATTCAACTGACCTTCAAAATTCCAGTAATCTGGTCTCTGAAACGCCTCTTGCATTCATGCATCCTTTCTATCCCTGTGGCCCTCCCCCTGGGGTTCAGGTCTGTGTCATTACATCTTCTTTGGAGCCCAACTGGTCTCCCCACCTTTGTCCTTTCCAGTCCATATTGACTGCTGCTGGATTAAGCTTCCAAAAGCACAGCTCCCCAACCTCCAAACCATCAATGACTTCCTGCCAAATAAATCCCAAAGGCCTCCTTCCCACCAGCTATTCTATTCCTTTTCCTACCAGTCCGGCTTGCATACTGCCTGCTGTAGTCATAAAGCATTATTTGTGGTCCAGAAGACAAAATTCACCCTCCCCTACCACCTGGCTGCTGCCCACTTCACCACCCACATGTCCAGACTACTACCCATGCTTCAAGAGCATCGTCGAATGCTACTTCTTGCACAAAGCCATTTTAAATCCTTTAGCAGGAAGGAATCTCTCCCCTCCGAATTCTGGTACCACTTCATCCACTACCACCTGGCATGTGAGTTCCTTGGGTATACATATTCTTACTTCTCTGGAGGTGACCTCCTAAAGCAGCATCTCTGTAGGAAAATAATCAAACCAACGTGCTAAGTTAGTGCTTTCTTATGCGGAAGCATTGTGTCAAGAATTATGGAAGACACAAGAGCATCAGTTGACAGCTAAATTGGGAAATTATGCTCAAACAATCCAAAAATAAAGCAATAATATCAGTAACTCTTTTTAACCATCATATACAGATGTTCACTGAATTCATGAAAATACAGAACATCTCAGAGAAAAGGAGTCTCCGGAACAGAATGAAGACTCCGAGGCAGCATACTGCAGAGGCTTATAGCATCAACTCTGGAGCTGTTTGGTGGCTGAGTTCTAATCCAAGCTCTGGCATTTACTCACTTGTGACCTTGGGCAAGTCATTTAGCCTCCATTTCTTGTAAAGCGACAAATTAAAATGGAGATATTGAAAGTGCTTCCCCTTTCAGACTGTAGTAAGAATTATGCACGCACTATATGCAAAATCACTTAGAGACTGGCATATATATAACTGGTGCTGTCCATCCCGCTGGTCTTTTTTTTTTTTTAAGATTTTATTTATTTATCCATGAGAGACACTGAGAGAGGCAGAGACACAGGCAGAGGGAGAGGCAGGCTCCATGCAGGGAGTCCGATGTGGGACTCGATCCCAGGACTCCAGGATCACGCCCTGGGCTGAAGGCAGATGCTTAACCACTGAGCCACCCAGGCGTCCCCATGCCACTAGTCTTATTACTATGAAAATGTTCTATCTGGGGGAAAGAAAACCAAAAAAAACAAAAAAACAAAAAACACAAGCATCACATATTTGGTAGTTAAGATGCCTAGCAGGATTTTTACTAAAAAAGGAGACATTACCATCTTAATATGGTCAATCTACATTTGCTCTACTTCCTGACAGGTATTCTCTGACTGACTGATGGGTCCGTGAAATCACTAGGGGTAGCTCTTTGCACCACGGATTGAATGCTGTGCAAACAGAGCAGGCACCTCGACCAATGAGTCACGCACAAAGCCTTCAGCCAGCCAAGGGCTCACCCACAAACAGGCATTGTCTCCCACAAACAACCCTGCTGTTGTCATCCAGATGGGGGCCAAACAAAACCATTGGACTTAGGCATTTTGGCCAGTGGCTGAGTGCGGATACAACCATAGATACAATTCATTGCTGCAAAAGAAATCTAGAACTATGCACTGAATTTGCTCTGATAAGCAAGCTTCAGGGGTCAGATTTTTAGAGGACACTAAACCACAGCATCCAGCTGGACGATGCACGTAGAGTCTGTCTCAAAGCCCATCACATCATATAGTGACTTATTAATTAATGGTGTGGGGAACAGCTGTGACTCTAGGGTATCAACATCTGTCATTTTCCCCTCAAAATGTTAAAATGCATTATACATAAATTGCCACAAGTATTCAACTTGAACCTGCATTACAGGCGCAAATTCATACACGGTGAAGTGAAACCTGCTAGGGAACATTTGATGTTTTATTACGTTTCACTAAAATTATTTATAGCTCAAAATTGCTTGTTATTCACATGTCAGAGTAGTGGAATAATAACAAATTCACATTTACCATCATCTTATTTTCTGACGAAATACAGAAATTAAAAGAATTCTAGCACTAAGGCTGAGGCTATACAAGAACAAACAAAGATATCTTGTCCCTTTTTCCATGGTCGAATGTCTGTTTTTACTTCACATGACCTGGAATACGGCATGGCAGCTTCCACGAGGTCTTTCATCCAAATGTCAGGGAAGGTTAGGCAGGGGCGACTGATCGCCAGAACAAATACCCTCAAATCTCACTGGCCTAACACAATACATGGTGTAACCTCTTCTTCAGGCCTTTTTCCAACGCCGCTTGGTAAGCGAGGTTCTGCTTCATGCAGTCATTCAGGCTTCTTCTATCCATCCTGTGGCTTCTTCCATCCATCCAGTGGCTTCTTCCATCCATCCTGTGGCTCCTTCCATCCATCAGTGGCTTCTTCCTCCCATCCTGTGGCTTCTTCTATCCAACCAGTGGCTTCTTCCATCCATCCAGTGGCTTCTTCCATCCATCTTGTGGCTTCTTCCATCCTGTGGCTTCTTCTATCCAACCAGTGGCTTCTTCCATCCATCCAGTGGCTTCTTCCATCCATCTTGTGGCTTCTTCCATCCTGTGGCTTCTTCTATCCAACCAGTGGCTTCTTCCATCCATCCAGTGGCTTCTTCCATCCAGTGGCTTCAGCATAGCCCAGCCATTCTACCCCGCTCCCCTGCAGCTGGCCAGCAGACCAGAAAGAGAACAAATATGGAAAAGCACCCCCACTCTTAGCAGTCTCTCATTTCCACACATCCCATGGTGAGAATCAGTCACATTCCCCTCCACCCACACATGGAAGGTAGTCTAGGACAGTGGTTGTCAACAGGAGGCAACGGGAGACACTAGCAACGTCTGGAGACATCTGTGATTGTCACAACTAGGCAACTGGCATCTCGTGGGTAGGGCCCAAGGATGCTACTAAACACACCACATGGCCCAGGTCAGTGTCCCCACAACAAAGGATCATTCAGTCCAAATGTCAATAATGCCGAGATTCTGATAAGCATCTCTCCGGTCACCACAATCATATGACATGTCAATGCTCAGGTCTACCACCGTTTTTCACTAAGATACACTCTAAACAATCCCGACCAAAAAAAAAAAAAAATCCCGACAAATCCACACTTCAAGTTTGTTCATTCATTTGCTCACTCGTTCCTCCATCCATTCATCCAAACTCCTGAACAAGACAAGGTCCCTGCAGGCAGAGAATTCTCAGGTGGAGCAGGGAGGCAACCACATACAGGGTTATCACACACAGAGGAAAGTGGGATTAAAAAAGAACAAATGGAAGGAAAGCTAATTCCTCCTGATATAGTTGGAGGCGACTCCATAAAGCAAGTAGAATGGGAAGGAAGTCTTGAAGGAAGCATATAGTTACAGCTTTCCATCAAGACAAGGTGTTTTTGTGGGAAGGGGAAGGACATTCCAGTAAAAGGAGCTACGTGAACAAAGGATTGGCAATATGAAAACACAGGATTTATTCTCCTCTTGGTATAGGGCAAAGCAGAAACTGGGAGAGGAAGGGTTGTAAGAAATGCTTTTTTTTTTTTGTTCGAACAATATTTTTTTAGTAGTGCATTCATGAAAGTCTTAAGCTCGCAGCTACATACTCTGGCTTTCAGGTAAGTGGCCCTTCAAGAAACAATTCACATCACCCAGCTACATAGAAACTTGTTAGTACAGGGCAAAACTCAGCTAATAGTCAGAAATCTCACTGCAAATTTCCCAACAGAGCTCATCACTGACTCTTTCAAACCACAGGACCTCAAAGTCAACATCACACTGATTCAGGGAGATGTTGACCAAAATCACCCATCTTTGTTCCCAGGAACAGTGCAGAAGTCAGATCGCTTATATTACATCCAACCCACTTTTTAAAAAGGACTTATTGCTTCTTTCAATGCTGAACCCAGCTGTGAATGTGGCTCCCAGGCTGCGGTTAAGAGCCCAGACCGCACAGGTTCGTATCTCGGCTCTGGCATAGACTCGCCATGTGACCTTGGGCAAGTCACCTAACTTTTCCAGATCCAGTGCCTCTCAGATAACACACTTAAAGCAGTTAGCACTGAGCCTGAAGCACATAATAAACGTTGCCTGTTATCTCTGTACTATAGTTACCCCCCCACCCCTCCCCCAGAAATACACTGTGGAATCCAACACAGTTTGGGAAGGGAAACATCTGATAAACTTCCATGTCATTTTGTAGAACATGCATTATTAATAACAACGTCAGTTTGCTTTGGGCAAGATGCTTTTAATTACGAAGTCAATATCACCATGTAAACAACAGTTGTTCTTAATTCTGAAGCTAAAATTGAGTTCAAAAAAATACCACACTCCTACACAATTATTTACCCCACTAGTCGCTTAACTCACTTTTCCTCCCTCAAACCATTGTCCCTCTCTCTCCTTTTCTCATTTTCGCTGTGATCCGCTCTGGGAAAACAAAGTGTATTTAGCTGTTAAGTACTATAGATTATATCGAACGACACCAGTCACCTAGCACTAAAAAGCCTCATAAAGGAAAGAAATTTGTTTCTTTCCAAGTCAGAATCTCAAAGGAGACGCTAAACCGAGAGAAGTGGACTCTGGAACCCGAGGAGCATCAGCCGGTGCAGAAGTGCTCCCTCCTATGCTGAGAACTGTGGGGAACAACCCACTTTTGGGGTGTCCCAAAGTGAACATCTGCATGAAGCCCCATTCACCTCTACTCAGGGTGGCCACGGAATCGAATGGCTCTGCCCTCTGCAGCAAGTCAAGGACAAGGAACAAAATGAAAGCCAAGGCAACCAGATGACAGAGGCCGGATCCCATTTATGCTTCAAAATTGATTATCACTGCCCTCTTAATTTACAAGGAATTCTAAATTGTCCGGACAGCATCTCTTTTTCAATTTCCATTCCCAGACTGGCCTTGATTCCTGCGAATGTTATTTTAAGAAGCACATTAAAGAGAGGGTTTGACACCTCCGTGGACCGGTTCCACAAATAAGGTGTCATAAATCTGGGGTAAAATCTAACATATTCCTTTTAACTTCGTAGTGAAGACATTTTTTCTTGCAAATCAAAGAACTTCGTGTTGGGAAGAATGACCGCCCTAGATGCAATTCTCAAACACTTTATTATTTTGACATAAACTTGGAGGTGTGTGAACAAGTAATTTTTGATAGCTCTGACTCTGCCATTGGGGGAAATAAAAAAAGTAAATGAGTGATTCTGCAAAAAAACAAAAACACAAAAGAACCCCACTAACTCCTGTCAACTAATATTTAGCCTTTGTGTGTAGAAATAACGGCAATTTATAAAATGAATTCTACTTGCTTGTGAGTTTCCCCTTCCGTAGACAAACCATTTACCTTTTTCTCAGGTGAAGCAACAGGCCCTGAAGAAATCTGGCTTATCAGGAACAGAAATGAATATGATTTCTTGGTGTGCATAGTGATTACACAGGAATCCGAGTTGAAAGAGTGACGTAAATGTCTAGCAATTGCCCTCAGGTGCTATGTGCATGGGGTTTGCAGAACTAGCAAACTAATTACTGTTTCTGGCAATTTGCTGCAGGTCCTAACATCCCCAGATAAATAGTTACACTTCCCAAAAAGAAACAGAACACAAAGGGTTATCATTGGAGCCATCAGCTAAAGACCAGAAAAATCTGTGGCTTATCCAAGGGCCTTATCAGTTGCCTTCAATCCCATGTGTTAGTAATGGAGATTCAGGAGGAGAAAATGCCAGCAAGTTGGGAGTCGGGGTTCAGTAGTATGGAGCTAGGCCTGCTTCCCTTCCCAACCCCCCCTTGGAATGAACAGACTCATCAGGAAAAAGCTCCCTTAACCGGAGGAGGAACGCACTGGGCACTGTGTACACAAGCACTCCCTTCACACAACCGTTAGGTTCACAACACGTGCACGTTCCAGAAGCATCCCAGCTGCAGACAAAAGACAAGGCGACTCATCGGCTGGTGTCACATGGTTCCATCAAGAAGAAGAAAAAACCAAAAACTGTCAAGAAAAGCATAAGCTTCAGGCGCCTGGGTGGCTCAGTGGTTGAGTGTCTGCCTTTGGCTCAGCCCATGATCCTGGGGTCCTAGGATTGGGTCTCACATCCGGCTCCCCAAGGGGAGCCTGCTTCTTCCTCTGCCTCGCTCTGTCTCTCGTGAATAAATAAATACAATCTTTAAAATAAATAAATAAATAAAGCTCCTACATAATTACACTCCAGATATCAGCACAGTGAGGAACCCAGAGCAGATACAGGGTCATGCATTTTCAACTTAGCCATCAGAGGGACCAGACTGAAATCCTGCAACGATCAGCAGCAACCCAGCTCTGAATTGGACCCTAGCTCTCAAAGTTATTTCTCAAAATTAAATTCCACCATTCCTTCAACAAGTATTTATTGAATGTCTATGGTGTACCAACCAAGCCCTGTGCAGCAACCCTACCAGGCACAGCAAATACTACAGCTTAAAGAGCATTTTTAAAAGATCCCCTTAACTTTATGGTTATATTGTCTAACTCTAGTTTCCTCTCTTGCCTTTGCTAAAGAAATCTCTTCTTTAATAAAAATAACAATAATAATAAAGATCCTATCCCCAAAAGCACATTCATAAGTCAAAGGACTGACAAAGCCACGTGGCCTTCTGCAGGTGTCTCCATCCTGTTCTCTTCTGCCTCTTTTCGGATGGTGATTGCATCTCTAACCATGTGGAATGTCCAAAAAGCCTGCTTCGGGAGGCTTAAAAACAACAACAACAACAACAACCACCACAGAACAAGGAAGGAGAGGACCCCTAAATAGGGTGATCAACTCATCTTGGGTCTCCTGGGACTGTTCTGGTTTTAAAACAGAATGCCCCTCAACCTGGGTATCCTCATAGTCCTGACAAGTGGAGTCAGTGGGTCATCTTACCCCGCAAGAAACCAGACCCTTGCCTTGGCTGGGAGGAGTGAGGCCACGAAGGAAAGGAGGTTGGTGCTCTTTGAGGAAGAAGGCCCGATCGCCTGCAGGCTGTCCCAGAGCCTTTCGGCATCCTCCAGCTTCTTCCCCAGAAGGCCTATCATTTTAAACTCCACACCATTTAAGCAAAGTTTTACAAAGACTCTCCAACAACAAGACTCCGATGACATGACATACAAAGCATATCCTCATAAAAATGCCAAGGGCTGTAATTATTTGGACGTGGTTATCTTCATGGCTAGTTAAAGAGCTTCTTCAGGTTAGAGCACAGCTACTCATCCCAAGATTTCCAGATTTCAACACCATGACTGGTGGGTGGTAGATGCTGAATAAAAGGGACATTAATAATAGTTGCCATTATGCAGTGTTTACAACGCACAGGGCAATATGCTAAGGCATCTTATGTAAATGATTCAACTTACTCTCATATAACTCAATGAGGTTGACTGTCCTCCATTCTCCAGATGAAGACACCAAAGCCCAGTCAGACTTTGTTTACTCAAGGTCATTATGGCAGAGCCAACACTTGAACCCGAACCCATCTTGCTTCAAAAATTCCATGTTTTGGGGGGCTCCTGGGTGGCTCAGTTAAGTGTCTGCCTTTGACTCGGGTTATGATCCCAGGGTCCTGGGATGGAGCCCCACATTGGGCTCTCTGCCCAGGGGGGAGCCTGCTTCTCCCTCTCCCTTTGCCTGCCACTGCTTGTGCACTCTTTCTCTCTCTGTCAAATAAACAAATAAAATCTTTTTTTAAAAATTCCATGCTTTTCATCACTCAATTGAATGAGGATCAAGTAAGGTGGGTATGTATGGTAACAGATCAAGAATTGAAAGAGAAAGGATCCCTGGGTGGCGCAGCGGTTTAGCGCCTGCCTTTGGCCCAGGGTGCAATCCTGGAGACCTGGGATCGAATCCCACATCAGGCTCCCGGTGCATGGAGCCTGCTTCTCCCTCTGCCTATGTCTCTGCCTCTCTCTCTCTCTCTCTCTCTATCATAAATAAATAAAAATTTAAAAAAAAAAGAATTGAGAGAGAAGAGTATCAGATACATTTCTTTTATTCTATTCCCTTTTAGCTTTGACATTGCAAAAAAATAAAAAGGCAGAAAACCAAACTAATTAGAAGTTTGTACGTTAACCTAAGGCAAAGCAAGGATTTTACTTAGAATTGTTCTTAGCAAATGGTAAGCACTGAATTTTTTTTATTTTTTTTTAATTTTTTTTTAATTTTTTATTTACTTATGATAGTCACAGAGAGAGAGAGAGGCAGAGACACAGGCAGAGGGAGTAGCAGGCTCCATGCACCAGGAGCCCGACGTGGGATTCGATCCCGGGTCTCCAGGACCGCGCCCTAGGCCAAATGCAGGCGCCAAACCGCTGCGCCACCCAGGGATCCCAAGCACTGAATTTTTTAATAAATTTAATATATACAATGTTACACCTAATATGGAGTTTAAATCATTGATTCTCAGGGTTTCTTTTGTTCAGCTCATTGTTTTTTCTTTTTTCTTTTCTTTTTTTTTTTTTTTTTTGATTCTCAGTGTTTCAAATGTTATTTTACCCATCACCAGAGGTGACTAGATTGATTCCTACCTTAGATTTCTTAAGTGTTAACATGACGAAGTAGGACCAGATGGCCAAGCACTTACCCCTGATAAAGGTGGTTCTCTACCTATGTAGTTGAATTAGCTATTACTCACTTAAAATGACCATAGTCCTTATGTCTCATGCAACAAAAGGGCATTTTCTCTAAACAAGGTACAGAGATCCATCCACATTCTCCGCAACCACCTTTAACCTCATATTAATCTGTAAGGAAGCAATTTACAAACCCAGCCCAGAGCAATGCAACTGGAAAAGACTATCACACCAAATACTTTGTTTTTGAGACATTTATGTCAGCTCCACTCATTATCCCTCAAACTGAGAACATTATTTTGATGTTAATGTATTCGTGGCCATTCTCTCCAAGCAGCTAAACACATTTCCTCTTTCATAATAATGCCATTAGTAATGATCAAGCATTCTGAGGGTTAGAGTTTCTATCATGTGAATGAATATTCCAAAATCAAAAGAGGTAGAGCAAACCAGATGTCTATCACAAAGGCATTTATGGCTACAAGCTAATTACGAAGGGAGCTATGCCAGCCAGTGGTGGA
The DNA here is from genome assembly GCF_905146905.1 of Nyctereutes procyonoides. NCBI lineage: Eukaryota > Metazoa > Chordata > Mammalia > Carnivora > Canidae > Nyctereutes > Nyctereutes procyonoides. The sequence continues at coordinate 14,554,418 of NW_026575082.1, read as the reverse complement.
CAATTGTCATCCACTGGGGTCAAGCCCAAACCGCACAGTCTGCTTCTTGAGACTGTGGGATGTAAAGTCCCATATGTCCCCAAGGAGAAGATGTTTTTGTGCGCTGTGCTGTCATTTTGGAAGAAGCAGACAAACTGAGGGTGAAAAACAGATTACCAATAACAATTCATTTTGTTAGAAGGATGACCCTCAACAAGAATATTCACTTCCCAACCACTGAAATGCACACTGCAGCCTGGCAACTCCCATTTGATCCAATATTTAATCACGATTAATGCAAGTAGGGGAAGCTCTTAAAAATAAGTTTCCCCTTGAGTTCTTTGGTGGTTCGGTCGTTTGGGTGGACAGCTCTTGATTTCGGCTCCAGTCATGGTCTCAGGGTCCTGGGATAGAGCCTGGAGTTGGGCTGTGCGCTCAGTGGGGAGTCTGCTTGTCCCTCTTCCTCTCCTCCCAACGCACCCCCCCCACCTCCACTTGTGTGTGCTCGTTCTCTCTCAAATAAATAAATGAAATCAGGAAAAAGAAGTTTCTTTCTTAACTTCCTTTTAAGTCTACGGCCAAAAGCATCTATAATTCCTTTATCACTGTAGGTCAAAATCATTTCTGTGCTGTCAAAGATTCATCAATGATTGAGTATTTATTGAGCCCTTATGCTGTACACACATGGTGGGGAATATAAAATAGGTTCAAACCTCATCGAGTATTCATCTCCAAGGAGCAAGAGAAATGAGATCTTCCTGGTTTCAGTCCCTATATCCTCCAGCTCCAAGGCCCCCTTTGAGGAAACTGGATCCCTCACCCTTTCCTCCAGCTGAGCAGTGACTAGAAAAGTTCCATTCACATCCTTTTGTGAACTAGCTTGAGTGGGTTTCTGTTCTTTGCAAGTAAACATAAAGAAAAAGACTGGGCGCCTGGGTGGCTCAGTCGGTTAGGCATCTGCATTTGGCTCAGGTCGTGATCACGGGGTCCTAGGATCCAATCCCATGTTGGGCTACATGCTCAGTGGGGAGTCTGCTTCTCCCTCTGCCCCTCCCCTCCGCTCATTCTCTCTCTCTCTCAAATAAATAGATTAAATCTAGGAAGGAAGGAAGGAAGGAAGGAAGGAAGGAAGGAAGGAAGGGAGGGAGGGAGGGAGGGAGGGGGCCCCTCAATCTTAGGTGATAATACAAGGCCATCTATGTATGATAAGTGCCCTTTGTAGAATGAATGACTTTCTTGAAAATGAGAGATGAAGGCAATTCTGTCAGAGAACTTTGGAGGAGCAAAGGATTGCTATGGGCTAAAGCTACAGAATTAATATTTTTTTAGAAGACTTAAGACCCAAGTCACACCTTTAATAAAGCAGAGTATAGGGAGAGGATGTTGTAGGCCACAGAATATTCCAGAACTTTAAAACAAGCCATGCAAAGCATTTCTGGGAAAGAGTGGGTTAACCAGCCCAGCGAATGTGGCATTTTAAAGTCGGGCAGAGCCAAAGCCAGCAATGGACAGGAAGCCTGGGTCCAGGTGGGGAAAGCTTTCAAGGGAAGGCTACAAAATACGAACTGCATCCCCAAAAGACAGAAGCCACTGAGAAGTATCGAGGCAGAGAATGAACAACTAAAATGGCCTACTGTCCTCAGGGTATCAGCGTCGTAACAGGGACCGTGGGGAAAGCCAGGAGGTAAAGGTACCCACTCACGGTCCAGAGAGAAATAAAGTCCTCAGCTGAGATGTGGCAGGAGGGAAGGGAAATGGAGGGAGACAGAGGAACTGTCACTAGAGAGGGACAGTTCACCCGTTCATCAGCACAATTCCAGTATTGTTAAGAATGCTCCTGGGCAGCCCGGGTGGCTCAGCCGCTTAGTGCCAACTTCGGCCCAGGGCATGATGCTGGGGACCCGGGATCGAGTCCCACGTAGGCTCCCTGCATGGAGCCTGCTTCTCCCTCTGCCTGTGTCTCTGCCCACCCCCTGTGTGTCTCTCAGGAATAAATAAATAAAATCTTCTAAATAAAAATTAAAAAATGGGGCAGCCCGGGTGGCTCAGCGGTTTGGCACCACCTTTGGCCCAGGGCCTGATCCTGGGGACCTGGGATAGAGTCCCACGTCCGGCTTCCTGCATGGAGCCTCCTTCTCCCTCTGCCTGTGTCTCTGCCTCTTTCTCTGTGTGTCTCATGAATAAATAAAATCAAAAAACAATAAAACAAAATAGAATGCTCCCTATTTCCATGGTATCTATCAATGCTTTTGCCAAAATCTCCTCAATGCCTGTAGAACCCCAGTGAGGAGCGTCTTAAGCGTGCTGATCCGGGCTTATAAACGGAAAGCGAGGCTGGGAAGTTACATTTCCTTGGAAGGTAGGAAAGAGAGACTAGAAAGAAAAATCCCAGCACAGACCATGGCCCCACATCTTTGCCCCTCCCGGTGGCCCCCCTGCATTGGGTCAGTACCTTCTCTGGTGAAGTCTGGCAGCCCAGCAGCCTGTGTGACGTCAGAATAGCTTTTATCACGCAGGATGCTCGCAAGGACTCTCCTGTGTGCACGAAGAAGTGGATCCAGTGGGAAAGAAGGCGTCCTGGCCTACTCAGGGCCTCCGCTCCCAGCAGATCATGGGAGCCCCCCAAAAAAATTTCCACCAAACAAATGGACTTCAGGCCTCCGCAGCCACATAGGCTCTAGGCCGGAAAACCACAGGCTCCAAGGACCACCCAAAGGAGAAATAAGTCACCTTGTCTGCAAGTTGCTTGGCCTTGCAACGCTGCTGGCCTTCAGTCTCCCCATGACAGCAAGTCAACCAGAAATTTTCCTAAAAATCCTTAAACATGGGGCACCCGGGGGGCTCAGCGGTTGAGCATCTGCCTTTGGCTCAGGTCCTGATCCCAGGGTCCTGGGACCGAGTCCCGCATTGGGCTCCCTGCAGGGAGCCTGCTTCTCCCTCTGCCCATGTCTCTGCCTCTCTCCGTATGTCTCTCATGAACAAATAAATAAAATCTTAAAAAAAAATAAACTATAATAAAAAATAAAAATCCTTAAACCTAAAAGGAGTATTCTTTTCATCCAAATGGTGATTTCCATCCCTAAGGCGGGCGCTGGGACACAGGTAGCTCACGAAGCCAGGAGAGGAGCAGGAAGGCCCCCGCCCGCCTCCCTCCGGGCTTCTAGAGGTTACTTCGGCCCGAGGCCGGGCACCTCATTCACCCCGCAAGTGTCCCCCACCTGGTCGGCCAAGTTCGTTATGAAGTTCAAGGGCCGAGCACTCGGAGGCCAAACATAATACAGAAGTGTCTTCTGGAGCTTCCCAAATAGATTTCAAGACTAGTTCCTCTGGACTTAATGCCCTCAGCCCAACCCCACGCCGCTGAACCGCCCCCCGGGTGGCTCGGGGTCTCCGATGGGCTCTACGAGGTGCTCCCGGTGGTGCTCCCGGCTGGCTTCTCAGCCGCTCGCTTCCAGCTTTCCCTCCCTTGGGGTGCAATGTTTTGTCACTCGAGGGGAGCAGAGGGCAGCCTCCGCATTCTTAGACGAAGGCCGATGTCCCCGAGTCACTGTGACTCGCTCAATGTCCCCTAGGCACTGTAACTCGGGCCCGCTGTCATCCCACCCTACCACCTGGCTAGGGAGAGCTGCTTTATAAAGGTGGCTTCAGCAAGGTGATCCCTGAGCCAGAGCCATTCTATTCGGTTAAATTCCACGCTTCGGGGGCAGCCCAGGTGGCCTAGTGGTTTAGCACCGCCTTCGGCCCAAGGCATGATCCTGGAGACCCGGGATGGAGTCCCATGTCGGGCTCCCTGCATGGAGCTGCTTCTCCCTCTGCCTGTGTCTCTGCCTCTCTCTGTGTGTGTCTCTCATGAATAAATAAATAAAATCTTTTAAAAAAATAAATTCCACACTTCGGCTGAAGGTACTTCTCTAATCCTAAAAATTCCAATCCATGCCTGCATTTATCACAACATGAACAGAGCTGTTTGAGTAACCAGCCCCTCCTACAGCCAAATCTCTCTAGGAGCCACCAACTACTTAATCCACCGACCCTCGCAACACCTATTCTTCAGCATCCAAGTATTTTTAGGGACAAGGCAACATGGAAGGCTTGAAAACTTATCACCCTGGTTGTCAACAGGATTTGCTGATGGAAGCATGAATGTCCCAGAACTCTGGGTGTTCTGCTGAGCCTGTGACCAGAAAATGTCCCTCGTCCAAAATGCTTTTTTTCTAAACATCGGAGTAACAAGGGGGAGACCCAAGGCCACTCTACACACGTTCCTGTCCCCTCGTGAAGTCTCCTCTGTGGCCCTGTGATCTTTGCTGTGGGAGGCCGCCCCCCCCCGCCCCCGTGTGACACTAGGCCCACTGCCACTCCTTTTCTACCCCAGGCTGTTCCAATGAACTCAGGAAGTCTTAGACGAGAGGCAGATGGTGAGGGAAAGAAGGTCTGTAAGTACCAGCTCTCTATTACATAATGCTAAGCACAGAACCTCCTAGAACTAACCCTAGAACGATCTCCTGCCCTAGCACTTCAGAATAAACAACTACTAAAACAGGCAACAAGAGAGAACACTGTTAATTTTTTTTATTTGATGATCAGTGTACAATCATGCTAGTAAATATAATACCAACATATCAGTAAATACCACATTGGGGTAGGACCAGAGCCTTGAAGATATTTATCATTCATTCTTTCACTTGATACTCACGTAATATCCAGTGTCTACAAAGCATGAGCTAGCCCCACGGGAACACACTCTATAACCTCATCTGGGCCGCGTGACCTGTAGCAGTCATTAGTGATGCTCACCTATATCCAGTGCCCCCTTTTTCAGGACAAGAGAAACTGAACTGTGACTGAAATGGGGTCACAGGACTAGCTGTGCAAAGCAATGCAAGTCACTTCTGGGTCCGATCGTGTCACTCACACAGCAAGATCCTCCACAGTTTCCTTTCCCACACTGCACACTCAAGATCATACCTCCATCGATTTGGGTCTTCGAGTGACTACGATGAGCAGGGCCTACCTGCTGACCACGCTGGACACACAGCCGGGGAAAGAAAGAAATTGTATTTAGCCACTGAGATCTGGAGGTGATTTCTTACTGCAGCATAACTGAACCTAAACTGCCAATAACAGCACTGTGGAGAAAAAGGGAGAAGCCTGCAAAAAGTGCCTCTCCCCCAGCTGTTTTCTCAATCCAATACTAGAAAAAAAAAAAGCAGAGTTTGTTTCAAAATTCGAGTAATTCTTTGAAATGCAGAGGGTTCAGACAGGACAGACGGGTTCAAGCAACTCTGAGGGAATAAGGAACGAAACAGAATGACCTTTCAACAATGGCGAAATCTAAACATTCCTGTGGAATTCAGCTGAAGAGTTTAAAGACCATGAAGAAAAGGTCACCTTCTGACAACAGGTCCAGTCACTTAGGAAGTAGTGATCTCCCCGATGAAAGAGGCATTCAACAATCATATGCCCCTCCCTCGGAAGTCCAATACCACCCTTTGTTCCTCTCTCCCCAGCTTCCATGGAACTTAATTAGAATCAAGTCTTCAATAAGCTCCCTGAAGGTGGTTCATATTTATGTCTCCAGACAGCACCACCCCGCACCCCACCCCTGGGCATCTCTCACAGAGCTTATTATTTATCAGGTGCTTGATAAACATCTGCTGAATGAATTAAACAAATAGTGGAGAAAGGACTCGGGCACTGGAGGCAAAGGTTGGTCTAATAACCCTTTGGGCTCCCCCAACCCACAGCTAAACACACTACGGCAGACGTCTGGGGGTGGGGAGCCTCCACCTAAAAAAAAAACAAAATAAGCATCAATACAACACTTTATTATGATTTATTACTGCACACAGTCTACAGCCACAGTGAAACCTAACGCTGCTGTATGGTTATCTTTGTTCTTGGACGTGCATTTACATGTGCGGGCAGCTGTTTTCCCATGTGGAATTTTGTGTGTGAGGTATTTATTTTTTCTATTAAAAAAAAAACCACACCCTTTGTTTCTATTGCATTATTACACTCCTTATTATCCCATCACGTGGCATTTCCTCTCGCAGGAACACAGCACACACCCTGCATTACTGCTGACAAAAAAAATTACTTGTCAAAATACCTCTATCCGAGCACCACTGCAAATCTGGTCTTCCCAAAGCGGCGGTCTTTGTCTCAGCTGGGACCAGCTAACTCCTTTACTTCTCCTAGTGATTCCTGGATGCTCTGAGTAGAAGGACACATGCCAGTGGCACTTGGGCTTTTGTAAAGTCACCTTTCAGGACTCCCCTAGAGGTGAATGACAAACCCTTCAAGTTTTTTAATTTTATTTTTCAAGGGCTTGGGGTGGGGGTGCAGGGGTGTTGGGGGGGCGGATGGCGAGGGGACAGCCTGCCACAGACACAGCGCTGCTGTTGCTGCAGTGCCAGAGAGAGCACCAGGAGCCTTGGGCCCCCAGCGATCCCTTCTTCCTACAAGATAAACCTTGAGTCCACCTCCATAAGCATCCTCCTTCCCGGCTCGGCGTGCGGGGTGCCAGGACTCTGCCCTCTAGGAGACAATGCCAATGCCAAGGTGATCCGACACGTCTGAAGGTGACGTTTTCATTGTGCTCCATCAAGATAACCCCAGACTGAGTTAGGCTGACATGGAAACAGAACTATCCTTGGAAAGAAAGGGGCAGGCCAGAGTTTTTGGACAAGAACCAACAACCTAAAGATAAAATGCAGACTGAGAGCCTAATGGTTCATGGCTATGTAAATGGAAACTTAACTAAAGCTCTGCTTCTGGTGGCTTTCTGCTCTCCCCGCCGCCCTCGGTTCCACCTCCCAGTAACTTGCTGCTGGCACGTCCCTCCCGAGATTGCAAACACTATTACAATGAAGGCTTGCAGGACAGGCATTATTTCATAAGAAGGTTACTACATCTGACCAATGCCCTAATTGAGCGCTGGTCAAATTTATAATCGGCCTGACGATGATACCTTTTCAACAAGCGATAGCCACGAACAGACCGAAGCCAAAACATATCACTACAGATAAGAAAGCCGGCATCTATCCAAACCCCAAGCTCGGATACAATTGCCTCCGTACTCCACGCATCCAAATTCCCAGCAGTGCAAACCGGGTGGAACGGAATCGAGCCCAAAGGCACCCCTGCCCTCAACGACTTCTCCCAAAGCAAGGTTTCGAGGCATTTGCAATCTCCTCCTCAGCACCGGGAGTCAGCGGCAGCCCCCCGCTGTCCACACGGGCAGGAAAGCGACGGGGTCGTGCAGAAAGCAACCGAGCGGCCGCGTGCAGACGCCGTTGGCCCAAATGACCCGAGACACCCCGGCGGCTACGCAGGCTGCTGGGGGTTACCTGAAGCTGTCACCGAGGCCCTTTCACCCCCTCCTGCGTGATGACATCAAGTGGAAATGGTAACGCGTTTGGGAGGCAGGAGGCTGACAAGCAGGAAGCACAATTGAGCTTGAGCTTTGTTCAGCCTGCAGTGAAACCCGCGCAGGAAGGGTCAGGCTCGCGCAGCCGGGGGAGGCATCCAGGCAGCGTCCCCGGCCGCCGCGGGGGGGGGGGGGGGTGCGCGGGGCCCGCCGGCCGCCGAGGGGCCGCGGAGGGGGCGTAACGCCGCCTAATTGCCTCCCGGGGATAAACACCCCCTCCTCCCCCTCCGCTGCAGTCCCCCCCGCCCCCAAGTTCTCCTCCGGCGGTAGAGCCTCCACCGGCAAGTGTAGCCCCGCCGGAAGAAAGCCGCGCGAGGGGGCGAAGAAGAGCATCTCGGGGCAAAGACACACGAGCGAGATGTGCCAGCGCACGGGGCTACGGCCCCCCACCCCGACACACGCGCCGGCGCCGCACCGCGCACCTGCCCGCCGCCCCCGGGCCGCGTCCCCGCCCGGCCGCTCTGCTCGGCCCCACGCCGCGCGGCGCCCCCCGCGTCCTGCTTTGTCCTGCCGCTGCCCTCCGGGAGCAGGCGCCGGGGCACGTGGGGCGCACAAAAGACCCCCAACCTCGGGCCCGCCACCGCTCCCGCTCCCCTACCCGCCCCCCAGAGGGGTTCCCGGGGCGCCGAGCGGCGCGCGAGGGCAACTTCTGGGGCGTGGGGACCTGCTCGCCCGCGGCCGGCGGGGGGCGGCGGGGGGCGGCGGGGGCGTGCGGGGTGGGGGCGCGGCCGGGCGCGTGCGGGGTGGGGGCGCGGCCGGGGCGCGCGCACGTGCACCCTCCGGGGCGCGCTCGCGGGGCTGGAGCTCCAGGGGGCATCCGAGGACTCCGCCGAGCCGCCGGCAGCGCCGCTCCCCCGCCCGGCCGCCAGCCCAACTCCGCCGGCGCTCGCGAGGAACGCAACTCGGGGACCCCCGCCCCGGCGCCCCGGGGCCGCCCCGCCGGGCCCCGCAGCCCCTCCCCGGCCCCCCGCGGCCCGCCCCCATCCCCTGCCCCGGGGGAGCCCCACGCACCCGGCGGCGGGTCCCCTGCCCCGCGCCCCCGGCCCCGGCGCGGCCGCCGTGGGGGCGCAGGCATCCCTCCCCGCGCGCCCCTCTCGCCGCCCCGGCCCGGGGTGGGGGGTGCAGAGCCGAGAGCGAACCGAAAGTCACCGACCTCTCTCCGCAGCGGGCTCGGGCGCTCCCCACAGAGGCGGCGGCGGCGGCGGCGGCAGCATCGCGGGGGGGACCCGGCGCGCCCGGCCCCGCTCGGGAGGCGCCCACCTGCCCGCCGCCCTCGGCGCTCCCGGCCGGACCCCGCCGCCAGGCGCTCGGCTGCGACCGGAGCTTTTTGTGTCGCCGCCCAGGCTCCGGCACCGAGGGCGGTGGGGCGGGAGGCCGGGCTCCGCGCCCCGCGGCACCGCCCCTCCCGGCGGCTCCGCCCCCTCCACCCCCCTGCGGCGGCCGGTCCTGGACGTCCGTCCGTCTGTCCGCCCGCGATCGCACCCCCACCCCCACCCCCGACGGAGGAGCCGCCCACCCCGTGCCCACGTGCGCCCTCGGCGGGACCTGGACGGGGCCTCCCCCGCGCGCGCGGGGACCTGAGCCGCGAGCAGGTGCGAGAGGAGGCCGCGAGCGGCCGGCGGGGCGGGACCGGAGGCCCCGGAACCCGGCCCGGGGTCCAGTCCACGCGTTGCGGTTCCAGAACCTGCCCTGGCATCCGCGTCGCCGCTATAGATACTTTTTGGCTGCCCCTAAAAGTTCGCATCATCCAAGCAGGGAGCGGCCCTGCTTTTGCGAAGGGGAAGACCGAAGGGACGCCCCACCCCCGGGCTTCCCGGGGCGGGGGAGAGGTGCGCGTCCTGAGGTGCTGCGGCGGGTGCGACCACGGGGCCCACCTTCTTCTCCACCCTGACACCCAATTCCTGCCGAGGGAACATGCTTAGAATGACTAGTTCCTCCTAGAAAATGTAAAGACGTGGGTCCCTTGCCTCTTGGGTTGACTGCAAAATTGAAGAATGGAAGACAGGGGGTCGCTGGCAGAGGGTGGTACCCATGCTCCTTGGTGCCTTGTTAGAGGATTTCCTTGCAGAATGAAGATCCAGAACTCTCTTCTGTGAGTCTGGTAAAGCTAAGCCTACCAATGTGCCTGGACCTCCAGCAGCCCGGTTAACCGAGTGGCCCTGAGTCCCAACAACAGAGCTCGCAGCCTTTTCCCCGGCGGCTGGAACGGAGCTGGCTCCCCGTTCTGCTGTCTTGTCCACAAAGAGCGAGCTCCCGTTCTGACCTTTCCCAGCAGCTCACTGAAGTGCTTCTGCCAAGAAAATGAAAAGAAAACCCCGCCAACCCTCGGGGGGCTCTGATGACCCAGTAAAACTCAAAATGTACTCAACTGGCCGTCCTTGTCTTGTTCCACAAGTAAAACCTGTTAACAGTGTTTCCAAATGTGTTGTCACCAAGCACCTACAGAAATCGGTCACCAAGAGACAACTTTATAGCTTTATAGCTTGATGGGTGTCAGTCCTCTCTTAAGCTCCAAATGAAAGTGTTCACTTGGCCAACCTGTGTCCTTTTGTCCTCTGAAGTCATATCCTCACTGTGCACCTGGCAGGAGTGAAAGCTAGCTGCGTGTCTGAAAAGCCTCAGGTATACTTGAAGCAGAAGACCATAGAAGTCTTTATTTTTGGCCTCCAATTTAGGGCTTTTTTTTTTCTTTTTTTTAATGAGAAGCTAATGAGAGTATTGAAAACTCTGATGTTGACCAGGAGCTTGGAATAGGATGGTGAGTTATCACACACCGAAATTTCACTAGGACAGTTTAGCCTGTAAATATTATGATGATACAAGAGTGACTCTAAAGACTACTTTTAAGAAGCTAATTTCAGGGACCAGTAATTATTCCAAAATATTTAAACTCTCTTTTTTCTCAGCTGTTTTCAAAACAATCCTCTGGGAGGATTCAAGCGTTCAGCCTGGTGTGGGGTAACTTCCATCCTTACTCAGTCAGTCCCGCTGGCTGGTATTTTGATTCACACAACATCATGGGTGTTCTCTGCCTTCCGTCCAGTCTTGTAAAGCCTTCACGTAGAGAAGGTTAATTAACTGGGACAGACTGGGATAGGCCAGTTCTGAGACTAGTTGGGGGCAGGCAGCAACCGATCAAGTCAGGGGAGAAACAGGCAATGACATGTCTGGACAGATTCTTCGGGGAGGCAGTCCCGGGAGCAGGGCAGCTGCAGCCGGGCAGTAATCGGAGCTGCAGGCTGGCAGGCAGCGTGGCCGGAGCTCCTGGCCTCCCACTCACACCAAGTGGGAGTGAGATGGGGCCAAGGCAGCGTCCCAGGTCTTGAAGAACTAGGGTGATTGGGATGGGCTCCGGCACTGGGGAGCAAGATAAAGATCAGTATTCATGAATTCATTCAACACATTATTCCTGGAGTATGGACTGTGTACCAGGAACTTGGCCTCATGATCAGAAGAGAGAAGAAAACAGACCCAAGGTCCTTCCCTCACAGAACACACATTCTAGAAGAGAAAGCAGAGGGGCACCTGGGTGGCTCAGCGGTTGAGCATCTGCCTTTGGCTCAGGTTGTCATCCCAGGGTCCTGGGATCGAGTTCCGCATCGGGCTCCCTGCAAGGAGCCTGCTTCTCCCTCTGCCTGTGTCTCTGCCTCTGTGTGTGTGTGTGTGTGTCTCTCATGAATAAATAGATAAAATCTTTCTAAAAAAAAATGAAGAGAAAGCAGAGACCATACAACAGAAGGAATATAAGTAAAATAAACTGTGTGACGGGGGGTGAAAAGGGAAAGGGGAGCAAAGCAAGCAGGAAGGAGGGTGATGAAGTCTCTGAGTGGGAGGGAGGCTAAAATTTCAGTTGGGTGGGCACGGAGGGCCCCCGGTGAGGAGGTGCCCCTTCGGGAGCGTGCTGCAGGAAGTGAGGGAGCTAGGCAGGCCCTAAACGGGGAAAGACTTGCCCTTATCTGATGGGGCACAAGAGTAGGTCTGTACTTCCCACGGGCAAAGGTTGAGATACTAGGACTGGGTCGCAAGGTCAGTCAGATCAGAAACATTCACCTGAGGCTGAAGCAAAGCTGTTTAAATGCAGACAGGGATGAGCTCTCATCTTTGTACCCACAATGCATCGAGCACAGGCACCCAACAAATGTTTTATTGGCCTGGGCCCTTAGACCTCTGAGAACCTGGGAGGCTCTGAGATAAAGATGACCCCATAATACCAGGAACAGCCCTTCTATTAGGGATGACACTTCCACAAAAGAATGTGATGATCTTGGGGCACCTGGGTGGCTCAGTCACTTAAGCGTCAGACTCTTGGTTTCAGCTTGGGTCGTGATCTCAGGCTCATGACACTTCTGGTCACCAAAGGTGTGGGTTTTTTTCCCCCACAACAGACAATGCTCTGTGACACCAGCTAGGCGTCCTACAACTTAACTCAATTCTGACACTACCTGGATGACGGGCAGATCCCACAGGTTAAGGGTTTAGTCCTACAACACTGCTGCCCTGTCCCCCATGCCGATTCCAAGTCCAGGATGTCACCTGTGCATCTGACCACCGATGGGACATAGAACAGAGGTTCCCATCACCTCCTCCCTAGGTTTAACTGATCGGTTAGAGTGACTCACAGAGTTCAGGAAAAGTTTACTTACTCTTTATCAGTTTACTATAAAAGGACATGATAAAGGATCCTGATGACCGTCCAGATAGAAGAGATGCGTAGGGCAAGGAAGGTGGGAAGGGGCTGGGAGCTTCTACGCCCTTTGTACGTCGGGGATGTTTTTGGAGGCTTCATCACACAGGCATGAAGGACCATTTATTAAATCCATGTCCAGCTGCTTTTCCCTCTCTGGAGAAGGGGAAATGGGGCTGAACATTCCAAGCTTCTCATCCCAGTCTGGTCTTTCTGGTGATCGGCACTCACCCAAGGAGCCCACCGAGAGCCACTTCATTAGAACAAAAGACATTCCTATCACCCAGGAAATTCTCAGGGGTGTAGGAACTCTGTGTCAGGAACTGGGGTCAAAGGCCAAATATTAGAATAGATGATGCTCCTGGTGCTCTTATCACTTAGGACATTACAAGGGTTTCAGGAGCTCTGTGCCAGGACCTGGGGACAGAGACCCATAGATATATATGTATGTTTTCTGCTATTTCACACAAATCAACTTGGTTTAAACATCTATTAGGAAGGATGATAATGTGTTTGGTTAAATATGCTTCCTTGGCTTATCATTGACACCATGTGAAAGCTGGCTCACCATGGGGTGCTCCCTCAATATTTTCAAACAACGTTACTGGGGTACAATTTACAAACAATAAAATCCACTTGTTTTTAAGTGCACAACTATTACTGTAATTTGATTTCAAGCTGCAGTTTTAACATATAAAACTCAGACATGTGAAGCAGAAAACTCACCCTCATCATGGGGCTGGATGAAGATCTTTAGAGGTTGCAAGCCCTGAGTAGGGTTTGTTTCCTGTTCCACTTCCCTCTTTCCTTCCCTTCTTCTCTTCTTGCTTCTCTCCTTGTCCTCCTCCCTCGTCATTGTATGTTAGGGGCTCGGGGTAGAAGTTAAAAGATCTTCCCTGCCTTCAAAGATGGGCAAGGCAGTCACAAGAAGCCATGAAAGAGATCATCTCATAAATTTTTTTAAAGGTTTATTTATTTGAGAGAATGAGAGAGAGAGAATGAGCCAGGGGAGGAGGAGAGAGAATCTGAAGCCGGCTCCGTATTGAGCTCGGAGTGGATTGTTCTATGTGCAAATAAAGGACAAACCCCCGGGAGCCAAGAGTGAGTTTCTCTTACTTTGCAAACTTACTTTTCCCTTATGTGATATTTGCCACCTTAAGGCATGTATAATCTTTTCAAAAGTCTAGAAGAAAAGTCTTAGACTCTATATAGTCTAGATAGTTTAATAATGATTGCTAACAGGAGTGCTAACATTTCAAAACTGGTTTTTATTCTGGGGCCCTACTTAAGCCAATTCTGACAGACAAGTTATTCCAATAATGTGTCCTAAGTGAGAAAAGTAATATACTTCACACATTGTGTAATCTCTTACCTACTTAGAACCAGGTACTGTCTACCCAAGGACAACGAAGCCTCATCTGGAACAAAATCCTGAAGTGTTCTGGAAACCCCAAAATTCACAGGATCTACATCTAGATTGCTTTCTAAAAGTGGTGAGGGATTGAACAAAGCCGTCTCACTTTTTTTTTTCCTGCCTCATCTTTGACACGCACACCCGACATGGCAAATCAGCTGCCGAGGATGATGGGAGCATAGTCAGCGGTAATAGTCAACATTACAGTTTACATTACATTACATTACATTACAGTTTCAGCAGCTGTAAGCCCAGGCATCTACCAATTCATTTGGATGATGACCATTAACAATATGGCCATTCTGTGTGTCCTGGCTGAATGTCAGCCTTAGACTAATGATGCCAAAGTCCTTCTAGACACCCCCGCCCCCTCAACAGCAGGTATCACATTAACAGTTGGGGTTGAGCAAGATCCCCACACCCACCAGTCAGGTGCTACTGTATGGTGGAGGGAAATCACTGTAAACTGAGCTCAAGTCCTTGTACTGTACAATCACCGTGAGACACTGTTCTCACTGCCTACTGGGCTGGGGTGACTACATCTGATCAGCCAGGGAAGGTCTGGAATGTGCAGTTCATGTCACTCAGGGCCCCTCCCCCTTCCCGATGCACCTTCATCCATACCCATCAATCACTGTTCTCTCTTTGCTTTCCATCAGCTGTCAGGTTCCTGGAACCCACTTGGCTCCCCTCCTTATGACCAGATAGATGTTGCAGTGGTGCAGCTGGGAGATAGGAGAAAAGGGAAAAAAAAGAAGGAAGTTCCATCTCCATTGTTCAGACCCAGGTCAGAATCTCAGGCTTTGCCCTACTGGTCCAAGAAGCTGGCTCCCATCCCTCTGGAGTCCAGGCTGTGTACTCCATTCCTAGCCTGCCGCTTACTCAACCTGGCACCCCTTAACCTGATCCACATCCAGACCCGGCTTTACCCACCCCCTTCTCCCCACTGTCTCTGCTCTGAGCCACAATCCTGAGCTGCAGTCTTTCCAACACAAGGGAACCACACATCTGTTTCTGGCCCTTTTGGATGGGGAGGGTCAAATCAGGGTACCCTCTAGCAGTCAGGAGGAGCGATGACACCCCGGCCTGCATCACCTACAGGGCGGACCCTTGTAGAGGTCAGGATAGGGCCGTGGGGAATCGGATGTTCTCCACTTACCTTCTGCCTCTTTTTGCTTTACTGTCCCTCCTCTGCTATTACCTCTCCCCCTCCTGGGAGTGGAGCGTGTTGGGAAGGGGGATGGTGTAAAGCACGCCTCACTGCCTTCTCAACCTTCCTGCTTCAGTTGCTTCCCCTTCGCACATCAGACCGTTTGGAAGAACACAAACCATTCTACTACAGGGCAAGAGAACTTCGACGTATCAGTGGAGCCCAAAATCAGTAAATAGCAACTTCTTTTTTTGTTAGTGAACGGTAGCTGGGCCGGTGTTGACCAGAGAGTGTTGCTGACTATTACCAGAGTATTTCCATTCATGCTCTCAAGAACCTTAGCAATAGTATGATCACCCCCACTCTACAGACAAGGAACCCAATGTCTACACCATTTACACATCTTGCCCAATAGCACAGGACCTAAGTAATGATGAACACAAACTAGACCCGGGTCTACCAAACCCAAAGTACTTCCCTAATAGCTGCACCAAGATTCCCACCAGAGACCACGCGCTCCAGGCCGTTCTACTTGATTTGGCTTAAATGCATCTCAGCCTCTTCCAAGCTGCTCCTGCGGTAGCTCCAGGTCAGCAAGTGCCTTCTAAGGCTGACACTGTGGCTTGCAGGGCTGCAGGGCCTCAGGCCTCCCCCAGATTTCAAGGGGATCTGCTCTTCCCTATCCTCACCATCACACTTTCTTTGTACCTTACATAGCCACATGGTCTGTATTTATGATTGTCGATCCCCAAAGATTTGGTGCTTTTGGTGCCTTCAGAGTTTCCAAGGGCATTTATATCTCTGTCTCTCACCATGGCCTTGTGTCCCTTCAAACTCTCTCAGGTTTCTCCAACCAGATTCATTTTTACCTTTGTGAACTCTTTTTTTTTTTTTAAGATTTTGTTTATTTATTCATGAAAATACACAGAGAGAGGAGAGAGAGAGAGGCAGAGACACAGGCAGAGGGAGAAGCAGGCTCCATGCAGGGAGCCCGACGTGGGACTCGATCCTGGGTCTCCAGGATCATGCCCTGGGCTAAAGGCGGCGCTAAACCATTGAGTTTAGCTGCCCCCCTCTGTGAAGTCTTGTTTATTTACGTCGTCCACCCATGCCCACAGGTCCCAGCAACATAGAGAAGAGAGTGCTCATGCCTTGCACATAGTCAGTGCTTAATAAGTATTCATTTTGGGGCACTTGGGTGGCTCAGTTGGTTAAGCATCTGCTTTCAGCTCAGGTCATGATCTCAGGGTCCTGGGATCGAGTTCTACATTGGACTCCCTGCTCTGCAGGGAGTCTGCTTCTCCTTCTGCCCTTCCCCCAACTTGTTTTCCCTCTCTCTTTCTCTTCCTCTCTCTCTCAAATAAATAGATAAAATCTTTTTTTAAAAAAATAATAATAAATGTTCATTTTAATGACTACTCAGGAGTTTCTATTTTCCCTTCTGGAATCATGCTTCCTACAGGCCCTCTCAGAGGCTTTTTCTCTAAGTTCCTCTTCACAAATGTGTTACAACCTAGTCACTCCAGCTCAGCCAAAGTGGGATTGAGGGTTATTTCCAAATCCCGTTGGAGAGACAGGTGGGTACAGGTGGGATAAAGAATTATGACATAGCATGAGAACTCTCACTCTGGGCCTCACAGGAAAATAGACTTTCCAATAGCTCTTCTTACTGAATGTTATGGATTGAAATGTATTCTTTCAAAACGTGTATGTTGAAGTCTTAAACTCCAGTACCACAGATCATACATTTGAAGGAGACTCTTTGTAGAAGTAATCAAGTTAAAATAAACGTATTAAAATGGGCCCTAATCCAATATGACCAGTGTCCTTGTAAGAAGGGGAAATTTAGACACGGACACCTACAGAAGAAAGATGACGTGAAGACAGGCAAGAGATGGCCATCTACAAGCCAAGGAGAGAGGCCTGGAACAGATCCCGTCTTCACAGCCCTCAGAAGGAGCCAATCCTGCCAACACCACAATCTTAGCCTTCTAGCCTCCAGAACTGTAAAACAAATTTCTGATACGTAAGCACCCAGTTTGTGGCCCTTTGTTATGACAGCCCTAGCAAACTAACACACCGTCGGACTCCTGCTCACATACACCTGGATACCACGACCCATGGGGGTATATCCAGGTGCCATCTACTTCCTGAGTACTTACCAACCTTGGCTAAGTTAAAAAAGAGAACCAAGCAAATGCTCATTTAAATGTTGGGGAGAAGAATAGTAATGATGGCTACCATTCATGAAGCACTTATTGTGTGAGTAATGAAATAATGTCTAATGCAATAACGTGAATAATCACCGTTAGGTACTTTGCAAACATCATCTCATTTAATCTTCCCATCCACCCAGTCGAGGGGGTAGAAATTGAGATTCAGAGATATTTATGTAAGTTGCCTGGGATCATACTTCTTCTCACAGGATTCACTGCCTACTACAACCTGTTCATCTGTTTTGCTCTTCCATGGAGCATATCCTGTCTTTTGTTCCAGCATCCAGCCTACTCCACAGTTTTTCAACAATCCTGCCTCGTCCAGTGGTCACTCGTGGGGATACCATTTCTCTTGCCAGGAATTGGTGTAGGGATGAGTATGTGACACAGTTCTGGACTATGAGTCACAAGAGGAAGTTAGCTGAAAGGCTTCTAGAAAATAGTTTGTCACTCTGGGAAGAGGTTCCCATTTTTGCTGCGGGATGTTACCTGACCTCCGTATGATGTCAGAATTGGGGCAATTGTCTCATAACAAGGGGAGTTCCCCCAGAGGACACTCTAAAGGTGGGAGGAGGGATCCCTGGGTGGCGCAGCGGTTTGGCGCCTGCCTTTGGCCCAGGGCGCGATCCTGGAGACCCGGGATCGAATCCCACATCGGGCTCCCGGTGCATGGAGCCTGCTTCTCCCTCTGCCTATGTCTCTGCGCCTCTCTCTCTCTCTCTCTCTCTCTGTGACTATCATAAATAAATAAAAAATAAAAAAAAATAAAGGTGGGAGGAGCCTAAAGGACAGGGGTGATGACATCCCTTGTCTGGAAGCTAACCAACCCTATAGTGCTCTCCCTCTATGTGTACCATTCTGTGAGGTAAGAGTCCCCTGATTGTGTAAGACACTTTCCATCATTTTCTCCCCAAATCACCCCAACACGCCACTTCTACACAGATGCTTTGATTTTCCACTATAGAACAGTCTTCACATCATATTAAAAGAAACTAATAATGCCAAATTGATTGTCATGCAGAGTTTCAAAGACCTAACAGAGAGAAACAGCATTTTTTTTCTTATTGTGATAACATACACATAACATAAGATTTTCCATTTTATTGTAGCCATTTTTAAGTGTCCAGTTCAGTGGCATGAAGTACATTTACATTGTTGTGTGACCATCACCACTGTCCATTTCCAGAACTTTTTGTCATCCCAAACTGAAACCCTGTATCCCTTAAACAATAATCCCCCACTCCCCCTCCTCCCAGCCCCTGACAACCACCATTCTACTTTCAGTCTCTATGAAAATGACTTCTCTGGTACCTCATATAAGTGGAATCATACAACATTTGTCCTTTGGTGTCTTATTTTCCTTAGTCTAATGTCTTCAAGGTTCATCCATGCTGTAATATGTATCATAATTTCCTTCCTTTTCAAGGCTGAATAATATTCCATTGTATGGAATTTAATACATTAATTTATCTGTTAATTTGTCCATTCATCAAATAAACATTTGTGTCGTTCTCACTTTTTTCCTATTGTGATTAACGCTGCTATAAATGTGAGTGTTCAAGTATCTGTACAAGTCTCTGCTTTCAATTCTTTTAATATATACCTAGAAGTGAAATTGCTAGAGGCAGCTGGATACCTCAGTCTGTTAAGCATCTGCCTTTGGCTGAGGTCATGATCCCTATATCCTGGGATCAAGTCCCACATCAGTCTCCCTGCTCAGCGAGCAGTCTGCTTTTCCCTCTCCCTCTACCTCTCTATCCTGCTTGTGCTCTCTTTCTCTCTCTGAAATAAATAAACAAAATCTTAAAAAAAAAAAAAAAAAGGGAGCAGCCTGGGTGGCTCAGCGGTTTGGCGCCTGCCTTTGGCCCAGGGCGTGATCCTGGAGACCCAGGATCGAGTCCCACATCAGGCTCCCTGCATGGAGCCTGATACTCCCTCTGCCTGTGTCTCTGCCTCTCTCTTTCTCTGTGTGTCTCTCATGAATAAATAAATAAAACCTTAAAAGAAAAAAAAAGAAGTGGGATTTCTGGAGATCATCTGTTAATTCTATTTTTATTTTTTTGAAGACTATCCATACTGGTTTTTACAGCAACTGCACCATTTTACATTCTCACCAACAGCATACAAGGGTTCCAATTTCTACATCCTTGCCAACACTGTTTCTATTTTTCTTTTGTAAAAGGCCATTTGAATGGCTGTGAAGTAGTATCTCACTGTAGTTTTGATGTGTACTTTTCTAATGATTAGCGATGTTGAACGTCTTTTCACGTGCTTATTGGCCATTTGTATATCTTCTTTGTTGGAGAAGAGTGTGTTCAAGTCCTTTGCCCATTTTTGAATTAGTTGTTTGTTTTTGTTTTTGTTGAATTTCAGGCATTCTTTATTCTTCCGAGATTACATTTAACTAAAACTAATCATTTCCATGAGCTTCTAGATGGTCAGCTTCTTGGTTCACTTACCTCTGGCTCATCTTTGGATTTCCCCAAAGCTCTAGCTCAACGCTGTCATACAATAGGACCTCAAAACCTCTGTAGGCTGGCTGGCTAGATAGGTGGTGGTTGAATGCAGCAGAATCATATTTAGGAAATAGAAGATAAGGTTAGAAAAGTAATTTGGGTTTCAACTTGAAGATGTATCAGTTTGGTGGGAAATGGAAAGCAGAATCGTTTTTGAGCAAAAGTGTGATTTAGAAGAGCTGATGTGGTCTCGGTGTGTAGGATGAACTGGAGGCAGAGATCCTGGAGGAAAGGGTCACAGCCAGAGAGAGCCCTAGGGTCTGTGAAAGTGATCGGGGCTAGAAATCAGACTAGCAGCAGCAGGAGTGTGATAATCATAACAGTGCCTAGCTCTTTAGTTACCATGCCTCTTTACACCACTATTTCATTTGCCCCTTCAATAATTCTGCTAGGAAAGTTTTAGCGCCTTCTATAGAATTTGCAAATTGATTCCCAGAAAGTGTGAATGATTTTCCCCAGGTCAGAGCAATCGAAGGCCAGGTCAACATCAGCCCCCCAGGCAATGCTGTTTCTCATCCACCAGCACCATCTGACTACACTTTAGAGTCACTGGATAAACTTCCGAACAGTGGAGATGTCTAGGCTCCAACCCAGATATTCTGGCTTAATTAGTCTGCAGTGACACATAGGTGAGGGAGTTTCTGAAAGCTCTGCAGGGATTCTGACTTGCAGTCAGGCTGAGAACCTCTCGAGTGGGGAAAGGGAGGCACAGTCGATGAGACCCAATGACTAACTGAAGAAAAATACCAATGTGACGCCCAGGTTTTTACCCCGAAAGACTACCCTTCCCAACAACCCCAACTTACCAGTGCAGAATCGTATGTCATACCTGCTACAGCTGCATTCAAGGTTAGAATAAATGGAAAATGGCTGCTTTTGGTGGGATCCCAAACAGCCATCCACAGGTGGTAGCAGGCAAGTGTACGACAAGGACCAGGGAGTAGAGGTGGACACCGTTAAAGGTAGTGATCTGAAAAAAAAAAAAAAAAAAGGTAGTGATCTGGACAATGCCTCCTCCAATTGTTCCACAGACTTCCATCCAATGGCATTAAATTGTGTCCTTAGAAGCATTCCACAAGAGACTTCCTCTTTTGGGTTCCCACAACTGTCTGTGTTAGTGGTCCATGGGAAGACAGTTGGTCCTGGAGGATGGCTGGCTGGGAAGAGGGATTTAGGAGCCAAAAGCATTTGAGAAGCTGGTGGCCTATCCAGGTGGAAGAGATCAGCAAGCATTTGGATCTGAGAGACGGAACCACTGAGGTTAGGTGTGGGCTAGATTTTAAAGCAAAGCAGGTAGAAACTGGTTAAAATGTAGATGTGAATGAGATCACCAAGGAATTCCATAAATAAAAAAGAAAGATCCAAGGACCAAATCGTAAAGAATGACTGCCCTTGGAGTATAGGCAAGAAAGAGGATCCACACAGGTGTCCCACGGTGTAGTGTCAGCCCACTTTACCTGCCTCGTCTCCTCCCCGTCTCTTACTTGCACCATAGATGCAGATCGTGGAGACGGTCCCTTGCCCTGAACATGACCTTCACTTTCCCATCTCCTAGTCCTTTCTTCTGAAATGTTTCTTCTCTCTTCTCCATACGCACATATATGCCCAGTTCTCCACAAGACCCGTTTCAAATGCTGTGCCCCTGTTTTGGAGGCTTTTACTATCCTCCCATCTCCCATGGGGATATGACCTCTCCTTCTTTTAATCCTCATTTGCACAACTATGTAAAGTTCTCCTGCACTATAATGGTTACCTACTGCTGTGTAACACATTACCTCCAAACTTTTTTTTTTAAGATTTTATTTATTTATTCATGAGAGAAACGGGGGGGGGGGGGGGGGGGGGGGGGGGGCGCAGAGACATAGGCAGAGGGAGAAGCAGGGTCCATGCAGGGAGCCTGATATGGGACTCAATCCCAGGTCTCCAGGATCACACCCTGGGCTGAAGGCAGTGCTAAACCGCTGAGCTACCCAGGCTGCCCCATTACCCCCAAACTTAGAAGCTTTTAAAAAAGCAAATATTTATTACCTCTCACCATGCCTGGGGGTCAGGAATCCAGGAGTGCCTGAGCTAGGTGGTTTAGGCTCAGGATCTCTCACGCGGTTGCAAAGTGTCAGCTGGGGCTGAAAGGGGCTGAGGTAGTGCCCCCAAAATACTATTTGTAACACAAATAAGAATTGTGTGCCAAGGCAGGGGATCCGAAGTACATAAAAGAGTGTAGTATGTCTCCATACGTAGGTGGAAAGGACATAGCACCCCCACCCTGGTTAGAGGACCTGCCAGGTACAAATAACCAGTAAAGCTTCCTTTTCTCCTTCTCTGGTCCCCACTACACCCCACCAGAGAAACAAAACCTCTCTGCAGCTTCCACCTCCCAGCTTCATGGACACGGTCCTGGGATCCAGTCTTCTGCCCTCAACACCAGAGCTGCCAGGTTTTCCCTCCCACTCTTATTTTGTTGGTAAAGGCAAAAAAAAAAAAAAAAAAAAAAAAAGGAACAATGTAAAAGAGCCTCTACTCTGAGAATACAGCCATTACTCTGCCCTTCGCTCTCCATTCTTCCGAACCAGCCTTGGGATAAAGCTGACTTCTATCGAGCCACGTCAAAGGCCCTCGATGTGAGCTCTGGAATTCAAGCCCAGTGCAAGCTCTTTAAAGTCATGGATCTCGTCTGATCACACCTCTACACCTTCTCAGAGGAGGTCATTCAAGAAGTTTTTTAAGAAAATAAGGAAGGGGTGAGTAGTGAGGTGCTGGAGTTGGTAAGAGTAGCTGACACTACTGAACACTTAAAAGTGCAGGGCAGGTGAGCTCGAGGACTACCATGAAGGAGTAGCAGCACTGAAAATCTCTAAGGCTGGTAGGGATCCAAATGTATGTGTATACCTAAGAGGAGGAAGATCCTGTAGAGATCAGAAAGAAGTCTAGAGTTAAGAAAGAATTATATATTGATTAATATATTTAGAAAGGTTGAGTTAACAACCATATTTGTTTAAGAATACTAATTTGGGGGCACATGGGTGGCTCAGTTGGTTGGGCAACTGACTCTTGATTTCAGCTCAGGTCATGACTTCAGGGTTCTGGGATTGAGCCCCATGCCGGGTCCACTCTCAGCAGGGAGTCTCTACTCCAGGATTCTCTCTGTCTCTTTGTCTCCCTTTGCCCCTTCCTGCCACTCACAAGCACACAAACTCTCTCTTAAAATAAATAGATGAAATCTTTTTTTAAAAAAAAGAATGCCGTCTTATAGGTATCCATGGAATATACACACACATATACATACATGTACATTTATGTATGTATACACACACACAAATAGTTAAATATGTAGCAAGAAAAAAAGATAATGTCAATAAGTTCCAGATAGCAAAGATTATATAGGTCACATTCTCTTTGAACAATCAATTCAAATTAAAAAGTAATAGAAGTTTAAACAAAAAACACTCTGCCATCTCACAACTAATACACATCCTATTATGTTATCGTAAAAATACAAACTATTTAGAAAAAAACAAAAATTAAGACCACATGTATTAAAACATGTATTTGGCTAAAATTGTGCCCAGAAACAAATTCTACCTTTTAAAAGCTTTCACTGTTATTCAAGAAAGGTTGAAAAAAGAAAATTTAATCATTTGTATGTGGAAGCTAGAAAAAGATTTTAGGATACCTAATATAAAGAAAAGAAAGAAAATAATAGAGGTAAAAAAAAATCACAAAATTTTAAAATTAGGGACTGGTCAACAAAGTCAAGACCTTTATACATGAGAAAAAAATAGCCAAAATGGCCTATACCTGAAAAACTAAGTGAAAAAATAAAAACAACACAAATTTAGAATAGGTAAAGTATGCAACAACTAATATGGAGGGCAATCTGAATAGATTAACATAGACTTGCATATGCAATACTCATACCATATTCAACTCTATGCTAATGAATTTCAAAATCTGGCAATTTTCAGAAAAAAAAATGTAAATTTCCAAAATCAAAACCAGAAATTCGGGACGCCTTTCTGGGTTATTGGTGGCTTATTGGTTGAGCATCTGCCTTTGGTTCAGGTTGTGATCCCGGGGTCCTGGAATTGAGTCCTGCATGAACCGATGAGTCCATGCATCGGGCTCCCTGCAGGGAGCCTGCTTCTGTGTCTCTGCCTCTGTCTGTGTCTCTCATGAATACATAAATAAAATCTTAAAAAAAAAACAGAAATACTATAATGCACTAGTAGAGCAATAATAATAATAACTATCAAAAAGCTACTTCCTAGCAAAGGCTCCAGAACCAGATCATTTACTAACAGACTCTGTCAAATTCTATTCTGTCTATTGCAAAGGAATAAGATTCACATTCTCCATAATTTGTTCCGGAGAATGTAAAAATGGCAATTACTCCATTCATTTCGTGATCCTTCCCTTTGCTTTCTTTTGCCCCTGTCTTTCGCCATTTATTTATTTTATTGGTCTTTTACACTCTGGTAACCTCATATTCTATCAGACTTGCAGCCTCACCAAAGTGGTTTAAAGTATTTTTTGCTTCTGAGGAGTTTTGAATAGGCTGTGACACAGGTTTCTAGGTAAGAAGTAAACAAGAAAATTATTTTCTCATTCTTTTCAGAATCCAAAAAAAATTTTAAAGATTTTATTTATTTATTTGGGAGACAGAAAGAGCACGAGAGAAAGCATGAGCAGGGTGGGGGGAGGGGGGGGAGGGTGGCAGAGGAAGAGGGAGAAGCAGACTCCCCGCTGAGGAGGGAGCCTAACATGGGACTTGATCCCAGGACTCTGAGATCATGACCTGAGTCAAAGGTAGCTGCTTAACAGAGCCACCCAGGCACCTCCAGAAGCCAAACTTTCAATAATATCTATAAAGCAGGTGACCCTATCCTGCTTTCTTGAACACAAATGGTTTGTGATTTTTATCCTGTCTTTGTATTTTCATTTCATTTTATTTTATTTTTTTTGTATTTTCATTTTAATACATGGTTTTTTGGGCTTAGTTTCACTTATTTAATGTCCTTCCCTCTTAAAAATCTCTGCTTATACTCAAAGTTCTAGCCCAAAATCTTGATGTTGCGATTCTTATATTTGCAATGACTTTATAATCAGGAATGCTATTCCTTACCAATTTTTTTTTTCTTTCTGAATACCAGCTCTTTAATATTCAGGATCATCTCAAGGCATCTGGGTGGCTCAGTGGGTTAAGCATCTGCCTTCACCTCAGGTCATGATCTCAGGGTCCTGGGATTGAGCCCCGCATCAGGCTCCTTCCTCTATGCTAAAGCAGGGAGCCTGCTTCTCCTCCTTCTCCCTCTGCCCCTTTGCCTCAGCTCAAGCTCTCTCTCAAATAAATAAATAAATAAATAAAATCTTAAAAAACAAAAAAGGATCATCCCTCAATAAACAAGTCAGAGTTATGAACAAATGAAGAAAACCACTAGGCTCCAGGAAGAAGGTTGCCATTTTGCTTGGCACACTTGCTGGAAGCTTTAACAACCTGGAGACCTCAGAAATATTTCCAATATGCAGAACTGTATTCACCAAGTTCAAGGGCAAAACTAGTGAAAGGAAAATTTTGCCACCATACTACTCTGTTGTGCTTCTTCCATGGAGGCAGGTGGGAGGAGTCCTTTCTCTACCCACCCACAAAGATTTGAATCCTTCTCAAGGGAAAGGGCCCAGTTTTGCTGAAAGCTTTCAGTTAACTCAATGCAATCAAAATCATTCATTTTCCAAGTTGTCAGCACCTGGAACACTGATGCGCATTCCCTTCCATCTGCTTCCTTTGAATTTTGTTGTTACTGGGGAATTAACTGCATTAAAATTAAAAGAAGCACATGTGTGCACACGCACACACACTTATGCACACTCTTGTGTGATGAAAGGTGCGACTTAACTTATTGTTCCTTGGAGCCCAGCCCAGTAACTAGTACCTAGCTTTCACTTAATAAATGTTATTTGAAACTAAATCAAATCAAACTGAATTGAATTGAGCTAAAATCAAGATATAAAGACAAAGCTATGGGAGCAAAAGAGGAGAGAAATGTCTAAGTCTGCTTGGAAGCATCAGAAAAAGCCCAAATTAAAATAACACCAAATGTGTTTGGAGGAGTCAAACACACCATTTTGACAATGCAATTTAATTGCACGGAGCAAACATTTATTTAATTTTAATAATAAATGCTTACACATTTTTACACAGCATTTTAATCTTTGAAACCCTTCCAGGCACTAAATAATTGAATTTTCTAGATTACATTCTTCAAAAATCATCCACATTGATTTAATGTTCCCTACAGAGTAGTTAAACGAAAATGTAAACAAATAAAGTAGAGACAGCACAAAGCTCAGGCCTCCTCTCTGCATTATTCGGACCACCCACCACCAAAGAGGTGGAACGAAGATGAGACAGATGGCCCTGATTTTGTCTGTGAGCAATGGGAGCCACCCATGTCAACATGGACACCAGGGTCACCTTATCATGCACACAAGGGAGATAACCAAAGAAGACACTAGGATCCTCCAGGCCCTTTAGGGCAAAATGACGACATCGAAAGCTCAATATGGGCTGTTCTCAACGCTCACTTTCTATAGTCACTTCTTTCCCCATAAACTAAAAAGCTTCTAGGAACTGTGTTGCTCTTTGAAGAACTCTCTAATCACACGAAGTGAGGTTTCTACACTGGAATGTATGCGTGCTGTGATATAAGTGTCTGTAAACAGATGCTTAATGGGATTTTCTTGTTGACCTAAGTCCATCTGCAGCTTATTTAAGAAAGACTAGAAACAGGGGCGTCTGGCTGGCTCGGTTGGTTAAGTGTCTGCCTTCATCTCAGGTCATGATCCCAGGGTCCTGGGATGGAGCCCTGAGTCATCCTTGGGCTACTCACTCAGCAGGGAGTCTATTTCTCCCTCTCCTCTGTGGTCCTCCAACCCTCAGCTCATGTGCGTGCGCACTCTCTTTCTCAAATAAATAAATAAAATCTTAAAAAAAAAAAAAAGACTAGAAACAAAAAAGAGTAACTGGAGAAAGTTACCAAATGAAAGAGGGAAAACTTCCTTCCACTCCAGGCCAGAAATGGGAGGGCACTCACAGGGGCTGGGGTTGTCTTCAAGAAGACAATGGGGGGGGGAGAAGACAATGGGGGGGCAGGTAAAATAAGGCAAAAGAAGAATGAGGGTACCGTCCCTTTCCTGCTGAGTCTCTGAGCCAAGAGGGTGAGGCCACAAGTAGGGAAGGAAGAAGCTCTGGATTGAATGGGAGACTGAACTTTTAATTTAGACTAGAGGAGGCACTTTAGCTCTTGAAAACAAGTCACAGTTATCAAAGCGATATTATTCTTATAACTGAAAGCCACTTAAAAGCAATGAGACATGCCTGTTGTGCCATCGTGGATAAGGGAGCAGAGATCTGGCAAAGCCATGAAAGGAAAAAGAAATAGCTCCATGTCCTGTTTGTATCCACTGAAATCATTCCATTTAATAAACTAGTTACACAGCCTTAAAACATCACCTCATTTGTCCTAACAGGGCCAAAGAAATATGCTCTTATGCAGCTGATTCTGTAAGCAGCTGTAATGACCCAGCTGGCTTAACTACATGGTAATCCAAATAATTGTGCAAAAATCAAATAAAATAAACAGCCGCACGAAAAGTTGACTGAATGGCCACAGATAGTTGTAACTTTAGACTTCTCTCCCTTTTTCCTCACAACTCTCAATAAAACCGAATAATAAAATTTAGACCAAGCTGTCATTAACATGACATTATGACTTGTCTGAATAATCAAAACCTGGCAGCCATTCAGTGTAATTGTTGTTTTAAGCAAACACTTTCCCACTCAGAAACAGGCCAAGGGACCAACCTCAATGACTAGTAAGGACCAAGTTTAGCTGGAGAAACGCATTTCAGCCTCGCCTTCAAATGTCCCAGGCTTAAGTAGCTTAAGCTACTTTTTATTTATTTATTTATTTTTTTATTTTTTCGTAAGCTACTTTTTAAAAGGACAAGACGCATACGTGACAACAGCCCACCCAGATTATTATGAAAATGGTCTCTTGATTTTGAATCACTGAGATGCCACGTTCTCATCCATTACCTGCAAGGAACCTGGAAGCAATCTCTCTCACCATGAGCGTTCATTTTCATTTCCACGTGTTGGAAAGGTCAGTCATCTAGACCAGAACAAAAAAAGAAAACAAAAAAATTAAACTGGTCAGGAGATCGCTGAATGAATCAACCAATAAAATTTTAGAATGCTTTGTGATTGTATGATAATGAAAGAATCTACAATAATAAAATGGCTCTCAATTTGAATTTACAATCCCTACTTACTTCATAAAGCCCCAGCATTTTAGAGGCGAGATTATCTTATTCACGAGGCTTCTGCCCGACTCATGAAAGAAGACTCTATCGTGGTTAAACTGGAGATAAAATGGGAGTTTTAATATGATTATAGGTCAGTGGTTTTTGAATTGTTAATGTATAAAAGACCCCAGAGGCATATGCTGAATATATAGTCCGTGAAAGACAAAATTAAATAAACAAAAAGCAATTTACAAGCTAGAAAACATTTTTTTAGTTCTCATGGTGCGTTATAACACATGTCCTCTAGCATCCAACTTAACAGGGCTGAGCTGACACCACAGAAAGGAGGCAAGTAAATTAATTTTGCTTCAGAGGCCCAGAACTAGGAGAAAATGGTTTGTGGAAAAAGCTTTTCAAAATGGAAAATATGAACCACAGGAGTAGACACTTGATTCCCGCAGGCATGGAAGTTCCTGAAGATGAGATTCATCCTAGTAATGTTACAAGATAATGAAGATGAGATATATTTATTTATGTGCTTATTTATGTTTGCTCTAGCCTACTTCCAGAAAGAATTGTAGTGAATGAGAAAATCCTAGAGACTAAGGGGGATATTTTCAATCTGGGTCAGGCGGTCATACTAAGTATGGTACCTATGAGGGGTCTTACACACGGCTTCCCCTGTAGCAGGTCAAGGATGATGTGGGCTGTGGCAATTCACTTCCCTACTTTCTTGACCCTTGGCCCCTCATTACTCACTTAGGCCACCTATTTCTCACCCTGAGATGCCCATCTGATAACGGCTCTCCAGAGGAGAGAGACGCCCTTCCCCATCAGTGTCATTGCACACACTCCACGGAGACTCCAGGAAGAAACATATGCTTCTCCTTTGCAGCAGCCTAGAAGCATGAGAAATGTTGTCTCAGCTACTCCTCCTAGTTAATGGTTTGAAAACAAGAGACACAGGTGGATTTGGTTACAAAACTTATCAGAAATGGTCATTACAGACTCTCAGATTCCCGGGTTCTCCAGCGCTAACTGGATGTCCCAACAGTTCAATACGGTTCTGACACTAACCACCTGGAGTGGTTAGTACAAGACCACTCTCACTTCAAATGCCAGGTGTGAATGGAATGCCTCGGCTGCTCACCCATCCTTCTGACTTGGCTACAAATTCTAGGGTTCCCATGTTCCCCTTTCAGTTTTGATGGTTATCTAGAACAACTCACAGAACTCAGGAAAATGCTATGCTTACTACTACCGTTTATTATAAAGAGTGCAAATGAACAGCCAGATGAAGAGGTACAGAGGGTGAGGTCCAGAGAAGCCCCAAGCACAGGAGCCTCTTCCTCCTGCAGTTGGGATGCACCATCCCCCTGGCACATGGAGGTGCTCACCAACTTGAAACATCCCTAGACTCATTGGGAGTCTGTGTGGAGGTTTCGTCATGTCAGCATGACTGAATAAATCCTTAGCCATTGGTGACTGAATTCAAACTCCAGCCCCTCTTCCATCCTCAGGCAGAGTCAGAGAGCGGGGCTGAAAGCTCCAACCTTCTGATCATGGCTTGGTCTTTCCTGCCACCAACTTCCATCCTGAAACTATTGAGGGACTCTGCCCAAAGTCACCTCATTATAGCAGAAACTCAGCTTGAGTGGTGAAAAGGAGCTTATTACAAATAACAATAAATGCTCCTTTCACCCGGTAACTCAGGAAATTCCAAGGGTTTTAGGAGCTCTGTGCCAGGAACCTGGGACAGAAATCAAACATACATTTCTTATACTGCATAGACTCATCTAGCATTCAACCTCAAAGGGCCATGAGATCCTCCAATTTAAACCAGCTATCCCACAGTAAGATCAACTAAGGCCCATTTCCTTTTCACCCCCAGAAACTCCCAGCCTATATAGTAGAGATTTCGATTTTGTTCCATAAACATTTCCTATAAGCCAATTCTGACTGTTAATCATTGTGGGACCTAGAAGAGTAAGACCTGGTTCATACCACTAACACTGAAGAGTGCTGTCCCTGCTGCATCCTGTTCAATCCTGTTAACTACCCTGTGCAATAGGACCCACTGTATAGACAAGGAGGACCTGAGGGTTCAATAGTTGAGGAAGGCCAAGGTCACAAGCAAGTAAGCTGTGGAAATGTCATTTGAGCTCAGGTCTAACTCCAGGGTCTGAGTTCTTGGCACCACTCTGCCTCCCAGCCACCGTGAGAGAGCAGACCACAGTGAAAAAACCACTGGCTCAGGATTAAAATAACCTGTAATCATCACTAAGAATGTGAGTCGGGCATGTCTGATATTGTGGCCCTGAGTGGGGGTGGCATCTCCGGCTCCTGTGAGTGGAGTTACTTTCAGTTACGGATGACATCATGGATGCAAGCACAAAAAAACGTTATATAATCGAAATAAATTGTTTCAAAAAGTTAAGTTTCACTCGAAATAAAACCTCATTAATTCAGATGCCACTAATTCATAATCAGTGCTATATTAATAGGAACCCGGCTGAATTTTACCTTTGCAGACACTTTCCTAATAAATCAGGAAATTAATCACATAGTTGTGTGAGATTTATTATACTCATTATCAGGTTCCAGAGCACTATATTATTCTCAATTAAAATTCTGCAATGCTACTTTGACTATTTTCATGATGACGATGATGATTTTTTTAATCCATGCTTGCAAAGCTTAATGGAAGGGCAAAATATAGTTCCTAGTATATGTAATATAGAGTTTTGAGATTAGAAATATTTATGCAGCAAGCATTTATTTTTACAAAATTTGCATAATCAGTTTAGCACGTTTATATTGTTTAATGCATATATACAGAAAAATCTATACTTTTGAGATATATTCTGTATAATCCTTACAAAGAATGTGGTTCAGGTGGTTATTGCCTAGGTAATGACATCATTCATAATAAAAACTACAACTTCTAAGACTCTAGTAGCATTGGGATTTAAAAGTTATTTAGCAATAAAATTCTAGGGGAGATCCTAAGGGTTCTTCCAAGCTATAAATATGTCAAATGCTTCATATGTATGAAACAAATAATCTCCTTTATGGAGTATTTGCTGGACAAAAGGGCTTTTCCCTCTTATTATTTCAGGTCCACATGAGGTGTGAATCTCTAGGTCCACTGTTAAGTTGTTGAACCACAGGGATGTCAACTGGGATGACATGGGATGGGATGGGATGAACTTAAAATAAATACATTGGAAGTCCCCTATGTGGGCTTTCCTACCTGCTACTCCCCTCCAAAAAATCTGGGTCTCTGATCCCAGCTCTTAATAGTGTTCAAACGTTGGGGTGCCTGGGTGGCTAAGTGGTTAAGCATCCAACTCTTGATTTAAGCTCAGGTTATGATCTCAGGGTGGTGAGACTGAACCCCAAGTCCAGCTCTGAGCTGGGCATGGAGCCTACTTAAGATTCTCTCTCTCTCCCTCTGCCTCTCCACACCTGTTCTCCATCCTCACCCCTGTGCATGATCTGTCTCTCTCTAAAAAAAAAAAAAAAAAAAAAAATTAAAGGGATGCCTGGGTGGCTCAGCGGTTAAGCATCTGTCTTCAGCTCAGGACATGATCCTGGAGTCCTGGGATTGAGTCCAATATCGGACTCCCTGCATGGAGCCTGCTTCTCCTTCTGCCTGTGTCTCTGCCTCTCTTTCTCTGTGTGTGTGTGTGTGTGTGTGTGTGTGTGTGTGTCTCGTGAATAAATAAATAAGATCTTTTAAATAAATAAATATAAATTTAAAAATACAAAATAATAGTGCTCAAAAGTTGCCAACAGGGGTGCCTGGGTAGCTCAGTCAGCTGACCATCTGACTCTTGATTTTGAATCAGGTCAAGATCTCAGGGTCGTGAGACTGAGCCCTATGTAGGGCTCTGTGCTCAGCAGGGAGTTGGCTTCTCTCCCTCTCCCACTATCCCTTCTCCTGCTTACATGTGCGCGCGTGCTCTCTCTCTCAAATAAATAAATAAATATTTAAAAAAACACAAAAGTTGCCAACAGTAGTGACTAAAATACAGCTTGACCCTAGAGCAACTTACTGAAATGGAGGCACATTTTGTAAAAATCAAAATGAAATTTAGTCTGAGTGATTTAGAATGAAGAAAAAAGGGGGGAGGAATAAGAACAAATTTTGGTGGGAAATGAGCCCCCGTGGTTTGAATGCAGCTAGCAAGGAGCTGTTCCTGGGGTGTAGAGGAGGTAAACACCAGAGGTAGACCCCATCCTGGCTGATGCCACGGGACTCAGCTGTGAGGCCCCTGTCCTCCTTCAGTTGTCTCAGACCACCATTATAGAAGAACCTCAGGAATTCAGGTTTAGTGGATTTGGAATCTGAGAGACTTCACAAAATCATAAAACGTTAAGACTGAGAGATCTAAGCAAGTGCGTTACCCAAGCTCCTCATTTCACAGATGGTACAGATAAGGAAAGTGAGGACAAAAGATCTTAAGCGACTTGTCCAAGGCTATACAGTAAGTTCCCTAAGAAAACCTTCTCCTGGGGATCCCTGTGTGGCTCAGTGGTTTAGCGCCTGCCTTTGGCCCAGGGCGCGATCCTGGAGACCCAGGATCGAGTCCCACATCGGGCTCCGGGGATGGATCCTGCTTCTCCCTCCTCCTGTGTCTCTGCCTCTCTCTCTCTCTCTCTCTCTCTCTCTATCATAAATAAATAAATCTTTTTAAAAAAGAAAAGAAAACCTCCTCCCTACATGGTCCTTCTCCAACCTACATGGTCACTATAGTATAGTTGAATTGTGTCCGTTCCAAAAGATGTGCCCAAGACCCGAGCCCTGGTAACTATGAGTGTGACATTATTTGGAAATAGGGTCTTTGCAGATGTAATTAAGTTAAAATGAGGTCCCATTGGATTTGGGTGGGCTTTAATTCAACGACTGATGTCCTTATAAGAGGAGGGAGATTTGTTTTGTTTTTTGTTTTTTGTTGTTTTTTTTTCTTTTCTTTTTTTTTTTTTTTTTTTTTTTTAGAGGAGGGAGATTTGGATACAGAGGAGAGAAGGAAAGAAGGTGATGACA
Source organism: Nyctereutes procyonoides (assembly GCF_905146905.1). Lineage (NCBI taxonomy): Eukaryota > Metazoa > Chordata > Mammalia > Carnivora > Canidae > Nyctereutes > Nyctereutes procyonoides. The sequence goes on along the minus strand of NW_026575082.1, from coordinate 14,521,676 downwards.
GGTGGAGGTTGCAGTAATGTAGCTATAAGCCAAAGAGCACCAAGAATTGTGAGAAACCCTGAGAAGCTGGAAGAGGCAAGGAGGATCCTTCCCCAGCGCCTTCAGAGGGAGCATGGCCCTGAAAACACCTCTGAAGGATTTCTAGCCTCCAGAGCAGTGAGATAATAAATTTCTGTTGTTAAAGCCGCCCAGTTTGTGATAACTTGTTACAGCAGCCCCAGGAAACTAATACAGTCACATTCACATATAACAGCATCAAAACCCTGTCTGTGCTTAGGTAGCTTACAGGGACCTAAATCTCCAGGGAAGATTCATAACTGACCACAAACACACATCACAGAAAGTGTGTTTATTCAGCATTTGCCATTTTCTGAAGTGCCATACCTTACTTCATTTAATCCTCATAACAACACAATATAATGTATAATTCACCCATTTTCAAGATGAACAAATAAGAGTCTGGAGAATGTTAAGGAATTTGCATAGAGTCAACAAACTAACTAGTAAATGCTGAAGTTGGGAATCAATCTGGGAGTGTGCACCTCAAAACCCAGGTTCTTAGCACTAGCTTAGGCCAGCTGCATGTGGCGGGTCAGCCTGGACACTGAATGTACCAGAGTTGTGTAACACAGCAGCCCTGCACTCGTGGGATTTCAATAACTGTAAACAGTTGTCTAAAAGGAAGGGCCAGACATGCCAGAGTTGTTTAATAGGCCACTAAAATGTCAGATAGCAATCTGACTCTACGAGTTCACCTTCCTATCAAGCATTCCTCTGTATCTGGGCCTCTGCGTTCATTCATTCTTTCCTCCAATAAACATAGGCTACATGTCTTCATATGCCAGTTGCTCCCGTAAGTGCATTAGTGGCCACTCAGGGGATGAGACATTAGCTTTGTCCTGATAGAGCTTATAGGGAAGTTTTGGTAAAGTTAAAAAGACTAGTTCTGTGCTGTGGTTTGCAGATGCTTGCTTGCCCTTTAGTGAATTTAGAATTTTCCCCTTAGTATTAAAAATGTAGCTCAGAAGAGCACCGGTTGGACCCTTTGAATTTCTTCTCACTTGCCCAAAGGCATGAGAAAGAAAGCTCAGAAGCAGGAGACTGAAAACAGAGGAGCACATTTCCCAAGCATGCTCCAAGGAAAAGAGAATGAATTTGGTTTCACGCTCTTCACAGCTAGATTTTTGGGGCAAATAAGTGGTTTCAAGGCACAAGAAAGGCATGAAAACAGCAAAAGCAAAGACACAGGAGGCATGAAGTTTCACAGAATATGTAGGATGCTTTGAGATTAATGCAGCCAAAGTACTGTGTGTGTGTGTGTGTGTGTGTGTGTTCACCTGCTCCCAGGTACATACGCACAGACGTGCACAGACAGGTGGTTGTAGGGGCAGTGTTGGCTGGTGGTGTTGGAAACGTAGATGGGTGCAGCTGAGCTCAGGTGTTTACCAAAAAGGCACACAGAACATGTAGTTGGAACAGAGCAGCTTAGAAGGGTGACCTGGGAGGAAGCCCTCATATGTAAACTGAGACTTTATTTCACGCAGAACCAGCCCTGGGGGGATAAGGGGAAGCTTTCTCTATTTTAACTGCAGTTTTAAATAAGGAGGCTAAAAACTTTCCCAGGTATGCTAAGACCTGATGCCAATTAATTAAAGCCTTACTTTTAAACCTCATCCTTCCCCTCTGCTGCAGTCATCACCAGTAGCCTGACCTGAATAGAGAAGCTTCACAACTTTCACTGACAAAATTTTTTAATTCTTAAATTCTACTACAAAATTAAGATCTCGTTCACTGTGATTTTTTTTTAACAGGGTAAGAATTATTCCCCAAACATATCTATGTTACAAACTGCCAAAGAAAGGAATTTTGTCCAGCTTGAAGATTATCTCTCGACCAGAGGCTGGTAGATATTTTCTATGAAGAGCCAATGAGTCAATATTTTAAGTTGTGCAGGCCATTTGGTCTCTGTCATGCCAACTGGGAAGTTTCAGTGTGAAAGCAGCCATAGACGACATAAATAAGTGAATGTGGCTGTGTTTCAGCGAAACTTTACAAAACGAGGCAGGAACAGATCTGGTTTATGTGCAATAGTTTGCTGACTCTTGCTCTAGCCACATAACCTTCCTCTTTTGCAGTCAAAGAATGTTTAATCCACTTTTATAACTTGCCAATTTTAATTATATTATTCCATTTTCTCCTCACTTTGATCGTTCAGATTCATATTCTCATACATATTTGTATAAGCAGTGACTTTCTTCATCCCTGGGGCAGTATCATATGGACTGGAAAGCATTCAAAAGAATGGCTTTACCATTTCACTTTCACTGTTATCAATAACAGAGTCCCTTTAGTTCACCTGATTCTTTGTAGAAATGTGAGTAGGCAATCAAAATGATGGCCCTCAGGGCACCTGGGTGACTCAGTTGGTCAAGCACCTGCCTTCAGCCTGGGTCATGATCCCAAGGTCCTGGGATTGGCCCCCATGTCAGGCTCCCTGCTCAGTGGGGAGTCTGCTTCTCCCTCTCCCTGACTCCCACTCATTCTTGCTCTCTCGCTCTCTCTCTCAAATAAATAAATAAAATCTTTTTTTGAAAAAAATAAAAAGCAATACCCCTCTAAGGGAACAAGGTCATAGCACAAATAGCAGAGGGTATCACCAGCCTTGACTTTGTATATTAAGATTTTATTAAAACCATAGCTGGGAGGGGCTCCCAGCTGGCTCAGTCAGTAGAGCATGTGACTTGATCTCGAGCCTGAGTCTGAGCCTCACATTGGATGTACAGATTACTTAAAAATAAAAATAGATAGATAGATAGATAGATAGATAGATAGATAGATAGATAGATGATAGATAGATAGATAGATGATAGGTGCCTGCCTGGAAATCTCTAGCTAGCTCAAATCTATGAGCTAGCAAGCCACACATCTCTTTAATCCACTCTACAAATTACTCCTAATCAGATAGTAAACAATATGGTTACCCTTCAACTCATGGTAACAGAAAGAATCATGACTCAGAATCTCAGAATCAGGGACACTTGCGTGGCTCAGTGGTTGAGCATCTGCCTTCGGCTCAGGTCATGATCCCTGGGTCCTGAGATCGAGTCCCACATCGGGCTCCCTGCGAGGAGCCTGCTTCTCCCTCTGCCTATGTCTCTGCCTCTCTGTCTCTCTCGTGAATAAATAAAATCTGTAAAAACAAACAAACAAAAGAATCTCAGAATCAAAAATTATCTCAGACAGGGGTAGGTCCCAATTACATGTGTGTCCCTTTAAGTAAAAGGAACAGAGTGGGGGCACATATGAATGCAAAATTGGGTACAAAAGTGAATTTTATTTCAAATGAGAAAACAAATTTCAACAACTATAAACTCTAAAAAGCTGGGAAATACTACAATCATTTATTTCAGATTACCTTTAGGGTTTCCTAAAGGTAATACTAAGATAATTCCTTTCTGTCACATTTAAAATTCTGGCTGGGTTTAAAGAGGACACTTATCACAATGAACACTGAGTAATGGATAGAATTGTTGAATCACTACATTATACACCTGAAACTAATGTGACATGATGGGAACTATACTGGCATTGAAAAACTTAATAAAAAATAGCAAAATAAAATTTGGGTTGGTTAACAGTTATGCAAAAATATTGAAAATTAATCTAAAGTCAAAGAATACACAAATGCAATTTGAATACTTTTATAATTGATGTTTCATTGAAGGAGTGACATAGCGTGTCATCAAATTATTCTTCGTGTAAGAGCCCTGTCACTGGGCTTTCTCTTTTGCCTTTGTCACTTGTTTTTTCAGGCTATTCTGCTGTGTTGTGGCAATTTTGCATGCTATTTCATCTGGAACCACCAGACTTTGTCAGGACAAGACGTGTCAGATATTCTAAAATTCAATCCGATATGCTGGAATACATAAAAACATGCAACTTCACAATGAATTGTACTCATTTCCAGCACTACTACACATGTGTTTTCTACAAACCCTGGAATTCTGATAAATTCTGTTTCAAGAAATTCCTAGAAAAAATATTAAGTTGCAGTCAAAAATAGTGGTGGGGCAGCCCTGGTGGCTTAGTGGTTTAGCGCTGCCTTTAGCCTGGGGTGTGATCCTGGAGACCCGGGATTGAGTCCCACATCGGGGTCCCTACATGGGGCCTGCTTCTCCTTCTGCCTGTGTCTCTGTATCTCTCATGAATAAAGAAATAAATAAAATCTTTTAAAAAAATAGTGGTCAGGGTGCCCGACTAGCTCGGTCAGTGGGGTTTGAGACTTTTGATTGTGGGGTTATGAGTACAAGCTCCACGTTGAGTGTGTGGAGATTATTTAAAATCTTAAAAAAAATTTTTAAAAATGTCAGTGGCCCTAATTGATCATGATACAGAGATCTGCATGTTTATGGAAATGTGTGCCCATGCAACACATTGAGAGGCCTTGAAAAGGTCTGTGAAGAGGCTCACAAGTTTCAGCTGCATTATTATCATGGTAAGCCCACCTCTGACCTTCAAAAGCACTTAGTTTAGGTTTCATATCAATCACGTATCCCTGGTCGTTAACCAGCCTCTATAAAACACGCCCTATGATACTGAGTCTATTACATCCTAAACCAACCCATTCCATTTTTAGGCATTGTATTAGGGTTCTCCAGAGAAATAGAACCAATAGGATAGATATAAATATGGATGAAAAGAAATTTATTTTAAGGATTGGCTTGGGATGCCTGGGTGGCTCAGTGGTTGAGTGTTCAGCTTGGGGTGTGGTCCTGGGGTCCTGGGATGGAGTCCCACATCGGGCTCCCTGTGGGGAGTCTGCTTCTTCCTCTGCCTGTGTCTCTGCCTTTCTCTCTGTTTCTCATGAATAAATAAATAAAATCTAAAATAAGAATTTTATTCAAATCCAAGTAGTTCATCTGGGATGTGGTTCTAGGAAGCACCAATAGGGAGGGGAGTGGGGAATTGAGAGGGAAGAGAAAGCAGCCAACAGGGTGTTACCAAGCCAATGACCACTATGAACAACCTGCGCTCTTTCCTTGGGTAACTCTGGAAGCCTGTGTAGAACACCAGCCTCAGAGTTATCCCACTTAAAGAGTGAGGAAGTTAGGGATTTATACAGCAATGCCCATCAGTTACTAGTTGAGGGCTGCTCTTGAGAGAGACTGGGCTCCAGCTTTCAGAGAAAGTCCTCGAAGAGATGCATAGGCTAGCAGCTAGAACTCAGCCAGCCTGCACTTCATGGTCAGATCTAGGGCAATATGGGCAGCACATTCTCCAGGTCAGAATGCCCAGGAGTCTTCGAGGTTCTGCACACACAGAATAGCTAGGGGTCTTCTCTTCCATTCTGTTCTATCAGATGGTTTTGCCTTTTCCTTTGTGTGTGTGTGTGTGTGTGTGTGTGTGTTTTGACTTAGAACTGAACATTATGCTCCATGTGTGGTCTTGCCTTCTCATTCCCTAAATTTCTGGCCCACAAAGAATATACACAACATAAAATAGGCAGCATCATTGATTAAGAAAAAAAAATAATAATCAAGTTCAGCCATGAAAACACCCAAGAGAATTTAAGCACATTTGACAACAGTGGAGTGGGCTTGGGATGGTTCTGATGCAGTGTGTCTACTGGGGCCCCTGTGTGGGTTTTACTGATGCATCCCCCGGGCAACTGGGAAATTCTATTTTCTTTAAAAATTCCAGACAGATTCACTCTTTCCTTGTCACCTGTCACCTAAAAGGATATTCTTTAGGGCTGTCATGTAAGCAAGATCTAAGTCTGAACTATGGAGAATGCATAAACAACTGTTTTTAGTAGATAACCAAAAATAGTAAGCTCTTTGCCATAAAGTGACAGAATTATGTACGGTGATTCATTACTGTAGAGGTTTATTTTTTAAAGATTTTATTTTTAAGTAATCTCCACACCCAGTGTGGGCCTTGGAATCACAACCTCAAGATCGAGTTGCATGCCCTATGGACCAAGCCAGCCAGGCACCCCCATTACTGTGGCAGTTCTAAAATACACTTAAAATTCTTTGCTATTCCTATGTTATAAGTTGGTTCTTAATTGCCTTCCCTTTGAGTGTGGGTTATATTTGGGTTCTAATAAAGAGAATGTGACAGAAGCAACCACTTAGGAATTCTGAGTAAGCCGTAACAGGCGTTGTGGCTTCCTCCTTACTCTCAGGCTACTCTCTCAAGAAAGCTAGCTGCCATGTTGTGAAAACACTTGAGCAGCCCCATGGAGAAGTCCACATGTCAAGAAACTGAGGCTTCCAGCCAAGGAGAGCAAGGGGAACAAATCATCTTAAAACAGGTCATCTGGGCCTAGTCAAGCCTTCAGATGACGCCTGTTCTGGTTGACTTCTTGACTGCCACCTCATGAGAGATCCTGAGCCAGGATCACCAGCTAAGTCACTCCTGGATTCTTGACCCTCAGAAATTGTGAAAGAGAACACATAATTGGGTTTTCCTTTTGAAGCTGCTATGTTTGGGTGTCATTTGTCTCACAGTGATAGAGAACTGCTACATGGAGAACACATGCACGGCCGATTGGTCTTGTTAGATAATCAAAACTTGCCTGCTCTTTACCTGAAAGTCGTAGAGTTCCATCTTGTGATTCATTGCCATAAAACTTCCATTTTCCTCTAGTTCTTAATGAAATTCTAAATCATTTATCAATAACCTTCCATTACCATTTCTTGAATTGCACACGTTTTTAACCTATCGTACCCCACCCCAAATCTCAGCAATGTAAACGCTACTGAAGACTGCACCACCAGCACTTAAATCCCATCATTGGATGGCCCTGCCACCTGGCCCCAGGAGCTAGAGAATAAATGTCTTACTTAGAATAGGGCAAAGGTGGTGGGCATTAGGGCAAGGTTTTATTTTGATATGTTTCATTGATTAACTCTTTTATCTTTCTTTTCTTAGCTCCTTTCACAAATGATTTTTTAATAGCAACATGTGAAATGCAACTGATTTGGCTCTAGCCCATAAAAATGTCTTCCTGTCTTTGGTGCCTTGCAAGCAAAAGCCAATCCCATGGACTCTGGCCAATTAGTGTCTCAGCAGGGAAGTATTTCTACGTAAGGCAAGGGTTCCCTGTGCCTTCCAGGCTGCTATGGGGAAGTAATAAAATAGTAAATTATGGCTGGGTGGAGAGCTAGCCTTTGGTCCTTGATCCTGCTTCTCTGACAATAGCCAATAGGCTTCTACTTGTGGTAGACTGAACTTACCTGGTTTCCTTTTTTTCCCCCAAACAGCTGCAGTTGCAAGTTATTGCTTGCCAGAACTTATTTCTCTCATACCTGTTTTAACATTTATCTATGAGCAAGAAAAAGCTGATGGAAGGAAACAGATATTTTGCTGGCCTCAAATTATAGGTGACTTAAAGGATTGAATTCATACTGACACCACGATGGAATCAAGAATATTTTTTCCTACAGTTATGTCCAAACTAGAGAGTGAAATAGACTGCTGGCTGTGGGTATAAGTATATATGCTCCAGGTTCTTAAATTATTTGCGTCATTTAGAAAGTCCAAGTCAATTAAAGCATGGCTCAGCACGGTTACTGGATTGTAATTATCCCTCAAAAGATATGCATGTTTTACCTGGCAACAAAAATTCTCAGGGTGAGTGAGTGAGTTTGTGAGAATCTCAGCTGGTGGATTTGCACCTCTGATCCTTGCCATTCAGCTGCCCTTAAGTCCAGACACCACCATACCACTGCCCAGTTTGAACTTCTTCCATTTGGATGTTTATCTGTGGGCCTTTCTTGACTTCCCAATTCTCATTTTAAATTGAAATATTGCAAGCCAAGCCAAATTAGTGTATTACAAGGGTGTATTCCCATCTCTTCTATTGTTCTGTAATTATGAGTCGGGTCCAAGATGATTTGGAATCTTGTGCCAATCCTTAAGTTATTCCAAATTGCGTGATTTGGGGATGAGTCTTAGAAAGTCTGGCACACAGTAGGCACTCAGTAAACGTTTATGGACTCCTGGTATATACACATGGTACTTTTTTTTGCTGAGACAATTTTCTATTTTCAATAGACAGTAGAGGCAAGATATTCCTGGCACATGACACAGTGACTTGGGTGACTCTGATAACAGGGATTCCTGGAAGGGTTGATTTCTTCCAGTTCCTTTATTATCATATCATCTCCTAGTCTTAATTGATTTTCTCAAAGATCTACAGATATTAGAATAAATATGCTGGGGCCTTAATAGTGACCTAGTCCATAAGGATATGGAATTCACTTGTCTATCCAAGACTTCTCACTACCTGAGCTAGAAGAGCCTTTCTAACACATCCTCTTGTATGGCCCCGGGTACTAACATGATAGCTTGGTTCTCAGGGTTTTCTTGTAATAAAATGAAAGAGGATGGAAGAGAAATAAGAGAAAGGGCCCTTGAACCCCCAAATTTAGCATATTCATATGAACATAAAAGAAGGAAAAGATACAATGCCAAAATTGAACTTTAAAAATTCATCCTAGGAGAGTTGTTGTTGTTGTTTTTTCCCCTTCATAAACTGAAATCTTCCTATCTCCTTATTTTGGTGAAAGAGATGAGAAAGATTGATGAAAGCACCTTTCTTGCCAAAGTCCTCTCTGTCAGTTCAGAGCAAGGAAAATTAAAATACCAAACAAATGCATCCATCATGATACACTTCTTGTCTCCTTTTCATCTTTCTTCTACTTCCTAGATTACTAATTTCTCAGTCACCTTGTCTTCACTCCCAGTCTGATGGGGAGCATATTTATAACACTTAATACTTGCTATATCTACAGATACTGGGGCTTCAGTACTTAGTGTCTACTCTATACATAGGATCTCAAAAAGTTTCAAGATATTAATTAACTGTCTCAAGCTATTTCAGAAATTAGAAAGTGCGCTTGGGTGGCTTAGCCAGTTAAGCATCTGACTCTTGATTTTGGGTCAGGTCATGATCTTGGGGTGATAATATGGAGCCAACATCAGCCTCCCCACTCAGCAGGGAGTCTGCTTGAGAGCCTCTTCCTCTGCTCCTCCCCCACTCATTCTCATTCTCTCTCTCTCTCTCTTTCTTTCTCTCTCTCTCTCAAATAAATGAATAAATCTGTTTTAAAAAGAAATCAGGGGCACCCAGGTGGCTGGGTAGGTTAAGCATCTACCTTCAGCTCAGGTCATGATCCAAGGTCCTGGGATTGAGCCCCAAATCAGGTTCCCTGCTCAGCGGGGACCTTGCTTCTCCTTCTCTCTCTGCTGCCTACCCCCTTGTGTTCTCTCACTCTCCTTTCCCCTCTCCTCAAATAAATAAGTAAATACAATTTTTTAAATTAAAAAAATAGAATAGGTAAGAAAAGTGAGCTTTAGAAAATCAAAGGATAACTATTGGCACTAGTAAAAACTTGAGGATTTCCTCAGGACACTAAGGCTGCCTATCACATTCAACCATTGGCTGCTTGACCATAGGCACGGGTATCAGTCAGTGTAAGTTAGGTTACACTGTGGTAACAAACAATCTTTAGAACTAAGATCACTCTCCACTTACACCACCTATCTATCACAGGGTGGTTGTGGCTTTGGGCCACGTCATCCCTACTGTCAGATGGAGGCTAATGGAGCAGTTTCTACCTTGGATCTGGCCAGTTTTGTGGCAGAGGGTAAAGAGCACATGGAAAATAACATGCTGGCTCTTAAAGCTTTTCTCCAGAAGTGGCCATGTCATTTCCACTCTCAGTCTGTTGGCTGGAACAAGATCAATGGCTTTGTCAATGGGACAGGGACATAGTCCTTTCACAAGGGAGGGGCACCAGGTATTGTGCCTGTTATACGATCTCTCCTAGTAAGAGGTCTCTGTTCTCTCACTTGTGAAAAAAGTTTGCCCTAAGTTAACTCCCGGATAAAGCTTATGATCTAATAATTCTGGAACCACTTGGCAATAAAGGAGGGTAGTATTATAGTTGTTGCTCATACCTGCCCTCTCTAAGTATCATAAATGCAATGATTCCTCATAAAAGCAACAGGCGAAGTTAGGAATGGTTTTTCGTTCAAGTCATGGTTGGTCCACTGTTTCTGGAAGATGCTTACCAGCAACAACCAGCATTCTTTCCAACTCAAAATTCTATGAAACTAACACAGAGGAAGTCAACAGAGGCTGAGAATTCTATGAAAACACTCAAGCCACGGTTTTCTTTAAAATGTATCTGCTTCATAATTATACGTAAAATCTCAAAATACTAATCTGGCTTTTCACGGGCATCTTTGCCCGTCAGGTTACCTTATGTAGGAGGAAATCTTAGAACCCCACCCACTCTTGGCTTGTGCAGGCAAAACCCATGGGTCGGTCTCTGGTTCCCATTCAATTTGTATTGAGAGAGTCACATTATTTACCTGATTATATTAAAATGGGAGGCTACTACAGATGCAATTCTTACCAAAAAAAAATCTGGGGGTGCCTGGGTGGTTCATTTGGTTGATCATCGGACTCCTGGTTTCAGCTCAGGTCATGATCTCGGGGTCATGGGATCAAGCCTCCAAGTTGGGCTCCCCGCTCAGCAGTCTTTTTGCGATGCTCTCTCCCTCTGCCTCCCACCACTTGTGTGCATGCTCTCTCTCTCTCTCTCGTAAATAAGTAAATAAGATATTTTTAAAATCTGGGGTACCCAGCTGGCTCAGTGGGTGGAGCATGTAACTCTTGATCTCAGTGTGATGGGTTCCAGCCCTAACAGTGATCAGAGATTGCTTAAAAAAAAAAAAAAAAAAAATCTAAAAACAGATGTTTGGGGAAGGGAAAAGTAAAGTTACTAATAAGTGATTTATATATTATAGGTGAGTATGGCTTATCTGAAATCCTTAAAGCCAGATATATTTAAGAATTCATAATTTTGGGGATCCCTGGCTGGCTCAGCAGTTTAGCGCCTGCCTTCAGCCCAGACCATTATCCTGGAGTCCTGGGATCAGGTCCTGCATCGGGCTCCCTGCATGGAGCCTGCTTCTCATTCTGCCTGTGTCTCTGCCTCTCTCTCTCTCTCTGTCTCTCTCTGTCTCTCATGAATAAATAAAATCTTTGAAAGAAAAAGAATTCATAATTTTCAGGTTTCAGAAAGGTAATACAGTCCATATACCATATATTATTTAACACCTCATCAAGCTGTGAGGCTGGATCCATAATCAAATATATTAAGTATTCCAGCATCAAAAAATTTATCAAATATAAATGCACACAAGTATAGAAAATAAAGACAATAAATAACTTTATATGTGTTCGGATCTGATTTTTTTTTTTTTTCCAGATGAGTTTGCTGCAAGCTTATAATAAAATTCTGGGTTTTCAGAGCTTTGAGAATTTGGGAATTGTGGATAAGAGTCTGTGGATTTGTATTTTATTCAGTATTTAAGATAATCATATTTAGTGATCTATAGAGTATATTAAGTGAAAAAAAAAAGCAAGGTAGAGAAAAGTATGTATAATACGCTACCTTTATCTTGGGGGGGGGAGGAAGTGAATATTTGCTTATATTTGTAAAATTTGCTTATACTAAAAAGAAAAAGGAGGAGGAAGAGGAGAAGCAAGAGAAGATAAACCAAAAACTAAAACCAAAAACTAGAACAGTGGTAGTGATGTGGAGAACAAAGGCAAAAGAAATGTAGAAAAAAAGTAAATCTTATAACTTGCAGCTCACTGACAAGTCCTTGGGACAAGCAGAGTGCCCTTCTTCTTCCAGGACCTCGTCTGCTTCAAGGTTAATGCTTTGCTAGGGGCAAAAAGCAACCTTAACTTGACATTAGCCCGACCTCCAGGATCCTATAAATCTTTAACATATATATAAAAAAAAAAATCCCCTTGGAAACTTCCTTTGTCTCTGCCCCTCCCCAAGATATATGTTGGCAATCATCCTCCAATCATATGGCCCACTGATCTACGTCTAAAGGGTCTCATCACTACTTAACTGTAGTACATGGTCTTAACAGTCTCCAGCCCATCCAGGTCCCAGAAGCCTTGCTTCCAAATTCCTTAGAGACTTACACTATCCCTAACATCTTCCCAACTTAAAAGTATATAACCAGCCACTCCTCATAATCCCAGAGCACTCTTTCTGCTCACGGGTCCTGTCCTGGCATTTAACAAAACCACCTTTTTATATTAAAAAACAAAAAACACAAAACACCTCTTTTTTCCCCAAAGATGTCCCAAGAATTCTTTTTTGATCGTTCACTCCCCAACCCCAAAACATTTCACATCAGAAGTATGGGAAACGAAATGGAGACGATTGGGCTCAAAACTGGCCTTCTATGAATATACCTTGACTGTAAAGCACATTTAAGTTTTAAAAATATGCAATCCTTAAAAATCTGAAGCACAATGAAGTGAATGAATGGGCTTCTGGAGAATCAAGCCGACAGCAGAACTTCACCAAAGGATCATGCCGTGACTCTAAACCACAGACTTTAAATGAACATCCTTTAGGGAATGTAACCTAAGGACAAAATAAACTATTAAAAAAATCAAACTTTCCATTTATCACATTGTTGGTGGTAGTGTTGCAATTATTATTCTGAAACTATTGTCTATATTTTGGATAAAGCAAATGAGTAAGTATGATGGTTTGAGTTGGGAACCAGGCTTTTATTTTGTTGTTGTTTTTATTTTTTAAAGACTTTATTTATTTATTTATTTATTTATTTATTTATTTATTTATTTGACAGAGAAAGCACAAGGAGGGAGGAGTGGTAGGTAGGCAGAGACAGAGGGAGAATCAGGCTCCCCGCTGAGTGGTAAACCCTACTGGAGGCTGGATTCCAGGATTTGGAAATTGTGACCCAAACCGAAGGCAGGTGTTTGTTTAACTGACTAAGCCACCCAGGAGCCCCGGGAACCAGGATATTACAATCGGAGTAACTGAATTTGAATTGGAAGCATCAGTCTGAAGTCAACGGCCAAAATGAAAGGAGAATATATCTGATGACGAAAACAAAGGCATAAAAAATGTAGATAAAATTAAGTTTCCTAAAAAAAAAAAAAGTTAAGTTTCCTTACAACTTGAAGCCCATTGACAAATGCTTGAGGCCCAGGAGAGTAAGACATTCCTCAAGGAACTCTCAACAACCTAATGTTAATGCTTTGCTAGAGGCAAAAAGCAACCTTAGCAAACCTTAGCTTGACAGTAGCCAGATCCCAAACCCTGTAAATCATATGAAAATCTTTTTGGAAACTTCTTTCATCGCCCCCCCCCAACTTAAAAATATATATCAATTGCTCTTCACAATCCCAGTGCCGTACTTTCTGTCCACAGGTCCTGTCCCCCTGCTCTAATAAAACCACCTCTTTGCACCAAAAACATTTCAAGAATTCTTCCTTGAGAAGAATGAAAGAAGAAAAAAATGAGAAGGAAAAGCAATACTTACAAGAGACTTAATAAACATGCCAACCAATGACTGAGACATATATTTCCTTGTTCTACCCGTTGATTAAACCCTAAAAGCAATGGCCAACTCCAGTAATGAGCACTGGAAAGCAATAAGATGATGGTTTCCAAATACAGCCTCCCATGAAAGGGAACAGGGCTTGTTGGAGATACAGCTGAGTCCAGATCTGAGGTAGGAAATGTATAATACAAGCCTGGAACTTTTCTCATCCCTGAAGAAGGAAGGTCACTGGTGTTCTGTCAAAATGAGTTGGAGCAAACTTGAAGCTTCCAGTGGTCTGACCTGGGACAATTACAGCATCAGTAAGACTAACTACCGTGGACTTAAACTGATCAAATACGTTTAAATCTATGAAACAAACTTGCTTTTAGAGGATGCTACCAACAACACATTCTTTTTGAAAACAGGTAAATAAAGGGAAAGAATGAAGCATTTAATCTACCTCTCCAGTGCTATCTATCTCTGGGTTACCAAATAATTGATGAGGAGACATTTCTTTTTATAGAAAAAATTATCCTGCTAGGAAATAAAGAAAGAATGGCAAAATTAGAATAACCCTCTTTTGCAATTCCTAATTAAAAAATTAACCCAGGCATCGCTCATCGATGGCTGTTAGCATAACAAAAAGATAATTGGATGCTATGTTCTTTGGAATGGAAGTCACAAAAAATGTATATGAACCTGACCAAGACTTTAAATTTAATTACCAATTTATAGCCAAATACAGGGGACAGAGAAAGATATAAAATGATAACATGGGGATGCAGTAGACAAAATTTTGTATATTAAGTGTATTTTACTCCAATATTTTGACCTCTGGTGTCTTACTGACCTCGGGAGACTGTCCTCCTAGGGTTAACCAATCCCTAGCAATGGTAAACAACTTACCTTCAAGCCCACCTTTCATATGCAAACTGACCAATGCAGAGCCACCCCACCCCCATCTTCCACTGGGCTTTCACAATTCAGGGAAACACTCCCTTGCCTTAGTCACACCAAACAACTAGAGATCGTCCTTAAGTCCCAGAGCCTGTTGAAATGAACCCAGCTAGCCAATCTTGCTTACCCTGCCTCGCCTTGCCCACAGACCACTATAAAGGCTCTTGCCTCCATTTTCCTCCATCCTTCCACCTCCCAACTGACACTGACGCTTCCAGGGTGGCTTCTTCCGCCTGGCGTGTCCCCTCCTCTTGGGGGTATCTCCAGATCTGTTGGTCTCCCCAAACCTGAACAATAATAAACTCTACATTTGAAAGCACCTTGCCCATCGAAAACCTCTATAAGACAAATGACAAACAATCACAACGGAATTAAAAGGAAGAAAGGGAAGAAGAAAAGAAAAAAAGATACACAGCAAGGAAGTAAACTAAGAGGGAGAGAAAAACTTAAGTTAAATGAGTCCTAAAAATTACATCAATCAATTGCAAAGTATGGACCAGATCTTCCTCTGAATTTAAACCAATGCTTAAAAGCATGATGAGACTTAATGGAGAAAAGTGAACACTGACTGACCAGCTGACATTTGATGTTATGAAATTACTGATCATATTTTTAGGGGTGATTATGGAATTGTTGTTACAGTCTTAAATATTTTATTTATTTTTAAAGAATTTATTCATTTATTCATGAGAGATATATAGAGAGAGGCAGAGACACAGGCAGAGGGAGAAGGAGGCTCCATGCAGGGAGCCTAACATGGGACTCAATCCCATGCCTGCCCTGAAGGCAGGCAGCAAACCACTAAACCAACCAGGGATCCCCTATTTATTTATTTATTTTTCCTATTTATTTATTTTTAAGCAAACTCTTTGTCCACCATGGGGCTCAAACTCACAACCTCAAGATCGGAAGTCACATGTGGGGCTCAAACTCACGACCATGAGATCAAGAGTCACATGCTCTACCAACTGAGCCAGCCATTCGCTCCTGTGGCTAGGTTAAAAAGAGACTTAATCTTTTACAACAATCTGGAATGGGGGGAGGGGTGTTAGGTAAAAGTAGGAAAAAGTAAGATTGGCTTCAAGTGATAGGTGTTGAAGCAGGGTTATGAATACAGAGGGGTTAGGATGTATACTATTCTGTTTACGGAATCTTCATAATAAAAATAAAAATCCTTTGAAGAAGCTTTTCTTTTTTTTTCTTTTTTTTTTTTTTTAGATTTTATGTATTCATTTGAGAGCAAGAGAGAAAGAGAGAGCACCCATAGGAGAGGGAGAAGCAGGATCCCCACTAGGCAGGGAGGTGGGGGCTCCATCCCAGGGATGAAGTTTTGGATTACAGGTGAGGTTTGATGGGGTGAGGTCTGGAGCCGATGACCAAGAAAGAATTCTTGAGATGTCTCTGGTGCAAAATGGTGGTTTTATTAAAGCCCGGGGACAGGACCCGTGGGCAGGAAGAGCAGCTGCCCCAGGCCTGTGAAGAGTGGCTGATTATATACCTGGGAGTTGGGAGGGGTTTGGGGATAGTGTACTGTCTAAGGAATTTTGGAAGCAAGGTTTCCAGGACCTTGAGGGGCTAGCTATTGTTGGGAAAAGATCATTTATTACCGTCTAATAAAACCTTAGTCATGAGACCCTTCAGATTTATATCAGCGGGCCATATGCTGGCGGGATGATTGCCAACACGTGTCTTGGGGGGGGGTTAGAGATAAAGGAAATTTCTAAAGGAACTTTAGTAGGCTTACAGGATCCTGGGGGTCAGGTTAAGATTGCCTTTTGCCCTCAGCAAAGTATGAACATTGAGGCAGTTGAGTCCGTAGAGGAATGTTCCTCTGCCTGTTTTAAGGATTTGTCAATGTGCTTTGTCCTCAGCTAGTCCTCTGTTCCCCATCACCAGGACCCTGGGATCATGACCTGAGCTTCGCAAAGACAGACACCTAACCCACTGAGCCACCCAGGCATTCCTGAAGAAACTTCTTTGAAGAACATGTTCAATGGCCCAAATTTTTAGAAAAGATAAATGAATTCAGAATGACTAAATAACTTGCCCAACTGCTGATACATGGTGGACCCAGAGCCCAAATCCAGGTATGCCCGACCACCCAAACTCTGCCCTCCCAAGTGAAAAGAGAGGCTACCTCTGGAGGCAGTACTCTGTAGAGAAGAGCATGGCGTTATTTCTTAGTCCCAAGGCACCAGCCAGGAGCAAGAGGAACAACCGAACTTGTGGCAACAAGGCTTCCTGCTGGGGACCTATTACTTGGTTTCTCTGGGTTGTACCCCAGCCCTTACTCCCAATGTTCCCCTGCAACACAGACCACCCTGACTTGGGGAGGGGGGTGGCATTTCCCTTTCAACGCTCCATACTGCTCTGCAGAAAGTTTACCAGGACAGACACATCCAAGTGAAGCCTCTCACCTTAGGTATTGCAGATACTTACTGTCAGTGGGGCCCTGGGTGGCTCAGCCAGGTAAGCATCTGCCTTCAGCTCAGGTCATGATCCAGAGGTCCCAGGATAGAGCCTGTGCATGTGTCTGGTTCCCTGCCCAGTAGGGAGTCTGCTTCTGCCCCTTTCCCTGCTTGTGCTCTCTTTCTCTTTGAAAAAAAGAAAGAGAAAGAAAGAAAGAAACTTACTGCCAAGATATTTTCAAAGCTTTCTCTTTTCTAGTAATTGTTAGTGAAATATAATCTTTCAGCTTACGACCCACATGAAACAACCTCACCATTTCTGAAGCTCACATTTTGGGGTCCAAATGCCAACTTTTCGCTTGACCCCTTTCCTTATTCATCAGACTTTCCTCTAAATGCCTTTTGATTGCTTGCAAAAATCAAATCTAATATTAATAATTACCAAAAGAAGCCACAGTGTCTCCCTCATATTCAGAGCTAGGAACTGCACTAAGTGCTTTAAGAATATTATCTTCTTAAAAAAAATAGAATATTATCTTCTTCAATCCTCAGGATAGTCCTTCAAAGGATGAAGATGGGCCAATACCGAGGATGTTCAAAGAGAAAGTGCAAGGAGGGGAGGGATTACCTGGGTCCCAAGGTTAGAATTAACCCCAACCTTGACAAAGGACTAAGCAGTGTGGACACTAATATGAGTCTTTAAATAAATCACTCTGTCCTGTCACCTGTGAGTCTTGAGATCATCCTCAAACAAAAAGAGCCCATGAATCCCCCTAACCTGCACTCTCTGATATCTTCCCAACGACAACCATCAAACAGCAACTGGATAATTCTTTTTCTGAATCCAACATTCTTCACTAAGGATTGCATGGATTTGTTTTAGCACCTCACACTATATAAAACTATTTGGCTAAGCCACGATATGCAGAGCTCACTCCTCTTCCCTGAATTTGCCCTTTGGGTTTCTGTATGGACAGGAATTGAGACGACATACAGATGCAACTAGCACAACTTCTTTTTTCTTCTTCTCTCTTAATTCTCCTTGACACCTCCCACCCAGCCATGCCAGGTCCACTTCATGGTGCCACTATTTTTCTTCACTCAAACATCAAATTCCTACCTGAACACATCGACTGTGAACATCTCCAACTGCCACAGGGCAGAGTGAACGCTGCTTTCTCCTATGAGAGTTTCTCCTTATAACCGACTAAATTTAGAAAGTTATCAACGTCTTGAAAGGGCTAGGGAGTTCTCAGATTTGATTTCCTCTTTAGAGGCTTTAAACTGTTTCCTAGTTTTGGTGCATTAAATCGTGGGCCTGGAGAAAAAATATTTGCCTCCAGTGCAAGTTTTGGAAAGAAATGCTGGTGGAGGGTACACATCCCTATTTAAGAGCCAGTGCTTTTTCCCTGCCTCTTAGCCAATAGGACAGAGACCATGGTCTTCAATGATCTTAATCATTCTCGCCAGGCAATTTTCATTCCTCATCAGACATCAAATTTGACGGCACCATGTGTCACATTCATAAGCCCTTCACCATCTATCACTTATATCCCTACTTCAAAATTAAATGCATGAGTAAATCTTTGAAAATATTTGCAAAGTAACTTATTTTTCTTTATTTCATGTCTAAGTGCTATTCTAAATAATTCACTTATCCCTTGGGCACCTGGGTGGCTCAGTCGGTTGAGCATCCTATTCTTGATCTCAGCTCAGGTCTTGATCTAAGGGTTGTGAGTTCAAGGTCCATGTGGAACTTTAAAAAAAAAGAAAAAAGGGGATCCCTGGGTGGCGCAGCGGTTTGGCGCCTGCCTTTGGCCCAGGGCGCGATCCTGGAGACCCGGGATCGAATCCCATGTCGGGCTCCCGGTGCATGGAGCCTGCTTCTCCCTCTGCCTGTGTCTCTGCCTCTCTCTCACTGTGACTATCATAAAATAAAAATAAAATTAAAAAAAAAAAAGAAAAAAGAAGAAAACCCATTACTTCCTTTCTGGGTTTGGTCTCTATTCCTCTTAAAGGTTTGTTTCTCTTAGCTGTGAATGCTACCATTCCTCCCTTCATCCTTTAAAAGCCATCTCTTCCATCTTTCTGGATTAACTTTGCCACCACCCCCAGCCCTCCATTCTTTGGTCTACAGACATTAGACACAACATGTAGCCTCAATCACTCACTGGCTTTGCTCTTGGATACCTTTATTGCTTCTATTCCTACTTACTCTTGTTAACTAGATTGAAAACTCTGCAAGGGCAGGACTTGTCTTTACTACTTTATCCTCTAGTGGAGGACATGGCTTTTTCTTTTTCTTTTTTTAAGATTTTATTTATTTATTCATGAGAGACACAGAGAGAGACAGGGAGCAGAGACATAGGCAGAGGGAAAAGTAGGCTCCATGTAGGGAGCCCGATGTGGGACTCGATTCCGGGACTCCAGGATCACAGTCTGGGCCAAAGGCAGGTGCTAAACCGCTGAGCCACCCAGGTGTCCCACAGACTTGGCTCTCAATAAACGCATAGTGACTGTTAATTCACAGCAATTAATTATTTGGACAAGTATCAAATGCATCAAGATGATGGTTTAATAATCATGTGCAGTAATGACAACACTCAAAATCATATTTAAGTCCTTGTCTCTACTGGCTAACTTCCTCCAGACAATACTTATGAATTTTGCATAAGATTGCTGTCATCTTGACATTACTGTTTCATGAGATTTATAATCTTGCAAACCATTTGTCACTGAAACGATGTGGAAGATAAAAGTAATTTCAGTAATACATTGAAAATGGTCTGCTGCTGAAATGTTAGTACAAACATCCTATAAAATAAGGAGAGACATGTTTTAGAAATATTCCTGGCTGGCAACAAGATTAGATGTAGAAAGTGGTATCACCAGGCTCGGGGCAAGGATGTACATAACTCGCAATGAGCCAAGTTTCTTGGGTCCCAACTGCAGATTGCCTGCCTACCTCTCCCTCTCATTCTCTGGGGCACTGGGTTTATGGCTAGTCACCAGACAAGAATAACTCCTCCTTAATCAGACCTCTGTCAGAACAAGAGAGATATATTAATTTTGAGGACTTAGAAATTCAGGATGGTAAAGGGGGGGTGTGGCACTGGTACAAGTGTCCCACCACAGAAGAAATGTGACTTATGCATTAATTCATTCAACAAATATTTATTACCTACCACCTGCCAGGCACACATTACTACTCCTTCAGTATCTCACAGTCTAATGGCAGAGGTGGGCATAAATACAACATAGTGCCATGGAACACGTACCATGATACAGCCATTAGACCAAGTGCTAGGGGAGGTACTTCCTACCTGAGCCCAGGCCGCACCCCCTAAATCAAGCTTAGAAGCTTCAATAAAGCTTTAGCATGAAGCATTAGTTTCCTAAATAAATTGAAGATTTTTCCTTCCCCACCCCCCAAAACTATTAGAGATAAAATCCTGTACATTAACATCACCTTAAATGCATCCCAAGGACTACTAGCACTGCAGGATGATAATATCTGTTACCCAAAGGGAAGAAAAACAAAGGGGAGGGTAATTGCTGGTCACTGAAGTCTGGAAACTGCTGATTTAATTAATGCAGGATTTCTTAGATCCCTTAAAATGTTCATGTGCATTGTGCATCAGCAGAAGACACGATATGCAGTATTTCCCAGAGTTAGCTAGCTAAAGATTTCTTTTCTCTACAGCCATTTTTCTCTTTGAACACACTCTGAGAAATACTGCTCTGGAGCTTTCCCGAGATGGTCCATTCCCCTCTGTGCTCTCTTTCAGGATGAAGACATCAGGCTAACTTCATACATGGTTCAGAGTGAATAATCAAAATATGTTGATCTCATTGATCAAATATTAAGGTCCTACAGAAACATATAAACCCATTTCAAATACCAAGAAATGATATAGATGATGGATTTTTCAAAAATGATTTCTTTCTAGTTCAAATATGTGTAGCCAAACTCTTTTTCCCAGCTCCTAGGAGTAGACACTGTCTACTGCCCTTAGGGTGCCCTACTTTAGGTTTACAAATTGGAACACAAGCTTGGTTTCCTGTTTCTCCAGCAGGAGTTGGAAAATATGTTGATGCAGCTTAAAAAAGCACACACCATAACTCAGAAGCTTAGGTGGACTAGCTTTAGGTAGATTTTATAAAACAGCATTTGAAAGAAGTAGGGACTGTAGATGTGGGTTCTCACTGGCCACACACTGAAATCCCCTGGGGAGCTTAAAATACACACACCCATGTCCGCACCCACCCTAGAATAAATTAAATTAGATTCTCTGGAAGTGAAGCTTGAGAATTTTTTTTGAACACTCCCTGGGTAGCTGTAGTGTACAGCCAGGGTTGAGAAGCACCACCCTGAGAAGCCCAGCTGTAAGTCACCACAGCTGGCTGCCACCCTGCCTCATCTTCAGAACTTGCTAATTCTTTTTTTTTTTCTTTAAAGATTTTATTTATTTATTCATGAGAGACACAGAGAGAGAGAGAGGCAGAGACACAGGCAGAGGGAGAAGGAGGCTCCATGCAGGGAGCCCGACGTGGGACTCAATCCCAGGACCCCAGAACCATGCCCTGGGCTGAAGGCAGCACTAAACTGCTGAGCCACCCGGCTGCCTAGAACTTGCTAATTCTTTAGTGGACATGCAGAGCGTGACATGAGCCCAGGCTTCCCTAACAAAACATGGAAAGCCCAGTGGCGTAAGCAACACGAAAGTAGTTTCTCACAGTTGTGAGGCTAGAAGTCAGAGACCAAGGTGCTGGCAGTGTTGATGCTTCTGAGGCCTCTCTCCTTGGCTTGCAGACAGCTGCCTCCTCGCTGTGTCTTCCCATGATCCTTCCTCTGTGTGCGCATCCCTGATGCCTGTGTGTCTAAATTTCCACCAGTCAGATTGGATTAGGGCCTAACATAATGCCCATTTAAGTTAATCATTTCTTTTTATTTTTTTAAAGATTTTATTTATTTATTTGGGACAAGTGGAGAGAGAGAGAGCCAAAGGGAGAGGGAGAGAGAATCTGAAGCAGACTCCACACTGAGCACAGAGCCTGATGCTGGGCTCCATCTCAGGACCATGAGATCACAACCTGAGCCAAAGGCGGACACTTAACCGACTGAGCCACTCAGGCATCCCTATCTATCTTTTTTATCTGTTGTTCTATTTGTTCGTTTGGCCTGGGGATTCTGCTATCTTCTATTGCTGGAATGTGAATACAAACACTCTATAAAATGAGGAGAGACATGTTGTAGAAATAGGCTAGGCTATGCACAGATTAGATACAGAAAGAAGTGTCCTGGGGCTCTGGCAAAGTTGTACCTAACTTATAATGAGCCAACTTTCTTGGGCCCCAACAGAAGATTGACCAGAGCCCAGAGGGGACACAGGCCTGCCTACCTCTCCCTCTCATTCTCCAGGGGGACTAGTCTTTGGCTAGTCATCAGCCAGCAATGCCTCCTCTTCTGTGAGATCCTATCGCTCAAGAAAATTTCTTGTGCCACCTAAAAAAGCAAACAACCTTTTGAGATCTACAGTGGCTGGACCTGGGAGCTTTTGTGTTCTGTTTTTTTTGTTTGTTTGTTTTTTGTATTTTTTTTCCTCCAGCTGAGGTTATAAAACTGAAACCACTAAGTACTTTTTTCTTTCTTTCTTTTTTTTTTTAAAGTAAGCTCTACACCCAACATGGGGCTTGAACTCGTGACCCTGGGATTAAGAGTCACATGCTCTACTGACTGAGCCAGCCAGGTGCCCCCACTAGTACTTTTGGTGTTTGGGAAAAAATTTTTTTTTCTTATTCTCTCCATGCAAAAGGAAGGTAATTATCTTATTTATCACATTCTGCATTTGGGACTACTCCTTCCCTCTCTCTTTCCCACTTTCATTCCCTCCCCCCACCCCATCAAAACTTGTGGGGATTAGGGATCCCTGGGTGGCTCAGCAGTTTAGTTCCTGCCTTCGGCCCAGGGCATGATCCTGGAGACCTGGAATGGAGTCCCACATTGGGCTCCCTGCATGGAGCCTGCTTCTCCCTCTGCTTGTGTCTCTGCCTCTCTCTGTGTGTCTCTCATGAATAAATAAATAGAGTCTTTAAAAAAAAAAAAACTTGTGGAGATTAACTGGTTATAGAGATCTTTCATTTTATGTGCATTCCATGGATATACTAGTCAGAAGAAAGAGGGAAAATAATTAACAAATTACACTGTAAAGTTACTTATATTTATCAAAGTTTGTCTTCAATGGCATATAGAAACAGTCTTTTAAATTTAAAATAATAATTTTAAAAATGTAAAATAAGAGGGTAAAATAAATTTAAAAGTAATTCCAGAAAGGAGGAATATCAAATTTTAACTTGTCAATGTAATGGTCAAGAAAAAGGTTTGAAAGCTTGATGAATCTATACCTAAGAGGAATGAAGAAGTTTAACTCTCAGATAAATTAATAGCCTTGATTATGGTTTACAAGGTAAAAAGCAAAGGAATGCTAAGGGACTTCAAACAATTTAAAGAATCTTTAATATTTGGTTTATATATATAAGTGCTTATAAAGTATAAATCTATGGAAAAGTCTAGGAAATAGTCTTATTTAGGGTGAAAAATCTTTATTCAAAGCAATTCTATTTCTTCCTGATTTTATCACAATACAAAAACCAGTTTATATAAGTTTATACCAAATTTGGGTTTTTGGGTTTTTTTTTTTTAATCACAAAGGTTTAATTAACCTGAATGCTTTAAAATTTTATGAGTCAAGAAAGTTTTTTTTTTTTTTTTAAGATTTTATTTATTTATTTGACAGAGAGATTTGACCGAGAGAGAGAGCACACACAAGTGGGGCAGGGGCAGAGGGAGAGAGAAGCAGACCCTCTGCTGAGCAGGGAGCCCAGTGCTGGGCTGGATCCCAGCACCCTGAGATCACCACTCGAGCTGAATGCAGACGCTTAACCAATTGAGCCACCCAGGTGCCCAAGAAAGTTTTTGTTTTAAAAATGTAACATAATTTTATATATATATGAAATCCCTACTTTTTAAATTGAAGTGAAATTTATGGAACATAAAACTAATCATGTTGAAGCATATAAGTCAGGGGCATTTAGCACATTCGCAATGTTTTACAACGCCAGCCTCTACCTAGTTCCAAACCAGATGGTATTGTCCTCACCCCAAAAGGAGACTTTGTACCCACTGAGCAGTCACTCCCTATTGCCCTCTATCCCCAGCCCCTGGAAACCACCAGTCTGCTTTCTCTGTCTATGGATTTAATTGTTCTGGATATTTCATACAAATGGAGTCATACAATATGTGACTTTTTGTGTCTGGCTTCTTTCACTTAGGATAATGTTTTGAGGTTCATCCATGATGTAGCACTTATCTGTACTTCATTTATTTCTACACTATATTCTATCGTGTATCCATTCTCCCATGATGGACATTTGGGTTTTTTCCACATTTTGGCTACTGTAAATAGTGCTCCTATAAACATGTATGTACAAGTATTTGTTTCAATACCTGTATTTAGTTCTTTTGTGTACATACCCAGACTGGAAGTGCTGGGTCATACAGTAATTCTATGTTTAACTTTCTCAGGATCTATCAAGCTGTTTTCCACAGTGGCTACACCATTTTCCATCCCCACCAATTAACTTTAAGACTTTGAACTAATAGTAAATCAGAGTATTAGTACATATCTTGGACACTGAGAACACTAGATTTACTACCCTCTTGCCATCATTTAGCAGGTTAAAATGGATGCACAAATTTGCTACTTTAAGAATCTTTTTAGGAGTGCCTGGTTGGCTCAGTGGGTAGAGCATGCAGCTCGTGATCTCAGGTTTGTAGTTTGAGCCCCACACTGAGTGTAGAGATTACTTAACAATAAAATCTTTAAAAAAAGAATCATGTTAAAGATGTATTTGATTATAGAGAGATATATATGCAAAATGATGGATATATTTTGTTTTTTTTAAGATGATTTAATTTAAAGAGAGAGAGAGAGAGAGAGCAAGCAGGGAGCAGAAGAAGAGAATCTTAAACAAACTCTCCAGTGAGAGCAGACCCTGATCTCACAACCCTGAGATCATGACCTGAGCTGAAATCAAGGCTCTGATGCTTAACCAACTGAGCCACCCAGGTGCCCCTTTGTTTTATTCTAAATAAAACTGCTTGGTTGTGCCAGGACATGAAAGAAGGGAATAGACAACTGACAATTTGAGGATATGTCACGAATACGGAATAAAAGAAAAGCAAACCTAGGAGCCTAGGCTTTTACTCCCTGCACATAGTGAATTTGACATGAACAAAGAAATATGTTAAAAATTTTTGCAGAGTTGGCTCAGTGATAACTGATTTATTTATAAGGTGGAAAGAGGCTTGTGCATCCTTTACTACAAATTGCTACATGGATGGTAATCAAAAAGAATAAAGTAGGAATTTGGCTCTCTCTCTGTTAAAATGGCAAATTGATCCTGGAGTAGATAGGATGCCCTAACAAAACAAAAGCAAAGAAAGACAAGAAGAGTTAAAAGGTGTTCTGTGCCCAGATATCAGCAGTTCTCTTTCTTACTGAGATGCTCTGTAAACTGGTTGTGTCTGTCACACTTTTAAATCAATTTTAATAAAACATCTTTAGTTTTGAAATAGAGTGCCAAAGAATCATTTTTATGTATTGCTGTGTTTCCTTTAAATATTACCTGAGGGGATCCCTGGGTGGCTCAGTGGTTTAGCGCCTGCCTCTGGCCCAGGGCGTGATCTTGGAGTCCAGGGATCAAGTCCCACATCAGGCTCCCTGCATGGAGCCTGCTTCTCCCTCTGCCTGTGTCTCTCATGAATCAATAAATAAAATCTCTTTAAATCAATCAATCAATAAATAAATAAATAAATAAATATTACCTGAAACCATTCCTTGTCTCCAGGGCATCTATGACTCATGCTCATATCCTTTCTCCTATAACTCTTTGATACTGCCTTTCCCAAATTCAGGACCCAAAATCAGAACTCCCTAACTGAAAAGATTTCAATTATACTCATGTTATCTTTGGAGTTTCTCAGACATCCACTGGGTTTCACGAAGACTCGATCTTTCACCTTTTTATTTTATTTATTTTATTTTTATTTTTAAAAAGATTTTATTTATTTATTCATGAGAGACATGGGTGTGGGGGGTACTAGAGAGGGGCAGAGACACAGGCACAAGGAGAAGCAGGCTCCATGCAGGGAGTCTGACGTGGGACTTGGTCCTGGGACCCCAGGATCACACCCTGGGCCGAAGGCAGGCGCTTAGTTAAGCTGTTGCTGAGCCACCTAGAGATCCCCCTCTTTCACCTTTTTAAAGGAGAGACAGTAGAAACAATCTGGTATTCTCTAGTTTTAATATATTCAATACTATTATGTCCACAATATAAATAACCAGCAAGTCAAAAAGCTAAGCCTCTCTGTATTAATTATATATGATATAAATGATATTAGTAAAAATGTTTCAGTAATTATGAAATTTTATGTCTAAAATATACTTATGTACATGTACAAATATGGACACAAAAATTATCAATAAATAGGTTAATTTTTAAAAGAGACATCTTGATTTTCTTTCTATATACCGTTTTCTATATAAATATTTTTATATATTTTCTGTATAAAAATTTGTCAATTGATGACAATGAGAATACACTTTATGGGATAAATTAAAGGCTCCAGAGATTTGACAATGTCCTTACTGTTTGCAATGGTTCCTTACCCTCAGGATAAGGATTAACTAAATCCTTACAAACTGATTGCTTCTCGCACCTCAGTAGAGGATTGTACTTTCCTGCATTCTGATATTCTTGATTAGAGCCTTAGAGCCTTACTATCCACCAGCATTTTCTGCTTTTCCCTTTCACTCACCTAAAGGTTTCTGCTGCAAAGGCAGATCAGAAATTGAGTCTTCTGAAAGAAGTATCAAACGAGCTTCGGCAAAGCCCTGAACCAGATCCTCAGGACAGTTGAAACTACAAGGACGAGACTCATGAGTATAGGCTTCCTTTTATAAGATGACCCCGTCACCACTCTCCGTGAGACTATCAAGAGACCAAATCAGGACTCCTAGAATGTTCCCTTCCTAAAGCAAAGGACTTCGTGGAAATAAACTATTTAGTCTGAGATCCACAAAACACAGATGAATTCCCTAGAACTAAATGAATAGAATGAACTGATTTAACGGTGGCCAGTCTTCTGTTTTAAATGTTCATGTGAGGGACACCTGGGTGGCTCAGTGGTTGAGTATCTGCCTTTGGCTCAGGTCATGATCCCGGGGTCCTGGGATCGAGTCTCACATCAGGCTCCCTTATTTATTTTAAATAAATAAAATATTTAAGAAAAAAATTGGGGATCTCTGGGTGGCTCAGCGGTTTAGTGCCTGCCTTCAGCCCAGGGCGTGATCCTGTGTTCTGTTTTTTTTTTTCCTCCAGCTGAGGTTATAAAACTGAAACCACTAAGTACTTTTTTCTTTCTTTCTTTCTTTCTTTTTTTTTTTTAAATAAGCTCTACACCCAACATGGGGCTTGAACTCGTGACCCTGGGATTAAGAGTCACACGCTCTACTGACTGAGCCAGCCAGGTGCCCCCACTAGTACTTTTGGTGTTTGGAAAAAGAATTTTTTTTTTTATTCTCTCCATGCAAAAGGAAGGTAATTATCTTATTTATCACATTCTGTATTTGGGGCTACTCCCTCCCTCTCTCTTTCCCACTTTCATTCCCTCCCCATCAAAACTTGTGGGGATTAGGGATCCCTGGATGGCTCAGCAGTTTAGTTCCTGCCTTCAGCCCAGGGCGTGATCCTGGAGACCCGGAATGGAGTCCCACATCGGGCTCCCTGCATGGAGCCTGCTTCTCCCTCTGCCTGTGTCTCTGCCTTTCTCTCTCTCTCTCCTCTCTCTCTCTCTCTCTCTCTGTGACTATCATAAGTAAATAAAAATTTAAAAAAAAGAATAATAATTCTATATAAATAATAAGATCAAGCAATGGCAACAATGGTTACATATTCAAAGTGCCTTTACTAAGTTCCTTTGGTCTCTGTAACCAGAGGTTCAATAAAAATGTGTTCTTTGGGGCAGCCCAGGTGGCTCAGTGGTTTAGCCCCACCTTCACCCCAGGGTGCGATCCTGGAGACCTGGGATCCAGTCCCATATCGGGCTCCCTGCATGGAGCCTGCTTCTCTCTCTGCCTGTGTCTCTGCCTCTCCCTCCCTCTGTGTGTGTGTGTGTGTGTGTGTGTGTGTGTGTCTCATGAATAAATAAATAAGATCTTAAAAAAAAAAAAAAGAATGTATTCTTTTTCCAAGCAGGAAACAATTGGACAGATCAAGTCAAATCAAATCTATACCATGACCATGCCAGAAATCTCATCTAATTAAGTAAAATAAGCCCAAGGACAACGCCTTCACATATGGAAAAAAGCTTTCAGTGTCCACCCACAAACCTGTTCTACAACCTGCTGTGGCTGGTGGAAACCCTGCCTTGCAGGCAGGTCGCGAACCCTGCAAACAAGGGGATGTTGGGGAAAGAAGAACCCCTAGTATGCCAGGATGACGAATCTTAGGTGTCACTTCTCTGGGTCACAGGGTGCCCAGATGTTTGGTAAACATCTTTCCTGGGTATGTATGGGAGGGTGTTTCCAGAGGAGATTATGGAGTAAAGCAGATTGTCCTCCCCCACGTGGGTGGTCCTCATCCACCTGGACGGCCTGGGTAGAACAAAGACAGAAGGGACGATTCTCCCTCTTTGCCTGACTTTTTGAGCTGGGATGCCAGTCTTCTGCCCTCAGACTGGACTTGTACCTCTAGAGCTCCTGATTCTCAGACCTTCAGACTCAGGTGCCATTGGCTTTCCCGGGTTTCCCTCTTGCAGAAAGCAGCTTATGGGACCTTCCAGCCTCCATAATCATGTGAGCCAATTCCTTACAATCTTTCTGTGTGTGTGTGTGTGTGTGTGTGTCTCCTATTGGTTCTGTTGCTCTGGAGAACCCTAACACATACATCCAGAAGCTGCACATACTGTGGGCAAAGCCTAGTAGAGGTGAATTCGATGGTTCTTGGTTCCCGATCCCAGTAGATAAAGTGGCAAGGAAAATAAAGTATTTGAGACAGGACCTGGCTGGCTCAGTGGGTAGAGCATGCAACTCTTGATCTTGGGGTTGTAAGTTCTCGAGCCCCACATTCCATGTAGAGATTCATTAAAAATAAAACCTTTAAAAAATACATCTGAGACAAAAAATTTATCCCCTTCAGGGCTTTGCCATGCCTCCAGATAGAAGTCATTCTAAAACCTTAATATCATGCTCCTCTAATTTTTTTGTTAATGTAGAAGAGGGTCTTTATGTAGTAAACATTATTACTCCCATGAAACTAAAGCTCATCAACTCAGATAAAACATCATATTCATGGTACTGAATCAGAAAATCATGAAGCCTCTTAGGTGGTCGAATCCACGCCTTGGGGGCAGGAGCTTGAACAAAGGAGGGGCTCCGGAGGCAAAACTGGTATTTTTCTCTGCTTCCCTTCTCATTAAGGATATGACATAGCACAGTCAGGAAACAGGAAAAAAAAGGGAGAGAATTTGCACCCTGAGATAAACCAAAAATAATAGTGTCACTCTATGTCTGGTCCACAAGATAATAAATACTTGAGCAAGGCCTCCCAACCTGAGCTCCCTAAACAATACAGCTTGATGCCTGACTTTCACAAAGCCAGTGCATGTGGATATGACAATAGTGTGAAAACGTTCCTTTTTTCCATCATGGAGAAAATAATATAAATCTGACCAACCTGTAATCCTGTGGTTTTCTTCCATTATTTGGTTCTCTACTTGGAGGGTCAGTCCCTTTGAAGTCTGATTACCTTCATCTCTTTGCAATGTAACTTTTCCTCCTTTCTTTTTTCCTAAATGCTTTTATTGGTTGGCTTATCAAAACTGGAAGATCACCACGTTTCATTAACCAGGCACTCCCATCAGTGGGATTCACTCCCTCTCTTGTTTAGGACCGTGGAGCTCTACCCATCAGAAGGGGCTACCCTGGCCACCGCCTCCTTCTTCCCCCCCAGAGGCAGGAGGCCACAGGCTTGAGTGGCCACTACAAAGGGAGCACACCGGTCACCTCAGCTGAGGGCTAATTATCTCTTTGGGGCTGCTGGTCTGTAGGGGAAGGGCTATGTGAGAAAAAGATCTGTATCTTTTACAGTTACCAAATGAAAGGGGACCTTTTGTGCAACTCGCTTAGGGACATGGCACTTCTCAATGTGCAGCATCTGTAAACTCGGCCCTGTGCATCCTTATCTCATTACACTTCCATAAGCTCTTGTCCCAGATATGTTCAGGAAGCACAGCCCCCGG
Source organism: Nyctereutes procyonoides (assembly GCF_905146905.1). Lineage (NCBI taxonomy): Eukaryota > Metazoa > Chordata > Mammalia > Carnivora > Canidae > Nyctereutes > Nyctereutes procyonoides. The sequence continues at coordinate 14,491,544 of NW_026575082.1, read as the reverse complement.
CCCCCTGGAATGTGCTAAAGCAGAAAGGAAAAAAAAAAAAAAAAAAAAAAAACCCTGCATTGCTATTCTTGGTCAGCTTAATGGTGAGAAGCTTCAGATTCTCTATAAAATGAGAGAGATTCAATTGTGTGAGGTCACCAGGTCACGGTCTCCCTGAGAACACTGCTATTTGGAGCAAAACATCCTTCTCAGAGGGGTCCTTAAAGTTTAATAACATCAGTCAGCTGCAACAAGACCCCGTGAGCACACAATCCAAATATGAGCTTCCGTGTGCTGTCTATTATGGAGGAGCTCCAGTTTACCTGCGTGTAATGTTAGATCATCAAAGGTGACATTGAACGCTGTCTCCTAAATTTCAATCACAGCCTTCGCCACCCTGTGATTTAGCCAATGGCAGTCCTGTGACTCTTTGTGAACAAAAGGCCACCTTCCAAGGCTGGAGGAAATGCTTATACCGCAATAAGAAGCAGAGAAGCACACAAAGTAAAAAAGAAAAAAAATTTGCAACATCAAGAGTGCTGAGTTGCTGTGGCATGACACTGGATTGTGTTCCTTGCACCAGGCTGCCAGGTGTCTTTATGCAGAATTTTTAAAGAATTTACCTATGGCGTCTGTCCTCTTGACACTTAGCAGCCACCTCAGTAGAAATGAAATAGGTACCAAAATGTGGCAAAAGCATGTCCTTCAAACTGCAGCCAACCGATGCCTCCAACAAGGATGAATCTCAAATAACATTGAGTGAAAAAGGCAGGCGCAATGAGTATTTATTGCTACAATTCCATTTACATGAAGCTCAAGAACAGCAAAATGAATCTGTGATGGTGGAAATCAGGAAGTGGTTGCCCGAGTGACATTATTTACCTGGAGGACTGAAGTGAAAGGCATGGTAGCTGTTCACATGGACATATACGTATGTAAAAATTCACCAAGTTTTACAGTATGTGGGGACCCCTGGGTAGCTCAGCAGTTGAGCGTCTGCCTTTGGCTCAGGGCATGATTCCAGTTCGGGGATGGAGTCCCATGTCGGGCTTCCTGTGAGGAGCCTGTTTCTCCCTCTATGTCTCTGCCTCTCTCTCTGTCTTTCATGAATAAATAAATAAATAAAAACTTCTAAAAAAGGTTTTATAGTATGTGATTTTCCTGCATCTTATGATCTGAATGTGCCCCCCCCCACACCAGATTTATATGTTGAAGTCTTAATCCCCAGATATGATGCGGTTCGGAGGCGGAGCCTTTGGAAGTGGTTAGAATAGGATGAAGCCCTAAGGTGGAGCCCTCATGAATGGGATTAGTGCCCTTACAAGAGAGACCTCACAGAGCCCACTAGCCCTTCTACCAAGTAAGGATACGGAGAGAATGCACCATGCTGGTGCCTTGATCTTAGACTTCCCAGCCTCCAGAACCGTGAGCCATAAATTTCTGTGGTTTGTAAGCCCCCCAATCCATGGTATTTTGCTGTAGTGGCCTCAGTGAACTAATATAATAATGATATGCAGTATTAAGACATTGTACATAATTGACACCTCAATTTTTGGAAGTTTTTAAAAAAATTAAGCATTTTTTTAAGGATTTTGTTTGTTTGTTTGTTTGTTTATTCATGAGAGACACAGAGAGAGGCAGAGACACAGGCAGAGGGAGAAGCAGGCTCCATGCAGGGAGCCCGACTCAGGACTCCATCCCAGGACCCCGGGATCATGACCTGAGCCAAAGGCGGATGCTCATCCACTGAGCCACCCAGGTGCTCCTCATTTTTGAATGTTTAAAAAAACTTACTATCTACACACATGAGCTTTAAAGTTGGAGCTAAGACCCCTACTCTCTGCCAATAATGGCAAGCGTGGGGCACCATTTCCCTATCCCACTGATGTGGCCCGATATGGCCCCTACATACAAATACGGGGGTAGAGCCAGGGTGCACACTTGTCTGTATGCTTACCCAACTGAACAGTATCTTTTTCTCTTTGTGACCAAAACACTGCAGCATGATTGCATTAAGATGATGAACGTGGTCTGGCATCTCCTTGCAACCTGGTCTCCCTCGCCGTTCCCATTTAGCAATAAAGGCCCCAGCCTGTGCAGTCCCACCTGCGGACCCCTCACTGTTTCTGACTCTGCAGCCTCCCCTCAGGCAAATCTCACCCATTCTGTTGTCTGTTTTTTATTCAATTCATTTTCCTTTGTTCATCATAATATTCATGTGCTAATTGGTGCCCTGTTCATGAGTCACTGAGCATGATGGGACCTGAAGTGTAACAGGAATGCCAAACCCTTGAGCCAAATCATGACCAGAATCAGACCTCGGCTCTCCCAGGGCACCCCTGCTGTGCTGAGAGCTAACTGCTTTGCCCCATCACTCCCGCCCTGCCAGGGCAGTGACTCATGCTCTCCAATTTGATTTGTGTTTTCAGTGATTGAGTTTCGGTCTGTGTAAACATAACAGTATGGGGATGCTATCAGTCCATTAGGCACTGGGATCGGGAAGCTTAAGCAGAAAAGAGGTAAATTTGAAGATGTCCTTTGCTGAGCTTAAAAGCAAAGCTATAATGGAGGATAAGCAGTATTATAGATTTTCACTTTAGTGGGGTGACATTTTTAAATGGGAGCAGAGGACTTTTTTCCATTGGTTTCCTTCTATTGGCAGGATCCTTTGCAATGTCTCTGAGACCTGGGGGAAATAATCACCTGTGTTTTATTTTTCCCTGATACTACAGACCATTAGCAAAGAAAATCTCTGCATTTGCACTCCCCAGAGACCAGACAGTGTTGCTCTCCGAAGCTTGATGTGTGCCTTCAGAGTGCTGGCACTGGGCGTGAGTTTCAAAATCATATTTCTCTATTCAAATAATTCTCCTTGTCTATTCTCAGTGGTGAGTTTTTTTCTCATGAATCTCAGGTTTAAATTAAAATCCAAACATAAAGGAAATGCGACTAATTTTTAACTACATAAATATAATGGCTTTTTGCTATATAGGGTCAAGCCGTACCATCCTTTATTTATAACTGCAAACCTGACTGACATTATTTTCTTATATTTACAACATGATTGATATTATTTTAATGCATCGATTCTTATGGCATCTTTGAAAGTGAGAGCAAAATATATTCCCATTTCACAGGCGGAAAAAAAAAAAAAAAGTCAAGCTCATTTAAGCAAATCCATGCCTGAGAAAGCATTTTAGTACTCAGAGCTTCAATTTCCAATTCATGTCATCATTTCTTAAGTTTTAGCAAATACTATGGTTTCAGACCCATTTTTCCCCCAAAGCATTGTTGGGAATGTCACTCACCATGATTCCATGCGTGTCGGAGGGGCGGTGATCTCACTAGAAGCCAGGGGTTCCTCAGTGTGGGCCTCAAGATACCTGAAGATAAACACGCTGGAATGGTTCAACTTGACTTATTCTATGGTAATCGGCTCATTGGCGTTCCAAAGACAGGGGTTCCCTTGCATTCCGCAGAGTCCTCAATGGTTCTGTGCTTTAGGTTCTCCTATAATGCCAGAAGCCAATTCCTTCTGCATTTACCTATGACCCAAGAAAATGTGAGGACTCATGACATTTACTGTCTCCGCAGTATATGGTTTAAATATGTAGACATTGGGCATCTGCTTAGACACAGATGAGTATTTACTTCAACTGGAGGATGGCTGCTGAGTTCCCCCAAAACATTCTTTCATGGTGAAGTTCCCAAAATGCTTCCAGGTGTGGCCTTCTCAATGACAGTATTCTCCATGATAGTAGTTTCCATGGCTTCAAGCATGAAATAGCTCCGTCTGATAAAGGAGGAACTTACTCAACACTGCTTGGAGACGACATTGTCTTGAACCCTCTTTCTTGATCAGAGAAGGGCTCACACACTATGATTCTGTGAAGAGAGAGACCGAAATTCTATCAGCTGGAAAGTAGGCCAGAGAACTAGTCTGATTCCCAAATCCTCTTTTAACTCGTCAGTTGGTTCCAAGACATTACCTACCGCTCTTCCCATCACTAATCGGTGTGCTTTCTTCTATACAACAAATGAACTAAAACTCATGAGGTGGTTTCATTCCCTTTAAAGTCTGCTCATTACTAAGAAGTACCAGCCCTGAAGCTTATTAAAATCTGAGTGTGGGCTGCTTGTAATCGGGGGGCTAGGCCAGTTCGCTGTAAGAGAACTCAATTTGCATCTCTGCCCAGGCTCCAAGGATTCCCCTCACCTCCTCTCCACTCCTTAACCAGAAGCCTTGCATTACACTAAGCTCACCAGACCCAGGAGGCGGGGCAGGATTTCATCCCTGGGCCCTGGACTCCTGAATCACCCCACGGCACACTCTCCCCAGCCTTAGCAAAACCTGGCTCCTTTCACAGCCTTGAGGCCATTTCTTAAATACAAACAGTTCTCCACTGGTGAAAAGTTCATGTTAAAGCAACTGTGAGAAATGCAGAATGCATTCCCCACTGTCCCCCTCCAAAACAACAGTAGCCCTGCAGCCAAAAAACTGTTATTCTTACAACTAGACATCTCTAATCCACTGCTTCTGTCATGAGAACCATTACGGGGCAGAAAGATTAGTAGGTGTTGGAACTTCTAGGGAGTGTAAGTGTTTAGAGGGATGAAAAGCAGGCCATTTGGGGCAGTTGATACCAGGGGATACACACTGGTTAGGAATAACCTGCCTACAGGTTCAATTGTTTGGCCTAAATTATCCCCATCCACACTGTCTAGAAATATTCAGTCTCTATTGTTGGCATATTTTAAGGACATGGGGACCTTGCACCTATCTACCTGGCCCACACTGGGAAGACTCCACCCAGAGCTCACCAGGCCAAAGGCCTGCGGTCCCCTCAGGAGACCTATGAGGGGTGCTCTATGGCCCACTCCCTGCCTCACCTGGGAGGCTGTCATGAGGCAGTTTCTCATCGCCTCCTGCTCCCGAAGAGGTGTGAGGCATCCTTCCCCAGCCCTCAGGATCAAGCTGCAGACCATCATCCTGCTCAGCTGCTCTCTAAGGCTGGCCCCTCGGCTGCGAGGTATCTCACCATGGACATCCTGTTTTGGTGCCATCCCCTTTTGCGTGTGGGATGGGGTCCAAGGGGAGCCAGCCCTTGGGTTATTTTCCTTCCATTGTCTATGTAAGTGATAAACTGTCTACATCTAGGAGTATCTCAGTGTATCTCTACCAGTCCAACAAATCAGGCTGTGGCCTTAGCCTTGGCTTGTCTTCTGTGTGCCTGTCACATATTAGTTTTTTAATAGTTCATTTGAGTAAGAAGGAATTCTTTTGAAAATCAAAAAACTCTGGGATCACTGCTTTTTACTTTTTTGGGGGGGAGGAGGAGGAGTGCATAGACCCCTCTGAGAATATTTAAAAGACATGGACACTTTCCCACAGAAAAATATACCTGCATAGACATTTGTATACATTCTCTGGAAGTGGGTATCCTGCATGGACCTCAGGCAAAAATCACGGTTCTAAGGGGATTGAGGTCCTATCAATCACTCATGGTGTGAAATGAAACAATATTCTCGGACTGGCTCCTTCATATTTATTAAGGGTCCCCCACATACAGGCACAATGGTAAGCACTCAGGAGGCAATCACGGGCAAAGACTGTTTTCGTGGTGCATGTAACTAGTCAGTCTGGAAGACAGACATGTCTAGAAGCAGACATAAATATAAAACACAACTGCAAGGGTGGCCGGCTGGCTCATTTGACTCTTGATCTTGGGTTCAAGCCCCATGTTGGGTGTAGACATTACTAAAAAATAAATAAATAGAGGTATCTGAGTGGCTCAGTCAGTTAAGTGTCTGACTCTTGATTTCAGCTCAGGTCTTGGTCTCAGGGTGGTGAGTAGGCCTACACTGGCTGTGGAGCCTACTGAAAAGAAGAAAGAAAGAAAGATAGAAAGATAGAAAGAAAGAAAGAAAGAAAGAAAGAAAGAAAGAAAGAAAGAAAATAAACTTCAAAAAATGAAAAATAATAAGTAAAATGCAACTGCAGTTAAGTAAAAAGTAAAGGTACATGGTGCTGTGATGACTTGTTATAGCAGGGTTTACCCAGACAAGGCGATCAAAGACACATCCCCTGAGAAAATGAGGCTTTCAGTGAGAGATCAAGAATGGCAATAAATAAATAAATAAATAAATAAACAAATAAATAAATAAATAAACAAATAAAATAAAATAAAATAAAATCAACGTGAGCAGCATGTGCAAAGGCACTGTGGCACATGGCAGCCGGAAGTTTGAGGGCTGAAGTCAGCTAGTGTGGCTGGAATGCAGAGTAAGGACAGCATGGATGTGATGAGGCAGTTTAAGACAGACCACTTGGGTTTTCATGACTTCCATAAGCAGCTTTGACCATACCTTAAGGAAAATGAAAAGATATTAAATCAAGGGCAGTAGGGTGGGGTAGGGGGAGGGGTGTGTGTGACATGGTGAGATTTATGTTTCAAACTGACTGCAGTGTGGAGAATGGAGTAGAATGGAGGAGACAAGGGATGTCCACTGGGAGCAATCGGATAAAAGACCAGTGCGAGATTAGGGCGTTGGAGGCAGGGACAGATTTGAGAGCTATTTAGGAGATAAAATTGGCATGACTTAGCTGAGACGTGCTGGGTAGGTCTGAGCACTTTGGGTGGAGAGGGAAAATTAGTAACTGGAGCTTGGACCACTCGGAGCTCTGGTCCCAGGAGAGGCGCCAGAGCAGAATAAGAGTCCAGGAAGAAATGAATTCCCTTCCTGTTTTTAGAGCAAGATCGGCCTTGAAAAGACTTCTTAGTGACTGAGTTTTGCCTTTGCTTGTGTTCTACGCTGCCCAGCCCCTCTTCATTCAGTTGGTACCCGCTCTCATTTCTCTTGGGCTCTGGATTCTAGAATTGGAAAGAACAGATGGCCCAACCTAACACCTTTATTTTCAGTGGAGGTTCAGAGGTGAAAACCCTGCCCAAGATTTTTGCTGTTCTTGGTTTGAATAAACAATAAATTTATTCCCCCGCAATGTGTCCTATTGAACGCCAACACCACGAGACGGTCTCCAAATGTTTGGTAAAACCAACTTGCACCCTTTGGGATATTCACAATGCTCATTAACATATTAAACACTCAGAGAAGTCCTACAGCAAAGAAACTTCTATATCTGCTATCTGAAGTGAATTTTATTTTTTTAATTTATTTTTAGGATTATTTAATTATTTGAGGGAGAGAGAGACGGAGATAGTGACGGAGTGCACAAGCAGGGAGGAGAGGGAGAAGCAGGCTCCCCACTGAGCAGGGAGCCCGACACAGGGCTCGATCCCAGGACCCCAGGATTATGACCTGAGCTGGAGGCAGGTGCTTAACCAGCTGAGCCACCCAGAAGTGAATTTTCTTATCCTAACCCCTGTGAAGATGCACAGCTCAGGAAACACATTTACAGATCTATCCTATTATTTCCATATTCCAACTACGCTGTGGCCTGAGAAACTTCTTGAGTCTTGGTCTCCCGGGTTCTCAAGTTGTCTTGTGGCTGCTAATTTCGGCTCCTACCAAGCGCTGTCTCATCCCCTCAAAATACTCCAGGCTGCCCAGTCACCCAGCTGCTTTCAAATCAGAAGTCCACTGCCTCACTACAACTCATACCAGCTCTAACAGAAGGAAAGAAATTTGCATAAACTAATTCACACTAACATATGAATGACTGATAGCTTGCAACATCCTTTCCCCAGAAGACACACCTTATCCCAAACAATATCTCATCCCGGTGATCATTAGTGACCCAACACATTTAGGGCACACCAGGGGAAAAGATTTTAGGGCAAAGGAGCCACCATACAAAGCAGACCAGTCCTGGTCTTTAATTTCCTCTAAATGGTTTCTCTGCTCCAAAAATCTGCACTTCATCTGCTCTTCAAAGGATAGGATCTATAAAATTCCAGGGTTTCCCATTGTTTAGTCCCTCACTATCCCAGGAACGCCGATCTGTGCAAGTAGCACAGAAAAAAATGTTCATATTCCTCAAGCCTCGTTGGCTTGTGATGAGAAAGGGAACAGGGGCCATGGTGCAAGATTGCTGAGGAAGCAGGTATTTGTAAATACGTCTTTTTGTGACACGAGTACTTTTATGAAGTCCTTGAAACACTATGAAAGATAAAAATGATATTTATGAAGCAATTATATAATAACACAAAGGGTAATATCATCTTGCCCAGAATCCCTTTAATCTGGGATGAGGCAAGTAGTGTCAGCTTCACCTATTACTAGTGTTCCGGCTGTGCGTGGCGGCTTGCAGTGATCACTCCCCTCTCTCGGTTGCCAGCACATCCCTGCATCTTTTCACTCTGTTCAGCTTTTTTTCCCATTCCTCCAGCCTGTCATGAATGCCACCCAGCTTAATCAGTTTATGTAGGGCTCCTGGGGCTGCCTTTTGGTCCAGCTGGGTTAGAACAGCTACAGGCCATTTGCAGAGCTCATGCTGTACCCTTCGCTATAAAGGACTCCTTGGACATTCTCTTGAATTTGGCTGGGGTGGGGGTTGGGGATTTGGGGGTGCCTGGTCACAGGCCCACAGCCTTCAGAAGCACCTGCAGGGCCACCTCTCATGGTAAACTAATGGCCCCTCTTCTGGGAAATGGCGTTCTCCAATTTCTTTCTGACCACCAAGCAGACTGTTCGGGACCCCTATTGTTTATAGTAGGAATGTTTCTTTCCCTGTGTTGTTGGACCATATTGCTCAGTCTTTCACTGTTTCCAACTACTTTTGTTTCTACAAGCTTTTCTGACATTTCAACCAACCTCCACCTAATTCCTCCAGTCTTTGATGCTCTGGCCAAAGTGCTATGCTGGTTGCTTCTAAAATTTCCTTCAGGGGCTGCAATCAACCCCCACTCTGTCTCCTTGCTGTTCCTCTGTCTCTGTCTCTATCTCCGTCTCTGTCTCTGTCTCTGTCTCTCTCTCACACACACACACATGACCAAGTCTCAGCCCCCGTTTTAGGAAATACTCCTAGAAATATTGCTAGTATCTGGTATAATTTAAGCAGAACAACAAGATCTAAAGCCTGATAGTGTTCCTGGAAACAGAAGATCCTATTATTGCCAACAGTTTGAAATCTTCAAGTGCTCACATTTTTCAAGCCGCTTTGCCAAATAGCTAAAAATGACACAAGTCTGCATTATTTCAAGTCAGATTTTCACAATTCTTTATGAGAGGGGTTGCCTCTGGCCCCGATCCAGATGGATGGGAGAATGCCAGCAAAACGTAGTGAAATATCTCTGTAGAGCTTAGATATTGAAGGGGAGGCCAGGTTACCGAAGTCCAGGTATAAATCATCCACACTAGCAATTTTATTGCTCTTCCACCTGAACAACACTCCCTTAAGCTTCTCTGGCCTACACAGAACATACAGAGCATCTTTAGTAGGTTAGAGATGCAATGAGAAGAGCGGCACGCTTTTCTCTGGGGTGAGTGGTGCTGGCATTTGGTGTAGTACTAATACGGATAATTACAAAATGCAGCCCGAGACCAGTCCCCAAATAAGCACCATTCTTTTTTTTTTTTTTTAATTTTTATTTATTTATGATAGTCACACACACAGAGAGAGAGAGAGGCAGAGACATAGGCAGAGGGAGAAGCAGGCTCCATGCACCGGGAGCCCGACGTGGGATTTGATCCCAGGTCTCCAGGATCGCGCCCTGAGTCAAAGGCAGGCGCTAAACCACTGCGCCACCCAGGGATCCCATAAGCACCATTCTAAAAACGAAAGCCTCAAAGGCCTTCTGAGTTCTGATTCTTTGCTCTCATCCCATCCTCTCCAGAAATACGATAGTGTATCTTTTAGTTTTCCACTCACGACTGGTTAAAGCCTGAGGAAGTGACTTGTGTTTCCAGTTGGTTGACCTTGTTGGAAATTATGCACACAGGGACAGCCATGGGAGTTAAGAAACGGGACTCCGTGGCCCCTTCTGAGAGAAGACCGTTGGTTTAGAAGTTTTACAGGGAAGGTCCGAGGCAGAGCGAATTTGAGTAAGAGAGGTTTGGTCCTCTTGTCTCTCTGATGTCTGGCATGACTCCCATTCCCACTAGTTTGGAGAGGGAGTATATACTGGGCTGGATCCTATCTAATCCTCTAGACTTTCACAATCCTATATTTCTGTACCGAAGACCATAAGCAACTTTCCCATCCTTAGTCAAAACGGATTCTCTGTTCATTCATTCACACGACCACAGGACCTGTGCAATATTGCAGAGAGCAAAACCCTAAAATAAAAAGGGAAACAGTGTAAAGGTAATTCTTTTTTTTCTTTTTTAAAGATTTTATTTACTTGAGAGAAAAAGAGAGCAGGAACCAGGGGAGGGGCAGAGGGTGAGGGAGAAGAAGACTCCCCACAGAGCAGGGAGCCTAATGCAGGGCTCAATCCCAGGACCCTGAGATCATGACCTGAGCCAAAGGCAGACGCTTAACTAACTGAGCCACCCAGATGCTCTAAAGATAATTCTTAAACTCTTGACCTTCTGGATCTTGGTAACCCCAGCCACTGAAAGGAATTTCCAGGGCTCTCTATTTGATGCATAAGTATGGGTTATCATAGGTAACCTGCCTAAGAACTATCTTAGATTGGTTTTGTGAATAGTGATATTTCCTTATCATAGAAGGTAAGGGGCGCCTGGGTGGCTCAGTCAGTTAAGCATTGGAGTCTTGATTTCAGCTCTCTCTCTCAAATAAATAAATAAATCTTTAATAAAAGGTAGGAATTGGACCAGGTAACTGTTCATCTTTCCAACTCTGCCATGTTCCAACTCTCAGGAGTTTCAAGGTTGGAGTGGAGGCACAGAAACTGCTCAAAGGCTTGGAAACAAGACAGACAGACAACCAGAGAGATGCACTAAGGACACGCCCTATAGGAGGCAGTCAAGTGTATAGTCACAGAGTGGTCACCAGACACAGAGGCTTTACCAGCTCCCCCATGACTATACCTGGTCCAGGATGATGTGACCAGGTATATCCAGGTGTAGTCACTAGTTTCCAAGATGGCCTCAATGATTCCTGCTTCCTGGTATTCACGTCTTGTATACTCCCCACACGGACAAGGGGTGGCCTGTGTAACCAACAGGCTGTTGCAAAACTGGTGATCCGTGACTTCCATGCCAGATTATAAAAGACATTGTGTCTTCTGTCTCTGTGTTGAATCACTTGCCATGAACCCAGCTGCCATGTCAATAGGATCCTCAAAGACTCTTGTGGAGAAGTTCACATGGTAAGAAACTGAGGCTTAATGCTAACAACCAGCATCAGTTTGCCAACACTGGGAGTGAGCTCTCTTGGAAATGAATCCTTTAGGCCAAGTCAAGCCTTTGGATAACCATAACCCTGGCCAACATCTTGACTGCAACTTCATGAGAGACCCTGAGCCAGAACCACCCAGCAAAGCTGCTTTTGATCCACAAAAACTATATGAGGTATAATAAATGTCTGATACTATGTCAAGCTGCTAAAGTTGAGGATAATTTGTTATCGATAACTGATATACCAGGTATATTACTAAACATAAAATCATTGGTGACCACAGGTCAGAAACACGGAGAAAAATTTTACACATGAAGACTGGCTCTGAAAACCCGGAGGTAACCCTATGGATTCTTTATCTTCCACTAAATCTGAGGGTTACTTTAACTTCTCAGGATTTAACTGTGCAAACAACTTAGGGGGCAAGGGGCGAGTAACTGCCAATCTACATTATAGGGTGCAGATGAATAATAAGAAATATGAGGAAAATAGAGGGTCTGGTTAAACAGTTGAGGATGGGGGGTGCTTTTGACCTTTTTTTAAAGATTTTATTTATTTGATAGAGAGAGAGCATAAAGATTTACTTATTTGAGAGAAAGAGTGTGCATGAAGGGGGCAGGTTGAGGGAGAAGGAAAGAGAATCTCAAGCAGACTCCATACTGGACATGGAACCTGATTTGGGGCTCAATCCCAGGACCCCAAGATCATGACCTAAGCTGACATTAAGAGTCAGATGCTTAACTGACTGAGCCATCCAGGTGCCCCTGCATTCAACTATTTATCTATGATTAATGTCATAGGTACATTTTTTCAACCAGTCCTTTAATTTCCCTAGGAACTTGGAAGAGATGCTGAGCTTCCCCAAAGTCAATCTTGAGCACCATCCCCACCACACCTCTTGGCCATATCAAGTGATTAGCCTTCCAAAAATCTCTACAAAAGTATCCATCCCAAACTGTTATCACTCAGACTCCTAAAGTCTTCTGAAATGGTGTAAATAAAACATTTTAAAATTATGGCTTACTTCACCTCTTTAGCCAATGCTATTTTGAAACTTTTTTTTTTAAGATTTACTTATTTATTCATGAGAGACAGAAGCAGAGACACAGGCAGAGGGAGAAGCAGGCTCCCCACAGGATGCCCAATGCGGGACTCAATCCCAGAACCTGGGATCATGCCCTGAGCCGAAGGCAGATGCTCAACCTCTGAGCCATCCACGCATCCCTATTTTGAAAGAACATTTACACATAACCATTTCAGGCACCTGAGTGGCTCAGTCTTTTGAGTGTCCAACTCTTGATTTCCACTCAGGTCTGGATCTCAGGGTGGAGAGTTCAAGCCCCATGTTGGGCTCCATGCCCAGTGTGCAGTCTACTTAAAAACAAAGCAAAACAAATATCCATTCCAGTGTAATCAAAAGCATGTTCATTTTATCTGTGCAGTATTGTTGAGTTAATTTGCTCGTTGGTATCAATCTATTTTCTAAAGATTCCATGGGCTAGCCCAGTGGCACTGAATGTAACCGACACTTGTGCAAATAGTAAAACAAAAGAAAACAAAACAAAACAAAACAAAATAATAAAAAAAAAACCCTCATGCCCATGTTTAGTTTGGTGTTGTCTGGACTTCAAAGTCACCCAGAGTTCTGGCATCAGCCCCACAAGTAATTTTCCCAAACACAGACCAAAGAACTTCCCCTAAAAGATTGAACTTCAAATGGAAAAATAAATATTGAAAATAAGAAGGGGGAAAAATGTAGTTCCCACCCCAAAGAGGATTTATAAAAACCAATGCCAAATATTCAGTGAACAACACCCAAATGAACAAACCAAAATGTTAGGAAAAGATATCAACAAGTGTATAAGTCTCATTGAAAGACAAGGGATCCTGATATGACCTCTTTGCACATCTACTTTGCTAAAATTTCTTGTGATTTTATTAGCCTGCATTTAAAAAGATGATAATTTGGAGTAAGATGTAGACATAGGTATTTTTGCTCAACCTTCTGGTTCTTTGGGGCATGGCTGTGACCTGACGGAACAGAAGGGCAGTACACAAAGCAAGCAGAGAGACACCTATCAGCTGACATGGCTCCAAGGTTATCTCAGTTGATAGCAGTTCCCAACACTTATGAATTGGATCACCTAACACTGATAACACCTTTTGTTCCTAGAAAGTAGGGGCTTCCATAGGTACCTGGTAACAATAAACAATCAGAAATGGATCTATAGGGCACCTGGCTGGCTCCGTTGGCAGAGAATGCAACTCTTGGTTTAGGGATTGTGAGTTCGAGCCCCACGTTGGATGTAGAATTACTTAAAAATAAAATCTAAAAAGAAAAGAAGGAAGGAAGGAAGGAGAAAAATAAGGAAAGAAGGAAAAGAAATGGGGTATGCATCCTTGAAACTAGATAACAATACTTTTGAAGTTACAAAAAGAGGTTGTACTAACAAAGTAAGGTCCTCAAACTGAATTATTTGCAAGCACAGATGATATTGTTTTTCTGATTATAGTTTAGCTACCCCTCACCTGTTGCCCCACCTTCGTGACTTGGTTAAGCGGGGCGTGTGATGTGGGGAAGAGAATACAGAAATGACTCACAAATTCCCTGAGGGTAAACTATTTTTTAGTCAAAATGGCTCTAGTCCAAGTTGGATCATTGATCAACTCCTTAATTCTCCCAGGTGTAGAAACCGAGCTATCTGCCTGTGAGCAAAGCTAAAGTCAGAATCCTAATCACTTTTATGTACTTACAATATTCTATAATTCGATGTTGAAAAGTCAGGTTTTTGCTAGGGTGCCCTGACTGTATTTTGCCTTTTCTCCTCTGAGGTACCTAGACTTCAAACGAACTGGACAGGGATGTGCAATAGTATTGTCCCCAGGGTGCCTATTCCTGAAGCACGTCATGTGGATGGACTGTGGACCCCACAGGGACCCAGAAACCCTGCAAAGATGTCCAGTATCAAAGTGGAGATGTCTCCAACAATATTAGTCTGAGATATTAAGGAAAATTCACTCCCAGGGAAGAAATGGTGCCAATCTCTTGTCTAAATTCTGGTATAGATGGAAGAAGAAGGAAAGCGGGGGTAGAAGGAGTAAAAGTTCTCTCTAGGTGCTTAAAAGATAAAGAGGGGGATCCCTGGGTGGCTCAGTGGTTTAGCGTCTGCCTTTGGCCCAGGGTGTCCCGGGATCGAGTCCCACATCGGGCTCCTTGCATGGAGCCGGCTTCTCCCTCTGTCTGTGTCTCTGCCTCTCTCTCTTTCTCTCTGTCTATCATGAATAAATAAATAAATAAATAAATCTTAAAAAAAAAAAAAAAGATACAGAGGGAGGCCCCAGGGGGGTTGTAGGATATTAGAAAAGAGTGAGTGGAGGGCAGCCCAGACGGATTTCCTGTGGCCTCACAATCTCGCCAAGGGCAGAATGGAATCTGGATGCAGCAGCCTGCAGAGGACGCGGCAATCTGTAACCTACGTTCGAGGCTCTTCTGTGTTTTCTCCTGGTTGGGTGGGTGACATCATTGACAAGTCATCTTCAATTACGTCAGGAGTTTCAGGGACATGGAGAGATATCAGGAGAATGTAGAAGAGACTAAGAGGTAATGCTCCTTGGGATCCATTCCCAGTTCTATCACTGACTCATAGGGAGATTTTATTATTCCCATTGTTATTAGGGCTATTTTTATTGGAGATTGATACAATACCTAAGATCTGGAGGTCAACTCAGGACCTCTCCTTGCTTAATATCTAAATTAAATATAAAACTTTCTTTGAGATACCATTAAAGTGAAAGGCAGATGTCGTTATAAAATCTGAGAGCAGTGGAGCTGGAAACGTTGATAAATTTCCCTCTTTTGAAAAAAAATTTTTTTTAAATTTATTGAGATGAAATCCATGTCACATAAAATTAACCATTTAAAATGAACAATTCACTGACACTCAGGACATTCACGGTGGTGTCCGACCATCACCTGTGTCTTGTTCCAAAGCATTTCCAAGCCCCCAAAGTCAAACTCCTCGCCCCGTTAGCATTCTCCTCCAGTTCCTGGCAACCACCAATCTTTGTTCTGCCTCCATGGACTTCTCTATTCTAGACCTTCTGCATGAATGACATTATAAAATACTTGATCTTTTTTGTCTGGCTTCTTTCACCTAGTGTAAGGTTTTTGGGGTTCATCCGTGTTGTAGCATACATCAGTATTACATTCCATTTTATGGCTAATACTCCATTGTATGTATAAGACCACATTTTGTTATTCATCTGATGGTGGACATTCAGGGTGTTTCCATCTTTGGGCTACTATGCTCCTCCCCTTTCTCAGTCCTAGCCCTCACTCTCAACCCTCCTCACTTCATCTTCTCCTGTCCCTTTCCTGATCTTGTGTCCTTCCCTGTGGAAGACATACATCATTGTGAGCTTATCTCCAGGAGCTTTCTGGAGAGCTAAGAGGAGAAGAGAGAGCTGTGAGGCAGAAAATAGAAAATAAGGAAGGATGGATGTCTGGGTGGTTCAGTGGTTGAGTGTCTGCCTTTGGCTCAGGGCCTGATCCCGGGGTCCTGGGATCGAGTCCCACATCAGGTTCCCTGCAAGGAGTCTGCTTCTCCCTCTGACTATGTCTCTGCCTCTTTCTCTCTGTGTCTCTCATGAATAAATAAATAATAAAATCTTAAAAAAAAAAGAACTTTATAAAAAAAGAAAATAAGGAAGGAGAAGAGCTTGGGAAAGAACAAGGACAGAAGGGATGGGTAAAGGCCAAAGATTAGACATCCCCAGGTGAAAAAGGAAGTTCAGGAAACAAATTAAGGAGACTTTTTGGTAAATGGTCTGTCTCTGTCTAGGGGACTCAGCAGAGGTTTCCTCAAAGAGATTTTGAAAGTTGAAAGTTCACTTATGCTTTTTCTCCTGTGGTCCTCAAGAGAACATAATCCAAAAGTCTGCTGTCTTAAACTGGTATCAGGAGGGTTCCCACCCCCCAACCCCCACCCCAGCCAGCCAAGTTTCTCTAAGTATTATTAGTCTAGATATGTTTGTGGTTTTTTTCTGTTTTTTTTTTTTTTGTTTTTTTTTTTTTAGATAATGCTTGTTAAAGAATATCCGTTTACAGCCATTTAAATCCTAAGACACTCTTTTAAAAAGAGAATGGAGCATCAGAAAAGGATTTCGGTAATAACTAATTGAAGAAATTAAGAATGAAATTTCTACTTTCCTTGAGGATCCCCCATTAAAGGAACCATTCAGTGCATGTTAGACTAATGACTAGCTGTTCTTACCACTGAGACGATGGCTCTAATTCATCTTTAAAAAAAGAAGAGGGGGAGAAACAACTTTTGAAAAAGCAAAAGAATCAGCTAATGGGAGCCCCTGGGTGGCTCAGCAAGTTAAGCACCTGCCTTTGGCTAAGGTCATGACCTCAGGGTCCTGGGATTGAGCCTCTGCATTGGGCTCTGCTGAGCCTACTTCGCCCTCTCCATCTGTCCTTCCCCCTGCTTGTGCTCTTTTGTGCTCTATCAAATAAATACATCTTTTTTTAAAAAATTAAAAATAAAAAGAATCAGTTTGTAAAGAAAAATGAGGTTTATCTGTGGATGTGACCTGCATATTTTCTTTTAAAATTAATATCGAAAGAGATGAGAAGTTAAAAAGTGAGGGAGAAGTACAGATTTGTCTTCATTTTTTTACTAGCATTATTACTGAATCCAGTCATAGCTCTCCAAATTGTTTAAAATATTTGTAGAAATACTGTTTGGGTGGTATAATCATTCCCTACATGAGTAAGCAACTCAGTCTGTCAGCTGTCTGGAAAAGAAGATTTTAAGAACAACACTTTCTGAAGCCTACAATTCCTTCCTCTTGTCAAGCTTCCTTTTTTTTTCCCCCCCTTTAAGGCTATGAGTGCTTTAAAAGCAAGCAGTAGATGAAGATGGTCACCAAGCGGAAAGCACCAGAAATAGCTGAGTTTAAATAAGAACATCCATTTGGTGGAGCAAAGTCCAAAATGCAAGCCAGAAATAAAACCAGACAGAAGAATCAGGTGTTAATTACAATTTAATACCATGTTCTAGTCCTGGACAATGTTTTTCTTCTCCATCGTCAGAGGGTGTGTGTGTGTATAATTTCTTTTTTTTCTTTTAAGACTTTATTTATTTATTTGAGAGAGAGTGAGCATTAGTTGGGGGACAGGAGGGCAGAGAGAGAAGGAGAAGCAGACTCTCTGCCAAGCAGGGAGACCAATGTGGGCCTCGATCCCAGGACCCTGGGCCCATGACCTGCGCCGAAGGCAGATACTCAACCGACTGAGCCACCCAGGTGCCCCTATAATTTCTATATAATTTAAAAATTACGTCTGGCATGTGTCCAAAAGAGAAGCCTAAATTCTCTACTGCTGATCAGAAAACAGATACAGCAGCAATCTTTGACACTAAAAATGATGGAGTAGCAATCTCTGCTTTAAAAAGATCTAGTAATAATCTTTGCTAAAAAGACACAGTAGCAATTTTGGATGCTGAAAAGATAGAGTGTGAGGAATGTCTGGCTGGCTCAGCTGGTAGAGCATAGGACTTTGGATCTCAAAGTTGTGAGTTCAAGCTCCATGTTGGGTGTAGAGATTATTTAAAAATAAAATCTTGAAAAATTAAAAAGATTAAAGAGATACAGTAGCAATCTTTGATGCTTTCACCGTTAACTCTATAACTCAACAACCTGACATCAACATCCTCTGAACTCTTCTCTCAACATCCAGTGGGAAGGAAGCAAGTGATAGAAGGATTCCATTTGAGCAAAAAAAAAAAAAAAAAAAACCCCAAAACAGTATTACATCTTTTCATGGAACAGAACATGAGTAACAGACAACAGAATCTATTGGTTATTAAACCTAAAATCAACATCTAAATTCTAAGGAGATAAAAAATAATAATAAAATAAATTCTAAGGAGATGAAATAAAAGAAGGCATTTAAAAAAAAGATATTTAAACCATAGCTAAAATGCCCGATGGCCAGCAAGATCCAAAACAGTAACTTTCAAAGTGTGGTCCCCAGACCTGCTGCAGCAGCAGCAGAGTCACCTGGGAAACTGTCAAACCTGCAAACTCTTATAAATAAGTCATGGGGATATAATGTACAGCATGATGACTACGGTTAATAATACTCCATAGCCTATTTGTAAGTTGCTAAGATAGAAGATCTTAGAAGCTCTCATCACAGGGCGCCTGGGTGGCTCAGTCAATTAAAGATCTGCCTTTGTTTCAGGTCATAATCCCAGGGTCCTGGGATCAAGTCCTGTGTCATCAGGTTCCCAGCTCAGCCTGCTTCACCCTCTCCCTCTGCCCCCTGCACCACTTGTGTTTTCTCACCTTGCTTTCTCTAATAAATAAATTAAATAAACAAACAAATACGTAATTAAGATCTTTAAAAAGAAAGGTTCTAAAAAAAAAAGAAAAGAAAGGTTCTCATCACAAGAAAAATAAAACATTTTGTAACTAGGTAAGGTAAAGCATGTCATCTAGAGTTAGTGTAGCGATCATGTCACATTGTATACAGTTCATTATGTTGTATGCCTGACACTAATACAATGTTATCTGTCAATTATAACTTCAATTCTAAAAATTTAGAAGTTAAAACTAAAAAAAAAAAAAAAAATGCAAATTCTAAGCCTCTGTCCCAACTGACTGAATCAGAAATTCTAGCCACAGCGCCCAGTCAAAACTGTGTTGTCAGAATCTCCTTCCAGGTGATTCTGACACATGCTAAATTAGTTTAGGAGCTACTGGTATAAAAGTGAGTCCATTGCTCTTGATTTGATACCTGGGTTCTTTTTTTTTTCATTATTATTTTAAAGGTTTTATTTATTTATTCATGACAGACACAGAGAGAGGCAGAGACACAGGCAGAGAGAGAAGCAGGCTTCATGCAGGGAGCCCCATGTGGGACTTGATTCTGGGACCCCAGGATCACGCCCTGAGCCAAAGGCAGGCTCCAACCCGCTGAGCCACCCAGGGATCCCAATACCTGGGTTCTTAAAGTAATGATTTGTGCACTTATTCAGCTGAAGGGTGCTCTTTTCATCAGGAGTATTTGAACATTAAAAGTGGGGCCACAGAACCTACCAAAATAATCAGTTGTGTTGACTTTTTGTTACCCTCGACCAAAAGTGTTTTCATAAGGATTTTTTGGAAGCACAAAAGTAATCTACACATTGTGAGAAGGAAAGCAGCCAAACAATTTAATGGGACTAGAAAGGGCTTTTCTGCTGGGACAGCTGCCACTGGAGGGGTGACCCATGGCATTTGCATATTAATTATGATCATTTTGTCTCTAGCCCAGAAGTTGTGAGAAAAGAGAGAAGTTCAGAGGGAAATATCCTGGGCCAGAGACAGGGGCTTATTATTCCTAGTGGGTAAGTTTCTTTAGCATTACTTCAGTTTGGCTTTTGTGTGAAGCACTGATTTTTTTTTTAAGATTTTTTTATTTATTTGAGGGAGAAAGCATGAGCAGGGGGTGGAGGGGCAGAAGGAGAGGGAGAGAGAGGCTTAAGCAGACTCTCAGCTAAATGCAGAGCCCACTGTGGGCCTTGGTCTCACAACCCCAAGATGATGACCTGAACCAAAAGCAAGAGTCAGCTGCTCAACTAGCTGTGTCACCCAGGCACTCCTTAATGTATTGATTTCTAAACATATTTTTATGAGTAACATTTTGAAGGAATCTTAAAAGTAAAAGAAAGCAAGTAACTACTTTTTAGTGAGATTATTATCTCACCCAGATATAACAAATATCAAATTTTTATGAATTTCTTTATAGCCTTCTTCTTATGTGCTTTTATGCGATTTAGAACACTTTTTAAAAATTTACGACACATTTTTCCATCTTTATTGAGATATCATTGACATATGACATTGTGCAAGTTTAAGGTATGCAATGGATAATTTAATACATGTGCATATTGTGAAATTATTACAAGTTAGCTAACACATTCATCACTTTGCTGTGTGTGTGTGAAAAGACTTTCTTAGAAGCGAATCATGAGCTGTGCTCATCTTTAATTTTACTAATTATTCCCAAATTGCTCTCAAAGCTACTTGTAAAAATTTACATAAACACAGGAGTGTTCTTATTGTTTTACACCTTTACTGCAGTACTTGGCATGGTCTGGCTTTTTAGATTTTGCCTTTCCGATACAGGTAATGTCACAATGTTGCTTCCATTTTCATTTTCCTCTTCAATTTCAGCCTTCCTATTTTTCTCACACATTAATGTTATAAATCTAAGCAGGTTAGGGAAAGCATCTTTTCTTTTTTTAAGATTTATTTCTTTATTTGCAAGAGAAAGAGAGAGAGAGAGAAAAACCCCATGAGCAGGAGGGGCACAGGGAGAGAGAGAGAATCTGAAGCAGACTCTGTGCTGAGCACAATCCAATGCGGGGCTCGATCTCACCACCTTGAGATCATGACCTGAGCAGAAACCAACAGTCAGGAGATTCACCGACAGAGCCCACCCAGGCACCCCAACAAGCACTTGTAGTTTTAACATTGCAAATTTCATTAATCTTTTAAGTTTGTGCTTTCTGTGTCTTTACTAAGAAATTCTCCATGTTAATATCATAAAGAGAGTCTCCTATGTATTCTTCCAGAAATTTTGTTTTCAAATATATGGGATTGATCCTCCTAGAATTTATTTTTCTGAATGGTGTAGATGGGGATCTAATTTTTATATACAAGGACTTTTATCACCTTTCCAAATACACATGAGTCTGTTCCAGGGCACATATGCACTCACCCTCTCTCTCAAGACTATCATGTTAAGGAATTTTCCTTCTTTTCCTAATTTGCTATAAGTTTTTACTATGAATGGATGTTTTGTCAAATACCATTTCTGCTTCTATGTACATGGTCATTTTCTTTTACTCCTTTATTCTGTTAATGAGCAAATTACACTGTTAGTTTTTGTTTGATAAACCAACCTTAAAGTTGTGGAAGAAACGCTAGTTGATTATAGTGTGTTACTTTTACATTTTGCTTATTTGGTTGGTTAATTATTTATGATGTTTGTATTTATGTTCATGAGTGAAATTGGTCTGTAACTTTTCTTTATCATTAAATCTTTGTAAAATTTTCATATTAAGGTTACATTTGCCTCATAAAATATGTTGGACATTTTTTTCCTTTTTTTTTTTGTCTAAAAGAGCTTAAGATCATTAATTTTTCCTTCATTGTTGGTCAAACTCACACATAAGTCCAACTAAGGACTAGTGTTTTCTTTCTGGTAAGATTTTAAATTATTGATTTAATTTCCTTAAAATTCAGATGTATTCAAGTTTTCTATACCATCTTGCCAGTTTGGGTAAATTATATATTTTTAGGAATTTGTCTACTTCATTTAAATTTTCAAACTAATGTATATATAAAATTGCTCATAGTATTCTCTTACCATTTAGTTATCATTTACTTATTAGATCTGTAATGATGACTCTTAGGAATGACTAAGATTGGTTATGTGTGTTGTTTCTCCTTTTTTTTAATGGATTCATATCACCAGGTGATTTCAATGCTATGAGTCTTTTTAAAGACTCAACTCTTGGCTTTATTGATCTCTGATCTCCTTTATTCATTTATTTGAAGATTTTTTTTAAAGATTTTAGTTATTTACTCATGAGAGACACACAGAGAGACGCAGAGACATAGGTAGAGGGAGAAGCAGGCTCCCAGCAAGGAGCCCAATGCAGGACTTGATCCCAGACCCTGGGATCACACCCTGAGCTGAAGGCAGATGCTCAACTGTTGAGCTACCCAGGCGCCCCTGAAGATTTATTTCTTTATTTGAGAGAGAGCAGGAAGCGGGGAGGGGCAGAGGGAGAGGGAGAAGGAGAAGGAGTCTTAAGCAGACTCTGTGCTGCATGTGGAGCCCGATGGAGGGTTTAATCTTGTAACCCTGAGATCATGACCTGTGCCAAAACCAAGAGTAGGACATTTAATTGCCTGCCCCACCCAGTGACCCTTGGTCTCCTTTACTATATATTCATTTTCTAATTCATTGATTTCTATTGTCATTACTTTTATTTTCATTAATTTCTATTTTATAGTTTCTTTGGGTTTGCCATTCTTTTCCTAACTGCTTGAGAGGGACAGTTCACTCTTCAATATCAGCCTTCCTATTTTTTTCACACATGATTTCAATGTTATAAAGCTAAGTATTTAGACATTTAGCTACATCCTGCAAATTTTTTTTGTGTCATATTTTCATTATCATCTGATTGCAATATTTCTTCTTTGACCTATGGGTTATTTAGAAGTATATTACTGAATTTCTTAACATATGAGGATTTACTAGTAATCTTTTGATTTCTAGCCTAATTCCACTGGGTTTAGAAAACATACTCCATGTGATTTAATCCTTTGACAGTTCTTGAACCTTGCTTTATGGTCAAATATACATTAATTTTTACAACTGTTCTTTCAGGTTTCTCTTTTCTTCTTGCTGAACACTTACCTTAATAGTTATTTCACTGAGGAATTATAGGAGGGAAATTATCCTAAATTTTTTATATTAGAAAATGTCTTTTTATAACCCTAATCTTCTTTATTGAAGTACAGTTAACATACAATATTATATTAGTTTCAGGTTTTCAACATAGTGATTCAACACTTATATACATTATGAAATGATTGCAGTAACTAGTTACCATCTGTTGCCATACAAAGTTATTCCAATATTACTGACTCTATTCCCTATCCTGTACTTCACATCCCCATGACTTATTTATTTCACAGCTGGAAGTTTGTATCTTTTAATCCTCTTCATCTATTTTGCACACCCCAACCCTCCATTACTTTCCCCCTCTGGTAACTATCAGTTTGTTCTCCATATTTGTGAGTCTGTTTCTACTCTGCTCATTTGTTTAGATTCTACATTCAAGTGAAATTATATAGTATTTGTCTCTCAGACTTATTTCACTTAGCATAATGCCCTCTAAGTCTATGTTGTCACAAATGGCAAGATCTCATTTTTCTTTGTGGCTGAATAGTATTACACACACACACACACACACACACACACACACACACACCCCACAACTTCATCCATCTATCTATTGATGGACATTTAACTTCCTTCCATATTTGGTTATTGTAAATAATACTGCAATGAGCATAGAAGTACATATATATCTTCTTGAATTAATGTTTTTGTCTTCTTTAGATAAATTTCCAGAAGTGGAATTGCTAGGGTAGTTCTATTTTTAATTTTTTGAAGACCCTTCATATTGTTTTCCACAGTGGCTGCACCAGTTTACATTCTTGCCAACAATGCACAAGAGTTCTCTTTACTTCCCATCCTCGCCAACACTTGTTATTTCTTGTCTTTTTAATAATAGCCATTTTGACTGGTATGAGGTGATTATCTTATTGTGGTTTTTATTTGCATTTACCTGATGTTTAGTCATGTTGAGTGTCTTTTCATATGCCTGCAGGGCATCTGTATGTCTTCTTTAGAAAAATGTCTATTCAGGTCCTCTGCCCATTTTTAAGTCAGGTTGTGGATGTGTGTGTGTGTGTGTGTGTGTGTGTGTGTTGAGTTGTATGATTTCATTACATATTTTTGGATATTAACTCTTTATTGGATATATCATTTTCAAGTTCCTTCTCTCATCCACTAGGATGGTTTATTGATGGTTTTCTTCATAATGCAAAAACTTCTTAGTCCTAGTAGTTTATTTGTGCTTTTATTCAGACATAGATCCAAAGAAAAATATTGTTAAAACCAAAGATTTGACCCTTAATCTTGGAAGATAACTTAGCTGGCATAAAGTTCCAGGCTGAAGTATTTTTTCCAATACTTTACTTCTGTTCTATCTTGGCTAATGAGAAGTCAGCTGTTGGCCTGACAGTCACTTCTTTTAGGAACTCTATCTTTTCTTATTGAGAACTTTTAAGGTTTATCCTTATTTTTGATCCTTTGTAGTTATACTAGGTGAAGATATATCATTATCCTCTGGCTGGGTGCTTAGAGTGCACTTTGGGTTTTTCTTACTTTCATTCAAAGTCTTAACAATTACTTGCTCCTCGTTCCCCTAGCAAAGGGTTCTGAAAACTTTTTCTGTAAAGGGCTAGGTAGTTAATATTTTAGGCTTTGCTGGCCACATATGGTTTCTGTCACATTTTATTCTTCTTTTTGTAACAATTTTTTAAAAGTGTAAAAACCATTTTTAGCTCACAAGTAGCACAAAAAACTTGTCAACTCCCACCTAGGAATCCCAGTCATAATTTCCCACTCCACCACTACACATTACTCTTATGCTTCATCTCTTTCCCAAGTACCCCAGCTTCTCATTTAACACACACACACACACACACACACACACACACACACACATCTCTTGCTTAACAGGAGTAATTTAAATCACTTGAAACCCAAGGTATCTGCAGAAATGTAATCCTGACACCCCGAGTTGTGATTCTGAACGTGTTCTGCAGGGAGACATGGCTTATTGCAATGCAACTTGAATTTTCTTTGGACTTAAATGACGGTTAAACAAACATCTGCATTGTGACCCAGTATACATATACACACTACACACATATCTGAAATAGGAGTTCCATGAAACAAACCTACCTTTGTTTCATGCAATGTGCTCTGATATTTTTCTCTTCCATTCTATTCTATTGTTATTTTTAAAAGGTTGTCACCACTCACTAAATTGCTTTTATGACCCACTAATTTGTTGAGGCTCTCAATTTGAAAAACACTGGTCTATAATATTCTTTTTATTATTTTTAAAAGATTTTCTTTATTTACTTGAGAGAGAGAGAGCATGAGCAGGGGAAAGGGCAGAGAGAGAAGCAGACTCCCCACTGAGTGTGAAGTCAGGCACAGGGCTTGATATCAGGACTCAGAGACCATGAACTGAGCCAAAGTCAGGTGCTTAACCAACTGAGCCACCCAAGTGCCCCGATAATATTCTTTTTAGAACATCAGGAGTTAAATAGGGTTTTGTGGGCTGGTCTGGGACTATAACCATCATGCATAACACTGTTTCACTGCAAAATTTATTCTTATTTCCTAACAACTGGGTTAGAATCCAATTTGGGGAACTCAATCCATCTGTAAGCAGAGAACCGCCAAGGTCTAATTCAGGAACATTTTTATATTAGGAGTTCATTTAGACCCAAACAAGGAAAAGCTGACAACCTTCCTAAAGTAATTCCAATATACTTGTCTGCTTGGGAATAGAGCTTATCGGGAGGTAGTCAACCTTAGCATTTCTGCAACTTCTCCCTTTGAAAAATGACTTAATTTGAATTTCTGAAGACAGCACAGAAGTGATTCATTTTCCCCATAACACATGGATTGGAAGTTATTTTAATGTGTTTGCCACAAAATATAATTCTGCAGCTGCCCAAAGGGTTTTTGAAATCTATCAGCTTCTATTCCTACAGTTCCAGCTGGGTCTTAGGCAAGACCTTACCCATCCTAACTTGTCTTAATGGAAAAAAAGTCAGGCAGTCTGGTAGTATGGAGGCTCCTCAAAAGATTAAAAATAGAACTACCATATGATCCAGTAATTCCACTACTGGGTACTTACCCAAAGGAAATGAAAACACTAATTCAAAAAGACATATGAACCCCTATGTTTATCGCAGCATTATTTACAATATAACCAAGATATGGAAGTAACTCAAGTGTCCATCATTAGATGATTGGATAAAGAAGATATGATACATACATACAATAGAATATTAATTAGCCATAAAAAAGAGTGAAGTCTTGCCATTTACAACAGCATGAATGAATCTAGAGGGTATAATGCTAAGTGAAATAACTTAGGGTAAGACAAATACCATATGAGTTCACTCATATGTAGAATTTAAGAAACAAATGAACAAAGAAAAAAAGAGATAAACAAAAACCCAGACTCTTAAATACAGAGAACAAACTGGTGGTTGCCAGAGGGGTGGTGGGTGGGGGGATGGGTGAAATAGATAAAAGGGATTGAGAGTACACATCTCAGAGCACTGAAAAATGTATAGAATTGTTGAATCATCAAGTTGTACACCTGAAACTAATAATACACCGTATGTTAATTACACTTGAATACAGAAACAAGTAAATAAAAATTGGGAAAAAAAAAGTCCAGCAGTTTGGGAAATATTTCACTATGCACCCAAATTTCATCAAAGCTACATTTAGGGGGATCCATGGGTGGCTCAGCAGTTCAGTGCCTGCCTTCCGCCCAGGGCATGATCCTGGAGACCCGGGATGGAGTCCCACATCGGTCTCCCCGCATGGAGCCTGCTTCTCCCTCTGCCTGTGTCTCTGCCTCTCTCTCTCTCTCTCTCTCTGCATGTCTCTCATGAATGAATGGATAAAATCTTAAAAAAAAAAAAAAAGCTACAAATAGTAGTTTTCAGAATATTGTTAGGAATGACAGAGCCTGGCTTTATTTTTAGTTTGCAAGTCTTTTTTACTCTATTTTACATAAATTTTAACAGTAGTCTAATTCAATGAACTCTAAACTGTGTGTACATCATTACCTACCCTCAGGCTTCTTTTAGAGAGGTATAAATTAATCATTTTATAAAATTATTTCAGAAAATATTGGGGTTTGGAAGTATATGGTTGTATCCTACCACTTTTCATCACTTTTAAAACATACTCTACCATCATTTACTTTTTCCACCCCTCAAAAATAAAAGCTAAATATCCCCTCATGAAGTAAACACAAGGCCATATGGCTTCGGTCTAGGGTTACAACACTGAGAGGCGCAAAGCTGCTGCTTGCCCACGAGCTGATGGATAATCCATCAGGCTGTAAGCAAAAGCCAAGATTTCTCCTCAAAGAGTCCATATGCCTAAATGTCCCCAGGCTATATATTCCTCCTAGGTCTTCTGATTTGAATCACCCCTGAGAGAAAGCAGGAAGGTCCCAAATGTTACATGAGTGATATGAAGAAAAGGTTTCAAGTGTCTAAAATCCTCCTCTTGTTCCATCATGAGACCCTTTAGCCTTTCAGATGGTCATGATCAGCCAATACGAAAGAAGTACTTATTTTAGTGTCTGGCACGTGGTAAACCATTCAGTAAATGCTAGTCCTTTTTTTATTCCAGATTCTCATTTTAAAATAAAAATGCAAGAATTCTATTTGTTGGGAGCTTCCAGTTCAAGATGCGTCACTGAACACTGGTATTTGTTTTTCCTCCCTTGTTCTGTTCCATTCTACTGTGCTTCCCACTACACTTGAGATACCAACCAAATGGTAGTAAAGGAATAAATCCATAACAGCAAAGAGAATAGGAGAGGGACCAGCACGGGACATTTCAGAGAAGGAAAGACCAGTTCTGGCTGGCTACAGACTCACTGACCTCCAGGATCAGAATGAGAAGTAAAGTTGGGCATAAAGGAAAGAAGCATCTAGGAATATTCTCCTCTGATTGGCAAAAAATCATGACTTGGGACCTGCAAAAAAAAGACAATAATCCTAATATCCAGTGTAAAAACAGATTATTTTCAAACCACTCATGGAAGATTTTAATATAAGTATTGAACAAAATGCAGCATTATCAGCTTTGACCTGAGGATGTACTGTACATTAGGAGTGGGGGCTCTGGAGCTAAGTGTCTGAATTTTAATCCCAGCTCTGTCTTCTTGAAATGACTATTAAGTAAAGACTAGAGGGGGTGGGTGTGGGCATATCTGGGGGATATGCATTCCAGGAGGTGGGAACAGCAAGGACAAGGAAACTGAGGCAGAAGTTTCAGGCAAAAACCCATATATATATATATTTTTTTATAAAAGATTTTGTTTATTTGAGACACAGAGAGAAAGAGAGTACATGCTTTGGGGGAGGGGGCAGAGGGAGAGAGAGAAGCAGGTTCTTCACTGAGGGAGCCTGATGTGGGGCTCGATCCCAAGACCCTGAGAGCATGACCTGAGCTGAAATCAAGAGTCAGATGCTTGGGCAGCCTGGGGTGCTCAGCGGTTTAGTGCTGCCTTCAGCCCAGGGCGTGATCCTGGAGCCCCGGGATCAAGTCCCATGTTGGGCTCCCTGCATGGAGCCTGCTTCTCCCTCTGCCTTTCCCTCTCTCTCTCTCTCTCTCTCTGTCTCTGTCTCTCATTAACAAATAAAATCTTAAAAAAAAAAAAAGTCAGATGCTTAACTGCCGGTACCATCCAGGCACCCCTAAACCTGGTATGTTTGAGGAACAGGCATGTCCCTCAGTGTGGGAGAGTAGTAAATTATCAGGCCAAAGAGTGTGCAGTTGCAGCAATTATAAAAAATGAATATTAAAATCCAATAGGGATGAATGAATAAACAGTGTTTCTGATAAGTCAAGAAGTCGCATATTTTAAGGATATTCAGGCGGCCACCAGAAGAACTAGAATTGAAAATTATTGAAAATGGTTGACTCTAGGAAATTGTGCTGGGGATGGGAGAGGAGGTAATAGCACACTTTATTATTAAATCTTCTGCACAACCACAACAAAAAACCCATGTGCATATCATTTTACTTTTATAAAAGGGAAATGAAATTAAAAACTTTCCAAGTGGAAAAAAAATGTATTTGTCTGCAATGAAAGTGATCATAACAGAATTTGCATAATTTATACGGCCCTGAAGTAACTCAACAGCAAATATGTCCCAGGTGGACTCTCTACCTTTGAGATTTTGCATATTCCTGAAAAAACTTTTCCATGCTTCTGTGATTTTCTTGGAAAACAGATTATGCAAATTACTTCACACACTTCTGCTGATACAGCCCCACGGCTGCCACATTTTCTGGCCTGAAACTCTCTAGATTCCCGAGTCTTCTAGAAGCTACAGATTCACGCTGGAGTGTAGCTGAACCAGACACCCAAGGAGAAGATGACAAAGAGGTGCAATTTAATAGCAGAATGAGAAGGAAGGTCTTTGAAAGGGTCCTGGGCTCACAGTGCCTGTGTAAGACCAGAAGAAGGGAGCTACTACATCTAGTTAACTGTGAGGCATTTTCACCAACCCAGCAGTCCTCATGAAATCACTGCTGCTTCTAGAGGCTGCTCATCATGTAGGTGTTGCTGCCACACTTTTATAGGATATGCAAAAAGCCGATGAGGTAATATGCTAATAACCAGAAAACTGTTTTGGAGTTAACTAGGAGCCAAGCTAGATTCCCCCCTTTTAATTCAAACCTGAAGATCTAGTTTGCCTAACAACCAGGACAACAATAAATACAACATTCAGAATTGTGGCTAAAGATCCGATAGAGGTCTTCTATTTTCTTTTTAAGTTTTATTTATTTAAGTAATCTCTCCACCCAACATGGGGCTCAAACTCATGACCCTGAGATTGAGTTGCAGGCCCCTCTAACGGAGCCAGCCAGGTGGATGGAGATCTTCTAGATGGAGAATGGGAAGAAGCCTGATGCAATGATATTGTCAATGTTCCACTTATTTTTTTTTTTTTATGACAGTCACAGAGAGAGAGAGAGAGAGAGAGAGGCAGAGACACAGGCAGAGGGAGAAGCAGGCTCCATGCACCGAGAGCCTGACGTGGGATTCGATCCCAGGTCTCCAGGATCGAGCCCTGGGCCAAAGGCAGGCGCTAAACCACTGCGCCACCCAGGGATCCCCCAATGTTCCACTTCTTAAGATAGATACAGTTTCACAGTTTATATAATTATTATTATTTTAAAGATTTTATTTATTTATTCATGAGAGACACACACACAGAGAGAGAGAGAGATGTAGAGACACAGGCAGAGGGAGAAGCAGGCTCCATGCAGGGAGCCCGATATGGGACTTGATCCGGGGTCTCCAGGATCAGGCCCTGGGCTGAAGGCGGTGCTAAACCGCTGAGCCACCCAGGCTGCCCTACAGTTTATATTATTATTATTATTAGAGTTTTACTTACTTATTTTTGAAAGAAAGAGTGAGAGAAAAAGCAGGAGGGGGAGAGGGAGAAAGAATCCCAAGCAGACTCTGCCCTGAACATGGAGCCTGCCCAACATGGGCTGGATCTTACCACCATTAGATCATTACTGAACTGAAACCAAGAATCAGATGCTCAACAGACTGAGCCACCGCGTGCCCCTATATTATTATTTACATATAGAATATATGTATTCTTTACATACATTATTTACATGTAGAATACATATATTCTTTTGTATGTGTCAGATATTCATAATATATTTTTAAGGGAAAAAATATATTGCCTGACAGAGACATCTGCACTACCCTACAATATCATTCCATTCCATTCCATTTCTTTTTTTTTTTTAAGATTTTATTTATTTATTCATGAGAGACACAGAGAGGCAGAGATATAGGCAGAGGGAGAAGCAGGAAGCCTGAGGTGGAACTCAGTCCTGAGACTCCAGGACCACGCCCTGAGCCAAAGGCAGACACTCAACCACTGAGCCACCCAGGCGTCCCTCATTCCATTTAAGGACTAGAAGCTATAGCTTCTTTGTTTATCCATCTTTTAAGTTCTTCCACAGACATTTCAGTACTTCACAAAATACTGTGCAGTTTATAGTGGAAGTGCATGGATTTAAAATCAAACCAGCTCAAATTCAATACCTGTGTGCGCTAAAATTCTCAAGTTTCAGCTATTGATTTTTATTCTTACAGCCGCTTCTTCTCATTTCACCCTGTCATATGCATTGTCTTGATTGTGTCAATATTTACAGTCTTTCACAGAAAGGCACTGTCATCCTATAAACTCTAGTTTGGAGTGTGGTATGGACTGTGGTCAGAACTGACCTCACAGAAACAATCGTTTTTGACACAGGCAAAATACCACAGTACCTTCCCCATGGGCAAAACCCACTTCCATGCTTAGTCCTCGATCCTAGAACCTCAACATGGGCTGCCTGACCCCTGGACCTCTGCTTGCCCAGCTGGGAAAGACCGACACAGAGGCATAGGCTGGCTGACATTCAAAGCCATGACTTAAAAGTTCAAAAGATCATCAGTGTAAGAAGTCTTGTTAAGCCTAGATAACAACTTGTGCTAAGAGGTCTATCAGGGAATAAAATGCTCATTCAAACTCAGGTAGCTACAGTCCTTGTAGACTGACTCCAAAGACGGACATCAACAATTCCCTTCATCCTTGTGTATGTCTAGCACTCCTCCATCAACAGGTGAGTCTGTCTCCTCCTCCTGAATCTGAGAGGGCTCTGCAATTTGCTTTAACCAACAAAACATGGCAGAAATAAGCTAGTGATAGCTCTGGGCCTAATCCAGAAGATGTCTGATAGCTTCTACTTTTACTCTTTTGCAACATGGAGCCTCTGCATACAGAGGTCCAGCTACTGTGGTGGAGAGACCACATGGAGGGAGACCAAGAGAGATGGGAGGGGGTTAAGAGTTTGCGGTGGGGGTGGGGTGGTCAGTCCCCAGCTGGTCCAGTCATCCTAGCTAAAGCAAGTAAATCTTTGTTTCCTAGGGTTGCTATAAACAATAGAAAATTGATTCACCCACACTTCTGGAGGCTACAAGTCCTAAACCAAGGTGTGTCAGCAGGGTTGGTTCCTTCTGGAGGTTCTGAGGGAGAATGTGTTCCTTGCTTCTTCCAGCTTCTGATCGTTGCTAGCAATCTTGGGTGTTCCTTGGTTTACAATGGCATCACTCTAATATCTGTCTCCTGTTACATGGCACTCTTCCTCTTCTCTTCTTATAAGGACAATGGTCATATTGAGTTAGGGCCCATTCTACTCCAGCATTATCTCATCTTAACTAATTACATCTTCAGAGACCCTTTTCCTTTTTTTTAATTTTATAATAAATTTATTTTTTATTGGTGTTCAATTTACCAACATACAGAATAACACCCAGTGCTCATCCCGTCAAGTGCCCCCCTCAGTGCCTGTCACCCATTCACCCCCACCCCCCGCCCTCCTCCCCTTCCACCACCCTAGTTCGTTTCCCAGAGTTAGGAGTCTTTATGTTCTGTCTCCCTTTCTCATATTTCCCACACATTTCTTCTCCCTTTCCTTATATTCCCTTTCACTATTATTCATATTCCCCAAATGAATGAGAACATACACTGTTGGTCCTTCTCTGATTGACTTACTTCACTCAGCATAATACCCTCCAGTTCCAGATAACATCACATTCTAAGGTTCTGGGAAAACCTGAAATTTCGGGAGATACTTTTCAACTTAGTACAGAAACCATCTTGAACATTCCTGCCTCATTCCAGCCTCCAGACCACCACAGCTGCATGAGAGACTCCAAGAGAGATGACTAGAACCACCCAAATGACTTCTTTTGCCTGCCCAAATTGCAAAATCATAAGCAAATGGATGATTCTTGTTATAAGCCACTACATTTGGGGATGGTTTGTCATGGAGATAATCAGAGTCCTTTTGAAACATTAGAGGGGTGATTTAACCAATCATTGATACGATTGCTAATAAAACACTGCTACTATCTGAATAGAATTACTATTCAGAACACTGGGGTTTTTGCAAAAAGCTATTGCAACTCTCATGAGATGTCTTAGGTAGGATTTCATTCCATTGTTTTTCTACACCCAAGGCTTTCTCAGAGGTGATTTCCTGTTTAAAATAAGAAGGGAAAAAATGGAATAGGGATGTTCTATGCCTCAAAGTGACTTTAAAATGCTGAGTAACATGGAAGGAATGTGACACTCTCTGAGGCAGAGAAGAGAGTTTTGTTCCTTGTGAAGGACAGTGGATTTTACTCTGACAGCCCCCAGAAAGTAAAAGGAAGGGAGTTAATTGTGTTATAGCTGATGTCCTAGTCAGTAAAGATCAGAAGATGAACAGACTTAATGTGTGAAAAAAAAATGAAACTTAATTCTGACCAAATGTTCAATAATTCAACCCTCATCTCACTCACACAGATGAGAAGTTCAAGTCTCCAATCTTCCGAAAGCCTGGGATCAAACCGGATGAAGGAAGTGCTATGCTGCCAATTTTCCATAACATCCTCCCAAAACTATGCAGGATGAAAAATAGCAAATGTTAGTCTCTTGTGACCCTAGAAGCAGCCAGACCTGCTATAAAACTGTTGAATGGGCAGCCCGGGTAGCTCAGCAGTTTAGCGCTGCCTTCGGCCCAGGTTGTGGTCCTGGAGACCCTGGATTGAGTCCCACATCAGGCACCCTGCATGGAGCCTGCTTCTCCCTTTGCCTGTGTCTCTACCTCTGTGTGTGTGTGTCTCATGAATAAATAAATGAAATCTTTTATTTATATATATATATATATACATATATATATATATAAAACTGTTGAATAAGAAAAAATAATTAATATGGGAGGAAAAATTCTCCAAAAAGGGGATGGATCATGACTATTACTGTCCACTGAGAACAGAGTTAGAAATCTTCATATAAAGATATGTCCTTGTCATAGTAAACTCAAATATAAGTCAAAAGGTAGGGGTCTTTTCCATTTACTAACCATGACCATTACGTGGATTTCCTGTGCCACTTGCCATTTTAGACTCCGCATATGGAAAAGGGGATAATAATACCCCACTTTCCTCAAAAGATCATTTGGAAAACATGAAATTGTAAAGGTGAAAGCACTTTGAGCATTCCAAAAATACACGACAAAGCTAAGGTTTAATTATTACTGTTCAGCATATATTTAAGCACATTCATGGGAAAAATCTTCTGCAGTGCTCATTTCAGATATGGCTGATTAAAAGGAATTGCTAAAGAAACTTGTGGAATAGAAGTGGTGATGGCAGCCATGGTCTCATCAACAGGACAACAGTATTTCCCACTTCTTATTTTCAGCCTTGTCTAGGAATTCCAGGTCTGTCTGCAAGACCCTCTATCCAGTCTCTCATGTATTTACACAAATGATAATTTATTTGCAATAGATGAGTTTCTACTTAAAGTCCTCCAGGAAAACCACCCTCCTGGAATCTCCACACCAGATTCAGCTGTCACCTCCTATTTACTGTCAAGTTAAACGCAGAGCATTGCCAAGACAACGCTGGTGTCTGGAGCATATGTTTTCTCCTTAGGGTTTTGATTACCAGCCAGTTTGGCATCTTAGGACATGATGAGAAGAGAGAATACTGAATTTATTGTTCTACACCACCATACAGTCTTTTTGATATTAGGAAAGATGTTGGGGTTTGGAGCCGACAGCCAAGAAAGAATTCTTGAGACGTCTCTGGTGCAAAAAAAGGTGGTTTTATTAAAGCATGGGGACAGGACCTGTGGGCCAGAAGAGCTGCATTAGGATCATGAGGAGTGGCCCATTATATACTTTCAAATTGGGAGGGTGGGTTAGGGATAGCACAGGTCTCTAAGGAAATTTGGAAGCAAGGTTTCCAGGACCTTGGGGGTCCTAGCTATTGTTAGGAAAATGTCGTCTATTACTGCCTAATAAAACCTTAGTCATGAGACCCTTCAGATGTGTATCTGTGGGTTATATGCTTGGGGCTTGGGGGATGATTGCCAACATATATATCTTGGAGTAGAGATAAAAAGTTTCCAAAGGAATTTTTATGTTAAAGTAGACTTATAGGATCCTGGCAGGTCAGGCTAAGATTGCCTTTTGCTCTTAACAAAGTATTAACATGGTGGCAGCTGAGTTCCTAGAGGAATGTCACTCTGCCTGTTTCCAGGACTTGTCCGTGGGCTGTGGGAAGTAAGGACATACAGTTTTGGGGACGGGGGGTGGGGGAGTAAGGGAAATTTAATCTTTTTCTTGCCTTTGCTTCCCACATCATTTTGACATTTGGATTTCTAACCAAGTTCTGAAAGAAACTAATTAAGTGTTAAGTCCTGCTAACTCTGCACCAGACAACTTATAAAAATTATGTCATTCTTACAAATATCTGCTAATATTGATAATACCATTTTCTCCATTTATAAAAAAGAAAATTCAGAGGTCAAAGATCTTCAATAACTTTCTGAAAGTCCTAGAACTAGAATGCAGTAGAGTCAGAACATGCACCTAGGTGGTCAAACTCCAGAATTTAAGCTCTTACTATTATATAATTCTTTGCTTGGAATCCTCACAACAATAATATAAAATTGATGATGAAGCTTACACATTCCTCCTACACTTGTCTTATTGGCAGCTACTGCACTATAGGTGAGAGCATACCAGCTACAGCATGTCTATATTCTTTTCATGGGAATTTAGTTATCCAGGTTTTACTTCTTGTGGTTATATACATAAGTAGTAGTAGTAGTAGTAGTTGTTGTTGTTGTTGTTCTGTAATCAAATTCATACTATTTGTTCTTTTATACCCAAGCTAGTGATTTTTTTAGTGATAGTTACAATAAAAGTCTACATTCCTAAGTATAACATTTAAGACTCTGCATGAGACTCATAATTTCTATTCATCTCTAATCTTTCCTCTTTTACTCAAAGCACCAGGCAAACCATATTAAAGATCACAATGTGTGGGTCCAATGTCTATGTATTTTCTTTAGATGTATTTTTCATGCAGAGTAGTATTACCATCTAGGATGAATTCTTGTCAATATTTCAAAAATCCTAGTGTTAAAGTTACCTGGAATAAGAACTTCAGAGACTAAAATATTAAATTTCTTGGCTTTTGGCCAAAAATCCTAACTTAGTATGAGAATACTGATTATCTCATCTGATTAGAAATTCTAATTAACAGAGTCCTGGGTGTCTCAGTCGGCTGAGTGTCTTGACTCTTCAATTCAGGTCGCAATCTCAGGGTCATGAGATCAAGCCCCACATAGGCTCTGTGCAGTCTGCTCGATATTTTCTCCCTCTCTCTACCCCTTCCCCCCTGCCATGTGCTCTCACTTTCTTCGTCTCTCTCTCTCTCTCTCTCAAAATAAATAAGAATCTTAAAAAAAGGGATCCCTGGGTGGCGCAGCGGTTTGGCGCCTGCCTTTGGCCCAGGGCGCGATCCTGGAGACCCGGGATCGAATCCCACATCGGGCTCCCGGTGCATGGAGCCTGCTTCTCCCTCTGCCTGTGTCTCTGCCTCTCTCTCTCTCTCTCTCTCTCTCTCTCTCTCTCCTCTCTCTCTGTGACTATCATAAATAAATAAAAATTTAAAAAAAAAAGGAATCTTAAAAAAAAAAAAAGGAGGGCAGCCCGGGTGGCTCAGTAGTTTAGTGCTGCCTTCAGCCCAGGGTGTGATCCTGGAGACCGGGAATCCAGTCCCATGTTGGATTCCCTGCATGGAGTCTGCTTCTCCCTCTGCTTGTGTCTCTGCCTCTCTCTCTCTGTGTCTCTCATGAATAAATAAATAAAATCTTAAAAAAAAAAAAAGGAAAAAAATTCTGATTACCACTAATGTATGACTTTTGCTATCAAACTGAGAAGTATATCTTGATAAATGCAAATTTATTTACAATGACAAAATTATTTTGAAAACAACATGGGACAGAGGATGAGATAGGCAATAAAAGTAGTCCTTGGTGATAGAAAGTTTAGGAACCAATTGACCTATGGTGGCCTTTATTCTAGCACTTTTTCTTATTGAAATTCATCTCATATAAATGCTTCTTCTTCCATGAAGTCTCCCTCTTGTTATCTGGGAGAAGAAATCCCTCCTTGCTTTTTGATAATATGGTGTATATGCTGTTCTCAAAGCAACTTACTTCTGTATTTTCTTAGCTATAAGAGGATATCAAGTATAATCATTATCCTATGTACCACAAAGAATGAAAAAAACACTATTAACTAAACTATGATACACCATCTTGATTTCGACATGTGAAAAAGTATTTTTATTTTTTTTATTTTTTATTTTTATTTATTTTTTTTTGAAAAAGTATTTTTAAAAGTGTGTTACAGAATTAATGAGCTACAGTATCATGAGTAGTTTGTATTTCATTTCCCTTATTAGATCATTAAGAGGGAGCTACTATGTCTTGCTCATTTCTATTTCCCCAGGACCTTACACTATGCCTTACATGTGGTATATATTCAATATGTGTGTTATATTGAATTGTTGACTTAGACTTATCCTAGAAGACTCCTAAGGCTTGGTGACACACTAAAGTTTTTAGTGAAATTCCATGCCCTGTTCCTGTCTTTTGCATATACTTGTAGATCAGTCTAGTTTATAAATTAGACAATAAAGAAGAAAGCATGTGATCCCAACAGAATTCCTTATCTATGTATCAGTTAGAAGTCAACATTTACACTAAAACGTTATTTGTTAGATTTCTGTTGAGCCTTTTATTCTGATAATTTGGGGGGCTATGCACGGAATTTCATATTTGCAACTCCTGAACAGTTTACTTTTGAAAATTGGGCCAAGAAAGGAAAAACATAGAGAAGAATAGGGAGGGAAGGAAAAAACCCAGTCAAAACTGACATCTCTTGTCTTTTTCCCTAGAAGATACCACAGTCTTAGTGAACCAATGGATGTTTAATTAACTGGATAGGTGGAAGGTGGTTGGAT
Source organism: Nyctereutes procyonoides (assembly GCF_905146905.1). NCBI lineage: Eukaryota > Metazoa > Chordata > Mammalia > Carnivora > Canidae > Nyctereutes > Nyctereutes procyonoides. Next base: position 14,453,942 of record NW_026575082.1, on the reverse strand, counting down.
ATGTCAGTCATTTACCACTATAATAATGCTATATTAAAAACTACCTCAATAGCTCAGTGCTACATAATAATATACATTTATTTCATTCACATAGTTTGGCTGGGGGTTCTGCTGACCTGGGGTGGACTTACCCATGTATCTGCAAGTCAGCTGGGAGTCAGCTGGTCTAGGCTCAGCATAGCTGGGGCAGCTAGACTGGAGTGGCTCTGCTCCACATGCCCCTCAACTTCTTTGTGGGACCAGAGACATGTTCTTCTCATGGCAATTGGCAGAGCACACAGAAACAAGCAGAAACATATTAGGCTTCTTTAGACCTAGGCTCAAAACTATACACTGTCACTTTTACCATATTCTATGGGCCAAAGCAAATAATGTATCCAAACTGAAATCAAGAGGCAGGGAAATACACTCTTCCTCTTTAGAAAGGGGCTTGCAAATTCATATGTCAAAGGGTTTAATTACAGGAGGGGTGAAGAATTGTGGTGAGTGATGCAATTCCACTATGTACGGTAATAATGGCATTCTCCACATAAATACTGAATTTACAAAGAAAAACCACAAATATTTTCTCATTTAATTTCACAACTAGACCAAAAGGGCAAAGCAGATATGATTACGCCTACTTTTCTAAAGAAAAAAGGGGAACTTGGAGAATTTAAGTAACTTGTCCATGATACATACTGTCATATGATTGATATGGAATTAAATGAGAATTACTAAGTGTATTAAATAGATATATACTGTTAAGTGGTTCAGATAGAATTCAAACCATGCTACAATAGTTTTTTGTGGATTGCCACATACAGTTCTACTGTGGGCACAGAATTGATGTGTTTCGGTAAAGGGCTAGGTCAATTTAGAAGAATAACAATACTGGGCTTTATCTTTAAAATAATCAACCACGCCCAAAGTTTCTAGTAAGTATGCTCTGGCTGGCTTCCACACTACATTTATAAACGAGAATTGCTGCTTGTTTTCACATAAATACATTAATTTGTGCAGAGATTGGGCTAAGAGTACAAAGAATGATGAAAATCCAAATTGGGAACAGCAACTGAAATGCAAACAGCATCACACACTGATAAACTGCTTATGGATTTTCTGTCTTCAACTGATTGGAAAAAAAAAAACCAGTTTGAGGTGATGAACTGTAACATGTTGGAAGTAATTGGTTTAGTAAGGAAAAGGGTGTTAATTTAGAAATATCAATACTACTACCCTCCCAGTGGATTATATATAGACAGAACAAAATCAGAGCTGCCCAGTGATCTGATAGTTTATTGTTTCATTTACCACCACGTATGTCCCAGACTTGGCATTCGGAATAATGGGCATTTGCACTTCTTCCAGAAACACGGTGCCTTGCTACCTACTCCCTACCATTTATATATAGAGAGAGAAAAAACACAAAAGTCAAGGTCACCTAATGAAATAGAAATTGGTAATAGAAAATAAAAGGCGAATTGAAGTTTCCAGTAACTTTCCAAATAATCCTACCAATAATACTTAGTCAACAGAACCTTCCGAGGAAAGCTTCCCGGAGTTACCCAGTTAGTTCCAAGCCTAGGACCCCTGTCATTTGATCTCAGAGCAACCTACATTTTTGTTTTGTTGCATTATGTAAATTGCAATGATTTATTCATGGGTCTATCTTTATCATGCATGTTGCATCCTACACTATAAGCCTTATGAAGGGAGATCAGTAAGTTTCTGGTTCATCTTTTTTATCCTAGGACCTAGGACAGTACATGCTACATAGTAATCACTCATAACATTTGTTAAATGAAAGACTGATTCAATTTTTACCACTTCTACCTCCCTAAAGCACATTCTCTGTGACCCAAAATGGAAGGGTATAAGAAAGAGCTTGGGGGGATATTTGCTCTTGATTAGCTGCCCCATCCCCCCTTCCAGTGGTTTCTCCTTGAGAGCTCAAAATCCTTAACATAACCCAGAAGGCACTGGCTAGTCATGCCCCTCTTTTTTTCTGTTTCTTGGCTTCTCACTATTAAGCTCCAAATGTGTTTCCCTTCATTGTTTCTTTCAGTTCCTTGAATAAATTGCAACCCTGCCTGCCAAGTGCAATTGCACATATCACCCTTTCTGCCTTGAATTCTGTGCATACCCTTGTCCACTCTTAAATAACCTTTCAGCTGCCAGTCCATCATCACCACAGGAAAGCCTTTCCTGACTCCCCAGACCAGGCCAGGCTTCCCATCAGAGTTTCTCTTATGATCCATACTGTTGCTCTCTGTGGCAGCACAAACCACACAAACCACAGTTGTCATTTTTCATTTGATTACTGGCTATGGTCCTCATGGACTGGAAGCTTCATGAAGCCAGGGACTGTGATGATTTTTGCTTACCATGTAATACCCGAGATTTTTGCTCTACACTGATTATTCAGGGCTTTAGTGCTATGCCTGGCTTTTGGTCAGAATTCAGTAAGTATTTATTGAATGAATCCATCAATAAGAGAAATACACACACACACACACACACACACACACATCTTTTACATCTCTTTTTTTCTCTTCCTTAGGGATGAGCACCTAGGGGCAACAGATCTGGTTCTAAAAATAACTTCTGAAAATAAAAATAAAAATAACTTCTGTTGGTATACCAATAAATTTGAATTCAAGTGACCTTGGTTTTAGCCAAGAAACAAGTCCTAACTAGTTGTCCAGAGTTTCTCTGCTAATACATGGCAAGAATTTTTTTTTTCATGGCAAGAATTTTAACTCACCACAGGCTACCTCTTTGCAATCTTTTGATTTATAAAAAGGCACTATCTCCTTAGAGAAAGACTTCCTTCAAGGTATCACTTCTTACTATTAAACCGATCATTAATGAGCTTTCTCTTTATAACTCAGACACTTACCACAGTTTATCACTTGTATTTTATAACTCCTACGCCCACCCTGCCACATATGGTCACAGCTTGTTTGCAAAGAATGCTGATCATGCTTTCAAACAAAACTGTTCCCATATGCTGTGATTCATCCCCCCTTTCCTGCCTTTGCTTCATTTGTTTTAGAATTGGAGTTTAATTTTCAAAGGGTTGCTGTGACAGGAAGTGACTGGGGGAGGAAGAATTAGAAGAGGCGGATGGATGAGAGGAATGGTGGTTATTAAACCCACAGCCGGGATCAAAAACTACTGGATCAGGAAAACCCTTTCAAGGAACACCAAATTCCCACTTGAGCCCCTCCTAGTTTAAAGTAGGGGAATGGGGAAAACAGAAATGGAGAGAAGGCCTTCATTTCTGGGAAGCATGATAGTCCCATTACTTACATTACAACTGAATCCAACGCATGATTCAATTGCTGACCAGAGTGATATTTGGGAAAACAGAAGCATTACTATCTCTAGAGAATAATAATGAAACCAAGGAATGAGTTGGGTGATTGCTGATTACAACTCAGTGCAAGACCTTTCAATGGAGTGAAATGTTTATAATATAAAACTAACTTAGTGGGGTACTTGGGTGGCTCAGTTGGTTAAGTATCTGCCTTCTGGGCAGCCCAGGTGGCTCAGCGGTTTAGCGCCACCTTCAGCCCAGGGCCTGATCCTGGAGACCCAGGACTGAGTCCCACGTCAGGCTTCCTGCATGGAGCCTGTTTCTCCCTCTGCCTGTGTCTCTGCCTCTCTCTCTCTCTTTCTCTCTCTCTGTGTCTCTCATGAATAAATAAATAAAGTCTTAAAAAAAATCTGCCTTCCGCTCAGGTCATGATCTCAGGGTCCTGGGAGAGAGTTCCACATTGGGCTCCCTACTCAGTGGGGAGTCAGCTTCTCCCTCTCTCTCTGTACGCCCTCCCCCTTGTGCTCTCTCTCTTCTTCTCTCTCAAGTAAATAAATTAATTTTAAAAACTAACTAAGAATTATTGGATAACTTATTCCTTCAACAAATACCATTCGGCATCCATTATGTGCCATAGACCTAGGCACTGGGGATACAGCGGTGGAAAAAAAAAAAAAAAACCCTGATTGATATCCCAGCCCTCACAGAGCTTACATTCTAATGGGGGTGGGTGGGAGAATTAAATAACTAAGCAAGAATACATATGTCAGAATTTAATATGGCTGTGGAGGAAGTGAGGAGGGAAGAGCATTATGACATGAGTGAGTGAGGTTGGAAGGCTGGTGTTTTTAAAAGAGTAGTCAGAGAAGGTCTGATCTATCAGGTGAAGAAGTAAGCCTTCTTACACACCTGGGGGGGGGCAGGGACACACCTCATATGCTCAAGGAACATCAAGGAAGCTAATATCACTGCAGTGGAATGTAGGAGATAAAGTCAGCCAGGTAAAAAGGGGCCAACTTAGAGCTCTGTAAGCTGATGATAAGAATTGCATATTGTACTCTGTAAGAGGAGGGAAACAACTGAAGGGTTTTGAAAAATGAGTAACGTGATCTGAATCACATTTTTTTTAAAAAATCTTTTAAAAAACATTTTATTTTAGAGAGAGTAGGTGAGTAGGGAGAGGGTAAAGGCAGGTGCGGGAGAGAGAGAATCTCAAGCAGACTCTGTACTGAGCCTGACTCGGAGTTCAATCCCATGACCCCAAGTTCACAACCTGAGCTGAAACCAAGAGTTCGACACTCAACAGACTGAACTACTCAGGCACCCCCTAAAGTACATTTTTAAAGAAACACTTTAGCTGCTGTGCTGAGACCAGATCATAGTGAGTGGGGCCATGATGAAACAGAGAGGTCAGTTAGACAAGGAGGCTAGTGGAATAATCCAGACAAGAGATGGTGGCACTCTGCAACAGTTGCCAGAGAAGAATTGGCAAAGAATTGTATTAGTTTTGGTGACTACTGTAACAAATGCTCACAAACTTGACATTAAACCAACAGAAATTTATTCTCTCTCAGTTCTGTAGTCCAGAAGTCCAAAATCTGTATCACTGAACCCAAATCTAGGTGTTAGCAAGGCTGTGCATTCTCTAGACTCCACTTCTTGCTGGAGCTTCTGGTAGTTGCTGGCATTTCTTGACTTGTGGCCATATCATTCTAATCTTCAAGGATGGCATCTTCCAGTCTCTCTTTGCTCTATTTTCACACATCCCCTTCTCCTTTGAGGAGACCCTAAATCTCCCTCTGCCTCCTCCTTAAGGATACATGTGATTGTTTTAGGTCTCACCTGGATAATCCAGATAATCTCCCCATCTCAAGGTCCTTAATCAATATCCACCACAGCCTCCCTTGCCTTTTTAAAAGCCATTTCAGGTAATATTCAGAGATTCTAGGGATTAGGGTATGAATCTCTTGGGGGGGGTGAGGGCAATTTTCCAGCCTACTATAGAAGGAGTAAGTCATGGATATTTCTTGAAGAACAGCCAATGGGGTTTTCTGATCAATTACTTGTTGGGTAGGAGAGAGAGAGAGGAGTAAAGGGCAATCTTGAGATTTTTAGCCAGAAACCTACACCTCAGAGGAAGATTCTGGAAAGAATGGGCTCAGGGGGGATCCCTGGGTGGCTCAGCGGTTAGGCGCCTGCCTTCGGCCCGGGGCAAGATTCTAGGGTCCCCTGACTGGGTCCCACATCAGGCTCCCTGCATGGAGCCTGCTTCTCTCTCTGCCTGTGTCTCTGCCTCTCTCTCTTTCTCTGTGTCTCTCATGAATAGATAAATAAAATCTTAAAAAAAAAATAGAATGGGCTCAGGGAAGAAGAGTAGAAGCTCACTTTTTAAATATGTTAAGTTTGAAAATTCTATGAAATATCCAAGTAGTGACTTGAGGGAATTAGATATAAATCTGTATTCCAGAGAAGGCCAGACAGGGATTATAAATTTGTGAATCATCAGAATATGGGTGGAATTAAAGCCATGAGACAAAGTGAGATTACTTAGCATGTGCTTTTGAACTGTGTTCACTTAGCTAAACTAAAGTATATCCCAAAATCTTTTTCCTTGTGTGGTTCCAGGTTAGCACTGACCAAAATTATATGTGCATGAAATTGGGAGGTTGAGGCAAAGCAGCCATCATTACTCTCTGAAGGGTGTAGACAGAGAGCCATCTACTCTCTAAAGATGCTGACAGAGACAGACACGGGCACTGGTGGAATCCAGCTCATGCTCTTCTCTCCCACTCTGCATCCAACTCCTCTTCCCAACTCTTGGCCTTCTTGGCCAATAGCAGCCCCAAGCCCACCATCAGACTCAGAATAATAATAATACTAATATAGACTTCTCCATCTCTCTACTACAGTCCCACAGTAGCAGGTAGATGTGCCTTTGGAAGCCCCAACTCTGTCCTCCGACCCAGGGCTTCCTAGTTAGGAACTCTGCTCCAATCTCTTCTGCCTCCTTTCAGACCTTCTTCCCAATTGTGTAAGGTCTTATTCCAACAATAAATCCCAATTTCATTATGGTTGTGCTTCTCTGGTTAGCCCCTGACTGCCTGTGTGCCTGGGGAGTGAATCCAGATAGGGAAGAGTTTAACAACTGAGTCCTGGGGCTTTCCAACATTTAGAAAGAGGAAAGAGAGAGAGAAAAGGAGGAATCAGTGAAGAAAACTAAGCAGGAGTGGCTACTGTAGCACCGGAAGTTTATATAATTGGGGTGTGTGTGTCTTAAAAATGAAGAATAGTAGAAATAAAAATTAAAATGAAATATAAAAATAAATTTACATTTAAAATGGAAAAAGAGGGACTCCTGGGTGGCTCAGTAGTTGAGTGTCTGCTTTTGGCTCAGGTCATGATCCGGGGGTCCTGGGATCAAGTCCCGCATCGGGCTTCCTGCATGGAGCCTGCTTCTCTCTCTGCCTGTGTCTCTGCCTCTCTCTTGGCCTCTCTCTTGCCTCTCATGTGTCTCTTGTCTCTCATGAATAAATAAATGAAATCTTTAAAAAATTAAAAATGAAATGGAAAAAGAGATGACATCAAATCACAATTTTTAAAAGCTGGCAAATACAATAGATCATATTTTAAATTATTTCAATGTTGGGGATCCCTGGGTGGCGCAGTGGTTTAGCGCCGGTCTTTGGCCCAGGGTGCGATCCTGGAGACCCGGGATCGAATCCCACGTCAGGCTCCCGGTGCATGGAGCCTGCTTCTCCCTCTGCCTGTGTCTCTGCCTCTCTCTCTCTCTCTGTGACTGTCATAAATAAATAAATAAATAAAATAAAAAAAAATAAATTATTTCAATGTTGATACACCTCTATAATACTTTTATTCTTACATTTTTTGGCTGCATGCTTTTTGATCAGCTCTTCTTGTTACTATTATTTTATACAATAAGTTCCACAGAGAAAACAGAAAAATAGTCATTCTTCCTTCTAGCATGACTGATCTCAGTTTTTAAATTATTTTTAGCTTACATGCATAAAATGCATAAAATTGGTATATTCACAAACAGGCTTCCTTACTGTTTTGTAATCCTGTTAGCAGTCTGAGCTCCACAAACACAAGAATCTTCTAAATTTGTGTTGCAGCCAAGCTCTCTGAGTTGCTGTCTCTCTGCCCACGCCACCTGGATGGCCTCCCAGAACCATGACCCAGCTGCTGCCAGCGTGGCCGCCACCCACAAAGGTGCTAAGCCCAGTGGGGTTGCTGCCTGGGGCCCCCTGGGCAAGAGGCTATGGCAGAGGTTGACGACCTTTATGAAGTCTGGCCACAAAGGAATTTCTGCCTTCCCTAAATCAGACCACCTTTTTCAAATCGATGGGGACCATCCAGGGAGCAGCTGGCATAGTACGTGAAGACCTGAGCTATAATAAGCTCTCCCTGGAGTTCCCCGATGGCTACCCTTACAACGCGCCCACAGTGAAGTTCCTCGTGCCCTGCTAGCACCCCAGCGTGGGCACCCAGGGTAACATCTGCCTGGACATCCTGAAGGACAATCCTGCTGTCCATCCAGAGCCTGCTAGGAGAACCCAACACCTGATAGCCTTTTGCACACACATGCTGCCAAACTCTGAAGGAACCCCTACAGCCTCTAAGAAGTGTCTGCAAGAAATCTACTTAAAGCAGGTCAGACAAGAACCCTGACTGAACAGCCTCTCTCCTTATGTTGTCTTTTTATTTTCTCCTTAGATGGTCTATCCTTTCCTTCATTTCTGTCTAGGACTCTGTATCTTATGCTGTAGTGTCATTTTTGTTTTGTTTCTTTTTTTTTTTTTTTAAGATTTTATTTATTCATGAGAAACACAGAGAGAGAGGCAGAGACACAGGCAGAGGGAGAAGCAGGCTCCCTGTGGGGAGCCTGATGCAGGACTCAATCCCAGGACCCAGGATCATGCCCTGAGCCGAAGGCAGGCGCTAAACCACTGAGCCACCCAGGGATCCCCTTTATTTCTGTTTTTTAAATTAAGTCTCTGGTTGAGCCCTTGTGATGAATATATTAAATACATTTTTTTTTACAAAAAAAAAACCTTCTAAATTTGATTTTGAACAATCCTTTTTTTTTTAAAAAAAAAGATTTTATTTATTTATTCATGAGACACACACAGAGAGAGAGAGAGAGAGAGGCAAGGACATAGGCAGAGGGAGAAGCAGGCTCCATGCCGGGAGCCCGACGTGGGACTCGATCCTGGGACTCACGCCCTGGCCCAAAGGTGCACTAAACGGCTGAGCCACCAGGGCTGCCCCCAATCCTTATTTTTAAAAGGTTTTAAAATATGCAGTATATATATAATTGCATTCTCTTGTGTTCCTGATTAGGAGAAAACTTTCACTTTTGATAAGATATCAAAGGATTGAATTTTACAAAAAGAATGTGTTATTTTACACACCTGATGATAAGAAGGATTTTCCAGACTGCCTTTCAAACTTTGTTTCCCTTTCACTCTCGTACCCCTCTGGTGCTGTGTGCCTTGAGACAGACTCATTAATATCATGATCTGATTTCTGAGCAACACTTTTGGGTCTTGATGCCAGTTAAGTCAGCACACTAGGCAGTAGAGGATTTTTCAAAGCCGTCCTTGCCCCAGAGGGATAGAGATAACTCTACTATACACACACACACACACACACACACACACACACACACACACAAAATACAAAAGAACAAAAATATATCCCACTACACCCAAACTAAAGGTGTTTCCAACTTAACTTCCTCTAAGCCTCATCTCCAAAGGGCTTGTAGCCATTCCAACATTCCAGTACCACTGGACACAAAGGGAAAATTTGAACTTTCTAACCTGGAAACTTTCAAACGCACACACAAGTAGACAGTATAGTGCAGTAAATTCCCTGTAGTCTCAGTAGTTTGGCCAAAGGAGACCTTCTGGCATTCCATTCCTGTGAACAAGTTGCTCAATCAATTAAATAGCACACGGTGGCAGGATGCCAAAGCCCAGCACCTGCCAATCTTTGTTTGGTACATCACCCATTTAAGAAATGAAGGCCTAAATCTAAAAGGGGGAAAATATCCATGTTCCAAATCAAAACACATAAACCTTAGTTTGCCATTTATTTCCTAAAACACTACCACCCATAATATTGAGAAATTTCAGTGTGTGTCTATGTAGGTAAGAAATTCATTCATTTGCCTGTAAAGTTCTGTAGAGAACTTCTCTCTGCTAAAGGACAAAACTCTTGCCAACCACCAGCATCTGTGCCTATAGACCAGCCCCTGCAACTATGGGTGAACCCTAGATGCTCCTTATAAAGTTGAGAACAGAAAAAAGCCAAGCCACTGATGACAATATGGTGCCACCAGCTACTCATCTGACAGAAGAACTTCCAGGTCATTTTAACTCACACATTTCACCAAGTCCTAGCTTTTTTGCCCAGTTCAGCAATTTTTCCTTCACATTTCTCAATCTGCCCAACCCCTACCCTGTCGTCTTTCAAAGTCAGGGTGGTTCCAAGAAAATGCAAAATATGGTTAAAATCAATAATGAGACAGATTCAGAGAAGAATAAGCAAAGACTCAGAAGGATCAGAGCCCGGAGAGGAAGGAGAGAGGAAGAAGAGGAAGACAGTGTGAATCTTGCCTTGGATTGTGGTAACATCAGGTGCTAAAGATGGGGAGAACCAAGTGGTGGACGGATGGCTGTGACCTCACTTTGTTTGCACCAGGGTCATCTCACCACCAGCATCACAGTGGCAAGGAAAGGGAACATCGTGGGTGGGGACTCAAGATTCCCTGCTCTGTCCATACCCACAGCTCACATCACGACCCTGTTGCAACTGTCTTCATTCTGGTACTGTCAACTCCATACTGGTTGTAGCTGAATTTGTTTTTGACATGCTGCAGCTAAAACAGTGTCTTCACCTCTTCCCTGCCAGACTCTGCCCTAGGCTGGGTTTCTCAGGGGTAGGACCGGGAGTCTACCAAACACTTCCAGGTCCTTCCAGGGAGCACCCTGGATGATAATCTTGTTATCCTAGAGACTACCCACACTTCTCCCCTTCCCTCAGAAACCTAGCTCCCTCACATCACGCTCTCATCTCAAGACATTTCTCCAAAGCTTAACCTTCTTGCTAGAACTGACTGCCCACCCCAACTCCCCGCTTGTCTCCTGCCATCAGTTATCAATCTCAAGTTCATGCAGGAAGTCTTTTGCCCACAGATTGAACAATGCAATTGATTTTCAAGTGCCTGCCTCTCTGACATCCTCACTTGCTGCCCAAAGGAAGTGCCTTCCCCTGGCCCTCTATAATCCTTCCCACATTGACCTTTTCCATTCTCAAGGGCATCAAAAAGAAGTGGCTTTGCTATTTCCATCCCAGAAGATGGAAGATCAGATCTAGGAGGTCTGTCCCAAGATGAGGTTAAATGTGAAAATAACCTTGACCTCCAGAAACAGAATTTTCACCCCAAAATTTGGCTTTGAAAGACAGCTGAGCCACTGAGTGGGTCACAAAGACCCAGCAGGATTGAAGACACTTCCATTTATTAGTTTTCAATCAGGATTTGGAAATTGTGGTAATATAAATTTTCTGTAATATTTTTTATTTTAACAGTCCCATTGCAGTAAAATTATTGTAGGAATAATTACAATAAAATTATTGTAGGAATATCCCTCCATGCAGGGAGCCTGACGCGGGACTTGATCCCAGGTCTCCAGGATCATGCCCTGGGCTGAAGGTGGTCCTAAACTGCTGAGCCTCCCGGGCTGCCCTAAAATAGTTTATAAAAGAAAAAGCCAGCTCAAATCCCACTAAATAACTACTATTATTGTTTCAGTGTATTGCTTGTGTTTTTCTACTCATATGTAATACATTATTTTAGTGTATTTACATACATATGAGTTGCTTATTAACATAGCTTCAATTATATTTTATGAATATTCTTTGCATCTCTGACAATACTAAAGAACAGTGTTACACTTCATTATGTAAATATTTAATTTTTTTAATGACTTGTATAATATCTGACTACTCTTATGGAAAGGTCATAGCAGATTCTGAGATCAACAGAGTTAAGTACTGATCTACTTGCTGCTAAGCAGCTTTGCAACCTTTAAGTTTCTTAAATCTTGTGTGCCTCAGTTTCCTGTCATGTGAAATAAGGATAATCATAGTATCTATATTAAGGGTGTTTGGCAGGCTTGGTAGGTAGAACATGCGACTCTTGATCTCAGGGTTGAGAGTTTGAGCCCAATGTTGAGTGTAGAGATTACTTAAAAAATAAAATAAAATAAAATAAAATCTTTAAAATGTAGTATCTACTTTGAAGACATCATGTGGTGACTAAAGGGGAAATCGTGTGTTAAGTGCTTAGACTCATGCCTGGCATGCAGTAAGTATTAAATAAAAGTTATTCTTACCTTCATCATCTTCCTACTGCTTCATGAGTGAGTACTTTTATAATAAAGTGCTGATCCAATAATATAACTTTTCAAAAGTTGATGAGAGTTATGGCTAAACAGCATATCATTCAAGGTTTTAGTGAATTGGAAGTTGAACAGCAAATATTTCCTGAAGGCCATATAGTGTTATAGGCAAGAGATGAGTTTTGGATTAAGACAAAGGTTTAATCCCTGAAAACTGTGATAAGCATTGGTGTAGTTAACACAGAGGGCCAGTAACTGTTCTCAGAGCTCTGCTTCTATTAGTTGATTTAAGCCTCACAACAACCTAAACATATAGGTACTATTATTAGTAGGACACTGAGGCACATGAAGTTATGAAACTTACATCAAGGCGACAGGCTAGGGATCCCTGAGTGGCGCAGCGGTTTGGCGCCTGCCTTTGGCCCAGGGCGCGATCCTGGAGACCCGGGATCGAATCCCATATCGGGCTCCCGGTGCATGGAGCCTGCTTCTCCTTCTGCCTGTTTCTCTGCCTCTCTCTCTCTCTCTGTGACTATAATAAAAATAAATAAATTTTAAAAAAAAGAAAAAAAAAAGGCGACAGGCTAATAAAAGGCACAGTGAGGATTTGAACTCAGATGACTTAGTCTGAGTCTCTGCTTTTAAACACTGCTACCCAAGTCACCCCGTATCCATAAGGGATAGCTTCCAACACCCCAGGATGCCTGAAACCACGGACAGTACCGAACCCTATATATACCACATTTTTTCCTTCTACATACATACCTAGGCTAAAGTCTAATTTATAAGTTAGGCACAGTAAGGGATTAACAATAACTAATAATAAAATAAAACAATTATAACAATATACTATAATATAGTTATGTGAATATGGTCTCTCTCTCAAAATATCTTTTTGTACAGTTGACCCTTGAAAAACACGGGTTTGAACTTATAGGGTCAAACTTATACATGGATTTTATTTTTTTATAAATACAGTACAGTATTTTCTCTTATTTCTTAACATTTTCTTTTCTCTAGCTTCCTTTATTATACATATACAATATATAATATATATACAAAATATGTGTCAATCGACTATTTGTGTTCTCCGTCAGGCTTCTGGTCAACATCAGGCTATTAGTCATGAAATCTGAGGGGTCAAAGTTACAGGTGGATTTCTGACTTTGTGGGTTTGGCACCTCTGATCCCCGGGTTGTTGAAGGGTCAGCTGTACCATATTCACCTTTCTTCTTGTGATGATGTGAAATGATAAAATGGTGCCTGGGTGGTTCCGTTGGTTGAGTGTCAAACTCTTGATTTCGGCTCAGGTCATGATGTCAGGGTCACTAGATGAAGCCCTGTGCCTGGTTACCTACTGGGCTGGGCAAGGAGTCTGCTTGGGATTCTCTCTCTCCCTCCCTCTACCCCTCCAACCCTACCCCTCCCTCCCTCTCTCTGGAAAAAAAAAAGTAAAAGATAAAAATAATAAAATGGAGACCAGGTGAGATGAAGTGAGGAAGATGAGGATGCATGTGACATAGAGGCTGATGGCAGCGTGTGACATGGGGTCAGCCTACCATCCTGGTTCTGATGCTGAGTCGGAGGAGGATCCTTTACTACCGGCTGCGGTTGTCTCGGTAACTGAGACCACCTGAAAGAAAGATTGCAGATAAAAGGGGACTCTTGTGTGCTGTTCCCTGTTTGAAAAAGTTATTTAATATTGGTGAGTCTCTTGTTGACTAGGTTGTGCCCTTTTCCTTGTGGACTTGAAGAAACTATACGCTAGGTATAAGCTCCTTGCCAATCACATGTATTGCAAGTGTCTTTTTTTACTCTTCAGTTTCCCTTTTGACTAACATAATGGAGTCTTTTTATGAATAGTTCTTAATTTCAATATAAATCCCAAACATCAACATTTTCCCATGTAATTAGTGAATTTTGTGCCTATATTATCTTCTAGAAGCATTGTGATTTTACTTTCTCTACAATTTACTTGGAACTGACTTTTTAAATATTATGTAAGGTAGAAGTCAAGATACATTTTATTCTGATCTGGACATCCAATTGACATGACACCGTTTATACTGAAAAACTGCCTTTCTCTCACTGCCCTTGCAGCGTCACTCTTTCTCATAAAGGATGCTTACATCTGTGAGTTTATTCCTGAATGTTCTATTCTTTTCTATTGCTCTATTGGCTCATCTTGTACCAACATCATGGCAATTGTAGTTTTAGAATAAATTTGCCAATTTCTTCACTACTGTTGACCCTTTGCATTTCCATATAAATTTTAGAATCTACTTGCCAATTTTCCCCAACATGACCTGCTGGGATTTTGATTGGAATTGCACTGAACCTATAAATTAATTTGGGAAAAATTATACGCTTATGATATTGTCTGTGTAGTCTCTCTTCCAATCCACAAACTCGGTAAATTCTTCCATTTATTTTTATTTTCTTAGTCTCTTCTAATAATATTATATAGCTTTTATAAAACAATTTTTAAAAAACTTCTAACAGGTTTGTTTCCAGGCATATGATATCTCGAGTTGTTATTGTAAATGGTATTAAATTTTGTTGTTCCTACAGTACAATGTCGAAGAGGAGAAGTCCGTATGAGGCGTTGTTGTCTTTTTCCCAATCATAGGCAGGAAGCCTATAATATTTCACTATTAAGCTTCACAATTAGCTGTAGGTTGCAGAGGACTAAATTTGTATGGTTTTCTCCTCTGCTAATTTCCCCTCTCCATCTTCCGTAAAAATATCTCAACTTCTCTTGTCTGCTTTTCTCACCTCTTCTGCTCTCTTTGTTTTTGTAGGTTTATACCTTCTTTATTTCTTTAAAGTGAGGTTCAAGAAGGAATGAAGATAATAAACATGTTGAACCTGTCATGCATAATTAGAAGTCCCACAAGAATAGACATGAAAGAAATCCATTTTTAAAAAGATTTTATTTATTTATTCATGAGAGACACACAAAGAGAGGCAGAGGGAGAAGCAGGCTCCATGCAGGGAGCCCGATGTGGGACTCGATCCCGGGACTCCAGGATCACGCCCTGGGCTGAAGGCAGGCGCCAAACCGCTGAGCCACCCAGGGATCCATTTTTAAATTAAAGTGTACTTAATATACTGTATGAAAATTCTATGTTTCCTAAGTTGGCAGATTTTTTATGTTTCTTATAATATGCCATACACGTTGATTGCAGCTTTCTTAAGTGCTAAAATAATAAAGAAACTTTATTTCTCAGCAATTAGAATCTCACTTTGCGGTGCCAGAAGCCACCTTTACCTCAAATGATTTTCTTTTTTTAAATTAAATTTTAATTTATTTTTTAAGTAAGCTCTACACCAGTGTGGGGTTTGAACTCATAATCCCAAGATCAAGAGTTTGCATGCTCTTTCAACTGAGCCAGCCAGGCACCCCTCAAATGATTTTATGTATTAGCATTTTGCTTTTCTGCCAAATTCAAGTCCCCATTTCCTGGAGGACCCCCTTAGGCAACCCTTGAGTAATGACTGACGAGCCTTTGCTTACCTACACCAAAGAGTTTATCAGTTCTCCCACGTATAGAACCAAATATTTCTCTCAATTTTACACTTTAAGGAGAATCACTTAGGCTTGCATACTGAAAATAATGGAAAAACCAACTAAACAGTGGCTTAAATAAAGCAAGGGTTTTACTGTTTTTTATATAGGAAGGAGTCCAGGGGTGGGTCTAGCATCTCCATGGTGCTACCAGTAACCTGCTCTATTTCCAGCTGTCTGCTGCTTCACTTTCAGGCTGAGCATGGCCTTCAGCACCACATTGGTAAGAAGTGTCCTCCACCTCCAGGCAGTGCTTCTGCGTTCCAGGAAAGGTGAAAGGAAAAGTGCAAAAGGCGTGGCCTATTGAGTCAACCCCTTTATTTTTTATTTATTTTTTTTAAATTTTTTTTTAATTTTTATTTATTTATGATAGTCACACACACAGAGAGAGAGAGAGGCAGAGACACAGGCAGAGGGAGAAGCAGGCTCCATGCACCAGGAGCCTGATGTGGGATTCGATCCCGGGTCTCCAGGATCGGGCCCTGGGCCAAAGGCTGGCGCCAAACCGCTGCGCCACCCAGGGATCCCCGAGTCAACCCCTTTATAAAGAGCATTTCCCAAAGCTTCACCAGATGCTCCTTCATCTCATTGGCCAGACTATTTCACCTAACCACAAAGACTGAAGTCAATGTTTTATTGGGCCACCCTGAACAAAACTGAGGTTCAGTTAGTTAAAAAAAGGGAAAGGTAATTGATACTGGGTCAGCAAACAACAAGGTTAAACAACATTTAACAAGAGTTCACCTGTTTTCCCTTATTGATTCCTTTTTCCCCAGGAGAGAAGAGCAGTCAGAGGCTTCAACAATAGCTGAAAACTCAAGGGACCAACTCTGAACTGTAGGAATAAATGGGCATTAGGACATGAAGTCAAGAACAGAGGAATCTCTGAGAACATGCAAACAAAGCCGAGTGGACTCCTGCTTCCCCTGGGAAAGGAACCTTAACTAAGGCCCCCAGGAGGACCTCCAGCTTCTGGTGGGCAGAAGGACAGAGCAAGCTGAAGATAAGAATAGAAACAGCCGTTGGCTGTGCTTGCCAGCCCTAAGGGAATCGCTCGTGCACATGTTCTTTGGAACAATTCTATCTGATCCATACACATGTAAAAATCATTGCCTCCTTCACTTTTTAAGTGCTTGGAATTATTCCTTCCTTATTTAAACCTTACATTCACTAGGGCTACACATGGCTATGAGCCTGAACTTGTAGACCTTCCCAACTTGGTACATACAAGCCATAGAGTGTTTACTTATCACTCATTACTCTAGAACTTTCCTTTTTTTTGTGGCCTATCATAGACTTCCATCTTGTGCCAGGCCCCAGGCTAAGCACTAGCTTTTTTATCACTTGTCCTCATAATAACATTAACATAATTGCAGTTAAAAAATATTTTTAAAAGATTTTATTTATTTATCCATGAGAGACACAGAGAAAGAGGCAGAGACAGAGGCAGAGGAAGAAGCAGGCTCCCCATAGGGAGCCTGATGCAGGACTTGATCCCAGGACCCGGGGTCATGACTGGAGCTGAAGGCAGATGCTCAAACACTGAGCCACCCAGGTGTCCTGTTAATGCAGTTTTTAAGATGAGACACTTGGGGCTTGCTTCAGAGGTTTCAATCTGTACCTACTGGACTGTTCTGAAACCAGGTACATATACAAAAGCCCTTGTCCTCATTGCCTTGAAGCC
This sequence comes from Nyctereutes procyonoides, assembly GCF_905146905.1. Taxonomy (NCBI): domain Eukaryota; kingdom Metazoa; phylum Chordata; class Mammalia; order Carnivora; family Canidae; genus Nyctereutes; species Nyctereutes procyonoides. The sequence goes on along the minus strand of NW_026575082.1, from coordinate 14,436,963 downwards.
AGAAAAAAGCTAGTCTTAACTCCCTGGTTTACAGAAGAAAACACACACATTACACACACACACACACACACACACACACACACACACACACACACCCCTCAGGTATCAAGGACCTGGCCCAGAGTAGCAGTTGTAGAAGGCATAGTGAATATCTGAACCCAGTCAACTCATTTCATATATATACATATATGATTTATTCATTTTTAGAGAGAGAGCACACAAGTGGGAGGGACAGAGGGAGAAAGAGAGAGAACCTCAAGCAGACTCTGCACTGAGTGCAGAGCCCAATGCAGGGCTAGATCCCATGACCTTGAGATCATGACCGGAGCTGAAACCAAGAGCTGGACACTGTACCACCCAGGTGCTCCCAAGTCAACTCACTTCTTGAGAATCTACGTAACTGATGCCTTTAGTATTCGGAGGGTTTAGTTCCACTTTTTGCCAGAGATGGACATCATTTTCAAACTTGACTATTCCCTCAAGACATTTCATTAACCACATTAAGGTTTTTACTTTCTAGACTAACGAAACACATAGCTTAAAAAAAAAAAAATCATGTTCCGAGTGTAAAGAGCTAGTGGAACTTGCCAGGAATTAGTTACAGACACATTTTAGCTTTATGATTTTGCTGGAAACTAAAAACAAGGCAAAATGTCTTTAAATTCATCCAAATAACCTTTTCACACTTCATCTCAGAGGAACCAGTTAGGAGGCAAAGGAGGGCCCCTTCAGGAGGCCAGTTGACCCCCTGCTCTGCTGCTTGACACCCCAGTCATCATCTGTTCTTTAGGGAAGCCTTCCCTGACCTGCCTTTCTAAATGAAATTCCTCATTATAGCACATTTGGGATTCTTCTTCTGGCTGTGGCAGATTAACTGGTACTGGACTAGCCCTCCTACAGCAAACAACTGACAAAATATATGGAATTAAGGCTTTCAGAAGTCAGACAATGGGTAGCACAAGACTGTGATCCCTAAGAGATGAGTCTCATGATACCCTTTCTGCAGACACTTTCTAGACTGTGACACAAGGAAGTCAAGCAGAGCACAGTGAGTCTTTCAAAGCTGAAGAGATAGAAATTGGAAGTTTAGACTAGTAAGACAGTTGGAAAGGGCAGGGCAAGGCCCATAGAAAAGGGAGCTGTGCAGAGGGAGTTCCAGATATTTGCGAGGGAATCCCCTAGAGGCTTCAGCTAAATACCAGGCTACTCATCTTAGGGCAAGACTCCATGAAGCTGATCAAAGACGCTGCAGAACAGATGGTTGAGCAAATGCTGGAGCCCGCATAGATCTGGGACATATTCAAGTTCTGACCAGTCAGAGTGGAGAAATGTCACTGGCCCTAGGCACTCAATAGAGACCTCAGAGGGACTATTTTAGACCTATACTACTAATGGCTCTAAAACAGCCCTTGAGCATATTAAGATGATCTGCAAATTCATTACCAGCCATAACAAAATTCAACACTATTAAAGAGGCAACAGAATCTAAACACTCAACTATGTAGCATCCATGATTTATACCATACAATAATTTCCAGACATGTGAAGAAATAGCAAGATATGATCCATAACCAGGAGAAAACCGCTAATCGAAAGACCTAGAAATGACAGAGGTAATGGAATTAGCAGATAAAGACTTTAAAACATCTATATCTGTAATTAAAGATTTATTTATTCATGAGAGACACACACACAGAGAGAGAGAGAGAGAGAGAGAGAGAGAGAGAAGCAGAGACACAGGCAGAGGGAGAAGCAGCTCCATGCAGGGAGCCTGATGTAGGACTTGATCCTGGATCCTGGGATCATGCCCTGAGCGAAAGGCAGACACTCAACTGCTGAGCCACCCAGGTGTCCCCATCTCTATATATTTTTAAAGAGCTATATTTTTTTAATGGACAACATATTTGAATAGACACTTTACCAAAGAAGATACATGGACATTAGCATATTGACACATTAGTCATTAAAGAAATACAAATTAAAACCACAATGAGATAACCCTACACATCTATTAGAGTGGTTAAAAAAATTTTTTTTAAGATTTATTTATTTGAGAGAGAGTGAGTGAATGGGGGTAGGGGTAGAGGGGGAAAATCTCGAGCAGAATCCTTGCTGAGCATGGGGCCTAATGTGAGGCTTACTCTCATGACTCATGAGATCATAACCTGAACCAAAACCAAGGATTGGAGGCTTAACTGACTGAGCCACCCAGGTAACCCTAGAATGATTAAAATTTTAAAAGATTGATCATGTCAAGTATTGACAAAGATATGGAGGACATGGAGAGAGCCAGGTGTTGCCTGCACACATAGTGGGGTACATTATAGCAGAGGAAAACACTGACATTTGGAAGACCTGATTTTATTTAGAAGCTATTGGTAAACCACCCCATTCCAGAGGAGACTCTGGAAAGAGGTCCTCCCCCAGGATTTCTGCAAAGAAAATTTAGTCCACTTTTTATTGGCAACTGTCATCAAGTGTATAACTTTTCCTTTGCTGCATAAAAAAGTACCACAAACTTAGCATTTTAAAACAGCACCCATCTATTGTCTCAGTTTCTTTAGGTCAGAAGTCTGGACATGGCAGAGATGGGTGGTCTACTTGGGGTCTCACAAAGCTGAAATCAAGGTGTTGGCTGGGCTGCATTCTCATCTGGAACTTGGGGTCCTCTTCCAAGTTCATTCAAGTTATTGGATTGAGTTCCCATTTTATTGCTATCAGCCAGGGGTTGCTCTCAGTCCTGGTGGCTGCCCTCAGGTCCTGGCCCTGTGGCCTCTTACAATCTGGCAGCTTCCTCCTTCTAAGGCAATAGGAGATTCCCTTCCAGTCTGCTATGATGGCGCCTTATGTAATATAACCTAAGGGAGCGAGGATTTCATAGGAGTCACAGATCCTGACCACACTCAAAAGAATGGGATTATAGACAGCATTTACAACAGGGTGCAAAAATACTGGGTGTCACTTTAGGATTATGTCTACCATATCAAAAGGTAAGTTCGAAGTCATGATTAAGCTTGAGTATTTCCTTCACTGATTGAAATTGCTTTAACCTTAGTGAGTAAACATATTAGAAGGATTCAAATTGGAAGTATTAATTTTCATTATACTTTCACAGACTGTAAGTACTAGTAGAAGTCATCTTGGCCAAGCTACAGCCAGTAAGTAAAAGAATTAGTCAAGAAGCTTTAGCCCTGAACTTGCTAGAGAATTTTCTGCTAAGCTGGTCTGGAAAGTAGAGGAAGGCCTCTCTGCAGGGTAGGGCAGGACTGTAAAAATGTGCATGCTGAAAGTGTGTTCAGCAACCTTAATGGGAAAAATGTTTGTTTTATGACCTTTAAAATTTTTTTGTCAGAACATTACAAACGCTCTTACTATTGGTTACAAACGTACAGGGAGATGGGAAAAAATAGGAAAACTAGTATTTATTCTATACATTGTAACTCACTAATAGGACCTTTATTGAGAACAAATTACACACAATATTTAGATAATAAGAAATAGTATTCTAGGTTCCAGAAATGTGAATATTGAGGTACAAATGACAGAATATGGTTAATGCTATTTTATCCCTTTTCAAGAGATCACTTCAAAATAGGCAGAAAATAAAACTAAAAGGTCTGAGCAACTGATCTGAACAAGACCCAGGATTGTAAACTCTAAAGAACAGTACACACTTAAGCATTCTTAACTCCCCCTGAATTTCAAAAGCAAGTGAAAAGTTTCATTATGTGTCTGATTATTAACAGACTCTACTGCCCCAAGAACTAAACAATGATAAATTATACGGATACTGGCACTAGAGCAAAGATAAATAGCAGTCTACAGGCCCCGCTTAAGAAGCCAAACCTTTCAAATTGAAGAGTAATCTACTTAAAAAATTTCTTGGGTAGTTGCAACATAAAGTTTGATGTTCGTTATTACTTCCCAATGTACATAATATGCTCTCCTCACACGGAGAATCCCCACAGCCTTCAGTTCTGGGTCTGCCATTGCCACTTCTGTCAAAAGAAACTCCAGGATGAATTTGGGGACTTGACAGATATATCAGGAGCTGCCAGAGAAGTAAGGAGGTGACACTTTAGTCATCACAGACCAATGTGAAACCAGGATGACTGCAAATGTGCAAATCAGGGTGGTCTGAGAAGGATTTTTCCCCTAAGGGACAAGCTTATAAAAAGACACTAAGATGATAAATACTTTTTATTTAAAATACCTTTTCTCCCCGCAACAGCACATATTAAATTTCAATATCCTCATTTAAACTGTGCTCTCCTGTGGCCAGGTTGTTGCTAGTATTGGATTCTATGATCCACAGAGAGATCCTGGCAAATTCACTTCCAACTCTTTCCTCTTGCCTCTAATAACAGAGATGATGAGGATAAGAATGCCTGACAGTTGCAAGGAGTTTTGGGCCTTTATATACCTGGCCCCCCTGCGGGAGTCTCTCTTTGCCAAAAGTAACAGCAGAAACCTACAAGAGCCACAACACAGCAGAAGGATTCCACTGACTTTATTCTCCAGAGCCTTTTATCCTTCTGAGGTGTCAGGAATTCTGAAACAATGAATCAAACCATCTTGACAGGCTTAGGCCATTTAGACCATATATTCTAAAAAGAAACAGAGGAAACTAAAAGGTTTTTACAATATTTTAGCTGAAGGAGGTGCTATTATTTAGATCTCACTAGACAGTCTTCTTGACAAAGTTTCAGGAATTTCCTGATTAAATTTTTAGAACAAGTTTCTACTCCTTGTCCATACTGTGATTTTAATCATTCAAACTGAAAAGCATTGTCCAATAAAGGATGACAATTCTGAACGACGTGCCATTTTGAAAATGATCCACATTTTCATGTAGACCAAAGTCGCTGGAGTTTTCCAAGTAAGACTGTTACTGCTTCTTGTATAGCAACTGCCCATGCTGTTTTCTTAGCTCCTTAGAATATGGATCTAACAAAGCCAAGATTTGGGGTGTGCCTCCCAAGTAAGGAAGTTGCCATCAGAAGGAAAAAGGAAAAAAAAAAGTCTTCATAGATGGCAACATCACCCTGATTCCCCAAAAGCCATTCCATGTACTTGTCCTTTGGATCCCCGATGGGCATCATCATCTATGTGAAATGCAGCACATTGTAAGGCTATAATATAGTTGCCACAAGCAAAGACGATGGAAATGCAAGCACAGCATAGGCTCAGGCAAATGAGTGATGAGGCAATATGGAGGCTTCTGGTGACTTTGGTGAGAGTCACTACTATGAGCCTTCTGCAGCTTTATCTTCCTCCCATGGAGCTCTCCCAAGCAGTAACAATTTTGATGGGATACAGGTGGCAGTAAGAAGTGTTGGAGGAAACGAATCTGTTCCACATTTCAGATGGCTTTATACCACTTTTCATTTTTTCTGCCTTCTTGGGTAAACTGATCCAGAGAACACTTTTGATCCCCCTCCCCCCGCCTCTTTTTTATTTTTATTTTTTTTTTATTTTTATTTTAATTTATGATAGTCACAGAGACAGAGAGGCAGAGACACAGGCAGAGGGAGAAGCAGGCTCCATGCATCGGGAGCCCGACGTGGGACTTGATCCTGGGTCTCCAGGATCCCGCCCTGGGCCAAAGGCAGGCGCCAAGCCGCTGCGCCACCCAGGGATTCCACCCCCCCCCCCCGCCTCTTTTTTAAATCATACTTCTGCTAGCTTTTCTGTCCAACACCAGTAAAGCCTGGGGAGAATGGGATTGTAAAGCCAGTGTTGGATTTTAACCATTTCAGGTTCCTTCAACCCAATCTCAGAGCTGACACACAAGTCCTTAAGGAAAGCCTTTTGCAGGGAGATACAGGGGTGCTGGGGTGGATGAAGAACAGTTGGGGGGATGAATGCATGAAAGGAAAAAAAGACTTTACTTTTTTGAAGGAGAACACTTTTACTCTGTTGGCAGCCAGTTGAACTGGCTCAACCTGAAAAAGTTGAATTTTATGAATAGGGGAATATAGTTATTTAACAGTGGTGACTGCTACACCCCAGAATATATTCAGGAGCAAGGCCAGAACCTCCAATTGTCACTCAGAAAAGCAACAGTAAAAGCTGGGAGGTGGGTCACTAAGAATGCGGACAGCGAGCAGACAGTTAGTTCTCTGCTGGAGGTACTGCATCTCCCACAGCAACAGGGATCACATGCATCTTCAGTTCACATCAAAACTTCAGTGCATTAGGCCAAACTTAAGACGGCAGATCCAGGCCACACCAGCTCTGTCCTGGTATCAGCCACCTCTAGGAGGAGCAGGTCCACCAGGTAATATAGGGAAATCAGCAAACCTTCGGACATACAAGCTCTCAAATGCAGAGACCCAAGGGGTGGCTAATAGGCCATCATTTCATTATTCTCCCATCTTAGACCCCAGTTGAATTTGGTCAAGCTCTGAGGCCCTTGAAGCATAAGAACAGCAGCTCCAACCATCAGACTGGCATGAGATAAGATTTTATAAATCAGAACATCAGTTAACATTACACAAAACTTGTGGCTTTAACAAAGGACACCTCATTTGAAGGCTTCACTCAAAGGTTCAGGGAATGTTCTTGTGATGGTGCCAGGCCTCATCACAGGGCCTGTGGTGGCACATCTAATTTACGCCAAATCTGGATCAAGACTGAGAGGATTTGTGCGCAGGGCTCCTGTGGGAAAATTCTCTCCCGCATTCTGGATTAGGTCATGGATGCCACAGTATTAAGGAGGGTAAAGCTCTTCTCAAAATAAGCCCAAGGGCGATGGTTTAAACAACGACCGGTTTCACAACAAGCTTCAACTTTCTGATTTCAACTGAATCCAGATGCATAAATACCAAAAATATTGAAGGGAAAAGGAAAGCCTAAGGATCTCTTTACAAGTTCCAGAAATACCCAGCTAAAAGGTTCCAGAAAAAAAATCATCAGCGATCTTGTCATTAAAGAGTAATTAATTCTACCTCTAGGTTTATGTGCTGATATCTTTATATCCACATTTTAGGGCGAACTATGGTTCTCCAACTTGTGATCCAGTAATTTTATGAGTTAGCCATGCAAATGCTGTGATTCAGTCTGATTCTGTAAAGCTAACCTCCCCAAATGTATTAGTTTCTTAGGGCTGCCATAATAAATTATCACCAACTGGGTGGCCCAAGACAATGAAAATTAATTCTCTCATAGTTCTGGAGGCCAGAAGTTGTAAATGAAGCTGCTGGCAGGGCCATCCCGTCCCCACCCACCCCGTGAAGTAAATAAAGTTCCTTCCTTGCCTCTCCCGGCTTCTGGTGGCTTCCCTGCCTGGTGGCCACACCACTATCTTCATGTGGCGTTTCCTCTTGTCATCTTTTCCTTTACAAGGACACTTTGCTTTTGGATTTACGGCCTCCCTGGATGAGCCATGATGATTTCATCTCAAAATCCTTAATTATATCTACAATGACCCTTTTCCTAAGGAAGATCACATTGACAGGTCCAAGGGGTTAGGAAGTGGACATCTCTTTTAGGGGTCCATAATTCGACCCACTACACTAAGCATGCTCTGGACTTTCAGGTCTTTATAAAACTTCAAGTGCTTGAAAATAGCAAATATTTCCTTCCTTCTTTTAATGCTAATTTAAAAAAAAGTGAGGAAACTTGGTCCTTTTGCTTTATATACCATTTGGAAGACAGCTGGCATATGCTTCAAATGTTAAGAATCTGGTGCAAGTGTGCCCTGTGCCAATTGCACACATGTAGGCAACTTCAACAGTATGTTTTCCTAATTATACTGTTTACACTTGATTACACACATACGACGGAAGGGTCTAGTTTTCATATCACCTGCTTAGATACAGTGTGACTTCAGAAGCAAAAATATACAAACAGTTTTATGCAGGTTCCAGGACATGATGTTTTGGCAGAAACTGTTTAAAATGTAAAAGCAAAGCAAGCCTGCCAGCCAGCCAGTCTCACACTAGTTGTGGGATCTTGAGCAAATTATTTATAAATCACCCTGTGTTTCAGTTTTCCCATCTGTAAAATGGTATAATGATATCTACTTCACAGGGTTGTTATGAGGATTAAATAGTTTAGTATTTGTAAAGCATTTAAATAGTGTCTGGCACATGGTAAAGACCTTGTAAGTTTTATCACAATTTTTAAGAGTCATAATTAGAAATTGCACTAAGCATTGAAGAGATACATTTGCAAACACATTTAAAGCAAGCATACCAATTAAAGTTCTTGGTTGCAAGTAACAGAGATGCAGACAAAATTTTTTTTGGAAATGAACGGGAAGGGTTACAAAATTGTTGGAACCAAGAAAAGCTGGGAAGCAGAGGACAAAGCCAAAGAGACCTGCAAAGAACATCACTGAATCATTCTGTCCCAACTGATTACCAATTTATTTATTTATCTTTTTTTTTTAAATTTTTTTTTTAATTTTTATTTATTTTATGATAGTCACACAGAGAGAGAGAGAGAGAGAGAGAGAGAGAGAGAGAGAGAGAGAGAGGCAGAGACACAGGCAGAGGGAGAAGCAGGCTCCATGCACCGGGAGCCTGATGTGGGATTCGATCCGGAGTCTCCAGATCGCGCCCTGGGCCAAAGGCAGGCGCCAAACCGCTGCGCCACCCAGGGATCCCCCAACTGATTACCAATTTAGAAAGCATAAGGTAAAAAAGAATATACAAAAATAAACATTTTAAGTGAAGCTTTGGATTTGTCATTATCTACTATGTCTTTAGAAATAATAGTAAAAATAATCTTTTACTGGATAAGTAAGCAGGTGATGGAAGGTTATCTATTAGAAGGTATCTAGAGTATCTCAATCCAATCTAGCTATCAACAGCTCCTCAGTTCTGAATCTTAGAAATTTTCTCTCCTTTCTAGTTTGAAAACCTTGCAAAGAACTCCGATTGGGCCAGCACCTCTAAACTAGTCAACTGTGGTGAGGGAAGAGTCATAAAAACCCACTTGGCTCCTGCCAGAGACACACAGCAGTGGAGGCACAGTTACTCCAGAGGAGAGAATGCCAAGCAGACACTGGCACAACTGAGCACTATATACTCACAACGTGTCTACACGGTACACAAGAACTGATGGGAACTAATTCATGAAGAAAATCCATTATTTGTATACACACTGGGTTCTAACATGGCTAAGAGAGAGGACTGACATGAGAAGGGAGAAAACAGCACAGGAGAGAGGTAAGTAAAACAGAAAAACCAAGGCAGGCATAAAAACATTAGTAATCACCTTCTATAGTAGCAAGTCACAAGAAAACAAGCCAATGTTTGCTGTAAATGTATTTTTCTGGTAAAGGCTGTAAGATACAAGGTATAAAGACTTAGTCCAAATTCTATCAGGGCTATCTGATGATATGTGACAAACTGGAAGCTGTACTGAAGGGTCCCACATGAAAGACTAATTGATCATAGGCACAATTTATAGAGGCAAATAAAATTTTAAAGTTTTCCCACATTAAGGGTTACAATTTTCTCAGGAAAACAGATTCAATTAAGCATATAACACCCTTTTTAAAAGCACACTGTCACCAGTGTGACAAATTGAGGTTTTAAGTGTGAAAGTATATGGCAGCATTTTTTACCTTTTCTTTTTTTTAAGATTTTTAATTTATTTATTTGAGAGAGAAGAGAGAATGCAAGCAAGAAAGTGAGCAAGAGCAGGAACAGGAGCAGGAGCAGGGGGGGAAGGGTCAGAGGGACAGGGAAAAGCTGACTGTGCTGAGCAGGGTGCCTGATGCAGGGCTTGATCCTGGGACCCTGGAACCATGACCTGAGCCACAGGTACACGCCTAACTGACTGAGCCACCCAGGCGCCCCTATGGCAACATTTCTAAAGCATGTTTACCAGCTGGAAAGGATACTTGAAGGATGGTCTGCAGCCAAGCAAATGGAAATTGCTGGCATGCTGCTATCTTTCTCCCTTCACAATGCACAGACCAAGTTAAATTCCCTAAGTACTAAAATAAATACACCTATTTAACTTTATTGGACTAAGTGCTTCTTAAATATATTTGGGCAGAGAACCCTTTTTATTTATTTATTTTTTAAAAAGATTTTATTTATTCATGAGAGACACACAGAGAGAAAGAGGCAGAGACACAGGCAGAGGGAGAAGCAGGCTCCATGCAAGGAGCCGGATGTGGGACTTGATCCTGGGTCTCCAGGATCACACCCTGGGCTAAAGGCAGTGCTAAACCCTGAGCCACCCACGCTGCCCGGGAACCTTTTTTATTATGAGATCTATTTGTATCCTAAGGAACTTACTTTCTAAGGAACATACTTTGAGAAATGCTATGTGGCAAATAAATACTGAAATTCTAAGGGTGATGAGTTGAAAAATTGTGATGTTTATGTCTCTAAGGAAGTTAATAAGTGACACATTACTTCTCAAATGCCCTTGTTATAGAATGAGTTTTTTAAAGATATTTTATTTATTTATTCATGACAGAGAGAGGGAGAGAGAGAGAGAGAGAGAGAGAGAGAGAGGCAGAGACACAGGCAGAGGGAGAAGCAGGCTCCATGCAGGGAGCCTGACATGGGACTCAATCCTGGGTCTCCAGGATCAGGCCCTGGGGTGAAGGCGGCACTAAACCGCTGAGCCACCCGGGCTGCCCATAGAATGAGTATTAAGTGTAGAATGGTATATCTCATATACCTTTTTTACATACCATGTTGATGCAAAAATGCTACAAGATATTACTACAGTACTGAAAACACATACCATAACAATCCCACTTCAAATCATTTACAGAAGATGAGCAAAACATAAAGAGATAAAGAATATCTCTGAGGAGGTGAGATATTACAAGTCCTCTCTGGCCTCTTAAAGGAGTCCTTGGAACTGCCAGAAAGGGGGTCCACTGCAAATGTCTGAGTTGTTTTAGTTCACTCTCTTCAGACTCTTTGACAAGACAACATCTAGGGTATATAGAGGAACTCACCAGGTTCTCCCCAGGAGAGCTGGAACCCTGCAGAGCTACTGCCTGTCTCTGGAGAGAGTCCCCAGCAGAACCCCTCTCCTTCCCCATGGGCCTGCTGCATCAGAAATCATATTTTTGATGGCAGAGGTATGTACCAAAGGTGGAGGAGCAAAGGAGTCCCTAATTTGTGTATAAAAGTAGGGCTTGGAGATGGGAGGACATATATGCTCCTAATATCGGAGTTGGGTGAAATTTGCAATGAGTTTTTTTTTTAATGATAATTGACCATTTTATTTTTTTTAAATTCTTATTTATTTATGATAGTCACAGAGAGAGAGAGAGAGAGAGAGAGACAGAGACAGAGACACAGGCAGAGGGAGAAGCATGCTCCACGCACCGGGAGCCCGACGTGGGATTCGATCCCGGGTCTCCAGGACCGCACCCTGGGCCAAAGGCAGGCGCTAAACCGCTGCGCCACCCAGGGATCCCTGAAATGAGTTTTTTATGAGAAACAATATCATGAGTGATGAATAGGTATCTAGGTATGTAGTCCAGCTCTATCACTGTTAGGTCATTTTGTGGAATTACTATGAAAATATTTTACCATTTATAACATTTCCGTAAAAAAATAAAAAATAAAAAAATAAAAAGCATTCTGTGTTCTACATATAATAATACAGAAAACTAAAACATTGGCCAATCATGGATGTATAGACTGCAATTAGTTTCTGAAGTCTTTAAGACTATCCACCAAGATTTATTCATGGTCTATGGCTTTTTTGTTCAGTATTTTCTCAATACGATATGCACTCTTTAATTCTTTAAAAACATTTTTTTAAAATTTAAATTCAATTAGCCAACACAGAGTACATACTTAGTTTCAGATGTAGTGTGCATTGGCACCTGTTAATTCTTATAGCAATTACTAATTTAAGCAAACGTTAATCAGCAAATAACCTTTGATTCGGAGATCTAGTATTAATAGTTAGAATGAAAAAATAAATGCTTTAAACAGAAATACATTTAAATCATATTTATTTTTTCTATTAATATAAAAATATTTTAAAACACTTTTAAGATATTTGACAAGCTGCAGAACAGAAAAGGCCTGTCTAGCAAAATGTTCTCAAGGAAGCCTGAGGGGTCCAGTAAACAGTGCAGCAATCCCAGCCTGTGGCTGCAGGTACATATTCTTGTTTTGTAGGCACACTGATTCAAAACAGTATTAGGAAAAGATGTGCTTCAAAGAACAAAATAAAGATAAAGCACTGAGCACCTTTTACAATGCTGTAATAAAATATTCATTAATTCCTCTGTGTGAAAATTTGGGAAAAGATAGAAAGTAAAACTGGACATAAAAGGAGTTAAAATGGTGTTTATAAAGTAAGTTTTCTCTGACTCATGAAAAAACGGATTACAAATCCTCTAAGACAATGTGAAAGTTCATAGGTTTTATATCTGCCAGTGTCATCACCTGCTATGGCAGCTTCTTAGTTGTTGACTGAGATTTTGTATTACAGACTGACACGTGGTATTATACTGACATTGATCTCTTCTCTTGGAGTATGGTGCTGTCATTGGTATACCATGAAGTACTATCACACACAAATTATAACCACACTTCATTATGAACAGAAATTACAAAAGCACATTTTGCCAAACTGATTTTTGAATCTTCTAAATTGTGTTTGTTCACTCACCTGTCAATTTGAAAAACACGGTAATTTGCAGAGGACTTTTTTGTTATTAATGTTAGTAATGTTATAATTGAATTCAAAAGCAATTATTTTTTAAGAATGAGACTTAGAGCAGCAAAGCTTAGCATCAGCCAAAATCTACTGGCATACCACAGGCAAAAGGCCAACTCTACAGTAATACATAAAGGTTACTTTAAAAAAAAATAAAGGTTACTTTATGAAAAACCCAAATAAAAATTACTCTCAAAATATTTTGTCCATTAGAATTAGTTTACAAACAGAAATTTAAATTAAATGAGAAGACTCTAGGCCTCTGGGATAGGATCTTACAACTAGAAGACAGGAAATGTTAACACTGATTTTTGTGATGTTGCAAGTTTAACCAGTGACTTAAAGAATTCTGTCAAAACATGTGATAAAAGGTATGGGGGTAACAGATACTGAGTCTACAATTAAAAAATTATCCTTTAAAAATTCTTCCCTTGAATGAAACACAAATACCAAGCATTTTCTACCTTTCTGTCTCTAGAAATTCCAATGGGAATCCAGAAATGGAAAAAAAAAATTAAAAAAAAAAAAGGAGTGAAGGGACAACATGCATCTGCTGGTATATGATGGACACCCTGGAGACAGCACTAAGACGATGGTATGGGTGCACTCTGAAGGAGAATGGCAAACACTGGCCAGCACTGTTTCCACTAAAGCTTCAGGAAGTAACAGATCCTGACCATTTTCCTAGTGTTAGCATTTAGTAGTTAGAACTACTTGTAAAACCAGTGCTGAGAGTTGATAAATATTTATGGTGCCACCTGGTGATTTCCTTCAAGTTTCTCCATCACGGATTTTGGATGTGATCGGTCCGCCCCCAAGGGAGCACATCCTCCTTTGCATGTGTGGGGAATTGCACAGTTAACAGGTGCTCTGAAACATCAGTGAGAAGAGCTGCCAGCTAAAGGAAGAAAATGCAAGTGGAGAAAGTTTACTAAGCTTTTCGACAGATACAACCACTATTTCACATGTACAAAACCTAAAGAAAATGGAGGCTCCTTTATTCCAGACAACCTGTAAATTCAGAATTCCACATACAATTTTCTTTTTTAGGAGCAGAATATGGCTGTATATCAATATCCATTTTCTTACTGAATCCTTGATAAGAGTTTAGTTTAAAAGGCAAATGAGAAACAGGATCCAGATGTTGAATGATGGCTTCAGCAGCATCATATGAGGTGGCTTTTGGGTTTGCCATAGAGTTCAAGTTTCTTTGTCGTGAGTAGGTGTGCCAGGCCATTGAGCAACATTAGAACGATGGTCATGGACATGACAATCACATAGTGGCTAATGCTACAGAAGGAGAAAAGGAAACATGTTACAAGCAGAGAGAACACATATGGGAAAGAACATAAAATCCCTCTAAATAATGTTTCTAAATATACCATAAAATATATAGAATTACAAAAGCTATCAATGATTTTCTTAAAAGTTTATTTATTTATTATTTTAGTAATCTCTACACCCAACAGGGGGCTTGAATGCACTATCCTGAGACCAGGAGTCCCATGCTCTTCCGACTAAGCCAGCCAGGCATCCCATCAAAGATTTTGAAATACATATCAAATGTTAAAAAAACAAATTTGTTATAGAAGTAGTGATGAACATAAATAATATTTTGAGAAATCTCCAACAACTGTAATGTTATAAAAATGTCTGGTATTGGCAGTGCCTGTGTCTTTGTCATCAATAAAAGTATTGTCCCCAGGTTAAGTATTCTGATGTTTTAGAGCACGCTATCCTGTGCTTTGACACAGGAAGTACAGTTAGAAGTTGACACAGTTAGAAGTACTTTAACAAAACTACCAACCACAGATACACACGTTACCCAAATTTAAATTCAAGGAAGTAGAAGTTTTATAGTCAAGAAATCTAAACAAAGGAAAAAGGATACATTTCTTCATTAATCTCCAAGTCAAAGCTACTGTCTCCCAGATTTTGCTCTTTTAGAGCTTTTATCACTTTTAATACTCCAAATTATTTAAAACACCCTTAACATTTTAAACTACTTTAATATAAATAATAAATATTAAATATAACTTGATTTCTTAACAAGATAAGCTTCATGAAGGGCACCTGAGTGGCTCAGTTGGTTGAGAGTCTGTCTTCAGCTTGGGTCATGATCCCAGAGTCCCGGGATCAAGCCCGAGTCAGGCTTCCTACTCAACGGGGAGTCTGCTTCTCCCTCCTTGTGCCTGTCTGCGCACACTCTTTCTCTTACTTGCTCTCAAATAAATAAAACCTTTTTTTTAAAAAAGATAAGTTTCATAAAATCAGTAGGTAGGTGGCTATCTTCAAATTTAGTGGAAGTCTATAAAAGGTATTTCACAGATCACTTATCTCCTTACAGTGGCCTGAAATCACAAACTTTGGGCTCATTTAAGCTAACATTATTGGCAGGAAATACTTGTGAAGCTCATCATCTTTAAGCAGTGGAGCCATAGGGCATTCAGCTTGTGATCTCTTCCATCAATCAAGTCTTGGTATCATCTCAGCATAGCAGAGTTAAAAGAGCATCTAATTTCAACTTGAAATGAGTTTAGCTGTTCCCACTCTCTCCCTTAACTATTTTGACATCACTTAAATTAGGAATTCTCAAGGTGTACATGTGATGGTAGAGGGACAGGGTCTCTGTGTGGAGAGGCATATAGAGGCACAAAGAAGGCCTGCCTGTACAAGGGGTGATAAAAGGTTGACTACACTTTTAAATCAGGGTAATGGGCAGTAGAAACAGGCCATATCTGTTGGATGCACTGGAGAAGAAAAAGTTTGAGAATCATTGATTTTAATAAAGCTTAGTATTCACTGTAAGAGTAAAGATATTTTATGGTACTTATTAATTACATTTAGGAGGACATTAAAATAGTATTGAACATAATGAGAAGTTATCATTATATTCAGAGAGAAATGATACTTTAGTTGTCATTTGTATTTTAATAAGGTATGACAATAATGCATATGGGAACAGAGTCCAAATGAACACTACTATCAAATCAAACCAATCAAACTGATGATGCTGACTCTATTCACCTCATACCAAATACACTTAGAACATAAATTTTATAGTTATGAAGATTACCTCAAAGGAAATGCAGTTTAAGAACTGCACTAGTTTAAAAAATGCACTTCTTTCAGGATGCAATATAAAAGGCAGTACTCTGTAAAGTTTACAACCTGCTATGAATGAAGATACAGTATAAAAGATCAAAAGGAGAAAATACTAAATTGTAGCTCTGTCAGCCCAACTCAGTTTTATGACCTGGACAGGATATTTTTCACATGGCTGTTATAAGAACATCTGATGACATAAGGTTCTCCAGAAAACCACTGAGCTGATAGCTGCAGGCTCAGTTGATTATACAGACTGGAGTATATTCCTTTAAGAGTCTCAATTTAGTTCTGGTAAAATCTGCTCTGAAGATATATTTCTAAACATATTGGACTATACCCATAAACAGAAATAGTCTCATAACCTAATAATATATATAATCTTCATTTTTAAGAAACTATTACTTATTTGTTAACCTGAAACTAATAGCTTAGGAATCTCTCAAACCCATTTTGAAAACCCACTGCAATCACCATGATGACATTATGACCATTATAGATACTTGCAGACTATATTCATGGGGTTTGGTGAGCTCCCACTCCTCTCTGGAATTCTGGGACACATTCTCACCATTTCTGTATTCATAAAGCAATCAAGTAGTAAGGACAGAAGGACAACGTTCTACTCCTGTGTATAATAAGCATGTTACGGCTAACGTTATTAACTATATTACTAATAAAAATGAGTTTAGAAATAAAATTTGTCACAAAGGGAAACCACTACAGGAGCAAAATGCAAATAACTATGGATTCCATTAAGGAAACTCTGTCAATAGGTTTAATAACATCTGCAACATGACAAGAAACATGTCAGCGTTTCTTATATACATTCATACAGGAATAATTAGAAACCCAAAACTTAAAAGCAACATTCTCACAAAGAGAATGCAGAAAAAAGTACAATGGTGAAGTTTTGATATGTGAACCCTATTATATGGTGCTTTAGCTTTGAATCTTGAAGCATATTTTCTAGCCATTATCCAAGCCTTTTCCTGGCAATAAATTAGACGCGGACGAAGGTGCATGAACCACTCCTGCCCCTCAGACCTATACCACATGGCTCACTGAGGGATCTCTACTGCACAGGATACAAAGAAAAGATTATAGAATTCTAACTTATTGATAGGAGCAGCAGCAAATCAAAAACAGCCCCCTGCAGCCTAAATCTGGGCAATTAGATTTAGAAAGCCTAATTTCTCTAACTCAGATTTCATTTATTTCACCATCCCAACCCTCTCCATCACCCCCTCCACTCTGCAATTATTTTCCTTTGTTAAGAGGGCATTTTATGGACATTATAATGGAAGACAAAGAGTAAGGCAAGGAGGTATTTCTGCTGGGGTGACCAGGAGAATATGCGGGGAATTTATGTTCATTGCCTTCAGCCTGATGAACCGAACCTGAGCTCTGAAGTCCCCTATTACACCTGTCTTCGAGAAGGCTCTCAGAGCAAGTGTCCCATTTCACTAACAGGAGTTAAGTCTGTGAGGGCAAAGCACTGACACTGAGATGAACTGTGGTTTAAACTAACTTATTAACTGGCTATGCCCCATCACCTTTCCAACCCCTCTGGATTTTGTGGGGGTAATGAGTATACCAGGACAACAGACACAAACCAGGACTGTTCCAGGTAAACCTGCACATGTAGTCACTCTGTGTGTAGGGCAGCTCCCATTACAAACAAATACTATTACCACAAAATATTTGTACAGCATAGTTTTTACCCTGTATGCATTAATCAATCATATAATTTTAAATAAGTATCATCAATAAATTATAGTATTGAAACATACAGTTAATATCCTTTTCTCACGGCTAGTACTGCAGAGCAGGGGTCAGTCATCAAAGCATTCTTGACCTGCAAGTGCTAATGCACCGTTTTGTTCCCCTTGGTTTGAATGATGCTCAATGTTTGTCTTATGCATTTATAGTCTCTCTTTCTGCAATTATTTTGTGCTCTGATGAATACTTTATTCCCATGATGGTTATGCAAAGGAATGTAAGAAATAGGCCTGAAGGTACCAGGCCAGTGCCAGGAAGAATGTCATGCTAGATGTTAAATACACGTTTTGCAATGGCTCAAAGCCTCTTTTAAAAAAGATCAAGTGAGCACAGGCAACAAAAATAAAAATAAATAAATTGGACTACATAAAAATTAAAAACTGTTGTGCATCAAAGGATACAATCAACTATGGCTCATCGTTCTGGCTCATTGCCTCCTAATCAATATTTCTTTCTCCTTTAAGTCCTATATATATATACTTTAAGATTTTATTTATTTTATTTGAGAGAGAGAGAGAGTGAGCACTTGAGTTGAGGGAGAAGCAGATGGAAAGGGAGAGGCCAACTTCCCGTTGAACAGGATGCAGGTTTGGGGCTTGGTCCCAGGGATCATGACCTGAGCTGAAGGCAGATGCTTAACTGACTGTGCCACCCAGGGTCCCTTAAGTCCTATATTATTAAAACTTTGCAGTGAATGGTTCCTTTGGAACAATCACAAACAGGATGAGACACAAAGCCACTTTTAAGAAAGAGTTTATTAGAGTTACAAAACAAAAACTTTGGGAAATTCCCTGTAAGTAGAAGTGAGAAGCAATGGGAATTCTAATAGCCTTGACTACTGAAGTGCTGCCCTCTGGACCTGCCCAACCATTTACTAGTCTGTGACATAAGCAAGTCACAATTTCCTTAGGGCCATAGTGTCCTTATCTCGAAAATGAGGACAATAACTATATCTACTGTGAAGAATATCTACTTTATAGCGTTGTGATAAAGATCACATGAAATAATGTGTTGGAAGATATTTAAACACTGTAGCACAACACAAATGTTGGTCATTTGTGGCAGAGGTGTGACTGGGGGCAATCCTTTGACTGCCATCTGAACCTCCTACTCAAGTTTGAGCTTCTACCTTATTTTGCCTTTACCTAATGTAAGCAGATTCCCTGGTCTTGAACTGCCTTCATCATGTCTTATAGAACTCCTATCTCAAATAACCAATTGCTGGGCATGTGAACTCTGTGTTGCAATGCACAGCCTTGCTCTGACCTTGTGGGTAAATCTCTGCCTCTACTCTACTCTGTAAATAAGCTTAATCCACCTAGGCCCCAGAATTAATATATCTAGGGACATTCACTCTCCCACCTCCTTCCAATATCATTTACTCATGCTCATGAGTAAAATGAAATGACAAAATCTCAGAGAGGTGAGTGTATTCCATGTGGTTATTGCTGGTATTTCTCCTTTCCTTTCTAATTAAGCTTAGAAGAGTAGTCTATACTTAAAACTCTATTTCCTGACCTCTCATTTCATTTATTCATTTCCCTTTAATTTTTATCAGTCATACATGCAGTACTAAAAACATAAAATAGTGGAGAAAGATTTATAATGTAAGGTTTATAATGAAAATTGAGAATCCTCATTCCTCCTTACCCACTTCTCAGGACACTTCTGAGTACCTCCTCTGGCCACTTTTCTTTTTTTTTTTCCTCTAAGATTTTATTTATTTATTCATGAGAGACACAGAGAGAGGGGGGCACAAACACAGGCAGAGGGAGAAGCAGGCTCCATGCAGGAAGCCTGACATGGGACTCGATCCCGGGTCTGCAGGATCACACCCCGGGCTGCAGGTGGCGCTAAACTGCTGTGCCACCAGGGCTGCCTTGGCCACTTCTTTTTTTAGATCTTCTGGTAGTTACCTCCTTACCATGAATTAGTATCTTTATGTTGCTATTTATTGATACATCAATTTAAAACATTATATATTAAGTCCTTTCTAGGAAAGAGGAGAATTGAGCCTACTTACACTATGCTCTACTCATTTCACTTTTAGGTATTTTTTCTTCTACTAGTTTTTCTTCTATTTTTTCCGTATGAGTTGTCTTTGAAGGACAATTTATATGTAAGAAAATGGAACTATTTTAAGTGTCCAGTTAGATGCATACTGACACATGGTATGCCATGTAACCATCATCACTGTTAAGATAGAAAACATTTCTATCACCCCAAGAGTTTCCACATTCCCTTGTACAGTCAAGCTCATCCTAACCCTCAGTACTAGAGATGGAGGATGATGACATTGCACAATAGTGTGAATGTACTTAATGTACTGAACTGTACACACATAAAAATACTACATTTTATGAGAATATGTTCCAAACAAAATTCTGGCTTATGTCTAAAACGAAAAAAAACTTAAACTTTGGAGAGAGTAAGGAGAGGTATGTCAAACACAAGAAACACTATGAAGGATAAAAAATAGAACTATAGAATAACATCAATGCTAATAGCTGCTTTTACTGAAGCTTCTTAGATGCCAGGCACAGTGCTAAATGCCCTATGTGGACTCATCCATTCAGACGACTACATGAGACAAGGGAGAGATTAGAGAGATTAAGTTATTAGCTGATGGTCTTGCAGCTGAAAGGTAGCAGCAACTGTTTAAGCCCAGGTTGCTCTGGTCTAAAGCTCATGTTCTAACCCACTATTTTGTCTGGACACTTCGGCATCAGAGGGCTGGAGAAAGAGAGACATCAAAACTTCCCTTAAGCATTCAAGCTTAAGAGTAATGATAACAAAATGATCTAGGGACACCTTTTATATGCCTGGCACATATGGAATGAAGAAGATTCAAATTAGATGAGGCAGGGAGGCAAAGCTGTATATATATATATAAGAAAGTAGGACCAGGAGTGAGCTGCCTAAGAGGTAGGAACAGAGGACAGAATAGACTCTAAAAGAGTCTCATCCAAGTCTACACAATTCCCAGGACCATAAGTGAAATAAATATTGACTAAATGAAATAAAACCAGTCTATAAAAATGTATTCTTTCTCTGAATGCATTTGAAAACAAAAAAAGCAAAAAGATCAACTTTGCTTTCTTTCTCTAAAAAAAGAAATTTAACAGATTATGGCAATCATTCATATTCAAATCATAAAGAAAAAAACGACTTTTGGTCCAGATTATACTTTAACACCGTTGTAGGTCTCATGTGTTAAATGTTCTCATATTAAAGATTCTAAGAGGCAGATAATGATTATATGCAATTTAAGTTGCCATATAAAATCCATACTGTCACTGAGTGCTTCATTTTTCTAAAGAGACTGAAAGATTGTAAGAACAGATAACTCTAGGGCAGCCTCAGTGGCCCAGTGGTTTAGCACCGCATTCAGCCCAGGGTGTGATCCTGGAGACCCAGGATGGAGTCCCATGTTAGTCTCCCCATGTGGAGCCTGCTTCTCCCTCTGCCTGTGTTTCTGCCTCTCTCTCTCTCTCTCTTTCTGTCTCTCATGAATAAATAAATAACATCTTAAAAAAACAGATAAGTCTAAAAGTGACCGACTCTAAAAACCCAGATCAGATTCAAGCAAACTGTCCTATAGTCCTTTCCAGAGTTAGCATCTGTCCACACACTATCTCAAGAAAACATTTGGTAATGTGTTAATGCTAAGAATTGGAGAGACATGTCTCACTTCCAGAGGCTCAAAATAATTGGTACATGCTCTGTTTACCTCAAAAATCAAATTGGCATCTTCTACTAAGATACCAAAATTTTTTTTCACCGTACTTTTAAGAATTTCAATGTGAATATATACTGTACCTTGTTCCAATCTCAAGCCAGCTGCCATAATCCTTGACCAAGAAGAAAAAATGCTGTAAAATAAATACATGGCTCCATTAAAAAACAAAGGTATTTTGATTCAGATGAAAAACAATGTTATTTTAGGATTAAGAGTTTCAGATTTCTGACCTCTCATAATTACTATCTGACTAGAATCTGTAAGAATATGCCCTTTACAAAAATTTTTGCTTGGACTACATGAGCAATATCCTAAAAGCCACATGTAGCATTACCGTTCAATCAAATGAATACAAAAGTGACATTTATGAATAACTAAAAATAAAGATAACCAACTTAATTTTTTTTAAAGTATGCTGTAATGCAACATGGGGCTTGAACTCAAAACCCCAATATCAAAAGTCACAGGCTCTACTGACTAAGCTAACCAGGTGCCCCAAAGACAACCAATTTTAATAAAAGATACTAAATAATACCAAGACCTCAGTGAAAAAAAAGCCATATCATCCATTTATCAACAAATATCTACTGATAGCCTACTATGTGTGGTCAATTTCAGAAATATATTGGATATCTAGTTCAACAGAACACAAAAATGCTCTCATCTAAATCAAGTGACTAGGAATCTGACTGGGAAGTTACACTACTTGGGGTCTCTAATCGGTTCTAGCACACGATGTTATACATGAAGAATTAGCTCTACCCAAAAAGAAGTCTTGCCTTTGCCTTCAGTTACTTGGAGTGACTCCTAGGACCAAGAAATGTCATGCCCGATGGGAGTATTTTTGCCTTGGGGCCTTAGCCACTGGGCAGTCTAATAATGTGATTTATACTGTGGGCTTTGGGCCATGCGGTATCAGTTCCACCTTAGAAGGACTGAACATTAAAGGTCAGCCATGGGAACAAAATGTGATTGATCCTTATTAAAAAGTTGACACTGGGCTCTGGTGAGCCTCATTGGCATACTCCCTATGAACACCACACATTAATGCTGGAAGAGTAATGCTGACTTAGTAATTCTGACTCCACAGGAGAGGAGGACCAGAGCTCCACATCCGGACCCTTCCTAGACTCTGCCTTCTGAGGCTCCTCCCTTGGCTAACTTTAATCTGTATCCTTTCCTGTAATAAACCGTAACTGTGAATATGATGGTTTACAGTGAGTTTTGTCCTTCTAGTGAATTATCAAAGCTGAGGGCAGTTTTGAGAACCCCATGAACTTGAAGGTGTAAAATAGGTTCTTTTTCTTGACATACTACATACAAGAAGTCCACCTGCCTGCTCCTTACTCAGAGCTCAACTAGTAGAGCCATTAACTTAGTAACATCTTTCCACCTGAAAAGCTCCACTTCCCCTCTTTCCTTCCTTCCCTTCCTTTTCTCAATCTCAGAGAATGGTTAGAAAAATCAACATTTCAAGTAGGAAAATGATGTATTATCTAAATCAAAAGTTAGCTTTTTCTGTTAACTTTCTATGGAAGGCTCATTTCAGAACAATGCGCCGTAGAAGAGTAAGGTATAAAATGACAGGTTCAAATAAATCAAGTAAAGAGACTTTTGACATCTTCAAAAGAACACCATTTCTGCATAAGTCATATAAAAAGAAAGTAATTTTATATGTGTAAATTATGGCATCACTTATAACTTAATACCTAAAGATTTCACATGCAGAAATGCATTCAGATTTCTCTTGATTAAATTAAATCAGCACTTAGCTTCTCAATCTTTATACTAAATATCCAATAATGTCTTACCAAAGCCATAATGTCTGATATGATGAGAACCATGAGAAAAAGGCTGGAAAAAAATAAAGGAAGATTACACATAATAGAACAGGCGCATTTTTAAGGCACATTAAAATAAAAATGAGAATAATCAAATAATCCTCTATTAGTATTTTTGCTTCTGAGAAATACTACTTTAGACAAGAGCTCTTTTTGCATTATAATGAGCAACTAACTGTCCCAGAGTGATGGGCTGGAATTCAAAAATGCTATTTAACATTTTGAATATTTATTTTGATAGGAAAAGGACATGAATTATGATATTTATTTATTTATTTATTTATTTATTTATTTATTTATTTTGGAGGGAGCGAGGGAGAGAAGGAAGGGCAGAGGGAAATGGAGAGAATCCCAAGCAGGCTCCATGCTCAGCGCAGAGCTCATGTGGGGCTTGATTTCATGACTCTGAGATCATGACCTGAGTTGAAACCAAGAGTCAGATACTTAATCAACTGAGCCACCCAGGCTCCCAGAATTATGATTTTTAATTAAACTTTTTATTTGAGATAATCACATGTAATTATATAATATAGAGGGATCTCATGTACCCCTGGCCTAGTCTCCCTTAAGGTAATATCTTATAAAACTCTAGGACAATATCACAACCAGGTTATTGACACTGTTACTGTCAAGATAAAGAAGGTTTCCATTACTACAAGGATCCCTCATGATACTGTTTTATAGCCACATCTATCCTCCCTCCGCTGAACTCCTGCCAAATCCCTAACCCCTGAAAACCAGTAATCTGTTCTCCATTTCTATAATTTTGTCATTTCAAGAGTGCTGCATAAGTGGAATCACTCATATCACTCTTTGTAAACTGTTGGGATTGTGTTTTTTTCACTCAGCATAATTCCCTTGAGATTCATCTAAGGTATTGTGTTAATAGTTTGATCTTTTTTATTGCTGAGTGGTACTCCATTTATGGATGTACCACAGTCTGCTTAACCATTCAAACACCAAAAGACATTATAAATAAAGATGCTATAAATACCTGAGTATAGTTTATGCAAACCTAAGTTCTCATTTCTTTTTTTTTTTAAGATTTTATTTATTTATTAATGAGAGACACAGAGAAAGAGGCAGAGACATAGGCAGAGGGAGAAGCAGGCTCCATGTAGGATACCTAATGTGGGACTTGATCCTGGGTCTCCAGGATCATGCCCTGGGCTGAAGGCAGACACTTAACTGCTGAGCCACCCAGGCATCCCTAAGTTCTCATTTCTTTAGGAAAACTACCATGGAATGTAATTGTTAGATCTTATGGCTGTTGCATGTTACCTTTAATAAGAAACAAAAACTCTTTTCAGAGTGGTTATACCATGCACGTACCCATCTGTAATACATGAGAACAATTAATGATACTTCACTGTGGTTTTAATATGCATTTCCTTAATCATTAAGGATGTTGAACAGCTTCACCCCATCTATACATGCTCTCAGATCTTTTGCTCATTTTCTCATTAAATTGTTTGGTGTGTACTGTTGAGTTTTAAGAGTTCTTTATATATTCTGGATAATAGCCCTTGGTCACATACATAGTTTGTAAATATTCTCTGTCAGTATGTAGCTTGTCTTTTCATTCTCTTAAAAGGGTCTTCTTTTTTATAGAGCAAAATCTCTTAATTTTGATGAAGTCCAATTTATTAATTTTTCCTTATATGGATTATGGTTTCCGTGTGAAGCCTAATTCTTTTCCTAGCCCAAATCTCAAAGATTTTTCTCTTACACTTTTCCTAAAAGTTTGAATCTGTGGTCTATTTTGAGTTAACTTTTATGTAAGGTGAAAGATTTTCATCAAGATTTTAAAAAACACAGCATACCTACTTGATTTTCATAACAAGGCAATGAAGAACATAATGCTCATGTGTAATACAGAATCCTAGCTTTCTGATTTGCAGAAGAAATGGAAAAATTTCCCTCTCCCATTAAGGTATCATAGCAATTAGGTAATAAAAGGGAAAAATGCAAATCCTAAAGTATTCTCAGATTTTAAAATTTCTATATAGAATACAAAGGTGCAAGAAAACTGTAGATTTCCCTCATTTCACAAGTTGAATGTTCTAAAAAAGTCTTTCCTCCAGGGAAAACTCATGTGATCAATTACTGAATTGCATTACACAGTTCCATTTCAACTGAGCCAGTTGAAATGACTAAGCCACTACGCTTAGTCTAAAATCATCCTTGATTTCTTTTTAAGACATAACTGTTTTTCGGGTATCACTGAGGGGCTCAGTGGTTTAGCGTCTGCCTTCAGCCCAGGGCGTGGTCCTGGAGTCCCGGGATCGAGTCCCGCATCAGGCTCCCTGCATGGAGCCTGCTTCTCCCTCTGCCTGTGTCTCTGCCTCTCTCTCTCATGTCTCTCATGAATAAATAAATAAAATCTTAAAAAAAAAAGACATAACTTTTTCTAGTTAGAAAAGGTCTGAAAATACAGTAATGGAACTCAATAATTCACAAACACAGACATATATAGCACAAGTCAGACATCATATCTAACTGAAGTGTTATGTATCATTCAAAACAAGTCTGATATAACAGACATACAACAAGTGCGTTACACTAAGAGTTTGTGGAGGACACAATGATAATTCAGTACAACCTTCTATCCAAAGCACCGATTCTCAAAGTAACAATCCCAAAGAAAGCTCTGTTTAGAATAAACTTTAATGGTTCCAATTACTGAATCCATTCCAATTTACACAGCCCCAATTATTACAAAATGCTTTCCTTCTTTGAATCAGAATCAGTGAAACAAAAATTCTACCCTATGGCACTAGTTCTTCTGAGACAAGATGAAAAAAATAATCTACACATTTAATGTAAGCCCTATCAAAATACCACCAGCATTTTTCACAGAGCTAGAACAAACAATCCTAAAATTTGTATGGAACGGCTAAAGACCTCAAATAGCCAAAGCCTTGAGAAAGCAAAGCAAAGCCTGAGGCATCACAATTCCAGACTTCAAGCTATATTGCAAAGCTGTAGTCATCAAGACAGTATGGTACTGGTAGAAAAACAGACACATAGATTAATGGAACAGAACAAAAAATTCAGAAATGGACCCATAAATATGTGGGCAACTAATATTTGACAAAGCAGGAAAGGATATCCAATGGAAAAAAGACAGTCTCTTCAACAAAATGGTGTTGGGAAAACTGGAAGCAACAAGCAGAAGAATGAAACTGGATCCCTTTTTTACACTATACACAAAAGGAAATTCAAAATGGATGAAAGACCTAAATGTTAGACAGGAAACCATGAAAATCCTAGAGGAGAACACAGGATTTGACATTGGCCATAGCAACTTCTTAGACTCATCTCTGGAGGCAAGGGAAACAAAAGCAAAAATGAACTACTGGGTCTTCAGAAAAAAGGCTTCTTGGGGTGCCTGAGTGGCTCAGTTGATTGAATGCCTGACTCTTGATTTTGGCTCAGGTCATGATCTCAGGGCTGTGAGACTGAACTCCACAACTAGTGTGGAGCCTGTTTAAGCCTGTCTCTTTCCCTTTTCCTCTTCTTTTGCCTTTCACTCCCTCTCTGCTTTTCACTCTCTTCCTGTCTGGAAAAAAAAAAAGGATAAAATGTTTCTGCACAGCAAAGGAAACAATCAACAAAACTTAAAGGCAACCTTCGCAATGGGAGACGATATTTGCAAACGACATATCTGATAAAGTGTTAGTATCCAAAATCCATAAAGACCTTATTAAACTCAACACCCAAAAAACAAATAATCCAGTTAAGAAATGGACAGAAGACACAAATAGACATTTTTCCAAAGAAGACATACAGATGGCTAACAGACACATGAAAAGATGCTCAACACACCCATCAATAGGGAAATATAAATCAAAACTATAAAGAGATATTACCTCACACCTGTCAGAATGGCTAACATTAATACAAGAAACAATGGATGTTGGAGAGGATGTGGAGAAGGGAACCCTGTAACACTTACATTCTTAGTAGGAATGCAAACTGGTGCAGCCATTCTGGAAAATGATATAGAGGTTCCTCAAAAAGTTAAAAATAGAACTACCCTATGATCCAACAATTGTACTACTGGATATTTAACCAGAGGATACAGAAATACTGCTTTGAAGGGACACGTGCATCTCTACCTTGACAGTTAGTTTTTCATTGAGCCAGTCTTAGGACACAGTTACCACACACACACACACACACACACACACACACACTCCTCCACTTCTCAATCCACAGATTACCAGTTCTTCTTAAACCTTGAAATCCCTGCTAAAAATATGTATCCACTAACACAGATAGAAAGTACATGTCATTTACCATTTTTTATTGTATCTAAGTAACTATTTCTTCTGTGATATTGACAAGGTATAAATGTTTTTACTGTTAAATTTATGTAAATATCCTGTAAAAATACTAAATTAAACTAGAAAGAAATTTCTACTATTTTTAAACAGTGGAAGAAAATCTTTTAAAATTATTACTGTTATTATGGCATATGCATAATAATATGCTAAACCCAGTTCTAGCTTAAACTCATCAAAAAGAACATGCAAATTTATGCTAATATTAGTTATTTCTTTCAGCTTTGAATATGCCAGTTTGATTCAAGAATAACAGAGGTGCTAAGAAGCTTTGTATTTATCTCAAGTGTCTTTCAGAGAGGCTGATCAGTCCTGTGCTGATGAGGCAATTTCTTTAGTTAAAAAAAGCAAAGTTGAGTTCATGGCTTCTTTTCCAGAGTCTTTATTTATTTATTTATTTTTAGATTTTTAATTTATTTATTCATGTGAGACACAGAGAGAGAGGAAGAGGCAGAGGCAGAGGGAGAAGCAGGCTCCATGCAGGAACCCTGATGTGGAACTCAATCCCAAGACTCCGGGATCACGCCCTGAGCCAAAGGCAGATGCTAAAACACTGAGCCACCCTGGTGTCCCCAGAGTCTTGACTGCTCCAGAAATTCCTCAAAACTTAGAATAATGCCCATCTCACTTAGCAAATATGTAGAAAATAAGACTGAGAAGCTATGTAAATTATTAACATGTAATACAGTTAAAGCCATGTAAAATGAAATGATGTTAACACATTGGTCTCATACATATTTAAGAAAAAAATCCAAAAGAAAACAGAATGATATCCCTTGTGTTTGTAAGCACAGCTATTATCTATAATAAACAAGTCATTAACTCTAATTTAAAATTTATGTTTTACTGTTTTCTAGGGAAGCTCTTCACCAGCTTGAGTAATATTCTAATAACATTTTATTGTTGAGAAAGCATGTGTCTGCTAGAGGCTCTAATCAACTAATTTTCTCTAATGACAGCTGAACTCTGGCTATAAGGGTACAATCTTTTTTTTCTCTCATTTTTATAATAAACATTCTCTGTTGCAGCATTGTAGCAATCATATATCTAGTCTCACTACCTGAACCTGGGCAAGTCCAATGAGTCTTAAACATTCACCTTACCTTTTTGATGATAACTGGGTAGTTAACTGAACCGCTTCAAAAGCACACATCACAAGAACAAAGGGGATTAAAATCTGTTCAAAAGGATAACAAAACAACAAACCATGCCATGGGTAGCTGAAACTTTTGAAAAACTTAAAAATGAATGCTATTTTTGCTTATAGCAATACTTCAATTTCTCAAATTTTACCTATATTAGTGAAGAGCAAGCTCTGAAATAAAACCATGACATCAATGACATATAGAATATTGATGAAATGGATTTAAAATCTACATCAATAGCATATGTAATAAAAAAGATAAATATCAACTCTCATTCTAAATAAAACCTCATACAAATTTCTGTTCTAACTTATTATAATTAATGACCATGTTCAAATGATTCTAAGAGAATATGAGAGACACAGAATGCCCAAATCAAATAAATTACAGAATCTAGTAATTTGATTCACAGATCCCTGAACCCATCTGGTCACTTGATACTGTAACTCTACAAACATGATTCAGCTGCTCTGCCATTGTTTTTTGTTCAATTATCTTAATATAACTTTATTTCTGAGTATACAAAATTCACACCCACTGTAAAAAATTTATTAAGAAATTGAGAAAGGTATATTATAGTTTATACTGGTTGAAAATCCATAATCCAGATGGATATCTGGATCAACACTTGATATTTTGAGATACTGCTTTCTAATAAACAATTGAAAAAAATATATATATATACTTGATGTCTAATAAGAAAGAAAAAAGATATGCAAAAGGAATGATGTTCAAGACTGTAAGATTCCTTCAAGTGAAGGACATAAGGCTAAAATAGAGTTTGGGAGAACCTTCACTTTGGCCACATCAGTCAAAAAAAAGCATCCAGTGCATTATGTCAGTAAAGCTCTGAATGAGGCTGGAGAGTAAAGATCTAGTATTCTAATTTAAACTTTTGTTTTTTACTATTTTCTTATTTTTAATGAAAGGCCAATGGTTTCCAAAAGAGTAAGAAAAGAACTACTACCATTAAAAAAATAATTGAAAATTAAAGAAATAGTGCATATTTTAAAATAACTCAGTGGGTAAAAAAATAAAAATAAATAAAAATTTACAAAATAACTCAACAGAAACTGGAACATGAGGAAACATCTTTTTAGCATTTCTTAAGATTACATTTGTATTAATGCAGTAACAAAAAAAAAGGATATTGGTCCAATTAAGAAACACATACTTAAAAAAAAACACATACTTTTGATAATTAGTATGTATATGATCTGAATAGAAGGTACTAATTAGATTTTAGGCAAATACATACTAACTACATTAAATGTGCCAGGCACTGTGTTAAGACAGGCATAATGATGCTAAAGAAGAAGGAAAGAACATGAATTATATTCCACAGGAGTGTGAACCTCCAAAGCTGAGGAATTTGCCATTATCTTGGTTTTGTCAGCACCTGGCTGGTGCCTGCTGCATTATTGAATGTAAGCATTCAATGATGAATTTGTGGAGTGAATCAATCAATTCTAGGTACACGGATTATGAGAAAAGATTGTAACATATGGGCAGTCTTGTGGGGAGCATATAGAATCTTTGGGGGCACTGCAGTTCTGATCTATACTGCCCTTCCCTACAGGCTTGAGTCATCTGTGATAGGACTTCCCAGGACTTATTCAGAATCTGTACTCCATAGAATTTAAATGGGCTTAAGGATAAAGCAAAATGGTTAACTATATTTTGGAGTAAAGCTAAAGGGTCCCACCTCCCATTCAGCATTGTCTGTGAAGGTATCTTCTTTCCATGCTATTTCACTCTATCAGAATGATTTTATAGTCTTAAAGTCATGTAATGGTACATAATCTTAATGTCACAATGAATTGATAATCTTAAACAGTATCTTAAGTAAATAAGAAAATAAGAAAACTAACCTTCCACATCATCAGGGCTCCCATCATATAAGGACTAAACACAGTCAGAAAGCAATAGACAGAGGCAAGATCAAAGCTAAGGAACCAACATAAAGAAAAAAGATTTTAGAATTCACATTGTAACTTTAAAATAATGTTCTATTAAAAAGGATGTCTAAACTAACTTTCTGAAAACTACTCTTACTAAAACACAAGCAAATATCGTACCAAGAATATTAGAAAGCCACTAAAATGATTGGGGTAGATCTATATGTGCTGATACATACCACTCTCCAAAATATATCCTTTGCTATAAAAAGCACAGTACAAAACAAAATCCTAACTTGTATTATCTTTTATTATAAATATGCTGTTTTCTTTTTAAATTACCTGTTAACAGAAGCTATGTTCCCAGTTCCAAAAAATGCTGTCACTAAGAAGAAAACCTAAACAGAGTTAAGGAAATGCCAAAACAAGTCAGAATTCATACAAATTTCTCCTTCATTTAGAAAAGATATGCCTAGAGATCCCTGGGTGGCTCAGCGGTTTAGTGCCTGCCTTTGGCCCGGGTCATGATCCTGGAGTCTCGGGATCGAGTCCCGCGTCGGGCTCCCGGCATGGAGCCTGCTTCTCCCTCCTCCTGTGTCTTTGCCTCTCTCTCTCTCTCTGTCTATCATAAATAAATAAATAAATCTTTTAAAAAAAAAAAAGAAAGAAAGAAAAGATATGCCTATCCTACCACGAGCATACATTGATTTTTAACCTGTACATTTGGCCATAAATTGTTATAAGTGAATGTTCCATTATATCTCCTTGCAAATGCATTTTGAAGAACCTGACTGAAGAGGCAAAATGTGCTAAGAATGGGAGGCATGGGAGCTTATCCTCACTTGTCATTTTTCTTTTCTCTAGCAGAAACGAGTCAGAGTATTGTTATCTGTAGTTGGCCATTGATGGTTTTTTAATAAGAGAACAGGAACCTAGTGGATCAGACAGATATTTTCAGGAGAAATACTGTTTCATTTTATATACACTTCCTCTGTGCCTACTACATGTGAAACGTGTCAGGATCTTTGGAAGACTCAGAAGGAAATAAGATACCATATTCTCCAATAATCCAACAGAGAATGAGACAGGAGAAAACATTAGACATCTTTTTGACACTTTGTAAGCTCACATTGATTTGTTTTAGTGCAGTAATAAAAGGCCAATATTAATCCTATTGGTGTCTAAGAACTAACTGCTAGGAAAATACTGTCTGGACCATTGAAAGGACTTAATGAATGTCAGCTATTTTATTATTACACAAAAGTGGTAAAGAATTATGACAACTTTCAGTGAAAAAGTGGCATATGAGTTGGTGACTTGAACCTCAAATGTACTCATGGATCTATTCATTCAAGCAATGAACTAACCAACCAACATTTATTGTGTCTAGTGTATGTCAGAGGCAGAGTCAGGCACCAAGAATATAAATATGAATAAAAGAGTCTCAAAGTGCTCATAAGTTAACTAAGATTATGGTGATCTATAGAAGTTTACGAGAGGCTTTTAAGGTAAACAGGGGAAATAAAAGACATAATCAGGAAACATTAAGAGCTGTGGTAGAAGCTTAGGGTTTATTGAAGGATACAGTGAAAGATAAAGCAGGAATACAGATTGGTGGCATATTAATAAAAAGCCTTGAATTTTACTGTGGAGACCATGAAAAGCCAGCAAACATCTTAGGTGAGTGATACAAACAAATACCAGAGACAGTGAGATATTCAAATCAGGGAGATAAATAATTACAGGCAGGAAATAAAACTGGGAAGCTATTTCGGTAGTTGATGTCAGGGGCAAGGAAGATCTACACTGGTGCAGTGGGAGCAGAAATGGAAGAGGGGAGACAGTGGGACTTTAGAACTGGACAAGTAGTTAAATATGACAAGTGTGATGGTCTGGATGACTAGGAATATGGCCTCCAGAGAGAGACTTTGGGGAGGGGTGGGCGGTTGTTAGTCAGTTTGGGACATATATTTGGTGATGTCCAGCAGAATATTGGACATATGGCTTGTGAGGTCAAGAGAGGCCAAGGCTGGAGAAGTAAATCTCAGAGTTGCTGGCACAGAGGTGTCAGTCAAAGCTATAGGAGAGGGTGATAATATCTAGGCAGCATAAGAGAAGGTTAAGGAAAAGGTAGAGCTTGGAGAAGAACATCATTCAAGATCAGACAAGGATACAGTACATTTTAGTGAAGGAGAATAGAGATAATACAAAAGCTAAGAGAACCTGGAACATGTCCTGGAGGTAAAGGAAAAAGAAAGTGAAGTTAACAGAGTTGAATGTTATTGTGGTCAAATAAAACTGAAGTCCAGACTGTGCAGTCAGGGTATAGCTGCAGCAGGGACATCTGACAGATATTTAGAGCACTACTGTGTGCCACACTAGCATGGGCCAGGTACTTCTCAAGGCTGAAGGATACAGTATCTAGATGGGGAGAAAATGGTAGCAGCAACTACAGATTTTTCTTTCAAGGAGCTTGGTAGTAAACAAAAAAGACGAGATGAAATTATACTTTAGGGATGCAGGGTTCAAGGGAAGAAGTGTTGATTAGCAGAGGGTGAGTGTAAGGACTCTGCAAAGAGACAGAGAGCAAATCTAAGGGCAGAAGCAAGAGGAGGGAAGGAGAGTACCATGCTAATTTCAGAGGAAATACCTCCCTGAGAATTTTTTTTTAATTTTTATTTATTTATGATAGAGAGAGAGAGAGAGAGAGAGGCAGAGACACAGGCAGAGGGAGAAGCAGGCTCCATGTACCGGGAGCCCGATGTGGGATTAGATCCCGGGTCTCCAGGATTGCGCCCTGGGCCAAAGGCAGGCGCCAAACCGCTGCGCCACCCAGGGATCCCTGAGAATTTCTTGAAGCTGGTCAGCCAGCCTTCCCAAAGTGAGACTTTATTTTGCCATATTGTCTTTCAAACTTCTGACAGTAAGAACTTCCACACAATATTGCCAAAATTGTGGTCCAAAAACCTTGTCAGGTAGATGTTATAGAACATGAGTAGAGTATAAAATACACATAAAAAGTACAAACCAAACTCGTATAAGTGGTTTCTTCTGGATGAGGGAGATTAGAGTGGAGTTGGAAATTGAAAAAAACTTTAGCTGTAATGTTTTAATTTTTTTTCAATGTGTGACACGTGACCAAATATTAATTGTTGATCTCCTGGATGGTGGGAATACACACATATACATTCACTTGTTATATCATTCTGTGTGCTTTTCTACAGTTTTGACGTTTTTTAAAAACATGGACTGTATGAGAAAATTATGGTTGAGAGAGGGGGGTTAAATGGCCTCCAAGTGGTCATTATTAAGTGAGCAGGCGAAGTTATCTTCTTCTTCCACTAAGTGGGCAGTTGCAGTGCCTTAAAAGTCCAAACAAAGGATACAAGGAAAAAAGCCCTCCGGATGTCATCCAGATAGAGATGTCGAAACTGGGTTATATCAAGATTACAGGTGAACTGGAGACTGGTGACCTGTGAGACAATAAGAAATACATGAACACACAAGAAGAGTTCACTTACTTTTACCCTCAAAGGCAATCTTCTAGTCTGGTACAATAGCTAGAAAGTTATCCTGTACTGACAAAAGAAATTAATAAAGCTATTCTTATAGCTTAATTATATTTTATTAAAATCTGCTGAAAGGTAGAATATGTTGCTAATAATATTGAACAGAGTTGTAGTATTGCTGAAAGTATAATAAAAAGGAGAACCAGGCTTTTCTTAATCCTATATAAATGCTTCACTTTTAAATCCCTGTATAACTCCTACCTTTTTGAAGTCCTGATTTCTCAGAGTCCTGATCTTCTAAAACCCAGCTATGGTATTATATTAACAAGGCATGATAAAATCAAATATTTTTGTTTCTTTATTCTTCTGTTAGAAATTATTTTCTCACTACACAAATGCAAAATATTCCTATTTTTGGTAAAATAGAAAGTCACTCAATTCCAACAAGAAGGATGTACTTTTGCTTAACCTCCTCACCCCAAAACAGAAAAACTCAGTTTAAAGGGAGACCTTCCTCTTCCTCTACTATCCATGTAATTTTCCAGTAATTCTTTGGATGCTTTAATACTCCTTTTTATAGAAAGAAATATCTGTTTTACTTTAAAAAACACAATTTAAAAAATGACACAATGGGGATGCTTGGGTGGCTCAGCGGTTGAGTGTCTGCCTTCGGCTCAGGGCATGATCCCGGGATCTGGGATCAAGTCCCATATTGGGCTCTCCGCAGGGAGCCTGCATCTCCCTCTGCCTGTGTCTCTGCCTCTCTCTCTGTGTCTCTCATGAATAAATAAATAAAATCTTTTAAAAAAAAATGACACAATGAATCTCATTTTTAGATTTAATATTTATTCAATATTAAAATTTTAGTATTTACTATTATGGACAATCTGACCATTTACTTGAATCTGATCAAAACTGTTTTCATGTAGTTTTAATATTCCAGGGCTGAATGTTAAAAACCAGTAATTATTTAAATACTTAAATAAAGTTTCTTCATTATTGAAATTAATTTTTCTAAATTACCAATTACTCTGTAAGCTCAACTGGAACCAGTTATGGATGGATCAAGGGATCGACCATGAAGGTGTTTTTCTGCAATATTCATTTTATCTGACTTCAGTAAAACTGTAAATATTCTATCACCAATTGCTTATAATTACCTTCAGTTCTAAAATAAAGGCAAGAGACATCAATTTAACTTTACAGCGTCCTTAAAATTTACCTGGCTTTTAGCCAATTCAAAATGTACTATGTTGAATAAACAGCCTAAGATTTGGACTGAGGCCACAATCACTACAGGGGCAGAATAAGCAATCTGGACCAGGACTACTAGAAAGACAAAAGCAACACTGAAAACACAAATGTTACCTTATGATCAAATTCATGAATTGACTTGTGACAACATAAATATCCTTGTGACTATAATAAATGGAAGGAAAGAAAAATTAGACATGAAAACAGAGGAAAATAAGATAGAGAGCATTCTTTCTCCTCCACTCCTTCACCTACATTGATGTTTTTGTACATTAGCGATTCTCAAATAATCTCTAAAAAAGCCCAACCTATTTAATGCCTATAAAAAGAATAAAAATCACACTTTTCTGCTGTAAATCAACAATTTTCTATAAACTAGTTAACTTAATTATTAATAATTAGCTTAATTATGACTGCCTTAAGTGGTACATAGTTTTTGATGAAATAACACTGCAACTTCCTTATAGAATAGGGAATATTTTAATATTCTCAAATAAATGCAACAATGATTTTGACAAACTACCTTCTGTCTATAGGAAACACCGGATTGCTGCAGAGTTTCTTGTTCCATCCGTATCCAGACAAACATTAAGCACGACAATACTAATGGAAAGAGAGCTTCATACCTAAGGGGAAAGGGGGTTTGGGATGGAAGTGGGAGGGTAGAAAAGAAAAAAAAATCATAAAATAAGTAAAAATGCAAATTTATCATAATGCAAATGTCTTTCCCAACATTAAAACAACCTTGATAATACTTCTTGTTACAATATCACAAAATTTAAAATTTCTAGGCCTTCCAGAAGAAGAAAGTGAGAAAGGAACATTTGAATATGAACTCCAGCACCATCTTTTTTTGAAATTTATGGAATCTTGAGATTATAATTTTAAAAGAGATATTTAAACCATTTATAAGGTAAACAACAAATACATAAGAAAGAAAGAAAACATTCAGACAAAGGTATAAAGATAATGCCTGAGTCAAAATCATTAATTATAGAGCAAGACCAATGTCCCAAATTTTTTTAAAAAATGGATGCAATACAGACCTAAATCTCTGAGAAAGAAAAAAGAGAGAGGGTGCCAATAAACACATGAAAATATATTTGACCTTACTGATAACTGACATGGAAACCAGAACAATAGGAAGATACCATATTCACTTACCACATTTATCTATTAAAAAGAGTAATGTCAACAAGAGTACAATGAAAACTAACTCTCATACTCTCTCTATAAGAATAAACAGTTTCTGGAAGGCAATCCAACACTCTGCATCAGGAATCTCAAAAATATTTATATACTATAATCCAATAATGTCACTTCTAGGAATTTACCCTGAGGAAACAATCCAATATGGGCACTAGAATTCTCAAATGAAGATGTTTGTTGTAATACTGTTTCAGAATGAAAAAACCAAAACCAAAAACAAAACAGGAAACAAGTGAGGGAGTGATTGAATGATGTATAGTACAGCTCTAGGATAGTACAATGTGGACATTAAATATGTTGACAAAGGAGAAATGTTCATGAGATAAGATAGTGACAGAAGTCTTTTCTAAACGTCTTCCAGCCTAGTTAGGGATAAATGTGCCACCCTTGTAATCTCTCAAATACTCTATTATGGTTCTCACATGATTTTATTTTATTTTTAAAGATTTTATTTATTTGAGAGCAAGTGAGAGAGAGAGAGAGAGAGAGAGAGAGAGAGAACGAGTTGGCATAGGGGGAAGGGCAGCAGGAGAGGGAGAAGCAGACTCTCCGCAGAGCAGGGTGCCAGACATGGGGCTTGATCCCAGGACTCCGAGATCATAACCTGAGCCAAAGGCAGACACTTAACTGACTGAGCCACCCAGGCACCCTAATTCTCACACAATTTTAATCACATGTTCACTGACACGCATTTCCCACAAGTTTATAAAAAGCTCTGACTCTGCCAGTTTTGTCACCACTGCAGGCCCAGCCAACAATAAATATTTGCTGAGGGAGTTACTTAAGGGGAAGTTAAAACAAAATCAAACTAACCAAACCAAAACAAAAACTTTATTTCTCCCAACTTTTTCAACTATTGAACTCTATTCTATTTAGCACTACTTCCTAAACATGAGAAGCAAAAGAAGCAAGATGCTTTAAACTCTATCACTGATCATAAAAATAAAAACTGAAGACCAGGCAGAAGGAAGTATCTGGACTTAAAAAAGCCACACAAATCACTTGGCATATAAGATGTAGAATGCCCAAGCATATGGACAGATAATATATATATGAGAAAACCTCAGTAAAACAGGTACAGAAAATTATACAAAGCCCTACCATTTTTGACCTATGAAAATAGCAGTTGGTGTTCTTATTTAAAAATGAAAATACCAAATACTGTGACGGATGTGATGAACTAGGACCCCTCATTGGTTGCTGGTAATATAAACTGGCACTGTTCTGAAGACAAAAGTAAAAAAAAAAAAAAAGAAAAAAGAATTCATACTCTATGGCCCCCCTATACTACATGTGAAAAATGAACAAAGGAAATAATCTAAACTATGTGGAAAGATTGTGCACAAAAACATAACTCAAAATATTATTTATGATAATAAAAATAGAAATAAAATGATCAAAAATAGAAGAGTGGCTAAATAAATCAAGGTTTATCACCTCACAGAATACTAAATGTCCATTAAAATGATGGTTAGGAAGCCTATGAGCCACCTAGGACAACATTTCTAAAATAATGTTAGGTAAGGGGCACCTGGCTGGCATAGTTGGTTAAGCATCCGACTCTTTTTGACTCAGGTTGTGAACTCAGGATTGTAAGGTTGGGCTCCACACGCAGTGTGGAGTCTGTTTGTGACTCTCTCCCATTCACTCTGCGTCTCCCCACTGCACTCCTGAGCACTAATTCTCTCTCTAAAATAAATAAATAAATCTTAAAATAAAATAATGTTAGGTAGAAAAAAAGATATAAACTAGTACATGGACTATGCTATGTTAAAAAGACAATTACAGATTACAGGGGTAGGGTTAATAGGTAAATTTCCTCTTTATCCCTAGTTTCCAAAATGTGATCACTGCTATTTTTACAATGATTTAAAAAAAAACTGAAAAACAAATGTTAATTTAGAACGCCTGTATCCTAGATGTTCTTTAAAATTTAGTTCAACTTCCACAGGAGTCTTTGATGGCACCATGTTCCTCTACTCAAATTCTTTCTCTAGACATTCTTTTAATCTTATAATTCCCAACTAATTAAGTCACAATAACTTAACTGTTGCATTCTGTAATTGCCTAATACTGCAAAATAAAGTCCTTATTTTATAGCAGCTTACAACTCTATTATACACGTGGGGTAAGCTAATTGTTCTGCCTGTTTGTCTAGCTTTCAGGACACGAGAGAAAAAACAATTGTTGATTAATTGAATCAAGAAAGAGTATACTCTAAGCAAAAATGGACCATGATTTTTAAAAAATATTTGCAGTTACATATGAAAGTATTCTTCCTTAATATATGAAAACATGAATTTCATAGTTCTACAAATAGTGCTACTGATTTATTTCCTTTCAGAAACTATAAACTATAATAATTTTTATTTGTAAAATGTAGATGAATATATCTGATAAAGACATCTTCCTATGGGACTTTATTTCTTCAGACTATCAATATCTTGTATAAAATCTGCATATCTGAATTAATACACTGAAATACCAATAAAATGTCATCACAGACTCAGAGTGTACATAGTAAAACTTTACAAAATTAGGATCTACTAGTTTGGTCTCTGCAAATTCAACAGGGCAGAAAAGGCATTTAGCTTTGTATTATAGTTTGTTAAGCAAAGGGATGATATAAATACAATTTCA
Organism: Nyctereutes procyonoides; assembly: GCF_905146905.1. Taxonomy (NCBI): domain Eukaryota; kingdom Metazoa; phylum Chordata; class Mammalia; order Carnivora; family Canidae; genus Nyctereutes; species Nyctereutes procyonoides. The sequence goes on along the minus strand of NW_026575082.1, from coordinate 14,397,832 downwards.
GTGAGAAATGTTTAACAATCTTAAGAGAACTATTTTCAAGCATTACAATAGCTTCTATTTGCATAAAAATAATGAAATGTTGATTAAAATGAATCTTCTTTATTCATTAAATCAAGGATACATTGTTAGAATTTAGAATTACTATTACTGTATTTCTGTAAAGTAATAAAACTGCATTTCTTTTAAATAGCCTATAATTCTGACTGTTCACTAATTTACATAGAGAACCCCCAGATTGTCCAAATGGTGATGTAGAATAATAAGGTGGACTATCAGTTTTGCAAAACTGATTTGACATTGAAAACTGTACTAATTGAAATTGTCAGACTGTGCTATTTTAGGCTATCTCTCTTGCATTTTCTCTAAAGGTAAATATACCTTCACAGAAGACATAAATGATATTTCTGATGTTGAATGATATTTCTTAATACATTCATTAAAAAGGTCATACTCATTACTACTGTTCTGATTTTACACATGAGTTTTTGCTTTTTAGATTTTCTTAAAATAAATTTACTTATGGAAATATGCTTTGGTATCTTTATGACTATGAAATTGAGGATTTTTTTTAAATTTTATTCATTTACTCATGAGAGACACAGAGAAAGAGAGAGAGGCAGAGACACAGGCAGGGGGAGAAGCAGGCTCCATGCAGGGAGCCCGACGTGGGACTTGATCCCAGGTTTCCATGATCACGCCCTGGACTGAAGGTGGCGCTAAACAGCTGAGCCACTTGGGCTGCCCTGAAATCGAGAATTTAAAACACTATCATATTTATCCCCAATGTACGTTACATGATTAGCTCATTATATATCACGAAATATTTTTTTCACTCAAAATTCAACTTCAATCATCCTTTCTTCTTTCTTCCTTCCTCTCTAATCTAGTAAACCAGATCTATTTATATTTCTTAAATCTTCTGTATTCTTTTAAATGTGTTTATTGCTTTAGAATGTGAAGGCTCAAAAAAGAAAAGGGTTTAGTGATTATTAAGGGACTGTGTAGAAGTTGGCAAATATTTCTGGACCCTCTCAAACACATATCTTCTTAAAGCAACCTCTAGAGAAGATTTCTTAATGAAACTCATGGGTCACCCCAAAATGGTGAGTTAAAATACAAATTATTTTTTTGCCTTCTTATCTAGACTAAAAACTAATTCATATATAGTTTGATAGATTCTGATTGTAACTAAATTATTTATTTTGAAATTTCACCAATAACAGGGCAAAGTGAAGTTTTGTTTTTGTTTTTAAGTAGGCTCCACACCCAGTATGGAGCCCAACACAGGGCTTGAACTCACAACCCTGAGATCAAAACTGGGCTGAGATCAAGAGTTGGACACTTAAATGACTGAGCCACCCACACGCTCAGAGAGTGAACAGTTTTAAAGTTTGATTCTGTTTATCACTCTTAAGAAACTGCTGATAGACTTCAAGTTTTATTTCAAAGTTTAAAGTTCTAAGTCTCAAAGAAAGCCTCTCTTAAAATCTTACTAGGTAACTGTTGAAAATTTCCACGTTGCTTATATTACTTCTTCACATCTATGTTTCAGAACTGGTTAGGCAGGGAGAAAGGAAGGTAGGAGGTGTATGGAGCTTTTTTAAGAGAAAGTTTCATACCACACTGGATCATATCTTATCTGAGGACTACAAGAACTCCTGCAGCCTAGGTCCACTTAGAATGTTAGGGCCCATTAAGAAAAGATTTTTAAAAACATCGTTCTAATTCTGAGTTAGGGCAACTAAGTTTCCCAAAGAACGAACCCAAGTCTAGGACTCAAATGGCTTTACAAAATCATCTAAACTGGGAATAACTTGTTGATAGCACAATGGTGAAACCCTAGGTTTAGTCTAGTTGGGATTAAGAAACTGTGTTTGGGCCAAATTTTGAACTATCTATGAGTGGTGGTAATTTGATTTGTTCTATACAATGTTGTTACAAGGTACACATTTCTCACCCTCATAAACATTTAAGTAAGGATGAAATAAAATTCAAGCAAGTGAAAAATCCTTTTCTTCAAAGAAGATGGGGAGATTGTATCACTGTTCACTGAAATCTAGAGAACACTTGCAGATCTATCCCAAATCACGCTGCTAGTTTTGTTTTTTGTTTTGTAAGAAAATTTAAATCTGGGACGCCTGGGTGGCTCAGTGGTTTAGTGTCTGCTTTCAGCCCAGGTCTTCGATCCTGGAGTCCTGGGATCGAGTCCCACATCGGGCTCCCTGAATGGAGCCTGCTTCTTCTGCTTATGTCTCTCTCTCTCTCTCTCTCTCTCTCTCTCTCTGTCTCTCATGAATAAGTAAATAAAATCTTTAAAAATGGATTCTTTAACTTTTGGGAAAATATTCTGAAAGTTTCTGAATCTAAAGGAATATTTGGACTAGGATATATTTAAGAGTAAAAATAAAAAGAAAATATATTCAAATAAGTGAACAAATCAAGGTGTGATTTGAAATACATGAAAGAAATGTAACAAAGCCATAGTTCTTTTAAGTCACTGTTTGAGACTTCAAATTCCTACATAATCAGAACTTTCTAATACTGTAGTGAAATGACATTTTAGCAGCTTCAGGAAGTAAACAGAAAGACAAAGACAACAGGCAATACTATGAAAATAAGAAAAAGAAAACAAGATTTAAGATCAAGTCATACACAGTTCTTACGAAATAGACAATACTTATGATTTATTCCTCAAGATTTGTATATTTTTCATTTCCAGAGGTAAAATATTCAAAGAGAAATGTCAATATCATTTAAAACGTGCCACTAAAAATTAAATTTTAAAAACAGTTTATACCCTGTGCTTAGCAGTAGGTAGGCTGACATCCAGGAAAGAAGTATGCTAAACAACCGCTCAAAGAGACTTGTAGGACTCAGTAGTGGTAGGACGAAGGAAGAGGCTGCAATAAAACAAAGCAGGACAGTGTCATTATGACATACACAAACACAGTGTATATGCATTTAGAAGTACTAATTCTAGTGTCATTTATAGAATCGTTTCTATGACCTCTCAAAATGGGCTATACTTGCCCTAACCATTTTTGTGGAAATCTGAAACTTCACATTAAAAAAAAAAAGATTTTATTTATGTATTTATTTATTTTAGAAAGAACAACGAGCAAGTGAGTGGAAGAGGAGCAGCAGGAGAGGGAGAGGGACAAACAGACTCTGTGCTGAGTATGGAGCACTACGACATGGGGCTTGATTCTACAACCCTGAGATCATGACCTGAGTGGATATTAAGAGTGGGGGCCTAACCGAATGAGCCACCTAGGCGCCCCTAAAACTTCACATTTTTAATTCAAATTACATTTCATTATTCTACCACCTTTTGCTCAGACTTTCTCAATTTTGTCTAGTCTTGCTCACTGTAATATTAACCCCTAAATGAGTAATTTGTTATTTGCTAATATAAATAATAAAAAATGTAATACAACATATTGTTCCAGAGTTAGCAAATTTTCTCTTAATTAGGCATTTAGTCCACAGACAACTTATTCCCCAGAAATTGCTTTTTCCTAATCTCCTTCTCCTCTTCCTTGGTTTTCCCACTGTGAAGTATGCACTGAGAGTGGTAGTATGCCATCTAGAAAATGAAAAACAGGAAAGTATTTCCCCGCATATGAGGGTTGTAATAAGAGTAATCTTAATAAATTAAGGAAACCTTCCCCACAGGACAAGAAAGCAAGTACTTCAATAGGAGAGCCACAAAACATAAACTCCTCATTTCTATACTGGGAAGGAAATATGCCTAAGTTCCCCATCACCCTAGTTAGGCAGGAAACACGTATGGAATTAAATGCTCTTGAGTATGGAGACAGATGACTTGGGATGAAACTCTGGCTGATTCATTTATTAACTATTTAACTACAGGGCAAGTTTATGAACTCATCTAAGTAGTATTCCTAGCTGTCAAGTAGAAAACATAAATAAGTTGTTGTGAGGTTTAAATACAACTTTACCTGTAAAATGCCCCTTGAACATAGTGTGAGGGATACAGTAGGTGCTTAGTAAATGTTAGCTGCTGTTATTATTACTAATCAAAATCTACTAATAAGTTAAATTTAAAGACAATCTCATTCAAAACAAAGTCACTGCAAGATGTAAGAATCTGAATGTTATATTGATAGTCCCGTTGACAAATACCTTCTCTTTTTCAGGTGTGATAGTCCAGTACTGTTATCAGCAGATACATATTTTAACAGAAAAAAGTGACACATTAAAATTTATAATAAAAGCCAGCCCAAATGAGACATCTTCTGTAAAACTATTTTCTATCCTTGTTTTACTTTTGTCTAAAAAATTGATGAGGTGATAGAGGGAGAAATAAGAGTCCCCATTCTGAATGACATATGTTAGAACAAGTTTTATAACATTTAATCCATTTGGAGATCACAGCACATTAGCAAAAAGTGCTCATTGGAACTAGACTATGGTGAATCAGTGCCTGGAAGAGATTTCTGGAGATACTGCTGATCTACCTCTGAGTCAACTATTTCACACCTTACAGCATTTGGTAGGCATCCTCTAGTAGTACCTATCTCTCTGAGTCTCAAGGATGAAATGTCTTATCTAAAATATATGCTTAGCCCAGAAGTAAACCCTCATATACACAGTCAACTAATATTTGGCAAGGGAGCCAGTAACAGTGGGGAAAGGATAGTCTCTTCAACAAATGGTGTTGGGAGAACTAGATAACCACATGCAGAAAAATCTTACACCATTCACAACAATTAATTCAAAATGGGTTAAAAAGTCAAGCATAAAACTCTTTGGTGAAAATATTAGGATAATATTAAGAATAACACTGATCTCAGCAATTTTTTTATATGATACCCAAAGCACAAGGAACAAAAGCAAAAATGAACAAGTGGGACTATATGAAATGAAAAAGTTTGCATGTCAAAAGAAACAAGCAATAAAATGACAAGGCAACCTGTGGAAGAAGACAAAATATTTGCAAACCATATATCAATAAGGGGTTAATATCCAAAATAGATAAAGAACTCATATAACTCATTAACAACAAAAAATGCAATTCAATTAAAAAATGAACAGAGGAACTAGATAGATATTACTCCAAAGAAGACATCCAAATGGCCAACAGGTGCATGAAAAGATCACAGAATCACTAGTAATCACTAATCATCACAGAAATGCAAATAAAAACCACAATGAGATACCACCTCATATCTGGTAGAATGGCCATTATAAAAGAAACAAAAATAGAAAATAACCAGAGTGGACAAGGATGTATAAGAACTGGAAGCCTTGTGCACTGTTGGTGGAAATGTAAAATGATGCAGTCACTATGGATATAGTATGGAGATTCCTCAAAAAATTAAAAATAGAACTACCATATTATATTTGGTATTTATCCAAAAGAACTGAAAATAAGATCTTGAAGAGATATCTACATGCTCATGTTTACTGTAGCATTATGCACAATAGCCAAGACATGGAAATAAGCCAAGACATGTGACAACAAGGGTCATTATACTTAGTAAGATAAGCCAGGCAGAGAAAGACAAATATTGTATGACATCACCTATATGTGGAATCTAAAAAGACCACATTCTTATGAGGAGCTGAGGGTGGTGGAATTGGGAAGATGCTTAAAGGTAGAAACTTATCACCAGTAGATAAATAAGTCTAGAGGCCTAAGACAGAGCATAGAAATTATAGTCAATAATACATTATAAACTTCAAAGTTATAAAGAGATAGATCTTAACTGTTCTCACCACAAAAGAGAGATAATTGTGTGATACGATAGAAGTGTTAGCTAACACTGCACTGTTAATCATGTTGCAATATATAAATGCATCAAACCAAAGCATTGTATACCCAGACCTTATACAATGCTTTGTGCCAGTTATATCTTAATAATTAAAAACTAAAATATTCTTTTGAAAAATAAATGAATAAAAACAAAACATATGCCACAGGAATGTTTATGTATTTGGAGAAAAAGCAGCAGACTGAATCTCACCTTCCCAAAGCAATTACAAAATCAATAAGGACAATAAATAAAATGATATAGGACATTCCAAATTTGGAAAAGTATATAGCACAGGAATTATATAGTACAATATGCACATAACTATAACATAAGAAAATATGACAAAATAGAGAGATACCAAGCTTAAACATGAATATTTTCACTTAAATAAAATGGTTCAAATTGACACACATAGCAAAATCCAGTTCTATTCTGAATAAAAGAGACAGACTTAAAACACAGTGATTCAAAAGACTAAAAATAAAGGAATGGACTAGGCAAATGTTAACAGTAAGAAATTCAGAATTGCAACCCTGATACCAGATAAAGTACACTTTAGGCTATAAAGCAATAAACAAGACAAAAGGGACAGCATATGACATTAAAGCCACATTCCACAATGATGAGGTAATAGTTATAAATTTTGCTACAAAGAGCACATCAACTACCTACATAATATGAAATTTATAGGAGATACAAAAAGTAATAGGTAGAAATATACTAAGAAAACTGTAACACACCCTTCTTACTAGGATAAGTTGACAAAAAACAACTTATAGAATATAAGAATATAAAACCATATAACTAACAAAATAGATATTCTGGATATATACTGAACAGTACAGTCTCATAACAGAGACCATACTTTCTTCTCAAGTACATATGGAATGTTTACAAAAACTAATCATATACACTAGAGCACATAGAAAGTAGCAGTAGGTTCCATAAAGTGGAAATAGGGCAAACAATCTCTGGCAAAATGCAATGAAACTAGAAAGTAAAAATAAAACAAAAACTAATGAGTTAGTGAATAGAACTAAAATACAGTAAATCAAATTAATAAATCAAAATCTAGATTCTTTGAGAAAATCAACAAAAAAGGACAAACCATTAAGTTAATCACAGAAAAGGGGAAAAGTGCAAATAAAATAAATGATAAGGGAAAGGTCTAATGACACAGACAGAATTTTTTAAATCATTAAGAGACTACTTTGCATCTCTCTATGCAAACAAGTTTGAAAATCTAGAAGAAATGTATAACCACTTAGGCAAATATAGCTTCCCAAACTAACCCCAGCAAAGATAAAAATTTAAACAGGCCAATTTCATAGAAGAAATAATAGGAAAGTTATCAGGGAACTACCTAACAAAGAATTAGGTTTGTATAGTTTCAAAGGGTAATTCTTCTAAAACTTTACAGAACAGATAGGGCCCAGGACTATCTATTATTTTAGAGTATAGAAATCAAAGAGAGATTTATTTTTTTTAATGAAGAAGTATAATTATGATACCTGAATCTGATAAATATAGAATGAAAAAAATTAAAGACCAATATCATTATGAATACTGATGGAAAAATACTATCAAATGGACCCCAACACACATTAAGAATATAATATATTATGATAAAAATGTGTCTTGGGTTTATATCAGGAATGCAAGGATGGTTCAATACTCAAAACTCTACTGATATTATTAATAGGCCATATTCATAGGGTAAGAAAAAAATCACATTACTCCCATAGATAATGAAAAAGCCTTTGACAAAATTCAACATCCATGCATTCGTAATAAGAACTCTAAATAAAACAGTAATGCATGTACTTTCTTTAACATGACAAATATATGTACCTTAATCCTAAAGCCAACAAATATATGTACCTAAATCCTAAAGCCAACTCCAGAGGTATTCCCACTAAGGTCAAGGGACAAAAAAAAAAAAAAAAGAAAAAGAAAAAGAAAAAGTCAAGGAGGGAAAATATATACCTATATTTGTAAATGGCATGATAGTATACTTGGAAAATCTTAGAGAGTTGATGAAAAACCTAACTCAAGAAATGAAAGAATCCAGTAAGGAAATAGAATATAAAACCAATATGTAAAAATCAAGAGCAACTTATACTAAAAAAAAAAAAAAAAAAAAAAAATAGAAGACACAATGAGTGAGAAAGGCCCATTTACAATTGCAACAAAGAAGATAAGATATTTGGGAATATACTTGATAAGAAATATTTAAAGCCTGTATGAAGAAAACTATAAAGACTACTCTTAGAGGCATAAAAGTAGACTGGATCAAGTGGAAAGACATCCCTTGTTCTTGGTTAGAATGCCCCAACATCACTTATGATTAAAATATAAGTTTTCCCTAAGTTTATTTACATATTTAATATGATCTCCTTAAAAATTCCAGTGGCCTTTTTTTTTTTTTTGTAGTTAGAGCAGTTGATCCTAAAGTTCATACTTTATTGTAATATACTATGAAGTCTCTGTAACTAAAACATTATGCGACTGGCACATGAATAGGCATATAACTGGAATAGAATATAAAGTCTAGAAATAGGCCAGTGTATCTAATGTATGATAAAAGTGTTAAATCAAGTCTTTATTAATGACAATGGATAGTCATTTGGAAAAAATAAAATTAAATCCTTTCTTTATACCATACATTTAGAATAATTAACTCTAACTAAATCAAAGATTGAAATGTAAAAGGTAAAAGTATACAAGTACTAGAAGAAAATATGACTGAATTCCTCTATAACGTAGGTACCAGGAACAGCTTTCTGTGACCAAAAAGTCAGATGCATTAAAAGAAGTCTGAGTATACAAAATTAGAAATCATTTGCAGGGCAAAAAGACATCATAAGCATAGTGAAAAGACATGTGACAAATTGGGAAAAAATTCTGTTACATATATCATAGGTAAAGGACTAATATCCCTAATTTATAAAGAGCTTTTATTATTAATTTTTTTAAAAAAGATTTTGTTTATTCATGAGACAGAGAGAGAGAGAGAGAGAGAGAGAGAGAGAGAAAGGCAGAGACACAGGCAGAGGGAGAAGCAGGCTCCATGCAGGGAACCCGACGTGGGACTCGATCCCCGGTTTCCAGGATCATGCGCTGGACCAAAGGCAGCGCTAAACCACTGAGCCACCTGGGCTGCCCATAAAGAGCTTTTAAAAATAAAAGCAAAGAACCAAAAATTTTATAAAAAACTAGGGAAAACAGATGAATAGATCCTTCCCATTAGAGATATAGAAATGTCCCTTAAGCATGTGAAACGATGTTTGACTTCACTCATAATAAGAAAAATACAAATTAAAAACAAAAAGATACCATTTCTTAAATTTAAAATGGCATAAATTCCAAAGCTTGAACATAATTGATTGTCACTGGCATAAACTTATTGACTGGCATAAATTTAAAAGACTCTGGTGAGGGATCCCTGGGTGGCGCAGTGGTTTAGCGCCGGTCTTTGGCCCAGGGCGCGATTCTGGAGACCCGGGATCGAATCCCACATCAGGCTCCCGGTGCATGGAGCCTGCTTCTCCCTCTGCCTGTGTCTCTGCCTCTCTCTCTCTCTCTCTGTGACTGTCATAAATAAATTAAAAAAAAAAAAATTAAAAAAAAAAAAAAAAGACTCTGGTGAGCCTATGGAGAAATAGGCACTCTTCCTATATTGTTGGCAGAAATGAAAAATGGTGCATCTCTGGAGAGGAATTTAGCAATATTTAAAAGTACTATGTGCACATTTACCCTTTGCATCAATAATATAACTTCTAGGAATTTATTCTGAAAATATACCTAACAGTATGAACTATGCATATGCTCAATGTTATTTGTTGCAGGATTATTTGTAATTAAAAAAAAAAAAATCATTACCTACCTAAACATGAAAGCATAGGAGACTGGTTATATAAACAATGGAATACACACACATTGGAAAACTAAATAGCTGTAAAAAAAGAATAAAGAAGAGCTCTATGAATTGATATGAAGTGATTACCAAGAGGTATTGAGTGAAAGATGCAAAGTACAAAAGAGGATATATAAAATGCTTCCGCTTCTATGTAAGAAAGGAGGAAAATTAGGAAAACATACTTATATCAGAGAAACACATAAAGGGTAACTAGAAAGCAATGACGTTTATAGCCCATTAAGGACTGGAGATACATGAGAATGGGGTGAAAGTACTACATACAGCACTTCTTTGAGTATACCTTTTTGTATAGTTTCTATGTTTGGAAGCATGTGAATATTGTACATATTCAAAAAATTAAATAAAAAAGAATAGGAAAGAAAAAAAAAAAACCAAAACAGCAAACTGAAACAAACCTAGTTGTGTTTCAAATGAATATCATAATCACCGTAAACAAAATGAAGGAAGGGAGGGAGGCAGGCAGGCAAATCTAAATAAATATGAACACAATATTTAACCATAAACCTTTAGTCTTGGACAAGGTGAAGTGAGGGGGCAGAGTGAGAATTACAAACAAATCTTGAATAATATTGTTTATTGTGATGGCATGGGTGAAACATTCCTGAAATTGCTTTAGATGTGCTATAGGACTAAACAAATGAGTACACATATTGATGATGTTGGAAGCCAGGGTTAGCTATCATCATGGGAAGAGCATATAAATATGAAATGGGGGAAGGCAAGAAAGAATAGATAGAAATATAGGTATCAGCATGAACTTATGATCTCTGAAATATGTGTATATGCATATTTATGTGCATGTATGTGTTAACATATGTGTGTATATGTATCTATATATAAGAGAAGTTATATGTATATAAGAGTACATATTTCCTAGCTCTGTCTATTGAAGGGCAAAGAAGCAGATACCCCAGTAGTGATGAGTACATATGGCACCATTCACCCAATAAAAAGAACTATGGCTCCTCAGAGAAATAACTGATTCCAGAGCTGGGACAGTGTGGATATAAGGTAAACTTTATAAGGTAAACATTTTCTCAATGCCAGAAAATAAAGTGATCAAAAAAATTATGGGGGTGGATGGGTGTGTATTTAGAAGCTAGCTTGAAGGGGCTCTCTCTAGCCAAGTCTGGGACAATTTAAGCCCCAAAGTATGAACAGTAATGAGTTATAAATTTTTTAAAAAATAAGTGTTCCTGAGTCCACAAAAATAATAAATAGCTAAGTCAATGAATGAATGTACAGGAAAGAAGGGAAGATTCTCAGAAAAGAATGCAGAGAACCTCTGGTAAATGCAATGGGAATCATTTTGTGGCTGTCATGACAAATATTGGATCAGGAAAGACTTATGAATGGATGTTACATCTAGGGAGAAATTTTGATGAGGATATTTGCTGGTCTTAGAGTGTCTCCTCACTGACAGCTTATTAGTAGCAAGGGAAGGGGGGGAAACAGTAAATTTATGGTGAAAAAAATGGGTAACACCTTGATAGGGTGATACAAATTAACATCAACAATGAGGGACAGATAGAGATCATGCACCACCAAATGTGACCTTAGGAAGGGCACAGCATCACTTATGCAGTATTCTGGCCAATAATGCCTAACCTCAATTTAATTATAAGGAAATATCAGACAAATCCAAATTGAGTAACAATCCATTGTGGGGTGGGGGTTGTGGTTGGTTATATTCTTCAAAAATATCAATGTCATAAAAGACAAAGAAAGAAAACAATGCCATGAACATTGCTAGGTTGACTGAAAAATTAACATAAGGAAAGCAGAATAAATAAAAATACTGAATATGGCATCTAAAAATTTTAAGTGTACATATATATTCATAAACACAGATAAGGGACAAGCACATGAGTGAAGGATGGCTTTCTGTAATTCTGATAAATGTTCTTTTTTTAAAAACCTTTTTATAAGTTGTAGACGTTTAGAAATGAGATATAATGAAATGTGCACAAGTTGTGTTTTCTTTGCTTCTCTTCTTCACTGTAGTTTACCCCTAGGTAGGTAAGAAAACTAAGGAGGTGAGCGAGGCTGCACTGTACAGGAATGAGCAAGAGCTGCATTGCTACTAATTATATCGGACCTCCTATTTGCCATATATTATTTATCTGCTGGTGTGTGTTGTACATGACTGTGCATTTGTGAAGCTATGCACTATGACAGAAAGACTTCCCTTTAATACGAGAGTCCCCATTCATAGTTTTTGTTTTTTTCTGGGGATTTAAAAACTATTATGTCATGTGAGAGATCATTATTTATGGTCACCTTACTAGAATATTACCTACCCCTTCCGTGTAGAATATATGCTTCAAAAGGGCAGGGATGTTGTCTATCTTTATTATTCTCAGGGAATAGAACAGTGCCAGAACATAGTACAAACTGAACACATTGGGTTTTTTTTTTTTTTTTGGATGAAGGAGTAGTTGTCAATATTGTTTATGCAAAATGAATATAAATAGTAACTTTATTAAATCAAGATAATTTAATGCGAAGGCCTGCAGAACAGCCTTCATCACTTTTAAGGTAAAGTTCCAATCCAAAAATCATTAAAAAAACAAACAAACCAGGGATCCCTGGGTGGCGCAGCGGTTTGGCGCCTGCCTTTGGCCCGGGCCTGATCCTGGAGACCCGGGATCGAATCCCACATCAGGCTCCTGGTGCATGGAGCCTGCTTCTCCCTCTGCCTGTGTCTCTGCCTCTCTCTCTCTCTCTCTCTGTGTGACTATCATAAATAAATAAAAAATTAAAAAAAAAAAAACAAACCAGAGAGGTTAAATTGCAAGTCACATTACTCATAGACATCAGAAAACGTCTTTTTTTTTTTTTTTAATGAAAAACTAGGACTTCAGGTTTGCACCTGTCTTGTCTTCCAGTTGGAAGTGAAACCCTAGGTCTTTAAGTTACTTCTGTTTCTTTCACATGAACATTTCAGGATCCTTAAGTAAAGGTACTATAGAGGAATGTGTTTTGAAACATTTAACTGGCTTTATAAAATGTGAAATGTGTTGGGAGGTAACTAATCAATGTTATTCTCAGCAAGGAAAATAAAGATAAAAATGAACTGTTTCCTAGTCCCTGTGTAAGAATGGAGAATTTATGAATTGACATGAAATTTGAGCATAAGGATCTCTTCTCTTCGGGAATCACTTAGAATTTTATTAGATGTGAATATATATATATATATATATAGCCTTATTATCAGGCCAATAATATTGTATCAAGTAATTCTTATCAACACATGAATGGTCATAGAAGTTCTAATTTTCTTTGTCAAATTCCAGCATGAGTTAGAAATCATAGCTGGTTATTATTATTTTCATTCAATGAAGTGTTACTGAAAGAAGTAACAATAATACAGATGTAAATGGAATTTTAAGATAGGACTTGATATAATAACATAAATTCATTTAGCTCGATTGCCCTCTTACCTAATATTATCCAGCTAATGATCTGGTTTAAAAAAGGCAGTCCTTGTTTCTTGAGTAGACTGTGATGGGTGCTGTACACAACACACATGGAAAGCACTATGCTCAGCATCTGAGAGTAAATACAAATCACATTAGTAGAAGAGAAGGTGGTGAGAGACTTATATTATAAAAAGAATCCTTAGAAAAGTGCTGGAACAACTGGAATCTAGCCCCAAAGCTACCGAAATTAGACCAGCTCACCCTCTCACAGCCCAGGCTACAAGACAGAACTCTGTCACTAAGCAGAAAATAAGACATTTGACACTTTTGAGAGTAGTTTAGTATATGTGATCATACCATGTCTATTTAGAAATACTCATTATTAATTTTGAAGATTTCCTAACTCATGGAAATGCAGACGGTGCAATGTGGTTTAGTGTCTTCCCCTTGTGGCCCTCACTCAGTCATGTCCATTGATTCAATACCTGTTTGTAGCCTGAATGTTCATACGGTAGTGGAAACACTAGGAGTTCAATAATCTTCAGGGAATATACATAAACTTGTGGAGAACTGGTAAACTATGGCTTGTAGGCTGGTAGCCTATTCTTAGAAATACTGTTTTGTTTAAACATAGTCACTTATGTATAGTCTACATTCATTCATTTTTGTGTCGTCTACAGCTCGCTCTGTTATAGTGGTAGAGCTGAGGATTTACAACAGACTCCATAGGACCCACAGCCTAAAATACTTATAATCTGGCTTTTTAAAAAATTATCTTCCAACCCCTGAACCAGTGAATTATTTGCCATTTTTAAGAAAGACAGCTATGGCTGTAAACAAAGTAAAATCTCCTAGAGATCAGATTAGCAACCTCGTCACCAATCCTTAAGATACTTTTAATTTATTTTATATTATCAGTGAATTTAGGGAAAAAAATGCCGTTGACAAAGCTATGACATAATCCTAGGATCCTTTCAACGGTAAGACATATTCTCATGTCAGAGACATTAATATGTTAAAAGATATTTATTGGGATCCCTGGAAGGCTCAGCGGTTTAGCACCTGCCTGCAGCCCAGGGTGTGGTCCTGGAGTCCCGGGATCGAGTCCCACATCCCACGTCCCTGCGTGGAGCCTGCTTCTCCCTCTGCCTGTGTCTCTGCCTCTCTCTCTGTCTCCCATGAATAAATAAATAAAATCTTAAAAAAAATAAAAGATATTTATCTTGGAATCATCAAAAATATGCTACACAATAGAGCAATTAATCTAAATTAATAAAGTTATTGTAAAAAAGAAATTTTGCAACAGATTTACCTTATACTCAGGGATATTTCTAATAAGGACTCTAAGAATTTTAACATTATATTTGCTCCTGTAGAGTGGGATCCAGGAACATTCATTTCTGCCAAAGTAGTCATAATTATAGGTGAATTCTGTCAATGTTACCTGTGTGCTTTAGTGTAAAGCCAGTTGATACACCATTTAAAATGAAATATACATTCCTATGTCTTGATAAGACATTTGACAAAATACTTCTTCTTGTCTTCTTATATGTTCTCCATCGTTCTCTAAGGACAAACTAACACCTTTTAAGTGATGCTATATTTTTATTTTAGAGTGTTCTTGGCATTACTTTCTATTATCCCAGGTTTGTTCTGAGGAAATTTTTTGAGAAGACACCTATAAGTTTTCTTTTGTCAGTGTTTTTAAAATTTTTTATTGTTAAAAAAAAAAGTGGTTTCCATGCTTACATAGAAAACAGCTGTCGTTTATAGAATATAACATTATATACTCTCTAATTCACACAACTCAGTTAGATATTATAGCTACAGATTAAAAACAGACTGAAGCTATATTAATGGAAATCACATATTAAGTACACAGTATAAATGCGAATTGATTCGATTTTGAAACCTCAAGTTCAAAGTTCTTTTCACCACCAAAGCCAGTAACCATGGTGAAGTCTACCTTCCCTGGCACATCATCTGAAGTCTTAAACTGGCTATATTCTTCATATAAACATACTCAGAGGCTGCTTTCACTAGAAAATGACCCTTCCCCTGACGCAAACGAGAACAATAAGAATCTCAGTCCAAATCTCAGTTCAACTTTTGGGTGAATACAGATGCCTCTTATATCTCCTTAATCTCTGCTCTCTTGGCATCTTTGGGCTTGTCTGCTGACTTTTTGGCTATTTCATACCCCTTAGAGACTATATTTCCATGTAATATCTTTTTTTTTTCCATGTAATATCTTAAACAGAGAACTTTCTTCTCAACCGGCAGGTATTGAGCAATGTAAACGTGATGGCATCTAAAGAACAATATCATTAAATACAATCATAAGATCCATTTGGTATATCATTAGTGTAATATGGTGTCGAAAACCTGTAACTAACTTGGGACACCTGGATGGCTCGGCAGTTGAGTGTCTGACTTTGGCTCAAAGCGTGACCCCATAGATCTGGGATAAAATTCCACATCAGCCTCCCTGCAAGGAGCCTGCTTCTCCCTCTGCCTATGTATGTCTCTGCCTCTCTCTGTGTCTCTCATGAATAAATAAATAAAATCTTGGGTATCCCTGGGTGGCTCAGCGGTTTAGTGCCTGCCTTTGGCCCAGGGCATGATCCTGGAGTCCCGGGATCGAGTTCCACATCGGGCTCCCTGCACGGAGCCTGCTTCTCCCTCTGTCTGTGTCTCTGCCTCTTTCTCTGTGTCTCTCATGAATAAATAAATAAAATTAAATAAAATCTTAAAAAAACAAACAAATCTGCAACTGACCTGAAACAGATGTAACAGCAGCTCTTCATTTATAAAACGATCTTTTCTTTTTATGAGAGATGTTAGAACACACAGGGACAGCAGAAGAACCAGCGAGCCAGCTCCTATTCTGTTTTAAAACACAATTCACAATTTTAAATTTCCTTAAGATATTTACTGAACACGCATCATATAAAAATGTTAGATATTTTACTCTAATGTAGATTCTATCAGTCATTTGGTTTTATCATGATGAGGGAGCAAAATAGATATACAGGTATATAGGTATAAAAATCACAGGAGGAAGATGCAGTAGGGATGGGGTTATTTTTAATTCCTTACAAATTTTTAGATATTTTTGCCTTATTTCTTTACTTTGATTTTTAAAGATTTTATGCATACCAAGTCCTTAGTCTGACTTGGATACATTTACAGAAAAACAATATAAAAAATAGTTAAACACATCATCAGTATCTACAACATAAATTTTCTGATTATGAGCACTTACTCATACAAAAAGGATCAACATTTCTAATCCCTAGTATTGCTAGCAGAACACAATGGTTCTATCATTAATCTTGGTGCTTTCCTCAGCTGCTCCTGGCTAAAGGAAGGGTAGGACAGAGGCCACAAAGGTAACATGTAGGTGAGGCATTTGAACAGTAAGGAAACAACAAACTACATTTTCCTTCTTTATAAGAGGAGGCGGGCATTGTGGAGGGACAGAGGGAGAGAATATTTAGCAGGCTTCATGCCAGCATGGAATCTGATGTGAGCCAGCTCAATCTCACAACCTGAGACATGAACCTCATGACCTGAGCTGAAATCAAGAATCAGATGCTTAACTTACCGAGGCATCCGGGTGCCCCAACAAATTATACTTTTTTTTAAGAACACTAGGTATAGTATGGTTCCTGAGGTTGAAGGAAACTGATACCAAGAAAATGGTATACTAATGTTAAAGCTGTATTTCTCACCTCCTAAAAATCTGAGTAACATAGGACAACTGAAATAGTTGAGGACAGAATCTGGAAGCAGGCAATTTAACAAGTATGAGAAAAGGAGGTAGCTAAAGAGAAATAAGAAAGCAAAAGGCAGGGCTAAAAATGAATGAAAGCAGGAATTCCTAGGAAAATACTTGCTTGTTTTTGCTTTTGTTTGGATTCTTTTCAGACTCTTTTTGAAAATTGTAAGGGAAAAAAGTTCTACATTCAACATGGATTACCATTTAAGCTTAAGAAAACAGTGATCTATGATCAAGATTCTTTGCTTTTTCTTTTTTTTAAAAGATAATTTATATATTTTTAAACTTTTGAATAATTTAATTCATTGGCAAATATGTTTTTATTTTAGAGATTTGAGTAAGAAGAATATCATAGCTATGTTATTTTTGCTTTTTTCTTTAATTTTAATTTTTTCTTTTTAAATTTAACTTTAAATGTTTCACATATCTGTCTTGTTAAGTTTCTAATGAAGGGAGGTGATGGGAGAGATCAAATGGAGAGCAGAAATTTCTCCATGAACCAGAAGTCAAAATAAACAAGTTGCAATATAACCACTAGAACACCAGCACAAACTTAAATCACTGAGGAATTTAAATTAAGAAGCAGAGAGGGGGAAAAAACATAATTTTAAAAAATACAAATTAGGATTTCTCCTGTTTTAGCAAGTTTGCTTCTTGCATTCATCTTTAGTAAAATATGCAAGTGGCAAATTTCTATGGAGACCCTTTATATAATCTCTTCTCCTTTTACCATATAAATTCTGCTCAACTATGTCAACACTGCTTGAACAGGACAGAAAAGCAGAAACTGACCAAAGCAGGGAAAGGAGTTTTATAAAGACAACAGGAGAGCTCACACAGAAATATGAAGCAAGAAATAAATGAAAATATTTGAATTAATCTTCTTACATACTATTATAGTTTATGACAGATACAAAATGTTTTTACTTAGTAAAACTAATAAATTATGACTTAGAAGTATGGTCTTAGAATTCCATACAATTCTTTTCGTTTTTTTTGCTAATAAATTGACTTTCTGGACTAATTCCTGACTTATTCTATACTAGTACTTCACAGAAATGAGATAATATGTGTTCCCTGATAAATAACACATGCTCAAAAATTAACACATACTTTAAGAATATAATTTAGTTAATATTCCTTCAGTTAAAAAAGATATACCCTTATCAAAGATTAGGTTAAAATGCTAAAAAAAAATTGCTTATACAGAGTTCAAAACAAAGTAACAAAGATGATTACATGATTAGAAAATGACAGGGAATGTTACATGAAATAGAGATCATTTAGCTTGCTGAGCACACACATGCACACACATGTGCACACACACACAGCTAGACTTCTTGATAATAATTTAAAAATAGGTCAAAAGTAAAGGTAATCAATTTTTACAGATTTGGTATACACTGAGAAGAAATAAATGTGACAGTAACATGGAGAATTAGGTAAGGTATACAGAATTTTCTAACAGTTTAATTAGATATAAAGTCAAGGTACAGAGTCTCCTCCCCTAGAGATCATTACATGCAGATTAGGAGAGAATTTCATTATTCTATGACATTTAAAGTGTGAACATGTTCAAAGGCAAAGACAAAGATTACATCACTGGCTTTTAGATATTTTCATTTTTGGCAAACAGAACAATTTTCTCATATGAAACCTTTACTGATTCCTCAATATACAAAAGCCTCTAGACTTTTTTTTTCTTTTGCATTTTAAGTTATCACTGTTTGGCTCAATTTTATTTTTTTGATAGGCCCAGAAGTATCTCCAGGGAGCTTTAATGCTCCTCAGAGACTGAGCCAAAATTACCACTAATGGTTTGATATTAGTATTTTAACTTTTAGTTTATTCACTAGTTTATTTTGAGACTCATAACCAAGATGAGGTTTATATTTCATAGTGTTGACTGAGAAAAACAATTATACTCAAAAGCAAATAAGTTAAAATATTGTTCATACACTAGAAAGATATCTGGCTTTCTTCCTACAACAGGCATCAGTGGGAATACTGCCAGGAGCAAAGAGAAGAAAATCCAACTCAGTGAGATGCTCTGAAATAAATAAAAAAGTTATCTTTAGACAAGTATGGTAAAGAAAACTGGCTTTAGTGTTTTGCAGACTTCATGGCTGTGAAGACTACACACAAAGTTTTAGAACTATTTAAAATGCAATACAGTTCCTCCTGGGGGCGGATTTGTCAAATAGTAGGCACTGTTGGGTATAAGATGAGCCTTATCTGATTAAATTCTCACAATAACCTTATGAAGTAGGTTATATTACTCATAGTATTTCCGATGAGGAAACTGAACTCAGAGATGTTAAAGTATAAGAGTTCCCAGGTCTGTGACCAGTATATGAAACAGCCAGGATTTAAACCTGGGTCATATTTCACAGCAAGGGCTTCAATCAATTTATGTTATACCATATGCTGATATCTATAAGAAAACTGGCCTGCAGTCATAATCAAGTGATAGAGCTCAGGAGGGAAGTAAAAATACTTTTGCAAGTAGATTAAGACAAAAAATTATCAATAACCCTATTAATTGGAAAATTTAGTAAGTTCTCACAAGGTGGAAAGAAGATATTTCTATCCTCCTGGTACCTACATCAAAAAGTTTCAATGTGGAAGCATGAACCTATTCCCAGGAGTAGGAGAACGGTGACTTTTCTGACTTGAGTTCAGAGCAAAGCCTCCTAAGCCACTGCATTGCTCTAGACAACCATTCCTTAGCTAGTTGAGGCTAACAGAATCTAGGAAGTGATTTACAGAGGGATATACCAGTTCTGACTCTGAGTATTTCAATCACGGCATGACCAATTCATTTTGATATCAAAGTGTATGAGAATCACTTAATGGTAACCTCAGTCCTCCTGTCAAAAGGCTCTTTATGTAAGGATACGTCTTACCCTTTTCTTTATAAATGAACAATTCCCTGAGTTAAATACATATCAAAACAAAGTAGCTACTAATCTGTCCAATGTCAAAACAAGTACTTATACCTTTGCTCGAGTCCATAGCTGAGTGATAAATGGCCAACAGGCAAATGCAATAAGTCCAGCTGTGAGCATGTAGCGGTAGAAAAAACTGAGAACCTAGCAATGCATTCCAAAGAAGAAATGAAAAATGAGGTCATTTAAAAGGAGTTACATATGTATGAAAGAGATCTGAAAATTCTGTAATGCGATAAATTACTCACTAATACTTCAATTCCCAAGGTAAAGATGAACAGGTAGCCAGCCAACTGACTTGGAGGAAAGGTCAACAGTGATATGACAAAGTCCTGAATGACTTGAAACCTGTTTAACAAGATTATTTATACTACATATTGAACAAAAAAAAATTAGGTCATATGTGGTAAAATATAAAAACCGCACAACCCTAGAAATCAGGGACTTTTCAATTCATAGTTATTCAAAACCTAATATAATCTCTAACCAATTTCTTTCAATGGCTTCACTTATTTAAATCTTTTTTTTTGAAAGCTAGAAGTATTTTAGGAAAAAGCATAATTTCTGAATTAATTTGATAATGATCACAAAAGTTTGTTTTTAAAAATAAACATTAATGGTAAATAAGTGTTGATCTTAGTTTAAACATGAGAACACCCAATTACAGATACATGATCAGAAATAAAATATAATGAACCAAATGGATAAAAACTAGAAAAAAATTTAAATTCAGCAAGGTTAATCTTATATCAAAATTTCCACTGTCTTAATAAACATAGGTTTTCCAAATCTAGGTAAAGAAAATCTTTTTTTAATTTGGGCCATTTATATTTGTTTGTTTATTTATTCATTCATTTATTTAAAGATTCCATTCATTTATTCATGAGACACACACACAGGCAGAGACAGAGGGAGAAGCAGGCTCCACACAGGGAGTCTGAAGCAGGACTTGATCCCAGGTCTCCAGGATCATGCCCCGGGTTGAAGGCAGTGCTAAACCGCTGAGCCACCCAGGCTGCCCCTTAGGTAAAGAAAATCTTAATTGTACTTTTTCACTGAACTAAATAACCTTTTCCAAACCCAATTTAAGACGTTGCTAATTATACACTCACTGTAATTAAATGTGAATCCATAACCATTAAAAATGTATTACATACTTGAGTACTTTTTACATTTCATCACTGGAAAAAATTTTAGCATTTGTAGTGATTAAGAAGGTAATTACAAAAAGTCAGTATCATTTGGTTTATTATCTTTTTCTGATTGAAAATAATGGTCACATAATATTATCAAAACTATTTAGGGGCCATGTAGAAAAGTAAAGATAACACCAGTCCAAAGAAGAATGCTTCTTTTGTTCTCAACAGTGAGCTAGCACAAGAAAACGAGATGATTTTGTAAATTATTCAGAAGATTTTATAAGACTTTAGAAGAAAAGTGAATTTTTATGTTTTATTTTCTATTTAATCTACCAAAAAGATAGAACGCAACATACATTCAAAATCACATTTCCTCTCAAATTTTAAACATAGATGTCATCTTCATAAATAGGACATTTAATAATTTAAGAGAGGTTCTGTAGTAGAATAGAATTTTCTGCAAGAATAAAACTTTCATTCTAAAAATTTTTAAACCAGAGATTAATTTTAAACCAGACTAGAAAACAATCTGATTTAAGTACATATATCCAGCAATCCCATTCCTTTCAAATGGAGAAGCAACACCAAGTCCTTTTGTTAGTTTCTTTTTGTCTTATCCTATTTCTTTTTTAAAGATTTTATTTATTTATTTGACAGAGAGAGAGAGAGTGTGCGAGCGAGCACAAATGGGGAGCAGGAAGACCAATGCGGGGCTTGATCCCAGGACCCTGGGATCACGACCTGAGTCAAAGGCAGAAACTTAACCCACTGAGCCACCCAGGCATTCCTCACTTACACTTTTAAATGATAATATTTTAAACATTTTAATATCAATTTTTATTTTTGATATTTTAACATGGGTCATATAGAAGATGTGGTCAAAGTTGGAGTTAACAAAAATTAGAATAAAAATACACATTGTGTCATGACAAACATGATGGCCAACCCTGAAAATTTTCAGGACAACTCTGAAAATACCCTTTAAGTCTGGGCTCTCCTTCCCTGGTCTGCTTTTGGGGTCTGGTTTGCTCAGAGGATGCTTGGATGCCCAAGACTAAGTTTAAATTCTAGATTACTGTTGCAAATATAGCAACAAGATGTGCAACACGTCTGTGAACATGAACTAGCCCAGTATTTGAGTGGTTTTCTTTTAAAGTGCTCAAAACTTGCCTGAGAGCCCTACCTCTGATGTTTTCTACAATGGTAAGAATCCATTTTACTTCCAGCTTGTGAGGAGGCACTTAAGGGAAGAACCATAGCACATGGGACTAATATCCACCACTCTCTATGGTGGCCTGGATTTAATTACAAAGTTCCATTTAGTTAGGTTTACATGATAGCTATGAAAGGAAGGGTAAAAATGTGTGGAAAGAAAACATGTACATTTCCTTGTGAAACATGAAGATACACTGAAATCTTAGATGATGAGACAGATTCAAAATATAAGTTACTCCTGGCATAGTACCATCAATATTAATTATTCTTTCTGTAGCCCAGATTTTTCTTATAAAGGATACACAAAGAAAGGAACAAGGTCAATACTAACTCAGGGCAATAAAGATGAAGTCAAAAGGAAAAGTCAAAACAAAAAAGATGTTCATATGCAGCATTTATGCTATTGTAAATGAAGTGAGAGGGCTCAGAGATTGAAGGGTATTATAAATATCTTTGAAGATTTATGCTACAGAAATCTAATGCACGTTAAATACAGATTTCACTGTTGGTGAAGTACAAAATAAGACATCAAGACATGTTACTTACTCTCTTAGCACAGCATACCATATTGGCACTGGCAACAAACAATATATGTAGTAAGTCCAGGGACAGTCCTGAATCAGCAGGAAAAATGCTACTAAAACACCAACAGCTATAAAACTACATGACAGGAGGTGGCTTGGTTTCTGAAAATCAAACAGAACATTGAAACACTTCTAAATTCATGCTAATTGATAGGTTTTTAAAAGAGATTATAAAGTGAAGAGACATATTACTACTTTCTTTCAGTGGTTCCACAAAACTACCTGATTAATTGAAGAGCTGCATTTAAAAAAAAAATCTGTCATTGGAGAAGCATTATTACAGAAGAAAAAGTTGGATATCCCAGAACTGTTGCAATTAGGCAATTCTCAATTTAAAAGTAACTATGTTCCTCAAGTTTGTTTGCAAGTAACTTGTTTGGAACTCTGAACATATTTGTCCTTAGTAACAATCTTATAAATGTTGATTGAGCTTCCCGACTAGCTCCCAAAAGCCCATTTAATACACAATAAACTGTGGGACTTAATCTTCATTTGGAACAATGCTTCTATCTATTCAAACTCCAACTTGACATGCAGCCCATGCTCCTCTCTCCACTGCCCAACCACAGTGTGTTCATTCATCATATCTTCTCTTCCCAACCACCTGCCAAACAAGAAAGGAGTTTCTCAATGTAAGACACGAGTGATGGCCTCCATGGGCTGGACAGGCCTATGAGTGCTCTGGGCCATGAGTAATGAAGTAAGCTTCAGGGACATTCTAGTGATTGGGAAAACAACACACCTATGGGAAGTTGCTAGGAATGGTACTGGAGGAAAAAACCAGGAATGGAGGGGTAATAAGGTGTTCTTGTTCATCTGTCTCTTGTTTTGACTCTTGCTTTGCTAGCCAAAACTAAATAAGGTGAGAATTAAGAATTACGTACTGGAGTAAAGGAATTGCAGGGTTCCTTGCAGAGGAATTGCAGAGGCAAGAGTTTGTTTCCTCTTTGTAAGTCCCCCTTACAGGCATAAAAAGTCACTAGAAAGGAGGAAACAAGGATAAACTAGGAAATAGTTGTAAAAAGGAAGGTGAAACACAGCAATGTGATTAAGCATTTAGAACTACACAGATCAGAATTCAAATTCTGGCTCAGTCACTTGCTCTAAGTACAACTATATACAACCATGAGCAAAATACAAAATGTACTGAGACTTAATTTCATCCCATTTATAAAATGGGAATAATAATTCCATATCTACTTATCCAGGCTGGTAAAGTTTACAATAGATCAAGATAGCTTAACAAAATGCCTGGAATGTCATTATGGCTAATACATAATGGCTGCTATTATTACCTTCATTTTTACACTCTCCTTCCCTACTTCTTTGCATTAGTCCCAGGAGGCAATACAGAAACCTGTAAGTGAATAGCACTGGGAATGGAGATGTGCGAGATAGCAATGGAAATCCCATAGAAAGCTGCAAATCTCAAACAGATGTGGATAGTTGGAGTCTAAAACTGAAGGTGGCTGAGGCATGTATTCATCTTAAGAGGTGGTTTCACATCATTTTGAGAATAATAAAATAATAACAAAAGAAGTTTAAAAGAGTATCTAAAAACAATTACAGGGATTTTCTAGAGTCAGTGTAATATGGTATAATAATCTAATCCTTTGATACCTAAAGCAGACATTGATACCAATGACATCCACTTGTGGGTAATGAAATAATAAAGAATTCAGTTCAGCTGAATTGGAGATTAAAAGGCTTCTAAATAATAAGAGTGGAGGACATTTTCTACTTTATCATAAGTTGATGCCCTGATCACCTGATGAAGAAAATAAGCCATGCTGGTGCATTATGATCACTCCTTCATCCAACAAGCATTTATTAAGTTGCACACTCTATGCTATGCTCTGTACTAGGTCTTCAAGGAGTTCAAACTATACAGGTCAAGGTGGAATTATGAGACTTGGTTTAAGGAGTTAATATTTTGGGATTTTATTAGGTAATAAGAAAATAAATAAAAGCATGTGGCAAAATAAGGATATTTAGTTCTAAAGCAAGTAACATCTGAACTGGAAAAAGCAAAGGAGAAGAATATGTTGAAGTTACATGCGGAATACAATTAAGAGGAATTGTAGCAAAAATTAAATTTAAAGAAAAAGAAGATACTCACTGCCTATAATGGTGATAATCAGAAACTACCTGTATAATTTGAGTGACCCTGTCATGTAGAAGGAATATAAATTTTGGAGTCAGATGTAAATTTAATTCCACTCTTGGCCTTCTAGTTCCTTGTCAATTAGACTAATCCATTTAGCTTATCTGAAGCTCTGTTTCCTCATCTGGCAATGATGACAATATTCGTTGGAAATCCACTGTTCCCTCTCCTACAGGCACTCTATATTCTAGCTGTACAGTAACTTGCAGCTCTTATAAGAAGCCACATTACCTCTCTCCTCATCTGGTACATGCTGTTCTGTGTGTCATCTTCCTTTTCTTTTATTGGGTTATCCTATTCACCCTTCAAGACTTAACTTTGGGGGCTCCTGGGTGGCTCAGTTGGTTAAATGTCTGCCTTCAGCTCAGGTCCTGACCTCAGTGTCCTGGGATAGAGCCCTGCATTGGGCTCCCTCCTCAGCAGAGTTGGCTTCTCCCTCTCTCTTTGCCCTCACCCTCTGCTTGTGCTCTCTTACTCTCAAAATAAAGAAATAAAGTCTTTAAAAAAAAAAAAAAAGAAAAAAGACTTCACTTTGGCAACTACCTCCCCTGCGAAGCCTCCCTACACCCCAACTGCAAGCATTGCATTCTACTACATGCACTGCTGTGGTTCATCTTACATCCTAAGTGCTTTCCACCCTTCTATTTTTTTTTTTAAAGATTTTTTTATTAATGAGAGAGAGAGAGAGAGAGAGAGAGAGACAGGCAGAGGGAGAAGCAGGCTCCATGTAGGGAGCCTGATGCGGGACTCAATCCCAGGTCTCCAGGATCAGGCCCTGGGCTGAAGGCAGTGCTAAATCGGTGAGCCACCCGGGCTGCTCTCCATGCCTCTCTTTAGTTAATCCTTTGGACCATGGGCATTTTATTCTTCCTTCAGAACTGTTAGATTGTGTCACTTCACTAGGTTATAAACTGATTGAAGAAGAATCAGAATGTTTTTGCAAGCAGAACTCTTTTGCAAAGGGTTCAAAGTATTTTAATAACCTCAACTGTAATGGTTGGTTTTGTGTGTCAATTTGGCTGGACTACAGTCCCCAGTTCCTTGAACACTGATCTAGGTGTTGTTGTGAAAGTATCTTGTAAATGAGATTAAAGTCCATAATCAGCTGACTTTAAGTAAAGAAGATTATCCTAGGTTACTGGGATGGGTCTGCTTCAATCAGTTGAAAAGCTTTAAGAGCACAATGGCAGCTTCCCTAACAGAAGAAAGTACACTTGATGAGTGTGGCCTCAGCTCCTGCCTGCAAACTTCAGTCTGCCCTCCTGAGGGCCTGACCTGTGGATTTAGGACTTAACAGCTCCCACACTCACAGAAACTAATTCCTTATACTAACTCTTCTAATACACAGATCGCTCTGGTTCTTTTTCTCTGGTTTAACTCTAATGAAGGCACCAATTCCTCACTAAATAATGTTTAAAATCTATAGCCCACCATTTGAAGCCTTCGATTATTTCAGCCTAATCTATACTGGTGGTATAAACTTTTATTAGTCCCTTGAACAAACCTTCCACATTCTCCCCAAATTGAACTATTTATTTTGAAAGCAGTATGGTGTAGAAAAAGCATGAATTTAAGTATCAGAAAATATTAGTTCTATTATTCCATACCAGTGTGTCCTTGAAGAAAATATATATCTCTCAGAGCCTAAATTTCCCCATCTGTATTAGGAGAATCATAACCACCAAATTTAGGGTAGTGTTAAGCTTAATTGAATAACACACGTAAAGCATCCAGGATAGTCCTGGGATAGTGGGGCAAAATAAATATTACTCATTATCCCATCATAATAATACATTTTCCTAACTCTGCCTCTGTTTATTTCAATTTGCTTCAATTCTCATCCTTTCTCTATAGCCGTTAAATTTCCACCAAGACTTACTTTTTCCTGTTATCATCACCCTCGCTATAGTGAGGTATCCTGTATTTAAAATGATAGTCTTTGTATCACATTCAAACAATGTATATTAAAGTTGTTAAATGTTAAAGCTGTCTTTTGCAATGTAGTGTAGTATAGCAATCTACATTGGATAAGGTGGTTATGTGTACATCTCTTACCTACTTTGCTCTTAATTCCAGGCTCCTTGAAGGCAGAATCTGGATTTTATTTTTCTATGGATAGCCTAGGCAATAGCTAGCATTACACCGTACACGCAATTAAATATTCACGGCATTATCAGATGAAGGAATAAAGGAGAACTATGAGCTTTGAAACTGTGTTGATTCATTAATCTAAAGACTTCATATCTTTTCTCAATAACCTTAACATTAAGATAAACATGAAAAGGCGGGCAGCCTGGGTGGCTCAGCGGTTTAGCGCCACCTGTGGCCCAGGGTGTGATTCTGGAGACCTGGGATCGAGTCCCACATCGGGCTCCCTGCATGGAGCCTGCTTCTCCCTCTGCCTGTGTCTCTGCCTCTCTCTCTGTGTCTCTCATGAATAAATAAATAAAATCTTAAAAAAACAAACAAACATGAAAAGGCAGTGTTTAGCTCAAGATTGTTCTGGATTCAAATCTCAATTCCTTCATATCCTAGTTCAGTGATCTTTTGCAAAATAAGATCACTGAACATAATAGCTTTGTTTTCCTTTTTTTTTATAAAATGGAATTATAATGCCTACTTCTAGCATCGGTATGAGTTTAAAATGACAAAATAAATTCCAAGCACCTAGGCAGAATGTCACTGCTTAAACATTATTGGTTCTGTTTCTCTTGCTACAATGTCAAAAATTATTCCTGTTCTCAACAATTTTTCATACATTCAAATAATGAAAATTACTTAGGGAAAATTATTTAATGCATTTAAAGCGCTATAAAAATTGGAATCAACATTACTGTTCTTTTTTCCCTCATTACAGAAAAACAAAATATAAAATTAGAAAAAGTTACTACTGGAAATGTTTGCAGACTGTTACTATGAATAATATACCATCCAGATATATTCGTTTGTAGAGGATTTGGACATGGTAATAATCATTAGAATGAAGTAAAAGAAATGAAAGTGGCACATTCTCCCTAATAAACGATAATTAGTAATGTATTTTGAAAGAGTAAAGTGTCTTAAGGTAGCAAAACCACATATATACTTTTATATTTACTCAGTTATATAAAGTACCATTATATGGTTTTTTGGCCTTTCTTCCCCCCATTGAAAGTACAGTAAACTAGAAGACTAATTCTTTTTTTTTTTTTAACTTTTAACTATCATTTTATTTTTCTAGCGCATGAATCACATCCTAAGGTATGTTTGCTATTTTGACACAAAGATGTTTAAATCATAGTGACTTTTTATTGAGTTTGCACATAACAAAATTTCTGGAATTTTATAATGTCATTTCATATAACAACACTATTTGGACAGAGGATTTAGGTAAAATCAAACTTAATTTTACATCTAAATATTTTTTTTTTATTTTATAAATTAATTTTTATTGGTGTTCAATTTACCAACATACAGAATAACACCCAGTGCTCATCCCGTCAAGTGTCCCCCTCCGTGCCCGTCACCCATTCACCCCTACCCCCCGCCCTCCTCCCCTTCCACCACCCCTAGTTCATTTCCCAGAGTTAGAAGTCTTTATGTTCTGTGTCCCTTTCTGATATCTCCCACACATTTCTTCTCCCTTCCCTTATATTCCCCTTCACTATTATTCATATTCCCCAAATGAGTGAGAACATACACTGTTTGTCCTTCTCCGATTGACTTACTTCACTCAGCATAATACCCTCCAGTTCCATCCACGTTGAAGCAAATGGTGGGTATTTGTTGTTTCTAATGGCTGAGTAATATTCCATTGTATACATAAACCACATCTTCTTTATCCATTCATCTTTCGATGGGCACCGAGGCTCCTTCCACAGTTTGGCTATTGTGGACATGGCTGCTAGAAACATCGGGGTGCAGGTGCCCCGGCGTTTCATTGCATCTGAATCTTCGGGGTAAATCCCTAACAGTGCAATTGCTGGGTCGTAGGGCAGGTCTATTTTTAATTCTTTGAGGAACCTCCACACAGTTTTCCAGAGTGGCTGCACCAGTTCACATTCCCACTAACAGTGTAAGAGGGTTCCCTTTTCTCCGCATCCTCTCCAACATTTGTTGTTTCCTGCCTTGTTAATTTTCCCCATTCTCACTGGTGTGAGGTGGTATCTCATTGTGGTTTTGATTTGTATTTCCCTGATGGCAAGTGATGCAGAGCATTTTCTCATGTGCATGTTGGCCATGTCTATGTCTTCCTCTGTGAGATTTCTCTTCATGTCTTTTGCCCATTTCATGATTGGATTGTTTGTTTCTTTGGTGTTGAGTTTAATAAGTTCTTTATAGATTTTGGAAACTAGCCCTTTATCTGATATGTTATTTGCAAATATCTTCTCCCATTCTGTAGGTTGTCTTTGAGTTTTGTTGACTGTATCCTTTGCTGTGCAAAAGCTTCTTATCTTGATGAAGTCCCAATAGTTCATTTTTGCTTTTGTTTCTTTTGTTTTCGTGGATGTATCTTGCAAGAAGTTACTGTGGCCAAGTTCAAAAAGGGTGTTGCCTGTGTTCTCCTCTAGGATTTTGATGGAGTCTTGTCTCACATTTAAATCTTTCATCCATTTTGAGTTTATCTTTGTGTATGGTGCAAGAGAGTGGTCTAGTTTCATTCTTCTGCATGTGGATGACCAATTTTCCCAGCACCATTTATTGAAGAGACTGTCTTTCTTCCAGTGGATCGTCTTTCCTCCTTTGTCGAATATTAGTTGACCATAAAGTTCAGGGTCCATTTCTGTATTCTCTATTCTGTTCCATTGGTCTATGTGTCTGTTTTTGTGCCAGTACCACACTGTCTTGATGACCACAGCTTTGTAGTACAACCTGAAATCTGGCATTGTGATGCCCCCAGCTATGGTTTTCTTTTTTAAAATTCCCCTGGCTATTCGGGGTCTTTTCTGATTCCACACAAATCTTAAAATAATTTGTTCTAAGTCTCTGAAGAAAGTCCATGGTATTTTGATAGGGATTGCATTGAACGTGTAAATTGCCCTGGGTAGCATTGACATTTTCACAATATTAATTCTGCCAATCCATGAGCATGGAATATTTTTCCATCTCTTTGTGTCTTCCTCAATTTCTTTCAGAAGTGTTCTATAGTTTTTAGGGTATAGATCCTTTACCTCTTTGGTTAGGTTTATTCCTAGGTATCTTATGCTTTTGGGTGCAATTGTAAATGGGATTGACTCCTTAATTTCTCTTTCTTCAGTCTCATTGTTAGTGTATAGGAATGCCATTGATTTCTGGGCATTGATTTTGTATCCTGCCACGCTACCAAATTGCTGTATGAGTTCTAGCAATCTTGGGGTGGAGGCTTTTGGGTTTTCTATGTAGAGTATCATGTCATCGGCGAAGAGGGAGAGTTTGACTTCTTCTTTGCCAATTTGAATGCCTTTAATGTCTTTTTGTTGTCTGATTGCTGAGGCTAGGACTTCCAATACTATGTTGAATAGCAGTGGTGAGAGTGGACATCCCTGTCTGGTTCCTGATCTTAGGGGAAAGGCTCCCAGTGCTTCCCCATTGAGAATGATATTTGCTGTGGGCTTTTCGTAGATGGCTTTTAAGATATCGAGGAAAGTTCCCTCTATCCCTACACTCTGAAGAGTTTTGATCAGGAATGGATGCTGTATTTTGTCAAATGCTTTCTCTGCATCTAATGAGAGGATCATATGGTTCTTGGTTTTTCTCTTGCTGATATGATTAATCACATTGATTGTTTTACGAGTGTTGAACCAGCCTTGCATCCCGGGGATAAATCCTACTTGGTCATGGTGAATAATTTTCTTAATGTGTTGTTGGATCCTATTGGCTAGTATCTTGTTGAGAATTTTTGCATCCATGTTCATCAGGGATATTGGTCTGTAATTCGCCTTTTTGGTGGGGTCTTTGTCTGGTTTTGGAATTAAGGTGATGCTGGCCTCATAGAATGAGTTTGGAAGTACTCCATCTCTTTCTATCTTTCCAAACAGCTTTAGTAGAATAGGTATGATTTCTTCTTTAAACGTTTGATAGAATTCCCCTGGGAAGCCATCTGGCCCTGGACTCTTGTGTCTTGGGAGGTTTTTGATGACTGCTTCAATTTCCTCCCTGGTTATTGGCCTGTTCAGGTTTTCTATTTCTTCCTGCTCCAGTTTTGGTAGTTTGTGGCTTTCCAGGAATGCGTCCATTTCTTCTAGATTGCCTAATTTATTGGCGTAGAGCTGTTCATAATATGTTTTTAAAATCGTTTGTATTTCCTTGGTGTTGGTAGTGATCTCTCCTGTCTCATTCATGATTTTATTAATTTGAGTCTTCTCTCTCTTGTTTTTAATAAGGTTGGCTAATGGTTTATCTATCTTATTAATTCTTTTAAAGAACCAACTCCTGGTTCTATTGATCTGTTCCACAGTTCTTCTGGTCTCAATTTCGTTGAGTTCTGCTCGAATTTTAATTAACTCTCTTCTTCTGCTGGGCGTCGGGTCGATTTGCTGCTTCTTCTCTAGCTCCTTTATGTGTAAGGTTAGCTTTTGTATTTGAGTTCTTTCCAGTTTTTGAATGGATGCTTGTATTGCGATGTATTTCCCCCTCAGGACTGCTTTTGCTGCATCCCAAAGATTTTGAACAGTTGTATCTTCATTCTCATTAGTTTCCATGAATCTTTTTAATTCTTCCTTAATTTCCTGGTTGACCCTTTTATCTTTTAGCAGGATGGTCCTTAACCTCCACGTGTTTGAGGTCCTTCCAAACTTCTTCTTGTGATTGAGTTCTAATTTCAAGGCGTTATGGTCTGAGAATATGCAGGGGACGATCCCAATCTTTTGGTATCGGTTCAGACCCGATTTGTGACCCAGTATGTGGTCTATTCTGGAAAAAGTTCCATGTGCACTTGAGAAGAATGTGTATTCAGTTGAGTTTGGATGTAAAGTTCTGTAGATATCTGTGAAATCTATCTGGTCCAGTGTATCATTTAAAGCTCTCGTTTCTTTGGAGATGTTGTGTTTAGAAGACCTTGATAGAAGCGTGAACTCCTCTCACTGTAGCATTCCAGCTGGTCTCTCTTTAAATCTCAGGCCGAATTCGTAGATTTTCAGGATGGTTTGAAGGTTATCTAGGTAATTTGTTGGGGACAGGTGATTTGGGGACCCTACTCTTCCGCCATCTTGCCCCTCCTCCCTCTAGAAGACTAATTCTTAAAATGAGGATAAATATAAAGTTCTGAGAATTTGCATTAAGAATTTCAGAAAGTTGAAAGAAGGTAAGAAGAGTTCCAGAAAAGCACATACATTATTCAGAAAGGGACATTTTTGAGTGATTTTATCGCTTCCTAGCTCCTAAACTTTTAATACCAGATACAGTTAAATATATTGCTTTGAAGTAGTTTTCTGACCACCTGTACTAGAAAGATATGGGATGCTTATAACATGCTAAATAATTATTAAAAAGAATAGAAAATCAATAGTTAATGCCATAGGAGAATTTAGATTATACAGCTATCTTTATAGCCCTCTTACGTTATAGGGCCATCATTATTAATATACCCTTTCCCCAACCAAAGAAATAAAGATAACTGAGGAAAAAAAGACCTGACATAACAAAAGCAAATGAAAGGTAAGAGTTAGCTTATTACAACTTGCACATTGTACAAACTCATTACAGTTGATTTGATTCAATTTCTTTCGTGAGTCCTAATGATTTTACACCACTATCTGAATCTTCATTATATTTTCTGAACGTACCTTAACTTCTTTACTGACACCTCTAGTAAAGCTGGAATGAGACCTGATGATCAACAAAGAAGCATAAGATGTCCATCCCACAAAACCAAGAACAACATTGATGCCCAAGAAGAACCTGTCATAAGTATGATAATAGGACAAGCCTTTTAATGCAAGCTGAATCAGCTCCTTGCAAAGGGAGACCTATGGAGAAAGGAAAACGTAACTTGTCACATGGGAAGAATCAGAAAACCTAAGTTTTAAAGGCAGGAAAATTATTAAAATTAGAGTGCATAACTATAAATGATAAATCAAGAACAGATTTTAATTACTCAAGGGTCTTCTTGCAAAGTATAGGGAAAATTCCTGAATAGAATGAATTTTGAATCTTGATGAGGAAGGACATTTTAAATGTAAACTACAATATGTGTAGTGATTGAAAATGATTCATTCCGTGGATATATCAATAGAGGACCTATGAAAGAAAGAACTGAAGTCTCACTAATATTGATCTGAAATAGCAGAGATACCCACATTTGTATCATTTTTAATTTTCTCATACCAGATTACCCACATCAGTTATAAAGCATCATTAAAACAGAAAAGCAATAGCTTACTGTTTTAAAACTATAACAAAAAATAAGCATTAGAAATGCATGGTATTTTGCTTAGGCAATTTGAGAAACTGAAAATAGAATTCTTTCCTTCTCCAAAATTAGGACCACTTAACAAAAAGAAAATTAATGGAAGGCATAGTGGGATAGTTGCTGAGAAGATTCAAAGCTTCATTATGAATCATTACACTTCTGATACTGTGTAGATAGTTCCAAATGTACAAATGCTATGTTCTAAAATGTTACACACTTAAGTAGGGTTACATAAATTTGGAATAGACTTGCTCATTATAGAAAATGGCAACTGTTCTTTTCCAAACCTAAAAAAAAGTTTACTCATAATAATATCTGCAATAAGAGAAGCATGTTCATGGCTAAAACAGCTACTTAGAAAATCCAATCCTTCCTTAAGCGTTCAGGAAAGCTCCCTGGCCTGCCCACTTTGCTCTCCATTGTGTATATCTTGCCTTTCCCCATAACCTAAATGATGACTAGCTATTTATACAAATAAGGTTTGCATACTTACTGCTTCATCGTACTTTCTCTGTTTTATATAAGACCTGGCTTTTCGTAAAATGTTTAGCTGTTTAGATTCAGAAAGCAACCTACAAAAGAAAAGGTTAGGTTTAAAATATTTCCTCATTTCAATGATATTTTTATTTCTTTTTTCTTAATTGAAAATAAAAGGATAATAAAAGTTGAAAAAATAAAGAAATGAGACAAAACAAAACAAAAAAGAAACCTAAAGCTAATTGTATTATTGCAGATTATCTGAACTCTCCCAAAAAAATAGCTTTGATTAAATTTGGTTTTCTTGACTCAAAGTTTCAGCTCCAAACTACACTTACAAGAGTAACATGATCCATCATTTTGAAGAAATGGAATACTCTAGTTAACAAAGAAATTCTGACTAAATCAATATAATTAATGGAACAGCAAATTAGTGGCATGAGTTTCAACCGCTTAGCACTCCTGTGCTCATCAGCAGACACAACAGACAAAGCAGATCCATTATGGCTCTTTGTATCTCTGAGCTAGATAGGGCCTGAGAATTGCCATGATCAAAAAACTCTACGCAATGTGGAGCCTGGGTGGCTCAGTCAGTTAAGCATCTGCCTTTGGCTCAGGTTGTGATCCTGGGGTCCTAGGATTGAGCCCAGAGTTGGGCTCCCTGCTCAGTGGGCAGTCTGCTTCTTCCTCTGCCTGTGCCCCTTCCCCGACTTGTGCTCTCTCTCAATCTCTAATAAATAAATAAAATCTTTAAAAAAACAAACAAACAAACCCAAACTCCAGGCAATCAAAACCAACAAAATTAGTGAATAATTTGAGCCTCTTTGATATTCTTATACTATACCATATACCTTTTCTGGTTCCCTTATCTTTCATTTCTCTTTCTGTCACTTCCCTGTCCTCTTTTTACCAGAGTAGAAACCTTAAATACACAAGAGAAATACTCCTAATATTACATAAACTGGCAATGTATCTGAAGGCATTAAGTTTCTGGAATGTCAAAGTTGAGGAAATATAACCACACCTCAGTAACCTGATTGAAATAAGTAAGTATATTCAAACACAAAATTAAATGCATACTGCTTAACTAAACTTATAAAGTGAATACCTTCAAACTTAAAAAGTATAAAAAGGCTTTGATAGGGTTAGATCATATGAAATAAGTATTTTTGTATGTCAAAAACTACTAAGTTAAATATTGACAATTTCACATGGTTCAACATGATATAATCATTTTCTTTTTCTACTTGGTTCCATTAATCTTTAGATAAGATGAAGACTTGTAGGAAGTACAATCTTTTAAGCAATGTTATTAATTTGGATGAGGTCACAGACTCCTTTCTGAATACGATACTCTGTCTAGAAAATGCATTTAATCTTACATACAACTTCAGAAAATTAATGAAACCCAGAAGCTCATCTCTGAGCCCTCTGGAGATCTGTAAATGTTCTTGTTTGGGAACCTGTGCTATTCCAGGGACCCCCAGATCTTTCAACTCAAAGGAATCCAATCACTCTTTCAGGCTGCAGGAAAAGTCTCCACCTCTGGACTCACTGAGATTTGGAGGAAAAAGATAACAGGAAGTGAGAACACACGGGGGAAAAAAAAAAACAAGTTACTTCAAAGTGTTGCCATAATCCAGTTCTTTGTCCTTCAGATACCACATATTTTAGAGTATTTTCCTGTAAGTCTGAGAACTGGAATACGAGCCAAAGGGCACTGGAGTTACATGAAGATTATATCGAAGTTGAATTTTCCAGATTTTTTAAAAAAAATTTTATTTATTCATGAGAGAGAGAGAAAGAGAAGCAGAGACACAGGCAGAGGGAGAAGCAGGCTCCATGCAGGGAGCCCAACGTGGGACGCGATCCTGGGTCTGCAGGCTCATACCCTGGGCTGATGGCAAGCGCCAAACCGCTAAGCCACCCAGGGATCCCTAATCTCCTGGACTACTGATGACTGTATTTCTTTCTATTTTACTTAATTTCCCATTATCTCATATGTATACCCTGAGCTATAAAATGGTTACACACTTCATTCTTCACCTATCTCGTATTCACATCTGAGTTCTTTTCATAAAGATCTTTCCCTCTCTGCTTTCCAAAATCAAATCCTCATCATCCTTTATAGTCCTCTCCAAATTCCACCTCACATCACTGGCACTTTAGTGTCATCTAATAACAATTTATTTCTCTTCAATTAAATTTTAATCTTCAACTAGGCCATTATTTCAATAAAAAGTCATAATAATACTCAGCAAAGTACCAAGCATATAAAATGAATCAATAAATCTTAATTGATTAAAATGCTATCAAAATATTGTAGATCTAAAAAAGGGGAAAAAATAAGAGAATAATATAAATTCCCATTCTTAAAGTACCTAATCATTTGCTAACTTAAATGAAAAGATGAAAACAAAGCTTGTTTGGAACAAAATTACTTAGGCTAATATAATACTTTAAGAAGGATGAAAGAAGTATTTTTAAAGAGAAATATTTGTTATATTATGTTAATTATATTTCATTATATCATATGTGAAATTATTACATTATATATGGAATACTTAGGTAAAGAATTAGGTAAAAAAAAAACCACTGTCAGGCTAATTTACATTTTTCCTAAAAGTTCTATTTATAATTCTTGGGACATACTAAAGGTTTCGAATATGTTTGGAGTTCACCAAAATGTTCCATACAAATCTCATTGTACCATTAGGACATTAAAGACTCTTACAAACTTGTTCCCCAGTAAAATTTTTTTTAGCTTTCTGTAAGTTGAGAAGGGATGCAAAGTCAATCTTAGTGTCACCTATTTTAAACATAAAGAAGTTTTATGAGAAATGTAAAGTCCAGAATATGAGGTACAATATGTTAACATTTACATAAAACAACAACAAAACAAGGGGGGTTGTGGTAGAGAAGTAACCAAAGGAATATTATCTATAAATTAAAATAAATAAAGATGATCTACATGTGTCAACATGGATAAATTCTGAAAATCATGGTGAATGGAAAAAAAGAGATTTATAAAAAAATGTGGTAGATTTTAAAAATAGGGTTTCAATTACATTAGATGATTTTATTTCTTAAGAAAAAGAGATCTCAAGAAATATGGCAAGATGTTAACATTTCTTAAACCTGGATGTGGGTATAAGGATTTTTGCTATATTCTCTACTCTTTTCAGCATGTTTGAAGAGGGATATATATATATGAAAGATGTATGAGAACCTGCAACTTTGCCTCCAAGAGAAAAGACTGTGAGACTAGAACTCAGGAGAGGTCACATTTTATTATTGCTTGTGTAGTTTTTATTGTATATGTTCATTACTTTCTCATTCACATTTTAATAATGAGGTTTTTTTTTTTAAATAAAATAATTAAAACATTAAAGTTTAACCACAGTTTCTGGTTATGATGGAAAGTTTGGACATATCAATGCTCCCACCAAGAACAACTAGGAAAAAAAAAAAAAAGGAACAACTAGAAAGCCTGATTAATATTAAAAATCAATTTGAAGGTGCTAGAGAGCTTCGTAGACCATCAAGAATTAAAGAGTTAAGATCCTAAAGAGAAGCAAACCAGAGAATTAGTCCAGCATTCTACAAACTGTAACAATTAGGGCATCTGCCATTCTTATTTTTGGCAAAAGGCTGAGAACTTGGGCACATAGCTGCTGCCAGGAGGTAGAGAATCCAATAGAGTCTCTGGCAATCTTATAAGGCAACAGAGATAAAAAAAAAAAATAACATTTGTGGCTGCCAATGCAGCCAGGATATGAAGACCCACAAAGAAAGACAAATAAGAGGATAATATATACAATCTTCATTCTGGATTAAAAAAAGAAAAAGAGGGCACCTGGGTGGCTTAGTGGTTGAGTGTCTGTCTTTGGCTCAGGTCATGATCCCGAGGTCCGGGAATCAAGTCCTCTGTCAGGCTCCCCACAGGGAGCCTGCTTCTCCCTCTGCCCATGTCTTTGCATCTCTCTCTGTGTCTCTCATGAATGAATAAATAAAATCTTTAAAAAAATTTTTTTTAAATAAAAGAAATTTTAAAAAGGCATGAATGAAAAGCTATCTGAAATTACATTAACTTAATACTTAACCTGAAGTGACATCTCAAGAATGAGAGAAGGAATCTTTATAAGCAACAACTTCTATTCTATTCTATGTGGACAATTCAGGTAAAGAAACAAAGGCCACGATCTGGTGAGAAGGGGAACGAGCTGGACACCTAGTGAATTCTTCAACTGCATAGGGACAAGAGGACAAGAAGCTATGAAGAAAGCACCTGAAAAGGACAGAAGTTTTCGCAGTTTCAAGATATAGAAGAGACAAAATCTGGTGTTCAGAAGCCACCAAGGAAGGGCTCTGGACAACACACAGCTTCCACTGAAATGCCTGGGAGGCTACATTCTAAGGGCAGACAGACACAAACAAACCAGAGGTAAGGGAAGACAACAAATGCAACACAGCCTTGAGTTAGTTACTACTCTGTGCCTGTCAGAGGATAAGGTGAAACCTCTTTGGAGAATGAGATAATCCAGAGCTTCCAATACCTTTAATATACAATGATAGGCATTCATCTAAAAACCACCAGACTCAATAACAGGACCAAATGAAAAAGACAGTAGAAGCACACTCACAAATGATATGGTTATTGGTGGTGTTATCAGGTACACTTTAAAATAATTGTGGTTAATATATTTGTAAATATATTTTATCAATTATTCAGGGTGACTAGTGTTTGCAGGACAAAATCTCCTTAAAATGCTGCCCTTTGAAGTATTCTATCTTCTACATCTTCTCAGCTTTTTATTACAAAAATATTTTCCTTGCACTTACACATGATATTTTAGAGAACATCTATTTATAGATTAAAGGAAAAATATTTCAAGAGATAAAGACAGAGGAGGGATAAGCTACCTCCAAAATAACCCGAGTTCCTTTGCACTGATCATCGATATAGAATCTTATTTTTATCTTTTGTTTTTAAGATTTTATTTATTTATTCATGAGACACACACACAGAGGGGGGGGGCAGAGACATAGGCAGAGGGAGAAGCAGGCTCCCTGTGGGGAACTCGATGTGGGACTTGATCCTAAGACTCCAGGATCATGCCCTGAACCAAAGGCAGACGCTCAACCATTGAGCCACCCAGGCGTCCCTTATTTTCATCTTTTAAGTCATAACTGAGTAAATAAACATTTTTTATGTATGTGACATATAAAAGTTACTTTTTTTAAAAAAGAAGAATTTCAATTTTGAAGGAGAAAATTCCATTTCTAGTAAATAATTAGTAAGCCAGATGGGTGAAGTGGTAGATTCACATTAAAATTAGTATTTAAATTTGGTCTAAGGACTTTAATCCATATCAGCTAAAAGAAACAAATATATTAAAAAAAATGAAAGTAGCTTTTGTCATTTTGGTAGAAAATATGTTAAAATACCTGGTTAAACTTTAACTGCTCTGAGTTTATATAGTGATTTTTAAGTAAAAGAACAGCTATTTTTCTTCTATTGGCAAGGTACAGTATTTCCTTCCCATTTTCATTTTCTTCAGATATACTCAAGAAGCCTTTCTTGTTCTTTTCTCATTTTATGTAACTTTTTTCCTTTAAAGTTATTCTGGCCTTACTCTGGCCTCTGGTACACAGTTTTGAAATACAAAGTGTATTTCAATACTCCTTTTAAGGTACTTTTATGCTTCTCCTAGTCATGTAGCACCACCTGCTGGTCATTCCTTGGCATAGCACAAGGTTTGAGTTTGTGGAGTTCTACTTGTCTGAATAGATTATTATTTCATGACTTTTAGCCTTTCTTAGAAATCTTTAAGATATAAAAGGTAAAATATACTTAATTTTTAAAGAACAGGATAATATAGGATATGCAATTACCATACGGATTCACTGGAGTCTTTTACAAGTGTAAGGTATGTTAAAGGATCTTAGCAATTATATTCTCACATCTTGAAACACTGGCTATTTCAGCACCCTAGGAATTATTACACTAGTCATGAATTATTCATGAAGACAAGACTCAGACAGTGGAAGAAATGGTGGAGAGATAACATTAAATTAAAATCTTGCGATGCTGGTGAAA
Source organism: Nyctereutes procyonoides (assembly GCF_905146905.1). NCBI lineage: Eukaryota > Metazoa > Chordata > Mammalia > Carnivora > Canidae > Nyctereutes > Nyctereutes procyonoides. The sequence continues at coordinate 14,357,914 of NW_026575082.1, read as the reverse complement.
TTGATCATGTTAAGGAAAATCTCAAGACTATGAAACCTCAGATGTCAATATCCTAGATAAATTTTCTCAAACTTAAGAACTGATGAGTGAATCATATATTTCTAAGAAAAAAAGGAAATATGGTACTTATTCAAGAGGGAAAGGCTTCAGGGAACCAATCGTTTGTAACAAGTACTTAAGTGTTTTGCAAAAAGGATCTGTAATAACTGTACTCTTTCATTATTATGTGCTAACATTTACTTGATAAGTTTCTAAGTGGATAATGCTGACATTAGGTGTATACATAAAGGGGACTAGAAGAAAACGGATGGTGTAAATACAAGTAAATTCATCGGACTAGAGAAAAACAGTCCCTTGTACGCCAATGGTAAAGGGCAATAACTGTTTTCCCTGGTATATTGAACATATGTAGTAATAAAAAAAGATACTACTCATGATACAAATAAAATATCCAGGAATAAAATAATGAAAAAATATATTATGGGGAACACTATAAAATTTTACTTAAGGACATAAGTAAGTAAATGTTGGAAAGTAATACTCTACATTGTAAAAATGTCAATCCTCACCAAACTACTTCCTAAATATAATAACCACAGACTTTCATGTAACCCAAGACATTGACTCTAACATTTATATTTCTTTATGCCCATTATTTTTATGATTCCATTTGATCATTTGTGCCAATGATTAAGATGTCAATTTATTTTTGTTCTTTTTAAAAATAATGTGCTTTATCAAAGTAATATGTGCATAATTTTTAAAAAGTCAGAAAGTACAGAGGGCATAATGACAACCAACAACTCCTGCCCCACCCTTCTCACCTCAGTTCTCCAACCCAGACGCAAAATTTTTTACATGTGTCTATTTTCAGGTATTCTGGTAGCTACCTCCATGTTTCTTAATAATATGCTTCTATTACTATTTCTTGACTGGATGACCTGAGGCATTTTCTGTGGACTCTTCACTGACTCTGTCTATTCTTGCTGTCTCCTCCTCCCTCAATATGCTTATATTACTATTTTTACCTCTTCTGTTGGCTATATTGGTCACTTTATTTTTTAAAAAGATTTTATTTATTTATTTGATAGAAAGAGGGAGAACACAAGCAGGAAGAGTGGCAGGCACAGGGAGAAGCAGGATCCATGCTGAACAGGGAGTCCAATGAGGGGCTCGATCCCAGGACCCTAAGACCATGACCTGAGCCATCCAGATGCCCATAGTCACTTTATTTTTAAGCTCGCTCTACTCCCAATGTGGATCCCAACATTAAAAGTCACATGCTTGGGCAACCCGGGTGGCTCAGCGGTTTAGCGCCGTCTTCAGCCCAGGGTGTGATCCTTAAGACTGGGGATCGAGTCCCACGTTGGACTCCTTGCAAGGAGCCTGCTTCTCCCTCTGCCTGTGTCTCTGCCTCTCTCTCTCTCTGTGTCTCTCATGAATAAATAAAAAAAAAAATCTTAAAAAAAAAAAAGTTGCATGCTTTACTGATTAAGCCATCGAGGCACCCCAACATTGGTTACTTTAATAATGTAATACCTAAACCTCTGTCTCACTTTCTCAGCTATATCCAGAATCTCCACTTTCTATTTCATGAGGACAACAGCACCACTTTCTTTCCTCCTCTGCCTTCCAACTTGTAACCTTGTACACTGTCAAGGTAGGCAACATTTGCATTCTATCCAATAATGATACTTAAGTCTTGCTTTGTCTAAGGTTTGTCTCTTACTGTATTATGGTTACTTACTACTCACTGAGTAGCTAAATTTTATGCTATGATTAGATTTTCTTGTCTATTTCATTGAAGCTTTGATCTATGTGCCACAAATTCTCTTCTCATACTCCCAGCAGCTGTTCGAAATCACCTTACACATTAGGCTGCTTCATGTTTGAAGCACACTTTCTTGCACAGTTGGAAATGCCTTCTTTTCCCTAAAGTCTCCACTTATCCTTGTTTCAGGGGATGAAGAAATGTATGCGATCCATGTATGCCATCTTGTTTCCTTCAGTTTCTTATTCAATTCATATATTAAAACTCATTTCACATTGCTATTCTAATTTAGAGGGTTTGCCTCCCAGTTGGACTATTCTTATACAATGTATCATTCTGTAAGTTTTTAGTTGCATTTCTCTTTTTAAAAATATGCATCTTGTACTCTTTCTCATTTTATAAAGTGTGTGCTAAGGATACAATAGCTTTTCAGATATTTCTGAGAAATTTTAACATTTTAAAGTTCTTTTCTGTTCCTTAAATTATCTCCTCAGGAGTCTATCATTCATTTAATCTTAGGTACCTTTTGGTCAGATTGCAGACTTTTGACCAATGGTGATTTTCAGCCAGACAAGTCTGTAGGCAGGGCTGATAGCTTTGCTCCAGAGTGGGTGAGCCACCAGCTAGGAATCAAGAATGCTGCAGGGCCTCCAGATGACACAAAGCTAGTAGTGGCGCTGCAGGCAGATGTTGAGCATCAAAGCCCAGTAAATTCATGGTCAGTCAGCAGGTCTAAGTGGAAGAAGGTAGGCAGTGTGCACCTGAGCCCTTTGCAGAAGACTACCTCTTCCTGACCAGTCCTTCTAGAGTGGCTGGTCTAAAGTAACCCACAGTCTCACTTTCAATGTCCTGTGTATTTTCTTCATACCAGGAATTGATAATATATTTCTTGTTCATTTATTTATTCTATTATGCTCTGACTGCACCACTACACTGTAAATAAACAGATGCATAAGATATGTATATGAGATAATGTGGGGCAAATTCCAATCAGTAAAAACTTGGCTTATACTCTTTATAAGCATATGTGATAATCTTACAATTAGGGACAATCTTCAAAGGTAATTACACCTTGGATGTATATTGTGTAATATTTAGGGCAATTAACTTCATATGATCATAAGCTGCAAAATCCTAATTTTGGTTGGTTTTTGCTCTCCTATTCACACAAATATACACACACACAAAGTCAGGCATGTAATCACATTATTTAGAGGGTAATGTAATATTTAAGCCTTTCTAGTTTATGAATACCATACTAGTGCTATATAAGTTGTCAAAAATAATTCCAATGAAATCATTCAAACCCATTACTAACACCCATATTATAAAGTTTCTATGTATTTTGGTCAAGATCAAAATCCATCCTAATCAAATGTGATCCTTGCTAATTGAAAATGAACCTTGATGAGGAGGAATAAAGGAGACTGAATATATCTGCCCACATTAGGAGTGCAGATCCAGGTTTGTGACTCATATCTCCTCTCTCCTGATTCAAGGAAAACAGATAAGACAGCAAAATCCAGCTGCCCACCAAAGTCTGCTCTCCTTATCCACCCAGTAGTTGTCACTGTCCTCCAGAATTGCACCATCAGTCTTTTCTTGTCACTTTTTAGGTTCTCCTACCGCCTCCTACATGTGCAACAGTTAACACTACCATCTTATCTTATATTGATGCCTCCAATCTACACAATCCACTCTCATCTTTATGTTGAGGTCTAAGTCCCTAACTTGTTACACTAATTTTATTTCTAATTTCTAAATAATTCTAATTAATTGGTATCTTCAAATGTAAGCTGAACTCAGAAACATTGATCCTTGCTCCTCAAATCATTTCTTCTTTCCTTCTACAAGCCATAATGGTAACACCACCTCCCAATCAACCAAGCCAAGGGTCCCCACATGTTCCCAAACAGGCCCTGTTCAATTGTCTCTTTAATGTCTCCCACATTTCTCTCTGTCCTTTATCTCCTTTATCAGCTATTCAAAGGTAGAATCTGGTGCCTGGCCCATTATTTACAAAAACACCAGAAGAGGCTTTTGTTTTAGAGTTTGCACTAATATAAACAAAAAGGACAAAGTTCTAAGTAACTATCCTGTCAGTACTCAAACTCATTAAAAGATTCCTTCCTATAAGTTAATAAAAAATATGAGACTTACTTAAATGGTGTAAAAAAAAAGGGTAAAGTAGCTTCTTTTTTCTGAGTCATTTTCACCTGGGAACCAAATATGAAAATATTTTATTATATTATAAATGAGAAAAAAATTAGTTTCATTTTGAAATACAAACATCCACTAAACTGTCTCTTTGGGGATAGTTTACTACTTTGAAACTAAATGGAATTTTATGTTACTATATTATTCTATAAATATTTAAACAGAAATTTCAGATCATACTACCACAGTAAGCTGAAAATTAATATCAAGCTTGAAAATAACATACTGTAATTAAACTGTATTTTTACTCTTAGAAAACAAAATAAGTCAGGCTGCATTAACAGCATTAAGAATAACAAAGTTTCAGTTAAATGGCCACATCTTTAATTTAGCTTAATACATATGGTAATATACATTAAATAACAAGAAATGTTGCAATCTCTAACACTACCTCTGTGGGGCAAATTCCAATCAGTAAGAGTTGGTGTGTAGTCTTTATAAGCATATGTGGTAGTCCTACAATTAGAGACACTTCTCAAAAGTAATTCTATACCACAGACCGATTCATGGAACATATACCTCACAAATGTTAAACTTTATGACGCCAGTCATATACACAAAATTTAAAGATAAACTATAGAAAATAATTTTCATAAAACACAAAATCAAATATTTTCACTTAATATATTTGATTTTGCAGTTGCAGTAGTATCCATTTTTGTGTCTTATTTTACCTTGAATTGTTCAAGAATCTGTACTGCATTTGTAAACATGCTCTCTGCTTTGAAGAGATCAGTGTTGTTAAGATAATCTACAGGAAGGATACCCTGTAAATAATAAACACTAGTTTAATATAAATACTATTAGCATACTATTACTAGTATTAATAGCTCAGGTTATTCTTGTAAAATGAAACAGACTTATAAAGGAAGCACTAAAGATAAGACAGGTAGATGAATAAATTACTGAAATAATTAAGCAAAACATCTTTTCTAAAACCATAACTGAAAAATGTTCTATTATTTTTTCTCATAAGGTAGACATAATAAAGTAAATAAAGCAAAAAAGATGAAATAGATTCGATAAAACCTAGTATCTATTGAAAGACTACCGTGTTGTAGGCAGTGAACACAATGCTTTGCACACATGAAAAATCACTATGGTAGGCCACAACCAGTATACTTAAAAAGAAAAAAAAAAAGGATAAGAAAATTAAGAGTATACCATGCACAGTAAGAGTAAGGAGTGTTTTGTGAAATTTTTGTTTCAGTTTTACACATACACACATGACTATAAGGGTCATTTACTCAGAGTTCTGAGTTAGACAACATTTATTAAAAGTTTGATTTGAAGACCTAATAAGAATGGCTGGTTGGAATGGATATATATATATATATATATATATTTTGGCTTTTCAGCATTCCAGTTCCCATTCTTAAAAGCATTACCATTCTATGTTTAGAAATCTCACTCACTGCAGAATTTAAGAAACAAAACAGATGGACATAGGGGAAGGGAAGAAAAAGATAAGATAAAAACAGAGAGGGAGGCAAACCATAAGAGACTCCTAACTATAGAAAACAAACTAGGGTTACTGAAGGGGCAGTGGATGGGGGTGCGAGGGGATGGGTGAAATGGGTGATGGGCATTAAGGAGGGCACTTGTTGCAGTGAGCACTAGGTGTTGAATGTAAATGATGAATCATCACTAAATTCTACTCTTGAAACTAATAATATACTATATATTAACTAGCTTGAATTTAAATAAAATCTTGGGGAAAAAAAAAAAGGAAAATCTCCCCCACTGGATCTAACATAGTGGGTTTCCAATGGAGCCCCACCTTCCTTTACTGAAGGGTAGACAAGTAACCCAGGCTAGGCCACTCAGATGGTAAGCACTGGAATTTGACTCTTGAGAGTCAAGTCACAAAAAGTGTAAGTGTAATGCTATTCGCCCCTAGTGTTGGTACCCTGGGCACAACTGTTTGGTTCTTCTTTTGAAGTCTCCGGTGTTCTTTGTCCCTGCTCATTTCCATGCCTGGTTTTTGAGCGCCCCTTTGATTCAACAACCCAGCAAGATCTTTTTAACAAATTCCCTTTAAATGGATCCAGTTTCTGCTGCTTGCAAATAAAAATTACTTCTATACTTTTACCACTTATAACTGAAATACAAAGATAAATCTGTACACATTTTAGAAAATAAAAAATGTTTAAAGAAGAGCTATTAGGCTAGTACTCCATGCTGTAGATTGTAACATGCCCACAGTTATGAGATATTACATACTTAGAAAGAAAGGAAAGTACAGTTTTATGTATCCAAAGATTATTCAGAAAGACATAAAAAAGGAAATTTTACTGTACACTTTTTTCTTCTGAGAGCTATTAAGAAAATTTGATTCCTTACCACTGAATTAAGGGGAAAGGGAACTCCAATAAGAGAAGCCATTAATGGTGCAATATCGGCCTACAAACAGAAAAAAATCAGTTCTAATAAGTCTACAGACATCAGTAAGAAAATTAAATAATCTAATGCAACTATATTTTGGACTACAATCTTGATGTTCACTATAATCCATTACCTTCCAACATTTAATACACAATAGATATCAATCTCTAAAAATGTCATTTGCTATAGCGGCATTAATGTATAAAAAAATACATTTGAAAAGCCCCAAATGCAAAACATGCTAGAACAAAAAGTTACCCACTCTGGTACCTAAGAACTTGACTACTTCATGTAATAGTTTTTCAGTATGCCTCAACTATACAGAAAATGAATAGCAATAGAAGGCTCTAACTGGAGAAATATATATATTAACTAAAGAAAAAGTATATACCAGAAGGTTTGGCCAGCCAGTGAAATCCAGAAAAGACATATAGCTCCTAGTTTCCCAGAGTTGTTTGTGCTTCTACCTCCACTTCTGGAACTCCCCATCACTCCTCAACCCACCCCCACTTCCTTTTTTGACCTTTCATCATCCCATAGACCACTCTCCCTTAGAGAGCTAACTAACACTCTCTGTTTCTCTAGATCTGGTTGGCTGTTTTTATATTAGTCCTTACAATTTTTCAGGCAGTAAAGTGCTTAGATGTCAGAATTCCCAGTTCCAAATCCTTGCCTGCAATCTCTTGAGACTAGGGGCAGATTATTTAACCTCCCCAATGCCTTGGTTTCCTTATCATTTATTTATTTAAAAAACTCTCCCTTACAGAGTTATGGCATAATTAAATGAGATTAATTTATAAAGTATCTGGCACATAACAATCCTGCAATAAATGGTGGCTAAAAATGCTGTTGTAGTTATATTAACTAGTTGGCCTCTCAGCAGCACTGTGTAGACCATTCCCTTCTCAGTTTCTGTAATACTGCACTCCAGTGAGTGTCTTCAATCTCACTGTGGCTCCTTTCCAGATACCATTCTAATTCTAATTCCCCATTTAAAGTTGAAGTTTGGTCTCAGGCTTTCAATGCTTCTCACTTTTTTACTATCTAGACTCTTTTTACGAAGTAGCATTCCCACACAACACTGGAAAACTCCAATTGCCTCTGCCTTCTCCCTTTTCCCTAGAATCCACTGTTTGGCCTCCTCTAATCTGTTCTCCAAGCAGCGCCAGACAAATCCTTTCACAAAAAGATCATATCACTCTCCAAGCTTCAAATACTTAAAGGGCTTCCCCAAGCTTTAGGATTAAGTCCATAGGCTCATAAGGCCCTGCGGGGTCTAGTGCCTACCCAGACCTCATACCACAGCCTCAGTTGCTCTGTGATCCTTTAATATGCTATGTATTCTCTTCCCAGAGCTCTAGGTACACGACGCTCCCTCTGCCTGAAGTGGAGGGAGAATATCATGTGCCTGGTGACTCCTACTTATGCTTCAGTCTCAGCTCAATCCTCAACATCTCAGGAAGACTTTATTGACCATACCGTCTACCAGATATGTCCACTCTGCTCTCATGGTTTCACAGTCCTCTTTTGTAGCACGTAGCACAGCTGTAATGTTATATTTATTCATATAATAATTCAGTTAATATCTATTCTCACCCCTAAACTGTAAGCTTCCTAGGGCAGGCATTGTATCTGCTTTTACTCATCATTATATCCCTTACACATGTTTAATGCTAATCTCTGCCAAGGTCTAAACACACTGCAGACACATAACAATGCTGGTGGAAGGAATGAATAAAGAAATTCTCCTCTAAAGCAGATTTGAGGTAGGAGCATTCAGAGACCAATAGCTGAATCTATATTTAGTTTTAAATTATAATCCAGTCTCACTATAAGTAAAACATGTTTTATGATCTTCAAGATATTCCCTATTCCTCTGATAGTGATCTTTATTGCAAAATTAAACAAACTGTTATTCTAATCTTACACATTTCCATTCATTTAGGTGATATGCAGTTAACCTGAGAGAAAAGACCATTCTTAATATGCTGACAGAGAACAGGCTTCTGCAATCACAGACCTAAAAATGAGATTTTAGACCTTGGTTTATTCACCAAAAAAGGAATGCCAGCTTGTGAGGTTACCTAGAGAAGATAAAATATTCCTACCACTTTGGAGGCCATATCCAATAATGCCATGCCTTCTACAAATAGTGAAGATGGCTGTTTACATAGCATATCTTCAAAAATGAAAATTCCATGCTTCATATTTATACATGTTACCAGTCTAACTTGATTAGGTTGGCCATGCATTTTCCTGTAACCTAAGGTTTCTAGCTGAGTAATCTATATTCTTGTCATCTTTTTTCCATTGCATTTGTAAGTATCCTGGGTAGAATTAAAGATAAAATATGTGTTAATAAAAAAAAATGGTAACTCACATACTACAGGGAAAAAAACTCATAATAGGATTTTATTATTTATTATGTCTGTGCTTAAAGCAACTAAGCAAGGCAACCATGACAAGAAATCATAGAAACTGAACAAGCATGCAGATTTCAATTTACATAATAATTCTTTAATTAGCCAATGTTATTTAGAGGGAGTCTTTTCAGTTTTACTTGAGCTTTTTTTATTTTGCTAGAAGGAAGATCAGTTGAGTTAAAATATTTGCATTAGATGGATTTCCCTAGGTAACTGAAATGTTTTGAAAAATCCTTTATCATCATTATTATTAATACTGTTTTTCAGATTTTTTTTGGTCTAAACTTCTTATAGGAGAGAAAATTAAATTTGAAAGTGATTAAATTGTACTGAATACCTGATGGATATCTTGTCTCTTCCAGTTCTCTAATTTCCATTCTGAAACACAATTAGACACAAGAGCTGATGTTAAGATTAAAAACAAAACAAAAACACTTTCATTATTAAGAGAGATCAAGGTGTAATGACAAAAGAAAGTATTGGGAAAGTCTATTTTAAGTCAACTATGAATAAAAAGGGTACTTAAACAGGTAGAGCTATATATTTTTAAAACTAGAATTTTCAAAGAATAGCTTTAAAGTTAATATTTGATGTTTTCTGTGATGACTTCTTAAACTTTCAAAATGCTCATTCGCAGATAATTGTTTCAAAACATCAAAAAGCCGAGGAAGGGAAAATGGAAGTAAAAGGCACAATGATAAGAGCTGTTGGCATGACTACAACTGACAGTCCTGCTCCAGGGAGTAATTAAAGCAATTGATAGTCCATTAGACAACCTAAACCTTTTTTCTTCTCTAATGGCAGTTGCTTGCAAAATATTTAAAATTGTAGCTGTGATATTCCTACTGTCACTAATCTTAAATGTTAAAATACCATAGTGAGTTATGAGCTACTATTTTTTTAAAAGATTTTATTTATTTATTCATAAGAGACAGAGAGAGAGAGAGAGAGAGAGAGAGAGAGAGAGGCAGAGACACAGGCAGAGAGAGAAGCAGGCTCCATGCAGGGAGCCTGATATGGGACTTGATCTCGGGTCTTCAGGATCACACCCTGGGCGGAAGGTGGCACTACCGGGGCTACCATGCATTACTATTTCAAATTGCCTTCAGATATATCTGTCCCCTATTTTTCTACAAATTCAGAAACTTCAATAAACAGTTATCAAAACAAATGATTATGAGACTATCTCTTATTTTAATGACTTTAAGATATATTACCAAAAGGGTTCTAAGATGTTTTATGATGAAATTTCTTTTAATAAGCTAATAAAGTTTAAAAAAATCTTCAGTTTCTACTAGTCAGCTACTATAAATTCACACTAATCACCTGATGAGGAAAAAAACGCACATTCCCTTTCTCTATAACTTATGATGTTTTATTCATATAAAAAAGTATATTCCTTTTATAATAATTTTTGAAGTCAAATTATCCTAAATATTAATTCACTGAGAAATCAAGTGCCAAAATAAAGTTTTATCTCCTAAGTACAAACATACTACTTAACTTAGTTTCTATTAGACCCAATCTAATCCCTTTACCACAAAGCATAGGAATATAAAATGTTGAAGCTGCTTTAGAAAACAGTGTGGCAGTCTGCAAAAAATTAAACACAGAGTTACATATGACCCATTTATTTCATCCCTAGGTATATATCTATCCAAGAGAAATGCAAACACATGTCTACATAAAAACTCTTACACAAATGTTCACAGCAGCACTATGATAATAGCCAAAAATAGAAACAACCCAAATGTCCATAAGATGATTGAATAAATAAAATATGGTCCATACAAAAACACTATGGTCTATACATACAATAGAATATTACTCAGCTATAAAAAATAAACTATAGATACTAAACACAGATGAACCTTGAAAAAAATTATGCCAAGTGGAAGAAGCCAGACACAAAGACCATACAATGAGTAATTCCACTTATATGAAATGAGCAGATCCAGAAGAGAGAGAGAGAAAGAAAGTAGAGTAATGGTTGCCAGGTGAAAGAGAGAGGGAGAAATAAGGTGTGTTCTCTAATGGGTGACAGGTTTCTTTGGGGTGCTGATTGAAATGTTTTATAATTAGATGGTAGGGGTGACTGCAGTCTTGTGAATATACTAAAACCCCGAGTTGTATACTTTCAAAACATGAATTCAAATTAAAATGGTATGACAATTATATCACGAAATAAAAATAAATTCAAAGAAGTCATCTAAGGAAATCTTATTATGCAAACCAAAAAGAGTCCTCTATGATAGAAATGCCTAAACATGGCTGTCAGTGTGAATCCCTGGAGAAAGTTTTAAAAAGAAAATTTCTAGGGCTAATCCAGACTCATGGAATTAAAGTATCTAGTAACAAGGTCTGGAAATCTGTTTTGTAATCTGCATTTTTAACATGTTGTTTTGGATGAGTTTTATGCAGCTAATCTGGAGTAAGGATCTAAAAGGAATTTTTTTTGTCAAATTAATAAAAATTTTGGAACTCTGAAAAAAACCTTACCTTAGAAAATAAGCAGAGCTCCAGGAAAAAGGAATTCATTTTCCTCATGGATTAGGAAGGAAGGGAAGCTTGAGTAACAGAGAATCTTCAAAAGTACTAGAGACACAGCAAAATCAGTCCATTTGTGAAATGTCAATTGTGACATCTGTCTGATTTATCTGAGTGACAGTCTTTGCAGATAAGATTTGACTCAAGAGTTTAATGTAAATCTCAGCAATAAAAAGGCTTGTGGGAAAAAAAAGTAATTGTATAATTTATACTTGTACCTTTCATAAGGCAGATAACTAAGACCATATATTTCTTCTTCTTCTTTTTTTTTTTTTTTGAGAGAGACAGAGTGCATGTGTGTGCACACATGTGTGAGCAGGGAGGAGTGGGGAGGAGGGAGAAAGAGAATCTTAATCCAGTGCAGAAACCTGACAAAGGGCCTGATCCCATGGCTCTGAGATCATGACCTGAGCCAAAATCAAGAGTGGGACCCTTAACCAACTGAGCTGTACAAGCACACCTAAGACTACGTATTTCAACCTGAATATTATAAACCAAATAATATCAACTATACAAAAGTAATACTTAAAAATTATAATGATACAAATATAAAAATGAAAACTGTAACTTCAAAAATGATTTTTTAAAGGTAAACTTTGGTTTTATTTTAAACTGTTCTATTTATAAAAACAATAAAGATAAATGTCTCTACCTTTTAAAAATGCATCATCAAATTTCTGAGCTGATACTCTTTGGGGATACTTGATTCCAGCTCCCCAAGTGACAAAAGGAGTTAAAGTCTCTGAAGGATGACCAGCCCCATGGAAACCTACCAATAAGACAATAAGAGTAATAAGACAAGTATATAGGAATTTATACCTACATTTTTTTTTAAATAGTAAATTTTAAAGAGTTAATCTGTAAGTAATTCTACTTCTGGCCACCACACTCCTCCCAAATGCTTGCAACACTGCATAACAATTAGTTTATAAATATTCCCAAAGCATATCAGAGCATCAAAAATAAAACAAAAAGAGTATCTGTTGACTGGCTGAAAGAAGAACGAGAATAGTATCATTAAGACTTGGAGGAGATGCCACTAGAGTAGCTCTGTATAGGGCAAGCAGTCAGTCAACTCCAGCTCTGTTCTGGAGAGGACAGGAATATCTCTTTGATAAGGTTCTTTAAGGCTACTTTGGTTGATATAGCCAAAAGGCCTTTAGAGAGTGGAACCAGCTCACTAGAATTCTATACTGTGCACTAAGCATCTTTGCCTGCTTTTGTTCTCTGTGTACACACTGTGTTTGCCTTGGGAGTCTCACAGGGAGGACAAGCTCATCTAGGGGAGACCTCCAGGAGCCTGAGGGTCCCTGGTCATACCACCTTAACTTTACCTTGTTTGTCATCACTTACAACCAACTCTAAGAAGAATAACAGGATAGATACTTTGTTTTCTTCTCCACGCTTTTCTCTAATTTCTCATTTTAAATGAGAATATATCCCTTTTATAGCTAGAAGATAGATTTTTTACATAAGATCAGATTTTTTACACTAACACATTAAGCAGGAAATTGTTGTGTGCTAGACACTTTGCATATACTAACACATCTAACCTGCTTCAACATTACAAGATATCTGCAAGCTACATTCACCACTATTTTAATCATAAAGTACATGTCGCGTAAAGACAGACTAACCCCAATCTGTCATTCCATGGTCAGAAGTAAAGATAAATGCTGTTTTCCCATCATTTCCATAAAAATCTTCAAGCATGGATACAATTTCTTTAATTCCCTCATCAACTACTTTAATATTGTCCTTATATTCCCTGTTTAAAAAGAAACAGAAAAATAAATTAAATTACATTAATTTGGAAAACTCAAATTTCTTCAATGTGAACTAATTACATCTAAAGTTGGTAACTTTTAAAATACTTTAAGATTTCATCTTTAATATTTTAAAATCAGGATTCTTTAAATTATCAAAAATAATATTCTCTCCTTTTTAAAAATATTCTCTCCTTTTAAAGAAGCAAAAGAATCTGAAATGGTTTTCAAAAATAGTTTAAAAGGAGAATACTCTTCTATATTAGTTAGCAAGTACATTTTAATGAATGCTTTTTGCATCTCAGATGCATTAATTATGAATTCCAAGTTCATGTCTCTCATAATGCAAACTATATTGTTCCTGTCGTATTAATAGGTATAACTGCTTCAAGTATAAAACGTTTCCAGCCTGTAGAATGTTTATGATATAAAACAATAATATAATATTTTAAAAAAATTATATTTAAGCATTCTATACAGTTGAAAAGGTTGGTCTGGTATGAACTCTATCACTTGAAACAGTCCATCATGTTCAAGAAGGGGAGCATGAGGTATTCATTACTGGCAACTAATCAATAGGCTGTAGTTACAATTAGACATATCTAAGTCAAATTCTAAATAAAGAATAAAAGTAAAACATGGATTCTTACTCTTATGGTCTACAAAACTGAGAAAAATAATTGCTGTTCTATATAAGGAGTGCTACTGAAATATGGTATAGAAAACTTGATACAATTATATGCTAGACACAATACTTATTAAATGGAACACGTAAGGAATAGCTAATTATATCTTCTTGTGATATATTAATATCACAATATTAATCCCACATAAATGTTTTCCCCCCAAGATTTACTTAAATATTTCTAAAATATATAGTTTTTCCCTGCCTGAAGAATATGGAATATAAGCACTGTGAGAATTACAAACAAATTATAATATTTTAAAACATTAAACAGAATAGTTGGGTCCCTTAAAAACACAAAATTAAACACAGCATTAAAATTACCTCGATGTTGGTCGGTGAGCATGTCCATTTGTATCTATTCCTAATAAATGTAAGAAAAAAACTATTTTTTCTTCATTTAGTTTAGAAAACAAAGATTGGTTGTTTCTGGCAGCATGAAAGAATTCCTATATGTAACAAATCAGTTAAAGAAATTTAGTTCATTTATTTTATTTAAAAGTAATTCTGACGAAAACATTTAATTGCATTTATAACTATAAAATTAAATTATCTTATTTTGTTTAAATTTGTCCTTGGGACCATCAACACAAAGTCCGTATTGTTGAATAATGAGTGAGCTATTTTCCGGGTAATAAGTAGGCCAAGAAAAAGTTATAGAAAGGGGCACCTGATTTCATGAAGACCTCATAAGCCTTGAATAAAATACAGCAGGTTGAAGAAACATTTTGACAAGAGCCAAATAAAATAGTACTAGAGGCAACATTTTAGGAGCATTTTATCATTTTTAAATGTTTTCAAAGCTGGACTATTTCTCACTGTCCTGGCTAGGTTACTACTTGAATCCAACAAGTCCAACCATAATTGCTCACTTGGATCATTGTGAATAGCTTCTAAACAGTCTCCTTTGCCCAAGACTAGAATATGTTCTTCACATTGTATGAGAGAAAAATGCCCTAACTTAATAAAACACGGGTCAAAAATTATTTTATTAATTTCATAATGATAAGCTGGATTCATAATGCTGTTCTAAGACAAAAATCATAACTTCTACTTACATACACATGAACACGTAAACAAGTACCTGTGGGGAATACTTTTTTTTTTTTTTTTAGATTTTATTTATTTATTCATGACAGACACAGAGAGTGAAAGGCAGAGACACAGGCAGAGGGAGAAGCAGGCTCCATGCAGGAGCCTGACGTGGGACTCGATCCTGGATCTCCAGGATCACACCCTGGTCTGAAGATGGTGCTATACCACTGGGCTATTGGGGCTGCCCTGTGGGGAACACTTTTAAATTATTTTAGGTAAGTTAACAGGCTATGCCAAGATACATAATTACCATTCACATAAATGTCTCTAACCATATAATAGATGGTAACTTTAACAAGAGTGATTTAATTGTCCAATAAAAATCTGAAATATATTTTGAAATGATTCATTATTATAAACGCTAAAAAAATACAAATGGTGCCATATAGAGAAGCCTGCTATTGAAGAATAGAATGTAACCTGCTACAGCCTCCTCAAAAGCATAAAACTGTCCCTAGCTTTCATATACATTTTACTTTACCCCTAAGAAGTTTTTAATCTAGGTAGAAGTGGTAAGTTCTTCAAAAGAAAGGAGTTAAACCCTAAAGATATAATATTTTTTATAAAGATTTTATTTATTTATTCATGAGAGACACAGAGAGAGAGGCAGAGACATCGGCAGAGGGAGAAGCAGGCTCCATGCAGGGAGTCCGATGTGGGACTCGATCCTGGGACTCCAGGATCACACCCTGAGCTGAAAGCAGACGCTTAACCGCTGAGCCACCCAGGCATCCCCCCTAAAGATATAATTGAAAGCTGACAAAACCCCAAAAAACCTAGCACCTGAAGTTAAAATTTGTTCCATGACTGGTAAAAAAAAAAAAAAAAAAAATTCCACTATGGAAAAAGTGCTATTCATTCATATATGGACGTAAGATCTGGGAGACTATGAAATACTAATCTTACAGAGTTCAACCTGTTAGATTCCTAAGGGCTTTTTAAAAGTTAGTCTTTTGGACACAAGAGGTAATATATACTCTAGTTACTCTCCCTTCCATATCTACTCTACTCGTGACCATCAGCTCCTACTGTTTCTTTTTTTTCTTTTTTTCTTTTTTTAAATTTATTTATGATAGTCACAGAGAGAGAAAGAGAGTGAGAGAGAGAGAGAGAGAGAGAGAGAGGCAGAGACACAGGCAGAGGGAGAAGCAGGCTCCATGCACTGGGAGCCCGATGTGGGATTCGATCCCAGGTCTCCAGGATCATGCCCTGGGCCAAAGGCAGGCGCCAAACCGCTGCGCCACCCAGGGATCCCGTTCCTACTGTTTCTTATCTTGCGAACACACTCCTTCATTTCTATACTCAACGAATATTTGTTGTGTGTCATGGGAAACTACTGGATGACTACCCCAACATGCACTCTCTTTTTCTGAGTAGAAACCTGTGATTTCAT
The DNA here is from genome assembly GCF_905146905.1 of Nyctereutes procyonoides. Classification (NCBI taxonomy): domain Eukaryota; kingdom Metazoa; phylum Chordata; class Mammalia; order Carnivora; family Canidae; genus Nyctereutes; species Nyctereutes procyonoides. The sequence goes on along the minus strand of NW_026575082.1, from coordinate 14,341,632 downwards.
GAAACATGGCAATGCTCAACCTTAAAACCTACATATTTCCCATCCTCTCTTACAGCTAAGTGTGCCTTAGTGGTTGTGGCAATGAGATATAAATCAAGTATTTCAGTCAAAAGACTATGAAGACCTAAGGCTCTTTGAAATAACAACTCTGAAGATAAAACTCATGCTCTGAGGACAGAGGAGAAATTCAAGAGACTGGGTCTTATTGACACCATGGAACCATTATGGAAGTCCTGGACTGCATCAATCCTGGGCTGCCTACTTCTGGCACTATCTTTACTGAGATAAAAGTAAACTTTTAAGCTGTTTTTTCCCCCTATTACACAGAACTGAACCTAATCTAAGCTAATACTTGTATCTATGTACCAGATGATTCCTTGCTAGGAAATGAGTTAACAATGAGAAAAAGTCAGTATCTCTACCAACAAGATGTATTCAGGATTGAAGGGGGATCTGCCAAAGTATCAAGAATTATGGTATAGCATAATAAAGTACTTAAGATAGAGGTACCAAGGGAATATAGAAGAGTGTTATTTAAGTGGAACTGGAAGTGAGGTGAAGCAAAGGGAAGTCATGGAAGGCCTACTAAAGGAGATGATACACAAACAGAGCTTTAAAAAGCAAATGGATTCAACATGAATGAAGCTTAAAGACATTATGCTAAGTGAAATCACACTAAGCCACTCACAAAGGACAAATATAGTATGGTTCCACTTATATGAGGTATCTAGGTACAAAACATAGACATATAGGAACAAATACATAGAAACAAAGTAAAATGGTGGTTGCCAGAGGTTGAGAGAGGAAGAAAATGAGGAGTTATTTAATGAGCACAGAGTTTTGGTTCTGCAGGATGAAAAAGTTTTGGAGTCTGGATGCACAATAATATGAATATACTTAACACTACTGAACCCATACACTTAAAAATGGCTAAGATGGCAAATTTTGTTATATGTATTTTACCACAGTTTAAAAGAGTGAGTAGACATTTACATGGATTTGTTCTGCTTGGATTAAGCTTGAGTATCTAACCAGAACACAAGTCTAGGTAAGACCCCTGACTCCTTCTCTAGCCTTACTTCAGATCTTGCTCCCAGTCAGTATTCCTGCCACCTTAACTTCCCTTTCTTTCAGTTCCTCAAATCTATTATGCTGGCTCTTCAGTGCCCAAGATTTACATATTGATTGCTGTTGGCCTGAAATACTTGTTCACATGCAGTCCAGATCCATCCATTTCTTCCAATACTTCTGAGATCATTGTAATACTCTCAGGAAAGCCTTCCTCTACCTATTTAGATCATGATTTTCTAAAGGCATATTCTTAGTCCCTATATTTTCCCTTCACACCATTTTCCCATTGCTGATGATTTCATATTACTGTTATTATTATACATATATGCCATATTTTATGAAGTCATAGGCAAATAATTTTTTCTGATCACTAGCAGTGTTGAAATAAATAAAGGAAAAAAGGCATAAACGCAGGCCAGCCACAAGCTATATCTGCCATACACAAGGAATCAAATCCATGATTCTGGAACATTTTTAGCTATGTATATGAAATTAGAAGCCAAGTGCCTTTCAGCAAATACTAACATAAGTAGATTACATTAAGAAATAATAATTAGCTAAGTAAAATTTGCCAATTATTTTCTTAAAGAGATCTTATTTAATTTCAAGTTTTCCCTGTTGACAAAAGTATACATTAAATAAAAAAAGAAAATTTCAAGGAGAAAGATCCTGATAGAAGAAATATGGTTTATCAAAGAATGTATTGAACCCTTAATTCCTGCTAAGTAACTACAAAGAAAAATGAAGACACATACTTAGGATTTTATTTACAAGCTAACAAAAATGACTGTATCATGGAGAAGTCCGCAGGGTCACTTTGAAAGACACTACTGGTAAGAAGAATCATTAAGGGTCAATCAATGAGTGCTTCTAACAACAGATAAATTATAAGTTGTTATATCTAAATGAGAAACAATGGACAGGAAGAAAAGAGAGGCAATATCCACAACTTAGATTTTCACACAATTTTTCAAAATGAATTCTACCGGATCCCCGGTGAAAACTGGTAATTGTCACTATCAAATAGTCTAAACACCTTTATTGCTTAGAGAAACCCATGGATATGGATATTATGACTAACTTGCTAATTTGTTTTTGCTTATCTTTCTCTAAAGTGCAATTTTTAAACAATCATGTTATTATAAATGCATTCCATTTGAACAGCACTTTCTTTTTTTTTTTTTTTTTTTTTAAGATTGTATTTATTTATTCATGAGAGAGACACAGAGAGAGAGAGGCAGAGACACAGGCAGAGGGAGAAACAGGCTCCATGCAGGAAGCCTGACGTGGGACTCGATCCCGGGTCTCCAGGATCACACCCTAGGCTGAGGGTGGCACTAAACCACTGAGCCACCTGGGCTGCCCTGAACAGCACTTTCAAAAGCATTTTTCATACATCTTACATGATTCTACTGCTAAAAGACTATTGTATGGTCAAAGAAAGATCAAGGTTTACCTAGGACTATTCAGCACATAGGAATGAAATGCAGGCTCCCTGAATTCCAATCTATGGAGCCCATTTCACTGTCAGAAATATAAAAATTTAAAAAGTTATCTTTTTTCAGATTTTTTTAAAAACATCCATTAATTGGTTATTGTAGAAAGTGTAATTTCTTAGAATCTAGTCTTTTTAAAATAGTATGTACAAATACAGAACTTTCAAGTTTATACAAGTAGGAAAAATTAAGATGCATTTACTAACAAATCAGTTTCTAGTACTTAGGTACAAATACATGTGCTGAAGAAGATCACCTCAATAGTACTCACCTTCATATTATCAAAAACCCAAGTATCCAGTTTTGTTACATCCTGGGCACCAAAATCCTCATTGTCAGCATCATAGCTATATGCATAAACATGGTCTCCACTAGCACCTGAAAAGGAAATTTTGGGAAAAATCTTTTTAACAATTTTTTAATCTGTCATGAAATATGAAGTAGTCATTTAAAGATTTTTTTTTATGATAGTCACACAGAGAGGGAGAGAGAGAGAGGGAGAGAGAGAGAGGCAGAGACACAGGCAGAGGGAGAAGCAGGCTCCATGCACCGGGAGCCCGACTCGGGACTCGATCCCGGGTCCCCAGGATCGCGCCCTGGGCCAAAGGCAGGCGCCAAACCGCTGCGCCACCCAGGGATCCCCCATTTAAAGATTTTTGTGAGCAACCAAAATTTTTCACAAAGCATTTTATATTATTAAATTTTTTAATTTATAAAAATAATATAATTATTATATATAATTATATATAATATAATTATTATATATAATATAATTTTATATTATTATTAATATTTTAAATATTTTATTTATTCATGAGAGAGACACACACACAGAGAGAGAGAGACAGAGAGAGAGAGAGAGATTGGCAGAGGGAGAAGCAGGCTCCATGCAGGGAGCCCGACGTGGGACTTGATCCCGGGTCTCCAGGATCCCGTCCTGGGCTGAAGGCGGCACTAAGCTGCTGAGCCACCCAGGCTGCCCAGCATTTTATATTATAATAGGGAAGAGAAAGACAGGAGAAAGAATGAACATTTATTTTAAGTGCAATGGACTATGACTACTACTTTAACATGCTGTTGCTTTTTGTTCTCATAGCACCATTCTAATTTTACAGATACACTACATGTAAGTTAATTACTTAGCAAAGTCACAATGCTAATACACACAGCACAAAAATAAACATCAAAGTCCGTTTCCCTGTACAGATTAAACTATTCAAAAAATTTGTCGTCTGTGAATGCTACAATCTAAAACAGACGAAGTCATTTGGTACATCCTAAAGCAAGAAGAAAATTCAAATATTTCACTTATCCTATTCATAAACTGTATTTTTCTTAATATAAAGGAATAAATATTGCCTATTGTTAAATTCTTTGAAGGGGTCAACAAACATATTAATCTTACATATTTACAAGATTTTATTAAGAATGTAATCAACTTAGTGAATTGCTGAGATAGGTAATAAGGATGAGACAGACCAAGTAATAATCTCTAATAAAAGCACTTCAGTTCCAATGACACTACCACCGCTCAGCCATTCCACTTCCCACATCCTAAGTACAGATCTGAGTAGGTTTTTTGGTTACTCTAAGAAATAGAACACTCCTGGGGATCCCTGGGTGGCGCAGTGGTTTAGCGCCTGTCTTTGGCCCAGGGCGCGATCCTGGAGACCTGGGATCGAGTCCCACGTCGGGCTCCTGGTGCGTAGAGCCTGCTTCTCCCTCTGCCTGTGTCTCTGCCTCTCTCTCTGTGTGTGACTATCATAAAAAAAAAGTCCACTCCTATTGGACTGTTTTTGATTCAGGTGTTGGTCCTGTCCTTCCAGTGATAGCCAGAAGTAGGAAGGTCATATAGTCACTCACCACCACCAGCCCCCCCAAAAGCTAAACTGCTTTCCAAAAAAAGGAGACTATATATAAATGGCAAATAGTCTGAGGTTTCTTTACCCTGACGTACATAATTGTGTTCTTTGAATATCATATGTAAAATTCTGAACATATATTTTTGCTTTCAGGACATATAATATTCAATAATGCCAATTATTAAGATTACATCTATGGTTAAGTATAATGTTACAAAACCTTTCATTAAGTGAAATGACCTGTCATTCTGCTCTCACTAAAAAGCATTTAATGACAAAATTCAAATGGAATCCGGGATTTCAGAAAAATTATAAACAAATTTCTAATCAATGCACAGAAACAAATATAGCAAATCCAAATGGCATGATCTTGAATATGTGAAAATAGGAATTACAAGTCATAGCACTTAAATCTTTATGTAAGTATCTACAAACTTAATAAATTATCAAAGTAAAATGAACCAGACATCAAAATCACCATCATAATGAAAAGTTATGTGATAAGCACATTGTTAGATATTTCACAGGAATTATCTAATTTAATCCTAAAAACAAACCTATGAGATAGAAATTATTATGATTACATTTTACAAGGCAAACTGAAGTTCAGAGAAGTTAGCTAACTTGCCCAAGATTACAAAAGCTGTTAAATGTTAGAGCCATATACCATTTCATTGAATCCAAGATACTAACCACTATACATGTGCCCATATATTTCAAGTACAACTAAAAGAAAAATATCACACAGACACATCTATCCTTTGTAATATATGTCACTATGTCAGAGATGTTAAATATTTAAAAACAAGTATCTCAAAAATCAATAAAATATAGTAAGTAATACACAAAAATTAGCATATTGTTTTACTACCTATACTATCTGAGGTAATATAATCAATGACTCTTACCTTTGGCAAACATAGTCAAGATATCTGGGCTTCCCCAGCTCCATGTGTACCTGCTTTCATTAATAAGAGAATCAAATCCCACAGGATTTTCCTTCCATCCTTCAGGTCATTGAGAAAAGAAGCAAATAGTAACAATAGTAATATATACACGGTGAACGGTGAAATATTAGTATAGCCCCTAAAGAAGTATTCTTCAAAAAGTAACAATGAGAATTACAGAACAAATGCAAAATAGTAGATTTTATGTTACATGTATTATACCATAATTTTTTTAAAGCTTACAATAGATAACTTCTTACTAAAATATAGAATCACTTTTGAACTTTTGAGAGTTAACATCTAGGAAAACCATGGATCCATCCAGTCAGGTTATTTTAGTAGCACAGAACAATAAAAGACCAAAGCTTAATTCTTGAATCAACACCAGTATGTGTTTATGAGTAAGCCATACTAAAATACTTACCAAAAGTATGTCAAAATACACTTCACTTGTGTCATGATTCAGTGGTAAAGAAGCAATATATATGCCATAAATTTTTCATATCAGAAAATCATCCGTATAGAATATAGACAATACCTTTGGCAACTGCACTGACATCTTCATAAAACCCAGCTATCAGGGCTACGTGACCTGGCCGGGATTCAGTTGGCACCCGTGTATGAGATATCCCCCAGCTGCCTTCATGCATGATGATATTCCTAAAAGATATTATAGATCAATAGTTAACACAGACTATGATTAAATCCTACTAGAGCTTTAGAAAAAATAAGATTTTTACAGAGGAATCAAACCCAAAAAATGACTCAAAATTTAACTAGGAAAGGAATCTTTCCAATCCCAGCTGAGCCCAGTTCCAGCCCTCCGACTAGCTGGATTCAGCAGCATAAATGAGTTTAGGCGAGACAAAGAACCATCCAACCACTACAAAGAACTGTGAAACAAAATAAAGGACTGTTGTAGGAAGTCACAAAGTATTCAGATAGTTTGTTACATGAGAATTAACTGACTCACAGAATATTGCCCTATAAATGTCAAATTTCATTAGGTGAGATGTGTTAGATGCAGTCATACAGGAGAAAGTCCTTGTTCTTAGGTGATGCATGCAAAAGTGTTTAGCAGTGAAATGTCATGAGATCTTAAACTGTATTGCAATGAAAGCAAAGGACCAGCAATGCCACTGCAGGTTAAAGAGCAGCAGAGTAACGAGCTATAAAACACTGACTGCATTGGTAACAGTTTTTAAGATGAATGTTTGAAGCCCATAACAATAACTACAAGTACTGGTTTAGATACTCTTTAATACTGAATTACCTCAAACTAAAACCAATTTTGGTAAAATGCATGCATAGTTTGAAAACCATTGAACCATTTGTTAAGGGAAAAATATTTTTTAACTTCTTCAGTATTTAATGAAAAGTAAATTTCAACACAAAGTAGGAGGTAGAAAGAAATTTGAGGGACGCCTGGGTGGCTCAGCGGTCGAGCGCCTGCCTTCGGTCCAGGGCGTGATCCTTGAGACCCGGGATTAAGTTCCACTTCAGGCTCCCTGCATGGAGCCTGCTTTTCTCTCTGCCTCTCTCTCTCTCTCTCTCTCTCTCTCTCTCTCTCATTAATGAATAAATAAAATCTTTTAGAAAAAACTACTTTAAAAAATAAAAAAGAAATTTGCATATCTGTTTAAAAACATTTTGATCAGTTCAGATCATATTTTTTAAGAAAGAAAATGAGGAACAAGTAAAACATTTTACAAACAGGTTTAAAAAAAACTAGATTTCTGAAATTGTAAACACACGATGGCATATAAGCCAAGGCATACCAACCACGTGAGCTCTTGGCCTGCTACCCACCACCCAAAGGAGAAAGAAGTGCCACCAGGGAGGCTCACCTTTTCCCTAACAACTGGTATACTTTTATTAATTTGCGATGAACTGTATTTTTCTCCTTTCTTTGACAACTAAGAAAGTCATCTAAATATACACCTAAATTTTAAGTTATTTGTGGAAATTAATGTGACACATTCTTGTGAAGTGCACTTAACTATGGTTTGATCTTATTTTCCTACTCACATTTTCCACTGCCCTGAGTTGCTCACTTAATTACTTTTATCTAATGCATTCCTTTGAGCCACCATAAATTTATTTCTGGAAATTCAACAGGAATCCAAGTTCATTCATTATTCTAGCAGTCAACAAATATCTAACGGCCTACCATGTTCTAAGAACTGGAAATAAAGTGGTATATAAAACAAAGGCCCAGGTTTCAAGGAACCTGCACATGCTAAATACTATAAAGAAAACTAAAGCACAGTAAAGAGATAAAGTAGTGATGGCAGGTGAGAACAAGGGAAGGTGAAATATTTTAGATAAATTTCCACTTGGATTTGAGTTTTAATCTCTCTACATACAACAGCATTAAGAAGGGCTTTTGAGGGACATGCCACTAATCAGAAAAATAACAATTATAGTTGTAGGAGCCCCAACAGTTTAAAAAATTAAACATTTCTTTTCAAAGCCACTTCAGACTCTAAAATCACACTGAACAGCAATATCAACTTGGAAGGGCTTCATATGTTTTATAGGTGTATTATCAGTTGAATTCTATATTTTCTAGTTAAATACCACTGTAATTAGCAATTCATTAATATTTATGTTTGTCATTATTTTTAAAATATAACAAGTTTATTTTATAAGAAAAAGATAATACAGTGAGTTGTAAGCCAGGTTTGGATAATTAGGACAAGGTAGGCCAAGCAGCTAATGTCATACACATCTCCTGGGAGGAAATAAATTTGTTAATCCATAAGACAAAGGCAGATATATATTTGCCCCTATTGCCTTTCTCATCATCACTTCTATGTCCAACATGAGATAAAACAGTGGCAAGACAACATTTTCCAGAGAGTTCTTTGTATCAGCTAACATGCTTACCTAATAAATGGCGCTCTAGTATTTCCATTTTCATCTAATTCATAAAGTGTATCAGCCCGCAGGCCATCAGCAACAAATAGTACTAATCTTTTTGCTGGAGGAGGCAATGGCGTTAACTGAGGAGTCATTCCATGAACCAAAGGAGATGTAAAATAAATATCAAAGATGGAGCCGAAGAACACAAAATGTACAAGCAATCCCAAAATAAAGAAGAGCAGCATATCCAGGGTAACTAATTAATCTTCAAGAAAGACTGAAAGAGGAAACAAAATTAAATTTGGGTAAACCTTAATGCAATTATTTATTTTTTCAATATTTTGGTGACTGTGTGTAGATTGAACATGTGTGTTAAAATGTTACATAATTTACAACTTCACTTTCATTTATGCTAGCAACAATATACATTTTTTAATAATGAGATAATACTAAAATATATTCAAACAAAAAGAGAAAGTTCAAGTATAATACGCAATTAACACCAATAAACTATTGCTAATAAATTTTAATGCACACTAAGCTTATAAAAACTAACAGAGGATCAAAAAACAAAGAATTAAATGAGTCCTAAAATGAGTCAGGGTTCAGTTAAATCAAACCCTGTATAAAATAGAAAATATAATTCATGGTGCTCTTGGTTGCCCATATGACCACCACTGATAGGCTTGGAATTTAACATGACTTAAATGTTAGTGGAATTTTTTTTGGGGGGGCGGGGGGTTATCAGCTCAGGAGACTTGTAGATTCTGCTGACAGATAACATGATTTTTGTCAATTTAGCTAAATTATAGGAAGGAAAAAGTAGTTAAATTCCATGTGTTTCAGAAAATGTACATTCACTAAAGGAACACTTTTAGTTTCCTGAACCAATAAAAAAAAAAAGGGAAAGTTATATTCATTCTTTCAATTTAAATATTCTTGAAAGTATTCTATACATAACTGTTTATGGGATACAACAGGGAACACCAAGAAGACATAGTTACAGATCTGATAAGCTTACTCATACTTACTGAAGGAAAACTAAGCAACATGAAACTTCATTTAAATAATACTGTAAGACAGTATGCCATTAACTGCCAAGATCAAGTCCATGGGAATTTTCAAGACAGTCTATAATTTACTTTTGTTGGTGAATCTCCCTGTAGATTAAAAACAACAAAGTACTCTTAAATTGTTTTTTTGTAATATAACTAACATCAGTTACATACAGTGACCCTTGGCTGAAAGACACCAAAGATGAAGTAATTTTAATTACAGACACATCTTATTCTTCTTGGTCTAAAGAATTACATCATGGAAGAAAGGGTGGCAAAAACAACAAAAAACAACAAAATCCTTGTCAAAGTCAAGTACATCATAAAAAGAATATAAAATAATGCAAATGGGCAAATTATGGGCCACTTTTTCCTGAAAGATTTAAGAGTCATAAATATCAAAGACATTCCACAAAGTATAGAAGTCCCTTCGTGGGTCGGTGCTATTCTGCAACCTAAGGAAAGATTCTCAATAAATATTCTGCTTTTTCTAATATATATGAGCTTCAACTATACAGCAAGCACCATCTTAATGATGGTATACTGAATATAAAAATAAAACAATCATGGGGTGCCTGGGTGGCAAAGTATGGTTGAGTGTCCGACTCGGTTTTGGCTCAGGTTGTGATCTTGGGGTTATGGGGGCGAGGCCTGCATTGGGCTCCATGCTCAGTGCAGTTTGGTTGAGACTCTCTCTCCCTCTCCCTCTGCCCCTACCCTTGTACTCTCTCTAAAATAAATGAATAAATCTTCAAAAAATTAAGAAAATCACTGGTAAGTTTGGAAAATATAGAAAAATTACTTATGATTTTATCACCTAAAGAAAAATCTGTTACATTTCTTACAGTTTTTATCCAATCTACATTTTTATAGTCTCATAATTTCATATATTATTATACATGAACATTTCTTTGTTATTAAAAAAAACTCTTCTTACTCATTATTTACCATCACCACACTTTATTCTATGGGCACATCTTAATTTTCCTGTTCACCTCTATAAATGTTAAACATTGGGTTTTCATTTTTTCATTATTATAAATGTCAACATGATTAATTTACATTTTAATGTAATTTTTATGTTAACTTTTCAACATTTCACATTGTACGTTTAAAATACTGCCAATAAATTCAATACTAAGTCAAAGGCTATGAGCACCTTTAAGGCTCTTGATACATTGTACACGGAAATAATTTTTTAGCTGAAAACTGATTATCCTAACGATAACTTCATTTAACACTTGCAGTATAGATTTCTCTTATCTCACAACCCCTTCTAAAGAAAAAACTATCACTTCAAATAGACACAGTAAAACAAAATAAATTTGATGAATTAAGAAGACATTGAATACTCTAAATGACAGTATTTCAAATAGAAAAATTATTAATACCACTGTTTCGAGAAAGGAAGGGGTGGTCAGCTTTGTCAGATACAGTTAAGACTGGAGTAAGAGCAGGGCAGCAGGTGATTTGGTTTGTGGAAGTTCTTGTTAAGCTTACTGAGAAATTTCAACATAACGAGAACTGAGCCCTTTCTAAAGTGCTTGTTTGAAAAGCCAACAGGTGGCGATGAAGGGAAAGGCAGCAAAATGAGTACAGCTCTTTGGGAGAGTGTTAACTCTAAAGAAGAAAAATGAAAATTGAGGTAGGGCCAATAGAGGATTTTCTTCAGGTAGGAAATAGTAGATTTGAGTGCTGAGGAATGATGATGACTGATGACGTAGAAAGAGGTCAAAGCTGCCACAGAAAGCTGGAATAACCGCAGGGGTTACAAATCCTTATGAAAGTCAGAAAAAATGGAACCTAGGGTACAAGTGGAGGAGATGGCTACTCCTGTTTTCCCTGGGATTTTCCTGCTTTTGGCACTGAAGGTCTTGCATCCCAGCAAAGTTCTCAGTTCGACAAAAACTGTCTCTGGGCTCTTTAGTTGGTTGGTCCCATGGCAGCCTGCTTCTTCATTTTCTTGCATCTTCTCCAGTCATCTCCTCAAGGTTTCTCTGGCCACCCAGAATTAGACCCCTCTCTGATTTTCCTTGATTTAAATACTCATACACTCTGTATTTAAAAATAGAGTATCCAGCAGCCCATTTTTCAGTGCTAACAAGGAGCTCTGTGATAATTCTTTCAGATCCAAAAAACTATCTACTGTGCTTTTAATTTTTTTAAATATGCATATTAAATTAAAATTACCCCTAGCTATTTTCTTGAGTACAAGGACTCTCCATCATAATATATGGCACTTATTTAAACAAGTGCTAATTATTTTAAGAGTCTTACTAATTTTTTTGTGAAGACTTCTAAAGATTGGTACCTATTTTTTAAATTTTTCAGTCAACTTTATTAGTGTATTTTATATATAAAAAAGGACACATTTTAAGTTTTACAAGTTTTGACAAATATATATTCACATAACTATCAAAATCTAGATCTAGAATATTTTCTCTAAGAATTCCCCCCCATGTCCCTCTGAAGGTAATCCTTGCCCCACAGTCCCAATCATAAGCCATTGCTGCTCTGTCTTCTGTGATTGAAGATTAATATTGATTGTTCTAGAACATCACTGAGATGGACTCATGCAGCATGCAGTCTGTTCTATTTTCATTCAGCATAATTTTTGACTTATGGAGGTGATTTGTTTGTTCCTTTTTAATGTTAAGTATTCCATTGTATGGCTATACTACAAAGTGTTTATTAAATTCTTGAATATGTGAATTGTTTCCAGTTTGGGGCTATTATAACGCTTTTTAAACAGTAAATTTGCAAGACTTTATATATATATATATTTTTTTTTTCATTTCTCTTGAATACACAGAATTAGAATTGCTGGGTTAGGGGTGTCTGGGTGGCTCAGTAGGTTAAACATCTGCCTTTGGCTCAGGTCATCTCAGGGTCCTAGGATGGAGTCCTGCATCAGGCTCCCTGCTCAGCATGGAGTTCTTGTTCCTCTCCCTCTGCCCCTCTGCCTGCCTGTGCTCCCTCCTCTCTCAAATAAATAAAATCTTTTTAAAAAAAGTTGCAGGGTCAAATGGAAAGATGTTTAAATTTATATAAAGTATTGCTAAACTTTTTCCAAACTGTTTTACCTACCTGTTATACAATTTCACATACTGTCCTTTCAGCAAGTGTTTTAAAACTTTATTGACAATCTATAATTTCACTATAAATGCCATTTAAGAATTTATCTTAACTTTTTATAGTAAGTGTAATGTGCTTTATATTCTTTATATTGTGTATAATATTTCTCCACAGTGAGAATATTCAATTATAGCACTAGCTACTATTGATTACTTGCTCAGCATCAGAACCTGGGCTTGAGTACTTATGTTTTTTCCTCTAATCCTCAGAATCTGCTTTGTCAATGAAGTAGTAGAACCCTCATTTTTACAGCAGGGAATGGAGTCTAATGGGACCTAAGTGATGCTCCAAACATCATATAACTAGAAGAGGAAGAATGAGATTTGAACGCTGGGTCACACTGGAGACCCTAAGCCTTTTCTAACACTTGTTCAGATGACCAGTGTGTCCAGACTTGATCTTGGTACCTTTCTTGGAGGGGTGGGATGGCATAATGGTAAAGAGTACATACCAATGCATTCCTCTGCAGGGATTCTAATCCTGCCTTCTCTACTTACTAGTTGTGTAACTTAAGGCAAGTTACTTAATTTCTTTGTGCTTCAGTTTGTCAATTAAATGAGGATAACTATAGTATCTACTTGCTAGGGTGTTACTAGAATTGAGTTGATGTGTGTAAAATATGCAGAAGAATCCCTACCACAGTCAGTACTCATTAAGTAATATATTATTGTTGCTAATGTACATGAAGTTGGATTTATCATGTAAGAAAAATTCATTTGCCATCCTTGAGTCTAAAATCAAATACATGTAAATCTCTTACAGAACCAACTCCCAAACTTTTATACCAAAGCATCAACTTTAGTGTCACTGGTTTACCACTAGTTTATGTGTTTTGTTTTTTTTTTTTAATTCTGGTAAGGACACTTAACATGGAAGATCTACCCTTTTACATCTTTAAGTGTGCAATACAGTACTGCTAAGTATAGGCACAATGTTATACAGATGTCTAGAACTTACCTTGTGTAACTGATATTTTATAGCTGTTGAACAATAACTCCTATTTCTCCTCCACCACCATCTCCAAGTCCCTGGTGACCATCATTCTAGTCTCTGCCTCCATGTATCTGACTCTCTTAGAAATTTCCTGTAAGAATCATACAGTATTTGTCTTTCTCTGACTAGCTTTATTTCAGCTAGCAAAATGTCCTCCAGGCCAGGAATGTCTGATAGCTCCAATTGTTCTGTATATTTGCCAACAATATTTGGTATTAATAAGCTGTTTAGTTTTGACTTTTCTATATGTGGGAGTGTACTTGTAACCTATTGTGGTTTTAATTTACATTTCCCTGATGACTAATGATGTTGAGTGATTTCTCATGTATTTAACGGACTTTTTAAAAAATACTCTCCCTATCCCCCTTTTCTAGGTGTTTTTCAAAAAGCAGTACCTTCCAATTTTGGTTAAGTTCAGTTAATTTTTCTTTTGATTATCTACTTGTGTCCTACATAAGAAATATTTGTAAATGACAGCACTTTATTTTTTTTTAAGATTTTATTTATTTATTCATGAGAGACACAGAAAGAGAGGCAGAGACATAGGCAGAGGGAGATGTAGGCTTCCCACAGGGAGCCTGATACAGGACTCAATCCTAGGACCCAGGGATCATGACCTGAGCCAAAGGCAGATGCTCAACCACTGAGCCACCCAGGTGCCCTAACAGCACTTTCTTTAATACAGATTTTTTAATACGCGTTATTTAAAAATAATTTCAAACTGATAAAAGAATTGCAAGAATGGTACAAAAACCCATATACCCTGTAGCCACATGCATCTATATTAATATTTTCTTTTGCTTTGTCATGTTTTCTCTTGTCTCTACTGTCCATGCTTTGCCTGTCTTACCCCCATGAAAGTATACACACATATATGTGTGTCCATGCATGTAAAATATTGTTTTGGAACCATTTGAAGATAAATTACATATAACATGACCCTTAAACCCTAAATTCTTCAGTGTTTATTTCCTGAGAACAGTGATACTGTCTTATATACCAACAGCAATTGTCAACTTCAGTAAATTCAACATCAGTATTTTATCTCATCTACCATCTGTACTCCACATTTTCTGAAGTGCCTCAATAATGTTCTTTATAGCATTTTTATAGCTCTACTGAGGTACAACTGGTCTATAACAGACTGTATGGATATAAAATGTACAATACAGTCAAGATAATATATCCAGAATTCTCAAAACATTCCTCATGCTTATGTAATTCACCCCTACATATTTTATATTTTTTGATATTATTGTAAATGGTATTTTGTATTTCAATTTCTTCTTGTTCTTAAAACACTACTTTTTATATACTCACCTTGTATCCTACAACACTGACAAACTATTATAGTAGCTTTTATACAGATCTTTTTGATTTTCCACAGAGATAATTATATCACCTATGAATAAACGACTTCTTCCTTGTCAATATGAAGGTCTTTTATCCTTGTCTCATGTTTACTGTACTAATAGGACCTCTAGTATGATGCTGAACAGAAGTAGTAGTAACAGGAATCTTTGTCTTCAATTTTAGGGAGAAAATTGTCAGTTTTCCAGGATTTGGAGATTTCCTTTATTTATTTATTTTAAAGATTTATTTATTTGTGATAGAGAGAGAGAGAGAGAGAGAGAGAGAGAGAGGCAGAGACACAGGAGGAAGGAGAAGCAGGCTCCATGCCGGGAGCTTGACGTGGGACTGGATCCCAGGACTCCAGGATCACGCCCTGGGCCAAAGGCAGGCGCTAAACCGCTGAGCCACCCAGGGATCCCCGGAGATTTCCTTTATTAAGTTAAAGAAGTTGGCTTTCACTTCTAGCATGCAGAGCTTAAAATCATGAATGGATGCTAGATGTTGTCAAATCCTTTTTGTTGGATCTACGGAGATGATTGTGAGCATTTGTTTTTTTCTCTTTCAGCTTCTTAATCTGAATGAATTACTGATTGAATTACAAATGTTAAACCAAACTTGCATTCCCATAATAAACCCCACTTGGAAAAAAAAAAAACAAAAAGAAAAAAAAATAAAATAAACCCCACTTGGTTATTGTTATCCTTTCTATGAAGTGTTAGATTTCATTTGCTAAAATATTATTTAGCATTTTATAGCAATGTTTATGAAAAGATATGAGACTATATATATATATTTTTTTTTTTAAACTTCATCCATTTATTCATGAGATAAACATGCAGGGAGCCTGATATGGGACTCAATCCCGGGTCTCCAGGATCACGCCCCAAACCGAAGGCGGCGCTAAACCACCGAGCCACCCAGGCTGCCCTAATTTTGTTTTCTTGCAATGTCTGAATCTCCTTTTATCAGACAATGAGTTGGAAAGTGTTGCTACCTCTTTTGGGTTTGTTTTTTTTTTTTTTTTTTTGGAAGAATTTGTGTGGAATTTGTATTATTTCTTCCTTTACTGTGTAACAGATTCACTGGTGAAGCCACTGGCTTTTTCTTTGTGGGAAGATTTTTAACTATAAATTCCATTTCTTCACATATATAGGAATATTCAGATTATTTACTAATTGTTGAGTGAGCTTTGGTAGTCATATACGTTTTAGAAAATTTGATTTCATCCAAATTATTAGATTTATTGGTCTAAAATTATTCAAAATATTCTATTCAATTATTATTCTTTTTTCTATCCTCCATTCCAGGACACAGTCTATCAGGTATCATATTTAGTCGTCCAAAGTGAGTCACTTTTCAAGTACTTAATTCTTTCCAGTTAGATCTTAAACTATTCAGCTAAAATACATATGGTATATTTGGATGTACAGAAGCTCACATTGATTTAAATATCTCCTCTTCATCATGGAAACATTAGTACTCTCTATCATGGTTATAAATAAGCACACATCTATGTCATTTCCCACTTTCACTTGCATTTATGAATAACTCCCTGGAATTAACGTTCTTATTTTCCCATTGCCATTACACAGCTTTTCTGAATAAAGTATCAAAGTCTATGTGTTTAAGGAACATATAAATTTTCCACTACCCAAAAGCTTACTGAAGTAGTCAAACAAGAATTTTGAGAACTTTGACCTTTCCAGAGCTCTAACAGCCAAAGTAAAAGTTGCACTCTATGAGAACAGAAGTCTCCCAGTCAAGTCAATCCCTGTGTTTCCTTATCCATTAAAAAAAAGACACCATCAGCCTTATTCCGTGGCAGGAGTCTAGTGGGAAGTAATTAAGACATGGCACCATACAAATGTAAAGTACTGGAATACTCTAAACTAAATTGTAAAGCACGGGACTTTTATTTTTTAAATCAAACTCTAAATAGATAAATTTATATTATTTTTTAAAAAAGGGATTAAAAAAAGGTATAATGTATCTTCCTGTTCCAGTCAAATCAATTTTATAATTTCTTAATTAAGACTTGGAATATTCATTGCTACCAAATATTAATGATATAAACACTGTATATTTAATATTTCTCAGTGTCCAGTTGGGTTCTATTTATTCTTTCTTTCCCTTTTTTTTTTTTTTTTTTTTTTAAGAGAGAGAGAGTAAGTGGAGAGGTAGGGCAGTGAGGGAAAGAGAATTCTAAGCAGGCCCCACAATTGGTACAGAGCCCTACCTGGGCTGGATCCCACAAGCCTGAGATCATGACCCGAGCTGAAATCAAGAGTTGGTTGCTCAACCGACTGAGCTACCCAGGCACCTCTGGGCTCTATTTTCAAAAGGGCTTGAGTTTCTTAGTTCTCTACTTTCACACCAAATAAGTTCATTATGTCCTTATCTGAACCACTTCAGCAACACACAAATGGGGTTCCCTACTAAACTACATGATATAAATTTTTCCCCTCTTCAAAGTAATGATCTTATATATTGCACTCTATTAATCATACTAAATTTCACTGGCCATTATACTTTATTCTAATTGGTCTTTAGTAGTTGTATACACCGGCCTTAACCCCAAAATTCATGTACTTTCTTTTTTTTTCCCCAAAGATTTTATTTGAGAGAGGGTGTGTGTGTAAGAGAGATCATGAGCAGGGAGGAGGGGTAGAGGGAGACGTAGACTCCCCACTGAGCAGGGAGTCTGATTCAGGACTAGATCCCAGGACTTCTGGGATCATGACCTGAGCTGAAGGTAGATACTTAACCAACTGAGCCCCACCCAGGTGCCCCTCATGTACTTTCTAACCCATTTTCTTAAATGATCCTTAATTTTAAAGAATTTATTTCAATATAAGAAAGATAAGGTCAAATGAGAGTATCTAAAAGAATTCCAGGAAGGAAAATCAAATGAGGATATAGTTGATACTTTTTCTCTAAAATCATGTTAGAGATAATTACTTCATCCAGTAGTAACTTGACATTCTTATCTTCACCAAAATGCAATGAGATATTAATGAGCTTGGAATTTCACATCTTTTTTCCACAGAATTCCAACTAATAAATGTAGAAGGAATAAGGAAAATATAAAATTACACCTAAACACCACAATAACTTATTGCCATCAGGACACATTGATAAATGCTTAACTCAGTAAGTGAATATTTGAGGCAAAACAGGGTATTTGCAGTCTCAAAGAAATATCACCTAAACATATATTAATTACAAAGGGAAAAACATTAACTTACAATGGAGAAACCCTTCAGATACCACCTTACCAAATGGTCAAAGTTAACATAACCAGTAATAAGACACATTAACATCATGTAACCCTAATATGGTGCACTAAGAAAGGCACAACATAGTATTTTTGGCAAAAGAATACGTGGCAATCTTGCCAAAAATGCTAACCTCGATGTATTTATGGGAGTATATCAGATAGACTCAAATTGAGGGATCCCTGGGTGGCGCAGTGGTTTGGTGCCTGCCTTTGGCCCAGGGCGCGATCCTGGAGACCCGGGATCGAGTCCCACGTCGGGCTCCCGGTGCATGGAGCCTGCTTCTCCCTCTGCCTGTGTCTCTGCCTCTCTCTCTCTCTCTCTGTGACTATCATAAATAAATAAAAATTAAAAAAAAAAAGTTTGAAAAAAAGTCTGCAAAAGACCAGTATTCTTCAAAACTATCATGGTCGTGAAAGACAAAGAAAGGCTGAAGAATGAAGAACTGTCATGGAATGGAGGCTGAAGAGACATAACTGGACTGGATCCTGGGTCAGAAAATAGAAAATAGTGGAAAAAATGAATTTCACCTAAAAACTACAGATTAGTTGATAGTTTTGTACAAATGTTAATGTTTTGGTTTTGAGAATTATACTGTAGTCATATAAAATGTTTACATTAGGTACAATGTAAAGAGTATACTATAACTCTGTACTATTTAACTTCTCTATGGATCTAAAAATATTTCAAACTAAAAAGAAAAAAATTAATTTGGAGCCTAAGTCTGTGCTCAAAAGATAACATTAACTAGAGAAATGGTCATAATCACCACAAATTTTATGGATAGCTCTGATTTCATGTAACCCGTGTTCTCGTAAATAAAGGTTATTTACTAAGCTCATAGGCTTTAAGTGTTTACATCAGTGTAAACCATCCTAAAGAGCCTATTATTTAAAGATGGTGTATTGCAGTTCTTTTAGGTTCTGTTTATCTGTCATGTGAAGAGTAAATATTGCCAGTCAAAACTGTAAGGAAGTTGCTGAGACTTGTACAGAAATCCTATATCCTTTCTTAGCTAGAAAATTTCAAGTTTAAAAAAAAAAAAATTTCAAGTTTTCACAGTCTTATGGTCTGAGGCCTGCTTAGCCAAACTGGCTATCAGCAAATCATCAACATACTGTAAGAGGATCCCATCTCAGAAGATTATCAGGGAAACTATTAAGCCATGTTACTAACACTAGTTCATTTGCTCCTTTATACTTATTATTTTGGGGTATATATTTTTCTCATCATGATGTAGGTCATTTTCAAGCAAAAATTATATGTGACTTTACAAATGCCATATAAGAACTAATTTTCAAATTTCCTCATGGCCAGTAGACCAACAGAGGTTGTTGGTTATTTAGATGATTCATGCCCAGCTATACACCGGAGAAGAATTCAATTTTTTGTCTTCATATCTAATGTCCTTTATCTGTTCTAGGATACCACAGTAGTTAATTATCAAGTCTCCTTAGGCTTTTCTTGGCTATGACAATTTCTCAGTATTTGCTTGTTTTGATGGTCTCGCAAGTTCTGAAAAGTACCAGTCCAGTATACTGCAGGAGGCTCCTCTATTAGACTTTGATGTTTTTCTCATGATTAGAATGGGTTTAGGAAGAGGACAGGGAGAGAGAGGAAATCTACATGTGTAAAGTGCCATTTTTTTAATCACATCTTATCAAGAGTGTATATATACACCATCAACATAACATAGCTTATCACAATTGATATTAAACTGGATCACCTGGCCAAGGCAGTGTTTGTCTGGTTTCTCCACTATAAATTTAATTATTCCCCCCCCCCCTTTTTCATATTGTACTCTTTGGAAGAAAGCCACTGTGTACAACCAATACCTAAGGAGTGAGGAATTATACTGAGCTATACTCTGTCTACTGAAAGCATGAAGTACCTATGTAGATTATTTGAAATTCTTCTAGAGAGAGGATATACATTTTAAACTCAATTATGTGATTAAAAGCGGTCATTCTACAAGATTTGATTAACATTATTATCACCAATATTTGCACTCATGCCTTCTCTATCCTACTGAAGAATTAATTTTTACCAGTATACATGCAAAGCCATTATTCCTTTTATGAGCCTTTCCAGCCAGCACCATCAAAAAATGATAAATTATTTTAAAGATTTAAACATATATTCTATTATATAACTATACTATAATTTATTTGAAAATTATCCTGATAGCTTCTTAAAAAAAAAAAAAAGGAATAGGATAGGATAGAGAATACATTACAATAAAGTACTTCAGAAGTAGAAAAATTATTTTTAAAAAGTATTTTAATTTTTCCCTGTGTGAACATGCATACATGTGCATTATATGAACATAGTACATTGTAGTGAAAAAATGTATTTCTAACCATTTTATGTACAAATAAGTTTGAAAATCATCTCTATTAAGTGGAATTGCTGCAATAAAACTGTATTCTCAACTTTACAAGACAGTAGTAAAATATCAATAACAATTTAGATGCACACCAGCAGTATATGAGAATTCCTATTTCCTCTAACTCCCACGATTGACTGGTATTATCATATTTATCTTATGCCAATCTAAACAAGATGAAATGGCATCCTGTTGTTTATCTATTTGTCTGATTACTAGTGAGGGTGAACATCTTTTCATGTTTTTATTGGCCAATTGGGTTTCCTATCCTTTCAACTATGTGTCCGTATCCTTTGATCAAATAGGATTGTGCTTGTTGGGCTTTTTTCTTTGACTTATACATTACATGCATGTGTATCTGTGTGTCTCCCTACCTATATATAATTAGAAAGATATAATTATTTGCACCATACATACAAAAAATCTAAATTTGTTTAGAGTTCTATTTGTTAAATAGAAGTTTTGTAACTTTATTTATTGATTGATTTTTTTGTAACTTTAATACAGTATAATTTACCAAATTTATCCTTTCTGGACTGAGTTTTGTGTGTGTTTTTTTTTCCATAAGAAAACTTTCCTTGTTTCTGTGTCACATAAAAATAGTTTTAAATTAATACTAAATTCTAAGTTTTGGATTTTTGTTTTTCACCAGTCGTTATCTAGAACTTACTTGTACATGGTGTGACAGAGGTCTAGTTTGAAGCTTTTAACCAACTGGCAGAAGCAGTAGGATAGCTATCACTTAAGAATGTATTAAGATAAATTCCGTATCAGACACAAATATAGGTAAAAAACTTTAAATTCAATTGTCTTTTGCTATTTGTATCATAATATTTGGAAACAGTATCTAACAATAGGAACAGATACAGTTTTGGTTTGGTGAAATACTATACTGAAAATGAGGTAAGCCACACCTATGCCTAAGATACATCTTACAAATAAAGGATTAATAAAGAACATTTTTAAAGGCACTGGCCACCTCTTCTCCTCAACACAACCAAAATTTTGAAAATAATGAATATGATCTCTTTTTCCCTGGTCATCTAGATCCCGAACAACCCGAGGCTTTGTTTTCCATTATATCAGAGAAAAAGCTTTCATTAATGTAATGTAGCCAATATTGCAAAATCTAGTCTTTCAGTCTTTTATCATCCATTCAATTTGTCTTTGTTTACCATATCTTCTTTCTTAAATAGCTGTCATTTCTTGGCTTTTGTGAACATTGCTCTGGTTTTCCCTCTAATTTCCTATCTAACATAGAAAGGTCTCTATGTGGTCACTGAATTTTGAGTTACTCAAAACTCAGTCCCAGGGCTTCTTTCATTCTTACTCTTATACTTTTTGTCTAAAATTTTTTTTTAAGATTTTATTTTTAAGTAATCTTGACACCCAACATGGGGCTCAAACTCACAACCCAGAGATCAACAGTTGCATGCCCCACCAAATGAGCCAGCCAGGTGCCCCTCCATCTAAGGCTTTTTGATCATATCCTTGGTGTCAGACAGTACCTATATACAAAAATCTTAACAAATAGCTCTAAATCCATATATGTAATCCCAACCTTAATACATCCATTTGAGAGGCAAACTATGTTTTTTATTTTTTAAGATCTTATTTATTTATTCATGAGAGACAGAGAGAGAGAGAGAGAGAGGCAGAGACACAGGCAGAGGGAGAAGCAGGCTCCATGCAGGGAGCCTAACGTGGGACTCGATCCCGGGTCTCCAGAATCAGGCCCTGGGCTGAAGGCAGCGCTAAACCACTGAGCCACCCGGGATGCCCACAAACTGAGTATGTTTAAAATCAAACTCAAGATATCCTCCATGAACCTTGTCTAGGTAGTAAGCCTCCCAACTCCCTAATGTTTACAACCTTAGGAGATGGCACCACCTTCCACTCAAGTACACTAATCAGAAAACTGGCACTCATTCTGTATACCTCATTCTTTGGCTGTATAGCCACATACTACTTTTTGATTTTACTTTTTTTCAAATTGCAAATCTGAACATCTTGCCCCTTGGGTAAAACCCTTTAGTGCCTCTCCCCCATCCTAATCAAAGCTAGAATCCTGGGATGCCTGGGTGACTCAATGGTTGACCATCTGCCTTTGGCTCAGGTTGTGATCCTGGGATCCTGGGATTGAGTCCCACATCAGGCTCTCTGTGGGGAGCCTGCTTCTCCCTCTACCTATGTTTCTGCCTCTCTCTCTCTGTATCTCTCATGAATAAATAAATAAAATCTCAAAAAAAAAATACAAAACACTAGAATCCTTATCATGACACACAAGAGGATACATGGACTGGCCTCTGCCTCCCCTTCTAGCCTTGTCTCGTGGCACTCCCTCTTGCTTTATGGCATCTCACCCTATTGGTCTTTTTTATGTAAGTAGCCCATGCTTCCTACTGTTATTAAGACCTCTGCATAAATTGCACTTCCAACCCACCCTCTATCCTCTCTCACTCCATTGTCTCATGACATCTTGCATTTTCAAGCATCACTTTCTCAGGGACTATGCAGTCCACACCAAAAACTTTACCTTGAGTTTATAAATATATACCTATGTTTTTACTATTTGGATTAATGTCTGTCTCTACCACTTAACTGTAATTCCATGACAGCAGGACAGGGCTTCTCCAGCACTCATCCGCAGTCCTAAAATGCTTAGTAAGGATTCAAATATGTGCTAAAGAAATTATTTTAGATTATCATTTCAAAGGTACATGTAATATGCACTACACCCACTAGAGGCTGCCTTGCTTCTCTTTTTCCACCAGAACAAACATTTGAACTGTGAAGATTCAGGATATTTATATCAAAACAAAAACCAAACTTCTGCTTAAGTCATTTACTATGCATAAAACTGCAGTGATTCCAAAATACTGTCCTGCTCAGCGGGAAGACTGCTTCTCCCTCTCCCTCTGCTCTTCTTCTCCGCTGGTGCACTCTCTAAAATTTTAAAAATAAAATGAATAAAGGGAATCACATTTATCCAGATTTATCTAAGAAGATAGACTTTGTCATGGTTGAATCATTTGGAAACCTCTCAAAATAATTAACTACCAAAAATGTTAAAAGATGCATATCCGTGTACCAATAAAAGTTACTCAGCTTATACCTGTAGAAATATTTACATGCACTGAAAAACAATATAAAAATTAGATATTTAAAAAATTTTACATCAACCAAAACTTTGCATTTAAAATGTTAACTGTGGTTATTTTAAGACTATTAAAGTCAAAACTTAGTTTTTAAGCCCTAAAATATTTGAAGTGCTTAAAAGACCTTTAACATTTCATTGCTAAGATACAAACTTCAATGACTATCCTCATTATTCAATGAAACCTTAGCTGTAAAGACCTACATTAATGCAAATTTTGCTAAGTAGAACACTTCCCAACCCTATTAATAATAAATTATTATTGGTAGAGATTAGCAATTATTAATATTCTAGTATGTGCTATTTCTTAAACACTTCTATTGATAAGTAAACCCCTATGTACTTAGGAAAGTACTTACTGAGAAAACTGGCCAGTTGATTTGTTATGGGCTTGCAAGGTCATATAAACAAGTCCATGATTATAGGATATGAAGTAGAATCAGGAAACTACAGATTTATATAGGAAGTCAATCATTTCAAGCACTTCTATGTCCAACTTCTTACAGCTCTCTGAGAAAACCTATTTTAAATCCATTTAAACTTACATTTTAGAAATCAGACCCTAATTTAAAGATTTGCCCCCTACTGACTTCGTTGTTTTTTCCAGCTTTAGCTGCTTAATAGTTGATACTTGTTTTATTTTTTTAAAAAACCTCTCAAATATTTTCAATATATACTAATATTGCACTATCCATAACTCACTATACTAACAACATTTATGGTGTATTAGGTACCAGGCATTGTGAAAAGCACATTCCTAATTCTGTGCACTTTTATTAATCCCCTTGACATATTAAATGTTAAGTGAGACTAAGAGAAGCTAAGTAACTTAAGGCGTTAAGAGCAAATAATCGGTAGAACTGGGATACAAACTCTAGGCTCTTCTACCAGGTAAGCACAATCTTCTTCAGGGACCCTAAGCGCAGGAGATTTCTAAAAATTCCATTACAGAGATGGAAATATTGTATATAAAGAATACATTTCCAATCGCTAATCCATGCCATTCACTAATCCCTCCCATTACTACATTCCAGATATTGATTCCATTTTCAATCTCTCTGGCAATCTCAATTACAATAAGTATCAGCAATCCTTTTTGCTGATAAACGGTAACAGCATTGGCTATTTCGACACTATTTTCCTAAGATCAGGGATTTTTTTCCCATGTTTTTCTTCAATATACACAGCACAGAAAAATACTTAGAATTCGAACATTAGGAGCTAATGTTCTATTATAAATATTTTGAATTCCTGGTACTAACAATGTCAAAAAAAAAAAAAAAAAAACAACCACCACCACAACAAAACTCTGGAGCAAAAACAAAACAAAACAAAGAACCAAAAGCCTCACTCAAATGAAAATTTCAGTTTACTGAGCCTGGGTAAACTGAAATTAAAGCCTACACTTAACCGTTGGCATACTTTTACATGTAAACCAATAACCTGACCTGTGGTTATATAAGAATGCTCTATTTTTCTGCACAGCTAAAGGAGATACTTGACTACTTCAATGTAACATGTAATTCACCTGATAACAAAATTACTGCTATCTATTTATTTTGGGGCTCACGGGGAGCGACAGTGAAGGAAAGATAATTTAAAACCTTGCAAAAGGGGCAATTTACATGTGAAGGAAATGGAAGGTCTTAGGAATAGCATTCCAGTACTGTTGACTAGAAACTAACATCCCCTTCACCACCTGGGACTGTAATCCAGGAATGACTTAAAAGATACGCGGGGTCCAAACTTAGCATACTCCCTCCAAGTGCTAACATTTGATAAAGGAAATTAAAACTGTGCAGAGCCACCCAGTTTTAAAATAATTATGTTCCGCGGTCAACACCTTAATTCAAGCCTAAATGGCCAAGTCAGAGAGAGACTGGAAGGCACAGTGGGAGATGACTGGCTTTGGACTTAAGAAAACCGACTTTAGAGTTGCCCTTGAACACTTCTCGGCGGAGCTGAGCTGACCAGGTCACTGAAGTGTGCTTTTCTCTCTCTACCGACGCGGGCCGCATTTGGTATTCTGAAGGGTCCCTGTGGTGCAAACTGTGTTTTAAATCCTCAGTGCTCACTGAGCCACGGAGAGCTTGTTAGACCAGAAAGCGCACAGACCGTCGGGGGTCTAACCGCAAAGCCAAGGAAATCCAAAACCGAGGGCGCCCGGGGGGCTCAGGGCGTGACCCCGGACATCCCGGGATCGAGTCCCGCGTCGGGCTCCCGGTGCATGGAGCCTGCTTCTCCCTCTGCCTGTGTCTCTGCCTGTCTCTTGTGTCTCTCATGAATAAATAAAATCTTTAAAAAAAGAAAGAAAAGAAAAAGAGACCGCAAACTCAGGAGCTCCCCCGTGGGCTACTTCCTCCCACACCCCACCTGCCCGCCCGCCCTCACAGCACCAACTGGGCGCCTAGAAGGCGGTCTTCCAGAAGTCCACGCAGCCGGCGCTGTCGCCAGGCCCGCGGAGCGAGCCGGCACTCGGCTCGGAGGGGAGGAGAGAGGACGTGCCATTCTAGCTAGTGCCCGGGGCACCTGCTACACGTGCCGCCACTACGCCGCCAACCCGCCGCCAACCTCGAGGCAAAGTGCAGCGCGCCGAGCAAGCCGCGCGTCGGCGGGCGCGAGGCCACTCCTGCAGCCGCCGCAGCTGTCGGCGCCCCGGTCCCCGGGCTTTACCTGGGGCTTTTCCGAGTCAGGCGTTATCTCGGGAATGAGGCCTCCTTAGCGGAAAGGCGGGACCCGGGTCTCCGGCCCAGCTCCCCTCCTGAAAGGAGACCCCAGAGAACGTCCCTAAACCACCGTCATAACTGCCTCCCAGCCGCGGAACGCCCCCCGACACCCTACCTGCCCGGAGACGACTCTCGCGATAATTCTGGGGCCAGTCCTCGGCGACTCCAGCCCCCCTCCTGTCCCGACCAATCAAACAGGAGCGGGGGCGGGGTTTTGCCTTTGAGACGGGAGCGGGGCTCTCAATCTGCGCGTCGAGAACGGGCCGGGCTGGGGCTGGGGCGGGGCTGGGGCGGGGCTTGCGCGGGGAGAGGGGCCGGGCGCTCACCCTCTCTCGCGAGACTGGAGACCAGGAAGACGCCTGCAGAGCCCCGCTGCTGGTGCAGCAGAGGCTGAGGCAGCGGGGTGCCGCTGCGTCCGGACCTTCTGCCTCCGAGCCTACGCCCGGTCTCGGGGTGTGGAGGTGGGACGTGGGCAGGCCGCGCTTGTGGAGGTGCGCAGCGCCCGCTGAGGCTCGGAGGGGATCCAGGCTGCGGCCTGTCAGAGCCCGTCAGGGAGGCGCCCACAGTTCTGACAGGGTAAGATGGCGGCAATGGCGCCTGGAGGTGGTGGCAGTGGTGGCGGCGGTGTGAATCCGTTCCTCAGCGATTCGGACGAGGACGACGACGAGGTAGCGGCGACCGAGGAGCGGCGGGCAGGACTTCGGCTGGGCTCGGGGAGCGGCCTGGATCCTGGCTCTGCGGACTCGCTGTCGCCCCAGGATCCCGTGGCCTCAGGGAGCAGTGCGCGGCCGGGGCTCCCTGGGGAGGCGGCGGCGGCGGCGGCGGCGGCCCTGGGGGGCTGCGGGGAGACCCCTGGCCGCTTGTCCATTGATGCGATCGCGGCCCAGCTGCTGCGCGATCAGTACTTGCTGACCGCCCTGGAGCTGCACACCGAGCTGCTGGAGAGCGGCCGCGAACTGCCTCGGCTGCGCGACTACTTCTCCAATCCCGGCAACTTCGAGAGGCAGAGTGGGACCCCGCCGGGCATGGGGGCGCCGGGGATGCCTGGAGCTGCCGGCGGCGGGGGCGCCGGAGGCCGGGAACCCAGTACGACGTCCGGCGGGGGACAGCTCAGTAAGTGAGCGCAGCCTGCGGCTCCGGCCGGGCGGCTGGGAAGGTCGCGCGCGGGCGGGCGGGCGGGGAGTGTCAGAAACATCCTAGGGAGGGTTGGGGCGGGCGGGCGGGCGTCGTCTGCGGTGGGAGCCGAGGGACCTGGCGGCGGCCGGCTGCGTGCCTCGGCCTCTGGCTGCACTGGCGCTGGCTCCTGGCTCCCCTGTCGGCGTCGCTGTCTGAAGAACAAACACATCCCGTTTCTCGTGCCCCGGCTGCTGCGGGGCTCCTGGAGACCCCTGCAAACGGGCTTGTCGCTTTGATCGTTTCCCCTTTTCCTCCAGTCTCCTGAATCCCCACGGCCGGGAAGTCGCGTTTCTTAAATCGCTTGCAGTTAGGGATTCCTCGCCTCAAAGTCAGGAGGGAGGAGAAGAATCGGAAATGTTCTCTCGGGCCGGTCAGATGCCCGACCGTCCCTTTGTCTTTGGAAGGGCTTTGTCCCTCAGAAATGGGGTTTTCTGCCGCACAAAATGTGTTGCGTTTAAGGAAAGCCAGTTCTATTCCATGTCGGCGCCTTAATTGCAAGAAGTTTCCACGATTATAGGAAATCTAAGGAGCAGGGTGATCGAGTTCTGCCTGTGGTCCCACCTCCTCGCAGGCTTTTTTTTTTATAATCTGCGTAAGTTAGACATTTACTTTTTTTTTTTTTTTACCATGTTACTGTTCTTAGCCGTATAGATGGCTTATCCTGTCCATCATATATTTATAAGCGTTTTCTTATGGCTTAAAAACTATCAAGGATGTATTCCAGATTCCAAGGGTGTATCCCAGTATCCTTTTTGGGAGGCATCTTAGATTTTCCCATACTAATAATGGTATGAGAAGTTTCAGTGTGTCGGAGGAGAACAACCGCAATTCACTAACAACATGTTAAGTGTACAATTTTTAAATTGTAGCCCCAGTGATTATTTTGCCTCTGTACTTCTGAATGGTGTCACAGACTTCTACTGCCAAATCTAGATGTGGTGCAAGTGCAGAGTACATTTTCTATCCAGGTAAATCCTGGGCAGATTTCCCTCTTTGATAGAGAATTTTCTCAGTAGGTTTAACTTTCTTATAATGTAGGGTAATCTTCTCAGGAACAGATTTTCTCATTGCTGGCTAGCCTGTCACTTTTACAAATGCTTGCCACACTCCCCGTGTTTAATTAGTTGCTTCTTTCTTTTTTTTCTTTGTCACTTATTTTGCTACTTTCATATGTGAACTATAGTCTTTAATTGTTTTGTTGTCAATATCATTTTTCTCCATTATATAGTCACTTCTTTTTTTTGTGTGTGTGAGATAGTCACTTCTTGAGGGACATCTTCATATTCCTCACACTTTGTACGATCTCTGGCCTGTTGTTGAACACAACTTAATTGCATCTGATACGTTTTTCTAATGTGTTAATATAATGAAATAGGTTATTCTGTACTTCATGGCTTTATTCTGTTTGAAAGAATTTCTTAGCCTACCTTATTACAGTTTGGTATCACTGTTCATAATGAAAATTTCTCATTAAAACTTTTGTATATAGAAATAGTTATGGGGCACCTGGGTGAGTCAGTTGGTTGGACTCTTGGTTTAGGCTGGGGTGGTGATTGCAAGTCATGAGATCCAACCCTGCATTGGGCTCCCTACTAGGCAGGGGGATTGCTTGGGGTTCTCCCTCTCTCTCCCTCTCTTTCTCCTCCTCCTACCCTGCACCCATGTATGTTCTCTCTCTCTCTCTCTGTCTAAAATAAATAAATCTTATAAATAAATAAATCTTTAAAAAAAGAAAAAGATAATTATATTTATAATTTAGACTCTAAGTAGTATTTTCAAGTTAATACAAAGAAAATGAACAAAAGAGGGAAAAATAAGTTATCCATAATCTCATCAATGGTATGCCTAACCTGTTTTTTCCATACATGTATTTTAAAAAGCAAACATTGAGTTAAACTGTTTTATATAACTTTAGATTATTTGACATGCACTATGATTTTTACCATCAACTTTGATGTAAATGCATCAAGTGTACAGTTTGATGAGTTTTGAGAAACTAATCACTACTACAATTAAAATATAGAACATTTTTATTGTCCCCAGAATTCCTTCATTTTTCTTTGCATTATATCCATTGTCCCACCTTTAGACCTCCACTGATCACTATACAACAGAATTTTGCAGCCTGGGGACTATTGAGATTTGGGGCCTGATAATTTTTTGTTGCAGTACTGCCCTGTCCATTCTAGAATGTTTAACAGCATCTCTGACCTCTCTATCCACTAGACGTCTGTAGCAACCATTCCAACCCCATCTGTCAAGCTGTGACAACCAAAAATGTCTACAACATTGGGGAAGAGGAGACCAAAATTTCCCAGATTAAGAACCACTTCTGTATATAAGTTTTGCCTGTTCTAAAATTTCATGTAAATAGAATCATGGAGCATATTCTTTTTGCATGGACATGCATTTTCATTTCATTGGATAATGCCCAGAAATATAATTGCTGGGTCATATAGTTACTATATATTTAAGTTTATAAGAAACTGTCAAACTGTTTTCCAAGGTGGTTGTACCATTTAAAATTCCTATCGCCAGTGTATGAGAGTTCCACATTCCCTAAACACGTGGTATTTTCAGGCTTTTTATTTAACTCATCCTATGAGAGATTGGAAGTATCTCATTGTGGTTTTAAATTTCATGTCCCTGCTGAACTCCTCCTGAGCTTTTCTGATACTTTAGAGTATCATCTTTCATGAAATGTCTGTCTTTAACCACTTTTTAAAATTCTGTTTTATATATTCTGGACCCAAGGCCTTTATTAATAATCACTTTGGAAATATTTTTCCCAGTGTGGTTTACTGTGTTATTTTCTAAATGTCTTCAAGTCTGGTTGATCAGTTTTGTTTTTTTTTTTTTTTTTTTGATGATTTATGGTCTTTGTGTCCTATATAAGAAGTATTTGCAAGTCTCAAGATTGCAGAAATTTTCTGTATTTTCTCCTAGAAGTCTTTATGGTTTTAGCTTTTACATTTAAGTCTTTAATGGCAAGACTTTATTTTAAAGTTATAAAAAGAAGAAATATTTCCTATTCTTTCTATAAATGTGCACATATAGCACAAACTTGAGTACAGTTTAAATATGTTTCAAAATATCAGTGCCTGTAAATGTCTTAACCCAGTTAGAAAATAGATAAATATATAAATGTTCAAATAAGTTTGTAAGACTGCTTCAGTACCATGTTTTGAAGATTTTGACTAAGCTCCTGATTGCACAAATTATATTCTAGGAATTCAGAGGATAAATGATTCTCTAGAATTAGACTACTGCCTGTTTTTAAGGTCCCCTATATTCAAGTCTAGCATGTTGATTGTTGCAAATTAGATTATGATTTTATAATAATAAGAGCATCCTGGGTGATTATAAACCATGTAAAGATGGATAGTATAGATTATCTAAAACATTTAATTATTTTTATTTCTTTTTGTATATATTTTGATGGATATGTGTCTGATCTGAAAATTCATAATACTTCAAAATAACAAATATGTAGCTAAAAGTTGTTTTTTTCTTTCATCGATGTCTAAAAACAATTTAATTTTGCAAGATTTACGTATTTAATAAAAGTCTGTTGACCTAGGTAAATAGTATGGTGGTTCTATTAAAATACTTTAAGGAGTCTTCATACTGTATTTAATTTTTTTTTTCTTGACTGGAAGAGTAATCCAGACTTATAAAACATTCAAATGGTAAAAGAATTATAGCTTTATAAATTTGATTGTTTCAGTAGAAGAATTTATTTTTTTGAAGATTTTATTAATTTATTGAGAGAGTGTGTACGTGAGGGGGTGGGGAGGAGGAGAGGGAAAGAGGGACTCTCAAGCAGACTCTGTCCTGGGCTGAGCATGGAGCCAGACAGTAGGGCTCAATCCCATGACCCCAAGAGTATGAACTGAGCCAAAATCAAGAGTTGGTCCCTTAACCGACTAGGCCACCCAGGTGCCCAAGAATTTCTTAACTAGAAAATTTACTTCTAATGAACACTTTAAGGAAGTTTCAGTGTTTGATAAATTGTAGCATCATTGCAAGATTTCTACTAGATCTACCTGATGAACTAATTATATCTTTTATATTTAATATAGTTGTTTGAATAGACACACATTATTTATATATTTTTCTTCTGTATTTTTGCCAGTTGGGCCAGAATAAACTTCAATTTAGTAATTGTTTTGCTTTTCAGTTGGATTGCAAGATAAAAATTGTGGCAATGTCGTTGATTAACACTGATCAGATTGTAGTATCTTTGCCAGGTTCCACTTGAAGTCTTAGAGCACTAATAGTATCTTTGCTGGTTTCACTTGAAGTCTTAGAGCAGTAATCAAAATTGGACTGTAATTTCATAGATGAGCCCAACTTTTTTTTTGCAGTACAGACAGTAGGTGATCAAATTGGGAAGACAAGTAACTTAATGACTTTCAGTGATAGATTTCTTTTATTCTGTATTCACATGTCAGGAGGTAGTCATTTATGAATCAGTGTGATAATTTCACTTGTAAGCCTACAGCCTTCCTGAGTCATTTTCCTTCTTTTTAAAATTTTCTGTTTCATGATCCTACATGTCTTTTCTCAGAACTCACAAAGAGTACATATCTCACAGTGCTCAGTATTCCTTTTTCAGTATCACCAATGCTAACATGTCAAGATTATAATCTTCCAACGTTCCCATCTCTTCTGCTTTACAAACTAATTCCTTCCTTCTTAGATTGAAATTGCGTTTAGTGATTCCTCTGGCTTCTGAGATAGAAAATATCAATAAAATATTTCTAAGATTTTTAGGTTCACTGTTTTAGCTGAATGCAACTTACCCTGTACATTCCTAAATTTATCGGTTGCATAGCTATCATTTTGCTTGTCTATATCTGCCTAGTAGTTTCAAAATTATTGTTAATTCTTATAGAAAATCTAATAAGATATTTTCACTGGCTAGCATGACTTAAATATAGCTGGTATTCAGTATTTATGTTGATCAATGTATTTATTAAGCTGTGTAATCATGATTATAAGGATCCAAAAGATGTTTGTTTAATGCCAGTCCTTGAGCTTATGTTCTTGGTGAAGAAGCAAGACTAACACATGAAAGAGCTATAGAATAGTCTTCTGTGATACAAATAATAGTGTAAGCATTCAGATTCAGAAAAATTATTGTCGATTGTGGCAATGAAATGGCCCTTCTGGAGAAAGTGAAATTTTGAATAGCAACTTTATTATTTGACTCTTTATCGTGAGTGAGGAAAAGGAAGTGAGGGTAAAGAAAAGATAGTATTTTTTTATATATGTATTTTGCCTTATTTAAAACATCTGGGAATGTGCTTCCCATTATCTAGCTCTCCACTAAATAAAGTGATTCCCCTGGTACTTGTAAAAATGTGGTGTGATGTTTCAAGCCATTGTGGTATTTTGCCTGAGAAGAAGCAAGATAGGACTATTAATCAGGGAAAACAGACCTTATTTCTGTCAAAAATTAAAATTATACTTTCTGTGGGGCAGCCTTGGTGGCTTAGTGGTTTAGCGCCGCCTTCAGCCCAGGGTGTGATCCTAGAGACCCAGGATTGAATCTCACGTTGGGTTCCCTGCATGGAGCCTGCTTCTCTCTCTGCCCATGTCTCTCTCTCTCTCTCTCTCTCTCTTAGTCTCTAATAAATAAAATCTTTAAAAAAAATTATACTTTCTGTTTTTCAAAAAGAAAGTTAATGATCTTCAGGATGTATGCTTGTTTTTTAAAAAAGCTTCGTTGGGAAAAAACTTACCTAGAATTTGTGTAATTTTCATTTTGTTTAGTATTCTTAGGTCAAAAACTAAGTTTGGTGCCCCTCTCTCCCATGGCTTTATGATGAAAAACATATATCTCGGTCTAAAAATAAAGTTTTATATCTAAATTACTAATATCAGTTGAAGGTCCAACTCATGATCTCAGGGTCCTGAGATAGAGCCCCACGTGGGGCTCTGAGCTGAGAGTGGAGTCTGCTAAAGTTTCTCTCTCCCTCTTCCTCTACCCCTCCCCACTTTGGCTCTCTTTCTCTCACTCAAATAAATCTCAAACAAGCAAACAGAAAACCAAGTGGCACTTAACCAAGGTCTTAAATGTTAACAGCCTCTTGTTTTCACTGGCTTCTGCCTGTAAGTACTTGAGATTTAATTATTTATAATTATTCTAAATTATTTATAATAAAAATATATTTGTTAATATTTAAGGAAATGGTTTTCCTATTTGTCCAGATTTTGAAAATAGTGCCTCTTTGATTTTTGAGGGTTTGTGTTAGTTTTGTTTTATTTTGAATAAGTTATTTCTTCGTATGTGTCGCATTTGTCTACCTTTTTGTTACCTTATATTGACTATCATATATTAAGTCAATTTGTAAAAAAAAAAAAACTATAAAAATAATTTTTGCTTACAAACTATATATTTTACAAATATAAAGATTAATAAAGAAAATTTTTATTTATTTTTGAGAGAGCATGCTTGCATGCAAGCAGTGGGGGAGGGGGAGAGGAAGAGAGAGAATCTTAAGCAGGCTCCACACCTAGCACAGAATCCAAGGGGGGCTGGATCGTGAGACCCTGAGGTCATGATCTGGGCCAAAATCAAGAGTGTGACACTTGGCCTACTGAGCCAATACCTTATTTTTTCTTTTTAAAGATTTTATTTATTTTTTCATGAGAGACACAGAGAAAGAGAGAGGCAGAGACACAGGCATAGGGAGAAGCAGGCACCTTGCAGGAAGTCCAATGTGGGACTGGATCCCCTGACCTGGAATGCAGCCCTGAACCAAAGGCAGACGCTCAACTGCTGAGCCACCCAGGAGTCCCTAGCCAATAGCTTTTTATTGCATTGTATGGAGGAGTGTCCTGTAATATTCTGTGTATGTGTATGAAAGTAGAATTAGGGGATCCCTGGGTGGCTCAGCAGTTAGCAACTGACATTGGCTCAGGGCATGATCCTGGAGTCCTGGGATCGAGTCCCACATCAGGCTCCCTGCATGGAGCCTGCTTCTCCCTCTGCCTGTGTCTCTGCCTCTCTCTCTCTCTCTCTCTCTCTCTCTCTCTTAAATAAATAAATAAATAGATAAATAAATAAATACTTAAAAGAGAAAGAAAGGACCTAACAATAGCCTTAAAGTTTCTAATTTTTCTAGCCAGTAGTAGTTCTTCATTAAAGACATTCTTTACAATCATGGTAAGAATCGAAACTTTTTTCTTTTTTTCATCAGAGGTGTGTAAGTAAGGATAGTTAATCAAAGTATGTAAATGGAATGATGATACATTCATAAATGTATCGCCAAAATCTCTAGTCCATTTTATCATTTGCATTTTGTGCACTTTATAAGTCATAATAGTGAGAATGCTGAGTTTTATGTCTTAAACCTTTGAATACGATATCTATATTAAAAAGGTAGACTGTATTGATAGGTAACTTTTGAATCTATGTTCTCACTGGACTCTTCCTAACAGATTTTTTTCTACAAGCCATATTGTCTTCTGAGTGTAGTTTAGAATAAAATATATGTGTGACACAAAGGTTGAAAGGTAAAATTGTGTACTCATGTACTGTTGGTGTCACACTCTTGAGAGTAATTTGTAGTATCAGTCATATCTTAAAAATACATATTCTTTAATCTCCAGTTCCATTTCTGTAATTTATTATGGATATATACATGCTCATTTGCATTAAAACAACTGAACCAAGATTTTTAAAATATCATTTATAAGTAAAGGTATTAAAGATTGAAAACAACCTAGGGACACCTGGATGGGTTAGTCAGTTAAGCCTCTGACTCTTGGTTTTGACTCAGGTTATGAACTCAGGGTCCTGGGATCGAGCCCAGTGTTGGACTCCCTGCTCATCAAGGAGTCTGCTTCTCTCCTTCTCTCTTTGCCTCTCCCCGATTGTGGGCACTCACTTTCTCTCTTTCTCATATTTATAAATACATAAATAGATAAATAAATAAGTCTTTTTTAAAAAGATGGAAAACAACATAAATATCCAACAGTAAGGGATTGCTTAATTAAAAAAGAATAATCTATATGTGATGTGGAATGTCCACCAAGTTATATTATAAATTGAGTAAATTAGGAATCAGCCAGTATATATGTTTCCATTTATATACAAAAAGGGTGAAATTTGCATATGCCTCTTGTAACTTAAAATGGTATGTACAGAAAAGTCTAAACAGTGATTGATGCCACAGAGGAGGATTGCTGATCCGGAGGTGGGCACAGGGGCTTATGTTTCTTTGTATGCCCTTTTATATTTTACCACAAATCATGCTTTTGGTGGCAGGACTATGATTCCAGCTCAGATTATTAACTTTAAAGTCTGCATTCTTTATGTTACATACCACAACTGCTGTTTTATGTCAACTTCAAAATAGCTCAGCAAGAATTCTTAGGTCATTTTAGTGTATGATGGGCCCCTCTCCTTAATGCAGAAGGCAGATCAGGTAGTATAAAATTGACCATTTTAAAAACAGAGTGACAAACTAACACCACACTAAGACAGAAGTGAATAACTGCTTTAAGTATATTACTTAATTTTGACAAGATGTCCATGTTACACAGCACTTATCTAAATCAGGACATGCATGTCCTACATGTGATTGTAGGATATTTGGGCCATAGACCAGGATTAACTGAGCCTCCATTGGAGCCAAATATAGTCATTAATTGTTCTCCTGAATGAAATAATCTTACAAGGCTAAATTTGTACTCTGTTTTTCGTCTTGAAGTTTTGCTGCATGGTTACATCTTAAGTTACTGGTGTAGTCATGGAGCATGACTAACTAAAGCCTCAAGGAGGAGGAGTCCACAATTGCAATCATGGGTGTAGCTTTCTTCTAGATTTTCCCACCCAGTATTTCAAAAATTCCCAGTAATCATAAATGATGTTCATTGGTTTTTGCAACCAGTTGCTCCTGTTGTAGATAGATAAGATTGCTTGCTCAAAGTAGTGTCATCATATTTTCTGTTATTTTTTATCCTCTTGCAGTTCTGTGCTTGTATGTTGTCTTAGTTAAGGCCTTTAGCTCACATCTGGACCATCAGTTTTAGCCTCTTAACTGGTTCATGTGCTTTTTTTTCTAATCTCTTCTTCCATCCTTGTTCTTACTTGATTTTAATTTTTTTTTTATTTATTTATGATAGTCACAGAGAGAGAAAGAGAGAGAGGCAGAGACATAGGCAGAGGGAGAAGCAGGCTCCATGCACCGGGAGCCCGATATGGGATTCGATCCCGGGTCACCAGGATCGCGCCCTGGGCCAAAGGCAGGCACCAAACCGCTGCGCCACCCAGGGATCCCCTTACTTGATTTTAAAAGCTATTTTTTCATGTCATTCCAGCTAAAACCTTTCAAAAATTGCTTCCTTCTGTCTAAAGCAACTTTTTCCAACTTTTTTTATTAGAAAAATCATGTATCACAGAAAAAAAAGAATTTACACACTTGTTTAGAAATTTTAATTTTTATCCCATTTTTTTTTTTGCATAGTATGATAAAAGTGACTGTAAAGTATTTTATCATGGGTATGTGTAATAAACTTCTTCCTAAACTTTGTTTCTTCCTGCCTTTTTAACCATGTTATCCATATACAGAACTTTGATTTTTCTTATAGATAGGGTTGGTTGTTTTTGTTTTAAGATTTTATTTATTTATTTGAGAGGAGAGAGAACGAAAACTCAAGAGGGAGGTGGAGTGGAAAGGGTAGAGGGAGAGGAAGGAGCAGACTCCCCGCTGAGCAGGGAGCCTGACTTGGGGCTTGATCCCAGGACCCTGAGACCATAACCTGAGCCAAAGGCAGACACTTAACTGACTGAGCCACCCAGGTGCCTCTACAAAACTTTAATCATACATTGTTTACTCAGTGTCCCTTGAACATGTTTTATATTTTTCTGACTCAGTGCCTTTTCCTTTATCTGAGAATACTTATTCCTGGTCATCATTTTCTTTTATCTAGATCTTAGTGTATCTGTATCCTTAAAGAAGGTCCAGTTTATGTTCCTTCCTCTTCCTAAAGTTTCTCCAGCCTATAGTGAGCTCTGAATCCTCTAACTTGTAGCATTTTTTTTAAGATTATTTATTTATTCATGAGAGACACACAGAGAAAGAGAGAGACATAGGCAGAGGGAGAAACAGGCTCTGCAGGGAGCCCGACATGGGATTGAATCCCGGGACTCCACGATCACGCCCTGGACCAAAGGCAGGCACTAAATCGCTGAGCCACCCAGGGTTCCCTGTAGCATTTTTTTGATCTTGTATTTCACTTACAGAAATGAATTATATAGAGACTTATGAATTTACATATGTTTTTAATGAACTTTTTTTTCCCCTAATGAACAGTGCCTAAAGCTTTGAATAAATGTTGAAGCTGTGTTAAAGAAATGATCTGTAGGTAGGTAGTAGTTCCTGTAAATATGTGAATTTGGAATATTCCTTGCAAAAATAGCCTATTCCCTCAGCTGTGCCTGAGCAAAGCTGAGTTGAGTCTGATGTAAAGTCATTCACAGTATCAATACCAACTTATTTGGAATCTAGGAGATTGGAACCTGCATGCTCTTAGGCATATTATTGAAGAGAACTTAATGGTTTTGAGCTCAGGCCTCCGCATCAGAGAGCTTGACTTTACATTTCTACTCTGCCACTTCCTAATTGCAGCACTCTGCATACTCTGTTTCTTCTACTATAAAAAGCAGATGGCAGGGACCCTGGGTGGCTCAGTCAATTGAGTGCCCAACTCTTGATTTCAGCTCAAGTCATGATCACAGGGTCTGCAGATCAAGCCCTGAGTTGGACTCTGCTGGGAGTTTGCTTGTCCAAGCAGGGAGTCTGCTTGAGGATTCTCTCTCCCCTTCCCTCAACCTCCTACCCTGCACACACACACACACTCTCTCTCTGTTGCTGTCTCTCAAATAAATAAGTCTTTTAAGACTAAAAAAAAAAGACTTTAAAAAAAAAAAAAGGCAGATGCCAAGGACTCCTCTTGCAGGGGATTGTTATGAGCTTAATAAATAGTTATCTGTGGAAAGTTACCTGTGGCACAGAGTTAGTGCTCCAAACATTAAAAATATAATAATTTATTATTCATAACAATTATTAATAATCCTTCTCTTGACCTAACAGCTTGGAAGTCTAGCTCATTGTAGAATCTTCTGACAAAGAGGAAAAGACAACAGACTGCAAGCTGGGAGACTCAATTTCTAATCCTGGCTTACTCACCGATTAATTTATTAAAGCCTTTAACATTCAATAATCTGGTTATATCATTGTTATCTGTGTACTTAATTTCAGTGGTTTATAAGCTACTTTAAGTCAAAGACCAAATCTTACTGAATTTTATATTCCACACTGAGGGTTAATAAATCCTGAATGAATACATAGCTCTGTATTCTTATCTGTGAAAATGAGGGGATTGGACTATCTAAGATTCTTTTTTAGCTCAAATATTTTTAACATAGGAGTTAGTGAGTGAAGTGAGCGCCAGCACTGGAGGAGAATTGAGGATCAGAAAATACAAGTTTTATCCTTGACAGATATCTAAAAGCCATACTTAATTTAAGTGGTTAACATGCTAAAATGTTTATACATGATCTCAGGTTTAAATATAATTACTTTTAAGGGAAGTTCATTATCTTTCTATTTATTGAATTTCTATAATATTTCTTCATTATGTACTATGACTTAGATTTACTTAGGCATGGTTTAGTAAACCACTTTTACTGAAGAATGGAAATATAAAGCTAATTGTTTAGTAATACTTTACTTGCTGTCCTTTCATTATGAATTAGATACTTTCATGACTTTTTAATTATTAAATACTCATTATAGAAAGTATTTAAAGTCTTTGAAGGTAAAATGCCAAATACAAATAAAACTCAAATAATACAGAGAAGACTATATAGTGAAAATATTAAATCTACTCATCTGAGTCAATTAATAACTTATGTATGTTTACAGAAACATTTAATAAACATGTACAACACACCTGCATGGGCTTTTATATCCATATCCTTTAAAAAATTATCCTTTAATACCTTATTGTACCTTCATGTCAGTAACCTGGTACGCAGTAGTTGATCAATAAATGTTGTTGTAGGGCAGCCCGATGGCTCAGTGGCTTAGTGCTGCCTTCAGCCCAGGGCGTGATCCTGGAGTCCCAGGATCGAGTCCCACGTCAGGCTCCCTGCCTAGAGCCTGCTTCTCCCTCTGCCTGTGTCTCTGCCTTTCTCTCTCTCTTTCTCTGTCTCTCTCATGAATTAAATAAATAAAATATTATAAAAAATAAAGTTGTAGTTGTTTTTTAAAGATTTTATTTATTTATTGGTGAGAGAGGGAGAGAGAGGCAGAGACACAGGCAGAGGGAGAAGCAGGCTCCATGAAGGGAGCCCGACGTAGGACTCGATCCTGGGACTCCGGGATCATGCCCTGAGCCAAGGGCAGAAGCTCAACTGCTGAACCACCCAGGCGCCCTGATCAATAAATGTTTAATTGAATTAACAGTACTCTTTACCAGTCAGCAACTATTTAATTACGTTTAGATTTTAAAGTACTATATAATTTCCATAAAATGCCTTTTCAGTAATCTGAAACTAATTTTTTTAACTATTATAAAAGTACATCCTGTCATCATTGCTAAAATATTAAAAATGTAAATATAAGAGAGGCTTTCATATGCAATTTATAAAATTAATCTGCATGCTTTAAAGTCATACTGCGTATAATGGATTTAGTTCTTGGATTTAATTTAAAACCCACATACAGGTTTTACCAGTTTGCCAGCTATGATGAAACTTCCGGGCTATTCAGTTTCTTGTGTTATAAAAGTGAATTATTAAGTTACACAATCCTAGAATTTGAAGAAATGCTTTGTGGTATACTTCATACTAGAATATGGTAGATTTTTTCTAAATAAAAGAGGTTACAGTTTTCAAACTGTTTTAGAGTATTTGGAAAGGTACTTACCCTGGAAAAGAATTGTGGCTGAATTTGAAGAAGTATATTTCTCTTGGCTATAGTATTATTGTATTATTATAATAATACAATGTATAGTATTATTATAATAATAATTATTATTATTATACTGTTATTGCTCTGAAAATCCAAAGTACATTGTATTTCTTTAGTCTGAAAATCCAAGTGCATTATATTTACAAAATACAGGGTTAGTTCAGTCAAAATTGAAATTACTGTTTTCATTAGTGTAGGGTTTTTTTTTTTTTTTTGCACTTGCTTTGGCAGCACATATTCTAAAATTGGAATGATACAGAGAAGATTAGCATGGCCTCTGCACAAGGATGACACGTAAAGTAGGGTTGGTTTGTTTTTGTTTTATCTGACATGGTAAAACAAATTTTAATGAATTAGGAGATTTTTACTTTTGTGACATCATAGTTATTATTTAGAGAGGAGTTAGATCTTTTTTCTTGGAAAATATGAAGTTGTTGGCTTGGACTAAAAAAAAATTTAGAAACGGCAGCCCGGGTGGCTCAGCGGTTTGGCTGCCCAAGGTGTGATCCCAGAGACCCAGGATTGAGCCCCACGTCGGGCTCCCTGCATGGAGCCTGCTTTTCTCCCTCTGCCTGGGTCTCTGCCTCTCTCTCTCTCTCTCTCTCTCTCTCTCTCTCTCTCTCTCTCTCTTTCTCTGTGTCTCTCATGAATAAATAAAATCTTTAAAAAAATGTTGGGAAATATTTTTCAATGGCCATAATAATACCAACTTGAAAATTAAACTGTGTGTTTGCTTTCCTCAAGTACTCTCCCATTGTATAGATGAGTTCTTTGAAACTTTGAAAGAAATAACAACAGTATAATGGAGGAATAATGTATGGTGGCTAATTAAACACCTCTAATCTAGGCCTATCTGTATGATTAAACGTATTATGAAGAGAAAGAGAAAAACTTAGAAAACTAATAATAGATGAATACTTAACATAATAAAAAATATTTATCTGAAATCAACAACCAACATCATCCTTAACATTCAATGAAAATCAGGACTAAGTGATAACTGATGTCACAATACCAGAATATTGGTTGATAATAGTAGATTCTTTTGAGTGTACATGTTTTAATACATATGTTGGAGACAGCAGAATGAGGAGCTAAGACATGTGACTAAGAGTAGAGAATGTAGTACTCAAGCTGAGTTTCTGGTTAGGGCAGTAATGGCCAGATAAACTCACGCATCAGGAAAATCTAGATATTAGCTACATGGTCAAAGAATGTGAATAGAAGACTCACGCACACGCTTAAAAAAGGTAGATGGCTGATATATTTTTCAGAGTGTTCAAGTTCACCAGGAATCAGAGATGCATAATTAAGCAAGATACAGTTTTATAATATGTTAAACTGGTGAGATTTAAAATAATACCAAACAGGGCAGCCCGGGTGGCTCAGCGGTTTAGTGCCGCCTTTGGCCCAGGGCGTGATCCCAGAGTCCCAGGATCAAGTCCCGCATTGGGCTCCCTGCATGGAGCCTGCTTCTCCCTCTGCCTGTGTCTCTGCCTCTTTCTCTTTGTTCTCTCATGAATAAATAAATAAAATCTTTTAAAAAAATTAAAAAATAAATAAAAATAATACCAAACATTGGCATTATATACTGCTGATGGAACTTAGATTGCTATGTATACTTACTTTGGGAAGCAGTTTAAGCAATAAATAGCAGTAGCCTTAATGATATGGCAAATTCTCACTATATAAGCCTCAACTTCAAAGAGTAGAGGGAAAACAAAAAAATTTTTTGTCATTTAAGACAATAATAGTAGCTATCTTCGAGTATTACAACTGTAATTATTAAAATCTAGGAGTCCGTGGATTCTATCAGTGTTTAAGAAGTTTTATTTTTCCCCCACATTTTAAAAATTTCAAAACTTAAAAGTTGAATTTTACTACCCATATACCCCCACCTAGGTTACAAAATTCACGTTCTACTGTACTTGCTTTATCTTGTATCTAGGTATTTCTCCAACCCTCTTGTTTATCCAAAAATCCATCCTATTTTTTATCCATTTCATTAAGCTGCAGATATCAATATACTTTCTTCTAAATACTTTGGTATGCGTGTCATTAAAAAGAGCTCAATATTTAGAATTCTTTTATTTTTCTTTTGAGGTAAAACTTAAAGACAATAAGATATGTAAGTTTTAAGTGTACCATTTCATGAGTTTTGAATCCTGTCAAGGTATAGAACATTACTTTCTCCCCTGAAAGTTCCCTCATGCTCCTTCCCAGTTAGCCCCCCACTCTAAGAACTACTATTATGATTTTTTCTGCTATAAATTACTACTATTGCCTGTTCTAAAACACCACTTAAATGAACTTATACAGTATGTACTCGTGTGTAAGGCTTCTTTCATTCAGCATCATGATTCACTCATGCTGTTGTATATATCAGTAGTGTTGTTTTTTTTTTTTTTATTGCCGAGTAGTGTTCCTGAGTTCAGCCCATTTTTAATGTGAAATTTTTTCTTTTTTTAACTAATCTCTCCGCCTAGTGTGGGGCTCAAACTCAAGACCCCAGGATTAAAGGGGAATATTCTACCAACTGAGCCAGCTAGGTGCCCCTTTATGTACTTTTGATACTTCTGTGGTTACTATTGTTATTTGATATTTCTTGGCTTATGCTTAAAAGAAATTATGCAATGATAAGGGATACTATAATATTTGGGGTTTTTTTGTCATTTTTGTTTATGCTGTCTTAAAACTTAATAGCAAATTACTGTTTATCAGGTATAATTGTGAGGAAATTAAATGTTTCATTTAATAGAAACACAGTGTTCTAAGAATGTTCTTGCTGGTCCCTTACCTCCTAGCCTGCCTGACCCCTTGTAGCTTCTGTACATTGAAACCTTACTACTTACACCAAACTAGTCGAGCACTTTGAAAATTCCATATACTTGTTTGTTCTTTCCTCATTAGTTGACTTGGTAGACATTTATTGTTTAGTGCTCAGTTTAACATATTTTCTGATTGAAGCCTTCCACCGCCTCATTGAATCTGGGAGTCGCTGATAGTGAAGTGGGATCCAGGAGACAAGACATTTTTGTTTAAAAAAAAAAAAAAAACAATAACAAGAAAACAACTACATTACAGAGATCTAGTAAGAGTTGAGATGTTTTGTATAAATTAATTTTCCATTTCTACTGTTTTGCTTTTCTGCATAGTATCTTTTGGCAGACAGTATTTTTATCTGTTTTTTCACTGCTATGTATCCAGAATCTACAATAGTGCCTGGCACAGATTAGGTGCTCTGTTAATATTTGGTGAATGAATAAATAACACCCTTTAAAACCATTAAAAGCACCCCTAGCTTGGGGAATCATATAAAAACAGCCCTCAGGGGATCCCTGGGTGGCACAGTGGTTTGGCGCCTGCCTTTGGCCCAGGGCGCGATCCTGGAGACCCGGGATCGAATCCCACGTCGGGCTCCCAGTGCATGGAGCCTGCTTCTCCCTCTGCCTGTGTCTCTGCCTCTCTCTCTCTAATTCTATGTGACTATCATAAATAAATAAAAATTAAAAAAAAAAAAACAGCCCTCAGGCCACATTTGGGTCAGGCCTTAGCTGGTCAAACCCTGTTCTAACACATTATCT
Organism: Nyctereutes procyonoides; assembly: GCF_905146905.1. Lineage (NCBI taxonomy): Eukaryota > Metazoa > Chordata > Mammalia > Carnivora > Canidae > Nyctereutes > Nyctereutes procyonoides. Next base: position 14,297,559 of record NW_026575082.1, on the reverse strand, counting down.
CCTTTAACAAATGAATATTTTTAAATTACAGAAAATAGAGAAAGCAATTTAACATTTTTCAGAATGTATTCTGAGTAACATTATTTCCTTGCGATAATAAATAGGTATTATTCAAAAAAGGAATGTGATGGACAAATGATTTTGGAAAACGCTATCTTATTTTGCTTTACCTCAGGACTTTTATGGATCTTTGATATACTGATGTACACTATAAAACCTGAGATATTGCACGCACACAACACGTGTGTGTGCGCCTTTATTTTTTCTTTTTTAAAAACTTTTCTTAGCATCTTGAGGCATAAGGACCTTTGTGAAAAATATTGAGGGAACTGATTAAGTTTATCTTGTCTTCATTTTGGAAGGATATTTTTGAATACAGAATTTGAATTGCATTTTTTCTTCTTGCACTCCAAAGCTGTTGTAGCTTTTTAAATTATTCGTTTCATTTATTTATTTATTTATTTATTTATTTTTTGATGAATTAATTTTTATTGGTGTTCAGTTTACCAACATACAGAATAACACCCAGTGCTCATCCTGTCAAGTGTCCCTCTCAGTGCCCGTCACCCATTCACCCCCACCCCCTGCCCTCCTCCCCTTCCACCACCCCTAGTTCATTTCCCAGAGTTAGAAGTCTTTATGTTCTGTCTCCCTTTCTGATATTTCCCACACATTTCTTCTCCCTTCCCTTATATTCCCTTTCACTATTATTCACATTCCCCAAATGAATGAGAACATACACTGTTTGTCCTTCTCCGATTGACTTACTTCACTCAGCATAATACCCTCCAGTTCCATCCACGTTGAAGCAAATGGTGGGTATTTGTCGTTTCTAATGGCTGAGTAATATTCCATTGTACATAAACCACATCTTCTTTATCCATTCATCTTTCGATGGGCACAGAGGCTCCTTCCACAGTATTCGTTTTATTTAGACAGAACTTAAGTATCTTAAAATTTCCCCATTTAGAGCATATGATTCAATTGTTTTTAGCATGTTTAGAGTTGTGCAACTATCACCTAATCTAATTTTAGATCATACTCATTACCCCAAAAAGAAATTTCTCACCCATTATCACACATCCTATTCACCCTTACCCTTAAACCCTAGGAAATTACTTAATCTACTTTCTGCCTCCTTAGATTCACCTATTTTGTACATTTCTTACATGTAGTATATGGTTCTTTTGTGACTGGCTTCTTTCACTTAGCCTATGTTCAAGTTTCATCGTGTTCTAGCATATATCAGTATTTCAGTCCTTTTTTTTTTTTTTTTGGAGAATAGCATTCAACCATATGAATATATATGCTACATTTTATTTCTCTATTGATCAGTTTATAAGCATTTTGTGGTTTCCACTTTTTTTGCTGTTGTGTATACTGCTGCTGTAAACAATCATGTACAAGATTTTGTGTGGACATACGTTTTCATTTGTTTTAAATGGAAGAGGAATTGCTTGGGTCATATGGTAACTCCAGTGTTTAGCCTTCTGAAGAACTGCATTTTACATTCCCACCAGCAGTATATGAGGGTTCAATTTCTCTGTATCTTGACCAACACTTGGATTTGTCTTTCTGTTAAAGTAAGGTATAATTCATATACCAAAAATTCACCATTTTAAAGTGTACAATTCAGTAGTTTTAGTGTATTTACAAAATTGTACAATCATCATTATTCTGTATTTCAGAACACTTTAATCACCCCCAAAAGATATCCTATACCCGTTAGGAGTCATTCTTCTCTGTCACCAGCCCCTGGCAAACCATTGATCTATTTTATGTTTTATGGATTTGTCTATTCTAGATATTTCACATAAGTGAAATCATACAATAAATGGCCTTTTGTGTCTGGCTTCTTTCACTTAGCATGTTTTCAGGGCTTATATATGTTGTAGCATGTGTGAAATAATACTCTATGGTTATATCCCATTTTATTCATTCATCAGTTGGACATTTGATTCGTTTGTATTTTGTTGCCATTGTGAATAATGTTTTAGTGAACGTTCATGAACAAGTTTTTGTGTGAATATAGGTTTCCAGTTTCTTGGGTATATGCCTAAGTACATATTACATGGGAATTCTATATTTAACTTGTTGAGGAACTGCCAAACTTTTACCAAGAAGTCAAGCCATTTTAAATTCCAACCAGCAGTGTATGTGGGTTCTGCATTCTTTACATCTTCTGAAACACTTGTTAGTATCTGTGTTTTTGATTATAGCCATCTAGTGGGTTTGAAGTGGTAACTCATTGTAGTTTGGTTTTCATTTCCCTGATGATTAATGATGTTGAGCATCCTTCAGTATACTTATTAGCCTTTCATGTATCTTCTTTAGGAAAATGTTTAAATCTTTGCCCATTTTGAAGTTGTGTTCCTTTTTGGTTAAATTATAGTGTTTTGGGAACCCTGGGTGGCGCAGCGGTTTAGCGCCTGCCTTTGGCCCAGGGCGCGATCCTGGAGACCCGGGATTGAATCCCACGTTGGGCTCCCGGTGCATGGAGCCTGCTTCTCCCTCTGCCTCTCTCTGTCTCTCTCTCTGTGTGTGACTATCATAAATAAATACAAATTATAAATAAATAAATAAATAAATAAATAAATAAATAAATAAATAAATAAATTATAGTGTTTTATATTTTGTAGATATAAGTTCTTTATCAGATGCTTGATTTGTAAATATTTTCTCACATTCTGTAGATTGTGTTTTCACTTTCTATATGATGACTTTTTTTTTTTTCCTAATTCCAGTGTAGCTAACATACAGTGTTATATTAGTTTCAGGTGTATTATATAGTGAGTCAAGAGTTCCATATATTACTGTTCAACGAAATAAATATAATCTTAATCCCTTTAAACTATTTCATGCATCTCACCACCCTCCTCCCCTCTGTTAACCATCTGTTTGTTGTCTGTATTGAAAGAGTGTTTTTGATTTGTCTCTTCTCTTATTATTTTTATTATTTATTAATTTCACAGTTCTGTAGTTCAGAAATCCAAAATGGGTGTTGTGATAGGCGAAATGGGCTGAAATTAGGGTATTGGCAGGTCTGTGTTTTTTCTGGAGTTTCTAGGAAGCCTTTAAATAGCTTCTAGAAGTTGCCTGTATTCCTTGGCTTATGACCCATTTCCACTTTTAAGGACCTCTGCTATTACACTGGTCCAACCTGAATAATCCAGGATAATCGCTTTAAGATCAACTGATTAGCAATCTTAATTCCATCTATATGTAAAATAACAGATTCATAGAGAAGCCAGGGATTAGGATTTTTTTTTTTTTACCTACCACATTGCTAATGCTTTTGTGTTGCACCTAAGAAGTCATGGCCTAAGCCAAGGACACAAATAATTGCTTCCATATTTTCTACTAAAAGTTTTTTTATTTATTTTTAAATATTTAATTTATTTATTCATGGGAGACGATAGAGAGAGAGAGAGAGAGAGAGGGAGGCAGAGACATAGAGGGAGAAGCAGGCTCCATGCAGGGAGCCTGATGTGGGGCTCCATCCAGGGACTCCAGGATCACTCCCTGGGCCAAAGGCAAGTGCTAAACTGCTGAGCCATGCAGGCGTCCCTCCTACTGAAAGTTTTATAGTTTCACGGTTATATTTAGGTCTGTGATCATTTTTAATTAGTTTTTGTTTAATGAATAATCGTCCACTTGCCTTCTTGGACATGTGGATATCTGTATTATTTTTTTTTACTTTTATTTTTTTATTTTTTATTTTTTGATATCTGTTTATCCCAATACCATCTGTTGAAAAATTCTGTAAATCTAAAATCAAGAAGTATGATTCCTCTCTCCTTACTCTTTTTCAAGATTAGTTTGGTTTGGGGGAACCTGGCTGGCTCAGTCAGAAGAGCATGCGGCTCTTGATCTTGGGGTTGTTAAGTTTAAGCCCCATGTTGGATGTAGAGATTACTTAAATAAATAAACTTAAAATAAGTCAATCAAATAAAGATAATTATCATATGAACTCACTCATGTGGAATTTAAGAAACAAAGCAGAGGATCATAGGGGAAGAGAGGAAATAAATAAAACAAGACAAAATCAGACAGAAACCAACCATAAGAGACTCTTAATCAGGAGACTGAGGGTCGCTGGAGGGGGAATGGGGTAACTGAGTGATGGGCATTAAGGAGGGCACGTGGTGTAATGAGCACTGGTATCATATAAGACTGACGAATTTTTTTTTTTAAATTTGCCTTAGGATTGTTCATTGCTAGTATATAAAAATTTAAATTTTGTGTGTTGATCTTGTGTTCTGCAACTTTGGTAAATTTAGGTCTTATGATCTTTTAGTGGATTTCTTAGTTTTTTTTTTTTTTATATTTAAAATAGAAATAGTTTTACTTCTTTCTTTCCAATCTGGATGCCTTTGGTTTCCTGGAGTTTTTATGAGAAATCAGCAGTCATTCAAATTACTCTTTCTCTATATGTAAAAATATTATTTTTCTCTGACTACTTTTAATTTTTTTTTTTTTTTTTTTGGCTTTCAGCAATTTGATTATGTTGTGCCTAAGTTTCTGTTCTCCTTATTGTCATTGGTGTTCTTTGAGCTCATTGAGTTTGTGTCTGCCCCATTTCTTGTTTTATCTATTGTTGACTCCAGTTTCACATATGTCGGATCTTTGGCTGTTGTCTCATGAGTCCCTGAGGCTCTGCTAATTTTTTTTTTTTCAATCTTTTTTTCTCTCTGTGCTTGAGTTTGGATAATTTCTGTTACTCTGTCTTGAAGGCCACTGACTCCTTTTCAGTTATTTCCATTTTCTTATTAAACTGTTTAAAGAGTTTTAAATTTCAGATAATTTTGTTTTTAGAATTTCCATTGGCATTTTTTTATAGTCTCAATTTTTCTAAGATTCCCTCCTTTCTTTCATTGTGTGCACATATTCCTTTATTTCACCGAGCATAGTTTTAATAGTTATTTTGAAATCTTAGTGTACTAAGCATAGTTAGTAATGATTTTAAAATCTTGGTCTACTAATACCAACGTCTGGATTATCTTCAAGTTGGTCCCTATTGATTGTGTTTAGTCTTGAGACTGTGTCACATTTTATTGGTTCTTGTGTATATAGTAGTTTTGGACATAACACAAATCAAGTGTGTTATGTTGTGGAGATAGGGTTTTATTCTGTTTTTTCAAACGGTGTTGTGTTTTTTCCTAAGAAATTATTTTCTTGACTTCAGCCTGCAAACTCAGATAGTAGCTTAAATGTCATTTTACATTTGTTTTTTTGTTTTTTGTTTTTTTTTTTTTTTTTTGAGTTTTTTTGTCTTTAGCTAGACTGGTTGCAGTCTACCCCGTGTGTGCATTGTTCAGGAGTTAGCCAGAGATTTGGGCAGGAAAACTGGAGTTGTTTTGAAGTAGCTTAATTGGCATTAACATTTTTGTCTTGGTTTATTGTTTTAGTAGAATTTAGAATCATAGCTTTTTAAATGAAAAATAATCGTAGGTAAATAATTTCCAATGTTTTATCTTAACAAATAATAAGTTTCTTTTATTTTTCTTATTATTACAGATCGAGCTGGGAGCATCAGTACTCTCGATTCTTTAGACTTTGCAAGATACTCAGATGATGGTAACAGGGAAACAGATGAGAGAGTGGCAGGTGAGTCACATTGTGAAGACAGATTTGGAATCTTTGACATTCAAGAAATTAAAAAATGACTTGAGGAATTCTCTTCCTTCTACAATTTGGTATGTGAATATAATTATGTAGTTATTACACAAAATTATGTTACTAATTTGTTGGCTGTAAGGAACATCTGAACCCTTAACTTGCTCTTCCAATTGTGCTGTGGGTTTTTGGTAATACACACCTAAAATTTGTTGAGTTTTGCTTGTGCCCAACAGTTTACAACCATATAGTTCTAACTGGTATTAAGCAGGTTTAAGGTAGCTATGGTATATTGCAAAGTTAATTGGACCTTTCTCTTCCTCATTCTTTGATCTTCCAAACCGGGCATGATATTTAGGTGTTGTATATCAGCACAAGATTACTGATTGTAAAAATTGGTTGAAATACTTCTGTGCTGGCTAGTGAATAAAAGTTGGTGTTGAGACCTCAAGGTGCTGCTCCCTAGCCATCATAGCACCTCCAGAAATTTCCCTTGACTTTCCTATGAGCCAGAAAATAAAGGTTAATACTTGGTACAGCAGGGGCCTCCAGGACCTCGCTTATTCCAGTAAGAACACCAACATTCTTTCTAAATACTTAGTTATACCAATCTCATTCCCCTCTCCACCTTCCCACCTGTTCTGTCCACATCTAATGAAGCCAGTTAGATTCTGGTCCAGGTTCCACCCTGGAAATTATCTGTGTAGCAGCCCTGGCTCCTTTTAGTGTCAAAAGTTTGGTATCTGTCGAGTGCTTCAAAGCTATGGCTATCTATAATTGAAGACATTCTTGAGTGCTTTGCAGGAATTGTAGTTTTCATAGGACATTGGCTCTTAGATGGGGAAAGCAGACAGACATCAATTAGGTAGTTTGATCTCCACCAGAATGATGGGCACTCCTGGAGCAGGAGGATTGCCACATAGGACAGGTGGGGGTAATGGGGGCAATATGGTATCAGGGAATACCCATAATGTGGATTCCTTTCTTGACAACTCTGTTGAACTTTTCTTCCATTTACTGGGACAAGTTTGTTACAGTCTACCTAATGTTTACCTGTCATGGTCATTATGAATAAAAGTGAGTACTAATTTTTATGTAGCACTTGCTCTATTGTAATCACTGTTCTAAATGTGTATTAACTCATTGATTTGGGTTGTCATCATGCTCTCCTCCCCAGGAGACTAAGACATTCAGAGGGATTATTTAAGACTTAAATAGCAAGGCTAGAATTCAAATACAGATAGCCCAGCAACAGAGCTCACAACTGGCTTTGCCATGTAGTAGTATATCATAACAGGAAGGATGAGATTTGACCTGATTATAAATGATATTTCAGTATATGATTTTCATTCATTACTCAAGAATAAAGATATTGAATAATTATAGATCTTAGATGGTATTGTATGAGTTAGAAAAAAAATGATGTAACTTTTATTTCAGCAGGAGCTAAGAGAAGATTCAGCAGTGTAAATAGTAGTGATATCACTTAAATGGGAAAGCCATTGAAAGAGTTTGAGGTGGCTCCCTATATCAAATCAAGATTTAGTCATAAGCGTTATTTATTGACTTGTATCAAAACAGTAAATCACATCAGTTTTGTCTAAAAATTAACAAATTAAATGGAAATTATTCAAATAATTTTAGGACTAATTTATCCTACTTATTTTATAATTTGGTAAGTCACCTTGTATTATATATTTATGTAGTATATGTTAGATATTAGATATTTTATGTTATATGTTAGAATTAATATATGGTAGTTTATTAGATTAACCAAATATGTCTGGTTTTGTATATTGTATTACTGTTCAAATGGTTATATAATTAGAAAGTAACTCCTACCGAAAATAGATCACATAATTGTTTTCTTTCTTTTTATTTCCATTTGAAAACCCAAATTATAGATTTAGTCAGATGTAAGAGGTTCATTATTCTTGTTATTTAGGTATTTTTAGTGTTTCTAATTAGGAGAAACATTACCGATGTAAAAGCAACATGTTATAACCAAGCATACCTAAGCATGAAATGTTACAAATACATGATGGTTTTGACCTTATATTTTTAATCTAAAAATTATACTCTGTTTCTAGGTTTGAGGAGATAAAGTAAGTTTTGATCATTATACAGTGCTAATATATAAATAAATGTTTTTATCTTCATTGGAAAAGGGAAGAAAAACGTGTTATTACAAGAGAATAACTTTCAGACTTTCAGTGCTCTTGTACCATAGTTTGTAATTGAACCAAATGTGATATTTGGGTGAAACTTAATGAAAAAGTTTTAATTAATCACGATTCCCATTTCCAAAAAGGTTTGTAGGTCTTTGCTAACCATTGGTAGGAACTTAAAAGCTTATCAACAGACCGATAATCCAGAAAAGATCCTGTCGACTGTGATTGGATCACATGTAAACCTCACTAAGAAAGAACAGAAATTTCTTTATTAAGTTTTTCTATACCTGTCTTGGGCAGAAGGAGGTTATAGATAACACAGATATTGAGTCCATTGACCCTCCACATAAATGTAGGGTCTGCTCCAACCTTTATTCAGCTGCTGCTGTTTATAAGACAGAGATACTGTTTGTTTTCAGCATAATTCTTACCATCTTTTTCTTAAATTTAAAAATCTGATTATTTTATCAAGTCTATATAGGTTTTCCTACAAAGAGGAAGACATCTCTAAATAAACTGATGTTCATTGGGCATCTGCTCTGTGTCAGGCACTGTGTAGGATGCTTTGTATAAAGTATTTTATTTGATCTTGTTAACAATCCTGAAGAATAGGTCATGATATTCTTATTTTATAGATGGGAAAACTGAGGCTCACCACGATTGACAGATCCGCCAAGTAGCCTCCATATGATAAGGGATCAGGGTATGAACACATAAGTTTTGTTTTGTTTTGTTTTAAGATTTTTTATTTATTTATTCATGAGAGACAGAGAGAGAGAGGCAGAGACACAGGCAGAGGGAGAAGCAGGCTCCATGAGGAAGCCAGATGCCACTCAGGCTTCCCTGAGCACATAAGTTTTTATTCCAGAGCCTACAATTTATTTTTTAGTACCAGGCTGTAGCTTTGACCTATCTATACATTCCTGTGGGTAGATAGTCAAATTGTCTCTTTCCTGTAAAAGACTATTTCAACGTAGCCATTTTCTTTTAAAAGAAGTAAACTTTTTAAAAAAGATTTTATTTATTTATTTGAGACAGGGAGAAAGAGAAGCACAAGCAAGAGGGGGGCACAGATGCAGAGGGAGAAGCAGACTCCCTGCTGAGCAGGGAGCAGACTTGGGGCTCAGTCCCAGGACCCTGAGATCATGACCCAAGCCAAAGGCAGACGCTTAACCAACTGAGCCGCCCCAGTGCCCCTAAAAGAAGTAATTTTTTAAAACCTTTTTATTTTAGGGACGCCTGGGTGGCTCAGCGGTTGAGCATCTACCTTGGCTCAGGGCATGATCCTGGAGTCCTGGGATCAAGTCCCACATCGAGCTCCCTGTGTGGAGCCTGCTTCTCCCTTTGCCTGTGTCTCTGCCTCTCTCTCTGTCTCATGAATAAATAAATAAAATCTTCAGTAAAAAAAACTTTTTATTTTAAATAGCTTCCATTTCTGAATTTAGAACTGTAAATTTTCACATAAAAATGAGTTCAAAAGTAGTTGACATGAAACTGAAATGAGCTTAACCTAACTGAGCTTCTGTATATTAAAGAAATCTAGTGTTACTTGGTGCATGTATAGGGCACCTCTTAAATTTTTAAGTTTTCTTAAAGATAGCAAGGGACATGTATGTTCTAAATGTTGGGATTGCCATTTTAAAATTTATTTTAGACATTCTAAGCATCTGTTATGTGTTAGGTACTAGATATGGAAACATGAAATAGATAAAGTTTCTGCTCTCAAGGAATTTGTCCTGAAAAATGTCTATAATAAAATAAATGTTTGGTACTTTAGAAACAGTGGTGAGAGACTTGTTAATTTTGGAACCACCTATAACCGTGTCTCAGTTTCACATGATCCATCTTTTAGCATCAGAGTCTCTGACTATCCATTTATTCAACTAATATTTGTTGAGTATTTATTCTATACTCACGGTATTATGCTGTTGTATTAACAGTTTTCAACAAAACAGACATTTGAAGCCTCTATAAAGCTTACATAATCTAGTAGACCTTCTAAAATGACTTTCATATTTTTGCCTGGGAAATAAACTGGCCTGTCCACTGATTAAGAAACAGCATCAATAGCCTTCTCTTCCCTTAGCTATTGGCCTCAACGTATATATCCATATTTATCATATTAAATGAACCTATTTGTTTCCTGATGTATTTCTCCTCTAGTAGAGGTATTTATGACTTCCTATTAGTAGTACTTTTGTTTTTCTTATTTTGAGGCTTACTTAAATCTTTATGATTTTAATTGAAGTAGATGCTCAAACAAGACTTTAATATGGTTGAAAGGTATTATAATTTATATGATAAGTCAAAAAGTTCTGAACTAGGATAATTTTCAGAGACAATTGAGATGAACAGTTTTTTAGGGGGGTTACTTTAGGGGTGGAATTAATATGGCTTGGCTTGGACATTTAATTAACGTGGACTAAGCACAGTGGATAAGTGAAGAGTAATTTCCAGGTTTCCTATTTGGATATCTGTATAGACAGTGGTGCCATTAATGGAGAGAGGCTGCCGGAGGAAAAAGGAGAGCAGATTTGAGAGGAAGATGATAAAATTCATTTAGATAAATCAAATTCAAAACTTAGGAGACATTCAGGTGGGCATCTCCTAGAGATAATTAAGTAGGTCTGTATCTTTGGGAAAAGGTAAAGATTTTTGAGTCTTCAGAGTACTTGTCACAGTTAAAACCATGAGTGGATGTCATCCCAGTGGGATATGTAGGCCAAGAAAAGGGCCAAGATGATACCTTGGAAAACACCAGCTTTGAGATGAGTGATTAGAGGAATCTGTATGAGAACCTGAGCAGGAAAGATAGTAATAATAAGAATTTTGGGTTTTTTTTGTTTTTTTTTTCTTTTAAGGTTTGGGGAAGATGATTTTCCCCCCACTGAAATAAATACAGAAAACTAAATGTCTATAAACTATAGAGATTGCTTCTTGCTTCTGTTCATTTATTTTTCACTATTTACTAAGTCATGCCAATACTACTATTCCATTCTAAAGTCTATAATAGGCAGAGAGAATTCTCTAAACCCCGGAGGGGTGGTAAATCCCTACAGTTGTAGGATTTCTGTATAATTTTTAGGAATAGATTTTTATTCTAACAATTTTAAAAGAATCTTCCAATCTTAGCATTCTGTTCCTGGGATAATAAAATAACTATTAAAAAGGGGGAAGTGGTATTTTACTATGAAGTCAAATGACTTTATAGTCAGAAAAAAAAGATCCAGGGAATTCTGACTTGAAAGAAGATGGTTTCATGTCTACTATGGGAAGGACCTTGACTCAGTTTTGTTGATTTGAACTCTTCAGTAAACAGGAGTGAGAATAAGAAAAGTACTTGACTCTGATCAGAGTCCTGTCAGAATTATGGAAGTTTTTTCCAAAATAATATTTTGAGTTTCATGCCAGGATGATCAAAGACTAGCAGACATTTCAAGATAATACAGTGATATATTGATTGGGGCCACAAGGGATTGATATTTTTTTCTGTTTTGAAATTTAACACTCTACCTTTCATGTAAAGTCACGAGGATATAATCTTTAAACATTCAGGTACCTCTGACAGTATACAGTATTCCAACTCCTGCTGGAAAACAACAATTTCAACTACTAGAGTTGTTTATACTGAAAATTATTAATTATTTTGATAAGATTATAATATGCAATAATAGAATATACCTACATATTTGCAGTTATTAGTTTAATTCCAATAAAATTGCCTTCAGTAGGGTTAAACTAGTAGTAGAGGATTGAGATGGTGGAGTGAGCAGGTCACCTGGGTAGTTGGTTCCTACAGTGTTTTTTACAAACAATACACATCCTCAAACATTTTTATGAAGAATTAAAATATTTGAAAAAGACTTGGAGGTTATTTGGTACAATGTATCTCTTTACAAGATTATTAATTTTGAGCTTTAATTTTTTTAAATAAAGGAGACAAATCCATATATGTTTGAATATAGCTCTTCAGACCTTTCTTGTGAAATTTTCTGATATAATTGTAATTACTTGATCCTACTGTGCCTTTATAGAGATGTACTATAGCTTCAAAGATATGCCTTTGTCTTTTAAAGTCTATATTGTATATTAAGAAACATGCAGCAGAGTGAATTCATTTTGATAAGCACTATCTTTTCAAAGCATTGGTAACGTTTAGTGACATTTGGCAATGTATTTGTAGATGTGCATAAAAATATAAATTCTTGCCGTCTGACATGGGTTTTTCTGGCTTTCTGTGCCTTGATCATTCAGTGTTTTGCTCTTAGTCACCTAAACTTTTCACCAATTGAATTTGAGTTTTTCACAGTTTGTGTTTTAACCCTTTTTTTAATTTATTTTTTTTTCATATATCTATCATTCTGGTGCAGGCATTTCTGATCTGCAATTGTTCTGTAATATGTCTTACTAAATTTGTAAGTAATACTGAAAGCATAATATATATACTGATTTTACTTAAGGTATAGTTAAGTATTTTTAGATCAAAATCAATTATCTAGAGCTTTGAAATTAAAAAAAAAAAAAAGTAAATCTATTTTGTACTTAACACACCGAATGTGTGCAGTCTGACTTTAAACACAAACTCTGTTTCCAGAAGTGTAAGTTTTAGGGAAAATGTTTTAACTTTGTTGCACAGAAATGTTTGCAGATCAGCATTGCTAACTACCAAAAAAGAAATAGTAACATACATGTCATACTTTTAGTTGTGCTTTCATGTTGCTGCAGTGAAGTTCTGTGCATCAAAATAATTGGCCTTCATGTACTAGATGTGATTCAATTACATCTTAAGTTTTTAATGAAAATATGCAAACTGAGTGAATCCTAATTTTTCCATATATTTTTATAGCTTTATTGTCTCTGATAGCATCTCATTTGCCATCTTTTTTGTTTATTAATCAGGAAAAATTGCCATTTTTAAATTTTTTGATTTGTTAGTTTTTATGCAGAACTATTTAAATAGTATAATTTTGTTTAATATCCAGCTGTGACAGAGATCACTTAATTTTCCCAGAGCTTTACTTCACGGAAATGGCTTTTTTCCTCACAGCTAAGTTTGCTTTTTCTTCAGAGCAATATTTATATATTTTAAAGAAAGTTCCCAGTTAAGACACATGTAGTTAAATGTTGCTCGTGATAAAAACATTTTCAAGAGCTTTTAAAAATGTTTCCTCAGTAGTCACATTTATCTTATCAGTAACAAGAGAAGTCTTTTAGTTTCACTAGTTAGTATCTCTTAACATGAAAGCATATCTATTTGGAGAGTTACCAGAAACTTTGAATTCCTGCTTAATTATACTTAGTATCCTTAGTACTGTACTATACTTTTAGAATTGTACACTATCATTTACTTTGGAATGGTCTTAAATAGAAATGAAAAGACAAACTATTTCTATTTCTTTTGGATTTAAATGAAACCTAAAACCATAGGAACATTTTTTAAGATATGTGTTTAACATATCTATGCTTGTTTATAGAAAACATACTTTTGTTGTTAGAAAAACTTACAGCCATCCCAACATTTGTTAAATACTTAAACCAGGTTTCTTCAACATCTTAATGAAGGGATATATTCACTGTTTCTGTATATTGATTTATAACATTATTCTAGATAATGCTTTTAAAAATACTTTTCTCATTTTTAATCCTAAGGTTTTCTTAAAGTATATTTGCTTGAACTTGATCTAAATTTTTGTCTTGTTCCCTAAAATTATGTCACTTGAAAACATTCCATTGCATTTTCTTACCTATGCTCTGTGAAGTACAAGACCCAGATTACTAATATTTTTATTTACCTAAATGAGAGTATGCCATAGATTTTATTTTTAAATAGAGCTGTTCCCTGTCAGACAGCTAGAACATTTGACCAACAATCCCCTGAATTCTAAAACTATGGAAAACATTCACCAGTTTGCTTGCAAACCAACTCTGCTGCATGCGTTCACAAATTTCATAAAGATTGCATGCTTTCTGTTTTCAATACAAATTGTATTTTTTTTTCATACCCATCCTTGCTTTTTATTTTTTAATTTTGTTTCCCTTTTCTTGGTTGGATGCCTGTGTGTGTTTATTCCAAATCCCTGTCCAGTCCTGGAGTTTGAACTACGGAAAGCCAAGGAGACCATTCAGGCCCTCCGAGCCAACCTGACAAAGGCTGCAGGTGGTGTACATAAAACTTTTTTGAGACTTTTTCTACTTTGACAATGTAGAAGTAGCTGAGAAATGTTCAAATGTAAAATAGTAAAGTATTTGTATTTTCTTCCACCAGAACATGAAGTTCCTTTACAGGAACGAAAAAATTACAAATCAAGTCCTGAAATTCAGGTGGGTGAATGACAGACCTAAAAGTATCTTCCACATAAAATGATAGCACAAGTATTAAAGGAGGGAAACTTATAGTATTGTATCTTTTATTTTGCCTGTAGGAACCAATCAAACCTCTTGAAAAGAGAGCTCTAAACTTCTTAGTCAATGAATTTTTATTGAAGAATAACTACAAGCTTACTTCAATAACCTTTTCAGATGAAAATGATGACCAGGTACAATTACTTTTTTTTGTTTTTTTGTTTTTTTTGACAGTGATTTGTTTCCTTTTTCATTTGTATATATTTTCTCTTTTATTTAGTTTCTCTAATTTTTAAGTCATACGTTACGTGTAAGGTAAAATTCTATTAATACTAGTTAGCAAACACTTCTCAGCCCACCCAGTCTGGTATTCTTTTGGCCAAGCACCCATTGCCACACTCAACTGTTACTGTCTTAGTCCCATTGTATCTGTTTTTCGCCTTACTAATATCTCCACCTTCTAAACTTCTCCGTTTTCATGTCAGTCATCTCTCTTACCTACTGCTTTAACTCCTTTGTTATCATTTATAAATTTATAAGCCCTCTCAACTTTCTTTTTAGTTTATCCTCTGCCTACCTCTCCAACATTATCTTTTGCCTCTTCATTATAATCTTGCCATACAGAAGGGCTTGCATCCCCCTCAACATATCTGGTTCCTACAGAGTTTTCTGCTTTTGTTCATTCTTCCCCTTGTCTCTGAAATAATTAGTTCTCCTATCTCTTTATTGCCATGTGCCTTGTGAATACCTAAACCTTTTCCAAGGGAGAGCACAGGTCATCACCTTTCCAAAACCTTTCCTTCTGTCTCAAGACAGAAACTGACTCCTTTCTCTGAATTCTTGATAGTTTTTTAGTTATAATATCTATAATAATTCAGATTCTACCTATTTCCTTATGTCTTTGAAGACTGTAAAAGCCCCTGAGTGGTTTCCCAAAAAAGTATAAAAAGTTAAAGATATCAAATTAGTACTAAATTTTGATGTATTGGAGAAAGAGAATGGTAGGGCAATATATTTGCATATAATCTGGAATTTTATTAAGCTCTTCAAAAAATCTTTGCTCATAGAATGCTTGAGATGACATACCTTTTTGTACCTCAGTAATAAAATTGTGTTAGATTGAATTCAAGTGAATATTTCATATGTGATAAATCAAAGAATAGCTATTTGGATTCTGAAATTTTTCAGAAGCATTTTTAATAATATAAGTTGGATTCAAACAGCTATAGAAGGCAAGCAGGTTAAATTGCTTGCTTACCCACCAGAGATTACACTAAATGTATACAGGTTAAAATATTAAAGAAAGGAAGAACAAAATTAATCCCATCAATTAGTTTACTTATAAATAATGGGTACAACTTATAAACTAAGATTTTCTTAATAGAGACATGTTCTATGACTTCATGCAAATATTTAAGTATGTTTTACCAGCTTGAAAGTTAACACAATCTTAAAAGTTAAGGGTTTGCATTTTTGAGAGATTTAATAAATAAAAAGATTGTATATGCAACATCTTGACATCTTAGGCAGTTTAACCTGTTTACTTAGACTATCAGGAAACTTAGAAGAAGAATATCAGGCAGTAGAAGATGTAAAGTAAGTTTAATGATGATATTTTCCCACTTGGAACATACACTTTGACATTACAACAAAATTATGATTATCTTGGGTTTTCAAGATACTAGCTATAAGGAATATAATGAATCTTAAAAATGCAGGATAAAATTTCTCCAGGTTTTAAAAATATTATCATTTATATTTTAGGATTTTGAACTCTGGGATGATGTAGGATTAAACATTCCAAAACCTCCAGACTTACTGCAGCTCTACCGAGATTTTGGAAATCATCAAGTGACTGGGAAAGACCTTGTGGATGTGGCCAGTGGTGTAGAAGAAGATGAATTAGAGGCTCTTACACCAGTTTTAGGCAACCTTCTTCCAAGCCTTGAAACTCCTCAGACTGTAGAGGTGAGCAGTATTAATTAACTAGTCAGGTCCACAAAAACTATTTAAATTGTATAAAAGCATGCTATGAGATCCTGAGTTTCTGTTTTTCTCCCATTTTGATTTTAGAATTCCTTGCTAGTACAGAAATTAGAAGATAAAATTAGTTTATTAAATAATGAAAAATGGTCTTTGATGGAGCAGATCAGAAGACTTGAAAGGTTAGTACTCAATCATCATTTCTAAAAACACCTCTTAAAGGTTGTAAAGAAATTAACAGATTTTATAAATATATAAAATAATACTTAAGTTGTAAGACATAATTTTTAATATTCTAGTACTTTTAAAAGAAAGTTTTAAAATTGTTTTGTATATTTAATATATTCTTTTTCCCCAAAAAATGTTATTAAGGCATCATAGTAATCATGTAACTAATTAATTCTTGGAAGCAAGGAACATGGTTTTCACTTCCCCATGGTTGTGTCAGTATTAATAAAATAACTCCTTCACACTAATGTTGTAAACATTTCCCACTGATTATTTCATTTAATTCTTATTAATATCCTGTCAATTAGATGGAATTATTCCCATTTTCAAATACAGAAAAGAAGGTTATAAGCCAGTTCAAAACAGAATTTATGAGGCTATTTTTATGCTTCATGGTAAGCATTTGTAGTTATACTTTTAGGTATATGAAGCATTCGTGTATAGAGTACAGAAAAGATTAATCAGTTGTCAAACAATTTTCAATTAATGTGTGATGCTTTTAATGCATAAAACCTAATATGAAAAAAAACAAAAACCAACAACAACAACAAAAAAAACAATATGAGGTTTGTTTATGGTATTGCCACAGTTTTAAGAATATAGTTGTTTTCTGATAATTTCTCTTTCTTGCTGCAGCGAAATGGACTTCCTCAAAAATGAACACTTTGCCATCCCAGTAGTTTGTGACTCTGTTCAACCTTCTTTGGATCATAAAGACTCTGAAGACAGTGGACAGAATCCAGTTATAAATAACACAGACAAGGGAAAAGACAAAAATAACCATCTTTCAAAATCAGATGAAGTTGATTCCACTATTCCTAAGGAGAATTTCCCAAATTCTGTCCCCAGGAGAGAAAAAGAAGAAGTTCCATCTTCTCCATCAAGTAAAAACACAGTCCATTTTGATAAACCCAATAGGTTAGTATACAGCCTACGTTTTGAGTGCATCTTTCAGCTGTCTAGTACCTCGCCCAACTAGAGGAGCTTCAGTTCTTATTTGCAGGTCAAATGTATAAATTTTTACACTTGGCATAAACGCATAAACTTAACACATAGCAAAGTACATGTCTCAAAAAAAAAAAAACACAAAGTAATTACGAAGTTAAATTACATTAAAGAGGATTAAAACATAAATGGAATCGTTTCTAATCTTAGCAAAGTACTTAGACCCATAAAATAATATGTATATTCTGTGTGCTGTAAACTCTTGTACCCAGTGATTTTATTTTTTTTAAATTTGTTTATTTGAGAGAGAGCACAAGCTGGAAGGGCAGAGGGAGAGGGAGAATCTGAAGTAGGCTCCCTGCAAGCGCAGAGCCAAACGCAGGCTCTATCTCACAATCCTGGATCTCAACCTGAACTAAAACCAAGAGTTGGACACTGAACCAGCTGCACCACCCAGGCAGCCCCATAGCCAGGGATTTTACTTTTTCTCTGTTATTAACAGACACAGTAGAAGGTTTTGGTACTGCATAGTTACCAATGTAAATAGGGGAATTGTTTCTGTTCCTAGTCCCCTTTCCTGTGTCTGCTTCCATGACTAATATTGTATTATTGATATTCTCTTGATTCATTTACTTTACTTTTGTTGAGTCTCAGTGATTGAACTCAGATAACAGTGGTACATGCCCTTTATGATCAGATTTTCTAGTGGAGGAGACAAAATATAATTTAAAATTTTTTTACGTTTTAATGTGAAGAAATCATTTTAATAAAGGAATGTTTACTGTCCTCTTTTTTATATTTTAGGCACAGTTCTAAATTCTTTCTGTACACTGACTTATTTCATCCTCACAGATAGCCTATGGTGCAATTCTGAGCTGCAAGTCATGCTTTCTCCTTCCATTAAACAGACGGATATTACACCTAATTTTGGAATATAATAGGAAAGTATGACTGATTTCTTTTAGACTTAGAGGTACTCATTATTAAGAAGCATTTGATTTTTTTGTAAGTAAATCTTTCTACTGATGAGCCACAACTTTTTGTAAAATTTCTATCCACATTTTTCTTTAGGTATTATGGAGGTTATAGAGTTGAAATAGATACAGCCTAGTCTTCAAGTTGCATTTTTTTCTAGTATGGATAAGATAGAGTCATAAAAATCTATGTTTAGATGCTCAACAATAATGGCAATTGTAGTAGTTCTTTAATGTTTAGGAGTACTTCCATATATCTCTTTTGATGTACAAAAGTCACTTTCTGGAGAAAGATGGTTATTAAATTTGTTCAGCTAATATTTTTAGTTCTTAACTGTGCTAGGCAGTGTTAACAAGGAACAAATGGAAGGCAAAACATACGGTAATCACATGGTATGAGAGAGACCAACAATCAGACAATCATAAAGTGTGAAAAATAGAAATATAAGAGAAGTTTAGCTTGCTTTGGGAACACACATCAGGGCACCTAATGTAAGTCATCAAAACAGGTAGTTTTCAGGGAAGAAGTGTTTAAGCTGAGGCCTGCCAACTAAATAGGAGTTAACCAGACGAAGAGATAGGAAGGAGTGTTCCCACTCATGGAAGATAGCATGTGCTAAGAGCATACCACACATTTTGGGGAACTAAGAAGAATTTAGTAAGGTTTAAGCAAAGACAGTCATATAATCCACATTAACTCATTTTAGAGAGCTGGGACATGATGGTATCTACGATTTAGAAAGAGTCCTCTAAGGTAGAGTTGATTGGAGAGTAGCAAAATTGGAGGAAAGAAGCCTAATTGGGGGGTGGGGGGTTGTCTATTGGAAGAATCCAGGTAAGAAATGATTGAGGTATTGGAATGAAGTAAGTAGAATTTAAGATAGTTAGAAGGTAAAAGCTTGATTGGATTTGGAGTTAAAAGAAAGGGAAAGATACAGGCTGATTTGTGGTTTCTGGGTTGGTTGATTAGATGGATCATGGCTGTTCCACTGAAAGAATATGGGAGAAGGAACATAGATGAGCAAATACTTGAGCTTTGGTACATTATTCTTACTCTGTATTCATAGAAATTACTGAATGCCACTTCATAGTATATACTAAATAGCCTCTATTTTGTAACTTTTAGCATTAGCCCTTTTTTTGTAGGTTGAGATAAAGTACAACTCAGTCATATTTTGTGAATACTACTACACAGAAACTAGTGTCATTTTAGAGAATAATGTTTTAACTTCATTTCTTAAATATAAGCTAATATTTTCAATTGCAAAAATAAAATACTTTCCTTTATAATATACCATAAATGTTGACTGAGCCTCTGCTTCATTTACCTTTAATTATTACCTCTTTTATGTGGGTCTCTAACATTAAGGTTTATCATTATCATTGGAGCGGTCTGCAAAACTTTAATTCCTGTCAGCAATTTTTTATCCACCTTACTGGACTATTGGGAATTGTGGAGAAAAAAGTCCTCATTTCAGATTTTGCAAATACATTCTATAATCATTGATCTGTTCTATATTTCAGGTTTGATCCGATATTTACAGGCTGTTCACTCATAGAACCTGAAACTATTTTAAAATTGGTTATTGCTAATTTCTTCCCCTGTATAATTCACTAGTGAATTATTCTTCAAATCATTGGTGGTTGAAAAATCCAGTTAGCATTTGTGGGGCAGGATGAATGCAGGAATAGGAGTTACAGCATGCAATTTACCTTCTCCTAAATACCGATGGTAACTATTTGGTATTGTCCCTTTTCATCCAATTTTTCTTCTAGGAAATTGTCTCCTGCTTTCCACCAAGCTCTACTCTCTTTTTGTCGAATGTCGGCAGATAGTCGTTTAGGATCAGAGGTAAATTATACCATATATTCTTGGAACTTTTTTAAAATATTTGATTTTTCTTCTTATCTGTAGTAAGACTCCATTTCAAATAAACATCTGTTTTTTAAAATAATAGCCTAGGAAATAATACCTAAAATTTTAAGCTTTTAAGAAAGGTAGTTGATTATTTCTGTCATTTAGACTAAAGTTTTGTCTACTATTAAAGGGACCGTTTGTATCTATTTTTAATTTGTTATGTCTGACATATGGTAATATGCCTTTTTTTGGTATAATTCAGAAAACCAGTGTTAAATGTACATATTGTTTGTATTTCAGTTGTTTTTAGATTACCCTATTATTTTTACTTCATTAGGAGTGGTTATCTTTTTTTTTTCTTTAATATTTTATTTATTTGAGAGAGAGAACACAAGTAGGGTGGAAAGGCAGAGGGAGAGGGAAAAGCAGACTCCCTGCTGAGCAGGGAGCCCGGCTTGGGTATGACCTGGGCTGAAGGCAGATACTTAACCCACTGAGTCACCCAAGCACCCCAGGAGTGATTATCTTTGATCGCTGAGTTTGTTAGCTCTCAGATTCCTCAAGTGCTTTTTAATTGATGGAGGCTCATCTTGAAAGAACATTTTAATTATTTTTTAAAGATTTATTTATTTATTTATTAGACAGAGAGAGAGAGAGAGAGAGAGAAACAGGCAGAGGGAGAAGCAGGCTCTATGCAGGGAGCCCCACGCGGGGCTCTATGCAGGGAGCCCCACGCGGGACTCCATCCCAGGTCTCCAGGATCATGCCCTGAGCGGAAGGCAGTGCTAAACTGCTAAGCCACCGGTGCTGCCCTGTTTTTAAGATTTTTAAATTTATTTATTAGAGAGAGAGAAACAGGCAGAGGGAGAAGCAGGGTCCATTCATGAGCCCAATTGAAAGGGCATTTTATTATTTTTTTCTATCATTATACTCCTCCCCTTTCTGGTTGTTTTATGGTTGATTCCACTGAACCTCTTGTGGGCATCAGTTTCACAATGTCATTGTGAATCTGAAATAGCTAGAGGATGCTTTGGATACATTTCTGGTAATCCTCACAGCAGAACTAGGTCAGCCTTGGGCTTCTGTCTCCTGTACGCAGCTTCACTTTCCAAACTATTGCCAGGGGCATACATTGTAGTTATGTAGGCATCTTTTCAAGAATGAACGGAAAACCATTGAAGTTACCTTAGTCCTGTGTTATCCTTCCTTGTTCCCAGAACTGTAGCCTTGTAGGGCTCCTTGGATTCACGCTTGCTTCTTCCTGGTATTTTCAGTCTATTTCTTGCTTACAGAAATGTTTATCCTGTGTGGTAACACAGTTCTTGTTGTCCGTGATGGGAATGTCTTGTTATTACCACTGCCATCAGAAGTTGGAAAACTTTGGGTGTGTGCTTAGAGTGGAGGTGGCAGGATCTAAAGCGTGAACTTCAAGAACCATCATGCATGGAATTTCTACACCATCCTCATTTATTAATTCTTTGGTTTTCTAGGTGTCTCGGATTGCAGACAGTGAGAAAAGTGTTATGTTAATGCTGGGACGCTGCCTGCCACACATTGTTCCTAACGTGCTGTTGGCAAAGAGGGAGGTGAGACACATAAAAGTGTTTTCATCCCAGTAATCTCATCGTGTTGTCCATTTTTTGTCATTTTGAAGTTTAGTGTTATATTTTTATTTTGTTAAAGTCTATTACTTGCAATCATATTCTTACTTTTGTGCATGCATCTCTGCTCCTAGAGAATGGTTTTACACCTCTGTCAGGTGAGTTCAGTAAAACTGCATGGTATTCATGTTTTCCCAGTTTTGCTTAAAGCATCATTAGCTTCTGCAGCACTAACTATTACTGTAGGTCCATTTATGTGCCATGAATACTGTCCGTTTTCTACATTACCAGTTAACTGATTTATTTTATCTCTGCTGTGGATATGATATGCTTGATCTGTATACAAAAATAGACCCTCTTTGTATTGAAAATTAACTGGGACTAATAATGTAACTTTTTTCCTAAATGTTCTTGTAGTTACCTATTATAAATGTTAGTTTTATTATATTCGTTTGTCCATAATTACACTAGTCTTACGATGATAGGATAGTTACAGTATTGACAATAACTTTTGAAAGTACTTTCTTTTGCTTTTCTCTTAGCTAACTTTGTTATTGACAGATGCTTAAAATATCCAAAATACAGTAGCCAGTATCTTTTAGTACAAAGAACCTCCATTATGAGCCATACTGTAGGGAGTTACCTTTAGAGTTATATTCAGCCAAGAAAAGATTAATAAAAAGTTACTATAGTCTAATTTAAATGACAGTGGGTGATTTATTTGTCACCAAGTTTAATAATTTGTTTGAATATTTCAATTTATAAAATCAACTTCCAGTTCACAAAATTTTTTTATAAAATGGATTAAGAGTATTTTAGAGTATATCCTGTAAGTTTCTTATATCATCTTCTTAATATTTACCTCTGATTTCAATCATAATTCATGGGACCTACAGTATGATAGGTACACAATGCATTGGCAAAGCCCATATAAAGCTTATCCTTAATTATCCGTTTAGCACAAGAAATTTGTACTGATCCTCAAGAAAACTTACATGTAGAAACGTACATGTAAAATTTACATTAAAATTTTTTATTACTGTAGGTGTTTTGAATTTAAAAAAAAGATTTAAAAGCCTGTTTACTTACCGGTGGTTTTATTTTATCTAATACATAAAAATAGTTGTAAGATATTAATAAGTATGAAAGATTCCTGTATCTTGAAGGATCAGTGTCCAATTTCCGATTGTTTTGCAGTTCTGCTTGGCAGAATGGTGTTTGAGCTTCTTTTCCTTTTTTTTAGCTTGTAACATATTCCATGCAATGCATTAATGTTTGCATCCCTTTTACTGTGTCTCCTTAATATAATCTTTAAAATAGCACAGAAACTTAATTGTTATGAGATGCAGTTTAAGCCTTATTTTAATTTTCCCTTTTTTTATCATAGAAAATTCTACCACTAAAATCTGATTGTACTGCATGAAGTATTTATAAATTTGCATCATCAGTAATCAGATCTGTTATATATATATATAAATATATATGCTTACATATATATTTATACATACACACATTTTGTTTGTGGTATGATGTTTACTTTTATGGCTGATTTTAAGTTTTTTGTATTTAAAAATATATACTTACAATTTCATGAAGAAGTGATTGTTTATCTTTGTTTAATTATTTGTGTGTTATTCTATTTTATCAGAAAATTTACCATTTATCAAAGTTGTATTCTCTTGAAATTAAATTGGTAAATAATGAAGTTTATCTTGGTTTGGTTTGAAACCAATCCCAGGGCATGAAAGGACAAAACTTTTACTTCCATTCGTCCTTTGAATATTAGATTACTTTTATTTACTACTTTACCTTAATTCCTTAAATACGGATTTTTAAAAAGGTCTTGTGATTAAAGGATAAATATTTTGATTTTTTTCTTTTCAAGTTTTATATAGTCTTTTATCAGGATAAGCCTTTTTATTGATACGTAAATACAGTTAAAATGTCCTTTGATAAACTAATTGGCCACAATAATAGCCTAGCTGGTTAAATAAATCATTAGAAACATGATTTAAGGTTTTGTTTAAGTAACACATTTACATTAACATCTTTTTATTTTTTTATTATTTTTTTAAATATTTTATTTATTTATTCATGAGAGACACACACAGAGAAACAGAGACATAGGCAGAGGGAGAAGCAGGCTCCACGCTAGGAGCCCGATGTGGGACTCAATCCCCAGGAATCCAGCATCAGGCCCTGAGCCTGAGCCGGAAGGCAGACGCCCATCTGCTGAGCCACCCAGGCGTCCCTATTAACATCTTTTTAAATATAAAAAGATAAATAACAAAAACTCTTTCCCTGTCCCTGAGCCACCATTCCACATACAATAGATGTTATTAGTTTTTAATATATTCTCTTAAGTCCTTTGCCCATTTTTTAATTAGGTTGTTTGTCTTGGTTTTGAGTTGTAAGAGTTCTTACAATTCTCAATATTAAACCCCTATTCTATATATGATTTGCTAATATTTCCACTTGGTAGGCTGTCATTTCACATTTTTTATAATATCCTTTTATGGACAGATGTTTTCCGTTTTTATGAAGTCTGATTTATCTATTTTTTCTTTTGTTGCCTGTGTCTTTGGTGTCAAATCTAAGAATATATTGCCAAGGCTGAGGTCAAGATTATTCCCTGTGCTTCCTCCTAATAGTTTCATAGCTTTAGCTCTTTTTTAGGTCATGGATCCATTTTGTATTTGTATTTGGAGTGAGGCAGGGGCCCAATTTTATCCTTTTTGTATGATCGTCCAGTTGTCTCAGCACTGTTTGTTGAAATCATTGAATCGTCATGGCACCTTTGTCTAAAGTCAGTTGTCTGCACATGTTTGGATTTATTGCGAGACTCTCAGTTCTGTTTTCTTGGTCTTTATGTTTATCCTTATACCTGTACCAACCATACTGTTTTGATTATTTTAGCTTTGTACTAAATTTTGAAATTGGGAAGTATGAATTCTTGAACTTTTTTTCTTTTTCAATATTTTTTACCTATTCAGGACCCCTTGCAGTTGCATAGGAATTTGATACTCCACTTTCATTCTGCAGTAAAGGTCATTGGAATTTTGATAGGGATTGCCTTGAATTTATAGATCACTTTAGGGAGTACTGCCATTCTGATAGCAATAATTCTTCCATTTCATGAACATGGGATTCTTTTCATTTATTTATGTCTTTAATTGCTTTCAGCAGTGTTTTGTAGTTTTCCGTATACAAGTTTCTCACTTCCTTTATTTTGGCTCTTTTAAAGATAGGTTTATTTTTTTGAGAGAGAGAGAGCAAGCATGCACAAGTGGAGAGAGGGCTAAGGGAGAGAATCTTTTTGTTTTGTTTTGTTTTGTTTTGTTTTGTTTTGTTTTGTTTTTAAGGGAGAGAATCTTTGAAGCAGACTCCTTGTTGAGCACAGAGCCTGATGCTGGGCTTGATCTCTTGGCCCATGATATCACAGCCTGAGCCCAAACCACGAGTCTGACATTTAACCCATTGAGCCATCTAGGCACCCCTTTTGTTACTTTATTTTCTCTTCGCTTCCTTGTTTTAATTTACTCCTATGTATTTAATTGTTTTGGATGGTATTGTAAATGGGATTTTCCCCTAACTTCCTTTCAGATTGTTCATTCCTGATTTATAGAAACAGAAGTGATATTGTGTGGTATGCTCTTAACCTTGTAACTTTCCTGAATTAATTAGTTCTAGTAGTTTTTTGTGGAGTCTAATGTGATTTTCTTCAACTAGAATAACATTACCTGCAAATAGAGTTTTGCTTCTTCTTTTCCAATTTGGATGGCTTTTCTTTCTTTCTCTTGCTTAATTGCTCTTGCTAAGACTTACAATACAATGTTGAATAGCAGTGTTTTGAGAAAGCAGATATTTTTGTCTTGTTCCTGATTTTATGGAGAAAACTTTCAATTTTTCACCATTGAGTATGATACTGGCTGTGGACTTTTCATAAATGCCTTTTATCATATTAAGGAAATTTTCTTCTGTTCCTAGTTTGCAGTGTTTTTATCATGAAAGGATGTTGAATTCTGTCAAATGTTTTTCCTGCATTGATTGAGATGTAATTTTTTTCCCCTTTGTTCTATTGGTATAGTATAATCCTTTACTGATTTTTCATATATTGGACCAACCACCTGGAATAAGTCCTGGTTGGACATGGTATATAATCCTTTTAATGTGTTGTTGGATTTGGTGTAACTTTTTTTTTTTTTGCGCATTTCCACACCTAAATTCGTAAGATATATTGGTCTGTAGTTTTAACACTGAGAATTGTCTGGTCTAACCTGGTCTATTCTTGAAAATATTCTGTGTGCCCTGGAGAAAAGTATATATATATGTTGCTATTGTCAGGGTGAGTGTTTTATATATGTCTTTAGGTTTATTTGATAGCGTTCAGGTTTTCTGTTTCCTTAGTGATCTCCTGTTTAGTGGTTTATCCATTATTGAAACTGGGGTATTGAAGTCTGCAAATATTATTATAGAACTGCATTGTATTCAGAAATATTTTGTATGTGTGATATGATCTTTCTTCCATCACTTATACAGATGGTACCATACTCCAATGCACTATTCTTTACATTGCTTTTTTTCCATGTAACATTATATTTTTGTATCTTTCTATGTCAGTATATAAAGAACTCTCTTGTTCTTAAGGCTGCATAATATCTAGTCTTTTTATAGGCTTTTAAACATGTTTTAAATTAGTGTTTTTCGAACTTTATTGGCCATACTCAGTAAGAGAGACATTTTACATGATGTGCCAGTGTGTAAATACATATATATAATTAAAATGAAAGCATGACAAATCAAGTCTTGTCTTTACTAATTATGAAAAGTTAAAATAGAAGACAATATCAAACATGATTTTAAAAATATTTTTAAACAGTAAAGAATATGCCTAAATACACAGTAACAAAGGAAAGAATACTCATGATCCATTCAGTTATTTTTTTGACTCATTGTTTTAAAGTGACATAAAGGTTAATTAAAGTTGTCTAAATTAAACTTTTTATTTTTTATGAAAGTGGAAAGTACAGTGAATATAGATGTTAGTGTTATTTATTTTTGTTTTCTAAAAGAAAAGTAACAACCTCACTTAATCTTTAGGTCAAAATTAATTGCATTTTCTAAATTTAGCATGCCATAATATTTTAAATCTAAGATTCCATTGATTGTAACAATTATGTAGCTTTGAGAAAAAAGAATTCCAATGAAATTATTAACATTCTCCATTAATAATTCACACCCCAATTTCAGAGATCATAAAAAGTAGAAAAAAGTTTCCTCCTATCAACTGTTAAGTAATGATCATCTTTTTTTTTTTTTTAAGTATTTTAAAAGACTTATTTCCTTTTGATTTGGGGACAAAAAAATCATGAACAAATTTTCTGTTTGTGGCTTATGTAGTAGTTCATCTTAATGGGTTCATTGAAGAACTTGAATCTTTCAAACCAAATTATAGAATAAATGTATGTATATAGGCCACAGAAGTTAATTTTTCACAGTCTCTGCTTTAAATGCATTTGAAGGGAAAATTCTGTAATTTAAAAATAAGATTTCTTAAAGGATTACTTTTAAAAGCATTTTTAAATAATATATCTAAATTTAATTTTTATTTTCATTCTATGCCAAGGAAAAAGCTGACTTGGAAAAGCAAAGGAGAAGTCTGGGCCTGGAATGGGGATGGGCAAGTGGAAGTGGGGAATGAGACCAAGCTTTCTTTTTGAGATGTTGAAATTGTTCCGAAATTAGATTGGTGGTGGTTGCACAACTCTGAATACACTAAAAACCACTGGATGTACACTAGAATTTTTATAATATATAAAATATACCTCTTTAAAGCTAGAAGAAAAGCAGAGAACCAATTCCCTAAAAGTTTTTTTATTTTATTTTATTTATTTTTGAGAGAAAAAAAAGAGCGCTCTGTGTGAACAGGGGGAAGGAGCAGAGGGAGAGAGAGTGAAGATACTCTCCAGCAGACTCTGGGCTCAGCAGAGCCCATCGTGGGGCTCGATTCCCATTACCCTGAGACCATGACCTGAGCTGAAACCAAGAGTCGGACACTTAACTGAGCCCCCTCTGTTCCCCCTCCCTAAAAGTTTTAAATGTAGTAGTATCTCCGAAGATCTGCTTATTTTCTGAGAAACCAAACTTTGCTCTTTTATATTGCATTCATGTTTGCTCCATGTTGAATTTTTAATTTAATAATTAGTAATAATAGCCTAAGTATTTATAATTGTATGAGTCTTGGGAGGAAAAGGTTTTACATCTACCTTTCTAAGTTCTTTGGCTAGTCTAATAACCAATTTAACATAGGACAGATTCATAGGAGAAAAATAAATTTAATTACCTATGTATGAGGGCCCCATAACAATGTAAGACCCAAGGATAAGCTGGGCAGGTAGGCTTATATGCTGACTTCAGCAAATGGTCTTAGGAAAGGAAAGGGAGTGATCACAGGATAAGAAGAGCAGTTTGTAATTAGGTGTTTGTCCTTTCCCACAGATAAGTCATTGAGAGAAAATTCTCTATGGACCACACCTCTATCTAAATTCTTTTCGGTAGTTTAAGAAAGAGGTAAAAGTTTTTCTTGGGGTCTGTTGGATCTTGATTGCCTTCAGCTCAAAATAGTCTGTCCACATGCCAAAATGGAACATTTTGGGGATACTTGTTTTGAACCCCTTCAGGAGTTCTACAAAAGAATAGATAAGTAAAATAGATACTATTGTGAAGTAGATAAGCTTAATCCATCTCCTTTACCTATTTAATAGGTGTTTTTATATGTGTATGTTAATTTTGGAAGTAAATCACATGCTCTTTAGTAGTATCAGAGTTTTTTTATTTGTTTTTTTTTTTTTTAAGATTTATTTGTTTATTTTGGGGAGAGAGAGAGAAAAGCAGCAGACTCCCCACTGAGCTCAAGGGAGCTTGATGGGGAGCTCCATCTTAGGACCCTGAGATCATGACCTGAACTGAAGGCAGACACTTAACCAACTGAGTCACCTGGGTGTCCCAGCAGTATCAGAGTTTAGAAGTCATTCGAGTATTTTAATTAGGCTTCTTAAAGGTTGAGCCATGGGAATAATTCTAAGATAGATAAGCCTTAGATAATAATTCTAAAAATAGATACTTTAAGAGCCCTTGAAGTATAGAACTTTTCCAGAGGTGAGTAATCTTGTTTTTTTCTTACATGAGTCTTTGTAATGTTTGCTCCCTCGTTCTCTCTCTTCCTTTCTTTTTTTTCCTATTTCTCTCTCTCTCTCTCTCTTTTTTTTTTTTTTTTTTTTTTTTGAATAAGCTCTATGCCCAACATAGGGCTTGAACTCACAACCTGGAGATCAAGAGTCACATGCTCTACCAACTGAGCCAGCCAGTAGCTCCTCTTTCTTTTTTAAATGTATTGTCAACATTCTGACAAGTTACAACTGAAAATCTAAATCAGAGAGTGTACGTGAATTTAAATTTTAATTTGGTATTGCTTAATATCTAGGCAAAAGACCAAATGGAAACGTTTAAAATAACAACTACCTAAAATTTTTAAATGAAGCTTGAGTTATAGGAAATAATTTTAATGAAAGCAGTGAACTATAACTTACAGGACTGATGTTACCTTTCTAGTACAGTAGAATTTTCTTCTTGACCCAAAGCACTCAGACATTTCCTCCTTGGCATCTGATCTAAATATATTTCCTTTTCTGTTTTAGGATTCTTTCAGATCTTGAATCCATTATCTTACATTTCCATGCTTTTTTTAATGTTAAAATTTGCCTTCATTTCTGCCACCCAACATCTAATCTCTTAGTTTGGTTTAGATCCTTTTTAGATGCTACCTCCCCCTTTTTGTAGTCTTAAACACACCAATCTTTCTAAGACTAAGAAAGTTAAGTAAAAATACTCATAAAATCAAACGTAAAATTCTCTAAAGACATTTTCCTATCTCTAAAATGATTTCTTAGTCACTAGAATTTATTTTGTTTTAGTTGTAAAGCTGAAAGAACTGAAACAGTACACACCTTGCCTATTTAATTCTGTGCAAAATTCCATTGGCAACCTAAGATTTGAGAGGTGGGAGATCCTTCATATAGAGAGAACTAGCTTTGTAATTAAAATTGCAAAAGTCATTTACTTGAGTAAAAGGTAAATTACTAAGCCTTTTAGATTACTGAATTCTAAAAGCCTTAGAAATATCTTTTCCAAAATGATAATAAAGTAATAGAATACCTTCTGCAGTAAAATTACTGCACTGATTTCCTCTCTAGTGATCAATAGGACATCTGTTTTATATTTCACTTCAATATACATTCATTGAGTACTATCAGTTGCTAAAGCATGTTTTAAATAAAAATTTTAAGATTTTTGTTGCCTTGAAGTATGGACACTAACATTTTTAGGGGGATAACTACCTTTTGGATATAATGTTACCAAAGCTATAGATATTTTCTTACCATGGTTACTATTACTCTTTTTATCAACATGCAGTATTAAATCTGATTTGCTTAAGGATCTTTTCATGTGAAAAACTCATAAGCTTTAGATAATGATGTCTAAATTGCTCTCTTATTCTCAGTACATTTTTTATGTAATCATTTCAAGACATTTTTTTAAACCACTGTCGTCTTGAAAAAAAACCACTATAATCTTGCCTTCTGAAGGAAATTTAACTACCACCTTTTAAATGTTTCATTTAAGAATTATAAGGAAAGTTTTTAAAACACTAGACTTCTTCATTGGAGAGATGATACCAAAGGGAGAATATTGGTTCAAATCTATAAATTTGTGAATAGTGTGAAAATGGTACATACAGACCTAATAAACCCTGATGTGGATGTATTAATACTTCAGAGGCTTGAAAAACATGAATTCACAGTAAATAAATGTGAATATACAACAGCAGATACATATGTACAGAATTCATTATTCCAGGGGTGATACAAATAGAATTTGTGAATAAATAAATGAGCAAACTTGTATAAGTAGAACTTGTGAACAAATAAGCCACTCATAATTTAGCAATTAAAATCCCTGATGATTCTGTGAGAAACAAACTACTTCCACTTTTTTCTGCCATCACTTACTGGACCTCTTCTCAACTCTGTATTTCTCTAAGAGGAAGAGACTGACCTACTTTATACACTGAGTTATAACTGTTTTAGCCATTAATGTGCCAAGATGTACCCAGTTCTGCTTGGTATGGCATATTATCCAAAACTGATTGGCAAAGTATGCTGTTAATTTTGCCAGCAAGAAGTAAAAGCAAATGGCAATGTAACTTATTACCATGATTCAGAAAAGTGAAAAGTATTTTCCTTCAGTTCTATAGTCATAGAATTTTAGAGGCTAAGGGTACAAGAAATGACAGATTTTCCTCCCACGTATCAGTTCGGATTGGTTGGTATTGAGAAGTGCTTTGGTAAGTGCTCTGTTAAGGCTTTGTGAGACCAACCTTGATCTCAGAAGGAAAAATTAATAATTCTACATTAGCAATAGAGAAGGAAATTGCAGACTGTGTATGAAATACTTCCCATTTCTGCCCTGATCTTAATTCTTTTATGTTTTGTTTGAAGAAACTAAAAACCAGAGACATTTGTGATTCTCATTAAGTTTTCAGTTTGGCACATGTACAGCCATATTTCACTTAAAAGATTCTTTATGCTTTTTTTTTTAAGATTTTTTTTCTTTATTCATGAGAGAAACAGAGAGAGAGAGAGAGAGAGGCAGAGACACAGGCAGAGGGAGAAGCAGGCTCCATGCAGGAAGCCCGACATGGAACTCCATCCCGGGTCTCCAGGATCACGCCCTGGGCTGAAGGCAGTGCTAAACCACTGAGCAACCTGGGCTGCCCCAAGATTCTTTACGTTATAATGTAGGATATAAACTTCCTCTTTTTTAAAGATTTTATGTATTTACTTGAGAGAGAGAGAGAGAGAGCACGAGTGGGGGAAGGGGCATAGGGAGAGGGAGAAGCAGAATCCCTGCAGAGCAGGGAGCCCAACACTGGCTTGTTCCCAGGACCCTGAGATCACAAAAGCCAAAGCCAGACATTTAACCTACTGAGCCACCCAGGCACCCCCATAAACTTCCTCTTTGATGAAGGATCACTAAGCCTCATGATTTAAAAAAAGCAAATGTAAGGTACAAAGAATATATAGTAATACAACTACTTTGCTATGCTTGTTTTTGAGATAAAGAAGCTAAGTAATTGTACCTTATATATTTTTTAGCAGTGTGTATGTATATGTTTGTAGTTATAGCAAATATCTACATTGCATAATTTTATCTTTAAAGATAGAAGAGAATGGAAGAGTACATATGTAGAGACAATGGAAACAGGAAGAAGATTGAGGAGGAAGCAAGAGAACTCAGGAAAGAAGGAACTGACATGAGGGAAGAAATACAAATAAAATTTTTAGGGTCCTTTATTTTCATGCATTAAAATATTTTCTCCTTTTGTTAGTGCCTTCTGGAATAACTGCTTTTTCATCTTTAAGGTTCTCCTCTCAGTGGGATATGCTGATGCAATGTCTTAGTCCTCTCATAAGTATCATTGGCTCTTATCAATCTAAATGAAATCCTCTAAGGATTAGTATAGTCCTTGTTTTTAATGATCTCTTACTCTAGTATCTCATAAAAGGTTGTGTATTTTTCTCTTACAAAGTCAAGACTAATCCATCAAGCATCGTATTAAATCTCTGGGGAAAACATTACTTAACAATACAAGATCCATATCTATACTTTGTCTTCCATTCCCAGTACAAAATTATTTCTCCTAATTACTTTTTTTTTTAAGATTTTATTTATTAATGAGAGACAGAGAGAGACAGACAGAAACATAGGCAGAAAGAGAAGCAGACTCCTAGCGGGCAGCCTGATGCAAAACTCAGTGGATCACGACCTGAGCCAAAGGCCAGACACTCAACCACTGAACCACCCAGGCACCCCCTAATTACTTTTTATTACTTTTGCTTTTCATTTGCTTACTAATCTAAAATGTACAGAGGTGCGCAAATACAAAGATGACAGAATAAATGTTTTAAACTGGTTTTTATTTCTCAGATTTAGTTTTAGCTCTTATCTATATCTTTGTACCTTTAAGATTTTTACCAGGTAATTGTATTTTTAAAATAATATATAACAACTTTAGAAATAATGGAAGGGGACTTCTAGTCATTCCTCTAATCTAGTTTCAACTCCACTAGAAATCGTATCATACTTTTCTAAGGGAGCCTCTTCAAAATGAGAAGATACTTCAACAGTATAGACTTTCCTACAAGGTATAATGCATTATTACACAGTGATCCGTTCCTTTTTTGTTTGCTTTTAAGATTTTATTTATCTATTTGAGAGAGAGCACAAGTGGGGTGGAGGGAGGGCAGAAGGAGAAGGAGAAGCAGACTCTCAGCTGAGTGGGGAGCCTCATGCTGGGCTTGATCCCAGGACCCTGGGATCATACCTGAGCCAAAGGCAGAGGGTCAGCCACTGAGCCACCCAGGCTGCCCAACAGTTCCTGTTTTAAATCTACTAGCACTTTTTGGTGGGTAGGATTATATATAGGAAAAATAAATAATGGGAGTAATCATTCTGTTCTTATTACATCAGAGTAATTTCTTTAAAATAACTGTAGAATATTTTTATAATTTAGAAAGTTTTCCTTCAAAAATAATTTTATAATATTTGGACTTTTATTTTCATTAGATTTGAAAATCCATTCCAAAGTGAAAAACTTTAAGATCTTTTGGATATATTTTAGAATTTTGTCTTAGTTTCTTTAGTTTTGTTTTTTTTTTTTTTAAGATTTTATTTATTTATTCATGAGAGACACAGAGAGGCAGAGACATAGGTAGAGGGAGAAGCAGGCTCCATGCAGGGAGCCTGATGTGGGACTCGATCCTGGAACTCCAGGATCACACCCTGACCCAAAGGCAGACGCTCAACCTCTGAGCCACACAGGTGTCTCTTGTCTTAGTTTCTTTAAAATGTGAAACAACATTGGTTTAAATATTTCTTTGGAAGGGAGAAATAAACTTTTGCTATTACTTTCCTATAAAATACTGAATTTACCTCTGCATGTTGAATGTGTAACAAATTAAGATATTGCTAAAAATTTCCATTTGAACATAAAACATTTCTACTAATACTCTATAGCAGTGTGAGCATTCAACACCTGTGAAAATGGTCTTTTGAATTAGTCATGGGGTTAGTTGGGGAAGGGTACAAAATTCATAATTATATGTAATCTTAATAAAGACAGATGATATTGTACTTGTGGAAATAGGATGGCTTGTCTTGATTTTTTGTTAGCTTTCTAAACTTTAAAATATAGTTAGCTTCTGTAAGCTTTTTTTAAAAAACACTTTCAAAATTAAAATTACTATATCAGCCTTTAGTAAGGTAGAATGTTATTTAGTGTAAAAACTAGTAGACTATTAGAAGGGACTGGATAAGGAAATAAAGTTAGTTGAATCTTTAGTAACTATTACATTGTGATTCATACCTTTTCTATAACGAACACATAAATACATGTTTTACTGTTTTCTCTTGAATTACTAATTTCACAGAATTAGAATTTGCTTTTTTATATGTTGAGGTTTGTTTCATTTTAAATGTCCATTTAAGAACTCTGAGGAAATAAAAGAATATTGTGCAATGCATTTTTACTTTGAATTTTTTCACCTTCCTATTTCTCTAGGAGTTGATCCCCCTCATACTGTGTACAGCATGCCTACATCCTGAGCCTAAAGAAAGAGATCAGCTTCTCCATATACTTTTCAATTTGATCAAGAGGCCAGATGATGAACAAAGGTAGGTATGACTACTTCTCTGGGAAATAAATACAATGTTGATTTATTAATTTTACTAATTTGGCATCAAGATTAGCATTTTAATCTAAATGTGCTCTGTTTCAGTATTTATTTTAGTAAGCAGTATTTATTTAGTAAACATGGCTCCATTCACAGAGCTCTTCAGTGTTTTCATTCTTGTTATTCCAGTTAGTCATGTTGGATTTGTACACTTTTATATTAGTTAACTACTTTGCACTTCTAATTCAACTATTTCCTTGCCTTTATCTTTCACTTTCGATTTCTAAGAAATCCTCAATATTCCCCTTTTTCCCATGGATGAACTAGATATATAAACTATATATATATAGGGCTTCTTAACAGTGAGGCTCTACAAAAAAATAAAATATTTAATATATGAATTTTTATATCACTGGGCTATTTGTAAACCAAATACTATCTATTTTTGTTAGTTGTGACTCTGATACTCACAACTGTTGATTCCTGAGTGGAGAAATGAGTTGTATCTGAGGGTAGTGAAGGGACATACATCAGGATGACTTTCCAGAAGAATGGGGAGTAGATTTTGATCAAGCAACGGTGATGTCTATCTCAGAGAATAAAACTTTTAAATAAAGGTGAAACTTTTAAGTGAATCTGTGCAAGTGTGAACATGAACAAAAACATCCTTTTGGGTCAGTAAGTAAACTAAACACTGGATGGATAAAATTGGGCAGTTGAAATTTTTTTCTATAATTTTCTATTTTAATGAAAAAGTTTTTGCTCATACTTTTACAAAACAGTACTATTGTACTTTATGGTTAGATAACTTTATATATTTAATTCTTGTTTCACTGATTGTCAAAATTCTTTCCTCATCTGAAAATGTTAGCAAATTGTAGTAGTGAACCATAAAACAAGTGAAGTTCAAAATTTTAAGTACGAAGTATCAACTCTGAGAATAAACACAGTCCTATAAACTTTAAAACTTTATGAGTATATATCTCTTGCCCCTTCTTAGGAAAATAGACCTAGACAAGCAGAGTAACATGTCATTTCAGGATCCAGTCAAGATGAATATACACCAGCCCTCACATGCTGGTCAAATAGAAAGAAGGCAGATTTTTTTTTTTTAAGATTTTATTTATTTATTCATGAGACACAGAGAGAGGCAGAGACATGGGCAGAGGGAGAAGCAGGCTTTCTGTAGAGAGCCTGATGTGGGACTCCATCTCCATCTCAGAATCCTGCAATCACGCCCTGAGCTGAAGGCAGACGCTCAACCACTGAGCCACCCAGGTGTCCCAAAAGAAAGCAAATTAAATCACTATTAATTACAAACTGAAAATTTTCTGAAGCAATTTGATGGTGCTGTATAGGAAAATTAACATTTTATTTTCTTGTTGAAAAATACTATTCATGGACTATTAACTCTAGGAAACAAACTGAGGATTGCTGGAGGGACGTTGGGTGGGAGGATGGGGTAACTGGGTGATGGACATTCAGGGCACATGATGTAATGAGTCCTGGGTGTTATATGTAATTATATGTAACTGATGAATCTCTGAACTCTGTCTCTGAAACTAATGATACATTATATGTTAATTAATTGAATTTAAATAAAATAAGATAAAAAATCCTATTCCCCATCTTCATAACTTAATAATTCAATACCATTTATTACATTGTTATTTTTAAATTTGCAAGGCAAAAACCTTTAGATCTCTAGCCTGTTTTCATAATGAAGACACTGCATATAAAGCTAATAGCTGCCACCTGGTGGCCAAAAGTACATATTAGCCTTATCTCAGATTGAGACCTGTCAGGAATTCAGCACTCATGACCACATTTAAATTTTTCACCTTACAGATACACAAGTATTTATTAAAGTACACTTATCAATTGATTCACTATATATAATGTGAATAACAAATTAGCAAAGCAAAATGTTTAAGTTAGCATATTTGTCATATAATTAGTTGTTACTTTTCCTTACTTAATAAATCTCAAGCTTCTTTGTATCCTAAGAAAAACTGAATTTTATGCTTAGTATTGGTGCTTTTTGCCAGTTCTTTGCTAACAACTATAATTGACCTTTTATTTTTACCTGCATTCAAATACTAGTCAAACAATCCCTGTCTTGCAATTTTCTACAAGTAGAAACAAAATTTTTTAAAAAGATTTATTTATTTACTTTAAAGAGAGAGAGAGTGCTAGCAAGGAGAGGGGCAGAGGGAGAGCGAGAAGAAGACAGAGAATCTAATCTCTATGTCAACCCTGAGATCTTGACCTGAGTTAAAAACGATAGTTGGATACTTAACTGACTGAGCCACCCAGGCGCCCCAAGGGAACGGTTATTTTTACCATAACAGGAGCCTATTTCCAATGTTGTTAATAATCTGTTGGCCATATGACCTTTTTCTGTTTTGTATTTGTATTGAAACTTGTATTTCAAAACAGTGCTACTTTTTTAAGTGATTTGGCCATTTCTCTGTCCATTGGAAGCAAATCATTAGGTCCAGTCTACACTCAAGGATATGGAATTATACAAGAGCATGAATATCAGGAGATGGACATCCCTGGGAGCCATGTCAGAAGCTACCTACCACATTTATCTTGTGTATAAAATTCTGATTTAAGAAATAACATTTTACAAATGCGATACCATAGTTTTAAAATATAGAAACAGGGGCAGCCCTGGTGGCGCAGCAGTTTGGCACCGCCTGCAGCCTGGAGCGTGATCCTGGAGACCTGGGATTGAGTCCTACGTTGGGCTCCCTGCATGGAGCCTGCTTCTCCCTCTGCCTGTGTCTCTGCCTCTCTCTCTGTCTCTCTCTCTGTATTGCTCATGAATAAATAAATAAAATCTTTTTAAAAAATAAATTATAGAAACATTGGAGAAATAATCATTGATTATTTTAGTGTCTAGAAGCTGAAGCATTAGCTGTATTATCTCAGAATGCATGTATAGGAAGTTAGTTTAGGAGATTATAAGATTAGGCTTCACACCAATAGAGAATCCCTTCACAATGTCTCACCAATGGTATTGCCACTACTGGAGGAAGGAGTCTTAAAGAACGAACTCATTCTCTTGGTGGTAGCCTAGTCCATTGTTGGAAAAATCTAATTTGGTTGTACAAAAATATTGTATGTTGTGTGAATTGCAGAGCTGGCTCTTTTTAACCCTTAGAAAGGTGTGCTTTCTAATGCAAGTACAACTGTTGATTGATTTATATTATTTTTCAGGCAAATGATACTGACTGGTTGTGTGGCATTTGCACGTCATGTTGGACCAACACGCGTAGAAGCTGAACTTTTACCGCAGTGTTGGGAACAGGTAAATAACTATATTGGGTTTTCCCCTAGCTGTTGTATTCTAATTTATGTGTTCATATTTTCTTTTTAAAATGCTATTAAGAAATATGTGGGATCTAAATTATGCTACTGTTTCTGAAGTCCAGCGCAGTAACTTCATAGCATTTAAGAATGCTCTGGGATGCTTTGCTTTTTCCACTCTTCCAACAGATACTTAAAGAAGCACTAGTTTCTTTCTTCATTCTTCCAACAAGTACTTAAGAAACACTAGTTTTAGTGCCAGGTACTGCTGCAGTCATTACTTACAGTAATGAACAAAATACAGTGGTGAACAAAAGACAAAGACCTTTTGGTGGGAAGATGAGAGTAAACAAATAAATGATATGTCTTGTGTTACTATAAGTTATGAAGAAAAATAAAGGAAGATAAGGGTTAAAGAGTTATAGAAAATAGTATTTTAGAAAGGGTGGTTAGAGCAGGATTCTGAGAATGGGATGTTTAGGCAAAGATCTGAATGAAGTGAGTTACTATAAATACAAAAACCCTGAGGTGGGTTCAGGGGAGAACGAGTCCATGTGTGTTTGTGTGTGAGGTTGGTTAATAGAAATAGTATATGTGTTAAATGTCTGTGTATATTGCAGATATATACAGACTACAAAGTATAAACCATTGATGTGGGAGTTTTTTGTATTTTTAATCCAACTCACCCATTTACTAACAATACTTTTTGTTTTTTATTAAATTTTAGTATTGCAGTCCTGTAGGAAACTCATAATCATTGACCTTCTACACTTGATGTTTAGGTCATTAAATGGCTTCTTTATCTGTCTTAAAAAAAGATGAATTACTTAATTCTAAAGACAGATTTCATGGCCTTATTTTTAATAGCATAGTCACTTATTCTTAAACAATACCGGTCTCTGGACTATCACAAAAGCATATGGTTCTTTAGAATTATATTCCTAACTTCTTTGAGTATTCATTTTTTTTCTTTACATATTTAATCTAGATAACTCCACTAAATTTTAAAGTGAACATTATATATGGTCCTCTTGTCTCTGACAGTCCCTTATGTCACCTATAGATTATAGTGCATACTAAATTTAGGGTGAGTCTCTAATCTCTGCAAGTCAGATTTGCTTGGAAACAGCATATACCATTTTGAATTTACAATTCTGTACAGTTACTAAGAGATACATATTATTTCTAATAGTTTTTTCCATTTCCTTTTTATCATTGTTAAGCATTATTGAGATATTCAGACACCATATATCCATTTAAAGTGTACAATTTAGTGTTTTTTAGCATATCCACAGAGTTATATAGCCCTCACTACAATCAATTTTAGAACAGTTTTATCAACCTAAAAAGAAACTCTAACCTTTTGAACATAGTTCTCTTACTTCAAGTTTGTTTTGGCTATTCTGGGTCCCTTGAATTTCCATGTGAATTTTAGGATGAACTTGTCAGTTTCTGCAAATAAGCCATCTGGAATTTTCATAAGGATTGCATTGTATTTTTAGATCAATGTGGAGAATATTGCCATCCTAAACAATAGTGAGCCATCTAATCAATGAATTTAGGATGTCTTTCTATCTATTCTTTTAAATTTTCTTTCAGCAATATTTTGTTGTTTTCAGAATACAGTTTTGCCCCCTTTTTGTTTAATTTATTCCTAAATATTTTATTCTTTTTGATAATATTATAAATAGAATTTTCCTAATTTTATTTTTTATTTGTTGCCATATAGAGAAATACAATTGATTTTTGTATGCAGACTCATGAGCTACACTAGATAAAAGCAAAATGAAAGTTTTTATATCGCATACTTTGACATTTGGACCATTCTGCTTTGAGGTTACTGTTTCTGGAAAATTTAGTTTACAGATTTTAGTTATAAACACCTTTACTAACTCTTCCAAAACCTGAATAAACATGGATATCAGGGATCTATCTAGCCAGCTACCTCCAGTTTGTTGCCCAGTGGATTGCTATGTAATTTCTTTTCTTAATTTTAGGCATCCAATACATTAATGAATTATGTCACCTTTTCATATGGGAATATGAGAACAGATATACTTCTTTTCCAGTCAAGGAAAGATTTATATTCTATGAAGAAGACATATGGGAACAAAACCCAGTATGTGTCATTTTTTTGTTATTTTTTGTTATGGTTCAGTGTAGTCATCACAACAGCAAAACCCCATCATCTTGCATATACAAACAGGAATGGATTAAAGTTTGCTTACTTTAAAAACAAAATCATATCACTGGTTAAGGGCTCTGGTTGTCATTGATTAACTTACTCCTTAATCCCTTAGTTAAAAAAGGGAACTGATGAGTCACTCCTGGCACATATTACAAGCCATATCTATAATACCAGAAGCTGGGTTTTTCAAATATAAAAATAGACTCATGTTGATAGGCCTGGAGAAAGGTACTTCTGACACCCTAAGGAAAGCCTAGCTATAGGCAAGCCCACATCTCTAGACTCTTTGCCATATTTTCATCTTTGCTTTATCCTTTTTGCTTTAACAGATAACTCTTGTGACCTCATTTTTTAGGCTCTCTGATTCCCTTATTCCTGATCCACCTATAGCCACACAGGGATTCCCAGAAGTGGAAAAGAAAAGAAGCTTTATTGCATTCTTAACAGGATTTGTTATGAGAAGTAATTCTCTGTTGGAGGAAAGGTGGTTATATTGTTTATGCTTGATTTATTTTTTACTCTAGATTAACCACAAATACCCGGAAAGACGACTACTTGTGGCAGAATCATGTGGAGCATTGGCACCTTACCTTCCTGTAAGAATTGTTATTTTTTCTTAAAAATCTTTTTCCTTTTTAATAATAGAGAAACCTTTTATTCAGGTGACTTATACATTTTAATTCAGATTCTCTCAGGGCATGCTATCCTAATATAGAAAGAAGAGCCCAAAGAAAAAAGATTCACATTGATATAATATGCCATTGCAGACAGATAGGTATTTTAACTATTTTGCATGAGCATAAATATATTAAATTACCAGCAGTTCTCAAACTTTGTGGTTCAAGGACTCTGGGAGATTGCTTGAGATCCTTTCAAAGAGATCCAACAGGTAAAAACTATTTCCGTAATATTAAAATATTTTTCATTTTTTACTGAGTTAACATTTACATTATTGGTGCAAAAGCTAAAATGGGCAGTAATGCCAGTGCATTAGCACTGATCAAGGCCATGACCTCAAAATATACTGATAATGATTGTGCACTCCCATGCACTCAGAAGCCAGTTTCACTTAAAAATAAGCTTGATGAATCAATAAAATTATTAATTCTACTAAATTTTGACCCTTTTTAATATTTTGTGTGGCAAAATAGAAAATACTTCTATCAAGCCCTTTTGCTGTATCTTGAGGTATAATGGCTATTTCAGAAAAAGCATTTCAAATTGCTTGAGTTGTCAACTAAACTAGCTACCTTTTTTCTTGAGATACTGATTTTACTTGACCAAACACACACAAGCTCTGATTATTCAGACTTGGATATTTAGCAGACATTTTTATGAAAATGAGTGAAATGAGCCTGTTACTTTAAGGAAAAACAAGTAGATGACGTTTATTGTCAATGATAAAATTGGAACTTTTGAATAAGAACAAGAATTAGAGAAAATTTTATCTCCCACCATGGGCTTGGCATCTTCTAAGTATGCAAACACATTTCTGAGATCAGTGGTGATATTAACAACAGTGGTTTTTTGAGATTATAATAAAATGTGTCAATATTGAAGAGCCTCTGAATAAGTCTGTGGTATAATGTTTCCCAAATGGCCAACACATACTACTCAAAATCACACATGGGTAAAAATAGAGACAAAGTCCAAGGTAGACCAGTGGAATTTAATATGCAGAGTTTAGAGTTTATTAGCAAAGAACCATATCATGATTTTAGATTCTACATTGTATCTAACCTTTAAGAAACCACTACTTGTCCAGTTTTAGTGTAGAATTTAAATATCTATTCTTATCAGAAAAGGCTATTAAAATATTTCCTTTTCAATTACATGTCTCTGTGGAGCCAGACTTAAAAACTTCAACTGAAACAATATATAACAATTGAATGCAGAGCAGATGAAAGAATCTGTTTGCTTTTAAGTTAGACATTAAAGTGATTTGCACCAAAATGTAAAGCACCATTCTCCTCACTAATTTTTTTGCTCTAAAAAGTTATTTTCATTAAAACGTCATATGTTAATGTAAAATGAGTTTGTTATTTTTAAATTTCTCATATGATAAATGTCAGTAGGTACTACCCACCCAAATAAAAGCTGTTTGCAGTGCTCATTAATTCCTTCCACTGAAAAGATTGAGGACCCCATTTTTTTGACAATGGTTTAACAAAATTCTTTTATACAACTTACAAAAATGAATATTTAAGAATTTTCACAGCTTAAATTGTTTTCCTTTTCCACCTCCAAAGAAAATACAAAATTATCTGTACCCACATACATATATACTCAAAACTATAGTAACATTCTCTACACAGGACTAAATTAGAGCTTAAATTGCTGAAAAATCAAGATAATTCCAAGAAGTTATACAGGGATGGTTTTTTTTTTTTTTCCCTTTGGAAAACAGCTAACAGACAGTAAAGCAATTTAAGATAAAATTATCTCCTGTACGGGCAGCCAGGTGGCTCAGCGGTTTAGTGCGGCCTTTGGCCCGTGGCGTGATCCTGGAGACCCGGGATCAAGTCCCGCATCAGGCTCCCTGCATGGAGCCTGTTTCTCCTTCTGCCTGTGTCTCTGCCTCTCTCTCTCTGTCTTTCATGAATGGATGAATAAAATATTAAAAAAAAAAATTATCTCCTGTAGTTGTCAAAAGTTCCTTGAAGTACACATTTCAATTTAAAAGAAGATCCAAGTCAAAGTTCTCCCCACCTTCCCCTTGCTAACGCTTTAGGGTAATATTTTCTTCCTGCTCCTAAGGAAAAAAAAATGGATTTCCTAATATTGTCAGTTGTGTCGTGTTATGCTCTTTTAAATATCTTCCTATAGGTCCTGGGCTTAGAGGGGGTAGGGAAATGAGATGATATCATAGTTACTTTAATTTAAACAACCATAGTTTAAAGGATTATTTGACAAACTATAGCCTGGAGACCAAATCTAGTCCACAGCCTGTTTTTAAAATTAAAGTTTTATTGGAACACAACCATACCCATTTGTTTGTGTATTGTCCATGTCTGCTTTCACACTATAGCAATAGAATTGAATAGTTGCAACAGAGACCTCATAGCCCCCAAAGCCAAAAGTATATACCATCCGGCCTTTCACAGAAAGTTTGCTGGCCACTGCCTTAAATGATCATTTTTGTAAGATTATTCTTAAAAACAATATAAAAAATGAAATTGTATGATAATGCATACGCTGTTTATGTTACATTTACTATTAACCTCATATTTGGTGAAGAGTGAGAAACCATGACTCTTAAACAGTTGTCTTTTTTAAATGTAAAGTTTGTATTTTTTAATTTAGAAAAAGATTAGTCCATAGTTTCACTCCCAGTAATATTTTTTTACTTTGTTAAAAATAAATTTTCCTACATTATAGAAAAGAATAAAATGAAAAGCAAAGACTTTGCTTCTCTGGCACCTACCTACTCATTCTCTCCAAAGATAGCTATCTACTGTTAATAGTTTTTAATTAATTCTTAGAGAAGATAAA
This sequence comes from Nyctereutes procyonoides, assembly GCF_905146905.1. Taxonomy (NCBI): domain Eukaryota; kingdom Metazoa; phylum Chordata; class Mammalia; order Carnivora; family Canidae; genus Nyctereutes; species Nyctereutes procyonoides. The sequence continues at coordinate 14,254,055 of NW_026575082.1, read as the reverse complement.
AATTTATGCATATACCAGTTTGCGTTTTTTTTTTTTTTAATTTATTTATTTATGATAGTCACAGAGAGAGAGAGGAAGAGACATAGGCAGAGGGAGAAGCAGGCTCCATGCACCGGGAGCCCGATATGGGATTCGATCCCGGGTCTCCAGGATCGCGCCCCGGGCCAAAGGCAGGCGCCAAACCGCTGCGCCACCCAGGGATCCCCCCAGTTTGCGTTTTTATATTTGAATTTTTCTTACCCAAAATTAATCATACTTATGTATAATATTCTGTATTCCTGACAGCAAACACTATTAACAGGTTCTTATGTGAGTATCTGTGTATTTTTAAATTTCTTATACTGTTAATAACTCCACATTCTGTGTTTTTTCAAGCATTTGCATTTTTTTGACAGTGTTAAATTGGCCCCAACCAAGGTAACACAGATTTATGCTCCTGTCATCAGTACATTGGAGTTCCTGTTTTCCCATACCTTTGTCAGTAACTGGACATGATAAAATCTTTTTTAATATTTTCCTATCTTATAAGAGAAAACTGATATCTTATTGTTGTGATAAGTCATATAGATAGATACACACGAGTATGTTTTGAGCATCCTTTTGTTTACTGTTCCAAGACACAGGTGAACATCACATGCACAAAGAGGATAAATGAGTTGTTCTACACTGGCCCTGATACTAGAATGTTAAGCAGTATTAGTAATAGACTTAATGTTTCCTCCATTGATCTTCACTTCACTTGCCTTATATCCCACCGCCATTAATAACAGTAAAATCACTGTGTGGTCATGGCTTAAACGGAGTAATGCCTTCTGATTTGTCCTGTGGGTTCCCTGTAGCATACTCAAGCTAACTGCCACAGTTGACCTCAGCTCAGATCAATGTGAAACAAATACCCAGCTGAAGTTTACTTGCCTCCATCTTATTGCTGAGGCTGATACCAATCCAGAAGCCTTTTTAAGATCTTCAAGGCAGTGGGGCAGCCCTGGTGGCACAGCGGTTTGGCGCTGCCTGCATCCTGGGGTGTGATCCTGGAGACCCGGGATCGAGTCCCGCGTCGGGCTCCCAACATGGAGCCTGCTTCTCCCTCTGCCTGTGTCTCTGCCTCTCTCTCCGTGTCTATGAATAAATAAATAAAATCTTAAAAAAAAAAAAAAAAGATCTTCAAGGCAGTTTTTTGGGAAGTTTTTATCCTAAAGGATAAGTAAGTGAAGCTGTACTAAAATACACATTCACCAACCTAAATGTGACCAAAATTTGCTAAAATTATATATATTTTTGTTTCTAAGAAATCAAAGCAAAAACTAGGTCTTTTAAAGATGACTGTTAGACCTTGCTCTGCATACTAAAGTCACACTGTAAATTTATGAAAATGATCACATCATCTCTTTAGTATTCTACCCATTAGATGTGAAAAGATTCTAAACAAGTTTAGAATTGAAGAATTTTATAAATTGATCAAATTATAAAAATGGTCCAGAGAAGGGAAGGAAGGGCAAGAATTTGTATAATGGTAGCTCTTTATTTTACTTTCAGCCATTAATTAGGCCAAAACATTCTTTAACCAAAAAAAAAAAAAGCAAAAAAAATTATGTGAAATCAGCAGTGGTTGATATTATTTTAAAGAGTAGCATCTAAGAATAGCAATGCAGTTCCCTTTGAAGTATTTTTAAAGTTTGCTCTCATATTTTATCATCCTGTTTGAAACTTTTTTTCTCTGTTCTTTAAAAAATTAGAACACCAGGATTTTAGAATATTTCCACCACATTCCTACCCCAGACAAATCTTTTTGATTACTGGAGTGATGTTTGTAATCCCTCCTGTTATTAAAACTCTGAAAATTCTTCTCTGAGTTAAATGAGTATTGGTAGAAGAGTCATCTGGGCACCTGGATGGCTTAGTCAGTTAAGTGTCTGCCTACATCTTAGGTCATGATCCCAGGGTTCTAGGATGGAGTCCCACATTGCGTTGGGCTCCCCACTCAGCAGGAAGCCTGCTTTTCCCTCTCCTTGTGTCTGCCACTCCCTCTGCTTATGCTCCTCTCTCTGTCAAATAAATAAAATCTTTTTAAAAAAATTTTAAAAATAAGAGTCATTGTCCATTTCTAGCAGCGTGTTGACTTTGTTGATTTGCCAAAAATGTTTGCTACTATGTGCTATAGGATTTGAAGGATTTGCACATATTTAGTAGATAGAAAAGCATCCTGGGAGATGATTAGTACTAAATTCAAGGTAGATGTTACCTTTAGAGAAGGAGGGTGGAGGCAGGGGAAGAGGGTGGAGGAGAGTCCAACAAGTTGTATCTAATGCTTTATGCCTTTGAAAAATGAAGACTTAAAAAAACATAGCAAAATGCAAATATATGTATTCTGGATTTTGAATATGTGGATGTCTGTCTTAATATTTTCTATGCTTTTCTGCTATTAGTGTAAAATAAATAGTAAAAACTGCTTTTGTTTATTTTCAGAAAGAAATCCGTAGCTCCTTAGTTCTCTCAATGTTGCAACAAATGTTAATGGAAGATAAGGCAGATTTAGTAAGAGAAGCTGTGATCAAAAGCCTTGGTATCATTATGGGATACATTGATGATCCAGACAAATATCAACAGGTATGTTTTTCAGAGTGAACCCCATTTGCTCCATTATAAAATTCCAAATAAGTTGATATTCCAAACCTGTGATTTCACTACCCAATAATCTGTAGTAGAGATGGCAGTTATAACCAGTTGTCAGTTTTAACCAGTTGCAGTGTCTGCCTCGTTTTACTTCTTCAGCTCAGAAGAAAGTACTAGGATTCATCTACAATCTCTGCCATAGTTTTGTGGCATGCCATGTTTACAAGCATGCCATGTTTACCATCTTTTTTTTTCTGTATCAATGGATACATGACATTTTCTTTAAAGGAAATGGGAAGGATAAGATTATGGATGGCTTGCTTTCTTGCTTAAAATGTTTTCTAAATGTACTGCAGTATATACTTACTGCTTTTTATTGAGTTTTTTTTGTTTGAGTTTATTATTTTAAAATTTTTACCTGTTTCTTTTTGGCAGGGTTTTGAATTGTTGCTGTCAGCCTTGGGTGATCCCTCAGAAAGAGTAGTTAGTGCAACTCATCAAGTATTTTTACCAGCCTATGCTGCCTGGACTACAGAACTTGGAAATTTACAGTCTCATCTTATACCTACATTACTGAACAAAATAGAAAAACTTCTCAGGGTAAATGCTTTCTTTATGTACGCAGTTTATAGAAATGTAAAGAGTGTATACTAAGTCATCTTGAAAGAATGTTGGGGAGTGAAGATAGAAAGTACCACTTAGCTGAACATTCTAATCATTTACCAGTTAAAGATTTTACTGGACTGGAACCAAGAGAGATTTGAGGAAGTTCTGTTTTGCGAAAACCAAACAAGAAAGGGCATGAAGTAGCACCTTTGTGGAACTCACTTGTGCATTTTTCAGAAAGCTAGCTCCTCCTGTCTCTTCTGAAGATTTAAAGATTTTAGGTAACATATCTAAGTTCCCGGAATACAGAGATAACTAAAATATTAGTCACTTAAAGCTTTCTTACTTATCCAATGTCAAAATGCTTTAACTGTGTGTTTTTTTTTTCATTGTACTCATTCATTTCCTCACTTCTTGAAATGAACTTTTTTTTTCCCAAGTAAAAGAAATAAAGAAAAGTTAGGGAAAAAAAAAGTAACTTCTTGATCTAATTTTAATACTAAAGTCCCTTTCAAAGTTTAGGAGAAAAATTAACATTTCTTTAATGTCTATTATGTGCATTATGGTAGCTACCTTTTTATAAAACCTAGGAAATTTTTTATAAAGTATTTTTTTAAAGGTTTGCAGTCCTTCTACCTGAGAATTATCCATACCTTTGTTTTTCTTATTCCATTTCATAACATGGTTAATTCTGTTTTGCTATTAAACATATCTGCAGCATCCAGCATAGCTAGTAATTCTTCCATGAAGAGATGAACTAATTTAGAACTTGATAGATGAACTAATTTAGAACTTGATAGTATGTAACTCATTATCTGGTATCTCTGACTCAGCTGTTATTTTATAACATAGTAGTAGTATCTTAGGTGGATTTGAATAGCAGTGAACACTTTTGTCTCTAATAATTCTATTTTCTACTTTAACATTTGGTTTCTGTGTACCATACTTATCCTTTTACTCTTTTTTTTCTTTCTGTTATTTCTGTCTTTTGTTTCCTTTTCAAGTTTTTTCTCCTACATTTCATCTGTGCATTGAATTATTTTAAAGTGCTTGCAGTGCTGGCAAATACAGATGCCACCAAATCTGTAAAAGGAGATCAGGAGTAGGAGAAGGAAAGTAGTAAGTGCTGCTCCTGGTTTAACAGTTGAACATTTAAAATGATTCCTGTGGCTCACTTTAATTTCTTTATCCTAACTTATAAAAGAAAGGATGAGATCCTCTTAGAAAAGTCCTATAAAAGAAGTTTCACACAAATTAAAGGACTGATACTCACTCTAAAGTTTTCCATATAAAGTTCCCATATAAAGTTTTCCGTATTACATAGTGCCACATTTCGTGTACTTAGAGAAATTAAGAAAAGCTTGATAGACATCTCCATTAGCTGTTGTGCCATGAGTCTACCATACAGATCCTTAAATGTTTTATTCATTGCCACAGAAAGGAAGAGCATGATAAATACCTAATTTCAGGAAACTAAAGCTAGCTTACACCTCCTTATGTTTCAGGAAGGAGAGCACGGGCTGGATGAACACAAGCTCCACATGTATCTCTCTGCTTTGCAGTCCTTGATCCCATCTCTATTTGCATTAGTTCTGCGGAATGCACCTTTCTCCAGCAAAGCCAAGCTTCATGGTGAAGTGCCACAGATAGAAGGTACTGAACTTATATGGTGGAAGGAAGATGTAGAATATTAGTAGCTTAGCTTCCCAAAGATTGGTTTTCACTGAAAATTCTAAAAATTACTTTATATGACAGCATAATTACTAAGATAACACATGTGGAATCTCATAGTCTTAGATTGTGTGACAGCTAAGGTAAACTGGCTTCATCTTTTATGAATAGGCCTCATGGTATTATTTTATAATATTTGTACTTTCCATTCTTAATCTATAGTCCTTCTTATAACCCTTATTTCCAGCAGCTGAAATAAGTTTTCTTTCATTAATAGAGCTGAATCAATGAAAAGATCACTGCATAGTTAGTAGTGCCAGTTTATGAAGCTTGTCATTTCCACTTTCTTTATATTTTTTTCTCCCCCACCTGTTTCATCTTATTTTCAGTAGGGTAAGGTAAATGTACTCTTTTCCATTATGTCCTTGACAGGAATCTAAGCATTTGCAGCAGATTTTTTTTTCTTCCAAAGAAGGAATATGTCTTAGTTTCAGAAATTGGTGACATTAATAGCAAAAGCCAGTATTCTCTTATCTCAGTGTCCACCTAACTAGTAAGTGACCTTTAATCCATGGCACTTAGTAACCCACTGCACCCAACCCCCAGGATAAATGACTGTAGACCAGCTATTACTCTGTATGAGGTCTCTTTGCAATTTCGTCAGATTTATGAAATTGTCCATGCTTCTCAGTGGCTTTTGATAGACAAAAGGATTACGACATTGAGAAAATCAGTCACTTCATGTTTTTAGAATTCAAAAGTTTTCATGTAAAGTAAACTTTGGGCTACCTTTAATCTTCGGGATATGAAGCAGTGTCCAAGAATACATGAAGCACAGCATAAAAATGGTGTACACTTTTGAATGTCTGTTGTACTGGAAAAATTGAGAATGGATGGAGTTGAGTTAATTTAACACTTTAAAATATTATTGAGGAGAAGGAAAATTCAGACTTTTAAGAAAAATCTTCCTAAAGCACTCACAGCTGTCTGCTTCAGGTTCTACTCCCTCATGTATTAAGGTTCCTCGTCTGCCTAGGGGCTTTCCTATCTTTCTAATTCCCTCTCTTTCTCTTTCTGTCTTGCCATACTGGTTTGTGAGGGCTGCCATAACAGAATACCACAAACTGAAATTTATTGTCTTACAGTTCTAAAAGCTAGGGGTTTCAGATCAGGGTGTCAGCAGGGTTGGTTCCTTCTGATGGCTCTGAGGAAAAAGCTGCTCCATGCCTCCCTCCTTGCTTCTGGTGCTTTGCTGGCAATCTTTGTTATTCCTTGGCTTATGGATGCATCACCCTGATCTCTGCCTTCATTTTCAATTCCATTCTCCCTCTGTGTCTATATCTGTATCCAAATCCCCCCCCCTTTTTACAAGATTTATTTATTTATGAAACACACACAAACACACACACACACACACACACACACGCACAGAGAGGCAGAGACACAGAGGGAGAAGCAGGCCGCATCCAGGGAGCCGGACATGGGACTCAATCCTGGGTCTCCAAGATCAGGCCCTGGGCTGAAGGCGGCACTAAACAGCTGAGCCACCCAGGCTGCCCCCAAATTTCCCCCTTTTATGAAATCAGTCATATTGGACCAGAGGCCCACTGGACTCCACTATGACTTCATCTTATCTAATTCAATCTGCAACAACACTATTTCCAAATAAGGTCACATTCTGAGGTTCTAGGAATTAGGACTTCAATATGCAGAGGATACATAGTTCAACCTATAACACTTATTATTGTTCATTCACTCATGTATTTAATAAATAACTCTTAAATGGTACCTATTGCTAGGCATGTGCTAGAGAGTAGGTGAAAATTGTCAAAACAACTGGTTTAGCATCCTGAATATATTTGTTCTAGTGTTTATGTGACCTTTTCTTGTAATTATGTCTGCCATCATGCTGAAAATAATCTTTTTAACCCACACAAATATTTTTATTATCCATTTATTCTACAGCATTAGCTAATATTTATGCAGGCACTATTTTAAACACTTGGGATCGGGGCACCTGGGTGGCTCAGTGGTTGAGCATTTGCCTTTGGCTTAGGTCATGATCCCAGGCTACTGGGATTGAATCCCACATCAGGCTCCCCACAGGGAGCCTGCTTCTCCTTCTGCCTGTGTCTCTGCCTCTCTCTGTGTCTCTCATGAATAAATAAATAAAATCTTTTAAAAAAGTAAATAAAATAAACATGGGATCATTCATGAATAAAATAGACAACTTTCTGCCTTCATAGAGCTTACATTCTAGTGAAAGGGAAACACTACAGAGTCATAAAAGCTGTTATTTTGCTGGATAATTGCGGTTATTTTGTTGACATTAAATGCTGGTATTTTGCCAGCCTGTTAAAATGGCATTCTGGGGACCTTTCTATATTGTTATAAATTAGGTGCTCACATTTTTTAAAAATCCTGTTAAATAGGGGCACCTAGTTGCCTCAGTAGATTAAGCCTCTGCCATGGGTTTTGGGTCCTAGGATCAAGCCCTGTGCCAGGCTCCCTGCTTGGTGGGGAGTCTGCTTCTCCCTCTGCCCCCCACTCGTGCTTGCACTCTCTCTCTATCAAAGTAAATAAAATCGTTTTTAAAAATTCTGTTAAACAGAATAATATTTTAAAACTCTTGAACCATTCTAATTACTTACCTGTATTAATTGAGTTATTCTTGACATTATTTTGCTTCTGTTGGACCTACCTTTAAATCTTTTTAGAACTCACTTTCCCTGTAGTTAATTTTGACATACCTATTTTACTTTAAACTATTCCATTATTTTTCAGTAATTTGTTAGTATTTTTGAAGGAATAACATCCATTCTATCCTAGTATAGCAGATTGTGACAAGTATGATATAACCCTGTTTGAAATTATATGAGGTATGCTTTGACATGATACATTTATTTATGAAGTACAAATATCCCTCACAGTCCAAATCTGTTTGATTCATGGGTTGAGATATGTGAAAATTCAAGCAGAAACCCCAGATAGTGAGAAATACCATGTTACCCAAACTCATTTATTTGTTGGTTGGTATATTATGATAACAAATAGGAGAGTTTGGCTAGCAAGGGATGACCTTATCTGTCCTTAATAAATTTTGTAAAGTCTTGGGCAGCATAGAAAGACAGTAACATCTTAATTTTGTCATTGAGCATTTTTAAAATTATGTGTATTTCATGTTTTCTTAAAGCTTAATAATAAATCATTAGGCCATTAAAATATTTTGAGATAATTCTGCATATTTATTTGTGTCGTTTTAGGATATTAGCCTCTATATAGTAGATGTTAGGCAATTAGGAGCTGACTAACAGTTAATGAGCTGTTGGCATGTATTATTATTTAATAGCCATCAAGAATTGTTCTCTTAATAACCTGGGATCTAATTATGATCTGTAGGATCATAAGTTTTATTGATATTTACAAATTTGAAATATGCTGGTTATATCTTCATGTTTTATTTACATAATTTTAAAAGTTCATTAGTTTTCCCCCAGATTTTTTAAGTATATACATGGGAACCTGGTTATACAGTACATTCTGCATTATCTTTCTGGTCACTAGTTTTAACACTTTATATTAAGTTAATGTTTATCAAACTTCGGGAATTTTTTTATTTAAGCATTTAATATTGGAGAGTAAATACTTAAGAAATCTGTTTGGCTCAAACTTTAATGTATTTTATTTCATTCTTCTCTGGGATTCATTTTTTTCTCCACTATTAATCTTCGCTTCTTACTCCCTAAAGGAAACATTTTATCATATTTACTATTTTGTTATTATAAACAGTCTGATGGAATTACAGTCATTTCTATTTTTTTTTAATCAAATTCAAATCCATATTTTAACTAACATCTTTGGGCCAATTTTAATTTAACCTAAATGAAATTTTACTCTTCATTAGCAAACTACTTCATTACAGTATTTGTTTAACTATTTAGTCTCATAAAACCTTAATTTTTGAGATTTGTTAAATTCATTCAGATGTGACAAGAATTTTTCATTTTTTTCTTAAAATTATTTGAGTAATATATTTCAGTTTTATATTTAAAGTTTATAATAAGCTGGAGGCACCTGGGTGGCTCAGTTGAGTGAGCATCTGACACTTAAAATCAGCTCAGACCTTGATCTGAGAGTCCCAAGTGAGTTCAAGCCCCACATTGGGCTCTCACACTGAGTATGGAGCCTACTTAAAAATAAAAATGATGAAGTTTATAATAATAAGTTAATTAAATATCAGGAGGCAGAATCTCAGTTTCCTTTTGACAGAATAGCTAATTTCACAAATTGCCATTTTTTACATGATTTGTTTTGCTTCTTTTATTTATAGTGACTAGGTTCCCTCGGCCTATGTCGCCTCTTCAAGATGTATCTACTATAATTGGAAGTCGTGAGCAATTGGCAGTGCTACTACAACTTTATGATTACCAGCTGGAACACGAGGGTACAACAGGCTGGGAGACTTTACTATGGGTTGTCAATCAATTGTAAGTTACTGCCTCCATCTTCATTTGGTACACATCTAGAAGTTAAATGGAACATAGCTCACTATGTTTAACCTTGGCACTGAGGGACAAAATATAAAAAATATAACAAAACATAAGTTGGCATTATCTGTGGTAAAATTCTATAGGAGAGGAGATTTATACACTAGATAGGTAGCTATTTATCTGTGAGGATGGTGCTGCTCTATTATGTCAGAAGGACCTGTCTGCTGCTTTGTTGTTGTCTAATAGTGGTGATGGATTTTAAACTACATCCAGATTTTCATTTTGAAGCTAAAACAGTTGCCATGTTAGGCAAGCTCCTATGTGAAGCATCAAATCCAGTGATTTGTGTCTCATTAACTCCATAGTTAGAATGCTACCATTAAGGTTCCATTATATTTTATGTCAAGCAATAAATAGAGAAGAGGTTTGTAGAATATAAACTTAAAACCTTTTCAAACCACTCCTGTGGTTTGCAGTTTTGCCAGCTATGAAAAAACAATGGGTGCCTGGGTGGCTCAGTCAGTTAAACATCTGACTCTTGATTTCAGCTCAGGTCTTAATTTCAGGGTCATGAGTTCAAGCCCCATGTTGGGCTCCACATTGGGCATGGAGCCTTCTTTACAGAAAAAAGAAAAGAAAAGAAAAGAAAAACAAGAAGTTGTTAGATTTGCATTGTTTCAGAAATTGGCAAGGAAACAGTAATTTATGTGTATCCCCTGCCTATTTTTCTTTCCTTTCACATTTAGGTTGCCACAACTTATAGAAATAGTTGGCAAAATTAATGTTACTTCAACTGCCTGTGTCCATGAATTCTCCAGATTTTTCTGGCGCCTTTGCCGGACATTTGGCAAAATTTTTACAAACACTAAGGTAAAAATTTGTATTCCATGTTTTCTTATGTGCAAGAGATATAGAAATGTAATATGTTAATTAATGCTGTAACAGAGTAAATAAAAGCATGAGCCCTTCCTTTAATTATCTTTTAATATCTTAGAAAATTATGATAGTAAAAGAAAATTCTAGTCACTAATATTCTTATCTTTATTGGTTTTCAGATGATTTAGCCTAAACTTAATTTATATCCAGAGTTGGATATGAGATCTACTCACTGTGGATGTCTTGAATATTTCTAGCATAGTCAGTGTTAGGGAACTCAGCTGCAGTTCTCTGATATGCTTCTCCTGCTTTACCAGCTGTCCCAGATTCTGGGGGCGGGTGTTTTTTCAGCACACTTTGGTCAAAACTTCAGGCAATTGTGGAACCAAAGTAGTTTATCCAGAAGACTTGTTGTGAAGATACCAGCTCTTTGGCTAGCGTGGACACTTGAGATTAATGCTGCGTATTTCAGTTGCTAGCAACCCTATGGTTTGTCACATTCACACATCCAGGTTATTTAATAGTTTTAGATATTAAAACTAGAATGTCCTTAGATCCCAATTTCCTATTTAATCCATTTGTCTTGCTAGCATGTTATTAAGACGGTTCTTTAGAGACCTAATTAGTAAAAAAACATAGATATAGTTGATATAATCAGATGCTAATCAAGGTGTTTAAAAGGTAAGAATTTTGTTCAGCTCTTTACTATTAACTGTTACTTTGTAGTTATTGAAACATTTAAAGCAAAATAGTTTGGTATTGCAGACTGGATAAAATTCAGAAAATGGATATTATATTAAATGTTATATTTGTAATTTATAGTAATTAAGTTGTCTGGGCTTATTCTCAGTATGTGTAAAATGAAGTTCTGTAAATAGAGAATTTGTTCTATAAATATAATTCTGTAGATTAATCTTTTAACAAGGGGCTTCACCGCAGTTTAAGTTGAATATGTAAGTTGCTAGGCCTTGATGCCACTGTAGAAGAAACAGGATCATTTTATGTTTTTCACTAGCCTCTAATTATTAAATATACTTTGATTTTATTAGTATCAACATTGGCAAGCAAATTGTTTGACATCTCCGAAAGAAATAGCTATTATCTTAGAAAAAAAATAGTAGGAATAGTCGTAATAAGAGTCTGCTTTAGCACTTAGCAGTAAGTGGTTGGCTTCAGTGGCCTGAAATCTATGGTAATATTAATAATAAAAAATGGAAATAAGCATTTACTCTAACTTAAATTATAATTAAATTCTGCATTTGATGTTTGAATTTAAATTTTAAGGAAGTTAAAAATCTAAGCAGATGGATATTACATGATGAACATGTTACTTCTTGAATACCTTAAATGAATGGAATTTCCTTTTTATTCCCTTTAAGCAAATTTTTAGAAGTGTTTCTAATCCTATAATATTTACCTAAATAATCTATCATCAAGTTAGTTTTAGGAGATAGTAATTTCAAACACTGAAAATCATCTCGGAAATTAGTTTAATTTAGTGAAGGAAACCAAAGGCCCTCGAGAAAATACTTACTGACTTGAACTGATTTTGAAAGTGTTTTTTCTCTAAAGGTGTTTTCAGTAACTTGACTCTTATTTTATTCTAAGCCTCTTAGGAATTGTTATATTTTTAACCACCCTAATGGTCTTTAAAGCAAAATAAATAAATAAATAAATCAAATAGTAGTAATAGTAGTAGTAGTAAAGCTAAATAAATAAATAGTAGTAGTAGTAGTGGTGGTGGTAGTAAAATGTTTATTTTATTTACTTAATCATCAATTGATCCATTGGACCTAAAACTTTTTGGATCTTTCCTTTGGGTTGCTTAGGTAAAACCTCAGTTTCAGGAGATTTTAAGACTGTCTGAAGAAAACATTGGTAAGTTCATTGTTACTACTTTTAAAAACAATTGAATCGCTTCACTCAGGAAAAATACTATATTCATTATATGCAAATTGCATAAATGGACTAGGAAGTACAAGTAAAAAGGAAAATTTATTTCTTGATTTTATAATTTTGTCACATCTAATCTCTTTTGAGATTTTAGTGAGATTAATTTTTGTTAATTTGATTGTAGATATCTACTTTTCTTGTGATCAAATCGACCTAAGGCTGAGTTTCTCAAACTGAGTATTTGTACCCTGGTAGGTTTGAGTGGTATATTCAAGATACTGAAAACTGTAAAATAAAGGACCTCTAATTTATAATTAGTTATTTAAAACTTTTGAAATTAAAGCTATAGTGGAAGATAATGTAAGGTATACATTTATGTTTTTAAAATGGAAGCTACATTCTTGAATGGGCAGCCCCTCTCTTGGTAGTTTTCATTCATCTGTCTTCAGAAGTATGTTGGCAAATTGAATTTAAATTTTAAAAAATGTAAAAAAAAAAAAAAAAGTCTGGTTATAGCACCACTGGCCTAAGAACTCATTTCTGTGTGGATGTTAGGAAAATGTATGACCTCCCTCTTTTTCTCTTTCTTTCTTTCTTTTTTTTTTTTTTTTCGTTTGTTTGTTTGTTTTTAACTTGGTTAATTTGGGATAGATAGATAATTCTTATTTGAGTCCAGTCCTATCTCAGTGATTTGATTTGAGTGATCTTGAAAACTCCATCTTGGGCTATCCTCAGAGATAGAGAAAGGAATACATAAATCTTCTAAAATTTGAAACATGAGGAGATTTTTTTTGACAAATGCTTTCTAAAATTTTTATTTTAAAGAGTTAATGTTTAGAATGCCTAATAGTTGGTATTATCTATTTGGTTATTAATTCTGATGATAAATTAGTGAAAAATACTTACATATTTTAGAAACTGACAGCTGTTAGAATTATTCAATTAGCTGTGAATGTTTAGCTGTTCATGTAGGAAGAGATTATTAATCTCTGTATATATAGTTTGTATCTATGAATCCAATTTAAGCTTATTTCCTAACCTGAGATTTAACTCTCAAATACCAATAGCCACACTCAGCCAATATCATCATCCCCCCCCAAAAAAAAAAAAATCTTATTAAGAGAATAAACAAATCTCAGAGACTAATTAATGTGAAAATGGAACTTTGTTTTTTGCTATAATTCCTTCAGGGCAGTTAGTTAAATTTCTTTATATTACTACTTTCTGAAAAGAATTTGAAACCATTGGAAAAAAAGAGAAAAAAGGAATAAAAAATTGGGGGGGTACATAAAAGTAAATATAAAGCACTTAGTGCCTACAGAACAATAAGCTAGACCAGTTGTTGGTGCTATAATGTCATGTCATCTCTAGAATTGCTTTTTTGAAATCATCTACAGGTGAATTTATCTCCTATTTTGCAGTAGCCACAGGATACTCTCCTGTGATTAAATGCTTTCCCCTCTTCTGCTGCTTTAACCTGAATTTTCCCATTGGAAATAATTGAAGTTATTTGGCTGAAAATCCCTATGAATGCAGGAGGGTCTCTAGAACCAGAATACTACTAGAAATTAGGTAGTATCACATATCTAGAAGTGGATTAAATAATATATCTAGGTGTCTCCTTTTATCTGAGTATCTTTACGTTTTACTGAATACTATAAATTGAAAGTATAAAAATTTAAGGAGACCCGCTTACACAGACAGGCACTTGGGAGACTTTAAGAAAGCTCTGATTTCTAAGTATGGAAATGGAAGTATAGCATCTCATTTTGATTATTAAAGTTCTTTCCCATCTATCAAAAATGTTTATGCTAACAGCTTTATAAAAATATTAAGTTGTAGTTTTACAAAAACCATTGGATACATATTTTAATCAAAATTATTTTCCAGAGTAATGATGATATTTATGTGTAAACCTTGTAACTGTTGGAATTTTAAATATAATTGGCATTGTAACTTTTTGCTTTATGTTTAAAATATACTCAGACTTAAAATTATTTTAATGATTTTAGATTCTTCAGCAGGAAATGGGGTCCTCACTAAAGCTACTGTCCCCATTTATGCAACAGGAGTCCTTACGTGTTATATTCAGGTAAGGGGAAAAGTCCTTTTACTAGAAAATGTAAAATGTTAGATATCATTCTAAATGCCTTTTTAATTTGTGTACAAGTGAAAATGTTACCCATAAAGGAAAATAAAATTTATGTATTTGTCTTATTCAATAAGTAATTTATAGTGGAGAATATATTTAAGTCTCCGAGTAAAACTGCATTGAATAAATACATTTATAGATGGTGTCCTTATTGATATTTTGTTAGAAGTGTTAGATTACACTTACTTAGTAAAGTTTCATTTTGTTTCAGGACTAATTTTCCGTAAGTAAACAACAAACAAAACATATGTATTTGGTGGAGCAAATTACAAAACATTGTAGAATACTATACTCTTATCATCTTTAGCAAAGTTCCTTTTAATAATACTTTATTTTTCTTAATTGTTATTGCATAATAAATTACCCAAAAACATAATGGCTTATTATAACCCTTTTATTTGCTAATGGGCTTTGCTCAGCTTAGCCTCTCTTTTGTGGCCTTGCTGGTGGTCATTCATGTTGTTGCATTCAACTTTTTGGTTGGAAGGGAGGTCAGCTAGGGTGACTGAGCTTCCATCTCCATGTAGTCTTCGGGCTTCTCTCTCTCCACAGGACCCCTGGAGCAGCAGAGCCAGACTTAATACATGGTGGCTCAGGGCTCCTAAGAGTGCAAGAAAGCAGTATCTGCTCAGCTAGGGCTTAGGCCTGAAATTAGCACATCTCTTGTCTTCTCTTGGTTATAGCAAATTACAGGCCCAGCCCAAATTCAAGAGATGGGAACTAAACAAGAGTGTGAACTAGGAGGTATGGTTCATTGGGGTTCACCAGTATAACAGACTACTACACTCTACCTTATTTTAAGGAAATAATACAGGATATTATATTAAGGTATACCAAGCATTTTTAAGTAAGAGGCACTCCCACCAGTTAGGTGAAAAAGTATGGGTTCCTGATAAAGCATTTTTAGAAATTCGAATGTGACAGGTACCAGCTGATTCAGTCAGTAGAGCATGTGACTCTTCATCTAAGGATCATGAGTTCAAGCCCCACATTGGATGTAGAGATTACTTTTAAATAAGTAAATAGAAATTAGACTGTAAGAATGAAAGAGGAAAACCTTTTTTCCTGAGTTTTTCCCTATTACTACCTAAGGTTTCTTTTGCCCTTTGAATTCAAAGTATAACAAATCTTACTTACTGCACTCTTCTTCCAAAGTAGATTTGAGTCGTCGTACAATTTTAAAATCTACTCCTACAGTAACACATACCTTGTAAGAGAAGTTCTAATTCTGTGAAAGTAGCACAATATTCCTTTAAACATTTCTACACTAGTTTCAAAGACTACCTCAGAATATGAATATTCACAGAATATCCCTGTGTGTAAGATATTTTAAGTCATGTAGCCTTAATAGATTGTCTGTATTGTTGTTCTTCAATTCATGGAGATTAAATCTCAGCATATTGCCAGACACAATAGTATGTGTACCATTTTCCACTCTCTTTAATTTTGAAAGCTGTACTAGCATAGTGTCAGATCATTTTTTTTCTCTCTTTAACCTCTGGAAGTTTGGTTAGTATGTTGATTTTGACAATAAATAGTATTTTAAAACATCATAAAGTACCAAATACAAGATTTACCTTATGCAAAGCCCTCAGATTTGTCAAATAAATGAAAAAGTCTGTGAGTCGCTGTATGAAGTTCCAATATCTAAAGAAATAAGAACTTCTCAACTAGTTACAAAATGTGAATTGAGGTAGCTTTCATAGACTTCCAGAGTTACTTATTTTAGGAAGCACATACCAGCAGTTAATGTTTTTCTTACTAAACAAAGTACCTGGGTGGCTCAGTCTATTAAGCATCTTCCTTTGGCTCAGATCATGATCTCAGGGTCCTGCCATCGAGCCCTGCATTGGGCTCCCTGCTCAGCAGGGATCCTGCTCCTCCCTCTCTCTCTCTGTCCCTCCCCACCGTTCATGCATGTTCATGCTCGCTCGCTCTCTTTCTCTCAAATAAATAAATAAAATCTTTAAAAGAATTTTTTCTTACTAAACAAAATTTTCTCTTAGGGCAAATCACTGCCCTGTTTGCTTTAGTAAGCAAAAACTATTTTTTGTCTTGAGGTTCCAAAAAGGAGAAATAGGATTATACTAAAATTTCAAGTTAGAAGAATCTCTACTCATTTAGAAAAATATTTCCTAGCTCTTATCTCACACTTTAGGTTTGTCAGGTTTACTATTTGTTTTCCAATTCTTTGTATACTTTGTTTTTGATATGTTAGGCAACTAAAATTGAGTAAAATCTCTTCCATCGTTGCTCTGATGCTAGTGTGTCAGTGTCCTAATAAGCTTTACATTAAGTACAATCATGTTCTAAAACTGCTCTCATTGTTCATGCTGATCATTACTTTTGTCAATCCTGTATTCCTTCTAAATGAATCTGATTATATATTTTTAAAAAAATGGTAGGTGGCAATCCAGTATTCTTCATAGACCTATTTATTAATATTCAGAAGCTATTTATTGTTGACCTAATACATCCCTAATAACTGAAAACTTTCCTCTAATTTATTTATACATTTGTTTTGTGATAGAATGTCAGTTTCCCTTCCTTTATAGATTCAGGTTAATTTAACATACTTTCTTTTTTTAATGTTTCTAATTTAACTGGCATTTTCTTCACAAGTTTCTATAGTAAAATTTCTTTGGGGCGCCTGGGGTGGCTCAGTCAGTTGAGCGTCTGCCTTCAGCTCAGGTTATGATCTCAGGGTCCTGGGACAGAGCCCTGTGTTGTGAGGGAGTCTCTCCCTCTGCCCTCCCCCTCCTTGTTCTCTCTTTCCCTCTTGCTCTCACTCTCTCTCTCTCTCAAATAAAGAAACAAAATATTTAAAAAAATAAAGTTTCTTTTATTAATATATTCTAGATAGAATATGATACAAGAAAAAAAGTGTTTTCTGATTATGAAAATAATGGTTTATTAAAGTTTGAAAATATAGATTATTTTTTAAGTCCAGGATGTGACTATTTCTTTTAGGCACACAGTAGTGTACATTTCAACAAGCATGTAGCTTCTGACCACTAAGACATTGCAAAGATAATTTTTTGAAAACAGATTTTCTCTTAGGAAGATAACTTTTACTAATTTGTATTTAAGTATTTAGTATCAAAATTAATGAGAACTAAATTTGGTAAGGATAAGTTTTAATA
The DNA here is from genome assembly GCF_905146905.1 of Nyctereutes procyonoides. Classification (NCBI taxonomy): domain Eukaryota; kingdom Metazoa; phylum Chordata; class Mammalia; order Carnivora; family Canidae; genus Nyctereutes; species Nyctereutes procyonoides. Next base: position 14,236,611 of record NW_026575082.1, on the reverse strand, counting down.
AAGAATATACCTTTTTATGTTCTAAAGCAGGACTGTCTAATAAAATTTTCTGCAATAGCAGATATAATCTATATCTGAGCTGTCCAATAAAGAAACCACTAGCCACATGTGGCTATTAATTAAGCACTTGAATTGTAACTAGTGCTACTAAGGAACTGAATCTTTCATTGTACTTAATTTTTAATCTAAATTTAAATATAAATAACCTCATGTAGTAAGTGGCTACCATATTGGACAGTACTGGTCTAAATCTATGAATCAAGGTAGTCCTTGTCCTCATACCATTGTGGTCATAGATATGCTTAATAAATATCTTTAATTAAAATGCTTCTAAGACTGGATATTTCCCTGTGTTTGGTAAAATTTTCTAACTATAGGTAGGAAATTATTATTTGAGTTCTACTTAATTTCTTAGAAATTTATTATCAGTCTTTATCCTCTGTAGGAAGAAGACCGAAAACTGTTAGTTGGATTCTTAGAAGATGTAATGACCCTGCTTTCATTATCTCACGCTCCTCTTGATAGCTTGAAGGCTTCTTTTGTGGAACTGGGGTAAAAATAATAGCTTATAGTTTTTTTTATTATTATTCATATAGAGTTTAAAATTGGATTTATAGAATACATAGTTTGAATCTAAAAATATTGGCATACACACCAAATCTTTTGGTTTAAGGCCTAAGATTTTTGTTTATTTTGAGTTTGGATTTTGATTTTGCTTATTTGTACATTCTTAATACTTTGTAATCAACACATTGTAATAAAAGAGTGGGAGAAAGAGTACAGACATGTTTTATTTGAAGCAGTTAGAGAAATAAAGTTTAGATTTGAAGAAAATTTAGTTTTCCAAAACTGAAAAAGGAGCCCAAAGTGAGAGCCAGTTCATTAAGCTCCTTTTTCTATCCCATTTGATTTGCCTAATCCTGCTTATAATCACATCGTTTAGCTGCTATTGTTGTTTTATTTCTGTCTTTACTGAAAACGGGCTTCTGCACTTAATATAATCTTGTGTTTGGGTAGGCCTCACAGCCAACTTATCTTTCCATATAGATGATTTGAGTTGATCTGATTTGATCCTACAATAAACATATGGCATAAGTAGGACACATAGTCCTTCCCCAGTTTTTGTAGATGTAGAAATTAAGCCCCACAGAGGATGTAACTTACCCATCTGACTCTTAGTCCAATGTTCTTTTTTTCCTCCTAGGTAAATTTTGTTTTTCTTTTTTTTTATTATTTTTTTATACTATTCAAGAGTTGAAATTTCTGTCATAATTGTAGTTTATAGAGTCTAAAAATATAATTCTCGGATATGCTAAAAGTTTGTAGCTTTATAAGGTGGCTTCCTTTTTTAAAGAATCTTGGATATAACCTATTACACCTATACAGAGAATTTCATATGTTTTGCCAATATTTTTATCATTAACATTACTTATAAATGTAGTATTCTTCAGTACACCAGTAAGGCACTGTGGCTCTCACTTTTAACACTGAGTTTTTTCTTTCAGTGCAAATCCAGCCTACCATGAGTTATTGTTAACTGTTTTATGGTATGGTGTTGTCCATACTTCAGCACTTGTGAGATGTACTGCTGCTAGAATGTTTGAGGTATGTAAACAAATGCTTCTCTCAGTAAAGATTATAATGATTGTGTTTAGAAGAAGAAGGGAATGTTTCCTTAAAAAGTCTTTGCATACTGTTACGTTGATGTATATTTTATGCCAATAAACAATATCTAGTTGTGTACTGTGTGATGGGGCAGAAATTTAGCTTTGATATACTTAAGAATGTTTTCTAGCCTTATTGGTTCCTTGGATGTCATTCTATTATCAATCTATTTCTCAAATTTTCTTTTAAGTCTTATTTTAATTTCCATCCTATATAAATCTTTCTGACTATACTTTTCTATTTATTGAGATAAAATGGCTACTAAAATAAGCTAAAACAATATAAGATATATCTAAAGTTGTAAATTATGGTTGGATTCATGAACAACATTAAAAAATTAATTATTGGAAATATGGAAATACTTTTTGATTAGTTCTATTTGATTATTTCCTCACATATCATATCTAGAATAACATTTCTATACATTAACTGCCCACAGACACTGAGAGAAAATCTAGTTTAACTAGATTTTCTTAAATTGCCACCTACCCAAGTTAAGTGTGAAATTGAAATGCCTGTCTTTTGAAAATCAAAATATCCATCATAGAGGAAATGATTCCATAGCCTACTTTATTAATTTATGTATTCATCTGTTTATTGATTAATTTCTATTTCTGGAACTTGTATATGAAGGCTAAAATTGATGTAGAGTGTTTCTTGTTGCTGTTTAACCTTGCCATAGAGCCTGACTGCCTGGGTTCAGTGTCTGTCTCTGCCACTTAGCGGCAAATTCAAACTTCTCTGTGCCTTGGTTTCCTCATCTACACAATGAAGGTGATAATAAGTATCCATCTCAAAGGATGTTTGTTAATACGAAATGAATTAATACTTGTAAAATTCTTAAAACCGTGTCTGGCACATAATAAGAACTAAATAAATGTTAACTATCATCACTTATTCTTTTTTTTATCATGCTGTTATTTCACAAAATAATATATAGTTTAGGAAACATATATTTATCCAAGCTAAAATTATCCTTGATATGCATGTGATTCTTAAAATAACTTAAAATATCTATTTCCGTAAAAGGAATTGGATAATTCAGTGCTTTGGATAATTTTTCCTGAACTTCAGAATTTTTCCGTAATTTAAGATAAATTGCCATTTGAAGAACAGGGCACTGGTACTTTTAAAATGTTTATCTTCCAGAACTTCTAAATATATAACATGCATTTGTGAAATCAAAAGAAAATTTCAGCCTTACCAGGAGGTTGAGCGTCCCCTGACCATGTTACTTCCTCAGTTATTATATCTGTTTGATTTAAAAAAAAACTATAATCAGGTGTTCTTTGTCAAAGTGAGTGCCAAATTAACAATTCAGTTTCCTTCTGTAGTAAAAGTTTCTTGTGAGTATAAATAATTTTTCATTATTCAGTATGCTGAAAAAGAGTCATCCATGAAAGAAAAAAGTATACCTTTATGTAAAAAACTATGTCTTTAATATATTCTTTTCATAGGATTTTATTCTAAGAGCTTAAAAGCTACTTCTTTCTCTTAAACTTTTTTTTTTCAAATTATGTATGCACTGGAAAAGCATACCATATAACTGAAAATAATTTAAATAAATAAAATGAAATATAATTTTTATTTTTGGGGGGTTATTTCTCATATGTGGCATTTGTCTGGTTTTGGTTTCTATATTTGCAGTCAGTGCTGAGTTGGAAACTGCCTATGCTCCAGCAGTTTTCAGTGTTCTTTCAGGTTGATTATGAACTTCTGAGTCCAATTTGAGAGATGGATTTGTTTCTATATTTTTTCAAACTCATTTATGATAAAAAATTTTCAGTGATCATACCAGTAAAAGTCATTAGTAGAAAAAATTAAAGTTACTTTTGGAGGCACCTGGGTGGCTCTGTCAGTTGATTGCAGCTCAGGTCATGATCTCAGGGTTCTGGGATCGACCCCTGTGATGACCCGCATATCGGGCTCCAGTCTTAGTGGCTGTCGGCTTGAGGATACTCACTCAAGTTCTCCCTTTGTCTCTCGCCCTGCTCATTCTCACTCTGTAAAATAAATCTTAAAAAACAATAAAGTTACCTTTTTGTCAATGATCCTCATTTTGAACAAGATGATACTAAAAGAATAAGAATGTTTTGTAAGGTTTTTTTATACTAATATTCTATAACATAAAATTATGCCTGCTTCCCCCCACCCGCAGTGAATTAATTCAAAATAAAAACATAGAAAGCAGGCCATTTATAATAAAAGAAAATTTTTAATGTGAGACCAGAAACTGTTGAGAAGTAACTGAGAAATGGAACATAACAGGAACATAATAAGAGATATTTAATAAAAATGAATGCTAAATGTAGCTCTAAGTTTTCAGACAGGAGGACAAAAAGGGGAAACCCAGTCAATCATATCATTCTAATTAAGTAAGAGGCAGTATGTTACTTTTTGAAGTAGCAAATTGTTATTTAAATTGATTTTTAAGGAAACTTTATCATATAACATAATGGATTTCCCAGAACTTACAGAAAAAAACTTCATGTAATGAATCCTCATAAAGATGCTAAGCATGTAACAGTAGCCAACTCAAAGATGGCTGGGGCTCTGAAAGGGATGTGACTGAGTCTGTTTTCTAACTCTGCCTATTGCCTCCAAAACCCCAGACAAATTACTTAACTTCCCCAGGGCTTCGTTTCTTCGTGTTAAAATATTGGTAATAATTGTATTTAGTTTTAACAATCAAATGATATATTTTATGTAAAATGTATAATTATCAGTAGCTCTTAAAGTTTGCTTTTTGGCTTTCCAACTTAATAAAGAAATTACACTTAAAAATGCAGAGCAGGGGTATCCCTGGGTTGGTCAGCGGTTAGGCGCCTGTCTTCAGCCCAGGGGCGTGATCCTGGAGTCCCGGGATCGAGTTCCGCATCAGGCTCCCTGTGTGGAGCCTGCTTCTCCCTCTGCCTGTGTCTCTACCTCTGTCTCTCTCTCTCTCTCTCTCTCTCTCTCTCTCTCTCTCTCTCTCTGTGTGTGTGTGTGTGTGTGTGTGTGTATCTGTCACATGAATAAATAAATAAAATATTTTTTTTTAAATGCAGAGCAGGGATGCCTGGGTGGCTCAGCAGTTGAGTGTCTCTGCCTTTGGCTCAGGGCATGATCCCAGAGTCCCAGGATCAAGTCCCATATCAGGCTCCCCTTCTCCCTCTGCCTGTGTCTCTTCCTCTCTCCATGTCTCTCATAAATAAATAAAATCTTTTAAAAAAAATTTTTTTAATGCAGAGCAGTGAAAAATTAACTTGTCCCCTAGATTATCCCTTCTTTTTCTTCTTAAATGCTTTTTGGCTGCATAAGGTAGCAGGCACTTTGAGATACACTTTACTGATTTAGATCTAAGCTATCTTATTTATAAAGCAGTACAGAGAAGAAAGTTTTATTTAACAGTATTTGAACTTCTTTCCCCTTTCTTTCTGCTTGACATCTATAATGTTATCATATAACATTATATGACATTGTCAAACTAAGAATCCCACATAAAGTGAGCTCTGCTGTCCCTGATATGATAGATATGTGGGAAGAAATGTGTTAACACACACATAGGGTTGTGTTTTTTGTTATTAAAAATTCCACAGCATCTTCCATCTTCCATGAGGCCTAGATCCATTGCAAGGTGAACAGATTGATTAGCATATAGGATTAATCTGTTTTTAAATTCTGAAATTCAGAATGTAGGATTAGTTCTTGCCCTTTTAAAAACAAAATGTATACTGCTCAGTATTGGCCTCTTCTAGATTTAGGGTTGGTTGCTAAATGAATTATTTTATCATTGGATTATAGAAATAGGTCTGTGCTTATCGTATTTGTTTTCTCATTCATTTCAGCTTTTAGAGAAATGCAAAACAGCAAACTGTAAATGTTAACTACTTGGACCAGCCAAAACAATTTTTTAATTAATAATTTCTTCTTTCAAATATCTCCTAAATCTTAAATCCGTGGAGCTTTCATAATAATTAAACTCACATTTCTTGAATACCTAATCTTTGTCAGACACAGTATTTAGGTATATTATGTGTGGTGCTAGCACAATGATCCTTTAAGATAGATTACTATCACCACGTTCAGATGAGAAAACTGAGTTACAAGAGATTATGTGATACATCTAGGGCCACGTGGCTAATAAGTGGAGAGCTAGAGTCTGAACCCAGGTCTAATTCCCACATGTAATACTTTCCATTTAGGCTGCATTATGTCTCTACTTCAAAAGAGAAAGCTCTGTGATGTAAAAGGTTGGGAATTGTCCTGGATTTTTAAGTTGACTTGCAATAGAACAATCAGAAGCAGTTTAGTGGTAGCTGCTAGCCATTTGAATTTGGTTTAAAAACAGTCCAGTTTGTACCTTCTTGGTCATAATAAAATGACTCGAGATGTACTTCAATAAATTTAACCATACAACCCAGAAAATATATATATATACACATATATATATATATTTAGTTAGAAAGAAAGAAAGAAAGAAAGAAAGAAAGAAGAAAGAAAGAAAGAAGAAAAGCTTTCTTTTAAATTGCATTTCATTGAACACAGAAATTGCATGGAGACTTTGACCAAAAGTACAAACTGCTAACGAATTGGTTACAAACTCTTTTCATAGACTGCTAGGCTATTTAAGCTTTATTTCCCTGCTAAGCGTTCTCTGCCTTTATAAAGCACTCTAGTAGCAGTATTTGCTTAGCTTCTAATTTTGGTTTTGCGTTTTCTCTCTTTCTCTTGGTTGTTCCTTCCTTCTTCCCGTGGCACTGTGTTTGTTCTTTCCATGCATCACCTGTGAATCCCCCCTGTGTTGACCAATCAGCTGTTGGTGAAGGGGGTGAATGAAACTCTGGTAGCTCAGAGGGTTGTTCCTGCTCTCATTACTCTCTCCAGTGACCCTGAAATGTAAGTGTCATCCCTGCCTTTTACATTCAGCATCCCTTTCAAAATGTGCCTGTCAAGAAATAACCATCAGCTTTTAAATTCTTTAAAGAATATATTTATCTCTTTAAAATAACAATATTGGATTATGTTCACTTGATTTTAAACTTCATCATACTGTTCATGTATCTTTTTTTTATGTCGACTGTCAATTTGGAGGCCATATATGAAAATAATACATTAATAGTATTCTCAATAAACATTTCCAAAACTTAAAATAGGCTGATGGACTATTTCTTCCAGGCCAAGAAAGGATGCTCTTCTAATCTCACTAACATGTTGGTACCAGTAAGTATAGTGGCATGAACCAAAGGCTTAACATTTTAATGTCTCGTGTGGGTGACTAAACCGAGAAAGACCAATGAGTCTGCCTGCCCATCCTCAGTCACAGCTAACCCAGTTCTCATTCCAGTTTACCAAACCATTTTTTATTGCATGTTGACTGGTTTACAGCTGACTCTTCGAGGCATGAGTGAAGCGTTAGTTGACAAGCGGGTTGCTCCGGCCCTTGTTACCTTGTCCAGTGATCCTGAATTGTGAGTTCCACAGACTGCGACCTTAAGTTATCCTGTCTGTCTTTTTGAGCATTCTTCTTGGTCTGCTTTTTTTTAATTTAATTTGTCATTGCTGGAGACTAATACAGTATATTTACCTTGTACTTACTTTGATATACATTTTAATAATCAGTTTTTCATCTCAAAGAAAGTTTCAGTTTCTTTCTTTTTTAATTCTAACAGCTCTGTCAGAATCGCCACAATTCCGGCCTTTGGCACTATTATGGAAACGGTTATTCAGAGAGAGGTAGGAAATGATTGAAATTTGTTATCTATGTACTGTTGAGGTGATGATACATTACCAACATGCACCCAGTGGTGGGGGGCAGGAAGCATTATACCTTTCATTTTATCTCTTGTTGAGGTATGGGCCAGAGGAATATCTCAATATTTGAAAACATGAGGGCTTTACCCGAAGTATATTTTCATATCCTAAGGAAATCTCTAGTCTTTCTTCTCAATTAGAAAATTAATTATATGCCAACTCTTAGATGTCCCATTTTAAGCCTAGCTAAGTATTGTAGTTTTGAATAATCCTTCAAACCAGATCTAGTTCCAAAGGCTTCTGTTACCCAGTAGACATCTAGAAAGCCTGATTCCTAATCAGGAATAAATTCCTAATTACCAGTTTGCACAAATCTGAAGACATTTTGCCAGGTAACTTGAGGAACACAAACCTATTTCATTTTTGCAAATGGAGGCTAGAGGCACCTCCGTTCTCATAACTGTGTCATTGATACCAAGGTGTAAGTCTAGTGGGCTAGTATCATGCTGTTGCAGCCATATGACTGTGACAACCCTCTGTCATGCCTGCTTCAGGAGATTATCAAGCTCTTTCTCTGTAACAGTGTATTTTGATTTAGAAACTTGTAATTTAGGTTCAAGTTAATGTGCATTAACTATAAGACATTAACTGAAACATTAACTATAAGACACTTCTCAGCATTTATATCAGAATTTTATTCTTTATAATCAAATTGGACGTGTTTTTATACAAATGAAAAACCCTATACTTTAGAAAATAAATCCTTCGTGAACATATTACATAGCCACTTAAATGGAAAGATTTTACACATACACCCCCCAAAAAAAGGAAACACTATTTTATGAAGTTCCTTTCTCATAAAGATTTTTTAATAACAAAAATTAAACAACTTAGTTATGAGGGAAAGAAGTTTTCCATTTTTTCCCTATATATTTCACTGGTGAAGCAACATGAAAAAGTATCATTCTGCAACGCTTGCAGTCTTGGCAGAATTTCAACATGTTCTTAAATCCTAAAATAAAAATGACTTTTAGGGAAATGTGAGTAAGATGTAAGTCATTAATGACTCATTGCTTTCAGAAGGTGAATAATTGGGTAGTTTACACTGTGATTGGTTTTTAAGAATTAAAACTTAAATCATTATAAATTTATCTGTTTTTCTCTAAATACTATGGGGTCTTTTGATTTCACATTTTGTTAGGGAACATTTGTATTTTCAAAAAATATAAAAAATTAACATAAAAAATGTAAAACCTTTCTAAGCCAGAAGACTAAATAAGTTCTTTTTCATTGCAAATTTCTACTGTCATGTTAGTATAAATCATTTGAACCCATGCTGCAAGCCATGTTTAATGTGTAACATTCTCTTTAACAACTCTATTCCGTTTTTAATATTCTGCAAAATAACGGTACAATATCCAATTTTAAGTTGCTGGAAAGGGTGAAAATGCAGTTGGCTTCTTTCCTGGAAGATCCTCAGTACCAAGACCAGTATTCTTTGCATACAGAGATCATAAAAACATTTGGTAGAGTTGGACCTAATGCAGAACCAAGGTTCCGAGATGAGTGTAAGTTGCATTATTCTACCTTTTTTTTATGAATTGTAATGTAAGATCAAAGCCAGAAGCTTTCCCCTGATTTCTCCTTTGTTAAAGCCCTTTTATACTTCATCTTTCATGTACTGAAAGCTAAAAGTGAACCAAGTTGACTGTTATGAACTGATCAGTAATACTATTACTGGATAGTTTATACTATATATTTACTGCTGTAATACATGTGAAAAGTAACTCAAAGTTATTTTTAAAACATTTTTAAATAACTAAATTTCAAAATACTATGCTGTGTTCTATTTAAAGCTTACTGTTTAATTCTCATTTTTAAGGAAATTTTTATGTGTTTCTAGACATGTTCTTATGAAAAATATGCTTTTCTTTCACTTACTGTGCCATTTAGTGATTTTGTTTTAATGCACAGCTTGTTGATCTACTAAATGATTTGCATAATTATCTGCTAAGGCATTTTTTCTAGTTTGTATAATATCTCTTTTACTGTAGGCCTCAGCCTTTATGAGAGCAATTTCTTTTAGAGGCATCAAAGAATCCAGTAATTATTACTCCAAAAGCATATGTCAGTTATCACTGCTATACTTCAGTCCTTTAATTTTTAGCAATTTGACATGCCCTAGAGAGGACCACAAGTTTGGCTTCTTAAAGTTATTTTGTTTTCTAATACAAAATTGGATTCTCTCATGGTCTAGTTGTTGCATATCTGGCCTGATATTTTTTAACGTAAGAGTCATCAACAAAAAAATATTGTTAATTTTTGGACAGCAGTGTCCAAAATGTCTTTTGAGGGCATAGTACTTACTGAGCTAAGGAAACACAATCACAAAATTATTTTTTAGTAGATAATGTTAATAACATGAGAAAATAGCGGTATTTCACTGTTAGTTAACACGAAACATTTTGGTATTTTAGTTAGCAATAGGGATAGTTTGCATATACTGTAGTGTCAGATTTACAAGTGATCCTAGTAAAAACTCTGAAGGTACTTTGACCAGCATTGTTGAGGGTGTCATTACTCTGAAGTGCAGACACTAAATCTTGGCTCTTGGATCAAGGAATTGGCTAAGAGGCAGTGAGTCTTCGGTGGGTGCCATGTTGTTGAGTTAGTAACTCTCTAGAACATGATCTAACCTCTTTGTGTCCATTCAAAAGAAACATTTACACATCACAGAGAAGAAAGAAAGAAGAATATTATTATTATCATAATAATCCCAAAATAACAAAGGTCAGCTTGGGAAAAGATTGACAATAGATGTTTCTACTGCTTGAATAGATGAAATAAACCATTTGTTATCCCTGTCATCCTTCTACAACTTAATGTATACCCACAAATACGTCTTATACAATCTTCCTTCACATTTTGGTACAACCAGAATTTTTCCCCCTTTAAAACAAAACAAACAAACAAAACATTTTTTTCCCTTTGTACTTATTGCCCAATCAATTGGCTTTCCTTTTACTTTAAAACTTTACCCTGAGGACTTTAATATGCTGTGTTAATATGGTTGATGCCATCCATATTGACAAGGATGCCATACTGTCAACCATCTTTATTTATAGACAGTTGCTTTTAATTGAGTTTAGAGAAAGGACAGAGAATTATTGGGTTGTAAGATCTTCCTCAGAATGGCATTTTGGATATTTGTCATTCTGTTTCTTAGAAATAGAGGACATTGGTTCATCCAATGGACTTTCTTTCCTAGCTCTTCATTAACACAGGACGTTCTTGTCATGATTCTTTTACAGGGGCCATTGGTTTTATCTGGAACACAATTCAGTCTTTTTGTTGTTGTTTGTTTTCAGTTTTTTACTTTATAAAGCTCTCTGAAAATGTTCATATTCTAGAGATTTTCTAAAATGGCAATTTTACATTTCAGGTTAGTTGTTTTTTTTTTTTCTTTAAGAAGTTCTTTATTTCAGTTCTTTTTTTTTTTTTTCCTTCTTTATTTCAGTTCTGAGCCCACTTACAAAAAGAGAGGGTAAGATTCTCTTTACTTTGGCTGTGGATCTACCCCAAATATTTTTTGAAAGTTTATTGAAATCAGTTTTTATAAAGTCTCCTATTGATTTATCTTTATTTTGTTTGTAGTTTAGATTCTGTCCAATCTGCCCTTAAGAGAAAGGCTTCTGCAATGGCCTTATGTTGTGCATTTCCTATTTTCCTTGCCCACTGAAGGTCAGTTGTAGAACTATGCATATCTTGGTTATTAAATCTTTTAATCATTTATTTCCATCTGAGAGGTTATCTTAATTAAGTAAATTAATTGCTACAAATGGGTAGCTAGAATAATTTACATATAATGTTGAATCCTGTAGTAAATTTTTGTCTATCTTTGGAGATTTAGGAGGATCTTTAATTATAGTCTTTAATTGGCTCTAGAGTTAAAGTAACTTCTATAAATTTGTTTTCTAGTTAAGGAGTTTTAAGGGCTTGTTGTGCGATATGGTTATTGAGTTTCTGAGAAAAACATTAAGGAAAGGATTGCTTGTTTAGGAGGTCAGAAAAGGAGCAAAAAGAATAAAGAGGCCATGTGTCAATAGATAACGAAGTTCAAGGACCCTTCCAAAGGTTTGGATAGAAGTGAATCTCAAAGATTCTCTTTAAGAGAAAATTCTCAGAGAGCCTCTTAGAGCCACCATTTTTTGAGGCCTCAGCATGCCAGTTAGTGAATTGGAGTTTCCATGAATTCAGTGGGAAATCAATGAATGTTTGGAGTTTTTGTCTTCCAGTTTTTCTAGAGCTCCTCTTAAATATGTTGTTACTAATTTTGATAAGTCAAAATACCCTAAAAATGGCCAATGTTATTCTAAGTTTTCATGGGGGATTTTTTTTTTTTGCCATTTACTAATGTAAATATAAAAGTTGTGATTTTAGTGTCAGTTTGTTAGGAAGCAGGAGGTTTTTCTAGGAGATTATGGCTTTCACCTACACAAACTCAATGCAAACACAAAAGAAGTCACTGCAGTTGATCCAGAAGTATGTGCTTATGAGTGGTGTTTTGGGTTCCCCATCCAAGCAGAGATTAGAAAGGGGCCCTGTGAACAATACTTTAATAGTCACTGACCCTGGAACCATTTCTCCAAGGAACCCTGGTTTTATGGGGAACCTGGTATTTAAGAAACACAGTCTTAGGCTCTAGAGGTGCTCATTGCTACTGAATTGGTTACTGTTTCTTGGTCCTCACTTTTATTTTAGCAGTAGGTTGTCTATATTTTTGAAATTTTATACTATCATTGAGACAGAAGAGGATGTTGAGCCCTTTGAGTGACTTGAACTAAACTCCCAGTGCTATTTGACATTGGTCTTGCTAAGAATTTGAGAAACTAAAGCTGAGAATTGTTTAATAAAGGAGTAAAATAATTTGATATTGAAAAAGAATAAGTATACTATATTTGTCCTTTGTTTAATTGCAGTGGTAATATCTGATTTTTATAAAGAAACTTATTTTAAAGATAAAGGTAGATTGTTTACATTTATTTGGTTTTCAAATTGGGAAATTTAATTTCAATGAGGCCAAATGACCTGTAGACACCTTCATAATTAGGTTATAGAGACAGTGCTATGTCTGCCTTCCAAATGTTTTTATTCTGAGAACCATGCTTTCTTCTCCAGTAAAAAGCAAGGATTGAAATCATCTAGAATTAAAATGAAATTTTATAAATTTTCAAATGAAAAAAATTTTTAATGTATACATGTAGTGTATGCAGCATTTTGGATAAAAGTCTAACCTTTTCTTTTTCTTTTTTTCAGTTGTTATACCACACTTGCATAAATTAGCCTTGGTGAACAATTTACAAATTGTGGATTCTAAAAGACTGGATATTGCTACCCATCTTTTTGAAGCCTACAGTGCACTTTCCTGTTGTTGTATCCTTGCTATATTACCATGTATCTAAATTTACATAACTAATCTTACAGTGAATCTCAGTTGTTAAAGCTTGGAAGGTAGTTTTTTTTTTCTTCAACTTAACTTACATAATAGTTCTAGAAAATTAAAATTTGGTTTGACTTGCCCCACTGCTTATTCTAAGCCATCTCATCTTTTTTTTTTTTTTTTTTTTTTTTTTTTTTTTTAGATTTTTTATTTATTTATTTGAGAGAAAGAGCAAGAGAGCACATGCTGGGGCAGTGCAGAGGGGGAGGGAGATGCATGGGGGCAGGGCTCAGGGCTCAATCCCAGGACCCTGGGATCATGACCCCAGCTGCAGGCAGACACTTAACCAATTGAGCCACCCAGGTGCCCACCATCTCATAATTTTAAAAGATAGTTTTAAGTCCTCCGTGTATATATGTTCTATAATTTTGAAACACTAAAGTTTTATCTGTGTTAATTGGCCATGTGTCTGAGCACAAAATGAGTTAAAGCTGAGGCTTCTGTTAATCAAAAGGAAGCCTTCCTTGTATGTGTTCTGGCATTTGCGTTTTTCATTAATGTTTAACCATCTGTATCCAGTGGAATGCTATGGAGAGATATCACTCATTGAGGAAGTACAGTGCCAACATGGCTGATCATCTCCAGTGATGGTAGAACTGAAGGAAAACTCAAAGATCATCTAACTCGTCAGCCACTAAATTTTATAAATGATTAAAGCTTGAAGATATTAGTGACTTCTGTTTTTTATAGTTAAAAAGCAAAACTGACTAGAACAAAGAACTTTAGCTATCCTGTTACATGTTCTCTTTACTATCCCAGGCCTAGTAAAATAAAACTAAGAAGGAAGCAAAGATAAAGATGGGCAGAGTGAGCTCCAGCTTTTCTGCTCTCCCATTAAAAGTCAGGCAAGGTTAAGAAAGAGGAAATAAGAGATCAAAAAAGGAATGAAAGGCTGAATACGCAAACATCTATGAAAGTACATGCTAGATAGCATAATCAGAAAATTCTGATTATAATAGAAAAAAATGACAGTAGAGAGAGATTTCCTATGAGATAACAGGACAGAGAAAGAGTTTGAGGATTAATATTTAGGATTCCAGGGCAGCCTGGGTGGCTCAGCAGTTTAGCGCCACCTTCAGCCCAGGGCCTGATCCTGGAGACCTGGGATCCAGTCCCATGTTGGTCTCCCCCTGCATGGAGCCTGCTTCTCCCTCTGCCTGTGTCTCTGCCTCTCTCTCTCTCTCTCTCTCTGGTGTGTCTCTCATGAATAAATAAATAAAATCTTTTTAAAAATATATTTATGATTCCATATTATTATATACCAGTTTGAAGTAATAAGTAAAGTGAACAAGTAATTTTAAATAAGATAAATATATTGCAAAATATCATCGATTGGTATTTTGGTGTATACCAATACATTGGCACTGGATTCTTAACTGGAACATTCCAGTGGGAAGTTTTGTTTTGAATAAATCAAATAGGGAAAGTAGAAGCATAGAGCTGATCTGTTAAGGAGCTATTTATCCTTTTGGAAATGTTAAAATTTGAAATTTGGTGAGTAGGTGAGAGCATTTTATTTTTAGGAATCTGCTATAGATTACCTCTTCATGTGGATGATGTCAGCCATGTTTTTATAATAACAGATTATAAAGTGGCAGAGACACCATATTTTGGTAATTTTGTACTTCAGCTATCCATATATCTTCTATAAGTTTATTTCCACTAAAAGGAGAACTTACTATTATTCTTGATTTATATGGTTGGCATTTTCTACTTAGGGAAGATAGAGGAAGCAAAAAGAGGAAGTGATATTCTGAATTGGCAAGGAAGAACTCTTTACTAATGGAGAAGTAACAAGACCCTTTCAAGAGAGTAATAATGGCATGTCAAAGTTGTATTTCAAAGAAAGAAAACATTGCTATATTTATACCTTCCCTAGGTTTTGTGAAAGTAGATGTTTAAAAACCTAAGCAAGAAGTTATGTATAATCTAATATAGCAGAGAGTTTCTAAAGGAGTATGCTTCAAAGGAAACTGGAAAGCCAAAGATCAAAAATTGTAGCTATATCAAACCAAATATTCCCAGGTAGGCAAGGCAGTGGTTTCTAAAGTGCATAGAATCTGTATAGAAAGAATATTATTGTGTGCTTAGATATGCACACAATATAGAGTAAATATAATAAAGTCTTTACACCAATATAGTAAGAGGAAGAACATCTTAACAATAGACCTACTTCAAGTACTAAAAGTGTTCTACATGAGTCATAACTTGTACTTGTGCCAACAGAGTAGTATGGGCCACAATAAAATCACATTGTCCTACAATCCAAATCTATTCTGTATTCCTTTCCATTCTGATCTGATAGAACACAAGAGTATTCCTTTAAGCACTGACATCATATTTTAATAAGGACATGGAAAACTATAGTGTTTAACATTAAGTATAGCAATAACTCAAGTCATGTTTTAAAAAAAATTCAGAGGAATTTAGAAATGTTTAACCTGGAGAAAAGAGAGCATGGGGATGAAAAGATAATTCAAAAATTATTTTAAAGGTTGTTATATAGAAGAAAGTTTAGGCACACTGTGTAACTCGGGGATAGAGCTAACACTAACAAGAAGGTTACAGAGAATTTGATTTTATTTATAAGGAAAACTTTGTACAGGTGCCTGGGTGGCTCATTTGGTTAAGTGTCCACCTCTTGATTTTGGCTCAGGTCATGATCTCATGGGTTGTGGGATTGAGCCTCCTTTTTGGGCTCCACACTCAGCAGGGAGTCTGCTTCTCTCCTCCGTCCCTTTGTCCCTCTGTTTGCTTTCTCTCTCTAGAATAAATAAATCTTTTTTTAAAAATCTTTAAGAAAAGCTTTGTAACTTAGCTATTTAAAAAGAGCGATGTAAAAAAAATAAAAAAATAAAAAGAGCGATGTCTCTTATGAAACTATGAGTGTCCTGTCATTGTTAGCAGTTAGAGGCCATTATTCACAAATGAGGTAGAGGTGATTCCTGATATTAGATAAGATAAAATGATCTCTAAGTTTCCAACCCTTAAGAAAGATTGTGTGATTCCACAGGGAAAAGGTATATCCAATGAGTAGAAAGAAGAGGAGACTTAATCTCCAAATAAGGCCATCTTCAGTTTCCGTGTCCATATTTCTCTAGATCAGACACTTTTTTTTTTTTTTGAGAGAGAGAGAAAGAGTGTGAGCTGAGTAGGGGGTGTGTGCAGAGGGAGAAGGAGAGAGAACCTTAGGCAGGCTTCACACCCAGTGTGGAGCCCAATGCAGAGCTTGGTTTCACAACCCTGAGATTATGACCTGAGCCACAGTCAAGTCAGTGGCTTAACCAACTAAGCCACCCAGGAGCCCTGATCAGATGCTTCACTACTGATTGCAAGGTCACTCACAGTTACATTTTGGTGGTATTTTCCCTATATCTAGAAAACAAGACTACATAGCCATTATGTAGGAGCCCTCTATGAATAGAGGGATTGGTTCAGCCAAATGATGTCTATATTTTTACTACTTATAAATATAAGCCACTCTTTATAGGAGTCTTATTTACAAATAATATTTGTTTATAACTATGTTTTTAAGTTTATTTAGGTCATAACTATATTTTTAAAGCAAAAGTTATATATTATAATGATTTTTTTTATTAATGAAATTCATTATAACTTGTTCTTCAGAAAGACTAACTCATCTTTATAGGGGACATCATTTACTGCCATTTTTTCACTTTAGTATAGTACATATACTATTAAATAAGAACTATTTTTTAGGGATGCCTGGGTTGAGTGTCTGCCTTCAGCTCCGGGCGTGATCCCGCGGTCCCAGGATTGAGTCCCACATCGGCCTCCCTGCATGGAGTTTGCTTCTCCCTCTGCCTCTGTATCTGCCTCTCTCTCTCTCTCTCTCTCCTAACTAAATAAAATCTTAAAAAAAAAAAAAAAGAAAAAACTATTTTTAAATGGCTAACTATAATAAGGTAAGAATGTGCTATGAATAAACAAAGGGAATTGTTTTCTTGAGAAATACACTTGCTTTCTTGATCTCTCTGAATGTCAGGATAATCATCTAAAACTGAAATGTGACCAGGAAATATAACTATTACTAATCATGTGTTGTTATAGTAAAAGTTCTTTTACCCAATTCAATTAGGACCAATAGTAGGCCAATTTAATAGGATGGTTAAAGCAGAAAATCAAGAAAATGGTTTATATAACTTACTTTAACTTAAAATACATAATATTTTCTTTACCAACCATTTTTTTATAGATTTTATTTATTTATTTTGAGAGAGAGAGAGAGACAGATAGCAAGAGAGAAGAACATGAGCAGGGAGGAGAGGGAGAAGCACGTTCCTCGCCATGCAGGGAGCCAAATATGGGGCTCCATCCTGGCATCATGACCTGAGCCAAAGGCAGATAGCTTAATCACCCAGGTGCCCCTCCTTACCAACTTTTTGATGTAGTACTAAGGTCTTTCTTTTGTGTGAGCCTGCTGAGTAAAGTTAAATATCATCTTAGATAAACCACATCCATTATGTAATTGTGATTTTTAGTTTAAGTTTCTTTAAAGAGGACCCAGAAACATTTCTGATACTGGATATAGACCTTTTTCACTTTTACAGCTGTTTCACACAGGCATAATTAAACAGCACCATTTTAAGTAATTGGCCTTTACCAGTTCTTTTAAACCTTCCCACTTAGTTGTGATGGAAACATTAATTCTTTTACTTTTCATCATTTAAACATCCAATTAAATTACATGATTTAATTTTTACACTTACTGCATGTGTTTACATAACATGTAATTAAATTATGTAGTGTTACTGTAATGAAGACCGCTGACATAAAAAGATTTGTAGGAATAAATACAATTGACTCTTGTTAGTGACTAACTCAACAAATGAGAATCATGCTTGAGGGAAGCTTGTTTGTTTTAAGTGATCTATATGCCTTAGGCATCATTTTTATCTTGTTCTTCTGTTGGAAATCCCAGTTTGATTTTTTTTAATTACCTTAACTCCTTTGTGTCAAGTCATTTCAGAGGATTTAATGGTTAATCACTTTTTACCTGGTCTCAGATGTCTACGGACTGATATGGAACATCTTTCTCCAGAACATGAGGTGAGCCACCATGATGAGCCACTGTGATTATCCATACCATGTTTGTATGTTTCAATGTCTATTTCCTCTTTAGTCTTGCATTCTTTATGTGAGGCATGATTATGATATGCTGTGCTTAATTCTTTTAAAACTAGTGTAGGGTCATTTTATGGCTTCATTTACTGGTTAGATCTTGAAAAACTCCTTTAACATCTTGGTTCTCTAATTCTACATAGTAGGGATAACATGCTTTCCTTCCCCGAATATAATTAGAGTCTAATGATCTAATGTACATAAAATGCTTTTTAAATTGTAAAATGCTATGCAATTTTATCTCTGACCATTAACTTTCTTAGAAGCAGAGTTTCTATTTTCTGTCTCCCATTTCCATAGAATTCTTTCATTCTGTTTGTCTTCCTGTTTCCTCCAAAACCCTGTTTATCATTTATTTCCTATTCTATATCTACAACCTGTTTACCCATTATCATGATAGGTTTGATTTTTTTTTTCCAGATTTTTACAGAGGAGGCTTAGATCATTTACTTTTAAACTTTTGGGATACATGAATTTAAGTCTATATGTATTCTTTTAGCCACATCCTGTGCATTTGCTACATTGTATCTTATTCAGTTCAGATTGGATTCTCAATTCTATTATTTATTGATCCATGGGTTTTTTGTTTAATAGGTAAATTAAGATTGAATTCTCTTATGTTTCTATCAGTTTTTTGTGCTGCTTCTGTTAGCTCTTGAAACATGTATTAAAGTTAGGATTAGGGAATTATGTTTTTCTCTTTTGCTTGATATGTTTTAAATAGGTGCTATTAGGTTGAGGAGGTTCCCTTTTACTGTTAGCTGATTGACTTTTTATCATGAAGGAATGTTGGATATTGTCAAATGTTTCTTCTGCCTTAGTTGAGAAGATCGTGTGGTTATTTCTTTTAATCTCCTGATTCATTGTTTTACACTAATGGATTTTTGGACACTAATCAGCCTTGACATTTTTAAAATAAATCTCATTTAGTTATGATATACAATTCCTTTTATATGAAGCTGAATTTGTTATGCTAGCGTTTTGTTGAGGATTTTTGCATCCAAGATGAAAGCTAAGCCTGCAGGATAGAGCAAGATATTATAAGGCTTATTTCACAACCCTCATTGTGTAGGTTGAGCTGAAAATCGGAGTGGTTAAAAGTTTTTGTAAGGATCAACTTCCAGATTCCCTTTCCAACCTTGGCAGAACTCTGGAGCTTTTCTTTCTAAACTTGGGATCACATGTAGTTAAAAGCAGGAATGAGTGTTACAATGAGAAGAAGGAAATTAAGTGAAGGCATAGTGATTGAAAACCTTGTTTCCTTTCCTCTTGTTGGAGCCAAGAATGCTGGCAGTCAGGATTATACCCACGGGAGAAAAAGATTGACACAAAGTTTGGTTTGTGCCCAATTCACCTTCAAGTGAAGTTACTCATGCATAAAGAGATTTTTTTTTTTAAGATTTCGTTTATTTATTCATGAGAGACACACAAAGATAGCCAGAGGGAGAATCAGGCTCCCTCTAGGGAGCCTGATGCAGCACTCCATCCCAGGATTCCGGGATCATGACTTGAGCCAAAGGCAGACACTCAACCACTGAACCACTCAAGTACCCAATGCATGAAGATATTTTAATCAGCATTTTAGGTGCCCTAGTCTTTAGTAGACATCCCAAAATCACCAACCATTTGAGAAAAACTTCTAACATCTAAGACGGAGATGAAAACATACATGCAAGAAAGAGTACTACAAGCAACAGACAATGTAGGGAGCAAAAGAAAAAGCACAAAAACTACCCCCAAACAGAATAAAGCAAAAACTAGCTAAACAAGCAAGATCTATGATCTGTGAGATCAGAGAGTGGAAAACTAGAAAGATTTGGAACAAGAAGATTAATCTATACCTAACATGCATATGACAAAAGTCTCACATAATAACCAAATTCCTTTCTGTAACCCGCAAGGCACTCTAAGATCTGGCTCCCTCTTCTTCACATCGCCCTCTTTGCTCACTCTGCACCCACACTCTGGCCTCCTTGCTTAGAATGTGATAGATGTATTTCTACACAGATGGAGCCTTTGCTCAGCCTCTTCCCAGTGTCTGAAATATTTGCTCCTTCATCTCTCTCAGGCTTTTCTTTAAATGTCATCCCCCTGAAGCCTGCTCGGGATACCTCCATGTAGATCATAACATTCTTCACCTTGGCCTCCAGTACCCCATATTTTACTTGATATTCTTCCCAAAGCCCTATCACCTTCTTTAAAAAAAAAAAAAAAGATTTTATTTATTCATGAGAGACACACACAGAGAGAGAGAGAGAGAGGCAGAGACACAGGCAGAGGGAGAAGCAGGCTCCATGCAGGGAGCCTGACATGGGACTCGATCCTGGGTCTCTAGGATCAGGCCCTGGACTGAAGGCAGCACTAAACCGCCGAGCCACCGGGGCTGCCCACCCTATCACCTTCTAATATACTATATAACTTACCTATTTTTTATATTGTCAAGAACATAAGCTCACCCTAAGGAGGGAATGGTGTCTGTTTTGTTTGTGCATTCAATATATATTAAAAAGTGCCTGGCACATAGTAGGTGACAGTAAATATTTGTTGTTTAGTGACCTCCATGCCTAACCATGGTCCGAGAATATTCAGAAAGACCATTCAATTTCTGGTATGGTTGCTAGCAGTTGGAGGAGCAGCTTAGATCCTTCCACCCTTTCCATTACTCACTCAGTCTCCCTGAAAAAATGATATTAACTCTTAGATGACCATTGTATTCCCAATTATATTTCACTAGCCACAGACCTACATCTGGTCCCTGCTCTAGACATTAAAATAGAGCATCTTGCTATTTGCAACCTGGAGAAAGCAAAGGAGCATGGGACAGAACAGCGTTTACTGGGAAATTATGTGTGAACATGGTATGTGTATATGTTAAATGTATAGATGTATACAAATTTAACATTTTATAGTAGGAAAAACTAAGGGAGAATTGAAATCAGAGTTAGAAGTAGGGTTAGTGAAAATCAAAGTCAATTATTAGGTTATATGATGGAGGTCTTATAAAGCTATTTGTGTATAAAGCACTTTGTGTAGCAGTCTAATGTGAATTCCTTTAACAAAGTGACTGCCAAAGCTTTATATCTTTAATTAACATTAGTTTGTGGTAATATTAGAAATTAAATTTGAAAGTTTAGATTAATAGCATTTCACTATTCTAAACTAAAGTCATTTTTTTTTTTAACTCAGGTCATTTTAAGTTCCATGATAAAAGAATGTGAACAAAAAGTAGAGAACAAGACTGTCCAAGAGCCTCAAGGGTAAGACATTAATTCTATTTGTAAGGCTTCATATTAACCTAATTTCTCTATCTAAATTTTCTATACATGGGTATGGTGTTATTGTTGCCTTGTAGTCATTTATTTGGAAAGCAAGAAAATTATTTAAATAATTGGCTATCAGCACTGGGTGTTATTCTGTATGTTGGTAAATTGAAAACCAATAAAAAATAAATTTATTATAAAAAAATAAAAATAATTGGCTATCAGATGCTAGTTTATAAATCATCTGCATCAGAATTCTCTGGGGAATTTTAAATTTAGATCTCTACCCATGCGCTGTGCTGTCCTCTCAGCAATCTGATTCAGCCTAGGGATCTGTAGGTTTAAAAGCTTAAAGACCATGTGATAGGTAGCTGGATTTGAGAATCACTAATCAAAATAGTTTCTTAGAAATTTGTGATAGGAATTATAAGGCATAATTTGATTTATTGCATAAAGATTGTAAACTTGTGAATGTTCTATTTACATGCTCCTAACCAAACTAACTAGAATTCAAAGATTCAGTGAAGTCAAAATATAAGCATAGATGTGAAAGAGTAAAGTTGGGCATTCAGGAGAGGAAGTAATTTACAAATAGACTCTTTGTACTCCTGGCTCTTGTTGATGTAACCTTGAGCAGTTAATCTTAAATAGACTCTGTTAGGCATAAAAAGCTCAAAGGTTTTTCCTTTATAAAGCTGACTACTAGGAATAAGTATCTTATCAGGCTAGGTACCCAGACACACACACACTTACCCCTTCACACCACCAACCTCCCTTACACACATGTACACATACAGTTTTTTACTTCTTTATACTGTGTGTCAGAGCCCTTTCTTAAGCCTCCTGGAATGGTAGGAACTCTCCTACCATTGTAATCATGGAAAGTTAAAACAGTAAAAATACTTTGATAGGCTTTAACTCTGAACATATAACCCATAAACACCAAAGCAAACACTTGTGTTCATTTGTTGTACATTTAAGTGTTAAGATTATTTGATGCCTTATCAGTTGAACATATAAAAAGTTTGGGGACAAAATTAAGAATTATATGTGAAATACATTCTAAATGAAATTTCATTAATTACCATGCAGAAATTGAAAGAAAAATATCTTTATAACTTCCTTTAAAAAAGCTTATAATCCTATTTTTCCCATGTTATTCAAATCTTCTATATTGTTATTTTTTTTAACTTTTAGATAATTTCAAATAAGCACAAAATAAATAATGTAGTAAATTCCCATGTGCTCACCACTCAGCTTCAATAACTATCAACTCACAGTCAATTTTATGTCATCCATCCCCTTCCTATATGCTGGTATGTATCCTTAAGAGACAAGTGCTCTTTTTTAAAACATAAACATCATGTCATTATCACACCGAAATAACAAACTTCTTATTATCAGTTATCTGATCTGTGTTCAAATTTCTAATTGTTTTATAAAAGTCATTAGTGATTTGTATTTTTTTTTCCTTACAGTCTATTTCTTTGAGTCAAATCCAGAGTTCCATACATTGCAGTTAGTTGACATGTCTCTTAAGTCTTCTAATCAATAAATTCCCCATCTATCTCATTTTTTTCTTTATGTACTTACTGAAGAAATTGAATCTTTGTTCTGTGGAGGTTCCCACAGTCTGAGTTTGGTTGATTACATTTCTCTCTCATTGTTTTAATATGTTCCTCTGTATTTCCTATAAATTTCATGGTTGGGTCTAGATCTAGAGACGTCATCACATTCAGGGCATGTTTGTTGATTTTGCAAGGCTGTTTCATAGGAGGAGGTGTGTTTCCATCATGAGAGAGACAATGTCTGCTTCTTTTTTTGGTGATACTAACATGTGTTAATGATCAATACCTAGCTCCACTGATTCATTAACTATTACTCAATACATTACTCTAATTCTACCATTCCCTTTTCATTTGTGAGCTAGGAATAGTTCAGGGAAAAAACCTTCCCCCCTATGCACTAAAGTTACCCAGGGATACAGCAGTTGTTTACAGTAAAAGCAAGGTAAATGTTCAGTTCTTTCTCTTATCACATTTTCTAAAATAATGAATTGATTCACCCTCTGATGGTGACTAGTTAGATGTTTTGTTCAAGTATCATAAACTCATGTATTTTCAAATATTTGATATAATTCAGTGCATTGCTCTTTTGATGCCAAAAATATCCCATCTGTGGCCATTGCAAGGCTTTTCAAATTGACATCCTAAGTCCTTTTGACAGTAATTTGCAAGATGAAATGGTATGGAGGAAAAGAGAACTATTCTAGGACATAAATATTTTAAAGGTGTTAAGAGGTTCTACAGATTCGGAATCAAGAAATGGCAACTGGTTTGATAAGAGTTACAAAAGAAAGATCTGAGACTTCCTTGAAAACTTGCAGGAAGAAAACAGTATTACCTCACAAGGCAACCCTTTCATTTTTAACAATTCTATTTTTTACAAATTACTCTTTTACCCTGAGTTAAAGTCTCCCTTCCTATAATGTTTCCTCTCTAAAATAGGTTTCATCATCTGGCAGAGAGATGGGAGAGCGTTACAGACTCCTTTTAAACTGATAAAAATATAAATTTTCTCTTCATAAAAAAATACTGTAATGTAGTGGTTCTTTGTTGGAAAGCTTTGTGTAAAATAGATACCTGGGTTCTTTACACCATATGGAAAGAATCAGAATAACTGGGGTTAGGCCAAGGCATCTGTATTTTCAGTAAATTTTCCAGGTGATTGTGATGTATCCCAGTAGAGCTATACAAATATATACAGCTATGCAGATATATATTTCTGTCTAATTTTTTACATGTAACATTGGTATCTGTTAAAGCTTCTGAATCTTCTCTTCTCCAGACTGAACGTCCCAAACTCTTTAACATCATTGTTGCCCTCTGCTTAGAATATCATTAAAACTCAAGTATTATCTGACCCATGTATCCTGGTTTTCTCAAACTAAGATCATACTTCCCTTTTAGCTTACAGTATTGTTCTACAGAAAGAAAAGTACTGTAAACTTAGAACATTAAGGAAAGGTATTAGAGAAAATCTAGGACTTGAACTGGGATTTAAAGGATGTTAGGCACCAAATAGAAAGAAAGAAGTTAAAAATGTTTTGAAGACTAAACTTGGCAAACTTAACTCAAGGGAGTCTAGAAATTGAGCAGTAATGGTTGGTTAAAACACATACACCAGAATTAGATTGCTGTGTTTCTTGAATGCCAAGCGTACTATCTTGTATGTAGTAAATAGCCATTGAAGATTTTTGAGAAGGGCTAGGCTATGAAGAAGTGATTATTTCAAGTTAATCTGATTGTGCCAGGAGACCAGATGTAAGACTGTTGGAATAATTCAGTTGGAAGGTATTGTCAATGGAAATAAAAATAGTAGATGTTTCATAGAATAAAATCAGAGGATTTGATGATTGTTTTTTTTTCTTAAGTTTTATTTATTTGAGTTATATCTATGCCTAGTGTGGGGCTCCAATTCATGACCCCAAGACCAAGAGTCATGTGCTCTTCTGACTGAACCAGCCAGGCACTCCTGGTGATTGGTTTTACATAAAAAAGAGAAAACCATTATATTCAGTGTTGGGCAGAGAGGAAGGAAGAAGGTAAAACGACTAACAAATAAGGAAAAATACTGGGGTCACCTAAGGGGTAGGAGGTGAAAAAAAGCTTGATGTTAGTTTATCTAACAAACAATAGTAATATGAGACTTTTCCCAAACTCCTTATTGAGATGATACTTGAAACTTCAAGAGAAAGTTTCAATAGTAAGTTTTGTAATTGAAGAACCAAGAGCCAAATGCTGAATCTTACGGAGGATTACTTTGTAGGAAGAGAAAAGGCAGCAGAAGACAAGTAGTCAGAGACAAGGGAGTGGCCAGGTTGGTGTACTGGGTGAAGAGCTGTGGGAAGAAGAGATTTTCAAGATGCTAGTCATGGTCTGGCATTTAATTTAGTAATTCACAGCACACACCTTTAGGGACTACAGAAAAGCAGAAGTTCCTGGTGGTAGTGTGTGCTTCATCTGTAGTTTCCATGGACATCTGTTCCTGCACCTTTCCATTCACTGCCCATGACATGTTCAGACATATTCTCTCCATTAGTCCTCAGAATATTTTGCAGTAGTAATTGCAATCTGTCTTTTTCAGTTTAGGAAATTGAATCAGAGTAATCTAAAGCATATAGGCCAAACCCACAGACCAGTAAACTGGATTTATTGTTGGATCACTGAAAAATTGTACTTGATCCATATTCTATTTGGTATTATGATGAATTAGCAATCTTTAGAAGGTATTTAAATTGTATTTATTCCCTCTACAGAAGGTTGTTCAAAAAAGAAAGAAGTAATGGATTTTAAATTGTTGATTGAAACTAAAATTGTTGATTGAAACTAATTCGTGTGGCAGTTGAGGACATTCTTCCCCACCCTCCCAAAAGTAATATGTCATAGGATTGTTATCAGCACAGTATAAAAACCTCACTGTGATTCAATTTACTTATTTGTGAAAATAGGGATAATATCTATCTTCCAGGGATGCTGTAAGAATTAAGTGAAATGATGCTGATAATAAGAATAACTACTAATACAGCATGCTATTAGATGCCTGCCACTGCTAATAAGCACTGTACACTTGTATAATTCTTAATAGACCTATGAGGTAGGTAATGGATTTGTCTCCGTTTTACAAATGAGGCTTACATTACAGATGAGATTAAATAACTTGCTCAGGGTCACGCAGGTGATAAATGACAGAGCCAAGATTCAGTCTCACTTGCTCTTAACCTCTATGCCATACTGCTTCCTTTAACATAAACGATGAACATAAAGCTCCTAACCTAGTATGGTACATAAAAACTCCTCTCCATAAATACTAGTTTCCCTTTTGTGATACCAGTTCAGAATGTATTTATTAACATCATACTACTGAAGAAATGAAAAAATGGATATCTTAGTTAAAAATTGCTTTACTTGAATTTTAAAATTTCTTTCCTAGCTCAATGTCAATTGCTGCAAGCTTAGTGAGTGAAGACACAAAGACCAAGTTTTTGAACAAAATGGGCCAGTTGACAACATCAGGTGCCATGTTGGCCAATGTGTTTCAGAGAAAGAAGTAAAAGCAGGAAGGAAGCCCCCAGTAAACACTAAGAAGGACCTCAGCAGACTGGTTCCTTGTACTTGAAGTACTTGCCTTTTTTATTTCCTTGTTTTATGTTCTTGCATTTTAATTTTATCCTAACCTCCAAAGATATTTGCACTGCTTTTGATTATTGCTGTATATCTGTTAATTTTGAAGTTATAACTGTGGTGATAGAAAATTGAGTTTATAGTCTGTACCAAGTCCCTCTTCTATGTTCTTGTCTTTCAGAATAATTTTATATATACATATATATATATAGTGAAGAGGTTTTTTTTTTTAATTTTTGGATGGGATATTAGCAAATATCTGTATTATACACTAAGCTATTACAATGGTACTTAAAATAATGTAAATTTGAAGTCATTGTTATAAAGTAATAAAAGTGGAGATTACTTAAGTATTTAAATTATGAAAGAATAATGCAGACTTTTTATTGTTTCTTAACTGACTAGAAAGAGCCACCAGCATTACTCTGTGCCTTTTGGACTTCAGTTTGTGTGTCTGTAGGAGTTGTGTGCATTCCATTCACACAGTATTTTATAATGCTGTGATGAATTTGAGTTACAGATCCTACAGTAAGTAGATTATAATGAAACATTCTACATTTCAGAGCTCTCATGAATATTCTTTAAGTGCTATTCAAACCTCCCCAGCACTTACATGCATATAATGGACTTACCTGAGGAAAGACAGCACATAAACACGGGGAGTGGTAACCAAGGTGAATTTTACAAACTGATTTGTAGTAGATTTAAATACTTCAAAAATAGATGTAAGTAAGAAGAGCTAATAATTGTGAAATTCTTTCCCAAATTTAAATACATAGGAAAATATGGTTTGAATTTGAAATTTAACACTTATTTATGTAAAGTATTTTATTTAAGATATTTTCTAAATGATTTTAATTTCAGAAATTATCTTTTCATTCTGTGTATAACAGAGAAGTACTGAAAAGCGAAGGATATTGGGGGCTGCTTTTTTCCCTCTAAACTAAAAATGACATTAGCTAAATTATTATTGGTTAGTTAACACCTTGTCCCTTTAAGTCAGTGACTATTCTTGTGTTTGATATATATTACATAGTCTTAAGTCAGTGTACAGTTCCACTGGAATTTGACAGTTGTCTATAAAGTAAACTTGAAGTAGAGAAGAGTGGTACTGGACATAGAAGGGGTGATTGGTTTGAGGGGTTAATGTGAGGCCTTTTTGAAAAATGAATATTTTGATAAAGAGAATTCTTGTTTGAGCACAGTGGATGCACATAGGTGATTCTGATGTTTGTTGTATAAACTGGTTTCATACACTTGGGATATAGTTGGATTACATTCACTTCCTGGGAAAGCTAGCTTACCACACATTCAAAATTATAAAATAAGTTGCCATAAACAAAGCCATTTAAAAGGTTCATTCTGAAATTATTTCTTTTGACTATAGTGACATAATTGTTAAAATGAACTAGTCTTTCAGAAACTGTTGGATTCTAGGCATTCCTGAGAAATTGAAAGTGGCTACCTTTCATGTCAAAAATGTTGATCTATTATAAATAAAATGTTTTTGCATACTTGTTTTTGTTTTGTTTCTGGCTATGTGTATTTATTTTCATTTTGAAACACTATATATTCTATATCCAAGCAAAAGGAAATGAGAAAGAATGTATTCATTAAAATGTACTGTTATTTAGGGAATATAATCTATATACTTAGTTTACTTTTACTAAAAAAAGATTGTTGCTATAAAATGAATATATTTCAGAGGCAGTTCAAAGAAAGTGTTAATGTCTCATTTGCTTTGAAATACAGTAGAATAAGTATATTCGTTACCAGATAAATACATAATTTTTATTGTGATAATTTTTATCAATTCATGAATCCATTTATCTAAATGCTTGTGGTTCCTTTAAAAGGCAGCAGCTAATAAGATATACAATATATTTCATGGGAATCTCCCTTATTATGCTGTTAAGTATATTAACGTCAGTAAGACATCACATTTATTTTCACAGTGATTTTTAAGGTAAACTATAGATTCTTTAAAGACAAGACAGACTAATGACGTTAATCGCTGAGACTGAATGTGTCCTTGTAAAGCAGATCATAAAACTCCCATACACTCTCTTTGAACAGAAATAAAAACTGTACAGGTTTAAGTATTCAGCTTAACAAAAAACTAACCTAAAGTATTGAAAGGCTTTTTGAAATTATGCCTGTGTTTCTAAAGCAAGCCAGAAATTAAAAATTTTCACAAACCCGGAAATGCCATAGTTAGCAATTTTGCTGAATTACTTCAAGAACAATGCTTGAATGGCAGCAGTATCTTAACTTTACACATGGGTGTCCTTGAAATTCATTTGTTCGCATCAGTAATCTTTTGAATGATTACTTTGCTAAACATCAAACGGACTTACACTGAATGAAATTGTAAGTAATTTTAATGGAATGTCAATTCAAGTTGCTATCAAGTTTGTTTTTCTTAATAGGAAAATAAAATAGTCTCTGATAAAGTTTGGAGAGGTAAAGTGGGCTATGTATTGAGTTGTCTTGACATGATCCCAATTTTTAAGATAACTTATTGTAGACTATTTGAACTTTAAGGACAGAACTTTTTGTAGACCCCACCTTCTTGATCTTTGAACTGTGAGAGCTAGCTACAGTGAACATTTTGTGCTAATTACCAATTCCTTAACTATTTTTTGTATAAAGAATGTATGTTCAAAGAGTTTTGTAATTAGCAATTCTAATCCTTAAAATTCTCCAGATTGGCTAGGTAACAAAATTCCAACTTTGTGTTAGATGTTCACTCTTTTATAAGCAAACTGAAATAAATTTAGCTTTTCACATGAATAGATACAGGTTTGAAAGTTCTAAAGTAACTTTACAGGGTGCTTGTTTTCATTACTATTTTATTTCAGTACATTTTAAAAATAATAGATTAAAGATATTTGCTGCTAATAAAAAATAATGTCTCTGGTAGATTTCTGCATCTTAGTAAAATAATTGGATTTTAGCCTATTTTCACATTACAAATAGATACTCTACCTGCATTTAGTCTGTGTAATTTACACCCCAGTCACAATCTCTGAGTGGCACATCATTCATATTTTCCCATCAGAACTAACTATAGGAAACTTTATTTTGATTGCCTTCTTTATAGTTTACTTTGTTTGCATGTTTAAGAAAAATCTTAAAATTTCCTGTTCACTATAAGGCCACACCAATCACAAAGGTACATGACAGTTAATGCAAACTTAACACAATATAAAAAGGTTTGTATTTTTTGGTAGCATGAAAATAATTCTGAAGGTTCTGTGTGGGGACAGATATAAATTATTTGCTTTCCTTGAGAGTCTTCAGTAATAGCTGGAAAATTCTGCCCAAACATATCTATAAGAAAGTATATTACTATTTTAATATCTTCTTATTATGTTAAAGACTAATCTATTATATTTATTTCAATTCGATCATTATGTGAATAGGTTTCTTTTTTTTTAATTTTTATTTATTTATGATAGGCACACAGTGAGAGAGAGAGAGGCAGAGACACAGGCAGAGGGAGAAGCAGGCTCCATGCGCCGGGAGCCCAACGTGGGATTCGATCCCGGGTCTCCAGGATCGCGCCCTGGGCCAAAGGCAGGCGCCAAACCGCTGCGCCACCCAGGGATCCCCCGTGAATAGGTTTCTTGAGGGACTTTAATGTAGTAAAATTTATGTTGTCTGTAAACTGGCATTTTGTGTTATATGTTATAGATACTAAATTTTTCGTTAGTGATGCTATTTAGGATTATCATTTGTTGATAGTCTACTTTTTAAAACTTTTTAGGGGCACCTGGGTGGCTCAGTTGGTTAAGCGGCTGCCTCTGCTCAGGTCATGATCTCCAGGTCTGGGACTGAGCCCCCTGTCAGACCTCCAGCTCAGCAGGCAGTCTGCTTCTCCCTGTCCCTCTGCCTCTCCCAGCCTCTCCACTCCTGCTCTGTCTCTGTCTCTCTCTCTCTCAAATGAATAAATAAAATCTTTTAAAAGATTAAATAAAAAATTTTTAAACTACTCTTACAGGAAAATCAACCCCCTTTTTAATTGTTGGCATTTGCAACCTGAGATATTTTTAGGATATGCATTTTCAATGAGGCTGAAAATGTTATAAGCATCCTATGTAACATGTACATTGCTAAGTAAATCTAATGATTTCTCGTTGACTTTACAGTTTTATAGATAACTTTATCTTCATTTCTGACAACTACTTGACAATTACTTAAATTTTTAGCTTCCTCTGTTCATAAACCTCCTTGTCATGTATTAAGTGTTGAACCTATGGTGATGCTTTTCATAATGTAAATCATTTCCTAATTTCCTTTTTATATGAATTTTATAAATATAGTTCCCTTTCTAGCAAATTCTTTTTTGTCTTACCATCAAAATGCATGGAAATAAGAACACTCTATTCCTTACAGGACTTCGTGAAAATTACATAATAGTAGACATGAAAGTGCTTTAGCACTTAAAGAGTATCATGAAAGTTCAAAGTAGAATTAAAATAAGCCCTTGAATAACTAAAGCATGGGTAACTGTGGATAATCCCCATACTTTGTTTTCTAGTAAGTGTATAGGTTACCATGACATGCATCATTTACCTAAAATTGCAGTGAGGCAGAAACCACTTTTGATTGTTAACTTTTGCCTACTTTACTCCTAGAGTTTCCAACCTAGTGAAGACTGGTAAGATAATTTTATGTTTTGTTTACCAAAACTTGCAATTAAATTTTTTTCAAAAGCCTAAGTAAATTAGTTCAATAAATTAATTTTTGTTATGTAAATTAGATTTTGTAAAAGATTTTATTTACCCTTTGCAGCTTCACTCATGTCTTTTAGTATATAGTTGATTCTTAGAGTAACTTAGAGCTTTCTTTGATACTTTGTTTGAACTTCCTTGTAACCAAACTTTTCATACTAATGGAAGAACAAGAACTGCCATTTCTTGAAAATAATTGGTTCCTAGTATTATCTAAGAGAAGGAAACTCTTCAGTTAGCCACTGACCAATGATTTTAAAAGTTATAATGCTGGTTTCTTGCAGACACTATGAAAGTATTCAGATCTTAGGTAAATGCTGCATGCCAAATTTGGAGACCATTTTGTTTTATATGTCATGCTATTGAAACACAGTGCTGTAATCATCCTCAAAACATGGAAAGGGGATCCCCGGGTGGCTCAGCTTTGGCGCCTGCCTTTGGCCCAGGGCGCGATCCTGGAGTCCTGGGATCAAGTTCTGCGTTGGGCTCCCAGCATGGAGCCTGCTTCTCCCTTCCCCTGTGTGTGTCTCTGCCTCTCTCTCTCTCTTTCTCTCTCTATGTCTATGTCTATCATTAAATAAATAAATAAATAAATAAATAAATAAATAAATAAATAAATAAATAAAACACATGGAAAGGCTACAGACTAGAGATGGATAAACGTCCTGATTTTCAAAAATGAGAAGCCAATAGATTTTACAAAATGTGGATTACCATTCTAAATCTATATAAAGCCTCTTCAGGTTGGCTTTTCTGTCTATGCAATCCAAAGTAACCCTTATAATTCCCTAAGATCACTCTGGTTTTTCTTCATAATTACTCAATACTCATTTTCTTGTTTTTTATTGTCTGTCTCTTTCACTAGACTCAGCTCCATGAGAGAGAATGTTGTCTATCCTTTTCAACCAATGTGTCTCCGGTATTTGAAGAATGCCTGGTGTATGATAAGTACTCAACATTAATCGAATGAATTGCAAGCTTGATACCAATTCCATGCAAGTTTGCCAATTATATTAAGAGGATGAGTCCCCCAGGACAAGATGAATTTACTGAGTCTACATGCCAAACTAACCTAAAGTCCTTTCATAGAGTTATTATATGTTGTTTATCAGAATTATATAGTCTTGTGCATCTTGACCTCAGCAAAGTATTTGACTTTATTTCTCATAATGTCCTTACTTATAGCCAAGGTAGAAAATATGGAATAAATAAAAGTGCAAAAAAAGAGTTGTACCATGTGTGTATGGGCTAAAAAGCTCTGGAGTTTGTATTCATATCTGACTCTCTGGGCAGCACCTCTTATCAACACCACCAAGTCTTCCAAGTGATCTGTAAGTGTGAGGAAGACACCCCTTTCTAAAGATTGTAGTCATTCACCATTCAGTGTACATTTGTGGAGGATCTATTATGTGCTAAGCATGAATGAGGCCAACAACAGCTTATAGCCAGGCAAGGAGACAAACAGGTTGAGAAACAAGAGCTGAGGAAGATGTACCTTAGGGTGATTATGGTTTGCTTTGGAAGACACCTCTGAGGTGACATTTTACCTGAAAATGAGGAAGAATAGGCTTTAACCATGTAAAAATAAAAGAGAGCAGTATGTGCATAGGCAATGAGATGAGAAATAGTGCTATGTTCAAGGAACTGGGGGGGGGAAATGGCAATATGATTGAGACACTATCAAAAGATGAAATTGGAGAGGGGTGTAGCGAGATCATATAGGGCTTTGTACACTATGATTAGGACTTAGGGAAGCCTTTGAATAGTTGTAGTAGAATGGCTTAATCCAATTTATATTGGATATACTGGTGCTTTGTAAGAATGCTTTTGAAAAGGAGATGGTAGAGGCTGAAGGCAGAGGTTAATGAATGCAGTAGTTCAAGCAAGAGATGATGGCAGCCTGGACAAAAATGGAGGGAAAGGAGCAGATCTGTAACATGTTTGGAAGTAGAATTGGCATGACAGATTGAGTGTGAAGAGTGAAGGAAAGGGAAAAACCAAAGATGTCGCTAAAATTTCTGTGCAATAACTGAATACATTAATGGATGCTGACAGTAGTGAGGAAGTAAAAAACAAGTTTGGGGAGTTAATCTACACTTTTGTTTTAGATATGTTAAATTTAAGATTTCTGAGTTACTTCTGGAAATGTTAAATAAGTTATCTGAGTCTCGATCTCAGGTTAGATTATGGAGTCATCAGTATTTGGGTAAAGTCATGGGACTAAATGAGATGACCTGGGGAGAAAGGAACCACAGAGAAAAGGATCCACATCTGAACCTTGGGCCACGCCCCAGACTTAAAAATCCAACAGAGTAAGAACAACTACTAGAAGAATCAGGAGGAGGGTACAGTGAGATTAGGCAGGAAACCAAAAGAGTGGTTTCCTGGAAGCAAAGATAAGAGTCTTCTAAGGAAGGTCATTTGCTACTCATAGGTTGAGATGAGGATGGATCTGAAACCCACTGGAAGATTAAACTCATGGATGACCTCAGTAGTAGTTTCAGTGGATCGATGGTGATGGAAATGTAAACCTGATTGGAGTGGGTTAAAGAGAGACAGTGAGTAGAGATGACAGCTCTTTCAAGACATTTTGCCATGAAGGGGAGCAGAAGTACTGGTAGCTAGAAAAGAACAGAAGGTCAAATGAGGGTTTTGTTTAGATGGGGGTTTTTTGTTTGTTTAGTTTTGTAATAGAAATTAGATCATGTTCATATGCTAATGAGAATAAGCCAGTAAAATGAAAGAAGGTGATGATGCAGCAGCAATAACAAGCAAAAATTGTGAAAGTGAACTCCTTGAGAAGGCAAGAGGGTTGAGCAGAGCACAAATGGAGGGGCTGGTCTCCGTTATAATAGGGGAAAATGCAGAGATAGATGCACGTGGAGGTGGTTCGCTAGATTTAGTGGTGGGAAGATTAGGGGGTTTCCATTTAATTCCTTCTATTTTTCTCAGTGAAGTATGAGGCACAGAAATTAACTTGGCTGGTATATAGGAAATGTTAGAGGTTTGTTGTTGGTTTTTTTTTTTTAAGATTTTATTTATTCATGAGAGACAGATTGAGAGAGAGATGCAGAGACACATGCAGAGGGAGAAGCAGGCTCCATGCAGGGAACCTGACATGGGACTCTCTCCCGGGTCTCCAGGACCAGGCCCTGGGCTGAAGGTGGCGCTAAACCGCTAAGCCACCGGGGCTGACCAGAAGTGTTAGAGGTTTAAGGAGAGAGAAGGTAGAAATGGTTGTCTTTGGGATGCCTGGGTGGCTCAGTGGTTGAGCATCTGCCATCGGCCCAGGGCGTGATCCTGGAGTCTGAGGATCAAGTCCCGCTTTGGGCTCCCTGCATGGAGCCTGCTTCTCCCTCTGCCTCTGTCTCTGCCTCTCTCTGTGTGTCTCTCATGAATAAATAAATAAAAATTTTAAAAAATGATTGTCTTTGAGAATGGCAGAGTGAATTACCGAGAGAATTGCAGGATTGCCAAGAATTTTGAAAGCACATTTGAGAATAGTAATTGTGAATTTATTTATTTTTTATTTTTATTTATTTATGATAGTCACACACACAGAGAGAGAGAGAGAGGCAGAGACATAGGCAGAGGGAGAAGCAGGCTCCATGCACCGGGAGCCCGACGTGGGATTCAATCCCGGGTCTCCAGGATCACGCCCTGGGCCAAAGGCAGACGCCAAACCCCTGCGCCACCCAGGGATCCCAGTAATTGTGAATTTAAAGAGAACTGGTTCACTATATATTTACTAACTGGAATTTGAATAAAAACTTTTTAAAAAAATAAATAAAAGAGAGCTACTTAACATAGTAAATTTTTTTCTCCAGCCAGGAACAACTATTCAGGAGCAGGTGTGAAGTATCAGAGAATGAAATATAAATAGGGTGGGTTTTTCTAGATGCTTAAAAGGAGGGTATAGGACAGGACTTTCAAACTACTTGTGAAGAAATGATTATAGTGATGGACCATAGAATCCAAACTGGAGAAGAGGACAAAGGAAATAATGGAGTTAGGGGGGAAATAATCTGAGGGATGGGTCTCAATACAATTTAAAAAATATGTTTTAGTGAAAATGCTCAAGCAGGTGAACTGGAAAGATACTTTCCTTGGGAGTAAAAATGAAAAGGAGATAATATACCTATCCTATCTCCAGGCTGTAAGGTACAAAAGTTTGTGAGAACAAAAATGAAAAGCCTCCACTTAGAAGCGTAGCAGAGAAGGTGGTATCTTAATGGGTAGCCAGGATTCAATTACAGTTGACCCTTGAACAACATGGGTTTGAACTGCACAAGTCCACTTACACATGGATTTTTTTCAGTATAGTACTGTAAATGTATTTTTTCATCTTTATGATTATCTTAATAACATTGTCTTTTCTCTAGCTTAGTATAAGAATATGGTATTTAGGGGATCCCTGGGTGGCGCAGCGGTTTGGCGCCTGCCTTTGGCCCAGGGCACGATCCTGGAGACCCGGGATCGAATCCCACGTCGGGCTCCCGGTGCATGGAGCCTGCTTCTCTCTCTGCCTCTCTCTCTCTCTCTCTCTCTCTCTCTCTCTCTCTCTCTCTCTCTCTCTTTGTGTGTGTGTGTGTGTGTGACTATAATAAATAAAATAAATAAAAAAAGAATTAAAAAGAATATGGTATTTAATACAAATAACATACAAAATATGTGTTAGTCAACTGTTTATGTTATTGGTTAGACTTTCCATTCAATAGTAGGCTGTTAGTAGTTAAGTTTTGGGGAAGTCAAAAGTTATCTGTAGATTTTTGATGGTGTGTAGAGGTCTGTTTATGAGACGGTTGGTCTGTAGTTTTCTTGTAATGTCTGTGTCTGTGTCTGGTATTAGAGTAATGCTGGCCTCAAAGAATGAGTTAAATATTCCCTCAGTTTCTGTCTTCTGAAAGACTGCAGAAAATTGGTATAATATCTTCCTTAAATTTTGATAAGAATTCATCAATGAGGGCAGCCCGGGTGGCTCAGCGGTTTAGTGCCGCCTTCCGCCCAGGGCATAATCCTGGAGACCCGGGATCGAGTCCCGCATCGGGCTCCCTGCATGGAGCCTGCTTTCCCCTCTGCCTGTCTCTCTGTGTTCTCGTGAATAAATGAATAAAATCTAAAAAAAAAAAAAATCCGTCAATGAACACATCTGGACCTAGGGCTTTCTATTTCAAAAGGTTCTTAATATTTTGATTCAATTTCTTTTTTTTTATTCAATTTCTTTAATAAATACAGGCCTATTCTGATTCTGAGCTTTGGCAGATTGTATCAAGGAATTGGTTCCTTCCTTCCTTCCTTTCTTCCTTTCTTTCTTTCTTTCAAGTAATCTCTACGCCCAACATGGGGTTTGAACTCACCACCCCAAGATCAAGAGTTAGATGCTCTACCAACTAAGCCAGTCAGGCACCATGGAATTGGTTTATTTCACCTAAGTCATCAAACTTGTGTACACAGTACTCCTTTATTATTATCCTTTTAATATCCATGGCATCTGTAGTGATGTCCCCTCTTTCATTTCTGATACTAGTAATTCTTGTCCTCTCTCTGTTTTTCTTAGGGTGGCTAGTGGCTTATTGGTCTTATTTCTTTTCAAAGAATCACCTTTTGTTTCTGTTTATTTTTTTCTGTTGATTTCCTGTTTTCAACTTCACTGGGGTTTTTTCTTTTGGTTTTGGTTGGGTTCTAATTTTAATTGTTTCTTTTCTTCTATTTACTTTGGGTTTAATTTGTTCTCTTTCTAGTGTCTTAAGGTAGAAGCTTTGGTGGCTGATTTTAGATCTTCCTTCTTTTCTGATATATGTATTCAATTACATAAATTTACCACTAAGTACTGTTTTTGATGCCTCCCACAAATTTTAATAAGTTGTGTTTTCATTTTCATTTAGTTTACAATATTTTATAATTTCTCTTGAGATTTCTCTTTTGACCCATGCATTTTGTAGAAGTTTTTTTTAATCTTCACATTTTTGGGATATTCCGTTGATCTATTATTGATTTCTAGTTTAATTCCATTGTGATCTGAGAGAAGACATTTTCTGACTTCTGTTCTTTTGAATTTGTTAAGATGTGTTTTATGGCCCAGAATCTGGTCTGTCTTGGTGAATGTTCATGTGAGCTTGTGAAGAATATGTTTTCTCCTGTCACTGGACAAAGTAGTCTACAGAAGTCAATTATATCCAGTTGTCAATGATATTAATGAATTCGACTTCAACTATAATAATGGATTCATCTATTTCTCCTTGCAGTTCTACCAGTTTTTGCTTCATGTATTTTGACATTCAGATAATTCTCCTTTGTCTGAAGTCTGCTCTGTCTGAAATTAATATAGCTACTCTTTCTTTTGATTAGTGTTAGCATGGTACATCTTTCTCCATTTATTTTTAATCTATGTGTTTCTTTATATTTAAAGTGCGTTTCTGGTAGGTAACATAGTTCAGTCTTGTTTTTTTATTTACTCTGACAGTCTCTTTTGACTGGTACATCTATATCAATGAGATCCAAAGTACTGATATAGTTGAATTAATATCTACCATATTTGTTATTGTTTTCTATATGTCACTCTTGTTTGTCCATATTTTTGTCTTCTCTTTTTTCTTCTTTTTTGTTGTTTTAATTAAGACTTTTATGATTCCAGGATGCCTGGGTGGCTCAAGTGGTTGAGCCTTCAGCTTTGTGATCCTGGGGTCCTGAGATTGAGTCCCACATCATGCTCCCCACAGGGAGCCTGTTCCTCCCTCTGCCTATTTCTCTGCCCTTCTCTGTGTGTCTCTCATGAATAAATTTATAAAATCTTTTTAAAAATATTTTATGATTCCATTTTCTTTTTTTTATTCCATTTTCTTTCTTAGCATATCTATTTTACTCCTTTTTTACTTTTTTTTAAATCAGATTTCTAATATATATTTATAGCTAACCCAAGTCCACTCTCACACAACACTAGAATGCTTCAAAGGTAATGTAAATACCTTATAATAACAAAATAATCCTAATTCCTTTCATTCCTTGTATTATTTACTGTCATTCATTTCACTTATATATAAGCATATATATAATATATACATAAGCATATACAAATCAAACACATTGTTGATATGTTTTGAAAAAACTGTTACCTGTTAGAGTAAGAAAAGTAAAAGCTTTTATTTTACCTTCATTTACTCTTTCTTCAGTTGCTCTTCCTTTCTTTATATAAATCTGAATTTCTGGCCAATATTTTCCTTCTCTCTGTTAATATTTCTTGTAAGGCAAGTCTGCTGGCAACAAATACATTCAATTTTTGTTTATCTGAGAAAGCCTTTATTTCTCCTTCACTTTTGAAGAGTAATTTCAAAGGTTACAGAATAAGTTAGTTATTTCTCTCAACACTTTTTGTTTCTGACTCTGCTCTTACTTTGCTCTTACTTATTCTGCTATTCCCATGTGCATATGTTACACATTTTGTAGTTGTCCAACAGTTTTGGATATTATGTTCTGAGTTATTGTTTTAGAGGGTTTTTTTCCCCCAGTGTTTTCTGTTTGCTTTTCATTTCTGGAAGTTTCTACTGAGAAATCATTAAGTTCAAAGATTCTTTCCTCAGTCATGTCCAATTTATTAATAAGCCCATCAAAGGCATTCTTCCTTTCTGTACAGTGTATTTTATCTCTAGCATTCCTTTTTGCTTCTTTCTTTGAATTTTCATCCCTCTGCTTACATCCCCTGGCTGTTCTTGCATGTTGTCTACTTTATCCATTAGGGTCTTTAGCATATTCATCATAGTTGTTTTTGAATTCCCAGTCTGATAATTCTAATATCCTTGCCATGCCTGGTTCTGCTGCTTGTCCTGTCTCTTCAAATGTTATTTTTTGCCTTTTGGTATGCCTTGCATTTTTTTCTTGATAGCCAGAAATTATGCATTGGGTTAAAGGAACTATTGTAAATAGGACTTTAATAATGTCGCAGTGAGGTGTGTGGGAGGTGGCAAATATTCCATAGTCCAACGATTAAGGCCTCCATCTTTAATGAGCCAGTACCTCTGGACTGGGAACTTAACAAGCATTTCTCAGTTTTTCTCTCCCCCTTCAGTGGGACAGGCTGGTGAGAGTGGGCTGGAATTGGGGAATTCCCTCCACCATGTTAGTTAGGCTCCGATAATACCCCATCAGATTAGGCTGTGGTTAACTAGTTTCCCCTGAGGGCAGGCCTTGTTAAGAAAAACCAGTACCAGCAGCTCCGGTGGTGCAGCTGTTTAGCGCTGCCTGCAGCCTGGAGTGTGATCCTGGAGACCTGGGATCGAGTCCCACATCAGGCTCCCTGCATGGAGCCTGCTTCTCCCTCTCTGTCTCTATGAATAAATAAATAAAATATTTAAAAAGAAAAGAAAAACAGAGTACTCTCCTTCATCTCCAAATGGTTTCCTTTTCCTCTCCCTCTGCCAGAAACACAGGAGATTTTTCTCTGATGTTTACTGTAAGAACCTGCTTGAGCTAGAGATAAAACTTACAAAAGTAGGGGGAGCCCTCTACAACTGGGTCCCCCTAGAGTTTTTAACTCAGACTTGCCCACTCTGAGCCTCCAGCAATTCATCAATTACAGTGCTGGTTTTCCTGCCCCAACACTGATTCACATGGAGGTTTCTTTTCATAAGTTTCTAACCTGGTAACTTGTGGTTCTCTGTAATTGCCTGTCAGTCTCTCCAGTTTGGGGGGCAGCAGTGTGTTCTATGACCTCACTTCTCCTATGGACTTGAGATTTGTTAATTTTTCAGTTTGTTCAGCTTTTCACTTGTTAGGACAGAGTGGCAATTTCCAAATTCCCTGTGTGCAGAACTAGAAATAGGAAGCAGCACAGATCTTTTTTTAAATGCAAAACACAGAGAAAAGGGTAAAAGTCATAGGAGGCTGAAAGAGAAAGCAGAGAATGTGTAGAAATATTATTTGAAAAGCAAATGGCTAAGAATTCTCTCAAACTGACAAGAAACATCATGAAGGTCAATGAACCACAAACCAGGATACATTCAAAGAAAACTAAGCCTAGTATGTTACAGTAAACCTTCTGAAAACTAAATACAAAGAGAAAATCTGAAGAAGCAGCAGCTATAAGACTGATAGTTTACTTACCAATAGGAAACAAGAATGACATCTTTAAAATGCTGAAAGAAGGGGCAACTGGCTGGCCAGTTGGTGAAGCACACAACTCTTGAGTTCTGGGTTGTGATCACATTGGGTGTTAAGCCTACTTAAAAAATAAATAGGGTGGCTCAGCAGTTTAGCGCCGCCTTCGGCCCAGGGTGTGATCCTGGAGACCTGGGATCGAGTCCCATGTCGGGCTGTCTGCATGGAGCCCATTTCTGCCTCTCTCTCTCTCTCTCTCTCTCTGTCTGTCTCTCATGAATGAATAAATAAAATCTTTTAAAAATATAATAAATAAATAAATAAATAAATGCTAAAAGAAAAGAACTGCTATTAGAATTCTATACCCAGCAAAAATACCTTTTACAATAAAGGTGAATTAAGACATTTTTTGACAACCCTCACCATGACCTACCAAAAACTCAGAATTCATTATCAGCAGACTCATCCTAAATGAAAAACCATAAGATATTATTCAAGCAACAGAAAATGATCCTACGTGGTACCAATAAAATGAAAAAGTTAAGATGGAAGGACATATTCCTATTGCCAATACAAAGGGGCACCTGGCTCAGTGGGTAGAACATGTGACTCTTGATCCCAGAGTTGTGGGTTCAAGCCCCCCATTGAGTGTGGAGCACTCAACAAAACAAAACAAAAAACTTTATTTAGAAAAGCAGCACAAGGGCAGCCCCGGTGGCGCAGTGGTTTAGTGCTGCCTGCAGCCCAGGGTGTGATCCTGGAGACCCGGGATCGAGTCCCACATCAGGCTCCTTGCATGGAGCCTGCCTCTACCTCTGCCTGTGTCTCTGTCTCTCTCTCTGTGTGTGTGTGTTTCTCATGAATAAATAAATAAACAAATCTTTAAAAAAAAAGAAAAGAAAAGCAGCACAAGAAGAAACAAAATCTCAGTAGTTCTAGATCTATTAAAGAAATTGAACTTGTAATTTCAAACTACGCCACAAAGAAACCCCAATGCCCATATGGCTTCATCAGTGAATCTACCAAATATTTAAGAAAAAAATAATGGCATTCTTATACACTCTTTTCAAAGTTCTTCCATATATTCCACAGTCTTGCCCAGCAACATCCTGACACCAAAAATTGACCCAATTCAGAAAGGATAATGACAGGCCAATCTCTTGGATGTGAAAACTCTTAAACTAAATATTAGCAATCTGAGTCCACCAACATGTGAAATAATCCAAATATCCTTCACCAGTAAAATGATGAATAAGGTGTGATGTATTCCACTTTAGAAATTACACAGTAATGAGCTGGATGATTCTCACAAACAATATTGAACAAAAACCATACACAAGATAATACTACAGTGCAGATTCTGTTTATATAAAGTCCAAAAGCAGATAAAGTAAATCACTGGTATTATAATCAAATCTATCAAGAAGGATGAGGGGGTAAAGATTAAAGGGGCTTTGGAGGTTCTGGTAATGTTCTACTTCATGATTTGGATGCTGGCTCTATGTATATCTTCATTTTATGACAATTAGCCACACTGTACATGTTTTGTATGTTCTACTTCAATAAAAGTACTGTTGAAAAAAAACCATTCTGTCTCAATCTTGATGGCAGCATTAATTGTCTATTGTGGCCAGTCTGAACCTGATCAGTCTAAAAATAGAACTGCCATCCACATATAGGATAATACTCATCCTTGTGTTCATTTGTAAGGGATACACAGCTACTTTGTCCTTCATATCCTTAAAGTAGAGCTAAGAAGAAGGAAAGTAGAGGAAATATAAATTCTGTTTCCACTTGAA
Organism: Nyctereutes procyonoides; assembly: GCF_905146905.1. Lineage (NCBI taxonomy): Eukaryota > Metazoa > Chordata > Mammalia > Carnivora > Canidae > Nyctereutes > Nyctereutes procyonoides. Next base: position 14,194,503 of record NW_026575082.1, on the reverse strand, counting down.
ACCATTTCATCTGTAACAGAATCCAAAAAAGTCGTGATAACTACTAGCTGAGAAATTCACTTATTTTAAATACCAAATCTGTAGGGCTAAACAAAAATTCTTGTCTACCAAAGCAAGCAAGATCAGTTTCCATGTATACAGTTCAACATTTCTCACAAATTTTCATGTTGTTTGGGTATCATTACAGGATAGAATTGTGCCTTAATTTATCCCTGAATGAACACTAATTTATCAATGACTTGTTTAAAAGCATCTTGTAGGCAAGATGAGAAGAGCAGAAGATAACAGGGTAGGTAATAAAAGTGCTTTTCAGTAAGTTTTCACTGAAAGAAATATTTGTAAAGTCCTACATTTACTTAATAACTTTGCTTTTTTAATGTATTCTCTTTAGCTCCTTACCACATTAACAGTAACTATTTTGATATCACCATGTCAAACAAGATCCTGTTTTCTGCTGCCTAAACGAAGATTAAAATGTTACCTTAAGAGTAAAACATTACATTAAAATGTAATATAAGACTTAAAAGCCATCCACTAGAAACAAAAATGATAGCTACATTTTTATGTTACCTTTTCAATTCTAAAAACCAAAAAGTTCATGCAGAAGTGGGAGGTAGTGGGGATTTCCAGGGTGAGATGCACACTATCCATATAAAAGTTTTCAAATAAACCTATGATTCCTGCATTTGCATAATGTACTGTGTTTTCTCTTAGTACAAGTAAGTACAATTCATTGTCTGCTGATTACTTTTTAAAATCAGAAACATTTAACTTTACTAAATATTAAAATATCTTTTGCTTAAAATATAATTTTACATTTATTACATGTAACCAATATTTAATTGTACATGTGCTGGTAAATGTGAGGTTCCTTAAATCATAAGTTCTGTAAATGATGAATAACCTCTTAACTATAATGTATGCATCCTTCACTGAAGATATAAAAGCAGTATTTGGAATAACTTCCATGTTCCTGGTATAATAATGCTGTTTTTATAGGAAAGATGACATCCTCAAGCCCATTTTAATGGATTTCATTAAATAGTATTCTACATTAATATTTATAAAATGTTTGAATTATGTGAGTGATAATTCTGTAAATATAGAAATAGAGTATTCAAAGAGTAGTGTTTTTTTTTAATTAAGCTCTCTTTCTCTCTCTCTCTCTCTCTTTTTTTTTTTTTTTTTTTTGCTAGTAGATTTAATGTGTTAACATGGGCATTCTATTGTTCAAGTGCTTCCAAAACTAGCACACTCACCTCTGGGGCTTTCCAAGCAGAAGTTTAAGTCCTTTAATCTTTTTTGAGAAAAGTAGGGGGTAATGTTGGAAATGTGCCAGGAGCAAGCCTTGGTATTTCTCATGAAGTGCCACAGTGAAAGTACCCTCTCCACAAGTCAGTTCCTTGTAGTAAAATCCTAATCTCATCTGGCTTTCACATCATTACTTTTTCTAGAAAGCCTGTCACCACATTCCAGATACCAATAGTCCAGATAACTAAGTAAATTTGTTCATTTCTCCTTTCACTTCTGCAACTCACCTGAATTTTAAAATCTGATGCTTAGTGAGACAGTATAATACTCTGGAGCCAGAAAGGCAAGGTTTGAATCCCAGTTCTCCCACTATTGGCAAGTGACCCTAAAGCAAGTTATTAACCACTCTGTGCCATCTGTAAAATGAGACTAATAATATTCCTTAAAAGGCTCTTGCAAGGATGACATAAATTTGCATGCTTAAGTATGCTATTATTGTCTTTCTAGAAACTTCTTTCACATATATAAATAAAATCATGTTTATGATTGTTTACAAACATGGGATGATATTACTCTGTAACTTGCTTCTTTTACTTAGTATACAATAGACATCTTTCCAAAACCACTTAATTTTCTTAAACAGCTGCATTATATTCTATACTACCAGATACTAGAATTTTTTCTACCATTACTCTATTAACACATTTTTCAGGGCACCTAGGTGGCTTATCAGTTAAGCATCTGCCTTCAGTTCAGGTCATGATTCAGGGTCTAGGGATTGAGCCTCATGTCAGCTCCTTGCCCAGAGGGGAGTCTGCTTCTTCCTCTGCCTCTCCCCCTGTTCATGCTCTCTTTCTCTCAAACAAATAAAATCTTTAAAAAAAAAACACACACACACACATTTTTCTTCTTTTGTGGTTTTACAAAAATGCTAAGGTAAATAAACACCCTTGTATGTCTCTATGTATTGCTATATTAGAGTCCAAGACATGGAATTACTGTTTCAAAGGATATTTGCACTTTTAATTTTTTTTTTATATCAACATTACCAGAGTGCTTTCCAAAAGCACAAAGGTAACTGGGCAGGCTGCACAGTAGGGCTTGTTTACAAAGCCAAACAAGCAGTATGACTATAATGGCACAAAGCTGGAGGCGGGCGGGGGGGGATGGAAGTATGCTGCTGTAGGTCCTTACACTATACATGAATGGGAGAACCGTATCCTGAAGGTGGACTGTGATAAATTACAGATGCATATTATAAACCCAGAGCTAAAGACAAACAAACAAACAAACTAGGTATATAAATTAAGCTAACAGTGGAGAGAAAATGGAATCCTAAAAAATAATCCAAAAGAAGATGAAAATATTGGAACAAACGGAAAACAAATAACAAGCTAGTAGACAAATAACAAGATAGTAGATAACGAAATTTCAACCATCTCTATAATCACATTAAATGTGAATGGTCTGAAAATTCCAGCCGAAAGGTAAAGACTGTCAAAATGGATAAAATGAAAAAGCAAGATCCAATTATATGCTGTCACTTTAAATAGATATAAATTTAAATTGAGGGTCCAGGACCCAGGGATGTGCCAGAGGGGGAGAGTCTGCACTCCCGAGGCTCTGGCCACGGCTTCCTTTACCTGGCACCTTTTCTCACCTGGCCTTTGCCTACCTGATGCACCTCCCAAAACCACTGAAGAACAGGGCAGCTGCTTTACCTTTCTTCTCCCTCCAATTGCCATCTCCATCTTCTTCCTCACCCTACCAGCCCTTCTGTGATCCCAGGATGTGTCCTCCCCTTCCTAAATCTGACTCCTTCTGAGGAGTTTGTTTTGAACCTTTGAACACACCAATCAGCATCACACACCCTCAGCCCAAGGCTACCACATGGGACCAGGGTCCTAGGGGCTCGGAGGTGGGGTGGCACAGGCCTCGGTGGGGTCCAGCGTCCACCCTTTGGCCACTTCGTGGAGAGCGTACAGTAGGGAGGGAGTGGGGTATATTGGGTCCCTCCGGGCTGGCCTGTCTCTCACAACTTCTGCCTCGGAATCCTTGGTAGTCTGTCAGTGGGAGATCCTTGTCACCATTCTCTTGCCTTCTCCAGCCCTGAAGAGCCCTGCAAGTCTCAGGCATCTCCAGCCAAGGTGGCCAGGCTGGTGTGCAGATGGGCGATGACTGCTAGGAACTCCATTGCATGGAACAGGTGTCCAGCCTGATGGCCAGATGCCAAGGGACACCTGGGGGAGGAGATGACTCCTTCAGGTGTTGGCAAGTATGGGTCAACAGCAGTGTTTGTACACTTGGAACCCAGCATCATTGGTGAAGTTTGCACCAGCACCTACGCCCAGCTCTTGCATCCCAGGCAAGGAAGATACTACCAATAACTATGGCGCTAGGCACTACACCATTGGCAAGGAGATCACTGACTGATCTCACCTTGGACCAAATTCATGGACAAGGGCACAGATTATCAGGGCTTCTTGATCATCCACAACTTTGGTAGAGGTACTGGTTCCGAGTTCAACTCCCTGCTGATGGAATGTCTCTGTCAATTATGGCAAGAAGTCCAAGCTAAAGTTCACTATTTACCCAGCCCCCAGGTTCCCACAGCTGTAGTTGGGCCCTACAACTCCATCCTCACCACCCACAGCACCTGGAGCACTCAATTGTGCCTTCATGGTAGAAACAAGCCCATCTATGACATCTATTGTGGAAACCTCGATATTGAGCCCAACCTACCCTAACCTAAATAGGTTGATAAGTCGAATTGTGTCTTCCATCACTGCTTCCCTCAGATTTGATGGAGTCCTGAATGTTGATGTGACAGAATTTTAGACCAATCCAGTATCCTTGTTCTGGCATTTACTTCTCTCCGGCCACTTATGCCCCTGTTATCTCTTCTGAGAAAGTCGACCGCGAACAGCTTACTGTAGCAGAAACCACCGAGGCAGGCTGTGAGCCAGCCAACCAGATGGTGAAACATGCCCCCAGTGGCAGTAAATACATGTCTTGCTGCCTGTTGTGCTATGGCAACAGGAGTCTCAGAGATGGTCAACATTGGTCAACATTGCCACTGCCACCATCAAGACCAAGCGTGCCATCCAATTTGTGGACTAGCGCCCATTGGCTTCAAAGTTGGCATGAATTACCAGCCTCCCACTTTGGTACCTGGTAGCGATCTGGCTACAGTACAGTGAGCTGTGTGCATGCTGAGCAACACCACAGCCATTGCGGAGGCCTGGTTCTGACTGGACCACAAGGCTGATGTGATGTATGGCAAGCACGCCTTTGTTCACTGGTGTGTGGATGAGGGCATGGCCGAAGAGATTTTTCTGGGGCCCATGAGGACATGGCTGCCCTTGCAAAGGATTATGAGGAGGTTGGAGCAAGTGGTGCTCAGAGGGAGGATGAGAGTCTGCTGCAGTGTTACACTCTGTTGTCTTGGGACTGTCCTATTTCCATTGTCCTGTGAAGCTGTCCATTGTGATCCTAACTTGTCAAAAAAAGTGATGTTTCTTTTTTAATTATGGTTATCAAGGGGATATTAAATCATTTCTTGATTACACATGATAATGGATGATACACAAGCTTTAATCCCATCTATAATTTTATCTGATGCCATAATTCAATTTAGATACATCGCATAGCATGTGCCAACAATTATATTCATAACCAAATAAACTCCATGACTTTGCTTGGGTGACCCTTTTAATGGTAAACTACAGGACCCAACACAACTACACCAAGGTTTGTGGACACAATGGCTTCTGTGCCCAAGCAGGTTGCAAGTAAATTTCGAATAGAGCCTGGCATCTCCAGAGGAAGCGAACTTCACACTGTTGGAGGAGTTTACCAAGATGACTTCAAGTGGACCAACTTTACACAGCACATTTTTTAAAAGACACATGTACTCAGTGTCATGATTCAACTATTATATCTAGCAATTAACAGCATGGGTGCAAAAAAGAATCTACCTAAAGCCGTTTGTTGCAATGCTTTACACTTTCCATGGAACAGAAACTCAACCTGTCGTACAATTACTCACAAATATAGTCCTCGAGTTTGTGGCCCATACACATGAGTATTGTCTAAAACATGTCTTCTTTGTAGCAGGTCGGCCCTGCCTCCACTGTTCTTGGCTGAATTCACAAACCTGTTATAATCTGTAGCCTCCCATCACCTCTCTGGCTCTCCTCTCCTGCTAAGCTTTGCTTCCTGGCAGTAATGAAAACCCCTGCCACTTCCATAGCTGCTGCTGCTGCTGCTGGAACCACCATAGCCACCTTGGTTTCGTGGTTTGGCAAAGTATTGGCCTCTACCGCCATAGAGGCCAGAGCTCCTACCCCCATAATTTCCTCCTTTCAAGGGTCCAAAATTTGAAGACTGATTGTTGTAATTGCCAAAAGCATGCCTTCTGCCACTTCCAAAATTGCTTCCAAGATCACCAAATCCAGTATGGCCATCCCCACTGCCACCATATCTGCCACCACCTCAACTGCCACCAAAGCCACCTCACCCACTGAAGTTCCCTCCATTACCAATGTTGTCATCTCCACCAAACCACTTCTATGGCCACCACCAAAGTTTCCAGAACCACTTCCACCTCTTCGGCTGGATGAAGCACTAGCCACCTCTTACTTAGATATGGCTTTCCTTACTTCACAGTTGTGCCGTTCACAGTATGGGGTTTGTGAATGACAATCTCGTCTATAGAGTCATGGTCATCAAATGTTACAAAGCAAAGCCTCTCTTCTTGCCATCGCCTCAGTCATGATTTCAATCACTTCAAGTTTCCCTTACTGGTCAAAATAATCTCTTAGCTGGTGTTCTTCAGTGTCTTCTTTAATGCCACCAAAAAAAAAAATCTTTTTACAGTTAGGTGGGCACCAGGGCTTTAAGAATCTTCTCTTGAGACCACCTTCCTTTGGTTGCACAACTCTTCCACTCTCCTGTGTGGCCTTGCTCGTGTGGCTGCATCCACTTCCTCCACAGTGGCATACCTGACCAACAACCCAAAGCTTCTGGAGCACTTGGGGTTTGGATCGCTCATGACCACATGGTCTGTAAGCATTCCCCATTGCTCAGAATGGCTTCTCAGACTCTCATCCATTGTTTCAAAGCTAAACCTGCCATGAAGACCTCCCACAGCTCTGCAGACTGTCCGGGAGACTCTGACTGAGGCATGATGTCAGTGGGAGAGGAGACTTTAATAATGCTTACTCTCCAGCATCCGTGGGCAGAAAGGCTGATGGCTTTTTTTTTTTTTAATGTTCCCATTCTAAATGAAAAAAAAAAAAAAAGAATGAGACATCCCATGTAAATGCTATTCATAGGAAAGGCGAAATGGCTATATAATTAATATCAAAGTAGACTTCAGGGCCCAAAGTTTTATCGTGGATCAAGGAGGACATGTAATAATGATGAAAAGTCAATTCATCAAGAAGACATAATAACCGAGATGTTTATGCCTCTAATCTGAGCTTCAAAAACATGGTGGGGGGTGGGGGTAGAGATTGAGAACCGAAAGGAAAAAATAAACCCACAGTTATTGTTGTAAATTTCCAGTTTTCTCAGAACAAGTAGACAGAAGGATATTTCAAAAGATTCGATCTAATTGACGTTTAAAACCCACTTCAGGGCAGCCCGGGTGGCTCAGAGGTTTAGCGCCTGCCTTCGGCCCAGGGCGTGATCCTGGGGTCTTGGGATCGAGTCCCACATCGGGCTCCCTGCATGGAGCCTGCCTCTCCGCCTGTGTCTCTGCCTCTCTCTCTCACACACACAAATAAATGAATAAATAAATAAATAAATAAATAAATAAATAAATAAATCTAAAAAAAAAAAAAAAACCACTTCACTCCAACAGCGGAAGATCATATGGAATATTCAGTAGGACACAACATGCCCTGGGCCAAAGGTAAGGCAAGTAGATAGTTCTGGCTCTCAAGAAACTTGAAACAGAACTTTCTGTTGACATCGGACAAGTATTTTCCCTCAAAAGTTATCTGTTCAAAGGAGCGGGTGTATGTGTGCGTCCAGGCCAGCATCGGCCTAGAGTGTGGGGGAAGATAGTCTCCTAAGCGAGGAATAGCAAGCGGCCAGAGCAGCAGGTGCGGTGCGTCGGGCAGGGGCGGCCTCTACATCAGGAGAGGGACGCGGGAGGCCGGCGGCCTGGAGGGGGCAGGGACGCGGACGTGGTGGCGGCCCGGAGGGGGCGGGGACCGGGACGGGGTGGCGGCCGGCGACCGGGGGGGGGGGGTGGGGGGCAGGGACGGAGACGGGGTGGGGCAGGGACGGAGACGGGGTGGCGGCCGGCGGCCCGGAGGGGGCAGGGACGGGGACGGGGACGGGGTGGCGGCCAGAGGCGTGGAGAGGACAGGGACGGGGACAGGGACGGGGACGGAGTGGCGGCCTGGAGGGGGCAGGGACGGGGACGGGGTGGCGGCCAGAGGCGTGGAGAGGACAGGGACGGGGACAGGGACGGGGACGGAGTGGCGGCCTGGAGGGGGCAGGGACCGGGACAGGGACGGGGTGGCGGCCAGAGGCGTGAAGAGGACAGGGACGGGGACGGGGACGGGGACGGGGACGGGGTGGCCGGCGGCGGCAGGGGTCCCGGAGGAGAGGCGAGCCCGGCGCGCTGCGGGCCGGAAGCGTTGGGAGGAGGAGTGCAGGAAGCGTGCAGCGCGGTGTGTCGTGGTGCCCGTCGCCCAGTGGTCCCCGAAATCCCCAGCGAAGATCCTCTTCTGGTTCATCCCCGGGAGGAGGGCGGGGGCGTCCACCCTTGCCGGGCGGGCGGGCTCTCCAGCAGCGCGCGGGCTCCGGGCGGCCCGGGACGGAGGGGGCCGCACAGCGGTCGGTGTCCGCGAGCGTGAGCCGTCGGGCCCCGGCGCCGCCCGAGAGCCCGGGGTGGGGAGCTGCGGGCTGCCGCGGAGTCACGCAGCCCGGGACCGAGGGCGCGCGCCCCGCGCTCGGGCACCACCTGGCGGGCGCGGCCGGGTCGGGCCGGAGGGGGCGCTGCGGGGGGGGCGGGGCCGGGGGCGGGGCCGGGGCGGGGCCGAGGCCGGGGGCGGGGCCGGGACCCCGAGGTCCCAGACGGCGGCGCAGCCGGGGCCGCAGAGGCCGCAGAGCGCGGCGCCCGCCCGCCCGTCCCCGCGCCATGGCCCCGCGCGCCCGGCGGCGGCGCCGCCCGCTGCCCGCGCTGCTGACGCTCTGCGCGCTGCTCTGCCCGCTGCAGGTAAGCGCCGCCGCCCCCCGCCCCCCCGCTCCCGCCCGCCTCCTCGGGAGCTCGCGGAGGGACCCGCACGGAGGAGCGGAGGCGGGTCCGCGGCTCGGACGGTGCAGGCGGTTGGGGCCGGGCGCGGGCTCCCTGCTCCGAGGCCCGGCTCCCCACCCGCCTGCGGCCCCCGGCCGGCGTCTAGAGCCCCTCGGGGGCCTGGGCCGACGGGGTGAGGGCCACGGCTTGCCCTTGGAAACACTGCTGCCTTCGGACGGAGCACTGTTTGCAGGGGGAGCAACCAAGGCGCAGGGGTGCTGCAGGCGGGCGCGGAGCCCGAATCTCAGGCCGCCCGGCCCCGGGGCTGGGGCGGGTCGGGATGGGTCGGGATGGCAGCGTGCGCCGCGGGGCCCGGCCCATCCTCCCGGCCGGCCCTCCGGGGGCTCCCCGGGCCGGGATGCACCTGGGGCTCCCCGCGGGTCCCCGCCCCTGCCCGGGGAGCGCTGCGTGACCTCAGGGCGCCCGAAGACCGACGTCCCCTCGATCCTGCTGCCGTCGGGTTTTCTCAGGGATTCCTGTACCACCAGCGACGCAGGCTGGTCTGGGTTTCCTGTGCTCGGGGGAGAGCTGCAGGCAGCGAACCCGGACCGCGAGCACCCCGAAGGCCTCGTGCGCTTGCAAGTTCCTCAGAGGGAAGAGTACGTGGTGGCGGTTTTCTCGGTCTGGGCAGTTTCAGATTTCCCTTGTGTGTCACAGGCCGAGGCTGCTGTCCTGGGCTGCACAGAATGGCCCAGAAGCCCGGGGAAGACGGTGGAGCTGGTGCAGCTGTGTTGGGGGGGACAGAAGTGTGGGGGCCGCGCAGCCCCCCTAGCGTCAGCTCCTTGACGGAAATAACAGGAATGAGCTGTAGGCTGGAGCAGGAGACTCTCCTGAAGCTTCATTCTATTCGGTTCCCTCGAGTGTGGGTTTCTTAGCGTGGCTGAGGGAAAAGAAGGCGGAAGAACTTCACGGAATATTTCATTCTGAGCACGCGGAGGTGTTGCTTAATGAGGGGCTGGGCAGGTTGGACGGGGTGCCACCGCACTGAACTACAAGTCGGGGCTCCAGGGAACCGGCAGGCCACCCCAGGAAAACCGACCCGCTCCGCAGTTCCAAGAAAGCATCTCACGCTGCTGTTGCCAAAACTGTGTGCACCCACGTATTCTTGGCACGCACTGGGTTCTAATACTAACAGCAAGTGCCACCAAAACAGGTTTATTTTTCAGAGAGAGCTTTCAGCGAGGGCTGTTTCCCCTCCCTTTCCCTTTTGGCCACTCCAGTTATATGCACTTTTGAATCATAACCTAAACAGGAAACAAATGATACTGTGACAGTTCTAATCAAAGGGTAGGATGTTCGTGTCCAGTGGGAGCCCGTGGAAATCCATTCATTCTGAAAGGTGGAGCCTGGTGCTGTAGCCGCGGCAGGCTAACCCGCAGGTGATACTGTGGTAGCTACAGGTGTCATTACTGCTTCTTTGGCCTACCTCTTCTCCTCATTCAAAACAACAACAACAACAACAACAACAACAGCAGCAGCAATCACATTGGCAGTCCATTGGTGTTACTCGGCCAAGGCTTGAAGCACTGCTTAGTGAGAGACAGTGGGTATTGGCTTTTGTAAAATCGGTGGCCAAACCAGCTTCTAGAAAGTGCTTCATCTGCAAGTATTGTATTTTGAGTTTCATTTACATACTGGTGAATAGATTGAAATGTCCCTGGAAGGCTGTGAGTTTTGCCTTTTAAATCATTTCTGTGATTAGATCTCTGTCTGCCTGTATCTGTGAGGGAATTTGTTTTAAGACATAAGAAGAGTATTTGCCCACAGATAAAGAATATTTTATGGTTTTTATGTTGATAGTTCTGCTGTTTATTCCAAGTAAGAAAATATAGAAGCTCGCTGTTTTCGTTTAGGTAATTGATGAGATGCAGCCACGGTTGTCTCCAGTTTTTCAAGACCTAAGGGCAGATTCATTGAGACCCAGGCCAATAAACATTTATGGTCTATGACACAGTGCTCGTGAGAAACAGGACGGAGGTGACTGTGTCTTCACGGGCCACAGTCTAGTTGGAGGACTAGATGGGTGAACCTGTAATAATAATAAAGCAGCATGTGATGACGGGAAGAGGGGGCAGCTGGTGCAGAGGGAAGGAGGTAATGAGTACAGCTAGAGCAATCAGGGTGGACTTCTGGAGGAAGCGGCTTTTTCTGAACTTTGCAGCAGGGGTAAGAAATCAAGGGTCAGAGAGGGACTGATTCCAAGAGGCTATTGGGGAAAGAAAGCTTTCTGGTCAGAGGGTGGTGTGAGTGGTTCAGACCTAAAGGCATCTTGGAAAAACAAACCCCCCCCCCAAAAAAAGAAAAGAAAAACCAAACCCACTTTTTAAAAATGACTTTACAGATGGTATAAAGCACTTAATTCAGGAAAACCCACAACAGACAGGACATTAAACATTTACAGTTTTTGAGATAACGCTTGTATGGCCCTTGCTGAGGGGGTAAGGTAGACTGATCGGAGTCAGATAAGCCACAGGGCCCTGGAAAAGCCTACAGGGAGACCCCACAGAGGAAATCCCCTAGAGTGGAGCTCCAGGCCGTAGGATAGACACCTGCACGCTGTCTTCCTGGCCCCCTCCCATCCTAGAGAGAAGACCTGGCTATATGTTAATACCGTGTTTAGAGAACCACAGACATGTACATCCATGGTCCTATTGTCCATTCTGTTGATAACAAGTGTTTCCAATGCCTCCCCTGTTACTTCCTTCCCACTAATTCCCACCCCCCCAAAAAATGACAAATCTGGGATATAAACACATTCTCCGTGTTGATAAGGAAATATGAGCTTGCTTTTTCAGTTATCTACCAGAAATTTTTACACCAGGAAAACTGAAACAATAAAGGTGTATCTTTGAAGGTCAATAAATCAGTGTTTTATGAGGCCATGAAAAGGGGAGTTCCAGACCAGGGCCTCCTTTGCAGAGAGTGTTGTGTTAAGAAGGCGCCGTGTGAACTTTATCTGCCGTGTCAGTATTAAAATTTCCCTCATCATATTTTCCTATTTCTACAGGGAAAACGGTATTACTGATTTTCTCACACAGTGTGGCCAATGGTCTAGGAATGTTGTCTGGGCCATCTTTGTGTCGTTTTGGGTTTTGTCTTGTTTTGCTGATATGGGTCCGCACCCTAATCGGCTCTACAGGTGATTCACTCTCAAGGGCACTTGCCCTCCTGGCCAGGTGGCCACCCTAGACAACCGGTGGCCTGTCTGCTTCTTCCTGCAGCATCCTGACCCCAGCCCACAAGGGAAGCACCCCCTACTGGGCACACAGCAACCTGACCTCACCTTCCTGCATCCAGAGCTGGCCCGCAGGTGGCAGGTGCCCTTCAGGCACCGTTATGGTCTCCACCTGGTTGGTGGGAGGTCATTCACTTTCTCTCTCTGTTTTCCTGTGCTTGCAGAGAGTGGGCTTCCTGTAGGATCCACCGCTAGGAACTCACTTCATTCTTTCTGCCCCAAAACACTGAGCCTGAAGAAACCAAGACAGAGACTCAGCAAAACAAAAGACTTGGTCCGTCTAAAGTTCTTAGTGAGCTTTTGAGGTTGAGCCCCGAGTGGGTGGTGAGTGAGATTACACACAACCCCATATCTCTGTCCTCATTCTGAGAGACGCTCTGTCTGTTTCCTGCCAGCGAGACCGACCTGCCCAAGTGCCCCTGGCCGGCTTCCCCTCTGTCTCCAAAGTCAAGGGCTGGCTGGTGCTGTTGCTGTTCTGCTGTTCTCACGGCAGCACCCCCGTCAGCAGATTGAAGCACATTCTTTATGGATGTGTGCTGATAACCTGATACCTGCATTTGCTCTGTGGGCCCCCTCCTCTTTCAGCCTCTGATGTCTGGGGCTGCAGGACAGGGAACTCGATAGTGAGAAATAACCCTGAATCTCTGTTCATTTATTTCAACAAAGTGCACACCTACTCCAGCATGTGGGACACTCTGCAAGGAGCTGAGGAGACAGAGACCAGGGGCACAGCACTTCCCCCATCCCGCCCCCCACCCCCCTCTTCAAGAGGTGCCCAGTCTAGACCTCCTCGCCAAGGATTAGAGGAAGAGACCTATCTCCTGGGAGGATTTTCCAAGGGTGGTGGGCACCCAGGAAGAGGAATGCTTTAACCTGCCTGAAAGAATATTTCCTCCTTCCTTACTGTTCACTTGTGAGGTCTAAAGCATGGAAGGAGGGACAAGAGGCCAGCATTTGGGCTGGTGGTGCAAAGGTGGGCTGGTGCCAGGACACGTAACAGTGCAGGGCCTCTAAAAAGTCCAGCGTTCCCGGATTCCCAAGGGCTTGTGGGGAGAGGGAGGCACAGCCAGCCCTCAAGGGCCTTACATGCAAGCAGAATTAGTTTAGATTTTATCTTGCTGCATTGTGGGCTGGGGGAGGGGGGTCATGATCAGATTTGGACCCCGGGGGTGGGTCCAGGGGGCAGTAAGGAGGCCACTGCCCTGGTTTGGGGGAAGAGCTAGTGAAGGCTCGAATCAGGTCGGTGGAGTGGCAAGAGAAAGGAGAAGCCAAGTGCAGGAGTGATTTCAGAGCCAGCCGAGTTGTGCTAGGTGCCCACAATGCAAGGGCAAAGGATGTGGTTGGACCTATTAACTAAAAAAAAAAAAAAAAAAGATGTGATTGATGTCAGAGTAAAACAGCTGACCATTTGAATTGTGTTTCTCGGAGTTCTTTAAGGAGATCTTTGTCTCTGGTTCAAGTAAAGAAGGACTTTTTCCTGAACAAACGATAAAGGAGGATGAGGGCAGGCCCCGTGGTCCAGCAGTTCAGCGCCGCCTTCGGCCCAGGGTGTGATCCTGGAGATCCAGGATCGAGTCCCACCTCAGGCTACCTGCATGGGGCCTGCTTCTCCCTCTGCCTGTGTCTCTGCCTCTCTGTGTGTGTGTGTCTCTCATGAATAGATAGATTAAAAAATCTTAAAAAAATAAAATAAAATAAATAAAGGAGGATGAATCTTAGGCCACAGAATCCCAGCTGCTTTGGATTATTTTACTGTGAGGCAGAGACAAAGTTCTTCACACCCCAAAGAGGTAAACAAGCTAAGAGCCCCAAGGCACTGGGATCCACAGGAAATTTCTGTGCTCTGGAATTTAGAGCCATTTCCTGACCTAAAGGTGTCTTTGAATCAGAAGTTCAGGATGTAGGCAGAAAGTAAAACTCTAAAGAGAGATAAGCATCCAGAGATCCCAGAGGGTCCATCATTGCAGCAGGTGTGACCTGACCCTCGGTCTTCCCACGCTGGCCACAAATATGTCCCCTGCCCCCAAATAGAAGCAGTGTTTACCTTGGAACATGGCTCAGTAAACCCTTTTCGCTCGCACAAAACACATTTTCCTGGTGGATTGCTAGTGCCTAGGAGGAGCGTTTCCCCTTCTCTCTCCCCAGCTCCCTTGTGCCTCCCCCACCCCCCAAAAAAATCTAGCCCAGCAGGTGACACGGAGGCCCGTCTGGCACAAGCACAGTCAGAAAGCTGCCAGGTTTCAAAGTGGAAGGAAGAAGTGACTGCAAAAACTATCCTTCCAGTTTATCAGAGTAATAATAACTTATTACATTTCCTGTTCACTGTTGAGAGTGCAAGAGCCACTTCCTCCCGCCATCAGAAATTTGAAGACTTTCCATTAAAAATGAGGAAGAAAAACTCTCTAACTTTTCGTGAATGTGATGGTTAAACCTGGCAAATGGGAAGAGCAGACTGTGGCATTGCGTAAATCCTACTAAGCCCGGCAGTATTTGCACGTGTGGGTTCCCATGACACCCACTTCCCTTAGGTATTGATTTAAATATATATATATATATATATATATATATATATATATATATATATATATTTGTTACTCTTTGTAATGCAGTTAGCAGCAAACTTAAAAGCGTGTATCCTTCGGTAGCACAAAGAACTGCCAAGCCCGTTAAAAGAAACCTGTAAAGAGCCCTTCCGCCCTCTCAACTTTGTACCCAATATATAAAGGCAGCGACACACAGAAAGCCTTCACGGTGATTGAGAATCTGTTCCATTTTAAAACATACTAGAGATTATTCACATCCGCCTTTGCCAATCCAATTCACTGTTAATAATTCCCGATATCAGGAACTTCCCTATAGCAGACCTAAATCCAGTATGTCACAATTTGACCCCATTTCCTCAAATTTGTTCTTTAGTAGGGGGTAAAGATCAGTTGGCCAGTGTTCTTTATTTTAATGTTTCCATTGTTGAAGATTGTTACCCGCAACTTCCCTCTGCCCTGAGTTATTCATTCTGGTTCCTTTAACCTCTCTGTCAGCTTTTTTCCTTTCAATTCAGTGGATCCTGATTTTTGTACTTGCTGGCAAAAGCCACAGACATGCAAACAGAAGGCCAGAAGACCCCGTGGGACGCATCCCAGTTCCACCAAGCTGCCTGGGACCCGGGAAGCTCCCCATCTCGCAGGGGAGATGAGACATGATAGTCTGCACTCCTGGCAGTTAGGAGGGTCTAAAGCCCTACAAAAGAAGAGCAGGCAAGGTGGCCAGGAGCGCAGGGCGCGGCCCGAGGGACCCTAGCGGAGTGACCCTTGTCCTGGAAGGGCAGAGATGTTTCTGAGTGCAGACAGCAGGGGAAGGGGCGGGGGTGGGCACAAGCAGGGCATGCAGGGGGAAACTGGGCCCAGTCCTGTTGTGTGGAGTCCAGGGCTGGCTGGAGAGCCCAGGAAAGGATCGGGCGGGCTTGGGAGTGGAGGGGGTGTGTGAGCAGATCTCCGGAGCTGGGATCTACCTTGTGGAGAGGTGGTCCCTGGGCCCAGCATCCACACCACCTGGGTACTTGTTAGAAATGCACATCCCCAGGCCCTACCCCATGTCTCCCGAATCAGAAACTCTGGAGGTAGGGCCCAGCGGTTGGGTTTAACAGTGTCTCCAGGGGATTCCGATGCACCAGGAAGCTTGGGAATCACTGCTGCAGACCATGGGATTCCCTAGGAAGGTTTTGAGCTCAGCTCTAAGTATATGACTGGTTGTATTAAAGACACCTGCCGTTTCTTGATGCCATCCGGTGTGCCAGACACATGCTGGGGGCTTTACATAGATTATCTCTAATCCTCACTCCACTTTTGCCGGGAGGGAGAGGAGAATGAGGCCCAGGGAGGCCCCAGTTACACAGCTCAGGCTGTGCAGGCTAGAACGCCTCCTGAGGGTCCCCTCTAGCCGTGTGGCCTGGCCACCCCCGCCCTCAGGGAAAGTGCTTGTACAGTCAGCTGTGTGACACGGTGGGGTCTGGATGAAGACTCTCCAGGAGTGGTGGCACAGAAGCAGGCATTCTAGTGTTTGGGGAAATCCCATAAGCAGTCTGCAAGTGTGCTCGAGGGTGTATGCTCCTAAGGCCTTTCCTTTATTAACTGCTGTTTCACAAAAAGAAAGATGCTGTGATTTTTTTTTTTATAAATAAATTTTTACTTTATTTTTTTATGATAGTCACAGAGAGAGAGAGAGGCAGAGGCACAGGCAGAGGGAGAAGCAGGCTCCATGCACCGGGAGCCCGATGTGGGATTCGATCCCGGGTCTCCAGGATTGTGCCCTGGGCCAAAGGCAGGCGCCAAACCGCTGCGCCACCCAGGGATCCCAGACACTGTGATTTTAAGGCCAGTCAAGTTTAAAGCGGCACCCTGAGTACCCAGCACAGGGCCCGTGGGCCAGTTGATCCCTGACTCAGGAGGAAAAGAAATGTGATATATTGAATCACCTCAGCCACTTCCTAAAGCAAAGGCATCTCTGACTCCTCTGTGCCTTCCCCACCCCCAGAAATAAACCATACGAGAGCCCTGCTCCTGCACCTGCCAGTTCACGGTCCCGCGTGTGGCCCCTTCCCACCACCTGCCGGGCTCTGTGCAGATGAGGCATCCTGTATGCCTCAGGATGACTATAATTACAGTGAATCTGGGGACTCCTCTCTCGCTCCAATTTTGATGCCTACCACGGCACAAATCTAACTCCTTCCTGTTATGACTTTTTTAGTACCGTAAAAGTCACTGCCCTAAGTGGTAGGAGAAAGGGGGTCAGAATGGACGTAGCCTCCGGTCACTGTCAGGTCTAGAGCTCTCCCCTGGAGCGAGAGAGGGATCCTCCAGTGGGGTTTGGGTGCAGGGCAATATGGTGTTTCACCAACGCACAGTAGCAAGAAACCCAGGTACGGACCCCAAACCTCTGACAATGGAGCATAAGACACTGGGGGAAGGAAGTTCAGTGGGAGCACAACTGGAATGACTCTCTGTCCCGAACTTTAGCCCATGACTTTCTAATGGTGACAAGGTTTAGAATGTTTTATATGAAATCATAAAACATTGCCCCCTTATGATGAGTTCCAGGGCCCAGTTGGGGTCTTACTTATTTGTAAGTGTGTACTAAGGTCTTATTTTTTTGTGTGTATTTTTGTTTTTGTTTTGGCGACTCTGCCAGGACTCAAATAATTTCCTACTAATATGTAAAATCACAAATGAGCAACATAGCAGAATGTACAGCTGACTGTCCTCTTGCCTGTGCGGAGTAGTCCTCATGGCCAGGGAAGACCAGTCATGAGCTCCTGGCTGCTCGGCCTGGGGAGGGAGCCTAAAGGGACCTCACGGGAGGAGCTCCTCCAAAGGGGAGAGGTCCTTCTTCCAGGGCGCAAGTGACCTGGGGCAGCTGTGTTGTGTGCCCCTTGGGCAGATCTGTGTCCTGTCCCTATCAGAACAGAGAATTTGAGCCCAGAGAGAGATTTCCCATTTTGATTTTGCAGCCCTCTTCCCCCAGGATTGCTCTAATTTTTGCCCCAAATTGGTGGGCAATCCTTCCAAGCTCCTGCTTGGGAGCTCCAGTCTCATCCAGAACTAGTAGGAAATGATTATGTCCTTGTAAAGGGAAGTTAGGAGATTGCAGTGGTCCTTCAGGAAAAAATTATTCATCATTTTAACATTTGAACATTAGCTACATGCCTTTGCTGCATCATTAACCCTTTAAGCAGATTACTCCATCGCTTTGTGAGGATACAGAAGTTAAGAAAAGTCTTGAGCATAGTGCCTGGCACATACTCAGTGTTTCAGAAGGGCCAATTCTCACTCACTCCACTCAAGATAAATGGTGTCTGATTCCAGCAATGGGAGACGTGGTTCTCAAGACCCATTACATAGATGGAGATGACTGTATGGGGTTTGGGGATTTGACAAAGTTCTGGATCTTCGTCTTTAATGTAATCTCTGGCCTTGCTACACAGAAAACACCAGCAGCAGCAGCAGCAGCAGCAGCAGCAGCAGCAGCAGCAGCACCGGGACCCTGTGAGAAATACAGATCTCAGGGTCCGCCCCAGACCTACTGAATGAGAATCTGCATTTTCATAAGATTCCCAGGTGATTCTGGGCACATTCAAGCAGCGCTGGGCATGACTCTCAGGGCCAGGTGCTGTCGTCTAGTCCAGTCTCTGGCCACTTGGGGGCCAGTGGTCTTATTAGCTTGGTGCATCCCTGGAATGGAGGCAGGGCCCAGAAGGAGACTTGGCCTTCAGCAGCAGACCAGCGAGCTGCTGGAAGCACGGTCATTGACTTTTACTATAGGAATGAAGAGAAAAGTAGTTCTCATCTCAGGTGAATACAAGGTAAAAAAAAATTGAGAATACAAAAGAAAGAGAGAGGAAGGAAAGAAGGAAGAGAAAGGAAGAGAGAGAGAGAGAGAAAGAAAGAAGGAATGAAAGAAAGGAAGAAAGAAAAGAAAGAAAGAAAGAGAAAGAAAGAAAGAAAGAAAGAAAGAAAGAAAGAAAGAAAGAAAGAAAGAAAGAGAGAAAAGCCTGGCATTGGGAGAATAAAGGAGCATTCACAGGAGGGGAGCCTCTCGGGTGATAATACAGGGACAAGTCAAAGCCATCCTCCTTACTGTGTTTAGGAAACAAACGGTCCTTGCACTTGCCTTTCAAGTGGCCCACAGCTGTGAACTCGTTTCCCTCTTTATCTCCCTGGAAGACAAAGACACTTGCAATTGAAGTTTTGAAATGCAATATTATTTCTTCATTTTCCTTCGGGCCATATGTTTTCTTTTCAAGGAGCAGAGATAATGAATGTATTGTGAGGAAAGTAGGGTAGAGGGTTGAGCAGAAATCAGTAGAGCTTTGATAGGCCCCTTCTCAGGAAGCGCACCTGAAGGAGCACATCTGGGACCCAGGTGGTCAGGGGAAGATGCTGCTGGGGTCTTAGAGAGGCAGGTGCTTCATGCCGGCTAAGTTAGAATGGCGAGTATGTCAGGACGTCCAATAGGCCATATGTTACTCTACGTTTTTGAGGTGCTTTTTTCATCAAACCTGATCTAAGTCAGATTTTTTTTTTTCTGTGCATAGTATCTATTTCCAAAACATCTTATGGCAAAATGGCCAAGACGGTAAATGCTTGGGGCACCTGGGTGGCGCAGTCAGTTAAGTGTCTGACTCTTGATTTCAGCTCAGGCTGCGATCTCAGGGTGGTGGGATGGGGCCCCGCGTGGGGCTCTGCGCTCAGCAGGGCGTCTGCTTGAGTTTCTCCCTCTTTCCATCTGCCCCTCCTGCTCGTGTGCATGCGCTGTCTCTCAAATCAAAACAAATACATCCCCTTTAAAAAAAGATAGTAAGTCTTACATGATGTGCATTTTATCACCCTTAAAACTAAAAAACAAAAACAAAAACAAAAAAAAGTAAACTCTTAGGGCAGATGTTGCAATTCATGCCTGGTAAAGAAAACAGCACCACGTGCTTATTCTTTCACCCTTTGGGCGTCAGTCACTGTCCGGTGGGAACCTGCAGTCAGCGCCGCGCAGTGGGAGCGCCAGGGGTGCACTACCTCCAGATCTGGATGATTATGTAATCCATTGTGTGACTTCCTGCCCCCGAGCCATGTGGCCCTTCCTGCTCCTCCTAATCAAGCCCTGCCGCGCACCCGTGCACTTCTGCAAATGCTATGTCCACTGGCCGTGCTCCTCCTCCTCACACTTGCTGTGACCTTGGCTTGTCCCCTCACTTTATCCAGGTCTCCGCTGAGTGTCATCTGACCAGAAGGTTCCCCTTTATGAGCTCATCACATCACCTTTATCCTCTTTTATTTCTTTCATCCTAGTCTTTCCAACCAGATTGCATTTGACGTCAGTTTATTGTTAGTCTTCTCCTGCAGACTATAAGCAAGGTTTTTCTCTCTCCTCCTCCTCCTCCTTCCCCCTCCTACCCCCAGAGCTCCCACTGCTCCCACCTTTGTCTCCCTCCACCTGCCCAAGCACCAGCCTTCACTGCTCCCTGCTAGGCCTGCTCCCTCACCCCTGCCCTCCAGGCTTTCTGTACCTCCCTCTGTGATTGCCTCCCAGTCCTGGAGCTGGGGAAGATGTGTCCCAGGCCTGGCTCTCTCTCCTTCCCTGCCCATGACCAGGGAGGGCCAAATCCAGGGACTGCCGAGGGACTTGGCTCTTTGCAGTACATGCACCAGGACTTGCATTGTCATGTGGGTCTCTGTCTGTTACAATTGTCTTTCTATCTGTGCCTGTGTCCAGTGCTAAACACTTTGAGAGGCCAGGGATGAGCTAATTTCTCTAGTCCTGCACCAAGCCAAACCCTTGCCCAAGTATTTGATGGCTCAGTGAAGACGGCTTTGAAAGTCTGATGATAGCAGAGCTTTTAAGGACATAGATGGCATCTGTAATTAAATCCTGGACTAGAGCAGAATGTGTCTTCTGGGCATAAGCACAGTGAAGGACAGGCAAAGGAATGACTAGCCTTCCTCTGTTATTTGCACAGTGAGTAAATGAATCACAACCCCTTTATGAAGGGTGGTCTGTATGTGAGGAGGGGGTCGATTCCTATCTGTGATTTTCAACCAGGTGAGTAGGAGTTAACCAGGTGTGATGAATGCCCTTTGAGTTGGAGTTCTACATCCTCTTTGTCACCAGAAACATATTCATAAAATGCATTTTAGAATGTTCCAGATCCTTTACAGATTTTATTTGAGACAGAGCAAGCAAAAGCAGGGGGACAAGGGCAGAGGGAGAAGCAGACTGCCCACTGACCAGGGAGCTGGATGGAGGGTTCGTTACCAGGACCCTGAGATGACCTGAGCCAGAGCCCGATGCCTAACCAACTGAGCCACCCAGGTGCCCCTGTTCCAGATCCTTTAGTGGCAGGTCAATTAGCAGAGTACCTGTGACCATCATAATCTTCACAGTCTCTCAAACAAACTAGACACATCTTTTCATGTTAATCAGAGAATATGTAAACTTCACTTTTAGTAGATTTTTTCAAGGGTTGTGTGTAAAATATACTTCTGTGAGATGAATTATATTTTAAACACTCAAAGAGTCTTCTGTTTAGACCCTGATTCTCTGAATCTACTTCCATTATGACTTGGGCCACGTACCTGGCTGGTTTAAAGGTGTCCCCAAGTTTTTTAATGTGTCGCCTAGCTCAGTGTCTCCCAGATGAGGGGAGTATGTGAGGTGATCTGTTGGGGTGCATGGCGGATTCCCCAAAAGCTGCCCGTTTCTTCTCTTTGTGCCTTTATAACATACTGTCTTCATAGATACCTGTGTAATGTTGTTCTGAAGTACGAAATGTGAATCTTCGGTTTGTACAAAAGGAAAATGAGTGTGATACTTACTCTGTAAATCTCTAAGCTTGAAATTCTATCAAGTTTATTTAAAATGAAAATGTCTAGAAGGCCATTTGGTCATAACTCAGTTATGTCCTAGTTAACAGAAATCACTGGCAGATATAATCTAGCAGCCGCTTTATCAGCAGACGCTCTGAGTAAAATATCTCTGCCCTCACCCAAGCATGGCCTGGGTCACGGATTGAACCCCCAGACAGAAAACCACTGAAATGAGTCTGACCACTTGTCATGATTTCAGTCCCATGAGAAAGCCCATCTTTATGTGCAAAGATGCTTTTTAAAAAAATAAACCTTTTGGATTGATTAACAACACTTTTTTTTTTCCCCAGTCGCCCAGCTGAAATACTCTGCTATCCCCTTGACTGATCATTGCTAGGTTACAGGTAAACAGGAATGGTGTCCTCAGAGAAACTGCCAGGCCTTCACAATCTTCCTGTGGCTGGTTCCTCACCCTCTCTTTCCCACCCTCTTTCTCTTTTCTGGGGACAGTATTCCCTTTACTCCCTCAGGGAAGGATCTAAGTAATGGATGTTTACTAATCCTGCTCAGATGTACACAGAAGAATCTGCCCCCCACCGCCTCCCCATCACTGACCACTGGCCAGGGGTACACCACTGTGTTGGGTGAATAATGCAGTTATCTCCCTTCACTCTGGAGAGCTTGCTGGAGAGGTCTTCAGCTTCAATGTGAGGATGCAGAGCCTTAATTTTTCTGAGTATTGCCACTTGTCAGCACTAACTCATTTATAAGCATTATCACATCTGATTTTCACTAGAGTGGGAGGAGTGCAATGCTTAGCCCCATTTTACAGATGAGAAGGCTAAGGCTTAGAATTGCCCTCCCCCTTGTCTTCCATTTGTAGAAATGTAGACATTTTTTTTAAGATTGTATTTATTTATTCATGAGAGACACACAGAGAGGTTGAGACAGAGACACAGACAGAGGGAGAAGCAGGCTCCATGCAGGGAGCCTGATGCGAGACTTGATCCCAGGACCCCGGGATCATGACCTGAGCCAAAGGCAGACGCTCAACTACCGAGCCACCCAGGTGTCCCAGTATAGACTATTTTATTAAAGAAATGTCAAGCATTCTATCCCAGCCAAACCGGAAGCTCAGTTCTGAGCACTGGCTAGAGAAATCCTGCCCTGGAGCCCACTGCCCTCCCCAGGGGCGTGGCCTGGCCAGGCCCTTCCTCCCTATCCCATGCCCCCCTCTTCCCTCCCTCTCCTGGCCCCTCTCTCTGTTCTGCAGAATTCCTACATGCTGGCATGTCAATTAGGATTTCATTTTTCTGTTGTTGGTTTTTTTTTTCTATAGAAACCTGTCTTATCGGACCTCTGAGCTTACGAATGACTCCTGTGTCATTTCCACTTCTAGTTATGAACTTTTAACCAAGAAGCATGAGGGCGGGATGCTTTCTTTTGATTAATAGACCTATGACTGTGCTGTGATCGAGAACAGATAACGTAGAGAACAGCATCTGGAAGCTTCAGGAGGAAAGGAACCAAGAAAGGAGCAAAACCGCAAAGGTCCTTCAGAACATCTCGACTCGAAGGGTTTTGACACACTAATTGAAATGTCTGCAAGGGCAGAGACCCAGACCTCTCTGGCCTGTCTTCTCAGCCAGCTGAGAGAAAAAGATTCTCAAAGAAAGTGTATGAGGAACAAAGCATGTGCTGGGTTGCTCTGATCTGCTCAGTTATCTTTATCACTGTCATCTTTTGTTTGTTGTCTATTTGTCTGTAAAAACAAAATCTTCAGAGACAGTTTCCTGGAGTGGGATGGTCCTCGTAAACCAGCTCTGGGGGATACAGGGTACTAGTACTTTGTATTCTCTTCTGAGCAGGGGCAGTTTCAATGGTGACTTTCTTTAAGGATGCTTTTTCTCAAGGGCAGCAGGACTATTAAGTGAGGTGTTAGTTTCACATTTCATAGTTTCTTTCTTAACAAAAACCACAT
Source organism: Nyctereutes procyonoides (assembly GCF_905146905.1). NCBI lineage: Eukaryota > Metazoa > Chordata > Mammalia > Carnivora > Canidae > Nyctereutes > Nyctereutes procyonoides. The sequence continues at coordinate 14,171,374 of NW_026575082.1, read as the reverse complement.
CTTTCAATTCTGCAACATTCAGAAATTTGATACCATCTTTACTTAAATTATAGCCAAATTTCTCAAATATAGTCACGGATGATATTTTATAAAATAAAATCTATGGAAAATCCCTCATTTGTTTTTCTGGGTTGGGTTCTTTTCCCCTTGATTTGACAGAAGGGGCCAAGCTTCTGTCTGCTTTGTGAGATGTCAGCATGAATTTTCAGTAGAGCCAGAAAGTAATTTTAGTATCCATAATGACTTTCACTACAATTGGGTTGCTTAACAGCACAAAAAATAAATATTTAAGTCAACCTTCCCTACAGGATCTAAATATAGATCCACTGGTCTCTGTAGCTCCACTGACAGAGAGGTCATGTTTCTCCAGCTTTGGATTTTTCAGAATTAGACCCCATTTGGCTTTGCTTTGGGAAATAAATCCATGTAGCTTTCTAAAGAGAAACTTGATTTACAATTTATTGTCCTTCTCCTGCCTCCTAAAGCCTTGCACTGACTGTAGACATGCTTATTCTGGGCGAGTTTGTCATCTGTTAAAAAAAGCAGCCTGTATGCCCCGAAAAAAATGCACACACGACACAAAACATACAAGAAAGTAAAGCAACAGAAGGCAAATAAGTGTATCGTCTTGCCATTTTAACTCCCCCTCCCTCTTTTTTTTTAAGGACTTTCCAAGGAATTTATGTGGGTGGGGATGATGTAAAGCATATTTGCTATAAACAGGGGAACTCTATTAGAAAACAAAGGTCAGTTGACATAAACTCTGTGAACCAAGCATCATTTTAGGAATTTATCAAGAACTGTAGTAGAATCCTGTTGATACATGTCTGGGTGTTTTTGTTTTCTTTTCCCTAAGACTTATAGGTACCACTGTATTCCCCAAAACACAAGTGCTGCGAACAGACCTGACCCCCAGCTGGCCTCCAGGGCAGCTGTTCTGTAGAATAGATCACAGGTGGTGGATCACAGGTCAGTTCTGCCTTAAGCCTGTGGAGGGATGCACACGGGAACCATCACTGGTACCTGCTGGGTGAAGTGGGTGGGAGAAGGGTGGCGGGGGGACCCCCACAAAAGTTTGTTGTTCATTTTGAATTTTGTATCATGTTACTGTATTCTTTATTTAATAACTAGACACTTACTTGGGAGAGCACACAGATGCACATGTGCAAGTGCAGTGGGGAGGGGCCGAGGGAGAGGAAGAGAGAATCTTGCTTGAGCAGACACCACACTGAGTGTGCAGCTGGACTCGGGGCTCCATCTCGCCACCCCCGGCTCATGACCTGAGCCAAAACCAAGAGTCTGACACTCAACTGCCAGAGCCACCGGGCACCCCAAATAACGAGAAAAGTGGTTCTGCTCTATTTGTTTAAGGGAAACAACTATGGTTCAAAAGCTCTATTTTAGGAGGAAACAAGTCCATCTTAAAGGAGAACTAGAAAGAAAGATCTAGATCTAACTAAAAGGTTGTATATGCCAGTTCAGTTACCAAAGGCAAAAGGAGACTGTAGGTGAGCCAAGAAGTCACCCCATTAACTGCAGCCTTATGCTGAATTCCCCTATTCTGCTCAGGGAGTGCACTTCTATAAGGCTGGAGCTGGAACAGCTTTTTAGCAAACTATTGCCTGACTAAGATTGCTACCAACAGTAATAGCCACCACCTCACAAGAGCTTGGTCTGAGAGCTTGGTCTTGGTCTGAGACCAAGAGCTTGGTCTTGGAGGATGGCATTAGGCCCAAATTCTGAGCAGTTGGAAGGGAAGGCTTGAGGACCAGCAGGGGCTCCAGGAGCCTGGTATGTTGGTGGACATCAGAACCAAAATCTGTAGGCGAGAGGAGGACGGGACTGGGAGGGTCTGGCAGGTATCCATTCATTCACACCAAAAAGTGGCATTCAAAGGATGTCTTTGGCAAGGCATCCAGGCAGAAGGGGATTGGCATAAAGGAGCTTCAGTGCATAAAGGCGATCTAGCGCAGGCTAACTGGAAACCAAGCCCTAGCAGGCAAGGATGCACACTTAGGAGCTGGGAGGCAGGCGGGCAGAGCCAGCCTGTAGCACCATGAGACATGTGCCCAGGGGACCAGCGGAAGCAAGACAGGCCAGCAAATCAGAGATCTGGATTTCCTAATAGCCACAAACACAGGCACTGCAATTGAGAGAGCAATCTGGAAGCCTGCTCCCGGGAGGGGAGCATGGGACCAGAGTGAGACCCGCAGAAGGCAGCCCCCACATGCTGCGCTAGGTCCGGGGAGCTGCAAAGTCCTCTAGTAAGAGGGTTCATCCTATAATTACATCTCTGCAGGTGGAGAGAGAGAAAGTTGGAGAGAGCCAGATGGAAGAGTTAAAAAAGGACAAAGGCATGGCTTGCCTTCTGAATGTGCAGGCATCCTAAAGAGAATTTTCCAGATTCTTTGTATTTGCCCCCAAACCATGTTGCCTTAGATATAGGTCTATGTGTATGTAGCCTTTTAAGTTGTATATGAAGGTTTGAAGGCATACTGCAAACTATATAATGTGCCTAAAGAACAAAAATATATTCTGTTTAAGCTGTACCTCAAATTAGATTAATACCTTAATTTTCTGCCTCACCCATTGCAGATTTTCTAGTAGCAAAATTGCTGCGGCTTCTGACAAGATCTGTAAGTCCTGTTGCTCTGTCAAGTGGATATGTCGGTTTAGGGGTGACTTGTACTCTCTCGAAGGGTGAACTTTATGTGAGTGATACATCGATTTTTTAAAAAAGGACATGGCCAGGTGTAAAGTCACACAGTAAGCTTAGGAGAGAGGAATGAATTCGAAGGAATAGTCTGTGAAAATCTGTTTAGGAGCTACGACATCTGGTCACATCTGGAATCAATGACTTCCCCCTTTTTGCCAAGAGGTGTAAAACCCCTGGGTGGGACAACCAGCTGAATGAATCGCGGCCACCCTCCTGAACGGGCAAATTGTCCACATGTTCACATCAGCTGGCGCTCCGCAGGAACCAGGATCTGGAGCCCAGGACACAGCCAGTGGCCTGACAGTGTGCTAAGCAGCCAGCCCTCTTACCAAATTCCCCTAAAAAGAACCTCTCTGTGTCTAACACAAAGCCTCTGCTTATCTCACAGAGACTGTTGCCGCTTTCGAATGGGTCAGAAGCAATTGATAACCTTTATCATCTGAAATGAGGCCCAACCACATATTTCTCTTGTTTGCCTTTGTCATCAACATGGCAGGGGTGCTCCCATATCATTAGGCTCAGATGATTCCGATTGGTTAGCATTTGCCTTGACCACACTCAGCTTTACCATTTCGCTTCTGTTCATCTCTCTTGCATGCGCATCCATGACTGTGCTGGACACTGAGCAGGACTGCCCTGCAGAGCAACGGATTCCTATGAAGACAAAAAGAAAAAGAGAAGAGGGAGGAAGGGTGGTTCCTGTTCTCTCATTCTTCCTAGTTTCCACTGGGCTCACGGCCCTTGTCCTTGTCCCGCAGTGAATGTACGGAGAGCGTCCAGTGCGCAGCGTCCCGGGCCGAGCCCAGCTACAACCTGCCTGGCGCAGCTGGCTCCAGGAGCATGGTGACCTTGTCACTGACCTCACTCTCCGCCCCATTCCTCCTGTAAGCCCTTTGCCAGGCCAGGGTGAGGTCAGAGAGGTCCATGTTGGCTGTGTCCCCCACACCCCACCCAGCCAGCCCAGGGTGTTCGGGGTACGATGCTCCCTTCATCAAACTTCCTCCCATCACTGAGGAAGCCATCCAAGTGGAGGATGCATGGCTTCTTCTAAGCTCTGTTTTCTCTACACCTTCAGTCCAGGCTCTTGAGTAGGCAGATGAAGCCCTGGGTGAACCGTCTTACTGTCTCCTACAGCTCTGCTGATGGACCTCTGTGGCCACCCCCACCGCACAAGCCATTTCAGGCATTGGGGCCTCTGTTGAACTATTCACAGGGTATTAAGTACTCTTCCCTGCCCTCCTCCCTGCTGCCAGTTCCGTTTCCACCCTCTGGCCAATGTCTCTGCATCTTGTAAGACTGAGCTCACTTATCACATCCCTTGGGACTGCCTCCCTGACCTTCTCCAGCTGAGATAGGGCCCCACCTGCCCATAGGGAGGGAGGTGGTGGTGGTGCTGAACACCCGGAGTGTGTGTGAGCCCCTTGAGGGCAGGGTTTGTAACTCTGGATCCCTGAGACCCAGCAGGGAACTTGCCCCTTGGTACAAAGCATTTGTTGGGTCGGTTGTGCCCTGGTTGTGCCCTTCGGAGTCCTACATGGCCACCTGTCAACAGGACTGTTGTTGTTTCTCTCACACCGAGAAAGCTGATGCAGAGAAGAGCTTTTCTGTGGTGAAGTGATAAGAATCTCTGAGTGATTGTATGGGACTTGGCTTTTTGTGTTGTTTTGTGTTACATAGACGGGCAGATTTGCAAATTATATTTGTACTAGAATCATGCAGAAATGAAACAGAGGCTCAAAAAACTTAAGCAGCTTGTGTGTGTGTGGGGGGGTTCTCCCGGCCAGCAGGCGGTCAAGACTCCGAGCTCCAACCCCACAGGGTTCCCATGACAGCTCTTCTGCTTTACAACATTCTATGCATGTTTAAATTTTTAAAGGTAAGCAGTATTAAGCATCTTATAAAAATCAGAGAAAGTGTGTAAGACCAAATTTGACCTTCCTGGTATAAATAATACATGTATTAAAGGGGCCTCCTTATGTTCAACATTGATGAGCATTTGTCCACCATGTGACCGTAATCCATCTTACTACTATGAGCATAACCAGAATATTTTTTGTAAGATTTATTTTTATTTTAGAGAGAAAGAGAGAGAGGGGGAGAACGTGAACAGAGGAAGGGGCAGAGGGAAAGAGAGAGAATATCCTCAAGCAGACTCTCCACTGAGCACGGAGCTGGACACCAGGTTCCATCCCAGGACCCTGAGATTGTGACCTGAGCCAAAACCAAGAGTCGGACATTTAACCGACTGGGCCACCCAGGCGCCCCATAACCAGAATATTTTTAAATGCTTAAATGGATTTTTATACCAGTGTCAGTTGGCTTTATACATTCTTTTTTTTTAATTTTATTTAATTATTCATGAGGAGAGAATGGCAGAGACACAGGCAGAGGGAGAAGCAGGCTCCATGCAGGGAGCCCAACGTGGGACTCGATCCCGGGACCCTGGGATCATGCCCTGAGCCAAAGGCAGACGCTCAACCACTGAGCCACCCAGGCATCCCGGCTTTATACATTCTTAGTGGGGAATGGGCTACTGTAGCAAAGTGACATTTTAGGCGGAGGTAATATCACATAGAGCAGTTTTAGGACTGTTTATGGTGTTTTCTTATGCTTTTTGTAAATGGAATTCAGTATTGCACCTTTCATTTTATCCAGAAGGGACTTGTGCAGACTCTCTACCTGATGTCAATTTTCCTTTCAGGTGACTTTTCAGATCACCCCTCCGTGTACCCGTGAGAGGCATTATGAGCATTTTGGACGGTGCTGTAATAAATGTGAACCAGGTTTGTATTTCTGAATCACCTTTCCTTGTTCCTCAAAAGTGAGTAGGGCTTTCATTTATTTAGTTTTTGTAATTCAAAGAATAATTTCAGTCCTTCCAGATTAAAAAAAAAAAAAAAGAAAGAAATTGGATAGACTTTCTATGGGAGTGGCAGGTAGTAATGTGTGCCACTCTGAAGACAAAGACCTTTCCGTAGATAAAATCACAAGCAGTTGCTGAAACTAGTATTTAATATATGCTGGAATACGGTTCTCTAAAACACTCTTTCTTGAGAAAGCAAGGTTTTATTTTTTTTTTTATTTTTTTTTTATTTTTTTTTTAATTTATTTATGATAGTCACACAGAAAGAGAGAGAGAGGCAGAGACACAGGCAGAGGGAGAAGCAGGCTCCATGCACCGGGAGCCTGACGTGGGATTCGATCCCGGGTCTCCAGGATCGCGCCCTAGGCCAAAGGCAGGCGCTAAACCGCTGCGCCACCCAGGGATCCCCGAGAAAGCAAGGTTTTAAAACCTTATTTTAGCACTTTGCAATTCAAACTTTCAACAAGTAAAATGCAACTCTTATTTAAAAGTATTATAGTGAAGTTTTTTGGGGGGGAGAATAACCATACTGGAGTCGTTGCCACTGCAAATTGCCTACACCCTTTTCCTCAAGAGACTGGTTACCTCTTCCCTATAGTTGCTCTGCCAGAGTGTGCCCGAATATTTCTATAGCCTCGGTGAAGTCCCAGGTCCACAGATTCCTCACTCGCTCATCATTCTAGAAACGGTGGTTATGTTACATCAAGATCCATTAGGTAGTCAAGCTATAAGTATTTCTCAGATGTGCAGAACCAAGATCCAGTGATTTCCTGAGCCTGCATGGGTACATGTGTGTGAGTGTGTGTGTGTGTGTGTGTGTGTGTGTGTTTGTGGGCGCACGCATGCTCTGGTCATACTTTTAACTGAGGGCCCACAGGACACATAGGACAAAAGAAGTTAACTCTCCAGATTGATAATAGAGGGAATTTTGAAGATAGGAGGGTGGGGGCAAAATGAAATTTTTGCTTAGTCCCCAGGGAGCCCCTCAAGTTTTATAGGCACCAGTTTGAAAACCATCATCCTTTTCCTTGGTCAGCTGACATGTGGGGTGGAAAGGATGATCTTTTGCTGAGATGAACTATCTGGCTGCTGTGACCACAGGCACATAAAACCTAGAAGTCATTCTAGCCAACTGGGAGGCCTGAGGAGCCCGTCACTGATAGGTGGGCTCATCTCGTGTTCCATACTGTGTTAAGGGACTCCCTGGAGTTCTTTAAATGATCCAGTAAATTGGTATATTTTTGTTGTTTTGTTATTTGGGGGGATATTTTTCATTAGTGTGTGTGTGTGTGTGTGTTTTTTTTTTTCCTGTGAACTAAAGGGAAGTACATGTCTTCTAAATGCACTACTACCTCTGAAAGTGTATGCCTGCCCTGTGGCCCGGATGAATACTTGGACACCTGGAATGAAGAAGATAAATGCTTGCTGCATAAAGTGTGTGACACAGGTAAGTCAGTCATACCAGCGGGAAGTGTGGATGAGGGGTATTTTCAGATACAGCAGTGCTGTCTCTTTTGGGGGCACATAGGAAGATGTTCCGACCTTGGAGCCCCAGAAGTAAGTGTCTCAGATCACAGAAACATTGTGACATTCTTCATTCAACACTTTTGTCCTGGAAAATAATTGTGTCTCAGTTTAATCAGGGAACACATATGTTATAGTTGACAAAACATTGCCACAATGTTTCTGTGTAAGTTGTTATTTAATTTCCACGGAAACCCTGCCAGGTAGTCGCAGTTAACCCATTTTAAAGAGGAAGAAACGGAGACCAGGAGAGGTTGGGTGACTTTTCCAGGGCTAACAAATGAGAAGCAGGACTCAAAGCTAGATCTGACTCTCACGTCTTTCTCCTGAACCCTAAGTGTCTTACTAACTCTACAGTTTGCTCTCCTATCAGACTGCTATAGTTTTTTTTAACTCAAAAAAATTTTTAATTATAGTTTAATTGTAGGAATCAGAATCAAATTATGTCCCTTAACCTAAAGATTCCTTTCCTTCTCTCCCTTTTTTCTTTTTCCATTTAATCTCTCTGTTGGAGAAACTGTGTTATTTTTATTTTTTTTAAAGATTTATTTATTTATTTATTTGTTTCTTATTCATTCATTCATTCATTCATTCATTCATTCATGAGAGACACACACAGAGAGAGGCAGAGATACAGGCAGAGGGAGAAGCAGGTTCCACGCAGGGAGCCCGACGTGGGACTCGATCCCGGGTCTCCAGAATCAGGCCCTGGGCTGAAGGCGGCGCTAAACCACTGAGCCACCAGGGCTGCCCCAGAAACTGTGTTATTAACCCTGTAGGTTACAGGATTCTTGTGGATCAGTCTGATTTCTGCTGGTTGCATTCCTTTGGTGTCATTTAACATATTTTCCCCATCTCCTATATTTCATGTAGAGTGGTTATTGGATCTAAAAGGCTAATCAGATGCTGGTTTGTATTTTTTTGTTTGTTTGTTTTTGCCAAACTGCTTCATAGTTGGCATAATATAGTTCGGTCAGGGATCATATAGTACCTGCTTATCGCTCTTCTTTTGATATGAACAGGTTGACCATCAGGCCTAGATCTGTTTTCATGAGGAGCTGTAGAAAGGTGGCCTTCCGTCAGTCCTTCTTCAGGAATGGCTGGAATGCTTTATAAAGGGAAGCTTCCCTTGTCAACTATCTGTTGCCCTAAAGTAAAGTATATATGGGAAAGGCTGAATGAATGCTTGTAGCTTTATTTGCCACTTTTCAACATAATGACTTGATCACCAAGCTTTCCCAAAGGGTTTATATGAATATTATAAACTCAACCATTCAGACATATTTGAGGTGTTTTTAATAGATTATAGTTACTAGTTGTATGGGTGCTCAGATGGTCTCACCTTTTCACCCCCCGCCCAAGTCTTTGTCATGACCCCAGGTGACTCTAAGAGCCCTCCTTGCTTCCAGGTTCATCTTGGACATTTCCTGCCCCAAACTCTTTAAGAATTCCTGATTGCTTCCAGGGGAACATCTTACTTAGCGACCTCTAGTCTGGGTGCTAGGGAGGTTCATTGTGACCGGATTGATCCTTGTTTATAGGTTCTTTTCAGTGGACAGAACTAGGAGTTAAGGTTTTTTTTACTTTTGTTTTTTTTAAACATCATAATTTTCAAGTGTGTTAGAGACAGCTGGCCGATTGTGGCCACAGAAGGTACATGGAAACTCCACTGAGCAGAAGCATCTGATCAAGTCTTTTTTCTTTCCCAGTGCTTAGTAATGACCTTGATTCACTGCTGTCTCTTGGAAATAAAGATTCATTCTGTCTACTG